>NC_056627.2:52943036-55460536 GCF_002870075.4 Lactuca sativa
TGGATACTAAGAGAACTGGAAGAAGGAGGAGAAAACAAAATCATCATTTTTTTTTCGTCGAACACGATGTGTTTGTGTGTCACATCCTTCTTTCAGATTTTCTTGCCTAACTTGATTTATTTGGTTAATATTTGGTAATTATCTGTAGTGGTGTTGATTATGATGGCATGTGCGGAATCATAAAGATCTAGTGAATCATCATCCAAATCATGAACACTTGGAGTTAATAATATCTTTTAAGCTCTCACTAGTTGAATTAGAAAGAGTACAAATGGGTTTGCTAGTTTCTCTCTCTAAAACTAATGCTCTCCAAAATGGTTCATTTTATAATGGGAGTAACTCGCTTCCTATTTATAGGAAAGACTCAACCCACTTACACATACAAGAGGGTAAGCATGACATCCAACGATCACACGTGATCAAGACCAAACTACCCCTCGAAATGACACCGATCATTAAATCTGCAAATGAATACACGAAGCTTCGAATACCCACTCGTCATTCTCCCCCATTTTATAATAAAAATGATTATAAAACCCATTAAGGGTGAGAAGCGCCCGATGATTAATCTTCACAAAACTCCCCTTGATGTGTACCAAAAATGAAACCTCAAAAAACGTGCATGGAAAAACAATCACCAAAAAGTCTTGAAAATTTTCGAATTTGTGAAAAATTTCGACTTTTGGGTGAGAATTGCAAGATTTTCCAAAATCCGGGTAACAACTGTCACTATCTGAATTCTACAGGGACCCGTTGCAACAAAACATCTTAAGATGCAAAACTCTACCCCATTTGCAAAACTGGGCATAAAGTGTAAGTTCCTATAAACTGTAGGGACTAAACATGAAACTTTTTTAATTTATCAGCTTTGTTAGCCCAATGTAGATGTTGGGTATTTTCTGATAACATTTCGAAACTGCAGGGGCTAAATGAGAAATTCGTCCATTCTTCACAAATTTTTACTCTAATATCGAACTTGGACCTTTTCTGCTACTTCGTTAAAAGTTGAGGGACCAATTTTCAAAAATCTGTGTTTTCTTCTTTTTCACTTCGTTAATCAGGTAACGACCTTTCGCTTTTAGTAATTCTTCGTTACCAATCATTAAACCATCAACAACAAAATTAAGGCAAACCATTCGACAGTCAGGCAAACCCATTCGACCCACAATTCCAATACTTAGACTTCGAAACATCGATATTAAAGTCGAGATCAACACAAAATTTTTATTCGACACATCAATAACGAATCCTACAAAACTCATGGCTTCACATTCGTCCCTTTTCACATTGACAAATAACCCTTCGAAACAAATAATCATTTGCACATCGACCAACAGGTCTTCATCATCAAAATCCAATTCTTCATCTCATAGCCTTTGACAAGCAATCCAAATCTTAGACTCTTACTCATCAGTCAATATCAAGCAAATCAACTTAACCAAGCCCTTCGCTTTCGTTATCGACTATCTTCATCCCAACAAAATCCAAATCCATTAAGCTCCCAAAAAAATTTGTAACACCAGGAATTTAAAAGGTTAATTATGGAAAGAAAACCTTATTTCTAAAGGTCAACTTGTCGAGTTTAAGGCATAAACTCGACGTGTTGGAAATATGTTGCACATGCATTTTACATATCAACTCGATTGGGGAGGTTCAACTCGATGAGTTGGCACTAGAAGAGATAATCCTAATTTTTCAGGTATTACACCCTATTTAAAGGACTTAACTTTTAGGGTTGGCCTCCTTACCAGCCTCCCATGTCCAGAAGAAGCCCTAGATCATTTTTCCACATGTTCTTTGAGTTTTGTGAGTTTTAGAGTGATTGTTGGAGATCTTTGAAGGAAGCATTGATGAGAGAAACATCAAGCTTGGAGGAGTAATCTTGGATCTAGAAACCCTACATCAAAGGCTACATCTTGGAGGTATAAAGTCATAACCTTGACATGCAGCTTATTAGATCTCATCTCTTGTAGTGTTGTCTTGGTTTTGGGTCTTTGACTGAGTTATCCAAGAAGAAGAGGATTCTAGAGGTTGTTAGGGAAGTTTGACCCCTAAATGACCTCTTGAAGCTTAAAGTCACAAGCTTTATCGGCCCCTATGTCCCATGTGTTGGATTAGGTGTCTAAGCCCATAACTATAATTGGTATGTACTTGATCCGATAATAGCATGATCCTTTTGGGTTGCCTTCACCGGAGCAATTTGATAGGATGGATATTTGAGAAAGAGGTTATTTGTGATTTATTAATATATTATAAGAATAATATAAGAATTGAGAAATCATATTATTTAATTAGAATTGATCAAGAATTAATTTAAAATTAATTTAGTGATCAAAAGAGACTGATTAAATTAACAGGGACTGATTAAGTAAATCAGTAATACATATAGTTTGGGCTAATGATCCATGTTGATTTGGGATGGACTAAATCTATGTGAGAGTCCATGAAGAGTTAGTCCAAAAGGCTATCAAATGAATAATTGCATTAAAGGCCCGAGTGAATGAATTAGGGTTTACAAGTTGAAACCCTATGAATTCCACACTATAAACGTAACCCCTAACACTCTTAATATTGGCCAAGACTTCCAAGAAGAAACTCTAGCCGATTTCGGGTGCCTCCTATCCTGTCTCTCATAATCCTCCATTGTTCTTGATACTTGTGACTTATTTGAGGTATCACATTTGAGGTACTAAGTTCTTGAAAGGCCAAGTTATTACAAGCTACATCAAAGAGGTATTCATCTAACTTGTTTTATTTTGTAAATGTCAAAACTGTTTGCTGGTTAGGGTTCATGCTTTGGATAATATGAAAATTGCATGTATAACTTGAGAAAAGTTAGATCCAAAGCATTAGGGTTGTATGTGCACCATAAGATTGTTATAGTGCTCAAAACCCATCAGTGGTATCAGAGCATAGGGTGTTTTCTGTTATATTGATGCAAGTATATTGTTTTCAAAGTTGAAAAAATTTAATTTTTGGCCTATGACTTCTGGACACAACGAGTCCTATGAATGAACTCGACAAGTTGAGCCAACTCGATCAGTCCATTGCCTAACGCGACGAGTTGGATCATCTGTTTGCGGATTTTCAGGATTTTTTTGCCATAATTGGATTAGGATCCTTACCACAAACTATTTTGACTGATAAAATTCGTTTTTTATGATAAGGTAATGATTATCCTTATCCAATTGAAGTATAATTATCAAATTTTGAGATAATTACTTGATTATGTGATAAATTAATTACATGTAGAATTTGATTAAAATTATCTTTCTATATGAAATTAGATTAGGTCAAATATTCTGAGATAGATAAATTATATGATTAATTTAATTGTTTTTAAATTTGATCTAAGAAGTTTTGAAAAGTTTCAAAATTTTCCCTCAAGTTTTGGTATTTAAAAATTGATTAAAAGGTTTTAATTTTGAAATATTTAAATTCTAAACCCTAGAGTTTTAAGAGTGTAAATTCAACCCTTATACTTTTATAATATTAATAACTTGGTGTGTGTGTGTGTGTATATATATATATATATATATATATATATATATATATATATATATATATATATATAAGACAGTCTGTCTTACCGTTAGTAGACCTCATTCACAAAGGTGGTCTATAAGGGGGTATAAGGAAATTGCCTATAAAATGGCGATTGAATGGGTGTCCACTCTCACCCACCTCTTCCTTCACTAGTGGAGGGTTGTTAGCCGAACGAGTAGGATAGGACATTAATTCTCATTAAAAAATGTAATGATAATTATAAAAATTAACTAAATGTTTTATACATTGCACCTTATTGGTCATTAGTGGAGCGTGTGTAACCTTTGATGTTTTTGTATGTATAAATGTGGTATAGTGAAAGATAGTTACCCTTAATATGATACAAACGTATAAATAAGCTTATAGTATTTATAATCATGTTTTATCCTGAGAGGGTAAAGTAAGGTAAGATGTTATGCATGTTAACAGATCCATATGATAGTTATTAAAAACAATCTGAAATGTATAATGAAAGATAGATGTTTTCACACAAGATTAACCGTGTGTTTACTTGTATTCTCCCCCGTAAGGTGTTAAAAGCATTTAAAAACTATTTAAAAGCGTAGAAATGGGGGTATGAACTCACTTGGTAGAAGAGGCGGGTTGATGAAGATAAGACAATAATCGAGCAGAACTTCAACAGGAGAAAGCGGGTTTCTCGGGATTCTCGGGAATCTCGGGATCGTAAAACTTTCTTCGGTACTTGGATATGAAAACCAGGAATTCAGGATGGCTCAGAGGGTTTAAACGCAAAACTTCGGCACGAAAAAGGGAAGAAATTAGCAAATATGCCCAGAACCCTTACACCCCTTTTATAGGATACGTTGGGCGTACGGGGTTACGTGGGGCGTACCGGACGTCACATCATACGCACTTCAGATGGTAGGGATTCTGTCCAATGGGAGAGCCTGTTGGCCGATGGGACGAGGCTCTTATCCTCTGGTACGCGGGGCGTAACACATTACGCGGGGCGTAATGTGATTTTTCCAACTTCTGAATTGCGTAACTTTTGCGTACGATCTCTGTTTTTCGCATTCTTTATATCCACGCATAGGTGAGACTGTACTCTACGACTTTCATTTAGACACCGTTGGCTAGTTTTGAATTTATTTTGAATTATATAGTTTTAACAGGACGGGACACGAAAAGTCCGTTAAAAATCCATAACTTCTTCATCCGACGTTCGTTTTTGTTAGACTTTTCACCGTTGTGCTACTATTTTGAGGACTTTGTTTATCGTTTAGGTTGTTTCGGCCAAAAATCTCTCGATCTCTATTTCAAGTTTTTAGCTGTCTACTGCTATGTCCGAAACTTAGAAAAATCATAACTTTCTCATACGAAGTCAGATTTGGACGTTCTTTTAATGCACGTTCACGGTTTAGTATAACCTACGAATTTTGTTTAGATACCTAAAGCCGAAAAGTATTTTATTGAGATTTCGCGTTTTAGGCTTAACAGCGCTTTACCGGTATTGTTACGGATCTTCGATTGGTCATAACTTCCTCGTTACAACTCGGATTTTATTGTTCTTTATATTTTTGGAAGCCTTGATACGATATCTACCACTTAGTATACTTAAACTGAGCTTTTTGAAAATTTCATTTTTGACGCTATTTTATTAATTCACAAAGATATTACAATAGTTGACTTCCACTCGTTACATTGACCTAAAATATCGGGTTGTTACAGTTTCGGTTGAATTGGTAGGAAATAGAGGTTTGGTGGTTACAGGGGTTTCGGGTGGTGAAGAACGAACCCCCGTATCAGATACGTTGGTTTGAACTCCAGTGGTGGTTGTAGTGGTAGTGTCAGTAAAAATGGGTGTAGGAATGGGAATGGTAGAAGAAGGTTGTGATGTGATAACTAGGAAAGTGGGAGGTAAGGAAATTGGAATGGAAATAGGTGGAAGAGAAGGTGCTTTGGAGTGAACTTGTACCTCTGGTGTAGGCGATCGAGGTGGGGTATCTCCACGAGCCGAAGCATCATCATCAGAGCTTTCGCTCTCAAATTCGCTATGAGTAGGTTGTTTATGTCCAGTAGGGAGAAACTCGGAGTCTGATTCGCTTGATGATTGAAGGATAAGCTTCCGAGCAGACTTCTTGGTCTTCTTCTGCTTGGGTTGGGAAGGTGCTACCTTCTCAGACTTTCCCTTCCTTGGAGTTTGACCCTTTGAAACGAGACCCCCTTAATCTCCCTTTTTTGCTTCTTCCTTCTTTCCACGCTTAGCAGGTTTGTCAGATTCCTTAATAGATTTAAGCATTTCAGTAAGAAAGTTCCCTTGGACCAGAAGAAGGGAGCTTCTTATACTCTTCAATAATCTTGCTTGCAGGAGAAACACAAGCATACATTGCCTCGGGAATTGAGCCAACGAAATGAAACTTTGACGGATGTGTGACAATGATATAAGTGGAGTGAAAAGTAGCTATTGAGGAGAGAGGTGAGTCTGCCATGATAGGAACATGATAACGCTCCCTAATCCATTGAGTTATGATGGTCCAGAAGCGGGCACAAGAAACCTCTGTGTGGCGAGAAGTAGATGTCAAACTCTGGACAAGTTGAAGCTATAGAACCATACCATAATCCAGGTTGATGCCAATGTATAAACCATAGAGCAAAGTCATGAAGGACTTGATAGCACCATCAGATCCAGCACTTCGTTTAGAAAGCCCTTTGAAGAGAATGTTGAAAAGGCCATTCTATTGAGGAGGGAGGCATGATTTCTTAAACCTTGTGACAGTAGTTAGGGTTTCAATGTACCCCATGTTGTAGAACATAGAGAAAATCTAACCGGTGGGGATGGAATCAGGGTTCACCATGGATTCATCAAAAGAAAGACCTAGCAATGAGCAGAAACGATTCTTGGAGATCGAAGCCCTTTGGTTGGGAATGTCAAAGTAGATCTTCTCTACACCCTTGTCATACGTAGCGGTGGAATAAATTTGAGAAAGACATGCCACTGAAACAACTTCCACCGTTGAGAGAGCCTTGAAAAGTGGGGAATATTTTAGACATTCCACCACTTGATACCTGTAAGTATCATAGAGGAACGGGGAAAGATCAATCAGCTTATTCTGGTTAGACTTGATTGTGAGAAGAGTAAAGCGTCCAGTGATTTCTTGAATAGAAGAAGATTCTACAATTGGTGTAGCTTGAAGAAGACAAAGATGAATAGTGGGAATGGATCGCCGGAAATCGCTTTATTGCTTGTGAGAGAAGGAGTGTGGTAAAGATCGAGATGATGGTACCAAAAACCCTTATATACGATTTTGTGGAGAGAGAAGAAATCCAGAGTAATGATTCCTTTAATTTGGGAAACGATGCCTAAAAAGGCATGATTAGACAACTGGCAAACCCGATAAGGTAACTGATGACGCTTGCATATGTAACTGTTCAAATTCACGCCCCTTTATCCTCCTTTCAAATGTCAATCGATTAATCTTCCTGCTGAGTCACCCTTTAAACCTTCAAAGGAATCTTTTTCACCTTAAGAACCAGAGGTGTTATATTTACTCATCACTTCGTTTGAAAATAACTGCATTATATTTTTAAGAATCAAAGCTACTCTTTTGTAAAATCCAAGATTTTCGTGAAAGATAGTGTCAAAGATAAAGAAATAAATCAAATTATTTGTGGGATTGTGTGACGTCATTTAAGACATAAAGCGGTGGATCCCGAGCATAAATCTCTTCCTTCAAAGTCAAGAGAGACTTCAAAGTGCTTGTGTGGATTCCCGTTGTACTACGATCAAATACTTGTTGAGAAGTATTGAAAGGCATCTTTTTTATAAGGCTATTAAGGGTGGCTTTCACTTCAATTCTAGATTCTGATACTTGACATAAGATCAAAACAGAATGAAGTACTTATAATACCGGTGTGGCCTGTTAAACAAGTAGGTTAGTAACATATTCAGTGACTTGTTGAAATATAATAACTGGAAATCTCAAACAAATAAAGAAATATGGATCCTTTGGGTAGAAAATTCTTGGTGAAAGACATTTTCATAAGGATCTCTAAAAAATAAAAGGAGATTTCAGGATACATCCACAAAAGTGGTTTCGTAGTATTAGTTGTTCAAAGTGGTAATCTTATAGTAGACTACTATAATAGGAACAACTAATACTACATTTTAATTGAAAAAACTTCAAAGTGGTTTATGGTTATGTGTCCATGTACAAGACAAAGGAAGATGTTTGGGTAAAATGGTCAAATTATAGAAGCTTTGCTCAAAGTTGGAGTATGCACTGCTATTTTATGGTCAACTTAAAATAGAATGCTATAATTAGAACAAGTAATAATACGTTTTAATTGAAAAAAAAATTAAAAGTGGTTTTTGGTTAGCTTGATGAAGATTGAAATTTTATCTTTTTATCCAAAAATTACACAAAAACATATCAATCTCATCATGAACCAATCGGTTGTTTCATACTCGCATTTCTTATAAACATTACCAAAATTTTCCTTGATTTTTATCCATTTCCAAATTCATACAATTTGACCCTCCATTTTTTAGCCCCTTCCAATTTCACAAGGGTAATGATTTATTCATTACTTAATAAACATATGTATCTTTTATGCAAAAGTAGTATCTTTTGAATAAGTACCCTGTAATGCCCGTAGATCCGGGCTAGTCAATTTAGAGGCAATAGGGGTCGAAAGCGACTTTACGACAAAATATTATTTAGAATAAATGGTCTTAACCAAGTTGTAGAGTATGTTACAAGGTTTCCGTACATATAAAGAACGCCGAAATCCGAGTTATAACGAAGAAGTTATGACCCGTCGAAGTTTCGCGACGGAACCGGCATGACATCGGGAAGTGTAAATAGTGAATTTACGATAGAGCGAGATTTAGCCTTAGCAATCTAAACGAAATTCGTAGAATATGTTAAACTAAGAACATCGATAAAAAGAACGCCCAAATCTGACTTCGTATGAAGAAGTTATGATTTTTCGAAGTTTTGGACTAGCTGTGTACAGCCCGAAATTCGAATATTAGATCGAGTGGTTTTTAGCCGAAATGACCTGAACGAGAATCGAAGATCTCGTTAAGAGTAGTGTAACGAGAAAAAGATGGGCGAAAACGGACGTCGGATGAAAAAGTTATGAGGATTTAACGGACTAATCATGTCCCGGCCTGTTAATAATATAAAATTTAAAATCGAGCTAAAATTAGCTGACGGAGTCTAAACGAAAGTTGTAGAGTACGTTCCCACCTTCGCGTGGATATAAAGAACGTCGAAAACGCCGCACGTTTGCGAAAGTTACGATTTTTAGAAGTTGAGGGTGAGATTTGCGAGACCTGTCGCGAAGTTGATGACGTGGCTGCATCTGGGCCGTTGCTTGGCTTCGCTTCGGATTCAGACACCTGGCCTTCGCATTACGCCCAGCGTCCGGAACTGGGTACGCCCAACGTACTTCGGTCTTGTGTGGTCCGAGAAGCCAACACGTAGCCCCATCCGAAGAGCACCACCTATCCGCCTTATCCGAGTTACGCGCCGCGTCCGAGGCTACGCCCCGCGTAGTCCGAGGACCTCCGGCCTATAAATTGAATGCGAGATTTCCCGGATTTTCACACCTTTCTTCACTCTCTCTCTAAGTTCTTTCTCTCTCTAAGTGTTCTAAACACCCCCAAACCCTAGGGAACCTCCCTAGCACCCGAGGGAAGCCCCGAGGCTCCCGGAGTCCCGAGAAAAAGAGCCTTTCGGTTTCGAAACGCTGCTCCAATTAAGTTCCGGTTTTCGATAAAATTCGCTGTAAGTGTGCTACGCTTACGCAATTTTTAATATAGCTTTCAAATAATTATAGGAATGTTATTAGGTCCTTAAAATAATTATTTGGGCTATTATGAGTTATATCAAGTATTATTAACGCTTAATAATACTCGGATTAATTAATTTGTCGCGGTTATCGTTAAACTAAACCCTAGTGGTATCGATACTAGGTTTTATCGAAGGAATATCGTTTTGAGAGTATCGAAGCGTTGTCCGAGTGCTGAGTCACCACCGAATCAGGTGAGTGCATAGTCCCTTTCATCTTACACATAGATATGAAGTATTTTATATAAACTACGTGCTATGTGTGCATATTATCTGAATACTTGCTGTCTATGTTGGATGAATGTTTTATACATGTTTTAACGGATTTAAACTGTATATGTATTTTATATATACGAATATGATGGGTATGAGATGGGTAGATGAATGATGAGAGATAGAAGATGACGTGAGTATACATTGGCAGCTATAGACTTAGTGCCTATGAGACAAACACCGGTAGCTATGGACTTAGTACCTGTTAGACGTTGGTAGCTATGGATTTAGTACATGTTAGAAATTGGTGGCTATGGACTTAGTACCTATTAGTTAGACACTGGTAGCTATGGATTTAGTACCTGTAGAAATTGGTAGCTATGGACTTAGTACCTGTTGAACACTGTTAGCTATGGATTTAGTACCTGATGAGTAGGATATAGCAGCTATGGAATTAGTGCTTTACGAACGAACATCGACAGCTATGGATTTAGTGCCAGTCCTATAACCCTGGAAGTAAGGGACTTCGGAATAAACGAATGCAGGATAGATGACTCTTAGGTTAAATCCTTAAGAGTAAAGAAGATAACGGGGATGGGTAATTGGGTTAATTGTTTGATGATTGAACATAACAATTATATTATTGTGGGTTGAAAACCCTATGTACTCACCAGCTTTCCCAACCTGACCCACTCAGTTTATTTATATCACAGGTGACGATATGAAGTGACATTACACTGAGAGATTTAAAGAGATGTAGATCACTAGTGTAAATCATTGTAAGTTCTGTTTATGCTTATGTTTCGGTATTAACGATGACATCCCAAACGTTTTAAAATGAAATAAATACGTTTCTTCGAAAATGTTTTAATAACGTATTTACCATGTTTTTCTGGGAACAAATTCCGCAACCTTTTTATAAATTGAAGTACTCTGATTTTTATAAAGCATATACAAAATCGGTCTTTTCTGGCTGTGAAAATGGGGATGTCACATACCCAACAACATCAAATACACCCATGTTAACCATTTGTAATCAGATTATGCACATTAACAGCTTCCCACAACACCAAACTATTTAATTAACATTTCTTAAGTGGACAATATATAAAAATATGGGAAATACTGTTGAACAAGCTATTAAATTGAGGGGTAATTTCGTCCAACTTTTGTTTTTTACTGAATGTGTGGATGAATGATAATGCTACAGATTATATTCATAATATAAACCCATGTTAAATAATAGTAATGATCTTTTGGTTGATGATCTTCAAAATACAAGATACACTTTTCAAACTGAAAGGAAACATACACATAACAAGTACCAAACGATGTTCATATTTCATTACATTCCAATACATACATAATAGCAAAATATGTATTTGATTAATATTACAAACATACCATTAGTTTCAAAAGATTTATTGACTGACCTATTCATAATTTATGGTTTTCATCTTCTTTTTGTAGCCTTCGATTTCTTCTATTATCTCCTGTTGCATGTTGTAAACATTGTTGGATTTGGTGTTTAAGCATATAACTATAATTGGTATAAACATGAATTGATGGTAACATAGTCCTTTTGGGTTGCCCTGAAACATAGCAATTGAATAGGATAGCTTTTAGAGAGAGAGACTGATTTATTAATTTATTATATGGTTAATAAATTAAATAAAAATTAAAATAAATAATTTTGTAATATATTATGAGAATAATATATTAAATAGAAATTGTATTATTTAATTAATAATTAATCGGTAATTAATTGGAAGTAATTTTGGGATTAACTAGATTAATCAAAAGTAAGAGGACTAAAGGTGACAATGTTCAATAGTTGAACATTAGGGAATTCTAGAACCTCCCATACATAGGGGTCGAATTCTAGAATCCCTTCAAGGGTTTCCTTGGGTTCTAAGGGTACCTTGGATGACATAGGGACGAAGTTAAGGGAATAAGGTTATCTTGGAGATATGTGTCTTATCCAATACCTTCCTAACACCTATATAAACCCCTCTTTGGGTTTAATTTTGTCCATGCCTTCATTCCTAAGAGAAATTCCTATTTTTTTCTTCTCCTTTCCCCTCTTTCTTCAAGTCCCTTGGTTGCTAGGGTTTGGGTGTGAACCATTAGAGGCGCGACACTAGTGGCGCTTGCTTCCAAGAGTTTTCGAGAAGGTGTTCATTGTTATGTACAACAATAGCAATCAAGGTACACATTCTTAGCCCTAATTAGTATGATTTCGAAAATATCCTAGTGATATTAGAGTTCTTGATTTGTTGTTCAAAGTTTTATGTTCAATTAGAAAAAAAGTAGATCAAATTATTTAGGATTTCATGCACACATAGGATTTATATGTTTTGCTTAAAACCCATCAGTGGTATCAGAGCGTAGGAGTAGTTTTCACTTGAATTGATACAATGGTTGAACTTGCACAAGGAGGAGAAAAAAAATCACCATTTTGTTCATCAAACATGTTGTGATGTTCTTCCAACTCGACGTGTCGGCCTGCCAAATCAACCCAACACGACATGGAAATCGTCTACCATGGCGTGTTGAGCTACTAGATCCGAAATTTTGTGCCTTATCTGCCTAATTTGCTTTTATATGATAATTACTTGCTATACTTATCCTCCAAATTGATTTTGTTGTATCTATGATGATAAATTAAAGGCCTAGAAGTTAGGATATAAGTATTTGACTTAATTAATTGTTGTTGTTGATTAATAAGATTATTTTAAGTGTATAAATAAATCTAGATATTAATTAAATTAAATAATTAATGTCAAATAATATTTGGTATTTTTGAAAATTTACCATAACTACTTCATATGCCAATTGCATACCGTGAATTAATGAAGTAGTTAGTGAAACGTAGTATTAGTTGTTCCTTGTATTATGTGTTTATATTTTTATATGTTATATGTATGTCGGGCGGGGTCCGATGACTGACATATAAGGCGCGATTGGTTGTGCTTAAATTGTGAAATAGGGAAAAAGATTCATAAGATGATATCACCCTTCCTTGAATTTAAGGAGGATGAGGTCATTGCTAAATGTGAATCAATAGCGTCCTCAGAAGAGACATCTGTCGCTTACAAAATCGGACTGGACAAGATAGAGACCTTCATTGACTCTAAGGAACATAAATGTATGCTCAAAAATATTTTAGATGAAAATGATAGGTTAAAAATTAAGTCTGAGACCATTCAATCATTTGATTCGTCGAACGCCAAATTAATTTCAGAACATAAAATGAACATAGAAAATTCATCTGAATTTGATGAGGAAAGCGAGATGAGCGAAATCTCAGTTAAAGATGTGGTTGATTGCTCTGAGTTTATGAAGAGCAAAACCGAGAATGAGAAACCCCTCATTTCTGAAAATTCGGTTGAATACCCTCTCCTGTCAAAGGACAAGCCACAGAAACTCAAACATAAAGCAATGGTTTATCAAAAGGTTCAAACTGTGTTGAATCAGCTCTATGCTGTTACAGGCGTCACTACAAAACAAACAACATAATTGAAAACCTTGGTCGACAAAGACAATGCAGAACGATGCGAAGACTACTTCTGGTCAGTACCTATTGATAACGCAGATGAAACCATAGGCTTATCTGAGCAAACCTCAAGGAGGGTAAAAGGAAGATATGTTGTTAAACCTATCAACAAACCCTCGAGTTTCGACAAACCAAGCACAAATGGAACAAAAGAGATCCCTGAAGAACCAAAGAGAACACCAAATGTTCCTACTCAGACAACCGAAACTCAAAAAGAAAAGCCAAAGGCTAGTTTCAATATCCACAAGTCTCAGAAGGAGTTAGTTAAATAGAAACCCCAAAGAAATCAAAGATACATGAAAAATCTAAATGAGCGAAAACGTTATTGGCAATCTCAAAATCCCAACTACGTACCTCCTAAGAAAGAATCAATTGCCAAAGGAAAGGAAAAGCTAAAAGAAAAAGAAAATTTTAGTCCAAGCTCCTACTATTCCAAAGCTCAGAACCGAACATCTACTTTCGGCTACAAAACTAGCGCTAAGAACCGAACGTCTAGTTTCGGTCCCAACGTCAAGACCAAAAACAGAACGTCTAGTTTTGGTCCCAAGTCAAGTTTCAATCCTTCCTACTCCCAAAATAAGCCGACACTAGTGAAGGACATCAAAGGAAAGGGAAAGCTTAACTCAAACTCTGAGTTCAATAATAAGAAAAAGTCAGCTAACCCTAGGATTCAAAAGAAAGTTCCAAAACCGTCTAACAATACACCATCGAATACACCAAAATTTAAACAAGACAAAACAAAAAATCAAGGTGTATACCATCAAAAGAAAAGATCAATCCACTCTAATTAAAAGAACCTATTTGGTTGATATTTCTACTACAATTCCTTTTTCTTTAAAAGACTCACCAGTGCCCAAGAAACTTTGCGTTCCTAAATTTGCTTGAATTTACAGGTTATTAGTGACGAGCAGTTCGATGACGAATGGTATATAGACAGTGGCTACTCACGTCACATGACAGGAAGGAAGGAAGAGCTAAGGGAATTTCGGTCCCTAAAAGATGGTGGATGTGTGAAGTATGGTAATAACTCTTATGCCACAATCAAAGGATATGGAATGATAACCAACGGAGATTTCTCGATTTGAAAAGTAGCTTATATAGAAGGGTTGCAGCATAACCTCATCAGTGTATCACAATTAGTTATGGGAACAGGTTTGAAGGTTTCATTTGATGATGAGGGATAAGAAATTATTGAGAAGCAATCCAAAAAGGTTCTGTTAAAGTCTGAACGCAAGGGAGAGATGTATCCTTTAAATCTCAATCCAATTCATGGAAAACCAGCAATATGCCTGCTGTCAAAGGCGAACACTGATGAAAGCTGGTTATGGCATCGACGTCTATCGCACTTAAACTTTAAAGACATTAATATGTTGGTGCTTGGTGATCACGTTCGAGGCCTTCCTTTTCTCACGTTTGATAAGGAACATCTGTGTGCAGCGTGTGAGATGGGCAAACAAAGCAGAAAGAGCCATCCTACACGAATCAGTACA
Source organism: Lactuca sativa (assembly GCF_002870075.4). NCBI lineage: Eukaryota > Viridiplantae > Streptophyta > Magnoliopsida > Asterales > Asteraceae > Lactuca > Lactuca sativa. Next base: position 52,957,658 of record NC_056627.2, read on the forward strand.
AGGATTGTTGAAGCTCTTGAACTTCTGCACATTGACTTATGTGGACCTTCGGCTATTGAAAGCTTCGGTGGTAGTAAGTTCATTCTTGTCATAGGAGATGATTTTTCATGCTTCACCTGGGTTTTCTTTCTTAAACGTAAATCAGACGCTACTCCCAAGTTGAAGACGTTCATCAAGCAAGTAGAAGTACAACTGCGAAAGCTGGTGAGGAACATCAGAAGCGATAATGGGCTTGAATTCAAGAATAAAGATTTCGAGGATTTTCTAGCTGAAAAAGGAATTTCTCACAACTTTTCGGCCCCTTATACACCACAACAGAATGGGATTGTCGAAAGATGAAACCGTTCTTTATGCGAGGCAGCCCGAACCATGCTAAGCTTCGCTTCTCTTCCACTATACTTCTAGACTGATGCAGTTGCAACCGCGTACTATACTCAGAACCGATCCTTGCTTAACAAACGATTCTCAATCACTCCATATGAGATTCTGAACAATCGAAAGCCCAACATCAAATTTTTCCACGTGTTCGGTTCAAGGTGTTTCATCTTTAATTCAAAAGAGAACCGAAACAAGTTCGACGTCAAAGCTGATGAGGGAATTTTTCTTGGCTATTCACTCTCTTCAAAGGCATACATAGTTTTGAACAAACGTTCTAAACGAATAGAAGAAACATACTATGTAACCTTTCATGATAATTATATGAAGAAAGTTCAAAGAAGCGAAAGTTCCTTGGGGGAAATATTTCCTGAATCAGGACAAGTCTCGGTTCCTATTTCAAACCTACTCAAACCAATCTTTTGCAGGCCTAGACCTTAGTCTAGTCATCATCGGCCATGACATCCTTCTCCCCTCTTCCGTTCAACATCAACACAAGATCTTGATTGGCGACAACAGGCTTATTGATCAACTTGGACAACACCTCACACCATCCCTCCACGTCCCAGAAACTTGCGTTTTCCAGATCCTCAGCCAGCTTGATCTTGGCCTGCAGAATAGCTATTGCAGCGCTCGTCTTGGCATTAGAAATCACCTCCTCGAGATCTACCAGATGCTCTTCTTCCTTTTCGACTTTCTGCTTACTCAACAACTCCACCCTTTGGAGAAGATCCTCGTTGGTGACCTTCCATGTATTCTCTTGCTCTTTTAGAACAAACTCAGCTTTATCAACACGGACCCTGAGGTGGTTGGTATCATGAGAAACATGAGCAAAGACTAGAAGATACATAAACATCAACATGAAAAACAACAGTTATGATAAATTAATATAAATAGTGCCTATTCTTACAGCTTGAGAAAATGAATGTAGCTTCCCGAGAGCATCCTCGATGCTGAGGTTCTCTAAGCTGAATCTACAGCCTCAAAAGTCTTTTGTTTTCGGGATCCTAAAGCCTTAACCATAAGATCTATATAAGATCTGTTGGGAGGAGGGAGAATGACACCATTTTCCTGTTTAGCTTTGACTGAACCACTGATCATATCATCTTCAAGATCTGACAAACCAAAGCGGGCCTTGGAACGGGTAGTCTTAGAAGCTGCTAGAAATCCCTATCAAGTCAAGATTCTATGAAAAGACATATCCAAGAAAAATAATGTTACATGTGGCCATAGAAGCAGTAGTGGAGGAACCCTCTTGAAGACTGGAATATTCAAGCCTGATCAACCTCTCCACTGCAAGAAGTTTGAGGAATTTGGATATCTTATCCTCAGAATCGCCAGCGGCAGGAATTAGCTCCTCAAACCTAAACACTGCATCAAAACAAACAAAATACGGGAAGTAAATTTTAGGATCCTTGATATCTAAATTTGTTTCCAACCCTTTTTAATCCATGATCTTGGCAGGGAATCCCCCTCAGGAAATGACTCATGCCTCATGAAGATATTTTTCTTTCCAAGCGCCATCGTTGGAGACACAAAACAAACCCATGTTGGAGACACAAAATCAGGTTGAATGATAGCCTTGAAAGGACGAAAAACCACATCAGAAGGGAAAGCCCCGATGGCTTTCAATGATTCTGTGTCCTCATTATCAAAAGAACAAACCTCGTCATAGGTTAAGATTCCTTGATCATTAAAATCGTTCTCGGAAGGAATAACAATGTCAGCTCGAGAACGACTAATCTTCTTAGCCATGACAAAGAAAATCAAAAGAACAGAAGAATGAATGAAATCAAAAAGGATTACCTTCACAACGAGATGGTGGCGACTTGGAAAAGTAAAAAAGAGAAGTTACCGAAAGCCCTCATTTATAGCTAGGAAAAGATGACGGAGATGATTTGACCATTTCTCAATAAGATAAGATTTATCAGTTAAAGACTAAATTCAAATTATTTTTACCTATTTACATTAAGTTATTCCTTTAATATTTACAAAACTAACCCCGATATTTTCAGGAATAACTTGGGGGCAATTGTTAGGGCCAGGATCCATATAATTTCTAGGATCCTCAAATATCCAGGATCCCGACTAATTACCGTTATTATTTTTATTGATATTTATAATGGTCATATTTTTTCTATAACTAACACGTGTGCAGAAGTAGTTAAGGGAAGATCAATTCTCAATCATCTTAACTATGCTAAAGACCCGAAATACTTGGTCAAATAACATTCAAGAAACTGGTCATAGAGGATCCCAGAAATATCAGACATCTTGTTGGCTAGATTAGACTACAAATTAACACTTGTAATCTACACAGAACACACTATTCTCTAACCTAAGCTCACTTTACAAATTTCTACATTCATTCTTACTAAGAACTCACTGTAATCTTTACTTTATATCAATAAAATCATCAAGGCAGGTGATCATTATCACCACCTAAGGTTTTATGCCGGAGATCCTAGCAACGATCAAGGGCTTTCCTTGTAAACCATTGTGTTACTTTTCTTTTACTACTTGCTATTATACAATTTGAACATCACAGCCTCTCATTCAATTTGGTTTATTAGTACTCGTGTAATTTTAGACCAAAACACCTACATGGAGGTCAGGAAAGTTATGGGGCTTCGGAGTTATAGAAGCAACATTTTAGATTGGCAGTTATGGGATCAGTGATTTGTTCATCACTAGAAGGTTTTTTTCGGAACATTGGTTCCCAGGAGGGTGGTAAGGAGTGACTTCGAGAACGAAATCTAATTTAAGTGGGGGAGAGTTGCAACGCCCTGTTCCAAATCATTTCCTAATGTGGGGTGGTGAACCGGAGATCAAGTATCAACAAGCTTAGGTCCTTTAGGGAAAGAGATATTTAGACCCATTTAGGTGTGGGTAATCTAATTTAGATGATTTGGCAGTTTGGTTTATGTTTTGGAGCTAAGGGGTATATCGGTAAAGTGCCACTTCGGGCTTTTATGGAAATTAGATTTTAGTTCGGAAAGTTTTAAGGAAAGTATGAGTTGATACAAGCATAGGATTTTCGTCACCTTTCCATGGATATAAGGATCGTCAAAAACAGACTTAGCAAGAAGAAGTTATGGCCTTCGGAAGTTTGGCGGTTTTCGGGTTAAACCGTGTACGCAGGGTGTACTAGTGTTAAGTCCAGTATGCGGGATGTACATTGGTGTACGTTGGGCGTACTAAGAAAATACATCATGAGTGTTCTTTGGATTACGTTGGACGTACCAAAATTACACATGGCGTACACCAGTCAGACCCAAACCCTAATTTAGGGTCTAGGATCCTATTTAAGCTCCTTAATTCACAACCAAACCCTATTATCTTCAACCTCCATCCCTCTAAACCCTATAAATGAAACTCTAGCCCCCATTTGAGTGGTTTTTGAGCTTTTGGTTGTATTTTATGCTTTTTGGTGTTCATAAAAGAGGAATAAACTTCTTGGAGAAATGTGGGATTGCTTAAAGCTTTTGGATGCAGGCTTTTTGCATCTTGATCTACCTTTTAGAGGTATAAAGTTTCTATCTTGAAGACTCTAGGTGTTAGATCTACTTTAAGGAATATTTTGGGTTTATTTTGGTCCTTAGAGTCATCCTTGTGAGTATGAGCTACTCTAAGAGCTTAGAATGTTGGATCTTGGTCTTTGGGAGGTCCCTTGTTCATAAAAAGGAGTAAATTTGGGAGTTTTCTATGGATTTTGTTAAGGTTTTGGTCCCATTAATCCATGAAAAGGAGTAAAGTTGCCAACTTTACATGTTAAAAATCTCATTAGGGTCATATCTGAGTTTGGAAGTCATTTTCTTAACCATTAAGAGCTTAATATGGATTTTTGGTCTCTGATGGGTATGTTGGGCATACGTAGGAGTATGCTCAGCATAATGGGTGTTTCATGTATCAATCGCTTGTACTTTGTTCTTTGAGGGTGAGTACATGGAGCATACCATTCTGGTACTCCCCAATATGTCATTTTGGGCTTTTTGAGGTTTTGCCCTTGTTAGGCCATTGGACTTCTGACGTTGGACCATTGATAGACTAAGGGTTTTCTTGGAAGTGAGTCCATGATGGTTTTGGGGCCCAATAGGGTTATTAGGGCCATAATAGGCTTTTTATGCTTTTGGGATGGGCCTTGGTTTTGGGACAAGTAAAAAAAGGGTAAAGTAGTCTTTTACCCTTTAGGAAGTTGGTCTATGGAGTGAACCTCGGATTTTAGGTTAGTGGGTTGATTATAAATTAAGGTTGTATTTATTGTTAGTCGACGCGAGGTTATCCGGTCCAGCGACCTAAGCAGTTATTTGATTATTAGAGAATTAAGGTGAGTCACGTCACTGTACTCATGGGTTCAAGGCACCAATGTTGGCCCACTAGGTTCTGTTATGCTAGTTGTCTTTGTGACTCTTGTAAGGTATGTCTGGCTAGGCCCATTTGTATGGTGGGCTACGTCCATTGTATGTCGGACTAGACCTATTTGTATGTTGGGCTAGACCCATGGATCAGGAGGAGCTAGGTCCATTATATGTTATATAGGTGTGAACTGACTTTGTGACTTTTGCATTTGTATGATTGGGCTAGGCCCATAAGATTGCCAAAGCTAGGCCCATTATGGTAGGTTGAGCCCAATCTGCAGGTTGGGCCTAATGTGAGGGCTAGGCCCAATGGTATGTATGGTATGCAGTATTTTGCAGAACTCACTAAGCTTTGTGCTTACAGTTTTTATGGTTATGGTTTCAGGTACTTCCGGTTCGAAAGGGAAGGGTCCGACTTGATTGCAGTGCATCCACCCATGTTTCCGCATTATGATGATTTTGGGATTGTACTCTGATAACTGTTTTTCTTATAAAGTACTTTTGAATATTTAGAAAAGGGATAATGAATGTTGACTTAAGGATAATTAAAGTTTTGCTTAAATTAAAAATGAATTTTTTACCTCGTAATTTTTGGGATGTTACACCCTAATTAATAATTAGGTCATAAACCATAACCAAGGCCCCAACTCATCATCCTTAACCTCTAGGGTAAAATACTATTTTACCGTTTCCTTACTAGGACCAACTAGCTTGGCCCAAGGCCCACAAATGGCTCAACTCACAACCTACGGTCCAACTATGGCCCAACAGGCACAAGGCCTAAAACCTAGCTAAAGCCCAAAGCTCAAAGAAGTCCAAGTCCAAAAAGGACCCAAAACCAATGAAAGCCCACTGCATGGCGTACGTCCTGTGTACCCCATACGTACTCCCTATGTACTCTATGTTGACCACGAAGCGGGCTGTTGACCCATTATGTGCAACATACTAAGGAGTATGCCCGATGTACTGGCCAAAGTCCCAAAGGCTAATCAAGGGTCTTAATACCTTAAGACCTTAATGTCCAAACCTCAAATCTACATCATTTTAAGGTGCTAACATGTAAAGTTGGCAATTTTATAATTTTGCATGACTTAATGGGACCCAATACTCATTTTTTACCATGAAGACCCATAATAAGAAACCTAACTCATGCATGGTCCAATATATCACATAAAAATATCATTTTTATGCACAAGGAACATCAGCGAGGCTAATATCTAGCATTCCTAGCTCCTAGAGTGGCTCAAACCTACAAGGATGACTCATGGGACCATAAAGTGCACAAATCATGCCCTAAACTAGATCTATCATAATGAGCCATCAAGTTAAGAGCTTTATACCTCCAAAAGCTTTCTAAGTTGGTGGTGATTCTAGATCCACAAGCTTCAACTATACCAATGCAACTTCCAAGAGCTCTTCTTCCTTCAAGATCACCAAAAACACTCTTAAATGTCGCTTCCAAGCTCAAAACACTCAAAATCCAATTAGGGTTTTGTTCTTAGGGTTTGGAGAAGTGGAGACTGGTCATAAGAAGGTCCAAGAGCAACTTAAGGTGTTTAAATATGGTTCAAACCCTAAAAATAAGGGTTTATCCCAGGTGGTCGTACGTCTAGCTTACTTGGATGCCTACGTGATCAACTCATCGGCTCAGTTCACCCAACGTACTCCTAGCATACGCCCAACGTACGAGTTGAGGACCCAAATGGATAAGATTTTAAGTTTGAGGGTAAAAAGGGAAATACATGACATGCGGATGTTACAACAAGGGCAAGGGTTGACCAACCGGGAAAGGGTTTTTTCATGGTTGATATTGTGTTTTGCAATCATGGTGAGTTTTGTTGGAGTTGTGACTAATATTCATAGCATGCAAAGCGATTCTAATTGAGTGGTTTTTGAAGAAATTAAGGTTAACACCTGTGATGATGTTGGATTTTGCTTCTAGAAGGATGATTTTTGGGCTTGAAAGGTTGATTATGTTATGAATTATGTAATTTTAATCATCTTTGGTTACTAAAGAAACCCTTTTTCTTTTGGGGTTATTGTATGTTTATAATACAAGATAGCTGCTAACCATAATACATAAATTCAATATTTTTATGTTGTTGTAATTATATTTTGATTTCCATTTGAATTTAGTAAAGATTTAAAGTTATTGTTTTGTTTTAGACAATAATGAGTTCTTATTTTTGTTGATATAGGACTAGTATATATTAGAAAACCGCAAAGGGTGTTCAGGAATCATGTTGTCCAACATTTTAATTATAGATATTAAGAAACCCTAAATGGTTTTCATGTGTAACATCCCGAAATAAGGTACAATTATCATTCTTGAATCTTTCCTTATCATGTCAAATTAGTCTCTAAATGTGAAAGGTTGGCAAGTCAGTACGCGAGGCGTACGCATGAGTACGCACAACGTACTCATGCACCATGCAGGATCGCGAAGGTCACCTAGTACATTGGGCATACCCATTGGTACGCTGGGCGTACTAGGCTCATATGCAAACCCTAATATTGATGGTCTCATTTCTAGCCACCCTTATAAGCCTCCAACCCTCTTTAAAACCCTAATCTCATGTGTCTGTGTCTTGTGAGTGTGATTTTGCAACTTTTGAGTGATTCTTGGCTCTTGTAGTTGAAGAAGAAGGTTATAGAAGAAGAAGAAGGTGTCATCAAGCTTAGAGATCCAGAAACCTCCCACCTTTGTGCATCATTTTTAGGTATAAGGCTTACACCTTGGCTAGTGCTGTTCAAGATCTCTTCATTGTAAGTTTTATGAGCTTAAGTCCCTAAAATTTGGGCCTTTTTGAGTTTGAGACTCTCCAGAGAGTTTAAGTTGTCCTTTTATGCACCTTTGGGCTTTTAGGTTGATAAAAATGTTTGCTTGATCTTTCCTTTGACCCCATGCATGAGTATAGTACCTTGGAATGGATGAAATGATGTTTTAGCCTCTCCTATCCATGCAAAGGCTTAAAGCACACGACTTTATGGATTAAGAGGTCTTAAATCAGTCAGATTTATGGATGGAGTGGTTATCTTAATGGATTAAGACCAAAAAGTAAGGAAATGGAAGTTCGTGGAGTACGTCGTGCGTACTCCCAGTTACGTGCAGCGTAGCTCAGTGATGCCCCATTGCATTCTTAACCCGGTTGTACGCCTAGCATTAGGGGTAGTACGCCCGACGTACTCGTTGGGTGTTGACTTTCTGTTGACTTTTGCTGATTTTGACTTTTGGTCAAAGTTTAGGGTTTTAGACCTAAGGAGGGGCAAAATGGTCCTTTTTTCCCTCAGTAGGTTTAACTGTGGACTTTGGACTCGTGAGAGGTTTGGACCTTAATCTAATTAAGGTTAATTATTTTGTTAACTAGGCGGAGTCTACATCCGACAGTTCGGGTGCTAGGTTTTCATGTCATCAGTATCAGTTGAGTTTCCTCACTTACTCTTATTTGTATGGTAGGATAGCTATAATATTATGACCAGTTGGGTCTAGCTGTTATGTTATGTGCTGATATGATATTTGTTTGTGACTGGGGATGTTGATAGCCAACCGAGGGTTGCGGATAACCTTACAAGCATGCTGTTAGCTCATCAGGACTGCTGATAGTCTCAGGGTTGCACATAAGCCATAACTACTTATTTATGTTGTGTTATATGTGGTATTTTAAGGAACTCACTATGCTTTGTGTTTATAGTTGTTGATTTTTATGTGGCAGATACTTCCATTGATCACGAGAATGCGAATGTCTGATTGTACACACGCATTGGGAATTTACAACTGGGACATGATCTTTTATGTACTCCAATAACTATGATATTTGTGGTTTTGAGATGACTTGTGTATATGGTTGTGAAACTATGTTTTTGAAACGTTTAAAAATGAAAATTTTGGTCTAAATTTTGAGGTGTTAGTTCATGAATCATCTTAATTAACCTTTGACAATTCTTGAAAGTTGAAAAAAAATATATATGATAATGTGAGGTTAATTATAAACAAAATTTGTAACAATTTTTATTTGGATTTTAAATGATGTTATATTTAATTTAAATTTTTTGTGACAGTTTGTATTTTTTATAGTTATTTTATCCAACACAGAAGACAATATAAGAATAATTTGGTCATTTTTCATCATTCATCACACTCAATCAAATAATTAATCAAACAGAATATAGTCATAACTTTTTAACCTAATAAGCTCTAATCCAGTTAGCAACTATCAAACGACTCTTCAGTCAATCTGCAAAGTAATTATTTTTTTGAAAATTCCATATTTAGAGGTCAAGTAGATTGTTTTTTTGTTGAACCTATATCTTTTTTAAACTAATTATTTTTTACTGGTTCGATCTGGCCCAACCCACCACAAATACTTTTGTCTTTTTCATTTGATCGGTTCAACTTATTTAAAAAAATGTTTATTTCTTTTTTATTTTGCCGCTGCACTATATGAAATTCCCAAAGATGAGTACCCATGCTCAATTCTAGATACCATTTTCATGTAGAGATCCAATTATCTAAACACAAGTGTTACCGAATATATTCTTCATAAGAGATTTTTCAAAAAAAAAAATAAATAAATAAAAAATTAAAAAAAAAACCTAGACTTAAAGACACCTCTAAACTTGATTTTTTTATAAGTTGTAATTTTTCTTTTTCAAAAAATGTCCATATTTTTGAAAAACTATAAATGTTTTTGGAAAGTATTTGAGCCAGCAAAACTATTTTTGAGGAAGAACAGATATTAACTCATTGAAACTTAAGTTTAAAATTTAAGAATAATTTGGACTTAAATGAAATTTTCAATATTTGTGTTATGTTTAAATTTTAATTCATTTTAGAGATATTTGTTGTCAAATATTTTACATCATTGGAATATCTTTTAAGACATTTTTGGTCATCTCAAGTTAAATATGACAATTTTATGTCACACGACATGTCACGTACTATACTTTTTCACTTTGGTAGCCGCCAATTTTAGAGTTTTTCTTGGAAATAAAAATCATAACCATTTATAGTTTTTGACTTTTTCACGTAGGATTGTACTCAAAGTGCAAAACATATAATATTCGTTTCACAACTTCAACATCATTTCACATGCAAACCATTTTCTCACCAAAATACAATCATATTGTCTGAAACAAAAATCTGAGTGTTGTGATTTTGTGAATTTAATTTAACGTATAGTAAAGTCATGCTCTTCCGAAATGTATTCATGAACAATGTCGATGGATACAACAGTTGCTCAATAAGTTCCACTTATGTTCGGTTCTAGTTCTGTAGTTTGTGAACTATGTTTGTCTTATTATTTCAACGTGCATGATTTCGTTAAAAAATATAAATAATCGCCTAAAAATTTCTAGTGTGCGACTATTCATTAATTTAATAGGACAATATGATCATATACATTATGTAAAAGAAAAATCGCCAATCTTAACGATGCATTAATTCAAGGTATTCAACTTGCAAACATGGAAACAATAATTATGTTATCTTACTATAAGAAGTCCACGCATGCTTATCATATTTAGTTCTATGTGGTGTTTTACCATCGATGATAAATATTCAATCGCATGATCAACATTGTTTCTCAATGCATAGGCCTAATTTGATAATTTGAAAGAGACATGCATGATATTTAGTTATGTGCAATTTGAAATTTTGCCATATTCCAATGTTATATTGATTTAAAATCAAATCAACTTTCTTGCGTTTTAAAGCCCGGTGGGTATCAGTACTCTTCTCCACACTATTTTTTTTTCACCTCATACATTATATCATTCTCCACAACACAATATTTTATGTAGGAAATAATCGTCACACCACTTTAATTTCCATGTCATTTGTGTTTCTTTTTTTTCTTATTTTTTATTTTTTCAATGATTATAAAAATAAATAATATCGTATTAAAAAATATATCGTTTAAATAAATACATACTATTTAAATTGAAAAAAACTTTTACAAGACCAAAAAAGAAAATACATAATCTTTTGTACGAATATTAGGATTTGTAGTGGAGATCTGGATACCAACTTGGATCGTGATATAACTATTCGAACTGATATTTTTACCCTATGTCTGAGTTACAAGAAATTCAGTCTAGGATAATCAAAGTGGATACTTACGATTCTAGGCACAGAAATCGTAAGCCAATATTTTAGAGGATTCTGTGAAAGTATGATAAAAAAAACGAGAACTTAAGATCGTGTGTATCTTCTGAAAAGAATAGTCGTTTATATAATAAACGATATGAGGGTTTCATTAGGGTTGGGCCGCTATGGGTTCCTTTGGAAACAAGTCAGGTAATCCAGATTTTAATGATGATTTAGGGTTATCAAAACTAACGAGTTTCGTTAGTTTTATCATAATCACCCTCAAGAATCAGAATAACTCACTATGTACCCATATGTAAAATTTGGAGAGGTTCTGGGGCGCTACCCCTTGGAACCCGCTAGGGGCGTTACCCCTAGACCCCGCCAAAGGGGCATTGACCCTTTGAAAACCCTGGACCCAGGGGCGCTGCCCCCTGACCCCTGATTCGTTGTCGAACCAGCTACTAATTTGATCTTATACATGTCTACAATCCGCACCAACCCGTACACAAATTAGAAAACAAATTAAGAAGTCTGTTAGCTCACATACTAATTCTAGTTACATAAAATAATATGGTGACGCTAAAATCACCAACAACTTTTTTTTATAAATACACTACTCTTCATCATTGATTCATCGTTAGCATCATAAATATAATATGTCAAGTCCTATCGAAGTTGCTCGCGTTTCTATACGACTTTATGCAAATATTCCGTTGAACGTGGTTGAAATTGCATGTGTCGGTGCTTATTGTCATATATTATGCAATATTACGTCCTTCATTTTCCATTGTTATGTTATGCGTTATGATACAAGCATACATATTATATCGTAGAGTTTCTATCTTATATGGTTGTGTCATATGTTCTACTATGTATCACTTCAATTTTAGAACTTCAAATGCATGTTTCACATCTTTATGTGTTGCTTCTTGTCTTCTCTTGAAGAATTTTTCTCTTGGTTCCACTCGTGTCGGAATGCCTTCACAAATGTGGAATGTGCGGGATATATTTCATTCGTAATGCCTTCACAAATGTGGAATGTGCGGGATATATTTCATTCGTAAGGTAATACCTAAACTATACGTAAACATATATTTAGTAGGTAAAAAAAATATACTTATTTTGCATAAAGATATATTTAATATGTATAAAATGAAAGAAAAATTACTTGTATTCCAAGACATTCGTTATCCGTACAAACACATTCCTACTCAAATGAAACTTTCATTTGAAATTCTTTGACTAGTATATATATTTATCCGCAAAGTAATCGTGCTATAGAGGTTCCTAGCCTTCCTTGCGATTTCTATTTAACATTGTGGTTCTTGTTAGTAGAAGGGCTACAACTTTTTTTCTAATAGATGGTTAATTTAATACCGGTATATTATTGTGACGAACATATCGTTATTGGATGACAAGTCCAACGAATCCATAAAAAAAATTGTTGAAAATTTATATAAAAAAAATAAAAGTTGTGTGTAAAAAATATATGAGGTTAAGTTATAATTATAGTTTATTCTATTTAACCGTTTGACACGGTCAACTTTTGAATTCTTTTGTGCGTAGAATGGCAACCAGAATGAACTTGGCGTCAAACCAACCACTTGATCCCCATAGCGAAGAGTATGGTTTTATAATCTAAAGTTGATCAGATTTTCCGATAAAAATAATAACTAAATCTTCATAATAGTAGCCATACTTGATGTTAATATGAATAATATCACTATAAACGTCAAGCCGTGAAGGACTTTGATCAAAGAATATTACAAATATACGTGTTTATCTTTTGTGCACAGCGCACGTGTGTTCAACGTTATTGCTCGATATTTAATCACACAAATAATACAATTTGTTGGCATATATTCTTAAGTCAACATTTTGTACCATACATTGACGATATTCTTGTCATGTGAAAATTCCATATTCTATTATGATAAAATAATTTAAATATTTAAATATCTTGATGATTTCAAAAAGTTTCAAAATTTTAATCATCATTGAATTTCCAAAATACCTCCAACTAGTTTTTCGTGTGATAAAAATAGTTTTTTCCTAAAACAAAAAAATTTAACGTCTTTGCTCAAATAGCATATATGATCACCAAGTGGTGCTACTAATGTTGTCATCTTTTATGATTGATGTCTAAAAATTCGACTTACAAATACCATTCAATGGCAATATATATATATATATATATATATATATATATATATATATATATATATATATATATATATATATATATATATATATATATTCTTTGCTCAAATAGCATATATGATCACCAAGTGGTGCTACTAATGTTGTCATATTTTATGATTGATGTCTAAAAATTCGACTTACAAATACCATTCAATGGCAATATAATACTATATATATATATATATATATATATATATATATATATATATATATATATATATATATATATATATATATATATATATATATATATATATATATATATATATATATATATATATATATATATATATATATGAAAAAATTCAATAGAGAACCATAATTATGGGTTATTCAAGGAACCACTTTTTTCTTTTTTTAATTTCTAGAGCTTATTCTTTATCGAAAAAAAAAAATCTAAAACTATCTAAATTCATATATTAACATTGTGAATGTGAAAAATATTTTTCGGATTCACCGTGTGAATCCGGATTCACGTTGTGAATTTTCGAAGATTCACATTGTGAATTTGACGTAAAAAAATAATAATAAAAATTCAAATTTTATATCATCGGAAAAATGATAAAAAGTTATGATTTTCTGTATTTTTAGTTTTTTTTTTGATAAATAATAAGTTCTAAAAGTTGAAAAAAATATTGGTTCCTTGGTTAATTAAGGTTCTCTATTGAACCTCACCCTATATATATATATATATATATATATATATATATATATATATATATATATATATATATATATATATATATATATATATATATATATATATATATATATATAACAGATTACTTATATCTTGAATTTTTAGAGGTACAAAATATAACACATTTTGTACAAATCAATTATGCATAACAAAACCATTAATACTTGCCCAAACATTAAATACTTGAATTAAGAAAAGTTATTAAAAAATTAATTTGGAGCAAAATAATAATTTTAAAATATTAAATTCATCGATATAAGTTACTTTACAATTCATGCCGATAATAATTAGTTTACATCAAACATATAAATATAAGTTCTAAACATTAATATTTTAATTAAAAGTGATATTTTTTCTTATAATATAATAACTAATAAAAAAATATAATAATTATTTTCCCGTACGAAAGCTATTCGCCAAGAAAACTATTTATCGTCTCTGTTTTGCGTGGACACGCATCTAGTCTTATATAAAGCATATTAGTCATATTTTGAATTTTAAGAGGTACAAGATATAAAGTTTTTTATACAAATCAATTATGAATAACAAAAACCATTAATACTTACCAAAATTTTAAAAACTAGAATTTAGGAAGGTTATTAAAAAATTAATTTGGAGCAAAATAACTATTTAAAAATATTAAATTTATCAATATAACTATATAAGTTAATTACATGTCTTAAACTAGATACAAATAATAACTAATTTACATCAAATGTATAAACATATAATATAAATATAAGTTCTAAACATAAATATATTAATTAAAAGTGGTAATTTTTCTTATTACATAATAATTAATAACAAAATCTTATAACTATTTTCCCATTAGAAAACTATTCGTCAAAAAACTATTTATCGTTGCTGCTTTGCACGGGCACACACACACACACACACACACATATATATATATATATATATATATATATATATATATATACGTACACACACAGAGAGAGAGAGAGAGAGAGAGAGAGAGAAAGAGAAAGAAAGAAAGAAAGACAGAAAAAAAAAAGTTCAAATGAGAACCTATAAATGTTAAGAACCGTAGGAACCACTTATTTTGGTTTATTTTTTCAAACTTGTTTTGCAAGAAAACTTTCTCAAACCCTCTCAAACTCTCCTAACAACACAAAACCCAATACCAGCTCGGCCACCTACCTCAGCCACCTGCTGTCTATTGTCGTCATCTATCGCCTTTCGTCGTCGAAATGTCGAGTAGCCAATGTTTTCACTTCAGGTCCACTGCCACTGGTCTCAAATCTGGAGTGAAAAGCTCCATCACTGAAGGCCACCACTGACAAAGCACTACTTTGTCTGATCTATTCAGATCAGATCTGGCCGGATCTTCACTGGAAACCTTCAGATCTATTGTCAACAACTACTCTCTGATCTCCATAAAGCCACCAGATCTGCGTCATATCTCACTAGATCTAATGTGTTTTTTCATTTTCAGATCTGACTAACCACCACCGATGAACGATCCTTTCTTTCTCATATGATCGACGCGCTAGATCTCGAGATTAACGAAGTTTCGAGCGCCAGATCTACCACCTAACACTAGATCTGCATCAAATATGATGTGTACGATGCATTTCATGTTGGCTTGCATCAGAACTGGTTTTTTAAGATAAATCTTCAAAGAAAATCAGGTATGTCGATTTTTATAGATAGATCTTCTTTAAGTTTTGTTTTCTGTTTGTTTTACTACTTACATTTCTTGTAGATCTCTATGATATAGTTTTTTTTTCCTGTAACAGTGTAAATTTGATGTTTTAATCTCTCATTTGTCGTATAATTTTGTTAATATTTGTTTTAAATGCTATTAAGTTGTGAATGTATAATTTTTTTTTGAATTAAAATTTGAATTTATTATACTAAATGTTGTGTCTACGCAAAGCAGCAACGATAAATAGTTTTCTTGGCGAATAATTTTCTTTTTAAAGTACGAATTGACTGCTTTGTGTGGGCACGCATCTTGTCATTTACGCCAACCAATCGTCAACGATTTGGATATGAACCAACCGTTGATTGAAATGTTATTAATCTGTTGAGTTATAAACATTCCTAACAAACATGTGAATACACATAAAACATGTTCATAAAAATATATTGTTAGTTCATCATAATAGCGATTTATCATGTGGTATATTTATACATGAAGGTATAACCATATGTGAATATTGAAAGATCTACTATGCCTAAGAGTCATTATAGAATGATGTTGTTAATAATATATATGATCCTATAGGGTCGCACCATATAGCAAGTTAACGTCAAGTGATTAATTATTAGTATAATTTGATTATAAATAAATATATCAACACTTGTATTTAATTGGAAAATTATTATTTCATGGAAATAATATTTTACTAATTGGGAAGTTATTATTTGTGGAAATAATATTTATTGAAGAAATAACAACTTATGGAATATATCATAAAGTATGATTATTTATAAGTTATATTTATATCTTAATAAACTAATCCAATTTATATAAAAAAATAGTTTTTTTTTATAAAATAAGCTAGTTACAATTTATATAAAAAATAGTTTTATATAAAATAAGATATTTATAGATTCATATCTTAATAAACTAGTTATAAAAATGATTGATTTTTATAAAGGTAACATGTATGTGTATATAAACTAGCAATGAGACAAGTTTTGTCTTCTTTTGACATGCTTTTCTCGAATTAAGGGAGGAGACCAAATATGGTCTTCTTTTTCCATATTTGGGACAAAGTTGTCTCTCATTTTACTTTATGGTCTCATTTCACTTTTTGGCCATTATATAAGAGAGAGCATGGAAGGGTTTTTTATACACTTCTTGCAAGTCTTGTTCTTCCACATCTCAAATCTAAATCCAAGAGCTCCATGCTCTCTAGAGGATTTCCAAATTTCGGAATTTGAAGGCTCTTCTTCTTCTCTATTCTCTTGCATTTTGATGCTAGACAAAGTCCATTTCTTGCTTCACCTTTGGACATATATTTGGTATATATTTCAAAGGCTTATGAACAACAAATTACAAATGAATACTAACATATTTTGATGGTTCTACTCTTGCTTGGTGGATACTTGTAGAGAACTTTTGATTTAGAGTTTCATGTCACACTTCATCAACTTTCAACCTTCCATGAGGATCAAAGTCTTCAAAGGTTGTTATGTTTTCCCTTCTATGGTTGTTTTAATCTTTCTAACTCTTGCAAAATGATCATTGGTGGGTAAAGTAGTTTTAGTTTTATTCAACATTTTTAAAGCTTCCGTTGTCATTTCTACCGGTTGTGAAACCGGATTTTTGAATAAAAACCCAACGATTGGTATCAGAGCCATTTTTGCAAGATTAGTTTGATTATTTCTTTAGTTGATGAAATCTTTGTTTTAGGAAAATATGAATGGTTTTCTCTTTGTAAGATATATATATATATATATATATATATATATATATATATATATATATATATATATATATATATATATATATATATGACAACTTTAAAATGTTTATAATTGTTATTTTTGACCAAAAGTTTACATGCATCTTTTTGGCCATAAAAGTTGTCTTAGAAAAATAAAAAGTTGTTTTAATTATTTTTTAGTATAAAAAATATGTATGTTGTGCATAAACTAGCCATGGACCTTTGTGTTGTTGCATGTGTTGATTTATTTAAAATGTTTGTAATTATTTATTTATTCATATGGTATGTAATAGTTAAATAGATAGTTTTCATTTATTAATTTTTGTAAGTAATAGATTAGTTTTAGAAATAGTTTATTTTTATAAAAATGTAACAAGAATGAAGATGGTAGCCATTTTGAAAATCAAAAGTTTATAAACTTGATTTTATCAAAGTTTCTCAAATTTTATAAAATTATTTTTATAAACTTGCTACAAGGTGTTGAAGTAAGTGGAAACACATGAAGATTTACAAGATAAAAGTCTCTTATGTCTCTTTAGGAATGGACTTGATAATTTTGTGATGGCTCACAAAATTATTACTAGTTAATGGCTTGGTTTATAAACATATGTTATAATTGTTATGCATGCTTGTGTTGTTTTATGTTTATGTTATTATTATTATGTCATGGTTGATAAATTCAAATGAAAAATAATATATGAACATAAATAAACACCACAAGGAGTTTGGTTTTAAGGAAATTCACCTTTTTAACATAAGATGTTAAAAATAATTTTACAATAAAACAAGGTTTATCGTTAAAACTAGTAACAGGTAAAATTTCAGGATTAAAATAGTATAAGTTTAAAATTGAGATTTGTAAACTTATCAAATTACAAACCTTATTTTATAAAAGAAAGTTTTATTAAAAGGTTTTCAAACGTTCTAACACGCTCAAACGATATAACTTAATACTAGTTATTAATTTAAAACTTTGATCGCGTCAATTATATTAAATCGGGTTTTATATATAGAACATTGTTAAAATGTGATTTTAACATGAAATAAGTTTTTAAAGTATACCATGGTTTATTAAATGGATGCAATAACCATGATATAACATGTTTTTAAACTAGAATTATAAAAAGAAAAAAAACATCAAAAACCCCTTACAAACCTTAAATCTATGCAATCTTTTTTAAAGAGCACTTACACGTCTCTTGTATGCACTAGTGGGATAATAGATACCTAACCGTTTAGTGTTATCTTTTGATGACCGAGGTGTTTTCGCGATTTCTATAACTAAGTTATAAGCTGATTACACAAGTTTCTCAAGAGAGTTTCGAGGCATAGATGGGATTAAACATGTCTACTTAAATATCTTATTAGCGATCCCATAAATCGAAGAATTATATAGTAGTATATAATTAATAATCAATATCTACCGGGTTGAATTCGGATGAATAGGATCAAGGATACCTAACAATTTATTTGTTTTGCAACTTGGATCTTAGACTTTGATAATTAATATTTTCTAGAAACTAAAAGGGGGTATTAATTATTAAAGATTAAATATCGAAAATTCTAAATAAATTTTGTTAAAATTTTCGTAGACAAATAATCCACTCTTATAACCATGAAATGTCATTTCTCTTTAAATGACTTAACAAAATTCAATTGATACAACTTCAATGAATGAGTTCATGTCTTAAGAGACAATCTCGTGAGAGGTGTGAAATTATAGACACTTAAAGGACCTATTCCTAAATAAATTGCTTTGAGCAATAGACCTGAATATGATACCTATTAAATTCATCACATTGATGCTTAGGATGCTTCTAATATCATATTATGAACAATTATTCATGACTTCTAGGATGTTTTGGACAATATATATATATATATATATATATATATATATATATATATATATATATATATATATAACATGTTAAGTAATATTCTAATAAATATAGTGATATTTTGTTGGAATAGTGCAAGGCTAAAAGAGTCACCTTGTGTGATCTAAAAGGCTCATGTTTTATGGAATAAACACTTTTAAGCCCAAGAAATCCAATAAGGACCACATAGATGGATTTTGTTTCTTTTGTGAAGAAACTGGGCACTAGTAGAGGAACTACTCCCCTTATCTAGAAAGAAAGTCTGAAAAACATTAGTACTTCAGGTATCTATTGGATAGAACTTATACATTTCGTGTAACACTCAACTACTTGGTACTTAAATGTTAGTCTAATATTTGTAACTTGACTGCAAATATTTACAGAAGAATAACTAGATGAGCACAAGCAAGCTAGAACTACACTCTCGAAGTTTAGTTTATTATTTATGCTTAGAACATAAATTGTTTATAATATAAAACAATGTTTGTTTTGGAACAATGTATGGTTTAAATTTAACATTTCTAAATATTTATGTCTCAGTTATTTGTTTAAATGTTTGATTATTTACTAGATCTTTTTTTATAACGATAACACTCATATTTTGAAATGGTTGACTTCTATTTCTAAGACTAGATCTCTTAATAGAATTGCAAAGTATATATATCAACATTTTATAAATAACATTAAGTTCTATATGAAAGCACTTTTAACTTAAACTTGTTTTAAATCAAACTTATCCATGACATTGTTATCTTTATTGTATAAATGAAATCCACATATTCCAACTTCAAGAGAGGGATCTTTGAAGGAAAATAATGTAGTTTATTTGATATATCTGAATCTTATTTATATATAAAATATTCCTAATAATATTTTCTCTACAGTTTAGAGAAAATAGTTATTAAGGAACTGTTCACTTTGGTGTAGGACTTCTTTTCTAATGAATGTCTATGATTGAGCACAAGATACACCCCAGTAGTACCATCTAAAGCCTTCGTGATGATAAATGGTGAATTAAACTTTACTTGATATACTTTACTTTCTAATCGGTAGAAATGTAATCCTTTTAACCTTTTTGGTATTATACTTCAATCACTATTAATTGTATCTAGAATACAAACACCAAATAATTACATAATTGTAGAATATTTTAAAAGAGCATTTAGATTATTATATACAAACCCACCAATAATAAGTTCATTTATTCCTCTAAAAGCTGAGTTAGCAGAAAGCAAGCTTCTAATGACAAAGCAACTGGGAGGCACATGGAACTTGAAGCAGCTCAAGAACCATAACCTGATGTAAAAATTGTTGGCACTAGTTTCAACAAGGAATTGTTGAACATGAATAATAGCTATTCATAAACACAAATTGTTCACAATAATGGTAGAAATCATCTATGACATGAGAAATGTGGAATCTCTCATTGATGAGTTCTTGATGGTTTCTAGTTAAACCATCAACTACCAAAATGTTATATCAGATCTTGAATCTGAGAAATGACTTAGAGTCATGAACATTGAGATGTAATCCATGTTTAATAATCAAGTATGGGCTTGATTAATCTTCCTCTTAATAGCAATGCTAGAAGGAGTAAGAGATTCTTCCAGAAAGAATATATACATGAATATATATATATATATATATATATATATATATATATATATATATATATATATATATATATATAAACATTTAGTAATACTTGTTATATAATGATTTTCTCATACTTTTGTCATTGACTATGGTAATTATCATACTTATGACATTAACTATGATCAAACCTTTTCACAAGTAGCTATGATTAGATTAACAAGGATATTATATACTATAACTTCATATTCTTGATATGAGATATAGCTAATAGCTTTCAAGAAATACCGCTTTCCTTAATAGAGATCTACTAGAAGATATCTATATAGCTTAGCTTGGAGGTTTTCTTAATCCATGTTATCCTAACCAACTATGTAAAGCTTAAGATACACTTGTGGATATAAAGCACACATCTCAAGGTTGGAATAGTCATTTTAATATAAAGATACAATGTATTTTTTTATATCAAAATGACAAAGAATGTGTGTGTGTTTACTAAGAACTAGGGGGGTCGTGATATTCTTAATCTTGTATGAAAGAGACATACTTAATCATTTGAAATGACGTTCTGACTATGTAAGGTGGTTTTCACCTTCAATCGGAAAGTATTTCTAAAATAAAAGACTTAGGAATGACAAGATACATTCTTGGAATGTAAAATCTATAAGAGATAGATAAAGATGAATGTTAAAGGTTTTAAAATTCTTTTTGAATGAAATAACAATATCTTGAAAGAGGTCAAGATACAAGATTTATTTGTAAGATTCTTGACATTGTCACATGACACCATTTTTGAGTTTGTCTCAAATGGATCTAGAACATAGGTTTGAGCTAGATAAAATGATTTATATTCTATTTTCTTGACAAATGAATCCATCATTTATGTCATATCATGAGATACAAAATTAAATAGATGGTTAAGTCACTAGATGATTGTGAGAACATTCTAAGAGTACATAAGAAGAGTTAAGATAATATATATGAGTAATTAGTTTAGAATCAAATCTTAATGTAAGGAGCTACATAGGATTTTGATTTCTAAATAAATATAGATAATTATGAATTATAATTGGATTATGACTTCATTTTGGAATGAATAGTAAGTTTAGTTGGAATGAGATCCAAGCAAAACAAAATAGCACAATCTACTAAATAAGAATACACTAATTTTCAAGAAGTTGAAATCAAATATAATTGGATGAACTAGATCATTAAAAAAACTAGGTTGAATCCTTCCATTCAGGGATAACCTATAAATCTTTTGTGAGTAATAGAGTGTACTTAATCAATCTAAGAAACTATATGTCACATAAGAGCACCAATTATATTCTCCAAAATATTTAACTATACTTAGAGTAATGTCAAATATGGAGATGATTGTATTCGCAGAATTCACCCAAATTAAATTTAGTCGAAACCATTAATAAAGTCTTTCCTTTTAAGCTAATTATAAGTGGTCACACTTCAGCCATAAGACTTTTATTATTCTAGTAATGAGATTTTGATTTGAATTTAGTATTTGGATATTGGAACACTGTAACAACAACTATTAAATAATGTTTTGATATATTGGGATATGATCATTACAATAATACTTGTTATGTTCTATATTAGTATGTTTGATCCATGAATAATCTTATTATTCTAAAGGTTTATAGTCGGTCATGATTGTGGGAGCAATTATGAAGTAAGACTATATGAAATGGATTGGTTGACTCTCACTAGATGAAAGTAAACAAGTGGTGTAACCAAGTTTCATGGGTACTTGTTAGAGAACTAGTACTGAACGGACACGCATCAAAATCATCTCATAATCGCAGTTATGAGTGATACTTGATTAAAGGTACTATCTTTGTATCCTTAACACCTAAGATACACAATGAGACTTAAGTGTAGGGAGTGTTGTTCTTTGATATGACCAAATGTTGTTCCTTGACTAGGCTGTTATAAAAGTCATATTCGGGTATGGTGTGAACTATACAAGAGGCTTATGTAGTCAAAATGTGATTTGTTCCTCTTATGTAATGAGAGTTAGACATCTAACTCACGTTACCCAAAGTTGAATTACAAATGAGATTGATTACGATCTAAGGCTCATGTTCAACAACATGTTTGTAACAAAGAGATAATTGATAAACTTACCTTAATACATCAATTGAAGCTTAGATATTTTGGGAATTGGATGTTGATGAATGGTATTCTTCGTCATATGTTATTGGAGGCAGTGAAATGTTTTTAGACCTTCACCACTGTGTATATCAATCTATGATGAGTCTTGTGCAAATGGGAGATCGAAAGATCTAGTATGCCCAAGAGTCATTATAAAATGGTGTTGCTAATAATATATGATCCTATATGGTCACACCATATATCAAATTACCGTCAATTGATTATTTATTAGTATAATTTGATTATTAATAAATATATCAACACTTGTATTTGGTTGGAAAATTATGATTTCATGGAAATAATATTTTACTAATTGGGAATTTATTATTTGTGGAAATAATATTTATTGGAGAAATAACAACTTATGAAATATATCATAAAGTATGATTATTTATAAGTTATATTTATATCTTAATAAACTAGTTCAATTTATATAAAAGATAGTCTTTTTTATAAAATCATCTAGTTCCAATTTTATAAAAGATAATTTTATATAAAATAAGATATTTATAGATTCATATCTTAATAAACTAGTTACAATTTTAGATAAAAGATAGTTTTATATAAAATAAGATATTTATATATGACTAGTTATGTATATATATATATATATATATATATATATATATATATATAGGCTTAGGTTATTCTATTTACACTATGTATGCATATGTGGGCCAATCATTTTACTTAATTTAAGAAATTGATTAACATATATTATTAAATTAAAGATAATTGAAAAATACCATCTAATTCATTCTAAGGGTATTTTAGACAATTGAGATAAATTTAAAAACAGAGAATTCCATATTTTTGGGGATAATTAACTCTCTTGATTTTAAAATTCTAATTTTTTTAATTACTTT
This sequence comes from Lactuca sativa, assembly GCF_002870075.4. Lineage (NCBI taxonomy): Eukaryota > Viridiplantae > Streptophyta > Magnoliopsida > Asterales > Asteraceae > Lactuca > Lactuca sativa. The sequence continues at coordinate 52,981,308 of NC_056627.2, forward strand.
AATTTTAATTATAACGTAATTTTTATAATTAAACCCGATTTTATTCTGTTAGAATCAGATTCTCTACAAATTTCAGGATACATGTTTCTGTTAGAATGATATTCTATGCGAATGCCAACACCGACTAATAAACATATTTTTGGATACAACTTCAAATTTTTCATTACATTCTTAAAAAAGTAAAAACTTTATATAATAGTCTATGACAATGAAATACTCACTAAGAACAAATAAAATTATGCATATTATTCGACCTTAATATTCTAGCAGAATATATTATTATATATACTCCTATCATTCTATTGTAGATTATTTTATCAGAAGAATAGCTCTTTCCTTGATCATCCATGAAATTATACATTTAACGAAAATAACTGTCATGAATCAAATCATGTAAGAATAATATTCACTGAGAATGCTTAGAATCACTTTCAAATTTGTGGTCCGTTCTTCAAGCATCAACTTCTGTCAAAACAAAACGAAATTGTAGTTTAGATTCCAACAGAATTGGAATTCATGATTCCATTCCAACAGAATTAGAATTCATGATTCCATTTCAGAAACATTGACGAGCTCTTGAGAAAACAAAGCAAAAATCTTTGCAACGCTTTTCATTTGTAGAAGAAAAATTGACACAACAATAGCATGCAACATACAAAAAAATTATGAGTTTATTACCGTCCATACTTGGCTTGTGTTTCTGCTTTTATGAGAAAGCCTTTTGAGTGCCTTTCTGCCAATTCCATCTCTTTAGATCTCATATCAAAGTATAAAGATCCAATCTGATGTTTCCTCTTGTGCAGCTTCGTTGGGTTCCCCTTCCCTAAAGAAGCCGACTGAAAATAATCCAGAATAGGAGACTATAAGTACAATTCTAGAACATCAAAAACATTTTCAATCTTACAAATTGAAACATGGTTCTTACTTCTTACTATGAGATCAAAAAAATATAACCAATTACCTGATATGAGGGCCCAAAAGCTATTCCAGTTGATTTGACTTGGTCTTCTCGTGGTCGATTCTTCTTCAGTTCATCCTGACTAACCTCAATTAACTCATGCAAAATCTCATTCCTACCTCTCTTGCCAGGAATCCTCGTCATATTTTGTATAGCGGATGCTTCTGAAATTTCTGGCTGCATATTTCTGTCAATCCAAATTTCTGAAAACCCTAATTCCCAAAATTCAATTGAATCCTCACCTGTTGTCGGACACTCTTCTGGTCTCACCCCTTGATGTGCACATCAAGTTTTTGGCGCCGTTGCCGGGGAACGACTTAGTTTTTAGCTTATTTATTTGCATTAAATTGATCGATCCTTCTTGTGGAGTAAAAACCCACAAAAAGTTAATTTTTCAGCAAAATAATTTTTTCTGTTATTCTCAGAGTCCACGACGTGGCATCACTCTGGCCACGATGTGGACAGTTAAAAACTAGATTTTTTTAGTTTGAAGTTAGTTTTTCTTATTTTAGTTCAGTTTTACATTTTTAGTTTAGCAAGTTGCAGGAGTTCATGACCAGAAGCTCAAACACACACTTGGTGCCACCACTGGAAGAGCCCGAGTCTGCACTTCACAAGAAAAAGACGCCCTTACAAGAACTGAAGTCAGCTTTTTCTAGGAAGTCGGGAAAGAAGACAGGAGAGTCAAGTTCATCAGCGAAGCACAAGAGCAATCTTGAGCATTTGGATCATACACCCGTCCAGACCGAGTCCGAAAGCGATATCGAGCCAGAATTTGAAGAACACACAAGCGAACCCGAGAACGAGCCAAGGAACGAGATGGCAGCGATTGAAGAAATGTCCATGGGAGCTTACAAGAAGCGGATCCGAGAAGATATGGGTCCCGGTTTAGTCCAACCCGCAATACTTGCCACTGCCACATTCGAGTTGAAGGGAAACATATTGACCGCACTGAAGGACATCCCATTTTTCGGGAAAGATCATGAGGATGCTTTTAAGCATCTAGATGAAGTCAATGACATTACAGATTACTTCAATGTCCCAAATGCCAATAGAAACACAGTCTTGCTTAGGATGCTTCCCATCACTTTCAAAGGAGCCGCTAAGGAGTGGTTGAAAGCACTCCCACCGGGTACAATCACCACTTGGGCTCAAATGCGTGAGCAATTCCTGGACCAGTTTTGCCCGCCATCCAAGATAGCCAAACTGAAGAAGGCAATAGCCAACTTTGAGCAACAGCCGGGGGAGTCACTATACGAAGCATGGGAGCGGTACAAGGGCTTGCTCAGAAATTGCCCTCAACATGACCTAAATGTGCAGCAAGAGATTTCAATCTTTTATGATGGGGTCAATGTGATGACAAGACAAATCCTTGATTCTCAAGGACCGTTGACAAAAAAGAATCCAAGGGAGGTTAAGGAGCTAATTGAAGAATTCGCGAAACACTCTCGCGAATACCACAACACAAGGCAAGACGGAATCAAAGGCGGTGGAGGGGCCCAAACTGAAGAAATTGCAGCTGTCATGGCCATGCTCAATAACATGGATCGCAGGATAACAAAAATGGACCAGTCGATACATGCTATAAGAGTGGGGTGCGAGAGATGCAGTGGTCCACACTTGACCAAGGACTGCAATATAGATGAGTTTGGGAACAGAAGAGCTCAAGTGTGCTACTCTAGTGGGGATAAATTTGATGAGGACTGGAGGAAACCGAAAAAGGAGTGGCTGCCATATGAAGAGTATAAGAGGCAAAAAGAAGAGAAATATAGGCAGACAGGTCGAGGCCTATATCAAAAGGAGCAGTCACCGGCCGAGAAGAAACCGGACCTAGAGACCATTTTGATGAAGTTTATGGAGGCTTCGGAAAAGAGACACGATGCCACTGATTCCGCTATCATGGAACAACAAACATTGATAAAGAACCAGCAAGCCTCCATCCATAACCTTGAAGTACAATTTGGTCAACTAGACACTCTAGTTCATGAAAAATTGTCCCCGAAGAATCCCGAAGTAAAGACCCAATCTCACGTAATGGCCATCGATACTGAAGAAGATGCAATATCTGAATTCCTGGAAGCATTGGAAGAAGAACCGCAGCAGCCCAAGAAATCAAGGATCGAAAATGGAGAAAGTGCTGAACCATGCTCGCCACGACGTGGCACTCCTCTGGCCACGACGTGGCGCAAGTATGATGAAAAATCCTTTGAGCCCATTCTAGCTTATCATCCACCTCTGCCATTTCCCACCCGAGCTACCATCAGTCAACTGGAGAAGGAGCATTTGGAGTTCGTAAAGCATGTGAAGGGGATCCCAATTAATACCCCCTTTGTCGAGTCCTTATCCAAAGCTTCCGAGAACCAGAAATTACTGCAAGACTTGATATATACGTGAAGGCAATTCAAGAAGCAGTCTACAATGATTCTAAGTGAACAAACTTCAAAAGCTGTGTTGGGAGAAACACCAGAAAAGATGGGGGATCCTGGATGCCTCACTCTTCCATGTGAGTTTGGGAACAAAATGAAGGTTAATGCTTTAGCCGATTCTGGGGCTAGCATTAATCTAATGCCTTTTTCATTTTATCAAAAATTGGAGATTCAGAAGATGAAGGCTACAAAAATGAAGATTCACATGGCAAATCGTTCGGTGACACAACCCCGTGGCATCGTGGAGGATATTTTGGTAAAAATTGGAAAAATTGTTTTTCCAATAGACTTTGTAGTCTTGGACATGAAAGAAGATCCGGATGTTCCAATAATCCTTGGCAGGCCATTGCTTAACACTGCTGGAGCCCTAGTTGATATCCGCGAGTCCAAGCTCACTTTGAGGGTTGGAGATGAACAAGAAGTCTTTGGGATAAAAGATGACTTTCAAGAAAATAAAGAAGAGGTGTTCACAATTAATGAAGAGAATGAACTAGAAGAACTGGAAAAGCTTATGGAAGAAGAGATAAAGGCAGTTCATCAAGTCAAGAGGACCAAACCAAGGGCATCTGTTTCGTATGTGATTGAAGTCATAGCTTACAAGAGCCCGCCTTCTTGGGTGAGCGAAGAGGACGAGGAAATGACAAGTGATGAAGAGGAAGTCACTTCAAGAGTAACAAAGCCGATGATGAAAGAGGAGGAGAATGCTATGGAATGCAAGGAACAAACGAAGGGCACAAAACGCAAGCTTGAAGAAGATGTAAAAGCTAAAAAGGAAAATTCAAAGAAGGCGTATAAAAGGAGAGTTCAAGCGTACAAACGGCGATTCAAGGAACAAAAGATTCTAGTGGTAGACTCTTCCGAAGATTCAACGTAGGAGGCACGGAGTCCAGCTCAAGACTCCAAGAAAAAGAAGCGCTTCTCGGGAGGCAACCCGAGTTTGGTTTGCATTTTCCTTTTAAATTTTTTCTCTTTTCTTTGTTAGCTTTTTTTTAGGAAAAACATCAATTCATCATCTAAAAACTGATAATCGGTAAAGAATTAGCTGTAGGGAACTTTAAATAATGAATGATATGCAAAGTAATTAGTTAATATGTTAGAGTTTATTAAAATTTTCCATCTGGTAGTTTCCACGACGTGGACATAGCCAGCTACGTCGTGGGTCGAAATGAAAACACGCGATTCTGAAGCAGACTTAAGGTCCACGACGTGGGCATAGACAGCCACGTCGTGGCCTTTAAAAATCAGGGGGGGACCAATTCCTTAAAACCCTTTGACCGATAATTGTCACTCCCCATTTGGAGACTGCCGCACGAACGGGAACATCATAACCCCACAGCCAATTTCTTATTCTACTTCCAATTTCCTTGCAAGATCTTGCCAATTAATCTACTTGGTATGTGTTTTACTCATTATTTTGTAGTTACTTCTTCCAATTTCAAGTTTTCATGATTAGGGTTGATATGATTTACAAAATTGGTTGAATATAGTGGTTAATTTTAGATTAAATATCCCTTAAATGGTCATAGGAACAAACCCCAACTATTGATTTTGGTAGATACAACATGCATATAGTCCGATCTTGAAACTGTGACCGACACGACCCGCGACGTGGCACAGCCTGGCCACGTCGTGACTTCTGTGAACATGTTTAAATTGTTTAATGTGTTGGTTGTTTGCTGCTTTAGTTTGCTTTTGTTTGCAGAAATGGGACCACGACGAGCTGTTCCACAGGAGGAAAACCCGATAGATGTAGCAAGCATACATCCCTTATACCAGTTTCCTCAAAATATTCCCCGACCGTTGCTAACTACCTACGAGAATCGGCTTGGATGGTTATATAGTAGGGAGTTTGCAATAGCCCCAATTATCGATTGGGGATGGCTTGGTAGAGTGGGAATGGTAGCGGAGCTGGAACGTTTTTGGTCGAAGACTTATGTTGGAGATCAATTTTCTTTCACTTGTCACGGGTGGAGGAATTTATTTGCCATTCAAGAACCCGTGTACCGGGAATTATCGGTAGAGTTTTTCTCAACTGTATGCTTCGAGGAACGCACTCTTGATTTGACATACAACCGGTCACTTGTGTTTCGTTTGGGCGGTGTATATCGAGAGTGTAGTCTTCGGGAATTTGCTTGGCGTATGGGGCTCTATATAGAAGTGGAGACACAATCTCTGTTTTTCATTCCGTTCTTGCTTGGATGTGTTCGGGATTTTGCTCCGGGTACTTTGGATGTACAGTTCTGGCGGGGCATTTCTAACCATGAGTACAACACTCGTGACTCGAGTGAGTCACAAATTCGGAATCCTGTTTTCCGATTTTTGCACCGCCTTATCACTTTTTCAATAAATCACAAGCATCATGGTGATAAGGCCCCCATTCAGAATCTATTTTATTTATGGACTCTTATTACCCCGGGAGTTTGCTATGATTTACCTTATATGTTGGCGAGGTTTATGGGGAAGAAAGCGGCCAATTCTAGGCCTGGGAGCCCGATTACTGGGGAGCATTTGGTTACTCGTCTGGCTAGGTCATATCATATTTTGACCCATGACTTTGTGAGGAATCTTACACGATTCCCGGACACAGACTTGACCATTCAAGTCTTGGGTGTTATGCGAGCGGTGGTGAATATCGGGGGTCGTTTTGTTATACCGCCGATAGATGACGAGCAGGAGGAGGAGCAGCCGGGACAGCAACCACCAGCCAGACCGCGGCGTCGGAATGTACGGGCTAGAGGTGAAGTCAAGCGAGAGTGTACTGATTCGCAGTATGTGCAGGGAGTGCCCACCGACCCTTTTCAGAGTCGGGTGGGAACGTATTTAGATAATCTACGGGGGCATGCCATTTACCATACCCAGCTTACTGAGGGTATTTATTCGCATTTGGGTGTGACCCGACCACCTTCTATGCCACCACAGTATCCCTATTTTCCGACATGGGGAGGAGCTATGGTGTCCGCAAAATGATGGGGCAGGGCCAAGTGGAGCACACGATCAAGATGATGATTGATTTTATTTCTTTTGTTTTGTTTTTAAGTAGTTTTTTTTATGATGAATTTGGTGTGTGATATAAAACATTATTAAACTATGATGTTACTTTTTATTTCTTTTGGGTTGTCAATTTTTTCAGAGTAGCATTGGAATTCTAAGGAGCATAAAATGTTAACTTTAGAGTCGTGAGTTGGAACCCACAATTCAAGATAAGTGTGGGGTATATTAGGAGAGAGGTTATCGTTGGGAAATATATTTGCATAGAAGCGTCTGAAACCAGTTAGCCATTGGTCAAAGTTGCTAGAGTCACTAAAACAAATAAGCCATTTTCTGTTGATGCCCAGTTTCCACGACGTGGAATCCTTGCGCCACGTCGTGGCGCTCTTACAGTTTGAAGAAATTCAACATTTTGGTGTTCGCGGTTTCAACACATATCACGACGTGGCCAACTACCTGCCATGACGTGACCCAGTTTATCATTGTCACATTTTTCCTTACAAATACCCACTTTGAAGAATTGAAGTTTCGAGTCATGTTCAACCAGTTCTACACCAACTTTCTATTTTTGGAAGTCCAATTGCACGTTTTCCACACTTTTGGAGATGCTCACGCCACTATCCCAGGGGAGTCTGTTCCTTTTTCTCCCTTTTCTTTAATTTTGATTTATTTTTATTAATACAATGAGGGCATTGTATGAAATAAGTGTGGGGTAGGGGTAGAAAAAGTAAATTGCTAGAAAATTTTGAAAATTTTCAATAATTGAATCTAGTAATATTAATTAGAGCTATAATTTCTAGTATTATGTGGGATGATCCAATGAAAGTTCAAATGTTTAGTTGAGCCAATACACGTTATAGTGCATTTGTGGCCTCCCTTATTTTAGTGAAATCATGGAACAAAAACACAACCCCGCTTGGTTTGAGGGATGCAATATGTTTAGCAGCCTAAACCTGAAATGTATCCAGGAAAATTATTATCATTAGCCAATAAAGGTTGAGGTTGAGTGCCTCTGCTTAAGCATGTAGGTTATGAGTGAAAAAAAAAGTGAGTTACATGTAAAAAAAAAGACAGAGAGAATTACGAGAAAAGTGTGAAGAATTTTGGAGAAAATTTTGGTGCCAAAAACTTGATGTGCACAAAAGTACTCACTAATTTTAATATTTATAACCTAACAAACTTAACTATCTATGCACTTATAGGCAGTGTACCTAGTCAGATTACAATATAGCTTGGGTAAGTCGGGTGTCGATCACAGGGAACAGTGTTCTAATTAATTTACTTACTATTAAATTAACCTAATTTATTAACAAGTTTAATAAGGGTTTTTATCTGGTTTTACAAGATCAGATGAACTTAATTCAAATTCAATAAATAAAAACACACTCTTGTTTAGTTTTGAATCCACTTCTCCCTTATGGCTAGCTAATGATTACGGATTATTAAGTTGGTTTTTAGTTGTATTAGTAATTTAGTTCTATCTTACCAATAATTAACTAATTCATGTCAAACCATATATGTTCACACAGGATTAAACACAGAACTAATTATGAATGTAAATATGCTATGTAAGATTTGTTGTATAAACGCAATTATGGTCACAATACACGTTCTCTGGCACAGCTAAGCTTTATTTATTCTAATTGCTAACTAAGATTGGTTAATCCTAGCTCTAACAATTCAATGTTCACTAAATTATTAGGTAAATAGGTTCATGCAGTTTAATGGTCACTAAGCTACACAGAACATGCAATCAAGCAAATAGATAAACAAATAATAGCATGCTAGGTTATACGAATCAAACACAAGCAATTTCTTTACCAACTAAATTCAATCCATAAACATATAACTATTCATAAGTTCAAAGCTTCATCTAGCTAAACAAGAGTAGCTAGATTCAGCTGCTCATCATGGCAGATAAATCAACACAGCTAAAACTAATGAAAGACATGTTCTTATTTAACTAAAAAAACCTTTACTTCTTTTGGTGTTGAAAACCATCTTCCAGAACCTTTCTTTCGTTCTTATTCGTCTCCTGGAACTCTTTTTTTCTGCCAAAAGCCTCCCTTTTCATAATAATCAGGAGGACTTATATAATCCTCAAAAACCCGCACCACGTCGTGGCCAGATGTGCCACGTCGTGGGCTTCAAGAAATCCGTATCCTTCAAGGAAATCCTCCGCGTCGCGATGTTTATCTTCTAGAGCACCCGTACCACGTCGTGGGCTTGATTGCCACGTCGTGAACTGAGTGTTTATCGTGAATTTATTCTTTTCTTGCCTTCCAAGCCTCCTATGTTCCACATTTTGGCATTTTTGGTCCCTCTCTTTGAAAATCCTTTATATTGACTGAAAATAACAATTTAAAATCATAAGTATCATTATTCTAAACATATTATCAATTTATTAAAAAAATATACTTAAATATTGCCTAAAAATAAGTATAAATATGGCAATATCACCCCTCACTGTTAGAATCAGAAGAGAGTAAGTGGAGAGTTCCTAATCAACCCTTGCTGCCCTCGCTTCACCCTCCTCTCCATCCGATTCAGTCGATTAAACCACCTAAGATACCCCCTTGGAGATCAGCGATCTTCTTTGCCTTCCCCATTCGTGTGGCTGCTGATCGGGCCAAAAAGAATAAAAAAACGCCAGTGATAGTTGGTTTTATAGTCCATGATTTAAATTGGAGAGATTAGGTCAATACCATGATTATAGGGATTAATTTTGGAAGTTACTAAACAAATTACTAAATTACCCTTATTTATTTATTTAATTATTTAATTTTGATTGGCCCACATTTATGCATACGATAACACAATACTTAGTTTAAACAAATGAACCTAGCTCTCTCTCTCTCTCTCTCCATATATATATATACATATATATATATATATATATATATATATATATATATATATATTGGGAATTCTTTATAAAAATGATTGATTTTTATAAAGATAACATGTATGTGTATATAAACTAGCCACGAGACAACTTTTATCTTTCTTTGGACATGCTTTTCTCGAATTAAGGGAGGAGACCAAGCATAGTCTTCTTTTGTTATGCTTGGGACAAAGTTGTCTCTCCTTTTACTTTATGGTCTCCTTTCACTTTTGGGCCATTATATAAGAGAGAGCATGGAAGGGTTTTTGATACATTTCTTGCAAGTCTTCTTCTTCCTCTTCTCAAAGCCAAATCCAAGAGCTCCATGTTCTCTAGAGGATTGCCAAATTTCAGAATTTGAAGGCTTTTCATCTTCTCTATTCTTTTTCATTTTGATTCTAGACAAAGTCCCTTTGTTGTTTCACCTTTGAACATATATTTGGTATATATTTCAAAGGCTTATGTACGAAAAATTATAAGTAAATACTAGCATGTTTTGATGGTTCTACTCTTGCTTAGTGGATACTTGTAGAGAACTCTTGCTTTAGAGTTTCAGGCCATACTTCATCAACATCCAACCTCCCATGAGGATCAAAGTCTTCAAAGGTTGTTATGCTTTCCCTTTTATGGTTGTTTTAATCTTTCTAACTCTTGCAAAATGATACTCAGTGGGTAACATAGTTTTAGTTTTATTCAACATTTTTAAAGTTTCCATTGTCATTTATACTAGTTGTGAAACAAGATTTTGGAATAAAAACCCAACAAATATTATATGATATATGTTGTTTACATTATATATTCACATGAGATATTACATGATATATTCACATGTGAATATTATATGGTATATTCACTTATGAATATTAGATGATATTTTCATATGTGAATATTACATAGTATTACTTGGTATATCGCATGTGAATATTACATAGTATATATTCATTTGTGAATAATAGATGGTATATTCACTTATGAATAATAGATTGTATATTCATATGTGAATATTACACAGTATATTCACATATGAATATTACAAGGTGTTTTCACAAATATATATAATTTTTATTTGTTTTTCACATATGAATAATACACAGACTTGCATATTTGTTTTGTGTTTTAATAATCGTATACTGATTCAGGTGTGAAAACATATTGGTATGTTAATATAACATGGTAATTTAAGTTATGCATTTAATAAAATAGATGGAGTGCATACAAGTTAGCTTTTTTTAAAATGTTAAAAACACGATAATTTGACTATTTAAATCTTACAAATAGTATATTGATAGAGAATTATATGAAATTTTTCCAAAAAATGATTTGATGTTTTTCTAAACTTAATTTCGAAGTTTTTTTTGATGGTCGATGTTGAATGAATGATATGAAGTGGATCTGTTGTTGATTATTGATGATGTTGATCTAATGACGCTGGGAGTATAATTAATCGTAGATGTTGAAAATATGTTCATATTTAAGCAGAATTGAAGGCTGGAGTGAAAGAACCAAAAACAAATTTTTGTTGTCTACTGTTGAATGGTATTGATAAATGTGTTATTGACAAAGATCGATGATTGATTAACACTGGATGACGTTGATCGAGGGTTTAGTTGAAGAAATCTGGATGATTTTTGAAGGTTGGAGGAGAAATTTGGATGATGAACGATCGATTAGGAATTATTTTTAATTGTTATCTAATTCTCCACATGTACATATCTGTGATCTAATAAAAAAATTGAATTTTCGAACCTTTTTATCGGGAAGTTTTTTGTGAATCATCTGATGTTTTTATCGTCTAATGATTTATGTCATTGGTTCATAAAAAAACATAAGTTTGATGCTAGCGTTTTTTCATATAATTTTTGTTTCTCACATGATCCAAAGCCTCACACCTTCCAACTCCAATAGTAAACCAATTAATTAGACCTTTAAAGAACATACATATCTTCACATGATCATATGTTGTTAAAATAAGAGAACCACTAAATATGATAGAATGAGCGATTAATTTTTTTTGGAACCAACAAATATATTATAACGACTGCACTAGGAAGTCGCTAGTGAAGTAATATAGTACAAGGAGAGGCATAATTAATTTTAACAAGATTTCGCCTAATGACTCTCATCCGCATTTTACCGGATTGTTACATCATAAATTCCAATCCAAGACACCTTTTTTGATTTTATGTTTTATCCAAGTGAATAATACCGATTTAATATTATCCAATATCTTCGCCGATTCACTTATATGGTTTCTAAAAATTCTTTCGTTTGTTGCCTTCCAGAGACACCAAATTGTCCCATATTTTATAGCTTCTGTAACTTTCTTTTCTTTTGGGAATTTTCCCTAACTTCTGTCCTTCGCCAGCACCTCCAGGACTGTTGTGCAATCACGAATGGAATTCGATACACCACACTATTGCTCTATCGTCGACCACACTTCTTTCGCCAACGGGCACCCGATAAGCAAATGATCCGCTGTTTCATCATTAACTTGGCACCCATCACAAGTAGTGGCGTTAACTGGAACCCCTCTTTTGTTTAGAGCCACCTTTGATGGGATTCGTTTTGTTTTGCCCTCCATACTAAACACGAGACCTTTTTTTGGAACCGCGTTAGACCATGTAAATTCACCACCGGGTATCGGGTGGCATGCCCTATCGAGCCTTGTTCGTAATAATGCTATAGATAAATCTCCATCTTCTTTAAAATTAGATAACCCTCTATCATTTGAGTTTGCCATCTTCATTACTTCTTGTGCCGGCAAACCTAATTTCTCCATTGCCTTGAATGATTTAGCAATGTTTGACCAAACACCATTTGACGACGCCTTTGTAAAGCAATAATTAAGATTATTCACAAGCTTATGTATGGTCGTGACTATGTGGGCCCATAGATGTGTTGAATCCACCTTGAGTTTCCATAGCCACTTCGATAGTAGGACCAAATTCAGGGTTCTTAAAGAACCCAGACCCATACCTCCCACCTGTTTTGGGGCTATGATTTTTTCTCGGGATACCCAATGTATACATGACTTGTTTTCTGTCCCTCCCTAAATAAACTGTCTTTGGATTTTCTCCAGTTCGTGAATTACTCCCATTGGTGGAGCAAATTGAGATAGATAGTAAGTGGGTAGGTTCCTCAGTAGTGCTTTTGCTAATGTTATCCGACCTCCAATGCTTATTTTTTTTGACTTCCATGCTGATAATTTTGACTTAAATTTGTCGATTATTGGTTTCCATGCATTCTTTTTTGTTCATATTGTCTCCTACGGGTATGCCTAAATATGTGAAAGGGAGGGATGATGGCTCACATCCAAGTGGGGTGGCCCACTCGCTTACCTCACTAGGTTCGTTTCAAATACTATAGACACGTGATTTATTAAAGTTCACCTTTAATCCGGATACTAAATGGAAGTTAGAATTCTTGCGAGATTAGCGATACTTCTTTGTGACCAATCCCCTAGTTAATATATAAAACGACTTTGCATATACGGAAGTTGTATGTCAATGATTATTCCAACTTATACTCATAATCATATCGTTTAACATTCTATTTACCCTAACACCTTTGTTAAAACCCATAGATTATCTTGATTTTTAACCTTACAACATTTTTTATTGCCTTCTCATTAATGCTTATAAAGATCACGACCTTGTCTCTTAGCAAATATAGAACAATGGCTTATAACTAAACCATATTTTATGTAACACATAATGTTACACTAATAGTTATGTAGGCTTAATTATTGTCTACATAAATTTCTGACAAAATTATGTTTCTCGTCCCTATGGCTATTTATGCTTAATATATAAGGGTGAATGTAGTTCATCCATCTCACCCATCCCAACGCACATATCATGTACATCAAGATTTTCTTCGTCTTTCACTTCTAACCCTCCCACACCTAAACACTTTAAAAGGGAAAATAAATTAATATGGCAACCTACTTTTCGCTATATACACACTTAGTTTATTTATTTAATTTATTTTTGTAAAATGAACTCTTTAACTTGTTTTTGTACACATTTAGCTCTTATGACCGGCCACTCCAGGTTAATTTCTCAGTTTGTACATATTTAGTCCCTAATGTTTTTTTGTTGAAAAATAAGTCTTTGATATTTTTGTAAACATTCAATTCATATGACCGGTTTTCTTTAGGTTTTGCTCAAACGACATCCTATATGGGACAACAATAATGTGTTCTCATATGTGGCTTGTCCCTCATTTATATTAATAACCTAATTAATGTATATGTCAATTAATGTTGGTGTCCGAGTTTTCTCCAAGAATAAGATGTGTTCGTCTCCAGTTTCATCTGTCTACGTAGCAGACAATGTGATTCTTTATGATTACGTTCTCCCAACTCGAATTTTCACTTCCAAAACAAAATAACACCATAAAAAAATTAGTCTCTACCCTAATTCCTTGGTATGTTGATTTTGACCATTTTTCATAAAATATGTTTTTTATTTATTTCAAGCTGATCTCGAATCTTGAAGATAAGCTAGCAGCTGTTAAATATGAATTTTCATGTATCAGCCACCATGAATCACAAATTACTAAAACCTTTAGAATGTTTAGGGTTTTGTCGCAACGACTAAGGAGACGCGTCATAAACTTCTATTAATTTATCAATCACTAATAAATTAACAAACTAGATCCCTGATAAACTTACATGTCAATAGTTGCTTAAATTTGTCATTACGTCTAATCCAAAAGGGCTCTAGTATTAATAGTAATATTACCAAATGTTATGAACGTGGACATTATTTCCAACAATTGAAATTATTATGGATAATATATTTTTTTCACATGATTTAATGTATTTGGTATTGATATTGAATGAAGTTTTCCTTGGCATTAAATATAGTTGGTATTGTAGTGTAATAGTTACTGATATCAAAAGTACAATATTATTACCAAAACGAAGACAAGAAATACATGATTTTACATCGCATATGAGCCATGTATTAGAGAGAATTATTAATGATTGGTTAACATACTCTAACACCCTTGTTAAGGTATTTTCCATTTATAGTTGGTCCATTTGTCATTTAAATGAAATTGCGTGTTGTGCCTAGTACGCAGGGCGTACTATAGCTTACGTCGGGTGTAAGAGGCTGAAGGTTAAACCTTGATTTTTAGGGTTTTAGATCTATTTAAGAATCATTATCTCTTTGAGACCCCTCCATTCACCGATCACCATCTGCCAAGGCGTCCATAGCAAACCGTATTCCATTATGTGAGCATTTTGAGCTTGAAAGTGTGTGTTTTGGTGTCATTGAAGCAATGAGAAGATTGAAGACCCACCTTGAAAGCTTAAGACCACTTAGATCCAAAATCATCTCACCCTTTAACATCATTTGGATGTATAAAGTTTGAATCTTGATGAGTTAGTTGTTTAGATCTTGCTAGTTTAGAGTTTGTGTACATTTTTGGTCTTGTAGTTTGATCTAGTTGAGTATGAACTACTTCAGGTCCTTGATATGTAGTTTTCTGTATTTTTGAGCTAATTGATTCATAAAAATGAGAATTTTAGAATTATCTTGGAGTTATGCAAGAGTTTTGGGACTTTCGATAACTTTTGGACCAAGGGTTTGAGTTTTTACCCTCTTGTATGCATGTAAATCGATAAAGTCGGAGACTTTATCCCTTAGCACGTCCCTTTTAACCTGGATATGAAGTTTGGTGTCTTGGCTTATCAAAATAAGAACTTAATGGAAAAGTTAGGGTTTGGCTCTGGTACGTTGGGCGTACCAGGAGGTACGCTATGTATACCAGGGATTAGCCTCGTGTTTTGGAAGGGAACCCTGAGTATGCAGGGTGTACTTAGCCCAAAAGGAATCGTTGACTTGTTGACCTTGACTTTAACCATGATTTTGGCCAAGTTTAAATTAGGGGCATTTTGGGTATCTTGATCAGAGTTTTGAGATTAGGTCACTGCTTATGGTATATGTAACATGTAGAGTTGGCATTTGGAAGAGCTTTCTTTTCTGCTATCATTCAAACTGTGAGGTAAGTTTCTCCTAACTGTACTCGTGGATCGAAGGCACCAAAGTCGGCCCATAGGTTATGTATCATGGTATATAGGATAATGTTATGTTGATTATATTTTAGATTGGTAGATCTGTATGATTACCTATACTTGCTAGTTATATATTTATTGGTTACATATGTCGACATAATGTGGTTGGGTTTAGGTTGTACTGCTTTGTGTGTAAGTCAACAAACCAAGGGAAATCCAATCGGGAGATTATGGTCCAATGGAAATCCAATTAGGAGGTTGTGTGCCAGGGTAATCCAACCGGGAGGTTATGAACCCAGTATGCAATATATATGCAAATCCAATCGAGAGGTTGTGGGCCAGGGTAATCCAACCAGGAGGTTATGAATCCATCATGTAATATGTATATTTGTTTGGTTGTGTATGGTACTTTGGGGTAAGTCACTAAGCTTTGTCTTATAGTTTAAGTTTTATGTTTCATGTACTTTAGATGATCGGGGCAAGGCAAAGGTTTGATTGTACACAT
Organism: Lactuca sativa; assembly: GCF_002870075.4. Taxonomy (NCBI): domain Eukaryota; kingdom Viridiplantae; phylum Streptophyta; class Magnoliopsida; order Asterales; family Asteraceae; genus Lactuca; species Lactuca sativa. The sequence continues at coordinate 52,997,094 of NC_056627.2, forward strand.
CCTTCACTTTTTATGAGATTGGATTTTTGGATACTCTGATTTTTGACTTTGACACTTTGCAAACAATATTTGTAATTTATGGTTTTTGGTTGTCTTTGAAAAATGAAAATTTCACCTTGATTATTAGGATGTTACAAGTTGGTATTAGAGCCCTTGTTTGTGAGATTTATATGAGCATTCGTGTGAATCCAGACTCAAACTAAGGATCTGTAAAAAATTTCAAAATGGTTTTCAAAAGTAACCAATGAAGGAAAAGATGTGTACGATCAGCCAGCAAGAAAGTATACGCCAAGTTACCCATATTATTATTTGTTTATGATGTTTGTAATAGAACTGTATGCTAGAGATAGGCTAGAGATCTTCAGGAATTGCATGATAGATTTCTCTGATGTATGATGCCTGGTAGCCTAGCAAAAACTTCTTGTATGATTGATGAAATCAACATCATTATTGTAGTTGCTTAGTGTGTGCATCATATTTGTACATAACTAAGATTCTATAGCCTGAGACTGTTATGTTTAGCCTTATTTCATGTTCCTTGTTCGGTTGTGGGCTTAGGGTAGAAACAAGTATTCGACTGTCTATGCAATCCAACATTATGTATGATTAGCATGCACGAGCAGCTGCAGTGTTGGTGGAAGTTTCATAAGTATAGGTGTATTAGGCCAGTTGAGGATGATTAGCCACTCTCTCTCTCTCTCTCTCAAGAGAGAGAGAGAGAGAGAGAGAGAGAGAGAGGATAGGATGTATGTGTATCCTAGTCATGGGATTATTTTCGAGTAGTTCGTTAAGATCTATTGAGAAAAATATAAGTAGGTGTGGAATATAGTATGGGCCCTTACTACTGGAAGCACATGACCTGTATGCATATCTAGGAAGTCACAAACCCCAAGGGTTTTGTCTATTTGGGATCGTCGTAACAATTTGGATTGTAACATTTCTAATATATATATATATATATATATATATATATATATATATATATATATATATATATATATATGTATGTATATGTTCTTTTTCAGTATGGTGTTCACGAGAGGATTTTGTTTTGGTTTGGAGCAGGTGGCCAGGATAGGTCGGGCTTGACTGATGACCATATATGAGAGTTGATTGCCACTGAGGTGGATACTGTTGTCTAGGGTTCTATCCCGAAGATGTTTGGGTCTATCAAGACGGTTATGATTGAGCTATTTGGTTATCGCTATGCTGCCCTCACTAAGACTGCTACTATTGTAGCAACTGCAGCCGTTGCTGCTATGGGAGACCAAGGAGGAGGTTTATTCCAATACTGGGACTTTAGTAACATGAAGCCCCCGGAGTTCGATGGGATCAAGGACCCGATTGTGGCTATGTGATGGATTTCGTATGCGGGTTGTTTCTTTAACTGCACCTGTCTAGAGGATTGGAAGGTCAGTTGCACCTTTAGCCTCCTTTGATTGGGCATGAAGGACTGGTGGACCTAGTGATTGGTTCCTATACTCCTGAGCTGAGGGCTTGTAATGCCCGGTTCTAAAAGTGTTTATTTATGGATTCCCGAGATCAAGAGTAAGGGCGTTTCGGTCTATTATGGGCAATGGGTTTCATTAGAGAAGGTTTCGGACCAGGGTGTGTTGCTAGAAGCGTAGGGCTTCTCACCACCTTTATGTGGATATAAAGTTCGTCGGGAACGGACTTAGAATAAAAGAGTTATGACACTTTGAAAATATTGACATTTATGGCCCTTAATGGAAAAAGTTGACGAGGAAGGCCATGCATGCAATTTGGGACACGCGTGGGTACGCCCAGTGTAGGCTCGGTTACGCCCAGCATAACAGAGTAAATGGTCACAGGTGTAAGGACGCGTACGCCCAGCATACTAGAGGTACGCCCAACGTACACTTAGAGACATTAAACCCTAATTTGGTGGCTAGAGCTTTTAGATCTGAGATAACATCACCTTTTGTAACTATTTTAAGGTATAAAGCTTCTTGCTTGACATCTATTTTGTGTAGATCTAAGTGTTGTGAAGTTTTTACACCAATCTTGTCCCAAAAACCCCCCAATATGATGCATGTTGTGTTGGGATGTGTGTATGATACTAGGGATGGAGTAGTTGAGCATGTTCGGTGCCATGATAGGTTATAAGGGGCACCGGGTTGTATTTCGAACCCTAAGTGGGGAAAAACTAATTATTTATGGAGAGTGTACCCGAGTTGGATCAGACTTTTGTTTTGCTGCCAGGGCTCGGCAATATCTGCAGCATGGGTGTATGGGTCACCTTGTGTATGTGGTGAAGGAGGTTTTGGTTTCAGATGTGACCATGGTTAGAGAGTTCCCAGTCGTGTTTCCATAGGAATTTCCCTGTGTGCCTCATGAGAGGCAGTTCGAGTTTAGGATTAATTTGGTCCCCAGTATGGCCTTGATTGATAAGGCTCCGTACTGACTGGAACAACCAGAGATGCAAGAGTTGTCCTCTCAGCTTTAGGAGCTGGACAGCAAGCAAATTATTAGACTGAGCAATTCGTCTTGGGGGTCACTGATCTTGTTTGTGAAGAAGAAGGATGGGTCTCATCGTATGTGTATTGATTAACAAGAGTTGAACAAGTTGACGGTGAAGAACATTTATCCACTTTTGAAGATTAATGATCTCTTCGATCAACTTCATGGTGCATCTTGGTTATTCAAGATTGATTTAAGGCGGGAATAACTATATGCCATATTCTCAAAGTGTGAGTTTTTCTTACGGGAGGACCAGTTCTCAAGACACCTCGTTAACCAGAACGAGATTTTTGTCACCCGGCCAAGATTGCGGTTGTCATGTAGTGGAGCAACTGAAGTCTCCCACGGAGATCAGGAGTTTTCTGGGTCTAGCAGGGTAGTATTGGAGATTTATTCAGTATTTCTTCAAGGTTGTTATACCCTCACTCGGATGATAAGGAAGGGCATGGATTTTGACTTGGGCATAAATAGCAGGCTACGTTCGAGACACTGAGAAAGAAGTTATGTGTTGACCATCCTTGAGGGTGTTGAGGATTTTGTTTTATATTGTGATGCATCCATGAGCATTGTAGGGGAACTTCTTATGCATCGAGGGAGGGTTATCGCGTATGATTCTCAGTGTGACCCTCCAGTCCCATATCTCTGTGGACCCTCTGGTCCTAACTCTGTGGACCTTTCGGTCCTAACTCTTTAAACTATGAATCATACATAGCACAAATCACATAGAAATCACATCATGCAAAAGCATACAAGATACTCTGTCACATAACTCTAATTACCACTCTTTGGTAAAGTATAGCGAGAAGACTCACCTCGGGTAACTCGGTAATCTCGAACTCGGTAAAATCAAGTCTAGCCTCCGCCTAATCACAAGGAATAAGCACTATAATCAATACAACTCTCAAGGCTAGACTGTTCCCTCTCTTATCACTCTCAGAAGGGTAAAAGACCATTTTACCCCTCTCATGGCTCAAAGACCCTAAAGTTGACCAAACCCTAAAATTCAACAAAAGTCAACTCTCCAGGTTACGCTGCGCGTACCAAAAATATATGCTGGGCGTACCCGACGACCTCACAGAAACGGGGAACGCGACCCCCTACGCCGCACGTATTGGGATTACGCCCCGCGTAACTCTAGAAATGGTCCATGCAACACCAAACCAAAATAAAGAGGAAAGTTTTGAACTTTATACCTCTAGATGAAGCTCCTTCGTCTGAAGATCTCAGATCCAAACTTGCACTTCAAGCTCTAGCCTCCACAAGCTCCTCTCCTTCTTCTTCACTAACACACCAACAAACTTTTAGCTCAAAACACTCACACACCAGCTTAAGGACGAAGGAAGGCTCTCTTTAGGGTTTCACTCTCTGATATGGAGGTTGAGGAATAAGTCTTAGCATCCCTTATATAGTGCACAAGCCAAATATTAGGGTTTGCATCTGGGCCCTCTATGCCCAGCGTAACCCTGGGTACGCCCAACGTATCTAGGCGAGTCCACGTCCAAATTAAGCGCATGAGTACATGCAGCGTACTCCCCAGTACGCCCAGCGTACTCATTCGCTACAATTTCCACTCAAGGGATAAACTTGACATCTTGACAAAAAGAAGGGTTAAATAACTTACCTGAATTTCGGGATGTTACAATTCTCCCCCACTAGAACCAGAATTCTCCCTCGAAGTCTCATGCCTAAAACAACTCCGAATGTTGCTCCCGCATCTCGGACTCCGGTTCCCAAGTCAGCTCGGACCCCCTCCGATGTTGTCACTGAACCTGAACTAGAGGCACCTCCTTGTTTCTCAGAACCTTAACCTTCCGTTCCAAGTTCGCGATCGGTCTCTCAACATAATTTAGACTCGCATCCACCTGGATATCCTCCATCGGCACCACTGCCGAGTTTTCTGCTATACACTTCCTCAACTGAGACACATGGAAGGTATCATGAATCTGGCTCAACTCCGCAGGTAGCTCCAAACGATATCCTACCCTGCCCACCCTCACGATCACCCTAAACGGTCCAATGTACCAAGGCCGCAACTTGCCCCTTTTCCTGAATCGGATCACTCCTTTCCAAGGAGACACCTTCAGGAGTACAAAATATCCAACCTGAAACCCGAGCTCGGATCGTCGCCTATCCGCGTAACTCTTCTGGAAAATCTGGGCCGTCAGCAACCTCTGTCTAACCTGCTGAATCTGCTCTGTCTTCTGAAACACTATCTCAGTGCTTCCCATCACTCGCTGTCCTACCTCTCAGCAACAGATGGGGGTCCAGCACCTCCTCCCACACAACAACTCTAAGGGAGGCATACCAATGCTCGAATGGTGGCTGTTGGTATAAGAAAACTCAACCAATGGCAGATACGTGTCCCAACTCCCTCCGAATTCCAATACACATGCCCGAAGCATGTCTTCGACCGTCTGAATCGTCCGCTCACTCTATTCGTCCGTCTGCGGGTGGTAAGCGGTACTGAAATGCAAGCTTGTACCCAACTCCTCGTGGAACTTCTTCCAGAACCTGGAAGTGAAACGCACATCTCGATCTGACACAATCGAGATTGGTACACCATGCCGTGTTACCACCTCCCTCACATACACCTTTGCCAGTCTCTCTACAGAAGAGCTCTCACTGATTGCAAGAAAGTGAGCGCTCTTTGTCAGCCGGTCAACGATCACCCAAATTGCATCGACACCTCTCACAGTCCTCGGCAATTTGGTGATAAAATCCATGGAAATCTATTGCCACTTCCACTGGGGAACCTCAAGTGGCTGCAACTTGCCATGTTGACACTAGTTCTCGGCCTTAACCCTGCGACAGGTCAAGCACCTCTCTACAAACCACACCACATCCCTCTTCATACAGGGCCACCAATGGTCACTTTTCAGTTCATAATACATCTTAGTGGCCCCAGGATGGATCGAAAACCTCGACCTGTGCGCCTCCTCCAAAAAAATTTTACGTGCCCCGCCCTCAAATGGCACCCAAATCCAGCCCTGGAAGATTATAAGCCCCCGACTATCGGCAATGAAATCAGATATATGTCCGATCACCCACTCTCGCTTGCGGTTCTCCGGTCTCATGGCCTCTACCTAGGGCTCCCGAATGGTGTCCAACACCTGTGACATCCCCAATTTCACGGCCAGAAAAGACCGATTGGTTTATGCTTTGTTTTTAAAATCAGAGTAGTCGTTTAAAGAAAACGGTTGCGGAATTTGTTCCCAAAATAAAATATGATAACCATTTATCAAAACATTTGTCGAAAAGAATGTATTTTCATTAAATAATAAAAACTCGGGATGTCATGTTCGTTACAGACCAAAAGCATAAACAATATAAAATAGACCTTACAATAGTTATTCAACTACTGATCTATAATCCAAAATCACTCGTCAAGTCCTCCAACTTATACCCTTGTGCCATTACCTGTAATGAAAAGAAAACTGAGTGGGTCAGGCTTGGGAGCCTGGTGAGCATATAGGGTTTTCAACCCACAATAATATAATTATTATATGTAATCATCAAGCAATCAACCCAATTACCCATCCCCATTATCTTCTTAAGGTTTTACCCTAAGAACCAACTATCCTTCATTCATTTATTCATAAGGAATTTGGCACGAATTCCATTGCTGCCAAAGCTTATTTATCAAGTACTAAATCCATAGTTATTTGGCGCTAACTCCATAGTCACCAAAGATCACTTAACAAGCGCTAACTCCATAGTCGCCAAGGTCTACTCAACAAGCGCTAACTCCATAGTCGCCAAGGTTTACTCAACAAGCGCTAACTCCATAGTCGCCAAGGTTTATCAAATAGGCACGAAGTCACATCGTCGCCAAGTTTATACAATAGGTTCTAACTCCATAGTCACCAACTATTCCATCTACCTATGTTCTACCCAACAACTTTGTAGATATAAATACTTACACAGTTTAAATCATTTAACACCTGTATAAAACTCCAATTTCCATGCCCATCTCAAATAGACAAATAACATATAAACACATAGCACGTATTTCATAGCAAATACTTCACATTTATGTGTTAGAAGAAAGTAACTACACGCCCACACATATAAACAACAATATACTTAATACACTCAAACCATACTTGTATTATTATCGTGTTTATGAAAGGTAGTATACACTCACTTGACCAGAAGATGATCGGACAGCACTACGACTTGCAAAAGTAGTAATCCTCAGCAGATCTGGAAGATCTCCACAAAAATCGAACTTCTCGCGGGCAGAGCTTCGACTCGGGAACCGCACTTCTCGGGATCTTCGAGATCTCGGGACTTGCTTCTGGGCTCGAGAATAATACCGGGGCTTCGGGGTATTTCTGGCACGCAGAACGATGCAAAACGGGAGAGAGAAGAGAGAAAATTGGCAAAAGAGCCGGCTGCCCTCGCATCCTATTTATAGGAGGCTGGAGCCTCGGAGTACGCGGGGCGTACAGGCGTACGCGGGGCGTACTGGCCTCCAAAGTCGTCACTGCATGCGTCATCCGAAGTGTCGACACTCTTCGGAGTACGCGGGGCGTACGTCGGATCGGACTGCTGACTCCCCCTTCGGATAATGCCAGATTTTTCAATTAAAAATAAATACAAATTATTTATCAAACTTCGGAATTTCATATCTTCTTCATACGAACTCCATTTTCGACGTTCTTTATATCCACGCGTAGGTGAGACTATGCTCTACGATTTTCGTTTAGACTCCGTCGGCTAATTTTGACTTTTATTTTTATTATTTATTTTTAATAGGTCGGGATAGAAAATTTCGTTATAAATTCATAACTTCTTCGTCTGACGTCCGTTTTCGCCTAACTTTTTATCGCTTCGATACCAACAATGAGATCTTCGATTCTCGTTTAGATTGCTAAGGCTAAATATCGCTCTAACATAAATTCACTTTTTACGTCGCGCTGTGTCGTGCCTGTTCTGTCGCGAAACTTCGACAGGTCATAACTTCTTCGTTAGAACTCGGATTTTGGCGTTCTTTATATGCACGGAAACCTTGTAACATATACTACAACTTAGTTAGGATTATTCATCCTAAATAATCTTCTATCAAAAAGTCATTTTTGACGCTTATTGTCTCTAAATTGACTAGCCCTGATCTACGGGCGTTACAACACCGGAGTCATCACTGTCAACCTCAAGCAAACATCCCATATCGGGGCACTCTCTGCCCTACGACTCAAGGCATCGGCTACCACATTAGCCTTGCCCGGGTGGTACAGGATCTCCCACTCATAATCCTTTACCACGTCCAACCATCTCCTCCGGCGCATGTTCAGGTTGGGCTTATCCATCAGATACTTCTAGCTCTTGTGGTCCGTGTATATGGTACACCGAACCCCACACAAGTAGTGACACTAGATCTTGAGGGCTAGGGATGTCAACGGGGGCAAACAGGGTGGGGATTGCATCCCCCACCCCCACCCCCGAAATTTTCCTGTTCCCCCGCCCCCACCCCCGCCCCCGAAATCTCTAGCCTCCCCATCCCTGCTCCCGTTCCCGAATCCTAGGATTACCCCCGCCCCCGCCCCCGTTTGGGTTGACTTTTTTTTTTGGGCGAAGGAAGGTGTTGTTTATGCTAAAAGAAGTTATTTTTTGAGCTAAAAGAAACCATTTTGGATAAAAATAGTTATTTATAGGATAAGTTTATATATTTAAAATAAAAATATTATAACATCTTAAAAATGTTATACTATAAGCTTAAAAACATGATATTTAATTGAATTTTGGAAGTTCAAAATCATTGCTATTATTTATTATATTTTTATAATTAATATATATTAATATAAATAATATATTAACGGGGTCCCCATTGGGGGTTCGGGACGGGACTACCCACCCCCGCCCCCGCCCCCGAAACTAAAACGGGGGTTAACATTGCCCCCGCCCCCGTCCCCGGTTTTTTAAACAAATATTCCCCATTCGGGATCGGGGACCCACGGGTTCGGGGTCCCACGAGACTTTTTGACATCCCTATTGAGGGCGAACACCACAACCCCCAAGTCCAGATCGTGAGTAGGATACCTCGTCTCATGAGGCTTCAGCTGCCTCGATGCGTATGCTACCACATGCCCTCTCTGCATCAGCACCGCACCCAAACCCGATATCGACGTGTCACAATACACAACAAAATCCTCCATCCCCTCCGGAAGGGATAACACTAGGGCTTCGCATAATCTCTGGCGAAGTGTCTCGAATGAGGCCTGCTGCTCCGGGCCCCAACTGAAAGCCACATCCTTCCGGGTTAGCCTGGTGAGAGGAATAGCAATCCTTGAGAAATCCTTGATAAATATCCGATAATAGCTGGCCAACCCAAGGAAACTCCTGATCTCTGAAGGGGATATCGGCACCTCCCAACTCATCACCACCTCAATCTTGGCCGGATCGACCAATATCCCATTCTGGTTGACGAGGTGTCCTAGGAATTGGACCTCCAATAACTAGAAGTCGCACTTGGAGAATTTGGCGTAAAGCCTCTCCGATCTCAGAACTCTGAGGATCTCCCTCAAATGCTCCTCATGCTGCTCTCTATATCTCAAATACACCAATATATCATCAATAAACACGATCACCGAACGATCCAACATTGGCCTGCACACCCTGTTCATGAGATCCATGAACGCCGCCGGTGCATTGGTGAGCCCAAAAGGCATCACCACGAACTCGTAATTCCCGTAACGAGTCCTGAACGCTGTCTTCTGCATATCCTCATCACACACCCTCATCTGATAATATCCAGACCTCAAATCAATCTTGGAGAACCAAGACGCTCCCTGCAACTGATCGAAAAAATCGTCGATCCTTGGTAAGGGGTAACGGTTCTTGACCGTCAGCTTGTTCAACTCCTAATAATCAATGCACATCTGGTGTGAACCATCCTTCTTCTTGACAAAAAGGATCGGTGCTCCCCACGAAGAGCTACTCGGCTGTATAAAACCCTTTCCCAGTAGCTCCTGAAGCTGCGAGGATAACTCCTGCATCTCTGGAGGGGCAAGGCGATAGGGCGCCTTGGCGATAGGCGCTGCCCCTAGAACCAAATCGATACGGAACTCCACCTGCCTCTCGGGAGGCACACCCGAAAACTCCTCGGGAAAAACATCCAGGAACTCACGCACTATAGGGACCTCATCGACCGACTTCGGTCTCCCTGCACCTACTCTCGCATCCACCACATAAGCCACAAACCGACTACAGCCCTGTTGTAGACTCTGCCTCACTCTAGTGGCCGAACAAAATGCTGACCCAGAACGGGTACCTTCTCCATAAACCGTAAGAACTCCCCCACTAGGGTCCCGTATGGTCACCAACTGTCGCTCGCAGTCGATAACCGCTCCAAATATGCTCAACCAGTCCATGCCCACGATAACACATACATCTTCCATAGAAATCGGAACCAAATCAATCGGGAACTCAATGCTGAAGATCTCGAGTACACATCCTCGTATCACATCAGTGGCATACACCGCTCTCTCGTCAGCTATGGAAACCCGCAAAGGTCAACTCAACGCCTCCCGACAGATACGGATGTGCTGACTAAAGGCCAATGACACAAAAGACCGACTCGCACCCGAGTCAAATAACACCAAAGCAGGTACAGAACTCACAAGAAATGTACCTACGCATATCATAATATAAGCATAACACCACAAACTCAAAATAAATAGATGAAAGAATACATACCAGCCATAATATCGGGCGCTGCGCGGAGCTCCTCCACTGTTAACTGGAAGGCTCTCCCGCGAGCCTTCGGCGCCTCAGCCTTCACCGGACGACACTCTGTAGCTCGTACGACAGCAGGGGCAGATCCTTGTGAAGCTCCCTGAGCTGACCCTCGCAAATACGAACACTCAGCCTTCCAGTGTCCGGTCTGGTTGCAGTGAAAACAGACTGCAAACCCCTTGGGGCAATCCTTGGCCATCTGCCCCTCCTTACAACACTTGTAGCTAGACCCTACCCTATACACCCCCTCATGACTCTTGAAGCACTTGCTACAAGTGCGGCCCTTCTGGTTCCCTAATCTCAAATCGGCGGGCTTAGCCTTCTTGGCAGCCGGCTGGGACTGTGCCGGTCACCGATCCCTCCCCTGAGACTCCGCCTCCTCGCTGGCCCAAGTCTCTAGCTCAATCTCCCTCTTCCGGGCATTTGCCTGATGCTCGACAAATGTCCAGTATGTCGAGTTCGCCACGAACTCACGAATGTCTCTCCTCAAAATGCTCAAATATCTGCTCATGCGTGCCTGCTCGGAAGACACGTGCTCAGGGCAGAACATCTGCCTCTCATGGAACATCCTGGTGATTACTGTAACATATTCAGTACCCTGCTTGAGGGTTAAGAACTCCTAGGCCAAACGTTCCTTTTCCACCGGGGGAACGTACTCATCACGAAACATAGCGGTGAACCTCTCCCAGGTCATCGCGGTAAGCTCTGCAGAAGAATAGTGCGCTGTCACAAATTTCCACCAGTCCTTCATCCCCAAACGAAGCTGGTTCAGCGCGAACCAAACTCTCAGGTGCTCCGAACAAGAACACGTATAGAAGCATCCCTCAATATCAGAAATCCATCTAATCACAGCGATCGGATCCTACGTCCCATCAAACTTTGGTGGCTTTGTGTTGCTGAACTCTCGGTATAGCAACGAGTCACCCCCTGTGACCTCTTAGCAGCAACGGCTGCGGTGGCCGCAGAAACAGCAACATCGGTAAGAGCAGCATAACGATCGTCAAAAGTCTCGATCAGGGTGGTCTTCATAGACCCAAACATCTCTGGTATCTCAGCTCGGATGGCAGCACCCACCTCCTCGTGAATCAATCTGCAGATTTCCTCATCGCTAACACCACTGCTTTCAGGTGTGTGGTGTGTTCCAATCATGATGTCTCTCTGAAATACAACACAAAATATCAGAGACTCGCTCGAGCGTACACACACTCGATATCCCATTCCTACTCGCTCCCTGGTATCCTAAGGATTCTTACTTGGGTTGTGCACTGATCCGGTGCCTTCAGTAGTACGAGCCCAATACTACCATCCACACCGCATCAGTGTTCACCCCAAGTCCTCCTCCTAGAATCCCAAGTCCCAAGTACTCTAGTCTCTCTATGCATGGTCTACTCTCTAGCAGATCTCTCATAAGCTCCTCGCTGCTATCTATTCACTCTCAAGCATTTCCTAGCAGCAAAACCCCAAAACTAAGGCATCACAAATCAGGCTACTCTAGTCCTAATAAGAATAACTATCCAACTCTAGCATGCATATCATATCATAACATATCTCATAACTCATAATGTAAGGGTATTTTGGGAAATCACCGTTCGAGCGCTGGTTGATCGTACACACTGCTCCGCTCTGCTCTTTCAAAAACTTTTACTGTTCGAGAAAAATTTTGTGATTTTATTTTTAAAATCTCTAAAATCCTCAGTTTGAGTTCAGATACGCCCTAAGGTGCACCCGAATCCCTCAAACCAAGGCTCTGATACCAACTTGTAATACACAAATTTTTCAAACAATTTTTCAAATTTCAAACACATACTTTCATTCATAAATGTTATAAAATGTCATTGTATCACATAACAATCCATAGTAACACATCCCAATATCATAATATATAAAAACTCCTCATGTGTGTACGGATCATGTCGGCACCTTCCCGCGATCCTCACTAGTACCTAAAACACATAACACAACAATGTAAGCATAAATGCTTAGCGAGTTCCCCAAAATAGTACATACAACACATAATAGCCACTCGAGGCTATAACTCTGTATGACCCTCTGGTCAATGTGTCTCAGTGAGACCCTCTAGTCCCATATCTCTGTGGACCCTCTGGTCCTAACTCTGTAAACTCTGAATCATACATAGCACAAATCACATAGAAATCACATCATGAAAAAGCATACAAGATACTCTGTCACATAACTATAATTACCACTCTTTGGTAAAGTATAGTGAGAGGACTCACCTCGGGTAACTCAGTAATCTCGAACTCGTTAAAATCAGGTCTAGCCTCTGCCTAATCACAAGGAATAAGCACTCTAATCAATACAACTCTCAAGGATAGACTATTCCCTCACTTATCAATCTCAGAAGGGTAAAAGACCATTTTACCCCTCTCATGGCTCAAAGACCCTAAAGTTGACCAAACCCTAAAAGTCAACAAAAGTCAATTCTCCAGGTTACGCTGCGCGTACCAAACATATACGCTGGGCGTACCCGGCGACCTCACAGAAACGAGGAACGCGACCCCATACGTCGCGCGTACTGGGATTACGCCCCGCATAACTCCCAGTTTCAGATTCCTTAGCTCTTGGGGTCTTAAACAGTTAAGACACACGTCCAACTTCTAGATCTGACCATTTCTAAGCCTCTTAATCCGTAAAGTTAGTGACTTTGAGCATTTGCATGGCTGGACAAGTCACTAACACCTATAACATTCCATTTCCAACCCTAGAAAAGCTCATAACTCAAGCATGACCTCATAACATCGACCAAGTTGGGATTTTTATGGATATAAAACACAAATATCACTGAAATGGGACAAATCTAGGTCCATGGAGTCCCTTACACTCATAAAGTCTCCACTTTTGGGACTTTTAACCCTAGAAATGGTCCATGCAACACCAAACCAAAATAAAGATGAAAGTTTTGAACTTTATACCTCTAGACGAAGCTCCTTCCTCTGAAGATCTCAGATCCAAACTTGCACTTCAAGCTCTAGCCTCCACAAGCTCCTCTCAATCTTCTTCACTGACACACCAACAAACTTTTAGCTCAAAACACTCACACACCAGCTTAAGGACGAAGGAAGGCTCTCTTTAGGGTTTCACTCTCTGATATGGTTGTAGGGTTTCAAAGCACTCCATGGATGATGGCAATGGGCCCCTTTGATGAATTCTAGGTTAAAAGCCCAAGACTTGTCTTTTCCCTATAAATAGTCATGTATTATTCACAATTAGGGTTAAGGGTGAGGCAAAATGTAGCCGCCATGTGAGGTTTCTTATGTAGTGTTAGATTTTTTAGTCTATGCTAAAAGTGTAATTTATTCCTCTTGTTATGAATAAATCGAGTGATCATTCGACATAATCTTCATATTTGTGTTTGTTCTTATTTTCCGCATCTTGTTCTTCAAATCTCAATTAGGGTTTTAATCCCAATAATGGTTGTTGAGGACTATGTATTAGCATCCCTTATATAGTGCACAAGCCAAATATTAGGGTTTGCATCTGGGCCCTCTATGCCCAGCGTATCTAGGCGAGTCCACATCCAAATTAAGTGCATGAGTACACGCAGCGTACTCCCCAGTACGCCCAGCGTACTCATTTGCTACAATTTCCACTCAAGGTCTAAACTTGAAATCTTGACAAAAAGAAGGGTTAAATAACTTACCTGAATTTCGGGATGTTACAAAAGAACCTTGGTCAGTGAAAGTTCATTGATCGGTAAGGGTGATCTGCTGAACAACTTAGAGCACATGGTAGGCCCTTATGCTGCCAAGTGGCAAGAAATTATGATTGAACAAGTTAAATCCATATGAGTTTGAATTTGTCATAGATCTTGTCTTAGGATAATGGTTGGTAATGGCAATTTCAGAATGATAAGAACACATACAACATAAAAATGTAAGTGTCATAAGGTTTCTCTCAAATTCATGAAAATGATAGTGAGGAAACACTTTCACTAAGTAGATTTTAAGGAGATACCATTTGTGATATTTGCATTCTCAAATTCGATTATGATTACGACATCCCTCTTCATTGTTCGAATTGTGAGAAATGGAAAAAGGTCTAAACATTTGAGACTTATTGTTGTAAGTTCTAAAATTGTTTGGACACACATGTGAGCTATCTAAGGAAAAGTGTATGAGTTTGAGAAGCCTAGATAAAGTTTTATCGAAGCATCTTGTATCAGAAATCTGAACTTTGGTAAGAAAGCTAACAAGTATTGATTTCTAGAAGTCCACCTTATTTCTAGGTACACATCAAAGCTATTGGGAGCATAATTGTTAAGCTAGTAAGATAATAATTTTTATGCTAGTGGGAGCATAATTATTCTGGTAAGTGTTTTGAGTTAGCAATGTTAATTATAGAAAACAAAGGTTTCAATTCGCAAAGTTGCAGGGTTGAAAAGTTGTTTTGCTATAATTAAGGGAGAGGAACATATACTTCATTTCAATTCTAAAAGTTTAAATTGATATTTTAATCAAATTTAGTCAAGGATTTATATGAATACTATGTTGAAGTGCTTCAACATTGGAAATTCTATATATGGAAATATTATAGCAAAAGATTGCTCAAGTATCATGTCTTTATGTAGGACATTATGAATCGTATCCCATATGTTTCCGGTATAGGATCGATTGCATATGTTATAATATTCATGTGTTCTAATTTTCCAAATGCCTAGGGCATTAAGAGGGAAAAAGGACTAGAATGGGATATGACTAAAGTTAATAAACAACTGCTAAGAACAATTCAAGGTTCGCCAAAGATTGGTTGCTTATGGATAGTTGGAAGTATAGTAATGGATGGACCATATTGACATTATTATGAATAGACAGGATTCTATGAACAATGAGTTTTCATATGGCAAATATGGAAATGCTTCCATAATGGGAGTTAGATATCAAGAATCTATGAGAAAGTTAGAAACTTTTATGCAAGAAGGATGTTCAAATGAATGTGCTTTGAATACGAGACTTCGGATCTATGGAATGGTCTTGTAACAATCTTCAATGGAAAGTTTTGTAATTGAAAAAGTCTCTTTGACATGTGTACATAGTCATTACAAAGGATCACTGCATATAATTTTAGGATCTAACAAATTACAGCAAGTGGCAAGAACTTGGTATTCTTAAACTTACGATAAGGATTTGGAATTAAGAAATGTGTATCATTGTAAATGTTTACAATTGATCTATTTCACAAAGTAAGGACCGTAGGTAAACATAATATGCATGCTTGGAGCTTGGGATAGCTATTGTGTTAATTCAAGTATTAGTTGATAAATCGAAACAATATAAAATGAATAATGTGTTATCAATATGTTCATTAAATAAAAGGTATTTTATTTACACTTAAAAGTTTTGGGCCATATAGGAATAGTATTATTCTTGTGTTTCACTTTGCATGTTTTGACTTCCCGAATAACAAAATTATTCAAACCATCCTCATTCGATCATACATTGGAAGTAGGTAATTGTTGGATTAGGTGTCTAAGCCCATAACTATTATTGGTATGTATTCGACCCGAGAGTAGCATGGTCCATTTGGGTTGCATATCATCAGGACAATTTGTTAGGATGGACTTTTGAGAGAAGGTTATTTATGGTTTATTAATATTTTATAACTAATAGTATATTAATATGAAATCATATGTTTTAATTAGTATTGATCAAGAATTAATTTGGAATTAATTTAGTGGTCGAAAGAGACTAATTAAATCTATGGGGAATAATTATGATAATTAGTTATATTTATATGTGTTGGGCTTATGATCCATGTTGGACCAAGTTTATGTATTGATACATAAAAAGTTGGGCCACATGAACAATGGATCGTAAAACCCATGGGTATGGATTTGGGTTATATCCATGACCCTAGAAATCCCACATATAAATAGATACTTCATTGCCCAAAATCGCCACTTGTATCTTTTTTAGAGTTCATGGTGTCTTTTGTGTGCATGGAATTCTCTCTCAAGTTCATCCTTTGTCCATGGTGTGTTGTGATTCCATTTGAGGCTTCCACACTATTAGGGCTAAGCTCTTTAAAGGCCAAATACACCAAGAATTCAAGCTCCATAAAAAGGTATGTCATGCTAACTAGTATATTATATTCGTATGTTAATTTCATGCTAGTTGTAAGATTAATACCTTGGAAACCATTTGCATGTATAATTAGTGAAAACGTAGATCAAAGGTATTTAGGGTTGTATGTACACTTAGGAGTGTTATAATGCCCAAAACCCAAGAGTGGTATCAGAGCTAGGTTGTTTTTTGTTATATTGATGCAAATATTTTATTTTCAAAGTTGAAAAAAAAGGAAAAAAAAACATGAAGTTTGTCAAATTTTAAGATAATTACTTGTTCTTGTGAAAAACTAATTATTTGTAAAATTTGAATAATTTGCTATATGAGTTGAATTAGGTCAAATTTAGTAAAAGATAAAATGATATGATTATTTTATTAGCTTTAAAAGTTTGATTTAAAGAGTTTTATTTTTTGAAACCTCCATAAGTTATGGATATGAAAAGGTTTTAAAATTTTTTTTTTTGACTCAAAGTTTTTATGGAGTTACAAAATTTGGTGTTAATGTTTTAAAGAAGTCCATAACTTAAGAATAAGTTATGGATCACCAAAAGTTTTTTGTGTTACCTTGTTTTATGAGTGAATTTAGATTAATGAAAAAAATTATGTGATAGTTGGTTTTAATCCAAATTAATCCAAAAGAAGTTCATAAAATGTGTTTATGTAACTTAAAAGTCACATTTATGAATCTTAAAACTCATAAAAGTTAATAGGTTACAAAAATGAAGAGTTTTGTTTTCATTGAATGCTTTGATGACTCCATAACTTGTCCTCAAGTTATGGAGGTTCAAGAGTCACTTCATTAAATCATTAAAATGTGTAACCTTAATTAATTCCATATGTTACAAATAAAGAAAAGTTACATTCTTTTATTAGTTTAAAGTCTTCCATAACTTGTCCTCAAGTTATGGAACTTGAAGAGTTTTTGGATTAAAACTACTTTAAACACATAAGTTATGGAATTAATTAGTTTTGAATAATTTCAAAACTTGCCCTCAAGTTTTGGAATTTGAAAAGTTTTCACTTATGAATACTTTAATTCCAAGTTAGCCCTTAGAATTTTAAAAGTTAAAATTCAACCCTTATACTTTATAATATTATAAGTTAATAATACTTATATATATGTATAAGAGAAAGTCAGTCTTACCGTTAGTAGGCCTCATTCACGAAGCCGATCTATAAGGGGGGTATAAGGTTACTGCCTATAAAATGGCAGCTTAATGGGTGCCCACTCTCACCCACCGCTTCCTTGACTGGTGGAGGGTCGTTAGCCGAACGGGTTTGACAAGACTATAATTCTCCCTTCATTAACAGTATTAATGATAAATACTAAGTAACTAAACTCTTAATAATACCCAATCTTAGTTACTTAGGAAAATGTGAATAAGGTGCTAATCCATGAAATTACACTTTGCACTTTATTTAAGTCGGTTAGTGGAGCGTGTGTGGTTAACCGGCACACTAACTCGTATTTAACGAGGTAGGAAAAGGGTAACTTAATGTTTATCATAGTATCGATGGAGCATGTGTGGTTAACCGACACGTTGATTGAGGGGTAAACACTTAAGGGTACCAAGTAATTTGCATGGTTACTTCACACCTTGTTTTTTGATCCTCGGCATCCCAGTCACAAAACCTGAAGGGCACACTGGAGATTGAAACATGCCATTGAACAGTTCAATGAATCTCAAAAGATCTAGGAGTTTCAAATCCAATTAAAACCTAATAACACATTTCATTTATCTTGGTGGAAATTGGTGAATCGTCATTCACGTACCTTCAAATATTTTATAGCTTGGATTACGGCATCCCTCTTCTAAGTTATAAAATAGTTTGTTGGGTCCTGGCCTTAATATTTCATATTGGGTGTCATATTAAGGAATTTAAATCAACTATCTTGAATATCTCCCAAAAAGATGTATGGTTTAGACATTTATGATCTTCCCAAATCTCTTGAAACAAGCTTTCCTAAATGAAGATGATGTCCCATGGAAATCATACTTCTTTCACCTCCTCCAATTATTCTCCCTAACCCACAAGTTCAAGGTCACTCAAGCCCTTTTGGCAAGGCAAGGTCTAGGTGTGATCACATCTTGGAGATGTAGTCATATATTGACAAGCCGGGAGAGTTGGGTGTCAAAGTCTTGAGAAAGTTGGTGGTTCAATCACTTTCTAAGTCACCTAGTGAGTTCCTTTGGGACTTCTATGAAACAGACTAAGACAAGACTCTTAATGATCTTATCCATATGGTAAGATCAACTTCCTAAAACTTTATGGACATTGACAATGATGACATTGGATATCTAGTAAAGCTCTCTCTTCCCAATGGAAAGGGATCGGCCATAGTCAAGTCGGTTGACCAAATGGTAAAGAGAAAAGCTAAATCTGTGATAGTCCCATGTACCATTACCAAAGGGTCCATATGTTTATATTGCCAAAGGAAGGGGCATTGGTTGCGAATCTGCCAATTTACCTAAGGGTGTTAAAGTCAATAAGTTTGACTTTACTTCAGGTAAAGTCCACTATCTAACTCTACTAAGTTTTTATTCTGAGATTCTTGATACATGATGTGATTGGGTCACATGGTGATGTTTTAAGAATCAAAGAAAAGTAAAGAAACCTAAAGAAAAAATATGTTGAATCTGATCGCGTAGATGGATTTCTATCGCATAGTTTGAAGATTGGATTCTTGAGCTACTTCTTAGGAGTTATGAGATTTTGGTTAGGAATAGATAACAACAAGTTTTCATATGGATTCTAAGGATAGTTTTTCCGCAATGTTTTTAAAATAAAAGGAAAAATGATGATTTTATTTATTTTAAAATATCCTTACAATGGCATTTGAGGAAAAAAATTGTTGCTTATATGATTCCATTAATAGCAAGAGTGGAAATATGAAATTGATTCTCTCATTTGTGGTAATGTCTAAATTTACCAAATAAGGAAAGATCCTCATCACCCAAGTTTCAATTGGACCGAAACTTGGAATCATGCAAGTT
The DNA here is from genome assembly GCF_002870075.4 of Lactuca sativa. NCBI lineage: Eukaryota > Viridiplantae > Streptophyta > Magnoliopsida > Asterales > Asteraceae > Lactuca > Lactuca sativa. The sequence goes on from NC_056627.2 coordinate 53,016,388, forward strand.
GTATAGCATGATGAATGAGAATTTTTCATCTTTGGAAAATTAAGACTAGTTCCTTGTTCACATGTATATGTGAGTCAAGTGAAGGACTAAGGGATCGAGTACACATTCTTGTGCACTGGTCAAGTCCACCACAAAAGATCGATAAGACTATTCGTCATGGTTTACTAAAGCTCAGTAAATATGATTATACTTACAAGCTTAAGTGTAACTCTAAGACATTAGAAAAGGTTCCAATGTATGGCAGAGAGAATAAGAAGAATCAAATTAGGCAGAAGGATAAAAGTCTCTTAAATCTGAAAAGATGGGAGAGTACTTTAGTATCAGTTTTGTGATCATCTTAATGATTATGAAACCATAGCACAATTAGTTCTCTAAGGAAATCTTAGCGCATTCTTATGACTAAGACGAGGAATCTTGAATTGTTGAAATGGTTAAATCAAGAAGATAAGTCATACTTCGTTCCAATACAAGTCTTAGAGTCATACTCCAAGATTGTAATTTGAGAGACATGTCTTAAAGAAGGTTTAAAACACTTGTCAAATGTAAGATTAAAAGTTTCCTACTCTTGTACATTGGAAATTGGTAAGTTGTGATGTTTTGGATAAAACAAAGACCAACTAAGGCTAATTATGTGAAGTGTTTGTCTTGATTAGAATCCGCACTATCTCTTGGATGTTTGACAAGGGAGTCTTATAGGTCAAGAGGACAGTGGGAGTCTTAAAGGTCTTGAAAGTCTCAAGAACTAATCAAGAATAAAACCTGAAGTTCTTCACTACCACACGACTTGAGGTTTATAACCTATCATGTTGACATATTATGTGCCCATTCCAGTTAAAGTTTGTGACATCCCCATTTTCATGGCCAGAAAAGACCGATTTTGTTTATGTTTTGTTTGAAAATCAGAGTAACATTTTAAATAAAAGTGTTGCGGAATTTGTCCTAAAACAAAATATGATAAAGATTTATCAAAAGCATTTCCATAGAAATGTATTTCATTAAAAGACTTGGGATGTCATGTTCGTACAGATCAAAAGCATAAACAGTACAATATAAGCCTTACTACATTATTTCATATCTACAGGCCTATATCCGTAATCCCTCGTCCAAACATCATATCTATGCTCAAGCGCCACTACCTGTAATGCATAAAACTGAGTGGGTCAGGCTTGGGAGCCTGGTGAGCACATAGGGTTTTCAACCCACAATAAATAAGTTTATTAATTTCATCAATCAACAAGAACCCGATTACCCGTTCCCGTTATCCTCACTTTACGTCCCTAAACACCTATCATAAGGGACCTAGTCTAAGGATCATCATCGGGATGGACACTACTGCTAAGGGGATTCCTTAACAATAAATATCCTAAAGGCAACCATTTGGGGGATGGAGTACATCGATGAACACATCGTTCACAAACACCTACAGGTTGCGAGCCTGCTAGTGTTCCACTAGACTATCTAGAAGAGTCTGTGGTCGTCATCTATACTCCGCTAGATGACAAAATCAACAACATCAACATCAAGGCCTCTCACCATTTTATCACACATCACCTATTACATCTACCCATGTTTTCCCCAACATTTTCGTAGATATAATATACATATACAGTTTAAATTATTGAAAACGTGTATAAAAATTTTCATCCAGCATAGATAGCAAGTGTTCAGATAATATGCACACATAGCACGTAATTTATATAAAATACTTGATATCTATGTGTAAGCTGAAAGTAACTATGCACTCACCTGGTAAGGTGGTGACTCGGCACTCGGACAGCTCTTCGTTACTTCTTAAAACAATTTTTCCTTGACCAAAACCTAGTATTAATACCACTAGAGTTTAGTTTTAACGTTAATCGCGACTAATTAATAGTCTAGCTATTATTACTATTATATAAGCGTTAAATAACACTCAATATAACTCATAATAATAGCCCAAATAATTATTTTAAGGTCCTAATAATGTTACTATAATTAAATAAAAGCTATATTAAATATAGTATAGGCGTAACTCACTTACAGCGGGTTTTTATTAAAAACCGGGCTTCGCTGGAGCAGCGTTTCCGAGCCGAAAGCTTTTCTTCTCGGAGCCGTCGGGTGCTCAGGGGCTTTCTCCTCGTGATAGGGAGGTTCCCTAGACTTGGGAAGGGTTTAGGGAGGTTAGAGAGAAGTTAGAGAGAGAAAGAAAGGTTTGAAGGTGTGAGGAAATAATGAAGAGTTCATCTCTTATTTATAGGAAATGTATAGTAAAGTAGTCTCCAAGCTTCGTCCATAACTTTTGCATACGATCTCCGTTTTTGTCTGTCTTTTTACCGTTGAGTTCCTATTAATGAGATCTTCAACTCTCATTTAGACCTCGTTGGCTAATTCTCATTCTATCTCGGATTTACAAAACTGTATCGAATTCGCCGCGCTCGAAAAGTAGGGACTAAGCTTCGTCCATATCTTTCGCATACGAGCTCTATTATCGACGTTCTTTATATCCACATGTTTCTATTTACGAGTACTACAACTTTCATTTAGATCCCGTCGGCTAAAAATCGACCAATCTAAAATTCAGATTTCGGGCTGTGCACTGCTATGCTAAATCTTAGAAAAATCATAACTTCCTCATACGAAATCAGATTTGGGCGTTATTTTTATCGATGTTCTTAGTTTAACATATTCTACGACTTTCGTTTAGAGCGCTAAGGCTAAATCTTGCTCTATCGTAAATTCACTATTTACGCTTCCCGGTATAGTGTCGGTTCTGTCGTGAAACTTCGACGGGTCATAACTTCTTCGTCATAACTCGGATTTCGGCGTTCCTTATATCCCCGGAATCCTTGTTTCGACCACTAAAACTTTATGTAGAGATATCGGGTTTATCTCACACTTTAATTTTAACGCTTATTTTTATTCTTTATTAATTATACATTTATAATTAAATAATAAGCACAATAACACACATAATTCACATAATACTCAAATATTTCATCTTTATTACTTCAAAAAGAGTTACAATAGTTGACCTAGACTATTACATTGACATATATGCTTAGCCCTGAAACCCGGGCGTTACAAAGTTGGATTTGCATATGAGTTTTTAGAGTTCTCAATTGGTTGCACAACAACTTGGAAGTAATAGCAGACCCTTGAGCTGCCAGGTGGCAAGAAATTAAGATTGAGTTCAATCCATATGAGTTTGGATTTGTCATTATCCTTGTCTTGTGATTATGGTTTTGACAAATTCATATGGGTAGGAACTCATACACCATAAAAATCTAAGTGTAATAAGGTTTCTCTCCGATTCATGAAAATGATGGTGAGAAAACACTTTCACTAAGTAGATTTTAGCTAGATAGCAATTGTGATATTTGCATTCTCAAAGTCGTTAGTGGAGCGTGTGTGGTTAAACGACACACTAACTGGACTTGTGAGAAGTGGCAAAAAGTTCTAACCATTATGATTACGACATCCCTCTTCATAATTGTTTAGACACACCTGTGAGCTATCTAAAAGAGGTGTATGATTTTGATAAAGTTTTATCAAAGCAATCTAGTATTAGAAATCTGAACTTTGGTAAGAAAGTCAGCTAATTTCTAAGTACATGTCAAAGCTAGTGGGAGCATAAGTGTTATGCTAATAATCATCATGTTAGTGGGAGCATGATAATTATGACAAGTATTGCAAGTTAGCAATGTTAATTACAGAAAACAAAAGTTTCAATTGGGAAAGAGTTATTTTGCTATAATTAAGGGAGAGGAAATTATACTTCATCTCAAATCTAAAAGCTTAGATTGAGGTTTTAATCGTATTTAGTCAAGGATATATATATGAATTTCATGTTGGAATGGTCAACATAAGAAAATTCTGTATATGGGTCCATTGTTTGCGTTCTAAAATTCAATTATGATTACGACATCCCTTTTCATAATCTGAATTATGAGAACTTGGCAAATAGAAATGGAAATGTTATAGCAAAAGACTGGTTTAGTCTTTATGTAAGACATCATGAATCGTGTCCCATATGCTTCGGATATAGGATCGATTACATGTGCTATATTCATCCTTTCTAAAATTTTCCAAATACCTGGGGCATTAGGAAGGGAAAAGATCTAGAATTGGATATGACCAAAAGGATTAATCAATTGTCGAGGACAATCTAAGGTTTACCAAATATTGGGTGCTCAAGGACAGTTGGATTTATAGTGATAATTCTGGAAGGAACATATTGACATAATCTGTAAGGAGGCAACTCTTGTTCAGAAGTGATAGTCAAAATGAATCTGGAAATGTTTCAAAGTTAGAATTTTCAATCTATGTAAGATTAAGGAAACTTAATGCAAGAAGGATGTTTCCAAGGAGTTGATCTCCTTTGGAATACTTCGTAATGTTTGTTGTCAAGTCCTTGTGACTTTGTGCTTAATAATTACAAGAGGATCGATGCATATAAGTTTAGAATCTAACATATTTCAGTAAATCACATGAATTTGGAATTTTTGCATTTGCAGTAAGGATTTAGGACTGTGAAAAGAGGATCATTGGAGTTATGTTCAATTGATCTATTTCACAAAGTAAAGATCATAGACAAACATAGTATGCATACTTGGTGTATGACATGACTAGTGTTTAGAAAACATAGTGTGCATGCTTGGAGCATGGGACAACTATTATTTTAAATTCAAGAATAAAGTTGATAACTGAAACAGTACACAATGAATAATGTGTAATCATATGGTGATAAATAAAAGTTGTTTTATTTATGTTCATAGGTTTTGATACCATATTGGATTCAATTATTCTTGTGTTTCATTTCGCATGTTTTGACTTCCAGAATAAACTAGGTCATTGTTCTGGATGAATAAGTTATTCAAACCATCCACAGTCGGTCATATGTTGGAAGTAGATATGAATCAAGACTGTCATGGATTGGCTTGTAGAGGTCTAAGAAGTTGGACAAACGGCTACAACACTCATGAGTGCTCATAAGTTCTGAGTATTGGATTCAACCCGCGCTCATTGGAATCACTTCATGGATTTTATCACGAGTGATAATGAGACGATAATATCTTATATTCTTCAAACCTAGAGATATGAGTTGTTACTATGAGTTGGTCATACATTGATTGCACGAAAACGCATTGGTAACTCGATGTTATAAAACGTGCCTTTGTGTATGATTCAACAAGTAGTAGAACAAGCCATATGAGTTGAAGTTTATCCATTCCTTTTACCTTAGGGATAAAAGCGATATCTGTGGGCCCCTCGATGATTTGGTGATGAAAAACGTAAGTGCTCGGCCAGGCCTGGACTGATTTGATTTGTTCAATTAGTCAGTCGTCATAAATCAGAAATCGGGAAACAACAAATGGACAGAGAGAATGATTATAATCCATGTCTCAATCCATATGATATCTAGAATGGAGGAGTATATGATCCCTTATCTAATGGACATGTCATTTGATTTTTTCAGAGTTTGACATCAGATTTAAGAGCTATGATTGCTAGTCGGGATCTTGGAGTCATACTTGAATAATAGTTTTAGACTTATCCAAGTGGGAGACTGTTGGATTAGGTGTCTAAGACCATAACTATTATTGGTATGTATTCGACCCGAGAGTAGCATGGTCCATTTGGGTTGCATATCATCAGGACAATTTGTTAGGATGGACTTTTAAGAGAAGGTTACATATGGCTTATTAATATTTTATAAGTAATAATATATTAATATGACATCATATGTTTTAATTAGTATTGATCAAGAATTAATTTGGAATTAATTTAGTGGTCGAAAGAGACTAATTAAATCTATGGGGACTAATTATGATAATTAGTTATATTTATATGTGTTGGGCTTATGATCCATGTTGGACCAAGTTTATGTATGGATACATAAAAAGTTGGGCCACATGAACAATGGATCATAAAACCCATGGGTATGGATTTGGGTTATATCCATGACCCTATAAATCCCATATAAATAGATACTTCATTGCCCAAAATCGCCACTTGTATCTTTTTCAGAGTTCATGGTGTCTTTTGTGTGCATGGAATTCTCTCTCAAGTTCATCCTTTGTCCATGGTGTGTTGTGATTCTATTTGAGGCTTCCACACTATTGGGGCTAAGCTCTTTAAAGGCCAAATACACCAAGAATTCAAGCTCCATCAAAAGGTATGTCATGCTAACTAGTATGTTATATTTGTATGTTATTTTCATGCTAATTGTAAGATTAATACCTTGGAAACCATTTGCATGTATAATTAGTGAAAACATAGATCCAAGGTATTTAGGGTTGTATGTACACTTAGGAGTTTTAGAATGCCCAAAACCCAACAGTAATGAGGCTAGATTGTGTCATGAGTCGGCTTGTAGATTGTGTAAGGCGTTAGACATAGCAAAAGTTTGTCGCACCATTCACGAGTGCTCCTGAAATAAGATTTGAGTATTGGATTCAACCCGTGCTCACCTAAATTACTTCATGGAATTTATCACGAGTAATTATGAGATGATAATATCATATAATCTTCAAACTAAGATATATGAGTTCTTGACTACGAGTTGGTTGTGCATTAATGATACGAAAACGCATCAGTAACTTGATGTTATAAAACATATCGTTGTACATTTAATGAGTAGTTAGTACAAACATATAATGTCAAAATTTATCTATTCCTTTCATCCTAAGAGGATTAAAAGCGATATCTTAGGCCCCTCTATGATTATGTTTTGACTATGTGTCGGGCACGGTCACAAATAAATTGATGTGTTCAGTTATGTTCTATGATCCCTTATCTGAAGGACACGTCACTGACTAGGTCAGAGGCTTTTAAAAGCTTACGATTGTTGAGTCGGATCCTGAAATTGCATTAGCAGTTATAGTTATTAGACTTATCCAAGTGGGAGACTGTTTGATTTGGTGTCTAACCCCATAACTATAATCGGGATGTACTTGACCTGATTGTAGCATGGTCCTTTTGGGTTGCCTTCACCAGTGTAATTTGATAGGATGGAATTTTGAGAATAAGCTTATTTGTTGTTTATTAATAAATTACAAGTATAATATATTAATATGAAATCATATGATTTAATTAGTTTTGATCAAGAATTAATTTTGTGATCAAAAGAGACTAAGTAAATATATGGGGATTGATTGTGTAAATCAATGATTCTTATAGTGTGGGCTAATGATCCATGGTTATTTAGGATGGACTAAACCAATGAGATAATCCATGGATAGTCCATGGAGGTTTTAACCCATGGAGGCTAAGTAATATGAAAGGTCATTAGGATTTGCAAAGATGTAACCCTAGCACTATAAATAAACCCCCTAGAGCCAAAATCGGTTGCCACAACATTCTTGGAGAGTGTGTATTGATTTTGTGATAAATAACTTATTCTCTCAAGCCTCCTATTGCATATTGGTGTTTGTGAACCATTAGAGGCATCACACTTGAGGTGCTAAAGCTTTCAAAGGTCATGAACTACATGTCCTTCTAATAGGTAAGTTATCTAACTAGTTCTATTTGTTAATTGTCAATTTGTATGCTAGTTAGGACGTATGCTTTGGAGAATTGAAAATATGCATGTATAATTAGAGAAAACATAGATCCAAATCATTTAGGGTTGCATGTGCACCATAGGAGTGTTATAGTGCTTAAAACCCAACAATCATAACTCGAGGGATCTCACATACTACAAGTTTCATGGGTTCATCTCAGCCTTCCTTGATTCGAGTATGGATCCTCTGCTTTCAGTAGTATGAGCCCATACTACCTTCCACATCTATCCGTACTTTCCTCAAGAACTGCCTTGACTCCACCAAGTCCCTTCTACTGATACTACTGTTCTCACACTAACCTCATCCTTGGCTTTCCCTAGGGTAATCACCAATACACTCTTTGCCATCAGTTGCATAAGAAGTCGCTGCTATCTCCCCTAACTAGCTTGCAAATACCATTACATATCACTAAGACAAGATAATTCTTGGAATGAGAGATCCTACCCTACAACGGTTGGACTTAAACAAGAGCTGCGAAATAGAGCTAGACCTAACCTTCTGAAATTATTTAGTCCTCACAATATGTAACTGAACATATTCGTTTACTAGCTAGTAAAAGATAACTAGAACTCCTAAGAGCACAAAGCAAGCGGCATTCGAGCATTGAGTAAACATAATCAAGTATATTCTAATCAGGCCATCATATCATTGACTAATTTGTACTAGCATGCAGTTCATAAAGCTAATATACATATAACAGGCACATAAGGCATCCTTCCTAGATCCTTAGCCCTAATCTACCATGCATTACTCATAAACATATCATAACATAAACTTGTATGGGTAATTTGGTAGTACTTACTTGAGCTCTGATGATTGCATGAACCACACCCTTTTCTCTTTCCAAAATTCATTTCTCTTTTCAAAATTCTTTTTTTTTTTCCAAAGTTCTTTTTATAAAAATGATTTTTCTTTTGAGAAATTTCATATCAAGTCCTCAGTTTGAGTCCAGACACACCCGAGAGTGTGCCCGAATCCCTCAAACCAAGGCTCTAATACTAAATTGAAACATCTCAAAAATATGGTCCAAAATTTTCATTTTAAATCATTAATAAAACCATAGTTAACAATTCATCACATAAAAATCATAATTCATGTATCTCAGAATATCATAAACATCTGTCAAAACATATTCAAGTAAAAACATCTCAGGCTAAACAATGGTGTGTACACGATAGTCATCTCGAGCTCTTCCCCTTGCTAACCGGAAGTAGTTGAAACCAAAACTGAACACTAAAAACAAGAAGCTTAGTGAGTCTCCCCAAACTACCAAATACCATACATATAATCATATATACTAGGCCCCCGCCACTTCCTCGGGCCACGCCCGACATCTGACAATGTCCGGCATCAGGCCCTGCCTTGCATCAAGCCCCGCTCCGTATACATATATCTTTCTTCTAGGCCTCGCCTGTCTCTGGGCCCTGCCCGCTATACATATACAAACAATAACATATAATGATGCTAGCACATAAAGAATCATACACAGTTCTATATATTCTAGTCCTAAGGACTCACCTATCATGGGCCCCGCCCCTACTCTGCTATGATGAGATATGGAACCCCATCCACTCTTAGTTGGTGATGAGATATGGGGCCCCGTCCACACTCACCTCCCTACCAGGCACATACAAGTATCACAAATACAATAAGTATAACTAAACATGCATTCCTGCATCGGGTACCACCCGACGTCGAACCAAAGTTCGGAAACCTACGTATAACGATTCCTTAGGCCCCGCCAGGCATCAGACCGAAATCCGAAAAGCATACAGACCTTCCTTGGGCTTTCCCCGACATTGGACCGAAGTCCGGAAAACATATAAAACAAGCACATGCAAGAATCACAAAGACATCAAGCATACAAACATTCCTCGGGCTTTCCCCGACACCGGATTGGAGTCCGGAAACATAATAACCTACATCAGGCATTGTCCGCATCGGACCTTAGTCTGGAACATACTAACATACATAAACAGGCCGGCATTGGTGCCTTCGACCTATTCCTACCAGAGAAGACTCACCTCGCAAAGCTGATTGCAGATTTCCACGGAGAAACCTCTGGATGCTAGCTAGCAGATCCTCGAACTACTAATCTCTCGACTCCCCAAGCTATTGATCATCATACAAATTAGATAAGTCTAGGATTCTTCTAACTTAACCATATGTCCTCATTGGGGTAAATGACCATTCTACCCCTTACATACTCTTGTCCCAAAATGAACACTACCCAGACCTTGGCCCAAAAGATAAACACTTCAACAAGGCCCAACAATCCTTCTTAGAGTAAAATTACCATTTTACCCCTAATCTAATTTGGTCCATGACCTAGGCCCAATTCCATATAGTCTTTCCAAGCCCACTAATGGCCTACTTATGGCCCAATTTTATAAATTGGAACTAACTTCTCAAATGGGCCTTCCTTCAAGCCCAACATATAATATAGTCCGTTAACAGTCCAAAAGAATAATTCATCAAGGCCCATAGTCATATAGTCCAAGGAAATGGCCCAAAGAGGCCCACTGATGCCACGAATGCAGGGCGTTCCCTTGTGGAACATTGAGTGTTCCTCTTTCATTCAGATTGCATCCCCCAGTGGGAACACAGAGCGTTCCCGAGCCTTATGCAGGGCGTTGGCATCCAGTCTCCTAAAACCGGCCATTAAGCACTTAATGCTTAAGCCATGCTATCCAAACATAGATCCAAGCTATCTAGGACCTCTAGGATCATAAACTCACGGACTTGGTGTCTTTGTTTTCCCCCAAAAGTCCGAAACTCATGAAATAGCAATCAACTTCCATAAAAGGGGTTTAATCTCATGCAAGGGCTTCTACAACTCCAAAATATGCAAACTTTATAAGTCTATGACATCATTAACGTTCAAAAGAAGCAACTCAAGCATCTGGAGTGATTATAACCACAAGCGTTCGACCATGGGACCAAAAAAAGGAACAATATCATTGAGGACCTAGATCTATGATGTAGAAGCACCAATATAAGAATTGTATACCTTTAATAGGCTGGAAATGATGTAATACCTCTGGATCTACAAGCTCTCTTCAAACCCTTTCTACTTCTCTAAACACTTTCTTATTCAAATTCATCTAAGTAACACCAAGATACTAATGGTAAGCTCAAAATTCATGCAAGAGGCTTAGGGTTTCGTTTTTTGGGTTAGATAGGATGGAGTATGAAGGAAATGAGGGCTGGAGGTGAGTTAAGGTGTTTAAATAGTCTTCAAGACCCGAAAATTAGGGTTTAGTCTGCCCAGAAGAACATAGCGCATTCCCTTGGGGAATGAAAGGTGTTCCCATATACACCCGCATCCATTTTCCTTTAAACACCATGCGTTCTTACTTGGTACGCCATGCATACCCGGTTTGACCCAAAAACCCCTCTAACTTCAAATGGCCATAACTTCTTCATTATAGCTCTGTTTTTGACTTTCTTTATATCCACGGAAAGGTAACGAGAAGACCTACACTTCTATAAACTTTATTTAGCCTAAAAATAAACATAACTAAATCCCAAAATTCATAAAAGGCCCGAACTAACGCCTTTACCGATACATTTGGGCTCCAAAACAAAAACCGGGTAATTGGATCATCCAAACTACATCATCCACCTCCAAATGATGCCCAAAATCGATTCTTCAAAGGATCTAACTCAACTAATATCCACTCCTTGCTCACCATCCTACAATGGGAATGATTTGACATAGGGCGTTACAAGAGAACTGGTTATTTATAGATAGGGTAGCAGGATTGGATCAACCTTTTGTTCTGTTTCTAGGGCTCATAAGTATCTACAACATGGGTGTATGGGTTATCTCACGTATGTAGTTGAAACTTGGGCCGGGAAGGAGGTTTCAGTTTTGGATGCGCTTATAGTTAGGGAGTTCCCTGATGTTTTTCTAGGGGAATTACCCGGTATTCCTCCTGGGAGGCAGGTGGAGTTCAGGATCAATTTGGTCCCCGGAGTGGCCCCGATTACTAAGGCGGCGTACCGTTTGGCACCACCGGAGATGTAGGAGTTGTCCTCTCAGCTTCAGGAACTGTAGAGAAAGCAATTTTTTAGACCAAGCAGTTCGCCTTGGGGAGCACAAATCTTGTTTGTGAAGAAGAAGGATGGGTCACATTGCATGTATATAGATTACCCATAATTAAACAAGTTGATGATAATACATCATATTTACCTCTCATCTCCTTAAATCACATCTCCTTATATCTTTGTTCCTAAGGACTCTCCCTAAGGATCATCGCCTACATCACATATACCGTATTGATTCAGGGATTACTCCCTGAATACGTGCCCAACAAGGGTTAGGGCATCATCGCATGAATATGTGGTTACAACATCACCTGAACTCGTAATTCATAGTAAGGGGTTAGAGTATCATCGCAAGAATACGTAGTTACAACATCGCCTGAACTCGTAATTCATCACCTACAGGTTATGGGCCTACTGGTGTTTCCATTAGGTTGTCTAGAATAGTCCATGGTCGCCATCTATAATCTCGTAGATGACTACATCTCCAAATTGTCGGACAAAGTTATAGTATCTTTTATCCTACATCACCGATTCATCATCACCTATCTATCCTCACCTTCCTATCATCACCTATCTCTCATCATTTTGTTTCATCACACACCAACTATTTCATCTACCCATGTTTTATCCCAAAGTATTTGTAGATATAAAATAAAAATACAGTTTAAATCATTTAAAACATGTATAAAATCATTCATCCAGCATAGACAACAAGTATTCAGATAATATGCACACATAGCACGTAATTTATATAAAATACTTCATATCTATGTGTAAGATGAAAGTAACTATGCACTCACCTGATTAGGTGGTGACTCGGCACTCGGACAACGCTTTGGTACTCTTAAAACAATTTTCCCTCGACAAAACCTAGCAAAAAAACCACTAGGGTTTAGTCTGACGTTAACCACGACTAATTAATAATCTAACTATTATTATTATTATTATATAAGCGCGACACAATACTTTTCACCCACTATATACAGACGAGGCCAGACATGGAACACCGGAGGGCAGGATCATTTCGGTATAAAAGCACTTCTGAATCCAGCAACTCAAGCGGCCCTCCAAACCAGAACCCCTATACTGCGAGTGGTTAGAAAGATATCATAACGACGCTTAAATAACCCATAATAATAGCCTAAATAATTATTATAAGTTCCTAATAACGATACTATATTAAAACATAAGCTATAATAGAGGTAGGGTAGGTATAGTTCACTTACAGTGGGTTTCCATGGAAACCGGGCACCGTCGGAGCAGAGTTTCTAAGCCGAAGGCTCTTCTTTTTGGAGCCGTCAGGCGCTCCGGGGCTTCCGCCTCGTGCTAGGGGGTTCCCTAGGCTTTCTGAAGGGTTTTGGGGGGTTTAGAGAGAGTTTCTAGAGAGAGAAAGAAGGGGTGAAGATGTGAGGTTGAGAGTTGTCCTGACACCTCTATTTATAGTGCTCCTGGAGCATCACCACGTCGTGGTGTTACATAGGCTCCACGGCTTCGCCTGGTGCTAACACGTGGCGACGCACACAGGGTGGAAATCAGCCGATTTTCAAAAATTTGATAACTTTTACATACAAACTCCATTTTCAATGGTATTCTCCTCCACGCGTAGGTAAAAACAAGATTTACAACTTTCATTTCGGTTTTGTCCGCTAGTTCTCGACCGATCTTAAATTTAATAGTAGGAGGAGAATAGACTGTTAAATAACCGTGGAGAATTTGTAACTCCTTCATACGGACTCCATTTTCGTCTGTCTTTTTATGTTGAGTTCCTATTAAGGAGATCTTCAACTCTCATTTAGGTCGCGTAAGCCAAAAACCGCTCGAACTAAAATTCGAGTTTTGGGTCGTGCACTGTCAAACCAAATCTTAGAAAATTCATAACTTCCTCATGAGAAGTCAAATTTGGGCGTTCTTTTTGTGGACGCTCTCTGTTTAATATATACTATGACTTTTGTTTAGATTACTAAGGCTACAAATTTCTCTATCGTAAATTCACTATTTACGCTTCCCGGTGTCGAGCCAGTTTTTCCGTAAAACTTCGGCGTTCTTTATATGTACGGAAACCTTGAGACTTATTCTACAACTTTGTTAAGACTATTTATTATAAATAATCTTTTGCCAAAATGTCGTTTTCAACACTTATTGCCTCGAAATTGACTAGCCCGGATCTACGGTCGTTACAGTTATCTCCCCCTTAGATGATTACGTCCCAGAATCATGAACGAAACAGGGTTGTATAATGATTCCATACGTTATCTCTTCATCCTAGGTAATAATTGTATCTTCTATGTTGCTTCAAACGAGTATCTAACTCTCGGACCCCTTGACTGCAAGCGGTGCTCGAACTTGCACCTGCACATTAGACTCCAAACTATCACATTCGAGTCACGATCTCTATCCTTGATGGAGACTCCTACTTCTTCTTAGCAAACTTAATATAAGCTCCTCTATTATTACAGCATACCGATGTGTCATATTCTAATGACCTCTCATCGTGTGCTTAAACTCAAATCTCTTAGAGTTAAATTCTAGAACAAACTATACCATCCTTCACGTTCTAATGTGACATAATCACATCTTAAAACTTAGCATCTCTAGCTGCAAGCCTCTTTAGCAACAATCACGATACTTTTATTGATCGCTTTGATTTCAGTCTTTTAGATTAAGTTAGATGCTACATCGAACTTGGTTCTCTGAACCATGTGACATACTCATCGTAGTCAGACTCAATGTGATATGACCACTAGGGTCGGAATAACAACAATCTTCTTAGTCATTACCGAAACAATGGTAACGACATACTTGAATAAAACGAAATTAATTAGTAGCTTATTGGTAACCTTGTGACTTTCCTGATCCAAGTGTGAGTCATGTGCTTCCGGTAGTATAGGCCTCTACTACCATTCACACCTACGCATACTCGTCCCAAGTATTATCTCGTAATTTTCCAAATCACCATACAAGAAAATCACATAACAAGTTAACACATCAGATAGCAAAACTAAGGTCTTATATTATTTCATGAAACGATTACATCGGTGTTCAAGTTTACCCTAGACTATGCCTCTACTAGGCTACATCATACGAAACTATGGTTACTTCATAACTCAATCTTCGGGTAAGAAGTCCTCATCCTTAATTCCTCGCGTTGTTGTCTGCTTCATCAAGGATCATGTGGAATGCCCTTGGTTTTGGCGGTGCATTTGGTCTTGCTGATTCATTTTTCTTTGGACAGTTCTTTGAAATATGCTCATCACTTCCACATTCGTAGCACTTCTTGCTGTCGAATGTACAATCTATGGAATAGTGACCAGTCCTACCACACTTATAGCATGTTACTTCTCCATTTCATCTTCCGAAGTGCTTCTTCTTGCACTTCTCACACCACTTGGCTCCATTCCTCTGGTCCTCCAGGTTAGACTTTGAGAACTTTCCCTTATTATCGGGTCTTGAGGATCCTTCAAACTTCCTCTTTTCACCAACTTCAGCTTTCTCCAGACCCTTTTCCCTTATTTGGGTCTCAACATTCTTGGCTGCCAAGATGGCAGCTTTCAAAGTGGTTACTTGTTTGACCATTGGATAAAAGTATGCTGGTAATCCATTGTCAAACCTGTTGACTTTGGAAAGTTCCGTTGGAACTAGGTAAGGAACAAGCTTCATCTTCTCCGTAAAACTTGCAGTGTACTCGGTGACGCTTATTTTTCCTTTCTTTAGGTTCTGAAACTCGTTGTTGATCTCTAGTAGATCCTGCTCAGAGTAGTACTGCATTTTCAGTTGCTCCAAGAAATCTTCCCAAGACATCTTGCTTGTTTCTCCCTTGGGCATCGTATCTTCCAATAGCTTCCACCAGCTCAAGACTCCGGTCTTTAGTTGTCTAACCACAAAGACGGTTTTCTGCTTGTTGCTACAGTCGCAACTCTCACACACCATCTCCATCTCGGATATCCAGTCCATAATTTCCACAGGCTTCAGGATTCCTGAGAGACTTGGTGGTCTTGTACTTAAGAAGTTCTTTGTCACACCCCCGAACCAGGCGGCGGAAACGTTCGGGGGCTGTCATGACTCAATTGAATACCATAACATTGAATATATATATATATATGAAACATAACAACATTCGTCACCATGCATTAATATAGTACAACCAGTAGAGTTTACATGAAATACATTGTTTAAACATTACATTCCCAAAAATAAATTGTTCGATTCATACATAAATAAACTGCAAGCCATCACTGAATATGATTTCCTTTGATTCACTGGTTCCCTGAGAATACAAGTATTTTGAAAAACGTCAACACGTGAAATGTTGGTGAGTTCATAAGCGGTATTTGAAGAAAAACAATGTTTCGTATCGTTTGAAAACCACCAGAAAATCCGATATTTTCTGAAAAGAAATGCTTTTGAAAACGTTTGTGAAGATCCATAGGTATGCTTGTTTGTTTCTATACTTGTAAAAATTGTTCATTAAAGTTGTATGCATTTCGAATCTGTATATATTGAAAAACCCTAGGAAAACCCGATGTTTTCCTAATTCCTTGAATTCCATGAAGTCACATTGAAACCATTGCATAGCGTGTAGTGTCAGTCCCAGGCGACGTTGGATTATTTTTGAGCATGATTATTTGCTACAAACACGCATTACACAAACGACCAGTTTATAGCTATACTAATGATCCCGTAGGCGTCGTCCGTACTAATCACGTTATCCAATCGCCCTGACTATGTGTAGTCCCACATCCGAAGAGAAAGAGGACACGAAGACCTCGATGACTCCATTAACCGGTTGGGGATAAAAATGTACGAGGGGTCCCAGACCCGCCTCGCATGAAATGTAGACTTTACTAGCAATACCAAAGGACCCTTGGGGACCAGTAGTATACAAGCCATTGAAAGTCCTTTTACGTTGTGTTAGATCGGTAAAACCCAACACTTCGTAAGATAGAGGTCTTCGGGCCTTAAGATCAGGTCATTGGGCTAGCTAGGCCCAACAAACAGGATTTTACACTTTTGGGGCCCAAAGATGGTGCGTAGACGTCTGTGCACACTCGCATGTATATTGAATTCCCAAACGTTACTTGTATGAATCGTAGTGTCGTAGTGTCGTAGTGTCGTCGTGTTAGTAGTTTCGGATTTTATTTGTTCGAGACCGAACCAATTCGTTTAACAACGACTTTTGGTATTGTAGTGTATTGTATTTTGTCGATAGTTGCGGTGCCATTATTTGATCAAATTGCGTGTATTGAATTAGCCTTGAAAGTTTTCTATTTTCAACCCCTCATTGTTTGTAAAATTTACTTTTTCAACCCTTTAATTAAATACTTTCCGGTTTGGTCCTTAAATCAATTTTCTTGACATTTTAACACCAAAAATTATTGAAATTAAAATTTTCCAGCATATTTTTCATAGAAAACAGTTTAAGTCCCTGAAAATGCAGTTTTCTCGGTTATAACCCTTCTTTTTCGCAACTTTGACAATTTTGGCCCAAATTGTAAAATTTTTGCAACTTTGGTCCTTTTTAAATTTAAAAAGCATTTTAAACCTTTGAAAAGGACATGGAACACTTATAGTCCACTGTTTTACAGAAAAACACAGTTTTGGCCCTCCAAAACAGAAAATCTCGCATAATGGGCCTCATTGGGCCGAAAATGTCATTTTTAGCCCATTAAGCTTGAAATTTATGTTTTTAATCCTCCAAAAGAGTATATTTCCAGAAATTGTTTTATTGAAACGTTTTTAACACACCTCATCCATCAGAATTCGTGATATGACAATTTGGGCCCTTAACTTTGTATTTTTCACATTTTAGGTCCAAAATTTGTGTTTTTAGCCCAAAGAAATTGTTACTAAGCCATTTAGCTATTTTTCTAGAAGCACTTTGTATGTAGAAATATATTTGATGCTAAAATCATTTAACATAAAGTATATCTCGGTTTTGAGGGGTTTTATGGCTAGATCCCACATTATAACACACAAAAGCACACATATAAGCATGGAAATCATACAAAGCATACAAAACACATATAGATCTAAACTTTCACTTGTATTCCCCTCCCCCCACAAAACTCATACAAACAGAAAATAGGGGGTATGAAGCTCACCTTGTTTGAAGCTTTCGGTTTTTGAAGAAAAGATTGAAGAAAATGAAGTGATTTTTCGGCCTTAGCACCTTTCCTTGGTAGATCTCGAGTTTGGTGACTTCTAAGGTGCATGATCACAAGTTGGAATAGATTTAGAAGAGGTTTTTGATGGAATGAAGAAGCTAGATCATGGATATAAGTAAAAACTTACCTAAGATGATGATTAACTTGCAAGGTCCTCTTGAAAGCTTCTTAGATTCACGAAAATTTTGAAGAAGGAGGGAGGATTGTTCTTCAAGACTTAGAGAGTTTGTGTGGTGTGTGTGTGTTTGCATGTGGCCGAGAGTGAGGGAGAGGAAGGAAGAAGTGATCTTTGAGATGATGTATGCATGGGTATATGTGATATGTTGCATGGATATCCAAGAGATAAAAATGAGGTGGCAATGGCAAAGTCAACTCTTCATCTTTCCTTGGGTTTGGGCCTTGGGCCGAGAGTTTGGAAGGGAAAAAGAAAAATTTGGGCTTTTTCCCTTAAGCCCAAAATTAGAGTTAGTTAGGGTGTGTTTTATACCTAAAAGAATGTAGTATGATTTTTCCATTTTTGTTGGACTAGTTTAGGGTATTCATGGATCAAAACTTTTAATTCATTTCATTCTAGGCCCAACATGGCCCATAGTGTTGAAATAAATTAGTGTGGGTCCAATAAGAGCCCAATTAGGGTTCTAAGCCCATGATAGTCTAATTGGAAGCTTACTGGTCCATTTGGATCCAATAAGGGAGTCCTAGTCCAAAATGGACTTAAACAAGGATTTCTAGGGTCTCCAATTGTTTGATGACTATTTGTAGTACTTGTATGATGTATTTGATTGAAGTTTTTGATGTCATAATAGTAGGTGTCAATCATGTTCTTAAGTTTTTGATTCACATTAGCTTGAATGTATAGATTACATGACACAAAATTTCCAGTTGTGACATCATCCCCCCGTTAGAGGGAATTTCGTCCCGAAATTCTGTTTGAAAGCTAGATTTGAGAATGCTAGAATAGGTGAGGGTACTTTTGCTTCATTTGATCTTCGCGTTCCCACGTGAATTCTGGCCCACGCTTTGCGTTTCACCGTACCTTCACGATCGGGATGCGACTCTGCTTAGTACGCTTCACCTCCCTGTCCATGATTTCGATTGGTTCTTCGACGAACAGGAGATTCTCATTAATTTCGATTTCGTCAAGAGGAATGACAAGGGTTTCATCTGATAGGCACTTCTTCAGGTTAGAAACATGAAACACGGGGTGTACACCGTTTAGCTCCGCGGGTAGTTGTAGTCTGTATGCTACTGGACCTATTCGGGCGACGATTTCGAAAGGTCCAATGTATCGTAGGTTCAGATTTCCCCGTTTTCTGAAACGTATAACCCCTTTCCAGGGTGAGACTTTCAACAGTACTCGATCACCGACCTGGAATTCTAAGGGCTTTCGCCGTTTGTCGGCGTAGCTCTTTTGTCAGTCACGCGATGCTTGTAATCGAGCTCTGATCTGGACGATCTTTTCTGTGGTTTCGCGAATGATCTCCGGTCCCGTTAGTGCCCTGTCCGACGTATGCGTTCTTGCTAGCTGGGTGTCACCTACTTCAGCCCAACATAGCGGTGATCTACATTTACGCCCGTACAGTGCTTCGAAAGGAGCCACCTTGATGCTCGAATGGTAACTATTGTTATATGAGAACTCGATCAACGGTAGGTGGGTATCCCAAGACTTTCCAAAGTCTATCACACATGCACGAAGCATGTCTTCAAGCGTTTGAATGGTTCGTTCACTTTGACCGTCCGTTTGTGGGTGATATGCGGTGCTCATATCGAGATGATTTCCCATTGCCTTGTGGAGTGATTGCCAAAAGCGCGATGTGAACCTACTGTCCCTATCCGAGATGATAGATTTTGGCACTCCATGGAGTCTTATGATTTCTCGTAGGTACAAACGCGTCAGTCTCTCCATCTTGTAGGATTCTTTGATTGGCAGGAAATGGGCAGATTTCGTCAGTCGGTCGATTATTACTCATATGGTGTCCAGTCCGTCCGACGTCTTGGGCAGCTTGGTCACGAAATCCATAGAAATCCCCTCCCATTTCCATTCAGGGATTGCCGGTTGCTGTAACAATCCTGAAGGTTTCTGGTACTCCACCTTCACTTTGGCGCACGTAAGGCACTTACTAACATAGGTCGCGATTTCCGCCTTCATGTTAGGCCACCAATATAGTTGTTTAATGTCCAAATACATCTTGTCCGAACCGGGATGAATGGAGTATCGTGTCTTGTGGGCTTCCTTCATAACAGCCTCCCTAAATCCTCCGATTTTGGGGACCCAAATACGGTTCATGAAGTAGTATACCCCATTCTCCCTTGCTTCTAGGTTCTTTTCCATCCCGCGCAATGCGTCGCTAGCTCTATTTTCCGTTTTCATAGCCTCTGACTGGACTGATGCAATTTGAGTGGCCAGATGAGATTGAATGGTTATCGAGTGCGTTTTCGTACGGCGATTAGAGTACTCCTTCCGACTTAATGCATCAGCTACCACGTTGGCCTTGCCTGGATGGTACTTGATCTCGCATTCATAGTCGTTTAGCGATTCCACCCATCTTCGTTGTCTCATGTTCAGCTCCTTCTGATTCAAGATGTGCTGGAGGCTCTTGTGATCCGTGAAGATGGTGCACTTTGTACCGTACACGTAGTGCCTCCAAATTTTCAGAGCGAAGACCACGGCTCCCAGTTCTAGGTCATGGGTCGTGTAATTTACTTCATGCGTCTTTAGTTGGCGGGACGCATATGCTATCACTCTTCCACGTTGCATGAGAACGCAACCTAAGCCCTGATTCGACGCATCACAGTAGACTACAAAATCTTCCGTTCCTTCAGGTAGAGATAGTACAGGAGCGCTACAGAGAGCTTGCTTCAAGGTTCGAAACGCAATCTCTTGTCGGTCTGTCCACTTGAATGGCACGCCCTTTTGCGTAAGCAAGGTAAGCGGCTTGGCGATCTTACAGAACTTTTGGATGAATCTCCTATAGTAGCCTGCTAGGCCTAAGAACTGACGAATTTCTGTGGGCGTAGTCGGAGTTGCCTATCCTTCCACAGCTTTGACCTTAGAGGGATCCACATGAATTCCGTCTTGGCTAACTACGTGGCCTAGGAAATTTACACTCCGGAGCCAGAACTCGCACTTGGAGAGTTTGGCGTAAAGCTTTTCCGTTCGCAGAGTTTCTAGGACTTGTCGGAGATGTTGGTCATGCTCCTCTTTGCTTCGAGAATAGACGAGGATGTCATCGATAAACACAATGACGAAGTTGTCAAGGAACGGTCGACAGATTCGATTCATTAGGTCCATAAATGCGGCAGGTGCATTTGTTAGACCGAAGGGCATTACGACAAATTCATAATGTCCGTAGCGGGTTCGGAAAGCGGTTTTAGGAATATCCTCTTCTCGGACTTTGAGTTGGTGGTATCCGGACCGTAGATCTATTTTAGAAAAATAACTAGCTCCTTGGAGCTGGTCGAATAGATCATCGATTCGTGGGAGTGGGTAGCGGTTTTTAACAGTGAGTTTATTTAACTCTCTGTAACCGATGCACATTCTGAAAGATCCGTCCTTCATTTTGACAATGAACACCGGAGCTCCCCATGGCGAGTAGCTAGGTCGGATAAATCCCTTGTCCAGAAGCTCACTGAGTTGGCTGGACAGTTCCTGCATTTCAGCAGGAGCCAACCGATAAGGTGATTTAGCGAGAGGAGTCGCTCCTGGAACGAGGTCGATTCGAAACTCAACCTGTCTCTCTGGGGGTACTCCTGGAAGATCTTCAGGAAACACGTCTGGAAATTCACACGCTACCGGAATATCTTGGATGTTAGTTTCTTCTTTGGTCTTGTCCACTATGTGAGCCAAGAACGCCAAATTGTTCTTTCACAGATGTTTTTGTGCCTTGATGCACGAGATGAGACGAAGATTCGTGTTGGGTTTGTCTCCGTAAATTACTAGGGTTTCGTGATTTGGGAGACGAAGGCGAACGGCCTTCTCGTGGCACATAATCTCAGCATGGTGGGGGCTTAACCAATCCATGCCGATAATCACATCGAAACTCCTAATTGATACTGGCATTAGGTCTATTCAAAAGACGTGTTGGTTAAGGGTTAGGGTACATCCGATGTAGATCTCCCCAGTAGATTCGGTTTTCCCATTGGCCATTTCCACCGTATAGGTTTCATTTAGCTTCTGGGGTTGTTGTTTTAGTAAATGTTTAAACTTTTCGCTTATGAAACTTCGCTCCGCTTCGGTGTCAAATAAGATGCATGCATAAGTGTGGTTTAGGAGGAACGTACCGGTCATAACTGCGGGGTCCTGAACTGCATCATTCTGACCCATAGTCAGCATTCTTCCTGCTCCTCTGTTTCCTGAGTTGTTGTTAGGGCAATCTCGGCAGAAATGACCCGTCCTTCCACACCCGAAGCAGGTGTGGCTAGGCCCTGCATTGTTGCCGCCGGCATTGGTGTTGTTGTTATTGCGGTGGTTGTTGTTGTTGTGGTTGTTTCCCTGACTTTGGTTCTGAGGAGGGTAAGCCCTGCAGAACCTTGCAGTGTGTCCCCTTCGGTTGCAACTGGTGCAATGGAATTCCCTGCATTCGCCAAGATGGTGGAAACCGCACTTATTGCATTTGGGAAGATTACCGGAATAGGGTCTTGAAGCATTTGAAGCAACTGAGGCTGGAGCATGTGGTGTGGCTGGAACCGGTGCGGTGACAGCGTTAACTGCCACTGTTTGCTGCTTTTTAGAGGTCTCGGGGCCCTGACGCCCCTTTCTCTTGTTGTTCCTCCGTTTCCTGCCATCACTCTCCTTTTTCTTCTCAGCCTCCACTGGCTTCTCGCCCTTTTTGTTGTTATGATCATATAACCTCTTTGCCAATCTCTCCGCACTGTCAAACGTTTCAGGGTTCGCAGCTATCACATTCCCTTGAATAAGAGGTGTCAGTCCCCAGATGAATCGTTCAATCTTCTTTCCTTCTGATGTGATCATACCCGGGCACAGCAGAGATAGTTCGCTAAATCTCGATATGTAGGTATCGATGTTCGCATTCTGCACAGTGAGGTTCCATAGCTCTTGCTCCATCTTCTGTATTTCGCCTCGGGAGCAGTACTCAGCCATTAACATTTCTTTCATTTCTGCCCATGGGATAGAGTTGGCGACAGGGAGCGTCATAGCTTCCACGTGTCCGTTCCACCAAGTGAGTTCTTGGTCCACAAAAGTACAGGCCGCAAACTTCACCTTCATCTGCTCGGGGCAATCGCATATCTCGAATACCGACTCTACCTTCTCGATCCATTGCTTCAGAGTGATCACCCCTCCAGTGCCGTTGAAAGTCCGTGGTTTAGCGTTTGTGAAGTCCTTGTAGGTGCACGTTTTAGTGGGTCCTTCATTCGTCCCGTTGTTCGAACTTCCGGACCCTTGCCCGTTGCCTCCTCCGTTGTTCCCTCGGTGAAGTTGTGCCATAGCTGCTGTGACCGCAGCAGACACGGCTGCCTGGAAAGCAGTGGTGTCAACTTCGGGCGGGGTTGGTTCGGGATTTCCGCGAGTAGCTCGGCGAGGCATCTTTCTGTCATGAAACGGAAAGATGTTGAGTGTATGTGGTTTCTGTGAGGTTGTGATCCTACTAACTAGGTGTATGGTACGAACTTAGACATTGCTACCATCGGGCATACAATCATAACATCTCAACACATAACAACTGGTAATATCATAGCAAAACACACAAGAGCTCATTAATATTATCCGCATTTAATACAAGAAAATTTGCTCGTAAGAGCATACATAAGTGACACTAATCCAACAGCATAACGGCTCCATGAGTAGTGTAGTCACTTAAACATAGAGCCAGAGTACATAACATAGTCCCTAATGACCTACTATGATAAGTCTATCCCTAACCGCGATGAGCTGCTTCTGGAGGTGGTGCCAAAGATGTGGATGCTCCCTGAAGACGAGCCACCAAGCGTTCTGCGTCCTGAAGTCGAGACTCCCACCTTACCTGCCTCATGTGAAACTCCCGGAGGACGTCACACGTCTCCTGTTCCGCACGCTCGACCCTAGTCCACAACTGGTGTACTTGATCAGCAGTGCCCTGAGCAAGGTCGCCGGTGTCCCGTAATCGTCTCACCATGACCGGTAGGGTTCGGTCGGCCGGTCCTCCGTCCCTCAGGTCAAAGAACTCACGTGACATGCCAAACGGGGGTCGCTGTCCCTGATGTCTGCTCCATCTCCAAAGATCAATGCCCCAAGGAGGGGTAGGTCCAGTGGGACCCACACGATAAGCAGGCACCCTGATCGGGTAAGGGGGGTTGATGACCTCGGACTCTGCGTCCGAATCACCCCCTTCGCTGTCATCGAGCTCCTCTTCGAAATGCTCTTCGTCTTCTTCGGGTTCGGCAGGCTCGCCCTCGACTTCTGCCTCCAGTTCCCCGTCAGATTCTTCTTCGGGGTCTTCCTCAGGTTCCTCTTCAGGCTCTTCCTCAGGCTCCTCCTCTTCTAGCCACCCGTTGTTTCCCTGATTAGGGAAATAGGGGTCTCCAGGGTGATGAAAACCAGCCATGCTGTCTGCGCGAGTATGTAAATATGCTAACATTATTCCTAGGATGCTACGACTATTGTACAGACTAAGCAAACGTTCTCTTTTTGGTGATAAAGGGTATAGTTTTAGGTTCCCTAGCTATCCCGATCTCATCAAGACGTGTGTTAGTTTTACTTTGGAGAGAATGTAGTTGATCAGGCTACATTCACTCCTTGGTATCACTAAGAACAGTCCCGAATTAACCGAGATACCAGCATTATTGTGTTTGATTCGGCGTTAGGTCCTTATTCCTAATGCAAGCAAGTGTGTTTTATTTACTTGTTTTGTTCAGAGTTATGTTAGTCCCTCTTTTTGGTTTATAGTTGCATATCAATGCGTGGCTCGACATGCTACTTCACTATAAACAAAGCTCTGATACCAACCTGTCACACCCCCAAACCAGGCGGCGGAAACGTTCGGGGGCTGTCGTGACTCAATTGAATACCATAACATTGAATATATATGAAACATAACAACATTCGTCACCATGCATTAATATAGTACAACCAGTAGAGTTTACATGAAATACATTGTTTAAACATTACATTCCCAAAAATAAATTGTTCGATTCATACATAAATAAACTGCAAGCCATCACTGAATATGATTTCCTTTGATTCACTGGTTCCCTGAGAATACAAGTATTTTGAAAAACGTCAACATGTGAAATGTTGGTGAGTTCATAAGTGGTATTTGAAGAAAAACAATGTTTCGTATCGTTTGAAAACCACCAGAAAATCCGATATTTTCTGAAAAGAAATGCTTTTGAAAACGTTTGTGAAGATCCATAGGTATGCTTGTTTGTTTCTATACTTGTAAAAATTGTTCATTAAAGTTGTATGCATTTCGAATCTGTATATATTGAAAAACCCTAGGAAAACCCGATGTTTTCCTAATTCCTTGAATTCCATGAAGTCACATTGAAACCATTGCATAGCGTGTAGTGTCAGTCCCAGACGACGTTGGATTATTTTTGAGCATGATTATTTGCTACAAACACGCATTACACAAACGACCAGTTTATAGCTATACTAACGATCCCGTAGGCGTCGTCCGTACTAATCACGTTATCCAATCGCCCTGACTATGTGTAGTCCCACATCCGAAGAGAAAGAGGACACGAAGACCTCGATGACTCCATTAACCGGTTGGGGATAAAAATGTACGAGGGGTCCCAGACCCGCCTTGCATGAAATGTAGACTTTACTAGCAATACCAAAGGACCCTTGGGGACCAGTAGTATACAAGCCATTGAAAGTCCTTTTACGTTGTGTTAGATCGGTAAAACCCAACACTTCGTAAGATAGAGGTCTTCGGGCCTTAAGATCAGGTCATTGGGCTAGCTAGGCCCAACAAACAGGATTTTACACTTTTGGGGCCCAAAGATGGTGCGTAGACGTCTGTGCACACTCGCATGTATATTGAATTCCCAAACGTTACTTGTATGAATCATAGTGTCGTAGTGTCGTAGTGTCGTCGTGTTAGTAGTTTCAGATTTTATTTGTTCGAGACCGAATCAATTCGTTTAACAACGACTTTTGGTATTGTAGTGTATTGTATTTCGTCGATAGTCGCGGTGCCATTATTTGATCAAATTGCGTGTATTGAATTAGCCTTGAAAGTTTTCTATTTTCAACCCCTCATTGTTTGTAAAATTTACTTTTTCAACCCTTTAATTAAATATACTTTCCGGTTTGGTCCTTAAATCAATTTTCTTGACATTTTAACACCAAAAATTATTGAAATTGATATTTTCCAGCACATTTTTCATAGAAAACAGTTTAAGTCCCTGAAAATGCAGTTTTCTCGGTTATAACTCTTCTTTTTCGCAACTTTGACAATTTTGGCCCAAATTGTAAAATTTTTGCAACTTTGGTCCTTTTAAAATTTAAAAAGCATTTTAAACCTTTGAAAAGGACATGGAACACTTATAGTCCATTGTTTTACAGAAAAACACAGTTTTGGCCCTCCAAAACAGAAAATCTCGCATAATGGGCCTCATTGGGCCGAAAATGTCATTTTTAGCCCATTAAGCTTGAAATTTATGTTTTTAATCCTCCAAAAGAATATATTTCCAGAAATTGTTTTATTGAAACTGTTTTAACACACCTCATCCATCAGAATTCGTGATATGACAATTTGGGCCCTTAACTTTGTATTTTTCACATTTTAGGTCCAAAAATTGTGTTTTTAGCCCAAAGAAATTGTTACTAAGCCATTTAGCTATTTTTCTAGAAGCACT
The DNA here is from genome assembly GCF_002870075.4 of Lactuca sativa. Taxonomy (NCBI): domain Eukaryota; kingdom Viridiplantae; phylum Streptophyta; class Magnoliopsida; order Asterales; family Asteraceae; genus Lactuca; species Lactuca sativa. The sequence continues at coordinate 53,042,942 of NC_056627.2, forward strand.
TTGTATGTAGAAATATATTTGATGCTAAAATCATTTAACATAAAGTATATCTCGGTTTTGAGGGGTTTTATGGCTAGATCCCACATTATAACACACAAAAGCACACATATAAGCATGGAAATCATACAAAACATACAAAACAAATATAGATCTAAACTTTCACTTGTATTCCCCTCCCCCCACAAAACTCATAAAAACAGAAAATAGGGGGTATGAAGCTCACCTTGTTTGAAGCTTTCGGTTTTTGAAGAAAAGATGGAAGAAAATGAAGTGATTTTTCGGCCTTAGCACCTTTCCTTGGTAGATCTCGAGTTTGGTGACTTCTAAGGTGCATGATCACAAGTTGGAATAGATTTAGAAGAGGTTTTTGATGGAATGAAGAAGCTAGATCATGGATATAAGTAAAAACTTACCTAAGATGATGATTAACTTGCAAGGTCCTCTTGAAAGCTTCTTAGATTCACGAAAATTTTGAAGAAGGAGGGAGGATTGTTCTTCAAGACTTAGAGTGTTTGGAAGAGATTTTTGTGGTGTGTGTGTGTTTGCATGTGGCCGAGAGTGAGAGAGAGGAAGGAAGAAGTGATCTTTGAGATGATGTATGCATGGGTATATGTGATATGTTGCATGGATATCCAAGAGATAAAAATGAGGTGGCAATGGCAAAGTCAACTCTTCATCTTTCCTTGGGTTTGGGCCTTGGGCCGAGAGTTTGGAAGGGAAAAAGAAAAATTTGGGCTTTTTCCCTTAAGCCCAAAATTAGAGTTAGTTAGGGTGTGTTTTATACCTAAAAGAATGTAGTATGATTTTTCCATTTTTGTTGGACTAGTTTAGGGTATTCATGGATCAAAACTTTTAATTCATTTCATTCTAGGCCCAACATGGCCCATAGTGTTGAAATAAATTAGTGTGGGTCCAATAAGAGCCCAATTAGGGTTCTAAGCCCATGATAGTCTAATTGGAAGCTTACTGGTCCATTTGGATCCAATAAGGGAGTCCTAGTCCAAAATGGACTTAAACAAGGATTTCTAGGGTCTCCAATTGTTTGATGACTATTTGTAGTACTTGTATGATGTATTTGATTGAAGTTTTTGATGTCATAATAGTAGGTGTCAATCATGTTCTTAAGTTTTTGATTCACATTAGCTTGAATGTATAGATTACATGACACAAAATTTCCAGTTGTGACATTCTTGTACCTTCGCCCATCCTTGTCGTTTCCCCTTTCCGGGCCATTCATTCGTTCACCTTGAGTCCCTACATGACTCACTTGGCGGCTGTAGTTCCCTTCCTCCGAATGCTCAGGAATCGGATCGGTTTGCTTGATGGGCATGGTAGATTCGTCCCTATTTTCATGCAACATCTGCCTCATTTCCTCCCTTTGTTCAGCTAACATAGCCCGAATCATGGCTTGTACTCCAGCCATGGTGACCGGCTCAGGTGCAACTTCTACTACCACAGGTATTTGCTAAATCACTGGGGGCTGTTGGTTCCCATTTCCATTTGCATTCCCGACTCCACTTCAGGTTCTTGCCATTTCAATCTATACACAAATTCATACGTTCAGTGCGAAACGACGAGAATTAAGATAGGAAGGATTTTATTTACCATCGACGTGTAAATCTCCCTATTACTTTGAAAAATTATATGCCATTTCTAATACCGTAATTAAACGTTTAGAAATCTGAACACATAAAATTTCCTAAATCCGGTTGACAACAGACCATAGATCTGTTCATACATTTAGCATCATAAAACATCATAAATCATTTACCACATAAAAAGCACGTTAGGAATTTTCCCTAAATAAGCTAATGCTTGTGTCTATTCAGGTGTATTACCTAAATTTTATTAGACACACTCCTCACAATCATTGCTTAGCATTCTAAGTTTAAGTCTAGAAATAAATCCATATTCCTAGTTCGATTAAACTAATGCTCTGATACCAACTGTGACATCCCCATTTTCATGGCCACAAAAGACCGATTTTGTTTATGTTTTATAAAAATCAGAGTATCTCTATTAATAAAAATGTTGAAGAATTTGTTCCCAGAAAAAAACAAGATAATTTCATTTTCAAAACATTTCCGCAGAAATGTATTTTTATTCATTTTAAAAAATTTGGGATGTCAACGTCAATATAGAAACATAAGCATAAACAGAACTTACATTCATTTATACTAGTGATCTATATCTCCTTAATCTCTTAGTGTAATGTAACTTCACCTCGTCCCTTGTGATACAAGTAAACTGAGTGGGTCAGGTTGGGAAACCTGGTGAGTACATAGGGTTTTCAACCCACCAAACTATAAGTATTATGTATAATCATCAAACAAATAACCCAACTATAAGTATTATGTATAATCATCAAACAAATAACCCAATTACCCATCCCCATTATCTTCTTTATTCCTAAGTACCATCCCTAAGGATTTATCCTAAGGGTCGTCTCATACATCATATTTACCTCGCATCTCCTTATATGTTTGCTCCTAAGGACTCACCCTAAGGATCATAGCCTACATCGCATATACAATATTGATTCAGGGATTACTCCCTCAATACGTGCCGAACAAGGGTTAAAGCATCATCGCGTGAATACGTAGTTACAACATCGCCTGAACTTTTAATTCATAGTAAGGGGTTAGAGTATCATCGCAAGAATACGTAGTTACAACATCGCCTGAACTCGTAATTCATCACCTATAGGTTATGGGCCTACTGGTGTTTCCATGGGATTGTTTACAATAGTCCATGGTCGCCATCTAAACTCTCGTAGATGACTACATCTCCAAATTGTCAGACAAAGTTATAGTATCTTTTATCCTACATCACCGATTCATCATCACCTATCTATCCTCACCTTCCTATCATCACCTATCTCTCATCATTTTATTTCATCACACACCAACTATTTCATCTACCCATGTTTTATCCCAAAATATTTGTAGATATAAAATAAAAATACAGTTTAAATCATTTAAAACATGTATAAAATCATTCATCTAGCATAGACAACAACTATTCAGATAATATGCACACATAGCACGTAATTTATATAAAATACTTCATATCTATGTGTAAGATGATCATGTGGAATGCTTCATCGAGGATCATGTGGAATGCCCTTGGTTTTGGCGGTGCATTTGGTCTTGCTGCTTTGTTTTTCTTTGGACAGTTCTTTGAAATATGCTCATCACTTCCACATTCGTAGCACTTCTTGCTGTCGAATGTACAATCTATGGAATAGTGACCGGTCCTACCACAGTTATAGCATGTCACTTCTCTATTGCATCTTCTGAAGTGCTTCTTCTTCCACTTCTCACACCACTTGGCTCCATTCCTTTCGTCCTCCAGGTTAGACTTTGAGAAATTTCCCTTATTATTGCGTCTTGAGGATCCTTCAAACTTCCTCTTTTCACCAACTTCAGCTTTTTCCAGACCCTTTTCCCTTATTTGGGTCTCAACATTCTTGGCTGCCTAGATGGCAGCTTTCAAAGTGGTTGCTTGTTTGACCATTGGACCAAAGTGTGCTGGTAATCCATTGTCAAACCTGTTGACTTTGGAAAGTTCCGTTGGAACTAGGTAAGGAACAAGCTTCATCTTCTCCGTAAAACTTGCAGTGTACTCGGTGACGCTCATTTTTCCTTTCTTTAGGTTCTGAAACTCGTTGTTGATCGCTAGTAGATCCTGCTCAGAGTAGTACTACATTCTCAGTTGCTCCAGGAAATCTTCCCAAGACATCTTGCTTGTTTTTCCCTTGGGCATTGTATCTTCCAATAGCTTCCACCAACTCAAGACTTTGGTCTTTAGTTGTATGACTGCAAAGACGGTTTTCTGCTTGTTGCTATAGTCGCAACTCTCACACACCATCTCCATCTCGGAGATCCAGTCCATAATTTCCACAGGCTTCGGGCTTCCTGAGAGACTTGGTGGTCTTGTACTTAAGAAGTTCTTGTACCTTCGCCCATCCTTGTCGTTTCCCCTTTCTGGGCCATTCATTCGTTCACCTTGAGTCCCTACTTGACTCACTTGGCGGCTGTAGTTCCCTTCCTCCGAATGCTCAGGAATCGGCTCGGTTTGCTCGATGGGCATGGTAGATTCGTCCCTATTTTCATGCAACATCTGCCTCATTTCCTCCCTTTGTTCAGCTAACATAGCCCGAATCATGGCTTGTACTCCAGCCATGGTGACCGACTCAGGTGCAACTTCTACTACCACAGGTATTTGCTCAATCACTGGGGGCTGTTGGTTCCCATTTCCATTTGCATTCCCGAATCCACTTCGGGTTCTTGCCATTTCAATCTATACACAAATTCATACGTTCAGTGCGAAACGACGAGAATTAAGATAGGAAGGATTTTATTTACCATCGACGTGTAAATCTCCCTATTACTTCGAAAAATTATATGCCAGTTCTAATACCGTAATTAAACGTTTAGAAATCTGAACACATAAAATTTCCCAAATCCGGTTGACAACAGACCATAGATCCATTCAGACATTTAGCATCATAAAACATCATAAATCATTTACCACATAAAAAGCACGTTAGGAATTTTCCCTAAATAAGCTATTGCTTGTGTCTATTCAGGTGTATTACCTAAATTTTATTAGACACACTCCTCACAAGCATTGCTTAGCATTCTATGTTTAAGTCTAGAAATAAATCCATATTCCTATTTCGATTAAACTAATGCTCTGATACCAACTCTGACATCCCCATTTTCACGGCCAGAAAAGACCGATTTTGTTTATGCTTTATAAAAATCAGAGTATCTCTTTTAATAAAAACTTTGCAAAATTTGTTCCCAGAAAAAAAACATGATAATTTCATTTTTAAAACATTTCCGAAGAAATTTATTTTTATTCATTTTAAAAAATTTGGGATGTCATCGTCAATATAGACACATAAGCATAAACTGAACTTACATTCATTTACACTACTGATCTATATCTCCTTAATCTCTTAGTGTAATGTAACTTCACCTCGTCACTTGTGATACAAGTAACCTGAGTGGGCCAGGTTGGGAAACCTGGTGAGTACATAGGGTTTTCAACCCACCAAAATATAAGTATTATGTATAATCATCAAACAATTAACCCAATTACCCATCCCCATTATCTTCTTTATTCCTAAGTACCTTCCCTAAGGATTTATCCTAAGGGTCGTCTCATACATCATATTTACCTCGCATCTCCTTATATGTTTGTTCCTAAGGACTCACCCTAAGGATCATCGCCTACATCGCATATACAGTATTGATTCAAGGATTACTCCCTCAATACGTGCCCAACAAGGGTTAGGGCATCATCGCATGAATACATAGTTACAACATCGCCTGAACTCGTAATTCATAGTGAGGGGTTAGAGTATCATCACATGAATACGTAGTTACAACATCGCTTGAACTCGTCCATGGTCGCCATGGGGTTGTCTAGAATAGTCCATGGTCTGCTGGTTATGGGCCTGCTGGTGTTTCCATGGGGTTGTCTAGAATAGTCCATGGTCGCCATCTATACTCTCGTAGATGACTACATCTCCAAATTGTCGGACGAATTTATAGTATCTTTTATCCTACATCACCGTTTCATCATCATCTATCTATCCTCACCTAATTATCCTCACCTTCCTATCATCACCTATCTCTCATCATTTTATTTCATTACACACCAACTATTTCATCTACCCATGTTTTATCCCAAAATATTTGTAGATATAAAATAAATATACAATTTAAATCATTTAAAACATGTATAAAATCATTCATCCAGCATAGACAACAAGTATTCAGATAATATGCACACATAGCACGTAATTTATATAAAATACGTCACACCTATGTGTAAGATTAAAGTAATTACGCACTTACCTAATTAGGTGGTGACTCGGCACTCAGACAGCGCTTCGTTACACTTAAACAATTTTCCCTCGATAAAACATAGCATAAAAACCACTAGGATTTAGTCTGATGTTAACCACGACTAATTAATAGCCTAACTATTATTATTATATAAGCACGGCACAATACTTTTCACCTACTATATACAGACGGGGCCAGATATGGAACACCGGAGGGTAGGATCATTTCGGCATAAAAGCACTCCTGAATCCAGCAACCCAAGCGGCCCTCCAAACCGGAACCCCATACCGCGAGTGGTTAAAAAGATATTATAACGATGCTTAAATAACCCATAATAATAGCCTAAATAATTATTATAAGTTCCTAATAACGATACTATATTAAAACATAAGCTATACTAGAGGTAGGGTACGTATAGTTCACTTACAGCGGGTTTCCTTGGAAACTGGGCTCCGCCAGAGCAGAGTTTCTGAGCCGAAGGCTCTTCTTTTCGAAGTCGTCAGGCGCTCCGGGGCTTCCACGTCGTCCTAGGGGGTTCCCTAGCCTTTTTGGGGGGTTTTGGGAGGTTTAGAGAGAGTTTCTAAAGAGAGAAAGAAGGGGTGAAGGTGTGAGGTTCAGGGTTTCCCCAACACCTCTATTTATAGTGCTCCTGGAGTGTCACCACCTCGTGGTGTTGCGTAGGCTCCAAGGCTTCGCCTAGTGCTGACATGTGGCGACGCACACAGGGTGGAAATCAGCCAATTTTCAAAAATTCATAACTTTTACATACGAACTCCGTTTTTGATGTTCTTTCTCTCTACGCATAGGTAAAAACAATATTTACAACTTTCATTTAGATTTCGTCCGCTAGTTCTCGACCGATCTTAAATTTAATAGTAGGAGGAGAATAGACTGTTAAATAACCGTGGAGAATTTGTAACTCCTTCATACGGACTCTATTTATGTCTGTCTTTTTATGTTAAGTTCCTATTAAGGAGATCTTCAAATCTCATTTAGGTCGCGTAAGCCAAAAACCGCTCGAACTAAAATTCAAGTTTCGGGTCGTGCATTGCCAAGCCAAATCTTAGAAAATTCATAACTTCCTCATGCGAAGTCAAATATGGGCGTTCTTTTTATGGACGCTCTATGTTTAATATATACCATGACTTTTTTTTAGATTACTAAGTCTAAAAATTTCTCTATCGTAAATTCACTATTTACGCTTCCCAGTGTCGTGCCGGTTTTGCCGTAAAACTTCGACGAGTCATGACTTCTTCGTTATAACTCGGATTTTGGCGTTCTTTATATGTACGGAAACCTTGAGACTTATTCTACAACTTTGTTAAGACTATTTATTCTAAATAATATTTTGCCAAAAAGTCGTTTTCGACACTTATTGCCTCTAAATTGACTAGCCCGGATCTACGGTCGTTAGATAGAGGAGGACATGGATAAGACCACGTTTCAGACTCGTTATGGTCATTATGAGTTCGTGGTAATGTTGTTTGGGCTCACCAATGCCCTAACAACATTCATGGATTTGATGAATCGACTATGCAGGTCAATGCTCGATCGCTCAGTCATTATTTTCATTGATGATATCCTGGTCTCTTCTAAGACCAGGGAGCAGCATGAGGAGCAACTTTAAGAGCTTCTAGGAGTTTTGAGGTGGAAACATATATTTACCAAGTTCTCGAAGTGTGAGTTTTGGTTATGGGAGGTGCAGTTCTTGGGTCACCTCGTTGACGAGAATGAGATTTTGGACGACCCGGCCAAGATCGAGGCGGTTATGTAGTGGGAGGTTCCGAATTCTGCCTCTGACATTAGGAGTTTTTTTGGATTAGCCATGTATTATCATAGATGTATTTCGGATTTCTCCAATATTGTTGTACCCTCACTCATCTGACGAGGAAGGGAGTGGATTTCCATTGGGGCCCTGAGCAACATGTTGCATTCAAGAGTTTGTGGTGGAAGTTATGTAAGGCCCCAGTGTTGACCCTCCCTGAGGGTTTTGAGGATTTTGTGGTATTTTGTGATGAATCCATCACCGGCTTGGGGGAAGTTCTTATGCAGCGAGGGAGGGTTATTGCTTATGTTTCTCGGTATCTGAAGCCGCATGAGGTTCGTTATCGGACTCATGATTTTGAGTTGGGAGCAATGGTGTTTGCTCTCAAGATTTAGCGACATTATTTATATGGGGTCCGGTGTACTATATACACAGATCACAAGAGTTTGAGATATCTCATGTATCATCCGAATCTAAACATAAGACAACGTAGATGGCTTGAAATGGTCAAGGATTTGTAACTAGGTTTTCAGAAATATAAAGAACACAAAAATCCGAGTTTTAACGAAGAATTTATGACCAATCGAAAATCCGCAGCAAAACCGGTAAAACACTATTAAGCGTAAAACGCGAAATTTCAATAAAATAATTTTTAGCCTTAAGTATCTAAAAGAATGGCGTAGATATCATTAAACCGTGAACATACATAAAAAGAACGTCCAAATCTGACTTCGTATGAAGAAGTTAGGATTTTTCTAAGTTTCGGAGTAGCGGTGGACAACTAAAAACTCGAAATAGAGATTGAGCGATATTTAGCCGTTACAACGTAAACGAGAGTTGAAGATCTCGACAATAATATTACAATGGTAAAAAGACAGACGAAAAAGGACATCAGATGAAGAAGTCATGAATTTTTAATGGTCTTTTCTTGTCCCGGTCTATTAAAAATATATAATTAAAAATAAAGTCAAAATTTGCCAATAAGTCTAAATGAAAGTTGTAGATTATATTCTCACCTATGTGTGGATATAAAGAACATCAAAAACGGAGCGCGTATGCGAAAGTTACACATTTTAGAAGATTGAGGCACAAACCGAGGGGGGTACGCCCGACGTACGAGGGTACGCCCACCGTACGCCATACGGGGCCTCGGATCGGCCACGTCTACCCTATTCCCCTCTACCCCCATCCCATATTAAGTTTGGCAGCCGAGGAAAGCATCATGCATGACGTACACCTCTCATACAAGGATACGCCCAACGTACGAGCTATGGACGAGGTACGCCCCGCGTACTTCGGAGTACGCCCAGCGTACGAGGCTGTCTCCACCACTATAAATAAGGATGCGAGGGTGTCAGCTTAATTTTCTAATTCACACCATTTCTCTCCCACTTTTTCACTTCGGAGCCCCTCGAGACTATCCTGACATCCCGGTTACGTATCCAAGTCCCGACGAAGGTCCGAAGCTCTGAGATTCCCGAGAAATATACCACTTTCCGGTCGAAGTACTACCCGAGAAAAGTCTCGTTTTCTTCAAATCATCAATCTTTCCAGGTGAGTTCAGACCCCTTTATTTTCACATTTTTATTATATTTTAGAGGGAGAAATTATGATAAAATGTAAACCGTTACATAGAGTTTCAAATACTTTATCTATATTTTGTGTATAAATGTTAAATACATAAAATAAAATTATTGAAAATGTTATACTTTACACATAAAGTTAATAATACACTAAGGTTTATTATGCAAATGAAATACATTTTTGGAAAACTATAATAGGTATAGTTTATAAGATAGTCATGATATTTTACACTTTATAAACACTATAGAAAGGAAATACTTACATTTACAAGAACAATAGACTTTTCATACATAACTCTATTTGATACAAACTTTATGAGACATTTGACTTCACGTATTTTCATGCACGCATTTTAAGTCTTGTATTATATACCATAGTCTCTTGTAGAGAGAGCGTGATACTTGTGTATAGATCTATACATGATTGACAATTTCGAACCTAAAATGTTAGCTATAGTTGGACAGCCAGGTCTAGGGTGACAAATGTCATATCATTCCAACGCCTGAAGAACGTTGTAATAGGCAGTCTGGTCAATAGTACGGTTATAAAACTCCCATGAAGTATTAAAACATTTGATTTACGATGCTATCAAACGCCTTAGTGATTATATATACATATATAAATCTACTTACACTATTTTAGGTATGGAAAATAATTATGCATTCCAGTTTTTGGAACTTTTAAAACTACTATTCAGTTATGGAAAATATTGGATTTTCTAGATACAAACACAGTTACTTTATACAAAAAGGCATAAAATTCTTATACAAAAATGCTCATGAACTCACCAACTTAATTGTTGACACTGTTTCAAAACTACTTGTATTTCTCAGGGATTCAGTAATATAGGTAACAACAGCTTTTGGGGAAGGGTCGCTAAGGCATCAACTTCAAACTTATTTTATCATCATAATGAAATTTCTTTTGAAACATATGATACAATCAAGCATATAACTTTTTAAATTATAATTATGATGGTTATGTTTGCTTTCTTTACTATTTATTCAAATGTTATGATACTACTGATGGGTTTTGAGCATTCTAACACTTCCTAAGTGTACATGCAACCCTAATAACCTTGGATCTATGTTTGTCTAATTATCATGCAAAGTTGAATTCCAAGGTTATATTCCTATCTAGCATACATGGGGAACAATTTTAACTTGAATCATAGATAGAATAACTTACCTTGTTGTTGCTTGTGTTCCTTGAAACCTTGTGAGCCTAGCACCCCAAGTGTGATGCCTCAAATGCTTCACACAACACCAAATACTCTTGGAAAGACTCTTGAGATAATACACACTTCTCAAAATCGGCCAAGCCCTCTAGTTTCTTAGTGTGTACCCAATTTTGTGGAGAATGGGACTCTTATATAGTGTTGACACATCTAGGGTTACACCATGTAAACCCTAATGTGTCATGACTCTTCATTTCCATGACCCATGGGTTTGTAACTCCCATGGAGCATCCATGGAGCATCCTATGGGTAGAACCCAACTTGATAATCCATGGAGCCTCTTAGCCCACTATACAAGATATGGATGATTTACATAATCAACCCATATATTTAATTAGTTATCCTTTGATCACTTAATTAATTCCAAATTAATTCTTTGATCAACTAATCAAATATTATTATTAATATATTAGAACTTATAATATATTAATAATCTCCAAGTGTTATTTCTCTCATTTAGTCTATCCAATTGCATGGTGCCATGCAACCCAAATGGACCATGTCGGGTCGGGTCAAGTACACACCTGAAATAGTTATGGACTTAGACACCTTATCCAACAGTCTCCCACTTGGATAAGTCTAATAACTATATCTTCTAGTACTTCAGGAACCGACCGGCAATCGTAGCTCTTTCAAGGTCTCTCGGAACTGAGAAGATGATGATACGCCATTTAAGATAAGTGATCATATAATCCTCCGTTCTAGATATCAGCCGGACAAATACATGGAACATTGTCTTGCTTATTGTCCAGCATTTGTTTCCCGATTTCCGATTTGTTTGACATAGAACTTAATTGAACACATCAACTTAGTTCTGACCGGGCCCGGTACATGGGTCAAAACAAAATCATCGAGGGGCCCAGATATCAGCTTCTAATCCAAGAAGGAACAGATAAACTTCGACTCATATGTTTGTTCTACCACTCATTGAATTACACACAAAAGTACGTTTTATAACATCGAGTTACCAATGCGGTTTCGTACAGTCAATGCATAACCAACTTGTAAGTAACAAATCATATCTCTAGGTTTGAAGACTTATATGATATTACCGTCTCACGATCACTCGAGATAGAATTCCATGAAGTGATTCCAGTGAGCGTGGGTTGAGTCCAATACTCAGAACTTATGAGCACTCATGATTGTTGTAGCATTGTCCAAGACCTCTACAACCAAACATGACAGTCTTGATTCATATCTACTTCCAACATATGACCGACTGTGGAGGTTTGAATAATATGTTATACCAAAAATTATTCTGGAAGTCAAAACATGCAAAAGAAATATAGTAAACGATCGACAAGAGATAGCAACACTTTACTCATAAATAAAACACTTTTATTCATCATCAAATGTCAATTACACTTTACAAATTTCGAGATTATCTAACTACTAAATCTAATATCATCCTTCAGCCCTATGCTCCGAGCATGCTGAAGATGCTTAACCCGAGTCAATCCCTTTGTGAGGGGATCTGCCGGATTCTCATCTGATGATACCCTCTTTGCCACGAGGTGTCCTTCTTCGATCCGATGTCTAATGAAATGGTATTTTCTGTCGATGTGTCTGGATCTCCCATGATCCCTTGGTTCCTTGGCTAAGGCAACAACACTTTCACTATCACAGAAAATTTCCATTGGCTCTTTAATAGCTGATACAACTCCAAGGTCTCCAACGAAGTTCTTCAGCCATATCGCCTCCTTTGCTGCCTCGCTAGCTGCAATATACTCTGATTCACAAGTAGAATCTGCCACTGTCTCTTGCTTGGAACTCTTCCAAGAAATTGCTCCTCCGTTTAGGGTAAAGACCCAGCCCGACTGAGAGCGGAAATTATCCCTATCAGTCTGGAAGCTAGCATCACTATACCCTACAACTCTCAAGTCATCACTCCCACCGAGGGTAAGAACCCAGTCCTTAGTCCTCCGTAGGTACTTGAGGATATTCTTTACCGCAGTCCAGTGTGCCTTGCCAGGGTTCGCCTGATACCTGCTAACCATGCTCAAGGCAAAAGCTACATCGGGTCGAGTACACGTCATAGCATACATGATCGATCCTACAGCCGAAGCATAATGTGTTCGACTCATTTCTGCTATCTCAGCCTCAGTGCTTGGGCTTTGTGTCTTACTCAATCTGGTGTTACTCTGGATGGGTAACTCTCCTTTCTTGGAATCCTGCATGCTGAATCTCTTCAGCACCTTATCCAAGTAGGTACTCTGACTAAGTCCAATTAGTCTTTTACTCCGATCTCTCAAGATCCTTATCCCTAAAATATAGGCAGCTTCACCAAGGTCCTTCATAGCGAAACACTTCCCAAGCCAGGACTTTACTTCCTGCAGGGTTGGAATGTCGTTTCCTATGAGTAGTATGTCATCTACATACAATACCAAAAAGCTAACTATACTCCCACTAGCCTTGACATACACACAAGATTCATCTTCACTCCTAGAAAAGCCAAATTCCTTGACCTTTTCATCAAAGCAAAGATTCCATCTGCGAGGTGCTTGCTTCAATCCATAAATGGATTTCTCAAGCTTACACACTCTATTAGGGTACTCGTTGCTGACAAAACCCTCTGGCTGACTCATGTAAACATCTTCAGCCAACTTTCCATTAAGGAAAGCGGTTTTGACATTCATCTGCCATATTTCATAATCATGAAATGCAGCTATGGCTAACAGAACCCGAATAGACTTAATCTTGGCTACTGGAGAAAAGGTCTCATCATAATCCACTCCAGGAATTTGAGAGAAGCCCTTTGCAACCAGTCTAGCCTTATAAGTGTGTACTTTACCATCCATGTCGGTCTTCTTCTTGAAGACCCATTTGCACCCTACTGTCTTACGACCTGGTACATTTTCAACCAAGTTCCAAACTTGATTGTCATACATGGATTGTATCTCGCTATCCATAGCCTCTTTCCATTTAGCAGACTCGGGGCCTGCCATGGCTTCCTCGTAGCTGTTAGGGTCATCTTGACTTACTAGTGTCCCATCACTAATAAGTGTCTCACCTTCTGCAGTAATATGGAATCCATAGTAATGCTCAGGTGCACTCCTAACTCTCGTGGAACGTCTCAGAGGTACAGATTTGTCAATTCGCTCAACAGGAGTTTCCTCCTCAAGTTGAGGGCTAGAGTTTGAAGTTCCTTCACCGCTTGATTCTTGAATTTCTTCAAGATCAATTTGCCTCCCATTGTCTCCTTGGCTTATAAACTCTCTTTCTCGAAAGACTCCTCTTCTTGCTATAAAGACCACATTGTCACTAGGTCTGTAGAAGAGGTAACCAAAGGATCGCTGTGGGTAACCGATGAAAATACACCTCTCGCTTCGAGGTTCGAGCTTATCATGAGTCTCGCGTCTCACGAAAGCCTCGCAACCCCAAATCTTGATGTGGTCTAGTTTAGGTACTTTACCAGTCCACATCTCGTGAGGAGTTTTGGCAACTTTCTTTGTAGGGACTAGATTAAGAATATGGGCGGCAGTCTCTAAGGCATACCCCCAGAATGAGATTGGTAGCGAAGCTCGACTCATCATGGAACGAACCATATGTAACAAGGTTCGATTACGCCTCTCAGCCACACCATTCAACTGTGGTGTCCTGAGAGGTGTCAATTGTGAGACTATCCCACATTCCCTTAGATAGTCGAGGAACTCTGAACTAAGATACTCACCACCACGATCGGATCGAAGCATCTTAATGTTCCTGCCCAATTGATTCTCGACTTCCTGTTTAAATTCCTTAAACCTTTCGAAAGTCTCTGACTTATGCTTGATTAAGTAGACATATCCATATCTACTGTAATCATCAGTAAAAGTCAAATAATAACGATTAGCATCCCTTGTGGCATGTTTGAATGGTCCACACACATCCGTGTGTACAAGGTCCAACAAACCTTCACCCCTCTCACACGAACCTGTGAAGGGTGACTTTGTCATTTTTCCAAGTAAGCATGATTCGCAACTATCATCTGACTTTAGGTCAAACGACTCCAAGACTCCATCCTTTTGGAGTTGGCCTATGCGTTTCTTGCTTATATGTCCAAGACGACAATGCCATAAAGATGCTTTATCCAAGTTATAATTAGTAGAATCAATACACAAAACATTATTTCCTAAGTTATCTACAACAGATACAGCTTCATACACACCATCACAAGGTAATGCTTTAAAATAAAGAACATTATTAAAGAAAGCATCAATAGAACCAACTTCATTATTAAATGAAAAGGTAAACCCTTGTTTGTACAAAGCATGAAAGGAAATAATATTTCTTGCCATTCCTGGCGAGTAACAACATTTATTCAAATCTAAACTAAACCCACTACTTAGCGATAAAGTATAAACCCCAATCTTGGTAACAAGTATAGCTTTCCTATTCCCCATGATCAAGTTTATCCTTCCTTGCTCCACATCCTCACTTCTTCTTAGTCCCTGCAAGTCACAACAAATATGAATACCACACCCGGTATCAAGGACCCAAGAATTAGAATGGGGTGAGTTATTAGAAATGATAGTGTAAATACCTGCATGGTTGGGTTTAACTTTCCCATCCTTCACATCTTGCTGGTATTTTGGGCAGTTCCGCTTCGAATGAGATTTTTCATGGCAATAGAAGCATTCAGCCTCCTTTGGGTCAGAAGAAGGAGTAATGAAACCTTTCTTGGTTCCACTTGAAGAAGAGCCATCAAGGGTCCGAACCTTGGAACCCTTAGAAGAGCTCTTTCTCTTCCTCCCTCGACTTTTCCCGATTGCCAAAACCGGAGTAGAGTTTTGAGTAGGAGTGATAGCAACCGACTTCCCCTTAAGACCTGATTATGCCGTCTTGAGAAGTCCCTGAAGTTTGCTGAGGGTGACTTCTTCCTTGTTCATGTGATATGTCATGCGGAATTGATCATAGCACGATGGTAAGGAATGCAAAATAATATCTATTGCAAGATCCTCCGGGAAGTTCACATTAAGCTTCAGCAAACGATCCACATACCTTTGCATTTTCTGCATGTGGCTCGTGACGGATTCCCCGTCCTTCATCATGGTTGTTATCATGGAGCAAATGATTTCATACCTTTCTTGTCGTGCACTTTGATGGTATCTTTCCATCAAATCTTGGTGCATTTCATAAGGGTAGAAATCCTCATAAGACTTTTGGAGTTCCGCTGTCATCGTGGCCATCATGATGCAAGCCACTTTCGTAGCATCCCTTTCATGTGCCCGAAATTCAGCGATCTCCTGAGGAGTTGCAGTGGACTCATCAATCTCCTTAAGCTCCTTGTCAAGGACATATTCTTTGTCCTCGTAGTGGGTAATCATCCTGATGTTTCTGATCCACTCATTGAAGTTGGATCCATCAAAGGTGACTTTCCCACACAAGCTCATAAGGGTAAAGGAGCCATTAGGATTAGAGCCAGAAGCATTGTTGAAAGACATCTGAAGAAAAGAGAACAAGATTAGTTTAGATATAAGAGAGTCCTTAATAAAACACCCAAATGTAATATTAAGGCTAGGATCCAATCACAATATAATTTAACTTAGAAGAGGTATGCCGTAATCTAAGCTATATCATATTCGAAAGGTAGGTGAATGACGATTCACCAATTTCCACCACGAAAACCGCAATATTTTAGTATTAGGTTTTTGAATGGTTCTTAGAAATTCCTAGATTCTTTGAGATTCAATGAACTTTTCAAAGGCATGTTTCAATCTCGAGTGTGCCCTCCAAGTTTTGTGACTGGGATACCGAGGATCACAAAACGAGGTGTGAAGTAACCATGCAAATCACTTGGTACCCTTAAAGTTTATCACTCAATCGATGTGCCGGTTAACCACACACGCTCCATCGATACTATAATAAACCCTAAGTCACCCTTTACCTACCTTGTTAAGTCCAAGTTAGTGTGCCGGTTAACCACACACGCTCCACCAACGACTTAATCAAAGTGTAAAGTGTAATTTCATGGAATAACACCTTATTCACATTTTTCCTAAAGTAACTAAGATTGGGAATTTAATAAAACATTTAGTTACTTTATAATATTCATCATACTTTGAATGAGAATTAATAAGTCCTTGTCTTACCCGTTCGGCTAACGACCCTCCACCGATCAAGCAAACGGTGGGTGAGAGTAGACACCCATTAAGTCACCATTTTATAGGCAACAACCTTATACCCACCTTATAGACCGGCTTCGTGAATGAGGCGTACTAGCGGTAAGACGACTTTGTTCTTATACATATATATATAATTATTAAATCATAATAATATAAGTATAAGGGTTGAATTTTAACTTTTAAAATTCTAGGGGTTGGAACTAAAGTTTTAACTTAACTTTACTTGTTCCAAAACTTGAGGGCAAGTTTTGTAAACTTTCAAAACTTTTCATTTCTTGTAACTTATGAGTTTAATAGAGTAATAAAATGAGGACTTTTTCATTTTTCCCAACTCTTGTGTTCTTTTAATGGTTTTTAATCCAAGAGACTTTTGGTTTTCCATAACTTGAGGACAAGTTATGGACTCCATTAAAACACATTATGATCATGAATTAATCTACCACATAGGTTACAAATAATTCCTATGATCATCTAAACATCATAAGAACAAGAATATGAATATGAACACTTTCAAGAATCAAAATCACATTTAATCTTTGTAATTTTGATAACTAGTTGTTGTAAATGAGTTAGAAAAGACATTACACCTTCTAAAACAAGTTTTCAAGTACCAAAACATTTTAGGGTAATGATTCTAATCCATTTCCAGCAACTCAAGTCGAAATTCTGCACTCTGTCGACCCTACTCGCCGAGTGCATAAACCTACTCGCCGAGTAGGTTGAAGATACACATGAACTCGACGAGTCCTCCCCATGGACTCGCCGAGTCCATCAGTCAGACAGCAGAATTTTCGACTTTCTTCAACTTTTAAGCACAAATAACAAACAGACAAGCCTAGGCTCTGATACCACTGATGGGTTTTGAGCATTCTAACACTTCCTAAGTGTACATGCAACCCTAATAACCTTGGATCTATGTTTGTCTAATTATCATGCAAAGTTCAATTCCAAGGTTATATTCCTATCTAGCATACATGGGGAACAATTTTAACTTGAATCATAGATAGAATAACTTACCTTGTTGTTGCTTGTGTTCCTTGAAACCTTGTGAGCCTAGCACCCCAAGTGTGATGCCTCAAATGCTTCACACAACACCAAATGCTCTTGGAAAGACTCTTGAGATAACACACACTTCTCAAAATCGGCCAAGCCCTCTAGTTTCTTAGTGTGTACCCAATTTTGTGGAGAATGGGACTCTTATATAGTGTTGACACATCTAGGGTTACACCATGTAAACCCTAATGTGTCATGACTCTTCATTTCCATGACCCATGGGTTTGTAACTCCCATGGAGCATCCATGGAGCATCCTATGGGTAGAACCCAACTTGATAATCTATGGAGCCTCTTAGCCCACTATACAAGATATGGATTATTTACATAATCAACCCATATATTTAATTAGTTATCCTTTGATCACTTAATTAATTCCAAATTAATTCTTTGATCAACTAATCAAATATTATTATTAATATATTAGAACTTATAATATATTAATAATCTCCAAGTGTTATTTCTCTCATTTAGTCTATCCAATTGCATGGTGCCATGCAACCCAAATGGACCATGTCGGGTCGGGTCAAGTACACACCTGAAATAGTTATGGACTTAGACACCTTATCCAACAACTACATGAAGTCGTCCGCCCTTGAATGATTCCGTCATTCTGGTTTGGGGGTGTGACAAATATGGTCGCTGATACTTTGAGTCGCAAGTCGGCTAGTTCCTTGGTTGGGAGTTTATGTATGTGTATTTCCATTGTTTCTCCACTTTTGAATTTGATTAAGGAGGTGCGGGATGAGGGGGTCAGGAAGGAGCATAGGAAACAGGAGAGGATTACAGGAAAGATTGACAGGTTTTCCACCGATACTTGTGGATTTTTGACCCGATGTGGTCAGGTTTGGGTATTGGATTTTGGTGGGATCGGACTGACTGTGCTGGAGGAGGCATACAATTCCAAATTTTCGATACAACCTAGAGCCACCAAGATGTATCGAGATTTGCGACTTAGCTATTGGTGGTCGTGTATGAAGATGGATTTAGCCTGGTATGTTAGGAGGTACTTGACTAGTCGGATGGTCAAGGCCGAGCACCAGATGAAGCATGGAAAGCTTCAGTATTTGAACGTTCCCATGTGGAAATGGGAACAGATCACCATGGATTTCATCACCAAGCTACCATGGACGACTAAGGGGTTCAATGCGATTTGGGTACTTGTGGACCATCTGAACAAGAGTGCTCACTTCTTAACTATTCGAAAGAGTTCCTCGGCCGAGAAATTGATCAATGTGTATGTGTGCGAGATCATCGCTCGTTACGGTGTTCCGGTTTCTATTTTGTCAAATCAGGATGATCCGTTCACTTCGCGGTTTTGGCAGAGGTTCCACGAGGAACTGGGTACGAGATTGCATTTTAGCACTACTGATATTCCGTAGACTGACGGTCAGAGCGAGCGCACCATCCAGACACTTGAGGACATGTTGCGAGCATTTGTGATCGATTTCGGTGGGAGTTGGAACTCCTACATTCCCTTAGTTGAGTTTTCATACAACCATAGCTACCACTCCTGTATCGGTGCACCACCATTAAAGCTTCTCTATGGGAGGAAGGTGTTGTTTGTTTTTTAGAAACGACAAATTCATGAAGCCTACAGAACACCTTTGTAACCCTCTACAACAGAAGAGGTGGACCAAACAATTGCAGCTTGTAATAAGAAGCATGTTTGTTTTTGAACATCTACAGACTGCTTCAATAAACTGAAATTCATAATTTTATAAAATAAAAATAGTTCTTAACACCAAAATTTTAATAATTCTAGTATGAAAACTTTGAAAGAATACTAAAAAGAACATGTAAAAAACAAAAATATAAAATTTCTAAAAGGATCTTAAAAGTTGTACAAGAAGCTATCAGTTTTACTCTAGAAAAAATAAAAATTTTAAAAATATAAAAATAAGAAAATAATAAAAAAATAAGAAAATAATGCAAACAATGTCTACAAAGTTTATAAAAGAATTACACATGTTAAATAAGATGAAACCGAAACTGAAAATATTATAAACAGAAACGGTAAAAAAATAATAAATAATAAAAAAAATCATGTTACAAAAAATTGTTGAAACTATAAAAAGAAATTGTATCAAATCCGTAAATCAAAATTTACAAAGAATCAAAGCTAAAAAAAATTAAAGTTTTTTAAAAAAAAATCAAAGTTTAAAAAAAAATAAGTTATACCAAATTTCTAAAAATTCACTTGAAAAAAATGAAAGTTGAAGAGGTTTGAAGAGGAAAGTAAAGTACTGCGATGTGCAGAACACGCGAAGAAGTTTTGTAGTCTAAAGTCTTCAAAAAAACAAACTGTTGCAAGAGGGAAAATGTTGCAATTGTGCTGCGCCACACAACAAAAAGTGGTCTAAATGGTTTTTTTAGAAAAAATATAACACCAAACTGTCATACCCCATTCACAAAAAGTATATCAGAACGAATAAGACTAGTCAGTCTTACCATGAGTGGGCCTCATTCACGAAGTCGATCTATAAGGGGTGTATAAGGTTACTGCCTATAAAATGGCAGTTTAATGGGTGTTCACTCTCATTCACCGCTTCCATGACAGGCGGAGGGTCGTTAGCCAAACGGGTAGGATAAGAAATTAATTCTCCCTCATCAAAATTATAATGATAAAAAATAAAGTAACTAAACTTTTATTAAATTCCCAATCTTAGTTACTTTAGGAAAATGTGAAAATAGTGCTAATCCATGAAATTTCACTTTTCACCTTGTTAAGTTCTTAGTAGAGCGTGTGTGGTTAACCGACACAGTAATCTGGAACTGACAATGTGTGGCAAAGGGTAGCTTGATGTTAATCATAGATCAATGGAGTGTGTGTGGTTAATCGGCACATTGATTAGGTGATATGTAACATTGGGTGTACCATGTAAACTTGCATGGTTATTCACATCTTGTTTGTGATCTTCAACATCCCAGTCACAAGCTTGAAGGGCACAATCGAGATTTCAACATGCCATTGAAAAGTTCAGTAAATCTCATAGGATCTAGTCCTAGCCTTAATATTTTGTTTTGGGTGTTATATTAAGGACTTATATCAACTAACTTGAATTTCTCCCTTTATAGATGTCTAGATCAGACAACTATGGTCTTGCCGAATCTGTTGGAAAAGGCTTTCCACATGAAGAAGATATTCCACAATATCATACTTCACTTCATCCACTTCCTCCAATTATTCTACCTAACCCACAAGTTCAAAGACTTGAAAAGTTCAAGGCCACTCAAGCCTTATTGGCTAGAAAACACCAAGTTGGAAGGTCTGTGTGCACATGTCTTGGAGATGAAGTCACACATTGACAGGATGGAAATGTTAGGAGTCATTGTATCGAGGAAGTTGGTTGTTGACTTGGTTCTTCAGTCACTTCCCGAGTCGTATAGTCAGTTTGTTAATGACTACTATATGACAGTCCGCCACATGTCCCTTATCGATCTTACATATTTGCTAATTGTTGCTGAATCAAAAATGATTTGGCGCATTGGTAATGCAAATTTGATTGGAAGATCTACTTCCTAAGCTTCCATGGACATTGACAATGGAAACATTGGAAGTCCAGAAAAGATTTCTCTTTCCAAGGGAAAGGGAAAGGCTAAGTTTGAGATTGTCCCGTTTACCATTCCCAAAGAGTCCATATCTTTCTATTGCCAAATGAAGGGGCATTGGTTGCGAAACTGCACTAACTAACAGAGAGTTCTAAGAGATGGTAGAATCAAATTGCATGGTTCAGCTTCAGGTAAGTTAATTATGTAACTCTATTAAGTTCCTATTTGGAGATTCTTAATACATCATGTGACAAGGTCGCATTTTGATGTTTTGTAGGATTAAAGGAAGCTTAAATGAAATGGCATGCTGAATCTGATCGTGAAAAGATGGATTTTGATCAGCTTATTCGATGATCGGATTTTTAAGCTACTGCTTACGAGTTATGATAGATTTCTTCGAAATTTTTAATAGCATAGTTTTCATACGTAATTGCATTGTAATGAAAAATTTTTCCGCACCTTTATTAAATAAATTAAATTTTAACTTTTTAGCTTATTTATATTTCCTTGCAATGGCATTTGTGTAAATCGATGTTTATATGTTTCTATTTTTGTAACATGGATTTGATTCTTTCGTTTGTGGTAGTGCCTAAATTTACCAAATAAAGAAAGATTCTCATCACGCAAGTTTCAATTGGACAGAAACTTGGAATCATGCGACTTGTATTGTATGATGAATGAGAACCTTCACCTTTGGGAAATTTGGACTAATTCTTTGTTCACATACAAAGGCGAGTTAAGTGAAGGACTAGGGTATCGGGTACACTTGGTTGTGTGCTGGTCAGGTCCACCACCAAGAACGATAACACTATTCGTTATGGTTTACTAAAGTTAGTAAATATCATTACGCTTACAAGATTAAGTATAATTCTGTGTCATTGAAAAGGTCTCAATGTATAGCAGAACGAATAAGAAGAATAAAAGTCGACAGAAAGACAAAAGTTTCTCCAATCTGAAAAGATGGGAGAGTACTTGAGTATCATGTTTTATGATCATCTTAATGATTATGAAAACCATATCACAATTTGATCCTCTAAGGATGCCTAAGCAAATTTATTTGGATAAGAAGAGGATTCAGGAATTGTTGAAATGGATAAATCAATTAAGATGAATCATACTTCGTTCCAAAATCAAATCTTAGAGTCATCCTCCACGATTGTATATTGAGTGACATATCAGCAAATGTAGAGTAAAATGTTCTCTACTCTTGTATATTTGAAATTGGTACGTTGTAATGTTTTGGATAAAACAAAGATCAACTAAGACCGATTGTCAATAGTATTTGTCTTGATAAGAAATTGCACTGGCTCTTGAATATTTGTTTGTCAAGTAATGTTATTGACAGAGAGAAACTTATATATCAAGAGGTCAGTAGGAGTCTTAAAGATCTTGAAAGTATTAAGGACTAATAAAGAGTAAACCTATTGTTAATCACTAGCACACGACTTGAGGTTTGTAACCTATCGTGTTGACATATTCTTATTTTTTGTGCCCATTCATGTTAAAGTTGACTATACATGTGAGTTCTAAGAGTTCTCAATTGTTTGCATAGGGCAAAACACCTTGGTCAGCGAAAGTTCATTGATAAATAAGGATGAGCTGCTCAATAACTTCGAAGATATGGTAGGCCTTGGTGCTGGTGAGTGGCAAGGAATTAAGATTAGATAGGTTCAGTCCATATGAGTTTGGATTTGTCACTAACCTTGTCTTAAGATTGTGGTTATGACAAAATTCACATGGATAGAACACATACACCATAAAAAAATCTAAGTGTCATAAAGTTTCTTTCCAACTCATGAAAATGATTGTGAGGAAACGCTTTCACTAAGTAGATTTTAAAGAGTTAGCAATTGTGATATTCGCATTCTTAAATTTGATTATGATTTCGACATCCCTCTTCATAGTTCGAATTGTGACGAAACGCAAAAGGTCTAAATATTTGAGACTTATTGTTGTAAGTTCTAAAATTTTTTAGACACACATATGAGCTTTCTAATAAAAGGTGTGTGAGCTTAGATAAAGGCTTATCGAAGCATTTTGTGTCAGAAATCTAAACTTTGGTAAGCAGTCAATAAAGTATTGATTTCTAGAAGTCCAACTGATTTCTGGATTTATGTCACAGCTAGTGACAGCATAAATGTTATGCAAGTAACAAAATAATTGTCATGCTAGTGGGAGCATAATTATTATGGTAAGTGTTGTAAGTTAGCAATGTTAATTATAGAAAACAAAGTTTTCAATTCGGAAAGTTGCAGGGTTGAAAAGTTGTTTTTCTATAATTAAGGGAGAGGAACTTATACTTCATTTCAATTCTAAAAGTTTAGATTGAGATTTTAAGCAAATTTAGTCAAGAATTTATACGGACACCATGTTGAAATGCTTTATCATTGGAAATTCTATATATGGAAATATTATAGCAAAAGACTCGTCAAGTATCATGTCTTTATGTAAGACATTATGAATCGTATCACATATACTTCGGGTATAGGATCAATTGCATATGCTATAATGTTCATGTCTTCTAATTTTCCAAATGCCTACGACATTAAGAGGGAAAAGGACTAAAACTGGATATGACTAAAGTTATTAAACAACTACTAAGAACAATCCAAGGTTTGCCAAAGATTGGTTGCTTATGGATAGTTGGAAATATAGTAATGGATGAACCATATTGACATTAATATGAATAGACAGGATTCTATTATCAATGAGTTTTCATATGGAAAATATGGAAATGTTTCCATAATGAGAGTTCGATATCAAGAATCTATGAGAAATCTAGAAACTTTTATGCAAGAAGGATGTTCAACGGAATGTGTTTTGAATATGAGACTTCGGATCTATGGAATTGTCTTACAATAATCTCCACTGGAAAGTTTTGTAATTGACAAAGTCTCTGTGACTTGTGTACATAGTCATTAAAAAAGGATCATTGCATATAAGTTTAGAATCTAACAAATTACAATAAGTGGCAAGAACTTCTTATTCATACACTCACAATAAGGATTTGGAATTATGAAATGAGAATCGTTGGAAAATGTTTATAACTGATCTATTTCACAAAGTAAGGACCGTAGGTAAACATAGTGTGCATGATTGGAGCATGGGATAGCTGTTATTTTAATTCAAGTATTAGTTGATAAATCGAACCAATATACAATGAATAATGTGTAATCAATATGGTGATTAAATAAAAGGTGTTTTATTTACACTCAAAAGTTTTGGGGCCATATAGGATTAGTATTATTCTTGTGTTTTGACTTTGCATGTTTTGATTTCCCGAATAATAAGATTATTCAAACCATCCACAGTCGGTCATAAGTTGGAAGTAAGTATGAAAGAAGACTATCATGAGTTGGCTTGTAGATTGTATAAGGTCTTAGACATAGCAAAAGTTTGCTACACCAATCATGAGTGCTCCTGAAATAAGATTTGAGTATTGGATTCAACCCGCGCTCACCTGAATTACTTCATGGAATTTATCACGAGTAATTGTGAGACGATAATATCATATAATCTTCAAACTAAGATATATGAGTTGTTGACTACGGGTTGGTTGTGCATTAATGATACGAAAACGCATCAGTAACTTGATGTTATAAAATGTATCGTTGTGCATAACTTAATGAGTAGTTAGTACAAGCATATAATGTCAAAGTTTATCTATTCCTTTTATCCTAAGAGGATTAAAAGCAATATCTTGGGCCCCTCGTTGATTCTGTTTTGACTATGTGTCGGGCCCGATTAGAACTAAATCGATGTGTTTAGTTATGTTCTATCTCAGACAAATCTGAAATCGGGAAACAAACTGCTGGACAATAAGTATGACATTGTTCCATGTATTTGTCCAGCTGACATCTTGAGGATAGAGGATTATATGATCCCTTATCTAGAAAACGAGTCACAGACTAGGTCTGAGTTTGACATCGGCTTTTGAAAGCTTAGAATTGCTAAGCCGGATCCTAGAGTTACATTGGCAGTTTAGTGTCTAAGCCCATAACTATAACTGGGATATACTTCACTCGATTGTAGCATGGTCCTTTTTGGGTTGCCTTCACCAGTGCAATTTGATAGGATGGATTTTGAGAATAAGGTTATTTAAGGGTTATTAATATATTACAAGTATAATATATTAATATGAAATTATTTAATTAGTATTGGTCAAGAATTAACTTGGAATTAATTTTGTGGTCAAAAGAGACTAATTAAATATATGGGGAATGATTATGTAAATCAATGATTCTTGTTCTATGCGCCAATGATCCATGATTATGTAGATGGGCTAAACTAATCCATGGATAGTCGATGGAGGTTAAATCCATGGAGCATGAGAATGTGGAAAGGCATGGGTCATTAGGGTTTACAAAGTGTAACCCTAGAAAGTGCAACACTATAAATAAGCCCCTTTTAGAGCCAAAATCGGGTGACTCTTACTTTCCAAGAGGGTGAAGTTGATTTTGTGCTAGTAACCTATTCTCTCAAGCCTCTTCTTGCATTTTGGTGTTTATGCATCAATAGAGGCATCACACTTTGTGTGCTCAAGCTTTTAAAGGTCAAGAACTCTACCCTACTCAAGAGGTAAGCATCCAAACTAAGGTTTTATTATATAGCTTCAATTTTATGCTAGCTAGGGTGAATGCTTTGGAAAAACAAAATGCATGTATAATTAGAGAAAACATAAATCCAAAGCATTTAGGGTTGCATGTGCACCATAAGAGTGTTATAGTGCTCAAAATCCAACATCACCCTGGAAGGGTGTAGTACGCTTCAGGGAGAAGGGAAAGTTGGGTCCCCGGTTTATCGGGTCGTTTTGAGTGATTTCCAGGGTTGGTAAGGTAGCTTACCAGTTGGATTCGCCTGAGGATCTCAGTTAGATCCACAGCTTTTTGGAAGTGTAGCACTGATGATTTAGCAGTTGTTCCTTTGGATGATATTCAAGTTGATGATCATCCGAATTATGTTGAAAGACCAGTGGCGATTTTGGATAAGAACACGAAGACCTTGCGCAACAAGGTGGTATCTTTGGTCAAGGACCAATGGCAACGTCGGAAGGACTCCCAATGCACTTGAGAACCTAAGGCAGAGATGTGGGAGCATTACCCTGATTTGTTAACAGCAACAAACTTTTGAGGATGAATTTTGACTCAAGTGGGGGAGAACTATAACATCTCGATTTCCAGGTATTTTACAATTTTGATCCTTGGTATGAGTATTGTTTTCAAATTTGGTCCTGCCTGGCATTTTTGTAATGTTTGGGAGCAACTTACGTACGTTGGGCGTACCTAAGCGTACGTCAGGCATACGTACCCAAGACCCAAAACCATAATATTTAGGGTTTGTGCACTATTTATTCATCCTTAACTCTCAAGGCTCCCTTCATTCATCAACCTTCAGCCTTATATTCGACCCTAGCAAACCTTAATCCATTTTTAGAAACATATCATCATTTGGCACTACTTGAACATAAAAAGCTCTGATCTTGATGAAGTTTTTCTTAGATCTTGATTAGCCATGGATTATGCTCATTTTGGTCCCATAAGTTTGATGTATTTGAGCATGGGTTACTCTAATTCGTTTTAGCTGTCCTTTCAGACATTTCGGAGTGTTTAGAGCCATAAAAATGTAATCTTGGTCCTTAGTTTTCCCCTACGCATGGACTAGGATGTATTAAGGAGTTAAGAAGTTAGGGTTTTTGGTATTGAGCACGTAATAGCCATGCAAGATCATAGAGTAAGAAACATTATGATTAAGGACCTCATTTGAGGACTAGATCTAGATTTTGGACGAAAGGGCTTAAGGGATTAAGCTCTTAATCGAAGGTGTAGCTGGTTGGCACGTACGTTGGGTGTACGTTGGAGTACGTCGCGCGTACGTGGTCAAAATCTAAATTTTGGTCAAGCTTTGAGTACATTGAGCGTACAAGCTGAGTATGTTGGGGGTACTCAGCTTAGTCAACTCAGACAACTTTTTTGGACTTTCGAATTTGACCAGATTTTGACCTAGGGGTATTTTGCGTATTTTGATTTGCAGTTGAGTTTAATCATTTTTCATGAATAGGTGACAAGTTGAGTTGATATTCGGAGCAGTGTCTTGTTCAACTCTCTTTTCAGACTGAGAGGTGAGATTTCCTCACTATACTTGTGGGTCACAGGAAACAATTCCGACCCACTAGGTTATCTGTATCCTAGTATATAGAATGTTGCTATGTTAGATATGTATCCTTGTATATAGGATGTTATTATGATGTAGTGATTTGTTAGATCTGTATCCTAGCATATACGATGTTGTTATGTTGTAGCGATCTGTTAGATATGAATCTTGATATATAGGATGTTGCTATGCGGTACTAGTATGTAGTTTGCATGTTGAATAGTTATATGTTTATCTTTTGTTTATGTCGACATAGTATGTTTTGGGTTGAGGCTTTACTGCTATGTGCGTGAGCCAACAGGTCGGGGGTAATCCAACCCGATGGTTGTGGACCTGAGGATATTCCATTCTGACGACTTTATAGACCTTTTACACCTTGGCATTCTAGTCTGAAGATTGATTGGGCCGGGGGTAATCAAACCCGATGGTTGTGGAACCAAGGGTATTCCAATATGATGACTAAGTGGACCCTACATGCATGATGGTGAATGTTATATGTTGTGTGGTGGCACTTTGGGGGACCTCACTAAGCTTTGACTTACAGTTTTAGTTTATTGTTTCAAGTACTTCTAATGATCGTGGCAAGACAAATGTGTGATCATACATATCCTTCGATGTCATGTTTTTGGGGATTTATGATATATTGATCCTAGGGATATTTGTATTTTGTACTTGGTTTGGTTATGGGTTTTGTTTGAAAATAATGATTTCCTTGATTTGAAAATGAAAAATTTTATCATGATTTTTGGGATGTTACAGGGATACTCTGATTTGTGACTTTGACACTTGTGAAACTACGTTTGTAAGGATTTATGGTTTTTGTTTTTTTTTTAAAAAATGAAAATTTCACCTTGATTTTGGGGATGTTACAGATAGGATGTCATGTGAGCAACACTGTAACACCCCGTTCCTAGTACGCAGTTTATTATTTAATCAAGTATTTATTTTTGAGCTACTCGATGAGTTGGTAGCCCTAACTCGTTGAGTAGATACCAGAAAGGATGCAGGGTTTAAAGGGTCTACTCGACGAGTCCAAGCATGGATTCGACGAGTAGGTCTGCCAGGAGGAAACCTTATTTTCGGGTTTTTGTACCCTATTTCAACCACTTAAACCTCCCTTTGGGCCTCCCTTACCAGCCTCCCTGTCCTACAGATACCCTAATTCGATTGAGAGCCTCACCCTTGAGTTTTTGAGTGTGTTTTATTGTTATTGAAGAGAGTTGGAAGAGCTTGGAGCTAGAAAGCTTGTGGAAGGAGAACAATATCCAGGAATACATTCATCTTTGGCAGCTTTCTAAAGTACAAATCTCTTAGCTTGATAATCCATAGCTTAGATCTCCTTTAATGTAACATCCTGTCACAACTGGCATTTTGCTAGGAAATTCTATTCCCATGTAAGCATCATCCATTATAAGAGCCTATACGCAATTCTCGTTCAAATACATCTCATATGTTCAACTAAGGGTTGGAAACCATAGAAATCTCAGTTCAAGATTATTATGGAGTAGGATTCTTTTATTGGGTCTAACGAACCAATAAACTTTCGACTTGACTACTTTGGGCCTAAAATGATCCATATTATTTCTAATGGGCCTTATTGGGCCATAACAACTCCAATTAACCTTAATGGACCATAAATCCATTCTATTTGTACTAATTGGGCCATGAACCCTCCTAAATGTCTAATGGGCCGAAAACTTATTTAGTGGACCTCATATTTTCGAGCAAAGATAATGAAAAGGCCCAAATTAATAAACTCCTTTCCTAAATCCAAATTCTCAGCCCAAGTTTAAAAAAAAGAGTTTAATCCATATAATATAAGTCCTTGACACCTCACTTTTGCTTGGTGGTAATCTAGGCAAAAGGACTCTCATGTAACAAGGTAAGGCATCCTTAACCATCATGAATTAACCTTGATCCTCTCTCTTCCTATTTCCTTAAACATGGCCGAAAATATCAACATACACACACAATTACACTTCCAAACTATCTCAATACCATCTCAAAAACTCTTCCTTCACCCATCCAAATTTTCGAGATTTTTGATGCTCTCAAAAAGATATTCATCTAAATCATCATCTTTGGTAAGTAATTACTTGGATCTATGTTTTACCTTAAAGATTCCATCAAAATATCTCCTTAACCTGTCACACCCCAAAACCACAAACGGAGGAAACATTCAGGGGTGGAGGACGTCATGTACAGTATCACAACAGTGTAATATAATAAACAAGCAACAACATCATCCATTGCATTATAAGTAAAGTTTTAATACATGTGTGTTCTTTCATTGTAATAAACACAAAAAATATACAATCAAAATAAAAGACGAGACTTGTCTGCTCTGTCTTCTCAAAACCTGGCCATCGTACCTGTCTACTGTTGACCTGAGAATACAAGTTATTTTGAAAGAGAGTATCAGCTTTAAAGCTGGTGAATTCATAAATATTTAAGTGTCATCGTCTTGCTTACTAAAAGCTGTTTTAAAAGTCTTGTAAACCTTTAAATGAAAATGTTGATGTAAGTATGAAAGCCCTAGAAAATCCCTTATTTTCTATTAGTTTGAGATGTAGTCTTCTACCAAGACCAGAATGTTTTGTTATGACAATGTAGTGTTCTACCAAGACCCGAATGTTTTGTTAATAAAATGATAGTTTTTTCTTTAATTGTTTAGTACTAAAGTACTTAGTCTAACTCATTGTTTGTGTGAAAGTATCACAAAATAAAATAAACAGGAAAAAGTACTAATGTAAGTGTTATCCCGAGGTACCAGGGCTAACACGCCATATATAACCTAATGAACATCCGAAGATAGTCCAATTGTCCTCTGTAGCAGCAGCAGGGAGGAGGAAGGGTTAGTCCCTGTAAAGGTACTCCTAGTATAAGTAATAACTTAATGATCATCCGAAGATTTTCATCTCATCATTTGTTGCAACAGCAGGATGGAGGAATGGTTAGTTCCGATATCGATCTATCTATGATAAGTGATAATCGTTGACATTCGTAGATGTTCATCACCCACTGTTGCTAACAGCTGGGTTCCGGAATGGTTAGTCCCTTCCATATATTCTGAGGTACTGGGGATAGAGTCCCGACTAGATATCCCGAGGTACTAGGGATATGCAGGAAGATTTACACAGAAGGTACTAATAAATCATCCTCGCAATTCGAGATACAAGTATTCATGTTAATATACACAGGTAAATGTATCTACATAAAGGTACTCATGTAATGTGTTCATGTAAGCGTGATCATGTATCATGTAAGTATATGTAAACGTACTCAGGTATCATGTAATCAACTATAAATGTACTCCTGTATCAGGTAATGTACTGCTATAGACTCATGAATGAACTGACTCTTGTGTGATTCCTTGTAATAGGAATTATGTTTGATATCTACAAATTATCCCTATGATAATTTACTAAAAGGTAATTTGTTGTTCAAGTAGGTTTATACACTCTTACTACTCAAGGGTGTGAGAAACTAAATGAAAGATGTAAACTATAACATCAATACATATATAAGAATATAAGCGTATATGCATAGTTTAGTTGAAGAATGTAAAATTGTTTTGTAAGACATCTTATAGGTTTTGAACAATAATTAACAATGACTTGATGTCATTTTAATAAACATTTCAAAAGTAAAACATCTGATAACAAAGTATTTTTAAGATTTAAAACCATTTCATGCATCACATTTTGTAGTATGTGAAATCTGTTGAATGAAAACACGGTTATAAAATACATATAGATGATTTAATAACATGCTTTTTTCTACTTGTATTCCCCCCCCCACCATTAAAGCATTTAAAATCATTTAAAACATTG
Source organism: Lactuca sativa (assembly GCF_002870075.4). Taxonomy (NCBI): domain Eukaryota; kingdom Viridiplantae; phylum Streptophyta; class Magnoliopsida; order Asterales; family Asteraceae; genus Lactuca; species Lactuca sativa. The sequence continues at coordinate 53,074,080 of NC_056627.2, forward strand.
ATTAGGGGTATGAACTCACCTGTAGATGGTGATTCGGATGAACCGGACGGTATAGGATTGCTAGGTGTCAAGTGAGGACTTGTACACACACTACGATCCTAATGAACATATAACCACACATATATGCGCTCAATTAGTCTCCAATCACTAATTGATAATGTTAAGACATCCTATACATAATAAACACTTTATATAAGTGTTTTAAGCCCTAAGGATTGCATCTATGCTATTGTGGGACAAGGTACTTGTGTTTAGGGTTCCAAAGGACCCCGTATATGAGTTTACTCCCCATATACCATCACACATGGAGTTTACGGTTGTAAAATCTTGAGTTTACGGTCGTAAACTCCCAACCATGGGGTTATTGTGTGTTTTGAAGTCCCAAATGATTCCTAGAATTATTTCTACTTGGTGGTTGAATTCTTGAAAGGGTTTAAGGCCTAAAAACACTCCCTAGAGGAGTTTACGGCCCCAAGGACATTTCCTTTGGAGTTTACGGCCGTAAACTCCCTTGGAATGGTGTTTTTGTTGTTTTCAAGTCTCTTTCATATGAAGGATAGGCTTTAGACTTTTACCTAAAGCATATGAACGCATTAGGTACACTTTGGTGCCCCTTTAATGAGTTTACGACCCATGAACCAATTCATGGCTGTAAACTAACTTTCAAGGTGATTCTTATGTGTTTAAGGCCCTTGATTTATTGGGAACAAGTCTAGGTAAAAGTCCAAGGCTTTAGGTGCCATAAAAGCACCATTTGGTGCTTGAATTTGGAGTTTACGGCGTAAGAAATTCTTGGGCCGTGAACTCCCAAACTTGGGTGGTTCTTGCTTGATTTCATGTCCCTAAAACATATAAATGAGTCTAAGGCAGTAGCATAACACAAGGGTTGGTCTCGGCTTTGTTTCGGGACTTTACCGCCCAAGAACACCTTGGGGAGTAAACTCCTAAATCTCGTGATTTAGCCTTCTGTAACTACCAAAAATTTCAACCAATTTAAAATTTTCGAAAAAAAACAATCTAATTCCATTAAAGATATTACAAATGGTTTTCAATACAATTTAGTTTGAGTATTCCCAGAATCTCATCACAATATAACCACGAGGAGCGGTACGATCACGCCTTCGCCTTGCCACGGTCTCCTGAAAAACATTAAACCACAACTGTAAGCCCGAAAGCTTAGTGAGATACCCCCAAAATACGTGCCACATATACCATACACGCATAACATGCCATAACATATCCGATCACAGAACAACCATGCACTTCGGGTCTACTATGGGACTGGTCCGCCGCACCGGCCAACAGTCCACCTGGTCCACCTTCCGAGTCTAGCCATATACCTTGAGTCTACAGTGTGATTGGTCTGCCCGCACCGGGCCTTCAATCCACCTGGTCCACTCTCCGAATCCAACCACATACATCGAGTCTACAGTGTGATTGGTCCGCCCGCACCGGGCCTTCAATCCACCTGGTCCACTCTCTGAGTCTACAGTATGACTGGTCCACCCGCACTGGGCCTTCAGTCGGCCTGGTCCACTCTCCGAGCCTCGACACGTCTCGTCCGCCCTCTTAGGGCCTACAGCCTATCCGGACCGCTCGCTGGGCCTTCGGGACAACCGGTCCGCCCTGGGTATCTTGGCCTACAGCACAAAGCAGGACCCGCCTCAACCTAACTCCAGTCCAAACAATCATGTGCACATAAACATAAAATCATATAACAATTCGTAGTCAACAAATAGATCAAACAGATCACATAACATATCATCACCTTAACCAGGATACCAACCTAACCGATCACTAGCATAGCATCACCCTACGTCTCAGCCAAAATACTACTTACGCACATATGCCTTTCCAGGCCGTGACCTTCCAGTCCATATCACAATGCCTTCCGGCCCATAACATAATATGCCTTCCGGCCCATAACCTAATATGCCTTCCGGCCCATAACATGCAATATCATAACAACAGATACCCGGATCTCAATCCGATAAAGGGCCGGCCTTGGTGCCTTAGACCCTGTTGATATAGTGAGGATAACTCACCTCGTGAATATTGATACTCTGAACTGAGGAAGCAAACCCTCGAACCACCAACTCACCGCAAATCCCGAACTAACCATCATAACAAAAATAAGCATTAAGTCAATCATACTTCCATTTATCGGCCAAGCCAAAGTCCAAATCTCATACAAAGTCCAACATTAGCCCAATTTACCAAATTGGGCCCACTTCACCAAATGGGCCTAGAACCAATGTTCATAACAATAATTGGGCCCAAAATACTCTATCCATAAATTCCCATACTTGGCCTAATAACCAATTGTCCATCAACGGCCCAAACTCAAAGCCCAAAAATGAAAGTCCAACAGGAGGAGTACGCTGGGCGTACTGCAATGAAACGCAAACGAGGATCGGGGCTTTGGCCCGCTACACGAGGCGTAATCAAGGGTTACGCGGGGCGTAACTGCAATACTCAATAAGTCTTTTTAACCTCTTAATGGCTTAAGCTCTTAAGCCCAAACTTCAGATCCATAGGCCAAATATGATTAGAATTCATAAAGTCTTAGACTTTATCACTTGGGACGTCCTTAAGCTCTTAATCCAAGGTCTTAATCCATTAAGACCTATATCTCACACATGGGACAACTACAGCCCTTGGGACCTCATTTTTCTCACTCAAGACCTCTCCAAAGGTCTGAAAGGACAGATAATCTTGACCAAATCGAAATATGCAACAAGGTGAGGACTATTGGGACAAGAATGGAGACAAAGCTTCAAAATACATAGATCTATACAATATGAAGGTCAAGCAAGAAGCTTTATACCTCAAACAAGCTCCAAAGGATGATATCTCTTCAGATCTACAAGCTCCACATGTACTTCTTCTTCTTTGATAACTTCTCTTTTCTCCTTCAAGCCTTTCTTTTGCCAAAAAGAGCTTTCCAAGGTCAAACACACCCAATAATGGAGAGAACACGAGATCTAGGGTTTCTCTGAGGTTGAAGATGAGCATAAGGAGGCTAAGGGGTGAACCAACATGTTCCTTATATAGTGGCTGACCCTAAAATAGGGTTTGGGGTTTTGAGAGTACGCTGGACGTACTCACCCGGCCACCCGTAACTTTTCGCCCCTTTACGCTGGGCGTACTTCCAGCTTACGTTGGGCGTACCCAGCCAGACTTCACCAATAATTGCATGCATGCCATGCATGCATAGGACCCTTTATCAACATCAAAACACTGCAACTCCTCTAATCTAAACCCGATCCCAAATAACTTTATATTCATACGGGGGTGACGAGAGCCCAAATGCTTCTAACACATACACCAGCCCGAAACCTTCTCGGATGAAACTCATTTCTCGCAAAAGGACCAGAATTACCCTTCCTCTTAAATCTCAGGGACTTATAATTAAACACTTAAAGAACGGGGTGTTACACCTTCTAAATATTGTTACAACTACATATAAAGCTTTCTAACACTACTAGAAAGAGTTACTCACGTTTTGGTATAAAAACCCGAAGATCCGTGAGAGAGAAAATGGCTTTTCTCTAGTTGGAAATGCGAATAATGAATGAATTTGGTTCAGAATTCTATTTATAGTCCTGAGATATTTTTGGCAGAAAATATTTTTATTCCTGAAATGATCTCTAATATAATAGAGTGTTGGGATAAAAGTGTTGCACAAAAACCCAGTGCACCCACTCCCTTGATATTTCCTGAAGTGTAAACCCCGAATTACTCAAACTTACGCGAAAAAGTATGAAAGTTAATTGTGACTGCTATAACTTCTATTGAAGTGATATAGTTTGTACAAAATGGAAGTTTTGGGTTGTCACATCATCCCCCCGTTAGAAGGAATTTCGTCTTGAAATTAGAATTTAAGCAATTAAGAAGTTACAAATAACTAAGAGAAAAGGTGAGGGTATTTCAGTTTCATCTGATCCTCACGTTCCCAAGTGAATTCCGGTCCACGCTTTGCGTTCCAGCGCACCTTCACTATCGGGATACGGCTCTGCTTTGTTTGCTTGAACTCTGGTTCCTCCACGAAGTTGAGGCTCTCGTTGATCTTGATCTCGTCGAGTGGAATAACAAGAGTCTCGTCGGATAGGCACTTTTTCAAGTTTGACACGTGGAAGGTGGGATGTACGATACTGAGTTCTTGCGGTAAATTGAGTTTGTAAGCTACAGGGCCGATTCTCGCAAGAATCTCGAAATGCCCTATGTATCTTGGGTTGAGCTTCCCACGCTTCCCAAAGCGTATCAAGCCCTGCCAGGGTGAGACCTTCAGTAGGACTCGGTCGCCCACCTGGAATTCCAATGGTTTCCTATGCTTGTCAGCGTAGCTTTTCTGTCGGTCTCTAGAGGCTTTCAATCGTTCACGAATTTGAACGATCTTCTCTGTCGTTTCCCGAATGATCTCCGGACCCATGAGAGTTCTTTCGGGAACTCGTCCCTTAGCTAACTGGGTATCACTCACTTCAGCGCAACAAAGAGGGGATCTGCACTTTCGGCCATTGAGGGCCTCCAATGGAGCTGCCTTTATCCTCGTATGATAACTGTTGTTGTAGGAAAATTCAACAAGGGGTAAATGGGTATCCCAAACATTCCCAAAGTCAATCACGCAAGCACGCAACATGTCTTCCAAGGTTTGGATAGTTCTCTCACTTTGTCCGTCGGTCTGTGGATGGTAGGTTGTACTCATGTCCAGCCTAGTTCCTAGGGAACTTTGTAATGACTGCCAGAACCTCGAAGTGAATCTACTATCTCGGTCCGAGATGATAGATAAAGGAACACCGTGCAGCCTTACAATCTCCCTAATGTAAGTTCTGGTAAGTTTCTCCATCTTGTCTGTTTCTTTGATCGGTAGGAAGTGTGCAGACTTGGTCAGTCTATCGACGATGACCCATATGGAATCAAGTCCACCCGTCGTCTTGGGCAACTTGGTTATGAAGTCCATAGTGGTCCACTCCCACTTCCATTCTGGTATCTCCAGTTGCTGTAGGAGACCGGAGGGTTTCTGGTATTCGACCTTGACCTTTGCGCAAGTAAGGCATTTACTCACGTAGGTAGCAATATCTGCTTTCATGTTAGGCCACCAGTATAACTTTTTAAGATCCAGATACATCTTATCTGAACCGGGGTGGACGGAATAACGAGTGTTGTGAGCTTCCGTCATGACCAAGTCTCTGAAGCCACCGTGTTTCGGTGTCCAGATCCGATCCATGAGGTACAAGGCTCCGCCACCCTTGACTTCCAAGTTCTTATCCATCCCTCTAAGGGATTCACCAGCCATGTTTTCAGGTTTCAAAGCGTCGAGCTGAGCCTCCTTTATTTGTGTGGAAAAGTGTGAATGGATAGTTAGAGTCAAAGATTTGACTCTACGACCAGTATATTCTTTCCGACTTAGGGCGTCGGCTACTACATTGGCTTTACCCGGATGATAACGAATTTCACACTCGTAATCACTGAGCAGCTCGACCCACCGTCGTTGTCTCATGTTGAGTTCTTTCTGGTCGAAAATGTGTTGCAGACTCTTATGGTCTGTAAAGATCGTGCTTTTCGTACCGTACAGGTAATGTCGCCAAATCTTCAGAGCAAACACAACTGCCCCTAGTTCAAGATCGTGGTTTGTGTAGTTAACCTCATGTGTCTTCAGCTGTCTCGAGGCATAGGCTATGACTTTCCCTCACTGCATCAGAACACATCCGAGCCCTTCGTTTGATGCGTCGCAATAGACTACGAAATCGTCTATCCCTTCGGGGAGGGACAGTATTCGTGCGGTGCACAAGGCTCGCTTGAGTGTTTGGAACGCTCTTTCTTGTTTCTCTTCCCAGTCAAAGGCTACGCCCTTCTGGGTCAGGATTGTCAGAGGTTTCGCGATGCTGGAGAAGTTCTGAATGAACCTGCGATAGTAGCCAGCGAGACCTAGAAATTGACGAATTTCTGTAGGTGTCTTAGGTGCTGACCAGTTCTCAATGGCCTTGATTTTGGAGGGGTCCACGTGTATTCCCTCCTCGCTAACAACATAGCCCATAAATTCGACTCGTCGAATCCAAAATTCACATTTGGAGAACTTCGCGTAGAGCTTCTCCGCTCGCAATGTTTCTAAGATTCTACGGAGATGTTGACTATGCTCCTCCTTACTTCGAGAGTAGATGAGTATGTCATCAATGAAGACGATGCCGAACTGATCCAAGTAAGGACGACGCACCCTATTCATCAGATCCATGAATACTGCAGGCGCGTTAGTTAATCCGAACGGCATCACTACAAACTCGTAGTGCCCATAACGAGTTCAGAAGGCTGTCTTGGGAACATCCTCCTCTAACACTCGTAGTTGGTGATATCCGGATCGTAGATCTATCTTTGAGAAGTAATTGGCTCCTTGAAGTTGATCAAACAAATCGTCTATGCGGGGCAAGGGATAACGATTTTTAATGGTAAGTTTGTTGAGTTCTCTATAGTCGATGCACATGCGAAACGATCCATCCTTCTTCTTGATGAACAAGACCGGTGCTCCCCATAGTGAGAAGCTTGGTCGAATAAATCCCTTCTTGAGAAGTTCGTTAAGTTGACTGGAAAGTTCCTGTATTTCGGCCGGTGCCAGACGATAAGGAGATTTGGCTACGGGGGTAGCCCCTGGCACTAAGTCGATTCTGAACTCGACTTGGCGTTGCGGTGGTAAACCGGGAAGTTCTTCTGGGAATATGTCGGGGAAGTCGCGTACTTTAGGGATGTTCTGAATGTTTTTTGTTTCTTGACTTGTATCAACAACGTGTGCGATGAATGCATGGTACTCCTTTCGCAAACACTTCTGGGCTTGAATGCACGAAATGATGCGAAGGCTCGTACTAGGTTTGTCGCCATAGATAACTAAAGTTTCGTTGTTAGGAAGGTTAAGACGGACTTCTTTTTCAAAGCACATGATGTCGGCGCGAAGAAGACTCATCCAATCCATACCGATGATAACGTCGAAACATTTAATAGGAACTGGCATGAGATCTATCTTGAAAGTATGGCCATCTAAAGTTAAGGTACAACCTACGTATATGCAGTTAGTACTCTCTGTTTTCCCGTTAGCCATTTCTACCGTGAATGAACTATCTAATGCACATGGTTTTTGTTTAAGTAGGTGTGCAAATTTGTGATTTACAAAACTTTTCTCTGCTCCACTATCGAAAAGTATGCATGCATATGAGTTATAGAGGAGGAACGTACCAGTAACTATCGTGGAATCAGCTACTGCTTCCTCGTGACCTGGGGCCATAACTCTTCCTACTCCGCCAGCCATTCCTGCTTTAGGGCAGTTCCTCTTGTAGTGGCCCACTTTGCCACAACCGTAGCAAGATTGGCCCATACCGGCGTTAGGAACCTGGGCGGCCTGAGCTGTTGGAGTCTTGCAGAAACGGACTGTGTGTCCCTTCCTGTTGCAGTTAGAGCACTGCATCTCCTTGCAAGTTCGGTGGTGGTGGAAGTTGCACTTGGTGCACTTCGGGAGAGTTCCAGCATATGTTTTTGCTGGTAAGGGGTTCGCAGGGACTACGGGAGTAACTGTGGCAGCATTGATCGTTACAAGTTGTTGTTTCTTGGAGGATCCTTGTGAAGTCCCTCTTTTCCTCTTATTCTACCCCTTCCTGTTGTGGTCGGGGTTGGACTTTTGTGGTACGGGTATAGGGATTGATGGGTTTTGAGGTTTCCGGTGATCGATGAGAGATTGTGCCAGTTCCTTGGCGCTATCGAAGGTAATAGTCCTGGAAGCGATCACACTTGACTGGATCTGGGGCGACAGTCCCCAGATATATCTCTCTATCTTTTTGCTCTGGAGAGCAACCATGTCAGGGCATAAGTTCGCCAGATCACAAAACCTATTTGTGTAGGTCGTGATGTCAGATCCAACCATTTGAAGACCCCATAATTCTTGTTCGAGTTTTTGTACTTCACCTCGAGGACAGTATTCTTTCATCAGCATGTCTTTCAAATTTTCCCAGCCGATGGAATATGCCACCACCAAGGTCAGATAGTTAACATGGCTGTTCCACCAGGTTAGTGCTCCGTCAGAGAAGGTACAAGCTGCAAACTTGACCTTGTTGTCCTCCTTACAAGCACAGATTTCAAAGACAGATTCCATCTTTTCAATCCATTGTCTCAACACCATAACACCCCCAGTTCCGTTGAAGCTGCGGGGGTTGGCGTTCGTGAAGTCCTTGTAGGTGCATCCCTGAGGATGTCCATGGCTTTCGTCGTGGTTCGAGGGTGGTGCACCTGTTCCTGATCCACTAGGAGCAGGAGCGTTGATTGCTGACACAGCAGCTGCAACTGCTGCTGTGAAAGCTTCCTGGAACATGTTGTCATCGAAAGGATTAGGTGGTTGAAGAGGTTCAAGTGGTGGTGGAGGTGGTGGTATCGGTGCTTCGTTGTTTGGGTTACGTCTTGTACTTCTGCGTGGCGGCATCTTTAACTATACGTTTAAAAGATGACGACATGGATAAGAATAAATGATTAATGAATGTGTCTCATGGACTAATTCCCCATAGCCCAACAACAGAAGGAATAGTATGACTAAATGAAGATAACAGTATTTGGATAATAATTTCCCTATGATTAGATATATGTCAATAATACTGGAATTACAGATGTAACAAGTTCGAGAAAAATGGCCTAGAAGTAGGCTTTACATCAACCAAGATGGAAAATTTTGACAGAATTAAGACTAGATCAACACCTAACAGGTCTAATGTAAGTGTTATCCCGAGGTACCAGGGCTAACACGCCATATATAACCTAATGAACATCCGAAGATTGTCCAATTATCCTCTGTAGCAGCAGCAGGGAGGAGGAAGGGTTAGTCCCTGTAAAGGTACTCCTAGTATAAGTAATAACCTAATGATCATCCGAAGATTTTCATCTCATCCTTTGTTGCAACAGCAGGATGGAGGAATGGTTAGTTCCGATATCGATCTATCTATGATAAGTGATAATCGTTGACATTCCTAGATGTTCATCACCCACTGTTGCTAACAGCTGGGTTCCGGAATGGTTAGTCCCTTCCATATATCCTGAGGTACTGGGGATAGAGTCCCGACTAGATATCCCGAGGTACTAGGGATATGTAGGAAGATTTACACAGAAGGTACTAATAAATCATCCTCGCAATTCGAGATACAAGTATTCATGTTAATATACACAGGTAAATGTATCTACATAAAGGTACTCATGTAATGTGTTCATGTAAGCATGATCATGTATCATGTAAGTATATGTAAACGTACTCAGGTATCATGTAATCAACTATAAATGTACTCCTGTATCAGGTAATGTACTGGTATAGACTCATGAATGAACTGACTCTTGTGTGATTCCTTGTAATAGGAATTATGTTTGATATCTACAAATTATCCCTATGATAATTTACTAAAAGGTAATTTGTTGTTCAAGTAGGTTTATACACTCTTACTACTCAAGGGTGTGAGAAAATAAATGAAAGATGTAAACTATAACATCAATACATATATAAGAATATAAGCGTATATGCATAGTTTAGTTCAAGAATGTAAAATTGTTTTGTAAGACATCTTATGGGTTTTGAACAATAATTAACAATGACTTTATGTCATTTTAATAAACATTTCAAAAGTAAAACATCTGATAACAAAGTATTTTTAAGATTTAAAACCATTTCATGCATCACATTTTGTAGTATGTGAAATCTGTTGAATGAAAACACAGTTATAAAATACATATAGATGATTTAATAAAATGCTTTTTTCTACTTGTATTCCCCCCCCCCCCATTAAAGCATTTAAAATCATTTAAAATGTTGATTAGGGGTATGAACTCACCTGTAGATGGTGATTCGGATGAACCGGACGGTATAGGATTGCTAGGTGTCAAGTGAGGACTTGTACACACACTACGATCCTAATGAACATATAATCACACATATATGCGCTCAATTAGTCTCCAATCACTAATTGATAATGTTAAGACATCCTAGACTTAATAAACACTTTATATAAGTGTTTTAAGCCCTAAGGATTGCATCTAAGCTATTGTGGGACAAGGTACTTGTGTTTAGGGTTCCAAAGGACCCCGTATATGAGTTTACTCCCCATATACCATCACACATGGAGTTTACGGTTGTAAACTCTTGATTTTACGGCCGTAAACTCCCAACCATGGGGTTATTGTGTGTTTTGAAGTCCCAAATGATTCCTAGAATTATTTCTACTTGGTGGTTCAATTCTTGAAAGGGTTTAAGGCCTAGAAACACTCCCTAGAGGAGTTTACAGCCCCAAGGCCATTTCCTTTGGAGTTTACGGCCATAAACTCCCTTGGAATGGTGTTTTTGTTTTTTTCAAGTCTCTTTCATATGAAGGATAGGTTCTAGACTTTTACCTAAAGCATATGAAGGCATTAGGCACACTTTGGTGCCCCTTTAATGAGTTTACGGCCCATGAACCAAGTCATGGCTGTAAACTCACTTTGCAAGGTGATTCTTATGTGTTTAAGGCCCTTGATTTATTGGGAACAAGTCTAGGTAAAAGTCCAAGGCTTTAGGTGCCATAAAAGCACCATTTGGTGCTTGAATTTGGAGTTTACGGCGTAAGAAAATCTTGGGCCGTGAACTCCCAAACTTGGGTGGTTCTTGCTTGATTTCATGTCCCTAAAACATATAAATGAGTCTAAGGCAGTAGCATAACACAAGGGTTGGTCTCGGCTTTCTTTCGGGAGTTTACCGCCCAAGAACACCTTGGGGAATAAACTCCTAAATCTAGTGATTTAGCCTTCTGTAACTACCAAAAATTTCAACCAATTTAAAATTTTCGAAAAAAAACAATCCGATTCCATTAAAGTTATTACAAAAGGTTTTCAATACAATTTATTTTAAGTATTCCCAGAATCTCATCACAATATAACCACGAGGAGCGATACGATCACGCCTTCGCCTTGCCACAGTCTCCTGAAGAACCTGAAAAACATTAAACCACAACTGTAAGCCCGAAAGCTTAGTGAGATACCCCTAAAATACCAGCCACATATACCATACACGCATAACATGCCATAACATATCCAATCACAGAACAGCCATGCACTTCGGGTCTACTGTGGGACTGGTCCGCCGCACCGGCCAACAGTCCACCTGGTCCACCTTTCGAGTCTAGCCATATACCTCGAGTCTACAGTGTGATTGTTCCGCCCGCACCGGGCCTTCAATCCACCTGGTCCACTCTCCGAATCTAACCACATACATCGAGTCTACAGTATGACTGGTCCGCCCGCACTGGGCCTTCAGTCGGCCTGGTCCACTCTCCGAGCCTCGGCACGTCTGGTCCGCCCTCTTGGGGCCTACAGCCTATCCGGACCGTTCGTTGGGCCTTCGGGACAACCGGTATGCCCTGGGTATCTTGGCCTACAGCACAAAGCAGGACCCGCCTCAACCTAACTCCAGTCCAAACAATCATGTGCACATAAACATAAAATCATATAACAATCCGTAGTCAACAAATAGATCAAACAGATCACATAACATATCATCACCGTAACCAGGATACCGACCTAACCGATCACTAGCATAGCATCACCCTACGTCTCAGCCAAAATACTACTTACGCACATACGCCTTTCCAAGCCATGACCTTCCGGTCCATATCACAATGCCTTCCGACCCATAACATAATATGCCTTCCGGCCCATAACCTAATATGCCTTCCGGCCCATAACATGCAATATCATAACAACAGATACCCGGATCTCAATCCGATAAAGGGCCGGCCTTGGTGCCTTAGACCCTGTTGATATAGTGAGGCTAACTCACCTCGCGAATACTGATACTCTGAACTGAGGAAGCAGACTCTCGAACCACCAACTCACCGCAAATCCCGAACTAACCATCATAACAAAAATAAGCATTAGGTCAATCATACTTCCATTTATTGGCCAAGCCAAAGTCCAAATCTCATACAAAGTCCAACATTAGCCCAATTTACCAAATTGGGCCCACTTCACCAAATGGGCCTAGAACCAATGTTCATAACAATAATTGGGCCCAAAATACTCTATCCATAAATTCCCATACTTGGCCCAATAACCAATTGTCCATCAACGGCCCAAACTCAAAGCCCAAAAATGAAAGTCCAACAGGAGGAGTATGCTGGGCGTACTGCAATGAAACGCAAATGAGGATCGGGGCTTTGGCCCGCTACACGAGGCGGAATCAAGGGTTACGCAGGGCGTAACTGCAATACTCAATAAGTCCTTTTAACCTCTTAATGGCTTAAGCTCTTAAGCCCAAACTTCAGATCCATAGGCCAAATATGATTAGAATTCATAAAGTCTTAGACTTTATCACTTGGGACGTCCTTAAGCTCTTAATCCAAGGTCTTAATCCATTAAGACCTATATATCTCACACATGGGACAACTACAGCCCTTGGGACCTCATTTTTCTCACTCAAGACCTCTCCAAAGGTCTGAAAGGACAGATAATCTTGACCAAATCGAAATATGCAACAAGGTGAGGACTATTGGGACAAGAATGGAGACAAAGCTTCAAAATACATAGATCTATACAATATGAAGGTCAAGCAAGAAGTTTTATACCTCAAACAAGCTCCAAAGGATGATATCTCTTCAGATCTACAAGCTCCACATGTTCTTCTTCTTCTTTGACAACTTCTCTTTTCTCCTTCAAGCCTTTCTTTTGCCAAAAAGAGCTTTCCAAGGTCAAACACACCCAATAATGGAGACAACACGAGATCTAGGGTTTCTCTGAGGTTGAAGATGAGCATAAGGAGGCTAAGGGGTGAACCAACATGTTCCTTATATAGTGGCTGACCCTAAAATAGGGTTTGGGGTTTTGAGAGTACGCTGGGCGTAACTCCCTGGTACGTCGGGCGTACTCACTCGGCCACCCGCAACTTTTCGCCCCTTTACGCTGGGCGTACTTCTAGCTTACGCTGGGCGTACCCAGCCAGACTTCACCAATAATTGCATGCATGCCATGCATGCATAGGACCCTTTATCAACTTCAAAACACTGCAACTCCTCTAATCTAAACCCGCTCCCAAATAACTTTACATTCATACGGGGGTGACGAGAGCCCAAATGCTTCTAACACATACACCAGCCCGAAACCTTCTCGGATGAAACTCATTTCTCGTAAAAGGACCAGAATTACCCTTCCTCTTAAATCTCAGGGACTTATAATTAAACACTTAAAGAACGGGGTGTTACACCTTCTAAATCATGTTATAACTACATATAAAGCTTTCTAACACTACTAGAAAGAGTTACTCACGTTTTGGTATAAAAACCCGAAGATCCGTGAGAGAGAAAATGGCTTTTCTCTAGTTGGAAATGCGAATAATGAGTGAATTTGGTTCAGAATTCTATTTATAGTCCTGAGATATTTTTGGCAGAAAATATTTTTATTCCTGAAATGATCTCTAATATAATAGAGTGTTGGGATAACAGTGTTGCACAAAACCCTAGTGCACCCACTCCCTTGATATTTCCTGAAGTGTAAACCCCGAATTACTCAAACTTACGCGAAAAAGTATGAAAGTTAATTGTGACTGCTATAACTTCTATTGAAGTGATATAGTTTGTACAGAATGGAAGTTTCGGGTTGTCACATCATCCCCCCGTTAGAAGGAATTTTGTCTCGAAATTAGAATTTAAGCAATTAAGAAGTTACAAATAACTAAGCGAAAAGGTGAGGGTATTTCAGTTTCATCTGATCCTCACGTTCCCAAGTGAATTCCGGTCCACGCTTTGCGTTCCAGCGCACCTTCACTATCGAGATACGGCTCTGCTTTGTTTGCTTGACTTCTGGTTCCTCCACGAAGTTGAGGCTCTCGTTGATCTTGATCTCATCGAGTGGAATAACAAGAGTCTCGTCGGATAGGCACTTTTTCAAGTTTGACACGTGGAAGGTGGGATGTACGATACTGAGTTCTTGCGGTAAATTGAGTTTGTAAGCTACAGGGCCGATTCTCGCGAGAATCTCGAAATGCCCTATGTATCTTGGGTTGAGCTTCCCACGCTTCCCAAAGCGTATCAAGCCCTGCCAGGGTGAGACCTTCAGTAGGACGCGGTCGCCCACCTGGAATTCCAATGGTTTCCTATGCTTGTCAGCGTAGCTTTTCTGTCGGTCTCTAGAGGCTTTCAATCGTTCACGAATTTGAACGATCTTCTCTGTCGTTTCCCGAATGATATCCGGACCCATGAGAGTTCTTTCGGGAACTCGTCCCTTAGCTAACTGGGTATCACTCACTTCAGCGCAGCAAAGAGGGATCTGCACTTTCGGCCATAGAGGGCCTCGAATGGAGCTGCCTTTATCCTCGTATGATAACTGTTGTTGTAGGAAAATTCAACAAGGGGTAAATGGGTATCCCAAACATTCCCAAAGTCAATCACGCAAGCACGCAACATGTCTTCCAAGGTTTGGATAGTTCTCTCACTTTGTCCGTCGGTCTGTGGATGGTAGGTTGTACTCATGTCCAGCCTAGTTCCTAGGGAACTTTGTAATGACTGCCAGAACCTCGAAGTGAATCTACTATCTCGGTCCGAGATGATAGATAAAGGAACACCGTGCAGCCTTACAATCTCCCTAATGTAAGTTCTGGTAAGTTTCTCCATCTTGTCTGTTTCTTTGATCGGTAGGAAGTGTGCAGACTTGGTCAGTCTATCGACGATGACCCATATGGAATCAAGTCCACCCGTCGTCTTGGGCAACATGGTTATGAAGTCCATAGTGGTCCACTCCCACTTCCATTCTGGTACCTCCGGTTGCTGTAGGAGACCGGAGGGTTTCTGGTATTCGACCTTGACCTTTGCGCAAGTAAGGCATTTACTCACGTAGGTAGCAATATCTGCTTTCATGTTAGGCCACCGGTATAACTTTTTAAGATCCAGATACATCTTATCTGAACCCGGGTGGACGGAATAACGAGTGTTGTGAGCTTCCGTCATGACCAAGTCTCTGAAGCCACCGTGTTTCGGTGTCCAGATCCGATCCATGAGGTACAAGGCTCCGCCACCCTTGAATTCCAAGTTCTTATCCATCCCTCTAAGGGATTCACCAGCCATGTTTTCAGGTTTCAAAGCGTCGAGCTGAGCCTCCTTTATTTGTGTGGAAAAGTGTGAATGGATAGTTAGAGTCAAAGATTTGACTCTACGACCAGTATATTCTTTCCGACTTAGGGCGTCGGCTACTACATTGGCTTTACCCGGATGATAACGAATTTCACACTCATAATCACTGAGCAGCTCGACCCACCGTCGTTGTCTCATGTTGAGTTCTTTCTGGTCGAAAATGTGTTGCAGACTCTTATGGTCTGTAAAGATCGTGCTTTTCGTACCGTACAGGTAATGTCGCCAAATCTTCAGAGCAAACACAACTGCCCCTAGTTCAAGATCGTGGTTTGTGTAGTTAACCTCATGTGTCTTCAGCTGTCTCGAGGCATAGGCTATGACTTTCCCTCACTGCATCAGAACACATCCGAGCCCTTCGTTTGATGCGTCGCAATAGACTACGAAATCGTCTATCCCTTCGGGGAGGGACAGTATTCGTGCGGTGCACAAGGCTCGCTTGAGTGTTTGGAACGCTCTTTCTTGTTTCTCTTCCCAGTCAAAGGCTACGCCCTTCTGGGTCAGGATTGTCAGAGGTTTCGCGATGCTGGAGAAGTTCTCAATGAACCTGCGATAGTAGCCAGCGAGACCTAGAAATTGACGAATTTTTGTAGGTGTCTTAGGTGCTGACCAGTTCTCAATGGCCTTGATTTTGGAGGGGTCCACGTGTATTCCCTCCTCGCTAACAACATAGCCCATAAATTCGACTCGTCGAATCCAAAATTCACATTTGGAGAACTTCGCGTAGAGCTTCTCCGCTCGCAATGTTTCTAAGATTCTACGGAGATGTTGACTATGCTCCTCCTTACTTCGAGAGTAGATGAGTATGTCATCAATGAAGACGATGCCGAACTGATCCAAGTAAGGACGACGCACCCTATTCATCAAATCCATGAATACTGCAGGCGCGTTAGTTAATCCGAACAGCATCACTACAAACTCGTAGTGCCCATAACGAGTTCAGAAGGCTGTCTTGGGAACATCCTCCTCTAACACTCGTAGTTGGTGATATCCGGATCGTAGATCTATCTTTGAGAAGTAATTGGCTCCTTGAAGTTGATCAAACAAATCGTCTATGCGGGGCAAGGGATAACGATTTTTAATGGTAAGTTTGTTGAGTTCTCTATAGTCGATGCACATGCGAAACGATCCATCCTTCTTCTTGATGAACAAGACCGGTGCTCCCCATAGTGAGAAGCTTGGTCGAATAAATCCCTTCTTGAGAAGTTCGTTAAGTTGACTGGAAAGTTCCTGTATTTCGGCCGGTGCCAGACGATAAGGAGATTTGGCTACGGGGGTAGCCCCTGGCACTAAGTCGATTCTGAACTCGACTTGGCGTTGCGGTGGTAAACCGGGAAGTTCTTCTGGGAATATGTCGGGGAAGTCGCGTACTTTAGGGATGTTCTGAATGTTTTTTGTTTCTTGACTTGTATCAACAACGTGTGCGATGAATGCATGGTACTCCTTTCGCAAACACTTCTGGGCTTGAATGCACGAAATGATGCGAAGGCTCGTACTAGGTTTGTCGCCATAGATAACTAAAGTTTCGTTGTTAGGAAGGTTAAGACGGACTTCTTTTTCAAAGCACATGATGTCGGCGCGAAGAAGACTCATCCAATCCATACCGATGATAACGTCGAAACATTTAATAGGAACTGGCATGAGATCTATCTTGAAAGTATGGCCATCTAAAGTTAAGGTACAACCTACGTATATGCAGTTAGTGTTGGATTAATGTCTAAGTCCATAACTATATTTGGTAAGACTTGACCCGACCCGGCATGGTCCATTTGGGTTGCATACCATCATGCACTTGGATGAGAGAAATAAGACACTTATGGTTATTAATATATTATAAGTTCTAGTATATTAATAATAAGAATAATAGGATTATTTAATTAGTATTGATCAAGAATTAATCTAGGATTAATTAAGTGATCAAAAGAAGACTAATTAAATATATGGGTTGATTGTGTAAATCATCCATACTTGTATAGTGGGCTAATGCTCCATGGATAATCAAGTTGGGCTAAAACCCATATGATGCTCCATGGTGTATTTGAACCCATGGATCCAAGGAAATGGAAAGTCATGACAATTAGGATTTACCCTAATTGTGTAACTATATAAGCATCTTATTATTGAGGAAAAATCGGTCACTAGAGACACTAGTGTGTGAAGTGAAAGGGCTAGCCGATTTTGATGAGTGTAGAATTCTCTCAAGTCATTCCAAGTGTTTTGATGATTGTGATTTCATTTGAGGTGTCACACTTGGGGCACTAGGCACTCAAGCTTCATGAAGACTTTCTACACCAAAGAGGTATGTATTCTATCTTGCTATAGTTATTGTTTTGTATGCTAGATTAGGATAATACCTTGGAAGTTCTTATTTGTATGTATAATAGAGAAAAAATAGATCCAAGGTATTTAGGGTTGCATGTACACTTAGGAGTGTTAGAATGCTCAAAACCCAACAGTGGTATCAGAGCCTAGGCTTGTTTTCTTGTTATACCTGCAATAGAAGCTGAAAAAACAAATCTGGTGCTGTCTGGCCATCAGACTCGGCGAGTCCATCAGGAGACTCGACGAGTCCATGCCCAAAAAGTGATGAATTCGATCCAACTCGCCGAGTTTGTTCATGCACTCGACGAGTTGGACCCCCAGACAGCATATTTTCGAGTTTTTTGGCTAGAAATGGACTAGGAACATTACCCTAAGTTGTTTTTGATCTTATAAACTTGTTTTGATGTGGTAATGTTCATGCTAATCCATTTTCAAAGATAATTGTCAATAGATTCATGTTTTGTATTAGTTTAAGGTTTAGACTAATTACATGAAAAAGTTTGATTTGAATTATCTTGTTCTTATGAGTTGCTTAGATTAATAGAAATGTTGAGTGAAATAGTTGTTTTCAATCCATTTTAATCTAAGAGTTGAGTATAAAATGTGTTTGTGTAACTTGTCCTCAAGTTACATGAAGAGTCACATTAAAGACTCATAAAACTCATAATAGTTGGCAATGGTTACAAAATGAAGAGTCTTGTGTCATTGAATAACTTTTTATGACTCCATAACTTGTCCTCAAGTTATGGAAGTTCAAGAGTCACTTCATTAAAGAAAAATATGTAACCATAATTAAATCCATAAGTTATAAAATAAAGAAAAAGTTAGTTCTTTTATTAGTTTAAAGTCTTCCATAACTTGTCCTCAAGTTATGGAACTTGAAGAGTTTTTGGATTAAAACTACTTTAAACACTTAAGTTATGGAAATTAATTAGTTTTGAATAGTTTCAAAACTTGCCCTCAAGTTTTGGAATTTGAAAAGTTTTCAAGTATGAATACTTTAATTCCATGTTAGCCCTTAGAATTTTAAAA
Source organism: Lactuca sativa (assembly GCF_002870075.4). Classification (NCBI taxonomy): domain Eukaryota; kingdom Viridiplantae; phylum Streptophyta; class Magnoliopsida; order Asterales; family Asteraceae; genus Lactuca; species Lactuca sativa. The sequence continues at coordinate 53,092,589 of NC_056627.2, forward strand.
GTTAAAATTCAACCCTTATACTTTATAATATTATAAGTTAATAATATATATATGTATAAGAGTAAAGTCAGTCTTACCGCTAGTACGCCTCATTCACGAAGCCGGTCTATAAGGTGGGTATAAGGTTGTTGCCTATAAAATGGCAACTTAATGGGTGTCCACTCTCACCCACCGCTTGCTTGACTGGTGGAGGGTCGTTAGTCGAACGGGTTTGACAGGACTAGAATTCTCCCTTCATTAAAAGTATTTAATGATAATACTAAGTAACTAAACTCTTAATAATACCCAATCTTAGTTACTTAGGAAAAATGTGAATAAGGTGCTAACCCATGAAATTACACTTTACACTTTGTCTAAGTCGTTAGTGGAGCGTGTGTGGTTAACCGGCACACTAACTTGGACTTAACAAGGTAGGTAAAGGGTGACTTAATATTTATCATAGTATCGATGGAGCGTGTGTGGTTAACCGGCACATCGATTGAGGGGTAATTTATTAAGGGTACCAAGTGATTTGCATGGTTACTTCACACCTTGTTTTGTGATCCTCGGCATCCCAGTCACAAAACCTGAAGGGCACACTCGAGATTGAAACATGCCATTGAACAGTTCAATGAATCTCAAAGATCTAGGAGTTTCAAAACCAATTAAAACCTAATAATACATTTCGTTTATCTTGGTGGAAATTGGTGAATCGTCATTCACCTACCTTCAAATATTTTATAGCTTGGATTACGGCATACCTCTTCTAAGTTATAAAATAGTTTGTTGGGTCCTAGCCTTAATATTTCATATTGGGTGTCATATTAAGGACTTTAAATCAACTATCTTGAATATCTCCCAAAAGATGTCTGGTTTAGACACCTATGATCTTCCCAAATCTCTTGAAACAAGGTTTCCTAATGAAGATGATGTCCCATGGATATCATACTTCTTCACCTCTTCAAATTATTCTCCCTAACCCACAAGTTCTTGAAAAGTTTAAGGTCACTCAGGCCCTATTGGCAAGGCAAGGTCTAGGTGTGGTCACATCTTGGAGATGTAGTCACATATTGACAAGCCGGGAGAGTTGGGTGTCAAAGTCTTGAGAAAGTTGGTGGTTCAATCACTTTCTAAGTCATATAGTGAGTTCCTTTGGGACACCTATGAAACAGACTATGACAAGACCCTTAATGATCTTATCTATTTGCTAAGATCAACTTCCTAAAACTTTATGGACATTGACAATGATGACATTGGATATCTAGTAAAGCATTCTCTTCCCAATGGAAAGGGATCGGCCATAGTCAACTCGGTTGACCAAATGGTAAAGAGAAAAGCTAAGTCTGTGATAGTCTCGTGTACCATTATCAAAGGGTCCATATGTTTATATTGCCAAAGAAAGGGGCATTGGTTGCGAAGCTGCCAAATTTACCTAAGGATGTTAAAGTCAATTAGTTTGACTCTACTTCAGGTAAATTCCACTATCTAACTCTGTTAAGTTTCTATTCTGAGATTCTTGATACATGATGTGACTGGGTCACATGGTGATGTTTTAAGAATGAAAGAAAAGTAAAGAAACTTAAAGAAAGAATATGCTGAATCTGATCGCATAGATAGATTTCTATCGCATAGTTTGAAAAAATTGGATTCTTGAGCTACTTCTTAGGAGTTATGATATATTGCTTAGGAATAGATAACAACAAGTTTTCATATGCTTATGGATTGTAAGGATAAGTTTTTTCCGCAAAGTTTTAAAATAAAAGAAAAATTTTTGATTTTATTTATTTTAAAAATATCCTTACAGTGGCATTTGAGGAAAAATTGTTGCTTATATAATTCCGTTAAGAGCAAGAGTGGAAATATGAAATTGATTCTTTCATTTGTGGTAATGTCTAAATTTACCAAATAAGGAAAGATTCTCATCACCCAAGTTTCAAGTGGACCGGAACTTGGAATCATGCAAGTTGTATAGCATGATGAATGAGAACTTTCAAGTTTTGGAAAATTAAGACTAATTACTTGTTCACATGGATGTGTGAGTCAAGTAAAGGACTAAGGGATCGAGTACACATTCTTGTGCACTGGTCAAGCCCACCACAAAAGATTGATAAAACTATTCGTCATAGTTTACTAAAGCACAGTAAATATGATTATACTTACAAGCTTAAGTGTAATTCTGAGACATTGGAAAAAGGTTCCAATGTATGGCAGAGCGAATAAGAAGAATCAATTTAGGCAGAAGGATAAAAGTTTCTCAAATCTGAAAAGATGGGAGAGTACTTTAGTATCAGTTTTTGTGATCATCTTAATGATTAAGAAACCATATCAAAATTAGTTCTCTAAGGAAATCTTAGTGCATTCTTATGACTAAGAAGAGGGATCTTGAATTGTTGAAATGGTTAAATCAAGAAGATGAGTCATACTTCGTTCCAATACAAGTCTTAGAGTCACACTCCAAGATTGTAACTTGAGTGACATGTCTCAAAAGAAGGTTAAAACACTTGTCAAATGTAAGAGTAAAAGTTTTTCTACTCTTGTACATTTGAAATTGGTAAGTTGTGATGTTTTGGATAAAACAAAGACCAACTTAGGCCAGTTGGGTAAAGTGTTTTTCTTGATTAGAATCCGCACTATCTCTTGGATGTTTGACAAGGGAGTCTTATATGTCAAGAGGACAGTGGGAGTCTTAAAGGTCTTGAAAGTCTCAAGAACTAATCAAGAATAAAACCTGAAGTTCTTCACTAGCACACGACTTGAGGTTTATAACCTATCGTGTTGACATATTCTGTGCCCATTCCAGTTAAAGTTGACTTTGCATATGAGTTCTTAGAGTTCTCAATGTGTTGCATAACGACTTGGAAGCAATGGTAGGCCCTTGAGCTGCCAGGTGGCAAGAAATTAAGATTGAGTTCAGTCCATATGAGTTTGGATTTGTCATTATCCTTGTCTTGTGACTATGATTTTGACAATTCACATGGATAAGAACACATACACCATTAAATCTAAGTGTCATAAGGTTTCTCTCCGATTCATGAAAATGATGGTGAGGAAACACTTTCACTAAGTAGATTTTAGCTAGATAGCAATTGTGATATTTGCATTCTCAAAGTCGTTAGTGGAGCGCGTGTGGTTAACCGGCACACTAACATGGACTTGTGAGAAGTGGCAAAAAGGTCTAAACATTATGATTACGACATCCCTCTTCATAATTGTTTAGATACACAAGTGTGCTATCTAAGGGAAGGTGTATGATTTTGATAAAGTCTTATCAAAACAATCTAGTATCAGAAATCTGAACTTTGGTAAGAAAGTCAATGGAGTATTGATTTCTAGAAGTCCAGGTGATTTCTGAGAACATGACAAAGCTAGTGGGAGCATAAGTGTTATGTTAAGTATTGCAAGCTAGCAATGTTAATTATAGAAAGCAAAAGTTTCAATTGGGAAAAAGTTGTTTTGCTATAATTAAGGGAGAGGAAATTATGCTTCATCTCAAATCTATAAGCTTAGATCGTGAGGTTTTAATCATTTAGTCAAGCATATATATGAATTTCATGTTGGAATGGCTCAACATAAGGAAATTCTGCATATGGGTCCATTATTTGCGTTCTAAAATTCGATTATGATTACGGCATCCCTTTTCATAATCTGAATTATGAGAACTTGGCAAATTGAAATGGAAATATTATAGCAAAAGACTAGTTTAGTCTTTATGTGAGACATCATGAATCGTGTCCCATATGCTTCGGATATAGGATCAATTACATGTGCTATAATCATCCGTTCTAAAATTTTCCAAATGCCTGGGGCATTAAGAAGGGAAAAGGTTTAGAACTGGATATGACTAAAAGGATTAAACAATTGTCGAGGGCAATCTAAGGTTTACCAAAGATTGGTTACTCAAGGACAATTGGAAGTATAGTGATAATTCTGGAAGGACCATATTGACATAATCTGTAAGGAGGCAACTCTTGTTCAGAAGTGATAGTCAAAATGGAATCTGGAAATGTTTCAAAGTTAGAATTTTCAATCTGTGTAAGATTAAGGAAACTTAATGCAAGAAGGATATTTCCAAGGAGTTGATCTCCTTTGGAATACTCTGTAATGATTGTTGCCAAGTCTTTGTGAGTATGTGCATAATCGTTACAAGAGGATCAATGCATATAAGTTTAGAATCTGACAGATTCCAGTAAATGGCATGAATTTGGAATTCTTGCATTTGCAGTAAGGATTTGGGAGTGTGAAAAGAGAATCATTGAAGTTATGTTCAATGGATCTAGTTCACAAAGTAAAGATCATAGACAAACATAGTATGCATACTTAGTGTGTGGCATGACTAGTGTTTTGAAAAAAAACATAGTGTACATGCTTGGAGCATGGGACAACTATTGTTTTAAATTCAAGAATAAAGTTGATAGCTGAAACAGTGTACAATGAATAATGTGTAATCATATGGTGATAAATAAAAGGTGTTTTATTTATGTTCAAAGGGTTGATACCATATTGGATTCAATTATTATTGTGTTTCACTTTGCATGTTTTGACTTCCCGAATAAACTAGGTTATTCTTCCGGAATGACTAAGTTATTCAAACCATCCACAGTCGGTCGTATTTTGGAAGTAGATATGAATTAAGACTGTCATGATGGGTTGTAGAGGTCTAAGGTGTTGGACAAGGCTACAACAATCATGAGTGCTCATAAGTTCTGAGTATTGGATTCAACCCGCGCTCATTGGAATCACTTCATGGATTTTATCACGAGTGATCATGAGACGATAATATCTTATATTCTTCAAACCTAGAGATATGAGTTGTTACTATGAGTTGATAGTACATTGATTGCACGAAACCGCATTTGGTAACTCTGTGCTATAAAACGTGCCTTTGTGTATGATTCAACAAGTAGTAGAACAAGCCATATGAGTCGAAGTTTATCCATTCCTTTTATCTTCGGGATAAAAGTGATATCTGTGGGCCCCTCGATGATTTGATGATGACAAATGGAAGTGCTCGGCCGGGCCAGGACTGATTTGATTTGTTCAATTAGTCAGTTGTCATAAATCGGAAATCGGGAAACAACAAATGGACAGAGAGAATGATTATAATCCATGTCTCAGTCCATATGATATCTAGAATGGAGGAATATATGATCCCTTATCTAATGGACAAGTCACTGACAAAGGTCAGAGTTCATCTACAAGGTCAGAGTTCGACAGAAGCTTTTGAGAGCTATGATTGCCGGTTGGTTCCTGAAGTCATACGCAATAATAGTTTTAGACTTATCCAAGTGGGAGACTGTTGGATTAATGTCTAAGTCCATAACTATATTTGGTAAGACTTGACCCGACCCGGCATGGTCCATTTGGGTTGCATACCATCATGCACTTGGATGAGAGAAATAAGACACTTATGGTTATTAATATATTATAAGTTCTAGTATATTAATAATAAGAATAATAAGATTATTTAATTAGTATTGATCAAGAATTAATCTAGGATTAATTAAGTGATCAAAAGAAGACTAATTAAATATATGGGTTGATTGTGTAAATCATCCATACTTGTATAGTGGGCTAATGCTCCATGGATAATCAAGTTGGGCTAAAACCCATATGATGCTCCATGGATGCTCCATGGTGTATTTGAACCCATGGATCCAAGGAAATGGAAAGTCATGACAATTAGGATTTACCCTAATTGTGTAACTATATAAGCATCTTATTATTGAGGAAAAATCGGTCACTAGAGACACTAGTGTGTGAAGTGAAAGGGCTAGCCGATTTTGATGAGTGTAGAATTCTCTCAAGTCATTCCAAGTGTTTTGATGATTGTGATTTCATTTGAGGTGTCACACTTGGGGCACTAGGCACTCAAGCTTCATGAAGACTTTCTACACCAAAGAGGTATGTATTCTATCTTGCTATAGTTATTGTTTTGTATGCTAGATTAGGATAATACCTTGGAAGTTCTTATTTGTATGTATAATAGAGAAAACATAGATCCAAGGTATTTAGGATTGCATGTACACTTAGGAGTGTTAGAATGCTCAAAACCCAACAGTTAGTACTCTCTGTTTTCCCGTTAGCCATTTCTACCGTGAATGAACTATCTAATGCACATGGTTTTTGTTTAAGTAGGTGTGCAAATTTGTGATTTACAAAACTTTTCTCTGCTCCACTATCGAAAAGTATGCATGCATATGAGTTATAGAGGAGGAACGTACCAGTAACTATCGTGGAATCAGCTACTGCTTCCTCGTGACCTGGGGCCATAACTCTTCCTACTCCGCCAGCCATTCCTGCTTTAGGGCAGTTCCTCTTGTAGTGGCCCACTTTGCCACAACCGTAGCAAGATTGGCCCATACCGGCGTTAGGAACCTGGGCGGCCTGAGCTGTTGGAGTCTTGCAGAAACGGACTGTGTGTCCCTTCCTGTTGCAGTTAGAGCACTGCATCTCCTTGCAAGTTCGGTGGTGGTGGAAGTTGCACTTGGTGCACTTCGGGAGAGTTACAGCATATGTTTTTGCTGGTAAGGGGTTCGCAGGGACTACGGGAGTAACTGTGGCAGCATTGATCGTCACAAGTTGTTGTTTCTTGGAGGATCCTTGTGAAGTCCCTCTTTTCCTCTTATTCTACCCCTTCCTGTTGTGGTCGGGGTTGGACTTTTGTGGTACGGGTATAGGGATTGATGGGTTTTGAGGTTTCCGGTGATCGATGAGAGATTGTGCCAGTTCCTTGGCGCTATCGAAGGTAATAGTCCTGGAAGCGATCACATTTGACTGGATCTGGGGCGACAGTCCCCAGATATATCTCTCTATCTTTTTGCTCTAGAGAGCAACCATGTCAGGGCATAAGTTCGCCAGATCACAAAACCTATTTGTGTAGGTCGTGATGTCAGATCCAACCATTTGAAGACCCCATAATTCTTGTTCGAGTTTTTGTACTTCACCTTGAGGACAATATTCTTTCATCAGCATGTCTTTCAAATTTTCCCAGCCGATGGAATATGCCACCACCAAGGTCAGATAGTTAACATGGCTGTTCCACCAGGTTAGTGCTCCGTCAGAGAAGGTACAAGCTGCAAACTTGACCTTGTTGTCCTCCTTACAAGCACAGATTTCAAAGACAGATTCCATCTTTTCAATCCATTGTCTCAACACCATAACACCCCCAGTTCCGTTGAAGCTGCGGGGGTTGGCGTTCGTGAAGTCCTTGTAGGTGCATCCCTGAGGATGTCCATGGCTTTCGTCGTGGTTCGAGGGTGGTGCACCTGTTCCTGATCCACTAGGAGCAGGAGCGTTGATTGCTGACACAGCAGCTGCAACTGCTGCTGTGAAAGCTTCCTGGAACATGTTGTCATCGAAAGGATTAGGTGGTTGAAGAGGTTCAGGTGGTGGTATCGGTGCTTCGTTGTTTGGGTTACGTCTTGTACTTCTGCGTGGCGGCATCTTTAACTATACGTTTAAAAGATGACGACATGGATAAGAATAAATGATTAATGAATGTGTCTCATGGACTAATTCCCCATAGCCCAACAATAGAAGGAATAGTATGACTAAATGAAGATAACAGTATTTGGATAATAATTTCCCTATGATTAGATATATGTCAATAATACTGGAATTACAGATGTAACAAGTTCGAGAAAAATGGCCTAGAAGTAGGCTTTACATCAACCAAGATGGAAAATTTTGACAGAATTAAGACTAGATCAAGACCTAACAGGTCTAAGATTTATACAGATAGGAAATTAGACCAAAGTTTTACATAAACTAGGTTATATCCAAATGATGAGTTGACGAGATTCTATCGGCGACGAGAACTGCTAGCATGAGTTCTCGATCCCGACAGTAGACGTTCCATGTCCCTCATACGCCTGTCAGCTCTCACTTGCTGAGCTCGAAGTTCCCTAACTTCAGCTTGAGTTTCAGCAAGTTCCCTCTGCAGATTTGCATTGCGGACCAGAGTCCTTTCATGAGCAGACTCTAGTTGGCGAATGTGGACAGTGTTAATGCCAGATTTGGCTTCAATCTCCACGACCCGGTCAATAGTTGCCTGACCCAGTATCGTGTTTCTGGAAATTCTACGAACTATGATGGGTAGGACCCTGTCAGCAGAACCTCCTTCAGTGAGGTTGTAGAAACTTCGGTCTCCATTGTAGGGAATGGGCTGAACTTGTTCCTGGCTCCATCTAGCCAAGTTAGTAGCCCACAGAGGCGTGGGTCCATGAAACGCACGACGGGGGTTCAGGTTTGGGTTTTGAGCAGCTGGGGGTAGGTTGTTGACTTCAGGCTCTGAGTCAGAACTATCGGAAAAACCCTCAGCATGGTGATCATCCAATGGGATTGGGTGATCATCTTCTGGTTCTGCCTCTAGCCAACCAGCATTGCCTTGGTTTGGGAAGTAAGGATCGCCATGGTGAAATCCATCCATTTTAATCTACGCGCGAAAAGGGATATAAGAAATAGCTAAATAGACGAACTGACTAAGATAATTACAGCAGGATGGAGGAATGGTTAGTTCCGATATCGATCTATCTATGATAAGTGATAACCCCTGACATCCGTAGATGTTCATCACCCACTATTGCTAACAGCTGGGTTCCGGAATGTTTAGTCCCGTCCATATATCCCGAGGTATTGGGGATAGAGTCCTGACTAGATATCCCGAGGTACTAGGGATATGTAGGAAGATTTACACAGTACTAATAAATCATCCTCGCAATTCGAGATACAAGTATTCATGTTAATATACACAGGTAAATGTATCTACGTAAAGGTACTCATGTAATGTGTTCATGTAAGCGTGATCATGTATCATGTAAGTATATGTAAACGTACTCAGGTATCACATAATCAACTATAAATGTACTCTTGTATCAGGTAATGTACTGGTATAGACTCATGAATGAACTGACTCTTGTGTGATTCCTTGTAATAGGAATTATGTTTGATATCTCCAAATTATCCCTATGATAATTTACTGAAAGGTAATTTGTTGTTCAAGTAGGTTTATACACTCTTAATACTCAAGGGTGTGAGAAACTAAATGAAAGATGTAAACTGTAACATCAATACATATATAAGAATATAAGTGTATATGCATAGTTTAGTTCAAGAATGTAAAATGGTTTTGTAAGACATCTTATGGGTTTTGAAAAATAATTAACAATGACTTGATGTCATTTTAATAAACATTTCAAAAGTAAAACATTTGATAACAAAGTATTTTTAAGATTTAAAACCATTTCATGCATCACATTTTGTAGTATGTGAAATCTGTTGAATGAAAACACAGTTATAAAATACATATAGATGATTTAATAATATGTTGTTTTCTACTTGTATTCCCCCCCCCCCCCCCCATTAAAGCATTTAAAATCATTTAAAACATTGATTAGGGGTATGAACTCACATGTAGATGGTGATTCGGATGAACCGGACAGTATAGGTTTGCTAGGTGTCAAGCGAGGACTTGTACACACACTACGATCCTAATGAACATATAATCACACATATATGCACTCAATTAATCTCCAATCACTAATTGATAATGTTAAGACATCCTAGACATAATAAACACTTTATATAAGTGTTTTAAGCACTAAGGATTGCATCTAAGCTATTTTGGGACAAGGCACTTGTGTTTAGGGTTCCAAAGGACCCCGTATATGAGTTTACTCCCCATATACCATCACACATGGAGTTTACGGTTGTAAACTCTTGAGTTTACGGCCGTAAACTCCCAACCATGGGGTTATTGTGTGTTTTGAAGTCCCAAATGATTCCTAGAATTATTCCAACTTGCTGGTTCAATTCTTGAAAGGGTTTAATGCCTAGAAACATTCCCTAGAGGAGTTTACGGCCCCAAGGCCATTTCCTTTGGAGATTACGACCTTAAACTCACATGGAATGGTGTTTTTGTTGTTTTCAAGTCTCTTGCATATGAAGGATAGGTTCTAGACTTTTACCTAAAGCATATGAAGGCATTAGGCACACTTTGGTGCCCCTTTAATGAGTTTACGGCCCATGAACCAAGTCATGGCCATAAACTCACTTTGCAAGGTGATTCTTATGTGTTTAAGGCCCTTGATTTATTGGGAACAAGTCTAGGTAAAAGTCCAAGGCTTTAGGTGCCATAAAAGCACCATTTGGTGCTTGAATTTGGAGTTTACGGCCTAAGAAATTCTTGGGCCATGAACTCCCAAACTTGGGTGGTTCTTTCTTGATTTCATGTCCCTAACACATATAAATGAGTCTAAGGCAGTAGCATAACACAAGGGTCGGTCTCGGCTTTGTTTCGGGAGTTTACCGCCCAAGAACACCTTGGGGAGTAAACTCCTAAATCTAGTGATTTAGCCTTCTAAATCATGTTATAACTACATATAAAGTTTTCTAACACTACTAGAAAGAGTTACTCACGTTTTGGTATAAAAACCCGAAGATCCGTGAGAGAGAAAATGGCTTTTCTCTAGTTGGAAATGCGAATAATGAATGAACTTGGTTCAGAATTCTACTTATAGTCCTGAGATATTTTTGGTAGAAAATATTTTTATTCGTGAAATGATCTCTAATATAATAGAGTGTTGGGATAACAGTGTTGCACAAAACCCTAGTACACCCACTCTCCTGATATTTCCTGAAGTGTAAACCCTGAATTACTCAAACTTAGGCGAAAAAGTCTGAAAGTTAACTATGACTGCTATAACTTCTATTGAAGTGATATAGTTTGTACAGAATGGAAATTTCGGGTTGTCACATAACCCGCATCATCTCATGATCTATGCTCTTGAACATCATAGACTTCAAAGACCTTCTCAAGGTGTTGCTAGGAAAAAAAATCTCTTCATCTCTTTTTCGAAACCGAAACATCAAAGCAAAGGTGAGTTCATACCCCTTGTCTTTTTTTTACTTGTTTTTGGGGGAGAATACAAGTTGATTTGTATAGATCTATGTGTATATGCATGATTATGTGTGTTCTCCATAAATGATTTGGTGATTGTGTGTTTAACTTTAGATCATTACTTGAACATGAAGTTTATCACTTGGATCTTCATAAGAACATTGATAAAAGTATGTTTTATCACATATAATACATTTAAACTAGTAGATCTGAGATTTATCCACTTTAAATAGCAAAAATGAATGTTGTGTTGTAAGATCTATAAATTAAACTCATAAAACAGCCCTTGACAGGAAAGTTTTGGTCCAATCTCGGACTGTTTTGACCCTCTTAATGGAAGTATTTTTCAAAACTGTTTTACATGGATAAATTTCAGATTTATACATTTAAAATGAGTACTCTCACGTTTTCATACGATTTTTCTACAATTTTTGGCAAAATTTACAAAACCGTCTATCATATTTGAAATATTTTCGGATCAACCTGTGAAGGTGAGCAATTTCACAATCTTTAGAAGCCATTAAAAATTATGAGAAAAATTTTGAACAAAGTAGACAAAATTTCCAAACTTCCAGAATTTACAGATCCAAATTTAGACTTACGATGATTTTTCTACAAATTTTCCAACAACTAGCTCAGAAAAGCCCAAAACCAGAAAATTGTGTGTTTTCACAAATATAAAACCAAAAATGATATTTTTGACAAAAATGGGTTGAAAATGTTATTTTTACCACAAACTAGTCATCAACACAAGTTTTGAACAAAATGGAGATTAAAGTGTTATTCTTACAAAAATTGGGCCTTAATTGTAAATTTTTTGCTTATTGGGCCAAGAACGTCATTTTTTTTACAAAAAGTGGACTTTTATACTATTTAAGTGAATACTTGAACCAAAACCAACGATAAACTAACAAACGGATTAATTTGATCATTTTCTAAGTTATCGGACCTTAGTGGCCCATTTTTATGTGTAATAGGTCCTGTATACTATTTACATGTTGATTGGACCTCATTGACCCATTAACATGTGCGACGGACCTTGGATACTATTTGTATGCTATTTGGGCCTGTAAATACCTTATATGTGAAATGGGCCTTAGTTGTCCTTTCATATATATATATATATATATATATATATATATATATATATATATATATATATATATATATATATATATATATATATATATATATATATATATATATATATATATATATCGGGCCCATGTTATATAATCTCTTTCCAATTGGGCCTTGAAATGATTTACATGTTTAGCGATGCCATAGTGGTTCACTTACATGGATCATTGGGCCTGGAATGAGTTTATACTTTTTTTCGCATAAATTCGATTAAGGATCTAGTGAGTTTTTATCGGTTGGCACCTATTAAGTGTACGATCGTAGCCTGTAGTTATAACCAGAGTCTCTTGAAGGGAGAGCAGGGATTTGTGTATAGATCTATACGGGGATGACACCCCACACCTGATCTGTTCGCTAAAAGTAGACTAACTCAATCTAGGGTGACGAAAACCTTATTCTATTTTTCCGTCGACGTCCACGACGCCAAGACAGGTGAAATTGTCATTAATTTGTATGGTTATGACGGCTCGCTTAAAGGAATTAACGTTATGAATTTTATGGAAGAGCATTCTCTTTTCTCTTGGATTACTCGGAAATATACTCTTACTAGTACTCAACCTTGGGGGTTGGTATGGCAACTTTCTCTTTTACAGACAACATCGGGTTGTCTGGGAATACTCTCTTTACTTGCTCTTTACATTCTCTCTACATTCTCTTTACCCTTTTTAGTCAAATAAACAATAACATACATGCATTAATACAATATCTAACACAAACACACTAAATAGTTTTTAGAAAATATTGGATTTTCTGGTGGTTTTCAAAGTTATACAAATCATTTTCACAAACATGCTTATGAACTCACCAACATTTTTATGTTGACCGTTTTCAAAATAACTTGTATTCTCAGGTAACCATTGAAGCAGGATGAACGAAACAAACTAATGGATATTGTGTTATATTTAGTTGCATCATACTCTTACTATTTTGGCATGTAATATTCAAATACAATACTCGATGTAAACAATGAATGTTGTAATATTACATGTGTGATGATGATGATGTTATGTTTCAATTATATTCACTGTAATGATATTTCAAGATTAAGTCATGCACAAGCCCCCGGACTTTTCCGCCACCTGGTTTGGGGGTGTGACAGATTAGTATCAGAGCATTGTTTATAGTGAACTAGCATATCTAATCATACAGGATATGCAACTATAAATACAATGGGACTAAACAACTCTAAACATAATAATTAAAATACATACCTATGTGTGCATTTTAGAATAATAACACAACAAGAACAGTAAAAGTCCTTGGAGGATTTGAAGATTGCTATTAAACTCGGGCAGTTATGTAGTCGTATTGGGGGTGAATGTAGCCTTATCAACTACATTCATTCAAAATACGACCAACATGTGTTTGGGAGTAATTGTGATGGGAAATGAATCAAAAACTTACCATTTAATTATCCAAAGAGCTTATAGAATCAAACCTAAACAAAATTAAATTACAATAGGAGTAATTGGTATGCTATTTGTTTCTAGTATTTATACCCCTTCGTGCAATACACTATAGACGAGTATCATTAGCCAAGAAAACCCTATCTCCCTAGTCAGGGGATAGCAGGGTGGCTCAACCCAGAGGAAGACCCAGAAGGAGACTCGGAGGAAGAACCAGAGGAGGAACATGAAGTAGAACTTACAGATGGACCCGCTGAGTCAATAGTGGACCTCGAAGAGGAAGAGCCCAAGGGAAATGATGATAATGCCTCAGATGTAGAATCTGATGTCATCAATCCTCCATGTAGGGCTAGAGTACCGACTTATCGTGTGGGCCCCCGTGGCCCCATGCCCCCTTAGGCACACGATATTTGGAGATAGAGTCACCAGCATGAGATACGACCACACAACGGTAGGAACTGAGGTCTCTTCGATCTTAGTCATAGAGGACCAGCTAACCGGGCCCTCCCAGTCATGGTCCGGCGCACCGAAGGTATTGATAACCAACCTCAAGACACCCCAAATCGAACGGAACAAATGCGGTTTGCTATTGAGAGAGATGATAGGCAAACACAGGAAGTGAATGGAGACTCCCGAGCGAGACAGATAGTTTGGGAAGTACGACTACGAGATACCGAACAACAAGTAGCTCGTCTCCGAGGTGCATCCACTTCATCAACACCACCACTAGACACTTTCTGCCACAATTAAGATCAGCCTTTTCTTTTTTCCCCCTTACTATCTGATATGACTCTCTTTCATGTACTAATGAAATGATTATGTGCTATCTTTATTTCGTGTTATTTCATAAATTCAATTATATGCACAACCAAACCCTCAAAACCGCTAGATACTTAAGGATCTCGAAACCAGAACAACCTATATACTCTAAGGATAGATGTAACGATCGTGCCAAATATGCGATTACCTACTACTGCGAATACATCATAGGGATGTAGATGGAAGCAGTGAGAATTATACAACAAGATGCAAAATTTATAGAGTACAACCATGAATGACGATCATTACTTACGATCTGGATTATCAACGTGCAGCAGGGAAATGCCACCCCGCAGGAATAACAAGCGCACCCGCGAGACACTACTCCTGCAGAGGGACTCTATTACATCCCAAGCTGCTGTAACAGCGGCAGTAACCGCTGCTATGGCACAGATCAACGCAAACAACACCAATGGAGGCGGGAATAGCATTGACAAATCCAGCCGAAGGAATCAAGGCGAAAACCAACAAGTGACAGCTTATCAAGGAACACTAAACCACAAGCTTAAGAGTAGGAAGCAAAATCCTGAAAGCAAGAGAAAGGGACAGCCAACTCAAAGGTTCTCAAAGAAGCAACATGTTGTTGCTGCTCATGCAACCATGACCCCTATCACACCAACATCAACGAGATCATATGCTGGAAGCCTTCCAAAATGCAACCAGTGCAAATTCCATCATAACGGACCCTGCCGAGAAATGTATTGTAAGAAATGCAACCGGAAGAATAACACCGCCAAATACTGTAGAACTTATCCATGTCAGAATCGTTAGCCAAACAAAAACAACAACAATCGCAACAACCTTAACAGCAACACTAATGATGAGACTAGTCACACCTGCTATGGGTGTGGAGGAACCGGTCACTTCAGGCTCAATTGCCCCAAGGATAACAATCAAGGAGCAGAAGGATCAGAAATGGTCCTGACCTTGGGTCAAGGCGAAGCAGTCTAAGACCCAACGGTTGTTATTGGTACGTTCCCACTTAACAACTCTTTCGCTTACCTCTTATTCAATAGTAAAGCTGAGCGAAGCTTTGTTAGTAACATAGTCAAACACTTACTAAAACCACAACCCTAGAGGCTAAACTAAGCCTTAACGATGGAGATGACTAATGGGAAAACCGAATCAACCCAGGGATATTTATGTAGGGAACATCTTAACACTAAGCAACCATTCATTTCAAATAAAAATTTAAGGCCAGTAAATAATAGGAGTTTTGATGTGATAATCCGCATGGTTGGGTTAAGCCCCCACCGTGCTGATATTATGTGTCGCGAGAAGGCCGTTTTCCTTCACCTCCCCAATCACGAAATTCTAATAATCTACGGTGATAAATATGGCACCAGTCCTTGCCTTATCTCGTGCATCAAGGCACAGAAGTGCCTGCACCAGAAGAACTACGTTCTCCATGCTCATGTTGTGGACAAGACCATGGAAGAAGTAAGCATACAAGGTATTCCAGTAGCATGCGACTTTCCGGATGTATTTCCCGAAGAACTTCTGGGAATACCCCAGAGAGACAGGTCAAATTTCGAATCGACCTCATACCAAGAACCACATCAATTGCCAATTCACCCTATAGGTTTAATCCCGCCGAAATTTCACAAGTTATCCAGTCAATTGAGAGGAATTTTTGCACAAAGAATTCATCGGACTAAGCTTCTCACCATTGAGAGCGTCAGTCTTGTTCTTCAAGAAGACGGATCCTTCAGAATGTGCATCGATTTTAGGAAATTGAATAAGCTCACTATCAAAAACCGATACCCACTTCCTCGGATTGACGACCTATTTGGCTAGCTCCAAGGAGCTAGTTACTTCTCTAAAATAGGTCTAAGACCCGGTTACCATCAGCTCCGAGTCCGAGAAGAGAACATTCCAAAAACTACCTTTTTAACTCGTCATGACCATTTCAAATTTGTTGTGATACCCTTCGGTCTAATGAATGCTCCCACGGTATTCATGGACCCTACGAACCAAGTTATCCCAACCATTCCTAGTTAGCCTTTTTATTATTTTCATCAATAACATACTCGTCTGCCCACGAAGCGAAAACGAAACACTGTCAACATCTACGACCAACCTTGAAAACATCAAAGCTGGATGGATAAATCTCTCGAAGTCAAAAGACGAAGCTTATTGTTATAAGAGTTGAGTTGGGCGCTATCCGGGTGATCGTCGATAGGTTAACCCAATCTGCCCATTTCCTGCTAGTACAGAAATCAAACAAGACAAAAAGGTTAGCTTGGATCTATATCGAGGAGATCGTGAGACTCCATGAAATATCGGTATCTACTATCTCGGATTGAGATAACAGAATTTCTTCAATACTTTGACAGTCACTTCGGAGGGCTATGGGAACATAGCTAGATATAAGCATTGCTTACCACCTTCAAACCAATAGCCAAAGCGAACGGACCATTCAAACACTCGAAGTCATGTTTCGAGCCTGAGTGTTTGAATTCAGCAATTCATGGGATACCCAGTTGCCCTTGATTAAATACTCTCGCAATAACAGGTATCGCACGAGCATCAAGGATGCTCTTTTCGAAGCTCTTTATGATCGTAAATGCATATCACTCGTCAGTACTCACACGGGACTAGAAAACTATTCGTGAGACGACAGAGAAGATAATCCAAATCAGAACTCGACTTCAAGCATCGCAAGACCGACAGAAGAGCTATGCTGACAAGCAGCGTAAGCCATTAGGATGTCAAGACAGGGATCATGTGTTATTAAAGGAATCTCCTTGGAAAGGAATGATTCGCTTTAGGAACCGAGAAAACTAAACCCACGATACATCGGATTGTTCAAGATTCTTGCTCGGATTGGTCCAAAGACTTATAGGCTGCAACTGCCTGTACAGCTCAGCAACGTACACCATGTATTCAGCGTATCAAATCTGAAAAAGTGCCTATCAGGCAAAACTCTTATCATTCCTTTAGAAAGAGGTCGAAATAAACAAGAATCTCTGGTTCGTCGAAGAACCAGTCGATGTATTGAATAAGGAAGTAAAGCATACAAAACAATGTCGCATTCTGATTGTGAAGGTTCGATGGAGTGCCAAGTGTGGATAGGAATTCACATATGAACGCGAACACTAGATGAAAAAGAAGTACCCTCGCCTATTCTCTCATTCATGATCCTATCTCTCAAAAGAATTTCAGGACGAAATTCCCTCTAACGGGGGATGATGTCACAACTGGCATTTTGCTAGGAAATTCTATTCCCATGTAAGCATCATCCATTGTAAAATCCTATACTCTATTCTCGTTCAAATACATCTCATATGTTCAACAAAGGGTTGGAAACCTTAGAAATCCCGGTTCAAGATTATTATGGACTAGAACTCTCTTATTGGGTCTAACGAACCAATAAACTTTCAACTTGACTACTTTGGGCCTAAAATTATCCATCTTATTTCTAATGGGCCTTATTAGTTTTCGATAAGGTGTCTAATTCCATAACTTATTTGGTACATACTTGACCTGACCCGGCATGGTCCATTTGGGTTGCACTTCACCCGAACTATTTATGGATAATTTTATGAGAGTTATACACATATGTTTATTAATATATTGTAAGTTATAATATATTAATATGAAGTTATTTAATTAGTCTTAGTCTTAAATTAATTATGAATTAATTTAGAGATTAAAAGGAAGACTAATTAAATTGTAGGCTATTGTTTTATATGGTGTGGGCTAACACTCATTTGTTAATGGGCTAGGCTTATATGGAAGTCCATGGATGATCCATGGAGCTTTTAACCCAAGGATCCTTGGAAAAGGAAAGGTCATGGGTTATTAGGGTTTCACCCTAACCATGCACACTATATAAGCATGCTTATGTTGCATGAAATAGCCACTAGTGTGGTTTTGTGTGTGTGGCCGATTTTCTATGTGTGTATACACTCTCTCAAAGTTTTCCAAGTGTTTGTGGTGATTTGTGATTCCATTTGAGGCATTCACACTATTGGTGCTTGGCTCTCAAACTCCAAGGAATCAATCACATCAAAAGGTATGTAATCTCATCTAACTCTTTTATGTTTAAATGTTCCCCATGCCATGTTAGATAGGTTATGAACCTTGGAAAATTATTATTTTGCATGTATTTAGACAAACATAGATCCAAGGTTTCTTAGGGTTGCATGCACACCTAGTATGTGTTAGATTGCTCAAAACCCAACAGTGGTATCAGAGCCTAGGCTTGTTTTCTTGAATACTTGATGCAGATTGCTGAAAATCAAAGTTTATTTGTTGTCTGCACAGCAGACTCGCCGAGTCCATGAAAGGGACTCGACGAGTCCAAGACAAAATTCATCCAACTCGGCGAGTTGGTTCATGCACTCGACGAGTTGGAACCCCAGACAGCATATCTTCGAGTTTTGGTGCTGGAATTGGTCTAGAATCATTACCTTAAACTGTTTTCGACTCATAAAACCTGTTTTTGATGTGGTAATGATGATGGTGGACCAATTTCAAAGTTATAATCAAAATTTCAATTTTATATGTGTTCATATGATTCTTGAAATTGTTGATGTGGATGTTCATGTTCATATGAGTTTCGTTAGATCATAGGAATTATTTGCAAATTGTTTGTTAGTTAATTCTTGATCTTATTGTGTTTTAATGGAATTCATATTTTGTCCTCAAGTTATGGAATTCCAAAAGTTTTTTCTTTTAAATGTATTTTTTAAGAAGTCATAAGTTATTACACTTTAGAAGAGTTTTTCTAATAAATGCTTTTATGGACTTCATAACTTGTCCTCAAGTTATGGATTTCCAAGTGACTCTTCATTAAAAGTATTAAACACTTAATTAAAACTCATAAGTTATGAATATCCAAAAGTTTATGAATTGTTCAAAACTTGCCCTCAAGTTTTGGAATTTGTAAAGTCTCACACAAACTTTAATTCCATACCCTAGAAGTTTTAAAAGTTAAAATTCTACCCTTATACTATTATAAGATTAATGGTTAATTATTATATATGTATAAGAACAAGTCGTTTTACCGTTAGTAGGCCTCATTCACGAAGCCGGTCTATAAGGTGGGTATAAGGTTGTTGCCTATAAAATGGCAACTTAATGGGTGTCCACTCTCACCCACCGCTTGCTTGATCGATGGAGGGTCGTTAGCCGAACGGGTAGGACAATGACTTTAAATCCTCATTAAAAGTATAATGATTATTATAAAGTAACTAAATATTTTTTTATTTAATTCCCAATCTTAGTTACTTTAGGAAAAATGTGAATTTGGTGCTAGCCCATGGAATTCACACTTTGTACCTTACCAAGTCGTTGGTGGAGCGTGTGTGGTTAACCGACACACTAACTTGGACTAGTAAGGATCACGAAGGGTGACTTAATGTTTGTCATAGATCAATGGAGCGTGTGTGGTTAAACGGCACATTGATTAGGTGATAATATTAAGGGTACCAAGTGAATTGGTATGGTTATTCACACCTTGTTTTGTGGTCCTCGGCATCCCAGTCACAAAATTTGAGAGGGCACACTCGAGATGGAAACATGCCATTGAAAAGTTCAATGAATCTCAAAAGATCTAGGAATTTCAAATCCAATTAAAACCTAATAAATTATTTCGTTTTTCATGGTGGAAATTGGTGAATCGTCATTCGCCTACCTTCAAATATTTTATAGCTTGTATTACGGCATCCCTCTTCCAAATTATAAAATATTTTGTTGGGTCCTAGCCTTAATATTTCATATTGGGTGTTATATTAAGGACTTTGAATCAACTAACTTGATTTTCTCCCATTATAGATGTCTGATTCAAACAACTATGATCTTCCCAAATCTCTTGAAGATGGTGTCCCTCAACATCATGCTTCACTTCCTCCACCTCTTCCAATTATTCTCCCTCACCCACAAGTTCTTGAAAAGTTTAAAGTCACTCAATCCCTATTGGAAAGCATAGTCTATGTGTGCTCACATCTTGGAGATAAAGTCACATATTGACAAGCCGGGAGAGTTGGGTGTCAAAGTCCCGTGAAAGTTGGATGTTCAATCACTTTCTTAGTAACATAGTGAGTCTCTTTGGGACTACTATGAGACGGACTATGACATGACCCTTAATGATGTTATCTATTTGCTTGGTGTTGTGGAATCAGCAATGATTTGGAACAACAGTAAAGCAAATTTGATTAAAAGAACAACTTCCCAAGTCTTAAATGGACATTGACAATGGTAGCATTTGATATCTAGAAAAGGATTTCTCTTCCCAATGGAAAGGGATCGGCCATAGTCAACTCGGTTGAACAAATGGTAAAGAGAAAGGCTAAGTCTGAGATAGTCTCATGTGCCATTACCAAAGGGTCCATGTGTTTTGTTGCCAAAGGAAGAGGCATTGGTTGCGAAGCTACCCTATTCACCTGAAAGGTCATAAGGTTGATCAAGTCAAGAGGTTTGACTCTACTTCAGGTAAAGTCCACTGTCTAACTCTATTAAGTTCCTATTTGGAGATTCTTATTACATAATGTGAATGGGTCACATGCTGATGTTTTTAAGAATCAAAGAAAAGATAGGAAGCTTAAAGTAAGTATATGTTGATTCTGATTGCAAAGGTGGGTTTCGATCGCATGGTTCGGTAATCAGAATTTTGAGCTGTTGCTTAAGAGTTATAATATATTGCTTATGAATAGATAACAACAAGGTTTTCATGTGGATTGTAAGGATAAGTTTTTCCGCAAAGTTTTAAAATAAAAGAAAAAAAGGGTTTTAATTTTATTTATTTTAAAAATATCCTTACAATGGCATCTGTGGAAAATTGTTGCATATATGTTTCCAGTAATAGCAATATTGGAAAGTGGATTTGATTCCTTCATTTGTGGTAGTGTCTGAATTTACCAAATGAAGAAAGTTTTTCATCACCCAAGTTTCAATTGGACAGAAACTTGGAATCATACAAGTTGTATTGTATGATGAATGAGAGTCTTCATCTTTGAAAATTAAGACTAATTCTTTGATGTATATGTGAGTCAATTGAAGGACTAAGGAATTAGGTACACTGGGTGTGCGCTGGTCAAGGTCCACCACAAAGATTGATTTGTCATGATTTACTAAAGATTAGTAAATATGATTATACTTATGAGGTTAAGTATAATTTTGTAACATTGGAGAGGTTACAATGTATGACAAAACAAATGAGAAGAATCAAATTAGGCAGAAAGATAAAATTTTCTCAAATCTTAAAGGATGGGAGAGTACTTTAGTATCGTATTTCATGATCATCTTAATGATTATGAAACCATGTCACAAATTCATACTCTAAGGACGTCTTAGTGCATTGTTATGGCTAAGAAGAGAGGTCATGAATTGTTGGATTGGTTAAGATTGAGAAGATGAGTCATACTTCGTTCCAAAACAATTCTTAGAGTCATACTCCAAGATTGTAACTTTGAGTGACATAAAGGAGGATTTATTAACACTAGTCAAATGTAAGAGTAAAATGTTTTCTACTCTTGTACATTTGAGATTGGTAAGTTGTGATGTCTTGGATGAGACAAAGACCAACTAAGACCAATTGTGTGAAGTGTTAGTCTTGATAAGAATCCGCATTGTCCCTTGAATATTTGTCTTGTCAAGGAATGGTTCTTGACTGGGGAAACTTATATGTCAAGGGGACAGTGGGAGCCTTAAAGATCCTGAAAGAGTTTCAAGATTTAATCAAGAGTAAAACCTGTAATTTATCACTAGCACGCGACTTAAGGTTTGCAACCTATCGTGTTGACATAATTCTTATTTCTGCACCTACTTCAAATAAGTTGAATTTGCATGTGAGTTATCAGAGTTCAACTTGGAAGCATTGGTGGGCCTTGTGCTACCAAGGTGACAAGAAACTAAGATTGAACAAGTTTAATCCATGTAAGCCTGAATTTGTCACTAATCTTATCTTGTGATTATGGTTTTGACAAATTCACATGGATAGGAACTCATACACTATAAAATCTAAGTGTCATAAGGTTTCTCTCCGATTCATGAAAATGATGGTGAGGAAACGCTTTCACTGAGTAGATTTTAAGTAGATAGCAATTGTGATATTTTCATTTTCAAAAGTCGTTAGTGGAGCGTGTGTGGTTAACCGGCACACTAACCTGGACTTGTGAGAAATGGAAAATGCCTAAGAAATTGAGACTATGATTACGGCATCCCTTTTCATAGTTCTGGAAATTGTTTAGACACACAAGTGAGCTATCTACGAAAAGGTGTATGAATCTAAATTTTAGAAGTCCAACCGATTTCTGAATACATGTCAAAGCTAGTGGCAACATAAGTGTTATGCTGATAATCATCATGTTAGTGGGAGCATCATTATTACGTTTAGTGTTGCAAGTTAGAAATGTTAATTATAGAAAACAAAGTTTCAATTCATGAAGTTGCAGGGGTTGAAAAGTTGTTTTGCTATAATTAAGGGAGAGGAAATTTTACTTCATTTCAATTCTAAAGCTTAGATTGAGATTTTAATCATCTTTAGTCAAGAATATATATATATGAATTTTATGTTGGAATGGTTCAACTTGAAGAAATTCTATATATATTGTGTTTTCAAAATTCGATTATGATTACGACATCCCTCTTCATAGTTAAATTTTGAAAACATAGCAAATAAAAAATATTGTAGCAAAAGACTGGTCTAGTATCATGTCTTTATTTGAGACATCATGAATCGTGTCCCATATGCTTCGGATATAGGAACGATTGCATGTGCTATAATATTCATCTTTTCTAAATTTTCCAAATGCTTAAGGCATTGAGAAAGGAAAAGTCTAGAACTGGATATGACTAAAGTGATTAAGCAATTGTCGAGGACAATCTGAGGTTCGCCAAAGATTGGTTGCTCAGGGAAAGTTGGAAGTATGACGTAAGTTGTCGAAAATGACCATATTGACATATTCTGAAAAGAAGTAACTCTTGTTCGGAAGCGATAGTCAAAATGGGACTATGGAAATGTCTCCATAGGTGGAAGTTATTCAATCTATGTAAGATTAGAGAACCTTAATGCAAGAAGGATGTTCAAAGCAATGTACTTTCAATATGAGACTTCCGTTCCATAGAATTTGACCTTCTTTGGAATACTCTGTAATGACTGGTGACAAGGTTTTGGTGACTTTGTGAATAATCATTACAAGAGGAACATTGCATAAAAGTTTAAAATCTAACAGATTTTTGGTAATTGATAGGAATCGGGGATTCTCACATTTACAATAAGGATTTTGGATTGTCAAATGAGTATCAATGGAATCATGTTCTATTGATCTACATCACAATGTAAGGATCATAAACAAACATAGTATGCATACTTGGAGTATGGCATAACTATTGTTTAGAAAAACAAAGTGTACATGCCAGGAGCATGGGACGACTGTTGTTTTTATTCAAGTCTTAAGTTGATTGTTTGAAACATTATACAATGAATAATGTGTAATCAATATGGTGATAAATAAAAGGTGGTTCTATTTATATTCAAAAGGGTTCTGAGACCATATTGGATTCGATTATTATTGTGTTTCACTTTGCATGTTTTGACTTCCAAAATAGCTAGGTTATTCTTTCCGAATGACTAAGTTATTTAAACACTCCACAGTCGTTCATATGTTGGAAGTAGGTATGAATCAAGACTGTCATGAATCGAGTTTGTAGATGACTAAATGGGTTTAGTCATAGCAATGGTTGCTACAACATTCATGAGTGCTCATAAGTTATGAGTATTGGAATAAACCCACACTCACTTGTATCACTTCATGGAATTTATCTTGAGTGATCGTGAGACGGTAATATCATATAAATCTTCAAACCTAGAGATATGAGTTGTTACCTATGAGTCGGTTGTGCATTGATTGCACGTAAACGCATCAATAACTTGATGTTATAAAACGTGCCTTTGTGTACAATTCAACAAGTAGTAGAACAAGCATATGAGTCGAAGTTTATCTGTTCCTTCTAGAAATAGAAGCGATATCTGGGCCTCTCGATGATTTTGTTGTGACCTATGTACCGGCCGGTCAGAACTAAATTGATGTGTTCGATTAAATTCTTTGTCAAACAAATCGAAAATCGGGAGACAAACTGCTGTACAATAAGTACGACGTTGTTCCATGTATTTGTCCGGCTGATATCATGAGAACAGAGGAGTATATGATCACTTATCTAAAATGGCGCTTCATAGTTCAACAGAGTTTTCGAGAGCTACAATTGTTGGTTGGTTCCTGAAGTAACATACACAAATATAGTTATTAGACTTATCCAAGTGGGAGTCTGTTGGATAAGGTGTCTAAGTCCATAACTTATTTGGTACATACTTGACCCGACCCGGCATGGTCCATTTGGGTTGCACTTCACCCGAACTATTTATGGATAATTTTATGAGAGTTATACACATATGTTTATTAATATATTGTAAGTTATAATATATTAATATGAAGTTATTTAATTAGACTTAGTCTTAAATTAATTATGAATTAATTTAGAGATTAAAAGGAAGACTAATTAAATTGTGGGCTATTGTTTTATATGGTGTGGGCTAACACTCATTTGTTAATGGGCTAGGCTTATATGGAAGTACATGGATGATCCATGGAGTTTTTAACCCATGGATCCTTGGAAAAGGAAAGGTCATGGGTTATTAGGGTTTCACCCTAACCATGCACACTATATAAGCATGCTTATGTTGCATGAAATAGCCACTAGTGTGGTTTTGTGTGTGTGGCCGATTTTCTATGTGTGTATACACTCTCTCAAAGTTTTCCAAGTGTTTGTGGTGATTTGTGATTCCATTTGAGGCATTCACACTATTGGTGCTTGGCGCTCAAACTCCAAGGAATCAATCACATCAAAAGGTATGTAATCTCATCTAACTCTTTTATGTTTAAATGTTCCCCATGCCATGTTAGATAGGTTATGAACCTTGGAAAATTATTATTTTGCATGTATTTAGACAAACATAGATCCAAGGTTTATTAGGGTTGCATGCACACTTAGGAAGTGTTAGATTGCTCAAAACCCAACAATTGGGCCATAACAACTCCAATTAACCTTAATGGACCATAAATCCATTCTATTTGTACTAATTGGGCCGTGAACCCTCCTAAATGTCTAATGTGCCGAAAACTTATTTATTGGGCCTTATATTTTCGAGCAAAGATAATGAAAAGGCCCAAATTAATAAAATTCTTTCCTAAATCCAAATTCTCGGCCCAAGTTTAAAAAAAAATGAGTTTAATCCATATAATATAAGGCCTTGACACCTAACTTTTGCTTGGTGGTAATCTAGGCAAAGAGACTCTCATGTAACAAGGTAAGGCATCCTTA
Source organism: Lactuca sativa (assembly GCF_002870075.4). Classification (NCBI taxonomy): domain Eukaryota; kingdom Viridiplantae; phylum Streptophyta; class Magnoliopsida; order Asterales; family Asteraceae; genus Lactuca; species Lactuca sativa. Next base: position 53,118,155 of record NC_056627.2, read on the forward strand.
ACCATCATGCATTAACCTTGATCCTCTCTCTTCCTATTTCCTTAACCATGGCCAAAAATATCAACATAAACACACACAATTACACTTCCAAACTCTCTCAATACCATCTCAAAAACTCTTCCTTCACCCATCCAAAATTTCAAGATTTTGGGGGCTCTTAAAAAGATCTTCATCTAAATCATCATCTTTGGTAAGTAATTACTTGGATCTATGTTTTAACTTCAAAATCTCGCCATTTCCTTTGGAGATTACGGCCTTAAACTCCCATGGAATGGTGTTTTTGTTGTTTTCAAGTCTCTTGCATATGAAGGATAGGTTCTAGACTTTTACCTAAAGCATATGAAGGCATTAGGCACACTTTGGTGCCCCTTTAATGAGTTTACGGCCCATGAACCAAGTCATGGCCGTAAACTCACTTTGCAAGGTGATTCTTATGTGTTTAAGGCTCTTGATTTATTGGGAACAAGTCTAGGTAAAAGTCCAAGGCTTTAGGTGCCATAAAAGCACCATTTGGTGCTTGAATTTGGAGTTTACGGCCTAAGAAATTCTTGGGCCGTGAACTCCCAAACTTGGGTGGTTCTTGCTTGATTTCATGTCCCTAACACATATAAATGAGTCTAAGGGAGTAGCATAACACAAGGGTCGGTCTCGGCTTTGTTTCGGGAGTTTACCGCCTAAGAACACCTTGGGGAGTAAACTCCTAAATCTAGTGATTTAGCCTTCTAAATCATGTTATAACTACATATAAAGTTTTCTAACACTACTAGAAAGAGTTACTCACGTTTTGGTATAAAAACCCGAAGATCCGTGAGAGAGAAAATGGCTTTTCTCTAGTTGGAAATGCGAATAATGAATGAATTTGGTTCAGAATTCTACTTATAGTCCTGAGATATTTTTGGCAGAAAATATTTTTATTCCTTAAATGATCTCTAATATAATAGAGTGTTGGGATAACAGTGTTGCACAAAACCCTAGTACACCCACTCTCCTGATATTTCCTGAAGTGTAAACCCTGAATTACTCAAACTTAGGCGAAAAAGTCTGAAAGTTAACTGTGACTGCTATAACTTCTATTGAAGTGATATAGTTTGTACAGAATGGAAATTTCGGGTTGTCACATAACCCACATCATCTCATGATCTATGCTCTTGAACTTCATAGACTTCAAAGACCTTCTCAAGGTGTTGCTGGGAAAAAAAATCTCTTCATCTCTTCTTCGAAACCGAAACATCAAAGCAAAGGTGAGTTCATACCCCTTGTCTTTTTTTTACTTATTTTTGGGGGAGAATACAAGTTGATTTGTGTAGATCTATGTGTATATGCATGATTATGTGTGTTCTCCATAAATGATTTGGTGATTGTGTGTTTAACTTTTAGATCATTACTTGAACATGAAGTTTATCACTTGGACCTTCATAAGAACATTGATAAAAGTATGTTTTATCACATATAATACATTTAAACTAGTAGATCTGAGATTTATCCACTTTAAATAGCAAAAATGAATGTTGTGTTGTAAGATCTATAAATTAAACTCATAAAACAGCCCTTCACAGGAAAGTTTTGGTCTATCATATTTGAAATATTTTCGGACCAACTTATGAAGGTGAGCAATTTCACAATCTTTAGAAGCCATTAAAAATTATGAGAAAAAATTTGAACAAAGTAGACAAAATTTCCAAACTTCCAGAATTTACAGATCCAAATTTAGACTTACGATGATTTTTCTACAAATTTTCCAACAACTAGCTCAGAAAAGCCCAAAACCCGAAAATTGTGTGTTTTCACAAAAATAAAACCAAAAATGATATTTTTGACAAAAATGGGTTGAAAATGTTATTTTTACCACAAACTAGTCATCAACATAAGTTTTGAACAAAATGGAGATTAAAGTGTTATTCTTACAAAAATTCGGCCTTCATTGTAAATTTTTGGCTTATTGGGCCAAGAACGTCATTTTTTTTACAAAAAGTGGACATTTATGCGATTTAAGTGAATACTTGAACCAAAACCAACGATAAACTAACAAACGGATTAATTTGATCATTTTCTAAGTTATCGGCCTTAGTGGCCCATTTTTATGTGTAATAGGTCTTGTATACTATTTATATGTTGATTAGGCCTCATTGACCCATTAACATGTGCGACGGACCTTGGATACTATTTGTGTGCTATTTCGGCCTATAAATACCTTACATGTGAAATGGGCCTTAGTTGTCCTTTCATATATATATATATATATATATAGATAATATATATATATATATATATATGTATATATATATATATATATATATATATATATATATATATATATATATATATATATATATATATATATATATATATATATATATATATCGGGCCCATGTTATATAATCTCATTCCAATTGAGTCTTGAAATGATTTGCATGTTTAGTGATGCCTTAGTGGTTCACTTACATGGATCATTGGGCCTAGAATGAGTTTATACTTTTTCTTCAAGTAAATTCGATTAAGGATCTAGTGAGTTTTTTATCGGTTGGCACCTATTAAGAGTACGATCGTAGCCTTTAGTTATAACCAGAGTCTCTTGAAGGGAGAGCGGGGATTTGTGTATAGATCTATACGGGGATGACACCCCACACCTGAGCTGTTCGCTACAGTTAGACTAACTCAGTCTAGGGTGACGAAAACCTTATTCTATTTTTCCGTCGGCGTCCACGACGCCAAGACAGGTGAAATAGTCATTAATTAGTATGGTTATGACGGCTCGCTTAGAGGAATTAACGTTATGAAGTTTATGGAAGACCATTCTCTTTTCTCTTGGATTACTCAGAAATATACTCTTACTAATATTCAACCTCGGGGGTTGGTATGGCAACTTTCTCTTTTACAGACAACATTGGGTTGTTTGGGAATATTCTCTTTACATGCTCTTTACATTCTCTCTACATTCTCTTTACCCTTTTTAGTCAAAGAAACTATAACATACATGCATTAATACAAGATCTAACACAAACACACTAAACAGTTTTCAGAAAATATTGGATTTTCTGGTAGTTTTCAAAGTTATACAAATCATTTTCACAAACATACTTATGAAATCACCAACATTTTTATGTTGACCGTTTTCAAAATAACTTGTATTCTCAGGAAACCGTTGAAGCAGGATGAACGAAACAAACTAATGGATATTGTGTTATATTTTGTTTCATCATACTCTTACTATTTGGGCATGTAATATTCAAATACAATACTCGATGTAAACAATGAATGTTGTAATATTACATGTGTGATGATGATGATGTTATGTTTCAATTATATTCACTGTAATGATATTTCAAGATGAAGTCACGCACAAGCCCCCGGACATTTCCGCCGCCTGGTTCGGGGGTGTGACACATCCCAAAAAAACAGGCCAAAAATTTCGTTTTAACTACGTTATTACATAAAACCATTAGTATAAAAACATTCATAATAATGTCTAATGTGAAACCCAAGTGTTAATAATCCGAAACATAGTATCATAAAACCATATCAGAGTGTAATCCCAAGGATCTCATGTGCGGAAAACATAGTGTGATGCGCTGCGATCGATCCGACTCCGTTCCTTTGAAAACGAAGTACCTGAAACCAAAACTTAAAACCGTAAGCACAAAGCTTAGTGAGTTCCCCCATCATATCACATACAACATAATGCAATCGGTATCTTTCAACCGATATCTGCCATCAGTATCTTTCAACCGGTAATCGGGGACTATTTCACCCCTACCACTATCACATAATAATGTATCATAATCATATTGATCACATACTAACATCATAAACATACTGATCATATACTAACATCATAACATATTGATCACATACTAACATCATAACATATTGATCAAATACTAACATCATACCATACTGATCACATACCAACATAACATAAACAAACAGATAAGCATTGCATGGGTTCTGTATACCCCTACGGTATCTTCCAACCGGTAACTGCCATCGGTATCTTTCAACCGGTATCTGTCGTCGGTATCTTTAAACCAGTAATTGTCATTGGTATATTTCAACCAGTATCTGCCATCGGTATCTTTCAAGCAGTAACCGGGGACTATTTCACCCCCTACCACTACCACGTAATAACATAGCATAACATACATGAATATATTGTTAGGCATATCTGGGTGCCCGACCTACCGCTTCGGTATCTTTCAACTGGTATCTGGGGACTATTTCACCCCCTACTACTACCACATAATATCATATCATATGTATCATAATTTGTATAGCATAGCTGGGTACTAAACTACCCCTTCGTCCCTATCAAACGATAACCGGGGACTATTCCCCCTACTACCACTATCACATAACATCATATCATGTTAACACATAAAACATATCAGATAGTAGCAAACCTAGATGATTATCACAAAGACATTCATCTATCATACAACTTCTACTAGTGGGCCGACATTGTGGCCTTAGACCCACTTCTACTTGAAGGTAACTCACCTCACACTGCTAAAGTCCCGTAGACACAATCCCATACTCTGATGTCCCACAGGCTCAACCCCAGCTGCTGGATGACAGATCCACGAACTGTCAACACCCAATGAATAATTGGTTTCCACCAAGTACATACTTTGGATAATTACTACATTACCCCAAGCTTGGCGTATTCAAGCCCAAGGCCGAATCCAAAGGCCAAAAATTCAACTATGAGTCAAAGCCTAACTTATAGCCCAATTTTCCAAACTGGGCCCAAGCCTATACATGGCCTTATTATAAGGCCCGACATCATATAATCATTAAGGCCCAAACTATGGCCCGTCTATGGCCCAATTTTCCAAATTAGGCCGAAACCCCTTACATGGGCCTTACCCTAGACCCATTAAATTATTCTAGACCATTTGCTTTACTTTGGATGGCCCATTAATAACCTGATCATCAAGGCCCAATAAAGAGTCCCAATAATAAACCCAAATGAGATTAGGGTTTCACATAAAATGACAATTAGGGCTAGGTTTCCTACTTAAGCCATTATGGACTTATTCCTCTAAGGACTTAATCCATTAAGTCCAATATCGCTTAGATTAATCTTGCAAATGTTTATTATTTAATAATTCAAGTTATTAAATAATTCCCGTGTGTCCCGACTAATTCCCCAAATTAGGGTTTTATTGAAAACCCTAACTAGGGTTTCCAACCCATATACTAGCCCACTAGACAATTTGTTGGGCTTTTAGATCAATTAGGGCTTTATAAGGCCTATTAATCCCACAAGAATATTATTAAGCCCATTAGGATTTTATTGGGTCCATTAGAGTCCATTAAGCTTCATTGGGCCCATTTCAGCTTCTTTGGGACCATTATGGTTTCAAGCACCCCAAACGAATCAACACCACGAGGCAAAGCACACCACCACCCGACACGGCGGTCGGTGGCGGCAGCCACCACCCTAAGGTGGTGGTTCTCAATTTATTTCCATTATTTCATTTTTTTACAATTTACAATGAAAATACTAAAATAAACGCACACACAAGCTACACTAAAATAAACACACACACACAATCACCCTTGTGGTGGTCAGTGGCGGTACACGTGGTGGCAGCAGCTTTTCTGGTCGATCAGGACTATACATACAAACACACCAAAGAAAATAGAAACACACCCACCCAAACTTCTGTTTGCAAACATCCAGCCACCCTCCTGGTGGCGGCAAAGGCTGCTTCACAATGGCAGCCACCACATCGCGACGGTGGTGGTGGTCCCTTTTGGTTTCCAATCAATCAACACGCACATCAAGCCCTTGTTCGAGATTCAGAACACCATCATACAAAAAAAAACATCCTTTGGCTTAGACTAATAAACCCAACACCCACTTGAGGTGGGTGACGGCGGCAGCAACACGAGATGGTGGCGGGTTGCGGTGTTCGGCAGTAGGCGGACGATAACATAAAAAGAGAAGAGGTGATGGCGGATGCAACAGTGGCACTTGTTGCTACCAATCCACATTGGTCTTGAGCCATCCTGACGGCGACTTAGCCTTCACTGGTTGCGACGCAGCGTCGGCAGCAGCCGGTTGTTATCAAACCACGCATCGGCACCTCCTCGCTCCGCCTTAGATCACGTTACTTTCCCGTCAGCAGGATAGGCACAATGGTTGACTTCAGTGGCTTGCGAGCTCAACAACGGCGGCAGTCGGTGGTCGTTGGGACTTCATCTGGTCGGAGCACAAGGGGGAAAATCGGCATTATAAATCCATTACAACTCAGGCCCAATATTTACCAAAAATCCCCTTAGCCCCAAAATCTCTTTCAAAAGAAGTCCCAACAATTACCCAATAGCCCCTGCCTTCATAATTATTTACCAATGGGGTCCAGAACTTACACTTTTAATCCCCGACTTTAAAATAATAACATTTAGCTCCCAAAACCACATCTCACTGATTATTATGGATTTTAAAGCTACTAGTCTTTAAAAAAATTTATTTCTTTATTTATTAAATAAATAGGGTGTTACAACTCTCCCCCAATTAAATTAGATTTCATCCTCGAAATCATTCCTTACCATTTCTTACACGCCAAACCACTCTAGCACCATAGTCACCATCCTAAGCATGCCCTAGCCTTCCCAGGGCAGCTGTGACTAATCTTCGTAAAGCCCTTAAACTCCGCTAGTGAACGAATTCCTTACTTCGTCTTAAATCCGCTGCCTTGAGATAGTCAGATTTCCCTGGTATACCACTCATACAAAATCATTATCGTCGAGTCAGTCCATTTATCCCACAACTGACTACTTAAATTCTGATCACTCGCGAGTCCCACTATAAAACAGGGTCACAGACCCAAATATCCTTGCATATCACTTTTACTTGACCAAGGTTCAGCTAATCTTGTCGTGATTGACTTGTCACTCCCCAAATCATTTAGCTATGCCGCCCATACTCACAACCCGAAGCACCAATGCAAACATTGCCTAAACACTGAAATTGCTTGAACATTGTTCTGCTTGAAGCATTCTATTGCTACATGACTAGTTTCCAAAATCTACTGAGGCCTTCCTGGTCTCAATTCGTTCAACAATCATCTGAAATATCGGGTTCCAACCCGACGACGGAGCCAAAAGACTCATAAACAGTCGCTTTACATGACTTCTACACGAAATCCTTCTCTGGAACTAGTTGCCACTAGTTATCATGTCGTTGAGGCTCTAACAACCTCCTGATCCAACCGCTCGGGTCTATACGTCAAATCTTGACGTCATCAAATCCAGGCTAAAAGTGATTGCTACCTAACCAATGGTAGCCTTATATCACAAGCAATCTTATACGGTCTATTGCTTCCCTGATCCTGTAACTGTAGTGGCGCTCCTACAGTCTTATCACTGGCTCAACCTGATCTAATCCTTCTGGGAAATTCGAAAATCCAATCTGTGAATTTATGTATCCTCAATGTTGCACCCAAACTGGTGGGTACTACTGTCCTTTTCACGATCTATGAACATGCTCGTGCTATCAACCAATCTAGTGGGTGCTACGGCTACACCCGCAGTCTTACAATACAATATCACTATCTACCCATCTGATGAATGTTGCGGCTACACCTGCATGCTTAAAACATCTTAAAACTATCTGACCACCTGGTGAATCCTATGGCTACACCCGTAGACTTACAACACCCTGAAACTATCTGCCCATTTGGTGAATGGTACGGCTACACCTGCAGACTTACATCACCATAACACTACATGCCCATCTGGTGATTGTTACGGCTACACCCGCAGACTTACAACACCCTAAGACTATCTCCCCATTTGGTGAATACTACAGCTACACCCGCAGACTTACAACACCCTAACACTATCTGCCCATCTGGTGAATGCTACAGCTACACCCACTGACTTACAACACCCTCCATACCGGTCGAACACACACTCGACCTAACAAGCACTAAACTGATTCCCAAAACCTGTTATCTGATGCCAAGGAGAAACATGAACCAAACGTTGGAACGTTTTCTAAACTTTCCAGCTCACCTGACCCTCAACCTAGATGTCCACTCGACCGTCTTTCCCCCTGACGGGGATGCGAAAGTCATCCTAGTTCCACACCTATTTTTGCTCCTGGACACCTGCTCGATTCTCCCCCACTTAGCTTCTGCTAAGTTTTCATGGCACGCGAGAATTAAAAGAATCCCAACCCTTCATGCTTTCTAATATCCCACTGATGACAACCTATGCTTACCCATGCTAGCGATCGGTCACCGGTTACACCCTAAGATCACCCATCCTCTGAATCATGAAAATTACTATTGAAATCTGGTCTAGTTTGACACCTCAATCCACCTGTCATGTTGACCATTGGAGGTCTAAATTCTCAATCTGGCTGACGAATCCTCGTTCTCAGTTCCGATGTTGCAGCACTACTGAACTCTAACTTATCACAACCCACGCGAAAGTACATTCCTCTTGAACATCCTCATCCAAACACTCATAATTCTGTAGTGATATTGATTCCCAATATCCACCTTGAAGTGGCATAAGATGACATTCCCTCGAACATCTAACGAAATCCTGGTCTTGATGACAGGAACCAACTATAGAATCTTCCTTCCCAAAGGATTCTAAGGGTCCACGGACCTTGGTTTTCAAACGAACCCCTAACTTTCTTACAACAAATCTGGCCCAAAAGGCACCGAGACAACTACCGAGAGATTCTAAAGTCATACCTTGGCTGAACGAAAGACCACCAAGGTTCGTTCCCATAACTCTATAAGTAATCTCCGATGAGATTTTACCTGTGATCGCGCATTGCCTAGCCCAGACCATGATCCTAAGCCAAAACCAGAATATGAATCTCACTCTTGGGTGCTTAACACCATATTGAACTGACATTCCAAGGATTCGAATATACCCAAGGACCCTTACCACCTTCCGCTGGCATAACCAAACCTACCACACCTGTAGCAGCCTAAACCCTTGGAGCGACAAACTCCCTTGTGCACTCTCCCGTACATGCTGCACTGACTCCGGCCCTGCTGGTCTTTCTCCTGATGATCATAATTCATGGGTCTCTTCCTGGGACCCTTTATTATGTGCACTTAGCACGAACCTCTCTTCTCAAAGTGCTCCAGATCGATCTCGCATCTACAACCTCGTGGAACTCATACCCTTCAGGGTCTGACACCCATACACGCTCACTAACTCACTTGCCAATGGCTAAGCTGCAACAACGGGAACATCCTCTGTCCCCAAATCAGGTCACAAACTCCTCCCTGAAGCTTCTCAGACTCTCCAAGACACTCAGCGATTCGAGTATGGATCATGTGCTTTCAGTAGTATGGGCCCAATACTACCTTCCAAACCTATCCATATTTCCCTCAGTAATCCTCCTGAATCCTCCAAGTCACTTCCTCAAACTGGTACCATGAATGCTCACTAATCAACACAACCGAACCCACTAAAGCACTTCCTAGGCTTTCCTAGGTTCCCGTACTCACCCAGTCCTCAGCTGCTGAAGGACTTCCCACTAATGTCAACTAGCTACCTCATGAATATAGCCACTCGCGATTTAGCATATTCAATTAGTAGCTAGCTCACATTACCAAGAGTCCCTCGAAGCACAAAGCAAGCAACAATCAGACAATGGGAAAACTAACCAACATATTCTAATCAAATCAATTTATCCTCCTATCAGGAATCTATACTAGCATGTAACTCCAAAGGCTGATACAATCAGACATAACCTAAACAAGTTATCCTATCACTGACTGATCTGTACTAGCATGCAAGTCTACCAGCACATACAATAGGCATATAAGGCATCCTCATAGTTCCTCAGCCCTAATCTAGCATGCAGTTCTCATAATCATATCATATTGTAACATATCATATCGTAACATATCATATCACGTATGGGTATCTTGGGGAAAAACTTACTTGAGCTCGGCTGATTCCACGCATCACACACCTTGTTCTTTTCAAAGTTCTATCCTCTTTTCAAATTATTTTCACACTTCTTTCATAAAATGATTTTACTTTTGAAAATTTTCATACCAAGTCCTTAGTTTGAGTTCAGACACACCCGGGAGTGTGCCCGAATCCCTCAAACCAAGGCTCTGATACCAATTTGTAGCATCCCAAAAATACAGGCCAAAAATTTCGTTTAAATTACGTTATTACATAAAACCATTACTATAAAAACATTCATAATAATGTCTCATGTCAAAAACCAAGTGTCAATAATACAAAACATAGTATCATAAAACCATATCAGAGTGTAATCCCAAGGATCTCATGTGCGGAAAACAGAGTGTGATGCGCTGCGATCGAGCCGGATCCTTTCTTTTGAAAACGAAGTACCTAAAACCAACACTGAAAACCGTAAGCACTAAGATTAGTAAGTTCCCCCATCATACCACATACCACATAATACCAATCGGTATCTTTCAACCGGTAAACGGGGACTATTTCACCCCTACCACTATCCATAATAATGTATCGTAATCATACTGATCACATACTAACATCATAAACATACTGATCACATACTAACATCATTACATACTGATCACATACTAACATCATAACATATTGATCACATACTAACATCATAACATATTGATCACATACCAACATATCATAAACAGACTGATAAGCGTTGCATGGGTTCTATATACCCCTTCGGTATCTTCCAACCGGTAACTGCCATCGGTATCTTTCAACCGGTATCCGCCATCGGTATCTTTCAACCAGTAACTGCCATCGGTATCTTTCAACCGGTAATCGGGGACTATTTCACCCCCTACCACTACCACATAATAACATAGCATAACATACATGAATATTTTGTTAGGCATATCTGGGTGCCCGACCTACCCCTTCGGTATCTTTCAACCGGTATCTGGGGACTATGTCACCCCCTACTACTTCCACATTATATCATATCACATGTATCGTAATCTGTCTAGCATAGCTGGGTACTAAACTACCCCTTCGGCCCTATCGATCGGTAACTGGGGACTATTCCCCCTACTACCATTATCACATAAAATCATATCATGCTAACACATAAAACATATCAAATAGTAGCAAACCTAGATGATTATCACAAATACAATCATCTATCATACAACTCCTACTAGTGGGTCGACATTGTGGCCTTAGACCCACTTTTACTGGAAGGTAACTTAACTCACACTGCTGAAGTCCCATAGACACAATCATATCATGCTAACACATAAAACATATCAAATAGTAGCAAACCTAGATGATTATCACAAAGACAATCATCTATCATACAACTCCTACTAGTGGGTCGACATTGTGGCCTTAGACCCACTTCTACTAGAAGGTAACTCACCTCACACTGTTGAAGTCCCGTAGACACAATCCCGAACTGTCAGCATCAAAATAACACCCAATTAATAATTGGGTTCCACCAAGTACATACTTTGGATAATTACTACATTACCCCAAGCTCGGCTTATTCAAGCCGAAGGCCCAATCCAAAGGCCCAAAAGTCAACTATGAGTCAAATCCCAACATATGGCCCAATTTTCCAAACTGTTCCCAAGCCTATACATGCTCTCATTCTAAGGCCCAACATCGTATAATCACTAAGGCACAAACTATGGCCCATCTATGGCCCAATTTTCCAAATTGGGTCCAAACCCCTTACATGGGCCTTACCCTAGACCCATTAAATTATTCTAAACCATTTGCTTGACTTTGGATGGCCCATTAATAACCCGATCATCAAGGCCCAATAAAGAGGCCCAATAATAAACCCAAATGAGATCAGAGTTTCACATAAAATGACAATTAGGGTTAGGTTTCCTACTTAACCCATTAAGGACTTTTCCTCTAAGGACTTAATCCATTAAGTCCAATATTGCTTCGATTAATCTTGCCAATGTTTATTATTTAATATTTCAAGTTATTAAATAATTCCCGTGTGTCCCGACTAATTCCCCAAATTATGGTTTTATTGAAACCCCTAATTAGGGTTTCCAACCCATATACAAGCCCACTAGACAATATGTTGGGGTTTTCGGTCAATTAGGGCTTTATTAGGCCTATTAAGCCCACATGAATATTATTAAGCCCATTAGGATTTTATTGGGTCCATTATAGTCCATTAAGCTTCATTAGGGCCATTTGAGCTTCTTTGGGCCCATTAGGGTTTCAAGCACCCCCAAACGAATCAACACCACGAGGCAAAAAACACCGCCACCTAACACGGAGGCATGTGGCGATAGGAGGCGGCAGCCACCACCCTAAAATAAATGCACACACACGCTACACTAAAATAAACACACACACACACACAACCACCCTTGTGGTGGTCGGTGGCGGAACACGTGGTGGCAGCAGCTTTTCCGGCCGATCTGGACTATACACACAAACACACCAAAGAAAACAGAAACACACCCACCCAAACATCTAGTTGCAAACATCCAGCCACCCTCCTAGTGGCGGCAAAGGTTGTTCACGATGACAGCCACCACCTCACGGTGGTGGTGGTGGTCCCTTTTGGTTTCCAATCAATCAACACGCATATCAAGCCCTTGTTCGAGAATCAGAACACCACCGTACTGTTAGGTGGGTCAGACCCAACAAATAATGGGGTATGATATACTCCAAAAGAATCCCACTATATTGCACTAAAAGGTAGTAAAAGGCAAGTAGGGTCGATCCATAGAGACACGGGATAATTAGTCTATACCTCTTTGCGCAAGGTACTATGGTCACCAACAGTAACGAGGGGGGTTTAGAATAAAATAATTAAAACAAACAATTAAAAACACAAGTAATCAACTAAAAGAGTGAATTAAATTCAGAAATGGTAAGGACTCCAACCTCATGTATGACAACATAGCAATGTGATTCCAAGATTACATGATATTTGCTCAATTTTATCTAAGTTGGTACTTGAAAGTGTTAACAAGCTCTAACACTTCCCATTCACCACATTAATTAATCAAAACAAGATCTTTGATTAACCCTAACCTTACTAACCTAATCTAAACACGCTCTTAAAAATAGATTGAAAGATTGCATTAAACTTTATGTGAATGTTCCCAACAACACCCAATACTCCTCACAAGCTCGGGAGCGTAAGAGTGTGTGAATAAGATTTACACTAAATTCATTCAATGGAAATCGGTTTAGTGCTTGTTACTTGTTAAATTTCACAAAACAATTACGGATTTTGTAAAAGATATAACTTGAATGACCTAACCCTAATTCAAATGGCCAATAAGAATCACAATTAGAATCAAACATTCGATTAAATCAAAATCAAATTCACTAGATAGAAATTAAAAGCAAACATCAAGTCATATGATTGAAATCACATCTAAGAAGTCAAGACATGAAGTTGGAGAAACTAGGGTTCTAGCCACACATGGCTAGAACAAGATCACAAGAATAAAAGATGGAAATAATGTGCAATTACAACTTACAAATAAGAGAAATAATGTTTCCAAATGATAAATGATCAAATCCTTGCAAAAACCTTCGAAATCCCCTCTCTAAATGTGCTCTGATATGTTGTGTGTGTGAAAAAATGGCCCTTTACCCGTAATATGAAAGATAGGAAAAACTGCCAAAAGTTGGTTTCAGGGTCGAACACGGCCCGTGTTGAACATAGAGTAAATCTGACACGGCCAGTGTTCAGCATGGTCAACACGACCCGTGTTGGTTTTGCAGTGTAAATCCAACACGGCCGGTGTACCCCTTTGACTTCGAATCCAAAATTGATTTTTCCAACTTTTTCGTTCTTCACCCGGTCATCCCGAAATGTTCACCAATGCTTCCCGACACTTCCCAAAGCGCGTTTCAACCTCCGGTTTACCTGAAAAATACATGACATGTGCAAATATGGTTGTTCTAGAGACTAACATGAAATATGATGAAATGCAAGACAAATGAAGGACAATTATGCTTAATAGATGCATGAAATAGGACTAAAAGCTGTGCAAAAAGGTGCACAAAATGCACCTAACAAATCTCCCCAAGCTTAGACCTTTCTTGACCTCAAGAAAGAACAAGAAACAGATAAAAGAGGACGATTTCTAGATGACAGAAAGAAACTTAGAACAAAAGGGGACGAGAAGGTTCTAAGGACTAGGGATGAATGCAAACAATGAAAAAGGAAAACAAAAAGTATGTATAGAAGCACTAAAGAAACAAAATGTATCAAAAAGAAATTTAAGGCGCAATTAAATAATCTATACAAGTATGATCAGACTTTACATCAATATTGCTCCAATCATTAATACCTAGGCAACCATCCTGCTTCCTTCCATATATCACAGACTCCCAAAGTGAGGAAGACCCGAAACGGTGTAACCCAATAATCCAACCCTAGTTTTATTAAAACTTTATACCTTACTAAGCTTTATGAGCAAAAATAACATAGACCGGATCTCATGTTCTTAAGACTAGATGGCCAAGAATCAGAATCGACGCATCCTTAAGAACCCGTCATGACGAATCAGCTTTTGTTGAAACAGTGAGCCCACCCGAAGGGGCCCAGCTCCTATGCTTTCACTTTTTTGAGATCCACAAGTATCATATCACACAGTTCTTCGATCGCCATATTTGACTTTGAATTGGCTTTTGATTTGATTGAAATTTGATTTGTACTTCGTTTTGAATTTGGATTCTTCAATCTTCATTTTTGGAATTTCTTGAGATTTCTTCGTTTTGACACTTGAAATTCTGATTGAGGTACTAGATATGACAGTTATACCCTTCCTTCTTTCTTGAATGTGTGGATCTGATACTTAAGCTCTCTGTCACCACGAGGGTGACGCGTGTCAACAAATAGGTCCGTGTCTATGGTCCAGAGTTGCCGATAAAGATTCTTTTTAAACATTCAAAAGCAAATCATCCTAAAGTTGTTATTACCACCCAAAAAACGTTTCAATATAATTTCTTTTTATTATCTAAGGCTAGGGTCTCGAATTTCGGTGTTTGGGTCCCCTAGTTATGACAGTTGATTCTACAGTTCCGGTAACAATCCGGTTGCTTCGGTATTTTTTTCATTTTGATTTTTCGTTTTCCCACTTCATGGAGCACTTGTATGTAAAGATAGTATTCATATCATAATTTTTTTTCTTTTTTTTTGGAAACAATGAATGAAAATGGGATGCAAAAACTAGAAAATATTTTTGGGTTTTATAGATTTTAAAATGCAGAATGCAAGAAAAAGAAAATAAGAAGGTTAAAATCTTTTTGAGTTTTTTCTCATGAATATGAACAAGAAATGCATGGATAAACCTAATGTACAACTCTACCCCTCCCCAAGCTTAAAGATAAGCATCGTCCCCGATGATCGGAGAGGGTGGAACAACCTAATCACAGGAAGGTGGTGAGGGATGGTACTCGGGTCGGGTAAGGTCCAAAACAGTTATAAGTGCACACATATTGAATTTTAAAGCAAAATATGAACGATTAAAGATATGGAAAGAATTTACCGAATCATTCTTGGAGCCTTGCAGTTGGTGGTGAGAACCTCCTCTTCAACCTCCCCAAGCTTGCCTACATAAAGTATCAAGCCCAAAAGCACAAAACAAATTGTGAAAATTTCAGACCTAGGGGTTCTTGGAAGAGAGAAATTGTTTTAGGGGTGAGTTATGGGTGAATGGGGGTGATAAAAACCGACTTTTATACTTAAAAAACATTTGGTCTGCAGCACGAACATGGCCCGTGTTCTTTTAGTGTAAAAACACACGGCCCGTGTAGGGGGTTTAAAATTCTGAAAATGGCTGAACACGGCCCGTGTTGGGCATAAGGGAAAAATGACACGGGTCATGTACCCCTCTGACTGTGAAAATGTTTGCCTCGTTTAAACACGACCCGTGTTAAATATAAGGCAAAAATTCACACGGCCCATGTACAGCTCTGTTTGCCACTTCCCACTTTTTGAACCCAAAAAATCCCTTTCATTCAAACGAAATGGTTTTGCATCCCGAGGTCCGTTTGGTGATTTAAAAACATGCTTAAATGCATTTGGAACATTAAAAACCAAAAACTTCAAAGAAATGGAAATTGTTTTTTTTAAATGACAAAAATACCCCCGGGTTGCCTCCTGGTAAGCTGCCCTTGTTTTAAGTCGTTGGCTCGACTTTGCCCCCACATATGCTTCGTTCTAAGTATGTGGGCCTCTCCAACACATCAATCTTCTTGCCACCTCCTTCAAATGAACCTTCAACCTTCCTTTGGATTTCTTTTTGCGAACAAACCAAAAAGGACTTAACCCTTTAATATCAGAGATTGTCCACTCAATCCTTTTTTGGTATTTGTTCAGCATGCTTATCAACTCACTATCTTCCTTCTTCGATAGTTTATTTGAGTTGATGACCGGTTGAGTGCTCTCCTTCTCGACATGTATTAGCTTTATAGGGTCTACTGGAGTTTTTGCTCCCGGATCTAGTGCTTGTTCCACTGGTGGAAGGATTTTGACTTTGGTGGATGGCTTGGGTTTTATATCATCACTCCTCACATGCTTCTTGTCATCAATAAACTCCAAACTCTCCAAAAGCTCATTGTCCATATCGACCTCCTTTGCAAGCTCTTTGGCTTTGTCCCTGTCTAGTTTTCCTTGCAAAATTAACTCTAGAAATTCATTGTTAGACAAACTTAAACCCTTTTTAGTTGAGGGCTCGATCAAATTCACAAAATTAACGGATTAAACCTCGAAAGGAACCTTTTTTTCTTCATGAACATTGAAGTTGATAACTTGACCATCAAATTCCATACTTAAAGTTCCATTGTAGACATCAATTTTGTTTTGGAAGTTTTAAGAAAAGGTCTACCTAAAAGTATGGAACTTGAACTTGGAGAGTCATCATCTCCCATATCTAAGACATAAAAATCAGTCGGGAAGATAAATTCATCGACTTGCACTAACACGTCCTCTAGTACACCCTTTGGGTGTACTAAAGACCGGTCGGCAAGTTGGATGATCACACCGGTTTTGCTCAATGTTCCTACACCAATTGATTTGAAAAGAGAATATGGTAGGACATTTACGGATGCACCTAGATCGAGCATGGCTCGGGGTACATGAAGATTCCTGAATTTGCAAGGTACGGTAAAGACACTGGGATCCTTGCACTTCGGGGGCATCCTCTTTTGCAAAACCGCGGATACATGTTCTCCAACTGTTACGATTTGATTTCCTTTTAATTTCTTTTTAGATACACAAAGATCCTTAAGGAACCTTGCATATCTAGGTACCTGCTTGATGGCCTTGAGGAGTGGAATGTTGATTTGAACTCTCTTGAACATTTACATGATCTCATTCTCGTCCTGTTCTTTCTTCGTTCTCTTTAATCTTTCGGGAAATGTAGCAGGTGTGGCTTGAGACTCAGTGATGAAGGGCTTCTTTTCGATTGTTTTTCTCTTTCTTCTTCTCTTCTTTGGTTGCCTCTTTGACCACTATTTCTTCTTCCTTTTGATCAACCGACACTTTTGGACCATCATAGCTCTTTCCGCCTCTCAATGTGATAGCACACACGTTGTGCCTTGGGTTTGTTTCAGTTTGTGCAGGTAACTTTCCTTGAGATTCTAATTTGCTTACGGAAGTAGCAAGCTGTGAAACTTGTTTCTCTAAGTTCTTTATGCTTTCTTTTGTCTCTTGTTGGAAAGCTTGTGTACTAGTTGCCAAACTCTTCACTATGTCCTCTAAGGACATACTTGATGAACCTGATTGTTGAGGAGGGTGTTGTGGTTGCCTTGGCTGAAAGTTTTGTGGTGGAAAAGGTGGTCTTTGTTGGTATGGATGTGGTTGACTTGGTTGATAATTTCCTTGTTGATTTCCTCCCCAACCTTGATTGTTACTCCATCTTTGATCACCCCATGGCTCCTCATATCCCCTTTGATTAGACCCTAGAAAACCTCCCATGGCTTTTGCTTCTTCATAATCTTCCTCTTGAAGTTGAGGGAACATATCGGTTGGATGCCCCACTTGAGTGAAAATACCGCATGGGTGGGGTGTGGGCTACACACCGCTATCTTTGTCTAGCATCATAACCACTTTCGTAAGCTCAGACAATTGAGCTTCAATTTGAGGAGTCTGGACTTCTTTTACACCTCGGGGTGCATCCATGTACCATTATTCATCATGGCTTGAATGTTTGGAATCTTCAGCCATGTTCTTGATTAGATTGCGAATTTCAGTAGGAGTCTTTTCAGGTAAATATCCGCCACTAGAGGCAATAAGAAGCCTTCTTTCCATTGGATTCATTCCTTCAATGAAATATTGGAGAAGCTGAGATTCGGTAATTCCATGCTTTGGGCATCGAGCACAAAGTTTCTTGAATCGCTCCCAATATGTGTGAAAAGCTTCTCTCTTGTGCTGCTTGATTCCAATGATTTCCCTCTATAGGGCTGAAGCTTTCATCTCGAGAAAGTACTTATCCAAAAACTGTTGGAATAGTGTCTAAGGCTGTAACTATATTAGTCAAGTATTTGATCCAGTTGTGCATAGTCCTTTTGGGTTGCCTTCACCATAGCAACTTGATAGGATGATTTAATAAGAGAGAGTAAATATTATTAATATATTATGGGAATAATATAATGAATAATATATTGTTATTTGATTAATATAAGTCATAGAATTAATTAGAATTAATTTGGTGACTTAAAGAGATTAATTAAATAAAGGGGTATAAACTGTCAATTGTTTGATAGTTAAACTTTGGACTGTAAATCCATTTGGATATGGTATGGACGAATTCTAAGAGATTTAGGATAGCTAAAATCGTCCATATGATTATCTTAGGAATGGATTTGGATAGCCTTAAGAGAAGATTATCTGATAGGGACTTATCTGTAATCCTTAAGGAGTCTACAAGTATAAATAGACCCTATGGCTGATGGAATTCGACACTTAACCAAAAGTAAGGAACCTCTGGTCGAATTCCTCCCCTCTCCTCTCTCCTAAATCATCTTCCTTGCTATTGGTGTTTGTAAGCCATTAGAGGAGTGACATTTGTGACTCTAGAAGCTCCAAGATAACAAGGTCAACAAGGAATTCAAAGGTATGATTCTAGATCTGTTTCAATGTTGTTATTTAGCCTAAATAGTTATTAGAAGTCTTGGATTCAAAGCATGTTTAATTAGAAAGCCTAGATCCGAGCATTAGGGTTTTGCATGCACACATAGGAAAGTTCTTATGGCTAAAACCCATCAGTGGTATCAGATCCTAGCTTGGTTTTCTTTAAATTGTTGCTTGATTAACTGAAACAAACCTGCAAAATTCGATTTTAGGTTTCTGAGTCATGGACTCGGCGAGTTCCAAGGTGGACTCGGCAAGTAGGCCTGACTCGGCGAGTCCCCTTGTGCACTCGGCGAGTCCAGGCGTCAGGAATGGCCAGATTCGGGATTTCTTTGTAATTATCTTATCTAAACTTTCCATAAACTAATTAGATCAATGTTAATTCGTTTTTCTGATAAATATAACTGCAATCTTGATCTAATTAAAGTTATTTATCATATAATAAAATATTTGATTTCCTTATATGATAATAAATTATTTATTTTGATTATTTTGATAATTATCTTAAAAGAAATCTTGAATAAATCAAATATAGATAATTAGGATATTAATTGTTAATTGGAATTATTTGTTATTTGATCCTCCATGTTTTAAATGTTTAAAACTTGCCCTCAAGTTTTGAAATTTATATTTATGATTAAAAGTTTTAATTTAGACAACTTAAATTTCAAAACCCTAGATTTTAAAAGGTTTAAAATACAACCCTATACTAATATGATATTACTAGTATAATATATATATATATATATGTATAACTAAATGCTAGTCTTACCGTTAGTAGGCCTCATTCATGAAGCCAATCTATAAGGCGGGTATAAGGTTGCGGCCTATAAAATGGCGCTTAATGGGTGTACACTCACACCCACCGCTTGCTTGATTGGTGGAGGGTCGTTAGCCGAACAGGTAGGATAGGGCAACCTCATCCTCTCATTAAAAGTATAATAAGAAATATAAAGTAACTACACATATTTTAAAATTTCCCAATCTTAGTTACTTTAGGAAAAGTGAATTGATGCAATCCCATGAAATTACACTTTGCACCTTGCTAAGAAGTTAGTGGAGTGTGTGTGGTTTACCGGCACACTAATTGGTTCTAAGCGAAGGTGGCAAAGGGTGATTCATTGTATATCATAGTTCGATGGAGCGTGTGTGGTTTACCGGCACATCGAATAGGTGATCGTTACAATGAAGGCACCATGTGAATTTGCATGGTTATTCACACCCGCTTTGTGATCCTTGGTATCCCAGTCACAAACAAGAGGGGCATATCGAGATTTAAACATGCCATTGAATAGTTTCAATGAATCTCATCCGAACCTAGGAATTCTCAATACATTTAGGACTTATAGTTAGGTTTTTATGGTGGAGAATTAGTGAATCGTCATTCACTTACCTTCATATTATTTGTATGTTGGATTACGGCATCCCTTTTCTAATATGTAAATATTGTTGTTGGATCCTAGCCCTAATTTTTATTGGGTGATAATTAGGGATTCATATTCTAATCTATCTTTGTCCTTTCTATTTGTAGATGTCGAACGCAAACAACGCTGCTGCTAGTTCTTTCACATCGAATAGGTGATCGTTACAATGAAGGCACCATGTGAATTTGCATGGTTATTCACACCCGCTTTGTGATCCTCGGTATCCCAGTCACAAACAAGAGGGGCATATCGAGATTTAAACATGCCATTGAATAGTTTCAATGAATCTCATCCGAACCTAGGAATTCTCAAAAACACTTAGGGCTAATAGTTTAGGTTTTTGTGATGGAGAATTAGTGAATCGTCATTCACTTACCTTCAATTTATTTTCATCTTAGATTACGGCATCCCTTTTCTAATATGTAAATGTCATTGTTGGATCCTAGCCCTAATTTTTCTTATTGGGTGATAATTAGGGATTCATATTCTAATCTATCTTTGTCCTTTTCTAATTATAGATGTCGAACGCAAACAACGCTGTTGCTAGGTCACTTTCGATGGAACGAACTTTAGCGAATGGATAAGATACATTCGCACCATTGCTCGCTATGAGGACAAGGAGTATGTCCTTGATGAGAAGCTCGAGAAAATCAACACCGAAATCGCTACTCCAGCCGAAATCACCACCTTTGAAACTCATGAGCGAGATGCAACGAAGGTACATTGCATCATGATTGCTACCATGAACTCCGAATTCCAAAAGTCCTACGAGGACATGTACCCGTACGAGATGCACTAAGACTTATTGGAGAGGTACCACCAAAACGCGAGACAAGAGCGGTATGAGATTTTCACTAACATGTTTTCCGCGAAGATGGGTCATGGAGAATCTCTTACCGTGCACTTGCAAAAGATGTAAAGGTATGTCGACCGCCTTCGCAAGTTAAATGTTGACTTCGGGGAAGACTTGGCGATCGACATGGTGCTTCACTCTTTGCCTCCGATGTACAACCAGTTCAGGATGACCTACCACATGAACAAAGAGGAGGTCACCCTAAGCAAACTCCAAGGTCTCTTGAGAGTTGCTGAGAGCAACTTCAAGGACAAGTCTGTTGCACCTACTCCCAATCCGCCCGCTGCTCCTGTCTTGGCTATTGGTCAAGGAAAGGGAAAGAAGAGAAAAGCTTCATCGAAGAACTATCGCAAGGTGAAGGCCCGAGATGGTGCCTCTTCTAGTGGGACCAAAGTTGATCCCGCTAAGCCCTGTCCTAACCCGAAGGAGGCAGAGTGCCACCACTGCCACAAGATAGGACATTGGAAGAGAAGCTGCCCAGAGTACCTGCAAGCAATCAAAGAAGGAAAGATCAAGCCATCTTTCGCATGTATATACGCAATTAAATCTAACGATTCTAATCATGCTATTTCTTGGGTCCTTGATACCGGTTGTGGTTATCACATTTGTTCTAATGTGCAGGGACTAAGAAGAAGTAGGGATGTGGAGCAAGGAAGGATCAATCTAATCATGGGGAACAGAAGATCGTCGCCTGTAACCAAGATTGGAGTGTATTCTTTAGTGCTTAGGAATAGTTTGGTTTTAGATTTGAACAATTGTTGCTATTCGCTAGAAATGGCAAGAAACATCATTCCATTTCATGGTTTATATAGACAAGGATTTAGATTTTCTTTTAATAATGAGAATGGTTCTATTTTGGCTTATCTAAATGGTGTCTTTTACTTTGAAGCTATACCATGTAATGGAATATATGAAACTGTTATGATTGTTGATAACTTAGGAAATGATGTTTTGAATATTGATTCTTCCACTAGTATGGATAAAGCATCCTTGTGGCATTGTCGTCTTGGACATGTCAACAAGAAACGCATAGCCCAACTCCAAAAGGATGGAGTGTTGGAATCATTCGACCTTAGGGAAGATGACACATGCGAGTCTTGTTTACTTGGGAAGATGACTAAATCACCCTTCACGAGTACATGTAAAAGGGGCGAAGGTCTATTGGACCTAATACATACCGATGTATGTGGACCGTTTAGATCAACCACGAAGGATGGGAACCGCTTCTACATGACTTTTACCGATGACTATAGTAGATATGGGTATATCTACTTAATCAAGCAAAAGTCAGAAACCTTTGAAAAGTTCAAAGAGTTCAAGAATGAAGTGGAGAATCAATTGGGCAGGAAAATCAAGATGCTTCGATCCGATCGAGGAGGAGAGTACCTAAGTCTTGAATTCCACGATTATCTCAAGGAGTGTGGAATAGTTTCACAATTGACGCCTCCTAGGACACCGCAGTTGAATGGTGTGGCAGAAAGGCGTAATCGAACCTTATTGGATATGGTTCGCTCTATGATGAGTCGTGCTTCACTACCTATCTCTTTTTAGGGGTATGCCTTAGAGACTTCCGCCCATATCCTTAACCGAGTCCCTACCAAGAAGGTTGCCAAAACACCTCACGAGATGTGGACAGGGAAAACTCCCTCGTTGGCACATATCAAGGTTTGGGGTTGCGAGGCTTTCGTAAGACGAGATACTCATGACAAGCTTGAACCTCGAAGTGAGCGATGTATTTTCATCGGCTACCCGCAGACATCCTTTGGATATCTCTTCTATAGACCAAAGGACAATGTGGTCTTCGTTGCGAGGAGAGGAGTTTTCCGAGAGCGAGAACTCATAAGCCAAGGAGACAGTGGGAGGCAAATCGAGCTTGAAGAGATTCAAGAGTCGATAGATGAAGGAACCTCTACCGCTGGCACTCAACCCGAGGAGGAAACTCCGGTTGAACGGATTGACGAATCCTTACCTCTTAGACGTTCCGATAGAGTTAGAGTTCTACCCCGGTTTTATGGTTTTCATATTTCTACCGAAGGGGACACATATATTAGTGATGGTACACTAATAAATCTTGATGAACCTAATAGCTATAAGGAAGCCATGGCAGGCCTGGAGTCTGCGAAATGGAAAGAGGCAATGGATAGCGAGATCCAATCCATGTATGATAACCAAGTTTGGAATTTGGTTGATTATGTGCCCGGACGTAAGACCGTTGGGTGCAAATGGATCTTCAAGAAGAAGACCGACGTGGATGGAAACGTGCACACATATAAAGCGCGATTGGTTGCGAAGGGCTTTACTCAAACTCCTGGAGTTGACTATGATGAGACCTTCTCACCAGTTGCGAAGATTAAATCTATTAGAGTGATGCTAGCTATTGCCGCATTTCATGATTATGAGATTTGGCAAATGGATGTCAAGACCGCTTTCCTTAACGGGAAGTTAGCTGAGGATGTTTACATGGCTCGGCCCGAGGGGTTTGTGGATCCGAAGCATCCGAATAGAGTGTGTAAGCTTGAGAAGTCCATTTATGGACTTAAGCAAGCATCTCACAGATGGAATCTTTGCTTCGATGAGAAAGTCAAAAAGTTTGGATTTGTACGAAGCGAAGACAAGTCTTGTGTATATGTCAAAGCCAGTGGGAGTATAGTAAGCTTCCTCGTTCTATATGTCGATGACATATTACTCATAGGAAACGACATCCCGATTTTGCAGGAAGTTAAGTCCTGGCTCGGGAAGTGCTTCGATATGAAGGACCTCGGAGAAGCTTCTTACATTTTGGGAATAAGGATAGTGAGAGAAAGAAGTAAGAGACTAATTGGACTTAGTCAGAACACTTACTTAGAGAAGGTACTAAAACGTTTTAGTATGGAAAACTCAAAGAAGGGAGAATTACCGATACAAAGCAATGCCAAGTTGAGTAAGACTCAAAGTCCGAGTACCGAAGCTGAGATAGCAAAAATGAGCCGAGTACCATACGCTTCCGCAGTTGGCTCAATCATGTACGCTATGACTTGTACTCGCCCTGATGTAGCCTTCGCTTTGAGCATGGTTAGCAGATGTCAAGGGAATCCTGGCAAAGCACATTGGATTGCGGTGAAGAATATCCTTAAGTACCTTCGGAGGACGAAGGAATGGTTCTTAGTCCTCGGAGGGAGTGATGACTTGAAGGTGCGAGGGTATAGTGACGCCAGTTTTCAGACCGACAGGGACAATTACCGTTCGCAGTCGGGCTGGGTCTTTACCCTAAATGGAGGAGCAGTGACATGGAAGAGTTCCAAGCAGGAAATCGTAGCTGATTCAACGTGCGAATCAGAGTACATTGCAGCGAGCGAAGCGTCAAAGGAGGCGATATGGCTAAAGAACTTCATCGGTGATCTTGGAGTCGTACCTGCCATAAAGGAGCCAATGGAGATTTTCTGTGATAATGAAGGTGCGGTTGCCTTAACCAAGGAACCGAGGGATCATGGTAGATCAAGACATATCGACAGAAAATATCACTTCATCAGACATCGTGTAGAAGAAGGACAACTCGTAGTGAAGAGGATATCATCAGAAGATAACCCAGCAGATCCGCTTACGAAGGGACTGAGTAGGGTTAAGCACTTACAGCATGCTAGGAGTATTGGGCTGAAGGATGATATTAGCATAGGTTAGATAGTATTAGAAACGTGTAATAGATAAATGTAATTAACATTTGATGATTAAATAAAGGAGTTTTATTTATGAGTAATGTTACTGTCTTATCTTAATTGTTTAACTATTGTTTCACTTTGCATGTTTTCACTTCCAGAATAATTGAAATTATTAGGAATAATAGAATTGTTCAAATTGTCCACAATCGTTCATATGTTGGAAGTAGATATGAATGAAGATTGTCATGAATTGGTGTGTAGATTGTCTAAATGGTGTTAGACATAGCAAAGGGTTACTGCAACGTTCATGAGTGCTTATGAACTAGTTTTGAGCATTGGAACAAACCCGCGCTTGCTGGAATCACCTTATGGAATAAGATATAAAAGGGTGATCGCAAGACGATAATATCATATAGTCTTAAAACCTAGATATATGGTTTGTTATTTGTTAATTGGTTGTACATTGATAATGCGAAAACGCATCAGTAACTCGGTGTTATAAAACGCATTGTTGTGTATAGTTGGTTAATGAATAAGTAAATGCATATAAGTCGAAGTTTATCTGTAACTTTTATCTAAGAAGGTAAAAGCGATATCTCGGCCGCTCGATGATTTGATTTGACTTATGTGCCGGGCCCGGTCAGAACTGAATTGGTGTGTTCGATTAAGTTCTATGTCAAATAAATCAGAGATCGAGAAACCTAAATGCTTGACTAACCATTCCATAGGATTGCCAGCATGATATCTAACAGATGACTGTACGTTCCCTTATCTAAAGGACAAGATTGATTAGATCAGAGTTTGACATCGTCTTTGAGAGCTACGATTGCAAACCGAATTGTACTTGTATAGTTACTAGACTTATCCAAGTGGGAGACTGTTGGAATAGTGTCTAAGGCTGTAACTATATTAGTCAAGTATTTGATCCGGTTGTGCATAGTCCTTTTGGGTTGCCTTCACCATAGCAACTTGATAGGATGATTTAATAAGAGAGAGTAAATATTATTAATATATTATGGGAATAATATAATGAATAATATATTGTTATTTGATTAATATAAGTCATAGAATTAATTAGAATTAATTTGGTGACTTAAAGAGATTAATTAAATAAAGGGGTATAAACTGTCAATTGTTTGATAGTTAAACTTTGGACTGTAAATCAATTTGGATATGGTATGGACGAATTCTAAGAGATTTAGGATAGCTAAAATCGTCCATATGATTATCTTAGGAATGGATTTGGATAGCCTTAAGAGAAGATTATCTGATAGGGACTTATCTGTAATCCTTAAGGAGTCTACAAGTATAAATAGACCCTATGGCTGATGGAATTCGACACTTAACCAAAAGTAAGGAACCTCTGGTCGAATTCCTCCCCTCTCCTCTCTCCTAAATCATCTTCCTTGCTATTGGTGTTTGTAAGCCATTAGAGGAGTGACATTTGTGACTCTAGAAGCTCCAAGATAACAAGGTCAACAAGGAATTCAAAGGTATGATTCTAGATCTGTTTCAATGTTGTTATTTAGCCTAAATAGTTATTAGAAGTCTTGGATTCAAAGCATGTTTAATTAGAAAGCCTAGATCCGAGCATTAGGGTTTTGCATGCGCACATAGGAAAGTTCTTATGGCTAAAACCCGTCAAAAACAACCTTGCAAGATCTACCCAAGTAATTACCGTCCCCGGTGGGAGGTCATAAAGCCAGTCTTTGGCTGCATCTTGCACCGCAAAGGGGAATGCCCTAAGCTTGATTTGGTCCTCCGTGACATTGTGTGGTTTCATACCCACACATACTACATGGAACTCGGTGAGGAACTTATGAGGATCTTCATTTTCCAAACCTCTAAAAGTTGGGAGTAAGTGGATAAGCCCGGATTTTAGTTCAAGGTTTTTGGTAGTTGGATATGTGATACAAAGAGGTTATTCAGTAACCTCTTGTCTTGACCATTGGTGGAGGGTTTGTTTGAGTGGTGGGTTTGGAGGTGGATTCCCTCCGTGGTTATCTCCCATGGTATGAGTAGTAGTTGATGTTTTTGTGGGTGTAGTGTTTGGGATATGATGATTAGGTGAAGAGGATGGGGTGGTATTATTGGGTGAGTTTGGTTGAGATGAGAGTGAGAGGCTTTTTGTTTCTGATGCGGATACACTTGAGAGGGATATGTCCTCCCAAATGTTGATGACCGGGGGAGTAGATGGCGAAGAAGTCCCAGAAACTGGTTGCCTCTTACGAAGCATGGCTTGCCTCAGTATTCTCCTTGCAGTCTTCTCTATCTCCGAATCAAGTGGCAATGGTGTACCTGTACGAAAAGATCTTGGCATAAAACAATTAGTAACACCGTGTCCCCGGCAACGGCACCAATTTGTTAGGTGGGTCAGACCCAACAAATAATGGGGTATGATATACTCCAAAAGAATCCCACTATATTGTACTAAAAGGTATTACAAGGCAAGCAGGGTCGATCCACAGAGACACGGGATAATTAGTCAATACCTCTTTGCGCAAGGTACTATGGTCACCAATAGTAAAGAGGGGGGTTTAGAATAAAATAATTAAAACAAACACTTAAAAACACAAGTAATCAACTTAAAGAGTGAATTAAATTCAGAAATGGTAAGGACTCCAACCTCATGTATGACAACTTAGCAATGTGATTCCAAGATAACATGATATTTGCTCAATTCTGTCTAAGTTGGTACTTGAAAGTGTTAATAAGCTCTAACACTTCCCATTCACCACATTAATTAACCAAAACAAGCTCTTTGATTAACCCTAACCTTACTAACCTAATCTAAACACGCTCTTGAAATTAGATTGAAAGATTGCATTAAACTTTATGTGAATGTTCCCAACAACACCCAATACTCCTCACAAGCTCGAGAGCGTAAGAGTGTGTGAATAAGATTTACACTAAATTCATTTAATGGAAATCGGTTTAGTGCTTGTTACATGTTCAATTTCACAAAACAATTATGGATTTTGTAAAAGAGATAACTTGAATGACCTAACCCTAATTCAAATGGCCAATAAGAATCACAATTAGAATCAAACATTCGATTAAATCAAAATCAAATTCACTAGATAGAAATTAAAAGCAAACATCAAGTCATATGATTGAAATCACATCTAAGAAGTCAAGACATGAAGTTAGAGAAACTAGGGTTCTAGCCACACATGGCTAGAACAAGATCACAAGAATAAAAGATGGAATTAATGTGCAATTACAACTTACAAATAAGAGAAATAATGTTTCCAAATGATAAATGATCAAATCCTTGCAAAAACCTTCGAAATCCCCTCTCTAAATGTGCTCTGATATGTTGTGTGTATGAAAAAATGGCCCTTAACCCGTAATATGAAAGATAGGAAAAACTGCCAAAAGTTGGTTTCTGGGTCGAACACGGCCCGTGTTGAACATAGAGTAAATCTGACAGTGTTCAGCATGGTCAACAACTCCTCTTTTTGGTCAAGATGGCCCGTGCTGGTTTTGCAGTGTAAATCCAACACGGCCTGTGTACCCCTTTGACTCCGAATCCAAACTTGATTTTTCCAACTTTTTCGTTCTTCGCCTGATCTTCCCGAAATCTTCACCAATGCTTGCCGACACTTCCCAAAGCGCGTTCCAACCTCCGGTTTACCTGAAAAAGACATAAAAATGTGCAAATAAGGTTGTTCTAGAGACTAACACGAAATATGATGAAATGCAAGACAAATGAAGGACAATTATGCTAAATAGATGCATGAAATGGGACTAAAAGGTGTGCAAAAAGGTGCACAAAATGCACCAAACACATACACAACAAAAACATCCTTTTGCTCAAACTAATAAAGCCAACACCCACCTGAGGTGGGTAGCGGCGGTAGCAACACAAGATGGCGGCGGGTTGCGGTGTTCGGCAGTAGGCGGAGGCTAACGTAAAAAGAGAAGAAGAAGAAGAAGTGGTGATAGCGGATGCAACAGTGGCACTCGTAGCCTACCAATCCACAGCGGTCTTGAGCCATCCTAACGGGGACTTAGCCTTCACCGGTTGCGACGCAGCGGCGGCAGCAGCTGGTCGTTCACAGCCCACGCATCGGCACCTCCTCGCTCTGTCTTCGATCATGTTACGTTCCCGTCAGCAGGATAGGCACGACGGTGGACTTCAGTGGCTTGCGAGCTCAACAACGGCGGCAGTCGGTGGTCTTCGGGACTCCATCTGGTCGGAGTACAAGGGGAAAAACCGGTTATGGCGGCTGGAGGAGTGGAGGGGGGGGGGAGCGACACTTCATTAGTGTTAGCGTTAAAACTAGGGGTGACGGGTTTATATACCCCGATCCCTCAAACTTGTTTCCATAATGGCAATTTCAGGCCCTCTTTTCCCTTTTCTTTAAAAATGTAATCCAATATTTACCCTTTGAACCCCAACATTATAATCCATTACAACTCAAGCCCAATATTTACCAAACAGCCCCTTAGCCCCAAAATCTCTTTCAAAAGAAGTCCCAACAATTATCCAATAGCCCGCGCCTTCATAATTATTTACAAATGGGATCCAGAACTTACACTTTTAATCCCCGACTTTTAAAATAATAACATTTGGCTCCCAAAACCACATCTCACTGATTATTATGGATTTTAAAGCTACTAGTCTTTAATAAATTTTATTTGTTTATTTATTAAATAAATAGGGTGCTAAAACTCTCCCCCGCTTAAATTAGATTTCGTCCTCGAAATCATTCCTTACCATTTCTTACACGCCAAACCACTCTAGCATTATAGTCACCATCCTGAGCATGCCCTAGCCTTACTAGAGCAGCTGTGACTAATCTTCGTAAAGCCCTTAAACTCCGCAGGTGAACAAATTCCTTACTTCGTCTGAAATCCGTTGTCTTGAGATAGTCTGATTTCCCTGGCAGACCACTTATACAGAACCATTATCGTTGAATCAGTCCTTTTATCCCACAACTGACTACTTAACTTCTGATCACTCGCGGGTCCCACTATAAAACAGGGTCACAAACCCAAATATCCTTGCATATCACTTTTACTTGACTAAGATTCAGCTAATCCTGTCGTGAGTGACATGTCACTCCCCAAATCATTTAGCTATTCCGCCCATACTCGCAACCCGAAGCACCAATGCTAACATTTTCCAAACACTGAAACTACTTGAACACTGTTCTGCTTGAAGCAGTATGCTGCTACATGACTAGTTTCCAAAATCTATCGAGGCCTTCCTGGTCTCAATTCGTTCGAAAATCATCTGAAATATCGGGTTCCAACCCGACTACGGAGCCAAAAGACTCTTATACAGTCGCTCTACATGACTTCTACACGAAATCCTTCTCTAGAACTAGTTGCCACTAGTTATCATATCGTTAAGGCTCTAACAACCTCTTGATCCAACCGCTCGGGTCTATACGTCGAATCCTGACGTCATCAAATCCAGGATAAAAGTGATTGCTACCTAACCAATGGTAGCCTTATATCACAAGCAATCTTATACGGTCCATTGCTTCCCTGATCCCGTAACTGTAGTGGTGCTCCTACAGTCTTATCACTGGCTCAAACTGATCTAATCCTTCTGGGAAATTCCGAAATCCAATCCATGGATTTTCATATCCTCAATGTTACACCCGAACTGGTGGGTACTACTGTCCTTTTCACGATCTATGAACATGCTCGTGCTATCAACCAATCTAGTGGGTGCTACGGCTACACCGCAGTCTTACAATACAATATCACTATCTACCCATCTAATGAAGGTTGCGGCTACACCTGCATGCTTAAAACATCCTAAAACTATCTGCCCACCTGGTGAATACTACGGCTACACCCGTAGACTTACAACACCCTGAAACTATCTGGCCATTTGGTGAATGCTACGGCTACACCTGCAGACTTACATCACCCTAACACTACCTGCCCATCTGGTGAATGCTACGGCTACACCCACTGACTTACAACACCCTAACACTATCTGCCCATCTAGTCAATGCTACGGCTATACCCGCAGAATTACAACACCCTAACATTATCTGCCCATCTGGTGAATGCTACGACTAGACCCACTAACTTACAACACCCTCCATACCGATCGAACACACACTCGACCTAACACACACTGACCTTGAGTTCTAACTGGAGCTCTAAACTGATTCCCAAAACCTGCTATCTGATGCCAAGGAGAAACATGAACCAAACGTTGGAACGTTTTCTAAACTTTCCAGCTCACCCGACCCTCAACCTAGACGGCCGCTCAACCGTCTTTCCCCCTGACGGGGATGCGAAAGTCATCCTAGTTCCACACCTATTTTTGCTCCTGGACACCTACTCGATTCCCCCCCCCCCCACCACTTAGCTTCGGCTAAGTTTTCACGGCAGGCGAGAATTGAAGGATTCCCAATCCTTCTCACTTTCTAATATCCCATTGATGACAACCTGTGCTTAACCATGCTAGCGATCGGTCACCGGTTACACCCTAAGATCGCCCATCCTCTCAATCTTGAAAATTACTCTTAAAATCGGGTCCAGTCTGACACCTCAATCCACCTGTCGTGTTGACCATTGGAGGTCTAAATTCTCAATCTATCTGACGAATCCTCGTCCTTAGTTCCGATCTTGCAGCACTACTGAACTTTAACTTATCACAACCCATGCGAAAGTACATTCCTCTTGACCATCCTCATCCAAACACTCACAATTCTGTAGCGATACCGATTCCCAATATCCACCTTGAAGTGGCATAAGATGACATTCCCGCGAACATCTAACGAAATCCTGGTCTTGATGACAGGAACCAACTATAGAATCTTCCTTCCCAAAGGATTCTAAGGTTCCACAGACCTTGGGTTTCAAACGAACCACTAACTTTCTTGCAACAACTCTGGCCCAAAAGGCACCGAGACAACTACCGAGAGCTTCTAAAGTCATACCTTGGCTGAACGAAAGACCACCAAGGTTCGTTCCCATAACTCTATAAGTAATCTCCGATGAGATTTTACATGTGATCGCGCATTGCCTGGCCCAGGCCATGATCCTAAGCCAAAACCAGAATATGAATCTCACTCTTGGGTGCTTAACACCATATTGAACTGACATTCCAAGGATTCGAATATACCCAAGAACCCTTACCACCTTCCGTTGGCATAACCAAACTTGCCACACCTGTAGCAGCCTAAACCCTTGGAGCGACAAACTCCCTTGTGCACTCTCCCGTACGTGCTGCACTGACTCCGGCCCTGTTGGTCCTTTTTTCCTAATGATCAGAATTCATGGGTCTCTTCCCGGGACCATTTATTATATGCACTTAGCACGAACCTCTCTTCTCAAAGTGCTCCAGATCGATCTCGCATCTGCAACCTCGTGGAACTCATACCCTTCAGTGTCTGACACCCCGACACGCTCACTAACTCACTTGCCAATGGCTAAGATGCAACAACGGGAACATCCTCTTTCCCCAAATCGGGTCACAAACTCCTCCCTGAAGCTTCTCAGACTCTCCAAGAATCTCACCGATTCGAATATGATCTTGTGCTTTCAGTAATATGGACCCAATACTACCTTTCACACCTATCCATACTTCCCTCAGTAATCGTCCTCAATCCTCCAAGTCACTTCCTTAAACTGGTCGCCTGAATGCTCGCTAATAAGCGCAACCGAACCCACTAAAGCACTTCCTAGGCTTTCCTAGGTTCCCGTACTCACCAAGTCCTCAACTACTGAAGGAATTCCCACTAATTTCCACTAGCTACCTCATGAATATAGCCACTCGCGATTTAGCATATTCACTTAGTAGCTAGCTCAATTACCAAGAGTCCCTCGAAGCATAAAGCAAGCAGCATTCAGACAATAGGAAAACTAACCAACATATTCCAATCAAATCAATTTATCCTCCTATCAGGAGTCTATACTATCATGTAACTCCAAAGGCTCATACAATCAGGCATAACCTAAACAGGCTATCCTATCACTGACTGATATGTACTAGCATACAAGTCTACAAGCACATACAATAGGAATATAAGGCATCCTCATAGTTCCTCAGACCTAATCTTGCATCAAGTTCTCATAATCATATCATATCGTAACATATCATATCACGTATTGGTATCTTGGGGAAAAACTTACTTGATCTCGTCTGATTGCACGCATCACACACCTTGTTCTTTTCAAAGTTCTGTCCTCTTTTCAAATTATTTTCAAACTTCTTTCATAAAATGATTTTACTTTTCAAAATTTTCATACCAATTACTTAGTTTGAGTTCAGACACACATGGGAGTGTGCCCGAATCCCTCAAACCAAGGCTCTGATACCAATTTGTAACACCCCAAAAATACAGGCCAAAAATTTCGTTTTAATTACGTTATTACATAAAACCATTAATATAACAACATTCATAATAATGTCTCATGTCAAAACCCAAGTGTCAATAATCCGAAACATAGTATCATAAAACCATATCAGAGTGTAATCCCAAGGATCTCATGTGCGGAAAACATAGTGTGATGCGCTGCGATCGAGCCGGCTCCTTTCCTTTGAAAACGAAGTACCTGAAACCAAAATTCAAAACCGTAAGCACAAAGCTTAGTTAGTTCTCCCATCATACCACATACCACATAATACCATCGGTATCTTTCAGCCGGTAACTGTTATCGGTATCTTTCACCCAGTATCTGCCATCGGTATGTTTCAAACGGTAACTACCATCGGTATATGCCATCATTATCTTTCAACCGGTAACTAGGGACTATTTAACCCCTACCACTACCACGTAATAACATAGCATAACATACATAAATATGTTGTTAGGCATATCTGGGTGCTCGACCTACCCCTTCGGTATCTTTTAACCGGTATCTGGGGGCTACTTCACCCCCTACTACTACCACATAATATCATATCACATGTATCATAATCACTCTAGCATAGTTGGGTACTAAACTACCCCTTCGGCCCTATCGACCGATAACCGGGGACTATTCCCCCTACTACCACTATCACATAACGTCATATCATGCTAACACATAAAACATATCAGATAGTAGCAAACCTAGATGATTATCACGAAGACAATCATCTATCATACAACTCCTACTAGTGGGCCGACATTGTGGCCTTAGACCCAGTTCTACTGGAAGGTAACTCACCTCACACTGCTGAAGTCCCGTAGACACAATCCCACATTGTAGAAGTCCCACAGGCTCAACCCCAGCTGCTGGATGACAGATTCCCGAACTGTCAGCATCAAAATAACACCCAATTAATAATTAGGTTCCACCAAGTACATACTTTGGATAATTAATACATTACCCCAAGCTTGGCTTATTCAAGCCCAAGGCCCAATCCAAAGGCCCAAAAGTCAACTATGAGTCAAAGCCCAACATATGGCCCGATTTTCCAATCTGGGCCAAAGCCTATACATGGTCTCATTCTAAGGCCCAACATCATATAATCATTATGGCCCAAAGTATGGCCCATCTATGGCCTAATTTTCCAAATTGGGCCTAAACCCCTTACATGGGCCTTACCTTAGACCCATTAAATTATTCTAGACCATTTGCTTGACTTTGGATGGCCTATTAATAACCCAATCATCAAGGCCTAATAAAGAGGCCCAATAATTAACCTAAATGAGATTAGGGTTTCACATAAAATGACAATTAGGGTTAGGTTTCCTACTTAACCCATTAAGGACTTATTCCTCTAAGGACTTAATCCATTAAGTCCAATATCGCTTAGATTAATCTTGCATATGTTTATTATTTAATATTTTAAGTTATTAAATCATTCCCATGTGTCCTGACTAATTCCGCGAATTAGGGTTTTATTGAAAACCTTAATTAGGGTTTCCAACCCATATATTAGCCCACTAGACTATTTGTTGGGCTTTTAGGTCAATTAGGGCCTTATTGGGCCTATTAAGCCTACAAGAATATTATTAAGCCCATTAGGATTTTATTGGGTCCATTAGAGTCCATTAAGCTTTATTGGGCCCATTTGAGCTTCTTTGGGCCCATTAGGGTTTCAAGCACCCCAAACGAATCAACACCACAAGGTGGTTCTCAGTTTCTTTCCATTATTACATTTTTGTTTTACGATTTACAATGAAAATACTAAAATAAACGCACAAACGCTACACTAAAATAAACACACACGCGCAACCACCCTTATGGTGGTCGGTGGCGGTATACGTGGTGACAGCGGCTTTTCCGGCCGATTTGGACTATACACACGAACACACCAAAGAAAACAGAAACACACCCACCCAAACTTCTGTTTGCAAACATCCAGCCACCCCTCCTGGTGGCGGCAAAGGCTGCTTCACGATGGCAGCCACCACCTCGCGGTAGTGGCGGTGGTCCCTTTTGGTTTCCAATCAATCAACACGCACATCAAGTCCTTGTTCGATATTCAGAACACCAACATACACAACAAACACATCCTTTGGCTCAAACTAATAAACTCAACACCCAGCTGAGGTGGGTGGTGGCGGCAACAACACGAGATGGCGGCGGGTTGCGGTGTTCGGCAATAGGCCGATGCTAACGGAAAAAGAGAATAAGAAGAAGTGGTGATAGTGGATGCAACAGTGGCACTCGTAGCCTACCAATCCATAACGGTCTTGAGACATCCCAACGACGACTTAGCCTTCACCGGTTGCGACGCAGCGGCGGCAGCAGCCGGTCGTTCACAGCCCTCGCATCGACACCTCCTCGCTCCGCCTTCGATCACGTTACGTTCATGTCAGTAGGATAGGCACGACGGTTGACTTCAGTGGCTTGTGAGCTCAACAACGGCGACAGTCGGTGGTCGTCGGGACTCCATCTGGTCGGAGCACAAGGGGGAAAACCGGCTATGGCGGCTGGAGGATTAGAGGTGGGGCGGCCGACACTTTATTAGGGTTAGGGTTAAAACTAGGGGTGACGGGTTTATATACCCCGATCCCCAAACTTGTTTCCATAATGGCAATTTCAACCCCTCTTTTCCCTTTTCTTTAAAAATGTAATCCAATATTTAACCTTTGAACCCCAGCATTATAAATCGATTACAACTCAGGCTCAATTTTTACCAAACAGACCCTTAGCCCCAAAATCTCTTTCAAAAGAAGTCCCAACAATTAGCCAATAGCCCCTGCCTTCATAATTATTTACAAATGGGGTCCAGAACTTACACTTTTAACCCCCGACTTTTAAAATAATAACATTTAGCTCCCAAAACCACATCTCACTGATTATTATGGATTTTAAAGCTACTAGTCTTTAATAAATTTTATTTATTTATTTATTAAATAAATAGGGTGTTACATTTAATGTTGATTTACGGTTTTTTTCGGTTTTTTTGTTTTGCGGTTCGGTTTTTGCTCACCCCTACGTATAATCAATACATTTTTGTTGTACTATAAGGGAGAGAATAATTTAGACATCGACCGTACCACAATGCGTCCTGCGCGACTAACAGAGATTACCAACATTTGCAAGGGTACATATTTTGAGTTTGGTTTATAGACTTATGTTGAGTTTTTGAATAACCTCGGCTATGGATTTCATTAGAAAACATGGAAAGCTTTGGAAGAATCTACTATAGAAAAAAAAATAACAATATTATTATATTTTACATTGATTGTTTGGTAGTTATTTTATGTTGGTTAAATTTAAAATTGATTTTTGGTTTCGGCTGAGTATATATTTTCAATTCATGTTTTTGATGATCAAGATAAAGTGACGACGGACGAGGAATAACATAGGGGTAAACATGTCATTTACATAAATTTAACCCTTAAGCCGTTAACTTAAACAATATAGTGACCAAAAGTGTGACAAATAAATATTTCAGAGACGATTAGAGTTAAGATTGAAAAAATGGACTTAATTCAAAAACATCGCCTAACGAACTAAAGAGATGAAAAATATATTTTGTCTTTTTTGATTTGTATAGAATGCCAAGTACAAAGAAAAACAATATGACCTGTTTGTCAATGAAAAAGTAATCATATGTGTTGTATCAAATATCTAGTCGACTTAACTTATGTTTTATTTAAAGGTGGATGACATAAAAAACACTTATTTTACGTCAAAATTCTAATTTGATACTGTGTTTTTTTTTTTCAAATTTGACACTTTGTTTTCTAGTTTGTTACAATTATGACCATTTGACTGGTTAACTAGGTTACATGCTGACGTGACATGATGACGTGTCAGTTTTGCTGACATGATATGCTGATGTCCCAAAATTGAATTTTTTTCTCACAAAAAACACTAAGTTTTAATTTTTTTTCGATTTTGACACTAAGTTAAAATTTTTCTTTCAATTTTGATATTATGTTTTTTTTGTTCCAAATCGAATATCATTTTTTCCATTTTTGTTGAATGTTGACAATTTTCTATTTAAAACCGTATAAATATTTTTTTAATACATTTAAACCATATAAATACATTCCTTTCAATTAAAAACCATAGTTTTGTAGAAATACAAGCTTTTTTTTTTTTTACATTCAAACCATATTTTTATGTATAAATATGTATTAATCATATAAATACTGTATTTTATATTAAATATGCAACTTTAAAATGTGTTTTAAGGTTTAGAAGCGTGTAGTCGATCAAAACTCGGATATCAAGTTTGCAACCCATGAAATTTTTATATCTTATTAGAAGTTTATGGATAGTTTGATTGTCATGATATAACTAATGCATATTTATACATTATGCTTTGAATGTAAGAAAAAAAACGACAAAAAAACACCTTGTATTTAAATAAAAATGTGGTTTTTAAACGAAAAAAATATATTTGTATGGTTTAAAATGTAATAAAAGATATATTTATACAGTTTTAAATGGAAAATGGTCAAAATTGAACAAAATTTGATAAATGATGTTCTATTTGGAACAAAAAAAACATAGTGTCAAAATTGAAAGAAAAATATTAAACTTAGTGTCAAAATCGAAAAAAATGAAAACTTAGTGTTTTTTGTGGAAAAAAAATCAATTTTGACACGTCAGCATATCATATCAGCATGCCACGTCATCAAAACTGGCACGTCATCATGCCATGTCAGCATGTAACCTGGTTAACCAGTCAAGTGGTCAGAATTGTAACAAATTGGAAAACACAGTGTCAAATTTGAAAGAAAAAAAAACACAGTGTCAAATTAGAATTTTGACGTAAGGTGAGTATCTTTTGTGCTATTTACCCTTTATTTAAAAACAACAATATTTTTAACACAAAAAATAGATATTTAAAAACATATAATATCTTAAACCCTTCTTCCAAAATTTATATAATTATTATAAAATTATAATTGTAAAATTTAATAGAATATACAAAAATCATATAGATATCAATGAACTACCTTTTCTGAGAAAGACCTATTCGTTTTGACATAGAC
This sequence comes from Lactuca sativa, assembly GCF_002870075.4. NCBI lineage: Eukaryota > Viridiplantae > Streptophyta > Magnoliopsida > Asterales > Asteraceae > Lactuca > Lactuca sativa. Next base: position 53,156,488 of record NC_056627.2, read on the forward strand.
CTGACCAACACTTTTAATCAATAATGAAAAAGTTTCAGAATGTATTTAAGTAAATAGTTTATAGAAAATATCCAACAGTCAATCTCAGAGTTTTTTTTTTTAATTTATAAATATACTTGTGGAATATTTTATATTAACTAAATTACTTTTAAATTTATAAATTATTTTATAAAATCTTTATTTAGTTTTTTCTTTTTAAATATTTGTAATATTAATAAAATAAAAAAGCATTTAATAATAACATTATTTTTTTGCAACGGTAAATTAATATATTCGTACTTACGTCACTTTTCACCATTAGACCAAAAACATTTTTAATAACATTAAATAATATTAATATATTAATACATTCTGAATTAAATAAAATAAACTTTTTTGTTAAAATCTAAAGTTTGTATTTCACTTTTATCTTTTCATAGAAGATTATGTATATACTTACAATAATTTAAAAAACATAAATAAAAATATCACAGGATCACTACAAAATTAATTTTTAATGTTGGATATCAAAATGAAAAAAAAAAGTTAACTAAGATAATAAACTTTAAAGTTTTTTTTTTATAAAAATAATGAATGATCCTTTAGTTTTACAGTTTTTTCCTAAAATAGTCTTAGGAAACTTTTTTCCTGTGATTATACCTAATGAACAAATATTATACACAAATGGTTCTTATCGTGGACATATGTTCGTTAAGTTGAAAGGATTTTAGATCATGACTATTTCTGCCATTTTATGAAACTTGTTTAATGACCATTTTTGGAGTTTTATATAAAGTCCATTTGAAATAGGTTTGACAATTCTCGACGCGGCCCGTGATACAACATGAGAGAAACGGGTTTGGGTTGAGTTTTTCAACACGCCAACCCACTAACCTGTCAACCCGTCAACCTGTTTATTAAAAAAGTCATATATGGGTTTATAAAAAAAACATATAGATTGATCCGCCAACACGTTTAAAATTTTAAAAAATATATATATTTTTAAATGTATTAAGTATTATTCGTAAGAATGTAGGATACTAGGATATGATATCATTGTCTTCCAATTTCCGTATGGTTATTGACCATTTGACCCGTGACCTTAACCATTTGCTGAGTTGCACCAAGTTTGCCCTAAATAATCTCACAAACACAAAATCGAATAAGCCCTCTGATGAATGAAGAACGATGAACGCAATACGTTGTTGTTGCGCCTGAACGATTGACTTCCGATTCCAACCTACGGTCGATTTGTTGTTGTTGCCCTACACTTCCTCACCTCTTTTCTCTTAGTCTTTTGTTCTAGACGACTGGATCTCTGGTATGTTGCTTAAGCTATAATATACTAATGTGTATATGTGCTTAAAATCCTAACTTTCATACATTGATACATAATTGCTTAATTTGCATTACAAATTTTGTAATGTTTACGTGAATTGTTCCTTAATATTTGTGTAACCTTGTATATTGTTTCTACTTGAAGGTTGAAGTTCATCATAAAGAAGAAAATGATGTTGGAAAATTCACTTTATTTTTTGGGAGAAAAAAAAAGAGAATTGTGGCTATCACATTAGCACTTAAATTTATCTATGTTTGTATTAATGTTTTAGTTTGAATATGTTTTCATGAATGATTTTAATTTTGAATTTCATCCAGAGTTTATTCATGTTTAGTTATCTAATTTTTTATGGAATCCAACCCACGAATGCATGAACCCAAATCTAACCCATTATTTATAGATATTATCGTCTCATGATCACTCGTGATAAAATCCATGAAGTGATTCAAATGAGCGCTGGTTGAATCCAATACTCAGAACTTATGAGCACTCATGAGTGTTGTAGCACAACTTTTTCCACCAACTTGGACCTCTACAAGCCAACCCATGGCAGTCTTGATTCATATCTACTTCCAACATATGACCGACTGTGGATGGTTTGAATAACTTAGTCATTCCGAAAGAATAACCTAGTAATTATGGAAGTCAAAACATGCAAAGTGAAACGCAAGAATAAATGAATCTAATATGGTATCAAAACCTATGAATATAAATAAAACACTTTCTATTTATCACCATACTGATTACTCATTATTCATTGTTTCGGTTTTATCAACTTTATACTTGAATTAAAAAACACTAGGTGTCCCATGCTCCAAGCATGTACACTATGTTTTCTAAACAATAGCTTTGCCATACACCAAGTATGAAATCTATGTTTGTCTATGATCCTTTTCTTTGTGAATTAGATCAATTGAACATAATTTCAATGATTCTCTTTTCACACTCCTAATTCCTTATCTTAAATGTAAGAATTCCAAATTCCTATCATTTATCGAAATCTGTATAGATTTTAAACTTATATGCACTGTTCCTCTTGTAATGATTATGCACAAAGCCACAAAGGCTTGGAAACAATCATTACAGAGTATTCCAATGAAGACCTACTCCATTGACACAAAGCCATATGTTCACAGTATGCATTTCTTTGAACATGCTTCTTGCACTAAGTTTTTTTTTTTTCTAAATCTTACACAAATTGCTTCCATATATGGAGACAACTCTATATTCCCATTTTGACTCCCACTTCGCCTCTTTTTCAGACTATGTCAATATGGTCTTTCCAATATTAACAGTATACTTCCAACTGTCCTTGAGTAACCAATCTTTGGTAAACCTTAGATTGTCCTCGACAATTGCTTAATCACTTTAGTCATATCCAATTCTAGACATTTTCCTCCTTAATGCCCCAAGGCATTTGAAAAATTCAGAAAGGATAAATATTATAGCACATGTAATCAATCTTGTACCCAAAGTAAATGGGACACGATTCATGATGTTTCACATAAAGGCATGGTTCTAGACTCATATAATAATTTTTGTTTGCCATAATAATTTTTGTTTGCCATATTCTCAAAATTTGACTATAAAAGGGATGTCGTAATCATAATCGAATTTTGAGATCGCAATATATAGACCCATATATAGAATTTCCTTATGTTGAGCCATTCCAACACAAAATTCATATATATCATTGACTAAAGATGATTAAAACCTCAATCTAAGCTTTTAGGACTGAAATGAAGTATAATTTTCTCTCCCTTAATTATAGCAAAACAACTTTTTCAACCTCTGCAACCTCACGAATTGAAACTTTTGTTTTTTTATAATTAACATTGCTAACTTGCAATACTTACCATAATTATCATGCTCCCACTAACATGATGATTATTAGCATAACACTTATGCTCCCACTAGCTTTGACATGTATCCAGAAAACAGCTGGACCTCTAGAAGTTAATACTTTATTGACATTCTTACCAAAGTTCAGATTTCTGATACTAGATTGCTTTGATAAGACTTTATCCAAATCATACACCTTATCTTAGATAGCTCACAGGTGTGTCTAAACAATTTCAGAACTATGAAAAGGGATGTCGTAATCATAGTCTCAATTGTTTAGACTTTTTGCCATTTCTCATAAGTCCATGTTAGTGTGCCGTTTAACCACGCACTCTCCACTAACGACTTTGAGAACTGCAAATATCACAATTGCTATCTACTTAAAATCTACTTAGTGAAAGAATTTCCTCACCATCATTTTTATGAATCGGAGTGAAACCTTATGACAATTAGATTTTATGGTGTATGTGTTCTTATCCATGTGAGTTTGTCAAACCATAATCACAAGACTAGGTTAGTGACAAATCCTAACTCATATGGATTGAACTTGTGCAATCTTAACCTCTTGCCACCTGGCAACACAAGGGCCTGCTATTGCTTCCAAGTAGTTATGCAAACAATTGAGAACATGTAGAACTCAAATGTTCTAGCCAACTTAACTGGAATGACACAGAAATGTCAACACGATAGGTTATAAACCTCTAGTTGTGTGCTAGTGATGAAATACACGTTTTTATTCTTGATTACTTCTTGAAACCCTTTAAGGATCTTTTAGACTCCCACTGTCTCTTTGACCTATAAAATTTTTTTGCCAAATATTCAAGAGATAGTGTGGATTCTAATCAAGACAAACACTTCACACAATTGGCCTAAGTTGGTCTTTGTTTTATCCAAAATATCACAACTTACCAATTTCAAATGTACAAGAGTAGAAAAATTTTACTCTTACATTTGACAAGTGTTTTATACCTCTTTTAAGACATGTCACTCAAGTTACAATCATAGGGTATAACTCTATGAATTGTTTTTGGAACAAAGTATGAATCATCTTCTTGATTTAACCACTTCAACAATTCATAACTCCTCTTCTTAACTATCATAATGCACTTATAGGATGAATTGTGATAAGTTCTCTTAATCATTAAGATGATCATATATACATGATACTAAAGTACTCTCCCATCTTTTCAGATTTGAGAAACTTTTATCCTTCTGCCTAATTTGATTCTTCTTCTTCGTTCTGTCATACATTGAAAATTTTCCAATGTTTCAGAATTATACTTAAGCTTGTAAGTATAATCATATTTACTAAACCTTAGTAAATCATGACAAATAGTCTTATCCATCTTTTGTGGTGGACTTTGACAAGTGCACAAGAAAGTGTACTTGATCCCTTAGTCCTTCTCTTGAGTCACATATACATGTGAACACGGAACTAGTCTTAATTTTCCAAAGTTGAAAATTCTAACACATCACACTCAACACCTTGTATGATTCCAAGTTTCGGTCCAATTGAAACTTGGGTGATGAGAATATTTCCTTATTTGGTAAATTTAGACACTACCACAAATGAAAGAATCAAATTCATATTTCCAATATTGCTATAAACATACAAACATCAAGTTTTCATGAATGTCATTGTAAAGAGATAAAAATAAAGTAAAACAAACTTTTATTTATTTTAAAATGCGGAAAAACTTTTTCCTTATAATGCAACTTGAAATGAAAAACTATGCTATTACATGTTTCCTAGCAATCTATCATAACTCCTAAAAGTAGCTCAAGAATTAAATCTTCAACCAAGCGAAAGAAATCCATCTTCGCGATCAAATTCAACATACTCTTTCTTAATGATCCTGCTAAATATCAAAATGCAACCGAGTCACATTTTGTATTAAGAATCATCAACTAGGAACTTAACAAAGTTAGATAGTGGACTTTACCTGATGTAGAGTCAAACTTATTGACTTTACCAGCCTTATGATATTTCAGGTAAATTTGGCAGCTTCGCAATCAATGCCCTTTCCTTTTGGCAATAGAACCATATGGATCCTTTGGGAATGGTGCATGGGATAATCTCAGACTTAGCCTTTCTCTTTACCATTTGGTCAACCAAGTTGACTATGGTCAATCCGTTTCCATTGGGAAGAGAATGCTTTTTCTGGATTTCCAGTGTCACCATTTTCAATGTCCATAAGGTTTTGGGAAGTCGATCTTCTAATCAAATTTGCATTACTAGCCTTCAATCATTGCTGATTCAGCAATGCCAAGCAAATAGATAAGATCATTAAGGGTCATATCATAGTCTGTTTCATAGAAGTCCCAAAGGAACTCACTATGTGACTTAGAAAGTGATTGAACCACCAACTTTCTCAAGACTTTGACACCCAACTCTCCCGGCTTGTCAATATGTGACTTCATCTCCAAGATGTGATCACACCTAGACCTTGCCTTGCCAATAGGGCTTGAGTGACCTTGAGCTTGTGGGTAAAGGAGAATAATTGGAGGAGGTGGAGGAGGTGAAGTTTCAAGAGTCTTGGGAAGATCATAGATGTCTGAATTAACCATCTTTTGGGAGATATTCAAGATAGTTGATTTAAAGTACTTAATATAACAGCCAATATGAAATATTAAGGCTAGGACCCAACACAATATTTTATAACTTGGAAGAGGGATGCCGTAATCCAAGCTATAGAATATTTGAAGGTAGGTGAATGATGATTCACCAATTTCCACCATGAAAAATGAAATAACTTATTAGGTTTTTATTGGATTTGAAACTCCTAGTTCTTTTGAGATTCATTGAACTGTTCAATGACATGTTTCAATCTCGAGTGTGCCCTTTAGGTTTTGTGACTGGGATACCAAGGATCACAATACAAGGTGTGAAGTAACCATGCAAATTACTTGGTACCCTTAAGTGTTTACCCCTCAATCGATGTGTCGGTTAACCACACACGCTCCATCCATACTATGATAAAAGTTAAGTTACCCTTTGCCTACCTTGTTAAATATGAGTTAGTGTGTCGGTTAACCACACACACTCCACTAACCGACTTAAACAAAGTGCAAAGTGTAATTTCATGGATTAGCACCTTATTCACATTTTTCCTAAGTAACTAACATTGGGTATTTATAAAAGGTTTAGTTACTTAGTGTTTATCATTAATACTTTTAATGAAGGGAGAATTTATAGTCTTTGTCCTACCCATTCGGCTAACGACCCTCCACCAGTCAAGGAAGCGGTGGCTGAGAGTGGACACCCATTAAGCTGCCATTTTATAGGCAGTAACCTTATACCCCCTTATAGACTGGCTTCATTAATGAGGTCTACTAACGGTAAGACTGACTTTACTCTTATACATATATATATATATATATATATATATATATATATATATATATATATATAAATATTATGAACTTATAATATTATAAAGTATAAGGGTTGAATTTTAACTTTTTAAAATTCTAAGGGCTAATTTGGAATTAAAGTATTCATAAGTGAAAACTTTTCAAATTCCAAAACTTGAGGGAAAGTTTTGAAACTATTCAAAACTAATTAATTCCATAACTTATGAGTTTAAAGTAGTTTTTAATTAAAAGACTCTTCAAGTTTCATAACTTGAGGACAAGTTATGGAAGACTTTAAACTAATAAAAGAATGTAACTTTTCTTTATTTTGTAACTTATGGAATTAATTAAGGTTACACATTTTATTACTTAATGAAGTGACTCTTTAACCTCCATAGCTTGAGGACAAGACTCTTCAATTTTTTGTAACCATTGCCAACTTTTATGAGTTTTATGAAACATAAATGTGACCTTTCATGTAACTTGAGGACAAGTTACACAAACACATTTTAGAATCATCTCTTAGATTAAAATGGATTGAAAACACATAATCAATTAACTTATCTATTAATCTAAGCAACTCATATGAACAAAGATAATACACATCTAACTTTTTCATGTAATTAGCATAACTTTTAAACTAATACAAAACATGAATCTATTGACAATTATCTTTGAAATTAGATTAGCATGAACATTACCACATCAAAAACAAGTTTATAAGTCCAAAAAAATCTTAGCGTAATGTTCCTAGTCCAATTCCAGCCAAAAAAAAGTCGAATATATGTGGTCTGGGGGTCCAACTCGTCGAGTGCACGAACAAACTCGGCGAGTTGGATACATTTTGCCTTGGACTCATCGAGTCCCTTTATGGACTCGGCAAGTCTGCTGTGCAGACAGCACCAAAATTCGATTTTTAACCAGTTTTTGCAAGTGTAACAAGAAAACAAGCCTAGGCTCTGATACCATTGTTGGGTTTTGAGCATGCTAACTCTCCTATGGTGTAAATGCAACCCTATAAACCTTGGATCTATGTTTTCTCTATTATACATGCAAATAAGAACTTTCCAAGGATTTAATCCTAAGTAGCATACTATGAGGCAACTATACTACAAAGACTAGTTAGATGACATACCTTTTGGTGTAGCTTGATGTCTTCATGCTTTAAGAACTTATCCCCAATAGTGTGGAAGCCTCAAGTGGAATCAAAAATCACCAAAACACCTTGGAAGACATTTTAGAATAAGAATAGTTTGGTTCTCTCTAGTGTAATCGGCTATCCTTCTTAGTGTACCCACACTAGTGCCAATTTCACCAACCAAGGACATCTTTATATAGTATGGAGACTAGGGTTAAACCCATGACCTTTCATTTCATATGATCCATGGGTTAAACACTCCATGGACTATCTATTAAAGCTTAGCCCAACCTAAATGAACTTGGCCCATTCCATATATATAAGAGTCCATATTTAGTTAGTTCATTTTGATCACTTAATTAATTCTAAATTAATTCTTGATCAATAATAATTAAATAATATGATTCCATATTAATATATTAGAACTTATAATATATTAATATAAATCATAAATATACTATTCTAAAAAGGCTATCCATATAAATTGTGTCGATGAACTGCAACCCAAATGGACCATGTCGGGACGGGTCAAGTACAAACCAAATATAGTTATGGACTTAGACATTAATCTAACAGTTATATGATCATCTTAATGATTGTACAATTATATCACAATTTATGCTCGAAGAACATCTTAGCGCAATTGTATGACTAATAAGAGGAATCAGATACTGTTGGAAATGGTTTGATCAAGAGATAAGTCATAGAGTTATGCTCTAGTAACTCTTAATCATATCTTCAAATTCATTTCATAACTAAAAAGGTTGATAACACCTCATAATATGTGGAGTAAGAATGCTCTCTCACTCAGGAACATTAAGAATTGGAGTTATGATGTTTTTCGACAGCCGAGAAACAAAAGATGAACTGGATCCAATGTTGAAGAGTGTTATTATGTCGGAAATTTGCACAAACTTTTGCATATTTGTTTTAGCTTGTCAAGGAATGTTTCTTGAGAGAAAACTTATATGTCAAGAATTCAGTGGGAGTCGTATTGATCTTGATAGTTTCAAGAGTCAACCGATAATGATGCTTTTAGTTATCACTAGCACGCAACCTGAGGTTGAAAACATGTTGGGTTTATTGACACATTCTTATTTTTGTGCACTTCCAGTTAATTCAACAATTCTTATGAGTTCTATGTTTTATCATTTAACTACAAAAGCAAAGCGCATTGGTCAGTGAAGGTACATTGATCAATATGGGTGAGCTGTTAATAGGAACGGAAGCACTGGTGGGCTTTGAGCTGCCAAAAAGCAAGAAATGAAGAATAGTGAAGTTCGGTTGATGAAGGATACCTAAAATTGATTTTGGTTTGTCGTAAACCATGTCTTATGACTATAGGTTGAAAATGAAAGTTTTACATGGATGGGAACGTATGCACCTTCGAATCTAGGTTGTAAAAGGTTTCGCTCTAATTCATGAAAATTGTTATTAGGAAACACTTTCACCAGTAGATTTTAAGGATCTAGAAAAGATCACTATGTATATTGGTTGTATTAATTGCATTGTCAAAATCACAATATCATTACGACATCACTCTTCATATTTCAAATTGTGAGGAATGCCAAGGAATTCTTTAAACTTTCAGGAGATATCTTTATCATGTCTTGAAAGGGTTTGAGCACATACACTATTCAAATAAAGTGCATAAAATTAAGAAGCCTACTTAGAGGCTTGACAAAGCATAACGAAATAGGAATATTCACTTCCATGAGAAATTCAAAGGGTATTGAGCTCTAGAAGTCTAGATGATTTTTGAGTACATTTCAAAACTGATGGGAGCTTAATGGTTATGCTGGTATTGCATATTGACAAAACCATTCATTAGGAACAACGTCTCTATTTTGTAAGTTGCAAAAGTTGGGAACTATTTTTGTAGCATTCGATAACCTAAGGTACTAATTTATTCATTCATTTTTGCATATTGAGGGTCTTCACGAAGTGAAGTCTTAGGGATCAGGTCATGACTGACCGTTGACCTGTTGACCCGTGCTTTTGGGAACTCACGACGTGAGGCATAGGTCTCACGACGTGGGATCGACTTAATGACCCAAAACCCTAATTTTTTGGTATTTAAGTGAATGAGAGGCTAGGGTTATCCATCCTCAGCCGCTCTCACCCTCGAAGCCTCCGAAAAACCCTAATCTCAACTCTTTTGGAGATTATAAGCATTTTTTGAGATCCTTGAAACATTTTTTTGGTGGTTTTTGGTTACTTGAAGTGGAAGAAGATCTTGTTTGGGCAACCTCTTGGCATTTTGGCTTTCATCTTGCAATATCTTGGAGATTTTGGACCATTGTAAGTCATAAATCTTGGACATTTCCATCTATTTCTTTCTAGATCTAAGTTATGAGCTCCTTTTTGCATGTGTGGGTAGGATTGCTTATATGGGGTCTATAAAGTTGGCAGCTTTATGGATTAGTGGCTTATTCTCTTATGTGGTTTCTTCAAATAATAATAATAAGAAGAATGTGATTTTGGGGAGGATCATACGCTAGGTGTACATAGTGTACGCACGGTGTACACTTAGTGAGGCGCGGAGCGGGGAAGTCCCTGCGTATGTTGGGCGTAGTTTGGCCAGAGGCAAACCCTAAATTTTAGGGTTTGCACCCTATTTAAACCACTTAAGTCCCTCATACCCATCATCCTCTCAACCTCCATTTCCCTTAAAGAGTTAAAACCGAACCCTAAGCCTCTTGCATGCATTTTGAGCTTACCTTGAGCATTTTTGGTGTTATTTTGTGGTTTTGAAGAAGAAGGTGCTTGGAGAAGAAGTAAGGACATGAAGAGAGCTTGTAGATCCAAAAGTTTGGCATCATTTCTGACCTATTTGAGGTATAAAGCTTTAGCCTTGGCCATTGCATGCTTAGATCTAGTTTTGGGGTGATTAATGTTATATTTTGGTCCATAGTTTAGATTCTTTGAGTAAAAGGAGTTTCAGTCCATATGAGCTGTCCTTTTAGGCTCTTGGAAGTGTTAGGAGCCATAAAAATCGGACCTTGATGGTTTAGCATCAACCATGCAAGTGTTAGATGTCAATTTAGTGTGTTTATGGACTTAATTTATGACTTAATCCCCATATATCCATGCAAAAGCATAAAGCATATAACTTTATGGCTTAGTATGTTTTTAGGGACCTATATCTATGTTTTGGACGTTTGGGCTTAACATATTAAGTCACAAGTAGGTTATTGGATTGGCTGGCCAGTACGTTGGGCGTACTCCCAGGTACGCTGCGCGTACTGGGTCAACCACCTGTATCTGGTTAAGCCTAGCGTACGTTGGGCGTACATGCAGAGTACGTCGTGCCTATGCATGTAGTGAGAAAAGTGATTTTTGGGCTCTAGGATGTTGTGCCTTGAATCGTTAAGCCTCAAGGCCACCTGTGAATTTATAGGCCTAGGACTTTGATTGATGATATTTGGGCCTTATTGGGCCTTAGATTTTATTTGGTTGGGCTTGGACACTTTTGGGTTGTTTTGAAATTGGGCCTTGGGAGGAAGAGGCCCAATAAGGCAAGGATTAGGGAACCTCTTGCCTTAGGACACGAATTAGGGTTTGGATCTTGGAGTCATAATGTAACCTAATGGCTAATTATAAATTTTTGTTATGCGATAAGGAGAGGAGTTCACGAGTCATTCACTGAGTACGAGTTGACACCCACAGTTTGAGGTGAGTCTTCCTTCGTAGAATTCGTGGGTCGAAGGCACCAAGGTCGACCCACTAGTTATGATATAGCCTGATGATTGTCATTGTGATAACTATCAGTTGTATGTGTATTGTTTGATGATTCTGTGAATTATGTGCGATATTATGTTGTAGTGGTAGGGGTGAAATAGACTTGGTATCCGGTTGAAATAGACCGAAGGGGCAGGTCGATCACCCAGATATGCTCGACATCATCCAGTTGAAATAGATCAAAGGGGAAGGTCGAGCACCCATATATGCTTAGTAGTATCTGGTTGACCAAAGGGGTAAGCCAGCACCCGAAAATGCTTGGTAGTACGTTTTTTTTGTATGTGGTATGGTGGGGGAACTCACTAAGCTTTGTGCTTACAATTTAAGTTTGTGTTTCATGTACTTCCAGCGCGAAGGGAAAGGGGCCGGCATGATCGCATCGCATCACACTATGATTTTCCGTAGTAGAGATTTTTGGACTTATGCACTGATAATACTTTCCTATGTTTTGTTTGGATTACATACTATGATCATCGTATGTTTACATTGTTTTTTGAAATTGATGATGTTTTGGGATATGGGATTAGTAACTTTAAAAATGAATTTTTTAGGTCGAATTTTTGGGATGTTACAGCCATCCCTTATTGTTTATGTTAGGATGCTAGGAGTCGGCATGGCCCTTGCATGTGTTATATGTTGCTATGTATACCTAGTAGGGCTCGATGCCGAGCGAGGCTCGGTGCTGGGGGAGGCTCGATGAATGTATCGTATACTATTGTTTTATGATCATTGTATGTGTTAGCATGATTATGTGATATATATTGTATGTGTATAGTGGGCGGGGCACAATGTAGGGAGGGGCCTAAGAATAACATATTTGTATACCGAGTGGGGCCCGAAGGAGGACGGGGCCCAATGGAGGGCGGGGCCCATTATGTGATTTATTATGTATGGTATGGGGTAGTTTGGGGAATTCACTAAGCTTTGTGCTTACGATTTTCTATTTATGTTTAAGGTACTTCTGGTTCCAAGGGGAAGAGCTCGGGATGATTGCATTGCACACACCACATAGTTCCGCTTTTGTGATTTATTCTGATTTGAGATGATGTTTGATGTTTTTGGAATACTGTTTTTATTAAATAAAAATGAAATTTTTGGGTCATATTTTTGAAACCGAAACATGCCACTGAAAGACTCTACTGAGACAAAGATGGGCTGTCAAGAACGTCAAGAACGTAGAGGAGGTAGGATGGGCAGTTGGTCAGATCTAGTATGGATCGTACATGGACGGTAGTTGGAGTCGGCGGCTCTCCTAGGGTTCCCTTATCGGGGATCCCTGGGGAAGAGGATCAAGTTGGCCCTTGCGAACAGCTTGATGTTACAATTTTCACTATAGTAGAATTAAGGGAGAGGGCACTCATACTTCGTTACAAAAGGTTTGGATCTTATCGTTTAATAGAATTTAGTCAAAATCATAAATGAATAGTGTGTTGAAATGCTTCAACATAGAAGATTCTATATGGAAATATTATAGCAAGATATTGAACAGATATCAAATCCTTGTACAAAATCTAATGAGTCGAGTCCCATATGCTTTAGATATAAGATCGATTGTATATGCTTTGATATTCCCTTATTATATTTTTAAATGCCTTTAGAATTGTGTGAAAAAGATTAGAATTTCATGTGATTGAAGTTGTTAAACAACTATCAAGAACATTATGAGGTTTACCAAAGATTGGTTTCTTGTGGACAGTTGGAAGTATGATATTGTTTTGAAAGGACCATACTGACACGTTTTGGATTTAGATGATTCTTGATCATAACTGATGGTAATATGGGAATATGGAAATGTTTCCATAATAATAGCTGGTTATAAAATCTACATGTGAGTTGGAAACTTTAACGCAAGATAAGTGTTCAAGGAGTGTGCCTTAAATTTGAGGCTTCATAACCATGAAATTATTCTTAGTAACAAGTTCCAGTGGAACATTCTATAATATCAAAGTCTTAGTTTCTATGACTTTAGAACCTCAACATCTCATAAGGACAATGCATGTAAAAAAGAAATTACACTACATCTTAGATAGTAAATGAGAAATAGGAATTATGAAATGAGCATCATTGGAGTAATGTCCATTCGATCTATTCACAAAGGAATGACCATAGAGAGGCATATTATAGTGTTTAGAACATGGCATGACTAATATTACCTAATTAAATTAGTATGTTGATCTCATGAAACAATCTACGATGAATAAATTTGTAATTGTTATGGTGATTAAATAATAGGGATTTATTTATAATCAAAGTGTTGTTACCATAGTTGATTAATTTACTATTGTTTTTCACTTTTCATGTTTTACTTCATGAATATTTTTATTATCCAATAAAATTCCACAGTCAATCATACTTTTGGAAGTAAGTATTGAATTAATATTTTCATTAATAGTTTGTGGACTGTCTATAGAGATTAGACCTTGCATGGGGATTGCTGCAAAATTCATGAGTACTTGGAAATAGAGATTTTAAGTATTGGATAAACTCACACTTAGAGATTACTTCATGGATTTAATCATAAGTAATTCTAAGACGATAATATCTACTATTCTTAAAACATAAATTTATAGCTCATAGTTTACATCTTAGATAGAAATTAGAAATAGGAATTATAAAATGAGCATCATTGGAGTAACGTTCATTTGATCTATTCACAAAGGAATGGCCATATAGAGGCATATTATAGTGTTTAGAACATGGCATGACTGATATTAAATAATTCAAGTAGTTAGTTGATCACACGAAACAATCTACAATGAATAAATTTGTAATTTTTATGGTGATTAAATAATATGGATCTATTTATAATCAAAGTGTTTGGTACCATAGTTGATTAATTTATTATTTTGTTTCACTTTGTATGTTTTACTTCATGAATATTTTTATTATCAAAAAAAATTCCACAGTCAATCATACTTTTGGAAGTAAGTATTAAATTAAGATTGTCATTAATAGTTTGTGGATTGTCCATAGAGATTAGAGATAGCATGGGGATTACTGCAAAATTCATGAGTACTTAGAAATAGAGATTTTAAGTATTGGATAAACCCATGCTTAGAGATTACTTCATGGATTTAATCATAAGTAATTCTAAGACGATAATATCTACTATTCATAAAGCATAGATATATAGCTCATAGTATACAAATTAATTGTGCTTTTGATTACTCGAACACATATCGTAACCAGAAATAGCTAGAAATGATATTGAGAGAGAGAGAAGTTTTCTTAATATTGTTGGATTAGTGTCTAAGCCCGTAACTATATTTGGTAAGTATTTGACCCGGTTGTGCATGGTACTTTTAGGTTGCCTTCATCAGAGCAACTAGATAGGATGATTTATGAAAAAAGAGGTTAATTATGATTTATTAATATATTATATGAGTAACATTTTAAAAGAGAAATCATAGAGTTTAATTAATATTGGACAAGAATTAATTAAGAAAATTATTTTGTGGCTAAAAGAGATTATTAGACTTGGGGGACTAATATTGTAATTACAAGATAATTGCATTGTGGGCTATGGATTCCTAAAGGGAAGGGGGTTGGATGAAATCTATAGGAAGCCCATATGATTTTCGTCCAAGGGCCTTCTAGAAAGGTTCCATGGGTTGGTTAAGGCCTAAGCACAGAATTAGGGTTTCTCCTGAAACCCTAGCAGCCCACACAAGTACAAATAGACACCTAGGGATCCCAAAAACGTGGCTAAGCTTTCTTATAGAGATCTTGGACGGTTTTGTTGCTCCTCTCCTCTTTCAATATCATTCTCTTGCTTATGGTGTTTGTAAACCATTAGAAGAGTGACATTTGTGACTCTAGGCTCCAAGGATACAAGATTCAAGCCATTCTATAAGAGGTATTCATCTAGTTCTGTTCTTACATGTTAGTTTCGATATTCATATGTTAGATCTAGGGTTTATGGCTTTGGATGATTATTGCATGTTCATTAGACAAACTAGATCCAAAGATTTAGGTTTTGCATGTACATCGTAGGAATGATGTAGTGCTCAAAACCCATCAGTGGTATCAGAGCCTAGGCAGTTTGTATAATGAATTGATGCAATTGTGAGCTGTAAAAGATCAAGAAATCGAAAATGTTTGTTATCTAGCGCGTGAACTCGACGAGTTCTATATGAACTTGACGATTTTTATATGAGCTCGACGAGTTGGGTGAACTTGACGAGTTTAGAGCCCAACTCGACGAGTTTCCTGTTCTGTTCCCGGGATTTTCAATTTTTCTGCAAGATTTTGTTGATGATAATTGCCAAAACTCGTTTTTCTTGCCTAAATCCGATTTTTTAAGTTTGGAATGATTATCTTTATCAAAATTAATGGATTTGGCTAAATATGGATAATATAGGATTATTATAAGTCAAATATTTAACCTAGTTACATTGAAAAGTTTCAATTTACACCCTTAAGTTTTATAGTTTAAATTTGAACTTAATAGTTTTAGTTTTCAAATTAAAATAGTTAAACCTAATTGTTTTGAAAGGTTTCAAACTTGCCCTCAAGTTTTGGAATTTAAATTTTAATTAAAAGTTTAATTTTAAAATGTTAAATTCTAAAACCCTAATTTTTCGAAAAGTTTAAATTGCACCCTTAAGGTTTTATTAAATTAATTTAGTGTATAATTAAAAGAGAGATAATAAATCCATAGTGATATGGTTTACATTTAATTAAATTAAAAGTGTAATTTATTAAATTAGACCACATAGTATTTTAAAAGTGTAAAACACACCCTTATACTATATATAAAATTAAAAAGTCTAATATTATATATGTATAACTTAAATGATAGTCTTACTGTTAGTAGGCCTCATTCACAAAGCCGATTTATGAGGGGGGGGGGGTATAAGTTTATGGCCTATAAAATGGTCATTTAATGGGTGTCCACTCTCACCCACCTCTTCCTTGATTGGTGGAGGGTCGTTAGCCGAACAGGTAGGATAGGGCAAACCCTTTCCATTAAAAGTATAATGAATTATAAAGTAACTAAATGTTTTTACAAAATTCCCAATCTTAGTTACTTTAGGCAAAAGTGAATTTGATGCAATTCCATGAAATTACACTTTGTACCCTCGCTAAGTGTGACAACTCGAAATTTTCTTTCGGGCAAACCTTAAAAGTCAACCACTTCGTAGCATAAGTTAATGTCATCATTTCTTATTTTTAAGAAATTTAAAGTTTGTTTGATTATTTTAATGTTATTTTTAAACGAACGGGTGAAAGATAGTGCCGTCTCGGGTTTTCAATTTTAAAAACCGCAAACACCTCGCGTCTTAGAAATTCCCGAGCAAACTTTTATATTTGGGTCGAAAAATCATCCCAAAAATCCGTAAACTCATGCTTATCCATGAGTTTACTCCCCAAGACTAGTCATTCTTGAGTTTACTCCCCAAACACCAAAAGAGTAAACTCCAAAATATCCTCTCAAGTATCATCCAAGTTTTTATTCAAAATCTTCAATCTAGCAAGTGTTTCTAGCCCTTTCAAGTTAGTATATCACTTAATCTAGTGATTGTAAATCCTTTAATCCATCCATTTTTGTGTTTTGATTAGTTTTCCAAAAACACCAAGAACGCACACTAAGTGTTCTTGGACTTTTGGCTCAATTCAAGCTTCCTTATGTAAGTACTTCTATCCTAGAGTCATTTAAAGCTAGATATACATGTTTATACCAAGGAAAAGTCCCAAGACCACCAAGTTAAAGGTCTTCATGGTTTTGGGAGGTCCCAAAACCGTAAACACCAATTTTAGGGCCAAAGTGGTGTGTTAAGGTGCCTAGATGCTTCACAATGCCTTAGGGACTTGTCTAGATTCATCCTTGATGAGTTTATCACACAAAAAGCACCAAAAACTTCCATTTTTATGTGTTTACGGTTTGGGGACCTCCCAAAACCGTAAACATCCCAAAAGTGTGTAAATTTCCCATAAATTTCCCACGGTTGTTCCTTATGTCTAAATCTAACCTAGACTAGTGCCATGTTTGAACTAAGGACTTGAAAACTGCCAAATACCAAACCTATGAGTTTAAGGTAGTAAACTCATGAGTTTAAGGTAGTAAACTCATGAGTTTAAGGTGGTAAACTCATGAGTTTAATGCAGTAAAATCATGGAGAAATGGTCCTTAGACCGTAAACTCCATTTAGGAGTGTTTTGATGCCACACAACACTTCCTAAGGCTAAATCATGAAGTAGGAATGCTTGGAATATCTTAGAAGACTTCAAAACAACAAATGGTCATAAGGTTAGGAGTTTATGACCGTAAACTCAAGGGGTGTTGGTCCTTAGGGAGTAAACTCATTTCAAGAGTGTTCCTTGAACCCCAATCATACTAGCCTTTCCCTACAACATTTAGATGCACTCCTGAACACTTATAACACTTATACAAAGTGTTTGTCATGCCTTATAGTGTCTTGACTTTGTTTAGTTGTTTAAAGACTAATTGTTTATATACATATATCCTTATATGTAATTAAGATCTTTGTGCGTGTCTAAGTCTTCATTTGACACCAAGCACTTATCCGACACTTCCTTCCGATCCACTTGCTACAGGTGAGTTCATACCCCTAAATAAATGTTTTAACTATTTTTAAATGTTTTATGGGGGGATACAAGTAGAATTATGCTAATTATTATATCAATCACATGTGATTAATAAGCAGCATTCCAATGATTGGCTACTCATTAGCCGTTTTACCAAACAGTTTCCTTCAAATGTTTTTCATAAACACCTTATGTGTTTAAAACTCCTTATTACACTGTACATTTTACTCTGTATGTTACATTTCAAACTGATTTACAATTGTGTTTCTAACAAATGTTTCTTTATACTAAACTGTTTTATCAAACCCATGCCTTCAAACCGTTTTATAGATTGACATCAAGTCGATCTTTTCTTAGATAATAATTATGTTCAAAGGTTTTACAAAACTTATTTTATGATTTTATATTAACAATTGCATGCCTCTATATGTATAGTTATATAAGAAATGTTCAAAAGACTTAGGAAGGCTATCCACCCTATTTCCTTTTCGCGCTTGAGATGTGGTCTGGTGGGATATCGGGTATCCGTCCGAAGGTTGTTTAAATATTAGTTATATATCATATGTACATATATAGTCATAAAGTTCCTTCCAGTTCATCCAATGCCCTTGGGTAGCAAGGGTATACATCCATGTTCATATGTACCAGTTATATTACTAGTGAGCTACCATATGGGTAGTCTAGGAAGATACTAGAACTATTACTAGAACACGATATCATATAATGAGTCAGTTCATTCATGAGTCAATACTTGCTAGATAGAGAGAACATACATTAAAACTAGTACACACAGTACATTACTATACTTTGTCTCCATAATTCATCCTATCAAGCTGCTTTGATGAAGGCAACCCAAAAGGACCATGCACCATCGGGTCAAGTACATACCAAAATAGTTATGGACTTAGACACTAATCCAACAGTCTCCCACTTGGATAAGTCTAATAACTATTTTTCGTATGACTTTAGATCCTGATCTGCAATCGTAGCTTTCTAAAGCCGTTGTCAACTCTGATCTTATCAGATATGCGTGTCCTTTAGATAAGGGATCATACATTCCTCCATTCTAGATATCGTATAGATATGAGACATGAACTTAATCATTCTCTCTATACTATTTCCCAACTTCCGATTTTTGATGACTGACAACAGACTACAATTGAACACATCAATCTAGTCCCGGCTTGGCCAAGCGCTTAGGTGCCATCACTAAATCATCGAGGGGCCCAAAGATATCGCTTTTATCTTACTTTGAATAAAAGGAACAGATAAACTTTAATTCAATTCTCGCTTGCACTTACTCACCGAATCACACACAATAATATGTCTTATGACACCAAGTTACTGGTGTGTTTACATATTATCAATGTGTAACCGAATCGCAAGATACAACTCACACATCTCGGTTTCAAGAATATACAATATTATCAACTCACAATCACGCGTGATCAAATCCATGTAGTGATTCTTGTGAGCGTGGGTTTAATCCAATGCTCAAATCATATTCATAAGCACTCATGAACGTTGCAGCAAACATTTGCTTATCTCTAATACTCTTTAGACAATCCACACACCAATTCACGATAGTCTTCATTCATACCTACTTCCAACATATGAGCGACTGTGATCCGTTCGAATAATTCGATTATTATGAAATAATTAATTATTCCGGAAGTCAAAACATGCAAAGTGAAACATAAGAATAATATTAATCCTATATGGTCCCAAACCCTTGAGTATAAATAAACCACCTTTTATTTATCACCATATCGATTACTCATTATTTGTTGTTTCGGGTAATCAACTTTTTTCTTGAATTATTACTACACTTGTCCCATGCTCCTAGCATGCACACAATGTTTACCTATGGTCCTTACTTTGTGAAATAGATTAAATGAACAAATTTCCAATCATACTCATTTCACAACTCCTAATCCCTATCACAAGTGTAAGAATATCAAATTCTTGCCAATTATAGAATATGCTAGATTCTAATATTTTATGCAATGATCCTTCTTTAATGTCATAGCACAAAAGTCACAATGACTATTGCCAATGAAATTACAAATTCCTCTATTTGAGATTGTTACAATACAATTCCATTGACATGATGTCTCTCACTCAAAGTACATTCCTTTGAACATCCTTTTTACATAAAATTTCTAATCTAGATATAGATTTTCAATATCCAACTCCCAATATGGAGACATTTCCATATTTTCCATATGACAATTCATTCATAATAGAATCTTATCTATTCATAATAATGTCGATATGGTCCATCCAATATCATACTTCCAACTACTCACAAGCGACCAATCCTCAGTGAGCTTTGGATCATCCTTTGATAGTTGTTTAATTATCTTAGTCAAAAACTGATTCTTGTCTTTTTTCCCTCTTAATGCGTTAGACATTTGGAAAATTTTAGAATGGTCAAATATTATAGCATTTGCAACTGATCCTATACCCGAAGCGTATGTGACTCAATGCATAATGTCTTACATAAAGATTTGATACTTTATCAATCTTCTACTATAATATTTTATGTGCTACGTTCTCACAATTCGAACTATGAAGAGGAATGCCGTATATGTATCCTTGACTAAATTTATTAACATTTCACAACCTAAGCCTTTAGATTTGAAATGAAGCATAATATTCTCTCCCTTAATTATAGAAAAACAACTATTCAACCCTTACAACTTTGCAAAGTATGACTCTTGTTTTCTATAATTAATATTGCTAACTTGCAATACTTGCCTTAATAATCATACAAGCATAACATTTATGCTCCGACTATCATGATGATTATTATAAACATAACACTTATGCCCCCACTAGCTTTGACATGTATTCAGAAATAGCTTAACTTTGAGAAAAACAATGCCTATTGAATTTCTTTAAGTTCATATTTCTAATACCCAATGCTTTGATAATCTTTTATCAAGGCTTATACACCTTTGCCTTAGATAGCTCATATGTGTGTCTAAACAATTTATACTAATTGCCAAATCTCACAATTCGAATCATGGTAAGGGATACCGTAACCATAATCGAAATTAAGAATGTAATTTTCACAATCACTATCTTCTTAAAAACTTTCTTAGTGAAAGCATTTCCTCACAGTCATCTTCATGAAAGAGGGAATCTTATGACACTTAGATTTTAATGGTGTATGTGTTCCTATCCATGTGAATTTGTCAACACCAAAGTTTGCGACAAATCCAAACTCATATGGACCGAACTTTCTCAATCTTGATTTCTTGCCTTATGGTAACACGGCTGCCCACCATGTCTTCCAAGTAGTTACGCAGCTTACCCTTTCCTATCAATGTACCTTTCATTGATCAAGGTGCCTGCCTTTTATGCATTCAAATGAGAACTCATAGAAGTCACATGCATAATTAACTCAATTGAAGCGGAACAGAAACAAGATAGTGTCAACATGATAGGTTGTAAGCCTCAAGTCATGTGCTAGTGATGATCGATAAAGTTTATTCTTGATTTGTTCTTGAAACCATTCAAGATACTCTTGATTTGTTCTTGAAACCATTCAAGACAATTAAGACTCCCACTGACTCCTTGACATATAAGATTCTTTTGTCAATAACATTTATCGACAAACAAATATTCAAGAGTTAGTGTAGCTTTTATCAAAACACTTCATGAAATTGGTCCTAGCTGGGCTTTGTCTTGTCCAAGACATCACAACTTTCCACATTCGATGAATGTTATAAACCTTCTTTAGACTTGTCACTCAATGTCACAATCTTAACACTAAGACTTGTTTTGGAACGAAGTATGATTGACTTCTTGATTTAACCATTTCTTCAACTCTTGATTCCTCTTCTCAGACATACAATTGCACTGAGACTCACTTAGAGGATCAATTGAGATATGGTTCTTAATCATTAAGACCTATCATAAAACATAATAAAACGTACTCTCCCTTCTTCTCAAATAGTGAAACATTTATCTTTCTGCCTACTTGATTCTTCTTATTCGTTCTGCTATTGATTTAAACTCTTTCAATCAATTCATAATTACACTTAATCTTATAAGTATAATCATATTTACTAAACCTTTAGTAAATCATGAAGAATATCTTTGTCACTTTTGTGGTGGACTTGATCAACACACAACCTTGTGTACTTGATCTCCTAGTCCTTCACTTGACACTTTGTCAACGAATTAGTCTAATTTCCAAATATGAAATTTCTCATTCATCGTGCAACCAAGTTGCATGATTCCAAATTTCTGTCCAATTGAAACTTGGGTGATGAGAAACTCTCCCTATTTGGTAAATTCTTGACATTTCCAGAAACAACATAATTAAGAATCATATCCACTCGTTGTAGAAATATACGAACATCAATTTTTCATAACGATTTCATTGCAAGGAATTAAATAAATAAATAAATGAGTCAAACGAAAATTTATTTTATTCATAAAAGCAGCGGAAAACATTTGTCCTTACAATGAAAAATCAACTGAAAAACTATGTAGTCAAATATTCCTAACAACTCTATCATAAATCTCCAAGCTTAAAATCTAATCTTCAAGTCCATGCGATCGAGATCCATTTCTTTGTGATTAGACTCATCTTGCTCTTTCATCAAGCTTCCTCTCTTTTCACTGATGCTGCAAAACATTCAAATGCAATCTTATCACATTATGTATTAAGAATCAACGAATAGGAACTTAATGGAGTTAGATAGTGGATTTTACCTGAAGTACAACCATACTCTTTGACTCTCCGATCTTCTGGACTCTTCTGGCTCTTAGGGCAGACTTGTATCCAACGCCCTTTCACTTGGCAGCAAACGCAGGTCGGTTCTCCTAGAACGTCCTCGGAAGCATGGTATGTGGACTTTCCCAACAAATACGCTCCATTGCTTTGCCAAATCATTTCTGATTCAGCAACAATGAGCATGTAAATTAGGTCAATGAGGTTTTCGTCATGATTCATCATATAATACTTCCTTTTGAACTCATTATATGATTCAGGGAGTGACTGCAGAACCCAGTTCACAGCTAACTTATCAGGGAATGACACACCCAACATTATCAACCTATCGATGTGTGATTTCATTCCTAGAACGTGGGCACACACGGGTTTACCATCTTCATGTTTCATATCCAATAGGGCTTTAGTGACAATGAACCTTTAAATTCTTCGATCTTGTGGGTTAGGGAGAACAACGGGAGGAGGAGGAGGAAGTGAAGCATGATCTTTTGTTCCTCGATCGAATCATGGAATATCATCTTCATATGGAATGCTTGTTCCACGGGATTTGGAAAGGCCATAGTTGTCGTACTTTGACATCTACAAAACGGGAGAAAATAAATTCAATTTAGTTGATTGATTGAGTCCTTAATAACTCATCCAAATGAGATACTAAGGCTAGGACCCAACACAATATTCCAGAACTCGGGAGAGGGATGCCGTAACCCAAATTGCAGAACATTTGAAGGTAAGTGAATGACGATTCACTAATTTTCCACCATGAAAACCGAAAAACCGATTAAGTTTTAAATTCTTTGAAACTCCTAGATCCTTTGAGATTCATTGAACTTTTCAATGGCATGTTTAAATCTCGATATGCCCCTCTAGTTTGTGACTGGGATACCGAGGATCACAAAGCGGGTGTGAATAACCATGCAAACTTACACGGTGCCCCCACATGTTACAGTCACCTATTCGATGTGCCGTTTAACCACACACACTCCACCGAACTATGACAAACATTGAGTCACCCTTTGCTACCTTTTCTTAGAACCATTTAGTGTGCCGGTTAACCACACACGCTCCACTAACGTCTTCGCAACGGCACAAAGTGTAATTTCATGGAATTGTATCAATTCACTTTTGCCTAAAGTAACTAAGATTGGGAATTTGTAAAACATTTAGCTACTTTTGTACTTCATTATAATTATAATGGAAGGTTTCTGTCCCATCCTACCCGTTCGGCTAACGACCCTCCACTAGTCAAGAGTGCGGTGGGTAAGAGTGGATACCCATTCAATCACCATTTTATAGGCAATTTCCTTAAACACCCCTTATAGACCAGCTTCATGAATGAGGCCTAATAACAATAAGACTGACTTTTACTCATACATATATATAATGTTAGACTTTTAATGTAATATATAGTATAGGGTGTATTTTACACTTTTAAAATACTATGTGGTCAAATTTAATAATTATACTATTAATTTGTCACACCCCCAAACCAGAATGGCGGAAACATTCGGGGGTGGATGACTTCATGTAGTATCACAACCATTGAATATTGTAAAGAAAGTAACACAACCATCACATATATAATGAAAACGTATGTTGTTGCGTTATACATATTAGCAAAAGAATATTACAATGAGATGATAAATGTTCAATAATAAAACATCCTTAGTGTTCCTTTCTCCAAAAGCTGGTGGTTACCTGTATTACTGATTCCCTGAGAAATACAAGTGGTTTCGAAAAAGTGTCAACGATTAAGTTGGTGAGTTCATAAGCGTTTTGCATTGAAAAGTATGTCCTTTTTGATAGTATATCGATGAACGAGGTTTTCAGAAAATCCAATATTTTCTATAAATGATTTGAAAAGTTTCCCGCGTTAGAGTGCGTTAGTGTTTTCCATACTTGAATAATAGTGATAAGATTTGTATTCACAATGAAATGGAAAACTGAAATGCATATATGAATCTCGTAAATCAAACTTGTTTTTATACTTTTATGTGAGCTTTATAACCATGCTATTGACACTGATGGCCTATAACAACGTTCTTCAGGCGTTGGAACTGTTATGACATTTGTCACCGCAGGCCTGCCGGCCTAGCTGTAGCTAACAGCTTAGGTGTGGGATTGTCAATCCCGTATAGATCTATACACAAGTATCACGCTCCCCCTACAAGGGATTATGGTATATAATACAGGACTTAATAATGCATACTCGAACGTACGTGAAGCTGTCTCACATTACTTGGTATAAACAGATTTACGATAATAAAGGCTGTACTTCTTTTGAAAGCATTTCATTTGTCGAGATGTATATGTAAAATGTATGAATCACTTGAATACTACGCTCATTATAGTTTGTCAAAAGTATGTTCCCATTTGGTAATAACAACTTGGTGATATAATATCCCTTTAAAGCATAAAGTTATTTTTGTATCAAAACCTTATAAGAACGATATTATAAAAATGATACTTTGATTTGTAATGTACTTGTATTTCCCCCCCCCCCCCCTAAAACGTGAAAAGAATTGAAAAGTAGGGGTATGAACTCACTCGTTAAGTTTGAAGAGAGGGGCTAGGGTTGAGCAGAACTTCGACCGCGGATGGTTGTGTCGTCGGGCTCTTCGGGGATCTCTGCAGCGTAATTCTTTCGTTGGGGCTCGAGTACGGAAACCAAGGTAAGAAAATGGTCTCTGGAGCTGGGAGAATGACTGAGAAGTAGTGAAGGTGTGCAAAAACTCGAAGCTTATGCCTTCTATTCATAGGGCTGGAAACCCTCGTACGCGGCGTGTACTTCCGGAGTACGCAGGGCGTAAAATGGCGTCATGGCTTACGACTCGGGTCTAGCTAAGCGTAGCTTGGGCAGGCCGATGGGACTCCTGGGTCTAGCCAAGCGTAGCTTGGGCGGGTCGATGAGACTCGACTCTGGGTCTAGTACGCGGGGCGTAATCCCTGCTTCCGACTTCTAAATTCCGTAACTTTCACGTACGAGCTCCGTTTTTCGCGTTCTTTATATTCATGCGTAGGTGAGATTATGCTCTACAACTTTCCTTTAGACTCCGTCGGCTAGTTTTGACTTTATTTTTAATGATATATTTTTAATAGGCCGGGCCTCCTAAAGTTCGTTAAAAATTCATAGGTTCTTTATTCGACGTCGGTTTTCGTTTGTCTTTTTATCGTTTTATTACTACTGAGGATATCTTCAACTTCCGTTTAGGTGGCGATAGCTAAATAACACTTGATCTCCAATCCGAGTTTTTAGCCCTCTATTACCGTTACGAAACTTTGAAAATTCGTAACTTCTTCATACGAGGTCCAATTTGGGCGATCTTTTTATGCACGTTCACCTTTCAACGAGATCTACGACTGTTGTTTAGATACTTACGGCTTAAAATGCATTTTATTGAGATTCTACTTTTTACGTCAAATAATGTTTTAACGTCGTGTCGTAAATATACGAGTGGTTATAATTTCTTCAATATAACCCGGTTTTGAGCGTTCTTTATGTTTTTGGAAACCTTGGCATGATATCTAAAATTTGATGTATCCCAACTTAGATACTTGAACATTTTATTTTCGAGGTTAATTTCGTTGTACTTAGCTTTCGAGTGTTACAATGCTTTTGGAAAATATAGGGTTGTCACATCATCCCCCTGTTAAGGGAATTTCGTCCCGAAATTTAATCTAAGATAGTGTTTACAGTTTTAGGAAAAAGATGCGGGTACTTTTGTTTCATCTGATCCTCGCGTTCCCAGGTGTATTCAGGTCCTCGCTTGGCGTTCCAGCGGACCCTTACAATGGGTATGCGGCTTTGTTTAGTCCTTTTGATTTCTCGATCCATGATCTCTACTGGTTCCTCCACAAATTGAAGGTTTTCATTTATTGCAATTTCGTCCAGAGGGACGACAAGGGTCTCGTCGGATAAGCACTTCTTCAGATTCGATACGTGAAAGGTAGGGTGTACGTTGTGGAGCTCCTGAGGTAGCCTAAGTTTGTAAGCCACTGGACCGATCCTGGCAAGGATCTCGAATGGTCCGATGTATCTAGGGTTCAGTTTTCCACGTTTTCCGAAGCGTATTAAACCTTTCCAAGGCGAGACTTTGAGTAGGACATGGTCTCCAATTTGGAATTCCAAGGGTTTTCGTCTCTTATCTGCGTAACTCTTTTGTCTATCTCTTGATGCTTTTAGACGTTCTCGGATTTGAACGATCTTCTCCGTAGTCTCCCTTATGATTTCTGGCCCAGTGAGCGTGTTGTCAGTTGCTTGCCCTTTTGCTAGTTGTGTGTCCCCCACTTCGGCCCAGCACAAAGGTGACCTGCATTTGCGGCCATAGAGGGCTTCGAACGGGGCAGCCTTGATACTGGTGTGGTAGCTATTGTTGTACGAGAACTCGACCAAGGGTAGGTGTGTGTCCCATGCCTTGCCAAAATCGATTACGCAAGCTCTCAGCATGTCTTCTAGGGTTTGTATAGTTCTCTCGCTTTGGCCGTCGGTTTGTGGGTGATAGGCGATACTCATGTCTAGTCTTGTCCCCAAAGCTTTTTGTAGTGACTGCCAGAACCTTGAGGTGAATCTACTATCTCGGTCCGAGATAATGGATATGGGCACACCATGCAGTCATACAATTTCTCTGAGGTATGTCCTTGTTAACTTCTCCAATTTATCCGTCTCTTTAATCGGTAGAAAATGCGCTGACTTAGTTAACCTGTCGACAATTACCCAAATGGTGTCGAGTCCGCTTGTTGTTTTGGGTAGTTTTGTTATGAAATCCATGGTTATCCGCTCCCACTTCCATTCATGTATTTCTGGTTGTTGTAATAAACCCGAGGGCTTCTGGTATTCTACCTTGACTTTGGCACATGTCAGGCATTTGCTCACGTAGGTAGCAATGTCGGCTTTCATGTTCGGCCACCAGTACAACTTCTTGAGATCAAGATACATCTTATCGGAGCCGGTATGTATGGAGTATCGTGTTTTATGGGCTTCGTCCATGACGATTTCTCTGAACCCACCAAACTTCGGTGTCCATATTCGATCCATGAAATAACGAACTCCGTCGCTCTTGGCTTCAAGGTTCTTATCCATTCCTCTTAGGGCTTCTCCTGTCACGTTTTCGGATTTCAAGGCTTCTATTTGGGCTTCCTTGATTTGCGTGGACAGGTGTGAATGGATCGTCATAGTTAGGGATTTTACTCGGCGTCCTGCGTACTCCTTCCGACTGAGTGCATCAGCCACTACATTAGCCTTTCCAGGGTGATATCGAATTTCGCACTCATAATCACTTAGTAGTTCTACCCATCGTCTTTGTCTCATGTTGAGTTCCTTCTGATTGAGGATATGTTGGAGGCTTTTATGATCAGTGAAGATGGTACATTTTGTGCCGTAGAGATAGTGTCTCCATATCTTCAGAGCGAAGACGACTGCTCCTAGCTCAAGATCATGCGTTGTGTAGTTCGCTTCGTGCATCTTTAGTTGCCTTGAGGCGTAGGCGATGACCTTCCCTCTTTGCATTAAGACACACCCAAGTCCTTGGTTTGATGCATCACAATAGACCACGAAGTCCTCCGTTCCCTCTGGCAGGGTTAGGATGGGCGCACTACATAAGGCTCGCTTTAGTGTCTGAAATGCGCTGTCTTGTTTTTCTCCCCAGTCGAAGGTCACATTCTTCTGGGTTAGGGTGGTAAGTGGCTTGGCAATCTTTGAAAAGTTCGGTATGAATCTTCGGTAATACCCGGCGAGTCCCAAAAATTGCCGGATTTCTGTAGGGGTTCTTGGAGTAGTCCAATTTTCTATTGCCTTTATCTTGGAAGGGTCCACGTGTATTCCTTCTTTGCTTACAACGTGACCTAGGAAATCCACTTCCCGAATCCAAAATTCGCATTTGGAAAATTTTGCGTAAAGTTTCTCTGCCCTTAATGTTTCCAGTACTTGGCGGAGATGTTTGCTGTGTTCTTCCTGGCTTCTTGAATAGATGAGTATATCATCTATGAATACGATCACGAATTTATCCAGGAAGGGATGACATACTCGGTTCATCAAATCCATGAACACTGCTGGAGCATTCGTCAATCCGAAAGGCATTACTACAAATTCGTAGTGACCATAACGTGTTCGGAAAGCCGTTTTGGGGATGTCTCCTTCCAGTACTCGCAGTTGGTGATAACCAGATCTTAGATCGATCTTTGAGAAGTAGCTTGCTCCCTGAAGTTGGTCGAATAGATCGTCTATGCGCGGTCAGGGATATCGGTTCTTGATCGTCAGTTTGTTTAATTCCCGATAATCGATGCACATGCGAAAGGATCCGTCCTTCTTTTTCACGAATAGGACTGGCGCTCCCCATGGTGAGAAGCTCGGTCTGATGAATCCCTTGCTTAGCAGCTCGTTTAATTGACTGGATAGTTCCTGCATCTTGGCTGGGGCTAAACGGTACGGTGACTTTGCTACAGGGGTAGCTCCGGGGATTAAGTCGATTCTGAACTCAACTTGACGTTCGGGTGGGATTCCTGGAAGATCTTCTGGGAAAATATCCGAGAAGTTGCAGACTTCCGGAATGTCTTTAATGTTTTTCGATTCTTGTTCCTTGTCTACTACGTGGGCTAGAAAGGCATGATATTCCTTACGAAGATACTTTTGTGCTTTAATACAGGAAATGATTTGTAAACTTGAACTAGGTTTGTCCCCATAAATGACAAGAGTTTCGTTGTTTGGCAGATTTAGGCGAACGGCCCTTTCGTGGCAAAGGATATCGGCATGGTGAAGGCTCAACCAGTCCATACCGATGATGACATCGAAACTTCTTATGGAAATGGGCATAAGATCGACTCGAAACAAACGCTCGTTTAAATTTAGTGTGCACCCTATGTACAAATCGTTTGCGTGTTCTGTTTTACCGTTTGCCATTTCTACAGTGAATATTTTATTGAGTGGTTGGGGTTTTTGATTAAGTAGATGTTTGAATTTATGACTCACAAAACTTCTCTCCGCACCGCAGTCAAAAAGTATGCATGCATAAGTGTTGTTGAGTAGGAACGTACCCGTAACCACCGTCGGGTCTGCTATTGCTGTTGGATTAATGTCTAAGTCCATAACTATAATTGGTAAGACTTGACCCGACCCGGCATGGTCCATTTGGGTTGCAAACCTTCATGCACTTAGATAGACTATAATGAGAGAAATAAGACACTTATGGTTATTAATATATTATAAGTTCTAGTATATTAATAATAAGAATAATAAGATTGTTTAATTAGTATTGATCAAGAATTAATCTAGGATTAATTAAGTGATCACAAGAAGACTAATTAAATATATGGGTTGATTGTGTAAATCATCCATACTTATATAGTGGGCTAATGCTCCATGGATAATCAAGTTGGGCTAAAACCCATAGGATGGTCCATGGGTGCTCCATGGTGTATTTGAACCCATGGATCCAAGGAAATGGAAAGTCATGACAATTAAGGATTTACCCTAATTGTAACACTATATAATGATCTTATTCTTGACAAAAATCGGCCACTAGGATTATTCTAGAGAGGGCTAGCCGATTTCATGAAGTGTAGAACTCTCTCAAGTTATTCTAAGTGTTTTGATAACTGTGATTCCATTTGAGGCTTCCACACTATTGGGGCTAGGCACTCAAGCTTCATGAAGACTTTCTACATCAAAGAGGTATGTATTCTATCTTGTTATATTCATGTTTTGTATGATAGATTAGGATGATACCTTGGATATTCTTATTTGCATGTATAATAGAGAAAACATAGATCCAAGGTATTTAGGGTTGCATGTACACTTAGGAGTGTTAGAATGCTCAAAACCCAACAGTGGTATCAGAGCCTAGGCATGTTTTCTTGTTATACTTGCAAATGGAGCTGAAAAATCGAGTTGTGATGCTGTCAGCCCAGCAGACTCGCCGAGTCCATGAAGGGACTCGACGAGTCCAAGGCAAAATTCATCCAACTCGCCGAGTTATGTTCATGCACTCGACGAGTTGGACCCCAGACAGCATATTTTCGAGGTTTTTGGCTAGAAATGGACTAGGAACATTACCCTACGTTGTTTTTGAACTTATAAACTTGTTTTTTAATGTGGTAATGTTCATGCTAATCCATTTTCAAAGATAATTGTCAATAGATTCATGTTTTGTATTAGTTTAAGGTTTAGACTAATTACATGAAGAAGTTTGATATGAATTATCTTGTTCTTATGAGTTGCTTAGATTAATAGAAAAGTTAATTGAAATAGTTGTTTTCAATCCATTTTAATCTAAGAGTTGAGTACAAAATGTGTTTGTGTAACTTGTCCTCAAGTTACATGAAGAGTCACATTAAAGACTCATAAAACTCATAAAAGTTGGTAATGGTTACAAAATGAAGAGTCTTGTGTCATTGAATTTTTTTTTTATGACTCCATAACTTGTCCTCAAGTTATGGAAATTCAAGAGTCACTTCATTAATAAATAAATAAATAAATAAAGTGTAACCTTAATTAATTCCATAAGTTATAAAAATAAAGAAAAGATTAATTCTTTTATTAGTTTAAAGTCTTCCATAAGTTATGGAACTTGAAGAGTTTTTTGGATTAAAACTACTTTAAACACATAAGTTATGGAATTAATTAGTTTTGAATAGTTTCAAAACTTGCCCTCAAGTTTTGGAATTTGAAAAGTTTTCACTTATGAATACTTTAATTCCAAGTTAGCCCTTAGAATTTTAAAAAAAGTTAAAATTCAACACTTATACTATTTATAACATTAATGGTTAATTATTATATATATGTATAAGAACAAGTCGTTTTACCGTTAGTAGGCCTCATTCACGAAGCCGGTCTATAAGGTGGGTATAAGGTTGTTGCCTATAAAATGGCGACTTAATGGGTGTCTACTCTCACCCACCGCTTGCTTGACTGGTGGAGGGTCGTTAGCCGAACGGGTAGGACAATGACTTTAAATTCTCCCTTCATTAAAAGTATTAATGATAAATACTAAAGTAACTAAAATCTTAATAATTCCCAATCTTAGTTACTTTAGGAAAAATGTGAATTTGGTGCTAACCCATGGAATTCACACTTTGTACCTTACCAAGTCGTTGGTGGAGCGTGTGTGGTTAACCGGCACACTAACTTGGACTAGTAAGGACCACGAAGGGTGACTTAATGTTTGTCATAGATCAATGGAGCGTGTGTGGTTAACCGGCACATTGATTAGGTGATAATATTAAGGGTACCAAGTGAATTGGTATGGTTATTCACACCTTGTTTTGTGATCCTCGGCATCCCAGTCACAAAATTTGAGAGGGCACACTTGAGATTGAAACATGCCATTGAAAAGTTCAATGAATCTCAAAAGATCTAGGAATTTCAAATCCAATTAAAACCTAATAAATTATTTCGTTTTTCATGGTGGAAATTGGTGAATCGTCATTCGCCTACCTTCAAATATTTTATAGCTTGGATTACGGCATCCCTCTTCTAAGTTATAAAATAGTTTGTTGGGTCCTAGCCTTAATATTTCATATTGGGTGTCATATTAAGGACTTTAAATCAACTATCTTGAATATCTCCCAAAACATGTCTGGTTTAGACATTTATGATCTTCCCAAATCTCTTGAAGATGATGTTCCTCAACATCATGCTTCACTTCCTTTATCTCCTCCAATTATTCTCCTTCACCCACAAGTTCTTGAAAAGTTTAAAGTCACTCAAGCCCTATTGGCAAGTTAAGGTCTTGGTGTGGTCACATCTTGGAGATGTAGTCACATATTGACAAGACGGGAGAGTTGGGTGTCAAAGTCTCGTGAAAGTTGGATGTTCAATCACTTTCTTAGTAACATAGCGGGTCACTTTGGGACTACTATGAGACAGACTATGACACGAGCCTTAATGATCTTATCTATTTGTTTTGTGCTGTGGAATCAGCAATGATTTGGAACACTAGTAAAGCAAATTTTGTTAGAAGATCAACTTCCCAAACCTTAAATGGACATTGGCAATGGTAGCATTGGATATCTAGAAAAGCATTTCTCTTCCCAATGGAAAGGGATCGGCCATAGTCAACTCGGTTGACCAAATGGTAAAGAGAAAGGCTAAGTCTGAAATAGTCTCATGTGCCATTATCAAAGGGTCTCCATATGTTTATATTGCCAAAGAAAGGGGCATTGGTTGCGAAGCTGCCCTATTTACCTGAAAGGTCATAAGGTTGATCAAGTCAAGAGGTTTGACTCTACTTCGGGTAAAATACACTGTATAACTCTGTTAAGTTCCTATTTGGAGATTCTTATTACATAATGTGAATGGGTCACATGCTGATGTCTTTTAAGAATCAAAGAAAAGATAGGAAGCTTAAAGTAAGTATATGCTGATTCTGATTGCGAAGATGGGTTTCGATCGCATGGTTCGGTAATCAGAATTTTGAGTTGTTGCTTAAGAGTTATAATATATTGCTTGTGAATAGATAACAACAAGGTTTTCATGTGGATTGTAAGGATAAGTTTTTCCGCAAAGTTTTAAAATAAAAGAAAAAAAAGGTTTTAATTTTATTTATTTTAAAAATATCCTTACAATGGCATCGGTGGAAAATTGTTGCTTATATGTTTCCAGTAATAGCAATATTGGAAAGTGGATTTGATTCTTTCATTTGTGGTAGTGTCTGAATTTACCAAATGAAGAAAGTTTTTCATCACCCAAGTTTCAATTGGACAGAAACTTGGAATCATACAAGTTGTATTGTATGATGAATGAGAATTTTCATCTTTGAAAAATTAAGACTAATTCTTTGATTACATGTATATGTGAGTCAATTGAAGGACTAAGGAATTAGGTACACTGGGTGTGCGCTGGTCAAGGTCCACCACAAAGATTGATTTGTCATGATTTACTAAAGATTAGTAAATATGATTATACTTATAAGGTTAAGTATAATTTTGTAACATTGGAAAACGAATAAGAAGAATCAAATTAGGCAGAAAGATAAAAGTTTCTCAAATCTGAAAGGACGGGAGAGTACTTTAGTATCAGCTTTGTGATCATCTTAATGATTAAGAAACCATATCAAAATTTGTTCTCTAAGAAAGTCTTAGTGCATTCTTATGACTAAGAAGAAGGGATCTTGAAATTGTTGAAATGGTTAAATCAAGAAGATGAATCATACTTCGTTCCAATACAAGTCTTGGAGTCATACTCCAAGATTGTAATTTGAGTGACATGTCTTAAAGAAGGTTTAAAACACTTATCAAATGTAAGAGTAAAATGTTTTCTACTCTTGTACATTTGAGATTGGTAAGTTGTGATGTCTTGGATGAGACAAAGACCAACTAAGACCAATTGTGTGAAGTGTTAGTCTTGATAAGAATCCGCACTATCCCTTGAATATTTGTTTTATCAAGGAATGGTTCTTGACTAGGAAAACTTATATGTCAAGGGGACAGTGGGAGCCTTAAAGATCCTGAAAGAGTTTCAAGATTTAATCAAGAGTAAAACCTGTAATTTATCACTAGCACACGACTTAAGGTTTTCAACCTATCGTGTTGACATAATTCTTATTTCTGTACCTACTTCAAATAAGTTGAATTTACATGTGAGTTATCAGAGTTCAACTTGGAAGCATTGGTGGGCCTTGTGTTACCAAGGTGACAAGAAACTAAGATTGAATAAGTTTAATCCATGTAGGGCTGAATTTGTCACTAACCTTATCTTGTGATTATGGTTTTGACAAATTCGCATGGATAGGAACTCATACACTATTAAATCTAAGTGTCATAAGGTTTCTCTCCGATTCATGAAAATGATGGTGAGGAAATGCTTTCGCTAAATAGATTTTAAGTAGATATCAATTGTGTCATTTGCATTTTCAAAAATCATTAGTGGAGCGCGTGTGGTTAACCGGCACACTAACATGGACTTGTGAGAAATGGCAAATGCCTAAGCAATTGAGACTATGATTACGGCATCCCTTTTCATAGTTCTGAAAATTGTTTAGACACACATGTGAGCTATCTAAGAAAGGGTGTATGAATCTAAATTTCAGAAGTCCAACAGATTTCTGGAAATGTGTCAGAGCTAGTGGGAGCATAAGTGTTATGCTGATAATCATCATGTTAGTGGGAGCATGACTATTATGATTAGTATTGCAAGCTAGCAATGTTAATTATAGAAAACAAAGTTTCAATCCGTGAAGTTGCAGGGGTTGAAAAGTTGTTTTGCTATAATTAAGGGAGAGGAAATTATACTTCATGTCAATTCTAAAGCTTAGATTGAGATTTTAATCATCTTTAGTCAAGAATATATGTGAATTTTGTGTTGGAATGGTTCAACTTGAAGAAATTCTATATATATTGCATTTTCAAAATTCGATTATGATTACGGCATCCCTCTTCATAGTTAAATTTTGAAAAACATGGCAAATGAAAAATATTGTAGCAAAAGACTGGTCTAGTGTCATGTCTTTATGTCAAACATCATGAATAGTATCCCATATGCTTCGGATATAGGATCGATTTCATGTGCTATAATATTCATCCTTTCTAAATTTTCCAAATGCTTAAGGCATTTAGAAGGGAAAAGTCTAGAACTGGATATGACTAAAGTGATTAAGCAATTGGCGAGGACAATCTGAGGTTCGCCAAAGATTGGTTTCTCAAGGACAATTGGAAGTATAGTGTTAATTTTGGTAGGACCATATCGACATTTTCTGAAAAGAGGTAACTCTTGTTCGGAAGTGATAGTCAAATAGGACTATGGAAATGTCTCCATAGGTGGAAGTGATTCAATCTATGTAAGATTAGGAAACTTAATGCAAAAAGGATGTTCCCAAGGAGCTGATCTCCTTTGGAATGCTCTGTAATGGTTGTTGTCAAGTCTTTCTGCTTTTGTGCATAATCATTACAAGAGGATCAATGCATATAAGTTTAGAATCTAACAGATTTCAGTAAATGACATAAATTTGGAATTCTTGCATTTACAATAAGGATTTGGGATTGTGAAATGAGTATCATTGGAATCATGTTCAATTGATCTACATCACAATGTAAGGATCATAGACAAACATAGTGTGCATACTTGGGGTATGGCATAACTATTGTTTAGAAAAACAAAGTGTACATGCTAGGAGCATGGGACGACTGTTGTTTTTATTCAAGTCTTAAGTTGATTATTTGAAACATTGAATAATGTGTAATCAATATGGTGATAAATAAAAAGTGGTTTTATTTATATTCAAAAGGGTTCTGAGACCATATTAGATTCGATTATTATTGTATTTCACTTTGCATGTTTTGACTTCCAAAATAGCTAGGTTATTCTTTCCGGATGACTAAGTCATTTAAACACTCCACAGTCGTTCATATGTTGGAAGTAGGTATGAATCAAGACTGTCATGAATCGGGTTTGTAGATGGCTAAATGAGTTTAGTCATGGCAATGGTTGCTACAACATTCATGAGTACTCATAAGTTATGAGTATTGGAATAAACCCACGCTCACTTGTATCACTTCATGGAATTTATCTCGAGTGATCGTGAGACGATAATATCATATAAATCTTCAAACCTAGAGATATGAGTTGTTACCTATGAGTTGGTTGTGCATTGATTGCACGTAAACGCATCAGTAACTTGATGTTATAAAACGTGCCTTTGTGTACAATTCAACAAATAGTAGAACAAGCATATGAGTCGAAGTTTATCTGTTCCTTCTAGAAATAGAAGCGATATCTGGGCCCCTCGATGATTTTGTTGTGACCCATGTACCGGCCGGTCAGAACTGAATTGATGTGTTCGATTAAGTTCTTTGTCAAACAAATCGAAAATCGGGAAACAAACTGCTGGACAATAAGTACGACGTTGTTCCATGTATTTGTCCGGCTGATATCATGAGAACAGAGGATTATATGATCCCTTATCTAATGGACAAGTCATTGACAAGATCAGAGTTCATCTACAAGGTCAGAGTTCGACAGAAGCTTTTGAGAGCTACGATTGTCGGTTGGTTCCTGAAGTCATACGCAATAATAGTTTTAGACTTATCCAAGTGGGAGACTGTTGGATTAATGTCTAAGTCCATAACTATAATTGGTAAGACTTGACCCGACCCGGCATGGTCCATTTGGGTTGCAAACCTTCATGCACTTAGATAGACTATAATGAGAGAAATAAGACACTTATGGTTATTAATATATTATAAGTTCTAGTATATTAATAATAAGAATAATAAGATTGTTTAATTAGTATTGATCAAGAATTAATCTAGGATTAATTAAGTGATCAAAAGAAGACTAATTAAATATATGGGTTGATTGTGTAAATCATCCATACTTATATAGTGGGCTAATGCTCCATGGATAATCAAGTTGGGCTAAAACCCATAGGATGGTCCATGGGTGCTCCATGGTGTATTTGAACCCATGGATCCAAGGAAATGGAAAGTCATGACAATTAAGGATTTACCCTAATTGTAACACTATATAATGATCTTATTCTTGACAAAAATCGGCCACTAGGATTATTCTAGAGAGGGCTAGCCGATTTCATGAAGTGTAGAACTCTCTCAAGTTATTCTAAGTGTTTTGATAACTGTGATTCCATTTGAGGCTTCCACACTATTGGGGCTAGGCACTCAAGCTTCATGAAGACTTTCTACATCAAAGAGGTATGTATTCTATCTTGTTATATTCATGTTTTGTATGATAGATTAGGATGATACCTTGGATATTCTTATTTGCATGTATAATAGAGAAAACATAGATCCAAGGTATTTAGGGTTGCATGTACACTTAGGAGTGTTAGAATGCTCAAAACCCAACAATTGCTTCATTCTGTCCTACTGCCAGCACTCTCCCCATACCGCCAATATTCCTTTCCTTGGGACAATCCCTCCTGAAGTGTCCAGTCTCTCCGCACCCATAACACGCCCGACTTACCCCAGTGCCAGAAACCTGAGTAATTGGTCGTGCCGGTGCTTTACAGAAATGGGCCGTATGCCCTTTTCTGTCACAGTTCCTGCAGTGCATCTCGCGACAAATACCATGGTGATGGTAGTTGCACTTGCTGCACTTGGGCAGATTCCCTGCATATGGTTTTGTTGGTGCAGAGGTAGCAGGAGTTGTGGTGGGGGTAGTAGCAGCATGAACCACAACCATTTGCTTCTTTGAAGGTTCTTGTGAAGTTTGCCCCTTCCTTTTGTTCCAAAATTTCTTCTTGTTGTTGTTGTTGGCATTGATTTCATTGTTGCTGTTCCCTTTGGTTGGTTCAGTCATAATCGCCGCAACTCCTTAACAGACACCATGATCAACAAGAGATTGCGCTAGTTCCTTGGCGCTGGCGAAGGTCAAGGGTCTGGAAGCTAGCACACTTCCTCGAAGTTGGGGTGATAGTCCCCAGATGTATCTCTCGACCTTTTGGCTCTCCAGGGTTAACATTCCTGGGCAAAGTGTTATTAAGTCACTAAACCTGTTGGTGTAACCAGCTCTGTCTGATCCTACCATCGAGAGGTTCCACAGTTCCTGTTCAAGCTTCTGAATCTCGCCTCTTGGGCAGTATTCTCGAAGGAGCATTCTTTTCAGGTTTTCCCAACCCATGGAGTTTGCCACCACCAGGGTTAGTGTCTGGACGTGGCCGTTCCACCATGTCAGGGCGCGTTCAGAGAAAGTAAGAGCGGCAAACTTTACTTTGCTTTCCTCAGGACATGCACAGATTTCGAATACAGCTTCCGTTTTCTCTATCCATTGAGATAGAGCTAATACTCCCCCAGTCCCGTAAAAGGGAATAGGTTTTCCGTTGGTGAAGTCTTTGTAAGTGCATACCCCTGAACGGCTTTGACCTTGGCCATTTGTAAAACGGTTTGTTCCTCCCCCCGATCCGTTGTTGCTCATTTGTGCCATTGCTGCAGTTACAACAGCGGTTACAGCAGTCTGGAACATAACGGTGTCCATAATTGGAGGAGGTGGTGGAGGTGGTGTTGAAGTTGAGTTTCTGCATGTTGATCTACGAGGAGGCATGTTCTGGTAGAAAAATAAGAATGAATACTATAAGTTTCTAATGTTTTGACAATCGTGTTTTAGTTGTATCTTGTAATTTGTTTTGACTTTAGTTTATGGTTTCAAGGTAGGCATAGAAATTTAAAACTCGAAATTTTTGAGAGGTAAGAAATACTTCATATTTATACATATAGGTTACACCTGAGGTGTGTTACATTACATATCTTGTTCGGGAAAATTTGATCCTCCTAGAGATCTCCGATTACGGATACAACAGGGAAAACAAGGGAAATAAAGGAAAAACTTTTATCCGAAATCCTAATTTATAACAAAATTGTTGGGGCTTGAACAAGTTCTACTTGCGACGTTTGGAGCTAGATTCGGCATCCGACCGTTTGACTCCCATTAGTCGCCTCTCGAGATCTGCTTGTTGTTCCTTCATTTCTTTTATATCTGCCAGAGCCGTTATCATTTGGTTCTGAAGTGTTCCCGTGTGGATTTGGGTATTCTCATGTAGTCCTTCCAAACGGCGGATGTCAGCGGCGTTACCTTGGGTAGCAGCATTGACCTCGCGAACTCTGGTTGCTTGCCTGTCCGTCTCGTAGTTCTGGGTAGCTATAGCGTTCACAATAACAGGAAGTGCTCTATCAGCTGAGCCTCCCCCACTGACATTGTAAAAATCTCGGCACATGCCGAAAGGAGGGCGTACACCTTGCTGGCGGCTCCAGTAGTAGAGGTGACTTCCCCACATGGGAATGGGTCCCGGTTGATATGGTCAGATTTCGGGAGGATGAGGGATGGGAGGGTCGTACACTTCTGGCTCGGAGTCTGTCCCGCTAGAAATCTCCTCGACCTCTTCGTCGACTTCGAATTCTTCTCCGACTTCGACTTCGAATTCTCCCTCGATAACCCCTTCGGGTTCTTCCTCGACCTCTTCTTCGATTTCTTCTGGGTCTTCCTCTGGGTCTTCTTCTATCCAACCGCCGTTGCCTTGGTTTGGGTAGTAGGGATCTCCTGGTAAATGGAATCCGGCCATTTGTCTGTACTAGGATGGATGTATGAGAACTTTATAAGAAAAGAAAATTCTATTTAACGACTTACTATTTTTAACTATAATTTGTACAACTATTTTTAATAATACTCCTATAATATTACAATTTGGCGAAACTAAATTGATTTGTATTTGGTAGGTTCTTGGCTTGTTGTCCACTATAACCATTCCTCGACGTACGTTGGTCAAATCCAGGATAAATATAGTTGATCAGGCTATATTTATTCTCGACCTGATTACATACCCCGGGGCTCAATCGTAGTGTCGTAACTTGCCTTAATACT
This sequence comes from Lactuca sativa, assembly GCF_002870075.4. NCBI lineage: Eukaryota > Viridiplantae > Streptophyta > Magnoliopsida > Asterales > Asteraceae > Lactuca > Lactuca sativa. The sequence goes on from NC_056627.2 coordinate 53,196,473, forward strand.
TTTTAGTAAAACTTGTTATGATACGAGATTAATGTATGCTTGTAAAAATGTATATCTTTTAAAAGAAAGTATTTTGTTCATGAAAATGTTTCATCAGAGGGTTTTTTTTTTTTTGGTCCCCTTTGCATTTATAGTTTGTATATCGTATGTGGTTCGATATACTTAGTTCACTATAAACAATGCTCTGATACCAATTTGTCACACCCCCAAACCAGAATGGCGGAAACATTCGGGGGTGGATGACTTCACGTAGTATCACAACCATTGAATATTGTAAAGAAAGTAACACAACCATCACATATATAATGAAAACGTATGTTGTTGCGTTATACATATTAGCAAAAGAATATTACAATGAGATGATAAATGTTCAATAATAAAACATCCTTAGTGTTCCTTTCTCCAAAAGCTGGTGGTTACCTGTATTACTGATTCCCTGAGAAATACAAGTGGTTTCGAAAAAGTGTCAACGATTAAGTTGGTGAGTTCATAAGTGTTTTGCATTGAAAAGTATGTCCTTTTTGATACTATATCGATGAACGAGGTTTTCAGAAAATCCAATATTTTCTATAAATGATTTGAAAAGTTTCCCGCGTTAGAGTGCGTTAGTGTTTTCCATACTTGAATAATAGTGATAAGATTTGTATTCACAATGAAATGGAAAACTGAAATGCATATATGAATCTCGTAAATCAAACTTGTTTTTATACTTTTATGTGAGTTTTATAACCATGCTATTGACACTGATGGCCTGTAACAACGTTCTTCAGGCGTTGGAACTGTTATGACATTTGTCACCCCAGGCCTGCCGGCCTAGCTGTAGCTAACAGCTTAGGTGTGGGATTGTCAATCCCATATAGATCTATACACAAGTATCACGCTCCCCCTACAAGGGATTATGGTATATAATACAGGACTTAATAATGCATACTCGAACGTACGTGAAGCTGTCTCACATTACTTGGTATAAACAGATTTACGATAATAAAGGCTGTACTTCTTTTGAAAGCATTTCATTTGTCGAGATGTATATGTAAAATGTATGAATCACTTGAATACTACGCTCATTATAGTTTGTCAAAAGTATGTTCCCATTTGGTAATAACAACTTGGTGATATAATATCCCTTTAAAACATAAAGTTATTTTTGTATCAAAACCTTATAAGAACGATATTATAAAAATGATACTTTGATTTGTAATGTACTTGTATCCCCCCCCCCTAAAACATGAAAAGAATTGAAAAGTAGGGGTATGAACTCACTCGTTAAGTTTGAAGAGAGGGGCTAGGGTTGAGCAGAACTTCGACCGCGGATGGTTGTGTCGTCGGGCTCTTCGGGGATCTCTGCAGCGTAATTCTTTCGTCGGGGCTCGAGTGCGGAAACCAAGGTAAGAAAATGGTCTCTGGAGCTAGGAGAATGACTGAGAAGTAGTGAAGGTGTGCAAAAACTCGAAGCTTATGCCTTCTATTCATAGGGCTGGAAACCCTCGTACGCGGCGCGTACTTCCGGAGTACGCGGGGCGTAAAATGGCGTCATGGCTTACGACTCGGGTCTAGCTAAGCGTATCTTGGGCGGGCCGATAGGACTCCTGGGTCTAGCCAAGCGTAGCTTGGGCGGGTCAATGAGACTCGACTCTGGGTCTAGTACGCGGGGCGTACTCCTAGAGTACGCGGGGCGTAATCCCTGCTTCCGACTTCTAAATTCCGTAACTTTCACGTACGAGCTCCGTTTTTCGCGTTCTTTATATTCACGCGTAGGTTAGATTATGCTCTACAACTTTCCTTTAGACTCCGTCGGTTAGTTTTGACTTTATTTTTAATGATATATTTTTAATAGGCCGGGCCTCCTAAAGTTCGTTAAAAATTCATAGGTTCTTTATTCGACGTCGGTTTTCGTTTGTCTTTTTATCGTTTTATTACTACTGAGGAGATCTTCAACTTCCGTTTAGGTGGCGATAGCTAAATAACACTAGATCTTCAATCCGAGTTTTTAGCCCTCTATTACCGTTACGAAACTTTGAAAATTCGTAACTTCTTCATACGAGGTCCAATTTGGGCGATCTTTTTATGCACGTTCACCTTTCAACGAGATCTACGACTTTTGTTTAGATACTTACGGCTTAAAATGCATTTTATTGAGATTCTACTTTTTACGTCAAATAATGTTTTAACGTCGTGTCGTAAATATATGAGTGGTTATAATTTCTTCAATATAACCCGGTTTTGAGCGTTCTTTATGTTTTTGGAAACCTTGGCATGATATCTAAAATTTGATGTATCCCAACTTAGATACTTGAACATTTTATTTTCGAGGTTAATTTCGTTGTACTTAGCTTTCGAGTGTTACAATGCTTTTGGAAAATATAGGGTTGTCACATAATTCAATTAAATTGTAAACCAAAACTTTTATGGATTTATTAAATCTCTCTTAATTATACACTTTAATTAATTAATAAAACCACAGGGTGTGATATGAACTTTTCAAAACAATACTAGGGTTTTAGAATTTAACATTCCTAAATTAAACTTTTAATCAACTTTTAAATTCCAAAACTTGAGGGCAAGTTTTGAAACATTTCAAAACAGAAGGATCAAATAGCAAATAACTTAAATTAATCTAATTATTATCTAATTTGACCTGAAATCATTTTCTTGCAAGATAAGTTACCTAATTAATACAAATAATCAAACTTTAATCAAATAAGGAAGTTATTATCTAATCAATTGGTAATTATCTTTTGTTTAATCAAGGATACACTCAAAATATGACTATAGTTCAAATTTTAATGGCCCATAACAGTTAAGGCAAGTATCTTTGAGTAAAACAGCAAGAAATCCCGAAACTGACTCCTTCTGACGCTCGAACTCGCCGAGTTCCTCTATGGACTCGCCGAGTAGGAGCCAACTCGCCAAGTCCACATTGGAACTCACCGAGTTCATCAGTCAGAAAGCCAAAATTTCATTTTTGCAAAAAGAATGAACATGCTAGGCATCAATACAATAGAAACCAATCAAGGCTCTGATACCACTGATGGGTTTTAGCCATAAGAACATCCTATGTGCTCATACAAACCCTAATGCTTGGATCGAGGTTTCTCTATTGTACATGCAATTCATCCAAGACTTTAAACTCTAGATCTAGCATATGATAATCAATATTAACATAACAATGGGTTTAAGATATTACCTTGATTGTTATGTAGCAATAACAATCTCAAATCCTCCTTGTAATGACTTTAGAAAGCTTAGAGTCACAAATGCCACTCCTCTAATGGTTCACAAACACCAAAAGCAAGAGGATGAAGAAGAGAAGAGAAGGAGGCTGCCAAAAACGTGTGGAAACCCTAAGGATCTTTTTCACCACGTTTTTGGGGCTTAAGGGTCCTTTAAATAAATGTAGGCTATTAGGGTTTTGAACTAGGAAACCCTAAACTGACTGCTTAAGCCCTAAGCAGCCCATGGACCCTTCTTTAATAAGCCTTGGACGATTTCTAATGGGTTTCCCATAGAATTCGTCCAACCTTATATTATAAGGTAATCCATAGCCCAATTACAATTATCTTATAATTACAATTCCAATCCCTTAAGTTTAATTAATCTCTTTTAGCCACAAACTTAATTCTTATTAATTCTTGACTAATATTAATTAAACAATATGATTTCTCCTTTAATATATTATTCTCATAATATATGAATAAATCATAATTAATCCTTTCTCTCCATAATTCATCCTATCAAGTTGCTTTGATGAAGGCAACCCAAAAGGACCATGCACCATCGGGTCAAGTACATACCAAAATAGTTATGGACTTAGACACTAATCCAACAATATTACTAGTAAGCTACCATATGGGTAGTTTAGGAAGATACTAGAACTATTACTAGAACACGATATTATACAATGAGTCAGTTCATTCATGAGTCAATACTTGCTAGATAGAGAGAACATACATTACAGCTAGTACCCACAGTACATTACTATACTTGCTAGATAGAGAGAACATACATTACAGCTAGTACACATAATACATTACTATACTTGCTAGATAGGGAGAACATACATTACAGCTAGTACACACAGTACATTACTATACATGCTAGATAGAGAGAGAACACACATTACAGCTAGCCCACATAGAACATTACAGTACATTACTATACATTTACATGATTACACTTACATGAGTACGCTTACATATACATAGGACAGACGTCACTAGGTGCTATAGCACCGAACAAGTTCAGGATCTAACTATACCGATGAATCGCAACGCATTGTGATAGTTATATCGGGTATACATGATCATAGGAATGTAGATGTTCACGGCTTGCATATATGCAAGGGTCGTGTAAAGGTCCCAAAATCCCTTTGACAGGGGAGCGTCTAGCCTGGGATCTAGCCATCACATTATACCTTATCCGTCAAATAAGGCAATTGAGTACCGATATAGTTATTTTTTACAAATACTACAGTACTTAGAAGAATTACCCTAGACTTAAGGTAATAGGTATGGTGGTAGATCGACACTACACCATAGTACTATTTCATTTTCCCATTACATTCACTTCGTGAACATTCACACAACGTATAGTAATGTAGAAACTATATTTTTGGTTAATGATAGTCAGACTTTGTAAAATACACACTCTTACAAGAGCCACACACATAGAAACTAGATGCCTTGGTAGAAGGATACGATTTGTAGGAAACATAGGTATTCCTAGGATCATACAAAACATTTTTATACTTACATTTCATATACATTTTCAATACATACAGTTCATATACATTTTCAATACTTACAATTCATATACATTTTCAATACTTACAATTCATATACATACAAATACTTACATACAAATTAAGTCTAAAATACTTATGATCTCACTAGCTTTAAAGCTGATACTCTCTTTCAAAATACTTGTATCCTCAGGTCATCAATAGACAGGTACCGCTGCAAGGTTTAGAGAAGATGGAGCTCGTTCAAGACTCATCTTTCATTTTGTTTATACTTTAGTGTCTATTATAATTTGAAAGAATACTTGTATTAAAATTATATGATTAATGCAATGGGTGATGTTGTTGCTTGTTTACTACTTTTCATTGTTGTGATACTGTACATGACGTCCTCCGCCCCAGAACGTTTCCGCCGTTCTTGGTTTTGGGGTGTGACAGAGTGGTATCAGAGCATTGTTTATAGTGAATTAAGTATATCAACCCATAAAAGATATACTAACTATAAATACATAGGGATTAAAAATACTCTGACCAAGAGTTTATAATTTAAATAATAAAATATTTAATGAAGTATACGTGCCTGCATTCATACTAAAATCAGTGTCACTAGGACAGTACAAAAGAATTACGATTGTTGGGCAACACAGGTGGACTTAGAGATATATATTCAAAACTGGGAAGATATAGCTTGATCAACTATATTATCCGAGGGTTGACTAGCATGTTCCTAAGTGTAGTTGTGTGGTTGCAACAAGTCTAAAATCTTACCAACCCTACCACAATGAGAATAGTAGAACATAACATTAAACTTAAAATACTATAGAGGTATTTGGTGTTACTATAAGTAGTTTATACTTGAGAACTAAAACGGGATCTTCAATACTAAGTTGATAGTTGCTAAGTGGATACACTAAGGCTATATGTAATTAGGATGTTATAGACTTAGAATCTATGAAAATTTTTTTTTACCCCTATTCTTTGTGAATTTGGAGTTAAGATCACTTATTCGAAGGCCTATCCTGTTTCGATTACATATAACTGGTATGCACTTCACAAATGGCGATGTAACTAATGAAGATTTTCTAAATAATTATCTAGATAGTTCGTCTAATAATTATTTTCTTACCCCAATTCTTGCATAGATAACATGGCTGGACTCCATCCCCACGACAACCAGTACCTTCCGAACGAAGTCATTGCTGGATGGTTCGGAGAAGAACCAGAGAATGATCATCCTATCCCTTTGAATGATCACCATGATGAAGACCTTTCGGACGATGCTAACTCCGAACCCGAGGTTGAGAACCTACCCCAGGCAACTCCCTTTCCAATTCCTAACCCTTGTCCAGCTTTTCAAGGCCCGACGCCTGAGTGGGTGGAATGCTTGGAAACATTGAGCCAAGGACAAAACCAGCCCATTCCATTTAATGGTGACCGAAGCTTCTATGACCTGAGTAATGGGGGCTCAGCAGACAGAATCTTGCCAATCTTGGTCCGCAGAGTGGCCCGAAATGAGATTCAGGGTAGGAAGGCCCTACATCAGATTACAGAAGTTGTCGCTGATGCAAGAATGCATACCCTCCGCACCATTCGTCTAGAAGATGCTCACGAGAGATCTGAGAGAAACCATGAAACCCTGCTGCAAGCACTGGCTGAATCAAGAGCCGAAGTCATAGAACTCCGAGTACGCTAGAGGGTGTACGAAAGACACCTACTTGATGTAGAACGTGAACTGGCTGAACTGAGAGTTCACCAGAGGGATGACCGTCGCCGCTAGTAGATACTTTACTTTATCTTCCTTGTTTGAAGGAATCGTTTTTTCTGTCTTTGCCCGATGTGGCATTTTCTATGAAATTATCTTGTATTGTAAGTACTTTTGGTTAGGTCTTTATGCTGTCAAGAACTATCATCTCTAGACATGATGTAAGACCTTTTACAAGGTCATTTTCCTGAATATTACGTCCATAATATCAAAGATATTGACAGTCGGCTAACTTCTGTGTTATTCTTTATTCAAGTACTCTTATCATACTTTCGTTGGAGTCTATCTGAAACATGCTTTAGTCAAGTCATTGGACTATAGTAATTTAGCTCCGGAGACTTTTCCAAGTCTCTTTTAGTGGTTGGATCCTGTTATTCACCAACCCACGATACCTCGGCTTGAACGACAAACGTCATGAGACCACTCTACAAACTCACTTCCACTCAGTACTAGGACTGCATCATAGGGATGTAGGTCAACCTTTCGAGAACATAGTCTTACTCTTTACTTGAACAAATCTAAGTACACCTAGGGTCAACCAGAATCGCTCACAAATTCCTTATCTTTCGTGTTACAGAATCATGTCGTCATCCGGAAACAATCAACCAAGCAACGAAACCTCTACTTTTCCTATGGACACCACTACTTTTCAAGCCGCCGTTACAGCTGCCGTGATGGTTGCCATGACAGCTGTCCTAGCAAATCGCAGCACTGTCAACGCAACTAAGACTGAAAAAGGAGTTGACAATCTGGATCGTGTTAACGATCCGAGAAATCAACAAATAGTAATAGTCGCCACCGCCCAAAACAACAACTCAGAGTTCAAGAAACGAAAATGTCAAGACCAAGTAGAACGCAAGCGATTTTAGAGAATTGCCATGCAGCAGCAACAAGTGGGAACCTCTGCCATCCCAGTACCGAGCAGACCATATAAAGGAACACTCCCGAAGTGCGACCGGTGCAACTACCACCACAAGGGAATTTGCCGAGCCTGGCAATGCAGAAATTGCAACAAGATGGGGCACATTGCTTGTTTTTGTAGAACTACCTCCACCACTGGAGCAAGCCTAGTTTGCTATAGTTGTGGTGAGGCAGGGCACTATTACAGAAATTGCCCAAAAGGGAAGATCAATGAAAGCAACCGTGTCCCCATAACTCATACTCGACACTTCACTTCCTCCACTATTGTTGGTGCTATACAGATATGTCACCAATGCGGTGAAATTGGACACCTCAAGAAAGATTGCCCGATAATGTAGAACTCTGGCACAGACGGAAAGATTCTCAGGATCACAGGTGTAGGAGAGCCTGCTCCGGAACCACGTTAATGTAATTTAGGCGTTTCGTTGTAACAGACTTATAAACTATCCCGAACTAGTGCAACTAGAGTCCTATATTTTGCGAGATTCCGTAGGTTTAGGGATGCTCGTGCTGCGTATACTTGTCTTTTGTAGTATACCTTATTCACAACAATAGTCTTGTAGTAACTCTAAAGTACTGTAACTCTGTAGATGGTTGCACGGTTGTGTTTTGTCTGTAATGCCTTATGTTCAAATCTAATGTCTTTTAAGTTTCCTTATGATTCTAACATTATCATACGAATCGATTCAATTTGATCCTCACAAAAACAGCTTCATATATACATCTCTTTATCAGTAAACATCTTTTAGCGAAACCATCATTTCAGAACACCGAGGTACTCATGCATGGAGTACCCCATAGTTCTTTTCTTTTCTGAAGAAATCCCCGAAGTACCACTCGTGTAATACGTCAAGTTCAATCCAAGGATTCATACGGTTGATCTATCACTGAGGAATGTATACATAAGAGTGATATATAATCAAGGTTCTACAGGTTTAGAATTGATGATTCCACTTTAACTTCTTTTTCCTCGATGATATGTGAGCTTAAAGAAGAATCAGTTATTCGACTACCTTTTCAATCTTAACTATATACGACTCGTATACACGAGATTGTGATTGTGAAACCATGTATGAATTCTAATAAGAACTTCAGAACGGAGAACTGCCCAAGCCTACGAGTAATCGCATCGTCATGTGAACAAACCGAGAACCCAGTATGACTCCTGTAAACAGATCGCCCTATAGTCTAAACACCTATGGAGATACAAGAACAACCCAGACAACTTAGCGAACTGCACAGAAATAGAATTGGAAGACTAGGCTTCTCACCCTGGAGAGCCCCGGTCTTATTCTTCCAGAGGTCGACGGATTGCATCGTATCTACCTCAGATATCGAGGACTCCGTCAAGATTTTCCATTAGAAATCGTTGTCTCTGCCTCGCATAGATGAAGTGGTTGAGAAAACGCAAGGAAATAATTACTTTCAGAAATGGATCTGAGATCCGAATATCACCAATTCGAGTGTTAGAGAAGGATGTCCGGAAGACTACCTTCCGAACTCGATGCGGACACTTCGAGTCCGTAGTGATACCCCTCGGATAGGACCAATACTCCTGAAGCATTCATGAGTTTAATGAATAGAGTCCGTCTTTCTTACTTGGATCAGTTCGTCAGTCTCCATGTAACGACTGACTTATCTACCATCGTAGTAAGAAGGAACCCGCGGAAACATTACCCTCGGAGATACTTTTCGCAAAGTTCTCTGAACACGAGTGTTGGAATTGAAGAGTCAAAAATTCCTAAGACACACTATTGGTGGTGTGGGAAATTTTGAGTACTCTTTCAATTTGTCAAAACCGTTGAGAATTTGTCGACTCCAGAGACGCCGATAGACATTTGCGAAATTCTACGTCTTACAGACCTACTGTCATAGTTCATTCAGAACTCCTTGCAAATTACAGAAACCCTTTCGACTTTGACCTAGCAAGGGGAGGCCCTTGACTGGGAAGTTTAACAAGAAAAAGAAACCTTGGAGATTCCAAGTGAGAGGCAAAGTTCTTTAGGAAAACTCACTTTGGGAATGGCTTAATATGCTTCGTATCGCGTGAAAAGCTAAATCCAAGATAGTCAGGACCTCCGAGATTCTTACCAGAATCGGTCCTGTACCTTACAAACTTAACCTACTCCGCAAACTCAGCAGCGTACTTTTTACCCTTCGCGTCTCGATCTTGAAACCATACCTTTCCGTTAGGACTCTTGTAAGTCCACTCATCGAGATCCACGCCTTCGTATTAGAACCGTAGTGACCCTCAACCGAGAGGTCAAGCGGACGAAGGAACACTGTCTCCAGATAGTAAAGGTTCGTTGGGGATACCAACCGAGGACCCGAATTCACTTATGAGCGCGAGAACCAATCGATTAGGAAGTTTTCCCACCTCATGACTCGATCATTCAAACCCACTTCCATACCTAAATTCTAATTTCGGGACGAAATTCCCTTTAACAGGGGGATGACGTGACAACTCGAAATTTTCTTTCGGTCAAACCCTAAAAGTCAACCACTTCGTAGCACAAGTTAATGTTATCATTTCTTAGTTTTTAAGAAATTTAAAGTTTGTTTGATTATTTTAATATTATTTTTAAACGAACGGGTGAAAGAAAGTGTCGTCTCGGGTTTTGAATTTTAAAAACCGCAAACACCTCGCGTCTTATAAATTCCCGACCAAACTTTTAAGTTTGGGTCAAAAAATCATCCCAAAAATCCGTAAACTCATGCTTATCCATGAGTTTACTCCCCAAGACTAGTCACTCTTGAGTTTACTCCCCAAACACCAAAAGAGTAAACTCCAAAATATCCTCTCAAGTATCATCCAAGTTTTTATTCAAAATCTTCAATCTAGTAAGTGTTTCTAGCCCTATCAAGTTAGTATACCACTTAATCTAGTGATTGTACATCCTTTAATCCATCCATTTTTGTGTTTTGATTAGTTTTCCAAAAACACCAAGAACACACACTAAGTGTTCTTAGACTTTTGGCTCAATTCAAGCTTCCTTATGTAAGTACTTCTATCCTAGAGTCATTTAAAGCTAGCTATACATGTTTATACCAAGAAAAATTCCCAAGAACACCAAGTTAAAGGTGTTCACGGTTTTGGGAGGTCCCAAAACCATAAACACAAAGTTTAGGGCCAAAGTGGTGTGTTAAGGTGCCTAGATGCTTCACAATGCCTTAGGGACTTGTCTAGATTCATCCTTGATGAGTTTATCACACAAAAAGTACCAAAAACTTCCATTTTTATGTGTTTACGGTTTGGGGACCTCCTAAAATCCTAAACACCCCAAAAAGTGTGTAAATGTCCCATAAATGTCCCACAGTTGTTCCTTATGTCTAAATCTAACCTAGACCAGTTCCATGTTTGAGTTAAGGACTTGAAAGCCGCCAAATACCAAACCTAAGAGTTTAAGGTAGTAAACTCATGGAGAAATGGTCCTTAGACCGTAAACTCCATTTAGGAGTGTTTTGATGCCACACAACACCTCCTAAGGCTAAATCATGAAGTAGGAATGCTTGGAATAGCTTAGAAGACTTCAAGACAACAAATGGTCATAAGGTTAGGAGTTTACGACCGTAAACTCAAGGGGTGTTGGTCCTTAGGGAGTAAACTCATTTCAAGAGTGTTCCTTGAACCCCAATCATACTAGCCTTTCCCTACAACACTTAGATGCACTCCTGAACACTTATAACACTTATACAAAGTGTTTTTCATGCCTTATAGTGTCTTGACTTTGTTTATTAGTTGTTTAAAGACTAATTGTTTATATACATATATCCTTATATGTAATTAGGATCTTTGTGCGTGTCTACGTCTTCATTTGACACCAAGCACTTATCCGACACTTCCTTCCGACCCACTTGCTATACGTGAGTTCATACCCCTAAATAAATGTTTTAACTATTTTTAAATGTTTTATGGGGGATACAAGTAGAATTATGCTAATTATTATATCAATCACATGTGATTAATAAGCAGCATTCCAATGATTGGCTACTCATTAGCCGTTTTACCAAACAGTTTCCTTCAAATGTTTTTCATAAACACTTATGTGTTTAAAACTCCTTATTAAACTGTACATTTTACTCTGTATGTTACATTTCAAACTGATTTACAATTGTGTTTCTAACAAATGTTTCTTTATACTAAACTGTTTTATCAAACCCATGCCTTCAAACCGTTTTATAGATTGACATCAAGACGATCTTTTCTTAGATCATAATTATGTTCAAAGGTTTTACAAAACTTATTTTATGCTTTTATATTAACAATTGCATGCCTCTATATGTATAGTTATATAAGAAATGTTCAAAAGACTTAGGAAGGCTATCCACCCTATTTCCTTTTCGCGCTTGAGATGTGGTCTGGTGGGATATCGGGTATCCGTCCGAAGGTTGTTTAAATATTAGTTATATATCATATGTACATATATAGTCATAAACGTCCTTCCAGTTCATCCAATGCCCTTGGGTAGCAAGGGTATACATCCATGTTCATACGTACCAGTTATATTACTAGTAAGCTACCATATGGGTAGTTTAGGAAGATACTAGAACTATTACTAGAACGCGATATCATACAATGAGTCAGTTCATTCATGAGTCAATACTTGCTAGATAGAGAGAACATACATTACAGCTAGTACCCACAGTACATTACTATACTTGCTAGATAGAGAGAACATACATTACAGCTAGTACACATAATACATTACTATACTTGCTAGATAGGGAGAACATACATTACAGCTAGTACACACAATACATTACTATACATGCTAGATAGAGAGAGAACACACATTACAGCTAGCCCACATAGAACATTACAGTACGTTACTATACATTTACATGATTACACTTACATGAGTATGCTTACATATACATAGGACAGACGTCACTAGGTGCTATAGCACCGAACAAGTTCAGGATCTAACTATACCGATGAATCGCAACGCATTGTGATAGTTATATCAGGTATACATGATCATAGCAATGTAGATGTTCACGGCTTGCATATATGTAGGGGTCGTGTAAAGGTCCCAAAATCCCTTTGACAGGGGAGCGTCTAGCCTGGGATCTAGCCATCACATTATACCTTATCCCTCAAATAAGGCAATTGAGTACCGATGTAGTTATTTGTTACAAATACTACAGTACTTAGAAGAATTACCCTAGACTTAAGGTAACGGTGGTAGTTCGACACTACACAATAGTACTATTTCATTTTTTCATTACATTCACTTCGTGAACATTCACACAATGTATGGTTATGTAGAAACTATATTTTTGGTTAATGATAGTCATACTTGGGAAAATACACAGTCTTATAAGAGCCACACACACAGACACTAGATGCCTTGGTAGAAGGATACGATTAGTAGGAAATATAGGGCTTCCTAGGATCATAAAAAACATTTTTATACTTACAGTTCATATACATTTTCAATACTTACAGTTCATATACATTTTCAATACTTACAATTAATATAAATTTTCAATACTTACAATTCATATACATACAAATACTTACATACAAATTAAGACACTAAAATACTTATGATCTCACCAGCTTTAAAGCTGATACTCTCTTTCAAAATACTTGTATCCTCAGGTCATCAATAGACAGGTACCGATGCAAGGTTTAGAGAAGATGGAGCTTGTTCAAGACTCATCTTTCATTTTGTTTATACTTTAGTGTCTATTATAATTTGAAAGAAAACTTGTATTAAAATTATATTATTAATGCAATGGATGATGTTGTTGCTTGTTTACTACTTTTCATTGTTGTGATACTGTACATGACGTCCTCCGCCCCAGAACGTTTCCGCCGTTCTTGGTTTTGGGGTGTGACACTAAGATGTTAGTGGAGCGTGTGTGGTTAACCGGCACACTAAATGGGTTCTAAGCAAAGGTAGCGAAGGGTGACTCGATGTTTTTCATAGTTCGGTGGAGCGTGTGTGGTTAACAGGCACATCGAATAGGTGACTGTAACATTGGGGGCACCGTGTATATTTGCATGGTTATTCACACACTGTTTTGTTATCCTCGGCATCCCAGTCACAAATCGAGGGGAATATCGAGATTTAAACATGTCATTGAAAAGTTTAATGAATCTCAAAAGATCTAGGAGTTTCCAATACATTTAAAACTTAACCTTCTTTTTTCATTTTTCATGGTGGAAATTGGTAAATCGTCATTTAACTACCTTCAAATATTCTGCAAATTGGATTACGACATCCCTTTTCCAGTTTGTAGAATATTGTGTTGGGTCCTAGCCTTAATGTCTCATTTGGGTGTTTTATTAAGGACTCAATCAACTAACTTGAATTTTCTCCCGTTTTATAGATGTCAAAGTCTGACAACTATGGTCTTCCTGAACCCGTTGGAAAAGGTTTTCTACGTGAAGATGATGTTCCACGATTGGATTGTGGAAATGGAAATCATGCTTCACTTCCTCCACCTCCTCCAATAATTCTCCCTGACCCACGTGTTCGAAGACTTGAAAAGTTAAAGGTCACTCAAGCCCTATTGGCAATAATACACAAGATGGAAAGTATGTGTGTGCACATGTCTTAAAGATGAAGTCACACATTGGCAGGTTAAGGATGTTGGGTGTCGATGTCTCAAGGAAGTTGGTTGTTGACTAGGTTCTTCAATCACTTCCCGAATCATATCGTAAGTTTGTTAAAGAGTACTATATGATGGACCACGACATGACCCTTATTGATTTGACTTATTTGCTTATTGCTGCTGAATCAGAAATGATTTGGCGCACTAGTAGAGCAAATTGGTATGATAAATCAATATCCCAACCTTCTACGGGTAATGGCAACATTGGAAGTCCAGAAAACTTTTCTCTACATAAGAGAAAGGCTGAGTCTGAGATAGTCTCGTGTACCATTCCAGAAGAGTCCATATGTTTCTACTGCTAAAAGAAGGGGCATTGGTTATGAAGCTGCCCTGACTACCTGAGAGATCTAAGAGATGGGAGAGTCAAGATGTATGACTCTGCTTCAGGTAAAATCCACTATATAACTCCATTAAGTTCTTATCTGTAGATTCTTAATACATGATGTGACAAGATTACATTTTAATGTTTTGAAGGATCGAAAAAAAAAGGAAGCTTAAAGGAAGCGAGTTGAGTCTGTTCGCGAAGAAATGGATTACGATTACAAGGATTCGATGATCAGATTTTTGAGCTGCTGCTTAGAGTTATGATAAATTGCTTAGGAATATGTAATAGTATAGTTTTCATTTGCATTGTAAGGAAATACTTTTCCTCAATAAAATAAATTTTGATTTTGTCTTATTTATATTTCCTTGCAATGGCAATTGTGAAAATTGATGTATGTGTGTTTCTATTATAAGCAATATTAAATGGATGTGATTCTTAGTTATGTTATTTATAGTAATGTCGTAATTTTCTAAGTAACGAAAGATTCCCATCGCCTAAGTTTCAATTGGACAGAAGCTTCGAATTATATGATTTGAATCATGTGATGTATGGAAATCTTGGTACTTAGAAATTTTAAGGCAAATTCCTTGACAAATAGTCAAGTGAAGGAGTAGGAGATTTAGTTTACAATGTTGTGCACTGGTCAAGTCCACCATAAATAACAATAACATTATTCATCATGATTTACTAAAAGTCTAGTAAATATGGTTATACTTACAAGATTAAGTGTAATTATGAATCATTGAAAAGTTTCAATGAATAGCAGAACGAATAAGTAGAATCAATGAAAGCAGAAAGATAAAAAGTTTCTCCAATCTAAGAAGAAGAGAGAGTACTTTTGTATTGTGTTTTATGATCGTCTAAGTCATTGTAGGAACCATATTACAATTCATCCTCTAAGGACACCTTAGTGCACTAGTTTGGCTAAGAAGAGGAATCGAGAATTTTTGTAGTGGTTATGTCAATAAGATGTATCGTACTTCGTTGCAAAATCAAGTCTTAGAGTCATACTCCAAGATTGTGACTTGAGTGACATAATCTTAAGTAGGAATGTACTTACACTTGCACATTTTGGTAAGTTGTGATGTCTTGAATAAGACAAAGACCAACTATTACCAAATTGTGTGTAGGTTTTGTCTTGATATAGACACACACTAACTGTTGAATATTTGTTTTGACAAGAAATGCTTCTTGATAAGATAATCTAGTATGTCAAGAGGTCGGTGGGAGTCTAAAGATCTTGAAAAGTTTCAAGAACTAATCGAGAGTAAACCTGCTGTTAATTACTAGCACACGACTTAAGGTTTCTAACCTATTGTGTTAACATATTCTTGTTTATGTGCCATTCTAGTTTGGTCAAATATGCATGTGAGTTCTATGAGTTCTCAATAGGTTGCATAGGGGCAAGGAACCTTAATCAATGGAAAGTACATTGAAAGGTAGGGGTGAGCTGCTCAATTACTTGGAAGCCATGGTAGGACCCTTGATGGCAATAAATTAAGAATGGAAAAGTTCGATCCATAAGAGTTTGGATTTGTCACAATTATTGTCTTACGATTATGGTTATCACAAATTTGCATGGATAGGAACACATACACCACAAAATATGAGTGTCATAAGGTTTCTCTCCTTCATGAAAATGATTGTGAGGAAACGCTTTCACTAACAGATATTTTGAAGATAGCATTATGTAATTTGCATTTCTCAAATTCGATTATGATTACGACATCCCTCTTCATAGTTAGAATTGTGGGAAATGGAAAATGGGTCTGAATATTTTAGACTTATTGTTATAAGTTCTAAAATTGTTTAAACACAAATGTAGGTTATCTAAGGAAAGGTGTATGAGTTCGAGAAGCTTAGATAAGGCTTATCGAAGCATCTCGGTTTCAAAAATCTGAACTTTTGTAAATAAAGTCAACAAGTATTGGTTTCTAGAAGTCCAATTAATTTCTGAATACATGTCAAGGCTAGTGGGAGCATAAGTGTTATGCTTGGAAAATATATAATCATCATGTGAGTGGGAGCATGACAATTATGGTAAGCATTGTGAGATAGAAATATTAATTATAGAAAACAAAAGGTTCAATTCGCAAAGTTGCAAGGGTTGAAAAGTTATTTTGCTATAATTAAGGGAGATAATTTTATACTTCATTTCAGTTCTAAAAGCTTGGATTGACTTTTTTTTTTCTCTAATTTAGTCATATAAAATTAAGATTTTGTTCTCAAATTCAATTATGATTACAACATCCCTCTTCATAGTTCGAATTGTGAGAACATGGCAAATAGAGATATTGTAGCAAATGATTGGTCAAGTATCACGTCTTTATGTAAGACATTATGAATCGTATCCCATATGCTTCGGGCATAGGATTGATTGCATATGATATAATATTCGTGTGCTCTAAAATTTTCCAAATGCTAAGGGCATCAAGACGGAAAAAGGATTGGAACCAGATATGAATAAAGGTGATTAATCAACTGTCAAGAGGACAACCTAAGGTTCGCTAAGGATTGGTCGCTTATGAGCAGTTGGAAGTATAGTAATGGAAGGACCATACTGATATTATTATTATTAGATATGATTCTATTAATAATGAATTGTCATATGGTAAATATGGAATTGTTTCCATATTGGGAGTTAGACTTTAAGAATCTCTATGCAGATTATGAACTTTTATGCAAGAAGGATGTTCAAAGGAATGTACTTTGAATATCAGACTTCGTGTCTATGGAATTGCCTTGCAACAATCTCCAATAGATGACTTTGTAATTTCATTGGCAAAGTCTTTGTGACTTTGGCGCTATGACATTACGAAAGAATCGTTGCATAAAATGTTAAATTCTAGCATATTCTATAAGTGGCAAGAATTTGGTATTCTCACACTTGTGGTAAGGATTGGGAATTATGAAATGAGTGTGATTGAAAATGTTATTCGATTATATTATTTCACAAAGTAAGGACCATAGGTAAACATAGTGTGTATGCTAAGAGCATAGGACAATTGTTGTTATAATTCAAGTAATAAGTTGATTACCCGAAACATTATACAATGAATAATGTGTTTTATTTATACTCAAAATTTTGGGGATATATTGGGTTCGATTATTCTTGTGTTTCACTTTGCATGTTTTGACTTCCCAAAAAAAATAAGATTATTCAAACCCTCCACAGTTGCTCATACTTTGGAAGTAGGTATGAAAGAAGATTTTCAATAATCCGTCTGTAGATTGACTAAAGTGTTTAGACATGGCACAAGTTTGCTGAAGAGTTCATGAGTGTTGCTATAAGATTAGAGTATTAGATTAAAACCACGATCACTTGGATCACTTCATGGATTTTATCATGAGTAATTGGTGAGATGATAATATCTTATATTCTTGAAACCGAGATGTATGAGTTGTATTCTGCAAGTTAGTTGCACATTGACAATATGTAAACACACCAGTAAGTTGGTGTTATAAAACATGTTGTTGTTGGTGATTTGATGAGTAGGTACAAGCGAGCATTCGAGTCGAAGTTTATTTGTTCCTTTTACCCAAAGTGGGATAAAAGCTATATTTGTGGGCTCCTCGATGATTTAGTGATGACACCCTAAGCGCTTGGCCAAGCAAGGACTAAGTTGATGTGTTCAATTGTAGTCTGCTGTCAATCGTCATAAATCGGAAATTGAGAAACAACACATAAATAGAGAGTATGATTAAAATCCATGTCTCAGTTCATAAGATATCTAGAAAGGAGGAATATATGATCCCTTATTTAAAGGACATGTTACTGATAAGATCAGAGTTTGACAACGTCTTTGAGAGCTACGATTGTTAATAGGATAATACTTGCATTTATAGTTACTAGACTTATCCAAGTGGGAGACTGTTAGATTAGTGTCTAAGCCCGTAACTATATTTGGTAAGTATTTGACCTGGTTGTGCATGGTCATTTTGGGTTGCCTTCATCAGAGCAACTAGATAGGATGATTTATGAAGAAAGAGGTTAATTAAGGTTTATTGATATATTATATGAATAATATATTAATAGAGAAATCATAGAGTTTAATTAATATTGGACAAGAATTAATTAAGGAATTAATTTTGTGGCTAAAAGAGATTAATTAGACTTGGGGGACTAATATTGTAATTATAATATAGTTGCATTGTGGGCTATGGATTTCTAAAGGGAAGGGGGTTGGACGAAATCTATGGGAAGCCCATATGATTTTCGTCAAAGGGTTTTCTAGAAAGGTTTCATGGGTTGCTTAAGGCCTAAGCTGAGAATTAGGGTTTCTCCTGAAACCCTAGAATTCTACACAAGTATAAATAGACAACTAGGGATCCTAAAAACATGGCTAAGCTTTCTTGTAGAGATGTTGGACGGTTTTGGTGCTCCTCTCCTCTTTCAATATCATCCTCTTGCTTATGGTGTTTGTAAACCATTTGAGGAGTGACATTTGTGACTCTAAGCTCCAAGGATACAAGATTTAAGCCATTCTATAAGAGGTATTCATCTAGATCCATTCTTACATGTTAATTTCGATATTCATATGCTAGATCTAGGGTTTATGGCTTTGGATTATTATTGCATGTTCATTAGCCAAAGTAGATCCAAAGCTTTGGGTTTGCATGTACACCATAGGAATGATGTAGTACTCAAAACCCATCAAATATATTATAGATTAATATATTAATTGTAAATAGATAATTGATCTGTTAATTTGCTATGTGATGAATAATTAACATGAGATCAATAGTTAAATAATTGATTTATTAACTAATAAATTAATGAGAAATCAATAAGAATTAACTAAATGTTAATCATAATTAATCTTAAATTAATATGAGATTAATTAGAATTAATTAAAAGTGCAATGACTGAATTGTAATTGTTTAATAGTTGAACAAAAGTAACAATTCTAGAACCATCCATGGTATGGACGATTTTGGCTTGATTCCTAGGGTTTTCGGAAGCCTCGTGAATGCAGATAGGGAAAAAATTTTGAATTTGGATTAAATCTATTATTTATTTAATTCAAATATGGTTTTTCCTACAAGTTACTTAAACTATAAATAGGACCCCAAGACCAACAAATTTCGTTCATACCTTTACCTACAAGCTTAGGAATGAAATTTATATATTTCCCCCATCTCTCTCTGTAACACCCCATTTATTAAATAAATAAATAAACAAATTAATGAGCGAATAGCAGCCCTAAAAATCAAGAATTATATAGTTTTTAGTATATGTTATATTTATCGTAAATTTTGGGCAAGATTTGAAAGAAACTAGTTTTTAGTATATGTTATATTTGTCGTGTTTATCGTGTTATATTTGTTAAATTATTCATTAAATAAACTAGTTTTTAGTATATGTTATATTTGTCGTGTCGTGTCGTGTTTGTCGTTTTTTACTTCTTTCGTTTACGTGTTAGTTAAAAAAAACACGACATCGTGTCGTGTCGTGTTTGTGTTACAAAAAACATTGTCGTGTCGTGTCGTATTGTACGTAAAGTTACAAAATTTACGTTCATGCATGGGCCATTTAGCGCAAAAGGCCCTAAAATGGAGTCTTCAAGATGCATGGGGCTCTTATGGCAGTAAAGTTGGCACCTTTATGCCATGAGAACCCTCCTATGTTCCAGATCTGAAGTTATTCCTCTATATAATGCCCCAAACCTGAAGGTGACTTAAAATTGCCCCAAAAATGACAATATTCAAGCCCTAAAGAGGATCTAACAAATGGGAAGTCAAGATTGAAGATTTTACCTTAAATGAGCTGGAAATGGAACACAAAATCTGGATCTACTAACTTCAACTTGAACTCCCAAGCTCCTTCCTTCTTCTCAAGCTTCACAACCACCAAAATGCACAAAAAAGGCGTAAGAACACTCAAACGAAACTAGGGTTTCGGTTTAGGGTCTTTTGGAAGTGAGAGGGACAATGGAGGCTGGTTTGGTAGAGGATAAGTTGTTTAAATAGAGTGCAAACCCTAAATATTAGTTTTTCATCCAAACAACTTCTACTCGTCGAGTCGGTCCCCTGACTCCTCGAGTAGGTCATTAAACATCCCGGCCCAAAATCGAGTCTACTCGACGAGTTGGGCCTCCAAACCGTCGAGTCCCAAGGCAAAACATTAAATAACTAGAATTTAAATACATACCAGGAACCGGGTGCTACAAAAGGGAGGGGATAAACTCGTCATTTTGGAGCTAAATTTGGGGAATCGGGGTATATAACCCGTCACCACCCCCTCCCCTGAAACCCTAACCCTAAAGGATTTCGCCAGCCCCCATCGCCTTCCCCTGCCTTCGTCCGTCACCTTCCTCTTTGTAGTTCTGATCAGGCAAGTCCGGCATGCATAGCATTTCTAGACGACACCACTGCCGTCATCCAGTCACGAGCAACCACCGCGACCATCACATCTGTCGGTGAGGATGTTCATCACTACTGTTTCATTTCCAGCCGACCACCGTAACCACCACCATGATGATCGTTACTGCTGCTAACGTTCATTTCATCCCTTCTCCT
Source organism: Lactuca sativa (assembly GCF_002870075.4). Classification (NCBI taxonomy): domain Eukaryota; kingdom Viridiplantae; phylum Streptophyta; class Magnoliopsida; order Asterales; family Asteraceae; genus Lactuca; species Lactuca sativa. The sequence continues at coordinate 53,217,362 of NC_056627.2, forward strand.
TCTTCAGTTCACTGTCGCTCCATCACCCACTACGTCGCCATCGTAACGCCACCATAGTAGGTGGCCGATTCGCATCGTGTCTCTTGGGTGCGTGACTTGCGACTAGACTCGGGTTCGTGTGTTTTTTGATCGTTTGGGTTGAAGTTTTGCTGGGAAGATGACCAAGAAGAAACGCCACCACCACCGTGAGGTGGTGGCTGACAGCACAACAGCCGCCTACCGCTACAAGAATTCCAATGTGTGTGTTTTTCGAGTTCAACTCAAGTGTTTGCGTGTTTTGGTGTTGTTGAAGAAGTAGGGGTGTGCTCTTTAGCCAGAAACCATGGAAAAACCATAATGGCTGCCAACCATGGTGGCTGCCACCACGTGCCACCACCGGCCACCACTAGGGTGGTTGTGTGTGTGCATTTGTATTAGTGTGTGTGTGTGTGTGTGTTATTTGGGGTTTAATATTGTAAATTGTAACTAGAAAGTAGAATAGTGAAAAGAAACTCATAACCACCACCGTAAGGTGGTGGCTGCCGCCTCCTGCTGCCACCAACCGCCGTGTTGGGTGGCGATGTGCTTTTTCTTACGTGTAGTTGCTTTTGGATGATTGGACAAAAATGGACTAGAAACCCTAACCACCACCATGAGCCACCGTTGACCACCACTATCCGAGGTGGTAGTGGGTGGTGCCCAACTAGTGAAACCCTAATGGTCCTAGTGAAACCCTAATGGGCCTAATGAACCCTAATGAATCTAAGGATTTAACTTTTGCGCCTATTGGACTATGATTGGGTTGGAAACCCTAATTACGGTTTAGAAAACCCTAATATTGGACATATGGGTTTTGGACTATCGGTACTTGCATTTTGGATGATGAGATTGGGCATTATGTATTAAGCCCGGCCACACTACATGATTGATCCAATAGATTGATGGACTTAATGGATTAAGTCCTTAATGGGTTAAGTGAGAAACACTTAACCCTAATCGTCATTTTATCTAAAAACCCTAATTTCACTTGGGCTTTGTGTTGGGCCTTTCTATTGGGATTTGGTGTTTGGGCCAATAATGGGTCATCCAAGAATAATCATATGGACTAGAATATGTTGACGGGCTTTAGGGTAAGGTCCATATGAGGGTTTAGGACCAATTTGGAAATTAGGCCAAAGATGGGCCATAGTTTGGGCCTTTATGATTATGAGATATTGGGTCATTAGAAATGCCAAATGTTTGGACTGGACTAAATGGTTGGGCCTTTGTATCAGACCATGTAAAGGTTTGGGTCCAATTTGGAAAATTGGGCCATATGTTGGGCTTTGACTCATAGTTGACTTCCAGGCCTTTGGGTTGGGCCTTGGGCTTGAATCAAGCTAAGATAGGGGTAAATCAATCTTTTACCCCAAGAGTGGACTTATGGATATGTGTTGGAACTCAATTATTAATTGGGTGTTATTTTGATGTTGACAGATTCGAGAATCCTATCAGCCAGCAGCCACTGCTTTATCCGCAGGACTTCAGCAGTGTGAGGTGAGTCTCCTTACTGTTTATATGGGTCTAAGGCACCAATTTCGGCCCATTTAGTTTATGTATGACAGGAAGACCCAGGGGTTAGCCCTAGGCATTATGCATGAAAGACCAAGAGGCGGCTACTGGCATACAGTGTGTTATTATGTATGGTAGGAAGACTCAGGGGTTAGCCTTAGGCAATATGTACGAAAGACCAAGAGGTGGCTCTTGGCGCACTATATGCTATTATGTATGAAAGACCAGGAGGTGGTTCCTAGCACACTATATGTTGATTAGCTAAGTAGAGTAGTATTTATGCTAGTTGTCTTTGTGATGCTTGTATGGAAGTCCAGGAGGTGGCTCTTGGCACTTGTTTGTGAGATGGAGGGGTGGACCTCGACGTGGCAAGAAAGACCATGTGGCAGCTTGTGGCATAATGACAAGACTATGTTTCACACATAGCATCTTTACTGTAACAACATAAATTTTCAAACAATTTTTCATTTTAAAACATTATTTCATTCATAACAGAATCCATTGTATCACATATTATCTCAACAAACAACCCCAAAATCTCAAGTACATAAATCTTCATCAGTGTGTACAGATCATGCCGGTGCCTTCCCGCGATCCTCGCTATTACCTGAAACATATATAACATAACACGGTAACCATAAATGCTTAGTAAGTTCCCCAAAATACCACATACAACACATGCCACTCAAGGCCATAGCTCTATGGGACCTTCCGATCCATGTGACTCATGGGACTTCCATCCCAACCCTGGTAGACCTACCGGCCCTACCCGTAATGACCTTCCGGTCCTCATCATCTTGACGTTCCGGTCCATACACTATTGACCTTCCGGTCCATATCATAACGACCTTCCGGTCTATACCCTGTTGATGTTCCGGTCCATATCATGATGACCTTTCGGTCCATTCCATGCTACTCATAACATAACATAACATAACATAACATAACATAACATAACATAACATAACATAACATAACATAACATAACATAACATAACATAACATAACATAACATAACATAACATAACATAACATAACATAACATAACATATACATATCACATATCAACATATATCACATACTCTGCATAGCATACATGACCTTTCGGTCACACATAATTACCACTCTAGGTAATGTATAGTGAAAAGACTCACCTTGTATGAAGTCGGATAAACTCTCGTGCTCGAATATCCCGACCTAGGCTCCTCTTACCAACAGGATAACATCTCTAATCAAAATCCTCTCATGTTCTCATCTCTAAAAATATGGGTAGATGTGACATCCCCAATTTTCACGGCCAGAAAAGACCGATTTTGTTTATGCTTTATAAAAATCAGAGTACTTCATTTCATAAAAAGGTTGCGGAATTTGTTCCCAGAAAAACATGGTAAATACGTTATTAAAACATTTTCGAAGAAACGTATTTATTTCATTTTAAAACGTTTGGGATGTCATCGTTAATACAGAAACATAAGCATAAACAGAACTTACAATTATTTACACTAGTGATCTACATCTCTTTAAATCTATTAGTGCAATGTCACTTCATATTGTCACCTGTGATATAAATAAACTGAGTGGGTTAGGTTGGGAAACCTGGTGAGTACATAGGGTTTTCAACCCACAATAATATAATTATTATGTTTAAACAATCAAACAATCAACCCAATTACCCATCCCCATTATCTTCTTTGCTCTTTAGGATTTAACCTAAGAGTCATCTATGATGCACTCGTTTATTCCGAAGTCCCTTACTTCTAGGGTTATAGGACTGGCACTAAATCCATAGCTGTTGTAGCCTACTCATCGGGTACTAAATCCATAGCTACCAGTGTTTATCTAATAGGTACTAAGTCCATAGCCACCAATTCCTAACAGGTACTAAGTCCATAGCTACCAGTTCCTAACAGGTACTAAATCCATAGCTACCAGTTCCTAACAAGTACTAAATCCATAGCTACCAGTTCCTAACAAGTACTAAATCCATAGCTACCAGCTCCTAACAGGTACTAAATCCGTAGCTACCAGTTCCTAACATGTACTAAATCCATAGCTACTAGCATCTAAAAAGTACTAAATCCATAGCTACCAGTTCCTAACAGGTACTAAATCCATAGCTACCAGTTCCTAACAGGTACTAAATCCATAGTTACCAGCGTCTAACAAGTACTAAATTCATAGCTACCAGTTCCTAACAGTTACTAAATCCATAGCTACCAGTTCCTAACAGGTACTAAACCCATAGCTACCAGCGTCTAACATGTACTAAGTCCATAGCTACTGGTGTTCGTCCCATAGGCACTAAGTCTATAGCTGCCAATGTATACTCTCATCATCTTATATCTCTCATCATTCATCTACCCATATCATACCCAACATATTCGTATATATAAAATACGTATACAGTTTAAATCATTTAAAACATGTATAAAACGTTCATCCAGCATAGACAACAAGTATTCAGACAATAAGCACACATAGCACGTAGTTTATATAAAATACTTAATATCTATGTGTAAGTTGAAGGGGACCATGCACTCACTTGAAAGGTGATGACTCAGCACTCGGACAGCGCTTCGATACTCTCAAAACGATTTTCCTTCGATAAAACCTAGTACCAATACCACTAGGGTTTAGTCTAACGATAACCGCAACAAATTAATTAGTCTGACTATTATTAAATGTTAATAACACTCAATATAACTCATAATAATAGCCCAAATAATTATTTTAGGGACCTAATAACATTCCTATAATTATTTGAAAGCTATATTAAAAATTACGTAAGCGTAGCACACTTACATCGAATTTTATCGAAAATCGGAACTTAATTGGAGCAGCTTTTCGAAACCGAAAGGCTCTTTTTTCACGATACTCCGGGAGCCTCGGGGCTTCCTTCGGGTGCTAGTGGGTTTACCTAGGCTTTAGGGCGCTTAACGTAGGCTAGAGAGAGAGAGAGAGAGAGTGTAGAGAGAGAAAGAAGTGGGGAAAGGTGTGAGAAATGAGAGATACCCGACACTTCTATTTATAGGGTGAAATCCTGAAGAACTCGCCGAGTAGGAGGACCTACTCACCGAGTTGGTGCCACGTGTCATCATCTGATGGCTTTCCTTGGGGAGAAAGCCTTGGCCCATATTCAGCCACGTCACCCCTTTTGCATCAACACCCTGCCGACTTCTAAACCTCGTAACTTTCACATATGAGCTCCGTTTTCGACGTTCTTTATATCCACGCGTAGGTAAAATCAAGGTCTACAACTTTCGTTTAGACTCCGTCAGCTAATTCTCGACCGATCTTAAATTTAACAGTAGGGACATTTTGATTGTTAAATGACCGCAAAGAATTCGTAACTTCTTCATACGAACTCCATTTTCATCTATCTTTTTAGTGTTGAGTTCCTATAAATGAGATATTCAACTCTCATTTAGGTCGCGTAAGCCAAAAACCACTCGAACTAAAATTCGAGTTTCGGGTCGTGCACTGCTAAGCCGAATCTTAGAAAAATCATAACTTGTTCATACGAAGTCAGATTTGGGCGTTCTTTTTATGGATTTTCTCGGTTTAACATATTATACGACTTTCGTTTAGATCACTAAGGCTAAATCTCGCTCTATCGTAAATTCACTATTTACGCTTCCCGGTGTCGTGCTGGTTCCGACGCGAAACTTCGACGGGTCATAACTTCTTCGTTATAACTCGGATTTCGGCGTTCTTTATATGTACGGAAACCTTGTGACATATTCTACAACTTGGTTAAGATCATTTATTCTAAATAATCTTTTATTGAAAAGTCATTTTCGACCCCTATTTCCTCTAATTTGACTAGCCCGGATTTGCGGGTGTTACAGTAGAAGACCATTCTACCCTTCTCTAACCTCTCTTGAACTAACTTGACCAAAACCCCAAGGTTAACTGAAGTGAACTCTAGTCATTGGCCAAACTTTGACCAGACTCATCGAGTGCACATGGGTGACTCGACGAGTCCAAGCGTGTCCTCTGGATCCTTCTAATGCCTCACTCGACTCGTCATGTGAACCTTCCACTCGATGGGTTACCACTGGTCATGAATCGCGGGGCAACCCGATCCGACTCGTCGAGTTCCCTTATGGACTTGGAGAGTTTTTTCCATGGCAACACTCATTCGACCTTATAAGGTCAGATCTGTTTCTCTAACGTATAGATCTGGCCTTCTAGCACCTAAAAGTCACGTAAAGGTTTGAACTTGAGGCTCATGCATGGTGTATTTTGCTCTATACATCATTATGAATCCATTGAAGCTTCATAGCTTCAAAGCTCCAAGGTTACTCCTTCATGGCCGTCTACTTTCAGGTCCTCTGGACCTCACAAGGTCCAGATCTACAAAATAACTCGAAAAAGGTTTTGGATGCACCCAAAACCCCATCATTAAGGTGATACAAGCATTAACTTATCCACAAAGGGAAATCTACTCAAACACCATGGAGACAAGAGCCTGTCTAGATCTGAAGCTTGAAAATGAAGATGAAACTGATCCACCAACTCTCCTATGAGATCCTTGCAACACCCTTGACCTTCTTCTCAAAGAAATGACCTCCAATTAGCCTCTCTCTCCTCTTTAGCTCATGAATAACCCTAGGGTTTCTCTCAATGGACGAATACACTGATGGGAAGGGGCCAAGGAGGCTATAAGTGCCTTTAAATAGGCCCAGGCCTGAGATAATAAGGGTTTCTGTTAACAGCGCTGAGTCGGCGAGTCCGCTTGCCGAATCGTCGAGACCATTCATTTTCCACGTCACCAAGCCGCGATCCTGCTCGACGAGTTAAGACGCCAACTCGTTGAGTTACTTCTCATAACTTCGAAATTAAATACTCATTTTATCATACCTAGAAATCCGGATGTTATATTTACTGATTATGATATATGTATGGCTCATGTTATGTATGACAATATGCGGGTATGAGTTTATATGCTAGATAGTATCCAGTTGAAAGAGACCGAAAGGGTAGGCCAACGCCCAGATATGCTAGGCAGTATGTTGATATGTATGGTATGTGGTATTTGGGGAACTCACTAAGCTTCGTGCTTACGGTTTTTAGTTTTGGTTTTAGGTACTTCATTTTCAAAGGAAAGGAGTCGGCTCGATCGCAACGCATCACACTATGTTTTCCGCACTTGAGATCTTTGGGATTGCACTCTAATATTGTTTTATGATAACATGTTTTGATTATTGACACTTTGGTTTTGACATGAGATGTTATTATGGATGTTTTATACTTATGGTTTTATAATAACTTATTTAAAAATGAAATTTTTGGCCTTGAATTTTGGGATTTTACATACACACACACACTCTATCTCCTCTTCATTCTAGGGTTTCTAGTGTTTTAGGTGTGAGTCATTAAAGGCATCATACTTTTGATGCTTGCTTTCTAAAGACATAAAGGAAATGATCAAAGATTTATTTGCTATAATAAATCTTAAAGTATGTAAATCCTAATTCATGAATTTCGATTTCCATAGAGTTCCTTTAGGGTTCTTGAAGTTCAAAGTATGTTGTTATCAATTAGAGAAAGCATAGATCATTTATAGGTTACATGTGAACTTTAGTGTTGAGATTTCCGCTTTACATGTTTTCTCATAACCTATAAAGCCTACAAAATTCCTATACATATCTTAAAGCACTCCTAACTGTTGTATCGAAATCTATAACTGTACACATAAAATGACCATGGGTTTCCTTTCCAAGGATTAAGCATTAAGATGTTGAAGAAGCTACAAGTGCACCACAAACAATAATGTAACATCCCAAAAATCAAGGCCAAAAATATCATTTTTAATCAAGTGGTTTATAAAATAACATATCAAGACATTGCCAAAATTATGTCAATACATAAAATCATAGTGCCATGTCTCAAAACCATAACATCAAAAGTAATGAAAAATCAGAGTACAATCCCAGAAACCCAAAGCGGAAACGATGTGTGTGTGATGCGTTGCTACACCGTCGGCTCCTTCCCCTTTGACGAAGAGGTACCTAAAACCAAAATCAAAAAACTGTAATCACAAAGATTAGTGAGTTCCCACATCATACCGCATACCATATAATATCGTCGGTATCTTTCAACCGGTAACTATCATCAGTATCTTTCAAGCGGTAACTACCATCGGTATCTTTCAACCGGTAACCGTCATCAATATCTTTCAACCGGTACCTGCCATCGGTATCTTTGAACCGGTATCTGCCATCGGTATCTTTCAACCGGTAACTAGGGACTATTTCACCCCCAACCACTAGCACACAATAGCAAGATATAAACATACAATCAGGAATAACGGGGTACTGACCTACCCCTTGGTCCTAACGACCAATGCCAGGGAATATTATTCCCTATCACTACCACTAACACATATATCATATAACACAGGCATATCTCATGGTCAAATAACATAACCAAACCAAGATAATTATCACAAATACGATTATCTACTAAATACTCATGTTGGTGGGTCAGCATTATGGCCTTAGACCCACCCCTACGGGAAGGTAACTCACCTCGATGTCGTGTAGTGTTTGAATCGTCCTCTGTGCGAAGATCGACTCTCCTTGACTCCTCAATCCCTACACTACAATCCTCAAGTCATCAAACAGAACATGCAACCCTAACCAGGGTCAATACCATAACCAGTCAAAGTCAACATCCAGTTGACCTGACGCGCTGAGTTGGCCCGCCAACTCGCCGAGTCCATACTCCACTAATCCGAAACAACCCCGACTCCGCTCCTCGAGTCTAGCAAGAACTTGCCGGGTTCTTCTTCCTTCAACTATCGGGACCATCTTCATCTGACTCGCCAAGTTCTTCCTTGAACTCGGCGAGTTCATCTTCCTCATAAGAACATGTCCAGTCTATGACTCGCCGAGTTGTATGAACAACTCGTCGAGTTCATCTTCAGATGTTGGTAGATTGCTGTAACATCCCAAAAATTTCATTTTTAAATACATTATTATAAAACCAACAATATAATAAAACATTCAAAATATAATTCCATGTCAAAACCAAAGTAGAAATAATCAAAACATATTATCATAAAACAATATCAGAGTGCAATCTCAAAGATCCCGTGTGCGGAAAACCATAGTTTGATGCACTGCGATCAAGTCATCTCCTTTCCTTCAAAAACGAAGTTCCTGAAACCAAAACTGAAAACTGTAAGCACAAAGCTTATAAAGTTCCCCCATCATTCCACATATCATACAATCACATAGCATACATACTGTCGGGCAATTCTGCGGTACCCGACCTACTCAGTACGACCATTCTGGGGTGCCGACCTACCCGTGTCAAGCCATTATGGGGTGCTGACCTACATGTCGGTCCTAACAACCGAACCTCGGGGACTATTCCATCCTCTACTGCTACTATCACATATATCATAACATAAACATGCTATCAGACATGTTTGGGATGTCCGAACTGCCCTTCGGTCCTAACAACCAAACTTGGGGACTATTCCCCTCTTACTACCACAATCACATATAACATATCATGCCAGCATACAAACATATCATCACATACTGTCATACATATCTGGCGTGTCTGACCTACCCTTCGGTCCTAACAACCGAACTCTACTACTATCACATATAACATATCTTGCCAGCATATAACACATCAGGTAGTAGCAAACCTAGATGATATCACCAAGACAATCATCTAACATACAACTCCTACTGGTGAGCCGACATTATGGCCGTAAACCTACCGCTACTGGAAGGTAACTCACCTCACACTGCTGAAGTCCCATAGACATAACCCCATATTGCTGAAGTCCCGTAGACTTCACCCCAGCTGTTGGATGATAGATTCCCGAACTGTCAACACCAAAACAATACCCAATTAATAATTGGGTCCCAACACATAACCATAATACATACTTGGATAATTACTACATTACCCCAGGCTTGGCTTATTTAAGCCCAAGGCCCAATCCATAGGCCCAAAGCCAACAAGGAATCAACGCCCAACATATGGCCTAATTTTCCAAATTAGGCCCAAGCCTATACAAGGTCTTATTCTGAGGTCCAAAATCATATAGTCATTAAGGCCCAAACTATGGCCCAATTTTCCAAATTGGGCCCAAACCCCTTACATGGGCCTTACCCTAGGCCCATTAAATTATTCGAGCCCAATTTCTTGACCTTGGACGGCCCATTAATAACCCAATCATCAAGGCCCACTAAAAAGGCCCAACTTAAGGCCCAAGTGAAATTAGGGTTTTACGTAAAATGATGATTAGGGTTAAGTTTCCTACTTAAACCATTAGGGACTTAATCCACTAAGGACTTAATCCATTAAGTCCAATATTGCTTAGATTAATTTCTGCCAATGATTATTATTTAATATCTCAAATTATTAAATAATTTTCGTGCGTCCCGATACATTCTCAAAATTAGGATTTTATTAGCATTAGGTTTTCCAAACCCTAATTAGGGTATCCAACCCAAATACTAGTCCATTTATTTATTTGTTGGGCTCTTCTGGTAATTAGGGCTTTATTGGGCCTATTAGGCCCACTAGATTGTCATTAAGCCCATTAGGGTTTTATTGAGTCAATTAGGGTCCATTAGGGCTTACAAGGCCTGTTAGGGTTTCCTTGTGCCCATTAGGGTTTCAAGCACCCCAAACGAATCAACACAACGAGGCAAAGCACACTGCCACTCTTGCCACCACCCTACGGTGGTGGTTTGAGATTTCTATTATTCCATTTTTGTTACAATTTAAAATGCCAATCCGATTAACACACGCACACATACTAATCTAATTAAAAACACACACATACACAGCAACCTAATGGTGGTCGGCGATGGCGCATGGCGACAGCCACCACCTAACGGTGGTGATGGTGGTTGTTCTCGTGGATTTTGGCCAAATCAACACCACCAACATGAAATAACACCCACACACAACACGAATTTGAAGCAGAACACACGCCCACACGACTCACAGCAATCACCCATGGTGGCTGGTGGTGACGAGGTAAGGCAGCAACGGCAGGTGACACTCTAGCGGCATCAGCGACGACACCGACATCCCTTACTCGGAAACGAACCCAACACCCATCGGTGGTGGGTGGCTATGGCAGCAGCAACTCATGAAGGCGGCACCACGGTGGTTTGGGATGCAACAGGAAAATGGCGTGACAAATGGCCACTGGAGCACAGGAAACAATTGCTTGGAACGGCAGTAGCGATGCGACGTCGGAAGGAGATTGGCAGTGCGAAACCCACAAAGCGAAGCAGCGGCAGCAGTGGCGGAGAGACTTCACGATCCTCACTGGCGATTGGAGTGACGCCAATGTTGGATGGTGGACAGGTCTCACCGATGGAAACGCCTTCAGCTAGGGGCGATGACCATTTTGGCAATCATGGCTAACCGGAAGAAGAAGATGGTGGCGGCCGGTGAGAAAGAGGATGACGGTTGTGCTTCTTAGGGTTAGGGTTAGACGGGGTGGTGATAGCTATATACTCCCGTCTCATTCCAACTTCTGCCATAATGACGCTTATGGCCCCTGCTTTCAGCAATACTTAAAAAGATAACCCCTAATTTTTCCCTTTCAGCCCCCAGCATCAAAACGCATAACAATTCAGGTCTATCTTTTACCAAACGGCCCTTCACTTGAGAATCTTTTGCAAAATAAATCCAACAATTACCTTTTTATCCCCAGCGTTCAACCCTCTTTACAAATTGAGTCTGAAATTTACCATTTTACCATCTAAACTTCCAATTATATATTTTAGGACTACTATTCGTTCATTAATTTATTTATTTATCTAATAAATAAACAGGGTGTTACAACTCTCCCCTACTTAAATTAGATTTTGTCCTCGAAATTGTTCCTTACTCTTCCAACCGCTCTTGTAGCATGGTCACCGACCTGGGCACACCCTAGCCTTCCCAGGGTAGCCATGACCAATCTTTGTAAGGCCCTAAAATCTGGAAGTGACGAATTCCTTCCAACAAGACCACATGTACTCTGCCCGAAATCTGTTGTCTCGCGATGGTCTGAATCCCAGATAGACCACTCATACTAAATCATTTATGTTGAATCTAGTATGTTTATCCCTCAGCTAACTACTTAACTTCTAATACCTCAAGTTTCCCACTATAAAACAGGATTACAGACCTAATTAACTCTGCAGATCACTTACACTTAGCCAAGGCTCAGCTAATCCCGTTGTGGGTGACTTGTCACTCCCCAATAAACCAGTTATTCCGTCCGTACTTGCAACCTAAAACACAAATACTAACACTGCCCAAACGCAGAAACTACCCTAACACTGAACTGCCTGAAGCAGCATGTTGCCACATGGCTGCTTTCCAAAATCTAACTTGACCTCCCTGATCTCAATCCGTTCCCAATCATCTGAAACACTAGGTTTCGGCCCGGCTGTGGAGCCAAAGGGCTCCCTACTTAGTCGACTTCTGAACGAAATCCTTCTCTGGAACTAGATGCCAGTAGTTATCATGCAACTGTGGCTCTAACAACCTCCTGATCCAACCGATCGAGTCCATGCATCGAATCCTGACGTTACCGAATCCAAGGCTAAAAGTGAGGGCTCCATGACCAACGGCAGCCTTATATCATATATGAAGCTAGGCAGTCCATTGCTTCCCTGATCCATAACTATAAGGACGTTCCTATAGTCTTATCACTGGCTCAACCAGATCTAATCCCTTTGGGTAATTCCGAAATCCTAACCGTGGATTTCCACATCTTCATTACTACACCCGAACTGGTGTGTATTATTGTTCCTTCCGTGTTCTAACAACACGCTCAAGCTATCTACCAACCTAGTGAATGTTACGGCTATCCGCAGTCTCACGACACTCTATCGCTATCTGACCACTAGTGAATGCTACATCTACCCTTGTAGTCTTACAACACTTCCCATGCTAACTGACCACTAGTGAATGCTACGGCTACCCCCGCAGTCTTACAACACTTTCCATACTAACTGGCCACTAGTGAATGCTATGGCTACCCCCGTAATCTTACATAACTTTCCATACTATCTGACTACTGGTGAATGCTATGGCAACCCCCGTAGTCTTACAACACTTTCCAAACCGGGTCGAACACGCACTTGACCTAACACATCACTAAACTAGTTTCATAACCGGAACTCTAAACTGGTTCCCGAAACCTACTATCACGTGACCCCGCTATATCAGTACCGTACCTATGCCCGTGATCAAAGCGTCATAGTAAACCACGAAATCATCTACACCCTCTGGCAGGGTTAGAATCAGTGTCTCGCATAACCGTTGTCTGAGATTCTCGAAGGCTGCTTACTGCTCACCCCCCCCCCCCCCAGCAAAAGGCCACCGATTTCTTGGTCGGTCGAGTCAAAATGAACCTTAATCTCGAAGAATTCCCATATAAATATTCGGTAATAAACCGCTAGACCCAGGGAACTCCGAATCTTAGATGGAGACCTCGGAATCTCCCACTGCATCACGGCCTCTATCTTGGCTGGATCAACTGGAATACCCTTCTGGTTGACAAGGTGCGCAAGGGGTCGCACCCCATGCAACCAGAACTCACATTTGGAGAACTTTATAAAAAGTCTCTCCCCCACTTAGATTCAACTAAGTCTTCTCGGCATGCGAGAATTGAGGGATTCCCAATCCTTCTCGCTTTCTAGTATCCCACTGACGACAACTTGTGCTTACCAATACCAGCGATTAATCACCAGTTAAACCTTAATATCACCCATACTCAGAAAACATGATGAGTACTCTTGAAATCTAGTCCAGTCTGACACCTCAATCCACCTCCCATGCTGACAACTAGAGGCTCTAGTCTTCACTCTGGCTGACGAATCCTTATTCCCACTTTCATTCTTGCAGCAGTAGAAGACGACATACCCGCAACATCTGGAGGAATACTGATCACCCTCAACTGTCTTGATCAACCCTGCCACACCCGTAGCAACCTAAACCCTTGGAGTGACAAACTCCCTTGTGCATTTTCCTGTACGTGCTATACTGACTCCGACCCTGCTGGCCTTTCACCCGATGATCAGAAGTCATCGGTCTCTTCCTGGGACCCTCTACTATACACACCTGGCACAACCCTCTCTTTCCAGGGTGCTCCAAATCGATCTCGTATCTGCAACTTCCTGGAAATCATATCCTTTAGGGTTTGACACCCTGCCACGCTGACTAACTCACTTGCCAATGGCTAAGCTGGAAAAACTGGAACATCCTCTGTCCCTAAACTGGGTCACAAACTCTTCCTTGAAGCTTCTCAAATTCTCCAAGACTCTCACCAATTCGGGTATGGATCCTGTGCTTTCAGTAATACGGGCCCAATACTACCTTCCTCACCTATCCATACTTTCCTCTACAATCCTCCCGGATCCTCCAATTCACTTCCTTAATTGGTACACCCAGATCTAACTAAGCCTCACTACTAACTCACTGAAGTATATCCTATTCTTCCCTAGGTTTCCGTACTCACCCAGTCCTCAGCTGCTGAAAGACTTCCCACTAATGTCAAATAGCTGCCTCATGAATATAGCCACATGCAATAGAGATCAGATAATCCTTCGAGTAAAAGACTCATCTCTAGAACGGTTGGACTCAGACAAGAGTTGTGCAATAGGGTCAAGTCCATCACTCTGAGATTATCCGGCTTGTGTCCCATGTGACTTAGCATATTCACTTAATAGCTAACTCACATTACTAAGAGTCCCACAAAGCACAAAGCAAGCAGCATTCAGACAATGGAAAATCGAACCATCATATTCCAATCAAATCATTCTATCCTCTAATCAGGAATCTGTACATGCAATTCAAAGGCTCATACAATCAGGCATAACCTAAACAGGCTATCCTATTACTGACTGGTCAGTACTAACATGCAAGTCTACAAGCACATACAATAGGCATATAAGGCATCTTCCCTAGCTCCTTAGCCCTAATCTAACATGCAATTCTCATAATCATATCATATCATACCATAATATAACATGTGTGAGTATCTTGGGGAAAACTTACTTTAGCTCGGCTGATTGCACGCATCAAACACTTTATTCCTTTCAAAGTTCTGTTCCTTTCTCAAAATCCTTTCACTTCTTTTTATAAAAGGGTTTTACTTTGGAAAAATTTCATACCAATTCCTTAGTTTGAGTTCAGACACACCCGGGAGTGTGCCCGAATCCCTCAAACCAAGGCTCCGATACCAACTTATAACATCCCAAAAATACAGGCCAAAAATTTCATTTTTAAATACATTATTATAAAACCAACACATCCATAATATCATGTCATGTCAAAACCAAAGTAGAAATAATCAAAACATGTTATCATAAAACAATATCATAGTGTAATCCCAAAGATCTCGTGTGCGAAAAACCATAGTGTGATGCGCTGCGATCAAGCTGGCTCTTTTCCTTCAAAAACGAAGTTCCTGAAACCAAAACTGAAAACTATAAGCACAACACTTAGTGAGTTCCCCCATCATTCCACATACCATACAATCACATAGCATACAATCACATACCATCTGAACTGCCCTTCGGTCCTAACAACCGAACTTAGAGACTATGTTAGATTAATGTCTAAGTCCATACCTATAATTGGTAAGTCTTGACCCGACCTGACATGGTCCATTTGGGTTGCATGGCATCATGTATTTGGATAGACTAAAATGAGAGAAATAACACTTAAGGTTGGTTAATATATTATAAGTTCTAATATATTAATAAGATTATTTAATTAGTATTGATCAAGAACTAATCTAGAATTAATTAAATAATCTAAAGAAGACTAATTAAATATATGGTTTGATTGTGTAAATCATCCATACTTGTATAGTGGACTAATGTCACACCCCAAAACCACGAACGGCGGAAACGTTCAGGGGTGGAGGACGTCATGTACAGTATCACAACAGTGTAATATAATAAACAAGAAACAACATCATCCATTGCATTATAAGTAAAGTTTTAATACATATGTGTTCTTTCATTGTAATAAGACACCAAAAATATACAATCAAAATAAAAGACGAGACTTGTCTGCTCCGTCTTCTCAAAACCTGGCCATCGTACCTGTCTACTGTTGACCTGAGAATACAAGTTATTTTGAAAGAGAGTATCAGCTTTAAAGTTGGTGAATTCATAAGTATTTAAGTGTCATTGTCTTGCCTTGAAAAGCTGTTTTAAAATTCATGTAAACCTTTCAATGAAAATGTTGATGTAAGTATGAAAAGCCCTAGAAAATCCCTTATTTTCTATTAGTTTGAGATGTAGTCTTCTACCAAGACCCGAATGTTTTGTAAGTAAAATGATAGTTTTTCCTTCTTTTTGACTACTACAAACAGTAACTAGTCTAACTCATCGTTTATGTGAATATATCACAAAATAAAGTAAATAGGAAAATATAACCATGAAAGTATTACCCTTGGGTTACCAGGGATAACACGACATCGCTGAAGCGAAAGGTATAACCTAATGAACATCCGAAGATTGTTCAATTAACCTCTGTGGCGATCAGTAGGTTCCAGGAGTGGTTAGTCCCGTAACTGACTTTACATCGCTGTAGTCGAAGTAAATAACCTAATGAACATCCGAAGATTGTTCAATTAACCTCTGTAGCGAACGGTAGGTTCCAGGAATGGTTAGTCCCATAACTGTCTCCTAATATATGTAATAACAACCCAATGAACATCTGAAGATTGTCCAATTAACCTCTGTGGCGAACAGTAGGTTCCAGGAATGGTTAGTCCCGTAACTGACTTTACATCGCTGTAGTCGAAGTAAATAACCTAATGAACATCCGAAGATTGTTCAATTAACCTCTGTAGCGAACGGTAGGTTCCAGCAATGGTTAGTCCCGTAACTGTCTCCTAATAAATGTAATAACAACCCAATGAACATCCGAAGATTGTCCAATTAACCTCTGTAGCGAACAGTAGGTTCCAGGAATGGTTAGTCCTGTAACTGACTCTACATCGCTATAAGCGAAATAGATAACCTAATGAACATCCGAAGATTATCCAATTAACCTCTGTAGCGAACAATAGGTTCCAGGAATGGTTAGTCCCGTAACTGACTCCCATTGAACTGGGATGGGCTGGAATGATTTTACTGAAGGTACTAATAAATCATGTTTACGAATTGAGTTTCAAGTATTCATGTAAGTATACACAGGTAGATGTATCCACGTAAAGGTATTCATGTAATGTGTTCATGTAAGCACATGTAAAGGTACTCATGTATCAGGTAAGGTACTCGTAAAGACTCATGAATGGACTGACTCTTGTGTGATTCCTTGTAATAGGAATTATGTTTGATATCTACAAATTATCCATATGATAATTAACTGGAAAGTAAATGGTTGTTCAAGTAGGTTTATACACTCTTACTACTCAAAGGTGTGGGAAACTAAATGAAAGGTGTAAACTATAACATCAATACATATATAAGAATATAAGTGTATATGCATAGTTTAGTTCAAGAATGTAAAATAATGGTTTTGCAAGATATCTAGGAGTTTTGAACAATAATTACGAATGACTTGATGTCATTTTAATAAACATTTCAAAACTAATACTTTTGTTATCAAGGTATTTTAAGATAGAAAACCATTCCATGTGACAACTTTTGAAATATGTGAAATCTACTGAGTGAAAACACAGTTATAAAATACATAGGATTGATTTAATAACATATTGTTTTCTACTTGTATCCCCCCCCCATTAAAGCATTTAAAGTCATTTAAAACATTGATTAAGGGGTATGAACTCACCTGTAGTTGGTGATTGGGATGAACTGAACGGTATAGGATTGCTAGGTGTCAAGCGAGGACTTGTACACACACTACGATCCTAATGAACATATAATCACACATATATGCACTCAATTAGTCTCAAATCACTAATTGATAATGTTAAGACATCCTAGACATAATAAACACTTTATATAAGTGTTTTAAGCCCTAAGGATTGCATCTAAGCTATTGTGGGACAAGGTACTTGTGTTTAGGGTTCCAAAGGACCCCATATATGAGTTTACTCCTCATATACTAACACACATGGAGTTTACGGTTGTAAACTCCCAACCATGGGTGTTTTGTGTGTTTTGAAGTTCCAAATGATTCCTATAATTATTCCAACTTGGTGGTTAAATTCTTGGAAGGGTTTAAGGTCTAGAAACACTCCATTTAGGAGTTTACGGTCCTAAGGCCATTTCCTTTGGAGTTTACGGCCGTAAACTCCCTTGGAATAGTGTTCTTGTTGATTTCAAGCCTCAAGCATAGGTGGTATAAGTTCTAGGCTTTTATTCCAAGCATATGATGACATTAGGCACACTTTGGTGCCCTTCTTTCATGTTTACGGCCCAAGAACAAAGTCTTGGCCGTAAACTTACTTTGATATGTTATTTTGATGTGCTTAAGGCCTTAGATTAAATGGGAACAAGTCTAGATAAAAGTCCTAAGCTTTAGGTGCCTTAAAAACACCATTTTGAGTTTGGAAAGGGAGTTTACGGCCTAAGAAACTCTTGGGCCGTGAACTCCCAAACTTGGGTGATTCTTGGTTGTTTTCTTGTCCCTAAAACACATACATATGAGTCTAAGGCATTTGCATAACACAAGGGTCGGTCTCAGCTTTGTTTCGGGAGTTTACCGCCCAAGAACACCTTGGGGAGTAAACTCCTAGATCTAGTGATTTAGCCTTCTAAATCATGTTATTAACACATATAAAGCTTTCTAACACTACAAGAAAGAGGTACTCACGATTTGGGATAAAAACCCGAAGATTCGTGAGAGAGAAAATGGCTTTTCTCTAGTTGGAAATGCGAATAATGAATGAATTTGGTTCAGAATTCTATTTATAGTCCTGAGATATTTTTGGCAGAAAATATTTGTATTCCTATAATGATCTCTAATACAATAGAGTGTTGGAATAACAGTGTTGCACAAAACCCTAGTGCACCCACTCACCTGATATTTCCTGAAGTGTAAACCCTGAATTACTCAAACTTACGCGAAAAAGTCTGAAAATTAACTGTGACTGCTATAACTTCTATTGAAGTGATATAGTTTGTACAGAATGGAAATTTCGGGTTGTCACAACTAATGCTTCATGGATTGCCAAGTTGGGCTAAAACCCATAAGATGCTCCATGGTATATTTGAACCCATGGATCCAAGGAAATGGAAATCCATGACAATTAGGGTTCACCCTAATTGTCACTAACTATATAAGCATCTTATTGTTGACAAAATCGGCACTAGAGTATGTGTGAAAGGGCTAGCTGATTTTCATGAAGTGTGGATTTCTCTCTAATCTATTCCAAGTGTATTTGGTGTTGTGTGAACCATTTGAGGTGTCACACTTTGGGAACTAGGCACTCAAGCTTCATGAAGACATTCTACATCAAAGAGGTTTGTAATTCTAACTTAATATATTCATATGAATCAATGTTATTATGCTAGTTAGGATGAATACCTTGGAAAGTTCATATTTGCATGTATAATAGAGAAAAAATAGATCCAAGGTATTTAGGGTTGCATGTACACTTAGGAGTGTTAGAATGCTCAAAACCCAACAGTGGTATCAGAGTCTAGGGCTGTTTTCGATTATACTTGATGCAAACTGATTTTTTGAAGCCAAGAATTTGTCAGGACCTGAAACTCGATGAGTTCTAGAGGAAAACTCAACGTGTTCATGTATTAGAGCATGAACTCGACGAGTTCCATGAAGAACTTGACGAGTTTGTCTCCTAGAATGCTTATCTTCGTGCTTTTTGGTTGGAATTGGAATAGGAACATTACCAAAAGCTATTTTCGGACTTGTAAACCTATGTTTGATGTGGTAATGTTCATACTAATCCAATTTCAAAGATAATTCTCAATAGATTCATGTTTTGTATTAGTTTAAGTGTTATGCTAATTACATGAAAAAGTTTGATTTGAATTATCTTTGTTCATATGAGTTGCTTAGATTAATAGAAAAACTTAATTGATTACGTGTACTTAATCCATTTTAATCTAAGAGTTGATTCTAAAATGTGTTTGTGTAACTTGTCCTCAGGTTACATGAAAGGTCACATTTAAGTTTCTTAAAACTCATAAAAGTTGGCAAAGGTTACAAAATGAAGAATCTTGTCCTCATTAAATGGTTTTATGACTCCATAACTTGTCCTCAAGTTATGGAGGTTCAAGAGTCACTTCATTAAATAATAAAAATGTGTAACCTTAATTAGTTCCATAAGTTACAAAAGAAGAAGAGTTATATTCTTCAATAGTTTAAAGTCTTCCATCACTTGTCCTCAAGTTATGGAACTTGTAGAGTTTTTTTAATTAAAACAACTTTAAACACATAAGTTATGAAATTAATTAGTTTTGAATATTTTCAAAACTTGTCCTCAAGTTTGGAATTTGAAAAGTTTTCTCTTATGAGTACTTTAGTTCCAAGTTAAGCCCTTATAATTTTAAAAGTTAAAATTCAACCATTATACTTTATAATATTATAAGTTAATAATATATATATATATATATATATATATATATATATATATATATATATATATATATATATATATATATATATATATATATATATATATATATATATATTTATGTATGTATAAGAGCAAGTCAGTCTTACCGTTAGTAGGCCTCATTCACGAAGCCGGTCTATAAGGGGGTATAAGGTTATTGCCTATAAAATGGCAGTTTAATGGGTGTCCACTCTCACCCACCGCTTCCTTGACTGGTAGAGGGTCGTTAGCCGAACGGGTAAGACAAGGACTATAATTCTCCCTTCATTAAAAGTATTAATGATAAATACTAAGTAACTAAACCTTTTATAAATACCCAATCTTAGTTACTTAGGAAAATGTGACTAAGGTGCTAATCCATGAAATTACACTTTGCACTTTGTTTAAGTCGGTTAGTGGAGCGTGTGTGGTTAACCGGCACACTAACTCGTATTTAACAAGGTAGGCAAAGGGTAACTTAATGTTTATCATAGTATCGATGGAGTGTGTGTTGTTAATCGACACATCGATTGAGGGGTAAACACTTAAGGGTACCAAGTAATTTGCATGGTTACTTCACACCTTGTATTGTGATCCTCGGCATCCTAGTCACAAAACCTGAAGGGCACACTCGAGATTGAAACATGCCATTGAACAGTTCAATGAATCTCAAAAGAACTAGGAGTTTCAAATCCAATAAAAACCTAATAATTTATTTCGTTTTTCATGGTGGAAATTGGTGAATCGTCATCACCTACCTTCAAATATTCTATAGCTTGGATTACGGCATCCCTCTTCCAAGTTATAAAATATTGTGTTCGGTCCTAGCCTTAATATTTCATATTGGCTGTTATATTAAGTACTTTAAATCAACTATCTTGAATATCTCACAAAAGATGGTTAATTCAGACATCTATGATCTTCCCAAGACTCTTGAAACTTCACCTCCTCCACCTCCTCTAATTATTCTCCTTTACCCACAAGTTCAAGGTCACTCAAACCTAGGGATGAGCATCGGAACCGGGTACCCGCTTTTGGAACCAAAATCGCCTTGGAACTGCCGGTTCCGAAACTGGAACCGACTTAACCGGTTCCGGTTCCTAAAGTTACGGAACCGCCTTAAGCGGTTTCGGCTCCGGTTCTCATTTTTTAGGAACCGCTACCCGCTGGGTACCCACCGGAACCGGTATATATATATATATATATATATATATATATATATATATATAGTATGAATATATGTGTGCGCTATTTTGACCGATTTAGAAAATATTGGTCCGATTTGTCCGTTTTTGTTCCGAATTTATTCGATTCCGACCGAAATAAATTGTGGTTTTATTGAAAAATTTTTAATAAAGTTGATGTAACTGGGTTACCCGCTCTCGGAACCGGAACCGCCGGTTCCGGGACTGGTTCCAAAAATTGAAGAACGGCCTAGACCGGTTCCCGTTCCGGTTCTAACTTTCTAGGAACCGCCGGTTCCGGTTCCGGTTCCGGTTCTCGCCAAATGAGGCGTGTCACACCCCAAAACCGAGAACGGCGGAAACGTTCTGGGGCGGAGGACGTCATGTATAATATCAACAACAATGTAAAGTAGTAAACAAGCAACAACATCATCCATTACATTAATAAAATAATTATTATACAATTGTATTCTGACAAATTTTGATAAACACTAGGGCATAAATCAAAATGAAAGATAAGTCTTGAATAAGCTCCATCTTCCGTTTTTCCTTGCATCGGAACCTGTCTATGATGACCTGAGGATACAAGTAATTTTGAAAGCGAGTATCAGCTTTAAAGCTGGTGAGATCATAAGTATTAATGTGTCTTAATGTGTGAAAACTTATAATTTCTAAGACTTGACATTGCTTTGAAAGAAAACGAGTATAAGTATGAAAATATTTGTAGCTCAACTGTATATGTTTGAAAATCCCTAGAAATCCCTATGATTCCTATTAGTAACAAAAGGAGTCTTCTACCAAGACTTAACTGTTCTGTGTGTATGTGTCTCTTGTAAGAGTATGTATTTTTCCAAAGTATAACTATCATTACTCAAAATATCTTTTGTATATTTATGTTTAAGTGAGGTTATCACTGAAATAGGTACTGGAAAAATTAACGTAGTACTAAATCGTAGCTCTAAAAGGGCTACTATTTATCAACAGATAGCATCTACATTACCGCGCTTCCTATGAAAATTCGCGAAGTGAATGTAATGGGAAAGGAATGGTACTATGGTGTAGTGTCGAACTACGACCGTACCTATTACCTTAAATCTAGGGTAAACCTACCAAGTACCACAGTATTTGGATATATATATTGGTATATATATCAATATACCGATACTCAACTTGCCTTATTTGATGGATAAGGTATAATGTGATGTCTAGATCCCAGACTGTTTCGCTCCCCTATCAGAGGGATTTTAGGACCCACACACGACCCCTGCATGAATGCAAGCCGTGAGCACCACATTACCTGCGATCATGTATACTCGATATAACCATCACATTCGTAGTGTGATTTATCAGTATAGTTAGATCCTAAACTGGTTCTGAGCTATAGCCCTGTGTGACGTCTATCCTATGTATATGAAAACGTACTCATGTAAGTGTGATCACGTAATTGTACTTATGGTGTACGGAAGTGTTCTACGTGTGCTAGCTGTAATGTGTGATCTCTTTAGCTAGCATGTATTGTCATGTAAGTGTTCTAGTATAATTGTATATGTTCTCGTCCTAATATAGATGTATATGTATTGCACATCAATGTTCTAGAAAGTATTGACTCATGAATGAACTGACTCGTTGTATGATATCGCGTTCTAGTAATGGTTCTAGTATCTTCCTGAACTACCCAAATGGTAGCTTACTAGTAATCTAAGTGATACGTATGGACGTGGATGTATACCCTTGCTACCCAAGGGCATAGGATGAACTAGAAGAACCTTTTATGACTGTATATGTACACATGATATATAACTAATATTTAAACGACCTTCGGACGAGTATCCAATATCCCACCAGACCACATCTCAAGGCGCGAAAAGGAAATAGGGTGGATAGCCTTCCTAAGTCTTTTAAACATTTCTTATATAACTATACATATAGAGGCATGCAATTTATAATATAAAAGCATAAATAAGTTTGGTAAAACATTTGAAACATAAATATTAGTTTAAGGAAAGATCGACTTGATGTCAATCTATAAAACAATTTGAAGGCATAAGTTTGATAAAACAATATAAGTATAAGGAACATTTGTTTGAAACATAGTTGTAAATAAGTTTGAAATATGATAAACAGAGTAAGAGGTACAGTGTAATAAGGAGTTTAAAACATATAAAATGTTTATAAAAATCATTTGAAGGAAACTGTTTGGTAAAACGGCTAATGAGTAGCCAAATCTTTTGAATGTTGTATATTAATCACATGTGATTGATGTAATAAGTAATATACTCCTACTTACTAATCACATGCGATTGACATAATAAGTAGCATGATTCTACTTGTATCCCCCCCCATAAAGCATTTAAAAGTAGTTTAAAACATTATTTAAGGGGTATGAACTCACATGAAAGTTTGAAGATAGCGAGATGGAAAACCGGGCAGAGTTTCGTCTCGGGAAACGGATTTTCCTCGGGATTCTCGGGAATCTCGGGAGTAAAATCGACCCTCGGGACTTGAGCAAAAAGACCAGAGCTTCGGGTTATAACGGGCACGGAAAACGAGGCAAGATCGAGAGAGAAATGAGAGAATTGAGCAACTTTTTCGGAAAGCCTCGCATCCTATTTATAGGAAGGCTGAACCGCCTCCGAACGCGGGGCGTACGCTCGTACGCAGCGCGTACGCGTACGTCATGCATGACCGAAGCCTCGACTGCCTCGGTTCGGATGGGACGGGTTGCTGGGTACGCGGGTCGGATGGGACGGCGGGTCGGACGGGACAGCGGGTCGGACGGGTCGGAGCTTCGGACGGGTCGGACGGGTTAGATTCTTCGGATATTGGCGACGTGGACGATCCGAAGCCCTTGATCTCAGTACGCGGGGCGTACGAAGGTACGCAGGGCGTACTCCGGACCTATCCGATGACTCCCCTTCGGATAATACCAGGAATTTACAATTAAATTTATATTTATTTTAATTAAATTTCTAAAATTCATATCTCCCTCATACGAACTCCGTTTTTGACGTTCTTTATATCCACGCGAAGGTGAGACCATGATCTACAACTTTCGTTTAGATTCCGTTGGCAAATTCCGAAATTATTTTTATTATTTATTTATTAAAATGACGTGATTAAGGAATTTCTTCTAAAATTCATAACTTTCACATCCGAAGTCAGATTTGGACGTTCTTTTTATGCACGATCATAGATCGAGGTTGCCTATAACTTCCATTTAGATACTTAAGGCTAAAAACTATTGCATCGAATTTTCGCGTTTTACGATTAATCGCTGATGCCGGTTTTTCCGAGAATCTTCGGTTGGTCATAACTTCTTCATTATAACTCGGATTTTAGGGTTCTTTATATGTACGAAAACCTTGATACGGTTCCCACTACTTTAATTAACCCAAATAAGATTTTAGGAAAGTTATATTTTGACCTAAATTTGATTGGTTTTACATTACATTGTCTCGAAATATCGGGTTGTCACATCATCCCCCCGTTAAAGGGAATTTCGTCCCGAAATTAGAATTTAAGCAAGGAAGTATGCACGAATAATCGAGTCGTGAGGAGGAAACTTCCTAATCGATTGGTTCTAACGCACCTAAGTGATAACGGGTTCTCGGTTGGCATTCCAACGAACCTTCACTAACTGGCGATGGCGTTTCTTCGTCCGCTTGACCCCTCGGTCGAGGGTCACTACGGTTCTAATACGAAGGCGAGGATCTCGACGAGTGGACTTGCAAGAGTCCTAACGGAAAGGTATGGTTTCACGATCGAGATGCGAAGAGTAGAAAGTACGTTACTGAGTTCGCGGAGTAGGTCTTGTTTGTGTGAGGCACAGGACCGATTCTGATAAGAATCTCGGAGGTCCTGTCTAACTTGGATTTAGATTTCCACGCTTTACGAAGCGTATTAAGCCATTCCCAGAGTGAGTTATCCTAAAGAACTTGGTCACTCACTTGGAATCTCAAAGGTTCCTTTTCTTACGTAACTTCCCAGTCAAAGGCCACCCCTTGCTGGGTTAAAGTCGTACGAGTTTCTGTAGCTTGCGAGGAGTTCCGAATGAACTAATGCGGTGGGTCGGTAAGACCTAGAATCTGGCGAAGAACTGTCGGAGTCTCTGGTGTTGATAAATGCTCAACGGTTTTGACTAATTGAGAGAGTACTCAAAATTTCTCACACTACTATCAGTGTGTCCTAGAAATTTGACTCTTCAATTTCAAAACTCGTGCCTAGAGAACTTTGCTAAAAGTTCCACTGTAGGATTGTTACCATGGGCTTTCTTCTTACTACGAGGGTAGATAAGTAAGTCATCTCATGGGGAAAATGACGAATTGATCCAAATAAGAAAGACGTAACCCTTCATTTAACTCATGAAAACCATGGGCGTATTGGTCCTATCCGAAAGGTATCACTACGAACTCGAAGTGTCCGTATCGGGTTTAGGAGATAGTCTTCCGGACATCCTCCTCTAACACTCGAACTGGTGATATTCGGATTCCAGATCCATTCCTGGAAGTAAATTCTTTCCTTACGTTTGCTCAACCATTTTGTATATGCGAGGCAGAGATAACGCTTTCTATGAAAGTTTTGACGAAGTCCTCGATATCTGAGGCACATACGATGCGATTCGTCGATCTCTGGAAGAATATGACCGGGGTTCCCTAGGGTGAGAAACCTAGTCTTCTAGTTCTATTTCTGTGTGGTTCGCCAAGTTGTTTGCACTGTTCTGGTATCTCCATGGGTGTTTAAACTATAGGGCGATATGTTTTTTTGGGAGTCATACTGGGTTCTAAGTCTATTCACATGACGATGTGATTACTCGTATACTTAGGCAGTTTCTCCGTCCTGAAGTCCATTTTAGAATTCATACTGGGCTTCACGATCACAATTTCGTGTATACGAGTCGTATATAATGAAGATTGAAAAGGTAGTCGAATAACTGATTCTTCCTTACCCTCACATCCCAAGGAGGAAAAGAGTTAAGGTGGAATCATCAATTCTAAACCTGTAGAACCTTGATTATATAACACTCTTATGTATACCTTCCTCAGTGATAGATCAATCGTATAAATCCTTGGATTGAACTTGACGTACTGCACGAGTGGTACTTCGGGGATTTCTTTGGCAAGAAAATAACTAAGGGGTACTCCTGGAATGAGTACGTCGGCGTTCTGATGTGACGGTTTCGCTAGAAAAGTGATCTAGAAGAAAGAGATGTACGCATGAAGCTGTTTTCGCATCGATCAAATTGAATCTGATTGTATGATAATGTCGGAATCATACAGAAACTTTAAAGACATTAGAATTAAACATAGACGATTACAGACAAAACACAACCGTGCAACCATGAACAGAGTTACAGTACTTTAGATTTACCACTAGACTATCGCCGCGAATAAGATATACTACAAAAGACAAGTATACGCAGCACGAGCATTCCTATACAGACAGGATTTCGCAAAAGGTAAGACTCTAGTTGCACCAGTTCTAGATAGTTTATAAGTCTGTTACAACGAAACGCCTTAAATACATTAACGTGGTTCCTGAGCAGGCTCTCCTGCAGCTGTGATCCTGGGAATCTTCCCGTCTGCGCCAGGGTTCTGCGTTATCGGGCAATCCTTCTTGAAGTGCCCTAACTCACCGTATTGGTGGCATGACTGGCTAGTACTCACATCAGTGGAGGAAGTGAAGTGTAGGGTAGGAGTTATGGGAACACGGGTGCTTTCCTTGTTTTCCTTCTTTGGGCAATCTCTTTTATAGTGCCCAAACTCACCACAGTTATAGCAATTTAGGCTGGCCCTAGTGGTGAAGGTAGCTTTACAGAAACGGGCGATGTGTCCTTTCTTGTTGCAGTTCACGCACTGCAAGACGCGGCACATTCCCTCGTGGTGGAAATTGCACCGGTCGCACTTCGGGAGTGTTCCCTTATATGGTCTGCTCGGTACTGGGATGGCAGAGGTTTGTGGCTGCTGTCTGGCAATTTTCTGAAACCGTTTGCGTTCCACTTTGGCTTGACATTTTCTTTTCTTGTTCTCTGCTTTCTGGCTTTGCGAGCCTGTGGATGTTACTGTTGGATGACTTCCTGGATGGATATTGCGATTGGAAACTTTATTCCCATTAGCAGCATTGACTGTGCTGTTAGCGCTACGGTGCGCCATGACCGCGGTTACGGCAGCCACTACGGCAGCTGTAACTGCCATTTGAAAGGTGGCGGCGTCCATCGGAAAAGTAGAGGTCTCGTTGCTTGGCTGGTTGTTTCCGGACGACGCCATGATTCTGTAACATGAAAGAGTAACGATTTGTAAGCGATTATGGTTGACCCTGATGTACTTAGATTGTTCATGAAAAGAGTAAGAGTATGATCTCTAAAGTTTGACCTACATCCCTATGATGCAGTCCTAGTACGGAATGGAAGTATGATCGTAGAATGGTCACAAGACGTTTGTCGTTCGAGCTGAGGTATCGTGGGTTGGTGAATAACAAGATCCAACCACTGAAGGAGACTTGGAAGTGTCTCCTGAATAAATCACCATAGTCCAATGACTTGACTAAAGCATGTTTTCAGATAGACTCGAATGAAGGTAAGATAAAAGTACTTGAATGAAGAATGACACAGAAGTTAGCCGGCTGTCAATATCTTTGATATTCACGATGTAAGGGTTTTGAAAAACGGCCTTTTAAAGGTATCACATCATATCCCCAGAAGATAGTTCCTGACAGCATAAAGACCTAACTAAAGTACTTACGGAATCAAGATAATTTCATAGAAAATACCACATCGGGCATAGACAGAAAAACACGGTCTCTTGTTATAAGGGAAATAAAGTAAAGCGTCTACTACGGGCGACGGCCATCCCTCTGGTGAACTCTTAGTTTAATCAATTGGCGTTCCATTGTCAAGTAGATGTCTTTCGCACACCATGTGGCATACTCGGAGTCCTATGACTTCGGTTCGTGATTCAGCTAGTGCTTGCAGCAGGATTCCATGGTTTCTCTCTGATCTCTCGTGAGCATCCTCTAGAAGAAGGGTGTGGAGGGTATGCATTCTCGCATAGGCGACTTTTTCTGAAATCTGATGTAGGGCTGTCCTGCCTTGAATCTCATTTATGGCCTCTCTGCGGACCAAGATTGACAAGACTATATCTGCTAAGCCCTCATTGCTCAAGTTGTAAAAGTTTCGGTTGCCAATAAATGGCATAAACTGATCTTGTTCTTGGCTCCATGTTTCCAATCATTCCACTCACTCAGGGTTAGGCCATGAAAAGCCGGAAAAGGGTTAGGAATTTGAAACGGGAGCTACTCGGGGTAGGTTCTCAACTTCTGGTTCGGAGTTAGCATCATATGAAAAGTCTTCATTACGGTGATCATCCAAGGGGATAGGATGATCATTCTCTGGTTCTTCTCCAAACCAACCAGCTATGACTTCATTCGGAAGGTACTGGTTGTCAAGGGAATGGAGTCCAGCTATGATTTTTATGCGAGAATTTAGGGTAAGAGGATAATTATTAGACGAACTATCTAGATAATTATGTAGAAAACCTTCATTAGTTACATCGCTAATTGTGAAGTGCATACCAGCTATGTGTAATCTAAACAGGATAGACCTTCGAATAAGTGACCTTATTTCCAAATTCACACAGAATAGGGGTAAGGCAAAATTACCACTGATTCTAAGTCTATAACATCCTAATTACATGTAGCCTTAGTGTATCCACTTAGCAACTATCAACTTAGTAATGAGGATTCCGTTTTAATTCTCAAGTATAAAGTACTTATAGTAACACCAAATACTCCTATAGTATTTTAAATTTTTATGTTATGTTCTATTGTTCTCTTTGTGGTAGGGTTGGTAAGATTTTAGCATTGTTGCAACCACACACTTAAGCTTAGGCACATGCTAGTCAACCCTCGGATAATATAGGCGATCAGGCTATATCTTCCCAGTTTTGACCATATGTCTCTAAGCACACTTGTGTTGCCCAACAATCGTAATTCTTTTGTACTGTCCTAGTGACATTGATTTTAGTATGAATGCAGGCACGTATACTTACTTAAATATTTTATTATTTAAAGTATAAACTCTAAATCAGAGTATTTTTAATCCCATTGTATTTATAGTTAGTATATCTTTTATGGGTTGATATACTCAATTCACTATAAACAATGCTCTGATACCAATCTGTCACACCCCAAAACCGAGAACGGCGGAAACGTTCTGGGGCGGAGGACGTCATGTATAATATCAACAACAATGTAAAGTAGTAAACAAGCAACAACATCATCCATTACATTAATAAAATAATTATTATACAATTGTATTCTGACAAATTTTGATAAACACTAGGGCATAAATCAAAATGAAAGATAAGTCTTGAATAAGCTCCATCTTCCGTTTTTCCTTGCATCGGAACCTGTCTATGATGACCTGAGGATACAAGTAATTTTGAAAGCGAGTATCAGCTTTAAAGCTGGTGAGATCATAAGTATTAATGTGTCTTAATGTGTGAAAACTTATAATTTCTAAGACTTGACATTGCTTTGAAAGAAAACGAGTATAAGTATGAAAATATTTGTAGCTCAACTGTATATGTTTGAAAATCCCTAGAAATCCCTATGATTCCTATTAGTAACAAAAGGAGTCTTCTACCAAGACTTAACTGTTCTGTGTGTATGTGTCTCTTGTAAGAGTATGTATTTTTCCAAAGTATAACTATCATTACTCAAAATATCTTTTGTATATTTATGTTTAAGTGAGGTTATCACTGAAATAGGTACTGGAAAAATTAACGTAGTACTAAATCGTAGCTCTAAAAGGGCTACTATTTATCAACAGATAGCATCTACATTACCGCGCTTCCTATGAAAATTCGCGAAGTGAATGTAATGGGAAAGGAATGGTACTATGGTGTAGTGTCGAACTACGACCGTACCTATTACCTTAAATCTAGGGTAAACCTACCAAGTACCACAGTATTTGGATATATATATTGGTATATATATCAATACACCGATACTCAACTTGCCTTATTTGATGGATAAGGTATAATGTGATGTCTAGATCCCAGACTGTTTCGCTCCCCTATCAGAGGGATTTTAGGACCCACACACGACCCCTGCATGAATGCAAGCCGTGAGCACCACATTACCTGCGATCATGTATACTCGATATAACCATCACATTCGTAGTGTGATTTATCAGTATAGTTAGATCCTAAACTGGTTCTGAGCTATAGCCCTGTGTGACGTCTATCCTATGTATATGAAAACGTACTCATGTAAGTGTGATCACGTAATTGTACTTATGGTGTACGGAAGTGTTCTACGTGTGCTAGCTGTAATGTGTGATCTCTTTAGCTAGCATGTATTGTCATGTAAGTGTTCTAGTATAATTGTATATGTTCTCGTCCTAATATAGATGTATATGTATTGCACATCAATGTTCTAGAAAGTATTGACTCATGAATGAACTGACTCGTTGTATGATATCGCGTTCTAGTAATGGTTCTAGTATCTTCCTGAACTACCCAAATGGTAGCTTACTAGTAATCTAAGTGATACGTATGGACGTGGATGTATACCCTTGCTACCCAAGGGCATAGGATGAACTAGAAGAACCTTTTATGACTGTATATGTACACATGATATATAACTAATATTTAAACGACCTTCGGACGAGTATCCAATATCCCACCAGACCACATCTCAAGGCGCGAAAAGGAAATAGGGTGGATAGCCTTCCTAAGTCTTTTAAACATTTCTTATATAACTATACATATAGAGGCATGCAATTTATAATATAAAAGCATAAATAAGTTTGGTAAAACATTTGAAACATAAATATTAGTTTAAGGAAAGATCGACTTGATGTCAATCTATAAAACAATTTGAAGGCATAAGTTTGATAAAACAATATAAGTATAAGGAACATTTGTTTGAAACATAGTTGTAAATAAGTTTGAAATATGATAAACAGAGTAAGAGGTACAGTGTAATAAGGAGTTTAAAACATATAAAATGTTTATAAAAATCATTTGAAGGAAACTGTTTGGTAAAACGGCTAATGAGTAGCCAAATCTTTTGAATGTTGTATATTAATCACATGTGATTGATGTAATAAGTAATATACTCCTACTTACTAATCACATGCGATTGACATAATAAGTAGCATGATTCTACTTGTATCCCCCCCCCCCCCCCCATAAAGCATTTAAAAGTAGTTTAAAACATTATTTAAGGGGTATGAACTCACATGAAAGTTTGAAGATAGCGAGATGGAAAACCGGGCAGAGTTTCGTCTCGGGAAACGGATTTTCCTCGGGATTCTCGGGAATCTCGGGAGTAAAATCGACCCTCGGGACTTGAGCAAAAAGACCAGAGCTTCGGGTTATAACGGGCACGGAAAACGAGGCAAGATCGAGAGAGAAATGAGAGAATTGAGCAACTTTTTCGGAAAGCCTCGCATCCTATTTATAGGAAGGCTGAACCGCCTCCGAACGCGGGGCGTACGCTCGTACGCAGCGCGTACGCGTACGTCATGCATGACCGAAGCCTCGACTGCCTCGGTTCGGATGGGACGGGTTGCTGGGTACGCGGGTCGGATGGGACGGCGGGTCGGACGGGACAGCGGGTCGGACGGGTCGGAGCTTCGGACGGGTCGGACGGGTTAGATTCTTCGGATATTGGCGACGTGGACGATCCGAAGCCCTTGATCTCAGTACGCGGGGCGTACGAAGGTACGCAGGGCGTACTCCGGACCTATCCGATGACTCCCCTTCGGATAATACCAGGAATTTACAATTAAATTTATATTTATTTTAATTAAATTTCTAAAATTCATATCTCCCTCATACGAACTCCGTTTTTGACGTTCTTTATATCCACGCGAAGGTGAGACCATGATCTACAACTTTCGTTTAGATTCCGTTGGCAAATTCCGAAATTATTTTTATTATTTATTTATTAAAATGACGTGATTAAGGAAT
The DNA here is from genome assembly GCF_002870075.4 of Lactuca sativa. Lineage (NCBI taxonomy): Eukaryota > Viridiplantae > Streptophyta > Magnoliopsida > Asterales > Asteraceae > Lactuca > Lactuca sativa. Next base: position 53,249,578 of record NC_056627.2, read on the forward strand.
TTCTTCTAAAATTCATAACTTTCACATCCGAAGTCAGATTTGGACGTTCTTTTTATGCACGATCATAGATCGAGGTTGCCTATAACTTCCATTTAGATACTTAAGGCTAAAAACTATTGCATCGAATTTTCGCGTTTTACGATTAATCGCTGATGCCGGTTTTTCCGAGAATCTTCGGTTGGTCATAACTTCTTCATTATAACTCGGATTTTAGGGTTCTTTATATGTACGAAAACCTTGATACGGTTCCCACTACTTTAATTAACCCAAATAAGATTTTAGGAAAGTTATATTTTGACCTAAATTTGATTGGTTTTACATTACATTGTCTCGAAATATCGGGTTGTCACAAGGCGGGTACCCACCTACGCTCATCCCTACTCAAGCCCTATTAGCAAGCAAGGTCTATGTGTGGTCGCATCTTGGAAATGAAGTCACATATTGACAAGCCGGGAGAGTTGGGTGTCAAAGTCTTGAGAAAGTTGGTGGTTCAATCACTTTCTAAGTCACATAGTGAGTTCCTTTGGGACTCCTGTGCAACAGACTATGACAAGACCCTTAATGATCTTATTTATTTTCTTGGTGCTGCTGAATCAACAATGATTTGGAAGGCTAGTAAAGCAAATTTGATTAGAAGATCGACTTCCCAAAACTTTATGGACATTGACAATGGTGACATGGGATATCCGGAAAAAACATTCTCTTCCCAATGGAAAGGGATCGGCCATAGACAACTCGGTTGACCAAACGGTAAAGAGAAAGACTAAGTTTGAGATTATCCCATGTACCATTCCCAAAGGGTCCATATGGTTCTATTGCCAAAAGGAAAGGGCATTGGTTGTGAGGCTACCAAATTTACCTGAAAGATCATAACGCTGGTAAAGTCAATAAGTTTTACTCTACTTCAGGTAAAGTCCACTATCAAACTCTATTAAGTTTCTATTCTGAGATTCTTATTACATGATGTGACCGGGTCACATCTTGATGTTTTAAGAATCAAAGGAAAAGTGAAGGAAACTTAAAGAAAGAATATGCTTAATCTGACCGCGAAGTTAGATTTCTATCGCTTGATTGAAGATCGGATTCATGAGCTACTCTTAGGAGTTGTGATAGATTGCTAGGAAACATGTAATGGCATAGTTTTCATTTCAAGTTACATTGTAAGGAAAAAGTTTTTTCCGCATTTTAAAATAAATAAAAGTTTTTTTTTACTTTATTTTTATCTTCTTACAATTGCATTCATGAAAACTTGATGTTTGTATGTTTATAGCAATATTGGAAATATGAATTTGATTCTTTCATTTGTGGTAGTGTCTAAATTTACCAAATAAGGAAATATTCTCATCACCCAAGTTTCAATTGGACCGTAACATGGAATCATACAAGGTGTTAAGTGTGATGTGTGAGAATTTTCAACTTTGGAAAATTAAGACTAGTTCCGTATTCACAAGTATATGTGACTCAAGAGAAGGACTAAAGGATCAAGTACACTTTCTTGTGCACTCGTAAAAGTCCACCACAAAAGATAGATAAGACTATTCGTCATGATTTACTAAGGTTTAGTAAATATGATTATACTTACAAGCTTAAGTATAATTCTGAAACATTGGAAAATTTTCAATGTATGAGAGCACGAATAAGAAGAATCAAATTAGGCAGAAGGATAAAAGTTTCTCAAATTTGAAAATATGGGAGAGTACTTTAGTTTCATGTTTTAAGATCATCTTAATGATTTTGAGACCTTATCACAATTCATCCTCTAAGTGCATTCTGATAGTTAAAAAGAGGAGTTATGAATTGTTGAAGTAGTTAAATCAAGAAGATGATTCATACTTCGTTCCAAAAACAATTTTTAGAGTTATACTCTAAGATTGTAACTTGAGTGACATGTCTTAAAGAAGGTTTAAAAGACACTTGTCAAATGTAAGAGTAAAAGTTTTCTACTCTTGTACATTTGAAATTGGTAATTTGTGATGTCTTGGATAAAACAAAGATCAACTAAGGCCAATTGTGTGAAGTGTTTATCTTGATAAAGAATCTGCACTATCTCTTGAATATTTGGCAAGAAAGTCTTACAGGTCAAGGAGATAGTGGGAGTCTAAAAAAATCCTTAAAGGGTTTCAAGAAGTAATCAAGAATAAAAACTTGTATTTCATCACTAGCACACAACTAGAGGTTTATAACCTATCTTGTTGACATTTATGTGCCCATTCTAGTTAAGTTGGCTATACATTTGAGTTCTACATGCTCTCAATTGTTTGCATATCTACTTGGAAGCAATGGCAGGCCCTTGATCTGCCAGGTGGCAAGAAGTTAAGATTGCACAAGTTCAATCCATATGAGTTACGATTTGTCACTAACCTAGTCTTGTGATTATGGTTTGACAAATTCACATGGATAAGAACACATACACCATAAAATCTAAGGGTCATAAGGTTTCTCTCTGATTCATGAAAATGATGGTGAGGAAACACTTTCACTAAGTAGATTTTAGCCAGATAGCAATTGTGATATTTGCATTCTCAAAGTCGTTAGTGGAGTGTGTGTGGTTAACCGGCACACTAACATGGACTTATGAGAAGTGGCAAAGGTCTAAACAATCGAGACTATGATTACGACATCCCTTTTCGTAGTTCTTAAAATTGTTTAGACACACCTGTGAGCTATCTAAGATAAGGTGTATGATATTGATAAAGTTTTGTCAAAGCAATCTAGTATCAGAAATCTGAACTTTGGTAAGAAAGTCAATAAAGTATTGTTTTTTCTAGAAGTTCAGCTGATTTCTGAATACATGTCAAAGCTAGTGGGAGCATAAGTGTTATGCTAATAATAATCATGTTAGTGGGAGCATGATAATTATGATAAAGGTTGCAAGTTAGCAATGTTAATTATAGAAAACAAAAGGTTTCAATTGGGAAAAAGTTGTTCTGCTATAATTAAGGGGGAGGAAATTATACTTCATCTCAAATCTAAATGCTTAGATTGAGGTTTTAATCATATTTATTCAAGGATATATATATATATATATATATATATATATATATATATATATATATATATATATATATATATATATATATATATGGATTTCATGTTGGAATGGCTCAACATAAGGAAATTCTATATATGGGTCTATTATTTGCGTTCTAAAATTCGATTATGATTACGACATCCCTTTTCATAATATGAAATTATGAGAACTTGGAAAATAGAAATATTGTAGAAAAAGGATTGGTCTAGTATCATGTCTTTATGTGAGACGTCATGAATCGTGTCCCATATGTGTCGGATATAGGATCGATTGCATGTGCTATAATGTTCATCATTTCTAAAATTTTCCAAATTCCTGGGCATTAAGAAGGAAAAAAGGTCTAGAGTTGGATATGACTAAAAGGATTAAGCAATTGTTGAGGACAATCTAAGGTTTACCAAAGATTGGTTGCTCAAGGACAGTTGGAAGTATAGTGTTAATTCTAGAAGGACCATATTGACATAATCTGTAAGGAGGCAACTCTTGTTTAGAAGTGATAGTCAAAATGGAAGATGGAAATGTTTCAAAGTTAGAAATTATTCAATCTGTGTAAGATTAGAAAAACTTAATACAATAAGGATGTCTCCATGGAATTGATCTCCATTGGAATACTCTATAATGTTTGTTGACAAGTCTTTGTGACTTTGAGCATAATCATTACAATAGGATCAGTGCATATAAGTTTAAAATCTAACAGATTTTGGTAAGTTACAGGAATCTGGAATTCTTGCATTTACAGTAAGGATTTGGGACTGTGAAATGAGAATCATTAGAGTTATGTTCAATTGATCTATTTCACAAAGTAAAGATCATAGACAAACATAGTATGCATACTTAGTGTGTGGCATGACTAGTGTTTAGAAAACATAGTGTACATGCTTGGAGCATGGGACAACTAGTGTTTTAATTCAAGTATAAAGTTGATAATTTGAAACAGTATACAATGAATAATGTGTAATCATATGGTGATAAATAAAAGGTGTTTTATTTATATTCATAAGTTTTGAGACCATATTGGATTCGATTATTATTGTGTTTCACTTTGCATGTTTTGACTTCCAAAATAACTAGGTCATCGTTCTGAATGACTAAGTTATTCAAACCATCCATAGTCGATAATACGTTGGAAGTAGTTATTAAGGCAAGGCTGTCATGAAGTGGGTTTGTAGATGTCCAAGGTATAGGACATAGCCAAGAGGTGCTACAACATTCATGAGTGCTCATAAGTTCTGAGTATTGGATTCAACCCACACTCATTTGAATCACTTCATGGATTTTATCACGAGTGATCATGAGACGATAATATCTTATATTCTTCAAACCTAGAGATATGTGTTGTTACTATGAGTTGGTTATACATTGATTGCACGAAAACGCATTGGTAACTTGATGTTATAAAACGTGCCTTTGTGTATGATTCAACAAGTAGTAGAACAAGCCATACGAGTCGAAGTTTATCCATTCCTTTTACCTTCGGGATAAAACTGATACCTGTGGGCCTCTCGATGATTTGGTGATGACAAATATAAGTGCTCGGCCAGGCCTGGACTGATTTGATTTGTTCAATTAGTCAGGCGTCATAAATCGGAAATCGGGAAACAACAAATGGACAGAGAGAATGATTATAATCCATGTCTCAGTCCATATGATATCTAGAATGGAGGAATATATGATCCCTTATCTAATGGACAAGTCATTGACAAAGGTCAGAGATCATTGGCAAGGTCAGAGTTCGACATAATCTTTTGAGAGCTACGATTTCCAGTCGGTTCTTGAAGGCATACTTGCAATAATATTTTTAGACTTATCCAAGTGGGAGACTATTGGATTAATCTCTAAGTCCATAACTATAATTGGTAAAACTTGACCCGACCCGGCTGGTCCATTTGGGTTGCATGGCATCATACATTTGAATATACTAAAATGAGAGAAATAACACTTAAGGTTGGTTAATATATTATAAGTTGTAATATATTAATAAGATTGTTTAATTAGTATTGATCAAGAATTAATCTAAAATTAATTAAATGATCAAAAGAAGACTAATTAAATATATGGGTTGATTGTGTAAATCATCCATACTTGTATAGTGGGCTAATGCTTCATGGATTGCCAAGTTGAGCTAAAACCCATAAGATGCTCCATGGATGCTCCATGGTATATTTGAACCCATGGATCCAAGGAAATGGAAAACCATGACAATTAGGGTTCACCCTAATTGTCACTAACTATATAAGCATCTTATTGTTGACAAAATCGGCACTAGAGTATGTGTGAAAGGGCTAGCCGATTTTCATGAAGTGTGGATTTCTCTCTAATCTATTCCAAGTGTATTTGGTGTTGTGTGAACCATTTGAGGTGTCACACTTGGGGCACCAGGCACTCAAGCTTCATGAAGACATTCTACATCAAAGAGGTATGTAATTCTAACTTAATATATTCATATGAATCAATGTTATTATGCTAGTTAAGATGAATACCTTGGAAAGTTCATATTTGCATGTATAATAGAGAAAACATAGATCCAAGGTATTTAGGGTTGGATGTACACTTAGGAGTGTTAGAATGCTCAAAACCCAACAGACTATTCCCCTCCTACTACCACTATCACATATAACATATCTTGCCAGCATACAAACATATAATCACATACTGTCAGACATATCTGGGGTGTCTGACCTACCCTTCAGTCCTAACAACCGAACTCTACTACTATCACATATAACATATTATGCCAGCATATAGCATATTAGGTAGTAGCAAACCTATATGATATCACAAAGACAATCATCGAACATACAACTCCTACTGCTGGGCCGACATTATGGACGTAGACCCACCGCTACTGGAAGGTAACTCACCTCACACTGCTGAAGTCCCGTAGACATAACCCCACATTGTTAAAGTCCCGCAGACTTCACCACAACTGCTGGATGACAGATTCCCGAACTGTCAACACCAAAACAACACCCAATTAATAATTGGGTCCCAACACATAACCATAATACATACTTGGATAATTACTACATTACCCCAGGCTTGGCTTATTTAAGCCCAAGGCACAATCCATAGGCCTAAAGCCAACAAGGAATCAAAGCCCAAAATATGGCCCAATTTTCCAAATTGGGCCCAAGCCTATACATGGTCTTATTCTGAGGTCCAACATCATATAGTCATTAAGGCCCAAACTATGGCCCATCTATGGTCCAATTTTCCAAAATAGGCCCAAAACCCTTACATGGGCCTTACCTTAGGTCCATTAAATTATTCGAGTCCAATTGTTTGACTTTGGATAGCCCATTAACAACCCAATCATCAAGGCCAAACTTAAGGCCCAAGTGAAATTAGGGTTTTACGTAAAATGATGATTAGGGTTAAGTTTCCTACTTAACCCATTAAGGACTTAATCCATTAAGTCCAGTATTGCTTAGATTAATTTTTGCCAATGATTATTATTTAATATCTCAAGTTATGAAATAATTTCAGTGTGTCCCCATACATTCTCAAAATTAGGGTTTTATTAGCATTAGGGTTTTCCAAACCCTAATTAGGGTTTCCAACCCAAATACTAGTCCATTTATTTATTTGTTGGGCTCTTAGGTCAATTAGGCCTTTATTTGTCCTATTAGTCCCACTAGATTGCCATTTAGCCCATTAGGGTTTTATTGAGTCAATTAGGGTCCATTAGGGCTTACAAGGCCTGTTAGGGTTTTCTTGAGCCCATTAGGGTTTCAAGCACCCCAAACGAATCAACACAACGAGGCAAAGCACACTGCCACTCTTGCCACCACCCTACGGTGGTGGTTTGAGATTTCTATTATTCCATTTTTGTTAAAATTTACAATGCCAATCCGATTAACACACACACATACTAATCTAATTAAAAACACACACATACACAGGTACCTAATAGTGGCCGGCGGTGGCGCATGGCGGTTGCCACCACCTCACGGTGGTGGTGGTGGCTATTCTCGTGGATTCTGGCCAAATCAACACCACCAACATGAAATAACACCCACACACAATACATATTTGAAGCAGAACACATGCCCACACTACTCACAGCCACCACCCATGGTGGATGGTGGTGACGAGGTAAGGCAACGACGACAGGCGGCACTCTAGTGGAAACAATGACGACACCGGCATCCCTTACTCGGAAACGAACCCAACACCCATCGGTGGTGGACGGCTATGGCAGCAGCAACTCATGAAGGCGGCACCATGGTGGTTTGGGATGCAACAGGAGAATGGCGTGAAAAATGGCCACCGAACCGCAGGAAAAAATTGCTCGGAACGGCAGTAGCGATGCGACGTCGGAAGGAGATTGGCGGTGCGAAACCCACCGAGCGAAGCAGAAGCAACAGCAGTGGCGGAGAGAATTCGCGATCCTCGTCGGCAATTGGAGTAACGACAGCGCTGGAGGGTGGATAGGGCTCACCGATGGCAACGTCTTCAGTTAGGGGTGATGACCATTTTAGCAACCATGGCTAACCGGAAGAATAACTTGGTGGCGACCGGTGGGAAAGAGGATGACGGTTGCGCTTCTTAGGGTTAGGGTTAGATGGGGTGGTGATGGCTATATACTCCCGTCTCACTCCAACTTCTTCCATAATGACGCTTATGGCCCCTCCTTTCAACAATACTTAAAATGCTAACCCCAAATTTTACCCTTTCAGCCCCCATCATCAAAACCCATAACAATTCAGGTCTATCTTTTACCAAACGGCCCTTCACTTGAGAATCGTTTGCAAAATAAATCCAACAATTACCTTTTTATCCCTGGACTTCAACCCTCTTTACAAATTGAGTCCGAAATTTACCATTTAACCATCTAAACTTCCAATTATATATTTTAGGGCTACTATTCGTTCATTAATTTATTTATATATCTAATAAATAAAGAGGGTGTTACAATTGCCTTGGACTAGTCGAGTCCCATGATTCTCATGTCCTTTTTCACGTCTAAACATCTACGGGACTTCCTTCCCCAACAACTGGTCCATTCGCAAAATGGATTTGGTGGTCATTACACCTCAACTCGTCGAGTTCCAAGAACAACTCAACAAGTCCATCCTTGACCATTAATATACAGCCGATTTAAATGGGTCTTAACACATCAAAACCATAGATCTGGCCTCCTGATGTCCCTTTTATACGTAAAGTTCCAAACTTGATGCACATGCATGGGGTTTTTGGCTCAAAAATCCATAAAAGGTGCTCTACAATGTGCATGGGGCTCTCATGGCCATAGAGTTGGCACCTTTATGGCATGAGACCCCTCCAATGACTCAGATCTAAAAGTAGAACCCCATGAATCACTTCACAAATCCGAAAATGGCTTAGGAAGCCCTAAATGCACCCAAAATCCAAGCCCTAAAAATGAACAACCAAATGGAAGACCAAAATAGGGGGCATTTACCTTGATTGAGTTGAAGATGGAACAAGATATTTGGTTCTACAAGCCCCAACTCGAATTCTCAAGCTTCTTCCTTTCCTTCAAGCTTCACAAACCACCCAAAAGCACCAAAATGGCCTTAGATCACACAAAAATGGCTAGGGTTTCGATATACAACTTCTTAGGAGAGATAGGGACAAGGGAGGCTGAGTTAAGTTGTTTAAATAGGGTGAAAACCCTCAGATTTAGGGTTTTCCTCAAATAACACCTACTCGCCGAGTCAGTCTCCCAACTCGTCGAGTAGGTCACTTAAAATACCCGTTGATCACGACCCTACGCAACGAGTTAAGCCTCCAACTCGTCGAGTCCCAGAGAAAAAGATACAGAAATGCTTAAATTAAATGTGTACCGGGAATCAGATGTTACAAATAAACTTGTTGAACTTAACATTAAAATCTTACAACATTGTTCTACAGAACTATAATGCGTCATTGGGAAGATCGTGGCAAACATATCCTAGAATTATTGCAGTCCAAGCAAAATTATCTCTTTCAGGCATTGCATCGCACATGTTATGAGCATCTTTTAACCATCTAACTTTTGCATACCTTAATACCATAGTATTGCAAGAACACAAATCTTTTCTTACATTTTGTCGAACACAATATGTGCATCCCCAAGACTCCCACAATTATTGTAACATTCTTTAATTTGATTTAAACTTGATACCCTTGATTTCATCACAACAAGATTCGAGTTTTACACACCAAAAAAATGACGCCCACTATCTAATGATACTTCTTGTATATCCTTCAAAACAGAAAATGGATTACAATATTAAAGCTCCTAATGATTCTAAAGGGTATGTTTCTTTCATAGTTAACTTTCTATTACTGATAAGATAACTTAATTCAATGACTATGGCTATTTTGATGATGTTCGGAAAGAAAATTACGATTGAAAAAGATGAATGAAATCAAATCAGAAGTAAAAAAATGATTGAAAGTTGTGTAGAAAGAAAAATGTCGCACCTGAAAGAAAGAAGATGTTAGAGGAAGGAGATCTTGCTGTGGAGGCGGAGTTGTGCGTGTTCTCTTCTCCTTTCTTGCCTTGATATAGGTAAGGCAAAATGGACATCTTGGCATTTGTTCCCAATCCTTTGCATTTTAGTTGTGAACCGAGTTAGGTGAAATCAATGGACCCAGTCCTTACTTGTGAACCAAGTCTAGGCTTTTTAATGTTATAACAAACATGTTGATTGACATTTTTGGATCCGTCCATATTTGGACCCAAGTAAAAGTTATATCAAACAAACCTTAATTTATATTGGTCAACTCCATAGTCAACCCATCTTTTATCAAGTTGTCACTTTTAACCCCTTTTCAAAACTTTTCTTTTTAATAAAGTTTTATTACTTAAACATTTTCTTTGACATCATAAACATATTTATTCATTTTATTATTTTATGACATTTTATTTATGAAATATAAGCTTTATAACAATTATATAATAATCAGTGCAATTTTATTTTTTTAATTATAACATAATAATTATTTTGTATATGTATATAAATAAAGAATAGACATAGTTATATTTATACTTTTATTTTAAAATATGTTTTATGTTTAAAAAACTACAAATGAAATGCTTTGTGGAACATCTTATATAAATGCTGATAAATTAGTTAAATTACAAAAAAATATATTAAAAAAAAGGTTTAAAACTAAAGGTTAAATTAAATAAATATATAAAAAAAAATATATTTCAAAAGTTAACTAGAAAAATGTCATTTAACTAAAGATAAAAGTTAAGAGAATTGATGGGAGTATAATTTTGAGTTATAAGATATTTAACGTATAAATCTCTAATAGGAATGAACAGTTAGAACAAAAATCTCTATCCCGAACTGATATTGGTTAGAACCAAATCCGAATCCGTACCATAGGGGTGTTCATAATTGGATATCCGAAAATTCGGATATCAGAAATTTTAGATAGTTGATTTTTGGTATCCAATTCCGTATCAGCAATTTCGTATTCAAAAATTTCGGATATCCGAAATTTCGGATATGGAACAACCCGAAATTCAAGCCCAAAAATTTCATTTTAATTATTTATTTCATAAAAACATTATTTAGAAAATACTGGGCCAAAACGACATTTCATAAAACAATGTATCATGTTCGAAACCCATGTCATAAACAAATTTCATATCAGAGTACAATCCCAGAAAACTTCGTGCGGAAAATCAGATGTGTGTGTGTGATGTCATGCTACGCCGACGGCTCCTTCCCCTTAGACGAAGAGGTACCTGAAACCAAAAACTGAAACTGTAAGCACAAAGCTTAGTGAGTTCCCCCATCATACCACATACCATACAATACCATCGGTATCTTTCAACCGGTAATCATCATCGGTATCTTTCAACCGGTAGTTTTCATCGGTATCTTACAACCGGTAATCATCATCGATATCTTTCAACCGGTAATCATCATCGGTATCTTTCAACCGGTAACTGGGGTCTATTCCACCCCCTACTACTAGCATACAACAACAAGGTATAAGCATACAATCAGGCATATCCGAGTACTGACCTACCCTTCGGTCCTAAGGACCACTGTCAGGGAAAACTATCCCTATCATGCACGTAACATATCATACATATATATCTCATAACCAAACATGTATCCATACCAAGATAATAAGAATAATAAGATTATTTAATTAGTATTGATCAAGAATTAATCTAGGATTAATTAAGTGATCAAAAGAAGACTAATTAAATATATGGTTGATTGTGTAAATCATCCATACTTGTATAGTGGGCTAATGCTCCATGGATAATCAAGTTGGGCTAAAACCCATAAGATGGTCCATGGTTGCTCCATGGTGTATTTGAACCCATGGATCCAAGGAAATGGAAAGTCATGACAATTAGGGTTTACCCTAATTGTAACACTATATAAAGATCTTATTCTTGACAAAATCGGCGACTAGTATCATTCTAGAGAAGGGCTAGCCGATTTCATGAAGTGTAGATTTCTCTCAAGTTACTCCAAGTGTATTTGGTGTTGTGTGAACCATTTAAGGTGTCACACTTAGGGCACTAGGCACTCAAGCTTCATGAAGACATTCTACATCAAAGAGGTATGTATTCTATCTTGTTATATTGATAGTTTTGTATGCTAGATTAGGATAATACCTTGGAAGTTCTTATTTGCATGTATAATAGAGAAAACATAGATCCAAGGTATTTAGGGTTGCATGTACACTTAGGAGTGTTAGAATGCTCAAAACCCAACAGTTGTATCAGAGCCAGGGCCTTGAGTTCTTAGAGTTGACATATTCTGTGTCCATTCCAGTTAAAGTTGGCTTTGCATATGAGTTCTTAGAGTTCTCAATTAGTTGCACAACAACTTGGAAGCAATGGCAGGCCCTTGAGCTGCCAGGTGGCAAGAAATTAAGATTGAGTTCAGTCCATATGAGTTTGGATCTGTCATTATCCTTGTCTTGTGACTATGGTTTTGACAATTCACATGGATAAGAACACATACACCATTAAATCTAAGTGCCATAAGGTTTCTCTCCGATTCATGAAAATGATGGTGAGGAAACACTTTCACTATGTAGATTTTAGCTAGATAGCAATTGTAATATTTGCATTCTCAAAGTCGTTAGTGGAGCGTGTGTGGTTTACCGGCACACTAACCTGGACTTGTGAGAAGTGGCAAAAAGTTCTAACTATTATGATTACGGCATCCCTCTTCATAATTTTTTAGACACGCAAGTGTGCTATCTAAGGGAAGGTGTATGATTTTGATAAAGTTTTATCAAAACAATCTAGTATCAGAAATCTGAACTTTGGTAAGAAAGTCAGCTGATTTCTGAGTACATGTCAAAGCTAGTGGGAGCATAAGTGTTATGCTAATAATCATCATGTTAGTGGGAGCATGATAATTATGATAAGTATTGCAAGTTAGCAATGTTAATTATAGAAAACAAAAGTTTCAATTGGGAAAGAGTTGTTTTGCTATAATTAAGGGAAAGGAAATTATACTTCATCTCAAATCTATAAGCTTAGATCGTGAGGTTTTAATCATTTAGTCAAGGATATATATGAATTTCATGTTGGAATGGCTCAACATAAGGAAATTTTGTATATGAGTCCATTATTTGCGTTCTAAAATTCGATTATGATTACGGCATCCCTTTTCATAATCTGAATTATGAGAACTTGGCAAATTGAAATGGAAATGTTATAGCAAAAGACTGGTTTAGTCTTTATGTGAGACATCATGAATCGATTCCCATATACTTCGGATATAGGATCGATTACATGTGCTATATTCATCCTTTCTAAAATTTTCCAAATGCCTGGGGCATTAAGAAGGGAAAAGGTTTAGAACTGGATATGACTAAAAGGATTAAACAATTGTCGAGGACAATCTAAGGTTTACCAAAGATTGGTTGCTTAAGGACAGTTGGAAGTATAGTGATAATTCTGGAAGGACCATATTGACATAATCTGTAAGGAGGCAAATCTTGTTCAGAAGCGATAGTCAAAATGGAATCCGGAAATGTTTCAAAGTTAGAATTTTTCAATCTGTTTAAGATTAGGAAATTTAATGCAAGAAGGATGTTCCCAAGGAGCTGATCTCCTTTGGAATGGTCTGTAATGGTTGTTGTCAAGTCCTTCTGACTTTGTGCATAATCATTACAAGAGGTTCAATGCATATAAGTTTAGAATCTAATAGATTTCAGTAAATGGCATGAATTTGGAATTCTTGCATTTGCAGTAAGGATTTGGGAGTGTGAAAAGAGAATCATTGGAGTTATGTTCAATTGATTTATTTCACAAAGTAAAGATCATAGACAAACATAGTATGCATACTTGGTGTGTGGCATGACTAGTGTTTAGAAAACATAGTGTACATGCTTGAAGCATAGGACTACTATTGTTTTAAATTCAAGAATAAAGTTGATAGTTGAAACAGTATACATGAATAATGTGTAATCATATGGTGGTAAATAAAAGGTGTTTTATTTATGTTCATAGGTTTTGATACCATATTGGATTCAATTATTCTTGTGTTTCATTTTGCATGTTTTGACTTCCCGAACAAACTAGGTTATTCTTCCAGAATGACTAAGTTATTCAAACCATCCACAGTCGGTCATATGCTGGAAGTAGATATAAGTTAAGACTGTCATGGGTTGGCTTGTAGAGGTCTAAGGTGTTGGACAAAGGGCTACAACACTCATGAGTGCTCATAAGTTCTGAGTATTGGATTCAACCCGCGCTCATTGGAATCACTTCATGGATTTTATCACGAGTGATCATGAGACGATAATATCTTATATTCTTCAAACCTAGAGATATGAGTTGTTACTATGAGTTGGTTGTACATTGATTGCACGAAAACGCATTTGGTAACTCGGTGCTATAAAACGTGCCTTTGTGTATGATTCAACAAGTAGTAGAACAAGCCATATGAGTCAAAGTTTATCCATTCCTTTTACCTTCGGGATAAAAGCGATATCCGTGGGCCCCTCGATGATTTGATGATGACAAATGGAAGTGCTCGGCCGGGCCAGGACTGATTTGATTTGTTCAATTAGTCAGTCGTCATAAATCGGAAATCGGGAAACAACAAATGGACAGTGAGAATGATTATAATCCATGTCTCAGTCCATATGATATCTAGAATGGAGGAATATATGATCCCTTATCTAATGGAAAAGTCATTAACAAAGGTCAGAGTTCATTGACAAGGTCAGAGTTCGATAGAAGCTTTTGAGAGCTACGATTGCCAGTTGGTTCCTGAAGTCATACGCAATAATAGTTTTAGACTTATCCAAATGGGAGACTGTTGGATTAATGTCTAAGTCCATAACTATAATTGGTAAGACTTGACCCCTAGACTCGCCAAGTTGTATGAACAACTCGTCGAGTTAATCTTCAGCCGATGAAAACGTTCCGTCCTTGACTCGCCGAGTTGATGAACAACTCGCCGAGTTCTATGAAGATTGCCTTGGACTCGCCGAGCACCTTCATGCACTCACCAAGTCCCATGAACTTCTAGATCAATGGCTTAGTCCAAAACATTGGGTCACTCCCCGGAGACCCCCTTAAAACTTTCCACACTCAACTAGGTCCTTTCGACCCTCAACAAAATGGGACAGAACCCCTAGTCTCGCCGAGTCCAAGAATGGACTCGCCGACTTGGTCACGTCCATTCCCTAAATCTTTGTTTTCTGATGAACATCCTTTGATCAAATGATAGATCCAAGCTTCTACAATCGATATAGCATGTAAATTTACAAACTTTACGTGCTTGCATGGGACTTTGAGCTCAAAAGGACATAAAAAAGCTCATATGGCACATGGGACCTTTCATGAATGCAAAAGTAACCCAAATCTGCCTAGTGACTCCTTTCATGATGTGATTCAGAAGCTTAAACCCCCAACCATGTTTGCAAACATGGTTGGCCACCAAAAACGACTCATAAAAGCCCTAAACCTCTCCAAAGAGGGATCTAACAAATGAATGAGCAAGATCACAACTTTGTACCTTCAATGAGCTGAAGAAGGTGCACAAACTTAGGTTTCCTTGCTCTCTACTTGCTTCCTCAAGATTCTCTAAGATCACAACACCAAAATCCACCAACAAGGCTTAGATTGCTTCAAAACGGCTAGGGTTTTAGTGAGGGGTGTTTGGGAGCATAAAGGAGTGATGGAGGCTGCATACGGTCGTTTAAATAGGGTGCAAACCCCTGGATTAGGGTTTTTGTCCAGACAGTGGCTACTCGCTGAGTCTGCAACTTAAACTCCGCGTCTCATCCCGCTTCTACTCGTCGAGTCAGTCCTTTGACTCGCCGAGTCCAAGGCCAAAATTGTAAATCATTAACAAAATTAAATACAAGAATACGTACCAAGAACCAGGTGCTACAAATCTTCCCTACTTATTTTAGACTTCGTCCTCGATGTCTGCTGCTTGCTCCTGAAACAGCTCGGGGTAATGCTCCATCATCTCGTCCACTGGCTCCCAATTCCACTCCGACCCCTTCAGGTGCTGCCATTGCACCTTCACGAGTTCCACTCTTTTGTTCCTCAGATCCTTCGACTTCCGGTCAAGGATCGCTACAGGTCGCTCGATGTAATTCAGGCTGTCATCAACCTGAATGTCCTCCAAGGGTATCACTGCCAAGTCATCCACCAGGCACTTCCGCAGCTGAGAGACATGGAAAGTGTTGTGGATCTGACTGAGTTCGGCTGGAAGATCCAGCCAGTACGCCACCTTGCCCACCCGGGATTCAACCCTAAACGGTCCAATAACCCTGGGGCCCAACTTGCCCCACTTCCTGAATCGGATGACGCCTTTCCAAGGCGACACCTTCAGGAGAACCATATCCCCGACCTGGAACTCCAGGTCTGATCGATGCTTATCGGCATAATTTTTCTACCAACTCTGAGCAGTCTGAAGCCTGCTCCCGACCTGCTGAATCTTCTTTGTCATCTTGAGCATTACATCGGTGCTCCCCATGACCCTCTGGCCAACCTCGCCCCAGCGTATCGGGGTCCTGCACCTCCTCCCATACAACATCTCTAAGGGAGGACGGTCGATACTCGCATGATAGCTATTATTATACGAGAACTCCGCCAACGGAAGGTAGGTATCCCAGCTACCTCCGAAGTCTAAAACACATGCCCGCAGCATGTCCTCCAGAGTCCGGATGGTCCGCTCACTCTGGCCATCCGTCTGCGGGTGAAAGGCAGTGCTGAAATGCAGACGAGTACCCAAATCATCGTGGAATTTCTTCCAAAACCTGTATGTGAACCGCACATCCCTATCCGAAGTCACCGAAACTGGCACTCCGTGCCGCGCCACCACCTCCCTGATATAAATATCGGCCAACTTCTCGGCTGAGATGCTCTCCTGAATCGGGATAAAGTGGGCGCTCTTGGTCAACCGATCGACGATGACCCAGATCGAATCCACTACCCGTGCAGTCCTGGGAAGCTTGGTGATAAAATCCATCATGTTGTCTTCCCATTTCCATAATGGAATATCCAACGGCTGCATCTTGTCGTGCGGTCTCTGATGCTCGGGCTTGACCTTCCTGAAGGTCAAGCACCGCTCCACGTACCATGCCATATCCCGCTTCATGTCGGGCCTCCAATAGTCCAGACGAAGATCCCTATACATCTTCGTCACCCCGGATGAATGGAGAAACGGGATTTATGCGCCTCCTCCATCAGAACCTGGCGCACGCCTCCATGATAAGGGACCCACACCCTACGGTGAAGAGTCAATAACCCTTGGCTATCATAGTTGAAGGAGGAAACCTGCCCCACAATCCGCTCACTCTTCCGATATTCCTCCTTCATAGCCTCCTGCTGAGCCTCCCGAATCCGCTCCAGCAGCGGAGTCACCACTGTCATCCTTAGGCAAATATCTTGGATCGGCGCTGCCTTGCAGCTAAGCGCATCAGCCACCACATTGGCTTTCCCCAGATGGTAAAGGATCTCACAATCATAATCCTTTACCACGTCAAGCCACCGACGTTGCCTCATGTTCAGATTCGGCTGGTCCATGAGATACCTCAGGCTCTTGTGGTTCGTGTAGATGGTACAACGAATCCCATAGAGGTAATGACGCCAAATCTTGAGGGCGAACACAACAGCCCCCAACTCCAAATCATGTGTCGGGTAGTTCGCCTCGTGAGGCTTCAGTTGCCTCGAAGTGTAAGCAATAACGTGCCCTCTCTGCATCAACACTGCGCCCAAACCCGAGATGGACGCATCGCAGTACACAACAAAATCCTCCATGCCCTCTGGCAGGGCTAAGATTGATGCCTCGCACAATCTCTATCTCAACGTCTCGAATGCGGCCTGCTGCTCGGGCCCCCAACGAAAAACCACGACTTTCCTCGTCAGCCTGGTCAGGGGTACGGCTATCTTGGAGAAGTCCTGAATGAATCTCCGAATCTCGGATGGAGACCTCGGGACCTCCCATCTCATCACGGCCTCTACCTTGTCCGGATCCACTGATATCCCGTCCTGGTTGACAAGGTACCCCAGAAACTGCACCTCGCGCAACCAGAACTCGCACTTGGAGAACTTAGCATATAAGCTCTCCCTCCTCAAAGTACTCAGAACCTCACACAAGTGCTCCTCATGCTGCTCTCACGTCTTGAAATAAACCAAGATGTCGTCAATGAAAACATTCATGGACCGATCCAACATCAGCCGGCACACGCGGTTCATGAGATCCATGAACGCGGAAGGAGCATTGGTGAGCCCGAAAGGCATCACCACAAACTCATAATAACCATAGCGTGTCCGAAAAGTAGTCTTTTGCACATCCTCCTCTCTGAACCTCATCTGATGATACCCTGATCGCAAATCAATCTTGGAGAACCAAGATGCTCCCTGAAGCTGGTCGAAGAGGTCATCGATCCTCGGGAGTAGGTAACGGTTCTTCACTGTTACCTTATTCAGCTCCCGATGGTCTATACACATCCGATGCGACCCGTCCTTCTTCTTCACAAACAGAATCGGGGCTTCCCAGGGTGAACTGCTCGGCCTAATGAATCGCTTGTCTAACAGCTCCTACAGCTGTGTGGACAACTCCTGCATCTCAGGAGGAGCCAACCGATACGTCGCCTTGGCTATCGGAGCCACGCCAGGGACTAGGTCGATCCTAAACTCCACCTGCCTCTCCGGAGGTATCCCAGGCAACTCCTCGAGGAATACATCCATAGACTCCCACACCACGGGTACATCACCCACCGTCGCCTTACCCGCCTCCCGGGTGTCCATAACATACACGACATACCCTGCGCAACCTTGCTGAAGGTAGCGCCTAGCTCTCACTACTGAACATACAGCTGATCCTCGATGTGGCCTCTCGCCCTAAACTACCAACTCTCCCCCACTTGGGGTCTTGATCCGTACTAGCTGATGTGCACAATCTATCACTGCCCCATTGGGGCTCAACCAATCCATTCCTATAATAACCTTGTTCCCCCCGCAACGGTATGGGAACCAATTCTACCAAGTAACATTCCTCGAACAGCCTTAAAACACAATCTCGGTAGACCTTCGATGCTCGCACTGATCGGTCGTCTGCAATCTCGACCTCTAAAGGGCAGTCCAACATGCCTGAAGACTCAGGAAACTTCTTGCTAAACGCAAGAGAGACAAATGATCGGGTAGCACCCGAATCAAACAACACCTGAACTGGGATACCGTTCACATGGAACGATCCTAAACGCATATACACAGAGCACATATTGTAGGGTCTGTAAGGTGTTGCGTCTTGGGCTCGCTCTTTAGTCCATTTTGTCTCCGGATTGGGCCTGTCCATCCGAGAGTTATATCTAGGGTTTTGTATTTATAGGTGCTTGCATGCATCTTAGTATGTAAGATTTGGAAGTCAATTGTTATCCTTATCGTTTTGTAACCCTAACAGCCTCCACAACGGAAGTTCTTTATCGAGCTCTGCTGAGGCTTGAATCTATTGAATCATTCGACATATTTTGATTCATTCTTGTGCTTGATATTACTGTTTATCGATTTTGTGATTAACCTGTTCAAAGATCTAAACGATCAAAGAGTTTCTTAACTCTTCAATTGGTATCAGAGCAGGAGACTGTGTAATTCATACACATCTCTTCTGTGAAAGAAGTGATTAGGGTTTATTCCGCATTTACTGATATTTATTGAGCCGTCACTCCATAATTGACGTATCTCATTATTTATTCATCTTGCCCTAATATTACGTATTACAAGTCTGATCTTATAACAGGTTAAACGATCAAGCATGGACGATTCTCAATCCAATCCTATCAACATCTCAAACAGTATTGGATCTACAACCAAGATTCCAATTCACTACACTCAAGATTACGAGGTTTGGACGCACCACTTTGAAGACTACGTCATTGGATCTGAAGATAATGGGTATCTGATATGGGAAGCTATTGTGACTGGACCATTTGCTCATTCAGGAACATCCAAAATTATTAAAACTTAAAAGGAGTATAATGATTTGTTGAAAGATGTGAAAGATGTTGCTCAGGACGAAAAGGAGAAGTTTCAGTGCAACATCAAGGCACTGAGACTAATTCGATTCGCTCTTTAATCTGACACGTTTAGATTGGTGAGTTCCTGTAGTACAGCTAAAGAAATATGGGATCGGCTGTGAGAGCTGTATTCCACAGATGAAGATCTGGAGCACTCAATTCAGACCTTACTCCTGTTTGAATTTGGAGATTTCAAGCAAAATCCTGATGAGTCTGTTACGCAGACATTTGATCGCTTCAATCATCTTCTCAACAAGATGATCAAACATGATATTGAAAGGAAGCTCATTGAACAGAAGGTCACTTTTCTGAATGGTCTAAGATCCGAATGGAGAGCTGTTGTGTCAACGGTTAAAGCACACGAGCAGTTCAAATCGTACTCACTGGCGAAACTGGTGGGAATTCTGAAATCCCAAGAAAAGATAGTGTTGCAAGAGAAAAGCGTGGTTTCAAATCTGGGGTCTCTAGCACTTCTGTCTAAGGGAAATAGTGTAGAAGAAGATGAAGAGGATTTAAATCTGGGAGATCATGATCTGACAGCCGAAGACTATGCTATGATGGTGTCAAATCCTAGAAGGTTTATCAAGAAAAAGTTTCCTTCCAACAAAAATCGTAATTGGCAGGGAAGCTATAGTTCCGAAAGAGTGAAAGATGAACCGAAGGTTGAGGAATTGAAAAAGGAAGCGAAGGGTGAAGCTGACTCTGGTGTTAGTTGCTTCTACTGTGGGGGAAAGAATCACTACGCAAAAGATTGTGTACTGAAGAAGATGGCAGAGAAAGATTAAGAAGCAAGTCTTATGAAAAGACTGGAAGAGATAAAAAGGAAAAAAGTTGCTACTAATCCCTCTATGAATGCTCTTATTGTGTAGGGTTCGGTAGATGATAATGATTTCGATGGCGTGCAGGTGTGGTCGACTGACTCAGAAGACGATGAAGTGAGAAAGCCTTCTCATGGAAAGGCATATGTTGCAAAAGGTGGTGAAACTGATGGAAGATGTCTTATGGTGACTGACGTATCTCAGATGAGGGGATACAACACTGATGGTGGAAATGAAGAGGCCAAGGAGCAAGAGGACTTATGCTTTACAGCAAAACCTCTCAGTGTGCAGATCAATGAACTTGATGAACTAATCAATAAGGTACAATCTGTTTTTGTTTCGTTTAAAATTCCCCAAAAATCATATGAAAAGGAATTAAATAAATTGAATTCAAGAATTTCAAATCTAGATAGTTGTTTAACGCAAACACGGGTCACGAATTCTAATCTAACTGACCAAATAAGCAGGGTTTCATCCAAGAGTGAGGAGCGAAGGATGTGGATAGAGTAGAAGGAGTTGGAGCTGATTAAGTCTAGGGATGAAAACATTTATTTGCAAAGAGACAATCTTAAATTGTTAAAACAAAGGAATGTTTTTTGTTTGATCGCCAAAAGGCTTTATGCTAACATTACTCAACTGCATCTAAATTGTGAAATAGGGCAGAAGATACATCGCATGATTCTTCCCTTCCTTGAGTTCAAGGAGGATGAAATCGATGCCTAAGAATACAAATGTGAAAGTGTTGTATCTTCCAATGATGTTAATCCTACTTACATGTATGGTTTAGACAAAATAGAATCTTTTATAAAGTCCAAAGACCATAAGGACTGTTGGGTTTTGCGCATTCTAACACTCCTATGGTGTACATGCAACTCTATAAACCTTGGATCTATGTTTTCTCTATTATACATGCAAATAAGAACTTTCCAAGGCTTTAATCCTAACTAGCATATTATGATGTTCTTAATCTAAAAAGTACTAGTTAGAGGACATACCTTTTGATGTAGCTTGATGTCTTCAAGCTTTAAGAGCTTAGCCCCAATAGTGTGGAAGCCTCAAGTGGAATCACAAATCACCAAGACACCTTGGAAGACTTTAGAGAATATGAATACTTGGTTCTCTCTTAGTGAAACCGGCTAGCCCTCTTAGTGTATCCACACTAATGCCAATTTCACCAACCAAGGACATCTTTATATAGTGTGGAGGATTAGGGTTAAACCCTAATACCCATGACCTTTCATTTCCTAGGATCCATGGGTTAAACACTCCATGGACTATCCATGAAAGCTTAGCCCAACCTAAATGAACTTGGCCCATTCCATATATATAAGAGTTCATATTTAATTAGTTCCTTTTGATCACTTAATTAATTATAAATTAATTCTTGATCAATACTAATTAAATAATATGATTCCATATTAATATATTAGAACTTATAATATATTAATATTAATCATAAACATACTATTCTCAAAAGATTATCCATATAAATTGTGTCGGTGAAGTGCAACCCAAATGGACCATGCCGGGTCGGGTCAAGTACATACCAAATATAGTTATGGACTTAGACATTAATCCAACAGTCTCCCACTTGGATAAGTCTAAAACTATTATTGCGTATGACTTCAAACCTAACTGGCAATCGTAGCTCTTAAAGCCGCTGTCGAACTCTGATCTTGTCAACGAACTTGTCCATTAGATAAGGGATCATATATTCCTCCATTCTAGATATCATATGGACTGAGACATGGATTATAATCATTCTCTCTGTCCATTTGTTGTTTCCCGGTTTCCGATTTATGACGACTGACTAATTGAACAAATCAAATCAGTCCTGGCCCGGCCGAGCACTTCCATTTGTCATCATCAAATCATCGAGGGGCCCACAGATATCGCTTTTATCCCGAAGGTAAAAGGAATGGATAAACTTCGACTCATATGGTTTGTTCTATTACTTGTTGAATCATACACAAAGGCACGTTTTATAGCACCGAGTTACCAAATGCGTTTTCGTGCAATCAATGTACAACCAACTCATAGTAACAACTCATATCTCTAGGTTTGAAGAATATAAGATATTATCATCTCATGATCACTCGTGATAAAATCCATGAAGTGATTCTAATGAGCGTGGGTTGAATCCAATACTCAGAACTTATGAGCACTCTTGAGTGTTGTAGCCCTTTGTCCAACACCTTAGACCTCTACAAGCCAACCCATGACAGTCTTAATTCATATCTACTTCCAACATATGACCGACTGTGGATGGTTTGAATAACTTAGTCATTCCGGAAGAATAACCCAGTTTATTCGGGAAGTCAAAACATGCAAAGTGAAACACGATAATAATTGAATCCAATATGGTATCAAAACCTATGAACATAATTAAAACACCTTTTATTTATCACCATATGATTGCACATTATTCATTGTATACTGTTTCAGCTATCAACTTTATTCTTGAATTTAAAACAATAGTTGTCCCATGCTCCAAGCATGTACACTATGTTTTTCTAAACACTAGTCATGCCACACACCAAGTATGCATACTATGTTTGTCTATTATCTTTACTTTGAGAACTAGATCAATTGAACATAACTTCAATGATTCTCTTTTCACACTCCCAAATCCTAACTGCAAATGCAAGAATTCCAAATTCATGTCATTTACTGAAATCTGTTAGATTCTAAACTTATATGCATTGAACCTCTTGTAATGATTATGCACAAAGTCAGAAGGACTTGACAACAACCATTACAGACCATTCCAAAGGAGATCAGCTCCTTGGGAACATCCTTCTTGCATTAAATTTCCTAATCTTAAACAGATTGAAAAATTCTAACTTTGAAACATTTCCGGATTCCATTTTGACTATCGCTTTTGAACAAGATTTGCCTCCTTACAGATTATGTCAATATGGTCCTTCCAGAATTATCACTATACTTCCAACTGTCCTTGAGCAACCAATCTTTGGTAAACCTTAGATTGTCCTCGACAATTGTTTAATCCTTTTAGTCATATCCAGTTCTAAACCTTTTCCCTTCTTAATGCCCCAGGCATTTGAAAAATTTTAGAAAGGATGAATATAGCACATGTAATCGATCCTATATCCGAAGTATATGGGAATCGATTCATGATGTCTCACATAAAGACTAAACCAGTCTTTTGCTATAACATTTCCATTTCAATTTGCCAAGTTCTCATAATTCAAATTATGAAAAGGGATGCCGTAATCATAATCGAATTTTAGAACGCAAATAATGGACTCATATACAAAATTTCCTTATGTTGAGCCATTCCAACATGAAATTCATATATATCCTTGACTAAATGATTAAAACCTCACGATCTAAGCTTATAGATTTGAGATGAAGTATAATTTTCTCTCCCTTAATTATAGCAAAACAACTTTTTCCCAATTGAAACTTTTGTTTTCTATAATTAACATTGCTAACTTGAAATACTTATCATAATTATCATGCTCCCACTAACATGATGATTATTAGCATAACACTTATGCTCCCACTAGCTTTGACATGTACATAGAAATCAGCTGACTTTCTTACCAAAGTTCATATTTCTGATACTAGATTGTTTTGATAAAACTTAATCAAAAACATACACCTTCCCTTAGATATCACACTTGTGTGTCTATACATTTATGATGAGGGATGCCGTAATCATAATGGTTAGACCTTTTTGCTACTTCTCACAAGTCCAGGTTAGTGTGCCGGTAAACCACACACGCTCCACTAACGACTTTGAGAATGCAAATATCACAATTGCTATCTAGCTAAAATCTACTTAGTGAAAGTGTTTCCTCACCATCATTTTCATGAATCGGAGAGAAACCTTATGACACTTAGATTTAATGGTGTATGTGTTCTTATCCATGTGAATTGTCAAAACCATAGACGCAAGACAAGGATAATGACAAATACAAACTCATATGGACTGAACTCAATCTTAATTTCTTGCCACCTGGCAGCTCAAGGGCCTGCCATTGCTTCCAAGAAGTTGTGCAACAAATTGAGAACTCTAAGAACTCATATGCAAAGCCAACTTTAACTGGAATGGGCACAGAATATGTCAACACGATAGGTTATAAACCTCAAGTCGTGTGCTAGTGAAGAACTTCAGGTTTATTCTTGATTAGTTCTTGAGACTTTCAAGACCTTTAAGACTCCCACTGTCCTCTTGACATATAAGACTCCCTTGTCAAACATCCAAGAGATAGTGCGGATTCTAATCAAGACGAACACTTCACACAATTGGCCTTAGTTGGTCTTTGTTTTATCCAAAACATCACAACTTACCAATTTCAAATTTACAAGAGTTTTAAACCTTCTTTAAGACATGTCACTCTAGTTACAATCTTAGAGTATAACTCTAAGAATTGTTTTTGGAACGAAGTATGAATCATCTTCTTGATTTAACCACTTCAACAATTCAAGTTCCTCTTCTTAGCTATAAGAAGGCTCTTAGAGGATGAATTGTGATAAGGTCTCTAAATCATTAAGATGATCACAAAACTGATACGAAAGTACTCTCTCCCATCTTTTCAGATTTGAGAAACTTTTATCCTTCTACCTAATTTGATTCTTCTTATTCGCTCTGCCATACATTGGAACCTTTTCCAATGTCTTAGAATTACACTTAAGCTTGTAAGTATAACCATATTTACTGAGCTATAGTAAATTATGACGAATAATCTTATCGATCTTTTGTGGTGGACTTAATCAGTGCACAAGACTGTGTACTCGATCCCTTAGTCCTTCACTTGACTCACACATCCATGTGAACAAGTAATTAGTCTTAATTTTCCAATACTTGAAAGTTCTCATTCATCATGCTATACAACTTGCATGATTCCAAGTTCCGGTCCAATTGAAACTTGGGTGATGAGAATCTTTCCTTATTTGGTAAATTTAGACATTACCACAAATGAAAGAATCAATTTCATACTTCCACTCTTGCTATTAATGGAATCTTATAAGCAACAAAAATTTCCACAGATGCCATTGTAAGGATATTTTAAAATAAATAAAATCAAAAATTTTCCTTTTATTTTAAAACCTTTGCGGAAGAACTTGTCCTTACAATCCATATGAAAACGTGTTGTTATCTATTCCTAAGCAATATCTCATAACTCCTAAGAAGTAGCTCAAGAATCCGATCTTCAAACTATGCGATAGAAATCCATCTACGCCATCAGATTCAACATATTCTTTCTTTAAGTTTCTTCACTTTTCTTTGATTCTTAAAACATCACCATGTGACCCAGTCACATCATGTATCAGGAATCTCAGAATAGAAACTTAGCAGAGTTAGATAGTGGAATTTACCTGAAGTAGAGTCAAACTTATTGACTTTAACATCCTTAGGTAAATTTGGTAGCTTCGCAACCAATGCCCCTTCCTTTGGCAATATAAACATATGGACCCTTTGATAATGGTACAAGGGACTATCACAGACTTAGCTTTTCTCTTTACCATTTGGTCAATCGAGTTGACTATGGCTGATCCCTTTACCATTGGGAAGAGAATGCTTTTCTGGATTTCCTGTGTCACTATTGTCAATGTCCATCAAGTTTTAAGGAAGTTGATCTTAACAAATAGATAAGATCATTAAGGGTCTTGTCATAGTCTATTTCATAGGTGTCCCAAAGGAACTCACTATGTGACTTAGAAAGTGATTGAACCACCAACTTTCTCAAGACTTTGACACCCAACTCTCCCGGCTTGTCAATATGTGACTACATCTCCAAGATGTGATCACACCTAGACCTTGCCTTGCCAATAGGGCTTGTGTGACCTTGAACTTGTGGGTTAAGGAGAATAACTGGAGGAGTTGAAAGAAGTATGATTTCCATGGGACATCATCTACATTTAGGAAAGCTTGTTTCAAGAGATTTAGGAAGATCATAAATGTCTAAACCAGACATCTTTTGGGAGATATTCAAGATAGTTGATCTTAAGTCCTTAATATAACACCCAATATGAAATATTAAGGCTAGGACCCAACAAACTATTTTATAACTTAGAAGAGGGATGCCGTAATCCAAGCTATAAAATATTTGAAGGTAGGTGAATGACGATTCACCAATTTCCACCAAGATAAACGAAATGTATTATTAGGTTTTAATTGGTTTTGAAACTCCTAGATCTATTTGAGATTCATTGAACTGTTCAATGGCATGTTTCAATCTCGAGTGTGCCCTCTCAAATTTTGTGACTGGGATGCCGAGGATCACAAAACAAGGTGTGAATAACCATACCAATTCACTTGGTACCCTTAATATTATCACCCAATCAATGTGCCGGTTAACCACACACGCTCCATTGATCTATGACAAACATTAAGTCACCCTTCGTGATCCTTACTAGTCCAAGTTAGTGTGCCGGTTAACCACACACGCTCCACTAACCGACTTAAACAAAGTGCAAAGTGTAATTTCATGGATTAGCACCTTATTCACATTTTCCTAAGTAACTAAGATTGGGTATTTATAAGTGTTTAGTTACTTAGTATTTATCATTAATACTTTTAATGAAGGGAGAATTATAGTCCTGTCAAACCCGTTCGGCTAACGACCCTCCACCAGTCAAGCAAGCGGTGGGTGAGAGTGGACACCCATTAAGTTGCCATTTTATAGGCAACAACCTTATACCCACCTTATAGACCGACTTCGTGAATGAGGCCTACTAGCGGTAAGACTGACTTTACTCTTATACATACATATATATATATATATATATATATATATATATATATATATATATATTATTAACTTATAATATTATAAAGTATAAGGGTTGAATTTTAATTCTTTAAAATTCTAAGGGCTAACTTGGAATTAAAGTATTCATAAGAGAAAAATTTACAAATTCCAAAACTTGAGGACAAGTTTTGAAACTATTCAAAACTAATTAATTCCATAACTTATGTGTTTAAAGTAGTTTTAATCCAAAAACTCTTCAAGTTCCATAACTTGAGGACAAGTTATGGAAGACTTTAAACTAATAAAAGAATTAACTTTTTCTTTATTTTATAACTTATGGAATTAATTAAGGTTACACTTTTTTTTAATTTATTATTTAATGAAGAGACTCTTGGTCCTCCATAACTTGAGGACAAATTATGGAGTCATAACACCTTTTAATTAGAACTAGACTCTTCATTTTTGTAACCTTTGCCAACTTTTATGAGTTTTAAGATTCATAAATGTGACTTATAAGTTACATAAACACATTTTATGAACTTCTTTTAGATTAATTTGGATTAAAACCAACTATCACATAATTTGATTCATTAATCTAAATTCACTCATAAAACAAGGTAACACAAAAAACTTTTGGTGATCCATAACTTATTCTTAAGTTATGGAATCCTTTAAAACATTAACACCAAATTTTGTAACTCCATAAAAACTTTGAATCAATTTTTTTTATAACATTTTCATATACATAACTTATGGAGGTTTCAAAAAATAAAACTCTTTAGATCAAACTTTTAAAACTAATAAAATAATCATATCATTTTATCTTTTATTAAATTTGACCTAATTCAACTCATAAAGCAAATTATTCAAATTTTACAAGTAATTAGTTTTTCACAAGAACAAGTAATTATCTTAAAATTTGACAAACTTCATGTTTTTTTCTTTTTTTTTTCAACTTGGAAAATAAAATATTTGCATCAATATAACAGAAAACAACCCGTGGCTCTGATACCACTGTTGGGTTTTGCGCATTCTAACACTCCTATGGTGTACATGCAACCCTATAAACCTTGGATCTATGTTTTCTCTATTATACATGCAAATAAGAACTTTCCAAGGCTTTAATCCTAACTAGCATATTATGATGTTCTTAATCTAAAAAGTACTAGTTAGAGGACGTACCTTTTGATGTAGCTTGATGTCTTCAAGCTTTAAGAGCTTAGCCCCAATAGTGTGGAAGCCTCAAGTGGAATCACAAATCACCAAGACACCTTGGAAGACTTTAGAGAATATGAATACTTGGTTCTCTCTTAGTGAAACCGGCTAGCCCTCTTAGTGTATCCACACTAATGCCAATTTCACCAACCAAGGACATCTTTATATAGTGTGGAGGATTAGGGTTAAACCCTAATACCCATGACCTTTCATTTCCTAGGATCCATGGGTTAAACACTCCATGGACTATCCATGAAAGCTTAGCCCAACCTAAATGAACTTGGCCCATTCCATATATATAAGAGTTCATATTTAATTAGTTCCTTTTGATCACTTAATTAATTATAAATTAATTCTTGATCAATACTAATTAAATAATATGATTCCATATTAATATATTAGAACTTATAATATATTAATATTAATCATAAACATACTATTCTCAAAAGATTATCCATATAAATTGTGTCGGTGAAGTGCAACCCAAATGGACCATGCCGGGTCGGGTCAAGTACATACCAAATATAGTTATGGACTTAGACATTAATCCAACAAGGACATGCTTAAAAATCTTTTGGATGAAAATGATAAGTTGAAACTCAGGAACGAAACCATACAAAAATTCGACACATCGAGTACCAATTTATGTTCAGAAAACAAAATTGATGTTGAAAACGCATCTGAACTGAATGAGGACGATGATATGAGTGTAATTTCTATAGAGGACGAAGTTGACTGTTCTGAGTTCGTCAGAAGCGAACCCGAAAACCACAAAAATCTGATTTCTGAAAATTCTGTGGAATTCGCTCGTTTGACCAAAACTAAGTCCCCAATCCTTAAAGAAAAGGCTGTTGTGTTTCAGAAGGTTAGAACTACACCCAATCAGGTGTATAAAGTCACAGGAGTAACCGAACATCAAACAGCCGAACTCACTGCCATAGTGAACGAAGATAATGCAGATGGTTGTGGTGAGTTTTTCTGGTCAGCACCTATAAACAATGCAGACGAACGGTTGGTCTGTCGGAGCGAACATCCTGGAAGGCCAAAGGTAGATATGTGCCCGAACCGCTGAATAAGCCTACCAACTTTGACGTACCAAGTACCAGTGGCACAAAAGAGATTCCAGTAGAAGAAGTCACCTCCACAAGCGAAACCTCATCTATGAAGAGTGAACTGGTTGCTAAGAAGCTGAAACAAAAGGCTAATATCCACAGACAACCGAAAAAGGTGAGAAATCAAAAACAGCAGAGAAACATGAGATACAAGAAAAATCTCTCAGAGCGAAAGCAGTTTTGGCGCTCCCAAAATCCCCACTACACTTACCATGACAATGATTCTAAGTCAAAGGGAGAAGAAAACAAAATTTAGAAGAACCAGAGAAAGACTTTTGGGCCACACGAAGAATAGAACCGAAAGGATAGGTTCGGTCCCAAAAGCAACAGCAACCGAAAAGCTAGTTTCGGTCCGTCAAATAACAACAGGCAAAGACCTCATTTCAGTCCATCAACCTTTTATAATAAAAGACCCAGTTTCGGACCACCAACCAACAACACCCAAAAATCCAACTTCGGTTCATCATCAAACAGCTACCGAAGGTCCAGGTTCGGTCCCCCAAATGACCACAACCCAAAGGGTCATTCCGAATCTCGAGTCAGGAAAGATTCTCGTTCTAATTTCTTTTCCTCTAACTCTTCTCGTTCTCAATCTTCTTCTAAGCCCAATTCTGTTCCTACACAAAATTCAAGATCATCAAGGGATTTGAAAGGAAAAAGGAAGATTTCCTCGGCTAAGGAAGACCGAAAGTAGGCTAAAGTCCAAACACCAGAATCTGAATCCAAAATGCCTGCAACTAATTCTAATAAAATCAAAGTGTTTACTATTAAAAGAAAAGATGAAACAACCTTAATAAAACGAACATATCTTGTTGATGTTTCTCTTACTATTCCTATTCCTGTGAAAGGCTCACGTGGACCCAAGAAACTTTGGGTTCCTAAATCTGCTTAATTTTTGCAGGTTATTAGTGACGAGCAGTTTGACGAAGAATGGTACATTGACAGTGGCTGCTCACGTCACATGACAGGAAGGAAGGAAGAGCTAAGGGAGTTTCAATCACTTCAGAATGGTGGCAATGTCAAGTTTGGTAACAACTCCTATGGAACAATAAAGGGTTATGGGATGATAACCAATGGAGACTTCACAATAAGAAAGGTGGCGTATGTAGAAGGGTTGCAGCATAATCTCATCAGTGTATCTCAACTGGTGGGAGGTACTGGTCTCAAAGTTTCATTCGATGACGAAGGTTTAGAAATTATAGAGAAGAAATCCAACAAGGTCATTCTCAAATCAGATCGAAAAGGCGAAATGTTTCCTCTGAATCTCAGACCAATCAAAGGAAATCCAGCCATATGTCTTTTGTCCAAAGCTCATTCAGACGAAAGTTGGTTGTGGCACCGAAGACTCTCACATCTCAACTTCAAAGACATCAACAAGCTTGTCACTGGCGGTCATGTTCGGGGTCTTCCATTGCTCAAGTTTGATCGAGAACACTTGTGCGCTGCATGCGAAATGGGGAAACAGAGTCGTCAAAGTCACCCATTGATTATAAACACAAAAGTTGTTGAACCACTTGAGTTGCTTCACATAGACTTATGCGGTCCATCATCAATCGAGAGCATTGGTGGTAGCAAGTATATTCTTGTTATTGTTGCTGATTTCTCACGTTTTACATGAGTATTTTTTCTGAAGCACAAATCTGAGGCCACTCCTATGCTGAAGATGTTTATCAAGCAGGTCGAAGTACAACTGATAAAAGTCGTTCGAAACATTAGGAGCGACAATGGACTGGAATTCAAGAACAAAGAATTCGAAGAATTCTTGGCAGAAAAAGGAACCAGTCATAACTTCTCAGCCCCTTATACACCTCAACAGAATGGTATTGTCGAAAGGCGAAACCGATCCTTGTGTGAGGCGGCCGGAACTATGCTAAGTTTTGCTTCTCTACCCTTATATTCCTGGGCTGATGCTATTGCTGCATCATGTTTTACGCAGAATAGGTCTTATCTCAACAAGCATTTCTCTCTCACTCCTTATGAGATCATCAACAACAGGAAGCCGAATGTAAAATTCTTCCATGTATTCGGTTCAAGGTGCTTCATCTTCAACTCCAAAGAACATCGCAACAAGTTTGATGTTAAAGCTGACGAAGGAATCTTTCTGGGATATTCTCTTACTTCAAAGGCATACAGAGTTTTAAATAAACGTTCTAGAAAGATTGAAGAAACCTATTATGTGACGTTCGATGACAATTACGTCAAGAAACTAAAGACTCCCGAAGAAGCAATTGGAGAAATTATCTCTCAAATAGGTCAAGTCACAGTCTCGATTGCCAATTTATTTGATCAGTTCATAGACTTGTTTGATGAACCTGAGAAAGCCACTCTCTCGGAAACCAAGGCAACAGACAACAAAATCGATCGTCTGAAGCAGATTGTCGAAGATGCAGCCAAACAAATGGGAGAAGGAGAACCAGTTTGAAACGAACCTCCTCAGCACGGCACTTCGGTTGAGGGGGAGAATCAAGTCTCTTCAAATCAATAGAACTCACACTTTCAGGGGGAGAATCCAATCCTTGTAGCACCTGATAGCCTGGCTACACCTAAAAGTTCAGTAACACCCGAAAGTCCTGTAGTACCTGATAGCCCGGCTACACCTGAAAGTTCAGTAGCACACGAAGGTTCAAATCAACCTGAAGATCCAAATGATTCATCATCTGTCGAGGGGGAGAATTCCGATATGTTCTATGATGATGATATTCAATCCGAGTTGGAAGAAATGGTCAATGTTGAATTGGATCCATCCTATGATCCAAACTTTCCTCCACTCACCAAATGGACCACAGATCATCATGTATCTCAGATAGTGGGTAATGTGTCTGAAAAGGTCCTAACCCGATCTCAAGTGAAGGCAAAACAAACCTCCCTATTCTCCAAAGTAGAGTTCTGCATGTATAATTCCTTCGTATCCAAAGTTGAGCCAAAGACCGTCAATATTGCTCTTGATCATTCTGATTGGGTCCAGGCAATGCAAGATGAACTCAATGAGTTTGAAAGAAATAAGGTCTGGCGTCTCATTCCAACACCGAAAGATGCCTCAGTCGTTGGTCTCAAATGGGTATTTAGAAACAAAATGGATAAGGAGGGTAATGTGATTCGAAATAAAGCTCGTCTTGCGGTGAAAGGATACTGCCAGGAAGAAGGAATTGATTATGAAGAAACATTTTCTCCGGTAGCAAGGTTGGAATCTGTTCGAATATTTCTTGCCTATGTTGCTCAAAAGAACTTCGAGGTCTACCAAATGGATGTGAAGTGCGCTTTTCTGAATGGGGAACTTGAAGAAACGGTTTACATGGAGCAACCTCCTAGTTTTGTGAATGAAAAACCTCCAAATCACTGCTACATTCTAGACAAGGCAGTTTATGGTCTGAAACAAGCACCTAGGGCATGGTATGAAACACTAACTAATTTTTTAAAGATGTCTAAATTCAAACAAGGTTCGGTTGACCCAACCTTCTTTCGTAAAAAGGAAGGTAACCACCTTATGATAGTTCAGATCTATGTCGATGATATCATCTTTGGCTCAACGAATCCTAGCTTAACAGCTGAATTCAGAAAGCTGATGGAGACAAAATTTGAAATGAGCTCAATGGGTCCGATTAATTTTTTCCTTGGTTTAAACATTAGACAGGGACCCAAAGGCATCTTTATCAACCAGGAAGCATATACCAAGACTCTTCTTGCTAAATTCGGCATGATGGGAGATTCAAAAGTCAAAGTTCCTATGGCGTTCGGCACCAAGCACACACCATCCTTGGAAAAACCGGCAATCGACATAAAGCTATACCGCCAAATGATTGGTTCCCTGATGTACCTCATAGCTAGCAGGCCTGATATAATGTTTTCTGTGTGCTATTGTGCTAGGTTTTAAGCGAATCCCCGTGAACCACACATGCTAGCAGTGAAAAACATACTCCGATATCTGAAGCGAACCACCTCTCTCGGTCTCAGGTATCCCTCAAACTCAGGTTTCTTTGGAGGATGTGGTTTAGACAGGAAAAGCACCACAGGAGGCTGTCAATTCCTCGACGGGAAGTTGGTGAGCTAGAAATCTAAGAAACAAACATGTGTTTCTCTATCTACAGCCAAAGCAGAATATATTGCAGCCGCTTCATGCACATCTCAAGTGATTTGGATCCAAAGTCAACTCCGGGATTATGGACTCAATATGAAAAAGATCCCTCTATATTGTGACTCAGAAAGTGCAATTAGGATCTGTCATAACCCTGTGCAACATTCCAAAACCAAAAAAATTGCATTGAGGTATCACTTCATTAAAGATCACGTAGAAGATGAAAACGTAGAGATTCATTTTGTTCGCACTACTGATCAACTGGCTGACATCTTCACCAAAGCTCTTCCTGAAGCAAGTTTTAATAAAATTCTACAAGGGATAGGTATGATGGAATCGGAGTCAGTACCAAAAACTACTTCTCAAAACTAAAAGTTGGAAGCGAAATGAACCGAACGTTTGGTCTATTTCGGGTTCGGTTCACGTAAGTACCGAAATGAACCGAGCGCTCGGGTTCGGTCCTATTCACTTGTCTTCCCTTATCACTTAAAGGTAGTTTCTTTGGTTGTAAACTTTTCTGTACTCTTATTTCTCAACTATTTCTCACTTATTTCCCAATTCTTTTTCTTTTTCTTTTTCAAACATTTTTTTTAAAAACCGAAATGAACTGAGCGTTCGGTCTATTTCGGGTTCGGTTCCAAAAAAAATTTTGTTTATTTTATTTTTGTTTTTCTCTTTGAATCAAAAATTTCATAAAATCCAAAAATATTTTTCTTTACTTCTGTTCGTTTTTACCATTTGTGGATGATCAATGGGGCAGGTATTATTCTCACACTTTTTAATAGTTAAGTGTCCCTAGAAGCATACTGTTGTATGTTGTCCAAAGCCTCAACTGATTCTGAATAAAGCCTTACTGACCTGGTATATACAAACCTTGTCTTCCCAATTAGGCTATATCATTTATTCTAATCATGAGCTACCTTACTCTCTTCTCATATGAGATAAGAGTTTTCTGCTTTTTCATTAATTTTATAGCAGAGGTACTTTGGTTTCTTTACACCATCTCAAATATTTTTCTCCATCCTATTCGCTTCATACACGTAACCCTTGAGACTCTCAAAAATTACCACTGAGGTTTATGGTTACACAATTTCTGCGTTTATGATCTTAGTTTCGTGCCACTACGTGCTAACTGAAACCCACAATTCAATACCTACTATGCATTGACGGTGAACAATTAAATTTGTTCTAGTTTTCACTAATGAATTAACGAATTCACCCAAGTGGTTGTACCTTGAAATCTCTAATTTTTCTTTTTGTGTGATTCTTATGAAATTGTTAAATCCCATAACATTTCTCCCCTTAGAATCCAATTTAAATTTTTTTTTGAGATTTCACCTAAAAATTATTTTCCACTTGTCACTAAAATTCTCTTCAAACCTACTTGTTCAACAGAACACATTGGTCTCACAAGTACTTCAGTCGATTTTTGTCTTATGTCAAGATCAGGAATTCTGAACTGAAGCGAAAGCCTCCCAAATTAGCCTTATTAAAAGATGCCTTTCAACACTTCTTAATTAGTGTCTGATCGTAATTCAACGGGAAACCACACAAACACTTTAAGGTCTCTCTTGACTTTGAAGGAAGAGATTCGTGCCCAGGATCCACTGTTTCGTGTCTTTATTGACATCACAATTTCCCACATATGTGTTGCTTTATTTCTTTTTCTTTGACACTCTATGCACGAAAATCTTTTTGATTTTTCATAAATCTGGTTTCGTTAATTACAAGCTATTTTTGGCTATGGGATTTAATCTTATAAAAGAGATGTGGTTAATAATGTTGCACGTGGTTCTCTTGATCTATGACGACAACTGATACTAAAACGATAAGTTGCTGACTCAGCCGAAAGTCTAATCGTTTTGATATTTCAAATGGCGCTTGATGGGAAGGCGTGTGAAGCGAAATCGTTTTTGACATTTCAAACGGCGCCTGATTGGAAGGTGTGTGAAACAGGACAGTCTTTCTCTCTCTTGCGTAATCATCGGGGCTCTAAACTGTCACGCATCAATCACCTAAGGCAACGCTTCGTTTTTTTTTGAAGATTTGGGAACAGATTCTTCTCTCTCCTCTACCCACAGTATAAAGGGTAAATCCTACATACTTTTACCTCTTTACTGCACCAAATATTCAGAGAGCAAGAAAAGATTACTTTCTCCTACTGTTCATCATCTTCCCCAAAAACCTCTCTTCAATGGCGGAGTCCTCTTCAGTTCATGCTACTTCTCACATTCTGCCAATCCGTCCTCAACAAAGCCTGATCATTGATCTTACCCCACAAGTTTACGATGCTTTCATGTTTCCAATCGTGGAATGTCTCAAGTATTCGCCACTGGTTCCAGCACTCACCAAAGTCGAACCTGTTCTAATGGAGTGTCTGTCGCAAATCTTCTCCACAGCCCACTATGACAAGTCTGTCGATCGAATCTTCTTCGACATTCTTGATAGCAAGTCCTCCATCTCCAAACAACGATTATGTTCGCTTTTAGGGTTTGAGCCTGATGAGTCTAGGGTTAACCCTGAATCCATTCCCGTGGGACAGTTGTTCTCCATGTTTTATAACATGGGTTACACTGAAATTCTGACCACCGTTACAAAGTTCAAGAAATCATGCTTACCTCCTCAATGGAATGGCTTCTTCACTGTGTTGTTCAAAGGGCTATCGGAACGAAGTGCAGGTTCAGATGGGGTGAGCCGACTGTTTATGACAATTCTCTATGGGTTGTATCACGGCATCAATCTCAATTATGGATCGGTTCTATGGCAGCAGCTGATTCAGAGCCTAGCGTCTACTTCTCACCATTCAGAGATCTTTTATGCCAGATTCTGGACGTTGGTCACAAAGTGGGTGATGGACAAGTATCATGTCCCTATTGTTGCTGATTCTCCACTCTCCTTGATAGGAACTTTCCACACTACGAAGATCATAGTGTCTGATTCCTCCAAATTTCAGTTCGTTGGCTCAATCCCTGAGTCAATGTATGGGTGTGTTCCAAGCGACAGTCGCATCATCAGAACTTACAAGGAGTTTTGTCGCTCAGGTCCAAGAGAGCTCACTCCTGAAATGATTCAATCAATCCATCATGCTGATAGGCCTGCTCCCAGGGGAAAGAAACATGACAAGGGAAAAGACAAGAAGGTTGTCAAAGGAGTGAAAGGTCCTTCTCCAAAGAAACGCAAACCTTCCAAGGCTGCTCAATCCCCTCCACCAATGAAGAGGAAGACTCAACCCAGGCGTAAGCTTATTCTTGCCTCCTCCTCCAGTGAATATGAGGAAGAAAGTTCAGACTCAGATGAGTCCCTTCGAGGTAATACTCCTCCACGTTCGCCTTCTTCTGAGGTACCTATTTTCTCTAAACCTATCTCCCCTCCCCTAATCTCCATCTTTATTTCCATTCCCCCCCATAACCTCCACTACTCAAATACCACCCACCTCTATTCATATACCTCCTCCTATTTTCACCGAAGCTACCACAACAACCACCGCTGGCGTTTGAACCAATGTATCTGATATGGGGGCTCCTACTACAGCACCCGAACCTACTCCTACTACTAAACATACATCCGCACCTGAACCCACTACCACAACCAAACCTCCACTGTCGCCTTCATCTCCCGATCAAACAGCAGAAGATGAGGAACCTTTTCTGGGAGGAGAGGACATGATGTTTGACTCGGTCTATTACAGTCCGTATCAAATGCAAATTGATGATGACGATGATGCTCCAGTCACCAAGAAGCATCTCAAGGAGCTTCATGAAAAAATCGATTCTCTCATTGCTTCCTCCTCCTCTTCCTCTCGATCTACTATCTCAAAGACTGCTCTTCATGGGCTTGTTGATTCGTTCACCAAGGCTCATGAAGCCTCCATCAACACTGCCACTGCCGCTATCGACGCCTCTACCAAGGCGTGTGCTGCTGCGACCGAAAAAGTCGAAAAACTATTTATTGATGCTAATTCTCTTTTGCAGTCTTTACAGGGAGCCGTGGACTCCAATGCAGAGAAGCTTGACTCTCTTGTCAATAAAATGGCCACTTCAGTTGCCTCATAACTGCAGTCCTTTTCCAGTCTTCGTCAATCTCTCAACGATGACAACAAATTATTCCAGGCGACTGTTGAGGAGCGCCTAACTAAGCTGCAAGAAGACCTAGCTTCAGAGAACTCAGTGATGGATGCTCTTGCTCGCAAGACTACTGCTCTAAAGGTCAAGAGTCTTCATCTTTTCCAATCAGAAAAGGAAGTTGCATCTCTCCGGTCTGAGCGTGCGGTTATCTCATCGTGTGTTTCGGATGTCCACGCTTCCCTCTCCAACATCATCGAAGCACATGATCCTATCCTGAACTACTCTATGAGGCGCACTCTAGCTGAGAAGCTTGCTCCTGCCCTTGCCCTACTAAGCAAACTTGAAGGGCTTCTTGAGTTCGTGGCCCATCCGAAACAAGGGGGAGAAGATGTGTCTCAACCACCTCCCACTTCCACAGCAACTAAAACAACCGAACCTCCTCCAGCAGGTCAAGCCTCAGGTTTGGGTGTCAAAGACAAAGGAAAGAAGATTGATGAAGACAGTGATGATGATGATAAAGAGACCATCGCTGATCTCTTAAAGAAACAAAGTCGGGATAAAGATGCTGACATGAGCGCTCCCGTTGCCAGAGAGTTTGAGGCGAACGAACGAAAAATGAAGGAGGCTCATGATCTTCTTGAGAGTAGGAAAACTCTTTTTCCTCAGTGGACTCTTGAGAAGCTTATAAAAGAAGCAATTGAAACTCCCAGCATCCTGTGGCTCGAACCAGTGATTTCATTGGGTCGAATCAATTTTGTCGATTCTCAGTTCGACATGCCACTGACCCGAAAAGCCTTCATCTTCCATGCGTTTGATAATGTTGGTGATGTTCCTCATCCTCATCCAAAGGTTGATAGGGAGCTTGTCGAATTCTATCTGAAGTCTGCTCAACCTCAGTATCAGACATGGAGCGCTCAGAAGATCGTCAGTGTTCAGGTCCTCAAACCGTTTCGTGAGGGGAACTTCACGAACATTCGGTTCAAAGTGCTGAGGGGTTCTGCTAAAACCGAACATGCTATATCACTTGCTGATCTTCCCAACCTAAATCCACATGATTGGATTATTTTGCATAACATCCTCCTCACCAACGAAGTTGAGTATGGTCCAATCATTGATCACTTCAAAAGGATGCTTGTATGCTACATCATGGAGGTTGCCAAGATGGATCAGGAGATCGCTAGTATCTTCAAGAAAAAGCCTACTATATCTCCTGTGGGCTCTGCTAGTGATTTGAACATGATGCAGATGGGAAGAATCAACCCGAAGCGGAATTCTGTTATGTTCACAAGGAACGAAGGCCAAAAATGTCTGTTCGCCTTGGCAGATAAACACCTTTACACCACTACATGCTTGGAACATGTTCTGGGAATCATTCATCGTTGCAAGCAAAATTCAGCAGATGACAAGAAGTATTTTGATGACATGATCCAGTGGTACATTCGCTTCAGACAGACCATCCTTGCTCTCATCCCACGTCTATTTGAAACCACTAAGAAAGTTCCTACAGCTGGACCCAGCAAGCCGAAGTAATAGTCTTGCTCCATTTGACGCAAAGGGGGAGATTGTAGGGTCTGAAAGGTGTTGCGTCTTGGGCTCGCTCTTTAGTCCATTTTGTCTCCGAATTGGGCCTGTCCATCCGAGAGTTATATCTAGGGTTTTGTATTTATAGGTGCTTGCATGCATCTTAGTACATAAGATTTGGAAGTCAATTATTATCCTTATCGTTTTGTAACCCTAACAGCCTCTACAGCGGAAGTTCTTTATCGAGCTCTGTTGAGGCTTGAATCTATTGAATCATTCGACATATTTTGATTCATTCTTGTGCTTGATATTACTGTTTATCGATTTTGTGATTAACCTGTTCAAAGATCTAAACGATCAAAGAGTTTCTTAACTCTTCACATATCAATATCATAATATCATACGAATAAATCAGAGGAAAAGAATCATACCCGTCACCACGTCGGGTGCAGCGCGTGCCTCCTTGGCTATCAGCTGAAATGCTCGGCTCCGAACCAATGGAGCCTCCGACTTGACCTTCTGTCCATCCACAACCCGTGATGGCGCCATATCCGGCGCTGCTGCTGCTGCTGTCGTCAACCTAGGACAATTGGCCTTTTTATGGCCCTTCTGATTGCAATGGAAGCAAATCAGGTCTGATGTCTGAATCGCAGAAGCAGGGGCAGTACAATATCTGCCAAAATGCCCCACCTTGCCGCACTTATAGCAACCTAAACCCGACCCAGTGCGACAAACTCCCTCATGTGACCGACCGCATTTCCCACAGCGGTCCCGCCCTGACTGGCCTTTCGGCCTACCATCGGATCCCTTGGGATTCTTCCCCTAAGCCCCCATCGCCTGCCCCTCAGCGGCCTTCCTTTTCCGTATGTGCTCCAAATCAATCTCTCTCTCCCTAGCCCTGGCAATCATGGACTCCAGGGTAGGGCAAGCAGAGAAACTAACATGCTCCCGAATATCAGCCCGTAGCATGTCATGGTATCGGGTCCTCCTCATATCCTCATCCCCCGCATACTGGGGTACCAACAAGGCCCTCTCCCGGAACTTGGCGGTGATCTCTTCCATAGTCTATGTAGTCTGTCTCATATCCAAGAACTCTCTGGCCAGCTGCTGAAGCTCCACAGCTGGTGCAAACTCAGCCCTGAATCGAGTCACAAAATATGACCATGACATAGCCTCAATGGTTGGGGCTCCCAACGTATCGCCAATCAACTCCCACCAGTCTCGAGCTCTATCCCTCATACAACCTGCAGCGAAATGGACCTTCAACCCTTCCGGGCAGAAGCTCGTCAGCTGAGCAGACTCGATGTCACACCCCGAAAAGCAAAGGCGGAAACATTTCCGGGGTTGACTCCACATTGTGTATCAAATCCAATGCACATAGTAAAATAGTAAACACAAAACATTACATTACATAATATTGTTTACATTTGTTTGAAAGAAAAGTTATACAAGTGTTATACGTATATCATATGAACAAAATTAAAGACGAGTCTTCGGGACGCTCCGTCTTCTCCAAAAGTTTGCGGTGTACCTGTCTAATGTTGACCTGAGAATACAAGCAGTTTGAAAATAAGCATAAAGCTAGTGAGTTCATAAGCGGTTTAGTTTTGAGAAGAACGAGTTTCCTTTACTTTCTGAAAATGTTGTTGCTCAAGAAAATCCCATATTTTCTTATGAAAACGGTTTAGGTATCCTTTGTTACAATTTCAAAAACGGTTTGTTATGACATTCCAGGAAAATCCCATATTTTCCTAATAGTTTTAGTTATTCGTTTGTTACTTTATTCGTTTATGTATTGATCTGCTATCTAGGAAAATCCCATATTTTCCTATGTATTGAGTTTTCTATTCGTTCTAAGTTCGTTACTAGTTGTTATGTTATCTCAGGGAAATCCCATATTTTCCTATGTGTTGAGTTGTCTATTCGTTTATAAGTTTGTTACTAGTTGTTATGTTGTCTCTGGAAAATCCCATGTTTTCCTATGTGTTGAGGTTGGTTCTTAGGTTTGATTTCGAAGTGCTAATGATTACCATACTTGCAGTATAAGTTAAGTATTCTAAACTCTTAGGTATCCTACATTCGTATGTCTAAAATCTACAAACTTAGTTCTATTTTCATATATTTGGATTCACCAGAAAAGTACATTACAGTATTTTCGATTATTCTGGTGTTTTCTAAAAGAGTACATTAGTTGTATTTTCGTATCTCTATCGACATTCTGAGGCGGATGTATTCGAAACTCAGTAGAGGTCCAGAGGCGTACTTTCGTATTCGGAACTCTTGTGACATTCAAGGCGTACACTAGCTGTATATTCGAAATCTTGATGTCATCCAAAGGCGTTATTTCGCATTCGTAGTCCTATGCCTATTCGTATTCGTATTCGTTCTATCATATTAGTTGTATTGCGTATTCGTATTCGCACTAAGTCATATTCGTATTCGTACTAAGTTATATTCGTATTCGTCGTACTAAGTTATATTCATATTCGTATTCGTACTAAGTTATATTCGTATTCGTATTCGTACTAAGTTATATTCGTATTCGTATTCGTACTAAGTTATATTCGTATTCGTATTCGTACTAAGTTATATTCATATTCGTATTCGTACTAAGTTATATTCGTATTCGTACTATTCTATTAGTTACATTTGTATTCGTATTAATCTTAGTTATGATTAGTATGATTTCTTCATAAAGTAATATAAACCAAAACACTTTTTAAAAGAAATCTGTATTTAACCTGCAATTCGAAATATCAGTTATCACAATCTTTGGAAATCAAGACATTTAGTAAATAAAACCATTAAGTTGAAAATCAGTTTAAGTACAAAATACATTTGTACTTTTTGCTAGTATTCCCCCCCCCCCTCGAAAACAATGAAAAACCATTGAAAAACACAAAAAAAAGGGTAGGGGTATGAACTCACCGGTTGAGAAACGCGTCGGTTTGGATCCTAAACGTCGATTCTGGGTTCGCGAATGCACAAGATTCCTATGGATTACAAATGATTTACATTTTTATCTAGTTAGAAATTGATTAATTCAATTGTTAGGGACATACACTCCTAGTTGCGGAAACACCCCATTTTGAGTGTTTGGAAGGACCCAGGTGACATCTACGGACGTGCAATGGTACTAGGGACTTGGGATTTGAGTTTACTCCCCAAGAGTAAACATTTTAGGGAGTTTACAACCATCAAACACATACATACATGAGTTCACGGCCCTGAACTCATGTTGGTGTGATTCTGGGTGTTTAATGGCTTGTTTGGACTTGGGTATTGTTGGAATAGATTTCTAAAATTCCTTGGAATAAATTAAGGGGACTTATACCATGTTTAAGGGAGTTCACGGCTGTAAAATTGGAGTTTACGGCCGTAAACTCTCCCATGGTCTTGTATAATTAATTTAAGGCACTTAGGACAATCACATGCGATTCTAGTAATTTTTCCAAGCCTTGGGGTGATTTTAGGGCATCTTTTGACACATATTTGGGAGTTTACGGCCTAAGGGTATGATCTATGGCCTTAAACTCTTATATGTTGCATTTTGATATGTTAAAGACCCCCAAACTATTTTTAGATGGTCCTAGGATTTACCATAAGGCTATTGATTGAGTTTCAAGGCATTTTGACATGATAAAAGGAGTTTACTCTCCATGTTTGAGGGGTTTACAGCCCAAGCATGATCCTTGGCCGTAAAATCCCATTTACTCCTCAAAATTCAAGTTTAAGATGTTCTAAGGCCAATACTAATATTCTAGAAGTCATATATAAGCCTTGTTTGAGTCTAGGAAGGTTTTAAGGGCTTAAACCCCCTTTAAATTAGTGTTTACGGCCTAGGCACCTTCCTGGGCCGTAAACTCACATATAATGTCCTATTTCATGATTTAATCTCGAATTTGAAGGTCAAACATGATACACAATGATTTAAGGAAGGTACCTTGGAGATTAGAAGCCTTAAACTTGTGATTTGGACCCTTAAGATTGGATTTAAGAGACAGGTTCGAGAGAGAGTAGAGAGAGGAAGCAAAAGCTTCAAATGGAAGCTTAAACGCGTTTAAATAGGTCGAAAAGTTTGGACACGGTGAAATTCTACCCGATACCGGCACTAAACGGGGCTTTTGGTCGCACCCGATTAAGTTTCCGTAACTCGGCGGGGACGTTTCTAAAATCTCTAAATTAAACATTTTAGGCTAATTTCGTGAGTTCCTAACAGGTTTGGACACTCATTCGTATTAAATAAACACATAAGTTTAAATAATATAGCCCAAAAATGAAATCGGAATGGATCGGCAAACGGCGAGTTTTACGGGTAGAACGAGTTTTCGGCGATGGAAAATTTCGGGTTGTTACATTATCCCCTCGTTAGAGGAAATTTCGTCCCGAAATTCAATGATTAAGATACAGGTCATGAATTGGAATGAGATTTGGATGAATTTGCTGATCCGGGTTTTCACGCTCCCAAGTGACATCGGGTCTCCTCTTGACGTTCCAGCGAACCCTCGCTATCGGGATGCGTCTTGGTTTCGTTGGGTAGATACTTCTCAAAGACCGAGATGTGAAGTACCAGATGGGTGTGACTAGGTTCCGGGGGCAATCGGAGTTTGAAGGTTACGGAATCATCCTACAAGGGTCGCGAAGGGTCTAATGTATCACGAGGGAAGTATTTCCCTTTTCCAAAGCATTTCATGTTTTTCCTGGGATAAGGTTTTCAACAGAATATAAACTCCAACAAGAAGGTACATCTTGATGTGGTA
Source organism: Lactuca sativa (assembly GCF_002870075.4). Lineage (NCBI taxonomy): Eukaryota > Viridiplantae > Streptophyta > Magnoliopsida > Asterales > Asteraceae > Lactuca > Lactuca sativa. The sequence continues at coordinate 53,293,378 of NC_056627.2, forward strand.
GATTAGCTAAGGGTTTGATGATCCTGAAAGAGATTTCTGGGACCTGTGGGTTATGGGCCCACGGGTATGGCTGCTTTGTTTACTACAAGATCAAGGAAAATGATTTGACTGAAGGGTACCACTATGAACTCGTGGTGATTACATCAGATACTGGTCACTGTATTGGATACATCATCTTCCCGAGGGTTCGGCTACGATGTAGTTCCAAGCATTAGGTCGATACTAGACTTGACTAGACTTTTGGAAGGAAATTTCGAAAATTTTCGGAAAAGGCATCGAGGAAGGAGCTGCAGACTTCTCGCTTCCCGAATGTCACACAGACGAGGAATGCATGGGAAACTTTCTAAGCTTTGATGCACGAAATTATGCGAAGGTTAGACCTAGGTTTGATGCCGAAGATCATGAGAGTTGGGTCAAAGGAAAGATTCGAACAGACGACCCTTTCGAAGACAAGAATAACCGCATGAATGAGACTCAGTCATTCCATGCCAAGATTGCATCAAAGCTTTCCATGAAAGGTTTACCATTAGATCGAATGGAAAAGAGTATTCATCTGCATTAAGGATACGATCTAGGGGTATGACGTTAACGTTCTCTTTCTCACTAGTCAGTCATCTCGACGGTACACGTTTCGGTTATTAACGAAGGATTTAGTTTAGAAAGATATTTGAATGAATGATTAGCAAATTCTTACAACATTAGAAACGAAAAGGGTTACGGGCACAAGATTCATCGAGGAGGAGTATACATGTGGCAACGGTGGGGTCGGCGGCTGTCCTTTCTTGTCCCATAGCTAGTCCTCTCCCGGTGTTGCCAGATGTTACTGTTTTAGGGTATTTTCGTTTATAATGCCCGACTTCTCCACAATTGTAACAAGTTTGACCGATACCAGCTCCGGATGCTTGACTAGCTGATTGGGTTGGGGTTCTGCAGCTTCGCGCGAGGTGACCTTCCTGGCCACAGCTTTTACAAAACTTTGCACGACAGGGGCGAGGGATGCGATGGTGGTAGCTACATCGGTTACACCACGGGAGGATACCGGCATATCCGGTGACAGGTGCTTGAGATGTGGAATTGACAACAGAAACAGTAGCAGGGATAGTGGCAGCGTGGACTGCCACTATTTGCTGTTTATTCGAGGGTTCTGGGGAAGCCTGACTCTTCTTCTTCCTGACTCTTCTTCTTCTTCTTCCAAAATTTTCTTTTCTCGCCACTCTTTTCTGTTGGCTCGGGAGTGGTTTCTGCTTCTTCTTGGTCATCATTGTGATGATTAAAGTTTGTGCCAGACATTTGGCACTGTCATAGGTATCCGGCTTTGCTGCTATAACGTTCCCTTTTGTTGGCTGGGTTAATCCCCAGATGAACCTTTCTACCTTTTTGCTTTCCGGAGTAACCATTCCCGGACAAAGAAGTGCTAAGTCATCAAACCTTGAAGTGTAAGAGGCGATATCGGAACCTTTCATCTTCAGGTTCCATAGCTCGTGTTCCAGCTTCTGGATTTCACCCCGAGGGCAATACTCCGCGCGCAGTAGTTCCTTCATAACTTCCCATCCCATAGCATTAGCTACAGGTAGAGTTAGGGATTTGACTCGGCCGTTCCACCAAGTCAAAGCTTTATCGAGGAGGGTACAGGCGGCAAACTTTACTTTGTCAGAATCCGAACAGGCACAGATCTCGAAGACATATTCGATTTTCTCTAAGCACCAAGTTAGAGCAATGACACCCCCTGTGCCATCGAAGAATGTGGGTTTTGCATTCATAAAGTCTTTATAGGAACACTCCTTCCGATGTCCCTGATTACCTTCCTGGTTTTGGGTTTGGGAACCACCTCCCGAACCACTGGGGTTTTGTTGAGGTAGAAGGGCTGATATTGTGGAAGCAATGGCTGCTTGAAGTGTTTCCAGATCGATTTGAAGAGGAGGTGGTAGCGGCGGAGGGTTGTTGGTGTTCCTCATGCTGGGTCTCTTTCTTGGAGGCATCTTGATCTAAAAAGATCAGGAAAGAGAGGATCATAAGTCCTCTGAATTGAATCAAGAGATATGGATCAGGGGATATCTCATCAGTATAGATACAACATTATATTAAACGATAAAACAGGAGAGAAGGATCAAGGCATAAAGTTTTATCGCTACAGGAATGATCAAGGAACAACGCATATACGAGGATTTCTGTTAAGGATCAGCTCGAGAAATACTCCCATAGAATTTCATGATTCGTTGCAACGACGGCTCGTTGTTTGGGATATTGGGTAAGTTTTAGGTATGATGCGTACCGCAGTCACTCCCAAGCACATGTTGGCCGTGTCTCGAATGAATATAGTTGGCCAGGCTATATTGATCCTAGACACGACTACATAACTGCCCAGGTTTAACCACAGTGTACAACACCCATTTACTTATATTTTGTTCTACTTGTAGTTATGGATTTCGACGGTCGGTATACTTGTATACTTTAGAAAATACTTATATTCGTAGAGTATACTTTTAGTTCAGAGCGCTTAGGCCCCTTAATGTTTATAGTCTTATACCATGTAAGCTTTGGTATACCAGTTCACTATAAACAAGGGCTCTGATACCAATCTGTCACACCCCGAAAAGCAAAGGCGGAAACATTTCCGGGGTTGACTCCACGTTGTGTATCAAATCCAATGCACATAGTAAAACAGTAAACACAAAACATTACATTACATAATATTGTTTACATTTTTTTGAAAGAAAAGTTATACAAGTGTTATACATATATCATATGAACAAAAGTAAAGACGAGTCTTCGGGACGCTCCGTCTTCTCCAAAAGTTTGCGGTGTACCTGTCTAACGTTGACCTGAGAATACAAGCAGTTTGAAAATCAGCATAAAGCTGGTGAGTTCATAAGCGGTTTAGTTTTGAAAAGAACGAGTTTCCTTTACTTTCTGAAAAAGTTGTTGCTCAAGAAAATCCCATATTTTCTTATGAAAACGGTTTAGTTATCCTTTGTTACAATTTCAAAAACGGTTTGTTATGACATTCCAGGAAAATCCTATATTTTCCTAATAGTTTTAGTTATTCGTTTGTTACTTTATTCGTTTATGTATTGATGTGCTATCCAGGAAAATCCCATATTTTCCTATGTATTGAGTTTTCTATTCGTTCTAAGTTCGTTACTAGTTGTTATGTTATCTCAGGAAAATCCCATATTTTCCTATGTGTTGAGTTGTCTATTCGTTTCTAAGTTTGTTACTAGTTGTTATGTTGTCTCAGGAAAATCCCATATTTTCTTATGTGTTGAGGTTGGTTCTTAGGTTTGATTTCGAAGTGCTAATGATTACCATACTTGCAGTATAAGTTAAGTATTCTAAACTCTTAGGTATCCTACATTCGTATGTCTAAAATCTACAAACTTAGTTGTATTTTCGTATATTTGGATTCACCAGAAACATACATTACAATATTTTCGATTATTCTGGTGTTTTCCAAAAGAGTACATTAGTTGTATTTCCGTATCTCTGTCGACATTCTGAGGCGGATGTATTCGAAACTCAATAGAGGTCCAGAGGCGTACTTTCGTATTCGGAACTCTGGTCACATTCAAGGCGTACACTATCTGTATATTCGAAATCTTGATGTCATCCAAAGGCGTTATTTCGCATTCGTAGTCCTATGCCTATTCGTATTCGTATTCGTTCTATCCTATTAGTCGTATTACGTATTCGTATTCGTATTCGCACTAAGTCATATTCGTATTCGTACTAAGTTATATTCGTATTCGTATTCGTACTAAGTTATATTCATATTCGTATTCGTACTAAGTTATATTCGTATTCATATTCGTACTAAGTTATATTCGTATTTGTATTCGTACTAAGTTATATTCGTATTCGTATTCGTACTAAGTTATATTCGTATTCGTATTCGTACTAAGTTATATTCGTATTTGTATTCGTACTAAGTTATATTCGTATTCGTATTCGTACTAAGTTATATTCGTATCCATATTCGTATTCGTACTATTCTATTAGTTACATTTGTATTCGTATTAATCTTAGTTATGATTAGTATGATTTCTTCATAAAGTAATATAAACCAAAACACTTTTTAAAAGAAATCTGTATTTAACCTGCAATTCGAAATATCAGTTATCACAATCTTTGGAAATCAAGACATTTAGTAAATAAAACCATTAAGTTGAAAATCAGTTTAAGTACAAAATACATTTGTACTTTTTGCTAGTATTCCCCCCCCCCTCGAAAACAATGAAAAACCATTGAAAAACACAAAAAAAAGGGTAGGGGTATGAACTCACCGGTTGAGAAACGCATCGGTTTGGATCCTAAACGTCGGTTCTGGGTTCGCGAATGCACAAGATTCCTATGGATTACAAATGATTTACATTTTTATCTAGTTAGAAATTGATTAATTCAATTGTTAGGGACATACACTCCTAGTTGCGGAAACACCCCATTTTGAGTGTTTGGAAGGACCCGGGTGACATCTACGGACGTGCAATGGTACTAGGGACTTGGGATTTGAGTTTACTCCCCAAGAGTAAACATTTTAGGGAGTTTACAACCATAAAATACATACATACATGAGTTCACGGCCGTGAACTCATGTTGGTGTGATTTTGGGTGTTTAATGGCTTGTTTGGACTTGGGTATTGTTGGAATAGATTTCTAAAATGCCTTGGAATAAATTAAGGGGACTTATACCATGTTTAAGGGAGTTCATGGCTGTAAACTTGGATTTTACGGCTGTAAACTCTCCCATGGTCTTGTATAATTAATTTAAGGCACTTAGGACAATCACATGCAATTCTAGTAATTTTCCAAGCCTTGGGGTGATTTTAGGGCATCTTTTGACACATATTTGGGAGTTTACGGCCTAAGGGTATGAGCTATGGCCGTAAACTCTTATATGTTGCATTTTGATATGTTAAAGACCCCTAAACTAATTTTAGATGGTCCTAGGATTTACCACAAGGCTATTGATTGAGTTTCAAGGCATTTTGACATGATAAAAGGAGTTTACTCTCCATGTTCGAGGGGTTTACGGCCCAAGCATGAGCCTTGACCGTAAACTCCCATTTACTCCTCAAAATTCAAGTTTAAGATGTTCTAAGGCCAATACTAATATTCTAGAAGTCATATCTAAGCCTTGTTTGAGTCTAGCAAGGGTTTAAGGGCTTAAAACCCCTTTAAATTAGTGTTTACGGCCTAGGCACCTTCCTGGGCCGTAAACTCACATATAATGTCCTATTTCATGATTTAATCTCGAATTTGAAGGTCAAACATGATACACAATGAGTTAAGGAAGGTACCTTGGAGATTAGAAGCCTTAAACTTTTGATTTGGACCCTTAAACTTGGATTTAGGAGAGAGGTTAGAGAGAGAGAGTAGAGTGAGGAAGCAAAAGCTTCAAATGGAAGCTTAAACGCGTTTAAATAGGTCGAAAAGTTTGGACACGGTGAAATTCTACCCGATACCGGCACTAAACGGGGCTTTTGGTCGCACCCGATTAAGTTTCCGTAACTCGGCGGGGACGTTTCTAAAATCTCTAAATTAAACATTTTGGGCTAATTTCATGAGTTCCTAACAGGTTTGGACACTCATTAGTATTAAATAAACACATAAGTTTAAATAACATAGCCCAAAAATGAAATTGGAATGAATCGGCAAACGGCGAGTTTTACGGGTAGAACGAGTTTTCGGCGATGGAAAATTTCGGGTTGTTACACTCGATGTCCGCGATCCACCTCCTAGCAGCAATGCGTTCCTTCACCCATGAAAATCCGGCGCACCACTCCCACGGAAGTCCTTAAAGGACAGTGTGCGTGTACCCACCTGGCTAGACGCCAGATCACTCCCGAATGCTCGGAGGCGATCCTCCATCAGCTCGATAATCCCTTCCTTGATCGACCTAAAAATGACTAGGGTCGCCTCAAGGATACCTCTCGTAATCTCAGACGTGATAAACTCGCGTAACCCATCGTCGACATGCTCGGATCCCGCTCCCGAACCTGATCCTGAACCAGATCCTGATCCCCCTGCTCCATGACGTGTGACCACCATTCTGAAAATAACAACACAATTGTCAGGATCACATATACCCCCGAAAGGTCTCACACACTCTCCAAGTTTCCAGGTTCCATCTCGGCCCTCCTTGAATCGAGTACGGATCCTCTGCTTTCAGTAGTGCGGGCCCATACTACCTTCCACATCTATCCGTACTTTCCTCAAGGATTGCCTTGACTTCACCAAGTCCCTTTTCACCGATGCTCTTCCTACTGATCATATCCTAGGTCTCCCTAGGGCACTCTTCGACATACTCCCCGCCATCAGCGGCATTAGGAGTCCCTACCGCGTCCCCTTAACTAGTGTGCGGATACTGTTACATATCCATTCACTAGTTAGTCGAAGTTGGCCAGAACCCCCATAGCACAAGCAAGCAACATTCGTGCGTTGAGTAACCAAACCAGGCATAACCTACACAGGACATCCTACAGCTGACTAAACAGTCCTAGCATACAGCTCATACAACAGGCATATAAGGTATCCTTCCTAGATCCTTAGCCCTAACTAGCATGCAATTCTCATAATCATATATCAGGCACATAAGGCATCCTCCTAGACCCTTAGTCCTATTCTAGCATGCAGTTCCTTGAATCAAAACCATACAACATAACATAACAAGTATGGGTATCTTGGGGAAAACTTACTTGAGCCCGACCGGTCGCACGCATCACACACTTCGTCTTTCTTAAAACTTCCCATTTTAGATTTTAGAAAACCATTTTCCTTGTAAAAATCTTTTAGTCCCTCGGTTTGAGTCCAGACACCCCCGATGGTGTATCCGAATCCCTCAAACCTGATACCAACTTGGAACAACCCGAAATTCAAGCCCAAAAATTTCATTTTAATTATTTATTTCATAAAAACATTCTTTAGAAAATACTGTGTGTGTGATGTCATGCTACGCCGCCGACTCCTTCCCCTTAGACGAAGAGATACCTGAAATCAAAAACTGAAACCGTAAGCACAAAGCTTAGTGAGTTCCCCCATCATACCACATACCATACAATACCATCAGTATCTTTCAACCGGTAATCATCATCGATATCTTTCAACCGGTAACTGGGGTCTATTCCACCCCCTACTACTAGCATACAACAACAAGGTATAAGCATACAATCAAACATATCCGAGTACTGACCTACCCTTCGGTCCTAAGGACCACTGTTAGGGAAAACTATCCTTATCATGCACGTAACATATCATACAGATATATCTCATAACCAAACACGTATCCATACCAAGATAATTATCACAAAGACAATCATCTTCTAAAATACTCCTACTTGGTGGGTCGGCATTGTGGCCTTAGGCCCACCCCTATTGGAAGGTAACTCACCTCAAAAGGCTGGATGCTGAAAAGCTGATCTACAAATGTATGACAGCTACTCCGGTGATCCCCCGACTATATTCCCATAAAACACTTAATCAAACATTGATACTATTCCCAGGGTAAAATGACTATTTTACCCCTGACCGATTCCAAACCAAATTCAAGTCAAAGTCAACTTCCAGTTGACTCGACTCCCCGAGTTGGCTTGCCAACTTGTCGAGTCCATATCCAGTCGATTGTCCTTACTCCCATCTCTACTCGTCGAGTTAGGCATTGACTCGGCGAGTTCACTTCCTAACTGAATACTCAATGGTCCTTCATCCAACTCGCCGAGTTGTATGAACAACTCGTCGAGTTAATCTTCATCTGATGAACACGTTCTGTCCTCGACTCGCCGAGTTCTATGAAGATTGCCATGGACTCGCCAAGCACCTTCATGCACTCGCTGAGTCCCATGAACTTCCAGATCAATGGCTTAGTCCAGAACGTTGGGTCACTCCCCGGAGACCCCCTTAAAACTTTCCACAGTCAACTGGGTCCTTTCGAACCTCAACAAAATGGGAAAGAACCCCCTAGACTCGCCGAGTTGGTCACGTCCATTCCCTAAATCTTTGTTTTCTGATGAACATCCTTTGATCAAAAGATAGATCCAAGCTTCTACAATCGATCTAGCACGTAAAGTTACAAACTTTACGTGCTTGCATGGGACTTTGAGCTCAAAAGGACATAATACAAGCTCATATGGCACATGGGACCTTTCATGGGTGCAAAAGCAGCCCAAATCTGCCTAGTGACTCCTTTCATGACGTGATTCAGAAGCTTAAACCCCCCAACCATGTTTGCAAACATGGTTGGCCACCAAAAATGGCTCATAAAAGCCCTAAACCTCCCCAAAGAGGGATCTAACAAATGAATGAGCAAGATCACAGCTTTTTACCTTCAATGAGCTGAAGAAGGTACACAAACTCAGGTTCCCTTACTCTCTACTTGCTTCCTCAAGCTTCTCTCATTCCTTCCTTAAGATCACAACACCAAAATCCACCAACAAGGCTTAGATTGCTTCAAAAACGGCTAGGGTTTCAGTGAGTGGTGTTTGGGAGCATAAAGGAGTGATGGAGGCTGCATAAGGTCGTTTAAATAGGGTGCAAACCCCTGGATTAGGGTTTTTGTCCAGACAGCGGCTACTCGCCGAGTCCGGGACCCGAATCGCCGAGTCCGCAACTTATACTCCGCGTCTCATCCCGCTTCTACTCGGCGAGTCAGTTCTTCGACTCGCCGAGTCCAAGGCCAAAATTGTAAATCATTAACAGAATTAAATACAAGAATACGTACCAAGAACCAGGTGCTACAGGATATGAAATCAAATATCACTTTGGATATTCAAAAATGCAATCATCCATATTTGTTTTTTTTCAAATGTCAAAAAATTAAAAAATGAACATTACATGTTACTAGTTCAAATGTTAAGAATGACAAAATATAACATTCTAGTATATTTGTTAACAATGAACTTGAAAGTATCAACGATCTAAACTTGGAAGGCGCTGAGGATTTGAACTTAGAAGTAAGTAGGGTTAGTGAAATCGTGATCGTTAATGTGTATTTGGAAGAAAAAGTGGTGTTATTTTTCGGATATCGAACAATCGAATTATCCAAAAAATCATAAAATCACTATCAAATTCCAATTCCAATTTTAGTTCCGAAAAATTGGATATCCGAAAATTCGGATATGGATATTTTTGAACACGTGGATATCAATACTAAATTTAAACATATGAATTTGAAATTTATCCTTAAACAAATCGCCGAACACTTCCTCAACTCCTTAACCTCTGATTTTAATCTTTCGATTTTTGAGTAGTTATACCAAAAAATATAAATATTAAATATTAAGAAAAAAAAAAAAAAACCGTCGCCTCCATTAACTCTGTTTAACCGTTTCATAACGCGCTCACACCACAGTCTACAGACGTCTTCTTGCCCTATATAAAGCCTTGACACCCCTTTCTTCTTCATTACACCATCACTATCTCTCTCTCTCTCTCTACTTACTATCTCTACAATGTCTTCCTCTGTTGCTCTCTGCATTCCCAATGACTCTCATTCTGTGCTTAGCTTCCAGCTATTCTTCTGCGTTCTCGTTTTCGTCTCCGTTTTTGCTTTCTTCCTCGCTCCCGGCGGTCTCGCATGGGCTCTGTCGAAATCCCGGACGAAAACCGCCATTCCTGGTCCTTCGGGGTTCCCCATTTTAGGGCTTGTGTTTGCTTTCACCTCGCCTTTGACTCATCGAATCCTTGCGAAACTCTCTACCACCTTCAATGCTACGTCTTTAATGGCGTTTTCTGTTGGGTTTACTCGTTTTGTTATCTCGAGTCATCCAGAAACAGCCAAGGAGATACTGAATAGCTCTGCTTTTGCTGATCGGCCGGTGAAGGAATCGGCGTATGAGCTTTTGTTTCATCGTGCGATGGGGTTTGCTCCTTATGGTGAGTATTGGCGTAACCTTAGAAGAATCTCGGCTACTCATTTGTTTAGCCCCAAAAGGTTATCGAGTTTTGGCGGGTTTAGGGAGAAAATCGGGTTAAAAATGGTGGATCAAGTTTCCTCGTCCATGGATCGTAATGGATTCGTGGAAATTAAGAAGCTGCTCCATTTTGCTTCGTTAAACAATGTGATGATGTCTGTGTTCGGAAAATCATACGAAGATTTCGATGGAAACAGCGGTGGAGATGGGTATGAGCTTGAGAAGCTTGTGAGTGAAGGATACGAGCTGCTCGGAATCTTCAACTGGAGCGACCATTTTCCTATCATAAGTTGGTTTGATTTTCAGGGGGTTAGGAAGAGATGCAGAGAATTAGTCACTAGGGTCAATGTTTTCGTAAAAGAAATCATCAACGAACACCGTGTAAGGAGGTCCGAGAACGGCGGAACTACGACGGCTGAAGACGGCGATTTCGTTGATGTTTTGCTTGATTTAGAATCGGAAAACAAATTTACTGATGCCGACATGATCGCTGTTCTCTGGGTAAGCATAATTTCGCTATGGGTTTAAATCTAACACCAGAAATCATCATTTCATAATTCATAACCCAAAATTTTATTTACAGGAAATGATCTTCAGAGGAACTGACACGGTGGCGATACTGCTGGAATGGATTCTTGCTAGAATGGTATTACACCCAGACATACAATCAAAAGCACAAGCAGAAATCGAAACTGTTGTCGGGTCGGGTCGTCCAGTATCCGTAACGGACCTACCGCACCTGCCATATCTCCATGCAATTGTGAAAGAAACCCTACGGATGCATCCACCGGGCCCACTTCTATCATGGGCTCGACTTGCAGTCCACGATACCCAAGTGGGCCCACACATGGTTCCTGCCGGAACGACGGCCATGGTCAACATGTATGCCATAACCCATGACGACTGTATCTGGGTTGAACCCGAAAAGTTTAACCCGGATAGGTTTATAAACGAGGACGTTTCGATAATGGGTTCGGATCTCCGATTGGCTCCGTTTGGTGCGGGTCGTAGGGTTTGCCCCGGAAAGGCAATGGGTTTGGCAACGGTCCAGCTCTGGTTAGCTCAATTACTTCACAACTTCAAATGGGTCGGGTCCAGTTCGGTCACTGATGCGGTTGATTTGTCAGAGTGTTTGAAGATGTCATTGGAAATGAAGAAACCATTGGTTTGCGAGGTTGTGGCTAGGGTTTGATGACGTGGCAAGAGATTGATTAGTTAATCATAGTTAAGTTTACCATCACTGTCCATTTTCATTTTTAGTAGTTAAGGGGGTAATTTTGTAATTTCAAGAAGTTGCGCGAGGGGAGGGTGGGCCGTAGGGGACTAGGGGTATTGGATTTGAAGTATGCATTTTGTACACAACTTTTTGTTTGCGACATGTTAGATGTATGTATGTGTGCCCTTATATATATATATATATATATATATATATATATATATATATATATATATATATATATATATATATATATATATATATATATATATAATATGTCGTGTCTTGCCCCTTTCAAGTTATCTAATGTTGATGGTCTTGTTATGGGAGCTCTCTATTTAGTTCAATTGTATTGTTTTTGGTTGTGAAATGTTTTTTTAGCCATAAATGGTAAATTATCCAATTTTGTCGAATATTCACTATTTTTAATTGAGCATGTATTTGTTAAAATGATAATTTAAGCGTGACAACAAGTAGTGGTAGAGAATTTGGTCGTACAAATGTGGGCAGTAAATTTGGTACATTATTTTTGTGACCACCATTATATTATATAGTCACATCATCAAGATATGTGGTTTGTTCTGTGGTGTCTTTTACTTGGAATATTTTCTTAATTAAATATAAAGTATGGCAATTAGGCTTAAATCTTGAATATATATATATATATATATATATATATATATATATATATATATATATATATATATATATATATATATATATATATATATAAAATTTAATAAATTTGTTCAAAAAATTAATCAAAATTTAATTCAATAAAAAAATTATAAATTCTTTACAATACGCCTTAGTTTTGACCAAAAAATTAATCAAAACTTAATTCTTTAAAAAAATTATAAAATTAATCATTAAATTTGTTTGAAAAATTAATCAAAATTTAATCAATATTCATTTCAGTAAAAAAATTATAAAATTGAAAGAATTAAAATTAGAGCATATTATTTTAAGAGAAATTAAATATCTTTCTATTTTTTGTTCCTATATATCCTTCTACCCAATTATATGATGACATGTGTAACATTTAATGTTTCATTTAATGAGATTTAGTGATATTTTAGGATACTAATATGACACATGTTATCATTTTAATGGATAGGAGGATTAGTAGGATCAAAAGGTAGGAGGATATTTAATGTCTCTTAACTTTATAGTTTCTTTAATTAGTTTATTGCTAGTTTTGTTTAATAAAGTTTGGTTGTTTTGTTTAATAAAGTTTGGTTGTTAAGAAATGATATCTATTCATTGGCTAATCTTTGAAACTATAAACGGATTATAGATACCAATGGGCATTGTTTGTTTATTAACTCCAATACCTTAACACATCGCATTCATCTTTATTCGTTCATGCTTTCTGCTTTATGCCATTTGCATTTGGTAAGGCCCACCATTTTGGTAATAAGCTGTACTATGATCATAATCCATGATGTTATATTTATGGATACTCGATCATCAATTAAATTTGAAAAGTGTAACATATCTATATGTTATATGAGACTTATCAGTATAAAACATATATAGAAATTCGTATTCTACTAAGATCTTGAGCACACACATCTTTTTTCTAATTTGCTTTGTTGCTTTTGGCAAGAATATAAAGTTCCTTCACTTTCACAAAAGATGCATTTGGGATTTGAATATCCCAAGATTCTATCTTCAACTCATTTATTCGGACTCTCAGTTTTGTCATTTTCATACGTTAAGTTCTTTGATGCCTTCATAAAGTTATATAACACATTTAACGATCCGTACCACAATCACTTATGCATTTTGATTCTTGTCATTTCTGGTCTTGTTTTCTAATGTATTTATGACCCCTACTTTCTCCTAAGGGCATATTATGTCGTCTTCGACGCTTAGCAACTTTATTTTATGTTTCTAGTACGTGTAAAGGGTAATTACCTTTTTCCATAAATGAGATACCTAATGCATTACAATTGAAGGAATTCTTGTTGTGGTGCATCATAATGGTGATTGTTATTGGGACATATTCCTTTGACCAAGTCTTTTAACAGTCAAAATAATAATTTTTGTTTTCTGATTTGTCAAATATGTTAATATATACGTATCTTATCAAGCATCAAATGCGCAACCAAAACAATATGTTCTAAATCAAGGCAAAAGAGCCACAAAATGATAGTTCATAAACCCTATTAGCACGAGCCAACTTTCGTTTCATTTATATGGTAATAATGTGTGTTTGCGTTAAGAGAAAGCATTAATGACGATGATTAACATAATGCTTGATAGGGTTACTTATAAAAAAAGGAATAAATTAATTATGAAAAGAAGGAACATGATGCATATTCGTTATCTGAACTCGTAAATCATATAATATTTTTTGTAATCAGATTAAATAAGATATTTAATCTCATGAATCATAAAGCACTCGGTAAAAGAAAAGCTATATTTCATATTATTCCCAAAAATATGATTCCTAATCATGATTTGTAACTAAATTAATTGTTTTAATATGGATCAAAAGTGATCTTCCTTTTATTAAAATAATAACATCAAAATCATTAAGGTTTAATGAATATGCCATAAGTATCCATCTTACGAACCAATTATTGAACCCAATGAGATGAGATCATTGCCCTATCAAATAAGTAATTGTATGGTCTTCGAAATATGATTTCATAAGAGTATACATTTTAATTAATTATTAGAAGTGTTAAAGTCATTTTAATAGCTAATAGCCTAATATACGTCTTTTCAGAATAAAATCACAATACTAATAAATATAACAATAATGGGTAAAAAAATTAAAATGTAGCATTTTTTTGCGATGTTAATTGAAAACCATGATATTTTTTGAAGTTTTTGTGTTAAAGTTATGTTTTATCACTTATAATTATTATTAAAAGTTAACAATGTTGAAAAGGAAGATGATTCATATATAAAAATTCTTTGTTATACATAACTATTTTTTATCATATACAATTTATGTTTTAGAGGTTGTACAATATGCAGTTGCATGACATTATTATGTATGACAAATAAAATATTATGTACAGATAAACTACTATTGAAAATTTATATTGAAAAATTATGATGTTGGTTCTTAAAGCAAAAGAGAATGGCCAATATTTGATCTTATAAATTTCAACAATATTTCACTTTTCATTGAACATACAATATCTAAGAATGACCAATATTTGGAGGTGATTTGTATGCCAAGTATATATGCTAAGAATGACCGATATTGGAGGCGACGGTACTCAAAGAAAGAACTGAGATTATTCCAATAAGTAGTATCACATCTTGGTGATTTGTATGCCTATGCTAAGAATGGCAAATATTGGAGGTGATGGTACTTAAAGAACTAGGAATTATGATAGTGTTATGTCGCATTATGCAATGCTTACGAAATTAAATTACTCAATGTGGTCTATAAAAATGAGAATGAGTTCGTAAGCACAAGAAGTGTGAGAAGCAATTTAAAATGCAATATTAGATGAGCGGAAATATAGGATGGCCCTTGGTGGCTATTTAACAAGCAATTTCGAATGACATACTTTTAATGTTGGTCGAGAAGGTCACGATTAAAGAAGCATGGGAAACGCTTAAGACGATGCATATGGGAGTCGATACGGGAAAGGATGCTAAAGTATAAACCTTGAGAAGTGACTTCAAGGTGATCCAAATGAAGGACAATTGATGAAGTATTGAATCGAGTAATGAACGTAGAATCAGAGTAACGAGAATTAAGAACACCCAGAGTAAATAAGATCTGGTTTCAGCTCTATTATGCTTCAAGATTACAAAGAGTGAATAGACAAGACAGACTCCTAAAAACTTTTATCTAACTCTAAGTAACTCCCCTGTTTATAGGAGAACAATAAAGCATACAAAAAATTACAAAGGACTAGACATTCAGTTTCGACATAAACTGCGTTTGTAAAATAACATTACAATTTCGACATCTTACAACCTAACTTCAAACTTAACAATCTCCCCCTTTGTAAGCAATGTCGAAATCAGTTGATCAAAACTTGAACAGCTAAGTGTAATGTTCTTTGAATCTCAACATACCAATTCATCACCTTCTTTAGTTCTACCTTATCTCCATCATTATTCTTCTTATAATTATTCATACGAACAATTAAGTTAGTATACTGAGCAATTTTATATCTTTCAATTTCGCTTGTTTGAAAGAAGAACTTCGATGGCTTTCCCTTCTTATTCTTCCCAGCAAAAACTATACCAAAAGGCTTCAAACATATTTCACCATCCACATACTTCTTCATCTGAGCTTCACTTATTTGCCTTGATTTTAGGAGCAACAAGTTCCTTTTCCATTGTAGCAACCAACTCAACATCTGTCATAGCAAGACAATCATAGTAATTGTCTATGAAAAGTTTTATATGACCTAGACCCAATTTCAACACATCCTTGCTTGTGTTTTGGAGTTTATGGGCATCCAAATTCTTGAGAATATATGCAACTTGAATCAAATCATTCAAGTTCATCAAAGGAAAATCAACAATGGAAAATTCGAAATTTTCTTTGTTTGCCCTCACTACATGATATCGAAAATTCTGAAGCATATTTTCGAACATTTCCCCTTTCGATATTCCAAGTACTTGAACAATTTTTACCAGTGACCAAACCTCTTCTTGTTCTTTTTCCAACACTACATGGAATCTCAGCTTCATATGAGAAAAATCATCCTTGTTCTCAAATTTGTTCACAACCTTGTATTGAGTAGTGAGAAACATCATCTCATTGATAGGAAAATCAAGCTGATTCATATCTAAGTTCTCAATTGCATAACTCTTTCTTAGCTTTTTCTCGAATTTATACATTTCATTATATGCAACTCTTGCTTCAATGTTTTCATAACTGTGCAATTTAAGTGGATCACCTTTGTTTATTGTAGGTGGATCATTTGCACGAAGTATCAAAATACTCTGAATATGACGTTGCTTTTCCATTTCCGCTTCAATTTTTGCCTTTCTTTCTTCTTTCGACTTTTCAAGAAGAATTGTTTTCCCTTTGTCTAAAGTGTTTGTTGTTTCCTTGGGTTTCGAATTACTACCCTCTTTAGCAGTTGATCCAATTACAATGCCTTTTGAGATTGGTCTTGTAGTAACAACAGTTGATAGTATGGGTTCAGCTTGTCAAAATATTGGTTTTGAACTGGGAATGCGAGTTGTAAAAACTTTGCCAACTACTTTCACTTCTTCATTTGTAATTCCGGATGCACCTTCTCCTTTACCAACATTCACCTTTTCTCCCCCTTTCACCCCTGTAAAAACGGGTGGGGCGTTTGTTGGTAAGACATTGGCAAACTGACACAAATGAGTCAAAATTTTTAGAATTACAGCTTCAAAATAACGAAACTTCTGATCAATAAACTCAGGTGTAAAAAGGGATGAGGAACTAGGTTTCGAAACAATGCCCTTCAATTCTTCAAGTAGAGAAGTAACATTTTCAAAAGTTGTAACATCAGCTGTTGCATTCTCATCAAATTTATGATCAAAGGATTGATGAGTTTTAACGAATGTTGTAACAGCATCCGCGATAATATCAACTTTCTCAAGTAAAGAAGAGTATTTGGTATCCATCTCATGAAACTCTTTGGATACATCAACCTTCAGTTCTTCAATCTTGTGATTGACATTCTCATGAACCGTTTTAACATCTCGTACAAACAGAACATGATGTTCCTTTGCAATCCTTTTCAAATCCTTGAGCTCATCCTTAAACGTCGAAGAGGCAGACTTGACTCGCAACTCGTTACATTTATCCATGGAATCAAGCTTTTCGAAAAGACGAGATTCAGATTCATTAATCATCTTCTCCACTCTCTTGAATAATCGAACTTCTTGAGCTTTAAGCATCACATCAATTTCAATACTTGAGACATAATTCTTACCCCCTACATCTGCTTGGGATTGAAGTACGGAATTGAGCTTTTTGTTTAGAATCTTGAACTGTTTCCTGGACATTAACATATGATATGGGATATCATCTTCTCCGGGATCAAATTCTAAATCAGCAAATGAACCTCCAAACCCTCCATCATCAGTATCATCATCGTTAAGAGGTTTAGGTGGGTCAGTGGATTAGGATGAAAAGAGAGAACTGATGGGATGATCAATGACCATATCAAAAGTAGGAGAATGAGTGGTTGGAGCAATAGAGGTGATTATTGGTGGTAAAGAAGTGTCAGTTTGAACCGTATCAGTTTTAAGAATACCTTGATAAACAACAAGATGTTCATCATTTGAAACTCCTTCACCCATATTGACATTTACATCCGTATTAGGTACGTGTGTAAAGATGCCTGAGGTTCGAACCTCCTCATAAAATGATTCAGTTAACGAAACCTCGGGTGGTATGTCCAAGTCTTCACAGGAATCGACACTTGTGTGGATGCACCAAATATAGTGGTTGTGTCTATTATCGAAGTTTCCACAGAGCAACTTCCAATTCCTGTCATGACGAAAGTTGACTTGGCAGGTGAGTTCAATGGAGAAGAAGGATTACCAAATGGAGAATCAGGAAAAATGTCATCGTCTTCATCAACTTGAAGAATCAACTTTCGCTTCTTTGGCTTCTTGGTCTTGCGAGAGATATGCTTGGCAACATCCTCAGCCCTGCGCTTCTTTGATGATAGTGACACAGGTATAAGAACTTGTCACACCCCCGAAACAGACGGTGGAAACGTCCGATGGCTCACGTGACTTAAATTGAATATCATCACAATGAATATACATGAATCATAACATCATCATGCATCAATATATTACAACTGGAATTGTTCACATCAAGTACATTGTTTTAACGTTACAAATCCATACAAAAACTATTTGATAGTTTTCAATGACAAAATGAACACACTAACATACTTGGTACTTATTCCTCGGCTTACCTGTTACTTGAGAATACAATTTATTTTGGAAAAAACGGTCAACATAAGGAATGTTGGTGAGTTCATAAGCAATGTTGTGATAAAAATGATTTGTGTAGTTTGTAAAACCCAGAAAATCCGATATTTTCTGAAAAGACCATTGTTTATAAAAAGGTGTGAAGATTCGTACAATATGTATGATGATTTCAAAACATGTATAATTGAAGAACTTAGTATTAAACATACAAGTGAAAATGTTGAACTTCCCCAGAAAACCCGATGTTTTCCAAATATATAAAATACAGTGATTTCTCAAATTGTTATACCGCAACAATGAATGATTTTGATTACTCTTCCTTGATTACTCGGGCGGTGTTGGATTAATTAAGGGTTATGAGTCGTTATAATCATGCATTAGTAATGACTAGTTATAACTACAGTTTACGAACGATCCTTAGAGGCGTCGTCCTTTATCACTCACTTAATCCAACCACCTTGATTACTCTCGATCATCAACCTGAATCTATTTATCTTGTTTACTCATAAGCCTAGCAAACGAGGAAAAGAGGAGTACAAGTCTTGCTACTTCCGTGAGTTTACTTACTGGCGATACTATTGGATCACTAGGGCCCAATAGCACTTAAGAGCCATTGAAGGTCCCTTTATATGGAATTGGGTCATAGAAGGCCCAATAACATACAATCATTATCCCTTGGGCCCAAAGATCATGTTAATGGACTTGCAAGGTCCAACACGCATGATTTGAAACTTTCAAGCCCAAGTGTCGAATGTTTACTTGTATTAGGTATCACATATCTACTGGAGAGTTCGATTTAACGATTGTTGTTTCGTATCGACTCGAGACCGATCGTTTTGTTTGTAACGATATTTGGAGTTATACGTGTATTTGTCTTTCGATTTTTGTAAACCGTAGATTAGTATTTTTGACTCAATATTCTATAAATAAAATAATTGGTTTAAAAATAGTGATTTGCCTTTTCAGCCCTTGTCTTTTGTAAAATAACAAATGTAGTCCTTAATATAAAAGAAAAGTCATTTTAGGTCCTTAAAACATTTTCTTGACACTTTTGCATCATAGATTTGTTGAAATTTTTTGTTAACAGTTTCAGCCCTTCCAGAATGATATTTTCCGGTTAAAGCCCAACTTTTTGCAATTTTTACACTTTTAGCCCAAAATCCAAAAACTTTACATTTTTTTATCCTTTTTGGAAATGAAAACCATCTTTAACCCTTGAAATAGTTTTGTTACACTTTTTATCCCCTGTTTTGAAGAATTTACTACTTCAGCCCTTTTAAATGTCATATTTTCACAATTTTGGGCTTATTGGGCCGAAAGCCCAAAAATTAGCCCATTAAGCTACAGATTTACATTTCAAGTACTTTGAAAATTTTGATATTCAGAAAAACAATTAAGTTAACTGTTTTGACTCTTTAATCCTTAAGAAACCGTGATTTGGCAACCTTTAACCTAAATTTTGTATTTTTGACAATTTAAGCCCAAGAATGGACTTTATGTTGAAATATGTTTATCATAATCTTATAAGTTATTATTCTTGACTTTTGGGTGCAAAATAACTTAGATAATGTTTGTTTTCTTTCTTATGTCATAGATCTCGTGATATCACCCCTTTTTGGTTACATGTTCATCACAAAAACACATAAAATCATACATACATGCATAAAATCACACATAGCGTACGCATACACATAGATCTACACATTTTCTTGTATTCTCCCCCATAAAACTTATGAAAACCAAAAAGAGAGGGGTATGAAGCTCACCTTGAGTTTGTGGTTTCGGTTTTGAAGAAGAATGGAAGAAGTTTGATGCAAAATCTCGGCCTAGTAAGCTTCTTGGAGGATCTTTGGCTTAGATGTTCTCTAAGATGCAAGATCACGAGTTTGAATAGATTTAAAAGAGATTTTTGATGAAATGATGTAGTGAGATCATGGATTCAAGTACCAACTTACCTTGAATGATGATTTTTGTGGAAGAAAATCCTTGAAAAGCCCTTAGATCTCGAAAATTTGATGAAGAATGAAGAGAGTTTCTTTGTGAGTGTTTAAGTGAAATGTGTGTGTGTGTGTTTTTTCCCTTGGCCGAGAGTAATATGAAGAGAAGAAAAAGAGAGAGAGTTGCATGGATGTATGAGAGAGAGCTTGGATGTTTCAAGTGTAATGCCTAGTTATCCATAAAATAAAAATGAGGTGGCACAAAAGTAAACTCTTCCTTCCTCATGTTTTGTGGTTGGGCCGAGAATTAGAGAAAGAGAAGGAAATTTTGGGCCTTTGGTGTTTAATCCATATTATGGCCCAATTAGATGATTCTTGGCCCAAAATAAATCAAGAAATGATTTTATGGCCTATTAGGGCTAATTAGGTTAGTTATGGCCCAACAAGGTCCATTAAGGTATTTTATTTCATTCTAGGCCCAATATGGCCCAAAATAATAAAATAAATGGAAGTGGGTCCAATTAGAGCCCATTCAAGAGTTTTAAGCCCAAGATAGTCAAATTGGAAGCTTATTGGCCCATTGGGCCCAATAAGGAAATCCTAGTCCAAAATGGACTTAAACCGGGATTTCTAGGGTTTCCAATTCTTTGTTGACTATTTGCAGTGCTTGTATGATGTGTTTGATTGAATTTTTTGTTGTTATTGAATAAGCATCATACATGCTTTCACATCGTTGGTTCACATTTGTTATCATTTTTCAATGTTTAGAAGGCATCAAAATTCCTAGTTGTGACAGAATCCCCCCGTAAGAGGGAATTTCATCCTAAAATTCTTTTGAAAGCTAGATTTGAGAATACGTGAATACGTGGGGGTACTTCTGCTTCATCTGTTCTTCGCGACTCCATGTGAATTCTAGCCCACGCTTCGCGTTCCACTGTACCTTCACAATCGGAATGCGACTTTGCTTAGTACGCTTCACCTCCCTGTCCATGATTTCGACTGGTTCTTCGACAAACAGGAGATTCTCATTGATTTCAATTTCTTATAAAGGAATGACGAGGTTTTCGTCGGATAAACATTTCTTTAGATTGGAAACATGAAATGCGGGGTGTACACTGCTGAGCTCAGCGGGTAGCTGCAGTCTATACGCCACTGGACCAATTCGGGAAAGAATCTCGAAAGGTCCAATGTATCGTGGATTCAATTTTCCCCGTTTTCCAAAACGAATAACCCCTTTCCAGGGAGAGACTTTTAACAACACCCGCTCCCTGACTTGAAACTCCAAGGGCTTTCTCCTTTTATCAGCGTAGCTCTTCTGTCGGTCGCGTGATGCTTGTAGTCGAGCTCTGATTTGAACTATCTTTTCCGTTGTTTCACATATGATCTCCGGTCCCGTTAACGTCTTGTCTGATGTTAGTTCTTTAGCTAGCTGGGTGTCACCTACCTCATCCCAACACAATGATGATCTGCATTTACGTTCATACAACGGCTCGAAAGGAGCAACTTTGATGCTCGTGTGGTAACTGTTGTTGTACGAGAATTCGACTAAGGGCAAGTAGGTATCCCATGACTTCCCAAAGTCTATCACACATGCGCGAAGCATATCTTCAAGTCTCTGAATGGTTAATTCAGTTTGACCATCCGTTTGTGGATGATAAGCAGTGCTCATGTCGAGATGTGTTCCTAGAGCTTTTTGAAGTGATTGCCAAAAACGCGAAGTGAATCTACTATCTCTATCTGAGATGATAGACACTGGCACTCCGTGGAGTCTCACAATTTCCTTGATGTATATCCTCGTCAACCTCTCCATTTTGTAGGATTCATTTATTGGCAGGAAATGAACGGATTTCGTCAATCTGTCGACTATTACCCATATGGTGTCCAATCCATCTGATGTCTTGGGTAGTTTGGTCACAAAGTCCATAGTAATCCTCTCCTATTTCCACTCGGGAATTTCTGGTTACTGTAATAGTCCCGAGGCCTTCTGATATTCCACCTTTACTTTAGCGCAAGTAATGCATTTGCTAACATAGGTGGCAATCTCTGCCTTCATGTTAGGCCACCAATAGTGTTGCTTAATGTCCAAGTACATTTTGTCTGAACCCGGATGGATGGAGTATCGCGTCTTGTGGGCTTTATTCATGACTACCTCTCTGAATCCCCCAAGTTTAGGGACCCAAATGTGGTTCATGAAATAATATGCTCCGCCCTCTTTCACTTCGAGATTCTTTTCCATTCCACGTAATACTTCGCTTGTTTTGTTCTCTGCCTTCATGGCATTGAACTGGGCTTCCCTGATATGAGAGGTTAAGTGCGATTGGATGGTTATCGAGAGAGTTTTCACACGATGATTTGAGTATTCTTTTCGACTCAAGGCATCAGCTACCACGTTAGCCTTGCCTGGGTGGTACTTGATTTCACACTCATAATCGTTTAGTAACTCAACCCATCTTCGTTGCCTCATGTTCAAATCTTTTTGATTTAGAATATTCTGGAGGCTCTTGTGGTCCGTAAAAATGGTGCACTTTATACCGTAAAGGTAGTGCCTCCAGATTTTCAAGGCGAAGACCACAACTCCCAACTCCAGATCGTGGGTTGTATAATTCACTTCGTGTGTCTATAGTTGTCGTGATGCATAAGCTATCACCTTCCCATGCTACATAAGTACACAACCTAAACCCTGATTCGACGTGTCGCAGTATACTACGAAATGTTCTGTTCCTTCTGGTAATGATAGCACCAGCGCACTGTAGAGTGCTTGCTTCAGAGTTCGGAATGTAGCTTCTTGCTTGTCCGTCCATTCGAAGGGTACGCCCTTTTGTGTAAGCATGGTAAGTGGCTTGGCTGTCTTAGAGAAATTTTGGATGAACCTCTTGTAATAGCCTGCGAGACCTAAGAATTGTCGAATTTCCGTGGGTGTCATTGGGATCTCCCATCCTTCAATGCATTTTACCTTAAAAGGATCTACATGGATTCCCCCTTGGCTAACGACATGACCCAAAAAGTTCACACTATTGAGCCAGAACTCACACTTAGAGAGTTTTGCGTATAGCTTTTCGGTTCACAGGGTTTCCAGGATTTGTCGAAGATGTTGGCCATGCTCTTCTTCGCTTCGAGAGTAAACTAGAATGTCGTCAATGAAAACAATGACAAAGTTGGCGAGGAATGGTTAGCAGATTTGATTCATTAGGTCCATGAATGTGGCAGGGGCATTCGTTAGACTGAAGGGCATTACAACAAATTCATAATGTCCATAACGAGTTCGGAAAGCGGTTTTGGGGATATCATCTTCCCGGATCTTGAGTTGACGGTAACCAGATCGCAGATCTATTTTAGAGAAGTAACTTGCTCCTTGGAGCTGGTCAAATAGATCATCGATTCGCGGGAATGGATAGCGATTTTTTACGGTGAGCTTATTTAGTTCTCTGTAATCAATGCACATCCTAAAAGATTCGTCCTTCTTCTTGACAAAGAGAACTGGAGCTCCCCATGGTGAGAAACTGGGTCGGATGAATCCTTTGTCCAAAAGTTCGCTGAGTTGACTGGACAATTCTTGCATCTCCGCAGGAGCTAATCGGTAAGGCGATTTAGCGATGGGAGTGGCTCCTGGCACAAGTTCAATTCGAAATTTGATTTGTCTTTCTGGGGGTATCCCCGGAAGATCATCAGGGAAGACATCCGGGAATTCGCGAGCTACTGGGATGTCTCGAACATTGACCTCTTCTTTGGATTTGTCTACTATATGAGCCAAGAACGTCAAGTCTTTCCTTCGCAGATACTTCTATGCCTTGATGCACGAGATAAGACGAAGGTTCGTGCTGGGTTTGTCTCTGTATATAATTAGGGTTTCGCGATTTGGAAGGGGAAGACGAACGTCCTTCTCATGACACATAACTTCGACATGGTGGGGGCTTAACCAATCCATGCCAATAATCACATCGAAACTCCTAATGGAAACATGCATTAAGTTTATTTGAAAGACGTGATGATTTAAGGCTAGGGTACATCCGATATAGATTTCCCTGGTAGATTCTGTTTTCCCATTAGCCATTTCCACTGTGAAGGTTTCATCGATCTTTTAGGGTTGTTTTTTTAACAAGTGTTTAAATTTATTGCCCACAAAACTTCGCTCTGCTCCGGTATCAAATAGGATGCATGCATAAGTGTGGTTTAGGAGAAACGTACCGGTAACAATAGCGGGATCCTGAACCGCTTCTCCCTGACCCATAGCTAGCACCCTTCCTGCTACTCTGTTCCCAAGGTTGTTGGTGTTGGGGCAGTTTTGATGGATATGCCCAGTCTTTCCACATCCATAGCAGGTGGGGCTTGCCCCTGTGTTATTGCCGCTATTGTTGTTGTTGTTGTTGTTGTTGTTGCTGTTGTTGTTTCTTTGTTGTTGATTCTAGGGAGGATAGGTTCAACAATACCTTGCTGTGTGACCCTTCCGATTGCAACTGGTGCAATGCATTTCTCTGCATTCTCCATTATGGTGGAGACCGCACTTGTTGCACTTTGGAAGAGTTCCAGACTACTGCCTAGGAGCACTTGGAGCAGCTGAGGCTGGAGCATGTGGTGTGGATGGAACTTGGGTGGTTGCAGCATTGACTGTCACTGTTTTTTGCTTCTTGGACGATTCCGAGCCTTGACGTCCCTTCCTCTTGTTGTTCTTTCCTTTCTTGTTGTGACTTTTCTTCTTAACTTCAGCCTCCACCGGCTTCTCACCCTTCTTGTTGTTGTGATCGTACAGTTTCTTGGCCAATCTCTTGGCACTGTCGAAGGTTTCGGGATTTGCAGCTATCACATTTCCTTGGATTGGGGAGGTTAGTCCCCAGATGAATCGTTCAATTTTCTTTCCCTCCGAAGTGATCATGCCAGGGCACAACAGAGATAGTTCACTAAACCTTGATATGTATACGTCAATGTCGGAATTTCGGACGGTGAGATTCCACAGCTCTTGTTCCACCTTTTGGATTTCGCCTCGCGGGCGGTACTCGGCCATCGGCATTTCTTTCATCTCTGCCCATGGCATGGAGTTGGCTATGGGAAGAGTCATAACTTCTATGTGTCCATTCCACCAAGTGAGAGCTTGGTCAACGAAAGTGCATGCGGCAAACTTCACCTTCATCTCCTTAGGGCATTCGAATATCTCGAACACCGATTCCACCTTCTCAATCCATCTTTTCAGGGTTAACATTCCTCCAGTGCCGTTAAAATTTTGTGGCTTGGCATTGGTGAAATCCTTTTAGGAGCACGTTTTGGTAGGTCCTTGATTTATCCTGTTGTTCGAACTTCCAGCCCCTTGTCCATTGACTCCTCCATTGTTCCCTTGGTGAATTTGTGCCATTGTTGCGGTGACCGCAGCAGATACAGCTGCTTGGAATGCAGCTGAGTTGACTTCGGGTGGGGTTGGCCCAGGGTTTCCGTGGGTTGGTCGTTGAGGCATCTTTCTTTCATGCAATAGAAAGATGTTGAGTGCCTATGGTTTTTGTGAGATTGTGATCCTATAAACTAGGTTTGTGGCACAAACTTAAGCAATTTCACAAATTAGCATACAATCATGGATATATAACACATAGCAGATTACAGCATCTCAGTCATTTCTCCAATGACTTCATCCCTCTCATGCTCAGCTCGCATTGCTCGTGCTTCCATGGCAAATAGCTGTTGCCGTAGGGCGGCAATCTCAGCTTCTGGGGAGGTGATTCTCCCTTGCGGGATTCACTGGTGGGGCGGGGTGGTCCTGCTACGCCTTGCTGACACGTGTTGTGGCAAAGTCCTCGCCGGAGTCTTGTTCTTCCTCCATGTCGTCCTCAGCCTCATCGAACTCATAGTCAGTGTCCGTGTACTCGTCAGGACCCACGTCGTGTGCTCCCCCTTGATATCCTTCAGGCTCATCTTCAATCATCCCGTGAGCCACTAATACCTGATGAAACTGAATGCCCTGGTGCTCCCCTTCCATGGTGACTGAGAGGAGGTATACGAATAAACTATCAATACTCCTATCACGCTTCAATTATTGTATAGATTGAGTTGATGCTCTCTTCTTGGTGATAAAGGGGTATGTTTTTAGGTTTTCTTACCATCGCGATTTCCTTGGGACATGTGATAGTTGTACCTCGGAGGAAATGTAGTTGATCAGGCTACATCCACTCCTTGATACGACTATGAACAGTCCCGGCTTAACCGAGATGCTAGCATTATCTTGTTTGGTTTGGTATTATGTTTTTTTTCCTGTATCACATAAGTAAAGATGTTTTATCGTTGTGTTTTATTTGTTTTGTTTTGTTCAGAGTTGTTTTGGTCCCTCTTTGGTTTATAGTTGCATATCAATATGTGGTTAGATATGCCAGATCACTATAAACAGAGCTCTGATACCAACCTGTCACACCCCCGAACCAGACGGCGGAAACGTCCGAGGGCTCGCGTGACTTAAATTGAATATCATCACAATGAATATACATGAATCATAACATCACCATGCATCAATATATTACAACTGGAATTGTTCACATCAAGTACATTGTTTTAACGTTACAAATCCATACATAAACTATTTGATAGTTTTCAATGACAAAACTGATGGGTTTTAGCCATAAGAACATCCTATATGCTCATACAAACCCTAATGCTTGGATCTAGGTTTCTCTATTGTACATGAAGTTCATCCAAGACTGCAAACCCTAGATATAATATATGATAATCAATATAAAATATGAATTAGGGTTTAGATCATACCTTGATTGTTACGTAGCAATAACAATCTCGAATCCTTCTTGTATTGACTTTAGAAAGCTTAGAGTCACAAATGTCACTCCTCTAATGGTTCACAAACACCAAGAGCAAGAGGATGAAGAGGAGAAGAGAAGGAGGTTGCCCAAAACATGTGGAAACCCTAGAGAACAAGTTCACCACGTTTTTGGGGAAGGGTTCTTTAAATAGTGAGGCTATTAGGGTTATCTAACAAGGAAACCCTAATTTGGATGCTTAGGCCCTAAGCAACCCATGAACCCCTTTTTAATAAGCCTTGGACGATTTCTAATGGGTTTCCCCATAGAATTCGTCCAACCTTATATTATAAGGTAATCCATAGCCCAATTGCAATTATCTTATAATTACAATTCCAGCCCCTTAAGTTTAATTAATCTCTTTTAGCCACAAACTTAATTCTTATTAATTATTGACTAATATTAATTAAACAATATGATTTCTCCTTTAATATATTATTCTCATAATATATTAATAAATCATATTTAATCCTTTCTATCCATAATTTATCCTATCAAGTTGCTTTGGTGAAGGCAACCCAAAAGGACCATGCACCATCGGGTCAAGTACATACCAAAATAGTTATGGACTTAGACACTAATCAAACAGTCTCCCACTTGGATAAGTCTAATAACTATTCTGCATATGACTTCAGATCCTGATTTGCAATCGTAGCTTTCTAAAGCCGTTGTCAACTCTGATCTTATCAGATACGCGTGTCCTTTAGATAAGGGATCATATATCCCTCCATTCTAGATATCGTATTGACTGAGACATGGATCTAAATCATTCTCTCTGTCTATGTGTTGTGTCCTGAATTCAGATTTATGACGACTGACAACAGACTACAATTGAACACATCAATTTAGTCCCGGCTTGGCCAAGCACTTAGGTACCATCACTAAATCATCGAGGGGTCCACATATATCGCTTTTATCCTATTTAGATAAAAGGAACGAATAAAATTTGACTCAATGCTCGCTTGCACTCACTCACCAAATCACACACAACAATATGTTTTATAACACCAAGTTACTGGTGCGTTTACATATTATCAATGTGCAACCGACTCGCAAGATACAACTCACACATCTCGGTTTCAAGAATATAAGATATTATCGTCTCTCCAATCACTCGTGATAAAATCCATGAAGTGATCCAAGTGAGCGTGGGTTTAATCCAATGCTCAAATCATATTCATAAGCACTCATGAACGTTGAACATTTGCTTATGTCTAATGCTCTTTAGACAATCCACACACCAATTCACGACAGTCTTCATTCGTACCTACTTCCAACATACGAACGACTGTGGCCCGTTCAAATAATTTGACTGTTCTGAACCAATTAAATTATTCAGGAAGTCAAAACATGCAAAGTGAAACACAAGAATAATACTAATCCCATATGGTCTCAAACCTTTGAGTATAAATAAAACACCTTTTATTTATCACCATATCGATTACTCATTATTTGTTGTTTCGGGTAATCAACTTCTTACTTGAATTATTACCACACTTGTCCCATGCTCTTAGCATGCACACAATGTTTACCTATGGTTCTTACTTTGTGAAATAGATCAAATGAACACATTACCAATCATACTCATTTCACAACTGCCAATCCTTTCTACAAGTGAAAGAATATCAAATTCTTGCTACTTATAGAATATGCTAGATTCTAACATTTTATGCAATGATCCTTTTGTAATATCATTGCACTAAAGTCACAATAACTATTGCCAATGAAATTACAAAGTCCTCTATCAGAGATTGTTACAAGACAATTCCATAGATGTGATGTCTCTCACTCAAGGTACATTCCTTTGAACATCCTTTTGCATAAAAGTTTCTAATCTAGACATAGATTCTCAATATCTAACTCCCAATATGGAAACCTTTCCATACTTACCATATGACAACTCATTCTTAATAGAATCTTATCTATTCTTAATAATGTCGATATGGTCCATCCAATACTATACTTCCAACTACTCACAAGCGACCAATCCTTGGCGAACTTTGGATTGTCCTTTGATAGTTGTTTATTTATCTTAGTCAAAACCTATTCTTGTCCTTTTCCCTCTAAATGCGCTAGACATTTGGAAAACTTTTAGAATAGTCAAATATTATAGCATTTTCAATCGATCCTATACCCGAAGCGTATGGGACACGATGCATAATGTCTTACATAAAGATTTGATACTTTATCAATCTTCTGCCATAATATTTTACGTGCTACGTTCTCACAATTCGAAATATGAAGAGGAATGACGTAATCATAATCGAAATTTAAGAATACACTATGTATCCTTGATTAAATTTATTAACATTCCACAACCTAATCTTTTAGATTTGAAATGAAGCATAATATTCTCTCCCTTAATTATAGCATAACAACTTTACATCCTTACTACTTTGAAAATTATGACTCTTGTTTTCTATAATTAATATTGCTAAATTGCAATACTTGCCTTAATAATCATACAATCATAACATTTATGCTCCCACTATCATGATGATTATTATAAACATAACACTTATGCTCCCACTAGCTTTGACATGTATTCAGAAACCAACTTAACTTCCAGAAAACAATACTTATTGAATTTCTTAAGTTCATGTTTCTAATACCTAATGCTTTGATAATCCTTTATCTAAGCTTATACACCTTTCCTTTAGATAGCTCATATGTGTGTCTAAACAATTCGAATCATGGAAAGGGATACCGTAACCATAATCGAATTCGAGAATTCAATTATCACAATCACTATCTTCTTAAAATCTCTTTTAGTGAAAGTATTTCCTCACAGTCATTTTCATGAAGGAGGGAATCTTATGACACTTAGATTTTAGTGGTGTATGTGTTCCTATTCATGTGAATTTGTCAAAACCAAAGTTTACGACAAATTCAAACTCATATGGACCGAACTTTCTCAATCTTGATTTCTTGCCTTATCGTAACACGGCTGCCCACCATGTCTTCCAAGTAGTCAAGCAGCTCACCCTTTCCTATCAATGTAATTTTTCATTGATCAAGGTTCTTGCCTTTTATGCCTTCAAATGAGAACTCATAGAACTCACATGCATAATTAACTCAATTGGAACGGCACAGAAACAAGATAGTTTCAACACGATAGGTTGTAAACCTCAACTCGTGTGCTAGTGATGATCAATAAGGTTTATTAAGACTCCCACTGACTCCTTGACATATAAGATTCTTTTGTCAATGAACATTTCTTGACAAACGAATATTCAAGAGTTAGTGTAGTTTTTATCAAGACAAAACATTTCATAAAATTGGTCCTAGTTGGTCTTTGTCTTATCCAAGACATCACAACTTTCCAATTTCAAATGTACGAAAATAAGAAAATCCTTTTTCCAAATTCTACACTTGATGAATGTTAAAAACCTTCTTGAGACTTGTCACTCAATGTCATAATCTTAACTCTAAGACTTGTTTTTGGAACGAAGTATGATTGACTTCTTGATTTAACCATTTCTTCAATTCCTGATTCCTCTTTCTTAGACATACAATTGCACAAAGATTCATTTAGAGGATCAATTAAGATATGGTTCTTAATCATTAAGACCTATCATAAAGCATAAAAGGTACTCTCCATTCTTCTTAGAATAGAGAAACATTTATCTTTCTGCCTACTTGATTCTTCTTATTCGTTCTGCTATTGATTTAAACCTTTTCAATCAATTCAGAATTACACTTAATCTTGTAAGTATAATCATATTTACTAAACCTTTAGTAAACCATGACGAATGTCTTGTTACTCTTGTGGTGGACTTGATCAACACACAACTTTGTGTACTCGATCTCCTAGTCCTTCACTTGACACTTGTCAACGAATTAGTCTAATTTCCAAATATGAAATTTCTCATTCATCGTGCAACCAAGTTGCATGATTCCAAGTGTCTGTCCAACTGAAACTTGGCCGATGAGAAACTTTCCCTATTTGGTAAATTCTTGACCTTTCCACAAATAACATGATTAAGAATCACATCCATTTGTTGTAGAAATATGCAAGCATCAATTTTTTCATATCGATTTCATTGCAAGGAAATAAATAAATAAATACGTCAAACAAACTTTATTTTATTCATAACAGCAGCGGAAAACATTTGTCCTTACACTGCAAAATCAACTGAAAAACTATGTAATCAAATATTCCCAACAATTCTATCATAACTTTCTAAGCTCAAAATCTAATCTTCAAGTCCATGCGATCGAGATCCATTTCTTTGTGATTAGACTCATTTTGCTTTTTCATCAAGCTTCCTCTCTTTTCATTGATCCTGCAAAACATTCAAATGCAATCTTATCACATTATATATTAAGAATCAATGAATATGAACTTAATGGAGTTAGATAGTGGATTTTACCTGAAGCACAGCCATACTCTTTGACTCTCCCATCTTCTGGACTCTTCAGGCTCTTAGGGAAGACTTGTATTCAACGCCCTTTCTCTTGGCAGCAAACGCAGGTCAGTTCTACTAGAACGCCCTCGGAAGCATGGTTGGTTGACTTTCCCAACAAATACGCTCCATTGCTTAGCCAAATGATTTTTGATTCAGCAGCAATGAGCATGTAAGTTAAGTCAATGAGGCTTGCGTCATGATCCATCATATAATACTTTCTTTTGAACTCATTATATGATTCGGGAAGTGACTGAAGAACCCAATTCATAGCCAACTTATCCGGGAATGACGCACCCAACATTTTCAACCTATCGATGTGTGATTTCATTCCTAGAACGTGGGCACACACAGGTTTACCATCTTCATGTTTCATTTCCAATAGGGCTTTAGTGACATTGAATCTTTCAATTCTTCGATCTTGTGGGTTAGGGAGAATAACGGGACGAGGTGGAGGAAGTGAAGCATGATTTCTTGTTCCTCGATCGAATCGTGGAATATCATCTTCACGTGGAATGCTTGTTCCACGGGATTTGGGAAGACCATAGTTGTCGAACTTTGACATCTACAAAACGGGAGGAAACAAATTCAAGTTAGTTGATCGATTGAGTCCTTAATAAATCACCCAAATGAGATATTAAGGCTAGGACCCAACACAATATTCCACAACTCAGGAGAGGGATGCCGTAACCCAAATTACAAAACATTAAAGGTAAGTGAAGTACGATTCACTAATTTTCCACCATGAAAAACGAAAAATAGATTAAGTCTTAAATGTATTGAAAACTCCTAGATCCTTTGAGATTCATTGAAACTTTTCAATGGCATGTTTAAATCTCGATATTGATGGGTTTTGAGCATTCTAACACTTCCTAAGTGTACATGCAACCCTAATAACATTGGATCTATGTTTGTCTAATTATCATGCAAAGTTGAATTCCAAGGTTATATTCCTATCTAGCATACATGGGGAACAATTTCTAACTTGAATGAAAGATAGAATAACTTACCTTGTTGTTGCTTATGTTCCTTGAAACCTTGTGAGCCTAGCACCCCAACTGTGATACCTCAATCACACAACACCAAATGCTCTTGGAAATACTTTTGAGAGAATACACACTACTTGAAATCGGCCTAGCCCTCTTGTTTCTTATGTGTAACCGATTTTGGTGGAGAATGGGACTTTTATATAGTGTTGACACATCTAGGGTTACACCATGTAAACCCTAATGTGTCATGACTCTTCATTTCCATGACCCATGGGTTTGTAACTCCCATGGAGCATCCATGGAGCATCCTATGGGTAGAACCCAACTTGATAATCCATGGAGCCTCTTAGCCCACTATACAAGATATGAATGATTTACATAATCAACCCATATATTTAATTAGTTATCTTTTGATCACTTAATTAATTCCAAATTAATTCTTTGATCAAACTAATCAAATAATATTATTAATATATTAGAACTTATAATATATTAATAATCTCCAAGTGTTATTCCTCTCTTTTAGTCTATCCAATTGCATGGTGCCATGCAACCCAAATGGACCATGCCGGGTCGGGTCAAGTACTTACCCGAAATAGTTATGGACTTAGACACCTTATCCAACTGTCTCCCACTTGGATAAGTCTAATAACTATAACTCCAGTACTTCAGGAACCGACCGGCAATCGTAGCTCTTTCAAGATCTCTCGGAACTGAGAAGATGTTGATACGCCATTTAAGATAAGTGATCATATAATCCTCTGTTCTAGATATCAACCGGACAAATACATGGAACAATGTCTTACTTATTGTCCAACAGTTTGTTTCCCAATTTCCGATTTGTTTGACAAAGAACTTAATTGAACACATCAACTTAGTTCTGACCGGGCCCGATACATAGGTCAAAACAAAATCATCGAAGGGCCCGGATATCAGCTTCTAATCCAAGAAGGAACAGATAAACTTCGACTCATATGTTTATTCTACCACTCATTGAATTATACACAAAAGCACGTTTTATAACATCGAGTTACCAATGCGTTTTCGTACAATCAATGCATAACCAACTTGTATGTAACAAATCATATCTCTAGGTTTGAAGACTTATATGATATTACCGTCTCACGATCACTCGAGATAAATTCCATGAAGTGATTCTAGTGAGCGTGGGTTGAGTCCAATGCTCAGAACTTATGAGCACTCATGATTTTTGTAGCCTTGTCCAACACCTTAGACCTCTGCAACCAATCATGACAGTCTTGATTCATACCTACTTCCGACATATGACCGACTGTGGAGGTTTGAATAATATGTTATACCAAACAAAATTATTCTGGAAGTCAAAACATGCAAAAGAAATATAGTAAACGATCGACAAGAGATAGCAACACTTTACTCATAAATAAAACACCTTTTATTCATCATCTAATGTCAATTACACTTTACAAATTTCTAGGTTATCTAACTACTAAATCTAATATCATCCTTCAGCCCTATGCTCCGAGCATGCTGGAGATGCTTAACCCGAGTCAGTCCCTTCGTGAGGGGATCTGCTGGGTTCTCATCCGATGATACCCTCTTTGCCATGAGGAGTCCTTCTTCTATCCGATGTCTGATAAAATGGTATTTTCTGTCGATGTGTCTGGATCTCCTGTGATCCCTTGGTTCCTTGGCTAAGGCAACAGCACTTTCACTATCACAGAAAATTTCCATTGGCTCTTTTATAGCTGGTACAACTCCAAGGTCTCCAATGAAGTTCTTCAGCCATATCGCCTCCTTTGCCGCCTCGCTAGCTGCAATATACTCTGATTCACAAGTTGAATAAGCCACTGTCTCTTTCTTGGAACTCTTCCAAGAAATTGCTCCTCCATTTAGGGTAAAGACCCAGCCCGACTGAGAGCGGAAATTATCCCTATCAGTCTGGAAGCTAGCATCACTATACCCTACAACTCTCAAGTCATCACTCCCACCGAGGGTAAGGACCCAGTCCTTAGTCCTCCGTAGGTACTTGAGGATATTCTTTACCGCAGTTCAGTGTGCCTTGCCAGGGTTTGCCTGATACCTGCTAACCATACTCAGGGCAAAGGCTACATCAGGTCGAGTACACATCATAGCATACATGATCGATCCTACTGCCGAAGCATAAGGTATTCGACTCATTTCTGCTATCTCAGCCTCAGTTCTAGGGCTTTGTGTCTTACTCAATCTGGTGTTACTCTGGATGGGTAACTCTCCTTTCTTGGAGTCCTGCATGCTGAATCTCTTCAGCACCTTATCCAAGTAGGTACTCTGACTAAGTCCAATTAGTCTTTTACTCCGATCTCTCAAGATCCTTATCCCTAGAATATAGGCAGCTTCTCCTAGGTCCTTCATAGAGAAACACTTCCCAAGCCAGGACTTAACTTCCTGCAGAGTTGGGATGTCATTTCCTATGAGTAGTATGTCATCCACATACAATACCAAAAAGCTAACTATACTCCCACTAGCCTTGACATACACGCAAGACTCATCTTCACTCCTGGAAAAGCCAAATTCCTTGACCTTTTCATCAAAGCAAAGATTCCATCTGCGAGGTGCTTGCTTCAATCCATAAATGGATTTCTCAAGCTTACACACTCTATTAGGGTACTCGTTGCTGACAAAACCCTCTGGCTGACTCATGTAAACATCTTCAGCCAACTTTCCATTAAGGAAAGCAGTTTTGACATCCATTTGCCATATTTCATAGTCATGAAATGCAGCTATGGCTAACAGAACCCGAATAGACATAATCTTGGCTACCGGAGAAAAGGTCTCATCATAATCCACTCCAGGAATTTGAGAGAAGCCCTTTGCAACCAGTCTAGCCTTATAAGTGTGTACTTTACCATCCATGTCGGTCTTCTTCTTGAAGACCCATTTGCACCCTACTGTCTTACGACCTGGTACATTCTCAACCAAGTTCCAAACTTGATTGTCATACATGGATTGTATTTCACTGTCCATTGCCTCTTTCCGCTTGGCTGACTCAGAGCCTGCCATGGCTTCCGCGTAACTGCTAGGTTCATCCAGACCTATCAGTGTCTCATCACTGATAAGTGTATCCCCTTTCTGCAGTAATATGGAATCCATAGTAATGCTCAGGAGCATTCCTAACCCTTGTGGACCGCCTCAGAGGTACAGCCTTGTCAATTGGCTCAACAGGAGTTTCCTCCTCAAGTTGAGTGCTAGGGTTTGAAGTTCCTTCACCGCTTGACTCTTGAATTTATTCAAGATCAACTTGCCTCCCACTGTTTCCTTGGCTTATAAACTCTCTCTCTCTAAAGAAAGCCCTCCTAGCTACAAAAACCACATTTTCACTAGGTCTGTAGAAGAGGTAACCAAAGGATTGCTGTGGGTAGCTGATGAAAATACACCTCTCGCTTCGGGGTTCGAGCTTATCATGAGTCTCGCGTCTCACGAAAGCCTCGCAACCCCAAATCTTGATGTGGTCTAGTTTGGGTACTTTACCAGTCCACATCTCGTGAGGAGTTTTAGCAACTTTCTTTGTAGGGACTAGATTAAGGATATGGGCGGCAGTCTCTAAGGCATACCCCCAAAATGAGATTGGTAGCGAAGCTCGACTCATCATGGAACGAACCATATCCAACAAGGTTCGATTACGCTTCTCAGCCACACCATTCAACTGGGGTGTCCTGGGAGGTGTCAATTGTGAGACTATCCCACATTCCCTTAGATAGTCAAGGAACTCTGAACTAAGACACTCACCACCACGATCGGATCGAATCATCTTAATGTTCATGCCTAATTGATTCTCGACTTCCTGTTTAAATTCCTTAAACCTTTCGAAAGTCTCTGACTTATGCTTGATCAAGTAGACATATCCATATCTACTGTAATCATCAGTAAAAGTCAAATAATAACGATTAGCATCCCTTGTGGCATGTTTGAATGGTCCACACACATCCGTGTGTACAATGTCCAAAAAACCTTCACCCCTCTCACACGAGCTTGTGAAGGGTGACTTTGTCATTTTTCCAAGTAAGCATGATTCGCAACTATCATCTGACTTTAGGTCAAATGACTCCAAGACTCCATCCTTATGGAGTTGGCCTATGCGTTTCTTGCTTATATGTCCAAGACGACAATGCCATAATGACGCTTTATCCAAGTTATTATTATTAACAGAATCAATACACAATACATTATTTCCTAAGTTATCAACCACAGATACTGTTTCATACACGCCATCACAAGGTAATGCTTTAAAATAAAGAACATTATTAAAGAAAGCATTAATCGAACCAACTTCATTATCAAATGAAAAGGTGAAACCTTGTTTATATAATGCATGAAAGGAAATAATATTTCTTGCCATTTCTGGCGAATAACAACACTTATTCAAATCTAAACTAAACCCACTACTTAACGATAAAGTATTAACTCCAATCTTGGTGACAGGTAAAGCTTTCCTATTCCCCATGATCAAGTTTATTCTTCCTCGCTCCACATTCTCACTTCTTCTTAGTCCCTGCAAGTCACAACAAATATGAATACCACAACCGGTATCAAGGACCCAAGATTTAGAATGGGGTGAGTTATTAGAAATGATAGTGTAAATACCTGCATGGTTGGGTTTAATATTCCCATCCTTCACATCTTGCTGGTATTTTGGGCAGTTCCGCTTCCAATGTAATTTTTCATGGCAATAGAAGCATTCAGCCTCTTTTGGGTCAGAAGAAGGAGTGACGAAACCTTTCTTGGTTCCACTTGAAGAAGAGCCATCAAGGGTCCGAGCCTTGGTACCCTTAGAAGAGCTCTTTCTCTTCTTCCCTCAACTTTTCCCGATTGCCAAAACCGGAGTAGAATTTGGAGTAGGAGTGTTAACAACCGACTTCCCCTTAAGACCTGTTTCTGCGGTCTTGAGAAGTCCCTGAAGTTTGCTGAGTGTGACCTCTTCCTTATTCATGTGATATGTCATGCGGAATTGATCATAGCACGATGGTAAGGAGTGCAAAATGATATCTATTGCAAGCTCCTCAGGGAAGTTCACATTAAGCTTCAGCAATCGATCCACATACCTTTGCATTTTTTGCATGTGGCTCGTGACGGATTGCCCGTCCTTCATCATGGTTGTTATCATGAAGCAGATGATTTCATACCTCTCTTGTCGTGCACTTTGATGGTATCTTTCCATCTGATCTTGGTGCATTTCATAAGGGTAGAAATCCTCATAAGACTTTTGGAGTTCTGCTGTCATCGTGGCCATCATGATGCATGCCACTTTCGTAGCATCCCTTTCATGTGCCTGAAAGTCAGCGATCTCCTGAGGAGTTGTAGTGGTCTCATCAATCTCCTTAAGCTCCTTGTCAAGGACATATTCTTTGTCCTCGTAGCGGGTAATCATCCTGATGTTTCTGATCCACTCATTGAAGTTGGATCCATCAAAAGTGACTTTCCCACACAAGTTCATAAGGGTAAAGGAGCCATTTGGGTTAGAGCCAGAAGCAACATTGTTTGAAGACATCTGAAGGAAAAGGACAAGATTAGTTTAGATATTTAGAGAGTCCTTAATAAAACACCCAAATGTAATATTAAGGCTAGGACCCAATCACAATATATTATAACTTAGAAGAGGTATGCCATAATCTAAGCTATAACATATTTGAAAGGTAGGTGAATGACGATTCACCAATTTCCACCACGAAAACCGAAATATTAAATATTAGGTTTTTGATTGGTTCTTAGAAATTCCTAGATTCTTTGAGATTCAATGAAGTTTTCAAAGGCATGTTTCAATCTCGAGTGTGCCCTCCAAGTTTTGTGACTGGGATACCGAGGATCACAAAACGAGGTGTGAAGTAACCATGCAAATCACTTGGTACCCTTAAAGTTTATCACTCAATCGATGTGCCGATAAACCACACACGCTCCACCGATACTATAATAAACTTTAAGTAACCCTTTACCTACCTTGTTAAGTCCAAGTTAGTGTGCCGGTTAACCACACACGCTCCACCAACGACTTAAACAAAGTGTAAAGTGTAATTTCATGGATTAGCACCTTATTTACATTTTTCCTAAAGTAACTAAGATTGGGAATTTAATAAAACATTTAGTTACTTTATAATATTCATCATACTTTTAGTGAGAATTTATAAGTCCTTGTCTTACCAGTTCGGCTAACGACCCTCCACCGGTTAAGCAAGCGGTGGGTGAGAGTGGACACCCATTAAGTTGCCATTTTATAGGCAACAACCTTATACCCACCTTATAGACCGGCTTCGTGAATGAGGCGTACTAGCGGTAAGACGACTTTGTTCTTATACATATATATATATATATATATATATATATATATATATATATATATATATATATAATTATTAAATCATAATAATATAAGTATAAGGGTTGAATTTTAACTTTTAAAATTCTAAGGGTTGGAGCTAAAGTTTTT
Organism: Lactuca sativa; assembly: GCF_002870075.4. Lineage (NCBI taxonomy): Eukaryota > Viridiplantae > Streptophyta > Magnoliopsida > Asterales > Asteraceae > Lactuca > Lactuca sativa. Next base: position 53,331,967 of record NC_056627.2, read on the forward strand.
AACATGACTTTACTTGTTCCAAAACTTGAGGGAAAGTTTTGTAAACTTTCAAAACTTTTCATTTCTTGTAACTTATGAGTTTATTAGAGTAATAAAATGAAGACTCTTCATTTTTCTAACTCTTGTGTTCTTTTAATGGTTTTAACTCAAGTGACTTTTGGTTTTACATAACTTGAGGACAAGTTATGGACTCCATTAAAACACATTATGATCAAGAATTAAACTACCACATAGGTTACAAATAATTCCTATGATCATCTAAACATCATAAGATCAAGAACATGAACATGAACACTTTCATGAATCAAAACTACACTTAAAACTTTGTAATTTTGATAACTAGTTGTTGTAAATGGAATAACAAAGACATTACACCATCTAAAACAAGTTTTCAAGTACCAAAACACTTTAGGGTAATGTTTCTAGTCCATTTCCAGCAACTAAAGTCGAAAATCTGCACTCTGTGGCTCCTACTCGCTGAGTGCATGAACCTAATCGGCGAGTAGGTTGAAGATACAAGTGAACTCGGCGAGTCTCCCCATGAACTCTGCGAGTTCATCAGGTAGACAGCAAGTTTTTCGACTTTTTTTCAACTTTTAAGCACAAATAACAAACAAACAAGCCTAGGCTCTGATACCACTGATGGGTTTTGAGTATTCTAACACTTCCTAAGTGTACATGCAACCCTAATAACCTTGGATCTATGTTTGTCTAATTATCATGCAAAGTTGAATTCCAAGGTTATATTCCTATCTAGCATACATGGGGAACAATTTCTAACTTGAATGAAAGATAGAATAACTTACCTTGTTGTTGCTTATGTTCCTTGAAACCTTGTGAGCCTAGCACCCCAAGTGTGATGCCTCAAATGCTTCACACAACACCAAATGCTCTTGGAAAGACTTTTGAGATAATACACACTACTTGAAATCGGCCTAGCCCTCTTGTTTCTTATGTGTAACCGATTTTGGTGGAGAATGGGACTCTTATACTTGTTATGTGTTTATGAGTACTGAATGCTAGATTAGGGCTAAGGATCTTGGAAAATGCATTGTATGCCTGTTATGTGTTTATGAGAACTGTGTGCTAGATTAGGCCTAAGGATCTAAGAAGGATGCCATATATGCCTGCTATATGAGGTCATTGAACCGTATGTTAGAGCTGTTAGTTAGTAGTAAGATAGCCTGATTAGGTTATGCTCGACTTGGTTACTCAATGCACGAATGATTCTTGCTTTGTGCTAAAGGGGTTCTGGCTAACTTTAACTAACTAGTAAGTGAATATGTAACAGTATTCACGAGCTAGTTATGGAAAGGGGGTAGGGACTCCTAGTACAGCTGATGGCGGAGAGTAGGTCGGAGGGTGCCCTAGGAAAGCCTAGGATGAGATTGGTTGGAGAGGGATAATGGTTAAGGGACTTGGTGAAGTTGAGGAAATCCTTGTGGAAAGTACAGATAGATGTGAAAGATAGTATGGGCCCGTACTACTGAAAAAAGAGGATTCGTACTCGAGTCAAGGAGGCCCAAGATGGAACCAAGAAACTTGGGAAGTGTGACACCTCTCAAAAGTATGTATGATCCTGACGTCTATGTGTTTTATTTTCAGTATGTGTGACATCCCCATTCTTACGGTCAGAAAAGACCGATTTTGTTTATGCTTTATGAAAATCAGAGTACGTCTTTTAATAAAAATGTTGCGGAATTTGTTCCCAGAAAAACACGATAAATACGTTATCAAGGCATTTCTGAAGAAACGTATTTTATTCATTTTAAAACATTTGGGATGTGTCATCGTCAATACAGAAACATAGGCATAAACAAAAGTTACATTCATTTACACAATTTATTTATAACTCCTTAATCTCTCAGTGTAATGTAACTTCATATCGACACCTGTGATATAAATAAGTTGAGTGGGTCAGGTTGGGAAACCTGTTGAGTACATAGGGTTTTCAACCCACAATAATATAATTATTATGCTTAAACAATCAAAAAATCATCCCAATTACCCATCCCCATTATCTTCTTTACTCTGAAGGATTTATCCTAAGATTCATCTGTCTTGCATTCGTTTATTCCGAAGTCCCTTGCTTCCAGGGTGATAGGACTGGCACTAAATCCAAAGCTTCTAATGCTCATCCGTAAAGCACTAATTCCATAGCTGCTATAGTTTATTCATTGGGTACTAAATCCTTAGCTACCAGTGTTTATGTAATAGGTACTAAGTCCATAGCTACCAGTGTTTATCTAATAGGTACTAAGTCCATAGCTACCAATTCCTAACAGGTACTAAGCCCATAGCTACCAGTGTTTGTCCAATAATCACTAAGTCTATAGGTGCCGATGTTATTTATTAGGCACTAAGTCTATAGCTGCCAATGTTTACTCACATCAGCTTTTATCTCTCATCATTCATCTACCCATGTCATACCCAACATATTTGTATATATCAAATACGTATACAGTTTAAATCATTTAAAACATTTATAAAAACATTCATCCTACATAGACAACAAGTATTCAGATAATATGCACACGTAGCATGTAGTTTATATAAAATACTTCATATCTATGTGTATGATGAAAGTAACTATGCACTCACCTGAAAAGGTGGTGATTCTGTCCCTGAACAGCGCTTCGTTATCTCAAAACAATTATCCCTCGATAAAACCTAGTATCAATACCACTAGGGTTTAGTCTAACGCTAACCGCGACTAATTAATAGTCTAGCTATTATTATTATTATTATTATATAAGAGTTAAACAAAGTTCTATATAACTCATAATAATAGCCCAAATAATTATCTTAAGGATCTAATAACATTACCATAATTATTTAAAAGCTATATTAAAAATTTCGTATCCATAGCTCACTTACAACGGGTTTTCTTAAAAACCGGGCTTTGCTCGGAGCAGCGTTTCTGAACCGAAAGACCCTTTTTCTCGGGACTCCGGGAGCCTCGGTGCTTCCCTCGGGTGCTAGGGGTTTTACCAAGGGTTTAGGGGGGTTTGGAACTTTAGAGAGAGAAAGTAGTGAGAGAAAGAAGAGGTTTGGAGTGAGGACCTCGGTAGCCTTCGCACTCCCTTTTATAGGCACAACCTTCGGACTGCGCTGCCCGTTCGGAAGAGCTACGCTGGGCGTAGCTTCGAAAAAGGTTGCAAGGAGGCAGAATCTGGGAGGTGCGACATGGTGCTTGTTGGGTCGAGGAGTGTGAGGCATATGCGGCGCGTTCCAAGCTTCATACGCAGGGCATAATGCGAGGGCTGCGTGTCGTGATCCGAAGTGAGTTCTTTGATCAGCATCGGACGGCTGGGACTCAGCCACGTCATCATTATTGCATAAGACTTCGTAAATCCAAGTGCAAACTTTAAAAATTCGTAACTCTCGCGTATGAGCTCCATTTTTGACATTCTTTATATCCACGCGAAGGCGGGAACGTACTCTACAACTTTCATTTAGACTCTGTCGGCTAATTTTGACATTATTTTAAAAGTTATATTATTAACAGGCCGGGACAGGATTGGTCCGTTAAAAAATCATAACTTCTTCATCTGATGTCCATTTTTGTCTATCTTTTTATTGTTATGCTACAAATAATGAGGTCTTCGATTCTCGTTTAGGTTGTGTCGGCTAAAACCGCTCGATCTAATATTTGAATTTCGGGTTGTACACTACTAAGCCAAAACTTCGAAAAATCATAACTTCGTCATACGAAGTTAGATTATGGGCATTCTTTTTATGGAATCTCTTGGTTTAACGTATTCTATGACTTTTGTTTAGTTCTCTAAGGCTAAAAGTCGCTTCCCGGTGTCGTGCCGGTTCCGTCGCGAAACTTCGACATGTCATAACTTCTTCGTTATAACTCAGATTTCAGCGTTCTTTATATGTATGGAAACCTTGTGAAATATTCTACAATTTGGTTAAGATTATTTATTCAAAATAATCTTTTGTCAAAAAGTCGTTTTTGACTCGTATTATCTCTTAATTGACTAGCTCGGATCTACCGGCGTTACAATTATCTCCCCCTTAGGATGATTACGTCCCGAAATGACCAATGAAACAGGGCTTGTATAATGACTCCCTACGTTATCTCTTCATCCTAGGTAATAATCGTAATCTTCTATGTTCCTTCGAGTCTATCTCTTAGACTTATTGACTGCAAGCAGTACTTGATCGTGCACCTGCTCTCTATCTCAAGTTAGACTCCAAATTATGACCTATCATCATGTGATGCTCGTTTAGACTTAGGTCTCGTAGAGTCAAATTCCAGAATGGAATATACCTTCCTTCATGTTCTAATGTGTTATAATCACATCTCAACATGTATCACTTTTAGCTATCAACTCCTTTAACAACGAGTGCGATACTTCTATTGATCACTTCGATTATCTTTCACTTCAATCTTCTGGCTTAAGTCAGATGCTACGTCGAACTTGGTTCTCTGAACCACATAACATACTCATCGTAGTCGGACTCAATTCGATATGACCACTAGGGTCGGAATAACAACAATCTTCTTAGTCATTACTGAAACGATAGTAATGACATATTTGAATAAAATGGTATCAATTACTAGCTTCTTGGTAACCTTGTGACTTTCCCCAATCCAAGCGTGAGTCTTGTGCTTTCGGTAGTATATGCATCTACTACCTTTCACACCTACTCATACTCGTACCAAGTATTGTCTTGTAGTTATCCAAGTCACCATACAAGAAGATCACATAACAGTTTACAAAACGAAGGCTTTTATTATTTCTTGAAACGATTACATAGGTATTCAAGTTCATCCTGGACTATGCCTCTAATAGGCTACATCATATGGTTCTATCTCTTTGGCTACCTCATAACTCGATCTTCGGGTATGAATTCCTCATCCTTGGTTCCTCGCGTTGTTTTACGCTTCGTCGAGGATCATGTGGAATGCCCTTGGCCTTGGTGGCGTTTTTGGCCTTGCTGCCTCGTTTTTCTTTGGGCAGTCACTAGAAATATGCCCTTCTTTGTTACATCCATAGCACACCTTTCTGTTGGACGCACACATGCTGGCGTAATGCCCTATCTTTCCACATTTTTAGCAAGTCACCTCCTCACTACATTTCCCGAAGTGCTTCTTTTTACCCTTCTCGCACCACTTGGCTTCACCTCCTCCTCCTTCTTCAGTCTTTGAAAATTTCCTTTCTTTGTTGGATTTTGAAGATCCTTCATGTTTTCTTTTCTCACCAACTTCAGCTCTCTCCAGTCCCTTTTCCCTAATCTGGGTCTCAACATTCCTGGCTGCCCAGATGGCTCCTTTCAAAGTGGTTGCTTGCTTAATCATTAGTCCAAAGTCTGCTGGTAATCCATGGGCAAAGTTGTTGACCTTGGAGAGCTTATTTGGAACTAGGTAATGAACAAGCTTCATTTTCTCCATAAAACTTGCAGCATACTCGATAACACTCATCCTTCCCTTCTTTAGATAATGGAACTCATTGTTGATCTCTAGAAGATCCTGCACAGAGCAGTACTGCATCTTTAACTTCACCATAAAATCTTCCCATGACATCTTCCTTGCTTCTCCTTTGGGCATCGAATCGGCTAGTAGCTTCCACCAGCTTAGTACTCTATATTTCAATAGAGGAATCGCGAGAGCGGTCTTCTGCCTATTTCTACACTCGCAACTCTCAAACATCGTCTCCATCTCGAAGATCCAGTTCATGACTTCCATCGGCGTCGGGCTTCTGGATAGACTCGGTGGTTTGGATGCCATGAAATCCTTGTACTTGCATCCACATCCGTCATTTCCTTCATCCTGATTGTTTCGTCTAACTATCGATGGGTTGGCTTGACCAACCGTCCCACTATAGTTTCCTCCTTCTGACTACCCATCGTTCAGCTCGGGCTGTTCAATAGGAAACGTAAGTTCCTCTCCATTTTTTGAAGTAAACGCCTTGTTTCCTCCATTTGGTGATCCAACATTATCTGGATCATCGCTTGCACTCTAGCCATCGTTATTGGCTAAGGTGCTACTTCTTCGACAACAGGTATTTGTTGTATCACTGGAGGTTGAGGGGGTTGGTTCCTATTTCCATTTGCGTTTACGTTTCCGCTACGGGTCCTTGCCATCTTGATTTATACACCGAATAAGGTGAATTTAGATCTTTATTTAGGATTGATGTTTAAATAATCCTCCTCCCTCCGAAACGTTTATATGCTAGTTCTAATATCGTAGTCATACGTTTAAAATCCTAAACACATAAGGTTTCCAGATCCGGTCGGCAACAAACCATAGATTCGAATAAATAACAACATATAAGGTACAAAGCATTTAGCACGTAAAAGCAATTTAGGCATCATTGGTGCTTGTGTCTATTTATGTGTACTACCTAAATTTTATTAGACACACTCCTCACGATCATCGCTTAGCATTCTAAGTTTAAGTCTAGAAATAAGTCCATATTCCTAGTTCGCTAAAACTAATGCTCTGATACCAACTATGACATCCCCATTTTTAAGGCCAGAAAAGACCAATTTTGTTTATGCTTTATGAAAATCAGAGTACCTCTTTTAATAAAAATGTTGCGGAATTTGTTCCTAGAAAAACACGATAAATACGTTATCAAGGCATTTCCGAAGAAACATATTTTATTCATTTTAAAACATTTGGGATGTCATCGTCAATACAGAAACATAAGCATAAACAACAATTACATTCATTTACACTAGTGATTTATATCTCCTTAATCTCTCAGTGTAATGTAACTTCATATCGACACCTATGATATAAATAAGCTGAGTGGGTCAGGTTGGGAAACCCGGTGAGTACATAGGGTTTTCAACCCATAATAATATAATTATTATGTTTAACTAATCAAACAATCAACCTAATTACCCATCCCCATTATCTTCTTTACTCTTAAGGATCTATCCTAAGAGTCATCTATCCTGCATTCGTTTATTTCGAAGTCCCTTGCTTCCAGGGTTATAGGACTGGCACTAGATCCATAGCTGCCAATGCTCGTTCGTAAAGCACTAATTCCATAGCTTCTATAGTTTATTCATCGGGTACTAAATCCATATCTACCAGTGTTTATCTAATAGGTACTAAGTTAATAGCTACCAATTCCTAACCTGCACTAAGTCCATAGCTACAAGTGTTTGTCCAATAGGCACTAAGTCCATAGTTGCCGATGTTATTTATTAAGCACTAAGTCTATAGCTGCCAATGTTTACTCACATCATCTTTTATATCTCATCATTCATCTACCAATTTCATACCCAACATATTTGTACATATAAAATACGTATATAGTTTAAATCATTTAAAACATGTATAAAAACGTTCATCCAGCATAAACAACAAGTATTCAGATAATATGCACACATAGCACGTAGTTTATATAAAATATTTCATATCTATGTGTAAGATGAAAGTAACTATGCACTCACTTGAAAAGGTGGTGATTCTGCCCTCGAACAGTGCTTCGTTATCTCAAAACAATTATCCATCGATAAAACCTAGTATTAATACCACCAGGGTTTAGTCTAACGTTAACCGCGACTAATTAATAGTCTAGCTATTATTATTATTATTATTATTATTATTATTATTATTATTATTATTATTATATAAGAGTTAAACAACACTATATATAACTCATAATAATAGCCCAAATAATTATTTTTAGGATCTAATAAAATTACTATAATTATTTAAAAATTATATTAAAAATTACGTAGGTGTAGCTTGTAATGCCCGTATTTCTAGGCTAGGCATTAATGTTGACGTTATAGTCTAAGTTAACCTTTGTAACTCATTTTGAAGAAATGAAAAGGAATTATGTGAATATTATGTGAATTATGTGTTTTATGCTTAATTATTAGGGTTTAATTAATTAAAAATAAAAATGAGCATCAAAAATAAATATTATATAAAGCCGATATATATTAATATAGTTGTAGTGGTCGTGACAAGGATTAAGGATATATAAATAATACCAAAATCTTAGTTATAACGAAGAAGTTATGACTTGTCGATGTTTCTCGACAAAACCGGCACGGTGCCGAATGTCGAAAAAATTGAATTTTTGATAAACTACTTTTTAGCCTTAGTGATCTAAACGAAAGTCGTAGTGCTCGTTAAACCGAGAGTATGCATAAAAATAACGCCCATGTTTGACTTCGTATGAGGAAGTTATGATTTTTCGAAGTTTCAACTTAGCAGTAAACAGCTAAAAATGTGAATTTTAGATCGAGTGATTTTTAGCCGACATGCCTAAACGAGAATCGAAGGTCTCATCAATAGTAGCACAACAGTAATAAGACAGATGAAAACGGATGTCGGATGAAGAAGTTATGAATTTTTAACGGATTTCCTGTCCCGGTCTGTTAAAAATAATAATATAAAAAGTTAAAGTCAAAGTTAGCCAACGAAGTCTAAACGAGATTTGTAGAGCGTAATTTTACCTACGCGTGCATATAAAGAACGTCAAAAATAAATCTCGTATGTGAATGTTATGGATTTTAGAAGTTTTGGCGCGAAAATCGAGAAATATTGTCAAAACTGAGAAATCTCGCATACGTGGACTTCGGCCACGTGTCCTCGCCTCGCCTCGCCATCCAAAGTGGTCCAGTAGAAATGCGACGCGTACCCCTTTTCTCATGCATTCGAGCTTTGCAGGGTGCCACGGACCCCCCCTCATCGGACCCGGACTTCAGTCCAATTAGGAGCTGTCAGCGAGACCCTAGCATGCGCAACGCACGTGCGAGCCACCTGCGCCCCTTCGGATATGATGTCGTGTGGCTTCTTTCCAGCCGTCCGATTAGAAGTCTCCCCCTATAAATAGAAGGTTGCGAGTCTTCTCGGATACTTTTAATAATTTGTCCATTTTCACCCCTTTTTTCATATTTCTTTCATTTTAATATTCCCCGAAGCCCCGATATCGATTATAACCCCCAGAATACGCCAGGAAGTGCCCGAGAAGCTCGAGAAATTTATCTTTTCGGTTTCAAAGCTCGACACTCGCAGTGCCCGGTTTCTTAATAATACTCCCGGTTTTATTAGAAACGATCGTTTTAGGAAACAAATTGCTGCCCCATTTTCATTAAATCAAGTGAGTATGTAGTTACTTTCACCTTAGACATAGATATGAAGTATTTTATATAAAATACGTGCTGCGTGAATATATATTGTTTGTGTATTTGTTATGGATGTTGAAGGAATGATTTATACATGTTTTTAAATAATTTAAACTGTATATGTATTTTATCTACAAAAATGTTGGGTAAAACATGGGTAGATGAAATAGTGGGTGTGTGATGAAAGGTGAATTGGATAGATGAGAATATCAGTGATATAGATCATGAGTTGAGAGTGAGTGGTGAAATGAGATCATGAGTTGAGGGTGAGTGGTGAAATGTGAGAAAATCCCTTACCCAAACGTTGAAGGTGAGTGGTGAAATATGAGAAAAGCTCTTACCCAAACGTTGTCCCCCGTCATTCAGCAGAGTATAGATGATAACCATGGACTATTCTAGACGGTCTCTGGAACACTAGAAGTCCCGCAACCTGTAGGTGTGTGAACTATATGTTCATTTGTTGTACTCTAAAAACCCATTAACATGTATTGCAGGGGGGATTCCTTTGAATAATATTGTCGATAAATAAGAGCTATGGACTTAGCACATGTTGGATAAACCTTGGCAGCTATGGACTTAGTGCCTGTTGTATAAACCCTAGCGACGATGTGACTTCGTGCCAATTCCTTAGGATGAATCCTTAGGAAGGACTGATAGTTGATTCTTAGGGTAAACCCTTAAGAAATAAATAAGATAATGGGGTGGGGGTAATTTGGTTGATTGTTGATGTTTAAGCATAATAAAATTATTTGTTGTGCGTTGAAAACCGTATATGCTCACCAGGCTTCCAAGCCTGACCCACTCAGCTTTTTATATTATAGATTGTGGACCCCGAGCATAGTCGGATGATGATGATGAGTGATTTTGGATTATAGGCCACTAGTGGTAAATAACTGTTGTAAGCCTTATAATGTCTTGTTTATGCTTTTGATCTGTATCGGAACATGACATCCCGAGGTTTTGATATGAAATGAAACTATACAATTCTTAAAGAAAGGTTTTGATAAACTTTTATCATGTTTTGTTTTGGGGACCAATTCCGCAACATCTTTTAAAAGATTTCTCTGATTTTATTTTAAAAAGCATAAATTAAATCGGTCTTTTCTGGCCGAGAAATTAAGGAATGTCACAGTTGGTATCAGAGCATTAGTTTAAGCGAACTAAGAAATTGTAGGATTTCTAGACTAAAACTTAGAATGCTAAGTGATGATTGTGAGATGAGTGTCTACCAGATTTTAGACACAAGAACTAGTTTATTTTAGGAAAGATGGCTAAAATGCTTTTATGTGCTAAATGCTATATGTTTCCCATATATGCCATTATTTGTTCACATCTATGGTCTGTTGCCGATCGGATCTGGAAACCTTATGTGTGTAGGATTCTAAACGTATGACTACGATATTAGGACTAACAAATTAACATTTCGGAGTAATAACGAAGATTTAATGTCTATCGAAAATAAAGATCTAAATTCACCTACGATTGGTGTATAGATTGAAATGGCGAGTACACAAAGTGAATTCGGAAATGATAATCCGCAGCCTGAGCCAATCACGATGGTTGGGGTGTAGGCAATGGTGCGTACGATGTTGGATCAACAGATGGAAGAAACAAAACGTTTACTTCAACAAAGTAAGGATGGACTTACTATGCCAGTACGTCATGCATCTGTTCTTGAGGAAACTATCTCGATTGCTAAGTCTATTGATGAAATGATCAATGACAGGACCGCAAACAAGGTTGAAGTTGGCAAGAAGTGGAAATTTGAGGGGTCTCCAAGGCCCAACAAGAACAACATATTCTCAAAGTCTGGCAAAAGAGGAGGTAAAGGAAAATGGTGCGGGAAGTGCAAAAATAAACACTCTGAGAATTGTGACAGGAAGGTGAAGTGCTTTAGGTGTGGAGAAATTGGGCATTACGCCAATCAGTGTACGATTCTCAAGGGGGTGTGTTACGTATGTAAGGAAGAAGGCCATATTTCTAAGGACTGTCCGAAGAAAAATGAAGTAACAAGGCCAAGTGCACCGCCAATGCCAAGGGAATTTCAGAATATCGTTGACAAAGCAAATAACACCGCTAGGAAGTAGAAGTAAAGACTTGATACTCGAAGATCAAGTTATGAAGTAGTAATGTGAGTAATAACAAGTGGTTTAGCCTATTAGAGGCATAATATAGGGTAAAATTGAACCTTTATGTAATTGTTTCAAGGAAATAATATAAACCCTGGTTTTGTCATCTGATGAATTGAATGACTATGTGAAATTCTTGTATGGTGATTTGGAGAACTACGAGACAATACTTGGGACGAGTATGAGTAGGTGTGAATGGTAGTAGAGGCCTATACTATCGGAAGCACATGACTCGTACTTGGATCAAGCAAAGTCACAAAGTTACCAAGGAGCTAGTAATTGATTCTGTCTTATTCTAGTCTATCGTTACCATCGTTTTGGTAATGACTAAGAAGATGATTGTTATTCCGACCTTAGAGGTCATATCGAATCGATTTCGACTAAGATGAGTATGTTACGTTGTTCAGAGAACCAAGTACGATGTAACATTTGACTTAAGCCAGAAGATATAAGTGAAAGATGATCAAAGCGATCAATAGAAGTATCGCGCTCGTTGTTAAAGAAGTTGGTAGTTAGAAATGATACATGTTGAACTGTGATTGTATCACATTAGAACATGAAGGAAGATATTGTTTGTTCCAAAATTTGTCTCTAAGAGACCTGAGTCTAAGTAGTGCAATATAACGATGAGAGGTCATTAGAACATGACCCATCGGTATGTTACAATAAATGAAGGAAAGTACTTATTCTATGAAGAAGAAGGAGTCCTTAATAAATATTTATTTTGTAACTCGAAGGTTATGATTCAAAGTCCTACGAAGATCTGAAGCTTTTTAGAATTAGCTGGATATTACCGAAGGTTTATCCAAGGCTTTTCTTCGATCGCGACTCCATTGATAGCTTTGACCTACCAAGGAGCTCTTTATACTTGGAATGAGAAGCATAACGAAGCTTTGAAAAAGTAAAGAAGAAGTTGTGTGAAGCACCGATTCTTTTGTTACCCGAAGGAGTTGATGACTTGACGGTTTACAACGATGCCTCTTGAGTTGGGTTAGGTTGTGTTCTGACCCAAAGGGATAAAGTGATAACGTATGCATCGAGGAAATTGAAAGAGCATGTAAAGAACTACCCCACTCATGATCTGGAGTTGGCAGCGGTAGTATTCACCTTAAAGATATGGAGGCACTATCTTTATGGCATTAAATGAAAACTTTTCATTGATCATAAGAGTCTTCAATATCTTTTTAATCAGAATAAATTGGACATGAGGCAACGACGCTAGCTAGAGTTACTCAAGGACTACGACTGTGAGATACTTTACCACCCTGGTAAAGCAAATGTTGTTGCTGATGCTCTCAGTCGGAAGGTGAATCTTGTAAAGAAAAGGCCAAGAGCGTTGATAATTGAAGTTTTCTCTACAATTGTGGGAAGTATAAAGAAAGATCAAGAGGAAGCTTTAGAGAAAAAATGGCTGAAAGGAGGAACTTTTGGGTAAAACGTTGGTGTTTGATATAAATGGTCAAGGACTGAAGGTATTCAAAGATAGGATTTGGGTTCCTAAAACGGAAGGAGTAAGAGATCTTCTGATGGAAGAAGCTCACAAGACCATGTACTCGATTCATCCCAACAGTACGAAAATGTATAGGGATCTAAAACCTTATTACTGGTGGCCGACGATGAAGCTTGATGTTGCTAAGTATGTGGCCGAGTGTGTAACTTGTGCTAGGGTTAAGGCACAACATCAGAAACCGTATGGGAGTTTAGAACCTTTACCTGTACCCATAGGTAAATGAGAAGACATCACCATGGATTTTGTGACTAAACTGCCCAGAAAAAGGAACGTTCATGACATGATTTAGGTGGTCGTTGATCGCTTCACTAAGAGTGCGCATTTCCTAGGAGCCAACGAGAAATGGTCTATGGATAAACTTGCAAATTCTTACGTGAAGGAAATTGTGAGGCTTCACGGTGTTCCGTTAACGATTGTATCCGATCGTGACAGCCGTTTTACCTCAAGGTTTTGGAGGAGTCTACAAGAGGAATTGGGTACCAAGTTGTGTTTGAGTACAACTTACCATCCACAAACTGATGGTCAAAGCGAACGAACAATTCAAACATTGGAGGATATGCTGAGAGCATGTACCTTAGAATTCCAAGGTAACTGGGATAAACACTTACCTCTAGTAGAATTTTCCTATAATAATAGTTTCCACTCAAGCATCAGGATGGCACCTTATCACGCTTTGTATGGAGAAAAGTGTCGAACGCTGTCATGTTGGCTGGAAGCTAGGGAAAAGTAGTTTATGGGACCTGAAATAGTCCATCAGACTGCTGAAAAGTTGAAAATAATTAGGGAGGGGATGTTAGCTACTTAAGATTGACAAAAGAGTTATGCTGACAAAAAAAGACAATCGATATCCTTTGAAGTTGGAGATTCGGTTTTACTTAATGTATCGTCGTGGAAGGGACTTATAAGATTTGGAAAATGGGGAAAATTGAGTCCAAGGTTTATTGGACCATTTAAAGTTCTTCAGAAGATCGAGAATCAAGCTTACAAGCTAGAATTACCGGAAGAACTGGAGTTTATTCATAACACCTTTCATGTGTGTTATTTGAGAAAGTTCATGGGAGATGTGCCCGGTATAATTCCCATTTCTGAATTAAGGTTGGATGAAAATAAGAGGTTTATTGAAGAACCGGAGGCAATCGTTGACCTTAAGACTAAGAAGTTGCAAAACAAGATGGTCGATTTAGTGCTTGTGCGCTGGAAATATACGAATGGGCCAAATCTCACCTGGGAAATGGAGAGTGACATGATAAGTCGCTACCCGCAGTTGTTTGTTAATGTGTGATTCCGAGGACGGAATCATCCTAAGGGGGAGAGAATTGTAATGCTCGTGTTTCTAGGCTAGGCATTAATATTGACGTTATAGTCTAGATTAACCTTTGTAACTCATTTTGAAGAAATGAAAAGGAATTATGTGAATATTATGTGAATTATGTGTTTTATGCTTAATTATTAGAGTTTAATTAAGTAAGAATAAAAATTAGCATCAAAAATAAATATTAGATAAAGCCGATATATATTAAGAAAGTTGTAGTGGCCATGAAAAGGATTACGGATATATAAAGAATACCAAAATCTGAGTTATAACGAAGAAGTTATGACTTGTCGATGTTTCTCGACAAAACCGGCACGGTGCCGAATGTCGTAAACAGTGAATTTTTGATAAACTACTTTTTAGCCTTAGTGATCTAAACGAAAGTCGTAGTGCTCATTAAACCAAGAGTATGTATAAAAAGAACACCCAAATCTGACTTCGTATGAGGAAGTTATTATTTTTCGAATTATCAGCTTAGCAGTAGACAACTAAAAACTCGAAATTTAGATCGAGTTAGGTTTAGCCGACACGACCTAAATGAGAATCAAAGGTCTCGTCAATAGTAGCACAATGGTAAAAAGACAGACGAAAACGGACGTCGGATGAAGAAGTTATGAATTTTTAACGGATTTCCTGTCCTAGTCTATTAAAAATAATAATATAAAAATTAAATTCAAAATTAGCCGACGAAGTCTAAACAAAAGTTGTAGAGCGTAATTTTACATACATGTGCATATAAAGAACGTCAAAAACAGAGCTCATATGTGAAAGTTATGGATTTTAGAAGTTTTGGCACAAAAATCGAGAAATATTGTCAAAACTGAGAAATCTCGCATACGTGGACTTCGGCCACGTGTCCTCGCCTCACATTCGACGCGTGTCCAAAACTTTGCTGAGTCATCCGAACCGGAGAATCCATCTGAAGTGGTCCATTAGAAATGTGACGTGTGCCCCTTTCCTCGTGCATCCGAGCTTCGCAGGGTGCCACAGACCCCCACTCATCGAACCCGGACTTCAGTCCAATCAAGAGCTGCCAGCGTGACCCTTGCATGCGCAACCCACGTGCGAGCCACCTGCACCCCTTCGGATCTACTGCCGCGTGGCTTCTTTCCAGCCGTCCAATCAGAAGCCTCCTCCTATAAATAGAAGGTTGTGAGCCTTCTCGGATACTTTTAAGAAATTGTCCATATTCACCCCTTTTTTCATATTTCTTTCATCTTAATATTCCCCGATGCCCCGATATCGATTATAACCCCCGAAATACGCCACGAAGTGCCTGAGAAGCCCGAGAAATTTATCTTTTCGGTTTCGAAGCCCGACCCTCGTAGAGCCTGGTTTCTCAATAAAACTCTCGGTTTTATTAGAAACGATCATTTTAGGAAACGAATTGCTGCCCAATTTTTATTAAATCAAGTGAGTGTGTAGTTACTTTCACCTTAAACATAGATATGAAGTATTTTATATAAAATACGTGCTGCGTGGATATATATTCTTTGTCTATTTGAGATGGAAGTTGAAGGAATGATTTATACATGTTTTTAAATAATTTAAGTTGTATATGTATTTTATCTATAAAAATGTTGGGTAGATGAAATAGTGGGTGTGTGATGAAAGGTGAGTTAGATATATGAGATGATCAGTGATATAGATCATGTGTTGAGAGTGAGTGGTGAAATGAGATCATGAGTTGAGGGTGAGTGGTGAAATATCAGAAAGCCCTTACCCAAACATTGAAGGTGAGTGGTGAAATATGAGAAAAGTGTTGGATAAGGTGTCTAAGTCCATAACTATTTCGGGCTTGTACTTGAGCCGACCCGGCATGGTCCATTTGGGTTGCATGGCACCATGCAATTGGATAGACTAAATGAGAGAAATAACACTTGGAGATTATTAATATATTATAAGTTCTAATATATTAATAATATTATTTAATTAGTTGATCAAAGAATTAATTTGGAATTAATTAAGTGATCAAAGGATAACTAATTAAATATATGGGTTGGTTATGTAAATCATCCATATCTTGTATAGTGGGCTAAAAGGCTCCATGGATTATCAAGTTGGGTTCTACCCATAGGATGCTCCATGGATGCTCCATGGGAGTTACAAACCCATGGGTCATGGAAATGAAGAGTCATGACACATTAGGGTTTACATGGTGTAACCCTAGATGTGCCAACACTATATATGAGTCCCATTCTCCACAAAATTGGACACACAATTTGAACACTAAGAAACTAGAGGGCTTGGCCGATTTTGAGAAGTGTGTGTTATCTCAAGAGTCTTTCCAAGAGCATTTGGTGTTGTGTGAAGCATTTGAGGCATCACACTTGGGGTGCTAGGCTCACAAGGTTTCAAGGAACACAAGCAACAACAAGGTAAGTTATTCTATCTATGATTCAAGTTAAAATTGTTCCCCATGTATGCTAGATAGGAATATAACCTTGGAATTCAACTTTGCATGATAATTAGACAAACATAGATCCAAGGTTATTAGGGTTACATGTACACTTAGGAAGTGTTAGAATGCTCAAAACCCATCAGTGGTATCAGAGCCTAGGCTTGTTTGTTTGTTATTTGTGCTTAAAAGTTGAAGAAAGTCGAAAATTCTGCTGTCTGACTGATGGACTCGGCGAGTCCATGGGGAGGACTCGTCGAGTTCATGTGTATCTTCAACCTACTCGGCGAGTAGGTTTATGCACTCGGCGAGTAGGGTCGACAGAGTGCAGAATTTTGACTTGAGTTGCTGGAAATGGATTAGAATCATTACCCTAAAATGTTTTGGTACTTGAAAACTTATTTTAGAAGGTGTAATGTCTTTTCTAACTCATTTACAACAACAAGTTATCAAAATTACAAAGATTAAATGTGATTTTGATTCTTGAAAGTGTTCATATTCATATTCTTGTTCTTATGATGTTTAGATGATCATAGGAATTATTTGTAACCTATGTGGTAGATTAATTCATGATCATAATGTGTTTTAATGGAGTCCATAACTTGTCCTCAAGTTATGGAAAACCAAAAGTCTCTTGGATTAAAAACCATTAAAAGAACACAAGAGTTAGGAAAAATGAAAAGTCCTCATTTTATTACTCTATTAAACTCATAAGTTACAAGAAATGAAAAGTTTTGAAAGTTTACAAAACTTGCCCTCAAGTTTTGGAACAAGTAAAGTTAAGTTAAAACTTTAGTTCCAACCCCTAGAATTTTAAAAGTTAAAATTCAACCCTTATATTTATATTATTATGATTTAATAATTATATATATATGTATAAGAACAAAGTCGTCTTACCGCTAGTACGCCTCATTCACGAAGCCGGTCTATAAGGTGGGTATAAGGTTGTTGCCTATAAAATGGTGACTTAATGGGTGTCCACTCTCACCCACCGCTTGCTTGATCGGTGGAGGGTCGTTAGCCAAACGGGTAAGACAAGGACTTATTAATTCTCATTCAAAGTATGATGAATATTATAAAGTAACTAAATGTTTTATTAAATTCCCAATCTTAGTTACTTTAGGAAAAATGTGAATAAGGTGCTATTCCATGAAATTACACTTTACACTTTGATTAAGTCGTTGGTGGAGCGTGTGTGGTTAACCGGCACACTAACTTGGACTTAACTGATGGGTTTTGAGCATTCTAACACTTCCTAAGTGTACATGCAACCCTAATAACCTTGGATCTATGTTTGTCTAATTATCATGCAAAGTTGAATTCCAAGGTTATATTCCTATCTAGCATACATGGGGAACAATCTTAACTTAAAGTATAGATAGAATAACTTACCTTGTTGTTGCTTGTATTCCTTGAAACCTTGTGAGCCTAGCACCCCAAGTGTGATGCCTCAAATGCTTCACACAACACCAAATGCTCTTGGAAAGACTCTTGAGATAACACACACTTCTCAAAAATCGGTCAAGCCCTCTTGTTTCTTAGTAGTGCCGATTTTGGTGGAGAATGGGATCCTTTTATAGTGTTGACACATCTAGGGTTACACCATGTAAACCCTAATGTGTCATGACTCTTCATTTTCATGACCCATGGGTTTGTAACTCCCATGGAGCATCCATGGAGCATCCTATGGGTAGAACCCAACTTGATAATCCATGGAGCCTCTTAGCCCACTATACAAGATATGGATGAACCCATATATTTAATTAGTTAACCTTTGATCACTTAATTAATTCCAAATTAATTCTTGATCAAACTAATCAAATAATATTATTAATATATTAGAACTTATAATATATTAATAATCTCCAAGTGTTATTTCTCTCATTTAGTCTAACCAATTGCATGGTGCCATGCAACCCAAATGGACCATGCCGGGTCGGGTCAAGTACAAGCCCGAAATAGTTATGGACTTAGACACCTTATCCAACAGTCTCCCACTTGGATAAGTCTAATAACTATATCTCTAGTACTTCAGGAACCGACCGGCAATCGTAGCTCTTTCAAGGTCTCTCGGAACTGAGAAGATGATAGTACGCCATTTAAGATAAGTGATCATATAATCCTCCGTTCTAGATATCAGCCGGACAAATACATGGAACATTGTCTTACTTATTGTCCAGCATTTGTTTCCCGATTTCCGATTTGTTTGACATAGAACTTAATTGAACACATCAACTTAGTTCTGACCGGGCCCGGTACATGGGTCAAAACAAAATCATCGAGGGGCCCAGATATCAGCTTCTAATCCAAGAAGGAACAGATAAACTTCGACTCATATGTTTGTTCTACCACTTATTGAATTACACACAAAAGTACGTTTTATAACATCGAGTTACCAATGCGGTTTCGTACAGTCAATGCATAACCAACTTGTAAGTAACAAATCATATCTCTAGGTTTCAAGACTTATATGATATTACCGTCTCACGATCACTCGAGATAGAATTCCATGAAGTGATTCCAGTGAGCGTGGGTTGAGTCCAATGCTCAGAACTTATGAGCACTCATGATTGTTGTAGCCTTGTCCAACACCTTAGACCTCTACAACCCATCATGACAGTCTTGATTCATACCTACTTCCGACATATGACCGACTGTGGAGGTTTGAATAATATGTTATACCAAACAAAATTATTCTGGAAGTCAAAACATGCAAAAGAAATATAGTAAACGATTGACAAGAGATAGCAACACTTTACTCATAAATAAAACACCTTTTATTCATCATCAAATGTCAATTACACTTTACAAATTTCTGGGTTATCTAACTACTAAAACTTATATCATCCTTCAGCCCTATGCTCTGAGCATGCTGGAGATGCTTAACCCTACTCAGTCCCTTCGTGAGGGGATCTGCTGGGTTCTCATCCGATGATACCCTCTTTGCCACGAGGAGTCCTTCTTCGATCCGATGTCTAATGAAATGGTATTTTCTGTCGATGTGTCTGGATCTCCCATGATCCTTTGGTTCCTTGGCTAAGGCAACAGCACTTTCACTATCACAGAAAATTTCCATTGGCTCTTTAATAGCTGGTACAACTCCAAGGTCTCCAATGAAGTTCTTCAGCCATATCGCCTCCTTTGCTGCTTCACTAGCTGCAATATACTCTGATTCACAAGTAGAATCTGCCACTGTCTCTTGCTTGGAACTCTTCCAAGAAATTGCTCCTCCGTTTAGGGTAAAGACCCAGCCCGACTGAGAGCGGAAATTATCCCTATCAGTCTGAAAGCTAGCATCACTATACCCTACAACTCTCAAGTCATCACTCCCACCGAGGGTAAGGACCCAGTCCTTAGTCCTCCGTAGGTACTTGAGGATATTCTTTACCGCAGTCCAGTGTGCCTTGCCAGGGTTCGCCTGATACCTGCTAACCATGCTCAAGGCAAAAGCTACATCGGGTCGAGTACACGTCATAGCATACATGATCGATCCTACAGCCGAAGCGTAAGGTGTTCGACTCATTTCTGCTATCTCAGCCTCAGTGCTAGGGCTTTGTGTCTTACTCAATCTGGTGTTACTCTGGATGGGTAACTCTCCTTTCTTGGAATCCTGCATGCTGAATCGCTTCAGCACTTTATCCAAGTAGGTACTCTGACTAAGTCCAATTAGCCTTTTACTCCGATCTCTCAAGATTCTTATCCCTAGAATATAGGCAGCTTCACCAAGGTCCTTCATAGCGAAACACTTCCCAAGCCAGGACTTTACTTCCTGCAGGGTTGGAATGTCGTTTCCTATGAGTAGTATGTCATCCACATACAATACCAAGAAGCTAACTATACTCCCACTAGCCTTGACATACACACAAGATTCATCTTCACTCCTAGAAAAGCCAAATTCCTTGACCTTTTCATCAAAGCAAAGATTCCATCTGCGAGGTGCTTGCTTCAATCCATAAATGGATTTCTCAAGCTTACACACTCTATTAGGGTACTCGTTGCTGACAAAACCCTCTGGCTGACTCATGTAAACATCTTCAGCCAGCTTCCCATTAAGAAAAGCGGTTTTGACATCCATCTGCCATATTTCATAATCATGAAACGCAGCTATGGCTAACAGAACCCGAATAGACTTAATCTTGGCTACTGGAGAAAAGGTCTCATCATAGTCCACTCCAGGAATTTGAGAGAAGCCCTTCGCAACCAGTCTAGCCTTATAAGTGTGTACTTTACCATCCATGTCGGTCTTCTTCTTGAAGACCCATTTGCACCCTACTGTCTTACGACCTGGTACATTTTCAACCAAGTTCCAAACTTGATTGTCATACATGGATTGTATCTCGCTATCCATAGCCTCTTTCCATTTAGCAGACTCGGGGCCTGCCAT
This sequence comes from Lactuca sativa, assembly GCF_002870075.4. Classification (NCBI taxonomy): domain Eukaryota; kingdom Viridiplantae; phylum Streptophyta; class Magnoliopsida; order Asterales; family Asteraceae; genus Lactuca; species Lactuca sativa. The sequence goes on from NC_056627.2 coordinate 53,352,811, forward strand.
GGCTTCCTCGTAGCTGTTAGGGTCATCTTGACTTACTAGTGTTTCATCACTAATAAGTGTCTCACCTTCTGCAGTAATATGGAATCCATAGTAATGCTCAGGTGTACTCCTAACTCTCGTGGAACGTCTCAGAGGTACAGATTTGTCAATTGGCTCAACAGGAGTTTCCTCCTCAAGTTGAGGGCTAGAGTTTGAAGTTCCTTCACCGCTTGATTCTTGAATTTCTTCAAGATCAATTTGCCTCCCACTGTCTCCTTGGCTTATAAACTCTCTTTCTCGAAAGACTCCTCTTCTTGCTACAAAGACCACATTGTCACTAGGTCTGTAGAAGAGGTAACCAAAGGATCGCTGTGGGTAACCGATGAAAATACACCTCTCGCTTCGAGGTTCGAGCTTATCATGAGTCTCGCGTCTCACGAAAGCCTCGCAACCCCAAATCTTGATGTGGTCTAGTTTAGGTACTTTACCAGTCCACATCTCGTGAGGAGTTTTGGCAACTTTCTTTGTAGGGACTAGATTGAGGATATGGGCGGCAGTCTCTAAGGCATACCCCCAGAATGAGATTGGTAGCGTAGCTCGACTCATCATGGAACGAACCATATCTAACAATGTTCGATTACGCCTCTCAGCCACACCATTCAACTGTGGTGTCCTGGGAGGTGTCAATTGTGAGACTATCCCACATTCCCTTAGATAGTCGAGGAACTCTGAACTAAGATACTCACCACCACGATCGGATCGAAGCATCTTAATGTTCCTGCCCAATTGATTCTCGACTTCCTGTTTAAATTCCTTAAACCTCTCGAAAGTCTCTGACTTATGCTTGATCAAGTAGACATATCCATATCTACTATAATCATCAGTAAAAGTCAAATAATAACGATTAGCATCCCTTGTGGCATGTTTGAATGGTCCACACACATCCGTGTGTATAAGGTCCAACAAACCTTCACCCCTCTCACACGAACCTGTGAAGGGTGACTTTGTCATTTTTCCAAGTAAGCATGATTCGCAACTATCATCTGACTTTAGGTCAAACGACTCCAAGACTCCATCCTTTTGGAGTTGGCCTATGCGTTTCTTGCTTATATGTCCAAGACGACAATGCCATAAAGATGCTTTATCCAAGTTATTATTAGTAGAATCAATACACAAAACATTATTTCCCAAGTTATCTACAACAGATACAGCTTCATACACACCATCACAAGGTAATGCTTTAAAATAAAAGACATTATTATAGAACACATCTATAGAACCAACTTCATTATTAAATGAAAAGGTAAACCCTTGTTTGTACAAAGCATGAAAGGAAATAATATTTCTTGCCATTCCTGGCGAATAACAACACTTATTCAAATCTAAACTAAACCCACTACTTAGCGATAAAGTATAAACTCCAATCTTGGTAACAGGTATAGCTTTCCTATTCCCCATGATCAAGTTTATCCTTCCTTGCTCCACATTCTCACTTCTTCTTAGTCCCTGCAAGTCACAACAAATGTGAATACCACAACCGGTATCAAGGACCCAAGAATTAGAATGGGGTGAGTTATTAGAAATGATAGTGTAAATACCTGCATGGTTGGGTTTAACTTTCCCATCCTTCACATCTTGCTGGTATTTTGGGCAGTTCCGCTTCCAATGAGCTTTTTCATGGCAATAGAAGCATTCAGCCTCTTTTGGGTCAGAGGAAGGAGTAACGAAACCTTTCTTGGTTCCATTTGAAGAAGAGCCATCAAGGGTCCGAGCCTTGGTACCCTTAGAAGAGCTCTTTCTCTTCCTCCCTCGATTCTTCCCGATTGCCAAAACCGGAGTAGAGTTTTGAGTAGGAGTGATAGCAACCGACTTCCCCTTAAGACCTGTTTCTGCGGTCTTGAGAAGTCCCTGAAGTTTGCTGAGGGTGACTTCTTCCTTGTTCATGTGATATGTCATGCGGAATTGATCATAGCACGATGGTAAGGAATGCAAAATAATATCTATTGCAAGATCCTCCGGGAAGTTCACATTAAGCTTCAGCAAACGATCCACATATCTTTGCATTTTCTGCATGTGGCTCGTGACGGATTCCCCGTCCTTCATCATGGTTGTTATCATGGAGCAGATGATTTCATACCTCTCTTGTCTTGCACTTTGATGGTATCTTTCCATCAAATCTTGGTGCATGTCATAAGGGTAGAAATCTTCATAAGACTTTTGGAGTTCTGCTGTCATCGTGGCTGTCATGATGCAAGCCACTTTCGTAGCATCCCTTTCATGTGCCCGAAATTCAGCGATCTCCTGAGGAGTTGCAGTGGACTCATTAATCTCCTTAAGCTCCTTGTCAAGGACATATTCTTTGTCCTCGTAGCGGGTAATCATCCTGATGTTTCTGATCCACTCATTGAAGTTGGATCCATCAAAGGTGACTTTCCCACACAAGTTCATAAGGGAAAAGGAGCCATTAGGATTAGAGCCAGAAGCATTGTTGAAAGACATCTGAAGGAAGGAGGACAAGATTAGTTTAGATATAAGAGAGTCCTTAATAAAACACCCAAATGTAATATTAAGGCTAGGATCCAATCACAATATAATGTAACTTAGAAGAGGTATGCCGTAATCTAAGCTATATCATATTTGAAAGGTAGGTGAATGACGATTCACCAATTTCCACCACGAAAACCGCAATATCTTAGGTTTTTGAATGGTTCTTAGAAATTCCTAGATTCTTTGAGATTCAATGAACTTTTCAAAGGCATGTTTCAATCTCGAGTGTGCCCTCCAGGTTTTGTGACTGGGATACCGAGGATCACAAAACGAGGTGTGAAGTAACCATGCAAATCACTTGGTACCCTTAAAGTTTATCACTCAATCGATGTGCCGGTTAACCACACACGCTCCATCGATACTATAATAAACCTTAAGTCACCCTTTACCTACCTTGTTAAGTCCAAGTTAGTGTGCCGGTTAACCACACACGCTCCACCAACGACTTAATCAAAGTGTAAAGTGTAATTTCATGGAATAGCACCTTGTTCACATTTTTCCTAAAGTAACTAAGATTGGGAATTTAATAAAACATTTAGTTACTTTATAATATTCATCATACTTTGAATGAGAATTAATAAGTCCTTGTCTTACCCGTTCGGCTAACGACCCTCCACCGATCAAGCAAGCGGTGGGTGAGAGTGGACACCCATTAAGTCACCATTTTATAGGCAACAACCTTATACCCACCTTATAGACCGGCTTCGTGAATGAGGCGTACTAGCGGTAAGACGACTTTGTTCTTATACATATATATATAATTATTAAATCATAATAATATAAGTATAAGGGTTGAATTTTAACTTTTAAAATTCTAGGGGTTGGAACTAAAGTTTTAACTTAACTTTACTTGTTCCAAAACTTGAGGGCAAGTTTTGTAATCTTTCAAAACTTTTCATTTCTTGTAACTTATGAGTTTAATAGAGTAATAAAATGAAGACTCTTCATTTTTCTAACTCTTGTGTTCTTTTAATGGTTTTTTTTAATCCAAGGGACTTTTGGTTTTCCATAACTTGAGGACAAGTTATGGACTCCATTAAAACACATTATGATCATGAATTAATCTACCACATAGGTTACAAATAATTCCTATGATCATCTAAACATCATAAGAACAAGAACATGAATATGAACACTTTCAAGAATCAAAATCACATTAATCTTTGTAATTTTGATAACTAGTTGTTGTAAATGAGTTAGAAAAGACATTACACCTTCTAAAATAAGTTTTCAAGTACCAAAACATTTTAGGGTAATGATTCTAATCCATTTCCAGCAACTCAAGTCGAAATTCTGCACTCTGTCGACCCTACTCGCCGAGTGCATAAACCTACTCGCCGAGTAGGTTGAAGATACACATGAACTCGACGAGTCCTCCCCATGGACTCGCCGAGTCCATCAGTCAGACAGCAAGATTTTCGACTTTCTTCAACTTTTAAGCACAAATAACAAACAAACAAGCCTAGGCTCTGATACCACTGATGGGTTTTGAGCATTCTAACACTTCCTAAGTGTACATGCAACCCTAATAACCTTGGATCTATGTTTGTCTAATTATCATGCAAAGTTGAATTCCAAGGTTATATTCCTATCTAGCATACATGGGGAACAATCTTAACTTAAAGTATAGATAGAATAACTTACCTTGTTGTTGCTTGTATTCCTTGAAACCTTGTGAGCCTAGCACCCCAAGTGTGATGCCTCAAATGCTTCACACAACACCAAATGCTCTTGGAAAGACTCTTGAGATAACACACACTTCTCAAAAATCGGTCAAGCCCTCTTGTTTCTTAGTAGTGCCGATTTTGGTGGAGAATGGGATCCTTTTATAGTGTTGACACATCTAGGGTTACACCATGTAAACCCTAATGTGTCATGACTCTTCATTTTCATGACCCATGGGTTTGTAACTCCCATGGAGCATCCTATGGGTAGAACCCAACTTGATAATCCATGGAGCCTCTTAGCCCACTATACAAGATATGGATGAACCCATATATTTAATTAGTTAACCTTTGATCACTTAATTAATTCCAAATTAATTCTTGATCAAACTAATCGAATAATATTATTAATATATTAGAACTTATAATATATTAATAATCTCCAAGTGTTATTTCTCTCATTTAGTCTAACCAATTGCATGGTGCCATGCAACCCAAATGGACCATGCCGGGTCGGGTCAAGTACAAGCCCGAAATAGTTATGGACTTAGACACCTTATCCAACATTAACAAGGTAGGTAAAGGGTGACTTAGGGTTTATTATAGTATCGATGGAGCGTGTGTGGTTTACCGGCACATCTATTGAGTGATAAACTTTAAGGGTACCAAGTGATTTGCATGGTTACTTCACACCTCGTTTTGTGATCCTCGGTATCCCAGTCACAAAACTTGGAGGGCACACTCGAGATTGAAACATGCCTTTGAAAAGTTCATTGAATCTCAAAGAATCTAGGAATTTCTAAGAACCATTCAAAAACCTAATACTAAAATATTGCGGTTTTCGTGGTGGAAATTGGTGAATCGTCATTCACCTACCTTTCAAATATGATATAGCTTAGATTACGGCATACCTCTTCTAAGTTATATTATGTTGTGATTGGATCCTAGCCTTAATATTACATTTGGGTGTTATTAAGGACTCTCTTATATCTAAACTAATCTTGTCCTCCTTCCTTCAGATGTCTTTCAACAATGCTTCTGGCTCTAATCCTAATGGCTCCTTTACCCTTATGAACTTGTGTGGGAAAGTCACCTTTGATGGATCCAACTTCAATGAGTGGATCAGAAACATCAGGATGATTACCCGCTACGAGGACAAAGAATATGTCCTTGACAAGGAGCTTAAGGAGATTGACGAGTCCACTGCAACTCCTCAGGAGATCGCTGAATTTCGGGCACATGAAAGGGATGCTACGAAAGTGGCTTGCATCATGACGGCCACGATGACAACGGAACTCCAAAAGTCTTATGAGGATTTCTACCCTTATGACATGCACCTAGATTTGATGGAGAGATACCATCAAAGTGCAAGACAAGAGAGGTATGAAATCATCTGCTCCATGATAACAACCATGATGAAGGACGGGGAATCCGTCACGAGCCACATGCAGAAAATGCAAAGGTATGTGGATCGTTTGCTGAAGCTTAATGTGAAATTCCCGGAGGATCTTGCAATAGATATTATTTTGCATTCCTTACCATCGTGCTATGATCAATTCCGCATGACATATCACATGAACAAGGAAGAAGTCACCCTCAGCAAACTTCAGGGACTTCTCAAGACCGCAAAATCAGGTCTTAAGGGGAAGTCGGTTGCTATCACTCCTACTCAAAACTCTACTCCGGTTTTGGCAATTGGGAAGAATCGATGGAGGAAGAGAAAGAGATCTTCGAAGGGTACCAAGGCTCGGACCCTTGATGGCTCTTCTTCAAGTGGAACCAAGAAAGGTTTCATTACTCCTTCTTCTGACCCAAAAGAAGCTGAATGCTTCTATTGCCATGAAAAAGCTCATTGGAAGCGGAACTGCCCAAAATACCAGCAAGATGTGAAGGATGGGAAAGTTAAACCCAACCATGCAGGTATTTACACTATCATTTCTAATAACTCACCCCATTCTAATTCTTGGGTCCTTGATACCGGGTGTGGTATTCACATTTGTTGTGACTTGCAGGGACTAAGAAGAAGTGAGGATGTGGAGCAAGGAAGGATAAAATTGATCATGGGGAATATGAAAGCTATACCTGTTACCAAGATTGGAGTTTATACTTTATCGCTAAGTAGTGGGTTTAGTTTAGATCTGAATAAGTGTTGTTATTCGCCAGGAATGGCAAGAAATATTATTTCCTTCCATGCTTTGTACAAACAAGGGTTTACCTTTTCATTTAATAATAAAGTTGGTTCTATTGATGCTTTCTTTAATAATATTCTTTATTTTAAAGCATTACCTTGTGATGGTGTGTATGAAGCTGTATCTGTTGTTGATAACTTAGGAAATAATGTTTTGTGTATTGATTCTACTAATAATAACTTGGATAAAGCATCATTATGGCATTGTCGTCTTGGACATATAAGCAAGAAGCGCATAGGCCAACTCCAAAAGGATGGAGTCTTGGAGTCGTTTGACCTAAAGTCAGATGATAGTTGCGAATCATGCTTACTTGGAAAAATGACAAAGTCACCCTTCACAGGTTCGTGTGAGAGGGGTGAAGGTTTGTTGGACCTTATACACACGGATGTGTGTGGACCATTCAAACATGCCACAAGGGATGCTAATCGTTATTATTTGACTTTTACTGATGATTATAGTAGATATGGATATGTCTACTTGATCAAGCATAAGTCAGAGACTTTCGAGAAGTTTAAGGAATTTAAACAGGAAGTCGAGAATCAATTGGGCAGGAACATTAAGATGCTTCGATCCGATCGTGGTGGTGAGTATCTTAGTTCAGAGTTCCTCGACTATCTAAGGGAATGTGGGATAGTCTCACAATTGACACCTCCCAGGACACCACAGTTGAATGGTGTGGCTGAGAGGCGTAATCGAACCTTGCTAGATATGGTTCGTTCCATGATGAGTCGAGCTACGCTACCAATCTCATTCTGGGGGTATGCCTTAGAGACTGCCGCCCATATTCTTAATCTAGTCCCTACAAAGAAAGTTGCCAAAACTCCTCACGAGATGTGGAATGGTAAAGTACCTAAACTAGACCACATCATGATTTGGGGTTGCGAGGCTTTCGTGAGACGCGAGACTCATGATAAGCTCGAACCTCTAAGCGAGAGGTGTATTTTCATCGGTTACCCACAACGATCCTTTGGTTACCTCTTCTACAGACCTAGTGACAATGTGGTCTTTGTAGCAAGAAGAGGTGTCTTTCGAGAAAGAGAGTTTATAAGCCAAGGAGACAGTGGGAGGCAAATTGATCTTGAAGAAATTCAAGAATCAAGCGGTGAAGGAACTTCAAACTCTAGCCCTCAACTTGAGGAGGAAACTCCTGTTGAGCCAATTGACAAATCTGTACCTCTGAGACGTTCCACGAGAGTTAGGAGTGCACCTGAGCATTACTATGGATTCCATATTACTGCAGAAGGTGATACACTTATTAGTGATGAGACACTAGTAAGTCAAGATGACCCTAACAGCTACGAGGAAGCCATGGCAGGCCCCGAGTCTGCTAAATGGAAAGAGGCTATGGATAGCGAGATACAATCCATGTATGACAATCAAGTTTGGAACTTGGTTGAAAATGTACCAGGTCGTAAGACAGTAGGGTGCAAATGGGTCTTCAAGAAGAAGACCGACATGGATGGTAAAGTACACACTTATAAGGCTAGACTGGTTGCAAAGGGCTTCTCTCAAATTCCTGGAGTGGATTATGATGAGACCTTTTCTCCGGTAGCCAAGATTAAGTCTATTCGGGTTCTGTTAGCCATAGCTGCATTTCATGATTATGAAATATGGCAAATGGATGTCAAAACCTCTTTCCTTAATGGAAAGTTGGCTGAAGATGTTTACATGAGTCAGCCAGAGGGTTTTGTCAGCAACGAGTACCCTAATAGAGTGTGTAAGCTTGAGAAATCCATTTATGGATTGAAGCAAGCACCTCGCAGATGGAATCTTTGCTTTGATGAAAAGGTCAAGGAATTTGGCTTTTCTAGGAGTGAAGATGAATCTTGTGTGTATGTCAAGGCTAGTGGGAGTATAGTTAGCTTTTTGGTATTGTATGTGGATGACATACTACTCATAGGAAACGACATTCCAACCCTGCAGGAAGTAAAGTCCTGGCTTGGGAAGTGTTTCGCTATGAAGGACCTTGGTGAAGCTGCCTATATTCTAGGGATAAGAATCTTGAGAGATCGGAGTAAAAGACTAATTGGACTTAGTCAGAGTACCTACTTGGATAAGGTGCTGAAGAGATTCAACATGCAGGATTCCAAGAAAGGAGAGTTACCCATCCAGAGTAACACCAGATTGAGTAAGACACAAAGCCCTAGCACTGAGGCTGAGATAGCAGAAATGAGTCGAACACCTTACGCTTCAGCTGTAGGATCGATCATGTATGCTATGACATGTACTCGAACCGATGTAGCGTAAGGTGTTCGACTCATTTCTGCTATCTCAGCCTCAGTGCTAGGGCTTTGTGTCTTATCATGTATGCTATGACATGTACTCGAACCGATGTAGCTTTTGCCTTGAGCATGGTTAGCAGGTATCAGGCGAACCCTGGCAAGGCACACTGAACTGCGGTAAAGAATATCCTCAAGTACCTACGAAGGACTAAGGACTGGGTCCTTACCCTCGGTGGGAGTGATGACTTGAGAGTTGTTGGGTATAGTGATGCTAGCTTCCAGACTGATAGGGATAATTTCCGCTCTCAGTCGGGCTGGGTCTTTACCCTAAACGGAGGAGCAATTTCTTGGAAGAGTTCCAAGCAAGAGACAGTGGCAGATTCTACTTGTGAATCAGAGTATATTGCAGCTAGTGAAGCAGTAAAGGAGGCGATATGGCTGAAGAACTTCATTGGAGACCTTGGAGTTGTACCAGCTATTAAAGAGCCAATGGAGATTTTCTGTGATAGTGAAAGTGCTGTTGCCTTAGCCAAGGAACCAAGGGATCATGGGAGATCTAGACACATCGACAGAAAATACCATTTCATTAGACATCGGATCGAAGAAGGACACCTCGTGGCAAAGAGGGTATCATCGGATGAGAACCCAGCAGATCCCCTCACGAAGGGACTGAGTAGGGTTAAGCATCTTCAGCATGCTCAGAGCATAGGGCTGAAGGATGATATAACTTTTAGTAGTTAGATAACCCGGAAATTTGTAAAGTGTAATTGACATTTGATGATGAATAAAAGGTGTTTTGTTTATGAGTAAAGTGTTGCTATCTCTTGTCAATCGTTTACTATATTTCTTTTGCATGTTTTGACTTCCAGAATAATTTTTTTTGGTATAACATATTATTCAAACCTCCACAGTCGGTCATATGTTGGAAGTAGATATGAATCAAGACTGTCATGTTTGGTTGTAGAGGTCTTGGACAAGGCTACAACAATCATGAGTGCTCATAAGTTCTGAGCATTGGACACAACCCACGCTCACTGGAATCACTTCATGGAATTTTATCTCGAGTGATCGTGAGACGGTAATATCATATAAGTCTTCAAACCTAGAGATATGATTTGTTACTTACAAGTTGGTTATGCATTGACTGTACGAAACCGCATTGGTAACTCGATGTTATAAAACGTACTTTTGTGTGTAATTCAATAAGTGGTAGAACAAACATATGAGTCGAAGTTTATCTGTTCCTTCTTGGATTAGAAGCTGGTATCTGGGCCCCTCGATGATTTTGTTTTGACCCATGTACCGGGCCCGGTCAGAACTAAGTTGATGTGTTCAATTAAGTTCTATGTCAAACAAATCGGAAATCGGGAAACAAATGCTGGACAATAAGCAAGACATGTTCCATGTATTTGTCCGGCTGATATCTAGAACAGAGGATTATATGATCACTTATCTTAAATGGCGTATCATCATCTTCTCAGTTCCGAGAGACCTTGAAAGAGCTACGATTGCCGGTCGGTTCCTGAAGTACTAGAGATATAGTTATTAGACTTATCCAAGTGGGAGACTATTGGATAAGGTGTCTAAGTCCATAACTATTTCGGGCTTGTACTTGACCCGACCCGGCATGGTCCATTTGGGTTGCATGGCACCATGCAATTGGATAGACTAAATGAGAGAAATAACACTTGGAGATTATTAATATATTATAAGTTCTAATATATTAATAATATTATTTAATTAGTTGATCAAAGAATTAATTTGGAATTAATTAAGTGATCAAAGGATAACTAATTAAATATATGGGTTGGTTATGTAAATCATCCATATCTTGTATAGTGGGCTAAAAGGCTCCATGGATTATCAAGTTGGGTTCTACCCATAGGATGCTCCATGGATGCTCCATGGGAGTTACAAACCCATGGGTCATGGAAATGAAGAGTCATGACACATTAGGGTTTACATGGTGTAACCCTAGATGTGCCAACACTATATATGAGTCCCATTCTCCACAAAATTGGACACACAAGTTGAACACTAAGAAACTAGAGGGCTTGGCCGATTTTGAGAAGTGTGTGTTATCTCAAGAGTCTTTCCAAGAGCATTTGGTGTTGTGTGAAGCATTTGAGGCATCACACTTGGGGTGCTAGGCTCACAAGGTTTCAAGGAACACAAGCAACAACAAGGTAAGTTATTCTATCTATGATTCAAGTTAAAATTGTTCCCCATGTATGCTAGATAGGAATATAACCTTGGAATTCAACTTTGCATGATAATTAGACAAACATAGATCCAAGGTTATTAGGGTTGCATGTCCACTTAGGAAGTGTTAGAATGCTCAAAACCCATCAAAAAGCTCTTACCCAAACGTTGGCCCCCGTCATTCAGCAGAGTATGGATGACAACCATGTAGTATTCTAGACTGTCTGTGGAACGCTAGCAAGCCCGCAACCTGTAGGTGTGTGAACTATATGTTCATTGGTTGTACTCTAAAAAGCCATTGACATGTATTGCCGGGGGGATTCCTATGAATAATATTATCGATAAATAAGAGTTATGGACTTAGCACATGTTGGATAAACCTTGGCAGCTATGGACTTAGTGCCTGTTGTATAAACCCTAGTGACGATGTGGCTTCGTGCCTATTCCTTAGGATGAATCCTTAGGAAGGAGTGATAGTTGATTCTTAGGGTAAACCCTTAAGAAATAAATAAGATAATGGGGTGGGGGTAATTTGGTGGATTGTTGATGTTTAAGCATAATAAATCTATTTGTTGTAGTTTGAAAACCCTATATGCTCACCAGGCTTCCAAGCCTGACCCACTTAGCTTTTTATATTATAGGTAGTGGACCCCGAGCATAGTCGGATGATGATGATGAGTGATTTTTGGATTATAGGTCAGTAGTGGTAAATAACTGTTGTAAGGATTATAATGTCTTGTTTATGCTTTTGATCTGTATCAGAACATGACATCCCGAGGTTTTGATATGAAATGATACTATACATATCTTAAAGAAAGGTTTTAATAAACTTTTATCATCTTTTCTTTTGGGGACCAATTCCGCAACATCTTTTAAAAGATTTCTCTTATTTTATTTTATAAAGCATAAATTAAATCGGTCTTTTCTGGCCGAGAAATTCGGGGATGTCACATAGCTCACTTACAGCGGGTTTTCTTAAAAACCGGGCTTTCCTTGGAGCAGCGTTTATGAACCGAAAGACCCTTTTTCTTGGGACTCCGGGAGCCTCGGGGCTTCCCTCGGGTGCTAGGCGTTTTACCTAGGGTTTAGGGTGGGGGGGATTGGAACTCTAGAGAGAGAAAGTAGTGAGACAAAGAAGAGGTTTTGGAGTGAGGAACTCGGCGACCTTCGCAATCCCTTTTATAGGCATAACCCTCGGACTACGATGTGCGTTCAGAAGGGTTACGTTGGGCGTAGCTTCGGATAAGGTTGCGAGGTGGCAGAATCCGGGTGGTGCGACATGGAGCTTGCTGTGCCGAGGAGTGAGAGGTGTACGTGGGGCGTAATGCGAGGGCTACGTGTCATGATCCGAAGTGAGTTCTTTGATCAGCATCGGCGGCTGGGACTCGGCCACGTCATCATCATTGCATCAATCTTCATAAATCAAGATGCAAACTTTAAAAATTCATAACTCTCACGTACGAGCTCATTTTTCGACATTCTCTATATCCACGCGAAGTCGGAAACGTACTCTACAACTTTCGTTTAGATTCTGTCGGCTAATTTTGACTTTATTTTAAAAATTATATTATTAACAGGCCGAGACAGGATTGGTCCGTTAAAAATTCATAACTTATTCATCCGACGTCCATTTTCATCTGTCTTTTTATAGTTACACTAAAAATAACAAGATCTTTGATTCTTATTTAGGTTGTGTCGGCTAAAAACCGCTCGATCTAATGTTCGAAATTCGAGCTGTACACTTCTAAGCCGAAACTTCGAAAAATCATAACTTCGTCATACGAAGTCAGATTTGGGCGTTCTTTTTATGGACATTCTCGGTTTAACGTATTCTATGACTTTTGTTTAGTTTGCTAACGATAAAAGTCGCTCTATCATCAATTCACTATTTACGCTTCCTGGTGTCGTGCCGGTTCCGTCGCGAAACTTCGACGGGTCATAACTTCTTCGTTATAACTCGGATTTCGGCGTTCTTTATATGTACGGAAACCTTGTGACATATTCTACGACTTGGTTAAGATTATATATTCGAAATAATATTTTGTCGAAAAGTCATTTTCGACTCTTATTATCTCTTAATTGACTAGCCCGGATCTATGGGGGTTACAGTATGGTGGTCACACGACATGGAGCAGGAGGTTCAGGATATGGATCAGGATCAGGATTAGACTCGGGTGTGGGGTCCAAGAAGGTCGATGACGGGCTACGCGGTTTCATCGCGTCTAAGATCACGAGAGGTATCCTTGAGGCGACCCTGGTTATTTTCGGGTCGATCAAGGAAGGGATTTTTAAGTTGATGGAGGATCGCCTCCGAGCATTCAGGAGTGACTTGGCGTCCAACCAGTTGGGTACGCACACAATATTGTTTAAGGACTTTCGAGGGAGTGGTGCACCAGACTTTCATGGGGCAAGGGACCCCATTGCAGATAGGAGATGAATTGTTGCACAGTTGACGAGCTTCTTCCTGAAAGGGCCGAAGGTCTGCTTTGCTGCAGGTTGTTTAAGGGACAGATCTAGAGATTGGTGGGAGTCATTCGGTGACTCGCTGGGAGCCCCAGCCGTGGAGGCTATGACTTGGTCAGACTTTGTGACCAGGTTCAGGGCGGAGTTTGTGCCAGTTGTGGAGCTTCAGCAGCTGGCCAGGGAGTTTCTGGATATAAGACAGACTAGGAGTTAGTGATCACCGCTAAGTTCAGGGAGAGGGCCTTGTTGGTACCTTAGTATGCTGGGGATGAGGAGATGCGGAAGACCCGCTACGATGACATGTTGAGGACTGACATTCGGGAGCATGTCAGCTATTCAGCCTGCCCGACCTTGGAGTCCATTATTGACACGACGCGGGAGAGGGAATTTGATTTGGAGCACCTCAGGAAGAGAAAGGCAGAGACTGAGCAGGTTACAGGGGTTTTGGGGAAGAAACCCAAGGGATCCGAAGTCAGGTCGATGGGCCAACCGGGCCAGAGCCACTACAGGAAATGTGATAGGCCGCATGAGGGAGCTTGTAGAGTAGGATCGTCAGGCTGCTACAAGTGCGGATAGATGGGGCACTTTGGCAGGGATTGTACTACCCCCGCCCCCACAGTTCAGACATCAGACCTAATTTGCTTCCATTGCAATCAGAGGGGCCATAAGAAGGCCAACTACCCTAGATTGTCAGCAGTATCAGCAGCAACGCCAGTGGTGGCGCCGACTCCAGTGACAACGCGAGTTGTGGATGGCCGAAAGGTCAAGGCAGAGGCTCCAGTGGTGCGGAGCCGAGCGTTTCAGTTGAAAACTGAGGAGGCACGCGTCGCACCCGATGTGGTGACGAGTATGATTTCTTCTCTCTAATATTCTATGTTATGTCGCTGTGATTTGATATGTGATATGTATGTTCTTTTTAGGATCGTGCCATGTGAATGGTATCCCAGTTCTGGTGTTGTTTGATTTGGGTGCTACCCGATCGTTTGTCTCTCTTGCGCTTAGCAAGAAGTTTCCTGAGTCCTCGGGCACATTGGATTGCCCTCTAGAGGTCGAGATTGCGGACGACCAGTCAGTGCGGGCATCAGAGGTTTTCAGGGATTGTGTTTTGAGATTGTTCGAGGAGCGTTACCTCGTAGACTTGGTTCCCATACCATTGCGGGGGAACAAGGTTATTATAGGTATGGATTGGCAAAGCCCCAATGGGGGCGATGATCGACTGCGCGTAACATTTGGTGCAGATCAGAACCCCAAGTGGGGGAGCATTGGTGATTCAGGGCGAGAGGCCACAACGAGGACCAACTTTATGTTCAACAGTGAGGGCTAGGCGCTACCTTCAGCAGGGTTGTGCGGGATATGTTGCCTATATTGTGGATACATAAGAGGTGGGTAAGGCGACGGTGGGAGTCGTGCCAATAGTACGAGAGTTCGTGGATGTATTCCCTGAGGAGTTGCATGGGATACCTCCAGAGAGGCAGGTAGAGTTCAGGATCGACCTAGTACCGGGTGCGGGTCCGATAGCCAAGGCACTGTATCGGTTGGCTCCTCCTGAGATTAAGGAGTTGTCTGCACAGCTGCAGGAGCTGTTAGATAAGGGATTCATTAGACCGAGCAGCTCACCCTAGGGAGCCCCGATTTTATTTGTAAAGAAGAAGGATGGGTCGCATCGGATGTGTATAATTATCGGGAGCTAAATAAGGTAACGGTAAAGAACCGTTACCCACTCCTGAGGATTGATGACCTATTTGACCAGCTATAGGGAGCATCTTGGTTCTGTAAGATTTATTTGTGCTCAGGTTATCATCAGATGAGGGTCAGAGAGGAGGATGTGTAGAAGATAGCCTTTCGGATGTGTTATGGTTACTATGAGTTTGTGGTTATGGCTTTCGGGCTCACCAACGCTCCTGTCGCGTTCATGGATCTCATAAACCGTGTGTGTAGGCCGATGTTGGATTAGATTGTGATAGCTTTCATTGACGACATCTTGGTTTATTCCAAGATACGAGATCAGCATGAGGAGCACTTGCGGGAGGTTCTGGATACATTGAGGAGGGAGAGCTTGTATGCTAAGTTCTCTAAGTATGAGTTCTGGTTGCGCGATGTGCAGTTTCTTGGGCACCTTGTCAACCAGAATGGGATTTTGGTTGACCCGGTCAAGGTGGAGGTCGTGATGAGATGAGAGGTTCTGAGGTCTCCATCTGAGATTCAGAGCTTTCTAAGATTGGCAGGCTACTATCGGAGATTCATTTAGGACTTCTCCAAGATAGACGTGCCCTTGACCCGGCTGACGAGGAAAGTCGTGGTCTTTCGTTGGGGGCCTGAGCAGCATGCCGCATTTGAGGCGTTGAGACAGAGATTGTGCGAGGCGCCAATCTTAGCCCTGCCGGAGGGCATGGAGGATTATGATTGTGAGATCCTCCAAGAGCCTGAGGTATCTCATAGATCAGCCAAATCTTATTATGAGGCAGCGTCGGTGGCTTGATTAGGTAAAGGATTATGATTGTGAGATCCTCTACCACCCGAGGAAGGCCAATGTCATGGCTGACGCGCTTAGCCGCAAGGCAGCGCCGATCAGGAATATCTGCATGAGGATGACAGTTGTGACACCGCTGTTAGAGCATATTCGGGAGCCCTAGTAGGAGGCCATGAAGGAGGAGCATCGGAAGAGCGAGCGTATTGTGGGTCAGGTTTCGTCCATCGACTATGATAGTCGGCGATTATTGACTCTTCACTATAGGGTGTGGGTCCCATATCATGGAGGTGTGTGTCAGGTATTGATGGAGGAGGAACACAAATCCAAGTTCTCTATCCATCCTGGGGCGACAAAGATGTACAGAGATCTTCGTCTTGATTTTTGGTGGCCCTGTATGTAATGGGACGTAGCTTGGTTTGTGGAGAGGTGCCTGACCTGCAGGAAGGTCAAGGCTGAGCACCAGAGACCTCACGGCAAGGTCCAGCGGTTAGATATCCTGCTGCCGAAATGGGAGGATATCACTATGGATTTTAACTCGAAGCTTCCTAGGACCACGCGAGGGGTAGATTCGATTTGGGTCATCGTTGATCGATTGACCAATAGCGCCCATTTCATTCTGATTCAGGAGAGTATTTCAGCCTAGAAGTTGGCCGACATCTGTATCAGGGAATTAGTGGCGCGGCACGAGGTGCCTGTTTCAGTAATTTTCGACAGGGATGTGCGGTTCACTTCTAGGGTTTGGAAGAAGTTTCATAACAAGTTGGGTACTCGTATGCTCTTTAGCACCGCCTTTCACCCGCATACAGATGGTCAGAGTGAGCAGACCATCCAGACTCTAGAGGATATGTTACGCGCATATGTTTTAGATTTTGGAGGTAGTTGGGATACTTACCTTCCGTTGGCGGAGTTCTCCTATAATAATAGCTATCATGTGAGTATCGACCGTCCTCCTTTCGAGATGTTGTATGGGAGGAAGTGCAGGACTCCGATATGCTGGGGTGAGGTTGGTCAGAGGGTTATGGGGAGTACCGAGGTAGTACTCAAGACGACGGAGAGGATCCAACAGGTTCGGAGCAGGCTTCAGACTGCTTAGATTCGGCAGAAAAGTTATGCCAACAAGCGTCGATCGGACCTGGAGTTCTAGGTCGGGGATATGGTGCTCCGGAAAGTGTTGCCTTGGAAGGGCGTCATTCGATTCAGGAAGTGGGGCAAGTTGGGCCCCAGGTATATTGGACCCTTCAGGGGTGTAGCCCGGGTGGGCAAGGTGGCATATAGGTTGGATCTGCCAGCCAAACTCAGTCAGATACATAGCACTTTTCACATCTCCCAGTTGCGGAAGTGTCTGGTGGACAATTCGGCAGCAATGCGATTAGAGTATATTCAGGTGGATGACAGCCTGAATTACATCTAGCGGCCAGTGGCAATCCTTGATAGGAAATCGAAGGATCTGAGGAACAATAGAGTGGAGTTGGTTAAGGTTCAATGGTGGCACTACAAGGGCTTGGAATGGACCTGGGAGTCGGAGGACGAGATGAGGGAGCACTACCCCGTGCTTTTTCAGGACAAGTAGCAGACTTCGAGGTTGAAGTCTAAGATAAGTGTGGGAGATTTGTAACACCCGATTCCTAGTATGCCTTTAATTCAAGTATTTATTATGTTTTTCTCTAGGACTCAACGAGTTGGAGGCCCAACTCGTTGAGCATAGTCGTGATCCGCAGAAAGTTTAAGTACTCTACTCGATGAGTCGGGAGACCGAATCGGTGAGTAGACGCTGTTTGATTGAAACTTTAAATTGAGGGTTTTCACCCTATTTAAACACATTATAACCCCTCAACTCAGCCCCTATCGTCTAGAGCAAACCCATACTCGAAACCCTTAGCCTTGTTTGAGTGTTCTAAGGTCATTTTGTGCATTTTGGTGGTTTGTGAAGCTTGAGAAGAGGAAAGGTACTTGGGAGTTCAAGTAGGAGCTTAGGGATCCAGAGATTGTGTTCCATTTCCAACTCATTTAAGGTAAAAAGTGATGGGTTTTGAGCATTCTAACACTTCCTAAGTGTACATGCAACCCTAATAACCTTGGATCTATGTTTGTCTAATTATCATGCAAAGTTGAATTCCAAGGTTATATTCCTATCTAGCATACATGGGGAACAATTTTAACTTAAAGTATAGATAGAATAACTTACCTTGTTGTTGCTTGTATTCCTTGAAACCTTGTGAGCCTAGCACCCCAAGTGTGATGCCTCAAATGCTTCACACAACACCAAATGCTCTTGGAAAGACTCTTGAGATAACACACACTTCTCAAAAATCGGCCAAGCCCTCTTGTTTCTTAGTAGTGCCGATTTTGGTGGAGAATGGGATCCTTATATAGTGTTGACACATCTAGGGTTACACCATGTAAACCCTAATGTGTCATGACTCTTCATTTTCATGACCCATGGGTTTGTAACTCCCATGGAGCATCCATGGAGCATCCTATGGGTAGAACCCAACTTGATAATCCATGGAGCCTCTTAGCCCACTATACAAGATATGGATGAACCCATATATTTAATTAGTTAACCTTTGATCACTTAATTAATTCCAAATTAATTCTTGATCAAACTAATCAAATAATATTATTAATATATTAGAACTTATAATATATTAATAATCTCCAAGTGTTATTTCTCTCATTTAGTCTAACCAATTGCATGGTGCCATGCAACCCAAATGGACCATGCCGGGTCGGGTCAAGTACAAGCCCGAAATAGTTATGGACTTAGACACCTTATCCAACAGTCTCCCACTTGGATAAGTCTAATAACTATATCTCTAGTACTTCAGGAACCGACCGGCAATCGTAGCTCTTTCAAGGTTTCTCGGAACTGAGAAGATGATAGTACGCCATTTAAGATAAGTGATCATATAGTCCTCCGTTCTAGATATCAGCCGGACAAATACATGGAACATTGTCTTACTTATTGTCCAGCATTTGTTTCCCGATTTCCGATTTGTTTGACATAGAACTTAATTGAACACATCAACTTAGTTCTGACCGGGCCCGGTACATGGGTCAAAACAAAATCATCGAGGGGCCCAGATATCAGCTTCTAATCCAAGAAGGAACAGATAAACTTCGACTCATATGTTTGTTCTACCACTTATTGAATTACACACAAAAGTACGTTTTATAACATCGAGTTACCAATGCGGTTTCGTACAGTCAATGCATAACCAACTTGTAAGTAACAAATCATATCTCTAGGTTTGAAGACTTATATGATATTACCGTCTCACGATCACTCGAGATAGAATTCCATGAAGTGATTCCAGTGAGCGTGGGTTGAGTCCAATGCTCAGAACTTATGAGCACTCCTGATTGTTGTAGCCTTGTCCAACACCTTAGACCTCTACAACCCATCATGACAGTCTTGATTCATACCTACTTCCGACATATGACCGACTGTGGAGGTTTGAATAATATGTTATACCAAACAAAATTATTCTGGAAGTCAAAACATGCAAAAGAAATATAGTAAACGATTGACAAGAGATAGCAACACTTTACTCATAAATAAAACACCTTTTATTCATCATCAAATGTCAATTACACTTTACAAATTTCTGGGTTATCTAACTACTAAAACTTATATCATCCTTCAGCCCTATGCTCCGAGCATGCTGGAGATGCTTAACCCTACTCAGTCCCTTCGTGAGGGGATCTGCTGGGTTCTCATCTGATGATACCCTCTTTGCCACGAGGAGTCCTTCTTCGATCCGATGTCTAATGAAATGGTATTTTCTGTCGATGTGTCTGGATCTCCCATGATCCCTTGGTTCCTTGGCTAAGGCAACAGCACTTTCACTATCACAGAAAATTTCCATTGGCTCTTTAATAGCTGGTACAACTCCAAGGTCTCCAATGAAGTTCTTCAGCCATATCGCCTCCTTTGCTGCTTCACTAGCTGCAATATACTCTGATTCACAAGTAGAATCTGCCACTGTCTCTTGCTTGGAACTCTTCCAAGAAATTGCTCCTCCGTTTAGGGTAAAGACCCAGCCCGACTGAGAGCGGAAATTATCCCTATCAGTCTGGAAACTAGCATCACTATACCCAACAACTCTCAAGTCATCACTCCCACCGAGGGTAAGGACCCAGTCCTTAGTCCTCCGTAGGTACTTGAGGATATTCTTTACCGCAGTCCAGTGTGCCTTGCCAGGGTTCGCCTGATACCTGCTAACCATGCTCAAGGCAAAAGCTACATCGGGTCGAGTACACATCATAGCATACATGATCGATCCTACAGCCGAAGCGTAAGGTGTTCGACTCATTTCTGCTATCTCAGCCTCAGTGCTAGGGCTTTGTGTCTTACTCAATCTGGTGTTACTCTGGATGGGTAACTCTCCTTTCTTGGAATCCTGCATGCCGAATCGCTTCAGCACTTTATCCAAGTAGGTACTCTGACTAAGTCCAATTAGCCTTTTACTCCGATCTCTCAAGATTCTTATCCCTAGAATATAGGCAGCTTCACCAAGGTCCTTCATAGCGAAACACTTCCCAAGCCAGGACTTTACTTCCTGCAGGGTTGGAATGTCGTTTCCTATGAGTAGTATGTCATCCACATACAATACCAAGAAGCTAACTATACTCCCACTAGCCTTGACATACACACAAGATTCATCTTCACTCCTAGAAAAGGCAAATTCCTTGACCTTTTCATCAAAGCAAAGATTCCATCTGCGAGGTGCTTGCTTCAATCCATAAATGGATTTCTCAAGCTTACACACTCTATTAGGGTACTCGTTGCTGACAAAACCCTCTGGCTGACTCATGTAAACATCTTCAGCCAGCTTCCCATTAAGGAAAGCGGTTTTGACATCCATCTGCCATATTTCATAATCATGAAACGCAGCTATGGCTAACAGAACCCGAATAGACTTAATCTTGGCTACTGGAGAAAAGGTCTCATCATAGTCCACTCCAGGAATTTGATAGAAGCCCTTCGCAACCAGTCTAGCCTTATAAGTGTGTACTTTACCATCCATGTCGGTCTTCTTCTTGAAGACCCATTTGCACCCTACTGTCTTACGACCTGGTACATTTTCAACCAAGTTCCAAACTTGATTGTCATACATGGATTGTATCTCGCTATCCATAGCCTCTTTCCATTTAGCAGACTCGGGGCCTGCCATGGCTTCCTCGTAGCTGTTAGGGTCATCTTGACTTACTAGTGTTTCATCACTAATAAGTGTCTCACCTTCTGCAGTAATATGGAATCCATAGTAATGCTCAGGTGCACTCCTAACTCTCGTGGAACGTCTCAGAGGTACAGATTTGTCAATTGGCTCAACAGGAGTTTCCTCCTCAAGTTGAGGGCTAGAGTTTGAAGTTCCTTCACCGCTTGACTCTTGAATTTCTTCAAGATCAATTTGCCTCCCACTGTCTCCTTGGCTTATAAACTCTCTTTCTCGAAAGACTCCTCTTCTTGCTACAAAGACCACATTGTCACTAGGTCTGTAGAAGAGGTAACCAAAGGAATGCTGTGGGTAGCCGATGAAAATACACCTCTCGCTTCGAGGTTCGAGCTTATCATGAGTCTCGCGTCTCACGAACGCCTCGCAACCCCAAATCTTGATGTGGTCTAGTTTAGGTACTTTACCAGTCCACATCTCGTGAGGAGTTTTGGCAACTTTCTTTGTAGGGACTAGATTAAGAATATGGGCGGCAGTCTCTAAGGCATACCCCCAGAATGAGATTGGTAGCGTAGCTCGACTCATCATGGAACGAACCATATCTAACAAGGTTCGATTACGCCTCTCAGCCACACCATTCAACTGTGGTGTCCTGGGAGGTGTCAATTGTGAGACTATCCCACATTCCCTTAGATAGTCGAGGAACTCTGAACTAAGATACTCACCACCACGATCGGATCGAAGCATCTTAATGTTCCTGCCCAATTGATTCTCGACTTCCTGTTTAAATTCCTTAAACCTCTCGAAAGTCTCTGACTTATGCTTGATCAAGTAGACATATCCATATCTACTATAATCATCAGTAAAAGTCAAATAATAACGATTAGCATCCCTTGTGGCATGTTTGAATGGTCCACACACATCCGTGTGTATAAGGTCCAACAAACCTTCACCCCTCTCACACGAACCTGTGAAGGGTGACTTTGTCATTTTTCCAAGTAAGCATGATTCGCAACTATCATCTGACTTTAGGTCAAACGACTCCAAGACTCCATCCTTTTGGAGTTGGCCTATGCGTTTCTTGCTTATATGTCCAAGACGACAATGCCATAAAGATGCTTTATCCAAGTTATTATTAGTAGAATCAATACACAAAACATTATTTCCCAAGTTATCTATAACAGATACAGCTTCATACACACCATCACAAGGTAATGTTTTAAAATAAAAGACATTATTATAGAACACATCTATAGAACCAACTTCATTGTTAAATGAAAAGGTAAACCCTTGTTTGTACAAAGCATGAAAGGAAATAATATTTCTTGCCATTCCTGGCGAATAACAACACTTATTCAAATCTAAACTAAACCCACTACTTAGCGATAAAGTATAAACTCCAATCTTGGTAACAGGTATAGCTTTCCTATTCCCCATGATCAAGTTTATCCTTCCTTGCTCCACATCCTCACTTCTTCTTAGTCCCTGCAAGTCACAACAAATGTGAATACCACAACCGGTATCAAGGACCCAAGAATTAGAATGGGGTGAGTTATTAGAAATGATAGTGTAAATACCTGCATGGTTGGGTTTAACTTTCCCATCCTTCACATCTTGCTGGTATTTTGGGCAGTTCCGCTTCCAATGAGCTTTTTCATGGCAATAGAAGCATTCAGCCTCTTTTGGGTCAGAAGAAGGAGTAACGAAACCTTTCTTGGTTCCACTTGAAGAAGAGCCATCAAGGGTCCGAGCCTTGGTACCCTTAGAAGAGCTCTTTCTCTTCCTCCCTCGATTCTTCCCGATTGCCAAAACCGGAATAGAGTTTTGAGTAGGAGTGATAGCAACCGACTTCCCCTTAAGACCTGTTTCTGCGGTCTTGAGAAGTCCCTGAAGTTTGCTGAGGGTGACTTCTTCCTTGTTCATGTGATATGTCATGCGGAATTGATCATAGCACGATGGTAAGGAATGCAAAATAATATCTATTGCAAGATCCTCCGGGAAGTTCACATTAAGCTTCAGCAAACGATCCACATATCTTTGCATTTTCTGCATGTGGCTCGTGACGGATTCCCCGTCCTTCATCATGGTTGTTATCATGGAGCAGATGATTTCATACCTCTCTTGTCTTGCACTTTGATGGTATCTTTCCATCAAATCTTGGTGCATGTCATAAGGGTAGAAATCTTCATAAGACTTTTGGAGTTCTGCTGTCATCGTGGCTGTCATGATGCAAGCCACTTTCGTAGCATCCCTTTCATGTGCCCGAAATTCAGCGATCTCCTGAGGAGTTGCAGTGGACTCATTAATCTCCTTAAGCTCCTTGTCAAGGACATATTCTTTGTCCTCGTAGCGGGTAATCATCCTGATGTTTCTGATCCACTCATTGAAGTTGGATCCATCAAAGGTGACTTTCCCACATAAGTTCATAAGGGAAAAGGAGCCATTAGGATTAGAGCCAGAAGCATTGTTGAAAGACATCTGAAGGAAGGAGGACAAGATTAGTTTAGATATAAGAGAGTCCTTAATAAAACACCCAAATGTAATATTAAGGCTAGGATCCAATCACAATATAATGTAACTTAGAAGAGGTATGCCGTAATCTAAGCTATATCATATTTGAAAGGTAGGTGAATGACGATTCACCAATTTCCACCACGAAAACCGCAATATCTTAGGTTTTTGAATGGTTCTTAGAAATTCCTAGATTCTTTGAGATTCAATGAACTTTTCAAAGGCATGTTTCAATCTCGAGTGTGCCCTCCAGGTTTTGTGACTGGGATACCGAGGATCACAAAACGAGGTGTGAAGTAACCATGCAAATCACTTGGTACCCTTAAAGTTTATCACTCAATCGATGTGCCGGTTAACCACACACGCTCCATCGATACTATAATAAACCCTAAGTCACCCTTTACCTACCTTGTTAAGTCCAAGTTAGTGTGCCGGTTAACCACACACGCTCCACCAACGACTTAATCAAGGTGTAAAGTGTAATTTCATGGAATAGCACCTTATTCACATTTTTCCTAAAGTAACTAAGATTGGGAATTTAATAAAACATTTAGTTACTTTATAATATTCATCATACTTTGAATGAGAGTTAATAAGTCCTTGTCTTACCCGTTCGGCTAACGACCCTCCACCGATCAAGCAAGCGGTGGGTGAGAGTGGACACCCATTAAGTCACCATTTTATAGGCAACAACCTTATACCCACCTTATAGACCGGCTTCGTGAATGAGGCGTACTAGCGGTAAGACGACTTTGTTCTTATACATATATATATAATTATTAAATCATAATAATATAAGTATAAGGGTTGAATTTTAACTTTTAAAATTCTAGGGGTTGGAACTAAAGTTTTAACTTAACTTTACTTGTTCCAAAACTTGAGGGCAAGTTTTGTAATCTTTCAAAACTTTTCATTTCTTGTAACTTATGAGTTTAATAGAGTAATAAAATGAAGACTCTTCATTTTTCTAACTCTTGTGTTCTTTTAATGGTTTTTTTTAATCCAAGGGACTTTTGGTTTTCCATAACTTGAGGACAAGTTATGGACTCCATTAAAACACATTATGATCATGAATTAATCTACCACATAGGTTACAAATAATTCCTATGATCATCTAAACATCATAAGAACAAGAACATGAATATGAACACTTTCAAGAATCAAAATCACATTTAATCTTTGTAATTTTGATAACTAGTTGTTGTAAATGAGTTAGAAAAGACATTACACCTTCTAAAACAAGTTTTCAAGTACCAAAACATTTTAGGGTAATGATTCTAATCCATTTCCAGCAACTCAAGTCGAAATTCTGCACTCTGTCGACCCTACTCGCCGAGTGCATAAACCTACTCGCCGAGTAGGTTGAAGATACACATGAACTCGACGAGTCCTCCCCATGGACTCGCCGAGTCCATCAGTCAGACAGCAAGATTTTCGACTTTCTTCAACTTTTAAGCACAAATAACAAACAAACAAGCCTATGCTCTGATACCACTGATGGGTTTTGAGCATTCTAACACTTCCTAAGTGTACATGCAACCCTAATAACCTTGGATCTATGTTTGTCTAATTATCATGCAAAGTTGAATTCCAAGGTTATATTCCTATCTAGCATACATGGGGAACAATTTTAACTTAAAGTATAGATAGAATAACTTACCTTGTTGTTGCTTGTATTCCTTGAAACCTTGTGAGCCTAGCACCCCAAGTGTGATGCCTCAAATGCTTCACACAACACCAAATGCTCTTGGAAAGACTCTTGAGATAACACACACTTCTCAAAAATCGGCCAAGCCCTCTTGTTTCTTAGTAGTGCCGATTTTGGTGGAGAATGGGATCCTTATATAGTGTTGACACATCTAGGGTTACACCATGTAAACCCTAATGTGTCATGACTCTTCATTTTCATGACCCATGGGTTTGTAACTCCCATGGAGCATCCATGGAGCATCCTATGGGTAGAACCCAACTTGATAATCCATGGAGCCTCTTAGCCCACTATACAAGATATGGATGAACCCATATATTTAATTAGTTAACCTTTGATCACTTAATTAATTCCAAATTAATTCTTGATCAAACTAATCAAATAATATTATTAATATATTAGAACTTATAATATATTAATAATCTCCAAGTGTTATTTCTCTCATTTAGTCTAACCAATTGCATGGTGCCATGCAACCCAAATGGACCATGCCGGGTCGGGTCAAGTACAAGCCCGAAATAGTTATGGACTTAGACACCTTATGCAACAAAAAGCTCCTATCTTGATCTTCCATGTAAATAATCATCTTTAGGGCTTGGATATTGGTATATTTAGGGCTTTCTAAGCCATTTTCGGGTTGTGAAGTGTAATACGAAGTTATGACTTCAGATCTGGGGCCATTGGGGGTCTTTATGACGTAAAGATGCCAACTTTGTTTCCATAAACACCCCATGCATCTTGTAGACCATCTTTTATGGCTTTTTAAGCCAAAGATCCCATGCATTTGCACCAAGCTTGAGACTTTACGTGTAAAATGCACATTAGGAGGCCAAATCTATAGTTTTGATGTGTTAAAACCCATTTAAATCGATTGTTTAGTAATGGTAAAGGATGGACTCAACGAGTCGTTCTTTGGACTCGGTGAGTCAGGGTATAATGACCACCAAATCCCTTCTGTCGAAGGACCAGATGATAGTATGGAATAGCTTTTCCCTGACTTGGTCGTTAGGACCGAAGGGTAGGTCAGTACCCCATATATGCCTGACCGTATGATTATATTTTGTTATCGTATGATAGAGGTAGGGGTGAAATTGTCCCTGATGCCGGTTGAGATAGACTGGAGGGTAGTCGGCACCCCTGAACGGCCTGACATGGGTAGGTCAGCACCCCAAAATGGCTTGACATGGGTAGGTCGGGCACCCCAGAATTTCCCGGCAGTATGTATGCTATGTGATTGTATGGTATGTGGTATGATGGGGGAACTCACTATGATTTGTGCTTACAATTTCAGTTTTAGTTTCAGGTACCTCTTCACCCAAGGGGAATGAGTCGGCGGCGTATCAACGCATCACACACACACACACACATTTGATTTCCGCATTGACTTTTCTGAGATTGTACTCTGTTTTATACTACTGTTCGATGTTGTGATTTTTAGACTTATTCATGATGGTTTTTTTGGATAAGGTGTCTAAGTCCATAACTATTTCTGGTATGTACTTGACCCGACCCGACATGGTCCATTTGGGTTGCATGGCATCATGCAATTGAATAAACTAAATGAGAGAAATAACACTTATGGTTTATTAATATATATTATAAGTTCTAATATATTAATAATATTATTTAATTAGTTTTGATCAAGAATTAATTTAGAATTATTTAAGTGATCAAAAGATAACTAATTAGATATATGGGTATATTATGTAAATATTCTATATCTTATATAGTGGGCTAAGAGGCTCCATGGATTGTCAAGTTGGGTTCCACCCATAGGATGCTCCATGGAGTTAACCCATGGATCAAGAAATGAAGATTCATGTTACATTAGGGTTTACCTAATGCAACACACTATATAAGCAATGTGTTTCTCCCCAAAATCGGCTACACTAACTAGAAAAAGAGGGCTTGGCCGATTTTGCAAGTGTTAGAGTGTTCTCTCAAGTTTGTTCATTGCATTTGGTGTTGTGTGAAGCATTTGAGGCATCACACTTGAGGTGCTAGGCTCACAAGGTTCTAAGGAACACTTTCAACAACAAGGTATGTAGTTCTAACTTTCATTCAAAGAAAAAATTGTTCCCCATGTATGCTAGATAGGAACATAACCTTGGAAATCAACTTTGCATGATAATTAGACAAACATAGATCCAAGGTTATTAGGGTTGCATGTACACTTAGGAAGTGTTAGAATGCTCAAAACCCATCTATGGTATCAGAGCCTAGGTTTGTTTGTTGAATATTTGTGCAAACTGCTTAAAAAATTCGATTTTCTGCTTTCTGCTCATATGAACTCGCCGAGTCCATGGGGGGACTCAATGAGTCCATGACCAAACGCAAGCTACTAGTCGAGTTTGTTCTTGCACTCGGCGAGTAGAGGCTGCAGTTTTTAGAATTTCGACTTTTGTTGCTGGAAATGGACTAGAAACATTACCCTAAATTCTTTTGGTAATTGAAAACATGTTTTAGATGGTGTCATGTTTATGCTAATCCATTTACAATGACAATTATCAAAATTACAAGTTTTTAAGTGTAATTTTTGATTCTTGAAAGTGTTCATATTCATGTTCTTGTTCTTATGATGTTTAGATGATCGTAGGAATTGTTTGTAACCTATGTTGTAGATTAATTCATGATCATTATGTGTTTTAATGGAGTCCATAACTTGTCCTCAAGTTATGGAAAACCAAAAGTCACTTTGTTAAAAAACCATTAAAAGAACACACGAGTTATAAAAAAGGAAGAGTCTTCATTTTTAATACTTTATTAACTCATAAGTTACAGGAATTGAAAAGTTTTGAAAGTTTACAAAAGTTGCCCTCAAGTTTTGGAACAAGTAATGTCTTGATTAAAACTTTAGTTCCAACCCTTAGAATTTTAAAAGCTAAAATTCAACCCTTATACTTTATAATATTATAAGTTAATAATATATATATATATATATATATATATATATATATATATATATATATATATATATATATATATATATATGTATAAGATTAAGTCGTCTTACCGCTAGTACGCCTCATTCACGAAGCCGGTCTATAAGGGGGTATAAGGTTGTTGCCTATAAAATGGCAACTTAATGGGTGTCCACTCTCACCCACCGCTTCCTTGATCGGTGGAGGGTCGTTAGCCGAACGGGTAGACAAGGACTTATAAATTCTCATTAAAAGTATGATGAATATATTAAAGTAACTAAATGCTTTTATTAAATTCCCAATCTTTTTGTTACTTAAGGAAAAATGTGAATAAGATGCTAATCCATGAAATTACACTTTACACTTTGTTTAAGTCGTTAGTGGAGCGTGTGTGGTTAACCGGCACACTAACTTGAACTTAACAAGGTAGGTAAAGGGCACACTATAGATTGAAACATGCCATTGAAAAGTTCAATGAATCTCAAAGAATCTAGGAATTTCTAAGAACCAATTAAAAACCTACTATCAATATTTCGTTTTTCATGGTGGAAATTAGTGAATCGTCATTCACCTACCTTTCAAATATGTTATTACTTAGATTACGGCATACCACATCTAAGTATAATGTATTGTGATTGGGTCCTAGCCTTAATATTACATTTGGGTGTTTTATTAAGGACTATCTCGATATCTAAACTAAAATTTTCTTCTTTTCAGATGTCTGCAAACACTGCTGCTTCTGTCTCTAATCCTAATGGCTCCTTTTCTCTAATGAACTTGTGTGGAAAGTCACTTTTGATGGGTCTAAGTTTAATGAATGGATCAGAAACATCCGAATGATTACTCGCTACGAGGACAAAGAATATGTTCTCGATAAGGAGCTTAAGGAGATTGATGAGAGAGTTGCTACTCCTCAAGAGATCGCTGACTTTAGGGCACATGAAAGGGATGCCACTAAGGTGGCATGCATCATGATGGCTACTATGACAGCCGATCTCCAAAAGTCCTACGAGGACTTCTACTCTTTTGAAATGCACCAAGATTTGATGGAAAGATACCATCAAAGTGCAAGACAAAAGAGGTATGAAATCATCTCCTCCATGATAACAACCCGAATGAAGGATGGTGAACCCATCACGGGCCACATGCAGAAAAAGCAAAGATTTGTGGACCGGTTGCTGAAGCTCAATGTGAACTTCCCCGAGGAGCTTGCAATAGATATCATTTTGCACTCCTTACCATCGTGCTATGATCAATTCTGCATGACATATCACATGAACAAGGAAGAGGTCACTCTCAGAAAACTTCAAGGACTCTTAAAGACTGTGGAAAGTGGTCTTAAGGGTAAGGCAGTTGTTACTACTCCTACTCTTACCAACTCCACCCTTGTCTTGGAAATCGGGAAAGGATGAGGGAAGAAGAGGAAGAGTTCTTCAAAGGGTACCAAGGCTAGGACCCTTGATGGCTCTTCTTCAAGTGGAACCAAGAAAGGTTTCATCACTCCTTCTTCTGACCAAAAATGGGGTAAATGCTTCTATTGCCATGAAAAGGCACATTGGAAGCGGAACTGCCCAAAGTACCAGCAAGATGTGAAGGATGGGAAAGTTAAACCCAACCATGCAGGTATTTAAACTATCTTATCTAATAACTCACCCCATTCTAACTCATGGGTCCTTGATACTGGTTGTGGTATTCATATATGTTCTGATTTGCAAGGACTAAGAAGAAGTGAGAATGTGGAGCAAGGAAGAATAAACTTGATCATGGGAAATAGGAAAGCTTCACCTGTCACCAAGATTGGAGTTTATACTTTATCGCTAAGTAGTGGGTTTAGTTTAGATTTGAATAAATGTTCTTATTCGCCAGAAATGGCAAGAAACATTATTTCCTTTCATGCATTGTATAAACAAGGTTTCACCTTTTCATTTGATAATGAAGTTGGTTCGATTAATGTTTTCTTTACTAATGTTCTTTATTTTAAAGCAGTACCGTGTGATGGCATGTATGAAACTGTATCTATGGTTGATAACTTAGGAAATAATGTATTGTGTATTGATTTTGTTAATAATAATAACATGGATAAAGCATCATTATGGCATCGTCGTCTTGGACATATAAGAAAGAAACGCATAGGCCAACTCCAAAAGGATGGAGTCTTGGATTCATTTGACCTAAAGTCAGATGACAGTTGCGATTCATGCTTACTTGGAAAAATGACAAAGTCACCATTCACAGGTTCCTGTGAGAGGGGTGAAGGTTTGTAGAATCTTGTACAAACGGATGTGTGCGGACCCTTAAAAAATGCCACAAGGGATGCTAATCATTATTATTTGACTTTTACTGATGATTACAGTAGATATGGATATGTCTACTTAATCAAGCACAAGTCAGAGACTTTTGAAAAGTTTAAGGAATTTAAACAGGAAGTTGAGAATCAATTGGGAAGGAATATTAAGATGCTACAATCCGATCGAGGTGGTGAATATCTTAGTTCAGAGTTCCTTGACTATCTTAGGGAATGTGGGATTGTCTCACAATTGACACCTCCCAGAACACCGCAGTTGAATGGTGTGGCTGAGAGGCGTAATCGAACCTTGATGGATATGGTTCGTTCCATGATGAGTCGAGCTTCGCTACCAATCTCATTCTGAGGGTATGCCTTAGAGACTGCCGCCCATATCCTTAATCTAGTTCCTACAAAGACAGTTGCCAAAACTCCTCTCGAGATGTGGACTGGTAAAGTACCCAAACTAGACCACATCAAGATTTGGGGTTGTGAGGCTTTCATGAGACGTGAGACTCATGATAAGCTTGAACCCTGAAACGAGAGGTGTATTTTCATTGGCTACCCACATAAATCCTTTGGTTACCTCTTCTACAGACCCAGTGATAATGTGGTCTTTGTAGCAAGAAGAGGAGTCTTTCGTGAGAGAGAATTTATAAGCCAAGGAGACAGTGGGAGGCAAATTGACCTTGAAGAACTTCAAGAGTCAAGTGGTGAAGGAACTTCAAACCCAAGCCCTCGGAGGAAACTCCTGTTGAACCAATTAACGAGTCTATACCTCTAAGGCGATCCACGAGAGTTAGGAATGCACCTGAGCATTACTATGGGTTCCATATTACTGCGGAAGGTGATACACTTATTAGTGATGGGACACTACTAGGTTTTGATGAACCTAACAGTTACGCGGAAGCCATGGCAGGACCCGAGTCTGCTAAATGGAAAGAGGCAATGGACAGCGAGATACAATCCATGTATGACAATCAAGTTTGGAACTTGGTTGAGAATGTACCAGCTCGTAAGACTGTAGGGTGCAAATGGATCTTCAAGAAGAAGACCAACATGGATGGTAATGTACATACTTATAAGGCACGACTGGTTGCAAAGGGCTTCTCTAAAACTCTAGGATTGGATTTTTATGAGACCTTTTCTCCAGTAGCCAAGATTAAGTCTATTAGGGTTATGTTAGCCATAGCTGCATTTCATGACTATGAAATATGGCAAATGGATGTCAAAACCGCTTTCCTTAATGGAAAGTTGACTGAAGATGTTTACATGAGTCATCCAGAAGGTTTTGTCAGCAACGAGTACCCTAATAGAGTGTGTAAGCTTGAGAAATCCATTTATGGATTAAAGAAAGCACCTCGCAGATGGAATCTTTGCTTTGATGAGAAAGTCAAGGAATTTGGGTTTTCAAGGAGTGAAGATGAATCTTGTGTGTATGTCAAGGCTAGTGGGAGTATAGTTAGCTTTTTGGTATTGTATGTGGATGACATACTACTCATAGGAAATGACATGCCAACTCTGCAGGAAGTCAAGTCCTGGCTTGGGAAGTGTTTCTCTATGAAGGACCTAGGAGAAGTTGCCTATATTCTAGGGATAAGGATTTTGAGAAACCGGAGTAAAAGACTAATTGGACTTAGTCAAAGTACCTACTTGGACAAGGTGCTCAAGAGATTCAGCATGCAGAACTCCAAGAAAGGAGAGTTACCTATCCAAAGTAATTCCAGAACTTCATTGGAGACCTTGGAGTTGTACCAGCTATAAAGGAGCCTATGGAAATTTTTTGTGATAGTGAAAGTGATGTTGCCTTAGATAAGGAACCAAAGGATCACGGGAGATCCAGACACATCGACAAAAAATATCATTTTATTAGACATCACATAGAAGAAGGAATCCTCGTTGCAAAGAGGGTATCATCAGATGAGAACCCAGCAGCTCCCCTTACGAAGAGACTGAGTAGGGCTAAGCATCTTCATAATGCTCAGAGCATAGGGCTAAAGGATGATATAAGTTTTAGTAGTTAGATAGATTATGAAATTTGTAAAGTGTAATTGACATTTGATGATAAATAATAGTTTGTTGTTTATTTATGAGTAAAGTGTTACTATCTTTTGTCAATCATTTACTATAATTTCTTTTGCATGTTATAACTACAAGAATATTATGTTGTGTTTCTACATATTATTCAAATCTCCACAGTCAGTCATATGTTGGAAGTAGATATGAATTAAGACTGTCATGAAGTTGGTTGTAGGTGTCAAGGTTAAGGGCAACACTTCATGAGTAATCATAAGTTTTGAGTACTAGAATCAACCCACGCTCACTGGAATCACTTCATGTAAATTATCTCGAGTGATCGTGAGACGATAATATCACATAAGTCTTCAAACCTAGAGATATGATTTGTTACTTATGAGTTGGTTATGCATTGATTTGTTGGATTAATGTCTAAGTCCATAGCTATAATTGGTAAGACTTGACCCGACCCGGCATGGTCCATTTGGGTTGCATGGCATCATGCACTTGGATAGACTAAAATGAGAGAAATAAGACACTTATGGTTATTAATATATTATAAGTTCTAGTATATTAATAATAAGAATAATAAGATTATTTAATTAGTATTGATCAAGAATTAATCTAGGATTAATTAAGTGATCAAAAAGAAGACTAATTAAATATATGGGTTGATTGTGTAAATCATCCATACTTGTATAGTGGGCTAATGCTCCATGGATAATCAAGTTGGGCTAAAACCCATAGGATGGTCCATGGATGCTCCATGGTGTATTTGAACCCATGGATCCAAGGAAATGGAAAGTCATGACAATTAGGGTTTACCCTAATTGAAACACTATATAAAGATCTTATTTTTGACAAAATCAGCCACAAGTATCATTCTAGAGAGGGCTAGCCGATTTTCATGAAGTGTAGATTTCTCTCAAGTTATTCCAAGTGTATTTGGTGTTGTGTGAACCATTTGAGGTGTAACACTTGGGGAACTAGGCACTCAAGCTTCATGAATACTTTCTACATGAAAGAGGTATGTATTCTATCTTGTTATATTCATTATTTTATATGCTAGATTAGGATAATACCTTGGATGTTCATATTTGCATGTATAATAGAGAAAACATAGATCCAAGTTATTTATGGTTGCATGTACACTTAGGAGTGTTAGAATGCTCAAAACCCAACAGTGGTATCAGAGCCAAGGCTTGTTTTCTTGTTATACTTGCAAAAGTAGCTGAAAAATCGAGTTTTGATGCTGTCTGTCCAGCAGACTCGCTGAGTCCATGAATGGACTTGCCGAGTCCAAGGCAAAATGCATCCAACTCGCCTAGTTGGTTCGTGCACTCGACGAGTTGGACCCCCAGACATCATAAATTCGACTTTTTTGGCTGGAATTGGACTAGGTACATTACCCTAAGATGTTTTTGAACTTATAAACTTGTTTTTGATGTGGTAATGTTCATGCTAATCCAATTTCAAAGATAATTGTCAATAGATTCATGTTTTGTATTAGTTTAAGGTTTAGACTAATTACATGAAAAAGTTTGATTTGAATTATCTTGTTCTTATGAGTTGCTTAGATAGAAAAGTTGAGTGAAATAGTTGTTTTCAATCCAAATTAATCTAAGAGTTGATTCTAAAATGTGTTTTTGTAACTTGTCCTCAAGTTATATGAAAAGTCACATTTAAGTTTCATAAAACTCATAAAACTTGGCAAAGGTTACAAAAATGAAGAGTCTAGTTCTAATTAAATGGTTTTATGACTCCATAACTTGTCCTCAAGTTATGGAGGACCAAGAGTCTCTTCATTAAATAATAAATAAATAAAAAAAGTGTAACCTTAATTAATTCCATAAGTTATAAAATAAAGAAAAGTTAATTCTTTTATTAGTTTAAAGTCTTCCATAACTTGTCCTCAAGTTATGGAACTTGAAGAGTTTTTGGATTAAAACTACTTTAAACACATAAGTTATGGAATTAATTAGTTTTGAATAGTTTCAAAAACTTGCCCTAAAGTTTTGGATTTTGAAAAGTTTTCTCTTATGAATACTTTAATTCCAAGTTAGCCCTTAGAATTTTAAAAGTTAAAATTCAACCCTTATACTTTATAATATTATAAGTTAATAATATATATATATATATATATATATATATATATATATATATATATATATATATATATATATATATATATATATAAGAGTAAAGTCAGTCTTACCGCTAGTACGCCTCATTCACGAAGCTGGTCTATAAGGTGGGTATAAGGTTGTTGCCTATAAAATGGCAACTTAATGGGTGTCCACTCTCACCCACCGTTTGCTTGACTGGTGGAGGGTCGTTAGTCGAACGGGTTTGACAGGACTATAATTCTCCCTTCATTAAAAGTATTAATGATAAATACTAAGTAAATAAACTCTTAATAATACTCAATCTTAGTTACTTAGGAAAATGAGAATAAGGTGCTAATCCATGAAATTACACTTTGCAATTTGTTTATGTCGGTTAGTGGAGCGTGTGTGGTTAACCGGCACACTAACTCGTATTTAACAAGGTAGGCAAAGGGTAACTTAATGTTTATCATAGTATCGATGGAGTGTGTGTGGTTAACCGGCACATCGATTGAGGGGTAAACACTTAAGGGTACCAAGTAATTTGCATGGTTACTTCACACCTTGTTTTGTGATCCTCGGCATCCCAGTCACAAAACCTGAAGGGAACAATCGAGATTGAAACATGCCATTGAACAGTTCAATGAATCTCAAAGATCTAGGAGTTTCAAAACCAATTAAAACCTAATTATACATTTTGTTTATCTTGGTGGAAATTGGTGAATCGTCATTCACCTACCTTCAAATATTTTATAGCTTGGATTACGACATCCCTCTTCTAAGTTATAAAATAGTTTGTTGGGTCCTAGCCTTAATATTTCATATTGGGTGTTATATTAAGGACTTTAAATCAACTATCTTGAATATCTCCCAAAAGATGTCTGGTTTAGACATTTATGATCTTCCCAAATCTCTTGAAACAAGCTTTCCTAAATGAAGATGATGTCCCTTGGAAATCATACTTCTTTCACCTCCTCCAATTATTCTCCCTAACCCACAAGTTCTTGAAA
The DNA here is from genome assembly GCF_002870075.4 of Lactuca sativa. NCBI lineage: Eukaryota > Viridiplantae > Streptophyta > Magnoliopsida > Asterales > Asteraceae > Lactuca > Lactuca sativa. The sequence goes on from NC_056627.2 coordinate 53,388,279, forward strand.
GGTTTAAGGTCACTCAAGCCCTATTGGCAAGTAAAGGTCTATGTGTGGTCACATCTTGTAGATGTAGTCACATATTGACAAGCCGGGAGAGCTGAGCGTCAAAGTCTGGAGAAAGTTGGTGGTTCAATCACTTTCTAAGTCACATACTGAGTTCCTTTGGGAAATGGTAAAGAGAAAAGCTAAGTTTGTGATAGTCCCGTGTACCATCATCAAAGGGTCCATATGTTTATATTGTCAAAGAAAGCGGCATTGGTTGCGAAGCTGCCAAATTTACCTAAGGATGTTAAAGTCAATAAGTTTGACTCTACTTCAGGTAAAGTCCACTATCTAACTCAGTTAAGTTTCTATTTTGAGATTCTTGATACATGATGTGACTGGGTCACATGGTGATGTTTTAAGAATCAAAGAAAAGTGAAGAAACTTAAAGAAAGAATATGCTGAATCTGATCGCATAGATGGATTTCTATCGCGTAGTTTGAAGATCGGATTCTTGAGCTACTTCTTAGGAGTTATGAGATATTGCTTAGGAATAGATAACAACAAGTTTTTATATGGATTGTAAGGGTAAGTTTTTCCGCAAAGTTTTAAAATAAAAGAAAATATTTGATTTTATTTATTTTAAAATATCCTTACAATGGCATTTGAGGAAAAATTGTTGCTTATATGATTCCATTAATAGCAAGAGTGGAAATATGAAATTGATTCTTTCATTTGTGGTAATGTCTAAATTTACCAAATAAGGAAAGATTCTCATCACCCAAGTTTCAATTGGACCGGAATCATGCAAGTTGTATAGCATGATGAATGAGAACTTTCAAGTATTGGAAAATTAAGACTAATTACTTGTTCACATGGATGTGTGAGTCAACTAATGGACTAAGGGATCGAGTACACATTCTTGTGCACTGGTTAAGTCCACCACAAAAGATCGATAAGATTATTCATCATAATTTACTAAAGCTTAGTAAATATGGTTATACTTACAAGCTTCAGTGTAATTCTGAGACATTGGAAAAGGTTCCAATGTAAGGCAGAGCGAATAAGAAGAATCAAATTAGGCAGAAGGATAAAAGTTTCTCAAATCTAAAAAGATGGGAGAGTACTTTAGTATCAGTTTTGTGATCATCTTAATGATTAAGAAACCATAGCACAATTAGTTCTCTAAGGAAATCTTAGTGCATTCTTATAACTAAGAAGAGGGATCTTGAATTGTTGAAATGGTTAAATCAAGAAGATGAGTCATACTTCGTTCCAATACAAGTCTTAGAGTCATACTCCAAGATTGTAACTTGAGTGACATGTCTTAAAGAAGGTTTAAAACACTTGTCAAATGTAAGAGTAAAAGTTTTCTACTCTTGTACATTTGAAATTGGTAAGTTGTGATGTTTTGGATAAAACAAAGACCAACTTAGGCCAATTGTGTGAAGTGTTTGTCTTGATTAGAATCCACACTATCTCTTGAATATCTTACAATAAAGTCTTATATGTCAAGAGGACAGTGGGAGTCTTAAAGGTCTTGAAAGTCTCAAGAACTAGTCAACAATAAAACATGAAGTTCTTCACTAGCACACGACTTGAGGTTTATAACCTATCGTGTTGACATATTTTGTGCCCATTCCAGTTAAAGTTGGCTTTTCATATGAGTTCTTAGAGTTCTCAATTTGTTGCACAACAACTTGGAAGCAATGGCAGGCCCTTGAGCTGTCAGGTGGCAAGAAATTAAGATTGAGTTCAGTCCATATGAGTTTGGATTTGTCATTATCCTTGTCTTGTGACTATGGTTTTGACAATTCACATGGATAAGAACACACACACCATTAAATCTAAGTGTCATAAGGTTTCTCTCCGATTCATGAAAATGATGGTGAGGAAACACTTTCACTAAGTAGATTTTAGCTAGATAGCAATTGTAATATTTACATTCTCAAAGTTGTTAGTGGAGCGTGTGTGGTTTACCGGCACACTAACCTGAACTTGTGAGAAGTGGAAAAAAGGTCTAACCATTATGATTACGTCATCCCTCTTCATAATTGTTTAGACACACAAGTGTGCTATCTAAGGGAAGGTGTATGATTTTGATAAAGTTTTATCAAAACAATCTAGTATCAGAAATCTGAACTTTGGTAAAAAAGTCAGCTGATTTCTAAGTACATGTCAAAGCTAGTGGGAGCATAAGTGTTATGCTAATAATCATCATGTTAGTGGGAGTATGATAATTATGATAAAGGTTGCAAGTTAGCAATGTTAATTATAGAAAACAAAAGGTTTCAATTTGGAAAAAGTTGTTTTGCTATAATTAAGGGAGAGGAAAGTATACTTCATCTCAAATCTATAAGCTTAGATCATGAGGTTTTAATCATTTAGTCAAGAATATATATATATATATATATATATATATATATATATATATATATATATATATATATATATATGAATTTCATGTTAGAATGGCTCAACATAAGAAAATTCTGTATATGGGTCCATTATTTGCGTTCTAGAATTCGATTATGATTACGACATCCCTTTTCATAATCTGAATTATGAGAACTTGGAAATTGAAATGGAAATGTTATAGCAAAAGACTGGTTTAGTCTTTATGTGAGACATCATGAATCGTGTCCCATATGCTTCGAATATAGGATCGATTACATGTGCTATATTCATCCTTTCTAAATTTTCCAAATGCCTGGGGCATTAAGAAGGGAAACGGTTTAGAACTGGATATGACTAAAAGGATTAAACAGTTGTCGAGGACAATCTATGGTTTACCAAAGATTGGTTGCTCAAGGACAATTGGAAGTATAGTGATAATTCTGGAAGGACCATATTTACATAATCTGTAAGGAGGCAACTCTTGTTTAGAAGTGATAGACAAAATGGAATATGGAAATGTTTCAAGGTTAGAAATTATTCAATCTGTGTAAGATTAGGAAACTTAATGCAAGAAGGATGTTTCCAAGGAGCTGATCTCCTTTGGAATGCTCTATAATGTTTGTTGTCAAGTCTTTCTGACTTTGTGCATAATCATTACAAGAGGAATAATGCATATAAGTTTAGAATCTAACAGATTTCAGTAAATGGAATGAATTTAGAATTCTTGCATTTGCAGAAAGGATTTGGGAGTGTGAAAAGAGAATCATTGGAGTTATGTTCAATTGATTTAGTTCACAAAGTAAAGATCATAGACAAACATAGTATGCATACTTGGTGTGTGGCATGACTAGTGTTTAGAAAACATAGTGTACATGCTTGGAGCATGGGACTACTATTGTTTTAAATTCAAGAATACAGTTGATAGCTGAAACAGTATACATGAATAATGTGTAATCATATGGTGATAAATAAAAGGTGTTTTATTTATGTTCATAGGTTTTGATACCATATTGGATTCAATTATTCTTGTGTTTCATTTTGCATGTTTTGACTTCCCGAATAAACTAGGTTATTCTTCCAGAATGACTAAGTTATTCAAACCATCCACAGTCGGTCATATGATGGAAGTAGATATGAATTAAGACTGTCATGGGTAGGCTTGTAGAGGTCTAAGGTGTTGGACAAAGGGCTACAACACTCATGAGTGCTCATAAGTTCTGAGTATTAGATTCAACCCGCGCTCATTGGAATCACTTCATGGATTTTATCACGAGTGATCATGAGACGATAATATCTTATATATTCTTCAAACCTAGATATATGAGTTGTTACTATGATTTGATAGTACATTGATTGCACGAAAACGCATTGGTAACTCGATGTTATAAAACGTGCCTTTGTGTATGATTCAACAAGTAGTAGAACAAGCCATATGAGTCGAAGTTTATCCATTCCTTTTACCTTCGGGATAAAAGCGATATCTGTTGGCCCCTCGATGATTTGATGATGACAAATGGAAGTGCTCGGCCGGGCCAGGACTGATTTGATTTATTCAATTAGTCAGTCATCATAAATCGGAAATCGGGAAACAACAAATGGACAGAGAGAATGATTATAATCCATGTCTCAGTCCATATGATATCTAGAATGGAGGAATATATGATCCCTTATCTAATGGACAAGTCATTGACAAAGGTCAAAGTTCATCTACAAGGTTAGAGTTCGACAGATGCTTTTGAGAGCTACGATTGCTGATCGGTTCCTGAAGTCATACACAATAATAGTTTTAGACTTATCCAAGTGGGAGACTGTTGGATTAATGTCTAAGTCCATAACTATAATTGGTAAGACTTGACCCGACCCGGCATGGTCCATTTGGGTTGCATGGCATCATGCACTTGGATAGACTAAAATGAGAGAAATAAGACACTTATGGTTATTAATATATTATAAGTTCTAGTATATTAATAATAAGAATAATAAGATTATTTAATTAGTATTGATCAAGAATTAATCTAGGATTAATTAAGTGATAAAAAAGAAGACTAATTAAATATATGGGTTGATTGTGTAAATCATCCATACTTGTATAGTGGGCTAATGCTCCGTGGATAATCAAGTTGGGCTAAAACCCATAGGATGGTCCATGGATGCTCCATGGTGTATTTGAACCCATGGATCCAAGGAAATGGAAAGTCATGACAATTAGGGCTTACCCTAATTGTAACACTATATAAAGATCTTATTCTTGACAAAATCGGCCACAAGTATCATTCTAGAGAGGGCTAGCCGATTTTCATGAAGTGTAGATTTCTCTCAAGTTATTCCAAGTGTATTTGGTGTTGTGTGAACCATTTGAGGTGTCACACTTGGGGCACTAGGCACTCAAGCTTCATGAATACTTTCTACATGAAAGAGGTATGTATTCTATCTTGTTATATTCATTATTTTATATGCTAGATTAGGATAGTACCTTGGATGTTCATATTTGCATGTATAATAGAGAAAACATAGATCCAAGGTATTTAGGGTTGCATGTAAACTTAGGAGTGTTAGAATGGTCAAAACCCAACATGATTGTATGTAAACGCATTGGTAACTCGATGTTATAAAACATGCTTTTGTGTATAATTCAATGAGTAGTAGAATAAACAAATGAGTCGAAGTTTATCTGTTCCTTCTTGGATTAGAAGCTGATATCTGGGCCCCTCTATGATTTTGTTTTGACTTATGTATCGGGCCCGGTCAGAACTAAATTAATGTGTTCAATTAAGTTCTTTGTCAAACAAATCGGAAATCGGGAAACAAACTGCTGGATAATAAGTAAGACATTGTTCCATGTATTTGTCTGGCTGATATCTAGAACAGAGGATTATGTGATCACTTATCTTAAATGGCGTATCAATATTTTCTCAGTTCCGAGAAACCTTGAAATAGCTACGATTGCTGACCGGTTCCTGAAGTATTACCGTTATAGTTATTAGACTAATCCAAGTGGGAGACTGTTGGATAAGGCGTCTAAGTCCATAACTATTTCTGGTATGTACTTGACCCGACTCGGCATGGTCCATTTGGGTTGCACGACATCATGCAATTGAATAAACTAAATGAGAGAAATAACACTTATGGTTTATTAATATATTATAAGTTCTAACATATTAATAATATTATTTAATTAGTTTTGATCAAGAATTAATTTAGAATTAATTAAGTGATCAAAAGATAACTAATTAGATATATGGGTAGATTATGTAAATCTTCCATATCTTATATAGTGGGCTAAGAGGCTCCATGGATTGTCAAGTTGGGTTCCACCCATAGGATGCTCCATGGAGTTAACCCATGGACCAAGAAATGAAGAGTCATGTTACATTAGGGTTTACCTAATGCAACACTATATAAGCAATCTGTTTCTCCCTAAAATCGGCTACACTAACTAGAAGAAGAGGGCTTGGCCGATTTTGCAAGTGTTAGAGTGTTCTCTCAAGTTTGTTCATTGCATTTGGTGTTGTGTGAAGCATTTGGGGCATCACACTTGAGGTGCTAGGCTCACAAGGTTTTAAGGAACACTTTCAACAACAAGGTATGTAGTTCTATCTTTCATTCAAAGAAAAAATTATTCCCCATGTATGCTAGATAGGAACATAACCTTGGAAATCAACTTTGCATGATAATTAGACAAACATAGATCCAAGGTTATTAGGGTTGCATGTAAACTTAGGAAGTGTTAGAATGCTCAAAACTCATCAGGTTTATGGGTTGATATGATAATGACAATGTATTAGTAAACAAATATATAATTTACTTAATTACAAACTAAATTTTTGGATTCGAAAATTGGGATGTTACATGGGGAAAGAGAGAAAAGTAAGACCATATAAGAATACTTGATAGAGCTAATGGGATGTTGATTCCCTTAGAATATAGAGAATATTAGAGTATGAGAAGTGACCGTGGGGTCTAGATGTGAATAGAATGTTGAAGCATTAGAGATGTGAATAACGAAGAGAAAAAGTAGATCATAGATACAATATGAGTAGAGCATGAGAAGACCCTGAGAATAGGCCAAGAGAAGAGTATGATAAACATAGTAGATGACAGAGAAAGAGTTAGATGATATGAGAAACAGTAGAAGGAAATATTAGAGAAGAGTAGAAGAGATGGATAAAAAGAGAAAGAATAGTAGTGTATGCTATCAGAAAAAGAGTCAGATGATAGAGTATGTGATATAGAATAAAGATGAAAGATAACAAATGATAGAGGAATAACCTATCAGACACATTGTATCTGATATTGGAGAGGTTTTATGTTTCTTAGGTTCAGGTAGCAGCAACCTGGTAGCAGAATAGAATACATGAGTACAAGGAAGAAATAGATAATAGGTTGTTAGTTATTATATTTCTTTATTGCTCATGTAAATAGTTAGATTTTCATTGTAAACCCATTATTATTCCTAGGATGTAAAGGTTTTAATTAGAGTAGAATTATGCACTTATTAGATAAAGCTCTAATATATCCCTTAGACTAGATGATAGAAAATATGGGTCGTTACATCTACTATCCACCATTTTTATCAAATATCCTTTATCTAGCTACTCAACTATACATTATTTTTATCCAGCTCTTCTATACAACTAACCAACGTATTCTATCCGGCTATCCATCTATCCTATTTTCCAACTAGCTTACTAACATATCCAACTATCCAGCTTTCCTGCTATGATGTCAAGTTATCCAAATATCCAACATATTTAAATATCACATTCTCCCCTTTAAATTGGATCAAGCTCAGTGTCTATTAAGTCGAGTACATTTCACATTTTCCATTCTTCACATGAATCAAAGCTACCGTATAATATCCATCTTTTGCTACTTCAAAAAACATTATAGTAACTCGTCATTCATTCATGTTTTCCCGAGTAAATTGGAACTTTGTATTGATGTACTTCATCTAAAAAACGTTTATCAGAGATAGCAGAATATGGGAAATCTTTAGAAAAGTCTTATTATTTTGGGAAAATAATGGTTAAGTACCAACAAAAATCCATAGAAAGCCTAAGAAACCAGTTAAGTTTTTCACTTTAACACTTTTTTACCTGTTAGAACGTCATGAAACTAAATCGTTAATTTTGCCAAAATAATGTGACTTTTCTATCTATCTCCTAAAAATTTGTATATAAAGTATAAACGTCTATATATATATATATATATATATATATATATATATATATATATATATATATATATATATATATATATATATATATATATATATATATAAAATGTATTTATGTATTTTTTAAGTTTTTTTCTATAGATTTTTATGTATTTAACACATATAAATTATTTTTCTTAAGTATTCATGAAGTATAGATTTTTACGTATTTTTATGTATTTCTTACGTAATTTTTTTTATATATTGTTATATATTTTTTTATTTATTTATGAGACAGTATTTCTGAATAACTTGATATTAATATAAATCTTTAAACATGAACATCATGGTTAGAAAACTTATATTTTGGTTGCCAAACAAATTGGGTTCTTAAATAAATTATATATTAAAAACATATCAATTTCTAAGTTAATTACCGGTTGATGTAACTTATATTCAAATCGGTTTGTTTTTTTTTTTTTTTTTTTTTTTTTTTTGTCAGCGAGTGCAATACTATTTCAAGATTTATACTTTTAGTTCATTTTTTAAGGTTTTAAAGTTAGCAAATTTTTTAAAAAAATTCATCATTTCATCCAATTTGTACATCTTTTTCGAGAGTATATCGGGATGATTTCCCTGCATACCCATATATTTTATATTTTTCTATTTCGTTTTTCTTGAAATTAAATAACAGAATAAAAAGTTAAATTATAACTTATGCAAATACCAAAACTTGAGGTTCCCTTGAGGCCATGAGAGACCGGTGAAGTTGTCAATATTTTCTGGGACGTAAAGTACGTCGATCCCCATGCTTTCGTTGAGGGGCATTAGTGGGTCTAAAACCATTTCTGTTATAGTGAATTCATAATAGATTTTTGTTTCGTAGAAAACATAAAACACACAGAAAAGCAAGAATCTAATATAACAAAATTTTCTTCATTTACAATGTCAAATACTTAGCTTACATTTAAACTCGAAGTAAAAAGAATATATATATATATATATATATATATATATATATATATATATATATATATATATATATATATATATAACAAGTATGTATAACAACGTAAAAAAACATTTATGCATAAAAATACATAAAAATCTATATAAAAACTAAAAAATACATAAATATGTACAAAAATATGTTTATATATTTAAAATACATAAAATACGTCAAAAAATATATAAAAAGCTTATATATATATATATATATATATATATATATATATATATATATATATATATATACACACACACACACACACACATTATATACAAATTTTAAAGAAATATGTAGAAAAGTCTCATTATTTTTGGGAAAACTAACGATTTGGTAACATGACCCGCTAAACACAGGTCAAAATGGTTAAAGTGAATAAATTAGTCGAACTTTTAGGTTTTTTTATTCAAATTGTTTTTATGATTTAATAGTTAATTTTCACAAAATAATGAGACTTTTCTGGAGATTTCCCGCAAAATATTTCACTAATGGTTTTACACAATACGACATCTCCGACTAACTCACTATCTGACCAAACGACAAGTACTTTGTCTTCATCTTTCTCAATTTTCAATCTTAAACTCACTAGACAAACTATCTGTATAAAAACTTTCATATTCAATCTATAATAATCTCTGCTTCAGATATGCTCTTAAGCATTTCTACTTCAGCAACCATCAACATTTGTGTCAGATTAATTAGGGTCACGTCTAAGTTCCTGATATAAAAGTTCTTAATGAACTAATCATATGAATTTGGAAGTGAGAGAATAACCAAATTTATGGCTTGCCACCTTAGGAAAACGACAGTCATTCTCTCCAACTTGTCAATGTACGACTTCATTTTCAAAACATGTGCACATACAAAATTTTCATCTTGATGTTTACATGCCAATAAGGCTTGAGTAGTCTCATATCTTTCAACTTAGGGGAAGGTGACTTTGGGAGAGTCACAGGAGGAGGAGATGGAAGAGTTAAAGAAGCACGATGTCCTGTTCCACCATCACTCAAAGATGATAAGACATTTTCAACTTGATCAGAATGTGGAAGACCTTCTTCAGAAGATTGAGGAAAACCATTTTCATAAGAATGAGGAAGATCATTTCTATCTTCATAAGACATATAAAAATGAGGAAAGAGAGAATTCAAGTTAGTTGATTTTAATCCTTAATTATTTATTAACCTGAAATTTAAATTAAGACCAGGATCCATATTTTTGATTCAAACTTTGAAGAGGGGTGTCATAATCAAATTCAGATCAATTTTAGGTAGGTAAGGATTTTACCAATTTCAATCTAATGAAACTCCTAGATCTTTTTGGATTCATTGAATCATATCAATCACATGTTCAATCTCTAATTATGCTCTTACTTTTGTGACTGGGATGCCGAGGATTACAAACGAGATGTGAATAACCATGCAAATCCACTTGACAACATTGATATGATTTATTATCTCCAACCGATGTGTCGATTAACCACACACGTTATGGATTAGTGTCTATGTCCATAACTATATTTGGTATGTACTTGACCCAGTTGTCAATGGTCCTTTTGGGTTGCCTTCACCAAAGCAACTTGACAGGTTGATTTATGGAGAAATAGGATACTATGGTTTATTAATATATTATATGAATAATATATTAAAGGAGAAGTCATATTAGTTAGTTAATATTAATCAAGAATTAATTAGGAAATTAATTCTATGATTAAAAGAGGTTAATTGAACTAAGGGGACTAGTATTGCCAATTGTAAGATAATTGGATTTAGGTTGTGGATCCATATGGAAATCAAGGGGATGAAATTAGAGTGGGAACCCACTATGATTTGTCCAAAGGGCGCTATTCCAGAATGTTCCTTTGACTACTTAAGGCCTAAGCTATCCAATTAGGGTTTTGACTGAAACCCTAGCAGCTCAAGTATATACGGAACCCCATGGCTTCAGTTTTCGGCCAACAGAAGAAACCCAATGTTAGTATAGCCTAAATTGTGCCTCCTTCTCCTCTCTTCAACATCATCTTCTTGCCTTGGTGCTTGTGAGCCATTAGAGGTATTACATTTGTGATACTAAGTTCTTGAAGACTGAAGATTATTGCTACTATCAAGAGGTAATCATCTAAACTTGTTTTTTAATATTCAGTTAGTTTTATAGTATGTTAGATTATGGTTTATAAGCTTTGGATGAATTTCATGTATAATAGAGAAACCTAGATCCAAAGCTTTAGGGTTTTGCATTTGCACATACGATGTTCTTGTGCTCAAAACCTATCAGTGGTATCAGAGTCTTGCTTGGTTTTTATTGTATTTGATGCATTGTATGTTTTTCCATTTCTTAAAATCGTTTTTATGTCCTTCTGCCTGACAGACTCATCGAGTCCCAAAAGTTTGATGAACTCGACGAATCCAAAAGGGGACTCGCGAGTCGGGCTGTCAGACAGAGGAAATTTCGGGATTTTTCTTATTTTGACTTGTGATAATTACCATAATTGTTTCCAATTAATAAACTACGAATTTTATTGATTCCTTATGACTATCTTTATCAAAAATAAATGATTTTTCTCACTTAATTGGATAATTATTACCTTATTTGATAAATATTAATTATTTGAATTATTTGATCAATTATCTTGCATGAAATTAGATTAGGTCAAAATTACATAATCATAAAATTAATTGTTTAATTGTTTATTTGAATTTTGATCTAGATAGTTTTGAAATGTTTCAAAACTTGCCCTTAAGTTTTTGAATTGAAATTTTTGATTAAAAGTTTAATTTTTATTAATTAAATTTCAAAACCTAGAATTTTAGAAGTTTAAAATTCACCCTATACTATTATAATATTATAAGAATATTTATTATATATGTATAAGATAAATGCTAGTCTTACCGTTAGTAGACCTCATTCAGGAAGTCGATCTATAAGGGGGGTATCGGGTTATGGCCTATAAATTTGTCGTTTAATGGGTGTCCACTCTCACCCACCGATTCCTTGATTGGTGGAGGTTCGTTAGCCGAACGGGTAGGATAGGGAAACCAATTCCTCATTAAAAGTATAATGATTAATAAAGTAACTAAATGTTTTTATATGAAATTCTCAATCTTAGTTACTTTAGGAAAAATGTGAATTTGATGCTATTCCATGAAATTACACTTTGTACCCTTGCTAAGACGTTAGTGGAGCGTGTGTGGTTAACCGGCACACTAATTTGGCTCTAAGCAAAGGTGGCAAAGGGTGGCTTGATATTTATCATAGATCAATGGAGCGTGTGTGGCTAAATGGCACATTGATTAGGTGACTGTAACATTGGGGGCACCATGTATATGTGCATGGTTATTCACACCTTATTTGTGATTCTCGGTATCCCTGTCACAAACTTGAAGGCAAATCGAGATTTAAACATGTCATTGAAAAGTTCAATGAATCTCAAAAGATCTAGGAGTTTTCAATACATTTAAAACTTAATTACTTTTAGTTTTTCATGGTGTAAATTAGTGAATCGTCTTTCACTTACCTTCAAATTATTTGTTGTTTAGATTACGACATCCCTCTTCTAAATTGCAAATAATGTTGTTGGATCTAGCCCTAATTTCTCATTTGGGTGTTTAATTAGGGATTCTTGTCTAATAAAACTTTGTCTCTTTCCTTTTTCAGATGTATTATTCGAACAACGACAATGTTTCAGGCTCAATCTCATCTGGATCGTTCTGACTCATGAACTTGTGTGGGAGGGTGATCTTTGATGGGACCAAATTTAATGATTGGATCCAGAACATCCGAATGGTTACCCACTATGAGGATAGGGAGTATGTCCTCGACAAAGAGCTAAAGGAGGTGCACATCAACACTGCTACTCCCGAGGAGATATTTTCCTTCGAGGCCCACGAGCGAGATGTTACGAAAGTCCATTGCATCATGCTCGTGAATATGACTACAGAACTCTAGAAGTCCTATGATGACTACTATCCATATGAGATGCACCAGGAATTATTGGACCGGTACCACCAGAGTGCTAGGCTGGAGAGGTACGAGATCATCACTTCGATGATCACGACCAAGATGAGGGATGGAGATTTTGTCACTGCTCATCTGCAAAAGATGCAGAGATATGTTGACTGCCGGCTAAAGTTAAATGTTAACTTTGATGAAGAGCTAGTGATTGACATTATTCTTCCTTCTTTGCCACCCTGTTTTAACCAGTTTCGCATGACTTACCACATAAACAAAGAGGAGGTCAGCTTGATCAAGCTTCAAGGCTTGTTAAGGACTGTTGAGAGCAACCTCAAGGATAAATTCGTTGCATTAACTCCCGCTACAGCTGCCCCCATCTTGGCTATTGGGCAGGGGAAGGGTACAAAGAGGAAGGATCCTTCCAAAAGCCACCATAAGGGAAAGTCCCATGATGGTACCTCTTCTATTGGAACCAAGGCTGGTCCCGCTGCACCCACCTCCAACCCAAAGGATGCAAATTGCTACCACTTCCATGTCAAAGGGCATTGGAAACAAAGTTGCCTGAAATATCTACAAGATATAAAGGATGGGAAGATCAAGATGTCCTTCACATGTATTTACACTATTCAATCTAATAACTCATCACATTCTATTTCTTAGGTTCTTGATACAGGATGTGGTTTTCACATTTGTTCTAATTTGCAGGGCCTAAGAAGAAATAAGGATGTGGATCATGGGAAGATAAAACTGATCATGGGGAACAGAATATCATCGCATGTCACCAAGATTGGAGTTTACTCTTTAGGTCTTAATAGTGGGTTAGGACTAGAGTTGAATAATTGTTGCTATTCGCCAGAAATGGCAAGAAACATCATTTCTTTTCATGGTTTATATAAACAAGGATTTAGATTTTCGTTTGATAATGAAAAAGGTTCTATTAATGCTTTTCTTAATGGTGTATTCTATTTTGAAGCATTGCCTTGAAATGGAATATATGAAACTATGATGGTTGTAGACAACTTAGGAAATGATTTGTTGCATATCGAATTTTCCAATAGTTCTTGTGGCATTGTCGTCTTGGACATGGAAACAAGAAACGTATATACCAACTCCAAAAGGATGGAGTGTTGGAGTCATTCGACCTTAGGGACGATGACGTGTGCGGGTCTTGTTTACTTGGAAAGATGACAAAGTCACCCTTCGCTGGTACTTGTGAAAGGGGTGAGGGTTTATTGGTTCTCATACACACCGATGTGTGTGGGCCCTTTAGATGCACCACAAGGGATGCAAGCCGCTTCTATCTGATTTTCACTAATAATTATAGCAGATATGGATATATCTACTTAATCAAGAACTAGTCAGAAACCTTTGAAAAGTTCAAAGAGTTTAAGCAGGAAGTGGAGAATCAGATGGACAGGAAAATCAAGATGCTTCGATCCGATCGAATAGGAGAGTACATTAGTCTTAAATTCAACGACTACCTCAAGGAATGCGGAATCGTTTCACAAGTGATGCCACCTAGGACACCACAGTTGAATGGTGTGGCTGAGAGATGTAATTGAACCTTGCTAGACATGGTTCGTTCCATGATGAGTCATGCTTCGCTACCTATCTCATTCTGGGGGTATACCTTAGAGACTGCCACCCATATCCTTAACTCAGTCCCTAAAAAGAAGGTTTCCAAAACACCTCACGAGATGTGGACAGGGAAAGCTCCCCCGTTGGCACATATCAAGGTTTGGGGCTGCGAGGCTTTCGTAAGACGAGAGATTCACGACAAGCTCGAACCTCGTAGTGAGCGGTGTATTTTCATCGGCTATTCGTAGAAGTCCTTTGGATATCTCTTCTATAGACCGAGTGACAATGTTGTCTTCGTTGCGAGGAGAAGGGTTTTCTAAGAGCGAGAACTCATAAGCCAAGGGGATAGTGGGAGGAAAATCGATCTTGAAGAGCTTCAAGAATCGAATGATGAAGGAACCACTAACACTAACGCTCAACGTGAGGAGGAAACTCCTGTTGAACCGACTAACGAGTCCTTACCTCCTAGGTGTTCCAGTAGAGTTAGTGTTCCACCTGTGTTATATGTTTTTCATATAACAGGTGAGGGTGATATGTTTATTAGTGATAGTACACTAATAAATTTGGATGAACCTAACAGCTACAAGGAAGCCATGGCAGGCCCGGAGTCTGCAAAATGGAAAGAGGCTGTGGACAACGAGATTCAGTCCAAGTATGAGAACCAACTTTGGAATTTGGTATACAATGTTTCATGTCCTAAGACGGTCGGGTGCAAGTGGATCTTCAAGAAGAAGACCGACACGGATGGGAAGGTACACACTTATAAGGCGGCATTGGTTGCGAAAGGCTTTACTCAAACTCCCGGAGTTGACTATGATGAGACATTCTCACTAATTGCTGCATTTCATGACTATGAAATATGGCAGATGGAAGTCAAAATTGCTTTATTTAATGGGAATTTGGCTGTGGATATTTACATGAGTCAGCCATAGGGTTTTATCGATGCGAAGCATCCTAATAGACTGACTAAGCTTGAGAAATCCAGTTATGGATTGAGAGAAGCATCTCGCAGATGGAATCTTTGTTTCGATGAGAAAGTCAAAGAGTTTGGCTTTCTGTGAAGCGAGGATGAATCATGTGTATATGTCAAAGCCAGTTAGAGTATAGTTAGCTTCCTCGTATTGTATGTCGATGACATACTACTCATAGGAATCGACATCCCGCCCCTGCAGGATGTTAATTCTTGGCTTGGGAAATGTCTCTCTACGAAGGACCTCGAAGAGGCTGCCTATATTCTGGGAATAAGGACAGTGAGAAACAGGAGTAAAAGACTAATAGGACTTAGTCAGAATACTTACTTGGACAAGGTACTAAAGCGTTTTAGTATGGAGAATTCCAAGAAAGGGGAGTTACCAATCCAAAGTAATGCCAAGTTGAGTAAGACTCAAAGTTCGAGTACCGAAGTCGAGATAGCAGAGATGAGCCGAGTACCTTACTCTTCCGCAGTTGGATCGATCATGTATGCTATGAATTGTACTCGCCCTGATGTGGCCTTCGCTTTGAGCATGGTCAGGAGATATCAAGGGAACCCTGGCAGAGCACATTGGACCGCAGTCAAGAATATTCTTAAGTACCTTCGGATCTCCAAGGAATGGTTTCTAGTCCTCGGTGGGAGTGATAACTTAAGGGTGCGAGGGTATAGTGACGCCCATTTTCAGATTGACTGGGACAACTACTGTTCGCAGGCGGGCTAGGTCTTTACCCTAAATGGAGGAGCAATGACTTGGAAAAGTACAAATCAAGAGACCGTAGCTGATTCAACGTGCGAATCAGAGTATATAGAGGCATGCGAAGCATCAAAGGAGGTGATATGGTTGAAGAACTTCATAGGAGACCTTGAAGTTGTGTCAGCCATAAAGGAGCCTAAGTAGATTTTCTACGATAATGAAGGAGCGGTTGCCTTGACCAAGGAACCAAGGGATCTTGGAAGATCTCGACATACCGACAGGAAATATCATTTTATTCGACAATGGGTGGAAGAGGGACTCCTCATAGTAAAGAGGGTATCGTCGCAGGATAACCCAACATATTCGCTTACGAAGGGACTGAGTATGGTTAAGCACTTGCAGCATGCTAGGAGCATTGGGTTGAAGGACGATGTTAGTATAGATTTGCTAGTTTCAAAACGTGTAATAGATAAATGTAATTGACATTATGATTAAATAAAGGAGTATTATTTATAAGTAAAGTTACCGTCTTATGTTGGTTGTTTACCTATTGTTTCACTTTGCATGTTTTGACTTCCTGGATAATAAGATTATTCGAACAGTCCACAATCTCTCATGCTTTGGAAGTATGTATGAAAGAAGACTGTCATGAATTGGTTTGTAGACTGTCTAAAGTTTATTAGACATAACAAAAGTTTGTTGCAATGTGCATGAGTGCTTATGAATAAGATTTGAGCATTGGATTAAACCTACACTTGCTGGCATCACTTCATGGAATTTATCACGAGTGATCGCAAGACGATAATATCATATAGTCTTCAAACCTAGATATATGGTTTATTGTTTACAAGTTGGTTGTTCATTGATAATGCATAAACAGATCAGTAACTTGATGTTATAAAACACATTGTTGTGCATGATTTAATGAGTGAATGGTAATTGCATATAAGTCGAAGTTTATCTGTTCCTTTTATCCTAAGAGGGTAAAAACGATATATGGGCCCCTCTATAATTTGGTTTGAATTATGTGTTGGGACCAGTCATGACTGAATTGATGTGTTCAATTAAGTGCTATGTCAGACAAATCAGAGATCAGGAAACAAAATCTTGGACAATGAGTATGACTATGTTCCATGTAATTGTCCGCACGATATCTAGAATGGAGGACTGTATGATCCCTTATCTAAAGGACAGGTTATTGATAAGATCAAGAGTTTTGAGAACTGCGATTGCTAATCGGATCTTGAAGTCATACTTGCATTTGTAGTTATTAGACTTATCCAAGTGGGAGAGTGCTGGATTAGTGTCCAAGTCCATTACTATATTTGGTATGTACTTGACCCGGTTGTGCATGATCCTTTTGGGTTGCCTTCACCAAAACAACTTGACAGGGTGATTTATGGAGAGAGAGAGAGAGACAGGATATTATGGTTTATTAATATATTATATAAATAATATATTAATGGAGAAATCATATTAGTTAATTAATATTAATCAATAATTAATTAGGAAATTAATTATGTGATTAAAAGAGATTAATTGAACTAAGGGGACTGGTATTGCCAATTATAAGATTATTGGATTTGGGCTGTGGGTCCCTATGGAAATGAGGGAGGCGAAATTAGAGTGGGAGCCCACTATAATTTCATCCAAGGGACCCTATTCCAGAATGTTCCTTGGACTGCTTAAGGGCTAAGCTATCCAATTAGGGTTTTGACTGAAACCCTAGCAGCTCATGTAGATAAGGAACCCTAGGGCTTCAGTTTTCTGCCAACAGAAGAACCTTAGTGTTTCAATAGACGAAATTGTGCCTCCTTCCCCTCTCTTCTACATCATCTTCTTTCCTTGGTGTTTGTGAGCCATTAGAGGTATTGCATTTGTGATACTAAGCTCTAAAAGATTGAAGATCATTTGTACAATCAATATGTAATCATCTAAACTTGTTTATTTGATATTCAATTAGTTTTATAATATGCTAGATTAGGGTTTATAAGCTTTGGATGAATTGCTTGTACAATAGAGAAACCTAGATCCAAAGCTTTAGGGTTTTGCATGTGCACATATGATATTCTTTTGCTCAAAACTCATCTACACGCTCCATCAACAATGTTAATTTACGATTTGTACCATGTAACATCCCAAAATCAGGACCACAAATTTTTTTGTTTGAAAATATATTACTTATAAAAATATTCATCGAAAATAGCATTAAAACTCCTTTTACCACAAAAATATAAATCATAAGTTTCAAAAACATTCCAACGAATAGTATAATATCATAGTAAAATCGCAGGCTTCTCAAATGTGGAAATCATGTACAAATGTGTGATGCGCTGCTACACTTTCGGCTCCTTCCCCTTAGATGAAGAGGTACCTGAAACCAAAACTAAAAACCATAAGAAAAAAACTTAGTGAGTTTCCCCATCATACCCATACCAAATAATGCATAATCATCGGTATCTACCAACCGGTAACTGTCAAGCATAGCCGGGAGCTGGGCTCCCCCTCGGTATCTTTCAACCGGTAAGTAGGAACTAACCTCCCCTTCTGTATCTTTCAACCAATAACTGGGAGCTAACCTCCCCTTCGGTATCTTTCAACCAGTAACCTTGGACTATTTCAGCACTACTACTACTAACACATATTAAGTACAATAATCATATCAAGCACAGTAATCATATCAAGAACAGCAAGCAGATCACATATCAATCCTAGATAATTATCACAAGCACAATCATCTATCCAACACTCTAACTTGTGGGACGACATTGTGTCCGTAGACCCACTTGTGCTAGAAGGTAACTCACCTCGAAGTCGTGTACTGTCTGCACTAATCTTGGTGTGGAAATCGACTCTCCCCGATTCCTCAATCCCTACACCACAACTCTTCTAAGTTAATAAACTCATACTTGTAACCCTTACAAGGGTCACTAAATCCAAGTCAAAGTCAAAGTCAAATCCATGGTTAATGTCAACATCTGGTTAACTCGACTCGCCGAGTTGGCCCGTCAATACGTCGAGTCCCCATATCCACAAGATGCCATAATCTTGTCCCTACTCGTCGAGTCTGGCTAGAGCTCGATGATTTCGCCTTCAACAACGCATAGGAAATCTTCAACCGACTCGTCGTGTTCGTTCTTAAACTCACCGAATTCATCTTCATCCATAAGAAGATGTTCAGTCTATGAGTCACCGAGTTCCCCTTGAACTCGTCGAGTCCGTCTTCATATGGTTGGGACATTACCTTCAAATCGATGAGTCTGTTCATCCACTTGCTGAGTCCTATGATTTCTAGGTCCCTAGTGAACCTAAACAACTGGGGGAAACTTCGATCTTAACAACTGGTCCATAAACAGAAAGGATTTGGTGGAAAATACACCCCAACTCGCCAAGCCCCATGAAGGGCTCGTCGAGTCCTTCTATGTCCAAAACTATACAGTCCATTATAATGGGTCTTAACGTGTCATAGCCATAGATCTGGCCTCCTAGGGTCCATTTTATACGTAAAGCTTCAAACCTCATGTACATGCATGGGGCCTTTGGCTCAAAAAGCCATAAAAGAAGGTCTACAAGATGAATGGGTCTCCCATGGCCATAAAGTTGGAACCTTTATGCCATAGGAACCCTCAATGGTTCCAGATATGAAGCACAAACTCACTTCTACACCCAATCCCGAATATAACTTCACTAATAATTAGAAAAATATAGAAAATACACCCAACTCAATATCTAAGCAATGAGTTGCCAAGGTTTCAGCTTTATACCTCAAATAAGCTGGAAATGTACCTAAAACTCTAGATCTCCTTGATTCCTCTTGATCTCACAAGCTTCCTTCTCCTTCTCAAACTTCAATCACACAAAAAATGGTACCATAAAGCTCACGAACACTCAAATAAGGCTTAGCGTTTCATGAACAGGGTATGGAAGTGATGGAGGCTGGGATGGAGTCCTCATAAAGTGTTTAAATAGGGTGCAAACCGTCAAATTTACGGTTTCACTCAGACAGCTCCTAATCGCCGATTCGGTCTCCCGACTCATTGAGTAGGCCACTTAAACCCCCGATATATGACAAGTCTACTCGACGAGTCGGGCCTCCAACTCGTCGATTCCCAGAGTAAATTGCAACAGTTCTTGAATGTAAATACGTACCAGGAATCAGGTGTTAAAAATCTCCCCCACTTATTTTAGACTTCGTCCTCGAAATATGCTGCTGAATCCGGAAAAAGCTCGGGGTAGTGCTCCCTCATCTCGTCCTCCGGCTCCCAGATCCATTCCGAGCTTTTGCGATGTTGCCACTTTACCTTTACCAGCTCCACTATCTTGTTCCTCAGATTCTTTGACTTCATGTCGAGGATCGCCACTTGCCGCTCGATGTAGCTTAGGCTGTCATCCACCTGAATATCCTCCAAAGGCACCACAGCCGAATCGTCCACTAGACACCTTTCCCACCCAGGCTACAACCCTCAAAGGTCCAATATAGTTGGGGTCCAGCTTGCCCCGCTTCCTGAATCGAATGACGCCCTTCCAAGGAGATACTTTCAAGAGTGCCATATCCCCAACCTGGAACTCCATGTCCGATCGACGCTTGTCGACATAACTTTTTTGCCGACTCTGAGCAGTCTAACGCCTGCTACGAACCTGCTAGATCCTCTATGTAGTCTTGAGTACCACTTTGGTACTCCCCATAACCCTCTGACACACCTCACCCCAACATATCTGGGTCCTGCACTTCCTCCCATACAACATCTTGAAGGGAGGATGGTCGATACTTGCATGATAGCTGTTATTATAGGAAAACTCTGCCAGAGGATGGTAAGTATCCCAACTACCTCCGAAATCTAGGAGATACGCCCGCAACATATCTTCCAGAGTCTGGATGGTCCGCTCACTCTGACCATCTGTTGGCCGGTAAAAAGCAGGGCTGAAGTGCAGTCGTGTACCGAACTCGTCGTGAAACTTCCTCCAGAATCTGGAAGTAAACCGTACATCTCGGTCCGAAATCACCGAAACTGGCACTTCATGCCGAGCTACTACCTCTCGGATGTAGAGATCGGCCAACTTCTTAGCCGAGATGCTCTCGGAATCGGAATGAAATGGGCACTCTTGGTCAATCGATCCACGATGACCAAAATCGAATCCACCCCCGCGCCGTCCTGGGAAGCTTTGTGATGAAATCCATAGTGATATCCAATGGCTGGATCTTGTCGTGAGGCCTCTGGTGCTCGGCCTTGACCTTCCTGCAGGTCAGGCATCTCTCTTGAAACCAAGCTACATCCCTCTTCATGCAGGTCCACCAATAGTCAAGCCGAAGATCCCTATACATCTTTGTCGCCTCGGGATGAATAGAGAACCTAGACTTATGCGCCTTTTCCATTAATACCTGGCGCACACCTCCATGATATGGGACCCACACCCTCCGGTGTAGAGTCAGCAACCCATGATTGTCATAATCGAAGGAGGAAACCTGACCCACAATACGCTCACTCTTACGATCTTCCTCCTTCATAACCTCTTGTTGGGACTCCCGAATCCGCTCCAATAGCGGAGTCACAACAGTCATCCTCATACAGATATCCCTGATCTGGGCTGCTTTGTGGCTAAGCGTGTCGGCCACGACATTGTCCTTCCTCGGGTGGTAGAGGATCTCACAATCATAATCCTTTACCACATCAAGCCACCGATGCTGTCTCATTTTCAAATTGGGCTGATCCATGAGATACCTCAAATTCTTATGGTCCGTGTAAATGGTACAACGGACCCCATAGAGGTAATGACGCCAAAACTTGTGGGAGAGAACAACTGCCCCCAGCTCCAAATCATGCGTTGGGTAGTTCGCCTCATGAGGCTTCAGCTGCCTCGAAGCGTAGGCAATAACATGCCCCCTCTGCATCAATACTGCGCCCAACCCCGAGATGGACGCATCGCAATATACTACAAAATCATCAATGCCCTCTGGCAGGGCTAATATTGGGGCCTCACACAATCTCTGTCTCAGAGTCTCGAACGCAGCCTGCTATTCTGACCCCCAATGAAAGACCACAACTTTCCAACCGGGTCAAGGGCACGACTATCTTGGAGAAGTCCTAAATGAATCTCCGATAATAACTTGCCAATCCCAGGAAGCTCCAAATCTCAGATGGAGACTTCGGGACCTCCCACCTCATCACAACCTCCACTTTGGCCAGATCGACTAAAATCCCGTCCTGATTGACAAGGTTCCCAAGAAACTGCACCTCTCACAACCAGAACTCACACTTGGAGAACTTGGCATACAAGCTCCCCCTCCTAAGAGTATCTAATACCTCCCGCAAGTGCTCCTTATGCAGCTACCGAGTATTGGAATAGACCAAGATGTCATCAATGAAAACTATCAGAGACCGATCCAACATCTCTCTACACACGTGGTTCATGAGATCCATGAACACGGCAGGAGCATTGGTGAGCCCAAAAGGCATCACAACAAACTCATAATGACCATATCGCTTCCGAAACATAGTCTTTTGTACATCCTCATCTCAAACCCTCACCTGATGGTAACCCGAATGCAGATCGATCTTAGAGAACCAAGATGCTCCCTGAAGCTGGTCAAAGAGGTCATCAATCCTCGGGAGTGGGTAACGGTTCTTCATCGTTATGTTATTCAGCTCCTGGTAATCTATACACATCCAATGCGACTTGTCCTTCTTTTTCACAAATAGAATCGGGGCTCCCCAGGGTGAGCTGCTCGGTCTAATGAATCCCTTGTCTAATAGCTCCTGCAGCTGTGTAGACAACTTCTGCATCTCAGTAGGATCCAACCGATACGGTGCCTTGGCTATTGGAGCCACACCAGGGACCAGGTCGATCCTGAACTCCACCTGCCTCTCCGGAGGTATCCTAGGCAACTCCTCTGGAAATACATCCGCGTACTCTTGTACCACTGGCACATCACTCACCATCGCCTAACCCGCCTCTTGGGTATCCAAAACATAGGCGACATACCCCGCTCAACCCTACTGGAGGTAGCGCCTAGCCCTCTCTGCTGAACATAAAGCTGGCCCATGCTGTAGTCTCGCGCCCTGAATCACCAGATATCCCCCACCTAAGGTCCTAATCCGAACTAAGTGTTGCGCACATTCGATCACTTCCCCATTGGTGCTCAACCAGTCCATCCCTATGATGACCTTGTTCCCCCGAAATGGTATCGGAACCAAATCTACCAAGTAGAGCTCCTCGTACAACTTCAGAACGCAATCTATGAAAACCTCCAACGCTCGCACTGACCAGTCGTTGGAAATTTCTACCTCTAAAGGGCAATCCATCATGTCCGAGGACTCAGGAACCTCGTTAAGCGCAAGAGAGACAAACGATCAGGTAGCACCCGAGTCAAACAACACCTGAACTGGGATACCGTTTACATGGAACGATCCTAAACAAAACATATAACATGGCATATGAATATCACAAGAGACATAATATAAAAGTTTATGATAAGAAAACATACTCGTCACCACGTCGGGCGCAAAGTGTGCCTCCTCAGCTGTCAACTGGTATGCTCGGCTCTTCACCACTAGAGCCTCCGACTTGACCTTACGGCCATCCAGAACTCGTGCAGTCGCTGGAGTTGGCACCACCGCTGGCACCGCTGCTGTTGCCGTCAATCTGGGACAGTTGGCCTTTTTATGGCCCCTCTGATTGCAATGAAAGCAAATCAGGTCGGATGTCTGATCCGTGGGAGCAGGGGCAGTATAATCCCTGCCAAAATGCCCAGTCTTGTCGCACTTCTAACAGCCTAATCCCAACCCAGTGTAGCAAACTCCCTAATTTGACCTACCGCATTTCTCACAGCGGTCCCGGCCCTACAGGCCCTTCGACCTAGCGTCGAATCCCTTGGGTTTCCTCCTTGAAACCCCAGCAACCTGTCTTGTCTCCACTTTCCTATTCCTGAGGTGCTCTAAATCAATATCCCCTTCCCTCACCCTGGAATCATGGAATCCAGAGTTGTGCAAGCAGAATAGCTGACATGCTCCCGAATGTCAGCCCTCAACATATCATGATAGCGGTTCTTCTGCATCTCCTCATCCCCCGCGTACTGAGGTACCAACAAGGTCCTCTCCCGGAACCTGGCGGTGATCTCCGTCATAGTCTCAGTAGTCTGCCTCATATCAAGAAACTCTTTGGCCAGCTGCTGAAGCTCCACAGCCGGCGCAAACTCTGCCTTGAACCTGGTCACAAAATCTGACCAAGTCATAGCCTCAATGGCTAGGGCCTCCATTGAATAACCCATTAACTCCCACCAATCTTTCGCTCGATCCCTCAAACAACCGCAACAAAGCGGACCTTTGACCCCTCTGGGCAGAAGCTCGTCAGCTGTGCAGAATCGATGTCTGCAATCCATCTCCGAGCCATAATGGGGTCCTTCACCCCATGAATGTCTGGCAAACCACTCCCCCGGAAGTCCTTGAAGGACAGTGTACGCGTACCCGACTGGCTCGACGCCAAGTCACTCCTGAATGCTCAGAGGTGATCCTCCATCATCTCAAAAATCCCCTCCTTGATTGACCTAAAAATAACAGGGGTCACCTCAAGAATATCTCTCATGATCTCAAACGTGATGAACTCGCGTAGCCCGTCATCAACCTGCTTGGATCCCACACCCGAGCCTGATCTAGAACCGAATCCAGACCCTGAACCTCCCTCTCCATGACGCGTAATCACCATTCTGAAAATAAAACATGTAAATGTCAGGGTCATACAAACTCTCGAGAGGTCTCGCACGCTCTCTAGGTCCTTGGTTCCATCTCAGCCTCCCTTGACTCAAGTATGGATCCTCTTCTTCCAGTAGTACGGGCCCATACTACCTTCCACATCTATCCGTACTTTCCTCAAGGACTGCTTTGACTTCACTAAATTCCTTCTACCAATTTTGCTCTCCAAGCTAATCTCATCCTAGGCTTGACCTAGGGCCCTCTCCGACCTACTATCTGCCATCATCTGCACAGGGAGTCCCTACCATCCTTCCCTAACTAGCCTGCGAATACTATTACATATCCACTTACTAGTTAGTTAAGGCTAGATAGAACCCCTATAAGCACAAAGCAAGCAACATTCGTGCATTAAGTAATCAAATAAAACATCACCCAATCAGGCTATCCTACTGCTGACTAGACAGCCCTAGCATACAGCTCAATAAGCTCATACAACAGGCATATAAGGCATCCCTCCTAGATCCTTAGTTCTATTCTAGCATGTAGTTCTCAGAATCATATAACAGACATACAAGGCATCCTCCTAGATCCTTATCCTTAATCTAGCATGCAGTTCTCATAATCATATCATATAACATAACATAACAAGTATGGTTATCTTGAGCTCGGCCGGTCGCATGCATCACACACCATGTTCTTTCTTAAAATTCCTTAACTTAGATTTTAGAAAACTATTTCTTCGTAAAAATCTTTCAAGCCCTCGATTTGAGTCCAGACACCCCCGAGGGTGAGTCTGAATCCCTCAAACCAAGGCTCTGATACCAACTTGTAACATCCCAAAATCGGGAACCAAAAATTTTTTGTTTGAAAATATATTACTTATAAAAATATTCATCAAAAACAGCATTACAACTCCTTTTACCACAAAATCGAAAAACATAAGTTTCAAAAACATTCCAACGAATAGTATAATATCAGAGTACAAATCCCAGGCTTGTCAAATGCGGAGATCATGAACAAATGTGTGATCCGCTGCTACACTACTGGCTCCTTCCCCTTAGATGAAGAGGTACCTGAAACCAAAACTAAAAACCATAAGCACAAAGCTTAGTGAGGTCCCCCCATCATACCGATACCAAATAATGCATCATCCTCGGCATCATCCAACCAGTAACTGTCAGGCATAGCCGGGAGTTGGGCTCCCCTTAGGTATTTTTCAACCGGCAACTGGGAACTAACCTCCCCTTCAGTACGTTTCAACTGATAATTGGGAGATAACCTCCTCTTCGGTATCTTTCAACCGGTAACCAGGGACTATTTCACCACTACTACTACTAACACATATTAAGCATAATAATCATATCAAGCACATTAATCATATCAAGGAAAGTAAGCATATCATATATCAATCCTAGATAATTATCACAAAGACAATCATCTATCCAACACTCTCACTTGTGGGTCGGCATTGTGGCCGTAGGCCCACTTCTACTGGAAGGTAACTCACCTCGAAGTCGTTTAGTGTCTGCACTAATCTAGGTGTGGAAATCGACTCTCCCATATTCCTGAATCCCTACACGACAACTCTTCTAAGTTATCAACTCGTACTCGTAACCCTTACAAGTGTCACTGAATCCAAGTCAAATTCAAAGTCAAATCCATGGTTAAAGTCAATTTTTGGTCAAAGTCAACATTTGGTGACTCGAATCGCCGAGTTGGCCCGTCAACTCGTCGAGTCCCCATATCCACAAGATGCCATAATCATGTCCCTACTCATTGAGTCTAGCAAGAGCTCGATGAGTTCGCCTTCAACAATGCATTGGACAATCTTCAACCGACTCGCCGAGTTCATTCTTGAACTCTTCGAGTTCATCTTCATCCATAAGAAGATGTTCAGTCTATGACTCGCCGAGTCCATCTTCATGTGGGTGGGACATTGCCTTCAACTCGCCGTGTCTGTTCATCCACTCGCCGAGTCCTATGATTTCCAAGTCCCTAGTGAACCTAAACAACTAAGGGAACCTTCGATCTTAACAACTGGTCCATAAACTTAAAGGATTTGGTGGAAAATATACCCCGACTCACCGATTCCCTCTATGTCCAAAACAATACAGTCGATTGTAATGGGTGTTAGCGTGTCAAAACCATAGATCTTGCCTCCTAGGGTCCATTTTATACGTAAAGCTTCAAACTTAATGTACATGCATGGGGCCTTTGGCTCAAAAAGAAATAAAAGAAGGTCTACAAGATGCATGGGCATCCCATGGCCATAAAGTTGGCACATTTATGCCATAGGAACCCTCAATAGTTCCAGATCTGAAGCACAAACATGCTTCTACACCCAATCCCAAATATAACTTCACTAATAATTAGAAAAATATAGAAAATACACCCAAATCAAGATCTAAGCAATGAGTAGCCAAGGTTTCAACTTTATACCTCAAATAAGCTGGATATGTGCCCAAAACTCTCGATCTCCTTGATTCCTCTTGATCTCACAAGCTTCTTTCTCCTTCTCAAACTTCAATCATACAGATAATGGCACCACAAAGCTCACGAAACTCAAATAAGGCTTAGGGTTTCGTGAACAGGGTATGGAAGTGATGGAGGCTAGGATTGAGTCCTCATAAAGTGTTTAAATAGGGTGCAAACCCTCAAATTTACGGTTTCACTCAGACAGCTCCTAATCGCTGATTCGGTCTCCCGAATCATCGAGTAGGTCACTTAAAACCCCGATAAATGACCAGTCTACTCGACGAGTAGGGCTTCCAACTCGTTGAGTCCCAGAGTAAATTGCAACATTTTTTGAATTTAAATACATACCAGGGATCAGGTGTTACATACCATCATTTGACTTTATAGTCCTAAATTGGTGTTTCGGTTAGCCACGCACACTCCATTACAGAGATATAAAAAATGATGTGTGTTTTCATGGATTAGCATACAATTTCACATTTTTCCTAAAGTAACTAGAGTGGGATTTATAAAAAGGTTCTAGTACTTTATATCATTGTACTTTTAATGAGGTTATGTCTTATCGAACCTGCTCTACTAACGGCCCTCCATCACACATGAGAGCAACGGGTGAAAAAACAACCATTCAACGGTTATTTTATATGTCATTTCCTTATACGCTATTTATAGGTAACCATCAGGTCACCCGGTTTCCAAAATGTTCAAAAATACCATTGTTGTTGTTTTAGTACAAACAATACCATTAAAGTATACTAATTGTACACAGAATACCAACGAAGTACACATATGTTCAAATAAAACCTTGTGGTTACTAAGTATTTAAGGTAAATGGAAAAACGACTTAAAAGCATAACGAAGTTTCCAAAATGTTCAAAAAAATATTGCACCTTTTGTTAACTTCGTTGTTGTCGAATTATGTAGAACACGGTCACCAGAGATCATGCACCATCATATCAGTTCACAATAATTGTGCAATATCTTTCATTCCCTCACTCAATCGTTATTGTGGTAACATGAGAAGTGGGTAATAACCTTGGTTAAACATTCTTGTTTTCCAATCGCATTATATGCCTCAAACCTAAAACATATATACATTATATAGGTACACATATTATACATCAAGGTTAACTATTCATTGGTGTTGTAGCACAAGAGAGACACAAATGAGAAATGAGTATCACGTTATGTCATGTGAATTCCTAAATATGGATGTAGAGAGTAGGAGTTGCGTTTAATTCTCCAGGGCCAGTGAGAGATGAATGGTCAGGAACACTCAACATCATGTAGCTGATTTTATGATGATTTGTAGTCAAAGTAGAGAGAAAAGCAAATATGTTGGAGTGCTTAAACGACTTGGATCCTAATTGATGGATTTTTAGTTATGTGTTTTTCTATGATTGTATTTAGATACAAACTGATCGAGTGAGGGAATAAAAGAGAGTACACAAACGATGTGAAACTGGTATGACGGTAAATAATCTTTGATGACCATATTCTATATAATCTGAAAACAACGGTGTTAACAAAAGATGTTCTAAAAAAATTGTATTTTTTCTGAAAATTTTGGAAAACTTCAATGATATTTTTTGTATTAAAATATGTACTTCGTTGGTATTCTCTGTACAAATGGTATACTTCAATGGTATTTTATAATAAAAAACAATGGTATTTTATGAACATTTTGGAAACTTCGTTACTTTTTTAAGTCATTTTTCCGTTTACCTGGGGTAACCGGTTACCACAAGGATTTATTTGAACATATGTGTAATTCATTGGTATTTTGTGTAAAAAATATACTTTAATGGTATTTTGTGTACTAAAAAAATAAAATATGGTTTTTGTAGAGTCTAGTTATGTTGCGTCATGGGCTTATGTTTTGTATCCGGATTGTGCTTGTCCATCCGTGATTTTCTAGTAGGGTTTTTAATGTATATATATAATGCATGCATGTATGCATTAAAAGTGGTCGTGATTATCATTTATTGTTTTGTAACCCTAAGCACCTCTACAATTGAAGTTCTTAATCGAGCTCTTCTGAGGTGTTGACTCTTAATCATACGACACATTTAAAGTCATTCTTGCGTTCTTAATTACGTTCTTAATTGTTTTGCATGCATAGAATCTATCGAACCTAATAGAACTTAGTTCTAACAAACGGTATCAGAGCAGGAGACTGTGTGATCAATACACATTCCTTTTGTGTTAAGAATTCCTTAGAGTTTCCACTTTTATCGAATATAAAAGAAGCCGTCTTCTTCCTGTCGACGAGAACTCTTTTTGATTAAACCCTAATCTCGAGTTACAGGTCTGATTCTAGCAGCTCACCATGTCTTTCGAAGATTCTCAAACAAATCCCATCAACATCTCTAACAACATTGGATCCACTACCAAGATTCCCATTCTTTACACTCAATACTATGAAGTATGGGCACACCACTTTGAAGATTATGTGGTCAGATCTGAAGATAATGGTTATCTCATCTGGGAGGCCATCACGCTTGGGCCGTTCGTTCATTCTGGAACAAACACAACGGTTAAGACTCAAAAAGAATATAACAAGCTGGTGGCAGACGAAGACAAGATGCCATAGGATGAGAAGGACAAGTTGCTAAGTAATGCGAAGGCCATGAGAATGATCAGATTCGCCTTGCAATCTGACACTTTTCGGTTAGTTGGTTCATGTACGACGACCAAAGAAATCTGGGATATGTTGAAAGAACTTTACTCAACCGATGAAGATCTACAACACTCCATTCAAACCTTGCTGCTCTCTGAATTTGGAATTTTTGAACAGAAACCAGAAGAAAAAATAATACAAACATTCGATCGATTCAATCATCTCCTAAGTAAGATGATCAAGCATGGAATAGAAAGAAAGTTGATCGAGCAGAAGGTAACCTTCATGAACGGTCTGAGACCAGAATGAATGGCTGTGGTTTCAACAGTGAAAGCACATGAACAGTTTAAATCTTATTCACTAGCGAAACTTGTAAGAATACTTAAGTCCCATGCAAGTGAGGTAACCAAGGAGGCAAAAGTTGTTTCAGGTGTGGGATCGTTGGCCCTTACCTCAAAAGGAAGGAATATTGCAGAAGAAGGAAAGGCGTCGGATATATCTGAGTGTGACCTTACAAGCGAAGAATATGCTATGATGGTCACCAATACAAAGAAGTTTGCACAAAGAAAATTTCTTGTCAATAAGAACTGAAACTGGCAGGGAAGTTACATTTCTAAGAAGGTGAAAGATGAAACAAAAATTACTTCTCAAAGGGATGATGACAAGAAGGAGAGCAAGCTTACAGGAGACTCTGGGTTCGACTGCACTTACTGTCACGGCAAGAACCACTTTGCCAAAGATTACATGTTGAGAAAAATGTCTGAGAAAAAAGATGGTGAAGACGATGAGGCGTACTACATGCGTAAGTTGGAAGAAATCAAGAAAAAGAAGACTTCTAACGATTCTATGAATGCCATGATTGTTCATGAAAATGCAGAAGAAGATGAGTTCGGTGGCATTGAATTTTGGTCAACCGATTCTGAAGATGAAGAGATGTGAAAGCCCACTCACGGAAAAGCATATGTGGCAAAGGATGCTAGTTCGGCAGCAAGATGTTTGATGGTCACAACTGAAGGATCAACCAAAAGTCCAAACAAGGAGCCAAACCTAACTGAGGATAAATGCTTTGCAGCCAAGCCTGTGAGCGAAAGGATCAAATTGTGATCGACTGATCAAAAAGGTACACTCCATCCTTGAATCACTTAAAGTTCCAATAAAATTTTATGAAGAAGAATTAAATTATTTAAAATTTAAATTTTCTAACTTAAGTGGTAGTCTCATTCAAACTCGCTTAGCGAATTCTAACCTAACCGACCAACTCAGCAGGGTGACTTCAAAAAGTGAGGAGAGAAGAATGTGGATTAAGCTGAAGGAGGGAGAGTTATCTAGGGCTAGGGATGAAAGTATTTATTTGCAACGAGACATTTTAAATTTTTTTAAACAAATGAATGTTTTTTGTTTAATTGCTAAGCGCTTATATACAAATATTGCTCAATTGCATTTAAGTTGTGAAGTAGGGAAAAGGATTCATAAGATGATCTTACCCTTCCTTGAATTTGTAACATCCCCCTCTGGCACGTATCACAATATTGTCCGCGTTGAGCCACTCGGCACGAGGACTTCCCAGGGGTCACCCATCCTGGTACTACTCTCGCCTGAGTTTGCTTAACTGCAGAGTTCTTATGGGATCTGCTGCCTCACGGCTTTAAAACGTGTTGTGATAGGGAAGGTATCGACACCCCTTATAAGGAATGCCAAGCCGATGTGGGATCAGATCTAACCCACTTTCACCCCCCATTATAGGGTTCGACGTCCCCGTCGAACACATCGACCCGTGCCCTGGCTCTAATATCATTTGTAACATCCCCCTCTGGCACGTATCACAATATTGTCCGCTTTGGGCCACTCGGCACGAGGACTTCCCAAGGGGTCACCCATCCTGGTACTACTCCCGCCCGAGCACGCTTAACTGCAGAGTTCTTACGGGATCTGCTGCCCTCACGGCTTTAAAACGCGTTGTGATAAGGAATGTATTGACACCCCTTATAAGGAATGTTTATTTCTCCTTCCCAGCCGATGTGGGATCACATCTAACCCACTTTATAACGCCCGCAAATCCGGGCTAGTCAATTAGAGGCAATAGGGGTCGAAAAAGACTTTTCGACAAAAGTTTATTTAGAATAAATAATCTGAACCAAGATGTAGAATATGTCACAAGGTTTCCGTACATATAAAGAACGCCGAAATCCGAGTTATAACGAAGAAGTTATGACCTGTCGAAGTTTCTCGACGGAACCGGCACGGCACCGAGAAGCGTAAATAGTGAATTTACGATAGAGCAAGATTTAGCCTTAGCACTCTAAACGAAAGTCGTAGAATATGTTAAACTAAGAACATTGATAAAAAGAACGCCCAAATCTGACTTCGTATGAAGAAGTTATGATTTTTCGAAGTTTCGGACTAGCAGTGTACAACCCGAAATTTGAATATTAGATCGAGCGGTTTTTGGCCGAGACGACCTAAACGGGAATCGAATATCTCGTTAAGAGTAGCGTAACGAGAAAAAGATGGACAAAAACGGACATCAGATGAAGAAGTTATGGGGATTTAACAGACCAATCCTGTCCCGGCCTGTTAATAATATAAAATTTAAAATCGAATCAAAATTAGCCGACGGAGTTTAAACGAAAGTTGTAGAGTACGTTCCTACCTTCGCGTGGATACAAAGAACGTCAAAAACGGAGTTCGTATGAGGAAGTTACTAATTTTTAAAGTTGAAGCATGAAATTGCGAAGTCTGTTTCGAGGTTGATGACGTGGCTGCATCTGGGCCGCCCATCGCTGATCAAGGAACGCACTTTGGATCATGCCACGTAGCCTTCGCTTTACGCCCAGCGTCCGAGGTGAGTATGCCCCGCGTACCCTCGTGCCTTATCCATCCGATGAAGATGCGAGACAGCTGGACCGAGGCTGGCCTTCTTATCCGAGACTACGCCCAGCGTAGCGTAGTCCGAGGCTGCTGGGGCTATAAATAGCATGCCAGCCATTCCAAGTTTTTCACACCAATTTCTTTCTCTCACTAAAATTCTTTCTCTCTCTAAGGGTTTTAACCCTCCCCTAAGCCTTGGTGATCCCCTAGCACCTTAAGGAAGCCCCAAGGCTCCCAGAGTCCCGAGAAAAAGGAGTTTTTCGGTTTCGAAACGCTGCTCCAATTAAGTTCCGGTTTTCGATAAAATTCGCTGTAAGTGTGCTACGCTTACGCAAATTTTAATATAGTTTTCAAATAATTATAGGAATGTTATTAGGTCCTTAAAATAATTATTTGTGCTATTATTATGAGTTATATTGAGTGTTATTAACGCTTATATAATAATAATAATAGTCAGACTATTAATTTGTCGCGGTTATCATTAGACTAAACCCTAGTGGTATCGATACTAGGTTTTATCGAAGGAATAGCGTTGTCCAAGTGCTGAGTCACCACCTTTCAAGTGAGTGCATGGTCCCCTTCAACTTATACATAGATATGAAGTATTTACTACGTGCTATGTGTGTATATTGTCTGTTTACTTGCTGTCTATGCTCGATGAACGATTTTATACATGTTTTAAATGATTTAAACTGTATATGTATTTTATATCTACAAAATGTGTTGGGTAAAACTGTTGGATAAGGTGTCTAAGTCCATAACTATTTCGGGCTTGTACTTGACCCGACCCGGCATGGTCCATTTGGGTTGCATGGCACCATGCAATTGGATAGACTAAATGAGAGAAATAACACTTGGAGATTATTAATATATTATAAGTTCTAATATATTAATAATATTATTTGATTAGTTGATCAAAGAATTAATTTGGAATTAATTAAGTGATCAAAGGATAACTAATTAAATATGTGGGTTGATTATGTAAATCATCCATATCTTGTATAGTGGGCTAAGAGGCTCCATGGATTATCAAGTTGGGTTCTACCCATAGGATGCTCCATGGATGCTCCATGGGAGTTACAAACCCATGGGTCATGGAAATGAAGAGTCATGACACATTAGGGTTTACATGGTGTAACCCTAGATGTGTCAACACTATATAAGAAGCATATTCTCCACCAAAAATCGGCACTACTAAGGAACTAGAGGGCTTGGCCGATTTTGAGAAGTGTGTGTTATCTCAAGAGTCTTTCCAAGAGCATTTGGTGTTGTGTGAAGCATTTGAGGCATCACACTTGGGGTGCTAGGCTCACAAGGTTTCAAGGAACACAAGCAACAACAAGGTAAGTTATTCTATCTATGATTCAAGTTAAAATTGTTCCCCATGTATGCTAGATAGGAATATAACCTTGGAATTCAACTTTGCATGATAATTAGACAAACATAGATCCAAGGTTATTAGGGTTGCATGTACACTTAGGAAGTGTTAGAATGCTCAAAACCCATCAGTGGTATCAGAGCCTAGGCTTGTTTGTTTGTTATTTGTGCTTAAAAGTTGAAGAAAGTCGAAAATCTTACTGTCTGACTGATGGACTCGGCGAGTCCATGGGGAGGACTCGACGAGTTCATGTGTATCTTCAACCTACTCGGCGAGTAGGTTTATGCACTCGGCGAGTAGGGTCGACAGAGTGCAGAATTTCGACTTGTGTTGCTGGAAATGGATTAGAATCATTACCCTAAAATGTTTTGGTACTTGAAAACTTATTTTAGAAGGTGTAATGTCTTTTCTAACTCATTTACAACAACTAGTTATCAAAATTACAAAGATTAATTGTGATTTTGAAAGTGTTCATATTCATATTCTTGTTCTTATGATGTTTAGATGATCATAGGAATTATTTGTAACCTATGTGGTAGATTAATTCATGATCATAATGTGTTTTAATGGAGTCCATAACTTGTCCTCAAGTTATGGAAAAACCAAAAGTCTCTTGGATTAAAAACCATTAAAAGAACATAAGAGTTAGAAAAATGAAGAGTCTTCATTTTATTACTCTATTAAACTCATAAGTTACAAGAAATGAAAAGTTTTGAAAGTTTACAAAACTTGCCCTCAAGTTTTGGAACAAGTAAAGTTAAGTTAAAACTTTAGTTCCAACCCCTAGAATTTTAAAAGTTAAAATTCAACCCTTATACTTATATTATTATGATTTAATAATTATATATATATGTATAAGAACAAAGTTGTCTTACCGCTAGTACGCCTCATTCACGAAGCCGGTCTATAAGGTGGGTATAAGGTTGTTGCCTATAAAATGGTGACTTAATGGGTGTCCACTCTCACCCACCGCTTGCTTGATCGGTGGAGGGTCGTTAGCCGAACGGGTAAGACAAGGACTTATTAATTCTCATTCAAAGTATGATGAATATTATAAAGTAACTAAATGTTTTATTAAATTCCCAATCTTAGTTACTTTAGGAAAAATGTGAATAAGGTGCTATTCCATGAAATTACACTTTACACTTTGATTAAGTCGTTGGTGGAGCGTGTGTGGTTAACCGGCACACTAACTTGGACTTAACAAGGTAGGTAAAGGGTGACTTAAGATTTATTATAGTATCGATGGAGCGTGTGTGGTTAACCGGCACATCGATTGAGTGATAAACTTTAAGGGTACCAAGTGATTTGCATGGTTACTTCACACCTCGTTTTGTGATCCTCGGTATCCCAGTCACAAAACTTGGAGGGCACACTCGAGATTGAAACATGCCTTTGAAAAGTTCATTGAATCTCAAAGAATCTAGGAATTTCTAAGAACCATTCAAAAACCTAATACTAAAATATTGCGGTTTTCGTGGTGGAAATTGGTGAATCGTCATTCACCTACCTTTCAAATATGATATAGCTTAGATTACGGCATACCTCTTCTAAGTTATATTATATTGTGATTGGATCCTAGCCTTAATATTACATTTGGGTGTTTTATTAAGGACTCTCTTATATCTAAACCTATCTTGTCCTCTTTCCTTCAGATGTCTTTCAACAATGCTTCTGGCTCTAATCCTAATGGCTCCTTTTCCCTTATAAACTTGTGTGGGAAAGTCACCTTTGATGGATCCAACTTCAATGAGTGGATCAGAAACATCAGGATGATTACCCGCTACGAGGACAAAGAATATGTCCTTGACAAGGAGCTTAAGGAGATTAATGAGTCCACTGCAACTCCTCAGGAGATCGCTGAATTTCGGGCACATGAAAGGGATGCTACGAAAGTGGCTTGCATCATGACAGCCACGATGACAGCAGAACTCCAAAAGTCTTATGAAGATTTCTACCCTTATGACATGCACCAAGATTTGATGGAAAGATACCATCAAAGTGCAAGACAAGAGAGGTATGAAATCATCTGCTCCATGATAACAACCATGATGAAGGACGGGGAATCTGTCACGAGCCACATGCAGAAAATGCAAAGGTATGTGGATCGTTTGCTGAAGCTTAATGTGAACTTCCCGGAGGATCTTGCAATAGATATTATTTTGCATTCCTTACCATCGTGCTATGATCAATTCCGCATGACATATCACATGAACAAGGAAGAAGTCACCCTCAGCAAACTTCAGGGACTTCTCAAGACCGCAGAATCAGGTCTTAAGGGGAAGTCGGTTGCTATCACTCTTACTCAAAACTCTACTCCGGTTTTGGCAATCGGGAAAAGTCGAGGGAGGAAGAGAAAGAGCTCTTCTAAGGGTACCAAGGCTCGGACCCTTGATGGCTCTTCTTCAAGTGGAACCAAGAAAGGTTTCGTTACTCCTTCTTCTGACCCAAAAGAGGCTGAATGCTTCTATTGCCATGAAAAAGCTCATTGGAAGCGGAACTGCCCAAAATACCAGCAAGATGTGAAGGATGGGAAAGTTAAACCCAACCATGCAGGTATTTACACTATCATTTCTAATAACTCACCCCATTCTAATTCTTGGGTCCTTGATACCGGTTGTGGTATTCATATTTGTTGTGACTTGCAGGGACTAAGAAGAAGTGAGGATGTGGAGCAAGGAAGGATAAACTTGATCATGGGGAATAGGAAAGCTATACCTGTTACCAAGATTGGAGTTTATACTTTATCGCTAAGTAGTGGGTTTAGTTTAGATCTGAATAAGTGTTGTTATTCGCCAGGAATGGCAAGAAATATTATTTCCTTCCATGCTTTGTACAAACAAGGGTTTACCTTTTCATTTAATAATGAAGTTGGTTCTATTGATGCTTTCTTTAATAATGTTCTTTATTTTAAAGCATTACCTTGTGATGGTGTGTATGAAGCTGTATCTGTTGTAGATAACTTGGGAAATAATGTTTTGTGTATTGATTCTACTAATAATAACTTGGATAAAGCATCTTTATGGCATTGTCGTCTTGGACATATAAGCAAGAAACGCATAGGCCAACTCCAAAAGGATGGAGTCTTGGAGTCGTTTGACCTAAAGTCAGATGATAGTTGCGAATCATGCTTACTTGGAAAAATGACAAAGTCACCCTTCACAGGTTCGTGTGAGAGGGGTGAAGGTTTGTTGGACCTTATACACACGGATGTGTGTGGACCATTCAAACATGCCACAAGGGATGCTAATCGTTATTATTTGACTTTTACTGATGATTATAGTAGATATGGATATGTCTACTTGATCAAGCATAAGTCAGAGACTTTCGAGAGGTTTAAGGAATTTAAACAGGAAGTCGAGAATCAATTGGGCAGGAATATTAAGATGCTTCGATCCGATCGTGGTGGTGAGTATCTTAGTTCAGAGTTCCTCGACTATCTAAGGGAATGTGGGATAGTCCCACAATTGACACCTCCCAGGACACCACAGTTGAATGGTGTG
The DNA here is from genome assembly GCF_002870075.4 of Lactuca sativa. Classification (NCBI taxonomy): domain Eukaryota; kingdom Viridiplantae; phylum Streptophyta; class Magnoliopsida; order Asterales; family Asteraceae; genus Lactuca; species Lactuca sativa. Next base: position 53,425,534 of record NC_056627.2, read on the forward strand.
GCTGAGAGGCGTAATCGAACCTTGTTGGATATGGTTCGTTCCATGATGAGTCGAGCTACGCTACCAATCTCATTCTGGGGGTATGCCTTAGAGACTGCCGCCCATATTCTTAATCTAGTCCCTACAAAGAAAGTTGCCAAAACTCCTCACGAGATGTGGACTGGTAAAGTACCTAAACTAGACCACATCAAGATTTTGGTTTGCGAGGCTTTCGTGATACGCGAGACTCATGATAAGCTCGAACCTCGAAGCGAGAGGTGTATTTTCATCGGTTACCCACAGCGATCCTTTGGTTACCTCTTCTACAGACCTAGTGACAATGTGGTTTTTGTAGCAAGAAGAGGAGTCTTTCGAGAAAGAGAGTTTATAAGCCAAGGAGACAGTGGGAGGCAAATTGATCTTGAAGAAATTCAAGAATCAAGCGGTGAAGGAACTTCAAACTATAGCCCTCAACTTGAGGAGGAAACTCCTGTTGAGCCAATTGACAAATCTGTACCTCTGAGACGTTCCACGAGAGTTAGGAGTGCACCTGAGCATTACTATGGATTCCATATTACTGCAGAAGGTGAGACACTTATTAGTGATGGGACACTAGTAAGTCAAGATGACCCTAACAGCTACGAGGAAGCCATGGCAGGCCCCGAGTCTGCTAAATGGAAAGAGGCTATGGATAGCGAGATACAATCCATGTATGACAATCAAGTTTGGAACTTGGTTGAAAATGTACCAGGTCGTAAGACAGTAGGGTGCAAATGGGTCTTCAAGAAGAAGACTGACATGGATGGTAAAGTACACACTTATAAGGCTAGACTGGTTGCAAAGGGCTTCTCTCAAATTCCTGGAGTGGACTATGATGAGACCTTTTCTCCGGTAGCCAAGATTAAGTCTATTCGGGTTCTGTTAGCCATAGCTGCATTTCATGATTATGAAATATGGCAGATGGATGTCAAAACCGCTTTCCTTAATGGGAAGTTGGCTGAAGATGTTTACATGAGTCAGCCAGAGGGTTTTGTCAGCAACGAGTACCCTAATAGAGTGTGTAAGCTTGAGAAATCCATTTATGGATTGAAGCAAGCACCTCGCAGATGGAATCTTTGCTTTGATGAAAAGGTCAAGGAATTTGGCTTTTCTAGGAGTGAAGATGAATCTTGTGTGTATGTCAAGGCTAGTGGGAGTATAGTTAGCTTTTTGGTATTGTATGTGGATGACATACTACTCATAGGAAACGACATTCCAACCCTGCAGGAAGTAAAGTCCTGGCTTGGGAAGTGTTTCGCTATGAAGGACCTTGGTGAAGCTGCCTATATTCTAGGGATAAGAATCTTGAGAGATCGGAGTAAAAGACTAATTGGACTTAGTCAGAGTACCTACTTGGATAAAGTGCTGAAGCGATTCAGCATGCAGGATTCCAAGAAAGGAGAGTTACCCATCCAGAGTAACACCAGATTGAGTAAGACACAAAGCCCTAGCACTGAGGCTGAGATAGCAGAAATGAGTCGAACACCTTATGCTTCGGCTGTAGGATCGATCATGTATGCTATGACGTGTACTCGACCCGATGTAGCTTTTGCCTTGAGCATGGTTAGCAGGTATCAGGCGAACCCTGGCAAGGCACACTGGACTGCGGTAAAGAATATCCTCAAGTACCTACGGAGGACTAAGGACTGGGTTCTTACCCTCGGTGGGAGTGATGACTTGAGAGTTGTAGGGTATAGTGATGCTAGCTTCCAGACTGATAGGGATAATTTCCGCTCTCAGTCGGGCTGGGTCTTTACCCTAAACGGAGGAGCAATTTCTTGGAAGAGTTCCAAGCAAGAGACAGTGGCAGATTCTAGTTGTGAATCAGAGTATATTGCAGCTAGCGAAGCAGCAAAGGAAGCGATATGGCTGAAGAACTTCATTGGAGACCTTGGAGTTGTACCAGCTATTAAAGAGCCAATGGAAATTTTCTGTGATAGTGAAAGTGCTGTTGCCTTTGCCAAGGAACCAAGGGATCATGGGAGATCCAGACACATCGACAGAAAATACCATTTCATTAGACATCGGATCGAAGAAGGACTCCTCGTGGCAAAGAGGGTATCATCAGATGAGAACCCAGCAGATCCCCTCACGAAGGGACTGAGTAGGGTTAAGCATCTCCAGCATGCTCGGAGCATAGGGCTGAAGGATGATATAAGTTTTAGTAGTTAGATAACCCAGAAATTTGTAAAGTGTAATTGACATTAGATGATGAATAAAAGGAGTTTTATTTATGAGTAAAGTGTTGCTATCTCTTGTCGATCGTTTACTATATTTCTTTTGCATGTTTTGACTTCCAGAATAATTTTGTTTGGTATAACATATTATTCAAACCTCCACAGTCGGTCATATGTCGGAAGTAGGTATGAATCAAGACTGTCATGATGGGTTGTAGAGGTCTAAGGTGTTGGACAAGGCTACAACAATCATGAGTGCTCATAAGTTCTGAGTGTTGGACTCAACCCACGCTCACTGGAATCACTTCATGGAATTCTATCTCGAGTGATCGTGAGACGGTAATATCATATAAGTCTTCAAACCTAGAGATATGATTTGTTACTTACGAGTTGGTTATGCATTGACTGTACGAAACCGCATTGGTAACTCGATGTTATAAAACGTACTTTTGTGTGTAATTCAATGAGTGGTAGAACAAACATATGAGTCGAAGTTTATCTGTTCCTTCTTGGATTAGAAGCTGATATCTGGGCCCCTCGATGATTTTGTTTTGACCCATGTACCGGGCCCGGTCAGAACTAAGTTGATGTGTTCAATTAAGTTCTATGTCAAACAAATCGGAAATCGAGAAACAAATGCTGGACAAGAAGTAAGACAATGTTCCATGTATTTGTCCGGCTGATATCTAGAACGGAGGATTATATGATCACTTATCTTAAATGGCGTACTATCATCTTCTCAGTTCCGAGAAACCTTGAAAGAGCTACGATTGCCGGTCGGTTCCTGAAGTACTAGAGATATAGTTATTAGACTTATCCAAGTGGGAGACTGTTGGATAAGGTGTCTAAGTCCATAACTATTTCGGGCTTGTACTTGACCCGACCCGGCATGGTCCATTTGGGTTGCATGGCACCATGCAATTGGATAGACTAAATGAGAGAAATAACACTTGGAGATTATTAATATATTATAAGTTCTAATATATTAATAATATTATTTGATTAGTTGATCAAAGAATTAATTTGGAATTAATTAAGTGATCAAAGGATAACTAATTAAATATATGGGTTGATTATGTAAATCATCCATATCTTGTATAGTGGGCTAAGAGGCTCCATGGATTATCAAGTTGGGTTCTACCCATAGGATGCTCCATGGGAGTTACAAACCCATGGGTCATGGAAATGAAGAGTCATGACACATTAGGGTTTACATGGTGTAACCCTAGATGTGTCAACACTATATAAGAAGCATATTCTCCACCAAAAATCGGCACTACTAAGGAACTAGAGGGCTTGGCCGATTTTGAGAAGTGTGTGTTATCTCAAGAGTCTTTCCAAGAGCATTTGGTGTTGTGTGAAGCATTTGAGGCATCACACTTGGGGTGCTAGGCTCACAAGGTTTCAAGGAACACAAGCAACAACAAGGTAAGTTATTCTATCTATGATTCAAGTTAAAATTGTTCCCCATGTATGCTAGATAGGAATATAACCTTGGAATTCAACTTTGCATGATAATTAGACAAACATAGATCCAAGGTTATTAGGGTTGCATGTACACTTAGGAAGTGTTAGAATGCTCAAAACCCATCAAAAACATGGGTAGATGTAATAGTTGCTGTGTGACAAAATAATATAATGAGAGGCCTCGTTATAGATGTTATTGATGATCTAGTCATCTAGCGGAGTATAGATGACGACCACGGACTATTCTAGACAATCCAGCGGAACACTAGCAGGCTCGCAACCTATAGGTGTTTATTCGAACTGTGTGTTTATTCGAACTGTGTGAACTGTGTGCTCACCAGGTGTACTCCATCCCCCATATGGTTGCCTTTAGGAGTTTCATTGCCAAGGAATCCCCTTAGCAGTAGTGTCCATCCCAATGATAGTCCTTAGACTAGGTCCCTTGTGTTAGATGTTTTAGGGACGTATGTGAGGATAACGGGAATGGGTAATTGGGTTGATTGTTTGATGTTTAAAAATAATAATTATATTATTGTGGGTTGAAAACCCTATGTGCTCATTAGGTTTCCCAACCTGACCCACTCAGTTTATTTATATCACAGGTGTTGATATGAAGTGACATTACACTGAGAGATTTAAAGAGATGTAGATCACTAGTGTAAATAATTGTAAGTTCTGTTTATGCTTATGTTTCTATATTGACGATGACATCCCAAACATTTTAACATAAATAAAATACGTTTTTTCGAAAATGTTTTGATAATGTATTTATCGTGTTTTTTTTTCTGGGAACAAATTCCGCAACATTTTTTATTAAAAGAGATACTCTGATTTTTATAAAGCATAAACAAAATTGGTCTTTTCTGGCCGTAAAAATGGGGATGTCACAGAATTTAAGGAGGATGAGGTTATTGCTGAGTGTGAATCAATAGTGTCCTCAAAAGAGACATCTAACGCTTACAAAATTGAACTGGATAAAATAGAGACCTTCATTCACTCTAAGGAACATAAGTGTATGCTCAACAATCTTTTAGATGAAAATGATAGGTTAAAAATCAAGTCTGAAACCATTCAATCATTTGACTCGTCCAACGCTAAATTAATTTCATAAAATAAAATGAACATAGAAAATATGTCTGAATTTGATGAAGAAAGTGAGATGAGCGAAATCTCAGTTAAAGACGTGGTTGATTGCTCTGAGTTCATGAAGAGCGAAACCGAAAATGATAAACCCCTCATTTCTAAAAATTCGGTGGAATACGCTCGCCTGTCAAAGGACAACCCGCAGAAACTCAAGGAGAAAGCAATGGTTTACAATGAGGTTCAAACTATGCCGAATCAGGTCTATGTTGTTACAGGAGTCACTGCAAAACAAACAACAGAGTTAAAAATCTAAGTTGACAAAGATAATGCTGAAGGATGCGATGATTACTTCTGGTCGGCCCAATTGACAACGCAGACGAAACCATTGGCTTATCTAAGCAAACTTCATGGAGAGTTAAAGGAAGATATGTTGCTGAACCTATCAACAAAACTTGGAGTTTCGACAAACCAAGCACAAGTGGAACAAAAGAAATCCCTGAAGAACCAGTGAGAAAAGCAAGTGTTCCAACTAAGACAACCGAAACTCAAAAGAAAAGGCCTAAATCGAGTTTTAACATTCACAAATCTCAGAAGGAGCTAGCTGAAGAGAAACGCTATCGAAATCAAAGATACAATAAAAATCTGAATGAGCGAAAACGTTTTTGGCAAAGTCAAAATCCCAACTACGTACCTCCTGAGAAAGAATCAATTGACAAAGGAAAGGAAAAGTTAAAAAGAAAAGAAATTTTCAGTCCAAATTCCTACTATTCCAAAGCTCGGAACTGAATGTCTAGTTTCGGTTCAAATGTCAAGGCTAACAACCAATCGTCTACTTTCGGTTCCAACATCAGCACTCATAACCGAAAGTCAAGTTTTGGTCAAAAGTCTAGTTTTGGTCCATCCAACTCCCAAAGAAAATTCAATTCTATAAGGGACATCAAAGGAAAAGGAAAGCTTGATTCTGATTTTGATATCAATAATAAGAAAAAGTTAGGTAACCCTAAAATTCAAAAGAAAACACAAAAACCATCTAACAACACACCATTGAATACTCAAAAATTTAAATAAGATAAAACCAAAATGAAGGTGCATACCATCAAAAGAAAAGATCAATCCACTCTAATAAAAAGAACTTATTTAGTTGATGTTTCTACTGCAATTACTTTTTCTGTGAAAAACTCACAAGGACCCAAGAAACTTTGGGTTCCTAAATATTCTTGAATTTGTAGGTCATAAGTGACGAGCAGTTCGATGATGAACGGTACGTAAAAACTGGCTGCTCACGTCACATGACAGGAAGGAAGGAAGAGTTGAGGGAGTTTCGGTCCCTAAAGGATGGTGGATGTGTGAAGTATGGAAATAACTCATATGAGAAAATCAAAGGATATGGTATGATAACCAACGGAGACTTCTCGATTCGAAAAGTAGCATATGTGGAAGGATTGCAGTATAACCTCATCAGTGTGAAACAATTAGTGGTGAGAACAGGTTTGAAGGTTTCATTTGATGATGAGGGCTCTGAAATAATTGAGAAGGAATCCAAAAAGGTTCTCTTGAAGTCTGAACGCAAGCGAGAGATGTATCCTTTAAATCTCAACCCAATTCGAGGAAAACCAGCTATATGCCTGCTATCAAAGGCAAACACTGATGAAAGCTGGTTGTGGCATCGACGCCTATCGCACTTGAACTTCAAAGACATTAATAAGTTGGTGCTTGGTGACCATTTTCGAGGTCTTCCTCTTCTCAAGTTCGACAAGGAACACCCGTGTGCAGCGTGTGAGATGGGCAAACAAAGTAGAAAGAGCAATCCTACATGAATCAACACAAAGATTGTTGAAGCTCTTGAACTTCTTCACATTGACTTGTGTGGACCTTCGGCTATCGAAAGCTTCAGTGGTAGTAAGTTCATTCTTGTCATTGTAGATGATTTTTCACGCTTCACCTGGGTTTTCTTTCTTAAACAGAAATCAGATGCGACGCCCAAGTTGAAGACATTCATCATGCAAGTGGAAGTACAACTGAGGAAACTGGTGAGAAAAATTAGAAGCGACAATGGGCTGGAATTCAAGAATAAAGAGTTTGAGGATTTTCTGGTAATAAAGGGGATATCTCACAACTTCTCGGCCTCTTATACCCCACAACAGAATGGGATTGTTGAAAGATGAAATTGTTCCCTATGTGTGGCAGCCAGAACCATGCTAAGCTTCACTTCTCTTCCATTATACTTTTGGGCTGATGCAGTTGCAATCATGTGTTACACTCAGAACCGATCCTTTTTCAACAAAAGATTCTCAATCACTCCATATGAGATTCTGAGCAATCGAAAGCCCAATGTTAAATTTTTCCACGTGTTCGGTTCCAGGTGTTTCATCTTTAATTCAAAAGAGAACCGCAATAAGTTTGACGTCAAAGCTGATGAGGGAATTTTTCTTGGGTATTTGCTCACCTCAAAGGCATACAAAGTTTTGAACAAACGCTCCAAACGAATTGAAGAGGCATATTATGTAACCTTTGACGATAATTACATGAAGAAAATTCAAAGGAGCGAAAGGATCTTGGGGGAAATATTTCCTGAATCAGGACAAGTCTGGGTTCCAGTATCCAATTTGTTTGAAGAATCTATTCAGCTATTTGATGAACCAGAGAAAGCAGCACACTCAGAACTGAAAGCAGCAGACAACAAAATCGACAATCTCAAAAAGATCATAGATGAAGCTGCTAAAGAAATGGAAAGTGAACCTCCTAAATTGACAGGCGGTCAACCCTCTAATGACTCTCCAAAAAATGGATCAATATTCAAGGGGTAGAGTTCATCACCACCAAAGACAACCGAAATGCATTTCGAGGGGGAGAATCCTATACCATCCCCAAATCATAAAGGTCCAAGCGAGGGGGAGCATACAACTCCAAAGCCAACTAATAATAGTCCAATCAAGGGGGAGAATCCAACTTCCACAGAGGATGAAAACTCTGATCCTGACATAGGTTATACTTCGCCAATTGAGGGGGAGAAAGAGAATACAACTGACATAGATGATCAATCAAAACTTGAAGAGGAAGTAAATGCAGAGTTGGATCCAGCCTATGACCCAAATTATCCTCCTTTAGTAATATGAACCAAGGATCATCCCAAAACACAAATCATTGGTGAATCATCTGAGAAAGTTCTCACTCGATCTCAATTGAAAACGAAACAAACTGCATTATTCTCTAAAGTTAAATTCTATATGTTTAATTCGCTTGTCTCCAAAGTCGAACCAAAAACAGTTAATGTTGCACTTGATCATTCTGATTGGGTACAAGCAATGCAAGATGAGCTTCATGAGTTTGAACGCAATCGAGTTTGGAGAATGATTCCCACACCAAAGGATGCTTCAGTGGTTGGCTTGAGGTGGGTCTTTAGGAATAAATTGGATAAAGAGGGGAACGTCATTAGAAACAAGGCTCGGTTGGTAGTAAAAGTATATTGCCAAGACGAAGGGATAGACTATGAGGAAACCTTCGCTCCAGTACCAAGGTTGGAATTAGTTAGAATCTTTTTGGCATATGTTGCTCATAAAAACTTCGAAGTTTTCCAAATGGATGGAAAATGCGCTTTCTTGAGTGGAGAACTAGAAGAAACAGTGTATGTTGAGCAACCTCCTGGATTCGTGAACGAGAAATTCCCTGATTATTGCTATGTGTTGGATAAAGTTGTATATGGTTTAAAGCAAGCACCGAGGGCCTGGTATGAAACTTTAAATCGCTTTTTGAAAATGTCGAAATTTAAACAAGGTTCGGTTGACCCAACCTTCTTTCGAAAGAAAGAAGGCGAACATCTAATGATAGTTCAGATTTATGTCGATCACATCTTCTTCGGCTCCACGAATCCTAGCTTAACGGCTGAATTTAGGAAGTTGATGGAGACTAAATTTGAAATGAGCGCAATGGGTCCGATTAATTTTATCCTTGGTTTGAATATTAGACAGGGACCAGAAGGTATATTTATCAACCAGGAGGCTTACACAAAGAACTTGCTCGTAAAATTTGGTATGACGGGAGATTCGAAAGGGAAGGTTCCAATGGCATTTGGCACTAAGTTAACACCTTCTCTGGAAAAACCTGTTGTTGACATAACACCATATCGACAAATGATAGGGTCCCTTATGTATCTAATAGCTAGTAGACCGGACATTATGTTTTCTATTTGTTATTGCGAGGTTTCAAGCTAATCCAAGAGAACCTCACATGGTGGCGGTGAAAAATATTTTCTGTTACCTGAAGCGAACCTCATCTCTCGGTCTCTGGTATCCTGCTAGATCTGGATTTCTTTATTCAAGCTTATTCTGATGCTGATCTTGGAGGATGTGGTCTGGACCGAAAGAGCACAACTGGTGGATGCCAATTCCTTGACCTTAAACTTGTTAGCTGGCAGTCCAAGAAGCAAACCTGTGTGTCACTTTCAGCAGCCGAAGCTGAGTATATAGCTGCAACATCCTATACTCCCCAAGTAATATGGATACAAAGTTAACTAAGAGATTATGGGATGAGTATGAAAAAAAATTCCTCTTTACTGTGATTCAGAAAGTGCAATAAGAATATGTCACAATCCAGTACAACACTCAAAAAATAAGAATATTGCACTAAGATATCATTTCATCAAGGACCATGTAGAAGATGGGAACGTGAAAGTACATTTTGTTCGGTCCTCTGATCAACTGGTTGACATATTTACTAAAGCCTTACCTGAAGCAAGCTTCAATAAAATTTTACAAGGCTTGGGAATGATGGAAGCAGAGTCGGTATCGAATCCTCATATCTCTTACAAAAAATTAGACAAGCGAAATACAGCGACCGCTCGATCTATTTCGGGTCCGGATTTTTCGGGAACCGAAATGAACCGAACGCTCTATCTATTTCGGATCCATAATTTTCCGGAGCCGAAATGAGCCGAACGCTCGGTCCATTTCGGCTCTGGAACTTTTGGAACCGAAATGAACAGAATGCTCGGCTTATTTCGCTTCATTCTTTAAAGATAAGGTTTCGATTGTACATTTTACTTATTCTTTTAACTATATTTTTATTTATTTTTGGTGTTTTGTGCTACTTTATTTCTCTCTTTCTATTTTTTTTTTTACTTTTCAGAAAACTTCAAAAATCCAAAAATATTTTCTTTTTCTGTTTTTCTTACTTTTCAGAAAATTTCAAAAATCCAAAAATATTTTCTTTTTCTGTTTTTTTTTTTCAGAAAATCTCAAAACTACAAAATAATTTCATTTGTTTGTTTTGTTTGTGTGGTGTGCTTATTTTTTTTGTTCTTTTAATTAGGTCCCAAGTATACCAGTGCAACAAAATTTGGAGCTAAGCAAGGTAAGATTATTTTCATTTGAACTAGTTAAGGGTCCCTAGAAGCATGCTGCTGCATGTTGACCAAAGCATCTGCGACTAAGATCAATGCCTTAATGATTCGATCTATACCTATCGTTTCTTCCCAATAAGGCTGATAAAATTAATTCTAGTTCAGAGCTACCTTACTCTTCTCAAATGACTGAAGAGTTTTCTACTTATTCATGATAATATAGCAGAGGTACTTTCGGTTCTTTAACCCTCCTCCTTACATTCTCCATTATCTTTCAGTTCACCATTGTAACCCTCGAGACTTTCGGTCTTTACCACTAAGGTTTATGGTTGCACAAAATTAGTGTTTTTGATCTTAGATACGTACACCACGTGCTAAGTAAAACCCAATATCCAACACCTACAAAGAATTGATGGTGAATCATTATATTCAAGATCTTACTTGTTATCTAATGAAATCTCTATTTATTTTTGAGTGGTCTTTTATGAAATTGTCTAACACCAAGGCTTTTCTCCCCAAATAGATCCAACTTATTTGTTTTTGAGATTTCTATCACATCTTAAGTCACTATAAATTATATCCAACCTACTTGTTTAACAGACCACAATGGTCTCACAAGTACTTCTTCCAACGTTCGGTCTTATGTTAAGAATCGACGTTCAGTTGAATATAAGCTTCCCATAGCCTATAATTTAAAAGAAGCCTTTCAATGTTTCTCTACAAACAATTGATCGTATCTTCATGGGAAACCAAACAAGCACTTTAAGTCTCTCTTGACTTTGAAAGAAGCGATTTTTGCGCGGAATCATTTGCTTTATGTCTTCTAATAGACATCACTTACATCTTATACACGTTTTTCTTTATTTCTTTATCTTTTGTCACCCTATTGCATGAAAATTTTGTTATTTTCTAACATTCTTGTTGATATTGGTTCAATTGTTGTTTATCTTATGGAGCAACATATATTATCCTATGTTTTGGAGTGACATTGAATTTCAAACGACGAATTAAGGATAAGCTTTTGGGCACGTGAATTTCAACAGTCCCTAAACCCACGTGTGCTGACGTATACCTAGGAGATACCACCCTGTCACTTCGCACTTTTTCAGGCGATGTTTCAGTGATCTTATCAATATCATGATGATTCTTTCTCTCTATTGGAAACGGTATATAAAGGGTTTCTAATTCTATTTGTCTCTTTTACCTGCAACAAATTCTCTCTATATACACGGCGATTTGAACTTGTTCATCTTCATTCTTCACTCATCAATGGCAACTTCATCATCAGCTCACGATCAAACTGCTTCGTCCACATTGATCTCTATCAAGGCAAACCAAAACATGATCATCGAACTCAAACCTATTCTGTATGACTCGTATATGCTGCAAGTGGTTGAGTGTTTGAAGTATTCACCTCTTGTTCTAGCCCTAACACAGGTGGAGTCGGTTCCAATTTCCCTCCTATCACAAGTCTACACTACCGCCTCGTATGATAAGAACAAGGAGAGGATCGACTTCCAAATCTTCTCTCACAAGGCTTCGATTTCTAAAGGGAGATTTTGTTCCCTATTGCAACTTTCTGTGGATTCGTCTGTGATCTCACCAGACTTCATCACCACTACCCAACTTTTCTCAATGCTCTACGAGATGGGCTACACTGATGTACTTACCACTATTACAAAGGTCAAAAAGTCATGCTTGCCGCCCAAGTGGAATGGATTGCGTACTCTTCTCATCAAGAGTTTGGCGGAGAGGAGTGGTGGGTCTGATGGTACTAGCAAGGGTTTTCTGACCCTTTTATATGGCCTTTATAATGGTATCAATCTCGACTATGGGTCGATTATCTGGTCATAGGTGGTGCAAAGTCTCAACACTTCAACGAGGCACTCATAAGTTTCGTGTGGTAGATTTCGGACTCTCATTACATGAAGGGAAATTGATACTCTGCAAGTTCCGGTTATGAAGGATGCCTTAGTAGCTTCTGTGGCTATGTTTCACACCAAGAAGATCATAATTTCTGATCCTACGAAGTTCCCTAACAATGGCTCTATTTCTGAAACCATGTACAGGTATGTTTCAGCTGAGAGTAAGCTCATTGTTGAATATCGCAAAATTCCTCCCAAGGCACCAAGAGTCTTATCTTCTGATCAGCAGGCTTCCTTGGATGCTGTCGATAAGCCTAGAAACCGAGGAAAAAGGGCTACAACCAAGAAAGGGACAGGAGACGATGATAAGTCAAAGTTGAAGAAGCGAAAGTCTGAGAAACGGGATTCTTCTAAGTCAAAGAAGATCAAGAAGATGGCGAAAAATTCCAAGAGTCCCTCTCCTTCCAGTTCAGAAAACGATGAGGAGGATGTTGAAGATGAAGTTCACCATGTATCACCGAGAGGCAACACTCCTCCCCGATCCCCCTCTCCAACCGAACCTCCTCATGAAAAACTTCCAACACCACCTCCATCACCGAAACAGACCGTTCCTATTTCGGTTAATCCAGTTCCCCCACCTATTACATCTCAACAAACAACTTATGTTCCACCACCGCCTCTAGTTTCTACTATTCCCATTTCTACAACACCAATCCCCACTCCCATTATTTCCCAGTCAACTTCCACAACTATCCCACAACCAACAGTAGGAGTCAATGTATCTGATACGGGGGCGATTAATGAAAAAGAACATCCAGTTACATCTAAACCACTTTCTCCGTCACCTTCAACCGATTCTGGTTCCACTCTCGGTGGTGCTAATGACGAGTTTGATTCAATCTTCTGCAGTCCCTATCGACTTCCTACAGATGATGATGATGATGCTCCAGTAACACGCAAACAATTGCAGAGCATTGATGAGAAACTTGATAACCTACTTAACGCCAACAAGTCCTATAGTGATGTTGTACTCAAAGCTTTCCTGGATACTGCTCTTGAGCAATACACTGACTCTATTAATAAATCTACCAAGGTTGTTAATGAGTCTACTTCTTGTTGTATGAAGGCCACTACTACAGTTGCAGAAATTGTTCAAAGTACTCAGATTTTTCCTGAGTCACTCAAAGGGCATGTTGTTTCCAATGTAGCCAAGGTGAATGCCTCTGTGGATTCCTTATGCAAGTCTATCCAATAGGAGCATACAAAATTTGAGGTTGTTCGTTCTTCAATACAAGCAGAGAACGCCTCACTTATCAGTTTTGTGACTTCTCGGCTTGACTCTCTTCATGCTGATTTAGCTAAGGAGAGTGCTCTAAAGCAAGAAATCGCACGCCAAGCCTCCACTATTGAAGTTCAGAAGGTACATCTAGCTCAAGCAGAAAAGGAGATTTCTTTGTTAAAGACGGAGAGAACTGTCTTATGAAGTTGTGTTGGGGATGTCAAGGATATGCTGACTAGTCTCCTTGGTGCTCATGATCCTATCCTCACTTTGACTATCAGGAATCATCTTACTTCTAAACTTCTTCCTGCCCCTTGCATTGTTGCATGAGATGAAGGGTGTTTCGGAGAGGTTCATATCTCCAAAAAAAGGGGGAGAGGATGCTCAACCGAAGGTTACTATGAAGACTGAAGTTGAATCTCCTCAACCGAAAGTCTAACTTACAACCGAACCGAAGGATAATTTAGCTTTGGGTTCTAGTGTCAAAGAAAGGAAAAGGCGTCTTATTGGAGAAAATGATGAGGATAATGAAGATCAAGAAACTATATCTGAGATCCTGAACCGAAAGAAAAAGAATAAGGAGATAGATGAAACTCTTCGGGCTGCTAAGGAGGCTAAGGAAAGGGAAAGGAGGAACAAGGAAGAAGAAGAAGCCCTAAACTGCAAGAAGGCCTTGTTTCCCCTCTAGACTATAGAAACACTTATCAATGAGGCTATAGAGATTCCGAGCATTTACTGGTTGGAACCTGTCGCTTCTTTTGATTGTGACAATTCCAAGGATTCACAGTTAGACATGCCGATAACACGAAAGGCATTCATGTTTCATTGCTTTGATTCGACTGTATAAGTTCCTTTCCCTCATCCTAAAGTTGATCGAGAGCTTATCGACTTTTATCTGCAGTATGGTCAACCGTAGTACTTGAAATAGGGCGCATAGAAGATAGTTACTGTCAAGGTACTGAAACCTACACCTACTGGGAAATTTGCAAATGATAACTTCAAAATCACACGAGGATCAACAAACTCGGTGTCGATTATTTCCCTGGCATATCTTCCAAATCTAAATCCTCATGACTGGATTATGTTGTTTAACATTCTGCTCACAAATCCAAAATAATATGAGCCGATACTAGATCATTTGAAGAGGATGTTGGCCTCTTACATCCATGAGGTTGCTACTATTGATCAGTAGATAGCTAAAGTGATGAACAAGAAACTGACTGTCAAGCCTACACCGAAACCAAGTGATGTGAACAATATGAAGATGGGCCAAATCGATTCTACACATCTTACTGTGATGTTCACAAGAGGTGAAGGCAATCGCTTTCTGTTCGCTCTTGCTGATAAACACTTATTCTCAACCGACTGCTTGGAGTACATTACCAATATTATCCATCGGTGCAAGCAGAACTCAGAAGCAGACAAGAAGAATTTCACAGACATGCTTCGGTGGTACATTACATTTCGTCATCATCTTTTGGCAATCATACCGAGGGTGTTCAAGAAAATCAAGAAGTCTACTGCAGCTCAACCAAAGTGAGCTTTCGGCTCCATTGACGCAAAGGGGGAGATTGTAGAGTCTAGTTATGTTGCATCATGGGCTTATGTTTTGTATCCAGATTGGGCCTGTCCATCCGTGATTTTCTAGTAGGGTTTTACTATATATATATAATGCATGCATGTATGCATTAAAAGTGGTCGTGATGATAATTTATTGTTTTGTAAACCTAAGCATCTCTACAGTCGAAGTTCTTAATCGAGCTCTTCTAAGGTGTTGACTCTTAATCATACGACACATTTAAATCCATTCTTGCATTCTTAATTACATTCTTAATTGTTTCGTCAGCATAGAATCTGTCGATCCTAATAGAACTTAGTTCTAACAGTTTTTTTTCTATATTTTTGAAACTTCGTTACCTTTTTAAATCATTTTCCATATATATATATATATATATATATATATATATATATATATATATATATATATATATATATATATATATATATATATATATATATATGAGGTGTATTTTAAAGCATTTCAAATACAAGGTTTAAACTTTTAATTATCTAAATTAAACTTTTAACTTAATTAAATTTAAACCAATTATGATTTAATCTTAATCTTTTAATTAAATTAATTTAAATCATTTAGGGATTAAATAATTATTTTCTATTAAACAATTAATAAAATAATTCAAATTTAGACATAATCTAAAACTCTTCTACTTTTTGAAATTAGGGTTTAGGGTTATCCAATTTTTATTATTCAAATTTTAAGGCTTTTAAAACAATAACTTAGGAAACTAGAAAACCCCAAGGGAACCCTAGCATTTTCGAAAATAATGGGTGGAGGCTAGAGTTTCATGAAACCCTAGCCAAGTCGAAATTTCAAGGCTATAGGGTTTAATTTCTTTAAACCCTAAATTTGATCCATTTACTGTTATGCATAATCAATAGAAAAACATCTAAGCTACAATACCACTTTTGGGTTTTATAGTTTATAAATCTATGCATGAAGTGGAAAATTACTTAACTCTTAAGTTCACATGCAACCTATTTGGATCTATGTTTTCTCTATTGATAGCAATAACCATGAATATCAAGAACCCTAGGAAAACTCTATAATAATCGAACTTTACATAGAGTTAGAGTTTACATACCTCTTGATTATTATAGCAAATAATCACACAAATATCCTTCTTAAAAACCTTGGAAACTAAGCACCAAATTTTTAGTGTCTCTAATGGTTTGTACATAAAACCCTAGAAACCCTAGAATGAAGATGATAGAGAGGAGAGATTAGGGATAGAAATTTAATTCCTAATCTTGTAGGTAAAGGTATGAACGAAAATAATGAGCCAAGGGGTCCTATTTATAGTTTATGTAACTTTCAGCTCAAGCAAGATTTGAATTGATTAAATAATATATTTAATTCCAAATCAAATCATTTCCTTATCGGCAACTAAAAAGCTTCTAGAAACCCTAAAAACCCCTCCAAAACCTTCCATGCCATGGAGGGTTCTAGAATTACTTTTTTTGTTCAACTACTAAACAATTACAATTCACCGCTTACACATTTTATTAATTTCAGTTAATCCCAAATTAATTCCTGGTTAATTCAGATGGATAATTAATTAAATCTAATTGATTTCTCATTAATTTATTAACCATATAAATTATTAAATATATTATTTAACTATTGATCTCATGTTAATTTGTTAATCACGTAACTAATTAACATATCAATTATCTATTCCTAATTAATAGATTAATCATATAATATATTAAAAAATTATTTCTCTCTCTCTCTCTCTCTCTCTCTCTCTCTTTCTCTCTCTCTCTGTCTCTCCCCCCTCTCCTAATATCATTTCTAGCTATTTATGGTTAGAGGGCAACTCAAAAAATACTTTTCTTCTATTTGAAAGTTTATACAAATTTTGTTATAAGTTTAGACACCTCAATCCAACATGAAAAATTGATGTCCCTTTCACCCTCTTTACCCCTAAGATAAGCTATTTTCTCATTTCGTTCATCTAACTTCTTTAGACACAAGCCTAAAACTTTTACATGTGCCAAACACTAAAATCTTTCAAGGCATAAAAATTGAAACGTTGAAATCTTGCATGCCTCAACCAACTGGGATCATCACAGATTGATAACAAACATATTGGTCTTTATGTCCTTAAAACATCTTAGTCTGTTAGATTATCTCTTTGATTTTAAATATAGCATGTTATTGTTGTGAAATACTCGTAAAATATAATCATCCATTTCAACTGGATACCTATCTTTGGTTAGTTACCTAAGACTTATGATATTATTTTTAAGTATATGAATGTGATATACCTTGTTAAGTAACTTTTGTTCTCTGCTTTTACAATCAAATAAGATCAAACCTTTTCCTTCAGTGTCAATCTTTTACCCATCTTTCAACTGAGTGCGACCCGTCACCTTCACATCTAATTTATGAAACATAGATTTTTCTCCCATCATGTGGTTGCTAGCACCCTTTTCAAGATACCATACCTCGGACTCGACTCAACTTTACACTGAGGTAAGAACTCTAAGGCACATCTTTTCTTCTAAAGATATATTACCGGGTATGCCTTCTTGTGATATTGCCACCATCAAAGTGGTCTCTTCTTCGTCATTGGTTTGAGTCAGATTTACTTCCTCACCTTGATTTTTATTTGGTCCCTCTGATGCATAATGACCAATTTTTCACAAGAATTTTTTTTATCCTTAGGGGGGTATGGTTAATCTATATTGCATTGAACTCCCGACCACATTCTCAGTCACGACCACAACCTTCACCTAGTCCTTCATATCCTCCACGACCTTGACATCTTCATGCATATCCTTCACTTACCTTGAAGTGTTTGTCGATGTGTTTGGCAGGCTTCCCTTATCGATATGCTTCTTTCAAGATACCCACTCGATATGCATGAAAAATAGAGAAAGCCCTTCTTCTCGTTCTCCATACCCTCTAAGTCTCTCTTCATGGGTTTTCTTAAGATGCCCCTTAACCTCTTCGACGGGCATGCTTCTGAAGTCTCCAAATTGATTTATAGATAACATGATTTTCATGAATCGTATTAGAACGACTTGAAGAAACTTCTTCACCTCCATAATATTCCTCAAACTTTTTTACTATATATCGAATATCGGTCACATTAGTATTTAATCTCATGAAAAAAAAATCATTTACCGACACATTGTTGTTAAGG
The DNA here is from genome assembly GCF_002870075.4 of Lactuca sativa. Classification (NCBI taxonomy): domain Eukaryota; kingdom Viridiplantae; phylum Streptophyta; class Magnoliopsida; order Asterales; family Asteraceae; genus Lactuca; species Lactuca sativa. The sequence goes on from NC_056627.2 coordinate 53,443,491, forward strand.
TCGAAGTTAGGTTGTAAGATGTCGAAATTGTAATGTTATTTTACAAAGGCAGTTTATGTCGAAACTGAATGTCTACTCCTTTGTAATTTTTTGTATGATTTATTGTTCTCCTATAAATAGGGGAGTTACTTAGAGTTATATAAGAGTTTTTGGGAGTCTGTCTTGTCTATTCACTCTTTGTAATCTTGAAGCGTAATTGAGCTGAAACCAGATCTTATTTACTCTCGGTGTTCTTAATTATCGTTACTCTGATTCTACGTTCATTACTCGATTCAATACTTCATCAATTGGTATCAGAGCAGGAATCATATCTTTATGATCTGATTTTCATTCTGAATCAAAAGGTTTTGAATCAATTTCTAGATTCAAAAATTTATGCACCTTTTGTTTTTAAAATCGTTATTGATCTACAGTTGTGATTCGATTCTGCAACTGATTTTGTTGAATCGAGTGTTCTGTTTGAAATCTCTAATCGTTTCATCTATTTGTTCTCAAAAACTTTAAGTTTTTCTGAAAAACTCATTCGTACTTTCATGGCTAATTTCAACCTGAACTCAATGACATCCTATTCTCATCTGCTAGGATCTTTAACTAAGATTCCTATGCTCATCCCTGAATACTATGATCAGTGGGTTGATCTCATGCAAGACTACTTAAACGGGATGGATGAGGAGCTCTGGTGATGTATTACTAGAAATGGTACTCCTGCACCTAATGTTCAAGCAATTGGATCTTCATCTATAACTTCAAGTGTTACTGATCAATCTGATAGGCTGAAGAAACTTGAGAAAAGATGTATGAGAGAATTACGTGGTGCATTGCCTCCTGTTGTGTAAGTTGTACAACTGCAAAAGACATCTGGAACAATCTCAAAGAAAATTTCAAAGAAGCGAAAAGACTAAGATCAATTTAGTTAAACACTGTTTGATTGAATTGAAAGAATTCAAATAGAAGGATGGTGAATCGATAGAAGATTACTATGATCGTTTGAATGAATTAATCTACAAATATATTCGCCATGGAATTACTCGAACAACCATGGAGTTCAATTTGACGTTCATCATGGGCTTACGAAAAGAATGGAGGAATGTGACATTGATGGTGAAAACTCAGCAGAGTTTCAATACTTCAACACTTAATGACTTGTACAATCTAATAAAAACTCATGAAGGAGAAGTAAATGAAATTGATGATGAATCGAAAATTAGTCTTGGAGGACCATTAGCTTTGATGTCGAAAGTTAATGAGAATGAGTTAGTCGAAAAGGAAGATTCTGATAGTGAAGGATTTTTCGTTAATTCAGACGATTAAGCTGTTGCATTTTACTCGAATAATAGTGTAAAGAAAATTTTCAAGAAACCCTTTAGTTCAAAGGTGAAAATTGGTGAGGGAAAAGGAAAGTTCGTGGAAAAAGCAGGACGAGAAGAGAAAAAGAAAAGTGATGTTAAAGAGGAAGAACAGAAAGTTGAGAAGAAACTTAAAGGAGATTCAGGAATTGATTGCCACTACTGCCACAGAGCTAATCATATGGCGAGTGATTGTACGCTTCGTAAGAAAGATGAAAAGAAGAATAAAGTCAAGGATGAAGCACACTATATGGAACGTTTAGAAGAGGTTCATGCAAAAGCGAAAGGAATGTCGTTGGTAGCGAGAGGTGAAGGTGAGGAAGATGGCACTTATGAGATATGGTCTTTAGGATCTGATGATGAAGAGATGCGTAATCCAACGCATGGGGCCATGTTCGCACAGTTTGAAGAGGAAGAAGCTGAATTGGTGACTGTTCATTGCATCATGACAAAATCAGGAGATAAATCACCCATGACAACAAAGGTACATTCTATTCTTCAATATTTTAATATTCATTTAAGTACATATGATTCTGAACTAATTGCTTTTGATGATACTGTTGCTTATTTTGATACTTTGGTTATCTCTACTAGTAACGAGGCTAAGAAATCAACTTCTCAGTTGCTTGAGGTTAAGAAGTAGTTAGATTTTAAGAAAAAAATATAATGTCTAGAGTTACAGATTACAAATATAATGTGTGATAGGGATTCATTGATTAGTGAAGTAAAATTATTGTTTGCTCAAAGAAACATATACTGTAATTCTGCGAAAAGACTCTATGCGAAATTAACTGCTTTGCATCATTCATCTGATATAAGAAAGGAACAACATAGGAAGTTATTACCTTTTCTAGCTTACGAGAAAAAGAAGGTTGATAACATTTCTTATGATTGTGAGAAAACAATTGCCGAATTTGATAAAATTCCTGATGATAGATATGCTTATGGAATTGTGAAGAATACCGACCATTGGCTTGAAGGGAAAGGAAAGATGTTTCAAACTCAAAAACTTTCCCAACAACAAATTCGAGAAGCTTATGAGAGATATGTGAATGATTCTTCAAACAAAAGTTTATCCTCAAAAGAATAAAATATTTCTGTGAAAACATGGAAATCAGTTTCAAAAGACAGAAATGTTGAGAAACAAACTGCGAACAAATAGGCGAAAGTCTGTGACAATCCTAAACCTTCGAACACTTATGTTTCTGCTCCTTTACCTAATGATGTCGAATTAATTTATATTTTCAAATTAAAAGTTCGTGATTGGCTTCTAGGTTCTTCATTTCACTCGGTTTTCAAAGATAGTAACCAAGGTCCCAAACAGCCTTGGGTACCTAAATTCTTTCATTAACTGCAGGTTTTGTGTAACGAGCAAAATGATGATAAATGGAACATTGATAGTGGTTCCTCTCGACACATGACTAGAAAGAAGGATGTAACATCCCCAAATTCAGGTATATCTATTTAACCCTTCCTTCTTTCTAAGTTGTCTTGTTTAGCCCTTAAAAGTAGATCATGGAATGAGTACGCTGCGCGTACTTATGGACATGTTTTGGACGTGGACTCCACCCGGTACGCTGGTCGTACCTTAGGCTACGTTGGGCGTAGCGGGTCCAGACTCAAAACCCTAAATGAGACTCGAGCCCTATATAAAGAAAGCTATGGCCTTATCCTCATCCACCATTTGAGAGAGTGAAACCCTAAAAGAGAGCCAACCTTCGTTCTATGCTTGTGTGTGAGTGCTCGTGAGCTAAAAGTGCCTTTGTGTGTTAGTGAAGAAGAAGAGGAGGTTCTTGTGAAGGCTACAAGTTCGAGTGCAAGCTTGGATTTGAGTTCTACATAGGGAGGAGCTTCACTTGGAGGTAAAAAGCTCAGAGCTTTCCTTGTTATTGTTGATTTGTGCTTCATGGACCAATTTTTAGGGTTTTTGGTCCCAAGGTGGAGACTTTATGAGCAAAAGGTCTCCATAAGCTTAGATCTATTTTATTTCAGAGTATTATTATAACATCCGAATTTCCAGGTATTATATTTGATCATTTATTTTGGAGTTAAGAGAGGGCCTCGACGAGTTGACGCCTAGACTCATCGAGTAGGATCGCGATTCTCTGACTGGATAAATGAAGGGACTCGATGAGTCGGTAAGGGTGGACTCGATGAGTCCGTGCTGACGACTGAAACCCTAAATCCCTGGGTATGTGCCCTATTTAAAGGACCTTATAGCCCTCATTTGCGGCTACCAGTCCAGAGAGAGATACCCTATTGATCTTGAGCGAGTTGTGAGAGAGTTTGAGCCTCTTTGATCATTTTTGGTGTGATTTCGCAAAGGAGTAAGTGTTTCCAGCAACGGGAGGTCAAGAGGATTGCATTTTAGTGGGTTTTCAGCTTGGATCTTCAGTTTTGAGGTAGCTATTCGATCCTATTCTTCTGTTTTGCTCAAGGGCATTGAATTTAGGGTTTTCTATACCCTTTTATGGCTTGTTTAGTTGAGTATAGTGTCCCATTGAGTGCTAAACTCTAGATATGGACATTTTGAGGTCCAGAGAGCCTGAACCATTCTGCTTTTTGTGGTTCTATGGAGAAAATGAACATAGGTTGCCATATTAGAAGGGATTTCACCAAAATAAGTCTTGGGTGCTATGCATGTGTAGCAAGATTCAACCTTTACGTGGTTATTGGACATGGAGAAGTCAGATCTATAGATTAGAGAAGCAGATCTGACCTCAGGAGGTCAGATGAGTGTTGTCATGGGAGCAACTCCCCGAGTTCATAAGTGGACTCGACGAGTTGAGTCGGGGTTGCCCCGCGATTCGTTGCTGAGTAACCCGGCAAGTGGAGAGGGAACTCGTCGTGCCAAGTGAGGCTTAGAAGGATTCAGAGGACCAGTATGGACTCGCTGAGTCACCCGAGTGCACTCGACGAGTCTGGTCAAAGTTTGACCGTTGACTTCGTTGACTTTTAAGGATTAGTCAATGCATGGACTTTTGAGTCATTATAGGGGTAGAATGGTCTTTTACCCTTCTTAGAGAAATTAGAAGGGAATTAGTCTAGCCTTTGAAAGTTATATTGATTAGAGTAATTATTTATGTGATTAGGCGGAGACTAGTTCAGTATTTCCGAGTTTGAGATTCTTCGAAATTTCTTGAGGTGAGTCTTCTCTCTATAGTTTACCTTGAGTGGTAATTAGAGTTATGTGATAGAGTGTCTTTTATGCCATTTATGTGATGTGTTGCACCGCATTATTTCTATGTGATTTATGTTGTGTGTATATCAGAGTTTACAGAGTTAGGACCGGAAGGTCCACAGAGTTAGGACCAGAGGGTCCACAGAGTTAGGGCCATAGGGCCCACTGAGTTATAGCCCCGAGTGGCTATTATGTGTTATATGTGGTATTTTGGGAAACTCACTAAGAATTTATGCTTACAGTGTTGTGTTATTTGTTTCAGGTACCAGTGATACCATGAGATTTTTATAATATTTATAAATGAAAGTATGTTTTTTTTTTAAATGTGAAAAATTGTTTTGAAAAATTACGGTGTTACAAGTTGGTATCAGAGCCATGGTTTGAGGGATTCGGATGCACCTTCGAGCGCATTTGAAGTTAAACTGAGGATTTGAGGAATTTTTCGAAATGAAACAAAATTATTCTAAAAAGAGTAAAAAGGTTTTGAAAAGAGCAGAGCAAAGCAGTGTGTACGATCAGCCAGCGCCCAGACGGTGATTTCCCAAAATACCCTTATATTATGTGTTATGAGATATGAGATAATATGTTATGCATGCTATAGTAGGCTAGGTATTCTTATTAGGACTAGAGTGGCCTGATTTGTGATGCCTTAGTCTAGGGGTTTTGCTGCTAGGAGATGCTTGAGAGTGAGTAGATAGCAGCGAGGAGCTTATGAGAGATCTGCTAGAGAGTAGACTATGCATAGTGAGAGTAGAGTACTTCGGATTTGTAATCCTAGGAGGAGGACTCGGGGTGAATACTGATGCGGAGTGGACGGTAGTATTGGTTCCGTACTACTGAAGACACCGAAGCAGTGCGCAGCCCAAGTAAGAATCCTTGGGGTACCAGGGAACGTGTAGGGTTGAGTTATCGAGTGAGAGTATGCTCGAGCGAGTCTTTGATATTTTTATGTTGTATTTTAGAGACATCATGGTTAAGACACGCCACAGACCAGAGACCAGCGGGGTGAGTGATGAGGAGCTCCGCCAGATGATCCATGAGGAGGTGGTAGTGGCTATTCGCGTAGAGATCCCAGAGATGTTCGGGTCTATTAAGACCACGCTGATTGAGACTTTTGATGAGAGATACGCAACAGTTGCTGAGGCTGTAGCCGCTGCAGCTACCGCAACTGTTGATGCTGCCAGACCTTAGGGTGGTGATTCGTTGTAGTTCCGGGAGTTCAGCAACACGAAGCCACCAGAGTTTGATGGGACGCAGGATCCGATTGCTGCGATAAGATGGGTTTCTGATATTGAGGGATGCTTCTATACGTGCTCATGCTCAGAGCATTTGAGGGTACAGTTCGAGCTGAACCAGCTTCGCTTAGGAGCGAAGGACTAGTGGAAGTTTGTGATGGCGCACTTTTCGTATGCTGAGCTTTCAGCGGTGAATTGGGAGAGGTTCACCGCTATATTCCATGATGAGTACGTTCCCCTAGTGGAGAAGGAACGTTTGGCCCGGGAGTTTCTCACCCTCAAGCAGGGTACTGAGTCTGTTACTGTGATCACCAGGATGTTCCATGAGAGGGAGATGTTTTGCCCTGAGCACATGTCTACCGAGCAAGCACGTATGAGTCGGTATTTGAGTATTTTGAGGAGAGACATACGAGAGTTCGTGGCGAACTCGACGTACAGAACATTTTCCGAGCTCCAGGAAAATGCTCGGAAGAGGTAGATAAAGCTGGAGACTCAGGCTAGGGAAGAGGCGGAGACTCAGGGGAGGGATCGACGACCAGCTCAGTCCCAGCCGGCAGCCAAATGGGCCAATCCCGCCGATTCGAGATCAAGGAACTTGAAGGGTCGCATTTGTGGCAAGTGCAACAAGGGTCACGAGGGAGTGTGTAGAGAAGGGTCTTGCCACAAGTATGGCAATGAGGGGCATATGGCCAAGGATTGCCCCAAGGGGTTTGCAGTCTGTTTTCACTATAACGAGACCGGACACCGGAAGGCCGAGTGTCCGCAACTGCAGGGATCAGCATAGGGAGCATCGTACGGATCTTCCCCTTCTGTTCTTCAAGCAACCGAGAGTCGGCCGGTGAAGGCTGAGGCACCAAATGCACGAGGGAGAGCCTTCCATTTGACCGCGGAGGAGGTATGCGCAGCGCCCGATGTTGTGGTTGGTATGCATTCTTTCATGTATTTTTTATGATGTTTGAGATATTGTGCTTATATTATGATATGCGTAGGTACTTTTCTTATGAGTTCCGTGCCTGCCTTGGTGTTATTTGATTCGGGTGCGAGTCGATCTTTTGTGTCATTAGCCTTTAGTCAGCACATCAGTATTCATCGAGACGCGTTGAGTCGACCTCTACGAGTTTCCATAGCTGACGACCGAGCGGTGTATGCCGCCGATGTGATTCGGGGATGTGTATTTGAGATCCTCGGAGTTGAGTTTCCGATTGCGATGGGGGATGTCTGTTTTATCGTGGGCATGGACTGGTTGAGAAGATTTGGAGCGGTTATCGACTGCGAGCAACAGCTGGTAACCATACGAGACACTAGTGGGGGAGTTCTTATGATGTACGACGAGGGTACCCGTTCCGGGTCAGTGTTTTGTTCGGCTGCCAGAGCAAGGCAGAGTTTATAGCAGGGTTGTAGTGGGTTTGTGGCTGATGTAATGGATACAAGGAGTGATGCAGAGAGACCGAGATTAGTTGATGAGGTTCCGATAGTGTGTGAGTTCCTGGATGTTCTCCCCGAGGAGTTGTCGGGTATGCCTCCCGAGAGGCAGGTAGAGTTCCATATCGATTTGGATCCGGGGGCAGCGCCTATCGCCAAGGCGCCCTATCGCCCTACGCCTCCAGAGATGCAGGAGTTATCCTCACAGCTTTAGGAGCTGCTGAGGAAGTGGTTTAATCGACCGAGTAGCTTGCCGTAGGGTGCATCGATCCTTTTTGTCAAGAAAAAGGATGGTTTGCACCGGATGTGCATTGATTACCGGGAGTTGAACAAGTTGACGGTCAAGAACCGTTACCCTTTGCCAAGGATCGACGATTTGTTTGATCAGTTACAGGGAGCGTCTTGGTTCTCAAAGATTGATCTGAGATCTGGATATCATCAGATGAGAGTGCGCGATGAGGATATCCAGAAGACATCATTCAGGACTCGTTATGGGCATTACGAGTTCGTGGTGATGGCTTTCGGGCTCACCAATGCACCAGCGGCATTCATGGATCTCATGAACAGAGTGTGCAAGCCGATGGTGGATCATTCAGTGATCGTGTTCATCGATGATATATTGGTGTATTAAAGATCTAGAGAGCAGCATGAGGAGCATTTGAGGGAGATCCTTGGAGTCCTGAGATCGGAGAGGCTTTACGCCAAATTCTCCAAGTGCGATTTTTGGTTATGAGAGGTCCAGTTCCTGGGGCATCCCATTAACCAGAACGGGATATTGGTCGATCCGGACAAGATTGAGGTGCTGATGAGTTGGGAGGTGTCGAGATCCCCCTCAGAGATCAGGAGTTTTCTGGGGTTGGTCGGCTATTATCAGAGATCTAGCAAAGATTTCTCCAAGATTGTTGTTACTCTCACCAGGTTGACCCGGAAGGGCATAACATTCAGTTAGGGCCTAGAGCAGCAGGCCTCATTCGAGACACTTTGCCAGAGATTATGCGAAGCCCCAGTATTAGCCCTTCCGGAGGAGATGCAGGATTTTGTGGTGTATTGTGATGCGTCGATATTAGGATTTGGTGCGGTGCTGATGCAGAGAGGTCATGTGATAGCATACGCATCGAGGCAGTTGAAGCCTCATGAGACGAGATATCCCACTCACGATCTGGAGTTGGAGGCCGTGGTGTTCGCCCTCAAGATCTGGCGTCACTATTTATATGGGGTCCGGTGTACCATATACATGGATCACAAGAGCTTGAAGTATCTAATAGATCAGCCCAACCTTAATATGCGCCAGAGGAGATGGTTGGATGTGGTAAAGGATTATGAGTGTGAGATCCTGTACCGCCCAGGCAAGGCTAATGTTGTAGCAGATGCCCTAAGTCGCAGGGCGGAGAGTGCCCCGATACGAGATGTTTATTTGAGATTGATAGTGATGAATTCGATGTTGGACACCATTCGGGAGGCCCAGGTAGAGGCCATGAGACGGGAGAACCGCAAAAGAGAGCCGGTGGTCGGCCAGATATCGGAGTTCGTTGCCGATAGCCGTGGGCTTATGACCTTTCAGGGTTGGATTTGGGTGCCGTTTGAAGGCGGGGTACGTACCATTCTGATAGAGGAGGCGCATGGATCGAGGTTCTCGATCCATCCCGGGGCCACTAAGATGTATTTGGACCTGAAGAGGGAGTATTGGTGGCCCTGTATGAAGAGGGATGTCGTGTGGTTCGTAGAGAGGTGCTTGACCCATCGCAGGGTGAAGGCCGAGCACCAGCGTGCGCATGGCAAGTTACAGCCACTGGAGTTTCCCGAGTGGAAGTGGGAACATATTTCCATGGATTTTATCACCAAATTTCCGAGGACTGTGAGGGGTGTCAATGTAATTTGGGTTATTGTTGACCGGCTGACGAAGAGCGCTCACTTTCTTGCAATTAGTGAGAGCTCTTCTGCTGAGAGGCTGGCAGAGTTATATGTGAAAGAGGTGGTATCACGGCATGGTGTACCGATTTCGATCGTGTCAGATCGAGATGTACATTTCACTTCCAGATTCTGGAAGAAATTCCAGAGGAGTTGGGTATGAGACTGCATTTTAGTACCGCCTACCACCTACAGACGGACGGTCAGAGTGAGCGGACGATTCAGACGCTCGAAGACATGCTGCGAGCATGTGTGTTGGACCTCGGATGATGGTGGGACTCATACTTGTCGTTGGCTAAGTTTTCTTATAACAACAGCCACCATTCGAGTATCAACATGCCTCCCTTTAAGTTGTTGTACGGGAGGAGGTGTCGGACTCCCATATGCTAGGGAGAGGTCAGGCAACGAGTGATGGGCAGCACTGAGATAGTGCTTCAGAAGACTGAGCAGATACAGCAGGTCAGACATAGGTTGTTGATAGCTCAGAGTCGCCAGAAGAGTTATGCGGATATTTGACGATCCGAGCTTGAGTTTCAGGTGGGGGATTTTGTACTCCTGAAGGTATCTCCTTGGAAAGGAGTGATCCGATTCAGGAAGAGGGGCAAGGTGGGGCCCCGGTACATCGGTCCGTTTAGAGTGAGTGCGAGGGTAGGCAGGGTAGCATATCGTCTGGAGCTACCTGCGGAGTTGAGCCAGATCCATGATACCATCCACGTGTCTCAGTTGAGGAAGTGTACAGCTGACGAGTCGACGGTGGTACCATTGGAGGATATTCAGGTGGATACCAGCTTGAATTATGTTGAGAGGCCAGTTGCGATTGTGGATCGGAAGATCAAGGTTTTGAGGAACAAGGAGGTGTCCCTGGTGTAGGTCCAGTGGCAACATCGAAGAGGGTCCGAGCTGACTTGGGAGCCGGAGTTGGAGATACATGAGCAACATCCATAGTTGTTTACAGAGTAAGACTTCTTGGGCGAAGTCTGATTCTAGTGGGGGAGAATTGTAACATCCGGATTTCCAGGTATTATATTTGATCATTTATTTTGGAGTTAAGAGAGGGACTCGATGAGTTGACACCTAGACTCGTCGGGTAGGATCGCGATTCGCTGACTAGATAAATGAAGGGACTCGACGAGTCGGTAAGGGTGAACTTGACGAGTCCGTGCTGACGACTGAAACCCTAAATCCCCGGGTATGTGCCCTATTTAAAGGACCTTATAGCCTTCATTTGCGACTCCCAGTCCAGAGAAAGATACCCTGTTGATCTTGAGTGAGTTGTGAGAGAGTTTGAGCCTATTTAATCATTTTTTGTGTGATTTTGCAAAGGAGAAAGTGTTTCCAGCAAGGGGAGGTCGAGAGGATTGCATTTCAGTGGGTTTTCAGCTTGGATGTTCAGTTTTGAGGTAGCTATTCGATCCTATTCTTCTGTTTTGCTTAAGGGCATTGAATCTAGGGTTTTCTATACCCTTTTATGGCTTGTTTAGTTGAGAATAGTGTCCAATTGAGTGCTAAACTCAAGATATGGACCTTTTGAGGTCCAGAGAGCCTGAGCCATTCTGCTTTTTGTGGTTCTATGGAGGAAATGGACATAGGTTTCCATGTTAGAAGGGATTTCACCAAAATAAGCCTTGGGTGCTATGCATGTGTAGCAAGATTCAACCTTTATGTGGTTATTGGTCATGGGGAAATCAGATCTATCGATTAGAGAAGCAGATCTGACCTCAGGAGGTCAGATGAGTGTTGTCATGGGAGCAACTCCCTGAGTTAATAAGTGGACTCGACGAGTTGAGTCGGGGTTGCCCCGCGATTCGTTGCTGAGTAACCCGGCGACTGGAGAGGGAACTCGTCGTGCCAAGTGAGGCTTAGAAGGATTCAGAGGACCAGTGTGGACTCTCCAAGTCGCCCGAGTGCACTCGATGAGTCTGGTTAAAGTTTAACTGTTGACTTTGTTGACTTTTAGGGATTAGTCAATGCATGGACTTTTGAGCCATAATAGGGGTAGAATGGTCTTTTACCCTTCTTAGAGAACTTAGAGGGGAGTTAGTCTAGCCTTTGAAAGTTATATTGATTAGAGTAATTATTTATGTGATTAGGCGGAGACTAGTTCAGTATTTCCGAGTTCGAGATTCTTCGAAATTTCTTGAGGTGAGTCATCTCACTATACTTTATCTTGAGTGGTAATTAGAGTTATGTGATAAAGTATCTTGTAAGCTATTTATGTGATGTGTTGCACCACATTATTTCTATGTGATTTATGTTGTGAGTATATCAGAGTTTACAAAGTTAGGAGCGGAAGGTCCACAGACTTAGGACCAGAGGGTCCAAAGAGTTAGGGCCAGAGGACCCACAGAGTTATAGCCCCGAGTGGCTATTATGTGTTATATGTGATATTTTGGGGAACTCACTAAGAATTTATGCTTATAGTGTTGTGTTATGTGTTTCAGGTACCAGTGAGAATCGCGGGAAGGCGCCGGCATGATCAGTACACACATGAGGAGTTTTTATACATTATGATCGTGGGTTTTGTTTCTATGGATTGATAAGTGATACAATGAGATTTTTATAATATTTATGAATGAAAGTATGTTTTTTTTTTAATGTGAAAAATTGTTTTGAAAAGTTACGGTGTTACAATTATGAGTTGATGGTTCATAAAAATCCAATCTTGGACATGAATAGTAAGCCATGCACGAGATCTAGGCTTTATGAGGGAAGAAGAAAGGTGTTAGAGTGATTAGTGACCTTTACAGCCATGCAAATGCTTAAAGGTTTCAACTTTATGGATTAAGTGACCTTAGAGAAGTCAGATCTGAAATTCGAGTATATGTCTTAACTGTTTAAGACCCAAAATCAAAAGGGGTATGAAACTAGGAGTTACGCGGGGCGTAATCCTTGTATGCGCAGCGTAGGGGGTCGTGTTCCCCGATCTTGTGAAGTCTCCGGGTACGCCCAACATATAGATTTGGTATGCGCAGCGTAACCCGGAGGGTTGACTTTTGTTGACTTTTAGGTTTTAGTCAATGATTGGATCTTTGAGCCATAAGAGGGGTAAAATGGTGTTTTACCCTTCTGAGAGAACTTAGAGAGGGATTATTCTAGCCTTTAAGAGTTGTATTGATTAGAGTAATTGTTTCATGTGATTAGGCGGAGGCTAGACCAGTATTACCGAGTTCAAGATTTACCGAGTTACCCGAGGTGAGTCTTTTCACTATACTTTACCTAGAGTGGTAATTAGGGTTATGTGACAGAGTATGTTGTATGCTATTATATGATGTGATATCTATGTGATTACTTGCATTGTGTGATTCAAAGTTTACAGAGTTAGGACCGAAAGGTCCATAGAGTTAGGACCAGAGGGTCCACAAAGTTATGGAACTGGAGGGTCCCACTGAGACACTTTGACCAGAGAGTCATACAGAGTTATAGCCTCGAGTGGCTAATATGTGTTGCATGTAGTATTTTGGGGAACTCACTAAGCATTTATGCTTACAGTGTTATGTGTTATGTGTTTCAGGTACTAGTGACGATCGCGGGAAGGCGTCGACATGATCCGTACACACATACAGAGGAATTTATTTGTGATCTTGGGATATGTTTTATTTTGATGACAAGTGTTGAACATGAGATTTGAGAATGTTAAATGATATTTATGTTATTCGAAAAATGAAAAATTGTTTTGAAAATTTACGTCGTTACAAGTTGGTATCAGAGCCTTATGTGACAACCCAAAGTTTATTCCGTTATATTAAACCGTTTCCGCTAACGGAATATGTCAATTTATAAAAGTTCGGTAATTTGGGGTCGTCAAATAAATAAATGTTTATTTATTTATTTATATTTAATGTTGTTATCGTCTTAACAAAATAAATATAACTCGTAAATTTCATCTCCATTAAATGGGATAAAGTTATTTTATTTCAACCATTTAACCCGGGTAAAAAGTTTAAACCCCGTTAAGCTTTAGCATCGGGTAGTCGTATACCGGGTGCAACACCCGAGACCTATATAAGGAAGGTGGGACACTTCCTATAACTTTTTTTTACCACTCAAGTTCCACTCCCTCTCTCTACACTCTCTCTAGCTCGATTTCGACCCCAAAAACCGCAATTTCCACCTCCAAAACGTAAGTCCTCTTGTCCTAACTTATTCTAGACATCATTGAAGTGTGTTTTAACCCAAAAATCACTCATGAAAGTTGGAAAAAGGGACTTTACGGCCTAAGAACCTCCTTAGGCCGTAAACAACTAAAATGGTGCCAAATGTCCTGATTTTCCTTCTTTTAAGCTTAGATACTAGTTGGGGAAATTACCTATTAGTGTTTAAACCTCAAAACTACAATTTTTAGGGTATAAAAGAGGGTTTACGGCCCAAGCACATGCTTAGGCCGTAAACACCCTTTAACCATGCAAAAATGTCCCAAAAACACTTCCAAATCATGTTTAGGCTTGAGATATGGCTTATGGATTTTCCATTTCGAGTTTGGGACAATTAAAAACCATCATTTGAGGGGAAAACTAGAGTTTATGGCCCAAGTATATGCTAGGACTGTAAACTCCCCCAAACCATGTCAAATGAGAGTTTAAATCCCCCAAATGGCCCTATACCTTCACTAGAAATTATTGGGATTGAGACAAGGACTTTAAAATCAAATATTGGAGGGTGCACAAGAGTTCACAGCCCAAGCCATGGAGCTTACGGCCGTAAAATCCCAAGGAGTGGCCTCTCGGCCGTAAACTCCAAGGGAGTAAGCTCTTGGACCCTTAAACACCCCTATAGCCTTGTATAAATCCCTAGAACCACTTCTAATCGCACATGAGTCTTGAAAGCTATCAAAAACACTCCTCCCATGAGTTTACGTCCGTAAACTCATGGGGGATGTGGCCTCCCAACCGTAAACTCACTTAGGGTGGGTTTTAGGAGAGTAAACTCCAATGTGAGGTCATACACTCCTTCCATACAACTCATTAACCTTCTAGCACTCAACCATAATACCTTTAATCACATTAGGATGTCTATATGTTTAAATAAGAGTTTAAGTCACTAATTACTTGTAAAACATATATCTCATATGATACTAGGGTCATAAAGGGTGTGCAAGTCCTTACTTGACACCAAACGCTCATCCGACACATTCACCCGATTTAATCGTTTCAGGTGAGTTCATACCCCCTTAATGAACCTTTTCAACTGTTTTTATATGTTTTAGGGGGGGATACAAGTCAAATGTACAATTTATGGAAATCAATCACATGTGATTTACAATTCATAGTATAAATCACATGTGATTTATCACTATGCTTTATAAAAGAATTCTACATTTTTAAAACTGCTTTGAGAACAAAACTATTTTCAATATCTAAATCCATTCTCTTGTTAAATTGTTATTAAATTATTTTGAAACTGTGTTTAAGTTACTTTTCTTACAAAAATGTATCTACATTAATATATTTATATAAGTAAGACTTGAAGGACTTAGGACCGATAGCTCGCCTTATCTCCTATTCTTGTTTGATGTGGTCTTAGGGTATCTGTTATCCGTCCGACTGTCGTTGATTTCTTAGTTATATATCATGTATATTTGTGTGAGATATAAAAGTCTTCATCATATTCAATACCTTTGTCATGCAAATGTACAGAACCATACACACTAAGTTAACTATAATAGGTATAGTTAAGGCTACTACTACTCGTTACTGCTACTACTATACACATTATAACTCTTACTATTACAAGATGATACATGTATAAGAGAACACTCTATGAACTATACAGAAGACTACTACTCTATAATACAAGAGAAAACACTTATCCATAGGATAATACACTAAACCTCTACAAGACACTCTACCGCGCTTACATCCTGTGACCAGGGCTTTCCGGAAGGAAGGCGACGCTACATGTATAGATCTATACGGGGCAGACACTATTATATCCCGACTGTTAATTTCAGTTTGAGCCGATCAGGCTCAGGGATGGCACTACTTCACTACACTACGTATGACCGGGAAGGTCATTGGACTCTCTAATTCTCACACAATTGGTCACATAAAGGAATAGACTTATATTCACATTAATACACTAAGACTAAAGTCTAAGCTAACATCCCGAAATAAGTAAGTATCTATTACTAATGGAAGTTTGCACCACTACTACTGACAACAGCCATAACTTTTCCTTATCCACACTACATACTGGAGATTTACTACTATACTTTTACATCTAAAGGTTTTCAAGGATAAAACTTACATGCAACATAAAGGATTTCACTTACAATGTACTTTCTGGAAAATATAGGATTTTCTAGGGTTTTCTACTACTTATAAACATAAATTACAGTTTTTCATACTATAAGTTTTAAAACATTTTATACATCAACCACACTAAATTCTGATGAACTCACCAGCTTTATGCTGATACTAGTTTTCAAAATAACCTGTATCCTCAGGTCAAAGATAGACAGGTACAGGTGCAGCATTTTGGAGAAGATGGAGCATACAAGATTCCATCTCTTATTTTTGTTATGATTTTGGTGTCTATTGAAACTTTACAGAACACGCTTGTATTTAAGCTCACTATGTAAATGAAATGGTTGTTGTTTCTTGCTTTTACTATTATGCAATTGTGATGATACTGTACATGAAGTCCTCCACCCCGGAACGTATTCCGCCGTTATCGGTTTTGGGGTGTGACACCCTAGGTTTAGGGACTCGGATGCACCTTCGGGCGTATCTGAACCCAAAATGGATTTGAAAATTTTTTCACAACAAATCAATTTTTCTAAAAGAGTAAAAGGTTTTGAAACAAGCGGAACAGCGCAGTGTATACGGTCAACTAGCACCCGAATGGTGATTTCCCAAAATACCCTTACATTATGTGTTATGAGATACGATATGATATGTTATGCATGCTAGAGTAGGCTAGGTACTCATATTAGGACTATAGTGGCATGATTTGTGATGCCTTAGCCTAGGAGATTATTGCCGCTGTGAGATGCGTGAGAGTGACTAGGTAGCAGCGAGGAGATTACGAGAGGTCTGCTGGAGAGTAGCCTGTGTATAGCAAGATTAGAGTACTTGTAATCTGGGATCCTAGGAGGAGGACATGGGGTGAATACTGATGCGGTGTGGACGGTAGTATAGGTCCCATACTACTGAAGACACCAGATCAGTACGTAGTCTAAATAAGAATCCTTAGGGTACTAGGTAGCAAGTAGGGTTGAGTTATCGAGTGCGAGTACACTCAAACGAGTCTCTGATATTTTTATGTTATATTTCAGAGACATAATGGTTGGGACACGCCACACGCCTGAGAGAAGAAGTGTTAGTGATGAGGAGATCCGCAGGTTGATTCATGAGGAGGTGGCTAGAGCCATCTGGGCTGAGATACCGGAGATGTTTGGGTCAATCAAGACCACGTTGATCGAGACTTTTGATGAGCGATACGCTGCTCTTACTGATGTTGTTGTTGTTGCGGCCACCGCAGTCGTCGCTACTGCCAGGCCGCAGTGGGTGACTCATTGCTGTTCTGAGAGTTCAACAACACGAAGCCACCAAAGTTTGATGGGACTTAGGATCCGATAGCTGCGATGAGATGGATCTCTGACATTGAGCGGTGTTTCTACACGTGTTCATGTCCGGAGCATCTGAGGGTACGGTTCGCACTGAACCAGCTTCGCTTGGGAGCGAAGGACTGGTGGAAGTATGTGACAGCGCACTTCATGTCTGCAGAGCTTGCCGCGGTGACCTGGGAGAGGTTTACCGCTATGTTTCGAGATGAGTACGTTCCCCGGGTTGAAAGGGAACGGTTGGCCCAGGATTTCTTGACCCTCAAGCAGGGTATTGAGTCTGCTACTACGATTACCAGGATGTTTCACGAGATGGCAATGTTTTGCCCTAAGCATGTGTCTACGGAACAGGCTGGCATGAGTCGATATCTGAGTATACTGAGGAGAGACATTCGCGAGTTCGTGGTGAACTCGACATATCGGACATTTGCGGAGCTTCAGGCAAATGCTCGGAAGAGGGAGATTGAGCTCGAGACTCAGGCCATGGAGGAGGCGGAGTCTCAGGGGAGGGATCGACGACCGACACAGTCCCAGCCGGCAGCCAAGCGGGCAAAGCCCGCCGATTCGAGGTCAGGGAACCAAAAGGGCCGCACTTGTGGCAAGTGCAACAAGAGCCACGAGGGGATTTTTCGAGCAGGGTCATGCTACAAGTGTGGCAAGGAGGGGCACATGGTTAAGGATTGACCTAAGGCATTTGTAGTGTGCTTCCACTATAACCAGACTGGCCATCAGAAGGCCAAGTGTCCACAGCTGCGGGGGTCGGCACAGGGAGCACCGCAGAGATCTGCCCTTGCTACCGTACGAGCTACGGAGAATCGACCAGTGAAGGCCGAGGCGCCAAAGGCTCGTGGGAGAGCCTTCCAGTTGACAGCGGAGGAGGTGCGCACAGCGCCCAATCTTTTGGCTGGTATGTACTCTTTCATTTATTTATTTTGAGTTTGAGATATTGTGCTTATATTATGATCTGCGTAGGTACTTTTCTTGTGAGTTCTGTACCTGCTTTGGTGTTATTTGACTCAGGTGCGAGTTGATATTTTGTGTCGCTAGCCTTTATTCAGCACATCAGTATCTATTGAGAGTCATTGAGTCGACCTCTACGAGTTTCCATAGCTGACGATCGAGCGGCGAATGCCACTGAGGTGATTCAAGGATGTGTACTCGAGATCTTCGGTGTTGAGTTTCCAATAGATTTTGTTCCGATTGCAATGGGGGATGTCTATGTTATAGTAGGCATGGAATGGTTGAGCAGGTTATGAGGGTTATTGACTGTGAGCGACAGTTGGTGACCATATGAGACCCTAGTAGGGGAGTGCTTACGATGTACAGTGAGGGTACCCGTTCAGGGTCAACGTTTTGTTCGGCTGCTAGAGCGAGGCAGAGTCTACAACTGGGCTGTAGTGGGTTTGTGGCCTATGTGATGGACACATGAGTGGCCGTGGAGAGGCCGAGTTCAATTGGTGATGTACCAATAGTGCAAGAGTTCAAGGATGTTTCCCCGAGGAGTTGTCGGGTGGGCCTCCCGAGTGGCAGGTGGAGTTCCGTATCGATTTAGTCCCGGGAGCGGCGCCTATTGCCAAGGCACCCTATCGCCTTGCACCGCCAGAGATGCAGGAGTTATCCTCACAGCTTCCGGAGCTGCTGGGGAAGGGGTTTATTCGACCGAGTAGCTCGCCATGGGGAGCTCCGATACTTTTTGTCAAGAAAAAGGATGGTTCACACCGGATGTGCATTGACTACCGGGAGTTGAACAAGTTGACGGTCAAGAACCGTTACCCCTTATCGAGGATAGATGATATGTTCGATCAGTTGCAGGGAGCGTTTTGGTTCTCCAAGATTGATTTGAGGTCTGGATATTATCAGATGAGAGTGCGGGATGAGGATATCCAGAAGACGGCGTTCAGGACTCGTTATGGGCATTACGAGTTCCTGGTGATGCCTTTTGGGCTCACCAATGCACCAGTAGCGTTCATGGATCTCATGAACCGGGTGTGCAGGCCGATTTTGGATTGATTGGTGATCATGTTCATCGATGATATATTGGTGTACTTGAGATCCAGAGAGCAACATGAGGAGCATTTGAGAGAGATTCTCGGATTTTTGAGATCGGAGAGGCTTTACGCCAAATTCTCCAAGTGTGATTTCCGGTTACGAGAGGTCCAGTTGTTGGGGCATCTTGTTAATCATAATGGGATATTGGTCGACCCGACCAAGATTGAGGCGGTGATGAATTGGGAGGTGTCGAGATCCCCCACCGAGATCAGGAGTTTTCTAGGGTTGGCCGGCTATTATCGGAGATTTATCAGGGATTTCTCCAAGATTGTCGTTCCTCTCACTAGTTTGACCCGGAAGGGCTTGGCTTTCAGATGGGGTCCAGAGCAGTAGGCCTCATTTGAGACCCTTCGCCTGAGATTATGCGAGGTCCCAGTGTTAGCCCTTCCGGAGGGGATGGAGGATTTTGTGGTGTATTTTGACGCATCAATATCGAGTTTGGGTGCGATGCTTATGCAGAGAGGGCACGTGATAGCGTACGCATCGAGGCAGCTGAAGCCTCACGAGGTGAGATATCCCACCCACCATTTGGAGTTGGGGGCCGTGGTGTTCGCCCTCAAGTTCCGGCGTACCATATACACGGACCACAAGAGCTTGAAGTATTTGATGGATCAGCCCAACCTAAATATGCGCCAGAGGAGATGGTTGGATGTGGTAAAGGATTATGATTGTGAGATCCTGTACCACCCGGGCAAGGCTAACGTGGTAGCCAATGCCCTGAGCCGTAGGGCGGAGAGTGCCCCGATACGAGACGTTTGTATGAGGTTGACAGTGATGAATCCAGTGTTGGTTACCATTCGAGGGGCCCAGGCAGAGGCTGTGAGACCGTAGAACCGTAAGAGAGAGCGGGTAACCGGGTAGATATCTAAGTCCGTTACCGATAGCCGAGGGCTTATGACCTTTTAGGGTCGGATTTGGGTGTCGTTTATGGGCGGGGCACGTACCATTCTGATGGAGGAGGCGAATAGATCGAGGTTCTCGATCCATCCCGGGGCCATTAAGATGTATTTGGATCTGAAAAGACACTACTGTTGGCCCTGTATGAAGAGGGATGTTGTGTGGTTCGTTGAGAGGTGCTTGACCTGTCGCAAGGTTAAGGCCGAGCACCAGCGTCCGCATGGCAAGTTGCAGCCACTTGAGATTCCCCGGTGGAAGTGGGAACAAATTTCTATGGATTTTATCACCAAATTGCCTAGGACCGCGAGGGGTATTGATGCAATTTGGGTGATCGTCGATCGGCTGACAAAGAGCGCTCACTTTCTTGCTATCAGTGAGAGCACTTCCGCTAAGAGGCTGGCAGAGTTGTATGTGAGAGAGGTGGTATTGCGGCGTGGAGTGTCGATCTCGATTGTGTCAGATCAAGATGTACGTTTCACTTCCAGGTTCTGGAAGAAGTTCCATGAGGAGTTGCGCACGAGGCTGCATTTCAATACCGCTTACCACCCACAGATGGATGGATAGAATGAGCGGACGATTCAGACACTCGAGGACCTGCTTCGATCATGTGTGTTGGACTTTGGAGGATGTTGGGACACATATTTTCCGTTGGCTGAGTTTTCCTATAACAACAGCCACCATTCGAGTATTGGTATGCCTCCCTTCGAGTTGTTGTATGGGAGGAGGTGTCGGACTCCCATCTGCCGGGGAGAGGTAGGGCACCGAGTGATGGGCAGCACTGAGATAGTGCTTCAGACGACAGAGCAGATACAACAGGTCATACAGAGGTTGTTAACAACTTAGAGTCGCCAGAAGAGTTATACGGATAGGCGATGGTCCAAGATCGAGTTCCAGGTGGGAGACTTTATACTCCTAAAGATGTCTCCTTGGAAAGGAGTGATTCAATTCCGGTAGAGGGGCAAGCTGGGACCCTTGTACATTGGTCCTTTCAGGGTGACCACTAGGGTGGGCAGGGTAGCATACCGTTTGGAGCGACCTACGGAGCTGAGTCAGATTCATGATACCTTCCACGTGTCTCAGTTAAGGATGTGTATTGTCGTCGAGACGACAGTTGTACCGCTAGAGGACATTCAGGTGGATGCGAGCCTGAATTATGTTGAGAGGCCAATTGCGATTGTGGATCGAAAGATCAAGGTTCTGAGGAAGAAGTAGGTGCCCCTGGGTCAGGTCCAGTGGCAACATCGGAGAGGTTCCGAGCTGACTTGGGAGTCGGATTCAGAGATGCGGGAGCAGCATTCGAAGTTGTTTGCGGCATGAGACTTCGAGGGTGAAGTCTGGTTCTTGTGGGGGAGAATTGTAACATCCCGAAATTCAGGTATATCTATTTAACCCTTCTTTCTTTCTAAGTTGTCTTGTTTAGCCCTTAAAACTAGATCATGGAAAATGAGTATGCTGCGCGTACTCATGGGCGTGTTTTGGACGCGGACTCCACCCGGTACGCTGGGCGTTGCGCGTCTAGACTCAAAACCCTAAATGAGACTTGAGCCCTATATAAAGAAAGCTATGGCCTTATCCTCAGCCACCATTTGAGAGAGTGAAACCCTAGAAGAGAGCCAACCTTCGTTCTAGGCTTGTATGTGAGTGTTCTTGAGCTAAAAGTGCCTTTGTGTGTTAGTAAAGAAAAAGAAGAGGTACTTATGAACGCTATAGGTTGGAGTGCAAGCTTGGATCTGAGTTTTACAGAGGGAGGAGCTTCACTTGGAGGTAAAACGCTCAGAGCTTTCCTTCTTATTGTTGATTTGTGCTTCGTGGACCAATTTTTAGGGTTTTTGTCCCAAGGTGGAGACTTTATGAGCAAAAGGTCTCCGTAAGCTTAGATCTACTATATTTCAGAGTATTATGAGTTGAGGGTTCATAAAAATCCAATCTTGGACGTGAATAGCAAGCCATGCATAAGATCTAGGATTTATGAGGGAAGAGGAAAGGTGTTAGAGTGATTAGTGACCTTTACAGCCATGCAAAGGCTTAAAGGTTTCAACTTTATGGATTAAGTGACCTTAGAGAAGTCAGATCTGAAGTTCGAGTATATGTCTTAACCGTTTAAGACCCAAAATCAAAAGGGGTATGAAATTGGGAGTTACGCGGGGCGTAATCCTAGTACGCACAGCGTAGGGGGTCGCGTTCCCTGATCCTGTGAAGTTGCCGGGTACGCCCAGCATACAGATTTGGTACGCGCAGCGTAACCCGGAGGGTTGACTTTTGTTGACTTTTAGGTTTTAGTCAATGATTGGATCTTTGAGCCATAAGAGGGGTAAAATGGTATTTTACCCTTCTTGGAGAACTTAGAGAGGGATTAGTCTAGCCTTTAAGAGTTGTATTGATTAGAGTAATTGTTTCATGTGATTAGGCGGAGGCTAGACCAGTATTACCGAGTTCGAGATTTACCGAGTTACCCGAGGTGAGTCTTCTCACTATACTTTACCTAGAGTGGTAATTAGGGTTATGTGACAGAGTATGTTGTATGCTATTATATGATGTGATATCTATGTGATTACTTGCATTGTGTGATTCAAAGTTACAGAGTTAGGACCGAAAGGTCCACAGAGTTAGGACCAGAGGGTCCACAGAGTTATGGGACTGGAGGGTCCCACTGAGACACTTTGACCAGAGAGTCATACAGAGTTATAGCCTCGAGTGGCTAATATGTGTTGTATGTAGTATTTTGGGGAACTCACAAAGCATTTATGCTTACAGTGTTATGTGTTATGTGTTTCAGGTACTAGTGGCGATCGCGGGAAGGCGCCGACATGATCCGTACACACAGATAGAGGATTTTATTTGTGATCTTGGGATATGTTTTATTTTGATGACAACTGTTGAACACGATATTTGAGAATGTTAAATGATATTTATGTTATTCGAAAAATGAAAAATTGTTTTGAAAATTTACGTCGTTAGAAAAGAGAATTTGCGTGATTATCGAAGTTTGGATAATGCAAGAGTAGTTAAATTTAGAAACAATCACAAATGTCAGGTGAAAGGATATGGAAAAGTCACAAATGGGAAATTTACTATTAAGAGAGTTGCATATGTTGAAGGTCTTCAACATAACTTGATAAGTGTTTCACAACTTGTTGTGGGCACTAGCAATCAAGTTGTGTTTAATGAAGCAGGAAGCATCATTTCAAATGTAGACACTAAATAAGTTTTCCTCAAATCCAAAACAAGATGGAGACATGTTTACTCTTGATATCAAACCAATCATTGGAAAACCCTCAATGTGTTTACTCTCGAAACCCTCAACTGATGTTAGCTGGCTTTGGCATCGACGACTTTCTCACTTGAATTTTTGAAATATCAACAAATTGGTAGCTGATGATCATGTCTGAGGTTTGCCTGTGTTAGAATTTGATAATGATACTTTATGTGCAACTTGCGAACAAGGATAACAACATCGCAAAGGTCATCTAGTGGTTATTGATTCAAAGATTGTTGAACCGTTGGAATTACTTCATATTGACTTATGTGGACCATCGAATGTTGAGACACTAAAAAAGAAACGGTACATTTTAGTTATTGTTGATGATTTTTCACGGTTTACTTGGGTTTATTTTCTCAGGTTAAAATTTCAGGTTGCTCAAGTAATGATCGACTTTATCAAGAAGATAGAGATCAACTTAAAGAAGAAAGCTCAGAAAATTATAAGCGATAATGATTCTGAATTTAAGAATAACCGTCTAGATTCGTTTTTAGTTTTCAAGGGATTTCGCATAATTTCTCTTCACCATATACACCTCAGCAGAATGGTGTAGTTGAAAGAAGAAATTTTTCTCTCTGTGAAGCAGCACAAGCAATGCTCACATATGCGAATCTTCGTCAATATCTTTGGGCGGAATCTGTTTCTACTGCATGTTTTACTCAAAACAGATCGTTTATTCATCATCGTTTCTGTTGGGTTTTGAGCATTATAACACTCCTATGGTGTACATGCAACCCTATAAACCTTGGATCTATGTTTTCTCTATAATACATGCAAATAAGAACTTTCCAAGGCTTTAATCCTAACTAGCATATTATGAAGTTCTTATACTACAAAGTACTAGTTAGATGACATACCTTTTTGATGTAGCTTGATGTCTTCAAGCTTTAAGAGCTTAGCCCCAATAGTGTGGAAGCCTCAAATGGAATCACAAATCACCAAAACACCTTGGAAGACTTTAGAGAATATGGATACTAGGTTCTCTCTAGTGAAATTGGCTAGCCCTTCTTAGTGTACCACACACTAGTACCAATTTCACCAACCAAGGACATCTTTATATAGTAAGGAGGATTGGGGTTAAACCCTAATACACATGACCTTTCATTTCCTAGGATCCATGGGTTAAACACTCCATGGACTATCCATGAAAGCTTAGCCCAACCTAAATGAACTTGGCCCATTCCATATATATAAGAGCCCATATTTAATTAGTTCCTTTTGATCACTTAATTAATTATAAATTAATTCTTGATCAATACTAATTAAATAATATGATTCCATATTAATATATTAGAACTTATAATATATTAATATTAATCATAAACATACTATTCTCAAAAGATTATCCATATAAATTGTGTCGGTGAAGTGCAACCCAAATGGACCATGCCGGGTCGGGTCAAGTACATATCAAATATAGTTATGGACTTAGACATTAATCCAACAGTCTCCCACTTGGATAAGTCTAAAACTATTATTGCGTATGACTTCAAACCTAACTGGCAATCGTAGCTCCAAAAGCCGTTGTCGAACTCTGATCTTGTCAATGAACTTGTCCATTAGATAAGGGATCATATATTCCTCCATTCTAGATATCATATGGACTAAGACATGGATTAAAATCATTCTCTATGTCCATTTGTTGTTTCCCGATTTCCGATTTATGACGACTGACTAATTGAACAAATCAAATCAGTCCTGGCCCGGCCGAGCACTTCCATTTGTCATCATCAAATCATCGAGGGGCCCACATATATCGCTTTTACCCCGAAGGTAAAAGGAATGGATAAACTTCGACTCATATGGCTTGTTCTACTACTTGTTGAATCATACACAAAGGCACGTTTTATAGCACCGAGTTACCAAATGCGTTTTCGTGCAATCAATGTAAAACCAACTCATAGTAACAACTCATATCTCTAGGTTTGAAGAATATAAGATATTATCGTCTCATGATCACTTGTGATAAAATCCATGAAGTGATTCCAATGAGCACGGGTTGAATCCAATACTCAGAACTTATGAGCACTCATGAGTGTTGTAGCCCTTTGTCCAACACCTTAGACCTCTACAAGCCAACCCATGACAGTCTTAATTCATATCTACTTCCAACATATGACCGACTGTGGATGGTTTGAATAACTTAGTCATTCTGGAAGAATAACCTAGTTTATTCGGGAAGTCAAAACATGCAAAATGGAACACAAGAATAATTGAATCCAATATGGTATCAAAACCTATGAACATAAATAAAACACCTTTTATTTATCACCATATGATTACACATTATTCATGTATACTGTTTCAGCTATCAATTTTATTCTTGAATTTAAAACAATAGTAATCCCATGCTCCAAGCATGTACACTATGTTTTCTAAACACTAGTCATGCCATACACCAAGTATGCATACTATGTTTGTCTATGATCTTTACTTTGTGAACTAGATCCATTGAACATAACTTCAATAATTCTGTTTTCACACTCCCAAATCCTTACTGCAAATACAAGAATTCCAAATTCATGTCATTTACTGAAATCCGTTAGATTCTAAACTTATATGCATTGATCCTCTTGTAATGATTATGCACAAAGTCAGAAAGACTTGAGAACAATCATTACAGAGTATTCCAAAGGAGATCAGCTCCTTGGAAACTTCCTTCTTGAATGAAGTTTCCTAATCTTACACAGATTGAATAATTTCTAACTTTGAAACATTTCCATATTCCATTTTGACTATCACTTCTGAACAGGAGTTGCCTCCTTACAGATTATGTCAATATGGTCCTTTCAAAATTATCACTATACTTCCAACTTTCCTTGAGCACCCAATCTTTGGTAAACCATAGATTGTGCTCGACAAATGTTTAATCCTTTTAGTCATATCCAGTTCTAAACCTTTTCCCTTCTTAATGCCCCAGGCATTTGGAAAATTTTAGAAAGGATGAATATAGCACATGTAATCGATCCTATATCCGAAGCATATGGGAATCGATTAATGATGTCTCACATAAAGACTAAACCAGTCTTTTGCTATAATATGTCCATTTCAATTTGCCAAGTTCTCATAATTCAGATTATGAAAAGGGATGCCGTAATCATAATAGAATTTTAGAACGCAAATAATCGACTCATATACAAAATTTCCTTATGTTGAGCCATTCCATCATGAAATTCATATATATATATCCTTGACTAAATACGATTAAAACCTCAATCTAAGATTTTAGATTTGAGATGAAGTATAATTTCCTCTCCCTTAATTATAGCAAAACAACTTTTTCCCAATTGAAACCTTTTGTTTTCTATAATTAACATTGCTAACTTGCAACCTTTATCATAATTATCATGCTCCCACTAACATGATGATTATTCGCATAACACTTATGATCCCACTAGCTTTGACATGTACTCAGAAATCAGCTGACTTTCTTACCAAAGTTTAGATTTCTGATACGAGATTGTTTTGATAAAACTTTATCAAAATCATACACCTTCCCTTAGATAGCACACTTGTGTGTCTAAACAATTATGAAGAGGGATGTCGTAATCATAATGGTTAGACCTTTTTGCCACTTCTCACAAGTCCAAGTTAGTGTGCCGGTAAACCACACACGCTCCACTAACAACTTTGAGAATGCAAATATCATAATTGCTATCTAAGCTAAAATCTACTTAGTGAAAGTGTTTCCTCACCATCATTTTCATGAATCGGAGAGAAACCTTATGACACTTAGATTTGCTGGTGTATGTGTTCTTTATCCATGTGAATTGTCATAACCATAGTCACAAGACAAGGATAATGACAAATCCAAAATAATATGGATTGAACTCAATCTTAATTTCTTGCCACCTGGCAGCTCAAGGGCCTGCCATTGCTTCCAAGTTGTTGTGCAACTAATTGAGAACTCTAAGAACTCATACGCAAAGCCAACTTTAACTGGAATGGGCACAGAATATGTCAACACGATAGGTTATAAACCTCAAGTCGTGTGCTGGTGAAGAACCTCAGGTTCTCTTCTTGATTAGTTCTTGAGACTTTCAAGACCTTTAAGACTCCCACTGTCCTCTTGACCTATAAAATCCCCTTGTCAAACATCCAAGAGATAGTGTGGATTCTAACCAAGACAAACACTTCACACAATTGGCGTTAGTTGGTCTTTGTTTTATCCAAAACATCACAACTTACCAATTTCAAATGTACAAGAGTTTTAAACCTTCTTTAAGACATGTCACTCAAGTTACAATCTTAGAGTATAACTCTAAGAATTGTTTTTGGAACGAAGTATGAATCATCTTCTTGATTTAACCACTTCAACAATTCAATTTCCTCTTCTTAGCTATAAGAAGGCTCTTAGAGAATGAATTGTCTCTAAATCATTAAGATGATCACAAAGCTGATACGAAAGTACTCTTTCCCATCTTTTCAGATTTGAGAAACTTTTATCCTGCTACCTAATTTGATTCTTCTTATTCGCTCTGCCATACATTGGAACCTTTTCCAATGTCTCAGAATTACACTTAAGCTTGTAAGTATAACCATATTTACTGAGCTATAGTAAATTATGACGAATAATCTTATCGATCTTTTGTGGTGGACTTAATCAGTGCACAAGACTGTGTACTCGATCCCTTAGTCCTTCACTTGACTCTCACATCCATGTGAACAAGTAATTAGTCTTAATTTTCCAATACTTGAAATTTCTCATTCATCATGCTATACAACTTGCATGATTCCAAGTTCCGGTCCAATTGAAACTTGGGTGATGAGAATCTTTCCTTATTTGGTAAATTTAGACATTACCACAAATGAAAGAATCAATTTCATACTTCCACTCTTCCTATTAATGGAATCTTATAAGCAACAAAAATTTCCACAGATGCCATTGTAAGGATATTTTAAAATAAATAAAATCAAAAATTTTCCTTTTATTTTAAAAACTTTGCGGAAGAACTTGTCCTTACAAACCATATGAAAACTTGTTGTTATCTATTCCTAAGCAATATCTCATAACTCCTAAGAAGTAGCTTAAGAATCCGATCTTCAAACTATGCGATAGAAATCCATCTACGCCATCAGATTCAACATATTCTTTCTTTAAGTTTCTTCACTTTTCTTTGATTCTTAAAACATCACCATGTGACCCAGTCACATCATGTATCAGGAATCTCATAATAGAAACTTAGCAGAGTTAGATAGTGGAATTTACCTGAAGTAGAGTCAAACTTATTGACTTTAACATCCTTAGGTAAATTTGGCAGCTTCGCAACCAATGCCCCTTCCTTTGGCAATATAAACATATGGACCCTTTGATAATGGTACAAGGGACTATCACAGACTTAGCTTTTCTCTTTACCATTTGGTCAACCGAGTTGACTATGGCCGATCGCTTTACCATTGGGAAGAGAATGCTTTTCTGGATTTCCTGTGTCACTATTGTCAATGTCCATCAAGTTTTAAGGAAGTTGATCTTAACAAATAGATAAGATCATTAAGGGTCTTATCATAGTCTGTTTCATAGGTGTCCCAAAGGAACTCACTATGTGACTTAGAAAGTGATTGGACCACCAACTTTCTCAAGACTTTGACACCCAACTCTCCCGGCTTGTCAATATGTGACTACATCTCCAAGATGTGATCACACCTAGACCTTGCCTTGCCAATAGGGCTTGAGTGACCTTGAACTTGTGGGTTAGGGAGAATAATTAGAGGAGGTGAAAGAAGTATGATTTCCATGGGACATCATCTTCATTTAGGAAAGCTTGTTTCAAGAGATTTAGGAAGATCATAAATGTCTAAACCAGACATCTTTTGGGAGATATTCAAGATAGTTGATCTTAAGTCCTTAATATAACACCCAATATGAAATATTAAGGCTAGGACCCAACAAACTATTTTATAACTTAGAAGAGGGATGTCGTAATCCAAGCAATAAAATATTTGAAGGTAGGTGAATGACGATTCACCAATTTCCACCAAGATAAACAAAATGTATTATTAGGTTTTAATTGGTTTTGAAACTCCTAGATCTATTGAGATTCATTGAACTGTTCAATGGCATGTTTCAATCTTGAGTGTGCCCTTCAGGTTTTGTGACTGGGATGCCGAGGATCACAAAACAAGGTGTGAAGTAACCATGAAAATTAATTGGTACCCTTAAGTGTTTACCCCTCAATCGATGTGCCGGTTAACCACACACGCTCCACCGATACTATGATAAACATTAAGTTACCCTTTGCCTACCTTGTTAAATACGAGTTAGTGTGCCGGTTAACCACACACGCTCCACTAACCGACTTAAACAAAGTGCAAAGTGTAATTTCATGGATTATCACCTTATTCACATTTTCCTAAGTAACTAAGATTGGGTATTTATAAGTGTTTAGTTACTTAGTATTTATCATTAATACTTTTAATGAAGGGAGAATTATAGTCCTGTCAAACCCGTTCGGCTAACGACCCTCAACCAGTCAAGCAAGCGGTGGGTGAGAGTGGACACCCATTAAGTTGCCATTTTATAGGCAACAACCTTATACCCACCTTATAGACCGGCTTCGTGAATGAGGCCTACTAGCAGTAAGACTGACTTTACTCTTATACATATATATATTATTAACTTATAATATTATAAAGTATAAGGGTTGAATTTTAATTCTTTAAAATTCTAAGGGCTAACATGGAATTAAAGTATTCATAAGTGAAAACTTTTCAAATTCCAAAACTTGAGGGCAAGTTTTGAAACTATTCAAAACTAATTAATTCCATAACTTATGTGTTTAAAGTAGTTTTAATCCAAAAACTCTTCAAGTTCCATAACTTGAGGACAAGTTATGGAAGACTTTAAACTAATAAAAGAATTAACTTTTCTTTATTTTATAACTTATGGAATTAATTAAGGTTACAATTTTTTTTAATTTATTATTTAATGAAGAGACTCTTGGTCATCCATAACTTGAGGACAAGTTATGGAGTCATAAAACAATTTAATGAGGAAAAAGACTCTTCATTTTGTAACCTATGACAACTTTTATGAGTTTTAAGATTCATAAATGTGACTTATAAGTTACATAAACACATTTTATGAACTTCTTTTAGATTAATTTGGATTAAAACCAACTATCACATAATTTTATTCATTAATCTAAATTCACTCATAAAACAAGGTAACACAAAAAACTTTTGGTGATCCATAACTTATTCTTAAGTTATGGAATCCTTTAAAACATTAACACCAAATTTTGTAACTCCATAAAAACTTTGAATCAATTTTTTTTTAAAACCTTTTCATATCCATAACTTATGGAGGTTTCAAAAAATAAAACTCTTTAGATCAAACTTTTAAAACTAATAAAATAATCATATCATTTTATCTTTTATTAAATTTGACCTAATTCAACTTAGAAAGCAAATTCTTCAAATTTTACAAATAATTAGTTTTTCACAAGAACAAGTAATTATCTTAAAATTTGACAAAATTCATGTTTTTTTTTCTTTTTTTTTTCAACTTTGAAAATAAAATATCTGCATCAATATAACAGAAAACAACCCGTGGCTCTGATACCACTGTTGGGTTTTGAGCATTCTAACACTCCTATGGTGTACATGCAACCCTATAAACCTTGGATCTATGTTTTCTCTATAATACATGAAAATAAGAACTTTCCAAGGCTTTAATCCTAACTAGCATATTATGAAGTTCTTATACTACAAAGTACTAGTTAGATGACATACCTTTTTGATGTAGCTTGATGTCTTCAAGCTTTAAGAGCTTAGCCCCAATAGTGTGGAAGCCTCAAATGGAATCACAAATCACCAAAACACCTTGGAAGATTTTAGAGAATATGGATACTTGGTTCTCTCTAGTGAAATTGGCTAGCCCTTCTTAGTGTACCACACACTAGTACCAATTTCACCAACCAAGGACATCTTTATATAGTAAGGAGGATTAGGGTTAAACCCTAATACACATGACCTTTCATTTCCTAGGATCCATGGGTTAAACACTCCATGGACTATCCATGAAAGCTTAGCCCAACCTAAATGAACTTGGCCCATTCCATATATATATATAAGAGTCCATATTTAATTAGTTCCTTTTGATCACTTAATTAATTATAAATTAATTCTTGATCAATACTAATTAAATAATATGATTCCATATTAATATATTAGAGCTTATAATATATTAATATTAATCATAAACATACTATTCTCAAAAGATTATCCATATAAATTGTGTCGGTGAAGTGCAACCCAAATGGACCATGCCGGGTCGGGTCAAGTACATACAAAATATATTTATGGACTTAGACATTAATCCAACAGTTTCAAGATTACCCCTTGTGAAATTCTTAATAATCGAAAACCTAATGTCAAATTCTTTCATGTTTTCGGTTGCAGGTGTTTTATCATGAATCTCAAGGATAATCTTTTGAAATTCCAGTCCAAAGCTGACAAAGGAATTTTCTTGGGATATTCTCATAATTCGGTTGCATATCGGATTTTGAATAAACGGACACGCAAAGTCAAAGAAACATTTAATCTAACATTTGATGATTATTATGTTAAACAAGCCGAAAAATGTTTTGATCACACACCAATTATTAATGAATCAAATGTTGAGTTTGAAATTTCAAATTCGACAGATTTTGATTATGATTTAATTATTGGTACTCCAGATATAGCTGCTGATGCTAAAGTTAATGCAAATGATAATCGCATACCTGAAGCTTCAAAGCATTCTGATGATTCGACATTCACACAAGATATTTCAGACTTGAATTCAACATCGAATTCTCCAAGACTTGGCGAAAGCATGCTAAATGATCAAGTAGAGGGGGAGTATAGGAGATTGGATAATGATGTTGAGGGGGAGCATCCTGTTGAGGGAAAGCGAAACGATTCAATTATGTCGAATAGTAATTTTCATGATTCAAATGACAATGTTTCTGTTGCAGGATCTGAAAATGACGAAATGTTTGAAGATGCACCATTAGATTTTGATCCAACATATCCACCTTTAGATAAATGGAGAAGAAATCATCCAAAGAAACAAGTTCTTGGAAATCCACAAGATGGTGTGTTAACGAGAGCTCAACTTCGTGCAAAGAATGAGGTACTTAACGTTCATCAGGAATTTTGCATGTTTAACGTTTTCATTTCTAAAATTGAACCAAAAACAGTTAAGCTTGCAATGGAACACTCAGATTGGGTTGTTACAATGCAATCTGAATTGGCTGAATTCGAAAGAAACAAGGTTTGGAGATTAATTCCTAAGCCAAAAGACGTTTCGATAGTTGGGTTAAAATGGATTTTCAAAATTAAAACAGACAAAGATGGTAATATTGTTCGAAATAAAGCTAGGCTTGGAGTAAAAGGTTTTTCGCAACAAGAAGGAATAGACTATGAAGAAACCTTCGCCCCTGTCGCAAGACTCGAGGCAGTTCAAATATTTTTGGCCTATGCAGCTCATAAAGATTTTGATGTTTATCAAATGGATGTGAAATTTGCATTTTTGAATAGAGAACTCAAAGAGACAGTATATATGGAACAACCTCCAGGTTTTGCAAATGAAGAATATCCTAATCATTGTTATATTTTAGATAAGGTTGTTTATGGGTTAAAACAAGCACCAAGAGCATGGTATGGAACTTTAACCTCTTTCTAAAAACAATCGAAATTTAACTAAGGATTAGTTGATCCCACTCTCTTTCGAAAGAAAATTTGGGGATCATCTAATGCTTGTTCAAATTTATGTTGATGATATTATTTTTGGCTCTACTGACTCTGCTTTGTCTAATGAATTCAAAAATCTGATGAAAAGCAAATTTGTGATGAGTATGATGGAAAAAATCAACAATTTTCTTGGTTTAGATATTCGTCAAAACAGAGAAGGAATTTTTATCAATCAAGAAAAATATATCAAGAATTTGCTTGAAAATTTTGGATTGACGAATAACACAAAATTACGAGTACCGATGGCGACTGGAACAAGGCTTACACCTTCGTTAGATAAACCTGCTGTTGATTTGACTCTTTACAGAAGCATGATAGGTTCGTTACTTTACCTCACGACAAGTCGACCTGATATTATGTTTTCTGTTTGTAATTGTGCTAGGTATTAGTCAAATCCTCGAGAACCACATCTCACTGCAGTCAAGAATATTTTTTGTTATCTCAAAGGCTCAATTTTGATAGGATTGTGGTATCCTTCGAAAACTGGATTCTTCATACAAGCTTTTTTAGATGCTGATTTAGGAGGTTGCAATCTTGATCAAAAAAGCACAAGTGGCGGATGTTAACTTTTGGATGGGAAGCTAGTAAGCTGACAATCGAAAAAACAAACATGCGTTTTGATTTCCACAACAGAAGCTGAATATGTTGCTGATGTAGCTTGCACCTCACAAATGATATGGATTGAAAGTCAATTGTGTGATTATCTAGTAAACATGAAGAAAATTCCGTTGTATTGTGATTCACAAAGTGCCATACGCATTTGTCACAACCCTGTGCAATATTTGAAAACCAAGCATATTGCTCTTCGATATCATTTTATAAAAGATCATGTGGAAGATGGAAACATTGATGTTCACTTTGTGAAAACAATTGATCAATTGGTTGATATTTTCACAAAACCTTTAGATGAAAAATAATTTGTGAGAATTTTGGAAGGACTTGGAATGATAGATGGCAATTCAATCTCTGGAACAATTCGAAAGAATGAAGAGAGTATGATTGCAAGAATGTCGAATCAGAGGTGCTGAATGATCTTCAAAAGAATCTCGTTAAGTGTTCAATGGTTACTATTCACATTCAACGCTTCGACACGCTTCGCTTTCGACATTAAGTGAAATTTGCTTGCTTGGTAAATTTTCGATAGTTTGTCAAAATTTTGTTAGTTTTACACAATAAAAAAATTCGATAGTCTGGTACACAAATTTTTTTCCGATAGTCTGGTACAAAATTTTTGTTAGATTGCTAAGTTGTTTGTCTTTTCGAAAAATCAAAAGCTCCAAAAATATTTTTGTTTTTTTTTGTTTTAACAAAAAGATTATCTTATTTTTGTTATTGTTCATAAAATCAAACATCCAACAATATTTTCTTTTAGTTTGTTTGTTTTGTAGAAAAGCTTGGAACATGAAATAGAGGATGAAAAAATATTATGAGGTAACTTGCTTGCTGTTTCAAGGGAAGGTACGTTTTCGACATCTTATGTACTAGTTAGGTTGTCCCTAGAAGCATGTTGCAGCATGTTGACCCAATCCTCTTTTTACTCAATGTGTGTTGAAGCCTTAATGAAATTTTCATCATGAAAATTTCTTCCCAATCAGGCCATATTCACATTAGTCCATGAGCTACCATACTCTACCCAAACGAGTTTAGAGTAATCTGCTGAGTCCATCAAAAGGAGTGGTATTTTCGAAATTCTTTAACCAATCTTTTTCATCACAACGTTCTTACATTTTCACACACAATGGCATATGTCCAAGAGATCTCTGGTTAAACCAATCAGGATTTAGACATGTCAAACTTCTGTGTTAATGATCTAACATCATGATACCATGATGAAAGTGAAACCGAAAATGTTCAACTCTCTTAAGGAATTGACGGGGACCCTTGTTCCAGATATAAGGAAACATTTGTTTTCGTACCAACTTTTGAAACTCCAAATCATATTCAATTCTTTTGAGTGATCTTGATCAAAAAGTTGAATCCCACGATGTTTGTTACCCAATAGGATCCAGCTATCATTGTTTTTCTTGAATATGATTTCCGGGTGAGTTTCATGTGAAATTCGATGTCACTTCATATATTTCTTCCCAAGCATACTTGTCACTGATTACACTGGTCATACAAGTAATTTCTGTTACAATTACTCACATTTATGTTAAGTGTTGATATGTAACGAAATCACAAACCACCCAAGAAGCTTATCAAAAAGAGGCCCTTCGATACTTCTCTACAAGTATTTTATTGTAATTCACGGGAAAACACACAAGCTGCTAGTCATCTCTCTTGATGAATAGCGAAGTAATCTTTGCCTGGGATTTATCTGCCTTTATGTCGAAATAATTTTTTCGACATCATAGAACCAACCAATTTTTTTTTTTGCTTCTTATCTTTTTCTTTGACACACTGCACTCACAAAATCCTTGAGGTTCTGAGTATTACCAACTCAGGCTAATGATTTCAACAAGTCTGGCATATGACTTCGTTTTCAAACCTTAAAACGAAAGAGCCCAACCTCAATTCTGAAGGTTTTGTCCTTATCCACTTGTACTCACGAAGTGACTATTGATATGACGGTTTTGTTACTGTGCTTATTTCTCGGAGATCGTGTCCTATACTTTTTCTGACATGGCGTCTATGATGGTAACTGGTGCAACTTTCAAGGGCCACGTGTCATGATCTTGTATTATAACCATTTAAAATTCAAAATGGGATGCATATATAAAGGGCATCTGGATAAACATTCTAAGTTTGCACATTCTACAAAATCTCCAAACAATTTGTGCTTTCTTCCTTTCATGATTCTCCAAGAAAACCCTAATCATGGCTGTTCTTCAATCCAAATCCACTGACAAAGCATCATCTCAACAACCCCTCATGAAGATTCAAACTACAAATTATCAAGTTGACGGTGATCTTTCAGTTTACCCTGAAGAACTCAAGATGCTAATTGTGACTTTACAACATTCTGTTCTATCAACTGTCATGTTCAATG
Organism: Lactuca sativa; assembly: GCF_002870075.4. Classification (NCBI taxonomy): domain Eukaryota; kingdom Viridiplantae; phylum Streptophyta; class Magnoliopsida; order Asterales; family Asteraceae; genus Lactuca; species Lactuca sativa. The sequence goes on from NC_056627.2 coordinate 53,479,073, forward strand.
TATTTGTTGTACCAATATCCTGGTTATCCATGGCGGGTTCTACCACATCCTACAGCAAGACGATGGATACTATGACTTTCAATTTAGTCAATGAGAAGAAGTTTCGTCTAACCAAGATCTTATTTGTTAACATTCTTCAAATCCCTAATTCTCCACCATTCTACAAAGTCTCAAATGAACAAGTGTTACACATGTTCAATGAGATGGGTTATCAACCTACTCTCACAAAGATTAGTGATTTCAAGAAATTGTCTCTTCCAAGTTTGTGGAATTTTCTGTTTGGGATTTACCTTCGATGTCTTACTCGTCGAAACTTTGGTTTAGACAAAGGGCGTATGGAGGTGTATGCTATGGTCGCATGTATTTACTATGATTTGCCTGTCGACTATGCCACTCAGTTGTGGAAAGAATTCTTGAAAAGCATTGAAAATACAAATGTGGTTAATGGGATTTCATGTGCAAGGTATTGGAGTCTCATTCTCCATTTTGTCTATGAGAAGGAAGGTATTTTTGTGCCAGCTGATGAATCTAAAGTTGAATTCTTGAAGTATCACTACGCCGGGGCAATTGAAGATGATGTAAATGTTTTTCCAAAAGTTCCTAGAATTCCTGATGGGATGTTGAAGAAGGTTAATCCTTCGAATCCTGTATTGGAGGCTTATCTAGTTTCCATCAACACTAATGATGGACTTGGTATTTTGCTGGCAAAACCTGATGAAGGCTCTTTGAAGAAATCTCGGAAGTCAAAGACTATCTCAACTTTGGAGAAAACTGATAAAGACACAACTATTTCTAAGTCACCAAAGAAATAGCCTGTAGAGGTGGTGAAAGTTTCGAAGAAGTCTGAGAAATCTCAGGAAACTACCCAACCTGATTCTACCAAGACGCTAATTCCAACAAAGTCTGGTGTCTTAAAGCGTATCAAAAAGATGTCTTATAAAGCCAAAACATCTCCTGAGAGGTCATCTAGTTTTTCACCATCAGTTATTCGAAAGCCCCATGTCACAAGAAAAGGTGTTGTTCTTCGTGAAGTTCTGTCACAACTAGGAATTTTGATGCCTTGTAAACATTGAACAATGATAAAAAATGTGAACCAAAAATGTGAAAGCATTTATGATGCTTATTCAATAACAACAAAACTTCAATCAAACACTTCATACAAGCACTGCAAATAGTCAACAAAGAATTGGAAACCCTAGAAATCCCGGTTTAAGTCCATTTTGGACTAGGATTTTCTTATTGGGCCTAATGGACCAATAAGCTTCCAATTTGACTATCTTGGGCTTAGAACTCTTAAATGGGCTCTAATTGGACCCACTTCCATTTATTTTATTATTTTGGGCCATATTGGGCCTAGAATGAAATAAAATACCTTAATGGACCTTATTGGGCCATAACTAACCTAATAAGCCCTAATAGGCCATAAAATCATTTCTTGATATAATTTGGGCCAAGAATCATCTAATTGGGCCATAATATGGATTAAACACCAAAGGCCCAAAATTTCCTTCTCTTTCTCTAATTCTCGGCCCAACCACAAAACATGAGGAAGGAAGAGTTTACTTTTGTGCCACCTCATTTTTATTTTATGGATAACTAGGCATTAGACTTAAAACATCCAAGCTCTCTCTCATACATCCATGAAACTCTCTCCATTTTTTGTCTCTTCATATTACTCTCGGCCAAGGGGAAAAACACACACACATTTCACTTAAACACTCACAAAGAAACTCTCTTCATTCTTCATCAAATTTTCGAGATCTAAGGGCTTTTCAAGGAGTTTATTCCACAAAAATCATCATTCAAGGTAAGTTGGTACTTGAATCCATGATCTAACTACATCATTTCATCAAAAATCTCTTCTAAATCTATTCAAACTCATGATCTTGCATCTTAGAGCACATCTAAGCCAAAGATCATCCAAGAAGCTTACTAGGCCGAGATTTTGCGTCAAACTTCTTCCATTCTTCTTCAAAACCAAAACCACAAACTCAAGGTGAGCTTCATACTCCTCTCTTTTCGGTTTTCATAAGTTTTATGGGGTAGAATACAAGAAAATGTGTAGATCTATGTGTATGTGTATGCTATGTGTGATTTTATGCATGTATGTATGATTTTATATGTTTTTGTGATGAACATGTAACCAAAAAGGGGTGATATCATGAGAACTATGACATAAGAAAGAAAACAAACATGATCTAAGTTATTTTTCACCCAACAAGTCAAGAATAATAACTTATAAGATTGCGATATACATATTTCAACATAAAGTCCATTCTTGGGCTTAAATTGTCAAAAATACAAAATTTAGGTTAAAGGTTGCCAAATCACGGTTTCATAAGGATTAAAGAGTCAAAACAGTTAAAATAATTGTTTTTCTGAATATCAAAATTTTCCAAGGACTTGAAATGTAAATTTTTAGCTTAATGGGCTATTTTTTGGGCTTTCGGCCCAATAAGCCCAAAATTGTGAAAATATGACATTTAAAGGGGCTGAAGTAATAAATTCTTCAAAACAGGGGATAAAAAGTGTAACAAAACTATTTCAAGGGTTAAAGATGGTTTTCATTTCCAAAAAGGATCAAAATTGTAAAGTTTTTGGATTTTGGGCTAAAAGTGTAAAAATTTCAAAAAGTTGGGCTTTAATGGGAAAATATCATTCTGGAAGGGCTGAAACTGTTAACAAAATAAGTTTCGAGTTAAAAATATCATTTCAACAAATATATGATGCAAAAGTGTCAAGAAAATGTTTTAAGGACCTAAAATGACTTTTCTTTTATATTAAGGACTACATTTGTTATTTTACAAAAGAAAAGGGCTGAAAAGGCAAATCACTATTTTTAAACCAATTATTTTATTTATAGAATATTGAGTCGAAAATACTATTCTACGGTTTACAAAAATCGAAAGACAAATACACGTATAACTCCGAATATCGTTACAAACAAAACGATCGGTCTCGAGTCGATACGAAACAACAATCGTTAAATCGAACTCTCCAGTAGATATGCGATACCTAATACAAGTAAACATTCGACACTTGGGCTTGAAAGCTTCAAATCATGCTTGTTGGACCTTGCAAGTCCATTAACATGATCTTTGGGCCCAAGGGATAATGATTGTATGTTATTGGGCCTTCTATGACCCAATTCCATATAAAGGGACCTTCAATGGCTCTTAAGTGCTATTGGGCCCTAGTGATCCAATAGTATTGCCAGTAAGGTCAAAGTAATCAAATGCGAGATGGGCCAACGAGTCTTTCGCATCCCCGACGGCCTAAAGTAAACTCACGGAAGTAGCAGGATTTGTACTCCTCTTTTCCTCGTTTGCTAGGCTTATGAGTAAACAAGATAAACAGATTCAGGTTGATGATCGAGAGTAATCAAGGTGGTTGGATTAAGTGAGTGATAACGGGCGACGCCTCTAAGGATCATTCATAAACTGTAGTTATAACTAGTCATTACTAATGCATGATTATAACGACTCACAACCCTTAATTAATCCAACACCACCCGAGTCTCAAGGAAGAGTAATCAAAATCATTCATTGTGGCGGTATAAAAATTTGAGAAATCACTGTCTTTTATGTATTGGGGAAACATCGGGTTTTCCGGGGAAGTTCAACATTTTCACTTGTACGTTTAATACTAAGTTCTTCAATTATACATGTTTTGAAATCATCATGCATATTGTACGGATCTTCACACATTTTTATAAACAATGGCCTTTTCATAAAATATCGGATTTTTTGGGTTTTACAAACTACACAAATCATTTTTATCACAAAATTTCTTATGAACTCACCAACATTCCATATGTTGACCGTTTTTCTAAAATAACTTGTATTCTCAGGTAACAGGTAAGCCGAGGAATAAGTACCAAGTATGTTAGTGTGTTTTTGTTGGATTAGTGTCTAAGTCCATAACTATTTTGGTATGTACTTGACCCGATGGTGCATGGTCCTTTTGGGTTGCCTTCACCAAAGCAACTTGATAGGATAAATTATGGATAGAAAGGATTAAATATGATTTATTAATATATTATGAGAATAATATATTAAAGGAGAAATCATATTGTTTAATTAATATTAGTCAAGAATTAATAAGAATTAAGTTTGTGGCTAAAAGAGATTAATTAAACTTAAGGGACTGGAATTGTAATTATAAGATAATTGCAATTGGGCTATGGATTACCTTATAATATAAGGTTGGACGAATTCTATGGGGAAACCCATTAGAAATCGTCCAAGGCTTATTAAAAAGGGGTTCATGGGTTGCTGAGGGCCTAAGCATCCAAATTAGGGTTTCCTTGTTAGATAACCCTAATAGCCTCACTATTTAAAGAACCCTTATGCCCCAAAAACGTGGTGAACTTGTTCTCTAGGGTTTCCACACGTTTTGGGTAGCCTCCTTCTCTTCTCCTCTTCATCATCTTGCTCTTGGTGTTTGTGAACCATTAGAGGAGTGACATTTGTGACTCTAAGCTTTCTAAAGTCAATATAAGAAGGATTTGAGATTGTTATTGCTACATAACAATCAAGGTATGATCTAAACCCTAATTCATATGTTATATTGATTATCATATATTAGATCTAGGGTTTATAGTCTTGGATGAACTGCATGTACAATAGAGAAGCCTAGATCCAAGCATTAGGGTTTGTAGGAGCACATAGGATGTTCTTATGGCTAAAACCCATCAGTGGTATCAGAGCCTTGATTGGTTTCTATTGTATTGATGCCTTGTATGTTTGTTCAGGTTGAAAAATCGAGTTTTGAGATCCCTGCCTGATGAACTCAGCGAGTACCATAGTGTACTCAGCGAGTAGGCCTCAACTCGGCGAGTTCGAGCGTCAGATGGAGCTAATTTTGGGATTACTTGTTGTTTTACTCATGGATACTTGCCTTATCTGTTTTAGATCATTAAAATCCGATTTTATACATATTTATGAGTATATCCTTGATTAAACAAAAGATAATTATCAATTGATTGGATAATAACTTCCTTATATGATAAAGTTTAATTATTTGTATTAACTGGGTAACTTACTTTGCAAGAAATTGAAATTAGGTCAAATATAGATAATGATAAAATAAATTGTTTAATTTATATTATTTGTTATTTGATCCTTGTGATATGAAAAGTTTCAATTTTTCCCCTTTAGGTTTTATAGTTTAAATTTGAACTCAAAAGTTTTGTTTTGAAATTTAAATAGTTGAAACCCTAATGTTTTGAAAAGGTTTCAAAACTTACCCTCAAGTTTTGGAATTTAGATTTTGATTAAAAGGTTTGATTTTGAAATATTTAAATTCTAAACCCTAATGTTTTGAAATGTTTCAAAACTTGCCCTCAAGTTTTGGAATTTAAAAGTTGATTAAAAGTTTAATTTAGGAATGTTAAATTCTAAAACCCTAGTATTGTTTTGAAAAGTTCAAATCACACCCTCATGGTTTTATTAATTAATTAAAGTGTATAATTAAAAGAGATTTAGTAAATCCATAAAGTTTTGGTGTACAATTTAATTAAATTAAAAGTATAATTATTAAATTAAACCACCTAGTATTTTAAAAGTGTAAAATACACCTTATACTATATATAACATTAAAAGTCTAACATTATATATATGTATAAGTAAAAGTCAGTCTTACTGTTAGTAGGCCTCATTCACGAAGCTGGTCTATAAGGGGTGTTTAAGGAAATTGCCTATAAAATGGCGATTGAATGGGTATCCACTCTTACCCACCGCACTCTTGACTAGTAGAGGGTCGTTAGCCGAATGGGTAGGATAGGACAGAAACCTTCCATTATAAGTATAATGAAGTATAAAAGTAACTAAATGCTTTCATAAAATTCCCAATCTTAGTTACTTTAGGCAAAAGTGAGTTGATGCAATTCCATGAAATTACACTTTGTGCCCTTGCGAAGACGTTAGTAGAGCGTGTGTGGTTAACCGGCACATTAAATGGTTCTAAGCAAAGGTAGCAAAGGGTGACTCAATGTTTGTCATAGTTCGGTGGAGTGTGTGTTGTTAACCGGCACATCAGATATGTGACTGTAACATGTGGGGGCACCACGTAGATTTGCATGGTTATTCACACCCGCTTTGTGATCCTCGGCATCCCAGTCATAAACTAGACCCGACCCGGCATGGTCCATTTGGGTTGCATGGCACCATGCAATTGGATAGACTAAATGAGAGGAATAACACTTGGAGATTATTAATATATTATAAGTTCTAATATATTAATAATATTATTTGATTAGTTTGATCAAAGAATTAATTTGGAATTAATTAAGTGATCAAAAGATAACTAATTAAATATATGGGTTGATTATGTAAATCATTCATATCTTGTATAGTGGGCTAAGAGGCTCCATGGATTATCAAGTTGGGTTCTACCCATACGATGCTCCATGGATGCTCCATGGGAGTTACAAACCCATGGGTCATGGAAATGAAGAGTCATGACACATTAGGGTTTACATGGTGTAACCCTAGATGTGTCAACACTATATAAGAGTCCCATTCTCCACCAAAATTGGTTACACATAAGAAATAAGAGGGCTAGGCCGATTTCAAGTAGTGTGTATTCTCTCAAAAGTCTTTCCAAGAGCATTTGGTGTTGTGTGAAGCATTTGAGGCATCACACTTGGGGTGCTAGGCTCACAAGATTTCAAGGAACATAAGCAACAACAAGATAAGTTATTCTATCTTTCATTCAAGTTAGAAATTATTCCCCATGTATGCTAGATAGGAATATAACCTTGGAATTCAACTTTGCATGATAATTAGACAAACATAGATCCAAGGTTATTAGGGTTGCATGTACACTTAGGAAGTGTTAGAATGCTCAAAACCCATCAGTGGTATTAGAGCCTAGGCTTGTTTGTTTGTTAGTTGTGCTTAAAAGTTGAAAAAAGTCGAAAAACTTGCTGTCTGCCTGATGAACTCGCCGAGTCCATGGGGAGACTCGCCGAGTTCACTTGTATCTTCAACCTACTCGACGATTAGGTTCATGCACTCGGCGAGTAGGAGCCACAGAGTGTAGATTTTCGACTTTAGTTGCTGGAAATGGACTAGAACCATTACCCTAAACTGTTTTGGTACTTGAAACTTGTTTTAGATGGTGTAATGTCTTTGCTATTCCATTTACAACAAATAGTTATGAAAATTACAAAGTTTTAAGTGTAGTTTTGATTCATGAAAGTGCTCATGTTCATGTTGTTGATCTTATGATGTTTAGATGATCATAGGAATTATTTGTAACCTATGTGGTAGTTTAATTATTGATCATAATGTGTTTTAATGGAGTCCCTAACTTGTCCTCAAGTTATGGAAAACCAAAAGTCACTTGAGTTAAAACCATTAAAAGAACACAAGAGTTAGAAAAATGAAGAGTCTTCATTTTATTACTCTAATAAACTCATAAGTTACAAGAAATGAAAAGTTTTGAAAGTTTACAAAACTTGCCCTCAAGTTTTGGAACAAGTAAAGTCATGTTAAAAACTTTAGTTCCAACCCTTAGAATTTTAAAAGTTAAAATTCAACCCTTATACTTATATTATTATGATTTAATAATTATATATATATATATATATATATATATATATATATATATATATATATATATATGTATAAGAACAAAGTCGTCTTACCGCTAGTATGCCTCATTCACGAAGCCGGTCTATAAGGTGGGTATAAGGTTGTTGCCTATAAAATGGCAACTTAATGGGTGTCCACTCTCACCCACCGCTTGCTTGACCGGTGGAGGGTCGTTAGCCGAACGGGTAAGACAAGGACTTATAAATTCTCATTAAAAGTATGATGAATATTATAAAGTAACTAAATGTTTTATCAAATTCCCAATCTTAGTTACTTTAGGAAAAATGTGAATAAGGTGCTAATCCATGAAATTACACTTTACACTTTGTTTAAGTCGTTGGTGGAGCGTGTGTGGTTAACCGACACACTAACTTGGACTTAACAAGGTAGGTAAAGGGTGACTTAAAGTTTATTATAGTATCGGTGGAGCGTGTGTGGTTTACCGGCACATCGATTGAGTGATAAACTTTAAGGGTACCAAGTAATTTGCATGGTTACTTCACACCTCGTTTTGTGATCCTCGGTATCCCAGTCACAAAACTTGGAGGGCACACTCGAGATTGAAACATGGCTTTGAAAAGTTCATTGAATCTCAAAGAATCTAGGAATTTCTAAGAACCAATCACAAACCTAATATTTAATATTTCGGTTTTCGTGGTGGAAATTGGTGAATCGTCATTCACCTACCTTTCAAATATGTTATAGCTTGGATTACGATATACCTCTTCTAAGTTATAATATATTGTGATTGGGTCCTAGCCTTAATATTACATTTGGGTGTTTTATTAAGGACTCTCTAAATATCTAAACTAATCTTGTCCTTTTCCTTCAGATGTCTTCAAACAATGCTCCTTCTGGCTCTAACCCTAATGTTTCCTTTACCCTTATGAACTTGTGTGGGAAAGTCACTTTTGATGGATCCAACTTCAATGAGTGGATCAAAAACATCAAGATGATTACCCGCTACGAGGACAAAGAATATGTCCTTGACAAGGAGCTTAAGGAGATTGATGAGACCACTGCAACTCCTCAGGAGATCGTTGACTTTCAGGCACATGAAAGGGATGCTACAAAAGTGGCATGCATCATGATGGCCACGATGACAGCAGAACTCCAAAAGTCTTATGAGGATTTCTACCCTTATGAAATGCACCAAGATCTGATGGAAAGATACCATCAAAGTGCACGACAAGAGAGGTATGAAATCATCTGCTCCATGATACAACCATGATGAAGGACGGGGAATCTGTCACGAGCCACATGTAGAAAATGCAAAGGTATGTGGATCGATTGCTGAAGCTTAATGTGAACTTCCCTGAGGAGCTTGCAATAGATATCATTTTGCACTCCTTACCATCGTGCTATGATCAATTCCGCATGACATATCACATGAATAAGGAAGAGGTCACACTCAGCAAACTTCAGGGATTTCTCAAGACCGCAGAAACAGGTCTTAAGGTGAAGTCGGTTGTTAACACTCCTACTCCAAATTCTACTCCGGTTTTGGCAATCGGGAAAAGTCGAGGGAAGAAGAGAAAGAGCTCTTCTAAGGGTACCAAGGCTCGGACCCTTGATGGATCTTCTTCAAGTGCAACCAAGAAAGGTTTCGTCACTCCTTCTTCTGACCCAAAAGAGGCTGAATGCTTCTATTGCCATGAAAAATCACATTGGAAGCGGAACTGCCCAAAATACCAGCAAGATGTGAAGGATGGGAAAGTTAAACCCAACCATGCAGGTATTTACACTATCATTTCTAATAAATCACCCCATTCTAAATCTTGGGTCCTTGATATCAGTTGTGGTATTCATATTTGTTGTGACTTGCAGGGACTAAGAAGAAGTGAGAATGTGGAGCAAGGAAGAATAAACTTGATCATGGGGAATAGGAAAGCTTTACCTGTCACCAAGATTGGAGTTTATACTTTATCGCTAAGTAGTGGGTTTAGTTTAGATTTGAATAAGTGTTGTTATTCGCCAGAAATGGCAAGAAATATTATTTCCTTTCATGCATTGTATAAACAAGGTTTCACCTTTTCATTTGACAATGAAGTTGGTTCGATTAATCCTTTCTTTAATAATGTTCTTTATTTTAAAGCATTATCTTGTTATGGCGTGTATGAAACAGTATCTGTGGTTGATAACTTAGGAAGTAATGTATTGTGTATTGATTCTGTTAATAATAATAACTTGGATAAAGCGTCATTATGGCATTTTCGTCTTGGACATATAAGCAAGAAACGCATAGGCCAACTCCAAAAGGATGGAGTCTTGGAGTCATTTGACCTAAAGTCAGATGATAGTTGTGAATCATGCTTACTTGGAAAAATGACAAAGTCACCCTTCACAGGCTCGTGTGAGAGGGGTGAAGGTTTTTTGGACCTTGTACACACGGATGTGTGTGGACCATTTAAACATGCCACAAGGGATGCTAATCATTATTATTTGACTTTTACTGATGATTACAGTAGATATGGATATGTCTACTTGATCAAGCATAAGTCAGAGACTTTCGAAAGGTTTAAGGAATTTAAATAGGAAGTCGAGAATCAATTGGGCAGGAGCATTAAGATGCTTCGATTTGATCGTGGTGGTGAGTATCTTAGTTCAGAGTTCCTTGACTATCTAAGGGAATGTGGGATAGTCTCACAATTGACACCTCCCAGGACACCCCAGTTGAATGGTTTGGCTGAGAGGCGTAATCGAACCTTGTTGGATATGGTTCGTTCCATGATGAGTCGAGCTTCGCTACCAATCTCATTTTGGGGGTATGCCTTAGAGATTGCCGCCGATATCCTTAATCTAGTCCCTACAAAGAAAGTTGCCAAAACTCCTCACGAGATGTGGACTGGTAAAGTACCCAAACTAGACCACATCAAGATTTGGGGTTACGAGGCTTTCGTGAGATGCGAGACTCATGATAAGCTCGAACCCCGAAGCGAAAGGTGTATTTTCATCGGCTACCCACAATAATCCTTTGGTTACCTCTTCTACAGACCTAGTGAAAATGTGGTTTTTGTAGCTAGGAGGGCTTTCTTTAGAGAGAGAGAGAGTTCATAAGCCAAGGAAACAGTGGGAGGCAAGTTGATCTTGAAGAAATTCAAGAGTCAAGCGGTGAAGGAACTTCAAACCCTAGCACTCAACTTGAGGAGGAAACTGTTGGGTTTTGAGCATTCTAACACTCCTAAGTGTACATGCAACCCTAAATACCTTGGATCTATGTTTTCTCTATTATACATACAAATAAGAACTTCCAAGGTATTATCCTAATCTAGCATACAAACACAATGACTATAGCAAGATAGAATACATACCTCTTTGGAGAAGAAAGTCTTCATGAAGCTTGAGTGTCTAGTGCCCCAAGTGTGACACCTCAAATGGAATCACAATCATCAAAACACTTGGAATGACTTGAGAGAATTCTACACTCATCAAAATCGGCTAGCCCTCTCTAGAATCATACTAGTGTGATTCTAGTTGCCAATTTTGTCAAGAATAAGATCTTTATATAGTGTTACAATTAGGGCAAACCCTAATTGTCATGACTTTCCATTTCCTTGGATCCATGGGTACAAATACACCATGGAGCATCCATGGACCATCCTATGGGTTTTAGCCCAACTTGATTATCCATGGAGCATTAGCCCACTATACAAGTATGGATGATTTACACAATCAACCCATATATTTAATTAGTCTTCTTTTGATCACTTAATTAATCCTAGATTAATTCTTGATCAATACTAATTAAATAATCTCATTATTCTTATTATTAATATACTAGAACTTATAATATATTAATAACCATAAGTGTCTTATTTCTCTCATCCAAGTGCATGATGGTATGCAACCCAAATGGACCATGCCGGGTCGGGTCAAGTCTTACCAATTATAGTTATGGACTTAGACATTAATCCAACAGTCTCCCACTTGGATAAGTCTAAAACTATTATTGCGTATGACTTCAGGAACCAACCGGCAATCGTAGCTCTCAAAAAGCTTCTGTCGAACTCTGACCTTGTAGATGAACTCTGACCTTTGTCAGTGACTTGTCCATTAGATAAGGGATCATATATTCCTCCATTCTAGATATCATATGGACTGAGACATGGATTATAATCATTCTCACTGTCCATTTGTTGTTTCCTGATTTCCAATTTATGACGACTGACTAATTGAACAAATCAAATCAGTCCTGGCCCGGCCGAGCACTTCCATTTGTCATCATCAAATCATCGAGGGGCCCACAGATATCACTTTTATCCCGAAGGTAAAAGGAACGGATAAACTTCGACTCATATGGCTTGTTCTACTACTTGTTGAATCATACACAAAAGCACGTTTTATAGCACCGAGTTACCAAATGCGGTTTCGTGCAATCAATGTACTATCAACTCATAGTAACAACTCATATCTCTAGGTTTGAAGAATATAAGATATTATCGTCTCATGATCACTCGTGATAAAATCCATGAAGTGATTCCAATGAGCGCGGGTTGAATCCAATACTCAGAACTTATGAGCACTCATGATTGTTGTAGCCTTGTCCAACACCTTAGACCTCTACAACCCATCATGACAGTCTTAATTCATATCTACTTCCAAAATATGACCGACTGTGGATGGTTTGAATAACTTAGTCATTCTGGAAGAATAACCCAGTTTATTCGGGAAGTCAAAACATGCAAAATGAAACACAATAATAATTGAATCCAATATGGTATCAACCCTTTGAACATAAATAAAACACCTTTTATTTATCACCATATGATTACACATTATTCATTGTATACTGTTTCAGCTATCAACTTTATTCTTGAATTTAAAACAATAGTTGTCCCATGCTCCAAGCATGTACACTATGTTTTTTTCAAAACACTAGTCATGCCACACACTAAGTATGCATACTATGTTTGTCTATGATCTTTACTTTGTGAACTAGATCAATTGAACATAACTTCAATGATTCTCTTTTCACACTCCCAAATCCTTACCGCAAATGCAAGAATTCCAAATTCATGCCATTTACTGAAATCTGTTAGATTCTAAACTTATATGCATTGATCCTCTCGTAATGATTATGCACAAAGTCATAAAGACTTGGCAACAATCATTACAGAGTATTCCAAAGGAGATCAACTCCTTGGAAATATCCTTCTTGCATTAAGTTTCCTTAATCTTACACAGATTGAAAATTCTAACTTTGAAACATTTCCAGATTCCATTTTGACTATCACTTCTGAACAAGAGTTGCCTCCTTACAGATTATGTCAATATGGTCCTTCTAGAATTATCACTATACTTCCAACTGTCCTTGAGCAACCAATCTTTGGTAAACCTTAGATTGTCCTCGACAATTGTTTAATCCTTTTAGTCATATCCAGTTCTAAACCTTTTCCCTTCTTAATGCCCCAGACATTTTGAAAATTTTAGAACGGATGATTATAGCACATGTAATCGATCCTATATCCGAAGCATATGGGACACGATTCATGATGTCTCACATAAAGACTAAACTAGTCTTTTGCTATAATATGTCCATTTCAATTTGCCAAGTTCTCATAATTCAGATTATGAAAAGGGATGCCGTAATCATAATCGAATTTTAGAACGCAAATAATGGACTCATATACATAATTTCCTTATGTTGAGCCATTCCAACATGAAATTCATATATATTTCCTTGACTAAATGATTAAAACCTCACGATCTAAGCTTATAGATTTGAGATGAAGTATAATTTCCTCTCCCTTAATTATAGCAAAACAACTTTTTCCCAATTGAAACTTTTGTTTTCTATAATTAACATTGCTAGCTTGCAATACTTAACATAATTATCATGCTCCCACTAACATGATGATTATTAGCATAACTCTTATGCTCCCACTAGCTTTGACATGTACTCAGAAACCAGCTGGACTTCTAGAAATCAATACTTCATTGACTTTCTTACCAAAGTTCAGATTTCTGATACTAGATTGTTTTTGATAAGACTTTATCAAAATCATACACCTTCCCTTAGATGGCACACTTGTGAGTCTAAACAGTTATGAAGAGGTATGCCGTAATCATAATGGTTAGACCTTTTTGCCACTTCTCACAAGTCCATATTAGTGTGCCGGTTAACCACACGCGCTCCACTAACGACTTTGAGAATGCAAATATCACAATTGCTATCTAGCTAAAATCTACTTAGTGAAAGTGTTTCCTCACCATCATTTTCATGAATCGGAGAGAAACCTTATGACACATAGATTTACTGGTGTATTTGTTCTTATCCATGTGAATGGTCAAAATCATAGTCACAAGACAAGGATAATGACAAACCCAAACTCATATGGACTGAACTCAATCTTAATTCCTTGCCACCTGGCAGCTCAAGGGCCTGCCATTGCTTCCAAGTTGTTGTGCAACACATTGAGAACTCTAAGAGCTCATATGCAAAGCCAACCTTAACTAGAATGGGCACAGAATATGTCAACACGATAGGTTATAAACCTTAAGTCGTGTGCTAGAGAAGAACTTATGGTTTTATTCTTGATTAGTTCTTGAGACTTTCAAGACCTTTAAGACTCCCACTGTCCTCTTGACCTATAAGACTCCCTTGTCAAACATCCAAGAGATAGTGCAGATTCTAATCAAGAAAAACACTTTACCCAATTGGCCTAAGTTGGTCTTTGTTTTATCCAAAACAACACAACTTACCAATTTCAAATGTACAAGAGTAGAAAACTTTTACTCTTACATTTGACAAGTGTTTTAAACCTTCTTTAAGACATGTCACCCAAGTTACAATCTTTGAGTATGACTCTAAGACTTGTATTGGAACGAAGTATGACTCATCTTCTTGATTTAACCATTTCAACAATTCAAGGTCCCTCTTCTTAGTCATAAGAATGCACTAAGATTTCCTTAGAGAACTAATTGTGATATGGTTTCTTAATCATTTAGATGATCACAAAAGCTGATACTAAAGTACTCTCCCATCTTTTCAGATTTGAGAAACTTTTATCCTTCTGCCTAAATTGATTCTTCTTATTCGCTCTGCCATACATTGGAACCTTTTCCAATGTCTCAGAGTTACACTTAAGCTTGTAAGTATAATCATATTTACTGAGCTTTAGTAAACTATGACGAATAGTCTTATCAAACTTTTTGTGGTGGACTTGACCAGTGCACAAGAATGTGTACTCGATCCCTTAGTCCTTTACTTGATTCACACATCCATGTGAACAAGTAATTAGTCTTAATTTTCCAAAACTTGAAAGTTCTCATTCATCATGCTATACAACTTGCATGATTCCAAGTTCCGGTCCAATTGAACCTTGGATGATGAGAATCTTTCCTTATTTGGTAAATTTAGACATTACCACAAATGAAAGAATCAATTTCATATTTCCACTCTTGCTCTTAACGGAATTATATAAGCAACAATTTTTCCTCAAATGCCATCGTAAGGATATTTTAAAATAAATAAAATCAAAATTTTCCTTTTATTTTAAAACTTTGCGGAAAAACTTATCCTTACAATCCATATAAAAACTTGTTGTTATCTATTCCTAGGCAATATCTCATAACTCCTAAGAAGTAGCTCAAGAATCTGATTTTTCAAACTATGCGATAGAAATCCATCTACGCGATCAGATTCAGCATATTCTTTCTTTAAGTTTCTTCACTTTTTTTCCTTTGATTCTTAAAACATCTCCATGTGACCCAGTCACATCATGTATCAAGAATCTCAGAATAGAAACTTAACAGAGTTAGATAGTGGAATTTACCTGAAGTAGAGTCAAACTTATTGACTTTAACATCCTTAGGTAAATTTGGCAGCTTCGCAACCAATGCCCTTTCTTTGGCAATACAAACATATGGACCCTTTGATAATGGTACACAGGACTATCACAGACTTAGTTTTTCTCTTTACCATTTGGTCAACCGAGTTGACTATAGCCGATCCCTTTCCATTGGGAAGAGAATGCTTTACTGGATATCCAATGTCATCATTGTCAATGTCCATAAAGTTTTAGGAAGTTGATCTTAGCAAATAGATAAGATCATTAAGGGTCCTGTCATAGTCTGTTTCATAGGTGTTCCAAAAGAACTCACTATGTGACTTAGAAAGTAGTTGAACCACCAACTTTCTCAAGACTTTGACACCCAACTCTCCCGGCTTGTCAATATGTGACTACATCTCCAAGATGTGCTCACACCTAGACCTTGCCTTGCCAATAGGGCTTGAGTGACCTTAAACTTTTCAAGAACTTGTGGGTTAGGGAGAATAATTGGAGGAGGAGAAAGAAGTATGATATCCATGGGACATCATCTTCATTAGGAAACCTTGTTTCAAGAGATTTGGGAAGATCATAAGTGTCTAAACCAGACATCTTTTGGGAGATATTCAAGATAGTTGATCTTAAGTCCTTAATATGACACCCAATATGAAATATTAAGGCTAGGACCCAACAAACTATTTTATAACTTAGAAGAGGTATGCCGTAATCCAAGCTATAAAATATTTGAAGGTAGGTGAATGACGATTCACCAATTTCCACCAAGATAAACGAAATGAATTATTACGTTTTAATTGGTTTTGAAACTCCTAGATCTTTGAGATTCATTGAACTGTTCAATGGCATGTTTCAATCTCGAGTGTGCCCTTCAGGTTTTGTGACTGGGATGCCGAGGATCACAAAACAAGGTGTGAAGTAACCATGCAAATCACTTGGTACCCTTAATAAATTACCCCTCAATCGATGTGCCGGTTAACCACACACGCTTCATCGATACTATGATAAATATTAAGTCACCCTTTACCTACCTTGTTAAGTCCAAGTTAGTGTGCCGGTTAACCACACACGCTCCACTAACGACTTAGACAAAGTGTAAAGTGTAATTTCATGGGTTAGCACCTTATTCACATTTTTCCTAAGTAACTAAGATTGGGTATTATTAAGAGTTTAGTTACTTAGTATTATCATTAAATACTTTTAATGAAGGGAGAATTCTAGTCCTGTCAAACCCGTTCGGCTAACGACCCTCCACCAGTCAAGCAAGCGGTGGGTGAGAGTGGACACCCATTAAGTTGCCATTTTATAGGCAACAACCTTATACCCACCTTATAGACCGGCTTCGTGAATGAGGCGTACTAGTGGTAAGACTGACTTTACTCTTATACATATATATATTATTAACTTATAATATTATAAAGTATAAGGGTTGAATTTTAACTTTTAAAATTCTAAGGGCTAACATGGAATTAAAGTATTCATAGTTGAAAACTTTTCAAATTCCAAAACTTGAGGGCAAGTTTTGAAACTATTCAAAACTAATTAATTTCCATAACTTAAGTGTTTAAAGTAGTTTTAATCCAAAAACTCTTCAAGTTCCATAACTTGAGGACAAGTTATGGAAGACTTTAAACTAATAAAAGAACTAACTTTTTGTTTATTTTATAACTTATGGATTTAATTATGGTTACATATTTTTTCTTTAATGAAGTGACTCTTGAACTTCCATAACTTGAGGACAAGTTATGGAGTCATAAAAAGTTATTCAATGACACAAGACTCTTCATTTTGTAACCATTGCCAACTATTATGAGTTTTATGAGTCTTTAATGTGACTCTTCATGTAACTTGAGGACAAGTTACACAAACACATTTTATACTCAACTCTTAGATTAAAATGGATTGAAAACAACTATTTCACTCAACATTTCTATTAATCTAAGCGACTCATAAGAACAAGATAATTCAAATCAAACTTTTTCATGTAATTAGTCTAAACCTTAAACTAATACAAAACATGAATCTATTGACAATTATCTTTGAAAATGGATTAGCATGAACATTACCACATCAAAAACAAGTTTATAAGTTCAAAAACAACTTAGGGTAATGTTCCTAGTCCATTTCTAGCCAAAAAACTCGAAAATATGCTGTCTGGGGGTCCAACTCGTCGAGTGCATGAACAAACTCGGCGAGTTGGATCGAATTGATCACTTTTAAGGCATGGACTCGTCGAGTCTCCTGATGGACTCGCCGAGTCTGATGGCCAGACAGCACCAGATTCGTTTTTTCAGCTTCTATTGCAGGTATAACAAGAAAACAAGCCTAGGCTCTGATACCACTGTAGGGTTTTGAGCATTCTAACACTCCTAAGTGTACATGCAACCCTAAATACCTTGGATCTATGTTTTCTCTATTATACATACAAATAAGAACTTCCAAGGTATTATCCTAATCTAGCATACAAACACAATGACTATAGCAAGATAGAATACATACCTCTTTGGAGAAGAAAGTCTTCATGAAGCTTGAGTGTCTAGTGCCCCAAGTGTGACACCTCAAATGGAATCACAATCATCAAAACACTTGGAATGACTTGAGAGAATTCTACACTCATCAAAATCGGCTAGCCCTCTCTAGAATCATACTAGTGTGATTCTAGTTGCCAATTTTGTCAAGAATAAGATCTTTATATAGTGTTACAATTAGGGCAAACCCTAATTGTCATGACTTTCCATTTCCTTGGATCCATGGGTACAAATACACCATGGAGCATCCATGGACCATCCTATGGGTTTTAGCCCAACTTGATTATCCATGGAGCATTAGCCCACTATACAAGTATGGATGATTTACACAATCAACCCATATATTTAATTAGTCTTCTTTTGATCACTTAATTAATCCTAGATTAATTCTTGATCAATACTAATTAAATAATCTCATTATTCTTATTATTAATATACTAGAACTTATAATATATTAATAACCATAAGTGTCTTATTTCTCTCATCCAAGTGCATGATGGTATGCAACCCAAATGGACCATGCCGGGTCGGGTCAAGTCTTACCAATTATAGTTATGGACTTAGACATTAATCCAACAGAAACTCCTGTTGAGCCAATTGACAAGTCTGTACCTATGAGGCGGTCCACAAGGGTTAGGAGTGCTCTTGAGCATTACTATGGATTCCATATTACTGCAGAAGGGGATACACTTATCAGTGATGAGACACTGATAGGTCTGGATGAACTTAGCAGTTACGCGGAAGCCATGGCAGACCCTGAGTCAGCCAAGTGGAAAGAGGCAATGGACAGTGAAATACAGTCCATGTATGACAATCAAGTTTGGAACTTGGTTGAGAATGTACCAGGTCGTAAGACAGTAGGGTGCAAATGGGTCTTCAAGAAGAAGACCGACATGGATGGTAAAGTACACACTTATAAGGCTAGACTGGTTGCAAAGGGCTTCTCTCAAATTCCTGGAGTGGACTATGATGAGACCTTTTCTCCAGTAGCCAAGATTAAGTCTATTCGGGTTCTGTTGGCCATAGCTGCATTTCATGACTATGAAATATGGCAAATGGATGTCAAAACCGCTTTCCTTAATGGAAAGTTGGTTGAAGATGTTTACATGAGTCAGCCAGAGGGTTTTGTCAGCAACAAGTACCCTAATAGAGTGTGTAAGCTTGAGAAATCCATTTATGGATTGAATCAAGCACCTCGCAGATGGAATCTTTGCTTTGATGAAAAGGTCAAGGAATTTGGCTTTTCCAGGAGTGAAGATGAGTCTTGTGTGTATGTCAAGGCTAGTGGGAGTATAGTTAGCGTTTTTGTATTGTATGTGGATGACATACTACTCATAGGAAATGACATCCCAACTCTATAGGAAGTTAAGTCCTAGCTTGGGAAGTGTTTCTCTATGAAGGACCTAGGAGAAGCTGCCTATATTCTAGGGATAAGGATCTTGAGAGATCGAAGTAAAAGACTAATTGGACTTAGTCAGAGTACCTACTTGGATAAGGTGCTGAAGAGATTCAGCATGCAGGACTCCAAGAAAGGAGAGTTACCCATCCAGAGTAACACCAGATTGAGTAAGACACAAAGCCCTAGCACTGAGGCTGAGATAGCAGAAATGAGTCGAATACCTTATGCTTCGGCAGTAGGATCGATCATGTATGCTATGACGTGTAGTCGACCTGATGTAGCCTTTGCCCTGAGTATGGTTAGCAGGTATCAGGCGAACCCTGGCAAGGCACACTGAACTGCGGTAAAGAATATCCTCAAGTACCTACGGAGGACTAAGGACTGGGTCATTACCCTCGGTGGGAGTGATGACTTGAGAGTTGTAGGGTATAGTGATGCTAGCTTCCAGACTGATAGGGATAATTTCCGCTCTCAGTCGGGCTGGGTCTTTACCCTAAATGGAGGAGCAATTTCTTGGAAGAGTTCCAAGCAAGAGACAGTGGCTGATTCAACTTGTGAATCAGAGTATATTGCAGCTAGCGAGGCGGCAAAGGAGGCCCTTTTATGCTTGTTATTGTAACAGTTCAAATTTTCAAATAAATTTTTCAATTAAAAACAAAACATTATTATTCGACAAAAGGGATTGTCCCAAGTTTATTTCAAAAATACAAATAATAAATCTCCAGGATCTTCAACAGTGGCAGTATGTACGTGTCACGCCGGCGCCTTTCCACGGTCATCACTAGTACCTGAAACACATGAACACAGCTAGTAAGCATAAATGCTTAGTGAGTTCCCCAGTACACGACTTACCCACATACGCCTTCCGGCCCAGACCTTTCGGTCCACATAACGTTGCCTTCCGGCCCGTAATATAATCGCCTTCCGGCCCATAATATGTATATCGCCTTCCGGCCCGTATTAGATTGCCTTCCGGCCCATAGTATTTTGCCTTCCGGCCCACGATAGTATAAAACATAACACATATAGCATAATACACATAACACATAAATCATACATCATACCGTCCTTTCTATCACATAGAGTCTCGCCTTCCGGCCCGTATAAGCATACATCACATATAAGCACACATCACATATAAAGCATCTACTCCTCTATACATAGCATGAATATAACACATACGACCTTCCGGTCTCACAATCAAACCCATCCGGGTGAAGTATAGTGAGAAGACTCACCTCGTAGTTTGCAAGCTATAAACTCTTCGGGCTACTCGCACACGATCCGCTAATCCGCAGGTTCCCTATAATACCACATCCTTTGTTAATGATCTTATCAAACAAGACCACTGACCCTACTAAGTTATATACAGATCAACGGTCAACCTTGACCGGACTCGTCGAGTCCAAAGGGTAACTCGACGAGTATAGACACCCGGACACCACTCGCCGAGTCTGAAGAACGACTCGACGAGTTCCTGTAGATCTTCAAGCTACTCGCCGAGTCTGAAGAACAACTCGGCGAGTCCTAGTGAACCTTCAAGCTACTCGCCGAGTCTGATCATCGGACTCGGCGAGTCCTCACCATGCAGTCAATCCGCTGCCTCCTGTACTTCGCATGATTTCGAAATACATAGGTGTGGGGCTTCCTGGACTTTCACATATACTAATACAGGGGTTTTAACACTTATAACTGTTGGGTTTTGAGCAATCTAACACTTCCTAAGTGTGCATGCAACCCTAATAAACCTTGGATCTATGTTTGTCTAAATACATGCAAAATAATAATTTTCCAAGGTTTATAACCTATCTAACATGGCATGGGGAACATTTCAACATAAAAGAGTTAGAAGAGATTACATACCTTTTGTTGTGTTGGGTTCTTAGGAGTTTGAGGGCCAAGCACCAATAGTGTGAATGCCTCAAATGGAATCACAAACACCACAAACTCTTGGAAAACTTTGAGAGAGTATACACACTCTTGTATTTTCGGCCACACACATGCACACACACACTAGAACACTAGCTTTCTCTTAGGCTATCTTAGGCTATCTTTCATGCTCCATAAGCATGCTTATATAGTATGCATGGTTAGGGTGAAACCCTAATAACCCATGTCTTTTCCTATTCCAAGGATCCATGGGTTAAAAGCTCCATGGATCATCCATGGACTTCCACATAAGCCTAGCCCATTAACAAATGAGTATTAGCCCACACTATATAAAACAAATAGCCCATAATTTAATTAGTATTCCTTTTAATCTCTAAATTAATCCATAATTAATTTAAGACTAAAACTAATTAAATAACGTAACTTCATATTAATATATTATAACTCATAATATATTAATAAACATATGTGTATAACTCTCATAAAATTATCCATAATAGTTTGGATGAGATGCAACCCAAATGGACCATGCCGGTCGGGTCAAGTATATACCAAATAAGTTATGGACTTAGACACCTTATCCAACAGACTCCCACTTGGATAAGTCTAATAACTATATTTGCCTATAACTTCAGGAACCAACCAACAATCGTAGCTCTCGAAAACTCCCTCGAACAATGAAGACTCTGTCGAACTATGAAGCGCCATTTTAGATAAGTGATCACATAATCCTCTGTTCTCATGATATCAGCCGGACAAACACATGGAACTATGTCTTGCTTATTGTCTAGCAGTTGTTTCTCGATTATCCGATTTGTTTGACGAAGAACTTCACTGAACACATCGGTTTAGTTCTGACCAGGCCTGGTATATGGGTCAACACAAAATCATCGAGGGGCCCCGATATCGCTTCTATTTCTAGAAGGAACAGATAAACTTCGACTGATATGCTTGTTCTACTACTTATTGAATTGTACACAAAGGCACGTTTTATAACATCAAGTTACTGATGCGTTTACGTGCAATCAATGCACAACCAACTCATAGGTAACAACTCATATCTCTAGGTTTAAAGATTTATATGATGTTATCGTCTCACGATCACTCGAGATAAATTCCATGAAGTGATACAAGTGAGCGTGGGTTTATACCAATACTCATAACTTATGAGTACTCATGAATGTTGCAGCAACCATTGCCATGCCTAAACACCTTCAAGGCATCTACAAACCCAATTCATGACAATCTTGATTCATACCTACTTCCGACGTATGATCGATTGTGGAGGTTTGAACAAATTAATTATTCTGGAAGTCAAAACATGCAAAACTGAAACAATAGTAAATAATTGACAATGATAGTAACACTTTACTCATAAATAAATCACAAATTTTATTCATCATCAAACGTCGATTACATTTTACAAGTTTCAGGAAAACTATCTAATCTGTAAAACTAATATCGTCCCTCAGCCCGATGCGTCTCGCATGCTGAAAATGCTTAACCCTCGTCAGTCCCTTCGTAAGGGGATCTGCAGGATTCTCATCTGACGATATCCTCCTTGTCACAAGGAGTCCTTCTTCAATCTTGTGCCTTATGAAGTGATATTTTCTGTCAATGTGTCGGGATCTGCCATGATCTCTTGGTTCCTTGGCTAAGATAACCGCAGCATTGTTGTCACAGAAAATCTCTATAGGTTCCTTAATAGCTGGTACAACTCCAAGGTCTCCGATGAAGTTCTTTAGCCATATCGCCTCCTTCGCTGCTTCACTCGCTGCTATATACTCTGATTCACAAGTCGAATCAGCCACCGTCTCCTGCTTGGAACTCTTCCAAGAAATTGCCCCTCCATTTAAGGTAAAGATCCAGCCCGACTGAGAGCGGAAATTATCCCTATCAGTCTGAAAACCAGCATCACTATACCCTAATATTCTCAAGTCATCACTGCCACCAAGGGTAAGGACCCAATCCTTAGTCCTCCGCAGGTACTTGAGAATGTTCTTTACCGCGGTCCAATGAGCCTTGCCAGGGTTCCCCTGATACCTGCTGACCATGCTCAAAGCAAATGCCACATCAGGACGGGTACAAGTCATCGCATACATGATCGAGCCAACTGCGGAAGCATATGGTAATTGGCTCATCTCAGCTATCTCAGCCTCTGTACTCGGACTCTGAGTCTTACTCAGTTTGGTATTGCTTTGGATCGGTAAATCTCCTTTCTTGGAATTCTCCATGTTGAACCTTTTCAACACCTTATCCAAGTAGATACTCTGACTAAGTCCAATTAGTCTTCTACTCCTTTCTCTTAATATCCTTATCCCTAGGATATAGGTAGCCTCCCCTAGGTCCTTCATAGCAAAGCACTTCCCAAGCCAGGACTTAACCTCCTGCAAGGTTGGGATGTCATTTCCTATGAGTAGTATGTCATCCACATACAGTACCAAGAAGCTAACTATACTCCCACTAGCTCTGACATACACGCAAGACTCATCTTCGCTTCTCAAGAAGCCAAACTCTTTTACCTTCTCATCAAAACAAAGATTCCAGCTACGAGATGCTTGTTTTAATCCATAAATGGATTTCTTAAGCTTGCATACTCTATTAGGGTACTCTGCATTGACAAAACCCTCTGGCTGATTCATGTACACATCCTCAGCCAACTTTCCATTAAGGAAAGCGGTTTTGACATCCATTTGCCATATTTCATAATCATGAAATGCTGCAATGGCTAACATAACCCTAATAGACTTAATCTTGGCCACCGGCGAGAAGGTTTCATCATAATCAATACCTTGAGTTTGAGTAAAACCCTTCGCAACCAGTCGAGCCTTATAAGTATGCACTTTTCCTTCCATGTCGGTCTTCTTTTTGAAGATCCATTTGCACCCGACTGTTTTACGGCCTGGTACATTGTCAACCAAGTTCCAAACTTGATTGTCATACATGGACTGTATCTCGCTGTCCATAGCCTCCTTCCATTTAGCAGACTCCGGACCTGCCATGGCTTCCTTAACACTGCTAGGTTCATCCAAATTTACTAGTGTACTATCACTAATAAACGTATCACCTTCCGTAGTAATATGAAAACCATAATAAAACGAAGGTGTGTTCCTAACCCGTGTGGAACGTCTCGGAGGTACAGACTCGTCAGCTGGATCAACAGGAGTTTCTTCCTCAGGTTGATTGCTAGTGTCTGAGGTTCCTTCACCAATTGATTCTTGAATTTCTTCAAGATCAATCTGCCTCCCACTGTCTCCTTGGCTTATAAATTCTTTCTCGCGAAAGATCCCTCTTCGTGCTACAAAGACCACATTCTCACTGGGTCTGTAGAAAAGGTAACCGAAGGATTTCTGTGGGTAGCCGATGAAAATACACCTTTCACTTCGGGGTTCAAGCTTATCATGAGTTTCACGCCTCACGAAGGCTTCGCAACCCCAAATTTTGATGTGGTCCAAATTGGGAACCTTCCCAGTCCACATTTCATGAGGTGTTTTGGTAACCTTCTTTGTAGGGACTAGATTAAGGATATGGGCGGCAGTCTCTAAGGCATACCCCCAAAAAGAGATTGGTAACGAAACTCGACTCATCATAGAGCGAACCATGTCCAACAAGGTACGATTACGCCTCTCAGCTACACCATTCAGCTGTGGTGTCCTGGGAGGAGTCAATTGTGAGACAATCCCACACTCCTTAAGATAGTCAAGGAACTCGGTACTAAGATACTCACCACCTCGATCGGATCGAAGCATCTTAATGTTCCTGCCCAATTGATTTTCTACTTCCTGTTTGAATTCCTTAAACCTTTCAAAGGTTTCGGACTTGTGTTTGATCAAGTAGACATACCCATATCTACTATAATCATCAATAAAAGTCACATAATACCGATTAGCGTCCCTTGTGGCGGTTTTGAATGGCCCACATACATCAGTATGTATTAGGTCCAACAAACCTTCACCCCTCTCACAAGTTCCAGTGAAGGGTGATTTTGTCATTTTTCCAAGTAGACAAGATTCACAACTATCATCTGATTTGAGGTCAAATGATTCCAAGACTCCACTCTTTTGGAGTTGGTCTATGCGTTTCTTGTTTACATGTCCAAGACGACAATGCCACAATGATGCTTTATCTAGGCTAGTAGAAGAATCAATATACAACACATTATTTCCTAAGTTGTCTACAATCGACACAGTTTCATACACGCCATCACAAGGTAATGCTTTAAAATAAAATACTTTATTAAAGAAAGCATTAATACCACCACATTCATTATCAAACGAAAAGGTAAAACCTTGTTTGTACAAAGCATGAAAAGAAATAATATTCCTCGCCATTTCAGACGAGTATACACATTTATTCAAATCTAATTTTAACCCATTATTAAGCAACAAAGTATAAACTCCAATCTTGGAAACAGGCGAAGCCTTCCTATTCCCCATGATTAAGTTTATCTTCCCGTGCTCCACATCCTCACTTCTTCTTAGGCCCTGCAAATCAGAACATATGTGAATACCACATCCTGTATCAAGCACCCAAGAGTTAGAATATGTTGAGTAATTAGACAATATAGTGTAAATACCTGCATAGGTGGGTTTCACTTTCCCATCCTTTAGATCCTGCAAGTACTTAGGGCAGTTTCGCTTCCAGTGTGCCTTTTCATGGCAATAAAAGCATTCAGCATCCTTTGGAATGGCAGAAGGAGTGACAGAACCGTTCTTAGTCTTGGATGAGGAGCCTTCAAGAGACTTTCCCTTGGTACCCTTCGAAGGGTGCTTCCTCTTTTTCCCTTTGCCTTGCCCAATAGCTAAAACAGGGGTAGAAGTTGGAGTAGGAGTAGTAGAGGTAACAACCGCTTTACCCTTAAGACCGGTTTCAGCGGTCTTCAAGAGTCCTTGAAGCTTGCTGAGGGTAACTTCCTCCTTGTTCATATGATATGTCATTCGAAAATGATCATAACAAGAAGGCAAGGAGTGCAAAATGATGTCAATTGCTAACTCCTCGGGGATGTTAACATTCAGCTTCAGCAAACGGTCCACATACCTTTGCATCTTTTGCATGTGGCCCGTGACGGATTCACCGTCCTTCATGCGGGTAGTTATTATGGAGGAGATTATTTCAGACCGCTCCTGACGAGCACTCTGATGGTACCTTTCCATCAAGTCTTGGTGCATCTCAAAAGGGTAGAAATCTTCATATGACTTTTGGAGCTCGGCTGTCATCGTGGCCATCATGATACATGCCACCTTAGTAGCATCTCTCTCATGAGTCCTGAATTCAGCAATCTCCTCAGGAGTAGCAGTAGACTCATCAAGTTCTTTTAACTCCTTATCGAGGACATATTCCTTGTCCTCGTAACGAGTAACCATCCTGATGTTCCTAATCCAATCCATGAAGTTGGAACCATCAAAGATGACCCTCCCACAAAGATTCATGAGAGAGAAAGAACCAGTTGGGTTAGAGCCTGAAGCATTAGTGTTGAAAGACATCTGAAAGAAGAAAGTAAGTTTAGATTAGATATTTAGGATCCTTAATAAGACACCCAAATGTAATATTAAGGCTAGGATCCAATCACAATATATTACACTTAGAAGAGGGATGCCGTAATCTAAGTAATAATATATTTGAAAGGTAGGCGAATGACGATTCACCAATTTCCACCATGAAAACGAAATGATTAATTAGGTTTAATTGGATTTGAAATTCCTAGATTCTTTTGAGATTCGTTGAACTTTTCAATGGCATGTTTCAATCTCGATTGTGCCCTTCAAGTTTTGTGACTGGGATGCCGAGGATCACAAAACAAGGTGTGAATAACCATGCTAACTCACTTGGTACTCCTAATATTATCACCTAATCAATGTGCCGGTTAACCACACACGCTCCATTGATCTATGACAACATTAAGTTACCCTTCGTGATCCTTACTAGTCTAATTAGTGTGCCGGTTAACCACACACGCTCCACTAACGACTTGGTAAGGTACAAAGTGTGAATTCCATGGATTAGCACCATGTTCACATTTTCCTAAAATAACTAAGATTGGGAATTAAAAGAGTTTAGTTATTTTATAATATTCATTATACTTTTAATGAGGATTTAAAGTCGTTGTTCTACCCGTTCGGCTAACGACCCTCCACCGATCAAGCAAGCGGTGGGTGAGAGTATACACCCATTAAGTCGCCATTTTATAGGCAACAACCTTATACCCACCTTATAGACCGGCTTCGTGAATGAGGCCTACTAACGGTAAAACGACTTATTCTTATACATATATATAATAATTAACCATTAATGTTATAAATAGTATAAGGGTTGAATTTTAACTATTAAAACTCTAAGGTTTGGAATTAAAGTTTATTAAAGTGTGTGAAACTTTACAAATTCCAAAACTTGAGGACAAGTTTTGTAACTTTGCAAAACTCTTCATTTCATAACTTATGAATTAAAGGTTCATAAAAATGAAGACTCTTCATTTTCATGTAACTTATGTGTTTTAAGTGTGTGTTAAATGAAAGTGACCTATGGTAATCCATAACTTGAGGACAAATTATGGACTCCATTAAAACACATAAATGATTAAGAATTAATTCTAAACAATTCACCAAATAATTCCTATCATTTTCTAAATTCATAAGAACATGAACATGATCATCAAAAATTCAAGAATTATATGAACACATAAAATCATGGATTTTTGATATATGCTATTGTAAATGGATTAGAACAACCATTACACCAACTAAAATAAGTTTTACAACACCAAAACAATTTAGGGTAATGTTTCCAGTCCATATCCAGCAGTAAAAGTCGAGATTCTGCATTCTTTCGATCCTACTCGCCGAGTGCACGAACGGACTCGTCGAGTAGGTTGAAGTTTGCCTTGGACTCGGCGAGTCCCCCCAATGGACTCGGCGAGTCTAGCATGCAGACAGCAACGATTTCGACTTTTTTTACTATTTTGCATCAAGTATCAAACAAGCAAGCCTAGGCTCTGATACCACTGTTGGGTTTTGAGCAATCTAACACTTCCTAAGTGTGCATGCAACCCTAATAAACCTTGGATCTATGTTTGTCTAAATACATGCAAAATAATAATTTTCCAAGGTTTATAACCTATCTAACATGGCATGGGGAACATTTCAACATAAAAGAGTTAGGGTGAAACCCTAATAACCCATGTCTTTTCCTAGAACACTAGCTTTCTCTTAGGCTATCTTAGGCTATCTTTCATGCTCCATAAGCATGCTTATATAGTATGCATGGTTAGGGTGAAACCCTAATAACCCATGTCTTTTCCTATTCCAAGGATCCATGGGTTAAAAGCTCCATGGATCATCCATGGACTTCCACATAAGCCTAGCCCATTAACAAATGAGTATTAGCCCACACTATATAAAACAAATAGCCCATAATTTAATTAGTATTCCTTTTAATCTCTAAATTAATCCATAATTAATTTAAGACTAAAACTAATTAAATAACATAACTTCATATTAATATATTATAACTCATAATATATTAATAAACATATGTGTATAACTCTCATAAAATTATCCATAATAGTTTGGATGAGATGCAACCCAAATGGACCATGCCGGTCGGGTCAAGTATACACCAAATAAGTTATGGACTTAGACACCTTATCCAACAATAACAACAATATAATCCAACAAATCCTTAAATGGGTTTCCTAAACCCTAAACTCGTATACAACGTAAAAGCTACGGATTTCGATCCGAAGATTACCTGGAAACGTGTTCCTTGTGTCTCCAAACCTCCAGTCCTCGATTCCTTTGATCACCACCTTGCTCCTCCTTGTCTAACAATCTCTTCAAGCCTTCTCAAATCCTCTCTCTTGCTTCAGATGCTCACACACTCCCAGGGGATCTTCAACCGGCCAAAAGACGCGACATGACGGCCATAAGATCGTTATATACGGTTCAGAATCGAAACGGCTAGGGTTCAGCTGAACAGCGTCGACCTGCCGAGTCCCTTATTGGACTTGTCGAGTCCAGTCGCGCATCTGCGACTAAGACCATGGCCCTACTCGGCGAGTCATGCACCAACTCGCCGAGTCCCCTCCTAAATGTGCCCCAAAAATAATTTAAAGAAATACCTGAAATTCCGGGCTGTTACAACTCTCCCCCACTAGAACTAGACTTCGCCCTCGAAGTCTCTCATTCTGCGAATAACTCCGGATGTTGCTCCCGCATTTCTCTTTCCGGCTCCCAAGTCATCTCCGATCCTTTCCGATGTTGCCACTGAACCAACACCAGGGGTATCTCCTTGTTCCGTAGAACCTTGATCTTCCGATCCCTGATAGCTACTGGTCTCTCGGCGTAATTCATGCTCGCATCTACCTGAATATCTTCTAACGGAACCACAGCTGCCTCATCGGCTATACACTTCCTCAGCTGCGACACGTGGAAGGTATTGTGAATCTGATTCAGTTCTGCTGGCAACTCCAACCGATAAGCTACCCGACCTACCCTTGCAATTACCCGAAATGGACCTATGAACCGGGGCCCCAATTTGCCCCTCTTCCTGAACCGAATTACCCCTTTCCAAGGAGAAACCTTTAGAAGAACGAAGTCGCCGACCTGGAATTCGAGCTCGGATCGGCGTCTGTCCGCATAACTCTTCTGTCGGCTCTGGGCGGTCAATAACCTCTGCCTCACTCGCTGAATCTGCTCGGTCGTCTGAAGTACAATCTCTGTACTGCCCATCACTCTCTGTCCCACTTCACCCCAGCAAATGGGAGTCCGACACCTCCTACCATACAACAACTCAAAAGGTGGCATACCAATGCTCGAATGATGGCTGTTGTTATAGGAAAACTCAACCAACGGCAGATGCGCATCCCAGCTACCCCCGAAGTCTAACACACACGCTCTAAGCATGTCTTCCAATGTCTGAATCGTCCGCTCGCTCTGACCGTCGGTCTGGGGATGGTATGCGGTACTAAAATGTAGCTTAGTACCCAACTCTTCATGAAATTTCTTCCAGAACCTGGAAGTGAAACGTACATCGCGATCCGAAACTATCGAGGTCGGCACTCCATGCCGAGATACTATCTCTCTCACGTACAACTCTGCCAACTTCTCTGCTGATGAACTTTCACTAATGGCAAGGAAGTGTGCACTCTTTGTTAGCCTATCCACAATCACCCAAATCGCATCGACTCCTCTGGCAGTTTTCGGCAATTTGGTGATGAAATCCATCGTGATCTGATCCCACTTCCACTCAGGGATCTCCAAAGGTTGCAACTTACCGTGCGGTCTCTGGTGCTCGGCCTTAACTTTACGGCAGGTCAAACACCTCTCAACGAACCAGGCAACGTCTCTCTTCATGCAAGGCCACCAGTACTCCTTTTTCAAATCCAGATACATTTTCGTGGCACCGGGATGGATCGAGAATTTCGATCTATGTGCCTCCTCCATCAAAGTAACACGCGTACCTCCCACAAATGGCACCCAGATCCGACCCCGAAATGTCAGAAGTTCCCGCCCATCCGTAACAAACTCTGAAATCAACCCGACGACCCGCTCCTGTTTCTGCATCCCAGACTTCACAACCTCGGCCTGTGCCTCACGAATAGCATCTAACACCGGAGTCATCACCGTCAATCTCAAACATACGTCCCGCAATGGAGTACCCTCCGCCCTACGACTCAATGCATCGGCTACCACATTAGCCTTGCCTGGGTGGTACAGGATCTCACAGTCATAATCCTTAACCACGTCTAACCATCTCCTCTGACGCATGTTTAGGTTGGGTTGATCCATCAAATACTTCAAACTCTTATGGTCCGTGTATATGGTACAACGAACCCCGTACAGGTAGTGACGCCAAATTTTGAGGGCGAACACTACTGCCCCCAACTCTAAGTCATGCGTGGGGTATCTCGCTTCGTGAGGCTTCAGCTGCCTCGATGCGTAGGCTATCACATGGCCCCTCTGCATCAACACTGCACCCAGTCCTGAAATCGATGCGTCGCAATATACGACAAAGTCCTCCATCCCTTCCGGAAGAGCCAGTACTGGTGCTTCGCACAGTCTCTGACGAAGTGTCTCGAAGGAAGTCTGCTGCTCGGGTCCCCATGAAAATGTAACACCCTTTCGGGTCAATTTGGTAAGTGGCACCGCGATCTTGGAGAAGTCCCTAATGAACCTTCGATAGTACCCTGCCAACCCAAGGAAACTCCTGATCTCCGAAGGTGACTTCGGTGCCTCCCATCTCATTACCGCTTCCACCTTGGCCGGATCGACCAATATCCCTGCCTGATTTACAACGTGCCCCAGAAATTGAACCTCCCGTAACCAGAAGTCGCATTTGGAGAATTTTGCATATAGCTTCTCCGACCTCAGTACCTCAAGGACCTCCCTCAAATGTCCCTCATGCTGCTCCCTCGACCGCGAATACACCAGAATGTCGTCGATGAATACAATCACAGACCGATCCAGCATCGGCCTGCATACCCTGTTCATGAGATCCATGAACACTGCTGGGGCATTGGTGAGCCCAAAAGGCATCACCACGAACTCGTAATGCCCATACCGCGTCCTAAAGGCTGTCTTCTGGACGTCCTCATCCCGCACTCTCACCTGATGGTATCCTGATCTCAAATCAATCTTGGAAAACCAAGATGCCCCTTGCAACTGATCAAATAGATCATCGATCCTCGGTAACGGATAGCGATTCTTAACTGTCACCTTGTTCAGCTCCCGGTAATCGATACACATCCGGTGTGAACCATCCTTCTTTTTGACGAACAGAATCGGTGCTCCCCACGGCGAGCTACTCGGCCGAATAAACCCCTTCCCCAACAACTCTTGAAGTTGCGAGGACAATTCTTGCATCTCTGGAGGTGCAAGACGATAAGGCACCTTCGCAATAGGCGCAGCCCCTGGAACTAGATCGATACCAAACTCCACTTGTCTCGCAGGAGGTATTCCCGGCAAATCCTCGGGAAAAACATCTGGAAACTCGCGCACCACTGGAACCTCCTTCAATGTCTTCGGTCTCTCGGAACTCTTCCGCGTATCCAACACATACGCCACAAAGCCGTTACATCCCCGCTGTAGGCATTGCCTCGCCCTAGCGGCCGAACAAAAAGCTGATCTCGAACGGATACCTTCGCCGTACACCGTAAGAACTCCCCCACTAGGGTCTCGTATAGTCACCAACTGACGCTCGCAGTCGATGACAGCGCTGAATCGGCTCAACCAGTCCATACCTACGATGACACAGACATCACCCATCGCAATAGGAATTAGGTCAATCGGAAACGCGACCCCGAAGATCTCTAGCACACATCCCCGAAGGACCTCCGTAGCACAAATCACCCTCTCAGCCGCAATGGAAATGCTCAAAGGCCGACTTAACGGCTCACGACTAATGCCGATGTGCTGACTAAAAGCTAACGATACAAACGATCTACTCGCACCCGAATCAAATAATACTAGAGTAGGCATAGAGTTCACAAGGAAAGTACCTACACATACATTAACATAAGCATAACATTTCGACCTTTAATTAAATACATGAATGATAACATACCTGCCACAACATCGGGCGCAGCGCGGACCTCCTCCGCAGTCAGCTGAAAGGCTCTCCCGCGAGCCCTCGGGGCCTCGACCTTCACCGGTCGGGTCTCAGTAGTCCGGGTAGTAGGTGTAGCTCCCTGACGAAGTTGCGGACACTCGGCCTTCCGATGGCCTGTCTGGTTGCAGTGAAAGCAAACCATAAACCCCTTAGGGCAATCCCTGGCAATATGTCCCTCTTTGCCACACTTGTAGCAACCACCAGCTCGACACGCCCCCTCGTGACTCTTGCCGCACTTCGCGCAAGTGCGACCCTTCGAACCTCCCATCCTCGAATCAGCGAACCTAGTCCGCTTGGCTGCCGGCTGAGACTGGGCCGGTCGTCGATCCACCTGCCGAGACTCGGCCTCCTCCCTCGCTTGAGTCTCTAACTCGATCTCACGCTTCCTGGCGTTCGCCTGAAGCTCAGTGAAAGTACGATAGGTGGAGTTTGACACAAACTCCCGGATCTCCCTCTTCAACACACCCAAATAACGGCTCATCCGCGACTGCTCCGTAGATACCAGCTCGGGGTAGAACATTGCCCTCTCATGAAACTTCCGTGTGATCACTGCCACGGAATCAGTACCCTGCTTAAGGGTCAAGAACTCCTGAATCAATCGCTCCCTCTCTACCGGGGGAACGTACTCATCCCTGAACATCTCCGTAAACCTCTCCCATGTCACCGCCATAATCTCTGCCTGAGTGAAGTTCGCCGTCACGAACTTCCACCAATCCTTCGCTCCCAGACGGAGCTGGTTCAAGGCGAACCGTACCCTCAAGTGCTCCGGGCATGAGCAAGTATAGAAGCACCCCTCGATGTCGGCGATCCACCTCATAGCTGCAATCGGATCCTGCGTCCCATCAAATTCAGGGGGTTTCGTGTTGCTGAATTCCCTGAATAGTAATGAATCACCCCCTTGCGGCCTGGCAGCAGCCACCGCTGCGGTAGCGGCAGTAACTGCAGCTTCAGTAAGTGCGGCGTACCGCTCCTCGAACTCCTCCATCAGCGTGGTCTTAATAGACCCAAACATCTCCGGGATCTCAGCCCGGACCGCCGCAACTACCTCTTCCTGAATAATCTGACGAATCTCATCGTCACTCGCACCGCTCGAACTCGCCCCATTGCGTGTGATAACCATGATGTCTCTGAAATACAACATAAAATCATCAGAGACTCCACCAAGTACAATTGTACTCGATACGCGCCCTACCCAGTCTCCGATTTCCAGGGATTCTTATTTGAGTCATCCACTGATTCGGTGCCTTCGGTAGTACGGGCCCAATACTACCGACCACACCGTATCAGTATTCGTCCCAAATCTTCCTCCCCAAATCCCGAATAATGAGTACTCTACCTCTAGTATACACTATCTACTTGCACGCTACCACGTATCTCATATAAGCAATCTCCCTAGACTAAGGCATCACAAAACAGGCAATTCTAGTCCTATCATGAATGCCTAGTCTTCTAGCATGCATAACCATTCATAATTCAGTGCATAACATAACATTGTAAGGTATTCTGGGGATCTTTACCGTTCGGACGCTGGCTGCACGTACACACTGTTCCATCCTTGTTTTACCGCTTCATCGTTTATAAAATGTTGTGTCCTTATTATTTAAAAAGATTTTTCCTCAAATCCCCGGTCTGAGTTCAGTTGCACCCAAAAGTACACCCGAATCCCTCAAACCAAGGCTCTGATACCAATTGTAACAGTTCAAATTTTCAAATAAAATTTTCAATTAAAAACAAAACATTATTATTCGACAAAAGGGATTGTCCCAAGTTTATTTCAAAAATACAAATAATAAATCTCCAGGATCTTCAACAGTGGCAGTATGTACGTGTCACGCCGGCGCCTTTCCACGGTCATCACTAGTACCTAAAACACATGAACACAGCTAGTAAGCATAAATGCTTAGTGAGTTCCCCAGTACACGACTTACCCACATACGCCTTCCGGCCCGGACCTTTCGGTCCACATAACGTTGCCTTCCGGCCCGTAATATAATCGCCTTCCGGCCCATAATATGTATATCGCCTTCCGGCCCGTATTAGATTGCCTTCCGGCCCATAGTATTTTGCCTTCCGGCCCACGATAGTATAAAACATAACACATATAGCATAATACACATAACACATAAATCATACATCATACCGTCCTTTCTATCACATAGAGTCTCGCCTTCCGGCCCGTATAAGCATACATCACATATAAGCACACATCACATATAAAGCATCTACTCCTCTATACATAGCATGAATATAACACATACGACCTTCCGGTCTCACAATCAAACCCATCCGGGTGAAGTATAGTGAGAAGACTCACCTCGTAGTTTGCAAGCTATAAACTCTTCGGGCTACTCGCACACGATCCGCTAATCCGCAGGTTCCCTATAATACCACATCCTTTGTTAATGATCTTATCAAACAAGACCACTGACCCTACTAAGTTATATACAGATCAACGGTCAACCTTGACCGGACTCGTCGAGTCCAAAGGGTAACTCGACGAGTATAGACACCCGGACACCACTCGCCGAGTCTGAAGAACGACTCGACGAGTTCCTGTAGATCTTCAAGCTACTCGCCGAGTCTGAAGAACAACTCGGCGAGTCCTAGTGAACCTTCAAGCTACTCTCCGAGTCTGATCATCGGACTCGGCGAGTCCTCACCATGCAGTCAATCCGCTGCCTCCTGTACTTCGCATGATTTCGAAATACATAGGTGTGGGGCTTCCTGGACTTTCACATATACTAATACAGGGGTTTTAACACTTATAACAACAATATAATCCAACAAATCCTTAAATGGGTTTCCTAAACCCTAAACTCGTATAGAACGTAAAAGCTACGGATTTCGATCCGAAGATTACCTGGAAACGTGTTCCTTGTGTCTCCAAACCTCCAGTCCTCGATTCCTTTGATCACCACCTTGCTCCTCCTTGTCTAACAATCTCTTCAAGCCTTCTCAAATCCTCTCTCTTGCTTCAGATGCTCACACACTCCCAGGGGATCTTCAACCGGCCAAAAGACGCGACATGACGGCCATAAGATCGTTATATACGGTTCAGAATCGAAACGGCTAGGGTTCAGCTGAACAGCGTCGACCTGCCGAGTCCCTTATTGGACTCGTCGAGTCCAGTCGCGCATCTGCGACTAAGACCATGGCCCTACTCGGCGAGTCGTGCACCAACTCGCCGAGTCCCCTCCTAAATGTGCCCCAAAAATAATTTAAAGAAATACCTGAAATTCCGGGCTGTTACAGTTATGCCTTCTTTGGAGCCTTTTATGATTCAAAACGTGAGTTATTGACTCTCCTTTGGACGGAAACTTCAGATCTGGACTCTCATTGCATTCTAGAAGTGTAAAGTTTCAGTTATGGTCGTGATTGAGGTCCCTCTTGAGCTTGGAACCCCAATAAGAGATTAGGGTTGGCATTTGAAGCCTTTAAAGCCATGCATGCAATTAAAGTTTGCAACTTTACGTGATAAGCATGCCCTAGAAGCTTGGATCTGTGATTTGGAGCCGCTGCATGGCTCAAATCAGGTCTGTATGGAAAAGGGACTGAATGGACTCGGCGGGTTGCAACCTTGACTCGGCGAGTCATATGAAGATATCAGTGGACTCGACGAGTTGGATGAGCAACTCGGCGAGTCCGATGAAGATTGCCTTAGACTCGACGAGTTGTCTGAACAACTCGGCGAGTCGGATGAGTTTTCCCGAGAAAAGTAGTGTTTGAGTGAAATAGCTCCATTCCTTCTTAGTTACACGAAAAGTTAGCAACCTTATGTGTTCAGATGGTTCCAGAGGCTCAGATCTACAAGTTAGATACTCTGGAATGGTTTAGAATTCAATTGTATGGCATCTGCACGACAGGACTCGGTGAGTTGTTCTTCGGACTCGACGAGTCGATTCGCGAGTCCCCGTCTTTCTTCGGCTTGTGAGTTCAGGGTGAGTCAGTGAGTGGGAAAGGGACTCTGTGAGTTCAAGTCAGAGTTAGTAAAGAAGGGACTCGGCAAGTCTGCGCCCTGACTCGGCGAGTCTGGTCAACTGGAAGTTGACTTTGACCAGGGAGTTGACTTTGACCAGGGGTAAAATAGTCATCATACCCAGAGGGTATTTACAAGTAACTAATCTACTGTTTTTGGGATTTGTAGCCGGAGAGTTCCTGAGCAGCACTCAACCACTTTTAGAGTTAGCATCTCAGCAGCCAACATTACGAGGTGAGTTTTCCTTCTAGTAGGAATGGGTCTACAGCCACAAAGCCAGCCCGTTAGTTAGCAGCAGTTCCGAACCTTGGTCCGATGGAGTAGTTAGATTGCTTGATGTCTTTGTGATTCAAGCATGTCCTTGTGTTATGTGTGCCGGACTTCAGTCCGATGCAGTATGCAGTATACGTGTTTATGCTGGTTCTTATGTGTTTATACTATGCTGTGTTCAGTCAGTTCCGGACATTGGTCCGATGCAGGGGACAAGGTCCTAGTCAATTTTGGTCTCCGGTCCGATGCGACAAGTTCCGAACTTCGGTCCGATGTAAGGGACAAGGTCCCAGTTAGTTCCGGACTTCGGTCTGATGCAGTTCCCGGGCTTCGATCGGAGGCAGAGGGCAAGGCCATGGTTAGTTTCTGGACTTCGGTCAAATGTAGTGTCCAGATTTCGGTCTGATGCAGTGGGCAAGCCCAACATGTGCTTTATATGTCATTGTATGGTATGTGGTAGTTTAGGGGAGCTCACTAAGCTTTGTGCTTACAGTTTCAGTTTTGGTTTCAGGTACTTCCGCAAGCAAAGGGAAGAGCTCGGGATGATGGCATTGCACACACCATAGTTTCAGCTTTTGTCTTGGGAATTTATTTCAGATACTCTGTTATGTTGATATAGTTATTTTGTCATGACACATCTATTATAAGTTTTTGGGATTTATGACGTACGATTTCATGATATATTATAAATGGTGGATATCTTTAGTATTATTTAAAAAAAAAAAATTGGGTCGTATTTAGGGTCGTTTCAGAATATCTAGAGCATGTCTCAACTTCTCAGCAAAGTGGCGTCGAACCAAGATAGTGAGAACGGAATCATGCACTTCCAAAAGATGTAGAAGGATAGAATGCACATCACCAAGCCTGGGTGAGCGTCAAAGCTTATGTTTTGACGTTAGTGGTCTTGAGAGCTAGTTCATCCATGAGTTTGTTCTCCATGGCTAGATCAGCTTGAAGCTTATCAAGACGCTGATTGATGGATGATTGAAGCTCAGTGTAGTCTGATTTGATGGCGTGACGTGCTTCCTCAAAATGCTTCTGTGCATTCTTTTGTGCTGCATCTTGAAGGGAATCAAGGAAAATATGAGCATCATAAATTAGTTTTTCGACGTTTGCGGTCGCTTGCTTGCAATCTTTTGTGGAGTCATCAACTACTATAGAATCTTTCTGGCAGGAGGAAGTGGAAGCATCCACAGCTTTAACAACATTAGAAATGGTAGAATCATGCTCTTTGACAAAGGTTGTCATTCAGAATACGCCTGAGTTGGAGGAGAGGATAAAGAAGAGATCATTTGATCAAGTTTGTCATTCAGGTTCTTTAGATGCTTCTTCGTGACTGGAGCATCATCATCATCATCGTTTTGAATACGATATGGGCTAAAATAAACCGAATCAAACTCCATTTCTGCTCCACCAAGAACAGTGTCCGATTCGTGTGAGGGAGGTGGGGATAAAGGTTTTGAAGTGGTTGGCGGTTCAGATCCTGAAGTAGGTGCCCCCATATCAGATATGTTGACACAAACTTGAGGTTGAGTGGTAGCGATAGAGATTGTAGTTCTGGTTGTGGTAACCTCAGTGAATAAAGGAGTTGGAATCGGAATTGAGGTTGTAGTGGTAGAAGAAACGGGAGGAGGACAAGGAGCAATGGTAATTGGAAATGGTTGGGTAGGAGAAGGAGGAGGTGAGTTTCGGTTACCATCATGATCTAGTGAGGGAGGAGGCGAATTACCATGAAGTTAACTTTCGTGTTGAGAGACATCGTCATCACCAGATTCTGGTTCAGGCTGAGGATCAGAAGGAACGTATTCTGAGTCACTAGATGAAGGAACCTTTGGTTTGTGCACCTTCTTCTTTGTCTTTCGTTTCTTTGGAGCCGAATGAGCAGCTTGCTCAGGCTTTCGCTTCTTTAGAGTAGAAACTTTAGAGGGTTGACCTTCCTTCTCACCTTTCTTTTCAGGCTTCTTCCCTCATTTCGCTGGTTTGTCTGTTGCGTTCAATGAACTTTGCATTTCAGGAGTAAGTGTCCTTAGTCATGAAGGAGGGAGCTTCTTGTACTCATTCATCAATTTACTTTAAGGTGAGACACAATGGTACATTGATTTCGAAACCGAACCAATAAAGATGAACTTCAATGGATCAGAAATAATGATCTTCGTCGTGTGAAAAGTAGCAGTCGATGACATTAAGGAGTCCGCCATGGATGGAAATTGAAATTTATCCATTGCCCAATGAGTAACTAGGGTCCAAAACCTAGCACATGATATTTCAGAATACCGAGATGCAGAGTTGAGACTTTGAACCAGTTGCGACCATAAGATGGATCAAAAGTCCATGTGAACCCCATGGTATAGACCATAAAGAAGGGTCATAAACTCCTTGCTCGCCCCATCAGAACCAACAACCCTCTTCGATAAGTCGTTGAAGAGGAGGGTAAATAGTCTATTCCACTGAGGAGGAAGGCATGACTTCTTGAACTTTGTAACAGTAAAAAGAACCTCTGTATACCCCATATCATAAAACATATTGTGAAGAGTTGAGTGGTCGAAACATTATCAGGGTTGATCATGGAGTCATCGACAACCATCCTTAGTAACGAGCATAATCGATTTTTGGAAATTTACGCTTTGTGATTGAAGATCTCAAAGAAGATCCTCTCGTTGACCTTGTCGTAGACAGCAGTTGAGTAGACTCGTGAGAGCAATGACATTGGAATGTACTCCACCTTGGATAGCGCAACGACAAGTGGTGAATATTTGAGGTATTCAACCTCTTGCAGCATATATGGATCATACTGGAACGGTGATAGATCAATGATGATCTTATGTTTTGGTTTGATTGTGAGAAGAGATGACTGAGCAGTCTTGTCATGATTATGAACAATAGAAAGAGAGTACGTTGTATAGCTCTTAAGAGGATCTGTAGGTGATAAGAGTATAAACAGAAGTTGAGAAATCATTTTATACCATTACGATGTGAGAAAAAAATCCAGAGTAATGAGTGCACAATCCGCTGACGTATCGCCTGAAAAGGCGCGATTTGACAATTATTACCTCGAAAAGAGTGTCAGGCGGCGTGAGAATGGAAATGATTCAAATTCACGCGCCTTTATTGCCTTATCCTTTCAACTTCTATTTGAATTTTGAAACGATTCAAATTCTCTATGAAATGTTGAGACATCCTTTCGCTTCCTGTGGATATGGCCTTAGCTCCCAATATAACGTATCACCACACCAAATTGAACCGAGCGTTGTATTTGAGAAATACTGGTTTGTACCACGATCAAATCTTGTGAAAAATCATAATGATCTTTGTGGAAGACTGTGCCAATCGAAAAGAAATAAAGAAAATTATTTGTGGAATTTAAGTGATGTCTATATAGACACGAAACGATAGATCCCAGGCACAAATCGCTTCCTTCAAAGTTAATAGAGACTTAGAAGTGTCTGTGTGGTTTCCTATTGAAATACGATCAAATGTCAATTAAGAAACATTGAAAGGAATCTTTTCAAATGTAAGCTATAATGGGTGGCTTCGCTTCAACTGAACTTCAGTACTTCACATAAGACTGAAAGTTGGATGAAGTACTTGAGAGACCAGTGTGGCCTATTGAACAAGTGGGTGAGATAATATATTCAATGACTTGGTGGGAAAGATGTTGAAATCTTAAAAAAAAACAAAAACTGGATCTTTTGGGAAGAAAAGTCTTGGTGTTAGACAATTCATAATGATCTCACAAAAACAAAAAAGATTTCAAAGTGCAGACTGTCAATTCATTTAAGGTATTGGGTTTTGGGTCTCACTTAGCACGTTGTGAAATGAAACTAAGATCATCAACACAGATGTTGAGTAACCGTAAACCTCAGTGGTAAAAGTTGAGAGTCTCAAGGGTTATGATTATGAACCGAGATGAGATGGAGAAGTGATAATAGGTGGTAAAAGAACCGAAAGTACCTCTGTTATTAAGACAGACTAAGCAGATAACTCTTAACTCGTTATGAGAAGAGTGAGGTAGCTCATGACATGAGTGATATTTTTGAGTTTTATGAATTTTCTGAAAATGAAATAAAAAAAAGAAAAGAAAATATTGTTGAATTTTATGAATTTGAAGACATAAAGAAAACATATACATAATATACAAAGGATATGTGAGTTCCAAACCAGAATATGAAACAATCGCTCACTTTGAAAAATTATAAGAGGCGAAATATACTGAGCCTTCGGTTCATTTCGGTTCCCGAAAAATTAGGAGCCGAAATAGACAGAGCGTTCGGCTCATTTCAGTTATCATAAAATTTTATGAAAGTGAAAGCAAAAGTTATACTTATTGAAACGAGTGTGGTTTTGGAACTAACTCAACTTCCATCATTCCTAAGCCTTGTAGTATTTTATTAAATGATGCTTCATGAAAGGCCTTAGTAAAAATGTCAGCCAACTCATCATAGGACCGAACGAAGTGAATTTCAACATTCCCGTCTTCTAAGTGATCCTTGATGAAGTGATATGTTAGTGCTATGTGTTTCGTCTTGGAATGTTACACTGGATTATTACAAATTCTGATGGCACTTTTAGAATCAAAATAAAGAGGAATCTGTCAATAGAGAGTCATATCAACAGTTGGTTTCTCCAAAGATGGTGTTAACTTCGTTCCGAATTCCATGGGAACCTTTACTTCGGAATCACCCATCATGCCAAACTTAGCTAGTAAGGTCTTCGTGTAAGCTTCCTGATTGATAAATTTCCCTTCGGGTCCCTGTCTAATATTCAAGCCAAGAAAAAAGTTAATTGAACCCATTGAGCTCATCTCAAACTTAGTCTCCATCAATTTCCTGAATTTAGCTGTTAGGTTGGGATTTGTGGAACCGAAGATGATATCATCAAAGTAAATTTGGACGATTAAGTGGTCACCCTCTTTCTTGCGAAAGAAGGTTGGGACAACCGAACCTTGTTTAAACTTTGACATTTTTAGAAATCGAGTAAGGGTTTCATACCAGGCTCTAGGAGCTTGCTTTAACCAATTGACGGCTTTATCTAGAATATAGCAGGGATCAGGATACTTTTCGTTCACGAAACCTGGTGGTTGCTCAACATATACGGTCTCCTCTAGTTCTCCATTCAAGAATGCACACTTGACATCCATTTGAAACACTTCAAAGTTTTTGTGTTCAGTATGCCAGAAAGATTCAAATTGATTCTAACCTTGCCACTAGAGCGAACGTTTCTTCATAGTCTATACCTTATTCTTGACAATATACTTTCACAACCAACCTCGATTTATTACAAATCTCATTCCCTTCTTTGTCCATTTTCTTTATGAAAACCCATTTTAAGCCAACTACAGATGCATCCTTTGGTGTGGGAATTAATCTCCAAAATCGATTTCGCTCAAACTCATGAAGTTCGTCTTGCATTGCCTGTACCAAATCTGAGTGATCCAGTGCAATATTATCCGTTTTCGGTTCTATTTTTGAGACGAACGAGTTAAACATGCAAAATTCAACTTGAGAGAATATAGAAGTTCGTTTCGCTTTTATTTGAGAGAGAGTAAGGACTCCCTCAGATGCTTCACCAATTACTTGAGTTTTGGATGATGTCTTGTCCATTTTGTGAGAGGAGGGTAGTTTGGATCATAGGCTGGATCCAATTCGACATTAATTTCATCTTCCAATTCTGATTGAAAATCTGAATCATCATTCATATTATGATTCTCCCTCTCAAATGATGAGACGATTTTAACATCAGGATTAAAATCCCCCCCCCCCTTGAATGAGGCGTCATGGGTCTTTGTTAGTGATGGATTTCCCTCCTCATGGAATATAAAACTTTCTTTTGGAGGTTCACTTGGACCTGGCTGTCTGGTTGGTTCTTGATGTTCGCTTTCCATTTCTTTTGCTGCTTCATCTATAACATTCTTCAAGTTGTCAATCTTGTTGTCAGCTGCCTTTGACTCAGAATTTATTGCACTCTTTGGTTTATCAAAGAGCAATATGCATTCTTCAAATAGATTGGAAATCAGAACGAGACTTGACCTGATGCTGGAAAGATTTCCTTTGTTGATCCTTTATTTGATTGAAGTTTCTTCACATAATCATCATCAAAGGTGACATAATAATAGGTTTCTTCAATTCTCTTTGAATGCTTATTCAGAACCCTATATGCCTTTGAAGTTACTGAGTACCAAGGAAGATCCCTTCATCTGCCTTAGCATCGAACTTGTTTCGATTCTCTTTGGAGTTGAAAATAATGCATCTTGAACCGAACACTTGGAAGAACATGACATTAGGCTTGCGATTATTCAAGATTTCATATGGAGTGATGGATAAGTGCTTGTTGAGAAAGGATCGGTTCTAGGTATAGCTAGCAGAAGCTATTGCATCGGCCCAGAAGTAAAAAGGTAAAGAAGCGAAGCTAAGCATGGTTCGGGCTGCTTCACACAAATAGTGGTTTCACCTTTCAACCATGCCATTCTGTTGTGGAGTGTAGGGTGCTGAGAAATTGTGAGACGCTCCTTTATCAACAAGAAATTCTTCGAACTCTTGATTTTTAAATTCCAGCGCGTTGTCACTTCTGATGTTTCTAACCACCTTACATAGTTGAAATTCCACTTGCTTTATAAATGCTTTGAGCTTAGGAGTCGCCTCTGATTTTTGTTTAAGAAAGAAAACCCAAGTGAAATGTGAAATGTCATCTATAATAACCAAGATGTATTTACTACTACCGATGCTTTCAATTGCTGAAGTACCGAACAAGTCGATGTGTAGAAGTTCAAGTGGTTCAATAATCTTTGTGTTAACACGTGTGGGGTGACTCTTTCGGCTTTGCTTTCCCATTTCGCATGCAGTGCACAAGTGTTCCTTATCAAATTTTAGAAGGGTAAGTCCTCGTACATGATCACCAATAACCAACTTATTGATATCTTTAAAGTTGAGATGTGACAGTCTTTGGTGCCAGAGCTAACTTTCGTCATAGTGTGCTTTTGACAAAAGGCATATAGTTGGCTTTCCACGAATTGGGTTAAGATTTAGAGGATACATCTCTCCTTTTCGCTTGGATTTCAACAGGACAATTTTCGTCTTCTTTTCGAAAATCTCAGAACCTTCATCATCG
The DNA here is from genome assembly GCF_002870075.4 of Lactuca sativa. NCBI lineage: Eukaryota > Viridiplantae > Streptophyta > Magnoliopsida > Asterales > Asteraceae > Lactuca > Lactuca sativa. The sequence goes on from NC_056627.2 coordinate 53,523,223, forward strand.
AATGAAACTTTCAAGCCAGTTCCTACGACTAGTTGTGAAACGCTGATGAGATTGTGTTGTAATCCATCAACATATGCAATCTCCCTGATTGAGAATTATCCATTTGTGATCATTCCATATTTGACACATCCACCATCCACCATACTTAAGGGACCGAAACTCCCTTAGCTCTTCCCTCCTTCCTGTCATGTGATGAGAACAACCATTATCAATGTACCATTCGTCGTCGAACTGCTCGTCACTAATAACCTGCAAAAATTTCAGCAGATTTAGGAACCCAAAGTTTCTTGGGTCCTCGTGATCCTTTTACAGGATATGGAATAGCAATAGAAAAATCAACCAAATATGTTCTTTTTATTAACGTGGTTTCATCTTTTCTTTTGATGGTAAAAACTTTGATTTTGTTGTTGTCCAGCTTTGGTTTATTTGAAGCTGACTTTTTATTTTTGCTTTGATTTTCATTTAAGTTTTTCTTTAGATTCTTAGGGTTAGCTAATGTCTTCTTGGTATGAACTTCAGGGTGCGAGACTATCTTTCCCTTCCCTTTGATGTCCTTGACTTGATTCGGCTTCGATTTTTGATTGCCTTTAGGATCGAAGATAGGCTTTCGGTTCTTATTTCTGCTTGATTCAGCATCGAAACTGTTTCTTCGGTTTATCTTAACAAGCTTTGACTGGAGATAATTCTCTAGATACCTTTTCCGTTTCGCCTTGAATTTCTTTAGTACCACTTGTACTTGGCTTATCAAATCTTGAAGGCTTGTTGAGAGGTTCAGCCACATACCTACTCTTGACTCTGCATGAGGTTTGCTCTGACAGAACAACTGTTTTGTCTGCATTGTCAATGGGAACTGACCAGAAAAAGTTATCATCCCCATCAGCATTGTCTTCATCTACCAAAGAAGTTAGCTCAACGGTTTGCTTCTTGGTAACTCCAGTGGTGGCATAGACTTGATTTGGTACAGTTTGCAGCTTTTTGTATACCACTGCCTTTTCCTTAAGGACTTTGGACTTGTCCTTGGACATACAAGTGAATGTAACTAAGTTTTCAGATATAAGAGGTTTTGTGTAACACCCATAAAATTTGAGTCAAAATTAAAACTTTTTAATACATTTTAAAACCATCAAGTTATTATAGCTTGTTTTCAAAATAATTTAGACATCTGAGTATCCCCAAAATAAATTCATAAGACCATAAAATATGAAGAGTTGTACGATCACGCCTTTGCCTTCCTGCGATCATCTGATGTACCTGAAACAATACACTTAAACTGTAAGTCCGAGAGCTTAGTGAGTTACCCCAAAAATACCAACACCATACAACATAACCATATCATATAACCAATACAGAACAGCACACATAATAATTCGTCAGCCTGACTGGACCGCCTCACAGGCCTTCGGTCTGACTGGATCCCTTTGAAGGGCCTTCACATTATCTGAACCGCCCTGGGTATGTTGGCCTCCAGCACAAAGCATGACTGCCTCAATCCAACCCCAAATCAAACAAGCATGTGTACAAAAATATCATACACTTGCATATATATATATATATATATATATATATATATATATATATATATATATATATATATATATATATATATATATATATATATATATATATAACAGTAATACCAATCTAACAAATCACCAATCATAACAACATCCTATAACCAGGATACCGACCTAACCAGGTCACTAACATAGCATGATCCTATATACCAGGATACCGTTATAACAATCATAATAGCATAACAACATCCTATCTACCAGGATACCTATCTAACAGATCATAACAACATACAATCATACTATAACCAGGATACCGATCTATCCGAAATCTAACATAGCAACCACCCTAAACCAGGATGAAATCTATCGTATCAATAACATAGCAACCATCCTAAACCAGGATGTAATTTAGCATATATTAATAACATAGCAACCATTCTAAACCAGGATGTAAATCATAAAGGGTCAGCCTTGGTGTCGTAGACCCTGTTGATATAGTGAGGATAACTCACCTGGCACTGCTGAAGTCCCGCGGATACAACTCCAACTGTTGGTTGACAACTTCCCGAACTGTTAACAGGAAACAACACCCAATTAGTAATTAGGTTCCAAGCCCAAGGTCCAACTCACACACCAAAAGCCCAAAAGTCAAGTAATGGGCCAAAGCCCAACATGTGGCCCAATTTTTTCCAAATTGGGCCCAGACCTCTAAATGGTCTTTCCTTAAGGCCCATTATCACATAATCACAAAGGCCCAATTATGGCCCATCTATGGCCCAATTTTCCATATCGGGCCCAAGTCCCTCACGTGGGCCTTATCCTAAAACCCATTAATTATTCTATTCCATTTGCTTGATCTTGGATGGCCCATTAATAAGGTAAACATCAACGCCCAAGAGAAGGCCCAACAATAAACCCATGTAAAATTAGGGTTTCTCATAACATGATGATTAGGGGTAAGTGTTTCACACTTAACCCATTAAATGTTAATCCATTAAGGACTTAATCCATTAAGTCGATTATTGCCTTAGGTTAATTTACAATGATTATTATTTACTATTTCAGGTTATTAAATAATCTCGTGTGTATATGTCCCGACTATTTCCCCCAAATTAGGGTTTTATGCCATTAGGGTTTTCCAAACCCTAATTAGGGTTTCCTACCCAATCTTAGCCCATTAATCAATTAGTTGGGGTTTTAGGTCACTTTGGGCCTCATTGGGCCCACTAGGGTTTATTTGCGCCCATTAGGGTTTCAATGGTCCCACATTGACGAAACATCCCCCAAACGAGGTCCAAACGCAATCAAAACACACTGCCACCCGACACGGCGGCCGGTGGTGGCAGGAGGTGGCAAACACCACCTCATGGTGGTGGTTCAAGCTTTTCTATTATTATTCCGATTACATATTACAATGATTCACACAAACTATCCCAAAATAAACACCTAATATTTCCCAACCAACCACCATGAGGCGGCAGACGGTGGTCGGAGGTGGCAGCCACCACCTCGCAGTGGTGGTGCTAGCGGTTCTTGATTCCTAGCCAATAAACTACACACCCTACAGTAGGAACAAACACCCATCCGCTTTCTTTCTTGAAAATGGATGCAACCACCCTCCTGGTAGCGGTTGGCGACGACATTCATCGGAAATAGCGAACCATAGCGACCTTGACGGCGGCAGCCACCATGGCTGATGGCCATGGTGGTTTTTTGTGACTCCATGGAGACAGAACCCATGATTGCAACATTCCGCCTTGCGGGCCACGAACACAGCCACCATTTCACGGTGGCAAGTGGCAGGCGGCACCCGGAGGTCACATAATGAGACAGCCGCTCGGAGCGGTGGTCTTCTTTGGCTTCGTACGACGTGAAATAGCATCCTACACACAACCACCCTGAAGCGATTCATGAGAGTTGGAGGGAAGAAACGATGGAGCGGCCTACATCATTGGTGGATCAAGCGGCGGCAGACGAGAGGAGTCCTCATGAACACGACGACTAAAATGCAAGCGAGATTTATTCCCGATGTTAGGATGGACAGGATGTGGGTGCTCCGGTGGTTGGGGCTTCGATCGATCGGAGAGACAAGGGAGAGTTGGGGTGGTGACGGCGTCTGGAGACTACACCATTAGGGTTAGTGTTACTAGTTGTAACGTATATATATCCCCCTCCACGAAACTAGGCCCCATAATACCACATTCGGTCCCTCCTTATTCCTTTTCTTTCAAATTAATCCATATTTTACACTTTCAATCTTGCCTCCTTAAACTCTTTACAATTCAAGTCCAAAATGTTAGCGATCAACCCTTCCCTCCACAAATCTTTCTAACATATGTTCAAAATTTACTCTTTAGCCCTTGACTTCTAAAATCCTTTGCAAAATAAATCCCATGATTGCACTTTAACCCTCGGAACTTCAATTCTTATCATTTGCTTCCCGAAACCATCACTCTAGTAATTTATTAACTAATTTTGGGCAATAAATAATATAAAATAAAAATAAAAGTTATTACACGGGTTTCGGGTTTATTATTTAATTATTATATTTTAAACGAGATGTTACAACTCTCCCCACTTAAATTTGATTTCATCCTCAAAATATTTTCTTCTCATTCCTTACATGTCAAACAACTTGAACTACAATCTCGAGCATAATCCCAGTGTTTCCGAGGCCACCGCAACCAACCCTCGCAGAGTTCTGAAACCTAAAAATAAAAGAATTCCTTGCAATATAATCACATTTACTCAATCCGAAACCTGAAGTTTCAACGTGGTCCGACTCAATGATAGGTCTCTCATACCAAATCATTATTGCCGAGCCTAGTCCGCTTGTCTTTCATCTAACTATTCATCTCCTAATATCTGGGGTTCCAACATCTAGATACTTCTCATACACCCGAAGACCCAATTCATCAGTACCGCCCTTTACGCGATAAGTGTCTGAACACTGATCCGCCTGAAACAGTAAGTTGCCACATGGCTTCTTTCCAAAAACTTACCAGGACCTCCCTGGTCTCAATTCGCTCACCAATCATCTAACATGCTAGGTTCCGACCTGGTCGTGGAGCTAAAGGACTCCCATATAGTTGCCTCACACGACTTCTGAACAAAATCCTTCTCTTGAACTAGTTGCCACTAGTTATCATGTCATTGAGGATCTAATAACCTCTTGATCCAACCGATCGGATCCATGCATCGAATCTCGTCGCTACTAACCTATGGCTAAAAGCGATTGCTACATGACCAATGGTAGCCTTTCATCACACGAAAGCTTAAGCAATCCATTGCTTCCTTGGACTCATAACTATAGTGGCATTCCTGCAGTCTTATCACTAGCTTAACCAGGTCTAATCTGGTTCCCAAAACATGAATGACAGAACATTCTAATCCCAAGCCTTCCTAAAACTGACAGATACCCATTCAGATCTACTCCCGGTTACCTAACTGGAGTATTACCTAATCCAAGCAGATTAATCCCATGAGACACTCCGAAGTGATGAGATCACCAAGATCCACTGTACTCTATCTGATTTCTAATAACAACTTCCGATCAACCCAAAATATACCAAAGTCTTCAGCCTACTGCAACAACACGTTCAATACTTCGGAAGAGACCTACTAATTGATATAGCATAACAGCATACTCTATACCCACACATACATCTACAAACACATACAAATTTGTCGAAACATGAAGTGACCCTCTTAACTTACTCTACCACAGCCCACAAGGATCCGCAATCAAGCTCTCATCAGCAGCCTCATCCGAAGTCATCTATCCAACTGCAGTCTTACTTACTTTACTTAGTTTAATTTTATCTATATTTTCTAAAATACTCTCTATTGTCCAGTATGCCTTGCATGGCTACTCTTAGAGAGTGGATCAAATGTCATTCTTGAGTCTCTATATAAAGAGCTCATTCTTTCTCAGTTTATAATCAATCTTTCACATCTATCCATCTGAACTATCTTCATGTATATCAATTACATTTCTCTTACGCATCTCATATCTTTCTTAATCTTTAAATCCTCTCGAACCTAACTGATAATTACTTCTCTTCGGAGCCAGTCATTCGTGACTTTATCACTAAGTTTGATCTCACTCACTAACTTGGTTTGAATGCATTCCATGTTATGAATCAACTTATGTGTTTACTTGATATATCACCTGCTGTCATTCATGCTTCCTTACATTTTCGCAACTAACTATCTAACTATCTAACTCACTAACTTATTATTTTGGAGCTTTCAGATCCTTTGAGATTAACTAATTCTACAACTATACTTGTTCTAACGTTTGTTCATGTATGTCTCAAGTCTCAATAATTGGTATCAGAGCCATAGTGGCTGCTTTTTGAAAAACAAAACTCTGATTTTCAATGGGCCTTCTATACCACTGGAGCTGATTTCTTAAAATAAAAAAAACAAGGAAGAATGGCACAAGGACTTTCTCTGAATGTTTCCAACAGTGTTGGTGGTTCAAATCAAGCTCCAATATTGGTGGAAAATGAATACCATCACTGGTCTCTAAGAATGGAAATATACTTAAGGAGACTAGGTAGATATGTATGATGATCTGTTGAAGGACCACATGTGTCTGTTCTCACACATGTTCAAACTGATGGCACCACAGCCAAACTAGGAGGAGGACAACTAGTCATGAACCGTCCCACCAAAGATGATCTTGATAAAATGGAAAATGATGTTGTTGCTTTTTATGAAATCTCTTGTGGAGTTGCTCCTGACAACTTCGACATTATCATAAACTGTAAATCAGCAAAAGAGATCTGGGATGTTCTCAAGAACTTGTATAAAAGCTCAGAACAGGCTCAAGATAAGAATCTTACAACTACACTCAATGAATTTAGCAACTTCAAGGCTCATATTGGCGAAAGTTTAGAAGACTCTTTCAAAAGGTTCAATCTGATAGTCACTAAGTTATCAAATGTTGGCACCATCTGCAGTAACCATTAAACAAACCTTCAATTTCTCAATGGTTTTGGAAGACATTGGACTACTGCTAGAATGATAGTTCAAGGAGGTAGAAAGATTCATTCCCTGTCTCTCTACAAGCTCTATGGGGAAGTGTAAGCACAAGAATCCACTATACTTAAAGATTGTGCTGACTTTGGAGGACCACTTGCTCTTGTAGCACAAGCTCCTCATAATCAATATTACTCTCCCTTGTATGACACTACATCGCAGTTGTATGAAGCCGACTCAGAATATGATGATGAAGAAGAATTTCAGAAAGCTATTACTCTTGTTAGTAAACAGTTCAACCGGCTATTACCTCCCTCTTTTCGCAAAAATCAACAATTCAACAAACCTCCTTTCAACCGTAACTTCAACCCACAAAACAATCACTCTCACTATCCTAATAGTTCACATCCACCACCGCAATCTCAAAACACTCAACCAAAGGAGGCACCGCAGACCATTCAAACCTCTGACTCCGGTACTCATTCAGAAGACAAAAGTGATGTTGTAATATGTGACAAGTGCAACAAAGAGAATCATTTTGCAAAGGATTGCAAAGCTAATATGGTGAAAGACAAAGTTTTCTACCTTAGAATGGCTCAAGAATTGGAGGAAAAGGAAAAGGCTAGGGCATATGTGGCTCATGTCAAAATAGACCATCAAGTTTGGTCATCCGGAGATGAAGAAGAAACCATCAACAATATCAAAGGAAAAGGCAAGATTTGCATGCTAGCAACTGCTGATGATGATGGGTCTACAAAGCTGGAAAGGAACTACTGCTACATGGCAAAGTATGGAACTCTAAGCATCGTCGAACACGTAAAACTCATGATCCAAACTCTAAACTATAACATGCATGACTCTCAACCTTTCATAGACAATCTTAATGATACATGTGTTGTCGTCCTTACAGACTACGACAAAGCCTTATATGAGAAGAACATAGCGTCCCAAGAGATGTTTCATGTGAGATGACGACTGGACAACAAAAGACTCAAAATGGATATGTTAGAAAGATATTTAGAGTTAGAAAAAGATGCAAGAATGTTGAGTGAAACACAACTAGAAATAGCTTTGAACCAAAGAGATTTAGCTTAGAGTGAGAGTGTACGCTTAAATCTATTAATAGAGAAATTGTTCAATGAAAGTGAAGCAATTAAAAATTTGGTTAATAATGGAACTGTGGACAATACATACAATTGGGGTTGGTCCAATGGATATCCTACCACTGAGGATTCCTCACTCCGGCTTAACAAAGATCGACTTTATGTCCCTCTGGACCGAGAATTTCATTTTCCAGTCAATGAGAAGACTTTTCCCGAAGATATCATAACCCACTTCGGTAGACTTCATAATCTAAGTAATAATTGTGTCATTGAGGAAATTGTGTCTGAGGTTTCGGATCACACATGTGATCAAACTCCTATCAGTGGCACAATCATCCAAAATTCTCAAACCTCATATGTTGTTGATGAAGAAATTGTCATTGAATCTCCCAAAGTCTTACAGGACTTTCCACCTTTTCCTCAGACCGCATTGCCTCTCACTGCAGTCATGATCCTCAGAAAAGTCCTACTGAAGTCACAACTCAAACTTATGCTATGGTAGCTAAGTCTTCCTTACAAAAGTCCACAATAAAAAGCTTCGTGACTCTTCAGCCAATTCATCATGAACTACCCATAGAAAACTTTGAAGTTGGTCAATGCTCTCAAAACCCTGAATCTTCAAGTTCTGATGAGTCAAGCCCTCGTTGTCAAAAAATTTCAAAGGTTTCCAGGAAACCGTAGTTGAACACTAATGACTGCGGTTCTCCAAAAACTTTAGCATAAAAGGCTTTAAAAGAGGATATTCGGTCTTGAGGCACAAATCGACAAACTTTTTCTAAAAATAAAAGAAATATCAGATTTCCAAAATCTAAGAGTCCAGAAAAGTTTGTTTTTGCTCACTTTTTTTCGAAAAACTCTCCCATCAAGAAAACATGCAAAAAGGAATGTGTAGTTTTAACATCATTCCTAACTCATCTGACAAAACCCAAAAGAAAGAAAGGTCTTTTCGAAGCAATGGTTTTCAAATCTATTCCTCAGATGATCCAAAATGGAAGGGTATCTTACCCATTCCAACAATTTTAAAATAACATCAAAATTTCAACAAGTGGAAGGGGATTTTACCAAATCCTAGAAAAAGGTCCAAGGTATCTACACATGCTAAATCTTCTTCGAAACAAACTTTTTCAAATTCCAATAGCACACATGTCAGATCTTACCAACCTCGGACCAGTCACAAATTTACCACATCCTTCCGACCGCTGAACAAACAAAGTGCCAAAACAAAAGACAAAATTTCAGCTTGTCAATGTCAATGTAGTTGTCAGAAAAGGTTATCTCATGTCAAAATTTATCCTTTTCAGAAACCTCGTAACTCTTCAAAAAGGCACAACACTCCAAAAACTCACAAACACCCAGAACTAGGATTAAAATTTGACACAAAACCAGTTCCTGCAACCTCGTTTCATGCATCAATCAGAAACTCATCTGTTGTCTCAGGCTCCAAACTTGTTTGGATGCCTAAACTAACCGTGTAATTTTCAGGCTTTGTGCAAAGAGGAACAAGAAGAAGAATTTTTAATCGACAGCGCTTGCTCCTTGCACATGATGGGAAGGTTAGAATACCTTCGAGATTTCAGGCCAATTTGCAACGGTGGAAAAGTCACATTTGGGAATAATGCGAATGGGATAATCTGAGGTTATGGTGTTCTCACTACAGTAAACTTCTCTATTTAAAAGGTTGCTTATGTAGAAGGCCTTAAACACAATCTCATCAGTGTTGGTCAACTATGTAAAGCAAGCCATCGTGTTGAATTTGATAACAAATCTTGTTATGTAATAACAAGCGATAGGAGCACTTGTCTGATCAAGTCCAAATCCGAAGGTACTATGTATCCTCTGGATGTATCCCTGATCATAGGCAAACCACAGTTATGCTTCCAATCCAAAGTAGTATCCGAAGTTTGCTGGCTATGGCACCGCAAGCTCGCTAATCTCAACTTCAGATACATCAACAATTTGGTCACCGGAGAACTAGTCAGAGGTCTTCCAATCCTCAAGTTCAGCAATAATACTCTCTATCCTGCATGTGAATGTGGAAATCAATTCAAGGCAAGTCACCCCACGGTGATTCACTCCTTAATTTCTAAACCATTGGAACTCTTACTCATTGATCTTTGCAGTCCGTCTACCGTATCCAGTCTTCATCACAAAAAAATACATATTGGTTATAGTTGATGACTTCACACGTTTCATATGGGTCTTCTTTCTTCGACTCAAGTCAGAAACACCGCATGTGTTGATCAACTTCATCAAGGAAATTGAACTTCAGATCAAGTTACCAGTTAGACGTATCCGAAGTGATAATGGAACCGAGTTTACTAACCATCTTCTAAATAGTTTCTTGGTTGCCAAAGGGATTACTCACAAATTCTCATCTCCCTACAAACCACAACAAAATGGGTTAGTAGAACAAAGGAACCGCACTCTAGTAGAAGCTGCCAGATCTATGCTCAACTTTGCACACCTTCCTCTCTACTTCTGGGCCGAAGCAGTGGCCACAACTTGTTTTGTCCAAAATCGAAGCATTGTGTGCAAACGTCTCAACAAAACACCGTATGAGGGCCTTAACAACCACAAGCCAAATGTCTGATTCTTTCATATATTTGGATGTACATGCTTCGTAATAAACAACGAAGATCACCTCAACAAATTTCCCCAATGTCTGATAGGCATCTTCCTTGGCTACTCCACTAACAAGGTTGCTTATCGAGTTCTCATTAGACACACAAGGTTGATAATTGAAAGCTTTGATATAAAATTTGATGACTATCACATCCACATCACCACTCCATCAACTGAAACCACAATAATTCTAGAAAGTGATATTCCTGCCTCTTCGGGTCCATTAAATCTACTTGAAGTAAACTATGATGATCTCTTTGATCCGGTAGATACAACCAACTTATCCGAAGTTCTTGTGTCTCTAGAAGCTCAGCAGCAGCATGCTGATGTATCTGAAGACGTATCACTAAATACTTACATCTTGCCGGTTGAGGGGGAAAACTCAACTCCGGACCATAAAACAACCATCGAGGTTCCAGTACTTGAAGATGAAGCTCCAATCCGCAGAGGGGTTCAACCATCAAACGTTTCTTCGTATTCGGATGATGAAAACATAGAAAACATTGACACAAGAACAGATTCAAGGATTATCACACTCCCATCCACAATCTAGGGGGAACCTTCGTAGGTTAAAGGCGAACTCCCTTCTACACTCCCGGGGGAACCTTCGCCATCTGCCCAAGAAAAGTCTAATACCTCCTTCCTAGTTCAAGACAATTCAGTAGGATGTTCTCAAGTCCAAGGGGAATTGTCTTCTCCAACCGCAAAGTCTTCTGATATTGAAGACATCCCCTCCACCGCAGCTATTGATCATCTGCAACCCCGTCTACACGTATGGACGAGAGACCATGTAACATCGTAAAATTTCAAACAAATTTTAACATTTTAAAAAACACTATATTTCACAATATTATAAAACTCATTTTTTCATATATCCAAACATAAGTCTAAATCCCAAGATCATAACATATATAAAACTCCGCGTGTGTGTACTGATCATGTCGGCGCCTTCCCGAGATCCTCACTAGTACCTGAAACGCATAACACAAAACACTGTAAGCATGAAGCTTAGTGAGTTCCCCAAAATACCACACATAACACATACTAGCCACTCGAGGGTATAACTCTGTGGGCCCCTAGGCCCTGACTCTGTGGACCCTCTGGTCCTATCTCTATCAACCTTCTGGTTCTAACTCTGATATACACTGATATACACATAGCATAAATCACATTGAAATAATGCAGTGTAACACATCACATAAATAACATACAATAACTATGTCACATAACTCTAATTACCACTCAAGGTAAAGTATAGTGAGAAGACTCACCTTATTGGATGTCGGATAATCACTCGTGCTCTATTCTGCGACCTATCATCCTCCTATATCATAAATACATCTCTAATTAATACTTTCCTGGCTTAGTTTGACTAACACTATTAAGTCAACACTAGTCAACCCTGGTTAACGGTCAACCTTTGACCCGACTCGTCGAGTCATGCATAGACTCGTCGAGTCCATACATGATGAGTAAGGCTCTATGGACCTCTATGGATCCACATCCAAAGCCTCATCACCAGAAAGGGACTATTTGGACATCAAATCAACCTAGGAAACGGCACAAGAAACCCTAAATCCATATATTCTTCATTAAACAGAAGAAGAGCCGAATTAATACCTCAAATGCGATGATCTTAGCTTCAAATCAACAGAATAGCAACCTGCTTTGCTTCCTCTTGGCTAGGACCTCCTTCTTCTTGTTAAACAACACCACAAAGGTCAAGAATGGCTTCCTTTCTCTCTCAAAACGCTCAAGCACTCTAGGGTTTCTCTCTATGGACTGGTAGCCGCAAATGAAGGCCATATGGGACTTTAAATAGGTCGCAAACCCAAGAAATTAGGGTTTCTTTCGCCAGCTCTGACTCGGCGAGTCACTCCCTTGACTCGTCGAGTCCCCTCAGTAACCACATCATCCAGTCGCGACCAAACTCGACGAGTCCAAGCACTAACTCGTTGAGTCACCTTACATAATTAAAGAAATACAACATAATATACCTGGGAAACTAGGTGTTACAATTCTCCCCCACTAGAATCAGACTTTGCCCTCGAAGTCTCTTTCAGCAATTAACTCTTGATACTGCTCACGCATCTCTAACTCCAGCTCCCAGGTCAGCTCGGACCCCTTCCGATGTTGCCACTGGATCGGAACCAATGACACCTCCTTGTTTCTCAAAACCCTCATCCTCCTATCCCGAATTGCGATCGGCCTCTGAACATAGTTCAGGCTCACATCCACCTGAATGTCCTCTAATTGAACCACTGTCGACTCATCGGCGATACACTTCCTCAACTAAGACACGTGGAAGGTATCATGAATCTGACTGAACTCCGCAGGTAGCTCCAAACAGTACGCTACCCTGCCCACCCTGGCGGTCACCCTGAAAGGACCAATATACCGAGGCCCCAACTTGCCTCTCTTCCTGAATCGGATCACTCCTTTCCAAGGAGATACCTTCAGGAGTATGAAGTCACCAACTTGAAACTCGAGCTCCAAGCGACGCCTGTCTATGTAGCTCTTCTGACGACTTTGAGCCATCAGTAACCTATGCCTTACCTACTGTATCTGCTTAGTTGTCTGAAGTACTATCTCTGTACTACCCATCACACGCTGCCCGACCTCACCCCATCAAATGGGAGTCCAACACCTCCTCCCAAACAGCAGCGCAAAGGGTGGCATACCAATGCTCGAATGATGGCTGTTGTTATAGGAAAACTCAGCCATAGGTAAATATGTGTCCCAACTCCCGCCGAAGTCCAATACACATGCCCGAAGCATGTCCTCGAGCGTCAGAATCGTCCGCTCGCTCTGCCCGTGGTCTATGGGTGGTATGCGGTGCTAAAATCTAGCCTCGTACCCAACTCCTCATGAAATTTCTTCCAGAACCTGGAAGTGAAATGCACATCGCGATCTGAGACAATCGAGATCGGTACTCCATTCCGAGATACCACTTCTCTCACGTACAACTCTGCCAGCCTCTTAGTGGAAGAACTCTCACAGATTGCAATAAAATGGGCGCTCTTTGTCAACCTGTCCACGATTACTCAAATTGCATCTACACCTCTCGCAGTCATTGGCAATTTGGTGATAAAGTCCAAGGTAATCTGTTCCCACTTCCAATCGGGAAGCTCCAAAGGCTGCAACTTAGCATGCGGACGCTGGTGCTCGGCCTGAACCCTGCGACAGGTCAAACACCTCTCTATGAACCATGTGACATCCCTCTTCATACAGGGCCACCAATACTCTCTCTTCAGGTCTAAATACATCTTAGTGGCCCCGAAATAAATTGAAAACCTTGATTGGTGTGCCTCCTCCATCAGGATGGTACGTGCCCCGCCCACAAACGGCACCCAAATCCGTCCCTGAAAGGTCATAAGCCCTTGGCTATCAGTGATAAACTCTGATACCTGTCCGATAACCCGCTCTCTCTTGCGGTTCTCTCGTCTCACGGCCTCAGCCTGGGCCCCACGAATGGTGTCCAACACCGGAGTCATCACTGTCAGTCTCATACAAACGTCTCGTATCGGGGCGCCCTCCGCCCTACGACTCAGGGCATCAGCTACAACGTTAGCCCTGCCCAGGTGGTACAAGATCTAACAATCGTAATCATTCACCACATCCAACCATCTTCTTTGGCGCATGTTCAGGTTGGACTGATCCATCAAATACTTCAAGCTCTTGTGGTCCGTGTATATGGTACACCGAACCCTATACAGATAGTGACGCTAGATCTTGAGGGCAAACACTACTGCCCCCAGCTCCAGATCGTGGGTGGGATACCTCGCCTCATGAGGCTTCAGCTGCCTCGATGCGTACGCTATCACATGCCCTCTCTGCATCAGCACCGCTCCCAGCCCCGATATTGACGCGTCGCAATACACCACAAAGTCCTCCATCCCCTTCGGAAGGGCTAACACTGTGGCTTTGCATAGTCTTTGACGAAGTTTCTCGAAGGAGGCATGCTGCTTTGGGCCCCATGAAAAAGCAACACCCTTCCGGGTCAACCTGGTAAGTGGCACGACGATCTTGGAGAAATCCCTGATAAATCTCCGATGATAGCCAGCCAACCCTAAGAAAATCCTAATTTCGGTGGGTGATCTCGGCACCTCCTAACTCATCACTGCCTCAATCTTGGCCGGATCGAGGTTCCCCAGGAACTGGACCTCTCGTAACCAGAAATCACACTTGGAGAATTTGTCATAAAGCCTCTCCGATCTCAGAACTTCGAGGATCTCCCTCAAACGCTCCTCATGTTGCTCTCTGGATCTCGAATACACTAATATATCATCGATGAACACGATCACCGAATGATCCAACATCATCCTGCACACTCTGTTCATGAGATCCATGAATGTCGCCGGTGCATTGGTGAGCCCGAAAGGCATCACTACGAACTTGTAGTGCCCATAACGAGTCCGGAATGCTTTCTTCTAGATGTCCTCATCATGCACCCTCACCTGATGATATCCAGACCTCAAATCAATCTTGGAAAACGAAGATGCTCCCTGCAACTGATCGAACAAATCGTCAATCCTCGGTAAAGGGTAATGGTTCTTGACCTTCAGCTTGTTCAACTCCTGATAATCAATGCACATCCGGTGTGATCCATCCTTTTTCTCGACAAAAAGGATAGGCGCTCCCCACGGCGAACTGCTTGGCCGAATAAACCCCTTCCCCAGCAGCTCCTGAAGCTACGAGGATAACTCCTGCATCTCTGGAGATGCAAGGCGATAGGGCGCCTTGGCGATAGGCGCTGCCCCCGGAACCAAATCGATACTGAACTCTACCTGCCTCTCGGGAGGCACGCCCGACAACTCCTCAGGGAAAACATCCGGGAACTCTCACTCTATTGGGACCTCATCAACTGACCTCGGTCTCCCTTAATCAACCCTCGTATCCATCACATACGATACAAACCCACTGCAGCCCCACTGTAGACTCTGCCTCGCTCTAGCGGCCGAACAAAATGCCAATCCAGAATACGTACCCTCACCGTATACCGTAAGAACTTCACCACTAGGTTCTCGTATGGTCACCAGCTGTCGCTCGCAGTCAATAACCGCTCCAAATTTGCTCAACCAGTCCATGCCCACGATGACACATACATCTCCCTTCACCATAGGGACTAAATCAATCGGGAACTCAACACCGAAGATCTCAAGTACACACCCTCGGATCACCTCCGTGGCATAAACCGCCCTCTCATTAGCTATGGAAACTCTCATAGGTCGATTCAACACCTCTCGACTAATAAAGATGTGCTGACTAAAAGCCATAGATACAAAATACCGACTCGCACCCGAGTCAAACAACACCAAGGCAGGTACAGAACTCATGTAACACCGTGAATTTCAAAATAATTTTTCACAATTATAAAAACATTTCTCATTTAATTTTCATAAAAACATTAACTTAAAATCCCAATTCATATCATACAAATCCCAAGATCATATATATATATATATCAAAAATCCCATGCGTGCTTACAGATCAAGCCGGCGCCTTCCCACGGTCATCACTAGTACCTGAAACAAACAACACTAACACTGTAAGCACAAAGCTTAGTGGGTTCCCCAAAATACCACATAAACATATATTAGCCACTCGAGACTATAACTCTATGGGTCCGTGCACCCAAGCTCTGTGAACCCTCAGGTTCTAACTCTGGGAACCTTCCAGTTCCAACTCTATAAACATGCACAGCATAAATTACATAGACATCATGCAGTACAACACATAGCATACACATAACATACACATATTCTGACACATAACTCTGATTACCTACTCAAGGTAAAGTATAGTGAGAAGACTCCCCTCGGGTATCTCGATAACTTGCGAATCCTGGAAATCACTCGTGCTCGATCCTCCGAGCTATAATCCTCCTATAACATCATATATCTCTTAATTAACACTTTTACCACTAAGGTTGACAACCCCTATTAAGTCAACACTGGTCAACTCTGGTCAACGGTCAACTTTGACCAGACTCGACGAGTGCACTAGGGCGACTCGGCGAGTCTATACGTATTCACTAACTCTCTAGGATTCTCTTTTGACACGTCGAGTACTCCCCTGACTCGACGGGTCCACCTGGCATGAATCGCGGGGCCACCACGACTCAACTCGCCGAGTCTCAAGAACAACTCGGCGAGTCCCAGCTTGACTCAGTCCACCTGTCAACCCTCTCTAACTCTCCCTGACTCACTGAGTCAACTCATAACTCGGCTGGACCACTCACTGAGTGGTTAAGGTCAATCTTCATGCTACTCGCCGAGTCTGTTCTTCAGACTCGGCGAGTCCATGCCATGCATCAACTCAAACTTGCTTCTGAGGTCAGATCCGCTCCAACAATTCATAGATCTGGCCCTCCTAAGCTTATTTATCACGTAAAGTCCATATCTTGGGGCTCATAACACACCCCATGACTCATAGATGGTGTTTTGACCTTAAGCACAAAGACTCCAATCCAAAACCCCCATGGATTCATAAAAAGCTTGGGCTCATAGATGGTGTTTTGACACTCTGGACCTCCAAAGGTCCAGATCTAGAACCTAACTCGCTTAAGGGACCAAGGAAGCACTAGATCTAGCCACAAAAGGGCTCAATAAGCCCTAAATCAATATAAACATCAACATAACAGAGAATAGCTCGAAGGTAGTACCTCAAATGTGATGTTCTGGACCTCAAATCTTCAGGAAGTGGCTCCTCTTGATTCCCCCTTAGCTATTGCTTCCTTTCCTTGCAATATAACACCTCCAAGGTCAATAATGGCTCCTTGCTTTGCTCCAAACGCTCAAACTTGCTAGGGTTTCACTTAGGGGTCTAGTGAGCACAAATGGCGGCCTTAAGGCCCTTTAAATAGGTCCCAAACCCGAGAAATTAGGGTTTCATTAAACAGCGCGGACTCGCCGAGTCCAGGCGCGAACCCGCGTCCAGAACCGTGATCCTACTCGGCGAGTTTGAGCTCCAACTCGCCGAGTCCCCTAAGAAAACACCAAAAACATAAGCATAAAAGATAACTGGAAATCCGGGCTGTTACAACTCTCCCTCACTAGAACTAGACTTCGCCCTCGATGTCTCGCTCTGAAAATAGCTCCGGATGCTGCTCACGCATCTCACGCTCCGGCTCCCAGGTCCTCTCTGATCCCTTCCTATGTTGCCACTGGACCAACACCAGGGGTACCTCCTTGTTCCTCAGAACCTTGATTTTCCGATCTCTGATGGCCACTGGTCTCTCGGCATAATTCAGGCTCGCATCCACCTGAATATCCTCTAATGGAACCACTGCTGACTCATCGGCTATACACTTCCTCAGCTGCGACACATGAAAAGTGTCGTGAATCTGCCCCAACTCTGCTGGAAAATCCAAACGATAGGCTACCCGGCCTACCCTCGCGATCACACGGAATGGACCAATATACCGAGGCCCCAACTTGCCCCTCTTCCTGAATCGAATCACTCCTTTCCAAGGAGAGACCTTCAGGAGAACAAAGTCGCCGACCTGAAACTCAAGCTCGGACCGGCGCCTGTATGCATAACTCTTCTGTCGGCTCTGAGCGATCAACAATCTCTGTCTGACCTGCTGAATCTACTCTGTCGTCTGAAGTACGATCTCTGTACTGCCCATCACCCTTTGCCCAACCTCTCCCCAACAAATGGGGGTCCGACACCTCCTCCCATACAACAGCTCAAAGGGCGGCATACCAATGCTCGAATGATGGCTGTTGTTCTAAGAAAACTCTGCCAAGGGTAAATACGCATCCCCGCTACCCCCGAAATCCAACACACATGCTCGGAGCATGTCCTCAAGCGTCTGAATCGTCCGATCACTCTGACCGTCTGTCTGGGATGATATGCGGTACTAAAATGCAGTCTAGTAACCAACTCCTCACGAAATTTCTTCCAGAATCTGGAAGTGAAGCGCACATCACGGTCTGAAACAATCGAGATCGGCACCCCATGCCGAGATACCACTTCCCTCACATACACCTCCGCCAATTTCTCTGCTGAAGAACTCTCACTGATGGCAAGGAAGTGAGCGCTCTTTGTCAACCTGTCCACAATCACCCAAATTGCATCAACTCCTCTGGCAGTCCTCGGCAATTTGGTGATGAAATCCATAGTGATCTGTTCCCACTTCCACTCGGGAACCTCCAGTGGCTGCAACTTGCCATGCGGCCTCTGGTGCTCGGCCTTAACCCTACGGCAGGTCAAGTTCCTCTCAACAAACGACGCAACATCCCTCTTCATACAGGGCCATCAATACTCCTTTCTCAAATCCAAATACATCTTAGTGGCCCCTGGATGGATCGAAAATTTCGACCGATGAGCCTCCTCCATCAAAATGGTACGCGTTCCTCCCACAAACGGCACCCAGATACGCCCCTGAAAACTCATAAGCCCCTGACCATCGGTAACGAACTCTGAAACCAAACCAACAACCCGTTCCCTCTTCTGCATCTCAAGTTGCACAGCCTCGGCCTGTGCCCCGCAAATGGCGTCCAATACCGGAGCTATCACGGTCAATCTCAAACATACATCCCGCAGTGGAGTGCTCTCTGCCCTGCGGCTCAACGCGTCGGCTACCACATTAGCCTTGCCTGGGTGGTATAGGATCTCACAATCATAATCCTTGACCACATCCAACCACCTTCTCTGTCGCATATTTAAGTTGGGCTGATCCATCAAATACTTCAAACTCTTATGGTCCGTGTATATCGTGCACCGAACCCCATACAAGTAGTGACGCCAAATCTTGAGGGCAAACACCACTGCCCCTAACTCTAGATCATGGGTGGGATATCTCGCCTCATGAGGCTTTAGCTGCCTTGATGCATATGCTATCACATGCCCTCTCTGCATCAGTACCGCTCTCAGTCCCAAAATCGATGCATCACAATATACCACAAAGTCCTCCATCCCTTCCAGGAGGGCTAATACCAGGGCTTCGCACAACCTTTGGCGAAGTGTCTCAAAGGAGGCCTGCTGCTCGGGGCCCCATGAAAAAGCAACACCCTTCCGGGTCAATCTGGAGAGTGGCACTGCGATCTTAGAGAAATCCCTGATAAACCTCCGATAATACCCTACCAACCCTAGGAAACTCCTGATCTCGGAGGGTGACTTCGGCACCTCCCAACTCATCACCGCCTCAACCTTGGCCGGGTCGACCAATATCCCTTCCTGGTTAACGAGATGTCCTAAGAACTGGACCTCCCGCAACCAGAAATCACACTTGGAGAATTTGGCATAAAGCCTCTCCGATCTCAGAACTCCGAGAACCTCTCTCAGATGCTCCTCATGCTGCTCTCTAGATCTCGAATATACCAGAATGTCGTCGATAAACACAATCACCGACCGATCCAACATCGGCCTACACACTCGGTTCATGAGATCCATGAACACCGCCGGGGCATTGGTGAGCCCAAAAGGCATCACCACAAACTCATAATGCCCATAACGCGTCCTAAACGCTGTATTCTGGACGTCCTCATCCCGCACCCTCGCCTGATGATATCCAGACCTCAAATCGATCTTGGAGAACCAAGATGCTCCCTGTAACTGATCGAACAAATCGTCGATCCTCGGCAACGGGTAACGGTTCTCGACCGTCAGCTTGTTCAACTCCCGGTAATCAATGCACATCCGGTGTGAACCATCCTTTTTCTTGACGAACAGGATAGGCGCTCCCCACGGCGAGCTGCTTGGCCGAATAAACTCCTTCCCCAGCAGCTCCTGGAGCTGTGAGGATAACTCTTGCATCTCTGGAGGTGCAAGGCGATAAGGCACCTTAGCGATAGGTGCAGCCCGCGGAACCAAATCAATACTGAACTCCACTTGCCTCACAGGAGGCACACCCGGCAACTCCTCGGGAAAAACATCCGGGAACTCACGCACCACCGGAACCTCCTCAACTGAGCTCGGCCTCTCGGAAGCCACCCGTGTATCCATCACATACGCCACAAAACCCTTACAGCCCTGCTGTAGAAACTGCCTCGCCCTAGCGGCCGAACAAAACGCTGATCCTGAACGTGTACCCTCTCCGTACACCGAAAGAACTCCGCCACTAGGGTCTCGTATGGTTACCAGCTGACGCTCGCAGTCGATAACCGCACAGCATCTGCTCACCCAGTCCATGCCCACAATGACACAGACATCACCCATCGCAATAGGAACCAGATCAATCGGGAACTCAACACCGAAAATCTCGACTACGCAACCTCGGAGAACCTCCGTGGCATATATCACTCTCTCATCAGCTATGGAAACTCTCAGAGGCCGACTCAACGCCTCACGACTAACACTGATATGCTGACTAAAAGCCAAAGATACAAAAGACCGACTCGCACCCGAGTCAAATAACACCAAGGCAGGTACATAATTCACAAGAAAAGTACCTACACATAACATAACATAAGCATAATATCTCAACATCAAAATAAATACATGAAAGAATACATACCAGCCACGACATCGGGCGCTGCGCGGACCTCCTCCGCGGTCAGCTGAAAAGCTCTCCCTCGTGCCCTCGGCGCCTCGGCCTTCACCGGCCGACTCTCTGTAGCTCTGATGGTGGCAGGGGCAGATCCCTGAGGTGCTCCCTGAGATGACCCTCGCAACTGTGGACACTCTGCCTTTCGGTGTCTGGTCTGATTGCAGTGGAAGCACACTGCAAATCCCTTGGGGCAATCCTTGGCCATATGCCCCTCATTGCCACATTTGTAGCAAGATCCCGCTCTGCAGACTCCATCGTGACCCTTGCCACACTTCCCACAAGTGCGACCCTTCTGGCTCCCTGGTTTGGGATCAGCGGGCTTGGCCCGCTTGGCTGCCGGCTGAGACTGTGTCGGTCGCCGATCCCTCCCCTGAGACTCCGCCTCCTCCCTGGCCTGAGTCTCCAGCTCAATATCCCTCTTCCTGGCATTTGCCTGAAGCTCAACAAATTTCCGGTACGAGGAGTTCGCCGCGAACTCCCGAATGTCTCGCCTCAAAATACTCAAATATCGGCTCATACGTGCCTGCTCAGTGGACACGTGCTCAGGGCAGAACATCGCCCTCTCATGGAACATCCTGGTGATCGCTGTAACTGACTCAGTACCATGCTTGAGGGTCAGAAACTCCTGTGCCAAACGCTCCCTCTCCACCTAGGGAACGTACTCATCTCAGAACATGACAGTGAACCTCTCCCAGGTCACTCCCGCAAGCTCAGCAGGCGTATAATGCGCCGTCACAAACTTCCACCAGTCCTTCGCTCCCAAGCAAAGCTGGTTCAGCGCGAACCGAACCTTCAAATGCTCAGGAGATGAGCAAGTGAAGAAACACCCCTCTATATTAGATATCCACCTCATAGCTGCCACCGGATCCTGGGTCCCATCAAACTCTGGTGGTTTTGTGTTGCTGAACTCCCGGAACAGCAACGCATCACCACCTTGCGGCCTCGCGGCAGCAATCGCTGCGGTGGCCGCTGCAACAGCAGCCTCAGAAAGAGCGGCGTAACGCTCGTCAAAGGTCTCAATCAGCGTGGTCTTTATAGACCCAAACATCTACAGTATCTCTGCCCTGATGGCCGCAGCCACCTCCTCATGGATGATCCGACGGATCTCCTCATCACTGGTACCACTGCTCTCAGGCATCAAGCGTGTCCTCACCATGATCTACCTCTGAAATACAACATACGATAAATTAGAACCCATACGAGCATACTCACACTCGTCAACTCTTTCCTCCTTGATCCTTGGTATTACAAATATTCTTACTTAGGCTGTACACCGCTCCGGTGCTTTCAGTAGTACAGGCCCAATACTACTGTCCACACCGTATCAGAATACACCCCAAGTCCTCCTCTTCGGATCCCAAATTCCAAGTACTCTATCATGCATAGACCTCCCTCTAATAGATCTCTCACAAGCCCCTCGCTGCTACCTACTCACTCTCAAGCATCTCATAGCAGCTCACCTCTTCCTAGGCTAAGGCATCACAAATCAGGCCACTCTAGTCCTAATAGGAATACTTAGCCTACTCTAGCATGCGGATACGTCATATCAATATCAATATCACATAACATAAGGGTATTTTGGGAAATCACCGTTCGGGCGCGGACTGATCATACACACAACTCTGCTCTGCGTTTTTCAAAATCTTTTATTCTTTTTGAAAATACTTCTCAAATCCTCAGTTTGAGTTCAAATACGCCCGAAGGTGTACTCGAATCTCTCAAACCAAGACTCTGATACCAACTTGTAACACCGTGAATTTCAAAATAATTTTTCACAAATTATAAAAACATTTCTCATTTAATTTTCATAAAAACATTAAGTTAAAATCCCAATTCACATCATACAAATCCCAAGATCATATATATATCAAAAATCCCATGCGTGTGTACAGATCAAGCTGGCGCCTTCCCACGGTCATCACTAGTACCTGAAACAAACAACACTAACACTGTAAGCACAAAGCTTAGTGAGTTCCTCAAAATACCACATAAACATATATTATCCACTCGAGGCTATAACTCTATGGGTCCGTGCACCCAAGCTCTGTGAACCCTCAGGTTCTAACTCTGGGAACCTTCCGGTTCCAACTCTATAAACATGCACAACATAAATCACATAGACATCATGCAGTACAACACATAGCATACACATAACATACACATATTCTGACACATAACTCTGATTACCTACTCAAGGTAAAGTATAGTGAGAAGACTCACCTCGGGTATCTCGATAACTTGCGAATCCTGGAAATCACTCGTACTCGATCTTCCGAGCTATATTCCTCTTATAACATCATATATCTCTTAATTAACACTTTTACCACTAAGGTTGACTACCCCTATTAAGTCAACACTAGTCAACTCTGGTCAACGGTCAACGGTCAACTTTGACCAGACTCGACGAGTGCACTAGGGAGACTCGGCGAGTCTATATGTATTCACTAACTCTCTAGGATTCTCTTTTGACACGTCGAGTACTCCCCTGACTCGACGGGTTCCACCTGGCATGAATCACGGGGCCACCACGACTCAACTTGCCGAGTCTCAAGAACAACTCGGCGATTCCCAGCTCGACTCATTCCACCTGTCAACCCCCTCTAACTCTCCCTGACTCACTGAGTCAACTCATAACTCGGCTGGACCACTCACTGAGTGGTTAAGGTCAATCTTCATGCTACTCGTCGAGTCTGTTCTTCAGACTCGGCGAGTCCATGCCATGCATCAACTCAAACTAGCTTCTGAGGTCAGATCCGCTCCAACAATTCATAGATCTGGCCCTCCTAAGCTTATTTATCACGTAAAGTCCATATCTTGGGACTCATAACACACCCCATGACTCATAGATGGTGTTTTGACCTTAAGCACAAAGACCCCAATCCAAAACCCCCATGGATTCATAAAAAGCTTGGGCAAAGGGACACTCTGGACCTCTAAAGGTCCAGATCTAGATCCTAACTCGCTTAAGGGACCAAGGAAGCACTAGATCTAGCCACAAAAGGGCTCAATAAGCCCTAAATCAATATAAACATCAACATAACAGAGAATAGCTTGAAGGTAGTACCTCAAATGTGATGTTCTGGACCTCAAATCTTCAGGGAGTGGCTCCTCTTGATTCCCCCTTAGCTATTGCTTCCTTTCCTTGCAATATAACACCTCCAAGGTCAATAATGGCTCCTTGCTTTGCTCCAAACGCTCAAACTCGCTAGGGTTTCACTTAGGGTCTGGTGAGCACAAATGGCGGCCTTAAGGCCCTTTAAATAGGTCCCAAACCCGAGAAATTAGGGTTTCATTAAACAGCACGGACTCGCCGAGTCCAGGCGCGAACCTGCGTCCAGAACCACGATCCTACTCGGCGAGTTTGAGCTCCAACTCGCCGAGTCCCCTCACAAAACACCAAAAAAATAAGCATAAAGGATACCTGGAAATCCGGGCTATTACAACTCACAAGAAAAGTACCTATGCATATCATAATATAAGCACGATATCTCAGACTCAAAATAAATAGATGAAAGAATACATACCAGCCATTACGTCGGGCGCTGTGCGGACCTCCTCCGCAGTCAACTGGAAGGCTCTCCCTCATGCCTTCGGTGCCTCGGCCTTCACTGGCCGACTATCGATAGTGCTCACTACAGCAGGGGCGGATCCCTGAGATGCTCCCTGCGCTGACCCTCGCAACTGCGGACACTATGCCTTCTGGTGTTCGGTCTGGTTGCAGTGGAAACAGACTACAAACCCCTTGGGGAAATCCTTGGCCATATGCCCCTCCTTGCCATATTTGTAGCAAGACCCTTCTCTGCACACCCCATCATGACACTTGCCGCAATTTCCACAAGTGCGAACCTTCTGGCTCCCTGTCCTCGAATCGGCGAGCTTGGCCTACTTAACTGCTGGCTGAGACTATGTCGGTCGCCTATCCTTCCCCTGAGACTCCGCCTCCTCCCTAGCCTGAGTCTCCAGCTCTATCTCCCTCTTCCGAGCATTTTCCTGAAGCTCGGAAAATGTCCGGTACAATGAGTTCACCGCGAACTCTCGTATATCCCTCCTCAAAATGCTCAGATATCGGCTCATACATGCCTGCTCGGAAGACACGTGCTCTGGGCAGAACATCCCCCTCTCGTGGAAGATCCGGGTAATCACTGTAACAGACTCGGTACCTTGCTTGAGGGTCAGAAACTCCTGGGTCAATCGTTCCTTCTACACCTGGGGAACATACTCCTCTCGGAACATAGCGGTGAACCTCTCCTAGGTCAGTACAGCAAGCTCAGCAGGCGAATAGTGTGCCGTCACAAGCTTCCACCAGTCCTTCTCTCCCAAGCGAAGCTGGTTCAGCACGAACCGAAACCTCAAATGCTCTGGACATGAGCATGTGAAGAAACACCCCTCAATGTCCAAAATCCACCTCATCGCCGCAATCGGATCCTATGTCCCATCAAACTCTGGTGGTTTGTGTTGCTGAACTCCTGGAACAGCAACACATCACCACCGTGCGGTCTAGCCACAGCTACAGTTGTGGTGGCCGCAACAACAGCAGCATCAGAAAGAGCAGCATATCACTCATCAAAAGTCTCTACTAGCGAGGTCTTGATAGACCCAAACATCTCTGGTATCTCTGCCCTGATGGCCGCAGCCACCTCCTCGTGAATGATCCTACGAATCTCCTCATCACTAGCACCGTTGCTCTCTGGTGTGTGGCGTGTCCCAACCATGATGTCTTTGAAATACAACATAAGAAGTATCAGGGACTCGCTCAAGTATACTCACACTCGATAACTCAACCTTACTTGACCTATGGTACCCTGAAGATTCTTACTTGGACTGCGCATTGATCCGGTGTCTTCAGTAGTATGGGCCCAATACTACTGTCGACACTGCATCTGCATTCACCCCAAGTCCTCCTCCCAGTGTCCCAAATCCCAAGCACTCTATTCTCAATAATCATAGGCTATTCTCTAGCAGATCTCTCATAAACTCCTCGTTGCTATCTAATCACTCTCAAGCTTCCCTAGCAGCAAGACTCCAAGACTAAGGCATCACAAATCAGGCCACTCTAGTCCAAATAAGAATACCTAGTCTACTCTAGAATGCATAACATAACTCATCATATATCATAGCATAACATATATCATAACACTTATTGTAAGGGTATTTTGGGAATTCACCGTTCGGGCGTTGGCTGATCGTACACACGGCTCTGCGCTATTTGTTTCAAAACTCTTTTACTCTTTGAAAATTACTTTATTATCAAAAAATTTCCTCAAATCCTCAGTTTGAGTTCAGATACGCTCGAAGGTGCATCCGAGTCCCTCAAACCAAGGCTCTGATACCAACTTGTAACGTCGTAAAATTTCAAACAAATTTTAACATTTTAAAAAACACTTTATTTCACAATATTATAAAACTCATTGTTTCATATATGCAAACATAAGTCAAAATCCCAAGATCATAACATATATAAAACTCTGCGTGTGTGTGTACTGATCATGGAGGCGCCTTCCCGCGATCCTCATTAGTACCTGAAACGCATAACACAAAACACTGTAAGCACGAAAGTTAGTGAGTTCCCCAAAATACCACACATAACACATACTAGCCACTCAAGGCTATAACTCTGTGGGCCCCTGAGCCCTAACTCTATGGACCCTCTGGTCCTAGCTCTGTGAACCTTCTGGTTCTAACTCTGATATACACTGATATACACACAACATAAATCACATAGAAATAATGTAGTACAACACATCACATAAATAACATTCAATAACTCTGTCACATAACTCTAATTAACACTCAAGGTAAAGTATAGTGAGAAGACTCACCTCGCTAGATGTCGGATAATCACTCGTGCTTGATTCCCCGACCTATCGTCCTCCTATATCATAAATACATCTCTAATTAATACTTTCCGGGCTTAGTTTGACTAACACTATTAAGTCAACACTAGTCAACCCTGTTAAACGCTGGTCAACGGTCAACCTTTGACCCGACTCGTCGAGTCATGCATAGAATCGTCGAGTCCATACGTGAAGTCGAGTCCTTTCAATCCTTTCTGACTCACCGAGTCACTCACCCAACTCGGCGAGTCATCTACTGCTCTGAGTCACGGGACAACCCGCTCTGACTCGTCGAGTCTACTCATGGACTCGGCGAGTTCATTTCATGCACAACCTCAAACAACCTTCTGAGGCCAAATCTATTCCTCTAACCCTTAGATCTAGCCTTCCCAAGTTCAAGAATCACGTAAAGTCTCTATCTTGATGCACCTTCCACATCTATATGACCATATATGATGATTTAGCCCCAAATACCTTAACCCAAGGTCATAACCTCCATTGTTCTTCATAAAGCTTGATGAGCAAGGCTCTCTGGACCTCTATGGATCCACATCCAAAGCCTCATAACCAGAAAGGGACTATTTGGACATCAAATCAACCTAGAAAAGGGCACAAGAAACCCTAAATCCATATATTCTTCATAAAACAGAAGAAGAGCCGAATTAATACCTCAAATGCGATGATCTTAGCTTCAAATCCACAGAATAGCAACCTCCTTTGCTTCCTCTTGGCTAGGACCTCCTTCTTCTTGCTAAACAACACCACAAAGGTTAAGAATGGCTTACTTTCTCTCTCAAAACGCTCAAGCACTCTAGGGTTTCTCTCTATGGACTGGTAGCTGCAAATGAAGGCCATAAGGGCCTTTAAATAGGTCCCAAACCCAATAAATTAGGGTTTCTTTAGTCAGCTCTGACTCGGAGAGTCACTCCCTTGACTCGTCGAGTCCCCTCATTAACCACATCATCCAGTCGCGACCAGACTCGACGAGTCTAAGCACCAACTCGTCGAGTCACCTTACATAATTAAAGAAATACAACATAAATCAATATACCTGGGAAACTAGGTGTTACAGACCACCCACCAGGTCAAATTATCGGCAACCCATCCGCAGGAATCCAGACTCGATCATCCAAGGACTTATACGATCACTGTCACTACGCAGCGTTTTTGTCCTCGATCGAACCTCGGACGATCAAAGAAGCATTACTTGAACCAGATTGGATATCCGCAATGCAAGAAGATCTAGAAGAATTCAAAAGGAACAAGGTATGGCAGCTCGTTCCAAAACCGCAAGGCCACACCATTGTAGGAACTAGATGGGTGTACAAGAATAAGTTGGATGAATCTGGTGCGGTCGTCAGAAACCAAGCAAGGCTAGTTGCCAAAGGATATAGTCAACTTGAAGGCATTGACTATGATGAAACGTATGCACCAGTAGCACGAATGGAAACCATCCGGATCTTCTTCGAATATGCAGCGCACAAAAACATCAAGGTTCATCAAATGGATGTGAAAAGTGCTTTTCTCAACGTCGAATTAAAAGAGGAGGTTTATCTTCAGCAACCTCCAGGCTTCGAAATGCTTGAATTATCAGACCACTGCTACAAGCTTGAAAAGGCAGTCTACGGTCTAAAACAAGCACCAAGAGCATGGTACGAGACTCTCTCAGAATTTCTTTTCTCGTCCAGATACAAATGAGGAGTGATGGATACCACTTTATTTAGAAAAGAAAATGGTGATCATCTAATGCTTGTACAAATATGTGTGGATGATATCATTTTCGGCTCAACTGATCAAAAGATGGTGAATGAATTTGCTAAGCTCATGGCCAACAAGTTCCAAATGAGCATGAATAGAGAGATTAATTTCTTTCTAGGACTTCAAGTGAAACAAGTTCCTCGAGGGATATTCATTCATCAAGAAAAATACACCTCCGAACTGTTAAAGAAATATTCAATGGAGAACTGTTCTTCAGCTAAGGTCCACATGGCCTTCGGATATAAGATATTTACTGATCCCTCAGGAGAATCTGTTGATCACAAGACTTATAGATATATTATTGGCTCTTTGATGTAACTCACCGCAAGTCGACCAGATATAGTCTTTGCAACGGGTGTATGCGCAAGGTACCAGGTTGACCCAAAAATGTCACACATGACCGCAACCAAGCAAATTCTACGGTACTTAAAGGGTAGAAAAACTCTTGGATTATGGTACCCCGTAGGAAACGATTTCAGCCTTCAAGTATTCACCGATGCAGATCATGCCGGATGTAAACTTGATCGCAAAAGCACCTCGGGTGGATGTCAATTTCTAGGTGGAAGACTCGTTAGCTGGTCATCAAGGAAACAAAATTGTGTATCATTGTCTACCGCAGAAGCTGAATATGTGGCTACAGCCAGCTGTTGTTCTCAAGTCTTACGGATGAAAACACAACTATTGGACAATGGATACAAAATGTTGCGGATACCGACCGATTGTGACTATGAAAGTGCTATAGCGATTTCTCACAATCCTATTCAACACTCCAAGACCAAGCATATTGAACTACGGTATCACTTCATCAAAGACCTCATCTTGAAAGGTAACATTGAATTAATTTTTGTCCATACTCATGAGGAGATTGCTGATGTATTCACAAAGGCACTTGACTCTACAAAACCCAACAGTTTCTTACAAATGTTAGGAATGAAGAATCCGGACCCACAATTCTTTTTTAATAGATAAGGTACCGCAGACCATCCTTGGTCACTGTTGTGGTCCTAGTTGAAGTTATCTATGATAGATGGTTTCGGTATATCCTATGTACCGCAACCATATATCATACTTATACTTCAATGGTCCTTACTGTTTGTTTTTACTAATCTTTGTTCAAGTGCTCCTCTCAGTTCTTCTATCGCAGTCATCCATCCGTCGGCAAATGATCCATCCGCAATGAAGTTTCAATCTGCAGTCACTTTATCAATCTGCAGTCACCTTAATTGATTTTCAAACTGTTACATTTTTTTAAAACATGGTGTGCTATTTAATGATCCTTCATTAAATAGAGAAAACATTAAAAAAAACATTCTTTGTGTAACTGTCTCATTCTTTTTGAATAAACCTCGTGACAGACCTATTTTAGGTATGATGACAAAAAGAGAGATTTCCCAAAATCAAATCCTTTTAATCTGTCTCTTCCTATTACCCCAAAACGTCTAAACCGTTACAACTTCCCTTTTACCCAACAGATTACTCCCTCCCTCACCACATGTTCTCCAGACTTGGTTTTTAAGCATGACATTTCAATAAATGCAAATCATTTTGGTAAATCTCAAAAATATAGATTAAGCCTTTTTGTTAATCTGTGGCTGAGATTATCTCTCTTAATCTAAGAAAAACACCCAAATGTTTTACCTAAATTCACTTAGGGTAAAATCGTTTCCCGCTCCAATAAGCCATTATAAAACCCCCTTCTTCTTCCCCAAGAAAATTTTACGCTTTCTGAACTTCAAACCTTTCTCTTGCACTCTGTTTTTTCTCTTGCAAAGCTTCTTCAAACCTCCTACAATGGTGAAATCAGGCATCTCCAAGAAACACTCCAAAGCATCTGGATCAGCAAACCCTACTGGTTCAGACTCTGCTTCAAGAAATCCAACTCCTATGATTGCCTCAAGCAACTTCATGGGTGTGTTCGAAGAGCATTCCCTCTACAATGCTCCAAGAAAGTAGATGATCAAGTTTTTGTCCAATCACCCACTGTTTGGACCCTTTGATTTGTTCACAAATGTTGTTCCTTTTTCAACCCCGTTCAAATGTTCCTTCTCAGCATATCGACCACTCGAGAATCCTCAAGAAGTGCATCTGAACCTATTTAACGATTCATTGGTCATTCTGACTAAAGAAAAGTTTCTCACTGCCATCAACCTCCTTGTTCATCCTTCAATCAAGGTTTTCACTCGAAGCATGGCGGACATCCTTTCTGCACTTTACCAGATGGGTTATCAAAAGAAGATCAAAGGAATTTGAGAATTCAAGATAAATCAACTGCCTGCAGTTTGCAATTTGTTTTCCACTAAGTGATCCGTAGTCTGTCCGGCAGAACCGGAGGCACGAATAATATGGGACTCAAGCTCCTAGAGTTAGTTTGGAGTATCTTCACTGGCCATGACGTTAACTACGGTCAGATACTATGAGACGACTTCTTATAGTATATTCCAAAGGAAAGCCCAAGAGAGAACCCTACTGAACTCAACTTTGCAAGATTTTGGTCTCTATGCATCTCAGATCTCCATGCAAATGCAGGACTGAGCATGGGCAACGACATCAATCTCTTTGTCACCAAAGATCTCAAAAGGTACAATCCCTCATCTGGTAAATCTGTTTTTGGACCCATTAGAAGACTACCAGTCCATATTCTCTCTACTCTTGGTCTTGAAACTGCTGATGTCTCAGACCACATTAGGCTACGGAAGGTATTGCCCCATACCTTCCTACCCCGCCTCTACAAACCCCATCCGCAATCATTGCTCCTGATAGTACTACAGTCCCATCTTCCACCGCTCTTTCCAACCTGTCGTTATCACAAAGATACAAACAGTTAGCCTCTGCTCATCAAGGCGCCCGCCACACCAAGAAACAAGGCACTCCTAAGAAAAAGGATGCTCCCAAACAAGCTAATCCTTCAAAGAAAAGGAAAAGCACCCCACCTATGCTAAAAATGTCGAACCAGGCAAACATCAGTCTCCCTATCCCTCTAGTAGTGATTCTGATGAAGACGATCAACCCATCTCAATCCTCAAGAAAAAACCGATCGCACAGGCCAAATGCTTGACCGGACTGATACCACAGCCTCTCAAAAGGCTCCGGTAGTCCTTAGGGTGGCCGCACACCCATTCGAATCAACCATCCAATACCACTCAGACGCAGGTGGTGCGTCTGCTTCACTGAAACGTGGAGATTCACCCCCAGGTCAATCCCAAAGGGATGGAACAGGCTCCTTCCCTAAGATCTCCAGGGCTTCCCTTTTACATTTCTTTTCCCTAAAGGAGTTGAACTCCATACTGTTATTTGTTACCCAAACACTTCAAACACCTTCCCAACCGCTAGGCGACTCTTCAGCCTTTGCCAGAACTGAGCTGAGGCCAGACTTGACCCTGGGTCAAGGAGACCGAGGAAGCTCAGGAAATCCTACTCTGTTTACATCTGTAACAGGTGGTTTAGGCACAATGAGCACCAATGTGCAAGGATCCGTGAACCCAAGGAACACCTCGGTGCGATACAAAGGAATTGATGAAATTGACCTCAATGATTCATGGAGCAAGTATCAACCATCAAACGAAGCCATAGCCAAGAAATATGCCGCTTTCTGTAGGGCATTCCAAGCAAGAAAGGCACAACAAACAAAGCAGCTTCAACAGAAACAACAAGAAATCCAGTCTGTAGCGAAGTATTGGGCAGACACAATCAATAATGCCAATACTGTATCTACTATCTGCAAAGCTCAAGCTTTGATCGACAACATGGATGATACAATTCGCAAAGCTCAAGTTGCGACTGCTGATCAAACTCTTTCAAAGCCCCCTCCATCTCCAACTGCCAAAGACTCTGAAGATGCAGGCACCGAAATAGAAGTCAACTCTGCTCCCACCTTAGGTTTTGATGATGTTGATCTAAATGGGGTTAATCAGCCCAGTCCTTCGGATGATAACCTCATGTTGTTTGATGAAGAAGAGGAATCGAGTGGTTCTCAACACTCAACCTCTAAGCCCAAGGAGAAAAAGAAAAAGAAGAAGATGGCCATTTCAAGAAAAGAATTCTTAAGTCTACAATCAAAAGTAGATCAAATTCTAGCCGCAGTCAAGTCAACTCAACCGCAATCAGAAGACCATCTGGTACCGTAGTCCTTGATCGAAAGGATTGAAAGATTGGAGACCAGGGAACGTCTAGCTGCTGAGAGAATTTCTCTCAAAGTAGAAATGGGAATTCGGTCCCTTGACAACAATCGCCAAGCAGATCACAAGGAATTCATGGCTGCTGCGAAGCGCCTCATCTCTGAGGTATCTGCAATCAAAGATAATCTGCAAACAGCCATTGCGGATGAATCCTCTCTTTCCCAGAAACTGGTAGCTGAGACTCACACTATTTATGAGTCCACTATTTCAGTCCTTCATGCAACCATCAATAGACTCCAACGATCCCTATCTTCAAATTTCCATGGTCCTGAAATTCTCCAACTGACAACGGAGATTCATCAGCTACTCTTCAACACCACCATTCCTGACAATCAGCAACTGGCTGATGTTCTTAAAGCTCATTTTGAAGAGGTGTGTGCCAAGGTCGATGGTCTCAAACAATGGCTTGAGGAGGCTCTGAGTCTGAACTCCTCAAGAGGGGGAAGTGAAGAAGACCATCATGAAGAAGAACACTATGAAGATGATCATCAATCCAACAGTGCTTCTCAGAAAATTCCTTCACTACAACCGTCACCGCAACCATCTCCTAACAAGAGTCCAAGCAATCAGTCACCTCCACCGTAACAATAAATCATTCCTTCTCCTGAATGGCCTGAGACTCCCC
This sequence comes from Lactuca sativa, assembly GCF_002870075.4. Classification (NCBI taxonomy): domain Eukaryota; kingdom Viridiplantae; phylum Streptophyta; class Magnoliopsida; order Asterales; family Asteraceae; genus Lactuca; species Lactuca sativa. Next base: position 53,556,335 of record NC_056627.2, read on the forward strand.
CTCACTTCAAAAATCTAGCTTCAGACATGTCATCTCCAAGCTCAAATGACTCTCCCGTCACTAAACAGAAGAAAGCTGATTGGAAAGCAGCTAAACTTGCTTAGCTCATATGGAGAGAATGCGGTTTCGACACTATCATGGATGAATCCTTGATAAACTCTTGGATCAATCCCAATCGCAGACTGCTGGATGATGACTACAAACCATATCTCACCTATGCTGAGGCCCCCTTTGATGGCTACTGGGATGATCCAATCTCCCCAAATGCTAAATACTTCACAGTATTTGAGCAGTTTGACCGTAGCCTTCCGGATCACAAAAGACTGCAAATGGAATTCGAGAGACTCAATCAATTCTATGCCAAACATGCCTCTCCCAAAGAGAAAAATCTGGTCTAATGATAGACCATCCGCAGTCAAGAACTTCAAGCCCCGGAAATTCATGAAAGCTGATTTTGTTCAATACACACTCACAAGAAGGAATCAGGACTATGTCTGCACCCAAGCTGACTTCCCCTGTATGAACCAAGAAGAAGTCTTTCTTATAGCAAAGGTGTTCCAAAACAAGTGTGAAATGTATCCTAAAATGAAGATAGCACTTGAAAGGGAAAGCATTTATCTGAAGGAAACTATCTGTGACTTCGAAAAGATTGATGTGGACATTCACCCAACCATTTCCAAGTTCGATCTACCACCACTAGATCCTGCACCGATGCCTACTGAAGGTTATCAAGAAAGATCCCTAGTTGCAACAAACTTCCCTGAACTTGGAGTCATCTTCAAAAGGAAGATCGATCAGGTCAAATACTTCATTCCCATGACCTCCATGAATTGTCTTTTAAAGAAGCAACTTGAAATCTGTCAAATCGCAGTAGAAAAGTTGAAACACACGACTGCTGAAGTCAAGTTTGAGATTTTAAGAAGGATCACCTGGTTGGAAAATATCAGGAAGTTTTGGTGGATTCTGATCAAGTTCCTTAAACTTGATAGGTGAAGAAAAAGTTGGAGGTCACTTAGGGGGAAATTGTTGAAACATGAAGTGGCCCTCTTAACTTAGTCTACCACAGCCCACAAGGATCCGTAGTCAAGCTCTCGTCAGCAGCCTCATCCGAAGTCATCTATCTAACTGCAGTCTTACTTACTTTACTTAGTTTAATTTTATCTATATTTTCTATAATACTCTCTATTGTCCAGTATGACTTGCATGGCTACTCTTCGAGAGTGGATCAAATGTAATTCTTGAGTCTCTATATAAAGAGCTCATTCTTTCTTTGTTTATAATCAATCTTTCACATCTATCCATCTGAACTATCTTCAAGTATATCAATTACATTTCTCTTACGCATCTCGTCTCTTTCTTACTCTCTAAATCCTCTCGAACCTAACTGATAATTACTTCTCTTCGGAGCAAGTCATTCGTGACTTTATCACTAAGTTTTATCTCACTCACTAACTTGGTTTGAATGCATTCCATGTTATGAATCAACTTATGTGTTTACTTGATATATCACCTTCTATCATTTATGCTTCCTTACATTTCCACAACTAACTATCTAACTATCTAACTCACTAACTTATTATTGTTGAGCTTTTAGATCCTTTGAGATTAACTAATTCCATAACTATACTTGTTCTAACATTTGTTCAAGTGTGTCTCAAGTTTTTCTCTCAACAAGAGTCTTCAGCATGATTGGACCGCCTGACTAGGCCTTCAGTCATCTGGACCACTCTAAACTATTGAACATCTCCTTGGACCACCCCATGGTGATCTTTCCTATGCAGACTGTTCTCACCCACTTAGGGTTCCGAACTCCTAATCCATTTTGTGGAATCTGACCCTGGCCTAACCCTAAGCCTCATGTCGATCGTCCATCCTCTCGGAAATCCGTTGTCTGTTCCCTGACCTACGTGTCTACAACATACGCTAATAACCCGCACACTTGTGTTGAATGTACTGCCGAGTCCTGGCAGCTATCACAACCCTTAACCTATCCATCCAAAACCATCAGAATCGAGCACACCCTCGACCGAATACTCGAACTGAACACAATTCATGACTAGAACTACAACCTAGTTTCCCAAATTCTACTATCAAGCGCCAGGAAAACGTGATACACATGCTAGGGAGTTTTACCCAACTCCCAATTCGCACAACCCACAAACCAAACAGCCACTTGGGTTGTCTTCCTTCTTGACAATGATGGGAGACTTATCCCTTTTTCAACACTTCTCCTGCTTCTGCATCTCGGGACGATTCACCCCCACTTAGCTTTGACTAAGTCTTCACAATACATGATAATTTGGAGAATTCCCGACCATTCTCACTTTCCTACAATTGACCCGATGACAACTAACTCTTTCACACTAGTTCTCCATTACTAGCCAATCCCAAATGATCACACACTCCTAAGAGCCAGATGAACACTTCCTGAATCCTAATGAAACCGAAAGTCACTAATGCTTGGATGACCTCACACTCAAATCCTTACAACGTTGAATAATCCTTATGTGGGACCGTATTCACATACCTCCCACATTATGCCCCTTTGTCCAAGGTGCTCCAAACAGGTTTCTTGCTCTCGTGCTTCTAGAAATCATATCTTTCAGGGACTCGCACGCTGACATCACTCATTAGCTCAATCGTACTCATCTAAACTGCAGTAACTGAAACAATCCCTGCCCAGAACCGGCTACAACTACTCCCAGGACGTAAGCTACAATCCCCAAAAGTGCAATAGATCACACAATCAATCCATACCTCCCGATACAAATATGGAAGGCGAACCGGACCTCAGAAAATACTTATGCCACATCAACCCACCCGTGCTGACCAGCTCTAAACTATTGTCGCCAATCTCGGCGACTAACTGACCCCGAACTAGAAATACAACCTGATTCTAGGGTTATAAGCCTGCTCAATCCTTCGAGCTACATAACTCCAGCTGAACATAATCTTTCTCCTTTTCGGAGTTCCCGCGACTCATATCTCGGCCTCGAGCAAAACCCCGAAGCCTCAAATATAGAAACAAATGTGCTAGCCTCCTGCACAACATGCGGAAATATAACAAGTACAAATCATCTTCTTAATCCTAGATAACTGCAGCCCTCTGCTCATCAAAATATGTACCAATAACAAGTCATGGTACTGGAATGCTTGACCAGCTCCTCCCCTGTCGTCGTTACAACTGATACAGTTGCCGCGTCATCCATCTCGGCAATGGCTGTGTAGCACTCGTTGAATTACTCAACCATGGCGGTCTTGATAGACCCAAATATCCTCGAAAATTGTTCCCTGACAACCCCGATCACCACCTCTTGGATGATCTCACTGATACGGTCCTCTAACAATGCTGGACTATCCTGGCTACCAGCTCCCGATCCTAACCTGGATCTGGTCTCAAGTCGTCTCGTATCCACTATTTTGGTAATACCCCAAAAATATCTCAGATGACTCATATAATAATAGGGAACCAACTCCCAACTAAACCCTAGGGGTTGTGACTTCCTTACTACGCCTATGGGTCCTGTGCTTTCAGTAGTACGGGCCCATACTACCTTCCACACCTACCCATATTTGTCTCAAGTATCATCACAACGGCCTAACAATATATGTAATCATAGCGAGCGCTCAATGCTTACTCTTAGAGGAATGCTAAATATCAAATAACTAGCCTCCCAGCCTCACACAACCCACCCATCAATGAAATTTCCACCGACCTTGTAGCACTAATGTATGCTAGCCATACAAAACACTGCAGCCTATAGACTTTTGAATATCTGATCCTACCCTAAGCCCCCAAGCGAGAACAGAACATAAGGCCAAATCAAACATTCTCAGGCTATAAGATCTTAATTATATACAGCTGTGATGCATACACTAAGCAACTACAGTAATGATGTCAATCTCATATAAAGGAAACCCTAGGGTAGCAGGCATCATGTAATCACGCAATTCCTAAAGATGCCTAGCCTAGCACTATTATGTTGTTCTAACATATCACATAATCAAATAACCGTATGGTATTTTTGGGTCAACTTACTGGCTCCAGCTGATCGTATACTTTGCATCCTTTTTTACTTATTTTGAAAACCATTTTAGAAATCACTTTGAAAACCTTTCCTTGATTTGAGACTGGATTCACACGGATGTTCCTCCAATTCACTCAAACCAAGGCTCTGATACCAACTTGTAACACCCATAAAATTTGAGTCAAATTAAAACTTTTTATACATTTTAATACCATCAAGTTAGTATAGTTTTTTTTTTCAAAATAGTTTAGACATCAGAGTATCCCTAGAATCAATTCATAAGACCATAAAATATGAGGAGTTGTACGATCACGCCTTTGCCTTCCTGCGATCATCTGATGCACCTGAAACAATAAACTGAAACTGTAACCCGAGAGCTTAGTGAGTTACCCCAAAAATACCAACACTATACAACATAACCAAATCATATAACCAATACAGAACAGCACGTATAATAAGTCGTCAGCCTGATTGGACCGCCTCAAATGGCTTCAGTCTATATGGACTATTCCCCGAGCCTTCAGCATGTCTGGACCGCCTTGTAGGGCTACAGCCTATCCGGACCGCTCGTCGGGCCTTCAGTCTGACTGAATCCCTTTGCAGGGCGTTCAGGTTATCCGGAGTACCCTAGGTATGTTGGCCTCCAGCACAAAGCAGGACTGCCTCAACCTAACCCTAGATCAAACAAGCATGTGTACAAAAATATCATACACTTGCATATATATATATATATATATATATATATATATATATATATATATATATATATATATATATATATATATATATAACAGTAATACCAATCTAACAGATCACCAATCATAGGAACATCCTATAACCAGGATACCGACCTAACCAGGTCACTAACATAACATCATATATATATATATATATATATATATATATATATATATATATATATAACAGTAATACCAATCTAATAGATCACCAATCATAGGAACATCCTATAACCAGGATACCGACCTAACCAGGTCACTAACATAGCATCATCATATATACAAGGATACTGATATAATAATCATAATACCATAACAACATCCTATATACCAAGATACCGATCTAACAAATCATAAAAGTATACAAGCATACTATAACTAGGATACCGATCTATCCGAAATCTAACATAGCAACCATCCTAAACCAGGATGAAATCTAGTGTATCAATAACATTGCAACCATCCTAAACCAGGATGTAATCTAGCATATCAACAACATAGCAACCATATTAACATCCCCCCTTACGAGCCACTAACACAGCCACCATTTCACGGTGGCATGTGGCAGGCGGCACCCGGAGGTCACGGAATGATACAACCGCTAGGAGTGGTGGTCTTCCTTGGCTTCATACGACGTGAAACAACGTCCAACACACAGCCACCCCCAGAGCGACTCATGACAGTTGGAGGGAAGAAATGATGGAGCGGCCTACATCGTTGGTGGATCAAGCGGCGGCAGCCGAGAGGAGTCCTCATGAACACGACGACCGAAATGCAAGCGAGATTGATTCCCGACGTTAGGATGGACAGGATGTGGGTGCTCTGGTGGTTGGGGGTTGGACTGATCGGAGAGACAAGGGAGAGTTGGGGTGGTGACGGTGGCTGGAGCCTACACCATTAGGGTTAGGGTGACCAGTTGTAAATGATATATATCCCCCCTTCACGAAACTTGGCCCCATAATACCACATTCGGTCCCTCCTTCTTCCTTTTCTTTCAAATTAATCCATATTTTACACTTTCAATCTTGCCTCCTTAAACTTTTTACAATTCAAGTCCAAAATGTTACCGATCAACCGTTCACTCATTAAATCTTTCCAACATAAGTCCAGAATTTACTCTTTAGCCCTTGACTTCTAAAATCCTTTGCAAAATAAATCCCATGATTGCACTTTAACCCTCGGAACTTCAATTCTTATCATTTGGCTTCCCGAAACCATCACTCTAGTAGTTTATTAACTAGTTTTGGGCAATAAATAATATAAAATAACAATAAAAGTTATTACACGGGTTTCGGGTTTATTATTTAATTATTTTATTTTAAACGATATGTTACAACTCTCCCCACTTAAAATTCATTTCGTCCTCGAAATCTTTTCTTCTCATTCCTTACATGTCAAACAACTTGAACTATAATCTCGAGCATAATCCTAGTCTTTCTGAGGCCACCGCAACCAACCCTCTCAGGGTTCTGAAACCAGAAAATAAAAGAACTCCTTGCAATATAATCACATTTCCTCGAGCCAAAACCTGAAGTCTCGAGGTGGTCCGACTCCATGATAGGCCTCTCATACCAAATCATTATTATTGAGCCCAGTTCGCTTGTCTTTCATCTAAATATTTAACTCCTGATATCTGGGGTTCCAACATCTAGGTACTTCTCATACACCCGAAGACCCAATTCATCAATACTGCCCTATACGCGAAAACTGTCTGAACACTGATCTGCCTGAAACAATAAGTTACCACATGGCTGCTTTCCAAAAACTTACAGAGACCTCCCTGGTCTCAATTCTCTCACCAATCATCTAACATGCTGGGTTCCGACCTGGTCGCGGAGCTAAAGGACTCCCACATAGTTGCCTCACACGACTTCTGAACAAAATCCTTCTCTGGAACTAGTTGCCACTAGTTATCATGTCACTGAGGCTCTAATAACCTCCTGATCCAACCGATCGGATCCATGCGTCGAATCCCGTCGCTAATAACCCATGGCTAAAAGCGATTGCTACATGACCAATGGTAGCCTTTCATCACACGGAACCTGAAGCAATCCATTGCTTCCTTGGCCTCATAACTGTAGTCGCATTCCTATAGTCTTATCACTAGCTTAACCAGGTATAATCCGGTTCCCAAAACTTGAACGACAGAACATTCTAATTCCAAGCCTTCCTAAAACTGACAGATACCCATTTAGATCTACTCCTGGTTACCTAACTAGAGTATTACCTGATCCAAGCAGATTAATCCCATGAGACACTCCGAAGTGATGAGATCACCAAGATCCACTGTACTCTATCCGATTTCTAATAACAACTTCCATCAACCCAAAATATACCAGAGTCTTCAGCCTACTCCAACAACACGTTTAATACTTGGGAATAGACCTACTGATTGATATAGCATAGCAGCATACTAAATACCCACACATACATCTACAAACACATACAGAGTCTTTAGCATGACTGGACCGCCTCACGAGGCCTTCAGTCATCCGGACCACTCTAAACTATTGAACATCTCCATGGACCACCCCCTGGTGATCTTTCCAATGCAGATTGTTCTCACCCACTTAGGGTTCTAAACTCCTGATCCATTTCGTGGACTCTAACCCCGACCTAACCCTAGGCTTCTGTCGATGGTTCATCCTCTCGGGAATCCGTGGCCTGTTCCCTGACCTGCGTGTCTACCACATACGCTAATAACCCGCACACCAGTGTGGAATGTACTGCCGAGTCCTGGTAGCTATCACAACCCTTAACCTATCCATCCAAAACCTTCAGATTTGAGCACACCATCGACCAAATACTTGAACTAAACACAATTCATGACTAGAACTCCAACCTAGTTTCTCGACTTCTACTATCAAGCACCAGGAAAATGTGGTACACATGCTCGGGATTTTTACCCAACTCCCAATTCACACAACCCACAAACCAAACAGCCACTTGGGTTGTCTTCCTTCCTGACAACGATGGGAGACTTATCCCTTTTTCAACACTGCTCCTGCTTCTGCATCTCGGGATGATTCTCCCCCACTTAGCTTTGACTAAGTCTTCACAATACATGAAAATTTCGAGAATTCCCGACCCTTCTCACTTTCCGACGATTGACCCGATGACAAATAACTCTTTCACACTAGTTCTCCGTTACTATCCAATCCCAAACGATCACACATTCCTAAGAGCCAGATGAACACTTCCTGAATCCTAGTGAAACCAACAGTCACTAATGCTTGGATAACCTCACACTCAAATCCATACAACGTTGAATAATCCTTATGTGGTACCGTATTCACAGACCTCCCACATTATGCCTCTTTTTCAAGGTGCTCCAAAAAAATTTCTCACTCTCGTGCTTCTAGAAATCATATATTTCAGGGGCTCGCACACTGACATCACTCATTAGCTCAATCATACTCATCTAAACTGCAGTAACTTAAACAATCCATGCCACGAACCAGCTACAACTACTCCAAAGACATAAGCTACAATCCCCAAAAGTGTGATAGATCGCACAATCAATCCTTACCGCCCGATACAACAGATCGAAGGTGAATCGGACCTTAGAAAATACTTATGCCACATCGACCCACCCACGCTGACCAACGTTGAACTACTGTCGCCAATCTCGGCGTCTAACTGACCCCGAACTGCAAATACAACATGATCCCGGGGTCATAAGCCTGCTGAATCCTTCGAGCTCATAATGTGAAAGGGTACAATCCTTGCTTTAGAAACGACATTCCAATCCTATCAATTAACCCTTCCACTTCCGGCTGCATAACTCCAGCTGAACGTAATCTTTCTCCTTCCGGGAGTTCCCGCGACTCACATCCCGACCACGAGTAAAACCCCCTAAGCCTCAAATATAGAAACGCATGTGCTAGCCTCCCGATCAAATTGCAGAAATATAACGAGTACAAATCATCTTCCTAATCCCAGATAACTGCAGCCCTATGCTCATTAAAATATGTACCAATAACAAGTCCCGATACTGGAAAGCTTGACCAGCTCCTCCCCCTGCCGTCGTTACAGCTGATACAGCTGCCGCGTCATCCATCTCGGCAATAGCTATGTAGCGCTCGTTGAATTACGCAACCATGGCAGTCTTGATAGACCCAAACATCCCCAAAAACTGTTCCCTGACAACCCCGATCACCACCTCCCGGATGATCTCACTGATACGGTCCTCTGACAATGCTAGCCTATCTTGGCTACCAGCTCCCGATCCTAACCTGGATTCCGTCTCAAGTCGTCTCGTATCCATTATTTTGGTAATACCCCAAAAATATCTCAGATGACTCATATAATAACAGAGAACCAACTCCCAACTAAACCCTAGGGGTTGTGACTTCCTTACTACACGTATGGGTCCTGTGCTTTTAGTAGTACGGGCCCATACTACCTTCCACACCTACCCATATTTGTCTCAAGTATCTTCACAACACCCTAACAATATATGTAATCATAGCGAGCGCTCAATCCTCACTCCTAGAGGAATGATAAATATCACATAATTGGCCTCCCAGCCTCACACAACCCACCCATCCATGAAATTTCCACCAACCCTGTAGCACTAATGTATGCTAGCCATACACAACGTTGGAGCCTATAGACTTTCGAATATCTGATCCTACCCTAAGCCCCCAAGCGAGAACAGAACATAAGGCCAAATCAAACATTCTCAGGCTATAAGATCTTCATTATATAAGTTGTGATGCATACACTAAGCAACTACAGTAATGATGTCAATCTCATATAAAGGAAACCCTAGGCTAGCAGGCATCATGTAATCATCCAATTCCTAAAGATCCCTAGCCTAGCACTAGCATGTTGTTCTAACATATCACATAATCAAATAACCGTATGGTTTTTTGGGGTCAACTTACTGGCTCCGGCTGATCGTATTCTTCGCATCCTCTTTTACTTATTTTTAAAACCATTTTAGAAATCACTTTGAAAACCTTTCCTTGATTTGAGACTGGATTCACACTAAGGTTCCTCAAATTCACTCAAACCAAGGCTCTGATACCAACTTGTAACACCCATAAAATTTGAGTCAAATTAAAACTTTTTAATACATTTTAATACCATCAAGTTATTATAGTTTGTTTTCAAAATAGTTTAGACATCAGAGTATCCCCAGAATCAATTCATGAGACCATAAAATATGAGGAGCTGTACGATCACGCATTTACCTTCCTGCGATCATCTGATGTACCTAAAACAATAAACTGAAACTATAAGCCTGAGAACCTAGCGAGTTACCCCAAAAATACCAACACCATACAAAATTATCATATCATATAACCAATACATAAAAACTCTCATAATAATTCGTCAGCCTGATTGGACCGCCTCACAGGCCTTCAGTCTATATGGATTATTCTCCGAGCCTTCAGCATGTTTGGACCGCCTCGCAGGGCCTACAACCTATCCGGACCGCTCGTCGGGCCTTCGGTCTGACTGAATCCCTTTGCAAGTCCTTCAGGTTATCCGGACCGCCCTGGGTATGTTGGCCTCCAGCACAAAGCAGCACTGCCTCAACCCAACACCAAATCGAACAAGCATGTGTACATAAATATCATACACTTGCATATATATATATATATATATATATATATATATATATATATATATATATATATATAACAGTCCTACCAATCTAACATATCATCAACCATAGCAACATCCTATTGTTGGATTAATGTCTAAGTCCATAACCATAACTGGTAAGACTTGACCCGACCCGGCATGGTCCATTTGGGTTGCATGGCATTATGCACTTGGATAGACGATAATAACAGAAATAACACTTAAGGTTGATTAATATATTATAAGTTCTAATATATTAATAAGATTATTTAATTAGTATTGATCAAGAATTAATCTAGAATTAATTAAGTGATCAAAAGAAGACTAATTAAATATATGGCTTAACTGTGTAAATCATCCATACTTGTATAGTGGGCTAATGCTCTATTGATAATCAAGTTGGGCTAAAACCCATAGGATGGTCCATGGATGCTCCATGGTGTATTTGAACCCATGGATCCAAGGAAATAGGAGGCCATGACAATTTGGGTTTACCCTAATTGTAACAACTATATAAGATCATATTCTTTGGGAAAAATCGGTCACTATGTGAATAAGAATGGGATAGCCGATTTTAGGAGTGTTTAAGTTTCTCTCAATATTCCAAGTGTATTTGGTGTTGTGTGAACCATTTGAGGTGTCTCACTTGAGGCACTAGGCACTCAAGCTTCATGAAGACATTCTACATCAAAGAGGTATGTATTCTATCTTGTTATATTCATTATTTTGTATGCTAGATTAGGATAATACCTTGGATGTTCATAATTGCATGTATAATAGAGAAAACATAGATCCAATCTATTTAGGGTTGCATGTACACTTAGGAGTTTTAAAATGCTCAAAACCCAACAGTGGTATTAGATCCTAGTCTTGTTTTCTTGTTATACTTGCCAAAGTAGCTGAAAAAAAAATCGAGTTTTGATGCTGTCTGCACAGCAGACTCGCCGATTCCATGAATGGACTCGCCGAGTCCAAGGCAAAATGCATCCAACTCGCCGAGTTTGTTCGTGCACTCGACGAGTTGGACCCTCTGACAGCATATATTTGATTGTTTTGGCTGGAATTGGACTAGGAACATTACCCTAAGATGTTTTTGGACTTATAATGTAACAGCCCGGATTCCCAAGTATTATTCATTTATTTATTTTTTGGTAAATTGTGAGGAGACTCGGCGAGTTGGAGCCTAGACTCGCCGAGTAGGATCACGGATTTGGACGTGGGTTCGCGTCCGGACTCAGCGAGTCCACGCTGTTTAATGAAACCCTAATTTCCCAGCCCTGAGCCCTATTTAAAGGGCCTTATAACCCTTCATTGTGGCTACCTTCGACCTTGAGAGCACCAGAGCACCTGTGAGTCCTTGTGAGTGAGAAAAGAGGCCATTATTCATCATCATTGTGTGTGTTAGCAAGAAGGGAAGAGGAAGGCCAAACCAGGAGGGTTGGGGAGCTTGGATCTACTTCCATTTTGGCAGAGGAAGCTATTTGAGGTATTATTCAGAGCTTATTCTCGTGTTTTTATGTATATGGTCAAATCTAGGGTTTCTTCATGCCTTGTATGCCTTGTAATTCGAGTGTGATAGGTCCCTTTGGGAATTGGTACCTTGATCTGGATCTTAGTAGGTCCAGAGAGTCCCGAATGCCCTGCTTTATGCCTATCCTTTTGAGTTGGGGACTTGGGTTACCATTTTAGATGTCATTTCACCAAAAGAAGCCTTGTAAGTGTTGCATGGTAGCCAAGATTGTAACTTTACGTGATAAATATGCTTGGAAGGACTGGATCTATGAGTTACTGGAACGGATCTAACCTCAGGAGTGAGTTTGAGTTCATGCATGGCTTAGACTCGCCGAGTCCGAAGAACAGACTCGGCGAGTAGCTTGAAGATTGCCTTTAACCATTCAGCGAGTGGTCTTACCGAGTTATGGGTTGACTCAGTGAGTCAGGGAGAGTCAGAGAGGGTTGATAGGTGGACTGAGTCAAGCTGGAACTCACCGAGTTGTTCTTGAGACTCGGTGAGTTGAGTCGTGGTGGCCCCACGATTCATGCCATGTGGAACTCGTCGAGTCAAGGAAGTACTCGACGTGTCAAGAGAGGATCCTAGGGAGTCAGTGAATACGTATAGACTCGCCGAGTCGCTCTAGTGCACTCGCCGAGTCCGGTCAAAGTTGATCGTTGACTGTTGACTAGAGTTGACCAGTGTTGACTTGATAGGGGTAGTCAACTTTAGTTGTGAAAGTGTTAATTAGAGGTATATGATGTTATAGGAGGATTATAGCTCGGAGAATCGAGCGCGAGTGATTTCCGGGATTCGCGAGCTATCAAGATACACGAGGCGAGTCTTCTCACTATACTTTACCTTGAGTAGGTAACCAGAGTTATGTGACAGAGTATTTGTATGCTATATGTATGTTATGTGTTGTACTGCATTATTTCTATGTGATTTATGTTGTGCATGTTTATAGAGTTGGAACCGGAAGGTTCCAAGAGTTAGAACTAGAGGGTTCATAGAGTAGGGTCTACGAACCCACAGAGTTAGAGCCTCGAGTGGCTAATATGTGTTATGTGTGGTAGTTTGGGGAACTCACTAAGCTTTGTGCTTACAGTGTTGGTGTTTATTGTTTCAGGTACTAGTGATGACCGTGGGAAGGCGCCGACTTGATCAGTACACACACATGGGATTTTTATGATATGTGATCTTGGGATTCGTTGTATGACATTGATTGGAGTTTCAAACACTGATGTTTATGAAAATTAAATGAAAATGTTTTTAAATTATGCGAAAAATTGTTTTGAAATTCACGGTGTTACAATTTGGTATCAGAGCCTTGGTTTGAGGGATTCGAGTACACCTTCGGGCGTATTTGAATTTAAACTGAGGATTTGAGAAGTATTTTCAAAAAGAATAAATGATTTTTGGAAGAACGCATAGCAGAGTTGTGTGTACGATTAGTCCGCGCCCGAACGGTGATTTCCTAAAATACCCTCGTGTTATGTGATATTGATATTGATATGATGTATTCTCATGCTAGAGTAGGCTAGGTACTCCTATTAGGACTAGAGTGGCCTGATTTGTGATGCCTTAGCCTAGGGAGAGATGAGCTGCTATGAGATGCTTGAGAGTGAGTAGGTAGCAGCGAGGGGCTTATGAGAGATCTGTTAGAGAATGGATTATGCATGTTAGAGTACTTGGAATTTGGGATCCGAAGAGGACTTGGGGTGTATTCTGATACGAGGCGGACAGTAGTATTGGGCCCGTACTACTGAAAGCACCGGAGCGATGTACAGCCCAAGTAGGAATCTTTGGAATACCAAGGATCAAGGAGGGAAGAGTTGTCGAGTGTGAGTATACTCGAATGGATTCTAATTTATCGTATGTTGTATTTCAGAGGTAGATCATGGTGAGGATACGTCTGATGCCTGAGAGCAGTGAGACCAGTGATGAGGAGATCCGCCGGATCATCCAAGAGGAGGTGGCTGCGGCCATCAGGGCAGAGATACCAGAGATGTTCGGGTCTATTAAGACCACGTTGATTGAGACCTTCGATGAGCGTTATGCCACTCTTTCTGAGGCTGCGGTTGTAGTGGCTACCGCAGCTATTGCTGTTCCGAGAGTTCAGCAACACAAAACCACCAGAGTTTGATGGGACCCAGGACCCGGTGGCGGCCATAAGATAGATTTCTGATGTAGAGGGGTGTTTCTTCACTTGCTCAACTCCTGAGCATTTGAAGGTTCAGTTCGCGCTGAACCAGCTTCGCTTGGGAGCGAAGGACTGGTGGAAGTTTGTGACGGCGCACTTTACGCCTGCTGAGCTTGCGGCAGTGACCTGGGAGAGGTTCACTGCCATGTTCCGAGATGAGTACGTTCCCCAGGTGGAGAGGGAGCGTTTGGCCCAGGAGTTTCTGACCCTCAAGAAAGGTACTGAGTCTGTTACGGTGATTACCAGGATGCTCCATGAGAGGGCGATGTTTTGCCCTGAGTACGTGTCCACGGAGCAGGCACGTATGAGCCGATATTTGAGTATCTTGAGGTGTGAAATTCGGGAGTTCGCGGCGAACTCCTCGTACCGGACATTTTCCAAGCTTCAGGCAAATGTCCGGAAGAGGGAGATTGAGCTAGAGAATTAGGCCAGGGAGGAGGCGGAGTCTCAGGGGAGGGATCGGCGACCGGCACAGTCTCAGCCGGCAGCCAAGCGGGCCAAGCCTACTGATCCCAAACCAGGGATCCAGAAGGGCCGCACTTGTGGGAAGTGTGGCAAGGGTCATGATGAAGTCTGTAGAGCGGGATCTTGCTACAAGTGTGGCAAGGAGGGGCACATGGCCAAGGACTGCCCGAAGGGGTTTGTAGTGTGCTTTCACTGCAACCAGATCGGACACCGGAAGGCAGAGTGTCTACAATTGTGAGGGTCATCTCAGGGAGCAACTCAGGGATCTGCCCCTGCCTCCATCAGAGCTACCGAGAGTCGGCCAGTGAAGGCCGAGGCGCCGAGAGCACGAGGGAGAGCTTTTCAGCTGACCGCGGAGGAGGTCCGCGCAACACCCGTTGTCGTGGCTGGTATGTATTCTTTCGTGTACTTATTTTGATATTGTGATATTATGCTTATATTATTATGCGTAGTTACTTTTCTTGTGAATTTTGTACCTGCCTTGGTGTTATTTGACTCGGGTGCGAGTCGGTCTTTTGTATCTTTGGCTTTTAGTCAGCATATCAGTGTTAGTCATGAGGCGTTGAGTCGGCCTCTGAGAGTTTCCATAGCTGACGAGAGGGTGATATATGCCACGGAGGTTCTTCGAGGGTGCGTAGTCGAGATTTTCGGTGTTGAGTTCCCGATTGATCTGGTTCCTATTGCGATGGGTGACGTCTGTGTCATTGTGGGCATGGACTAGTTGAGCAGATTCAACGCAGTTATTGACTACGAGCGACAGCTGGTGACCATACGAGACCCTAATGGGGGAGTTCTTACGGTGTACGGCGAGGGTACACGTTCGGGATCAGCTTTTTGTTCGGCCGCTAGGGCAAGGCAGTGTCTACAGCAGGGCTGTAAGGGTTTTGTGGCGTATGTGATGGATACGCGGGTGGATTCCGAGAGACCGAGGTTTGTTGAGGAGGTTCTGGTAGTCCGTGAGTTCCCTGATGTGTTTCCTGAGGAGTTGTCGGGTGTGCCTCCTGTGAGGCAAGTGGAGTTCAGTATCAATTTGGTTCCGGGGGCCGCGCCTATCGCTAAGGTGCCTTATCGTCTTGCACCTCCAGAGATGCAAGAGTTATCCTCGCAGCTTCAAGAGCTGCTAGGGAAGGGGTTTATTCGACCGAGCAGCTCGCTGTGGGGAGCGTCTATCCTGTTCGTCAAAAAGAAGGATGGTTCACACCGGATGTGTATTGATTACCGGGAGTTGAACAAGCTGACGGTCAAGAACCGTTACCCGTTGCCGAGGATCGACGATTTGTTCGATCAGTTGCAGGGAGCGTCTTGGTTCTCCAAGATCGATTTGAGGTCTGGATATCATCAGGTGAGAGTGCAAGATGAGGACGTCCAGAAGACAGCGTTCAGGACGCGTTATGGGCATTACGAGTTTGTGGTGATGCCTTTTGGGCTCACCAATGCTCCAGCAGTGTTCATGGATCTCATGAACCGGGTGTGCAGGCTGATGCTGGATCGGTCGGTGATTGTATTTATTGACGACATTCTGGTATATTCGAGATCTAGGGAGCAGCATGAGGAGCACTTGAGAGAGGTACTCGGAGTTCTGAGATCGGAGAGGCTATATGCCAAATTCTCCAAGTGTGATTTCTGGTTGCGGGAGGTCCAGTTCTTAGTACATCTCGTTAACTAGAAAGGGATATTGGTCGACCCGGCCAAAGTTGAGGCGGTGATGAGTTTGGAGGTGCCGAGGTCACCATCCGAGATCAGGAGTTTCCTAGGGTTGGCGTGGTATTATCGGAGATTTATCAAGGATTTCTCTAAAATCGCAGTGCCACTCACCAGATTGACCCGGAAGGGTGTTGCTTTTTCATGGGGTCCCGAGGAGCAGGCCAAAGGTTATGCGAAGCCCTGGTGTTAGTCCTCCCAGAAGGGATGGAGGACTTTGTGGTATACTGTGACGCATCAATTTTGGGGTTGGGGCGGTGCTGGTGCAGAGAGGGCATGTGATAGCATATGCATCGAGGCAGCTAAAGCCTCATGAGATGAGATATCCCACCCATGATCTAGAGTTAGGGGCAGTGGTGTTCGCCCTCAAGATTTGGTGTCACTACCTGTATGGGGTTCGGTGTACGATATACACGGACCATACGAGTTTGAAATATTTAATGGATCAGCCCAACCTAAATATGCGACAGAGAAGGTGGTTGGATGTGGTAAAGGATTATGATTGTGAGATGTTGTACCACCCAGGCAAGGCTAATGTTGTAGCCGATGCACTGAGCCGCAGGGCGGAAAGCACCTCGCTGCGGGATGTATGTTTGAGATTGACCGTGGTAGCTCCAGGCCGAGGCTGTGTAACCTGAGATGCAGAAGAAAGAGCGGGTTGTTGGTTTGGTTTCAGAGTTCGTTACAGATGGTCGGGGGCTTATGACATTTCAGGGGCGTATCTGGGTGCCGTTTGTGGGAGGAACGCGTATAATTTTGATGGAAGAGGCTCATCGGTCGAAATTTTCGATCCATCCTTGGGCCACTAAGATGTATTTGGACCTGAGGAAGGAGTATTGGTGGCCCTGTATGAAGAGGGATGTTGCGTGGTTTGTTGAGAAGTGCTTGACCTGCCGTAGGGTTAAGGCCGAGCACCAGAGGCCGCATGGTAAGTTGCAGCCGTTGGAGGTTCCCGAATGGAAGTGGGAACAAATCATCATGGATTTTATCACCAAATTGCCAAGGACTGCCAGGGGAGTGGATGCAATTTGGGTGATTGTGGACAGGTTGACGAAGAGCGCTCACTTTCTTGCTATCAGCGAGAGTTCTTCAGCAGAGAAATTGGCAGAGGTGTACGTGAGGGAAGTGGTATCTCGGCATGGGGTGCTCCTGAAGGTCTCTCCTTGGAAAGGATTGATTCGATTCAGGAAGAGGGGCAAGTTGGGGCCCCGATATGTTGGTCCTTTCCGAGTGATCGCGAGGGTAGGTCGGGTAGCCTATCGTTTGGATTTGCCAGCAGAGTTGGGGGAGATTCACGACACTTTTCATGTGTCGCAGCTGAGGAAGTGTATAGCCGATGAGTCGGCAGTGGTTCCATTAGAGGATATTCAGGTGGATGCGAGCCTGAATTATGCTGAGAGACCAGTGGCAATCAGAGATCGGCGAGTTGAGTCATGGTGGCCCCGCGATTCATGCCAGGTGGAACTCGTCGAGTCAGGGAAGTACTCGACGTGTCAAGAGAGGATCCTAGGGAGTCAGTGAGTACGTATAGACTCGCTGAGTCGCTCTAGTGCACTCGCCGAGTCCGGTCAAAGTTGACCGTTGACTGTTGACCAGTGTTGACTTGATAGGGGTAGTCAACTTTAGTTGGGAAAGTGTTAATTAGAGGTATATGATGTTATAGGAGGATTATAGCTCGTAGGATCGAGCGCGAGTGATTTCCGGGATTCGCGAGCTATCGAGATACACGAGGTGAGTCTTCTCACTATACTTTACCTTGAGTAGGTAACCAGAGTTATGTGACAGTGTATTTATATGCTATATGTATGTTATGTGTTGTACTGCATTATTTCTATGTGATTTATGTTGTGCATGTTTATAGAGTTGGAACCGGAAGGTTCCAAGAGTTAGAACCAGAGGGTTCACAGAGTAGGGTCTACGGACCCATAGAGTTATAGCCTCGAGTGGCTAATATGTGTTATGTGTGGTATTTTGGGGAACTCACTAAGCTCTGTGCTTACAGTGTTGGTGTTTATTGTTTCAGGTACTAGTGATGACCGTGGGAAGGCGCCAGCTTGATCAGTACACACACATGGGATTTTTATGATATGTGATCTTGGGATTCGTTGTATGACATTCATTGGAGTTTCAAACACTGATGTTTATGAATATTAAATGAAAATGTTTTTAAATTATGCGAAAAATTGTTTTGAAATTCACGGTGTTACATATAAACTTGTTTTTGATGTGGTAATGTTCATGCTAATCCAATTTCTAGGATAGTTGTCATAATTTCAAGATTTGTATTAGTTTGTATGTTCATGCTAATTTCTTGAAGATTGATGATTTGAATTATCTTGTTCTTAGATTAATAGAAAAGTTGTGTGAAATAGTTGATTTCAATCCATTTTAATCTAAGAGTTGATTCCAAAGTGAGTTTTTGTAACTTGTCCTCAAGTTATATGAAAAGTCACATTTAAGAATCATAAAACTCTTAAAAGTTGGCAAAGGTTACAAAATGAAGAGTCTAGTTCTAATTAAATGGTTTTATGACTCCATAACTTGTTCTCAAGTTATGGAGGTTCAAGAGTCTCTTCATTAAATAATAAAAAGGTGTAACCTTAATTAGTTCCATAAGATACAATAAGAAAAAGAGTTATTTTTTTTATGAATTAGTTTAAAGTCTTCCATAACTTGTCCTCAAGTTATGGAACTTGAAGAGTTTTTAATTAAAACTACTTTAAACTCATAATTTATGGAATTAATTAGTTTTGAATAGTTTCAAAACTTGCCCTCAAGTTTTGGAATTTGAAAAAGTTTTCTCTTATGAATACTTGAATTCCAAGTTAAGCCCTTAGAATTTTAAAAGTTAAAATTCAACCCTTATACTTTATAATATTATAAGTTAATAATATCTATATATATATATATATATATATATATATATATATATATATATATATATATCTATTTATATATATATATATATATATATATATATATATATATATATATATATATATATATATATATATATATGTATGTATAAGAGCAAGTCGTCTTACCATTAGTAGGCCTCATTCACGAAGCCGGTCTATAAGGGGGTGTATAAGGTTACTGCCTATAAAGTGGCAGTTTAATGGGTGTCGACTCTCACCCACCGCTTCCTTGACCGGTGGAGCGTCGTTAGTCGAACGGGTAGGACAAGGACTAGAATTCTCCCTTCATTAAAAGTATTAATTATAAATACTAAGTAACTAAACCATTTATAAATACCCAATCTTAGTTACTTAGGTAAATGTGAACAAGGTGCTAATCCATGAAATTACACTTTGCACTTTGTTTAAGTCGGTTAGTGGAGCGTGTGTGGTTAACCGGCACACTAACTCGTATTTAACAAGGTAGGCAAAGGGTAACTTAATGTTTATCATAGTATCGATGGAGCGTGTGTGGTTAACCAGCACATCGATTGAGGGGTAAACACTTAAGGGTACCAAGTATATTTGCATGGTTATTCACACCTTGTTTTGTGATCCTCGGCATCCCAGTCACAAAACCTGAAGGGCTCACTCGAGATTGAAACATCCCATTGAAAAGTTCAATGAATCTCAAAAGATTTAGGAGTTTCAAATCCAATTAAAACCTAATAATACATTTCGTTTATCTTGATGGAAATTGGTGAATCATCATTCACCTACCTTCAAATATTCTATAGCTTGGATTACGACATCCCTCTTCCAAGTTATAAAATAGTTTGTAGGGTCCTAGCCTTAATATTTCATATTGGGTGTTATATTAAGGACTTTAAATCAACTATTTTGAATATCTCCCAAAACATGTATGGTTGAGACATTTATGATCTTCCCAAATCTCTTGAAACAAGCTTTCCTAAATGAAGATGATGTCCCATGGAAATCATACTTCTTTCACCTCCTCCAATTATTCTCCCTAACCCACAAGTTCTTGAAAAGTTTAAGGTCACTCAAGCCCTATTTGCAAGCAAAGGTCTATGTGTGATCACATCTTGGAGATGTAGTCACATATTGACAAGCCGGGAGAGTTGGGTTTCAAAGTCTTGAGAAAGTTGGTGGCTCAATCACTTTTTAAATCACATAGTGAGTTTCTTCGGAACTCCTATGAAATAGACTATGACAAGACCCTTAATGATCTTATCTATTTGCTAAGATCAACTTCCTAAAACTTTATGGACATTGACAATGGTGACACTGGAAATCCAGAAAAAGCATTCTCTTCCCAAGGCAAGGGATTGACCATAGTCAACTAGGTTGATCAAATGGTAAAGGGAAATGCTGTGACAACCTGAAATTTCCATTCTGAACAAACCATATCAAGCCAATAGAAGTTAGAACAGTTTCAGCAAAATTCCAAACTTTGGGTATAAGTTTGGCAGTTTTCAGGATTTACACTTAAGGAGATATCAGGAGAGTGGTTGCACTAGGGTTTTGTGCAACACTGTTATTCCAACACTAGGTTATATTAGAAATCATTTCGGGAATAAAAATATTTTCTGCCAAAAATATCTCAGGACTATAAATAGAATTTTGAACCAAATTATGTCATTATTCGCATTTCCAACTAGAGAAAAGCCATTTTCTCTCTCACGGATCTTCGGGTTTTTATCCCAAATCGTGAGTACACTTCTCTAGTTGTCTTATAATGCTTATTATGTGCTTAATAACTTAGATTACATATCAAATCTGTGAGATTCGGGAGTTTACCGCCCAAGAACGTTCTTCGAGAGTAAACTACTATATGTGGCTTAAATGCTACCTAGTCTTTTCCCCATGTTAGGTAACTACATTAGGCTTGTATATAAGTGTGTTTGAGACTATAAAACAAACAAAACCCAAAGATTCGGGAGTTTACCGCCCAAGAACATGTGACATCCCCATATTTCTCGGCCAGAAAAGACCGATTTAATTTATGCTTTTTAAAATAAAATCAGAGAAATATTTTTAAAAGATGTTGCGGAATTGGTCCCCAAACAAAATATGATAAAAGTTTATCAAAACCTTCTTTAAGAAATATATAGTTTCATTTCATATCAAAACCTCGGGATGTCATGTTCCGATACAGATCAAAAGCATCAACAAGACATTATAAGCTTTTCAACAGTTATTTACAACTACTGGCCTATAATCCAAAAATCTCTCGTCATCCTCCGACTATGCTCGGGGTCCACTACCTGTAATCATAAAACTGAGTGGGTCAGGCTTGGGAGCCTGGTGAGCATATAGGGTTTTCAACCCACAATAATAATATACTTATTAAGTTCACCAATCAACAATAACCCTGATTACCCATTCCCGTTGTCCTCACTTTACGTCCCTAAACGCCTATCACAAGGGACCTAGCCTAAGGATTATCATCGGGATGGACACTACTGCTAAGGGGTTTCCTCAGTCATAAATGTCCTTAAGGCAACCATGAGGGGGATGAAGTACGCCAATGAACATTTAATTCATCAACACCTACAAGTTGCGAACCTGCTAGTGTTCCACTGGACTATCTAGAAAGTCCGTGGTCGTCATCTATACTTCGCTAGATGACTACAACAACAACAACAACAACATCAACATCGAGGCCTCTCACCATTTTAACACACATCAACTATTTCATCTACCCATGTTCTACCCAACATATCTTGTAGATAAAAAGTATATACAGTTTAAAACTTGTATAAAACATCAATTCAACAGTCACCTCGAATTAACAATTAGCATATTTACACATAACACGTATTTCAAGGTAAATACTTCATATCTATGTGTAAATTGAAAGTAACTACACACTCAATTATTTTTGTGAAAATCGGCCAGCAATTCGTTTCCTAAAACGATCGTTTCTAATAAAACCGGGAGTTTTATTAAGGACTCGGGCTTCTCGGGC
Organism: Lactuca sativa; assembly: GCF_002870075.4. NCBI lineage: Eukaryota > Viridiplantae > Streptophyta > Magnoliopsida > Asterales > Asteraceae > Lactuca > Lactuca sativa. The sequence continues at coordinate 53,578,445 of NC_056627.2, forward strand.
ACTTCGTGGGGTATTCCGGGCTTTACAATTGATACCGGGGCTTTGCGGGATGTTAAGATGAAGAAAATAGGGGTTTAGGGGTTAAAAATGGCAAAATTCCAAAAGTAACTGGGAACCCTCGCAGGTACCCTTCTATATATAGGGTCCGAAGTTTGATCCAACGGTTGAGAAGATGGCACGCTTCGGAGATCCGACGGCTCGCAGGGGGTGGCTCGCACATGGCTCGCATGGCTCGCACATGCGAGGGCTCGCTAGTGGCTTCTAAGTGGACCGCGGCTTGCTGGCGCACCTGTGAGGCTCAAAGCTAGGCTATGTGAGGCTCGGACACACGCGGCAGCTGGGCGAAGCTTCGGCTGGGGAGCTGGCTGCTTCGGATTGGGCCTCCTCCTCGGTCGAATCAGAAGAGAACACGTGGCTCGCATGACTCAGCAGCCTCGGTGACTCAGCAGCCAGGTGACTCAGCAGGACACGTGTCACATTCTAAGCGAGGGTGACGTGGCAATTGTGACTATGCGAAATTTCTCGGTTTTTGCGCCAAAAATTCTAAAATCCATAACTTTCGCATACGAGCTCCATTTTTGACGTTCTTTATATGCACGCGTAGCTAAAATTACGATCTACAACTTCCGTTTAGACTTTGTCGGCTAATTTTGAATTTAAATTTTATATTATTATTTTTAACAGACCGGGACATGAAATCCGTTAAAAATTCATAACTTCTTCATCCGACGTCCGTTTTCGTCAGACTTTTTACTGTTGTGCTCCTAATGACGAGGCCTTCAATTCTCGTTTAGGTTGTGTTGGCTAAAAATCGCTCGATCTAAAATTCGAGTTTTTAGCTGTCTACTGCTACGCTGAAACTTCGAAAAACCATAACTTCCTCATATGAAGTCATATTTGGGCGTTCTTTTTATTGAACTTCTCGGTTTAACGAATACTACGACTTTCGTTTAGATTACTAAGGCTAAAAAGTAGTTTATCAAAAACTCACTTTTTACGACATTCAGCACCGTGCCGGTTTTGTCGCGAAACTTCGATAGGTCATAACTTCTTCGTTATAACTCGGATTTTGGTATTCTTTATATCCTCGAAATCCTTGTTTCGACCACTACAAATTTATGTAAAGATATCGGGCTTATCTCACACTTTAATTTTGACGCTTATTTTTATTCTTAATTAATTAAGCCCTAATAATTAATCATAAAACACATAATTCACATAATATTCACATAATTCCTTTTCATTTCTTCAAAATGAGTTACAAAGGTTAACCTAGACGATCAACTCAATATAAATGCCTAGTCTAGAAACACGAGTGTTACAATTCTCTCCCCCTTAGGATAATTCCGTCCCCGGAATCACATATCACCAAACAACTGCGGGTAGCGACTCATCATGTCACTCTCCGTTTCCCAAGTGAGATTTGGTCCATTCGTATGTTTCCAGCGCACAAGCAATAAATCGACCATCTTGCGTCGTAACTTCATAGTCTTACGGTCAACGATTGCCTCAGGTTCTTTGATCAACCTTTTGTTTTCATCCAACCTTAACTCAGAAATCGGAATTATGTCGGGCACATCTCCTGTGAACTTTCTCAAATAACACACATGAAAGGTCTTATGAATACCTTCCAGTTCTTCTGGTAACTCTAGCTTGTAAGCTTGATTCCCGATCCTCTGAAGAACTTTAAATGGTCCAATAAACCTTGGACTCAACTTCCCTCATTTCCCAAATCTTATAAGTCCCTTCCATGTCGAGACTTTAAGTAAAACCGAATCTCCAACATCGAAGGATATTGGTTGTCTTTTCTTGTCAGCATAACTCTTTTGTCGATCTTGAGCAGCTAACATCCTTTCCCTTATCACTTTCAACTTTTCAGCAGTCTCATGGACTATTTCAGGTCCCATAAACTGCTTTTCCCCAGCTTCCAGCCAACATGATGGCATTCGACACTTTTCCCCATACAAAGTGTGATAAGGTGCCATCTTAATGCTAGAGTGGAAACTATTATTATAGGAGAATTCTACTAAAGGTAAGTGTTCATCCCAGTTACCTTGGTTGTTTGTACCGAACACTAACGTTTTGCCCAAACGTTCTTCCTTTCGGTCATTTTTCTCTAAAGCTTCCTCTAGAGCTTTCTTTATACTTTCCACAATTGTCGATACAACTTCAATTCTCAATGCTCTTGGCCTTTTCTTTTCAAAGTTTACCTTCCGACTCAGAGCATCGGCAACAACATTTTCTTTACCAGGGCGGTAAAGTATCTCACTTCATTACAGCTTCAATCTTTGCTGGGTCGACCATTATCCCTTCTTGGTTAACCACATGACCTAAAAATTGGACTTCTTGAATCCAAAATTCACACTTGGAGAACTTTGCATACAACTTCTCCTTTTTCAGGACTTCTAGCACTTCATGCAGATGCTTTTCATGCTCCTGCTTGCTTTTCGAATAAATCAAGATATCATCTATGAATACTATCACGGATTTATCTAAGAATGGTTTACAAACCCTATTCATCAAATCCATGAAAGTTGCTGGGGCATTGGTTAGTCCGAATGACATAACCAAAAATTCATAGTGTCCATATCTCGTTCTAAAAGCAGTCTTTTCGATGTCCTGCTCTCTCACCTTTAGTTGATGGTATCCCGACCTAAGATCGATCTTCGAGAAATAGTTGGAACCCTGCAACTGGTCGAACAAGTCATCGATCCTTGGCAATGGGTACTTGTTCTTTATCGTCACTTTGTTCAGCTCTCTGTAATCGATGCACATTCTCATGCTTTCGTCTTTCTTCTTTACAAATAACACAGGGGCTCCCCAGGGTGATGAACTAGGTCGAATAAAACCTTTGTCCAATAACTCCTGAAGTTGTGTCATAAGTTCTTTCATTTCGGTTGGCACTAATCGATAAGGTGCTTTCGCTATCAGCGTCGTTCCTGGTAACAAGTCGATACGAAATTCTACTTGTCGATCAGGGGGCAATCCGGGAAGATCTTCGGGAAAGACTTCCGGATAATCACACACCACCGGAATATTCTGTACCTCCTTCTTTTCCATCTTTGCATCGATCACGAATGCTAGATATGATGTACATCCCTTGGCCAAACACTTTCTGGCTTTCATTAGGGAAATGATTCCAGAGTTTACTCCGTGTTTGTCTCCGTACACCATGAATGACTCTTTCCCTGGCGGGTTTACTTTTACTATCTTCTTTCTACATAGTATTTCTGCGTCGTTGGCGCTAAGCCAATCCATTCCTAAAACTATGTCGAATCCATTTAACTCGATAGGCAATAATTCCTCTTGGAACTTATTCCCATCCAAGTCAATGAGGATGTTTTTCATATGATGGCTAACAGGTACAAACTTGCCACTAGCAATCTCGACTATTATAGCATTAACTAGCATATCTACAGGCAAAGCTAGCTTTCTACCAAATTCATGCGATATAAAGGAGTAATTGGCTCCAGAATCAAACAAAATTTGGGCAGACAATTCGTTTACGAGAAAGGTACCTGAAGCAACATCGGCTTCTTCTTTCGCAGCTTCGAGCGTCATCTGAAAGGCTCTCGCCTTCGGCTTTGGTGGTAGATTGGGTTTTGCTGCGTCCTTCTTCTTTGGGCAGTCCCTCAAAATATACCCTTCTTCATTGCACCCAAAACATATGTTCTTATTGAAGGTGCATTCATTGGCATAATGCCCTGGCTTTCCACATTTGTAACAAGTGACTTCCATGCTGCACTTCCCAGCATGTTTCTTCTTACACTTGTCACACCACTTGGCTTCGGCTCCTCCTCCAAACTTTCTCGAACTAGTCTTCGAGAACTTGTTCTTTTTATTGGAACCTGAAGTTCCTTCAAACTTTCTCTTTTCGCCAACTTCAACCTTGCTGGCGGCTCTCCCTTTTATCATATCTTCAACAGACTTGGCAGCCCAGATAGCTGCCTCCAAAGTAAGTGCCTGACGTACTGGCACCGCGTACTCCCATGGAAGTCCCTTTGCGTACCTGTCTATTTTTGCCAACTCATCTGGGACAATACGCAAAGCAAACTCCATTTTGTCTGTGAAGTTATTTGTATATTCGTCAACGGTCATACTCCCCTTCTGCAACGTTAGAAATTGGTTTTCTAACTCAAGTACATTTTGAGTCGAGCAGTACTTGCGCTTGAAGTGCACCAAGAACTCTACCCAAGTTAATTGCAGTGGCTCATTAGGGCTTAGGGTTTTCCCCAAAGTGCTCCACCAACGGGCAGCACTACCCCTGAAATGACGTACTGCAAACGTGGTTTGTAACTTGCCTTGGCAATCACAAGTCATGAAAGCCAACTCCATTTCCGAGATCCAGTCCATTACTCCGACAGGATCTTCTTTTCCATTGAAGGTTGATGGCTTGCAAGTCATAAAGTCCTTATACTTGTACCCATTTCTCTCCAGTCTACCCTCGTGGTTATTCCTCCCAACCACAAGCGGTTCACTATGACCAACCGATCTACTGTTGTTCCCTTCTTCAGATCGATCGTCATTTAGTTCACGTTGTTCAACAGGAACTGAAGGTTCATCCCTGTCGTTCAGCAACATTTGCCTCAATTCCTCCCTCTGTTCAGCCAACATGGCCTGAATCATAGTTCGTACTCTAGCCATGGTGATGGGTTCGGGTGCAGCTCCTACTATAGGCACCTGTTCCACCACTGGAGGTTGAGGTTGTTGGTTTCTGTTTGCATTTCCAGCTCCACTCCGAGTTCTTGCCATTACAATCTATATACCGAATAAGGCGAAATTTAGGTCTTTATCCTTGTTAGACATGTCAATTCCCTTATCACTCCGAAACGTTTACATGTTAGTTCTAATCTCGTATTCATACGCTTAGAATCCTACACACATAAGGTTTCCAGATCCGGTCGGCAACAGACCATAGATCCGAAAAAATAATGGCACACATGGCAAACACATAGCATTTAGCACCTAAGGGAATTTTAGGCATCTTCCCTAAAATAAACTAGTGCTCGTGTCTAAAATATGGTAGACACTCATCTCACAATCATCACTTAGCATTCTAAGTTCAAGTCTAGAAATTCTACAATTTCTTAGTTCGCTTAAACTAATGCTCTGATACCAACTGTGACATACCCATATTTCTCGGCTAGAAAAGACCGATTTAATTTATGCTTATTAAAATAAAATTAGAGAAATCTTTTTAAAAGATGTTGCGGAATTGATCCCCAAACAAAATATGATAAAAGTTTATCAAAACCTTCTTTAAGAAATGTATAGTTTCATTTCATATCAAAACCTCGGGATGTCATGTTCCGATACAGATCAAAAGCATAAACAAGACATTATAAGCCTTTCAACAGTTATTTACAACTACTGGCCTATAATCCAAAAATCTCTCGTCATCCTCCGACTATGCTCGGGGTCCACTACCTGTAATCATAAAACTGAGTGGGTCAGGCTTGGGAGCCTGGTGAGCATATAGGGTTTTCAACCCACAATAATAATATACTTATTAAGTTCACCAATCAACAATAACCCTGATTACCCATTCCCGTTGTCCTCACTTTACGTCCCTAAACGCCTATCACAAGGGACCTAGCCTAAGGATTATCATCGGGATGGACACTACTGCTAAGGGGTTTCCTCAGTCATAAATGTCCTTAAGGCAACCATGAGGGGGATGAAGTACGCCAATGAACATTTAATTCATCAACACCTACAAGTTGCGAACCTGCTAGTGTTCCACTGGACTATCTAGAAAGTCCGTGGTCGTCATCTATACTTCGCTAGATGACTACAACAACAACAACAACATCAACATCGAGGCCTCTCACCATTTTAACACACATCAACTATTTCATCTACCCATGTTCTACCCAACATATTTTGTAGATAAAAAGTATATACAGTTTAAAACTTGTATAAAACATCAATTCAACAGTCACCTCGAATTAACAATTAGTATATTTACACATAACACGTATTTCAAGGTAAATACTTCATATCTATGTGTAAATTGAAAGTAACTACACACTCACTTATTTTGGTGAAAATCGGCCAGCAATTCGTTTCCTAAAACGATCGTTTCTAATAAAACCGGGAGTTTTATTAAGAAACCGGGTTCTGCGAAAGGTCGGGCTTCGAAACCGAAAAGATAAATTTTCCGGGCTTCTCGGGCACTTCGTGGGGTATTCCAGGCTTTACAATTGATACCGGGGCTTTGCGGGATGTTAAGATGAAGAAAATAGGGGTTTAGGGGTTAAAAATGGCAAAATTCCAAAAGTAACCGGGAACCCTTGCAGGTACCCTTCTATATATAGGGTCCGAAGTTTGATCCAACGGCTGAGAAGATGGCACGCTTCGGAGATCCGACGGCTCGCAGGGGGTGGCTCGCACATGGCTCGCATGGCTCGCACATGGCTCGCACATGCGAGGGCTCACTGGCGGCTTCTAAGTGGACCACGGCTTGCTGGCGCACCTGCAAGGCTCGGAGCTAGGCTATGCGAGGCTTGGACACACACGGCAGCTGGGCGAAGCTTCGGCTGGGGAGCTAGCTGCTTCGGATTGGGCCTCCTCCTCGGTTGAATCAGAAGAGGACACATGGCTCGCATGACTCAGCAGCCTTGGTGACTCAGCAGCCTAATGACTCAGCAGCCAGGTGACTCGGCAGGACACGTGTCACATTCTAAGCGAGGGTGACGTGACAATTGTGACTATGCGAAATTTCTCGGTTTTTGCGCCAAAACTTCTAAAATCCATAACTTTCGCATACGAGCTCCGTTTTTGACGTTCTTTATATGCATGCGTAGCTAAAATTACGATCTACAACTTCCGTTTAGACTTCGTCGGCTAATTTTGAATTTAAATTTTATATTATTATTTTTAACAGACCGGGACATTAAATCCGTTAAAAATTCATAACTTCTTCATCCGACGTCCGTTTTCGTCAGACTTTTTACCGTTGTGCTCCTAATGACGAGACCTTCAATTCTCGTTTAGGTTGTGTCGGCTAAAAATCGCTCGATCTAAAATTCGAGTTTTTAGTTGTCTACTGCTACGCTGAAACTTCAAAAAACCATAACTTCCTCATACGAAGTCAGATTTGAGCGTTCTTTTTATCAAACTTCTCAGTTTAACGAATACTACGACTTTCGTTTAGATTACTAAGGCTAAAAAGTAGTTTATCAAAAACTCACTTTTTACGACATTCAGCACCGTGCCGGTTTTGTCGCGAAACTTCGATAGGTCATAACTTCTTCGTTATAACTCAGATTTTGGTATTCTTTATATCCTAGAAATCCTTGTTTCGACCACTACAACTTTATGTAAAGATATCGGGCTTATCTCACACTTTAATTTTGACGCTTATTTTTATTCTTAATTAATTAAGCCCTAATAATTAAGCATAAAACACATAATTCACATAATATTAACATAATTCCTTTTCATTTCTTCAAAATGAGTTACAAAGGTTAACCTAGACGATCAACTCAATATAAATGCCTAGGCTAGAAACACGAGTGTTACAGAACACTTGGGGAGTAAACTCCATTTTAAGGGCTAAAGGTGTCCCAAAGTCCCTCAAGGCCTCAGATCTCAAACTAGAAGCCTACATTACATGTTTAGACCACCAAATCAATTAATATTCAAGGGAGAAAGAGAGTTCACGGCCCAAAAGGTTCTAGGGCCGTGAACTCCAATAAATGGTGCCAAATGGTGCCATAATTCCTCCTAAAGCCTTGTACAATAGCCTAGTTTAGTTCCTACTTAATTTAGGGACTTGAAAACACCATAAACATCCTCCCAAGGGAGTTTACGGCTGTAAACTCCAAGGGAATATGGTCCCAGGGCCGTAAACTCCTAAAAGGAGTTATATTATGCCCTAAACTCTTCCATAAACCAAGCCATTAAGTATAAATGCTTATTAGGGCCTTATAGAGCATCAAACATCAAATGGTAACATAAGTGTGATCTTACGGCCGTAAACTCATGAGTTTACGACCGTAAACACACTTAGTAGGGTCATTAGGTCCATGAACCTCATGGTTGAGTATTCCTTGAGCCCTACACACAATAGCTTCCCTACAAACACTTAGATGCAATCCTAGAGGCTAATAACACTTGATAAAGGTGTTTAGCATGTCCTAGGGTGTATTGACTTGTTTATTAGTTGTTTATAGACTAATTTGTTACATATATGTGAAATTATATGTTAACTAGGATCGTAAGTGTGTTCAAGACTTCACTTGACACCTAGTAGTCCTACCTCTTCAGTTCATCTATATCACCCGCAACATGTGAGTTCATACCCCTTAATCAATGTTTTAAATGATTTTAAATGCTTTAATGGGGGGGGAATAAAAGTAGAAAACAGTATGTTATTAAATCAATCTTATGTATTTTATAACTGTGTTTTCACTCAGTAGATTTCACATATTTCAAAAGGTGTCACATGAAATGGCTTTCTATCTTAAAATACCTTGATAACAAAAGTATTAGTTTTGAAATGTTTATTAAAATGACATCAAGTCATTCTTAATTATTGTTCAAAACTCCTAGATATCTTGCAAAACCATTAGTTTACCTTCTTGAATAAAAATACACTTATACGCATATGTTCTTATATATGTATTGATGTGATAGTTTCCATCCTTCGTTCAGTTTCCCACACCCTGGTGTATCGAGGGTGCATAAATCTCTTGAACAACCAATTACTTTCCAGTTAATTATCATAGGGATAGTTAGAAGAAACAAACATTTATTCCTATTACAAAGAATCACACAAGAGTCAGTTCATTCATGAGTCTATACCAATACCTTACATGATACATGAGTACACTTACTTAGGATTACATGATACATGAATATGTTTACATATACTTACCTGTTACACGAACACACTTACATGAACACCATACAGGAACACTGTTAGTTAGGTGCATTATCATGTATTTACTTACCTGGATACTTGTACTTAGAACTACGAGGATGATTTATTAGTACTTACTGTGTAAATTATCTTTCCTATCCTAGTTCAATGGGATAATTCGGCGGGACATACCATTCCGAATCCCACTGATTAGCACCAATGGTCGATGAATGTCTACGGATGTCTAAGGTTGTTACTTATTTAGTAGTCAGTGACGGGACTAACCATCCCTCTGTCCAACTGTTGCAATAGTGGATGAGATGTGAATCTTCGGATGATCATTAGGTTAACGCTTGTATTAGGAGTCGGCCACGGAACTAACCATTCCTCCGTCCAATTGTTGCAACAGTGGATGAGATGTGCATCTTCGGAGGATCATTAGGTTAACGATCTGTATTAAGACATCGATATCACGACTAACCCTCCCTGCACCCTGCTGCCGCTACAGAGGATGAGGGGACACTCTTCGTGTTGGATTAATGTCTAAGTCCATAACTATAATTGGTAAGACTTGACCCGACCCGGCATGGTCCATTTGGGTTGCATGGCATCATGCACTTGGATAGACTATAATGAGAGAAATAAGACACTTATGGTTATTAATATATTATAAGTTCTAGTATATTAATAATAAGAATAATAAGATTATTTAATTAGTATTGATCAAGAATTAATCTAGGATTAATTAAGTGATCAAAAGAAGACTAATTAAATATATGGGTTGATTGTGTAAATCATCCATACTTGTATAGTGGGCTGATGCTCCATGGATAATCAAGTTGGGCTAAAACCCATAGGATGGTCCATGGATGCTCCATGGTGTATTTGAACCCATGGATCCAAGGAAATGGAAAGTCATGACAATTAGGGTTTACCCTAATTGTAACACTATATAAAGATCTTATTCTTGACAAAATCGGCCACTAGTATTACACTAGTATGAGACTCATATCATTCTAGAGAGGGCTATCCGATTTCATGAAGTTTAGATTTCTCTCAAGTTATTCCTAGTGTATTTGGTGTTGTGTGAACCATTTGAGGTGTCACACTTGGGGCACTAGGCACTCAAGCTTCATGAAGACTTTCTACATCGAAGATGTATGTATTCTATCTTGTTACATTCATTGTTTTGTATGCTAGATTAGGATAATACCTTGGAAGTTCTTATTTGCATGTATAATAGAGAGAACATAGATCCAAGGTATTTAGGGTTGCATGTACACTTAGGAGTGTTAGAATGCTCATAACCCAACAGTGGTATCAGAGCCTAGGCTTGTTTTCTTGTTATACTTGCAAAACTGCTTAAAAAATGAAATTGTTGCTGTCTGATCATCAGACTCGGCGAGTCCATCAGGAGACTCGGCGAGTCCATGCGTAAAAATTGATCAAATCGATCCAACTCGTCGAGTTGGTTCATGCACTCCACGAGTTAGACCCCCAGACAACATAAATTCGACTTTTTTGGCTGGAATTGGACTAGGAACATTACCCTAAGATGTTTTTGAACTTATAAACTTGTTTTTGATGTGGTAATGTTCATGCTAATCCAATTTCAAAGATAATTGTCAATAGATTCATGTTTTGTATTAGTTTAAGGTTTAGACTAATTACATGAAAAAGTTTGATTTGAATTATCTTGTTCTTATGAGTTGCTTAAATTAATAGAAAAGTTGAGTGAAATAGTTGTTTTCAATCCAAATTAATCTAAGAGGTGATTCTAAAGTGTGTTTTTGTAACTTGTCCTCAAGTTATATGAAAAGTCACATTTAAGTTTCATAAAACTCATAAAAGTTGGCAAGAGTTACAAAAGATGAAGAGTCTTGTCCTTAAGTTATGGAGGTTCAAGAGTCACTTCATTAATAAATAAATAAATAAAGTGTAACCTTAATTAATTCCATAAGTTATAAAATAAAGAAAGTTAATTCTTTTATTAGTTTAAAGTCTTCCATAACTTGTCCTCAAGTTATGGAACTTGAAGAGTTTTTGGATTAAAACTACTTTAAACACATAAGTTATGGAATTAATTAGTTTTGAATTGTTTCAAAACTTGCCCTCAAGTTTTGGAATTTGAAAAGTTTTCACTTATGAATACTTTAATTCCAAGTTAGCCCTTAGAATTTTAAAGAGTTAAAATTCAACCCTTATACTTTATAATATTATAAGTTAATAATATATATATATATATATATATATATATATGTATAAGAGTAAAGTCAGTCTTACCGCTAGTACGCCTCATTCACGAAGCCGGTCTATAAGGTGGGTATAAGGTTGTTGCCTATAAAATGGCAACTTAATAGGTGTCCACTCTCACCCACCGCTTGCTTGACTGGTGGAGGGTCGTTAGCCGAACGAGTTTGACAGGACTAGAATTATCCCTTCATTAAAAGTATTAATGAGAAATACTAAGTAACTAAACTCTTAATAATACCCAATCTTAGTTACTTAGGAAAATGTGAATAAGGTGCTAATCCATGAAATTACACTTTGCACTTTGTTTAAGTCGGTTAGTGGAGCGTGTGTGGTTAACCGGCACACTAACTCGTATTTAACAAGGTAGGTAAAGGGTAACTTAATGTTTATCTTAGTATCGATGGAGCGTGTGTGGTTAACCGGCACATCGATTGAGGGGTAAACACTTAAGGGAACCAAGTAATTTGCATGGTTACCTCACACCTTGTTTTGTGATCCTCGGCATCCCAGTCACAAAATCTGAAGGGCACACTCGAGATTGAAACATGCCATTGAACAGTTCAATGAATCTCAAAAGATCTAGGAGTTTCAAAACCAATTAAAACCTAATAATACATTTCGTTTATCTTGGTGGAAATTGGTGAATCATCATTCACCTACCTTCAAATATTTTATAGCATGGATTACGGCATACCTCTTCTAAGTTATAAAATAGTTTGTTGGGTCCTAGCCTTAATATTTCATATTGGGTGTCATATTAAGGACTTAAGATCAACTATCTTGAATATCTCCCAAAAGATGTCTGGTTTAGACATTTATGATCTTCCTAAATCTCTTGAAACAAGCTTTCCTAATGAAGATGATGTCCCATGGATATCATACTTCTTTCACCTCTTCAAATTATTCTCTCCAACCCACAAGTTCTTGAAAAGTTTAAGGTCACTCAAGCCCTATTGGCAAGGCAAGGTCTAGGTGTGGTCACATCTTGGAGATGTAGTCACATATTGACAAGCCGGGAGAGTTGGGTGTCAAAGTCTTGAGAAAGTTGGTGGTTCAATCACTTTCTAAGTCACATAGTGAGTTCCTTTGGGACACCTATGAAACAGACTATGACAAGACCCTTCATGATCTTATATATTTGTTAAGATCGACTTCCTTAAAACTTGATGGACATTGACAATAGTGACACAGGAAATCCAGAAAAGCATTCTCTTCCGATTGGAAAGGGATCGGCCATAGTCAACTCGGTTGACCAAATGGTAAAGAGAAAAGCTAAGTTTGTGATAGTCCCATGTACCATGATCAAAGGGTCCATATGTTTATATTGTCAAAGAAAGCAGCATTGGTTGCGAAGCTGCCAAATTTACCTAAGGATGTTAAAGTCAATAAGTTTGACTCTACCTCAGGTAAAGTCAACTATCTAACTCTACTAAGTTTCTAATCTGAGATTCTTATTACATGATGTGACTGGGTCACATGTTGATGTTTTAAGAATCAAAGAAAAGTGAAGAAACTTAAAGAAAGAATATGTTGAATCTGATCGCGTAGATGGATTTCTATCGCATAGTTTGAAGATCGGATTCTTGAGCTACTTCTTAGGAGTTATGAGATATTGCTTAGGAATAGATAACAACAAGTTTTCATATGGATTGTAAGGATAAGTTTTTCCGCAAAGTTTTAAAATAAAAGAAAATTTTTGATTTTATTTATTTTAAAATATCCTTACAATGGCATCTGTGGAAATTTTTGTTGCTTATAAGATTCCATTAATAGCAAGAGTGGAAATATGAAATTGATTCTTTCATTTGTGGTAATGTCTAAATTTACCAAATAAGGAAAGATTTTCATCACCCACGTTTCAATTGGACCGGGACTTGGAATCATGCAAGTTGTATAACATGATGAATGAGAACTTTCAAGTATTGGAAAATTAAGACTAATTACTTGTTCACATGGATGTGTGAGTCAAGTGAAGGACTAAGGGATCGAGTACACATTCTTGTGCACTGATTAAGTCCACCACAAAAGATTGATAAGACTATTCGTCATGATTTACTTAAGTTAAGTAAATATGGTTATACTTACAAGCTTAATTGTAATTCTAAGACATTGGAAAAAGGTTCCAATGTAAGGCAGAGCGAATAAGAAGAATCAAATTAGGCAGAAGGATAGAAGTTTCTCAAATCTGAAAAGATGGGAGAATACTTTCGTATCAGTTTTTATGATCATCTTAATGATTTAGAACCTTATCACAATTCATCCTCTAAGAGTCTTCTTATAGCTAAGAAAAGGAACTTGAATTGTTGAAGTGGTTAAATCAAGAAGATGATTCATACGTCGTTCCAAAAAAAACAATTCTTAGATTTATACTCTAAGATTGTAACTTGAGTGACATGTCTTAAAGAAGGTTTAAAACACTTATCAAATGTTGTACATTTGAAATTGGTAAGTTGTGATGTTTTGGATAAAACAAAGACCAACTTAGGCCAATTTTGTGTAGTGTTTGTCTTGATTAGAATCCACACTATCTCTTGAATAACTGATAAGAAAGTCTTATATGTCAAGAGGACAGTGGGAGTCTTAAAGGTCTTGAAAGTCTCAAGAACTAATCAAGAATAAAACCTGAAGTTCTTCACTAGCACACGACTTGAGGTTTATAACCTATCATGTTGACATATTCTGTGCCCATTCCAATTAAAGTTGGCTTTGCATATGAGTTCTTAGAATTCTCAATGTGTTGCACAACAACTTGGAAGCAATGGCAGGCCCTTGAGCTGCTAGGTGGCAAGAAATTAAGATTGAGTTCAATCCATATGACTGTGGATTTGTCATTATCCTTGTCTTGTGTCTATGGTTTTGACAATTCACATGGATAAGAACACATACACCATTAAATCTAAGTGTCATAAGGTTTCTCTCCGATTCATGAAAATGATGGTGAGGAAACACTTTCACTAAGTAGATTTTAGCTAGATAGCAATTGTGATATTTGCATTCTCAAAGTCGTTAGTGGAGCGTGTATGGTTTACTGGCACACTAACCTGGACTTGTGAGAAGTGGCAAAAAGGTCTAACCATTATGATTACGGCATCCCTCTTCATAATTGTTTAGATACACAAGTGTGCAATCTAAGGGAAGGTGTATGATTTTGATAAAGTTTTATCAAAACAATCTAGCATCAGAAATCTGAACTTTGGTAAGAAAGTCAATGAAATATTGATTTCTAGAAGTCCAGCTGATTTCTGAGTACATGTCAAAGCTAGTGGGAGCATAAGTTTTATGCTAATAATCATCATGTTAGTGGGAGCATGATAATTATGATAAGTATTGCAAGTTGGCAATGTTAATTATAGAAAACAAAAGGTTTCGATTGGGAAAAGTTGTTTTGCTATAATTAAGGGAGAGGAAATTATACTTCATCTCAAATCTATAAGCTTAGATCATGAGGTTTTAATCATTTAGTCAAGGAAATATATATGAATTTCATGTTGGAAGGGATCAACATAAGGAAATTCTGTAAATGGGTCCATTATTTGCGTTCTAAAATTCGAATATGATTACGGCATCCCTTTTTCATAATCTGAATTATGAGAACTTGGCAAATTGAAATGGTAATAGTATAGCAAAAGACTGGTTTAGTCTTTATGGGAGACATCATGAATCGTTTCCCATATGCTTCGGATATAGGACCGATTACATGTGCTATATTCATCCTTTCTAAAAATTTCCAAATGCCTGGGGCATTAAGAAGGGAAAAGGTTTAGAACTGGATATGACTAAAAGGATTAAACAATTGTCGAGGACAATCTGAGGTTTACCAAAGATTGGGTGCTCAAGGACAGTTGGAAGTATAGTGATAATTCTGGAAGGACCATATTGACATAGTTTGTAACGAGGCAACTCTTGTTCAGAAGTGATAGTCAAAATGGAATCTGGAAATGTTTCAAAGTTAGTTTTTTCAATCTGTTTAAGATTAGGAAACTTAATGCAAGAAGAATGTTCCCAAGGAGCTGATCTCCTTTGGAATGCTCTGTAATGATTGTTGTCAAGTCTTCCTGACTTTGTGCATAATCATTACAAGAGGATCAATGCATATAAGTTTAGAATCTAACAGATTTCAGTAAATGACATGAGTTTGGAATTCTTGCATTTGCAGTAAGGATTTGGGAGTGTGAAAAGAGAATCATTGAAGTTATGTTCAATTGATCTAGTTCACAAAGTAAAGATCATAGACAAACATAGTATGCATACTTGGTGTATGGCATGACTAGTGTTTAGAAAACATAGTGTACATGCTTGGAGCATGGGACAACTATTGTTTTAAATTCAAGTATAAAGTTGATAGCTGAAACAGTATATAATGAATAATGTGTAATCATATGGTGATAAATAAAAGGTGTTTTATTTATGTTCATAGGTTTTGATACCATATTGGATTCAATTATTATTGTGTTTCACTTTGCATGTTTTGACTTCCCGAATAAACTGGGTGATTCTTCCGGAATGACTAAGTTATTCAAACCATCCACAGTCGGTCATATGTTGGAAGTAGATATGAATTAAGACTGTCATGGGTTGGCTTGTAGAGGTCTAAGGTGTTGGACAAAGGGCTACAACACTCATGAGTGCTCATAAGTTCTGAGTATTGGATTCAACCCGCGCTCATTGGAATCACTTCATGGATTTTATCACAAGTGATCATGAGACGATAATATCTTATATTCTTCAAACCTAGAGATATGAGTTGTTACTATGAGTTGGTTGTACATTGATTGCACGAAAACGCATTTGGTAACTCGGTGCTATAAAACGTGTCTTTGTGTATGATTCAACAAGTAGTAGAACAACCCATATGAGTCGAAGTTTATCCATTCCTTATACCTTCGGGATAAAAGCGATATCTGTGGTCCCCTCGATGATTTGATGATGACAAATGGAAGTGCTCGGCCGGGCCAGGACTGATTTGATTTGTTCAATTAGTCAGTCGTCATAAATCGGAAATCGGGAAACAACAAATGGATAGAGAGAATGATTATAATCCATGTCTCAGTCCATATGATATCTAGAATGGAGGAATATATGATCCCTTATGTAATGGACAACTCATTGACGAAGGTCAGAGTTCATCTACAAGGTCAGAGTTCGACAGAAGCTTTTGAGAGCTACGATTGCCAGTTGGTTCCTGAAGTCATACGCAATAATAGTTTTAGACTTATCCAAGTGGGAGACTGTTGGATTAATGTCTAAGTCCATAACTATAATTGGTAAGACTTGACCCGACCCGGCATGGTCCATTTGGGTTGCATGGCATCATGCACTTGGATAGACTATAATGAGAGAAATAAGACACTTATGGTTATTAATATATTATAAGTTCTAGTATATTAATAATAAGAATAATAAGATTATTTAATTAGTATTGATCAAGAATTAATCTAGGATTAATTAAGTGATCAAAAGAAGACTAATTAAATATATGGGTTGATTGTGTAAATCATCCATACTTGTATAGTGGGCTGATGCTCCATGGATAATCAAGTTGGGCTAAAACCCATAGGATGGTCCATGGATGCTCCATGGTGTATTTGAACCCATGGATCCAAGGAAATGGAAAGTCATGACAATTAGGGTTTACCCTAATTGTAACACTATATAAAGATCTTATTCTTGACAAAATCGGCCACTAGTATTACACTAGTATGAGACTCATATCATTCTAGAGAGGGCTATCCGATTTCATGAAGTTTAGATTTCTCTCAAGTTATTCCTAGTGTATTTGGTGTTGTGTGAACCATTTGAGGTGTCACACTTGGGGCACTAGGCACTCAAGCTTCATGAAGACTTTCTACATCAAAGAGGTATGTATTCTATCTTGTTACATTCATTGTTTTGTATGCTAGATTAGGATAATACCTTGGAAGTTCTTATTTGCATGTATAATAGAGAGAACATAGATCCAAGGTATTTAGGGTTGCATGTACACTTAGGAGTGTTAGAATGCTCATAACCCAACACTTCGGATGTTCATAGGGTCTATCTTTCGCTTCGGCGATGTCGTGTTTGTCCTGGTAACCCAAGATAATAACACTTACATGATTATATTTTTCCTGTTTACTTTATTTTGTGATATATTCACATAAACGATGAGTTAGACTAAGTACTCTTAGTACTAGTCAATAGAAAGGAAAAACTATCATTTTACTTACAGAACATTAGGGTCTTGGTAGAATACTATCATATCATTTTCCTAGTTTACTTTATTTTGTGATATATTCACATAAACGATGAGTTAGACTAAGTACTCTTAGTACTAGTCGATAGAAAGGAAAAACTATCATTTTACTTACAAAACGTTTAAGTCTTGGTAGAAGACTATCATATCATTTTCCTATTTTACTTTATTTTGTGATATATTCACATAAACGATGAATTAGACTAAGTACTCTTAGTACTAGTCAATAGAAAGGAAAACCTATCATTTTACTTCGTCATAACAAAACATTCGGGTCTTGGTAGAAGACCACATTTCATACTTGTATCAACTGTTCTATTTAAGGATTTATACGACATTCTTAACAACATTCCAAAACATGACAATAACACATAAATACTTATGAATTCACCAGCTTTAAAGTTGATACTCGCTTTCAAAATAACTTGTATTCTCAGGTCATCAGTTAGACAGGTGCGATGGTCAGGTTACCGGAGAAGATGGAGCACAGACAAGACTCGCCTTATTTTGATTATTCATTTTATTGTTGTACATTATGAAAGAACTCATATGTATTAAAACTCTACTTATAATGCAATGGATGATGTTGTTGCTTGTTTATTATATTACACTGTTGTGATATTGTACATGACGTCCTCCACCCCTAAACGTTTCCGCCGTTCGTGGTTTTGGGGTGTGACAAATTGGTATCAGAGCATTGTTTATAGTGAATTAAGTATATCAACCCATAAAAGATACACTAACTATAAATACATAGGGATTAAAACACTCTGTCTAAGAGAATATACTTTTAAATAATAAAATATTTAACAAAGTATACGTGCTTGCATTCATACTAAAATCAGTGTCACAACGACAAGAACAAAAGTATTACGATTGTTGAATATCACAGGTAAGCTCGGAGATGTATGGTCAGTCTTGGGAGTGGCATAGCCTGATCAACTATGCTGTTCCAAAGATTGATTAACACATGCCCAAGAATGGTTGTGATATGGCAACAAGTCTAAAAACTTACCAACATCACCCCAATGAGAACATTATAACAGAACCTATGTCTAAAATACCATAGGGGTGTTTTGTGTTACTATAAGTACTTTATACTTGAGAACTAAAATGGAATCTTCATTCCTAAGTTGATAATTGCTAAGTGGATATGCTAAAGTTATTTGTAACTAGGATGTTATAGACTTAGAATCGGTGAAATTTTTGCTTTACCCTTATTCCTTGTGAATTTGGAGTTAAGGTCACTTATTCGAAGGCCTATCCTGTGATGATTACATATAACTGGTATGCACTTTACAAATAGTGATGGAACTAATGAAGATTTCCTAAATAATTATCTAGATAGTACGTCTAATAATTATCTTCTTACCCCCAAATTCTCGCGTAGATAACATGTCTGGATTCCATCCCCACGACAACATGTTCCTTCTAAACGCGGTTATTGCTGGATGGTTTGGAGAAGAACCAGTTAATGCTGAAGACCTTTCAGATGATGCCATCTTCGAACCCGAGGTTGAGAACCTACCCCAGGCAGCTCCCTTTCTGATTCCTAACCCTCGTCCGGTTTTTCATGGCCCGACGCCTGAGTGGGTGGAATGTTTGGAAACATGGAGCCAAGGACAAGATCAGCCCATGACATTTAATGGTGACTGAAGCTTCTATGACCTGAGCAATGGGGGCTCAGCAGACAGAAGCATGCCAATTCTGATCCGAAGAGTTTCCCGAAACGAAATTCAGGGCAGGACAGCTCTACAACGTATCGCAGAAGTCTATACAAATGGGGGAATGCATATGCTTCGCACCAGTCACCTTGAACATCCTCGTGAGAGGTCTGAGAGAGACCTTGAAACCCTGCTGCAAGCACTGGCTGAATCACGAGCCGAAGTCATGGAACTTCGGGTACGCCAGAGAGTGTACGAAATACACCTACTTGATGTGGAACGCCAACTAGCTGAACTGAGAGTTCACCAGAGGGACGACCATCGCTAGTAGTAGATACTTTACTTTACTTTTCCTTGTTAGAAAGGAATCATCTTTCTGTCTACGCCCGATGTGGCATTTTCTATGAAACTATCTTGTACTATAAGTACTTTGGTTAGGTCTTTTTATTGTCAGGAACTATCTTCTCTGGTTATGATGTAAGACCTTTTTACAAGGTCATTTTCCCGAACCTGTACATCATGAATATCAAAGATATTGACAGTCGGCTAACTTCTGAGTCATTCTTTATTCGAATACTCTTATCATACTTTCATTAGAGTCTATTTGAAACATGCTCTAGTCAAGTCATTGGACTATAGCAATTTAACTCCGGAGACATCTTCGAGTCTCTTTTAATGGTTGGATCACGTTATTCACCAACCAAAGATACCTCGGCTAGAACGACAAACATCTTCAGACCATTTCATGAACTTACTTCCGATCTTTGCTAGGACTGCATCATAGGGATGTAGGTCAAACCTTCGTGAACATACTTCCATTCCATACTAGGACTGCATCATAGGGATGTAGTTCGAACCATAGAGAACATACTGTTGGATAAGGTGTCTAAGTCCATAACTATTTCGGGCTTGTACTTGACCCGACCCGGCATGGTCCATTTGGGTTGCATGGCACCATGCAATTGGATAGACTGAATGAGAGAAATAACACTTGGAGATTATTAATATATTATAAGTTCTAATATATTAATAATATTATTTAATTAGTTGATCAAAGAATTAATTTGGAATTAATTAAGTGATCAAAGGATAACTAATTAAATATATGGGTTGGTTATGTAAATCATCCATATCTTGTATAGTGGGCTAAAAGGCTCCATGGATTATCAAGTTAGGTTCTACCCATAGGATGCTCCATGGATGCTCCATGGGAGTTACAAACCCATGGGTCATGGAAATGAAGAGTCATGACACATTAGGGTTTCCATGGTGTAACCCTAGATGTGCCAACACTATATAAGAGTCCCATTCTCCACAAAATTGGCTACACAAGTTGAACACTAAGAAACTAGAGGGCTTGGCCGATTTTGAGAAGTGTGTGTTATCTCAAGAGTCTTTCCAAGAGCATTTGGTGTTGTGTGAAGCATTTGAGGCATCACACTTGGGGTGCTAGGCTCACAAGGTTTCAAGGAACACAAGCAACAACAAGGTAAGTTATTCTATCTATGATTCAAGTTAAAATTGTTCCCCATGTATGCTAGATAGGAATATAACCTTGGAATTCAACTTTGCATGATAATTAGACAAACATAGATCCAAGGTTATTAGGGTTGCATGTACACTTAGGAAGTGTTAGAATGCTCAAAACCCATCAGTGGTATCAGAGCCTAGGCTTGTTTGTTTGTTATTTGTGCTTAAAAGTTGAAGAAAGTCGAAAATTCTGTTGTCTGACTGATGGACTCGGCGAGTCCATGGGGAGGACTCGTCGAGTTCATGTGTATCTTCAACCTACTCGGCGAGTAGGTTTATGCACTCGGCGAGTAAGGTCGACAGAGTGCAGAATTTCGACTTGAGTTGCTGGAAATGGATTAGAATCATTACCCTAAAATGTTTTGGTACTTGAAAACTTGTTTTAGAAGGTGTAATGTCTTTTCTAACTCATTTACAACAACTAGTTATCAAAATTACAAAGATTAAATGTGTTTTTGATTCTTGAAAGTGTTCATATTCATATTCTTGTTCTTATGATGTTTAGATGATCATAGGAATTATTTGTAACCTATGTGGTAGATTAATTCATGATCATAATGTGTTTTAATGGAGTCCATAACTTGTCCTCAAGTTATGGAAAACCAAAAGTCTCTTGGATTAAAAACCATTAAAAGAACACAAGAGTTAGGAAAAATGAAAAGTCCTCATTTTATTACTCTATTAAACTCATAAGTTACAAGAAATGAAAAGTTTTGGAAGTTTACAAAACTTGCCCTCAAGTTTTGGAACAAGTAAAGTTAAGTTAAAACTTTAGTTCCAACCCCTAGAATTTTAAAAGTTAAAATTCAACCCTTATACTTATATTATTATGATTTAATAATTATATATATATATATATATATATATATATATGTATGTATAAGAACAAAGTCGTCTTACCGCTAGTACGCCTCATTCACGAAGCCGGTCTATAAGGTGGGTATAAGGTTGTTGCCTATAAAATGGTGACTTAATGGGTGTCCACTCTCACCCACCGCTTGCTTGATCGGTGGAGGGTCGTTAGCCGAACGGGTAAGACAAGGACTTATTAATTCTCATTCAAAGTATGATGAATATTATAAAGTAACTAAATGTTTTATTAAATTCCCAATCTTAGTTACTTTAGGAAAAATGTGAATAAGGTGCTATTCCATGAAATTACACTTTACACTTTGATTAAGTCGTTGGTGGAGCGTGTGTGGTTAACCGGCACACTAACTTGGACTTAACAAGGTAGGTAAAGGGTGACTTAGGGTTTATTATAGTATCGATGGAGCGTGTGTGGTTAACCGGCACATCAATTGAGTGATAAACTTTAAGGGTACCAAGTGATTTGCATGGTTACTTCACACCTCGTTTTGTGATCCTCGGTATCCCAGTCACAAAACTTGGAGGGCACACTCGAGATTGAAACATGCCTTTGAAAAGTTCATTGAATCTCAAAGAATCTAGGAATTTCTAAGAACCATTCAAAAACCTAATACTAAAATATTGCGGTTTTCGTGGTGGAAATTGGTGAATCGTCATTCACCTACCTTTCAAATATGATATAGCTTAGATTACGGCATACCTCTTCTAAGTTATATTATATTGTGATTGGATCCTAGCCTTAATATTACATTTGGGTGTTTTATTAAGGACTCTCTTATATCTAAACTAATCTTGTCCTCCTTCCTTCAGATGTCTTTCAACAATGCTTCTGGCTCTAATCCTAATGGCTCCTTTACCCTTATGAACTTGTGTGGGAAAGTCACCTTTGATGGATCCAACTTCAATGAGTGGATCAGAAACATCAGGATGATTACCCGCTATGAGGACAAAGAATATGTCCTTGACAAGGAGCTTAAGGAGATTGATGAGTCCACTGCAACTCCTCAGGAGATCGCTGAATTTCGGGCACATGAAAGGGATGCTACGAAAGTGGCTTGCATCATGACGGCCACGATGACAGCGGAACTCCAAAAGTCTTATGAGGATTTCTACCCTTATGACATGCACCAAGATTTGATGGAAAGATACCATCAAAGTGCAAGACAAGAGAGGTATGAAATCATCTGCACCATGATAACAACCATGATGAAGGACGGGGAATCCGTCACGAGCCACATGCAGAAAATGCAAAGGTATGTGGATCGTTTGCTGAAGCTTAATGTGAACTTCCCGGAGGATCTTGCAATAGATATTATTTTGCATTCCTTACCATCGTGCTATGATCAATTCCGCATGACATATCACATGAACAAGGAAGAAGTCACCCTCAGCAAACTTCAGGGACTTCTCAAGACCGCAGAATCAGGTCTTAAGGGGAAGTCGGTTGCTATCACTCCTACTCAAAACTCTACTCCGGTTTTGGCAATTGGGAAGAATCGATGGAGGAAGAGAAAGAGATCTTCGAAGGGTACCAAGGCTCGGACCCTTGATGGCTCTTCTTCAAGTGGAACCAAGAAAGGTTTCATTACTCCTTCTTCTGACCCAAAAGAGGCTGAATGCTTCTATTGCCATGAAAAAGCTCATTGGAAGCGGAACTGCCCAAAATACCAGCAAGATGTGAAGGATGGGAAAGTTAAACCCAACCATGCAGGTATTTACACTATCATTTCTAATAACTCACCCCATTCTAATTCTTGGGTCCTTGATACCGGGTGTGGTATTCACATTTGTTGTGACTTGCAGGGACTAAGAAGAAGTTGAGGATGTGGAGCAAGGAAGGATAAACTTGATCATGGGGAATAGGAAAGCTATACCTGTTACCAAGATTGGAGTTTATACTTTATCGCTAAGTAGTGGGTTTAGTTTAGATCTGAATAAGTGTTGTTATTCTCCAGGAATGGCAAGAAATACTATTTCCTTCCATGCTTTGTACAAACAAGGGTTTACCTTTTCATTTAATAATGAAGTTGGTTCTATTGATGCTTTCTTTAATAATATTCTTTATTTTAAAGCATTACCTTGTGATGGTGTGTATGAAGCTGTATCTGTTGTTGATAACTTAGGAAATAATGTTTTGTGTATTGATTCTACTAATAATAACTTGGATAAAGCATCATTATGGCATTGTCGTCTTGGACATATAAACAAGAAGCGCATAGGCCAACTCCAAAAGGATGGAGTCTTGGAGTCGTTTGACCTAAAGTCAGATGATAGTTGCGAATCATGCTTACTTGGAAAAATGACAAAGTCACCCTTCACAGGTTCGTGTGAGAGGGGTGAAGGTTTGTTGGACCTTATACACACGGATGTGTGTGGACCATTCAAACATGCCACAAGGGATGCTAATCGTTATTATTTGACTTTTACTGATGATTATAGTAGATATGGATATGTCTACTTGATCAAGCATAAGTCAGAGACTTTCGAGAGGTTTAAGGAATTTAAACAGGAAGTCGAGAATCAATTGGGCAGGAACATTAAGATGCTTCGATCCGATCGTGGTGGTGAGTATCTTAGTTCAGAGTTCCTCGACTATCTAAGGGAATGTGGGATAGTCTCACAATTGACACCTCCCAGGACACCACAGTTGAATGGTGTGGCTGAGAGGCGTAATCGAACCTTGCTAGATATGGTTCGTTCCATGATGAGTCGAGCTACGCTACCAATCTCATTATGGGGGTATGCCTTAGAGACTGCCACCCATATTCTTAATCTAGTCCCTACAAAGAAAGTTGCCAAAACTCCTCACGAGATGTGGACTGGTAAAGTACCTAAACTAGACCACATCAAGATTTGGGGTTGTGAGGCTTTCGTGAGACGCGAGACTCATGATAAGCTCGAACCTCGAAGCGAGAGGTGTATTTTCATCGGTTACCCACAGCGATCCTTTGGTTACCTCTTCTACAGACCTAGTGACAATGTGGTCTTTGTAGCAAGAAGAGGTGTCTTTCGAGAAAGAGAGTTTATAAGCCAAGGAGACAGTGGGAGGCAAATTGATCTTGAAGAAATTCAAGAATCAAGCGGTGAAGGAACTTCAAACTGTAGCCCTCAACTTGAGGAGGAAACTCCTGTTGAGCCAATTGACAAATCTGTACCTCTGAGACGTTCCACGAGAGTTAGGAGTGCACCTGAGCATTACTATGGATTCCATATTACTGCAGAAGGTGAGACACTTATTAGTGATGAGACACTAGTAAGTCAAGATGACCCTATCAGCTACGAGGAAGCCATGGCAGGCCTCGAGTCTGCTAAATGGAAAGAGGCTATGGATAGCGAGATACAATCCATGTATGACAATCAGGTTTGGAACTTGGTTGAAAATGTACCAGGTCGTAAGACAGTAGGGTGCAAATGGGTCTTCAAGAAGAAGACCGACATGGATGGTAAAGTACACACTTATAAGGCTAGACTGGTTGCAAAGGGCTTCTCTCAAATTCCTGGAGTGGATTATGATGAGACCTTTTCTCCGGTAGCCAAGATTAAGTCTATTCGGGTTCTGTTAGCCATAGCTGCATTTCATGATTATGAAATATGGCAAATGGATGTCAAAACCGCTTTCCTTAATGGAAAGTTGGCTGAAGATGTTTACATGAGTCAGCCAGAGGGTTTTGTCAGCAACGAGTACCCTAATAGAGTGAGTAAGCTTGAGAAATCCATTTATGGGTTGAAGTAAGCACCTCGCATATGGAATCTTTGCTTTGATGAAAAGGTCAAGGAATTTGGCTTTTCTAGGAGTGAAGATGAATCTTGTGTGTATGTCAAGGCTAGTGGGAGTATAGTTAGCTTTTTGGTATTGTATGTGGATGACATACTACTCATAGGAAACGACATTCCAACCCTGCAGGAAGTAAAGTCCTGGCTTGGGAAGTGTTTCGCTATGAAGGACCTTGGTGAAGCTGCCTATATTCTAGGGATAAGAATCTTGAGAGATCGGAGTAAAAGACTAATTGGACTTAGTCAGAGTACCTACTTGGATAAGATGCTGAAGAGATTCAGCATGCAGGATTCCAAAAAAGGAGAGTTACCCATCCAGAGTAACACCAGATTGAGTAAGACACAAAGCCCTAGCACTGAGGCTGAGATAGCAGAAATGAGTCGAACACCTTACGCTTCGGCTGTAGGATCGATCATGTATGCTATGACGTGTACTCGACCCGATGTAGCTTTTGCCTTGAGCATGGTTAGCAGGTATCAGGCGAACCCTGGCAAGGCACACTGGACTGCGGTAAAGAATATCCTCAAGTACCTACGAAGGACTAAGGACTGGGTCCTTACCCTCGGTGGGAGTGATGACTTGAGAGTTGTAGGGTATAGTGATGCTAGCTTCCAGACTGATAGGGATAATTTCCGCTCTCAGTCGGGCTGGGTCTTTACCCTAAACGGAGGAGCAATTTCTTGGAAGAGTTTCAAGCAAGAGACAGTGGCAGATTCTACTTGTGAATCAGAGTATATTGCAGCTAGTGAAGCAGCAAAGGAGGCGATATGGCTGAAGAACTTCATTGGAGACCTTGGAGTTGTACCAGCTATTAAAGTGCCAATGGAGATTTTCTGTGATAGTGAAAGTGATGTTGCCTTAGCCAAGGAACCAAGGGATCATGGGAGATCCAGACACATTGACAGAAAATACCATTTCATTAGACATCGGATCGAAGAAGGACTCCTCGTGGCAAAGAGGGTATCATCGGATGAGAACCCAGCAGATCCCCTCACGAAGGGACTGAGTAGGGTTAAGCATCTTCAGCATGCTCAGAGCATAGGGCTGAAGGATGATATAAGTTTTTAGTAGTTAGATAACCCGGAAATTTGTAAAGTGTAATTGACATTTGATGATGAATAAAAGCTGTTTTATTTATGAGTAAAGTGTTGCTATCTCTTGTCAATCGTTTACTATATTTCTTTTGCATGTTTTGACTTCCAGAATAATTTTGTTTGGTATAACATATTATTCAAACCTCCACAGTCGGTCATATGTTGGAAGTAGATATGAATCAAGACTGTCATGTTTGGTTGTAGAGGTCTTGGACAAGGCTACAACAATCATGAGTGCTCATAAGTTCTGAGCATTGGACACAACCCACGCTCACTGGAATCACTTCATGGAATTTTATCTCGAGTGATTGTGAGACGATAATATCATATAAGTCTTCAAACCTAGAGATATGATTTGTTACTTACAAGTTGGTTATGCATTGACTGTACGAAACCGCATTGGTAACTCGATGTTATAAAACGTACTTTTGTGTGTAATTCAATAAGTGGTAGAACAAACATATGAGTCGAAGTTTATCTGTTCCTTCTTGGATTAGAAGCTGGTATCTGGGCCCCTCGATGATTTTGTTTTGACCCATGTACCGGGCCCGGTCAGAACTAAGTTGATGTGTTCAATTAAGTTCTATGTCAAACAAATCGGAAATCGGGAAACAAATGTTGGACAATAAGCAAGACATGTTCCATGTATTTGTCCGGCTGATATCTAGAACAGAGGATTATATGATCACTTATCTTAAATGGCGTATCATCATCTTCTCAGTTCCGAGAGACCTTGAAAGAGCTACGATTGCCGGTCGGTTCCTGAAGTACTAGAGATATAGTTATTAGACTTATCCAAGTGGGAGACTGTTGGATAAGGTGTCTAAGTCCATAACTATTTCGGGCTTGTACTTGACCCGACCCGGCATGGTCCATTTGGGTTGCATGGCACCATGCAATTGGATAGACTGAATGAGAGAAATAACACTTGGAGATTATTAATATATTATAAGTTCTAATATATTAATAATATTATTTAATTAGTTGATCAAAGAATTAATTTGGAATTAATTAAGTGATCAAAGGATAACTAATTAAATATATGGGTTGGTTATGTAAATCATCCATATCTTGTATAGTGGGCTAAAAGGCTCCATGGATTATCAAGTTGGGTTCTACCCATAGGATGCTCCATGGATGCTCCATGGGAGTTACAAACCCATGGTTCATGGAAATGAAGAGTCATGACACATTAGGGTTTACATGGTGTAACCCTAGATGTGCCAACACTATATAAGAGTCCCATTCTCCACAAAATTGGAAACTAGAGGGCTTGGCCGATTTTGAGAAGTGTGTGTTATCTCAAGAGTCTTTCCAAGAGCATTTGGTGTTGTGTGAAGCATTTGAGGCATCACACTTGGGGTGCTAGGCTCACAAGGTTTCAAGGAACACAAGCAACAACAAGGTAAGTTATTCTATCTATGATTCAAGTTAAAATTGTTCCCCATGTATGCTAGATAGGAATATAACCTTGGAATTCAACTTTGCATGATAATTAGACAAACATAGATCCAAGGTTATTAGGGTTGCATGTACACTTAGGAAGTGTTAGAATGCTCAAAACCCATCACATACTTCTATTCTTTACATGAGCGATCGAACTACGTCTAGGTTCAACCATTCTTGCTCACAAATTCATTTTCTTTCGGTGTAACAGAATCATGTCACCCAAGAAAAACGATCAGCCCATCAACCCAACACCAACTCTTCAGATTGATGCAGCTACCTTTCAAGTTGCAGTCACGGCTGCCGTGTCAGCTATTCTGACCCACCTGAATGCTAACAACGCAAGTGTTAGCGGGATTGTTAACAATCATTCCAATCCAAGTAACAAACGGAAGTCTTGGAATAAACCTAAGGACAAGTCGCTTCGAAGGGCGAACATGAAACAACCACCAGTAACAACCTTCACAGCCACGACATCAGCACCTCCAACTACCAATCCTTCTGGTGCCCCAATTGTCCCTACACCATCCATACAATATGCCGGAAACCTACCAAAATGCTATGAGTGTAGCTTTCATCATCTGGGTAGTTGCCGACCGTTACACTGTTATAAGTGCAACAGGAATGGACATACTGCTAGTTACTGAAGGTTCCAGATCCAACACATTTCTTCAACCACCAATGTCCAAGCCTCTCAGATATGCCATCTATGTGGTGTATCAGGGCACTTAAAGAGGGACTGTCCATCGGAGAAGGACAACGGCAAATCCGGAGGAGTTTGACCTTAGAATGCAAAGAGGCAGTTAAGGACCCTAATATAGTATAGGTTCCCTCCAAATCGTCAGTATTTAGTATGTTCAAAAACATGTTTAAAACTAGTGCAACCAGAGTCTTATCTTTTGCGGGATCCCGTCCGTTTAGGGATGCTTGTGCTGCATATACTTGTCTTTTGTAGTATACCTTGTTCGCAGCAATAGTCTTGTAGTAAATCCTAAGTACAGTAACTCTGTTAACAGTTGCACTGTTGTGTTTTGTCTGTAACGCCTTATGTTCAAATCTAATGTCTTTAGTTTCCATATGTTTCCGACTTTATCATTTGACTTGAGTAAATTTGATCCTCGCAATACCAGCTTCATAAGTACATCTCTTTCTCAGAAATCATCTTTTAGCAAAGCAGTTATATCAGAACACCGAAGTACTCATACAAGGAGTACCTTATAGTTCTTTTCCTTTCCGAAGGAATCCCCACAGTATTACTCATGCAGTACGTCAAGTTCAATTCCAGGATTCATACGGTTGATCTATCATTGAAGAATGTATATATGATAGTGATATATAATCAATGTTCTACAGGTTTAGAATTGATGATTCCACTTTAACTTCTTTTCCCTCGATGGGATGTGAGATTAAGGAAGAATCAGTTATTCGACTACATTTTCAGTCTTAATTATATACGACTCGTATAAATGAAATTGTGATCATTGAATCACGTATGAATTCTAATATGAACTTCAGGATGGAGACTGTCTAGGAGTACGAGTAATTGCATTGGCATAGGAACAAACTTAGAACCCTAGTATGACTCTTATAACCAGATCGCCTTCAGTCTAAACACCTACGGAAGATACAAGGACAGCCTAGACAACATAACGAACTACTCAAAAGTAGAATTAGAAGACCAGGCTTCTCACCCTTGTGAGCTCCGATCTTATTATTACCAGAAGTTGACGAAGTGCATCTTATGTACCTCGATGATCGGAGACTTCATTAAGATTCCCTTTAGAAATCGTTGTCTCTACCTCACATAGACGAACTGATTGAGCAGCCACAGGGAAAGTATTACTTTCAGAAATGGACCTGAGATCCGAATATCACCAGTTCGAGTGTTAGGGAAGGATGTCCTAAAAACTACCCTCCGAACTCGATACGGACACTTCGAGTCCGTAGTGATACCCCTCGGATAGGACCAATACGCCCATAGTATTCATGAGCTAAATGAGTGTAGTATGCCTTTCTTACTGGGATCAGTTCGTCATTTCTCCAAGTAATGAATTACTTGTCTACCCTCGTAGTAAGAAAGAACCCATAGAAACATTACCCTCAGAGATACTTTCCGCAAAGTTCTCTGAACAAGAGTTTTGGAATTTTGAGTCAAATTTCCTGAGACACACTTTTAGTGTTGTGGAAATTCTTGAGTACTATGTCAAATTATCCAAAACCGTTGGGAATTTGTCGGCACCATAGCCACCGACGGAAAATTCGCCAAATTCTAGGTCTTACAGACCTACTATCATAGTCCATTCGGAACTCCCCGTAAACTTCATGAACCCTTTCGACTTTGAGCCAACAAGGGATGGCCCTTGACTGGGAAGTAAGCGAGAGAAAGAACCTTTGGAATTCCAAGTGAGAGACCAAATTCTTTAGGAAACCTCACTCTGGGAACGGCTTAATACGCTTCGTAAAGCGTGGAAAGCTAAAATCCAATATAGTTAGGACCTCAGAGATTCTTACCAGAATCGGTCCTGCATTTCACAAACTAGACCTACTCCGCGAACTCAGTAACGTACATTTTCCCCTTCGCGTCTCGAACTTGAAATAGTATCTTTCCGTTAGGACTTTCGTAATCCCTCTCGACGAGATCGAGATTTACGAGATCCTTGCCTTCGTATTAGAACCGTAGTGACCCTCGACCGAGTGGCCAAGCGGACGAAGCAACACCGTCGCCCATTAGTGAAGGTTCGTTGGAATACCAACCGAGAACCCGATTTCACCTGGGACCGCGAGAACCAATCGATTAGGAAGTTTTCACCTAACGACTCGATCACTTTTACCTACTTCCTTGCCTAAATTCTAATTTCAAGACGAAATTCCCTTTAACAGGGGGATGATGTGACAACCCGAAATTTCCATTCTAAACAAACCATATCAAGCCAATAGAAGTTAGAACAGTTTCAGCAAAATTCCAAACTTTGGGTATAAGTTTGGCAGTTTTCAAGATTTACGCTTAAGGAGATATCAGGAGAGTGGTTGCACTAGGGTTTTGTGCAACACTGTTATTCCAACACTCGGTTATATTAGAAATCATTTCGGGAATAAAAATATTTTCTGCCAAAAATATCTCAGGACTATAAATAGAATTCTGAACCAAATTATGTCATTATTCGCATTTCCAACTAGAGAAAAGCCATTTTCTCTCTCACGGATCTTCGGGTTTTTATCCCAAATCGTGAGTACACTTCTCTAGTTGTCTTATAATGCTTATTATGTGCTTAATAACTTAGATTACACATCAAATCTGTGAGATTCGGGAGTTTACCGCCCAAGAACGTTCTTGGAGAGTAAACTCCTATATGTGGCTTAAATGCTACCTAGTCTTTTCCCCATGTTAGGTAACTACCTTAGGCTTGTATATAAGTGTGTTTGAGACTAGAAAACAAACAAAACCCAAAGATTCGGGAGTTTACCGCCCAAGAACACTTGGGGAGTAAACTCCATTTTAAGGGCTAAAGGTGTCCCAAAGTCCCTCAAGGTCTCAGATCTCAAACTAGAAGCCTACATTACATGTTTAGACAGCCAAATCAATTAATATTCAAGGGAGAAAGAGAGTTCACGGCCCAAAAGGTTCTAGGGCCGTGAACTCTAATAAATGGTGCCAAATGGTGCCATAATTCCTCCTAAAGCCTTGTACAATAGCCTAGTTTAGTACCTACTTAATTTAGGGACTTGAAAACACCATAAACATCCTCCCAAGGGAGTTTACGGCCGTAAACTCCTAAAAGGAGTTATATTATGCCCTAAACTCTTCCATAGACCAAGCCATTAAGTAGAAATGCTTATTAGGGCCTTATAGAGCATCAAACATCAAATGGTAACATAAGTGTGATCTTACGGCCGTAAACTCATGAGTTTACGACCGTAAACTCACTTAGTAGGGTCATTAGGGCCTTGAACCTCATGGTGGTGTATTCCTTGAGCCCTACACACAATAGCTTCCCCTACAAACACTTAGATGCAATCCTAGAGGCTAATAACACTTGATAAAGGTGTTTAGAATGTCCTAAGGTGTCTTGACTTGTTTATTAGTTGTTTATAGACTAATTTGTTACATATATGTGAAATTATATGTTAACTAGGATCGTAAGTGTGTTCAAGACTTCACTTGACACCTAGCAGTCCTACCTCTTCAGTTCATCCGTATCACCCGCAACAGGTGAGTTCATACCCCTTAATCAACGTTTTAAATGATTTTAAATGCTTTAATGGGGGGGGGGGGGGGGAATACAAGTAGAAAACAGTATGTTATTAAATCAATCTTATGTATTTTATAACTGTGTTTTCACTCAGTAGATTTCACATATTTCAAAAGGTGTCACATGAAAATGGCTTTCTATCTTAAAATACCTTGATAACAAAAGTATTAGTTTTGAAATGTTTATTAAAATGACATCAAGTCATTCTTAATTATTGTTCAAAACTCCTAGATATCTTGCAAAACCATTAGTTTACCTTCTTGAATAAAACTACACTTATACGCATATGTTCTTATATATGTATTGATGTGATAGTTTCCATCCTTCGTTCAGTTTCCCACACCCTGGTGTATCGAGGGTGCATAAATCTACTTGAACAACCAATTACTTTCCAGTTAATTATCATAGGGATAGTTAGAAGAAACAAACATTTATTCCTATTACAAAGAATCACACAAGAGTCAGTTCATTCATGAGTCTATACCAATACCTTACATGATACATGAGTACACTTACTTAGGATTACATGATACATGAATATCTTTACATATACTTACCTGTTACATGAACACACTTACATGAATACCATACAGGAACACTGTTACTTAGGTGCATTATCCTGTATTTACTTACCTAGATACTTGTACTTAGAACTACGAGGGTGATTTATTAGTACTTACTGTGTAAATTATCTTTCCTATCCCAGTTCAATGGGATAATTCGGCGGGACTTACCATTCCGAATCCCGCTGATTAGCACCAGTGGTCGATGAATGTCTACGGATGTCTAAGGTTGTTACTTATTTAGTAGTCAGTGACGGGACTAACCATCCCTCTGTCCAACTGTTGCAACAGTGGATGAGATGTGAATCTTCGGATGATCATTAGGTTAACGCTTGTATTAGGAGTCGGCCACGGAACTAACCATTCCTCCGTCCAACTGTTGCAACAGTGGATGAGATGTGAATCTTCGGAGGATCATTAGGTTAACGATCTGTATTAAGAGATCGATATCGGGAGTAACCCTCCGTCCACCCTGCTGCCGCTACAGAGGATGAGGGGACACTCTTCGGATGTTCATAGGGTCTATCTTTCGCTTCGGCGATGTCGTGTTTGTCCTCGTAACCCAAGATAATAACACTTACATGATTATATTTTTCTTGTTTACTTTATTTTGTGATATATTCACATAAACGATGAGTTAGACTAAGTACTCTTAGTACTAGTCAATAGAAAGCAAAAACTATCATTTTACTTAAAGAACATTAGGGTCTTGGCAGAAGACTATCATATCATTTTCCTAGTTTACTTTATTTTGTGATATATTCACATAAACGATGAGTTAGACTAAGTACTCTTAGTACTAGTCGATAGAAAGGAAAAACTATCATTTTACTTACAAAACGTTTAAGTCTTGGTAGAAGACTATCATATCATTTTCCTATTTTACTTTATTTTGTGATATATTCACATAAACGATGAATTAGACTAAGTACTCTTAGTACTAGTCAATAGATTCGATAAAAGCGGAAACCCTAAGATTCGTTCTTCCAACAGAAGAGATGCGTATATATTACACAGTCTCTTGCTTTGATACCAATTAATGAGAATAAGATTCTCTTAGATCGATAGATTCAAACAGATAATAAAAGATAATGACAAGAATAGAAAACAATGAAAAAACAGATGAATCAAATGTGTGTTGAATGATTAATATGCTCTATCTCAGAAGAATTCAATGTGAATTGCTACTGTGGAGATAGACTAGGGTTACAATACGATAAGCAGAATAAAAATCAAAAGCGTTGTTTTCATAATACATGCATGCACTATATATATACTAAACCCAAAACAAATCATGGCTGGACAGGACCAGACCGAGAATACTAATGCACCGAACACTAAGCCCGATGACGCAATCTCTTGGACTCGACACTAACTTTTTACTAAATTAAACAAGCTCTTAATCAAGTCAGAAAAGCAACATTTTGATATATGTAAAATTACCAGTAATATTCAATACTTCTTACAATCTCGAAAGCATAAAAAAATGAAATATTAGTTTATATCATAATTAAATCCCAACATGAAACCAATTTGATACTCGTTACTTATTACTAGTTGATTAGAACAATTACGGATTCCATTAACTGATTAACTTGAATGAATTAATCCTAAATTAGGTGATCATGCTAAAAAAAACTAAAATCAAACATTCATTAAGATCAAAACTGAAAAAATCTAAATAGAATCACAAATCAAAAACTAAGTCTAATGATTGATTAAAAAATACTAATCTATGCAACACTGAGGGTTTAGCCAAACATGGTTAAAAATCAGTCTAGAGCAATAAAAAGAGACGTTAAACTAACAAATCTTACTAAACTAAATGATTAAGATGATCCAGAGCATTCCGATCTTTAGAAACTGATGAAAAAGTGCAGAAAATTGCCTTCAGAAGTCATTTTCGTCGTCTGGGACGTCTAAGATTGAACTAAGACAACATCTGGTATTTATATAACTGACATGGAAGCAAATAAGGGTTCTAGCAATAAGCACGACCCGTGATAGGTCATTGCAAATTGAGAATCCGAAGAAATCAGAAAAAAAAAATTTGGACTTCGATGGGGAAGCACGACCCATGCTTGGGCTTCACAGATTAAAATATTCAAAACAATGCACTGATTGAGATCAGGAGGCAGGCACGACCCGTGCTTAAGGATTAGAGTTTTAAAAGGCCTAAACATTCAGAAAATTTCAGGTTAAGTCTCGTAAGTGAAGAACGGCCCGTGTTTGGTGCAACATAGCATATATTTGGTATTTTCATAGCATTTTGGCTCCAGATAAGCTCAAAATATGCTCCAATTACGCTTTACATGTTTCCAAACTATCGTTCCACTTCAAATAACCTGAAATAGACACCAAAACATGAACATTACCGAAATTTAGACGAAGTACATGAGTTGAATATTATTTAAACTAATGCAGACACAAATGCATAAAATATGATGCAAAATACTAATAAAAAATAATATAAAAGATACATAAAAAGACATCTAACTATACTCTACCTACCGCACCGCGGTGCCTAACAACAACCCCTTGGGCTGATTTCATTCCAACTTTTGGACAATTTTGTCAAAACTTCTAATCTTCATAACTTATTCATTTCTTACTCGTTTTCGATGTTTTTTATATCCACACGTAGGTGAAGACATACTATACAAATTTGTTAAGTCATATCTCACCGACTTAATACAAGTCTTAATCTATTAAGCCACAAAGTTGGTCCAAAAATATAAAATTTCTTATTTTATCCTTTTTGGACAAAATGCATCTTTTCTTACATTCTCTCTTTGAACTTACTCATCTAACGTTTATTTATAACTTCTAAGCATTTATTTCATCTTTTATTTTAGCATACAATATTTGATCTTATAAATTGCAACAAGAAATAAAATGAATACGTGACAGTAAAATTATATATTTTTTTTGGAAAAAAGGATAAAGATCATAATGACAAGTTCGATATTAACAATAATAGTCGGTATGCCAAATGCTATGTGGATGTCATCAACCACTCGCAACCATGTGTCTGTTATTGAAATAGGTTATTTCCATCACATGATAAAAGTTCAAGCAAAAAAAATAAGTTTAAAAAGGTCATGCTCTTTTTTCATGAAATTCTTTTCTCTTCAAAAATTGAAATTGGCAATTATTAGAAAATGGACATTTTAAATATTTTTTGCCGCTGCAAATTGGGAATTAACAATGATATCGATATTATTACAGTCTTTTTAAATAGTTATTATCTTAGTATTCCTTCGATAATGAGATGATAAAACTTTCCAACCAAATATTTCTAGACTAACGGTATCAGATGTCTTTTTTTTAAGGTCGATAGTTTAAGTTTTGTCATATATATATATATATATATATATATATATATATATATATATATATATATATATATATATATATATATATATATAAAAGACATCTGATACCGTTAGTCTAGAAATATTTGATTGCAAGGTTTTATCATCTCATTATGGAAGGAATACTAAGATAATAACTATTTAAAAAAGACCGTAATAATATCAATATCATTATTAATTCCCAATTTGCAGCGGCAAAAAATATTTAGAATGTCCATTCTCTAATAATTGCCAATTTCAATTTTAGAAGAGAGAAGAATTTTATGAAAAAATATTTCTAGACTAACGGTATCAGATGCTTTTTTTTTTTTTTTGAAGGTTGATAGTTTAATATATATATATATATATATATATATATATATATATATATATATATATATATATATATATATATATATATATATATATATATATATATATATATATATATATATATATATATATATATATGTGTGTGTGTGTGAATTAGATATTTAGATTATAAGTATATTAGATTGCCCGGTTAAAAAAAGATAAAACCTTCCAGTATTGGGTCAAAAGTGCAATGATTGAGCAGTAATGGGGTTAGAGGATGACACAAACCATTTTCTTGCATTTAAAGAGTTTTAATTTTTAGATTTTCTTTCATATGATAAATATACGTATGTATGTATCATTATGGTGTCATTGTGACTATTATCATTGGAATGGAACATGTGATATACTATGAATGGGAAAAAAATGGAATGATTGAAGCATTGAGCATAAAAGCATCCACTTGCTTCACATAATATGCAAGTCGAGATTCATAATGTTATAATAATAATTCATATTTTACGTAATAAGGTTGTCTAATGATTGTAACATGGGAAAAAATATACATTATCTGAGATTAATTGTATTAATGCATTATTGCATCTCACCCATTAAAGTGTCAAAGCATGTATAACAGATAATAATAGGTAAAACGTATGATAATAATAGTTAAAACGTATGTTGTACGAATTACTGGATTTCGTGTGGCATAGAACAGATTATTAACAACCGATAAAATTCAGCCCGAAACTTCTCAATTTATAAGGCAACATGCAATCCAAAAATGTCCTTTCGGCAAATGTTGTTATAAAAAAAAGTTGATTTATACACAATACTTTTGTCATACACAATAATTTATATTTTAGAATAGTTGTATAAGATGCAACAAAAACATGGTCATTGTTGTATATGATTTTTTTTTTGAATTAATCAACTCTCATTTGAAAAACAAAGAAATTTTATGATACGGTAAAATATGAGGTTTATTTTGTATTCTTTCGACTTTAATACATTCTTTTATGGGATAATTCTATAAAAAACCTTAAGTTTGGCAAAAGAATATCGGTTTTACCATTCGACAGACTTTTGGTTCGTTTATACCGCAAACTTGTCATTTTTTGTCGGTTTTGTCCTTTTTACCTGTAATAGCAGGTTTCTAGGTTACCGTGAATTATTTTTTGCGAAAAAACGCTTAAGTTTTCAAATATTTTGCAAAAAAACCATTAAGGTTATAAACATATAAAATATAAATATATATTCAAAATTTGATAAAACTAAATAGTTTTTTAAAAATTTAAATGTCAGAAGTTTATATCAAACTAATATAAATTTTATTGTAGTTATATTATGAAAAATATGATACAATATTATTTCTGAAATACAAACCTTTTGAATATATAAAATATTTTTATTTTCCTTTTATAAAAAGTAATTGAATTTAATTAATGTCATATTATTCATATGTTTAATTATTTTAGCATATTTAATTATTAGTTAACAGACGTTTTTTAATTTTGCTTTGAAAAGTGTAAGTATTAATTAAGGAGTATATTCAAATTTTGATATAACTAGGTAACTTTTTTAAAATTTAAATATACACAGTTTATATCGAACCAATATAAAATTTATTGTACGTAAAGCTAAAAATATTTTTTAGCTTTGGTTTCATAATATAAGTATAACAAAACTTATATTAATTTGATATAAACTTTTGACAATTCAATTTTTAAAAAATGTTTAGTTTTATCAAATTTCGAATATATATTTGTATTTTATACTTTTATAATCTTAAGGGTTTTTTTGCAAAATATTTGTAAACTTAAGGGTTTTTTCGCAAAAAATAATTTATGGTAACCTGGAAACCTGCTATTACATGTAAAAAAATGAAAAACCGACAAAAAATGACAAGTTTGCGGCATAAACGAACCAAAAATCAGTCGAAGGGTAAAACCGACATTTTCTGTCAAACTTAAGACGTTTTATGACATTATCCCTTCTTCTATTCACCAATAATCATTAGTTAATGTTGATACTTTTTTTATATTCTTCGGATATATTATTTATTATAACTTTCTTAATTAATTTATTGATAATTAGATATTTTTTTATTGCATCATATAAGGGAAATGAAATTGTAACATTACAATGTTTTCAGAATTGGTGTAATCAGTCATTAATCTTATTTTTTCGGTTTTATATGGGCATAAAAAGGATATTGACATGCTTATTTGGTCCCCTAACTTGAAATAACATGTCAACTATGTCATGTAATCCGTTAAAGTTGATGTTGTTGTCCGTTCAACATATGGCTGCCTCGTGAGTTTCAAAAATAATAACCCTTCACTACCATTAACCACCACAACCATTAATTTGTTAATTAAACCCCACATTTGGCGAATAAACCTTCATCTTCAATGGATTTGCAGCCACAATAGCCCAATATCTCGAAACAATAAAAACCCCCAAACCTACTCCTATGAACTTA
Source organism: Lactuca sativa (assembly GCF_002870075.4). Lineage (NCBI taxonomy): Eukaryota > Viridiplantae > Streptophyta > Magnoliopsida > Asterales > Asteraceae > Lactuca > Lactuca sativa. Next base: position 53,617,141 of record NC_056627.2, read on the forward strand.
TAATTGTAAGAACAAAAAATTTAGAGAGATTTGACTTTTAGATGAATACTACCAAAAGGGAAAAATAGTCATTAATGAGAACTTAGTGAGACTATGTAGTTGTGACTTCATAAAAATGGTCAAGATGAATTTAAGTCACTTAGATGGGATTAGATAAGTGAGTTCAAGAGATGAAATGCATGAGAAGATGCATTGTGGCGAAAAGGGTAAAATGGAAAATTTTATGCTTTTTGTCCCAAATTTGTGACTTATTAGATTAAGACCCATAATAATTCAGCTAGAAGTGACTTAATGGGGTTGTAGAACTCATCCCCACCTTCGTGTGGATATAAGATTTATGTGAAATGGAGATAAGATGAAGAACATATGCATCTTTAAAGATGCATTAGAAAATGAGATAAAATTGGTATTTTAAGCTTTTTGCATGGCTTAATGGGTTAAGTTCCATATAAAGAGCTTGCTAATACCTTCGGGTGGATATAAAGATGAATGAAAAAGGGTTTGAAACGAAGAAGTTATGACTATTTAAAGACTGGAAGAAAATGTCCCAAAGTTGAAATTTGTGAAATGTTGTCACCATGACATGGAAAGAAGACCACTACAGCGTGGTGACACTGCCATAATAGATTTTTAAACCTGTTAAAACCTCATTTCGAACAAAAACACCCCATAGTTAGGGAGAGTAGATGGACAACGATTTTGAGGTTGAGAAAGAGATTGGATGAGCTAGATGTGACATCCCCAATTTTCCCGGCTAAAAAAGACCGTTTTATTTATGCTTATTTTAAAAACAGAGTTTGTTTATGAATGCAGAGTTGGTCCCGTAAAAGTATTTCTGAAGAAAATGGTTTCCGTCAATTGTTAAAACTTGGGATGTCAGAATTGATATATAAACAGTGGGTAGACAATATTGCCTCGGGGATTCCTTGGTAATACATGCTAGTGAGTTTGTTTAAGTCACTTATTATTATTATTATTATTATTATTATTATTATTATTATTATTATTATTATTATACTGTTGTAAGTATATATATATATATATATATATATATATATATATATATATATATCACATCAAACAAATTAATCCTAATTACCCATTCTCGTTATTCTTACTCTTTGGCCCTAAATGAGAATCTCAAGGGACCTATCCTAGAGGATCTCTGTTAACAATGAGTAGACCATATTGCCTCGGGGATTCCTTGGTAATACATGTCAGTAAGGTAACCATGAGGAGGATAGAGTACTCGAATGAACATACAATCCATACTCCCGGATAGCACGATTCATAAAACCTACAGATTGCGAGTCTGCTTGTGTTCCACTAGATTGTGTAGAAGAGTCCATGGTTGTCATAAATACTTTGCTTGATGACTGCTCTTAGTTGGGCATGGTCTCTCACAATTATCTCTAGTATGGTCTCTCCCCACTATTCTATCTATGACATGTTCTCTTACCATTATCTTCTCTCTCTCTCTCTCTCTCTCTCTCTCTCTCTCTCTCTTTCTCTCTCTCTCTCTCTCTCTGTCTTTCTCTTTCTCTCTCTGTCTCTCTATACCTTTTTTTACCCGATACAATTTAAGTATAATAAAAATACGTAAAAAATATTTATGAGTAAAATCATTATCTCATTTAGCACAGATATCGGGAACATGGATAATAAGAACATATGACATATAAGTAAATTAAATACTTGATATCTATGTGTAAGCTGAAAGTAACTATACACTCACATGACTTAGGTGAATGACTGGTGATTTCGACACAGCTTCGCCTAACACCTTTAGCTTTCCCTTAATGTGACCAAAGTATAATTTTTTTCATGGGTATTATGAAAACATATACATCCTATGTGTACATGCAACCCTAATGCTTTGTAACGTCCGCAGATCCGGGCTAGTCAATTTAGAGATAATAGGGGTCGAAAACGACTTTTCGACAAAAGATTATTTAGAATAAATAATCTTAACCAAGTTGTAGAATACGTCTCAAGGGTTCCGTACATATAAAGAACGCCGAAATCCGAGTTATAACGAAGAAGTTGTGGTCCGTCGAAGTTTTATGGCAAAAACGACACAACACCGGGAGACGTAAATAGTGAATTTATGATGAAGAACTTTTTAGCCTTATAAATGTAAATAAAAGTTTTATTATACGTTAAACCGAGAACATATGTAACATACAAATTTTGAAATTGTGTATTGTTATTATTAAAAGTGAATAGAATCGAGTGTTGAGTTCTAACAGATAGTTTTTACTAGAAATGAAGTAAAACTATGTTTAGAATCACTCATAAAATATTGGAAGTCTTATGAGATTCCAATTAATAGCCAAATAATGAAAATTTAGCGAAAATATAAAATTTGAAATAAGTAAAATTTTATTATTGAAAGTTGTAGATAATCTCGTTAGAAAAATTTAGGCGAAAACCTCGTTGAAATCCGAGTTATAACGATGAAGTTATGACCAATCGAAGATCCGCGACAAAACCGGCACAACGCCGAATGACGTAAAAAGTGAGTTTTTCATAAATTACTTTTTAGCATTAGTAATCTAAATGAAAGTTGTAGTATTCGTTAAACCAAGAAGTTCGATAAAAAGAACGCCAAAATCTGACTTCGTATGAGGAAGTTATGATTTTTCGAAGTTTCAGCTTAGCAGTAGATAGCTAAAAACTCGAATTTTAGATCGAGTGATTTTTAGCCAACAAAATCTAAACGAGAATTGAAGGTCTCGTCATTTGTAGTACAACCGTACAAAGTCTGACGAAAACGGATGTCAGATGAAGAAGTTATGAATTTTTAACGGATTATCCTGTCCCGGTCTGTTAAAAATAATAATATAAAAAGTAAAGTCAAAATTAGTCGACGAATTCTAAACGAAAGTTATAGAGCGTAATTTTAGCTATGCGTGCATATAAAGAACGTCGAAAACGGAGCTCGTATGCGAAAGTTATGGATTTTAGAAGTTTTGGGTTCAATTTCCGAGAATTTCGCATGGTTGGTGTTCGGCCACGTCACCCTCGTCTGGATCTCGCCGCGTGTCCGCCTTGTGTCCGAAGCAGCTTAGTCATCCGAGCAGCTGGCAACGCGTGTCGCAACCCCCCCTCGCACCGAAGGCTCGGCCAATCCGAGACCGCCACCTGCTCTTCCCGTGTTGACCTGCGAAGCGAGCCACCTGGAGGCTGGCATGCGAGCCACGTGCTTTGTTCCTCTTGCTGCCTCGTGTCCTCGCTGCTGACTCATCTTTCTCAGCCGACCTTCGGACCTCGCCTATAAATAGGGAGGCTGCGAGATCTTCCGACTATAATCCCAAATTTGGCATTTTTGGCCCCTTTTTCAATATTTTCAATATTTTAAATTGCCCCGAAGCCCCGGTAACATTTTTAAAGCCCAGAATACGCCCGGAAGTGCCCGGAGAGCCCGAGAAATTATTCTTTTCGGTTTGAAGCTCTACCCTCGCAAGGCCTGTTTTTCAATATATTTCGCAGTTTTCAACGACAAAAACTATTTATCGAGCTGAAGTGCTACTCAAATTACTATTTTAACCCCCGATTATTTTAAGGTGAATTCAATATATAGGAACAATTGTATGTTATGTGTTATATGTGCTATGTGCTTCTCAGTGTTATTATTCCGAGTTATTTTTCCGTGTTATTTTTATTCTGCTATTTTGATAGCAAAAGTAATACCTTTGACCATGTGATCAGTGAAAAGACTTAGATTCACATTGGTAATGGTATGAAGCCTCTGTCCATGTAGAGCATGTTCCCCGTAAGTGAATGATTTATATTTAAATGGCATTGGCAGAAGATTAAACAGGGCGTGAAAACTTGAAATCTACTGAAATGTTAAACAGGGTGTGAAAACCTGAAATCTACTGAAATGTTAAACAGGGCGTGAAAACCTGAAATCTACCGAAATGCTAATCAGGGCATGAAAACCTGAAATCTATCATATTGATAATCAAAGCTTTATTGATGCATATCAAGTATTGAAATTGTTATGTCTCATTGATCGTAAATCTTTGAATCAAATCTTGAGTTGATATTGAAAGCGTGACATATGATACGCATATGTTATTGTTGTTCTTGTTCCCTTTTGCTTCTGTCATATTGGTATATATAAGGCATAAGATTATATTGTATCTATTTATTGAATTCACTAAGCGTTATTGCTTGTCCCTCTCAATATTTAACAATTGCAGGTGATGAGTATCCAATATAGTTTTATACTGCTGAAAGATTTAGAATAGTTAATACTATTTCTCTGTATTTTAATGTTCATGTATGTATATGAATAGTAGATTCCTGGGTAGATATGAAATGTAATAAAACTTAGTCACTTTTTATCCAATCTTTTGTAATCACTTTATCAATATAAAATATTGTTTTATAAATATGCATGTAGCATGTTTTGAGGAAGTAACTTAAGAATAATGTTGGAATAGTATGAAAGTTTGGGTCTTTCATAAATATGAAAGTTGGGGTCTTTCAATCATGGTATCAGAGCAATGGTTTAAGTGAACTAAATATCACAGATTGGTATTTAGACTTAAACTGTTGGAAGCTCAATATATGAGCTGATTCATAATAAGTATATGGATACAAACCATAGGAAATATTTAAGTGGGGGATTGGGTAGTGATATACCCTAATATTCTAATATATTAAGTTACTTCAGAATTTTAAGAAAATTAGTTTAAGTGAACTAGGAGTTTTGAGAATTTCTAAGCTTAAACAAGAATTGTTAAGTAAAGATGATACGATATGTATCTGGTATATTTTAGGTTGAATACCTAAGGGAGTCAAGCACTAGAATATTAAGAGGAGATATGCCTTATATTCTAATATGTGCTAAATGATAAATGAATATAGCATGCCTTAAGGTGCTTATCTATAATTGCTATTATCTGAGAAAGCTAAAGGTCTGTTGCCGACCTTGGTTTAGAAAATTTTATGTTCAGAATTCTAAAAAATTTCGTAATAGAATTTTTCGAAGTGATAAAGAGACTTATGATAGTTGACATCGATAAGTTTATAAATAAACGATCGCGACATATCGTAAAATAATATGAATTGTTATCGTAATAAGTGTATTAATACAAATAGAGTGGTAATATACATTTAAAGTATGTTTGATATATAATAACATATTTGGAAGAAAGATGTGCGTTTGAAACACGTTTGGGCAAGATAAATGTGTTGGTACAAATCCACGAAGTTGTTCTACCACTATTCAGATTGAAGCAGTGATTGTTTAGAGAGTCGGAAGAACCGAAGATGGCGATCAATACTTCGATAGTATCTCAATTGATGTGGTACAAGATTAGAAGAATTAAATGAAGATCAAAGGAAAGGCTAATGAAGTTTTTTTTTCAGACTCAATAGGCCAAGACTTTGTGATGTAGTATGTAGTTCGAGTAGTAACCCTATAAAAGATGTTCAGACTTAGTATTTAATAATACTAAGTGATAATTGACTTCTATCCCATCCTTATAGAAGTTCCATTGTGTGTTAAGCCGACTATAACATACACGATTGGGATGGTGAATTGAGTCATTTAATGGTAAATGGTTAAACAAATTACTTGTCTAAGTAAGGTAGAATGATTAATTGAAGAAGAAATACACCAATAGTATCGTAAGAGAAGAGATGTTGTAGTCAGGAATGACAGAGAACCAAGTTAAAGCTAGTAGAGCTTGCTGAGATGCAACTATGATGTAGACTTTTTAGGATAGACTCCTATGAAGTAGACTTAGACTTACTCAGATACAAGAATAATGATTTCAAGGAAGAACAATGAAATGAACAAATGTGCATGATGGTTTGCATGAGTTAGAAGATGATGCAAGTAGTAGAAGACCGTTTGTCTCCATGCTGGTAGAGTAAATTTTGGAATAGTGTGTCTTGTAGAGTAGACACTACTCGAGAAAGAATTTATATGAAGAAATGGAATTAAAATTTCTATCGACCGATGGAAAAGTATTAGGATATATTAAAGCAAGCATATGCATGAGAAGAATCCTAGAAGGCGAGTATAGGTGATCCAATATATGTTTGATAGAAACGTGAAAACCCTAGTTGAGTCTAGGAGAAAGTGTTGTATGTATTTGTTTAAACACATTCATGTGTGATAAGTTGCTTTGTGAAAACTTTTGAATGGTGACTTGGGAACTGCGAGACAATACTTGGGACGAGTATGAGTAGGTGTGAATAGTAGTAGAGGCCTATACTACTGGAAGCACAGGACTCACACTTGGATCAGGAAAAAGTCACAAGGTTACCAAGAAGCTAATAAAATGATTTCGTTTTATTCATGTGTGTCCGTACCTTCGTTTCGGTAATGACTAAGAAGATCATTATTGTTCAACTCTTAATGTTATAAAGAATCGAGTCCGATTAGTATAAATCCGCGAAAGGAGTTGATTGGTTCAGAGAACCATGTCTTATATAGTGACAAAACTTCAGTAGGAATACTGAAGAAGTAAATGGTCAAGGTAGTCGATAGAAATATAACAATCTTCATTAAAGAATTGAGCAATCATTAGCCAAAGATGTGATTTGCTATGTGGTGTTACTAGCCACAAGAAATGTTTCCGCCCTACTCTTACTAGTCAAATGGCGGGGAGTCAAGTTTTCTTTCAACAATCAAAGAGTACTCCAACTAAAAAGGAGGAGGTGCCAAAAGCTAAAAGATATGTAGGTCCGAAAGCACGAATTAGAGATATGTGGTGCTATTCTTTCTGTTCCAAAGCATCTACATGTTGATCAAACTCTTTTTGTTTTCGCTATTCTATCAGCTCGATTTATTCGATCTGATTCTAATACAAGAGTTTGGATTGTTATGTGTCTTGTGCGAGATAAAATCAAAGGTCATTAGACTGTTGGATTAATGTCTAAGTCCATAACTATAATTGGTAAGACTTGACCCGACCCGGCATGGTCCATTTGGGTTGCATACCATCATGCACTTGGATGAGAGAAATAAGACACTTATGGTTATTAATATATTATAAGTTCTAGTATATTAATAATAAGAATAATAAGATTATTTAATTAGTATTGATCAAGAATTAATCTAGGATTAATTAAGTGATCAAAAGAAGACTAATTAAATATATGGGTTGATTGTGTAAATCATCCATACTTGTATAGTGGGCTAATGCTCCATGGATAATCAAGTTGGGCTAAAACCCATAGGATGGTTCATGGATGCTCCATGGTGTATTTGAACCCATGGATCCAAGGAAATGGAAAGTCATGACAATTAGGGTTTGCCCTAATTGTAACACTATATAAAGATATTATTCTTGGCAAAATCGGGGACTAGAGAGGGCTAGCCGATTTCATGAGTTGTAAGAATTCTCTCAAGTCATTCCAAGTGTTTTGATGATTGTGATTCCATTTGAGGTGTCACACTTGGGGCACTAGGCACTCAAGCTTCATGAAGACTTTCTTCTCCAAAGAGGTATGTATTCTATCTTGCTATAGTCATTGTGTTTGTATGCTAGATTAGGATAATACCTTGGAAGTTCTTATTTGTATGTATAATAGAGAAAACATAGATCCAAGGTATTTAGGGTTGCATGTACACTTAGGAGTGTTAGAATGCTCAAAAACCCAACAGTGGTATCAGAGCCTAGGCTTGTTTTCTTGTTATACCTGCAATAGAAGCTGAAAAAACGAATCTGGTGCTGTCTGGCCATCAGACTCGGCGAGTCCATCAGGAGACTCGACGAGTCCATGCCTAAAAAGTGATGAATTCGATCCAACTCGCCGAGTTTGTTCATGCACTCGAGGAGTTGGACCCCCAGACAGCATATTTTCGAGTTTTTTGGCTAGAAATGGACTAGGAACATTACCCTAAGTTGTTTTTGATCTTATAAACTTGTTTTTGATGTGGTAATGTTCATGCTAATCCATTTTCAAAGATAATTGTCAATAGATTCATGTTTTCTATTAGTTTAAGGTTTAGACTAATTACATGAAAAAGTTTCATTTGAATTATCTTGTTCTTATGAGTTGCTTAGATTAATAGAAATGTTGAGTGAAATAGTTGTTTTCAATCCATTTTAATCTAAGAGTTGAGTATAAAATGTGTTTGTGTAACTTGTCCTCAAGTTACATGAAGAGTCACATTAAAGACTCATAAAACTCATAATAGTTGGCAATGGTTACAAAATGAAGAGTCTTGTGTCATTGAATAACTTTTTATGACTCCATAACTTGTCCTCAAGTTATGGAAGTTCAAGAGTCACTTCATTAAAGAAAAATATGTAACCATAATTAAATCCATAAGTTATAAAATAAAGAAAAAGTTAGTTCTTTTATTAGTTTAAAGTCTTCCATAACTTGTCCTCAAGTTATGGAACTTGAAGAGTTTTTGGATTAAAACTACTTTAAACACATAAGTTATGGAATTAATTAGTTTTGAATAGTTTCAAAACTTGCCCTCAAGTTTTGGAATTTGTAAAGTTTTCACTTATGAATACTTTAATTCCAAGTTAGCCCTTAGAATTTTAAAAGTTAAAATTCAACCCTTATAATTTATAATATTATAAGTTAATAATATATATATGTATAAGAGTAAAGTCAGTCTTACCGCTAGTACGCCTCATTCACGAAGCCGGTCTATAAGGTGGGTATAAGGTTGTTGCCTATAAAATGGCAACTTAATGGGTGTCCACTCTCACCCATCGCTTGCTTGACTGGTGGAGGGTCGTTAGCCGAACGGGTTTGACAAGACTATAATTCTCCTTCATTAAAAGTATTAATGATAATACTAAGTAACTAAACTCTTAATAATACCCAATCTTAGTTACTTAGGAAAAATGTGAATAAGGTGCTAACCCATGAAATTACACTTTACACTTTGTCTAAGTCGTTAGTGGAGCGTGTGTGGTTAACCGGCACACTAACTTGGACTTAACAAGGTAGGTAAAGGGTAACTTGAAACATGCCATTGAACAGTTCAATGAATCTCAAAGATCTAGGAGTTTCAAAACCAATTAAAACCTAATAATACATTTCGTTTATCTTGGTGGAAATTGGCGAATCGTCATTCACCTACCTTCAAATATTTTATAGCTTGGAATACGGAATACCTCTTCTAAGTTATAAAATAGTTTGTTGGGTCCTAGCCTTAATATTTCATATTGGGTGTCATATTAAGGACTTAAAATCAACTATCTTGAATATCTCCCAAAAGATGTCTGGTTCAGACACCTATGATCTTCCGAATCTCTTGAAACAAGGTTTCCTAATGAAGATGATGTCCCATGGATATCATACTTCTTTCTCCTCCTCCAATTATTCTCCCTAACCCACAAGTTCTTGAAAAGTTTAAGGTCACTCAAGCCCTATTGGCAAGGCAAGGTCTAGGTGTGGTCACATCTTGGAGATGTAGTCACATATTGACAAGCCGGGAGAGTTGGATGTCAAAGTCTTGAGAAAGTCGGTGGTTTAATCACTTTCTAAGTCACATAGTGAGTTCCTTTGGGACACCTATGAAACAGACTATGACAAGACCCTTAATGATCTTATCTGTTTGCTAAGATCAACTTCCTGAAACTTTATGGACATTGACAATAGTGACACAGGAAATCCGGAAAGCATTCTCTTCCCAATGGAAAGGGATCGGCCATAGTCAACTCGGTTGACCAAATGGTAAAGAGAAAAACTAAGTCTGTGATAGTCCCGTGTACCATTATCAAAGGGTCCATATGTTTATATTGCCAAAGAAAGGGGCATTGGTTGCGAAGTTGCCAAAATTTACCTAAGGATGTTAAAGTCAATAAGTTTGACTCTACTTCAGGTAAATTCCACTATCTAACTCTGTTAAGTTTCTATTCTGAGATTCTTGATACATGATGTGACTGGGTCACATGGTGATGTTTTAAGAATCAAAGAAAAGTGAAGAAACTTAAAGAAAGAATATGTTGAATCTGATGGCGTAGATGGATTTCTATCGCATAGTTTGAAGATCGGATTCTTGAGCTACTTCTTAGGAGTTATGAGATATTGCTTAGGAATAGATAACAACAAGTTTTCATATGGATTGTAAGGATAAGTTTTTCCGCAAAGTTTTAAAATAAAAGAAAATTTTTTGATTTTATTTATTTTAAAATATCCTTACAATGGCATTTGAGGAAAAATTGTTGCTTATATGATTCCATTAAGAGCAAGAGTGGAAATATGAAATTGATTCTTTCATTTGTGGTAATGTCTAGATTTACCAAATAAGGAAAGATTCTCATCACCCAAGTTTCAATTGGACCGGAACTTGGAATCATGCAAGTTGTATAGCATGATGAATGAGAACCTTCAAGTTTTGGAAAAATTAAGACTAATTACTTATTCACATGGATGTGTGAGTCAAGTAATGGACTAAGGGATCGAGTACATAGTTTTGTGCACTGATTTAGTCCACCACAAAAGTTTGATAAGACTATTCGTCATAGTTTACTAAAGCTCAATATATATGATTATACTTACAAGCTTAAGTGTAACTCTGAGACATTGGAAATGGTTCCAATGTAAGGCAGAGCGAATAAGAAGAATCAAATTAGGCAGAAGGATAAGAGTTTCTCAAATCTGAAAAGATGAGAGAGTACTTTAGTATCATTTTTGTGATCATCTTAATGATTAAGAAACCATAGCACAATTAGTTCTCTAAGAAAGTCTTGGTGCATTCTTATGACTAAGAAGAGGAACTTGAATTGTTGAAGTGGTTAAATCAAGAAGATGAGTCATACTTCGTTCCAATACAAGTCTTAGAGTCATACTCCAAGATTGTAACTTGAGTGACATGTCTTAAAGAAGGTTTAAAACACTTGTCAAATGTAAGAGTAAAAGTTTTCTACTCTTGTACATTTGAAATTGGTAAGTTGTGATGTTTTGGATAAAACAAAGACCAACGTAGGCCAATTGTGTGAAGTGTTTGTCTTGATTAGAATCCACACTGTCTCTTGGATGTTTGACAAGGGAGTCTTATAGGTCAAGAGGACAGTGGGAGTCTTAAAGGTCTTGAAAGTCTCAAGAACAAATCAAGAATAAAACCTGAAGTTCTTCACTAGCACACGACTTGAGGTTTATAACCTATCGTGTTGACTTATTCTGTGCCCATTCCAGTTAAAGTTGGCTTTGCATATGAGTTCTTAGAGTTCTCAATTGGTTGCACAACAACTTGGAAGCAATGGTAGGCCCTTGAGCTGCCAGGTGGCAAGAAATTAAGATTGAGTTCAGTCCATATGAGTTTGGATTTGTCATTATCCTTGTATTGTGACTATGATTTTGACAATTCACATGGATAAGAACACATACACCAGTAAATCTAAGTGTCATAAGGTTTCTCTCCGATTCATGAAAATGATGGTGAGGAAACACTTTCACTAAGTAGATTTTAGCTAGATAGCAATTGTGATATTTGCATTCTCAAAGTCGTTAGTGGAGCGCGTGTGGTTAACCGACACACTAACCTGGACTTGTGAGAAGTGGCAAAAAGGTCTAAACATTATGATTACGGCATCCCTCTTCATAATTGTTTAGACTCACAAGTGTGCTATCTAAGGGAAGGTGTATGATTTTGATAAAGTCTTATCAAAACAATCTAGTATCAGAAATCTGAACTTTGGTAAGAAAGTCAATGAAGTATTGATTTCTAGAAGTCCAGCTGGTTTCTGAGTACATGTCAAAGCTAGTGGGAGCATAAGAGTTATGCTAATAATCATCATGTTAGTGGGAGCATGATAATTATGATAAGTATTGCAAGTTAGCAATGTTAATTATAGAAAACAAAAGGTTTCAATTGGGAAAAGTTGTTTTGCTATAATTAAGGGAGAGGAAATTATACTTCATCTCAAATCTATAAGCTTAGATCGTGAGGTTTAATCATTTAGTCAAGGATATATATGAATTTCATGTTGGAATGGCTCAACATAAGGGAATTCTGTATATGGGTCCATTATTTGCGTTCTAAAATTCGATTATGATTACGGCATCCCTTTTCATAATCTTAATTATGAGAACTTGGCAAATTGAAATGGAAATGTTATAGCAAAAGACTGGTTTAGTCTTTATGTGAGACATCATGAATCGTGTCCCATATGCTTCGGATATAGGATCGATTACATGTGCTATAATCATCCGTTCTAAAATTTTCCAAATGCCTGGGGCATTAAGAAGGGAAAAAGGTTTAGAACTGGATATGACTAAAAGGATTAAACAATTGTCGAGGACAATCTAAGGTTTACCAAAGATTGCTTGCTCAAGGACAGTTGGAAGTATAGTGATAATTCTGGAAGGACCATATTGACATAGTCTGTAAGGAGGCAACTCTTGTTCAGAAGTGATGGTCAAAATGGAATCTGGAAATGTTTCAAAGTTAGAATTTTCAATCTGTGTAAGATTAAGGAAACTTAATGCAAGAAGGATATTTCCAAGGAGCTGATCTCCTTTGGAATACTCTGTAATGATTGTTGCCAAGTCTTTATCACTTTGTGCATAATCATTACAAGAGGATCAATGCATATAAGTTTAGAATCTGACAGATTTCAGTAAATGGCATGAATTTGGAATTCTTGCATTTGCGGTAAGGATTTGGGAGTGTGAAAAGAGAATCATTGAAGTTATGTTCAATTGATCTAGTTCACAAAGTAAAGATCATAGACAAACATAGTATGCATACTTGGTGTATGGCATGACTAGTGTTTAGAAAACATAGTGTACATGCTTGGAGCATGGGACAACTATTGTTTTAAATTCAAGAATAAAGTTGATAGCTGAAACAGTATACAATGAATAATGTGTAATCATATGGTGATAAATAAAAGGTGTTTTATTTATGTTCAAAGTGTTGATACCATATTGGATTCAATTATTATTGTGTTTCATTTTGCATGTTTTGACTTCCCGAATAAACTGGGTTATTCTTCCGGAATGACTAAGTTATTCAAACCATCCACAGTCGGTCATATGTTGGAAGTAGATATGAATTAAGACTGTCATGATGGGTTGTAGAGGTCTAAGGTGTTGGACAAGGCTACAACAATCATGAGTGCTCATAAGTTCTGAGTATTGGATTCAACCCGCGCTCATTGGAATCACTTCATGGATTTTATCACGAGTGATCATGAGACGATAATATCTTATATTCTTCAAACCTAGAGATATGAGTTGTTACTATGAGTTGATAATACATTGATTGCACGAAACCGCATTTGGTAACTCTGTGCTATAAAACGTGCCTTTGTGTATGATTCAACAAGTAGTAGAACAAGCCATATGAGTCGAAGTTTATCCATTCCTTTTACCTTCGGGATAAAAGTGATATCTGTGGGCCCCTCGATGATTTGATGATGACAAATGGAAGTGCTCGGCCGGGCCAGGACTGATTTGATTTGTTCAATTAGTCAGTCGTCATAAATCGCAAATCGGGAAACAACAAATGGACAGAGAGAATGATTATAATCCATGTCTCAATCCATATGATATCTAGAATGGAGGAATATATGATCCCTTATCTAATGGACAAGTCACTGACAAAGGTCAGTGTTCATCTACAAGGTCAGAGTTCGACAGAAGCTTTTGAGAGCTACGATTGCCGGTCGGTTCCTGAAGTCATACGCAATAATAGTTTTAGACTTATCCAAGTGGGAGACTGTTGGATTAATGTCTAAGTCCATAACTATAATTGGTAAGACTTGACCCGACCCGGCATGGTCCATTTGGGTTGCATACCATCATGCACTTGGATGAGAGAAATAAGACACTTATGGTTATTAATATATTATAAGTTCTAGTATATTAATAATAAGAATAATAAGATTATTTAATTAGTATTGATCAAGAATTAATCTAGGATTAATTAAGTGATCAAAAGAAGACTAATTAAATATATGGGTTGATTGTGTAAATCATCCATACTTGTATAGTGGGCTAATGCTCCATGGATAATCAAGTTGGGCTAAAACCCATAGGATGGTTCATGGATGCTCCATGGTGTATTTGAACCCATGGATCCAAGGAAATGGAAAGTCATGACAATTAGGGTTTGCCCTAATTGTAACACTATATAAAGATATTATTCTTGGCAAAATCGGGGACTAGAGAGGGCTAGCCGATTTCATGAGTTGTAAGAATTCTCTCAAGTCATTCCAAGTGTTTTGATGATTGTGATTCCATTTGAGGTGTCACACTTGGGGCACTAGGCACTCAAGCTTCATGAAGACTTTCTTCTCCAAAGAGGTATGTATTCTATCTTGCTATAGTCATTGTGTTTGTATGCTAGATTAGGATAATACCTTGGAAGTTCTTATTTGTATGTATAATAGAGAAAACATAGATCCAAGGTATTTAGGGTTGCATGTACACTTAGGAGTGTTAGAATGCTCAAAAACCCAACAATTAGAACATGACCATTCGAGTTGTTGCTATAGCAAAAGTAAAGACCTTATCTTGGGTTTAGTCTATAAACCAAGAAGGAGCAGGAGTCTGCAATGAGAATTGAGTTTTAACTCCAAAAACAAATTAGGATCGAATGTTCAATAGAGAATGAAGAGCGGGTGCAAGTTTGAACACCGCTAGTAACTAGGAAGTTTGAAGAATTTGACAATCGTTTGGCAAATCTTAAATATCATACATTTTAGATTTCCACAAAGGAAGTAAATTAAAAACTCGAATGTTTTGACTATTAATTTTCTCGTAGACTCTAGATGTGCTCACATCTTATTTGATTTCAATGCCTCAGATTCTTTCGTGCCTTATAAATTCACTCATTATTTTCGAATTTCTTGTTACGCAATTGTCCAATCATTTCATATAAATAACATAGGAAGTATATCATTACTTGTTGATAAAGCCTATAGGGTTAATGTTATAGAAATTGAAAGTTATAATCTTCCTGTTAACCTAATTCCTATCTTTGATATTATTCTCAACATGGATTGGTTGTTAAAGAACCACGCAGAGCTCTTGTGTTACAAAGAGATGATATGCACCCCTATCGAAAGGGAAGATCCTATTTATGTCTACGGTGAAAATAATAAATTTCTTTCTTAAAAACTCGTAAATTATGTCGAAGGGATATTCTACTTATCCGGCTTATACAGTTAATACCTTGAAAGAGGAGAAGAAAACTGTGAATGATAACCTTTGGATAATTGTCGACAAGCTGACTACGAGTGCATATGTTCTCGCCATACGTACAACGGTTCTAATGGAGAAATAAGCACAAGTTTACTTAGACGAAATTGTGGCGAGACATGGTGCGCCACTAAAGATTATTTCCGATTGTGATACTCGTTTCACTTCTCACTTGTGGGTGAGAATGAAGCATGAGTTAGGATCTCGAGTTGCTCTTAGTACAACTTATCATCCTCAGAAAAATGATCAAAAGAAGAGAGCAATTCAAATAGTAGAAAATATACTGAAGGTATATAAAGTACTGTATGAGTGTAAATGTCATACTCAAATATGTTGGCGTGACATAAGACAGAAGATCTTTGGAGGATCTGAAATGATTCAAGACATCACTGACAAGATACAAATTTTTCGAGGAAGAATGAAAGCGGCCCAGGATCGACAAATGTCCTATGTAGAAAAGAGGAGACGACCCGTAGAATTCCAGGTGGATGATTTAGTAATACTAAAGGTATTTCATGAGAAGGCATTATACTACTTTGGAAGAAAGAACGGTTGGTAAGCAAGCATACTGCTTGGAATTTGCCTGAAGATTTGACAGATATTCATGAAGTGTTTCATGTGAGCTATCTGTGTAAAGGTTTAAGCATATATGATGAAATGGTTCTATTATCAGAGACTAGATAATAAGTTAAGTAGAAGAGATCGTAAATGAAAGAACGACTAATCTACATAATAAAGAAGTAGAGTTGGTGATTTTCATGTAGAAACACCATCGAGGATCAAATTATATGTTGGGATTAAAACCCTAATTATGATTTGATGAACATGATGTGGAAAATAAGAACAAACACAAATATGAAGATTAGGTCGAATGATCACTCGATTTATTCAAATATGAGGAATAAATTACACTTTCAGCATAGACTAAAGAATCTAACACTACATAAGAAACCTCACGTGGCGGCTACATTTTGCCTCACTCTTAACTCTAATTATGAATGATACATGACTATTTATAGGGAAAAGACAAGTCTTGGGCTTTTAACCTACACTTCATCAAGGGGCCGATTGCCATCATCCATGGAGTGCTTTGAAACCCTACATTCTCCCCCTCAAAGTATGGAATGGATGACGATGCTTTAACTTCCAAAACAAGCATCTAGCAAATAAAAAGATCTTGCAACGAGGAATAGATGAAGAAATCCACGAATCTTGATTCTTCAATAGTCTTCAAACACGGGCTCTAGGATATATAAATCAAGCACTGAAGTAATGTCTTTAAACATCATTTTCGAATGTAATCCCAAAAAAATCTTCATGAAAACCAAACCCGCCATAAAAACCCATTTCAGAACAAAGAAACCGAATCACTTCTTGTCTTTGAAGAGCTCCCCCTCCAAGTCACAATGATCTTGAAATAAGCTAATGATATAAACCACCAAAAATTATCATGTAACAACCCAAAATTTAAGATTCGTAACGTCACTTGATCGAGAAAATACTAGAAGTCGTAGATATAACAAGTCCTTAGATGAGCTCGATGAAGAACTTCTACTGTAAAGGATACTTCTCTGTAAAAGCTTTAGCAGTGCTCGATGAAGAACTTCCACTGTAAAAGCTACCTTCATAATTCTACCACAAGCTTTATAAAAAATCTTCAACTTTGAAAAGTCACAAATCCAATTTCGAATGGCCATACCAAATTCTCCCCCGATTTATAATCAAATGCATGATTATAAAGCCTTCTAATGGTCATGAGAATGATCTTGAATGGATAAAAAATTACTATGCTCCCCCGTGACAAAATGATATAAACGATGAAGTATAAAATCCGAAAAACTCGTGAAAATTTGACGTTATCATGAAAAACGACTTTCCAAACCGCCAAGACTTGATCGAATCTTTATTTTTCTGTTCACAAAAAAATATGTGCGTTAAAAAATCCAAAACTGTTCACCAGCCCTTAAAATTGTAAACTTTTTCGAAAAATGGGCTGAAATTGTCACTTTTCTGAAGTTCTGGGACTGAAAATGTAACTCTGCATCAATTTCCCGTTTAATTGTAACAATTTCTGGAATTGATCCAAAAATACCAAGCTTTGAAAACAACATTGAAGTTGTAAGGACCAAAAATGTAACATTGTTATCTTCATCCCCATTTAATATCTTTAATATATGATGAACGAACAACGCTTCATAACTCGTAATCGTGAACTTTGAATGCAACTTCGATCAATCATATATTCCGATCATTACACTTCTGATTGCGAATCCAATTTTATTGGTTTCGATTGACTTAAGCCCCTATTGCAAAACCCATTACACTGCGAACCAAGAGTATGTGAAGCACCAAATTACGAGACAATTCATTTGAAACTCCTAGAAGCCAATTTAAGCCTCAACGTCGTTTGTCATTTATTTGAGCAAACCTGATAGCTTTTCGATTACATTCATAGATGAGAGCATCGACCTCAGATTCCAATTTTGACTTTTCTGTTTGACCAGTGTTCATCCGTTCGTTAACAGTTTATCGCATAACTCCAAAGATTTGCATTCAACAAACATACAATCGATTCTCCAAAGATCGATTTCACTCAAGGATCAGCAGCGATTTCCAAGTTCGACATGAATCAAATTAATAATCATGAAAACAAATTGACGATAAGAGCAAGAACTAGAAAATTGATGAAAAACAAGATCTTGGATTAAGACAAACAAAAATCGATTCTTGAGAATTGATGTTCACACGTTGAAACCATTAACCTCAGACGATTAACAAAAAATCGTCAATTGTAGATTTAGAATCGAATACTGAATGAATGAAATCAATTGCAAGTGACGCATACAGGATCTTGAGATAAAATTGGATATGCGGACCATGAACAGTGGAAAGGCCAAGATTTTGGGCCACAAATAAAAAATTATACGCATGGATCCAATTAGGTCAAAACAAATAACTAAAATCTATTGATTTTTAGATTAAGTGAGTAAACGGATTCAATATGAATAGAAGAACGAATCAGATTGAAATAATACCAGATGAACAGATGAACAATAGATATGAACAACATAAATTTCCATGAACATAACTTGATCAGAATTTTGATTCCATACTGCCAAAACACCAATAATCTTCAATATATGTGCAGAAACTCACCAAATCAAGAACCGATACTTCAAAAATCAATAGATCTTCAAAGACCTGCTCTGATACCACTTGTTGAGTTGAAAAACTCTTTGATTGTTTAGATCTTTAAACAGGTTAATCACAATAATACGAACAGAAATATCAAATGCATGAATGAATCAAAATATGCTGAATGATTCAATAGATTCACGCCTCAACAGAGCTCGATAAAGAACTTCCGCTGTAGAGGCTGTTTAGGGTTACAATCGATAAAACTATTCGATGTGAATGATCGACTCCAAAAATCTTACATACAAAGATGCATGCAAGCATCTATAAATACTAAACCCTAATAAATAAATCACGGATGGACAGGCCCAATCCGGATACAAAATTGGACTACGAACCGAGCCCAATCCTCTACACTCAAGACTATGAAGTGTGGACGCACCACTTTGAAGATTACGTTATTGGATCTGATGATAATGGGTATCTGATACGGGAAGCTATCACATCTGGCTCTTTCGCTCATTCAAGCACTTCAAGAATCATTAAAACTCAAAAGGAGTATAATGATCTATTAAAAGATGTGAAAGACGTCGCTCAGGACGAAAAGGAGAAGTTCCAATGCAACATTAAGGCATTGAGACTAATTCGATTCGCTCTTCTATCCGACACGTTTCGATTAGTAAGTTCTTGTGGTACAGCAAAGGAAATCTGGGATCGGCTGCGAGAGCTGTACTCCACAGATGAAGATTTGGAGCACTCAATTCAGACCCTACTTCTCTCTGAATTTGGAGAGTTCAACCAGAAGCCAGAGGAGGTTGTTACGCAAACATTTGATTGGTTCAATCATCTTCTCAGCAAGATGATCAAACATGACATTGAAAGGAAGCTCATCGAACACAAGGTCACTTTCTTGAATGGCCTAAGACCCGAATGGAGAGCAGTTGTGTCGACGGTTAAAGCGCATGAGCAGTTCAAATCTTATTCTTTGGCAAAACTGGTGGGGATTCTGAAATCCCAGGAAAAGATTGTGTTACAAGAGAAAAGCGTGGTTTCAAACTTGGGGTCTTTGGCGCTTGTGTCCAAAGGTAAGAATGCAGCAGCAGAAGAAGAAGATTTGAATCTGGGAGACTACGATTTAACTGCTGAAGACTATGCTATGATGGTGTCAAATCCCAGAAGGTTCATTAAGAAGAAGTTCCCTACCAACAAGAACCGAAATTGGCAGGGAAGCTACAACTCTGAAAAGGTGAAAGAGGATCGAAGGTAGAAGAATCAAAGAAAGAAGCGAAGGGTGAAGCTGACTCTGGTGTCAGTTGTTTTTACTGTGGTGGGAAAAATCACTACACAAAAGATTGCATATTGAAGAAGATGGCAGAGAAAGATGACGAGAAGGATGAAGAAGCAAGTCTCCTGAAAAGACTGGAGGAGATTAAGAGGAAGAAAGCTGCTACTAATCCCTCTATGAATGCTCTTGTTGTGCAGGATTCGGTTGATGATGATGAGTTCGGTGGCGTACAGGTGTGGTCAACCGACTCAGAAGATGACGAAGTGAGAAAGCCTTCTCATGGAAAGGCTTATGTGGCGAAGAGTGGTGATACTGGTGGAAGATGTCTGATGGTGACAGATGTATCCCATATGAGAGGATACAACACTGATGGTGGAAATGAAGTGGCTAAGGAGCGAGAGGACATGTGCTTTACAGCAAAGCCTCTCAGTGTGCAGATCAGTGAGCTAGATGAACTGATCAAAAAGGTACAATCCATTTTTGTTTCGTTTAAAATTCCACAAACATCATATGAAAAGGAATTAAATAACTTGAATTCAAGAATTTCAAATTTAGATAGTTGTTTAACTCAAACACGTGTCACGAATTCTAATCTAACTGACCAAATAAGCAGGGTATCATCCAAGAGTGAGGAGCGAAGGATGTGGATTGAGCAGAAGGAGTTGGAGCTGGTTAAAACTAGGGATGAAAATTCTATGGAATTTGCTCGTTTCTCCAAACATAAGTCCCCAATCCTTAAAGAAAAGGTCGTTGTATACCAAAAGGTTTGAACCACTCTCAATCAAGTTTAAAAGGTCACAGGAGTAACCGAACATCAGACAGCCGAACTCACTGCCATAGTGAATGAAGATAATGCAGATGGCTGTGATGAGTTTTTCTGGTCTGCACCGATAGACAACGCAGATGAAACAATTGGTTTGTCGGAGCGAACATCATGGAAGGCCAAAGGTAGATACGTGGCAGAACCACTGAATAAACCTACCAACTTTGACGTGCCCAGTTCCAGCGGCACAAAAGAGGTTCCAGTGGAATATGTCTCCTCAACTAGCGAAACCTCTTCCATGAAAAGTGAACCTGTTGCTAAGAAGCCGAAACAGAAGGCAAATATTCACAGATAACCGAAACAGGTGAAAAATCAAAAACAACAGAGAAATTTGAGATACAAGAAAAATCTCTCAGAGCGAAAGCAGTTTTGGCGCTCCCAAAATCCTCACTATACTCACTATACCAAAAACTCCAAGCCAAAAGGAGAAGAAAATAAGAGTAAAAGGAGCTTCGATCCATCACATCAAAAGAACCAGAAGAAGACTTTCGGGCCACAGGAAGAACAAAACTGGAAGGATAGGTTCGGTCCCGAAAGCAACAACAACCGAAAGGCTGGTTTCGGTCCACCAAACAACAACAGACAAAGACCAGAGTTCAACCCATAAAGCTTTTACAGTAGAAGACCCAGCTTCGGTCCAGCAACTCAAAACAACCGGAAAAACAGTTTTGGTCCATCATCAAACAGCAACCGAAGGTCCAGGTTCGGTCCCTCAAATGACCACAACCGAAAGGGTCATTTCGAAGCTCAAGTCAGGAAAGATTCTCATTCTAATTTCTTTTCCTCTAATTCTTCTCATTCTCATTCTTCTTCTAAACCAAATTCTCGTCCCACACCAAACTCACAATCGTCGAAGGATTTGAAAGGAAAAAGGAAGATTTCCTCAGCTAATGAAGACTGAAAGCAAGCTAAAGTCCAAAAGCCCGAACCTGAATCCAAAATACCTGAATCTGACTCCAATAAAATCAAAGTGTTTACCATTAAAAGGAAAGATGAAACAACCTTAATAAAATCAACATATCTTGTTGATGTTTCTCTTACTATTCCTGTTTCTGTAAAAGGCTCACGTGGACCCAAGAAACTTTGGGTTCCTAAATCTGCTTAATTTTTGCAGGTTATAAGTGACGAGCACTTCAACGAAGAATGGTACATAGACAGTGGCTGCTCACGTCACATGACAGGAAGGAAGGAAGAGCTAAGGGAGTTTCGGTCACTACAAAACGGTGGCAATGTCAAGTTTGGTAACAACTCTTATAGAACGATAAAGGGTTATGGGATGATAACCAATGGAGACTTTACAATCAGGAAGGTGGCGTATGTAGAAGGGTTGCAGCATAATCTCATCAGTGTGTCTCAATTGGTGGGAGGTACAGGTCTCAAAGTCTCGTTCGATGACGAAGGCTCAGAGATAATAGAGAAGAAATCCAACAAAGTTGTTCTCAAGTCTGAACGAAAAGGTGAAATGTTCCCTATGAATCTCAGACCAATCAAAGGGAATCCGACAATATGTCTTTTGTCCAAAGCCCATTCAGACGAAAGTTGGTTGTGGCACCGAAGGTTCTCACATCTCAACTTCAAAGACATCAACAAGCTAGTCACTGGTGGTCATGTTCGGGGACTTCCACTGCTTAAGTTCGATCGAGAACACTTATGTGCTGCATGTGAAATGGGGAAACAAAGTCGCCAAAGTCACCTAACAATCTTCAACACCAAAGTTGTTGAACCACTTGAGTTGCTTCACATCGACTTATGTGGTCCATCATCAATCGAGAGAATTAGTGGTAACAAGTACATCCTTGTTATTGTTGATGACTTCTCACGATTTACTTGGGTATTCTCTCTAAAGCACAAATCTGAGGCGACTCCCAAATTGAAGATCTTTATCAAGCAAGTCGAAGTGCAACTAAGAAAAGTCGTTCGAAACATCAGGAGAGACAATGGACTGGAATTCAAGAACAAAGAATTTGAAGACTTCTTAGCAGAAAAAGGCACCAGTCACAATTTCTCAGCCCCCTATACACCTCAACAGAACGGAATTGTCGAAAGGCGAAATCGATCCCTGTGTGAGGTGGCCCGAACCATGCTGAGTTTTGCTTCCCTTCCTCTATATTTTTGGGCTGACGCCATTGGTGCAGCTTGCTTTACTCAAAACAGATCATATCTCAACAAGCGTTTCTCTCTCACCCCTTATGAGATAATTAACAACAGGAAGCCGAATGTCAAGTTCTTTCACGTGTTCGGCTCAAGGTGCTTCATCTTCAACTCCAAAGAACATCGCAACAAGTTTGATGTCAAAGCTGATGAAGGTATCTTTCTGGGAAATTCTCTTACTTCAAAGGCATACAGGGTTTTGAATAAGCGTTCTAAAAGAATTGAAGAAACCTATTATGTGACGTTCGAAGACAATTACGTCAAGAAGTTGAAGTCTACCGAAGAAGCAATTGGAGAGATTTTCTCTCAAACAGGTCAAGTCACAGCCTCAATCGCCAATCTCTTTGACCAGTTCATGGATCTATTTAATGAACCTGAGAAAGTTGCTCACTCTGAGGCCACGACAGCAGACAACAAGATTGATCACCTTAAGAAGATTGTCGAAAATGCAGCCAAACAAATGGGAGCAAAAGAACCAGTTCGAAAAGAACCTCCCAAGAGCGGTACTTCGGTCGAGGGGGAGAATCTATTTTCTTCAAATCAACAGGACTCACATATTCAGGGGGAGAATCCAATCTTTGATGCACCCGAAAGCCCAGTTACACCCGAAAGTCCAGTGACAACTGAAAGTCCGGATCAGCCTGAAAGCCCAGTCGAAGAAAGATTTTTGGGTTCACATACAAATGATTCATCATCTGTCGAGGGGGAGAATTCCGATATACTCTATGACGATGATGTTCAATCAGAGTTGGAAGAAATGGTAAATGTCGAATTGGATCCATCCTACGATCCAAATTACCCTCCTCTCACCAAATGGACCAGAGATCATCCTGTATTTCAAATAGTGGGTGATGCATCAGCAAAGGTTCTCACTCGATCACAACTGAAGGCGAAGCAAACTGCTCTATTCTCCAAACTAGAATTCTGCATGTTTAATTCTTTCATCTCCAAAATAGAGCCGAAGACCGTCAATGTTGCCCTCGATCATTCTGATTGGGTTCAGGCAATGCAAGATGAACTAAATGAGTTTGAAAGAAATAAGGTCTGGAGACTCATTCCAACACCAAAAGATGCCTCGGTTGTCGGTCTCAAATGGGTGTTCAGAAACAAAATGGACAAGGAGGGAAATGTTATCCGGAATAAGGCTCGGCTAGTGGTGAAAGGATATTGCCAGGAAGAAGGAATCGATTATGAAGAGACATTCGCTCCGGTGGCAAGGCTGGAATCCGTTCGTATATTTCTTGCCTATGCTGCACACAAGAACTTTGAGGTCTACCAGATGGATGTAAAGTGTGCCTTTCTGAATGGGGAACTTGAAGAAACCGTGTACGTGGAGCAACCTCCTGGTTTTGTAATTGAAAAGCATCCAGATCACTGCTACATCTTGGATAAGGTGGTTTATGGTCTGAAACAAGCACCTAGGGCATGGTATGAAACATTAACTAAGTTTTTAAAGATGTCTAAATTCAAACAAGGTTCTGTTGACCCAACCTTCTTTCGTAAAAAGGAAGGTAACCACCTTATGATCGTTCAAATCTATGTCGATGATATCATCTTTGACTCAACGAATCCTAGCCTAACTGTTGAATTCAGAAAGTTGATGGAGACTAAATTTGAAATGAGCTCAATGGGTCCGATTAACTTTTTCCTTGGCTTAAATATTAGACAGGGACCCGAAGGCATCTTTATCAACCAGGAAGCATATACGAAGACTCTCCTTACCAAGTTCGGCATGATGGGAGACTCAAAGGTCAAAGTCCCTATGGTGTTCGGCACCAAGCTCACACCATCTTTGGAAAAACCGGCAGTCGACATAACACTTTATCGCCAAATGATTGGTTCCCTGATGTACCTCACAGCTAGCAGGCCCGATATAATGTTTTCAGTGTGCTATTGTGCCAGGTCTCAAGCAAATCCTCATGAACCACACATGCTGGCAGTGAAGAATATATTCCGGTATTTGAAGCGAACCAACTCTCTTGGTCTCTGGTATCCCTCAAACTCAGGTTTCTTCGTTCAAGCCTACTCATATGCAGACCTAGGAGGATGTGGTTTAGACCGGAAAAGCACTACAGGAGGCTGTCAATTACTCGACGGGAAGTTGGTGAGCTGGCAATCTAAGAAACAAACATGTGTCTCTCTGTCTACAGTCAAAGCAGAGTACATTGCAGCCGCTTCCTACACATCTCAAGTGATTTGGATCCAAAGCCAACTCCGGGACTATGGACTCAATATGAAAAAGATCCCACTATATTGCGACTCAGAATGTGCAATTAGGATCTGTCATAACCTAGTGCAATATTCCAAGACAAAGCATATAGCACTGAGGTATCTCTTTATTAAGGATCATGTGGAAGATGGAAATGTAGAGATTCACTTTGCTCGAACCAATGATCAACTGGCTGACATCTTCACCAAAGCCCTTCCTGAAGCAAGTTTCAATAAAATTCTACAAGGCCTAGGTATGATGGAATCGGAGTCAGTACCAAAAACACCTTCTCAGAACTAAAAGTTGGAAGCAAAATGAACCGAACGCTCGGTCTATTTCGGGCTCGGTTCACATGGGAACCGAAATGAACCGAACGCTCGGTCTATTTCGGGTTCGGTCCCACTGCACTTGTTTTCGCTTATCTCAAAAAGGTGATATCTTTGGTTATACACATTTGTACAATAGTTTTTCCAAAAATTCCAAAAGTATTTTTTTAAGGAACCGAAATGAACCGAGCGTTCGGTCCATTTCGGGTTCAGTTCCAAATTTTTTCTGTTTGGTTTGTTTTGTTTTTCTCTTTACAAAAATATCAAAAATTCCAAAAATATTTTATTTTTCTTTTTGTCTCTACTTCTGTTTATATTAACAGTTTATGGAATATCGATGGGGCAGGTATCATTCTCACACTTTTTACTAGCTAAGTGTCCCTAGAAGCATGCTGCTGCATGTTGTCCAAAGCCTCAAATGATTATGAATAAAGCCTTATTGACTTGGTATATAGAAACCTTGTCTTCCCAATTAGGCTACTACATTTATTCAAATCATGAGCTACCTTACTCTTTTCTCATATGAGTTAAGAGTTTTCTGCTTAGTCACTATTTTTATAGCAGAGGTACATTGGTTTCCTTACACCATCTCAAACATTTTTCTCCATCATATTCACTTCATACATGTAACCCTTGAGACTCTCAGAAATTACCACTGAGGTTTATGGTTACACAATCTTTGTGTTTGTGATATCAGCTTCGTGTTACTACGTGCTAAGTGAAACCCACTATTCAATACCCACTATGCATTGACGGTGAACAATTAAATTTGCTCTAGCTTTCACTTATGAATTAACGAATCCACCCAAGTGGTTGTACCTT
This sequence comes from Lactuca sativa, assembly GCF_002870075.4. Lineage (NCBI taxonomy): Eukaryota > Viridiplantae > Streptophyta > Magnoliopsida > Asterales > Asteraceae > Lactuca > Lactuca sativa. The sequence continues at coordinate 53,643,036 of NC_056627.2, forward strand.
GAAATCTCTATTTTCTTTTTTGTGTGATTCTTCTGAAATTGTTACGTACCATAACATTTCTTCCCATAGAATCTAGTTTTAAATTCTCTTGAGATTTCACACCAAGCATTTCCAACAAGTCACTAAAATATTGTCCAAACCTACTTGTTCAACAGAGCACATTGGTGTCACAAGTACTTCATTCGGTTTCTATCTTATGTCAAGATCAGGAATTCTGAACTGAAGCGAAAGCCACCCTTATCAGCCTCATTAAAAGATGCCTTTCAACACTTCTTAACAAGTGCTTGATCGTAATTCAACGGGGAACCACACAAACACTTTAAAGTCTCTCTTGACTTTGAAGGAAGAGATTTGTGCCCGGGATCCACTGTTTCGTGTCTATATTGACATCACAATTTCCCGCATATATGTTTCTTTATTTCTTTATCTTTGACACTCTATGTACGAAAATCTTTTTGATTTTCCAAAAGTCTGGCTTCGTTCACTACAAGCTATTTTTGTAGCTCTGGTATTTAATGCTATATTCTCAACGGGATGCTATGGTTAATGCTATACGTGTTTGCTTTTATTTAGTGAAGACAACTCATTTTAAGGATAAGATGATGACTCAGCCGGGAGACTAAAGGTTTCAGGAATTCAAAAAGGCATTTGATGGGAAGCTGCTAACTGTCATGCGTCAATCAACTCAGGAACCGATTCTTTTTTCAAGAAGATTTGGGGGGGATTTTTCTCTCTCTTCTACACACGGTATTAAGGGTAAAACCTAAGTTATTTTACCTCTTTACTGCACCCAATTTTCTGAGAGCAAACAGAGACTCTTTTCTACCACTGTTCATCTCCTTCTTCGAAGCGCTTCTCAATGGCGGATTCGTCCTCTGTTCATGAAACCTCCCATACTCTCCCAATCCGACCCCAGCAAATCTTGGTCATTGATCTCACCCCATATTCCTACGATGGCTTCATGTACCCTATTGTGGAGTGTCTTAAACAATCTCCACTGGTTCTCGCACTGACCAAGGTCGAAATCATTCCTATGGAGTGTTTATCCCAGATTTTCTCTACTGCCCACTACGACAAGTCTGTTGATCGCATTTTCTTCGACATTCTTGATACCAAAACCTCCATCTCCAAACAACGATTCTGCTTGCTTCTAGGGTTTGAACCTGATGAGTCGAGGGTTAACCCTGAGTCGATTTCTGTGGGACAGTTGTTCTCCATGTCTTACAACATGGGTTACACTGAGATTCTTACCATCGTCACGAAGTTCAAGAAATCGTGTCTTCCTCCTCAGTGGAATGGCTTTTTCACGATACTGTTCAAGGGTCTATCAGAGAGAAGTGTAGGTTCTGATAGGGCTAGTCGTCTATTCATGACGATTCTCTACGGGTTGTACACTGGCGTCAATCTCGATTATGGCTCTTTTTTATGGCAGCAGTTAATCCAAAGCCTTGCCTCTACCTCTCGACATTCTGAAATTTCATATGCACGGTTCTGGACGTTCGTCACCAAATGGGAAATGGACAAGTACCATGTTCCCATTGGCTACATCTCCACTCTCCTCTATTGGCGTCTTCCACACTACGAAGATCATTGTGACGGATCCTTCCAAATTTTAGTTTGTTGGCTCAATTCCTAAGTCAATGTATGCGTGTGTATCAGGGTAGAGTCGCATCATCAAGACCTACAAGGAGTTTCTTCCTTCGGGTCCCAGAGAGCTAACTCCAGAGATGATTCAGTCTATCCATGACGCTGACAAGCCTGCTCCCAGGGGCAAGAAACCAGAAAAGGGGAAAGACAAGAAGGTGGTCAAAGGGGAGAAAGGCCCTTCTCCTAAGAAGCGAAAACCTACGAAGGCAGCCCAATCACCTCCACCAAAGAAGAGGAAAACCCAGCCCAAGCAAAAACTCATTCTTGCCTCTTCCTCTAGTGAATCAGAGGATGAGAGTTCAGACTTAGAGGAGTCGTTTCGAGGCGACACTCCTCCCCCATTTGCCTTCACCTGAGGTACCAGTTTCAACCAAACATATCTCTCCTCCCCCAATCACTATCTCTATTTCCATTCCCCCCATAACCTCCACTAATCATATTCCACCCACTTCTATTCCCGTACCACCTCCTATTTTCTCAGACGCTACAACAACAACAACCTCTGGAGTTCGAACCAACATATCTGATACTGGGGCTCGTACTTCAGCACCCATACCTACACCTGCAACCGAACCTACTACCACAACCGAACCTCCACCTTCTCCTTTATCTCCCAATCACTCCGCAGATTCCGAGACTTTTCTTGGAGGGGAAGACATGACCTTTGATTATGTCCACTACAGTCCCTATCAGGTTCAAAGCGATGATGACGATGATGCTACTGTCACTAAAAAGCATATCAAGGAACTTCATGAGAAAATTGATAGTCTCATCGCTTCCTCCTCCTCCTCTCGGTCCAATATCTCAGAGGCTGCCAATCAGGGGCTAGTTGATTCTTTCACCAAGGCACATGAAGCCTCTATCAACTCCGCCACTACTGCTATAGAAGCATCTACAAAGGCTTGTGCTGCTGCGACCGAAAAAGTCGAAAAACTATTTCACAATGCTAAAAATCTTTTACAGTCTTTATAGGGGGCCGTTGAATCCAATGCAACGAAGGTCGTTTCCATTGTTGAGAAGCTGGCTACTTCTTTTGCATCACAATAACAACTCTTTGCCTGTCTTTGTCAGACTCTTGAAGCTGACAATAAATCTTTTCAGGCAACTATTGAGGAGCGATTGACCAAGCTCCAAGAAGACCTTGCCTCGGAGAACTCTGTGATGGATGCGCTTGCTCGCAAAACCACTGCTCTAAAGGTCAAGAGTCTTCAGCTTTCCCAAACAGAAAAGGAGGTTGCGTCTCTCCGATCTGAGCGAGCGATTATTTCTACTTGTGTTTTGGATGTCCATGCCGCCCTCTCTAACATTTTCGAAGCACACGACCCAATCCTGAACTACTCAGTGAGGCGAAATCTAGCCGAGAAGCTTGCTCCCGCCCTTGACCTGCTCAGCAAAATTGAGGGGCTTCATGAGTTCGTGGCCCATCCAAAACAAGGGGGAGAAGGGGTTTTAAAGGGCGAAAATCAATCTCAACCGCTTCCTACTTCTACAGCAGCTTCAACGAAAGCAACCAAACCTCCATCAGCTGGTCAAGCTTCAGGTTTGGGTGCTCAAGAGAAAAGGAAAAAGGTTCTTGGTGACACTAATGGTGATGATGACAAACAGACCATTGCTGATCTCTTGAAGAAACAGGCCAGGGATAAGGATTCAGACATGAGTGCTTGGATTGCTAGAGAGGCAGAAGCGAACGAAAGGAAGATGAAGGAGGCTCATGATCTCCTTGAAAGTCGGAAAACCCTATTCCCTCTGTGGACTCTAGAGAAGCTTATCAAAGAAGCTATCGATACCCTCAACATCCTCTGGCTTGAACCGGTGATTTCCTTGGACAGGGTTAATTCTGTCGACTCTCAGTTAGACATGCCCTTGACCCGAAAGGCCTTCATATTTCATGCATTTTCCCACATTACTGATGTCCCTCATCGTCACCCGAAGGTCGATAGGGAGCTTGTTGAGTTCTATCTGAGGTCTGCTCAGCCTCAGTATCAGACATGGAGTGCGCAGAAGATCATAAACGTTCCGTTCCTCAAACCCTTTCGGGAGGGTAACTTCACAAATGTCTGGTTCAAAGTATTGAGGGGGTCAGCTAAAACCGAACATGCCATTTCTCTTGCTGATCTTCCTAACTTGAATCCACATGATTGGATCATCCTGCATAACCTCCTCCTCACTGATGAAGCTAAATATGGGCCAATCATAGATCACTTCAAAAGATGTTGGTTTGCTACATCATGGAGGTTGCCAAGATGGATCAGGAGATTGCAAGTGTCTTCAAGAAAAAGCCCACCATCTCCCCAGTTGGTTCTGCAAGCGATTTGAATAAAATGCAGATGGGGAGGACCAATCCAAAGCGGAACTCAGTCATGTTCACTAGGAATGAAGGTCAAAAATGCCTGTTCGCCTTGGCAGACAAGCATCTATATACCACTTCATGCTTGGAACATGTTCTGGGGATCATCAATCGGTGCAAGCAGAATTCTGAAGATGACAAGAAGTATTTCGATGATATGATCCAGTGGTACATTTGTTTCAGACAAACCATCCTTTCCATCATTCCTCGTATGTTCAACACCACGAAGAAAGTTCCTGCAGCTGGACCTAGCAAGCCGAAGTAAAGTCTCGCTCCAATTGAAGCAAAGGGGGAGATTGTAGGGTCCATTAGGTGTTGCGTCTTGGGCTCGGTTCGTTGTCCAATTTTGTATCCGGATTGGGCCTGTCCATCCGTGATTTATTTATTAGGGTTTAGTATCTATAGATGTTTGCATGCATCTTTGTACGTAAGATTTTTGGAGTTGATCATTCACATCGAATACTTTTATCGATTGTAACCCTAAACAACCTCTACAGCGGAAGTTCTTTATCGAGCTCTGCTGAGGCGTGAATCTATTGAATCATTCAGCATATTTTGATTCATTCATGCGTTTGATATTTCTGTTCATATTATTGTGATTAACCTGTTTAAAGATCTAAACGATCAAAGAGCTTTTCAACTCATCATTATACTTGGGAAAAGTAAGAATGAAATAAGAGTGAAGTATCCCTAATTGTTTTAATCGTTATGATTTTGGGGACGAAATCCTCAAAAGGAGGAGGTATTTGTAACATACACATTCTGAAATTTTGTATTGTTATCATTAAAAGTGAATAAAATTGAGTGTTGAGTTCTAACAGATAGTTTTTACTAGAAATGAAGTAAAACTATGTTTAGAATCACTCATAAAATATTGGAAGTCTTATGAGATTCCAATTAATAGCCAAATAATGAAAATTTAGCGAAAATATAAAATTTGAAATAAGTAAAATTTTATTATTGAAAGTTGTAGATAATCTCGTTAGAAAAATTTAGGCGAAAACCTCGTCGAAATCCGAGTTATAACGATGAAGTTATGACCAGTCGAAAACCGACACAGCGCCGAATGACGTAAAAAGTGAGTTTTTGATAAACTCATTTTTAGCCTTAGTAATCTAAATGAAACTTGTACTATTCGTTAAACCGAGAAGTTCGATAAAAAGAACGCCAAAATCTGACTTCGTATGAAGAAGTTATGATTTTTCGAAGTTTCAGCTTAGCAGTAGACAGCTAAAAACTCGAATTTTAGATCGAGCGATTTTTAGCCAACATAACCTAAACGAGAATTGAAGGTCTCGTCATTTGTAGTACAACGGTAAAAATTCTGACGAAAACGGATGTCGGATGAAGAAGTTATGAATTTTTAACGGATTATCCTGTCCCAGTCTGTTAAAAATAATAATATAAAAAGTAAAGTCAATATTAGTCGACAAAGTCTAAACGAAATTTGTAGATCGTAATTTTAGCTACGCGTGCATATAAAGAACGTCGAAAACGGAGCTCGTATGCGAAAGTTATGGATTTTAGAAGTTTTGGGTTCAATTTCCGAGAATTTTGCATGGTTGGTGTTCAGCCACGTCACCCTCGTCCGGATCTCGCCCCGTGTCCGCCTTGTGTCTGAAGCAGCTTAGTCATCCGAGCAGGTGGCAACGCGTGTTGCAACCCCCCTCTCACCGAAGGCTCGGCCAATCCGAGACCGCCACCTGCCCTTCCCGTGTTGACCTGCGAAGCGAGCCACCTGGAGGCTGGCATGCGAGCCACGTGCTTTGTTCCTCTTGCTGCCTCGTGTCCTCGCTGCTGACTCATCTTTCTCAGCCGACCTTCGGACCTCGCCTATAAATAGGGAGGCTGCGAGATCTTCCGACTATAATCCCAAATTTGGCATTTTTGGCCCCTTTTTCAATATTTTCAATATTTTAAATTGCCCCGAAGCCCCGGTAACATTTTTAAAGCCCGGAATACGCCCCGAAGTGCCCGGAGAGCCCGCGAAATTATTCTTTTCGGTTTGAAGCTCTACCCTCGCAAGGCCTGTTTTTCAATATATTTCGCGGTTTTCAAAGACAAAAACTATTTATCGAGCTGAAGTGCTACTCAAATTACTATTTTAACCCCCGATTATTTTAAGGTGAGTTCAATATATAGGAACAATTGTATGTTATGTGTTATATGTGCTATGTGCTTCTTAGTGTTATTATTCCGAGTTATTTTTCCGTGTTATTTTTATTTTGCTATTTTGATAGTAAAAGTAATACCTTTGACCATGTGATTAGTGAAAAGACTTAGATTCACATTGGTAATGGTATGAAGCCTCTGTCCATGTAGAGCATGTTCCCCGTAAGTGAATGACTTATATTTAAATGGCATTGGCAGAAGATTAAACAGGGCGTGAAAACCTAAAACCTACTGAAATGTTAAACAGGGTGTGAAAACCTGAAATCTACCGAAATGTTAAACAGGGCGTGAAAACCTGAAATCTACCGAAATGCTAATCAGGGCGTGAAAACCTGAAATCTATGATATTGATAATCATAAATTATATGTCTTCTGTGCTATTTGGGCCAAAGCTTTATTGATGCATATCAAGTATTGAAATTGTTATGACTCGTTGATCGTAAATCTTTGAATCAAATCTTGAGTTGATATTGAAAGCATGACATATGATACACATATGTTATTGTTGTTCTTGTTCCCTTTTGCTTCTGTCATATTGGTATATATAAGGCATAAGATTATATTGTATCTATTTATTGAATTCACTAAGTGTTAGCGCTTATCCCTCTCAATATTTAACAATTACAGGTGACGAGTATCCAATATAGTTTTATACTGCTGAAAGATTTAGAATAGTTAATACTATTTCTCTGTATTTTAATGTTCATGTATGTATATGAATAGTAGATTCCTAGGTAGATATGAAATGTAATAAAACTTAGTCGGTTTGTAACCAATCTTTTGTAATCACTTTATCAATATAAATTATTGTTTTATAAATATCCATGTAGCATGTTTTTAGGAAGTAACTTAAGAATAATGTTGGAATAGTATGAAAGTTTGGGTCTTTCATAAATATGAAAGTTGGGGTCTTTCAACATACAAAAAAAGAACGCACAAATCTGACTTCGTATGAGGAAGTTATGAATTTTCTAAGATTTGCCTTAGTATAACCCGAAACTCGAATTTTAGATCGAGTGGTTTTTGGCCTACATGACCTAAATGAGAATTGAAGTTCTCATTAATAGGAACTCAACGGTAAAAAGACAGACGAAAATAGAGTCTGTATGTAAAAGTTATGAACTTTACGTGGACATTTAACAGTATAATCCCCTCGTACTATTAAATTTAAGATCGATCGAGAATTAGTTGACGGAGTCAAAATGAAAGTTCTAGATCTTATTTTTACCTATGCGTGGATATAAATAATGTCAAAAACGGAGATCGTATGTGAAGGTTACGGATTTTAGAAGTCGGAAGTGTGCTGTGCGAAAATGGGTGACGTGGCACAATCTTGGACATTGCTTTCTCCCCAAGTTTTGCCCCCAGATGGTGAAATGTGGCACCAAGTTCAGCCATATTACACCCTATAAATAGAACCTCTCTCACCCTCATTTTCTTCACACTTTTCCCATTCTTTCTTCTCTTTACTTTCTTTCTAGAACCTCTCTCTAGCCCCGAAACCCCCCAAAAAGACTAGGGAACCTCCCTAGGACGAGTCAGAAGCTCCGGAGTGCTCGGGAACGCTACTCCACGCAAAGCCCAATTTTCTATAAAACCCGCTGTAAGTGAGCTATGCCTACGTTATTTTTAATATAGCTTTTATTTAATTATAGTAACGTTATTAGGAACTTACAATAAGTACTTGGGCTATTATTATGGGTTATATAAGTATTGTTTAACGCTTATATAATAGTAATAATAGCTAGACTATTAATTAGTCTCGGAGAATAATAGACTAAACTCTAGTGGTAATAATACTAGGTTTCGCCGAATGAAATTATTTTTAAGAAGCGAAGCGCTGTCTGAGTTCAGAATTACCACCTTTTCAAGTGAGTGCGTGGTCCCTTTTATCTTACACATAGATATGAAGTATTTAATATAAATTATGTGTTACATGTGCATATTGTCTGAATACTTGCTGTCTATGCTGGGTGAAATATTTTTATACACATTTTAAATGATTTAAACTGTATATATGTATTTTATATCTATAAAATGTGTTGGGTAAAACATGTGTAGATGTAATACTTGCTGTGTGACCAAATAAAATAATGAGAGGCCTTGATATAGATGTTACTGATGATCCAGTCATCTAGCGGAGTATAGATGACGACCACGGACTATTCTAGACAGTCCAGTGGAACGCTAGCAGACTCGCAGCCTATAAGTGTTTATTTGAACCGTGTACTCATCAGCAGTACTCCATCCCCCACATGGTTGCCTTATTTGACATGAATTGTTGAGGAACCCCTGAAGCATGTGTTGTCACCCCGATGGAACTCCTTAGACTAGGTCCCTTGTGTTAGATGTTTTAGGGACGTAAAGTGCGGATAACGGGAACGGGTAATCGGGTTTGTTTGGTTTGATAAAGTTAATAAGCTGATCCACTAGGTTTCCCAACCTGATACACTCAGTTTATTTATATCACAAGCGTTGATATGAAGTCACATTACTCTGAGAGATTATGGAGATATAAATCACTAGTGATAGTGAATGTAAGTTCGGTTTATGCTTATATTTCTGTATTGATGATGACATCCCAAATGTTTTAAAGTGAATAAAAATACTTTTCTTCGGAAATGCTATGATAACCTATTTATCATGTTTTACTGGAAACAAATTCTGCAACATTTTTATTAAAATAGGTACTCTGATTTTTATAAAGCATAAACAAAATCGGTCTTTTTATGGCCGTGAAAATGGGGATGTCACAGTTGGTATCAGAGCATTAGTTTAAGCGAACTAGGAATATGGATTTATTGCTAGACTTAAACTTAGAATGCTAAGCAAGGATTATGAGGAGTGTGTCTAATAAAATTTAGGTAAAGCACCTGAATAGACACAAGCACTAGCTAATTTAGGGAAAATGCCTAACACGCTTTTATGTGCTAAATGATTTATGATATGCATTATATGATCGGACCTATGTTCTGTTACTGACCGCATTTGGAAACTTTATGTGTTCAGATTTCTAAACGTTTAGTTACGGTATTAGAATTGACATATAACTTTTTGGAGAAATAGGGAGAATTACACGTTGATCGTAAATAAAATCTTTCCTATATTAAATCTTGTCATTGCACACCGAACGTCTGATTTGGTGTATAGATTGAAATGGCAAGAACCTGTAGTGGAGCCATGAATGCAAATGGGAACAAGAATCAACCACCAATGATTAAACAAATACCTGTTGTAGCAGATGCTCCTGAGCCAATTACAATGGCCAGAGTACAAGCTATGATACAGGCTATGTTAGCTGAACAATGAGAAGAGATGAAGCAGATGTTGCATGAAAATAGGGACAAACCTACAATGCCAATTGAACAGCCCGAATTAAAGGATGGGCAGTCAGAAGGAGGGAACTACAGTGGGACCGTTGGTCAAGCCTACCCACCAATAGTTCGAAAAAAAACTAGTATGACGGATTCGAGATGAATGGATGCAAGTACAAGGATTTTCAGACTAGCTAGTCATCGAATTTCACTGGAAAGGAAGATCCGATCGGAATCATGGATTGGATCTCGGAGATGGAGTTAACTTTCATGAAGTGTGGTTGTAGAGGCAAGTTACAGACAACCTTTGCAGTACGTCAATTCCGAGGAGGTGTTGTGCGCTGGTGGAATACCCTGGGGAAGACTCTGAGCCCCAATGAGCGCCTGCAACTGACATGGGCAGAGTTTTTGGTGCGGTTCAAACACAAGTACACCTCAGCTCAAAATCTGCTCGAGCTAGAGAACCAGTTCCTGACCTTGAAGAAAGGAAGCATGTTAATTGATGAATACACCAACAACTTCACAGAGAAGATGGAGTTCGCCTTGCGTCATGTTCCGGATGAGATGATGAAAATCGACAAGTACGCAAAGGGACTTCCATGAGAGTACGCAGTGCCAGTGCGTCAGGAACCTACTTTGGAGGCAGCTATATGGGCTGCCAAGTCTGTGGAGGATATGCTTAAGGGGAGAGCTGCCAACAAGATTGAGGTTGGTGAAAAGAGGAAGTCTGAGGGGTCTATGAGGCCCAATAAGAAGATCAAGTCTGGTTCAAAGGAGTTTAGAGGAAGAGGAAACAAATTGAAATGGTGCGAGAAGTGCAAGAAGAAGAACTTCGGGAAATGTAGTGAGGAAGTGACTTTCTTCAAGTGTGGGAAGACCGAACATTACGCCAATGAGTTCACCGCAGCAAAAGGGTGTGTTATGAATGTCGTGAATAAGGGCACGTTGCTAAGGATTGCCTGAAGAAGAAAGAGGCGACAAGACCAAACATTCCATCGAAACCGAAGGCAAGAGCGTTCCATATGATCCTTGACGAAGAAGATGGAAATGAAAGGGATCAGGAATGAGGATTTATGAAGTAGTCGTGTAAATAGTACCACGTGGTGTAGCCTATTAGAGGCATAGTATAGGTTGAACTTGAACATCTATGTAATTGTTTCCAGGAATAATATAAAACCTTCGTTTTGTTATCTAATGTGTCAAGTTGTTATGTGATTTTCTTGTATGGTGACTTGGGTGAACTGCGAGACAATACTTGGGACGAGTATGACTAGGTGTGAAAGGTAGTAGAGGCTTATACTACCGAAAGCATAGGACTCACGCTTTGATCAGGGAAAGTCACAAGGTTACCAAGAAGCTAGTAATTGATACCGTTTTATTCAAATATGTCGTTACCATCATTTCAGTAATGACTAAGAGGTTGATTGTTATTCCGACCCTAGTGGTCATATCGAATTGAGTCCAACTACGATAAGTATGTTACGTGGTTCAGAGAACCAAGTTTGATGTAGCATCTTACTTAACCCAAAAGATTCAAATAAAAGATAATCAAAGCAATCAGTAGAGGTATTGTGATAGTTGCTTGTAGCTAGAAATGCTACCTTTTAAGATGTGATTAGAAAATGAAGAAATGTATAGTCTGTTCTGGAAGACTCTAAGAGACCTGAGTCTAAGTGTGGGAACATACAATGATAAGTCATTAGAATATGACACATCGATCCATTATAGTAATAAAATAACTTATCTTAATTTTGTTAAGAAGAAGAAGCAGTCTCCAATAAGGATCGAGATTGTGACTGTGAAGGTCATAATTTGGAGTCTAACGTGAGATAAGGAGCAAGTGCAAGATCGAGCACCGCCTGCAATCAGGAAGTTTTACAGTTAGATACTCACTCGAAGAAACATCAAACTTACGGTTCTTACTTAGAATGAAGATATAACATATGGATTCATCATGTGAGCCATGTTTCGTTGATAATTTCGGGACATAATCATCCTAAGGGGGAGATAATTGTAACGTCCGTAGATCCGGGCTAGTCAATTTAGAGATAATAGGGGTTGAAAACGACTTTTCCACATAAGATTATTTAGAATAAATAATCTTAACCAAGTTGTAGAATACGTCTCAAGGGTTCTGTACATATAAAGAACGCTGAAATCCGAGTTATAACGAAGAAGTTATGGTCCGTCGAAGTTTTACGGCAAAACCGGCACGATACCGGGAGACGAAAATAGTGAATTTACAATGGAGGACTTTTTAGCCTTAGAAATCTAAAAAAATGTTGTAGTATACGTTAAACTGAGAACATACAAAAAAATGAACGCCCAAATCTGATTTCGTATGAGGAAATTATGAATTTTCTAAGATTTGGCTTAGCAGTGCACAACCCGAAACTCGAATTTTAGATCGAGCGATTTTTGGCCTACGCAACCTAAATGAGAATTGAAGATCTCGTTAATAGGAACTCAACGTTAAAAACACAGACGAAAACAAAGTCCGTATGTAAAAGTTATGAATTTTACGTGGACATTTAACAATATAATCTCCTCGTATTGTTAAATTTAAGATCGGTCGAGAATTAGTTGACAGAGTCAAAATTAAAGTTGTAGATCTTATTTTTACCTACGCGTGGATATAAAGAACGTCAAAAACGGAGCTCGTATGTGAAATTTATGGATTTTAGAAGTCGGAAGTGTGCTGTGCGAAAATGGGTGAGGTGACACAATCTTGGCCATTGCTTTCTCCCCAAGTTTTGCCACCAGATGGTGACATGTGGCAGCAAGTTCAGCCATATTTCACACTATAAATAGAATCTCTCCCAACCTCATTTTCTTCACACCTTTCCCATTCTTTCTTCTCTTTACTTTCTCTCTAGAACCTCTCTCTAGCCCCGAAACCCCCCGAAAAGCCTAGGGAACCTCCCTAGGACGAGTCAGAAGCTCCGGAGTGCTCGGGAACGCTACTCCACGCAAAGCCCAATTTTCTATAAAACCCGTTGTAAGTGAGTTACGCCTACGTTATTTTTAAGATAGCTTTTATTTAATTATAGTAACGTGATTAGGAACTTATAATAAGTACTTGGGCTATTATTATGGGTTATATAAGTATTGTTTAACGCTTATATAATAGTAATAATAGCTAGACTATTAATTAGTCTCGGCGAATAATAGACTAAACTCTAGTGGTAATAATACTAGGTTTCGTCGTAGGAAATTATTTTTAAGAAGCGAAGCGCTGTCTGAGTTCGGAATCACCACCTTTTCAAGTGAGTGCATGGTCCCTTTCATATTAAACATAGATATGAAGTATTTAATATAAATTACGTGTTATGTGTTCATATTGTCTGAATACTTGCTGTCTATGCTGGGTGAAATATTTTTATACACATTTTAAATGATTTAAACTGTATATGTATTTTATATGTACAAAATGTGTTGGGTAAAACATGGGTAGATGTAATAGTTACTGTGTGACCAAATAAAATAATGAGAGGCCTCGATATATATGTTATTGATGATCCAGTCATCTAGCGGAGTATAGATTACGACCATGGACTATTCTAGACTGTCCAGTGGAACGCTAGCAGGCTCGCAACCTATAGGTGTTTATTTGAAGTGTGTGCTCACCAACAATACTCCATCCCCCACATGGTTGCCTTATTTGAAATGAATTTTTTAGGAAACCCTGAAGCATGTGTTGTCACCCCGATGGAAGTCCTTAGACTAGGTCCCTTGTGTTAGATGTTTTAGGGATGTAAAGTGAGGATAACGGGAATGGGTAATCGGGTTTGTTTGGTTTGATAAAGTTAATAAACTTATTTATTGTGGGTTGAAAACCCTATGTACTCACCAGGTTTCCCAACCTGACCCACTCAGTTTATGTATATCACAGGTGTTGATATGAAGTCACATTACACTGAGAGATTAAGGGGATATAAATCACTAGTTAGAATGAATGTAAGTTATGTTTATGCTTATGTTTTTGTATTGACGATGACATCCCAAATGTGTTAAAATGAATAAAAATATTTCTCTTTGGAAATGCTTTGATAACGTGTTTATCATCTTTAACTGGGAACACATTCCGCAACATTTTTATTAAAAGAGGTACTCTGATTTTTATAAAGCATAAACAAAATCGGTCTTCTCTGGCCGTGAAAATGGGGATGTCACATGCTTGATTTACGTTTTCTCGAATTGAACATACAACTTTGACAACAAAACTAGAAACCCTATAGCACTATCATATTTTCAAAAATTACAAATAGGGTTAAGAGAAACATACCTTGATTGCTATTTAGTAATAACAATAAAATCCTTATGTTGTTGAAGCCTTAAGAGCAAGCGTCACAAATGTCACGCCTCTAATAGTTCACACCCAACACTAGAAAAGGAAGATCATTGAGAGAAAGGAAGGAGGCTAGAAATTGCGGCTATCTCTTCAAAAGAATGAGTAGCTGAAATTCTTAGGGTTATGACTCTATTTATAGTGCATTCAGGAAACCCTAGATAAGCCCAATCCAAGACTATCTTAAATCGGGTAATTATCCACCTTCCTATTTATCCACCAGGGATTATTCTAGAATCCCTTAGGCTCTAAGAAACCGTCCAAGCCTTATGGAGGGTTCTAGATTGCCACTTGCTCATGTAACATTCACAAAATTCTTGAAAATTTTAAACTTTTTAAATAAACCCAAAACCATCATTGTTTACAGATTGTTTCAAAAATATATTTAAACATCAGATAAATCCCAAAATCATAAATAAAACCTGAGGAGGCACACGATCATGCCTTCGCCTTCCCAAAATCCTCTGAGGTGCCTGAAACATAATCCAAAACTGTAAGCCCGAAGCTTAGTGAGTTCCCCCAATACCAATACATAAAAATAGCACAAAATATAATAACTGCCTACTATGGGCCCAATAAACCATCGGGTTGAAATACCCCAGACCCCTCAACTATCGGGTCGGAATGCCAACATACTATGGGTCCAATCATCCTCGAGACGGAATACCCCGGGCCCCTCAACCATTGGGTTTGACTGCCAACATATTATGGGTCCAATCATCCCCGGAATGGAATACCCTAGGCCCTCAACCATTGGGTTGGAATGCCTTGGCATGTTGTCTTACGCACAAAGTAGTGAAGCCTCAAACACCAACCAATCATGTGCACATAATACAGAAAAACATACTACTAACTAGCCAACAAAAAGACAGACAAATCACTAAGCATAACAACATCCTGAATACCAGGATATTGACTTAACATATTACTACAACACTATAGCATGCACAATAGGATATCAAATCCAATGGTCCGGCCTTGGTGCCTTCGACTCGAAAGTATAGTGAGGAAAACTCACCTCTCAAATGTCAAGCTGCACTGAAATCCCTGACTGCTGACTTACAGAAAATCCAAGCTATCACAGCAAAACAAACATCCATTTGACAATTGGAAGACTATTCTTGACTAAGGATCCAAACTTAGGGTAAATGCCCATTTACCCTTTTCCCTAGTTGGATCAAGGACCAAGTCCAAATCTTTGATCCAAACGGCCCAAATTATTCCAAAGCCCATAATTGGCCTAATTTTCAAAATTAGGCCCGACTCCTTATTGGGCCTTATCCTAAGGTCCAACTTCTCCAATATACCCAATAACACTCATATCCAGAATTCCACCGATAGTCTAAGTATCTAAACCCAAAAAGGCAACCCACTCAAAAAGCCGAAAACCATAAGCCCACAGAATGAGTATACGAGGGGTACCTAACTGTACGCTTGGCGTACATGCAATTAGGCTTGTACGTTGTGTATATCGGCTGGTACGCCCAACGTACTCCCCTGCTAAGCCCATTCTCCCATTAAGTTCTTAATACATTAAGATAACACCCCAAAATGGATATCTGGCCTTATTGAGCTAAGAAAACATGTAAGTTGCTAACTTTACATTCCTGCAAGGCTAAACATGGCTCTTTCGCTCAAATAGGGCTTAACACATGACTTAATGATTTCATGAGACTCTTAACTTCATAAAGATAGCACCTTCATGCATGAGGGCGCCATATAAAGCCTAGATCTGAAAGGACAAGTCCTTTGGGACTTCCTAGTGCAAACAATGGCCTAAAACATAACAAATTGACCCAAACAGAGATCTAAGTTACTAGCATTCAAGATAAGAACTTAATGTTGGATAAGGTGTCTAAGTCCATAACTATTTCGGGCTTGTACTTGACCCGACCCGGCATGGTCCATTTGGGTTGCATGGCACCATGCAATTGGTTAGACTAAATGAGAGAAATAACACTTGGAGATTATTAATATATTATAAGTTCTAATATATTAATAATATTATTTGATTAGTTTGATCAAGAATTAATTTGGAATTAATTAAGTGATCAAAGGTTAACTAATTAAATATATGGGTTCATCCATATCTTGTATAGTGGGCTAAGAGGCTCCATGGATTATCAAGTTGGGTTCTACCCATAGGATGCTCCATGGATGCTCCATGGGAGTTACAAACCCATGGGTCATGAAAATGAAGAGTCATGACACATTAGGGTTTACATGGTGTAACCCTAGATGTGTCAACACTATAAAAGGATCCCATTCTCCACCAAAATCGGCACTACTAAGAAACAAGAGGGCTTGGCCGATTTTTGAGAAGTGTGTGTTATCTCAAGAGTCTTTCCAAGAGCATTTGGTGTTGTGTGAAGCATTTGAGGCATCACACTTGGGGTGCTAGGCTCACAAGGTTTCAAGGAATACAAGCAACAACAAGGTAAGTTATTCTATCTATACTTTAAGTTAAAATTGTTCCCCATGTATGCTAGATAGGAATATAACCTTGGAATTCAACTTTGCATGATAATTAGACAAACATAGATCCAAGGTTATTAGGGTTGCATGTACACTTAGGAAGTGTTAGAATGCTCAAAACCCATCAGTGGTATCAGAGCCTAGGCTTGTTTGTTTGTTATTTGTGCTTAAAAGTTGAAGAAAGTCGAAAATCTTGCTGTCTGACTGATGGACTCGGCGAGTCCATGGGGAGGACTCGACGAGTTCATGTGTATCTTCAACCTACTCGGCGAGTAGGTTTATGCACTCGGCGAGTAGGGTCGACAGAGTGCAGAATTTCGACTTGAGTTGCTGGAAATGGATTAGAATCATTACCCTAAAATGTTTTGGTACTTGAAAACTTATTTTAGAAGGTGTAATGTCTTTTCTAACACATTTACAACAACAAAGTATCAAAATTACAAAGATTAAATGTGATTTTGATTCTTGAAAGTGTTCATATTCATGTTCTTGTTCTTATGATGTTTAGATGATCATAGGAATTATTTGTAACCTATGTGGTAGATTAATTCATGATCATAATGTGTTTTAATGGAGTCCATAACTTGTCCTCAAGTTATGGAAAACCAAAAGTCCCTTGGATTAAAAAAACCATTAAAAGAACACAAGAGTTAGAAAAATGAAAAGTCCTCATTTTATTACTCTATTAAACTCATAAGTTACAAGAAATGAAAAGTTTTGAAAGATTACAAAACTTGCCCTCAAGTTTTGGAACAAGTAAAGTTAAGTTAAAACTTTAGTTCCAACCCCTAGAATTTTAAAAGTTAAAATTCAACCCTTATACTTATATTATTATGATTTAATAATTATATATATATGTATAAGAACAAAGTCGTCTTACCGCTAGTACGCCTCATTCACGAAGCCGGTCTATAAGGTGGGTATAAGGTTGTTGCCTATAAAATGGTGACTTAATGGGTGTCCACTCTCACCCACCGCTTGCTTGATCGGTGGAGGGTCGTTAGCCGAACGGGTAAGACAAGGACTTATTAATTCTCATTCAAAGTATGATGAATATTATAAAGTAACTAAATGTTTTATTAAATTCCCAATCTTAGTTACTTTAGGAAAAATGTGAACAAGGTGCTATTCCATGAAATTACACTTTACACTTTGATTAAGTCGTTGGTGGAGCGTGTGTGGTTAACCGGCACACTAACTTGGACTTAACAAGGTAGGTAAAGGGTGACTTAGGGTTTATTATAGTATCGATGGAGCGTGTGTGGTTAACCGGCACATCGATTGAGTGATAAACTTTAAGGGTACCAAGTGATTTGCATGGTTACTTCACACCTCGTTTTGTGATCCTCGGTATCCCAGTCACAAAACCGGGAGGGCACACTCGAGATTGAAACATGCCTTTGAAAAGTTCATTGAATCTCAAAGAATCTAGGAATTTCTAAGAACCATTCAAAAACCTAAGATATTGCGGTTTTCGTGGTGGAAATTGGTGAATCGTCATTCACCTACCTTTCAAATATGATATAGCTTAGATTACGGCATACCTCTTCTAAGTTACATTATATTGTGATTGGATCCTAGCCTTAATATTACATTTGGGTGTTTTATTAAGGACTCTCTTATATCTAAACTAATCTTGTCCTCCTTCCTTCAGATGTCTTTCAACAATGCTTCTGGCTCTAATCCTAATGGCTCCTTTTCCCTTATGAACTTATGTGGGAAAGTCACCTTTGATGGATCCAACTTCAATGAGTGGATCAGAAACATCAGGATGATTACCCGCTACGAGGACAAAGAATATGTCCTTGACAAGGAGCTTAAGGAGATTAATGAGTCCACTGCAACTCCTCAGGAGATCGCTGAATTTCGGGCACATGAAAGGGATGCTACGAAAGTGGCTTGCATCATGACAGCCACGATGACAGCGGAACTCCAAAAGTCTTATGAAGATTTCTACCCTTATGACATGCACCAAGATTTGATGGAAAGATACCATCAAAGTGCAAGACAAGAGAGGTATGAAATCATCTGCTCCATGATAACAACCATGATGAAGGACGGGGAATCCGTCACGAGCCACATGCAGAAAATGCAAAGGTATGTGGATCGTTTGCTGAAGCTTAATGTGAACTTCCCGGAGGATCTTGCAATAGATATTATTTTGCATTCCTTACCATCGTGCTATGATCAATTCCGCATGACATATCACATGAACAAGGAAGAAGTCACCCTCAGCAAACTTCAGGGACTTCTCAAGACCGCAGAAACAGGTCTTAAGGGGAAGTCGGTTGCTATCACTCCTACTCAAAACTCTACTCCGGTTTTGGCAATCGGGAAGAATCGAGGGAGGAAGAGAAAGAGCTCTTCTAAGGGTACCAAGGCTCGGACCCTTGATGGCTCTTCTTCAAATGGAACCAAGAAAGGTTTCGTTACTCCTTCTTCTGACCCAAAAGAGGCTGAATGCTTCTATTGCCATGAAAAAGCTCATTGGAAGCGGAACTGCCCAAAATACCAGCAAGATGTGAAGGATGGGAAAGTTAAACCCAACCATGCAGGTATTTACACTATCATTTCTAATAACTCACCCCATTCTAATTCTTGGGTCCTTGATACCGGTTGTGGTATTCACATTTGTTGTGACTTGCAGGGACTAAGAAGAAGTGAGGATGTGGAGCAAGGAAGGATAAACTTGATCATGGGGAATAGGAAAGCTATACCTGTTACCAAGATTGGAGTTTATACTTTATCGCTAAGTAGTGGGTTTAGTTTAGATTTGAATAAGTGTTGTTATTCGCCAGGAATGGCAAGAAATATTATTTCCTTTCATGCTTTGTACAAACAAGGGTTTACCTTTTCATTTAATAATGAAGTTGGTTCTATAGATGTGTTCTATAATAATGTCTTTTATTTTAAAGCATTACCTTGTGATGGTGTGTATGAAGCTGTATCTGTTATAGATAACTTGGGAAATAATGTTTTGTGTATTGATTCTACTAATAATAACTTGGATAAAGCATCTTTATGGCATTGTCGTCTTGGACATATAAGCAAGAAACGCATAGGCCAACTCCAAAAGGATGGAGTCTTGGAGTCGTTTGACCTAAAGTCAGATGATAGTTGCGAATCATGCTTACTTGGAAAAATGACAAAGTCACCCTTCACAGGTTCGTGTGAGAGGGGTGAAGGTTTGTTGGACCTTGTACACACGGATGTGTGTGGACCATTCAAACATGCCACAAGGGATGCTAATCGTTATTATTTGACTTTTACTGATGATTATAGTAGATATGGATATGTCTACTTGATCAAGCATAAGTCAGAGACTTTCGAGAGGTTTAAGGAATTTAAACAGGAAGTCGAGAATCAATTGGGCAGGAACATTAAGATGCTTCGATCCGATCGTGGTGGTGAGTATCTTAGTTCAGAGTTCCTCGACTATCTAAGGGAATGTGGGATAGTCTCACAATTGACACCTCCCAGGACACCACAGTTGAATGGTGTGGCTGAGAGGCGTAATCGAACCTTGTTAGATATGGTTCGTTCCATGATGAGTCGAGCTACGCTACCAATCTCATTCTGGGGGTATGCCTTAGAGACTGCCGCCCATATTCTTAATCTAGTCCCTACAAAGAAAGTTGCCAAAACTCCTCACGAGATGTGGACTGGTAAAGTACCTAAACTAGACCACATCAAGATTTGGGGTTGCGAGGCGTTCGCGAGACGCGAGACTCATGATAAGCTCGAACCTCGAAGCGAGAGGTGTATTTTCATCGACTACCCACAGCATTCCTTAGGTTACCTCTTCTACAGACCTAGTGACAATGTGGTCTTTGTAGCAAGAAGAGGAGTCTTTCGAGAAAGAGAGTTTATAAGCCAAGGAGACAGTGGGAGGCAAATTGATCTTGAAGAAATTCAAGAGTCAAGCGGTGAAGGAACTTCAAACTCTAGCCCTCAACTTGAGGAGGAAACTCCTGTTGAGCCAATTGACAAATCTGTACCTCTGAGACGTTCCACGAGAGTTAGGAGTACACCTGAGCATTACTATGGATTCCATATTACTGCAGAAGGTGAGACACTTATTAGTGATGAAACACTAGTAAGTCAAGATGACCCTAACAGCTACGAGGAAGCCATGGCAGGCCCCGAGTCTGCTAAATGGAAAGAGGCTATGGATAGCGAGATACAATCCATGTATGACAATCAAGTTTGGAACTTGGTTGAAAATGTACCAGGTCGTAAGACAGTAGGGTGCAAATGGGTCTTCAAGAAGAAGACCGACATGGATGGTAAAGTACACACTTATAAGGCTAGACTGGTTGCGAAGGGCTTCTCTCAAATTCCTGTAGTGGACTATGATGAGACCTTTTCTCCAGTAGCCAAGATTAAGTCTATTCGGGTTCTGTTAGCCATAGCTGCGTTTCATGATTATGAAATATGGCAGATGGATGTCAAAACCGCTTTCCTTAATGGGAAGCTGGCTGAAGATGTTTACATGAGTCAGCCAGAGGGTTTTGTCAGCAACGAGTACCCTAATAGAGTGTGTAAGCTTGAGAAATCCATTTATGGATTGAAGCAAGCACCTCGCAGATGGAATCTTTGCTTTGATGAAAAGGTCAAGGAATTTGGCTTTTCTAGGAGTGAAGATGAATCTTGTGTGTATGTCAAGGCTAGTGGGAGTATAGTTAGCTTCTTGGTATTGTATGTGGATGACATACTACTCATAGGAAACGACATTCCAACCCTGCAGGAAGTAAAGTCCTGGCTTGGGAAGTGTTTCGCTATGAAGGACCTTGGTGAAGCTGCCTATATTCTAGGGATAAGAATCTTGAGAGATCGGAGTAAAAGGCTAATTGGACTTAGTCAGAGTACCTACTTGGATAAAGTGCTGAAGCGATTCAGCATGCAGGATTCCAAGAAAGGAGAGTTACCCATCCAGAGTAACACCAGATTGAGTAAGACACAAAGCCCTAACACTGAGGCTGAGATAGCAGAAATGAGTCGAACACCTTACGCTTCGGCTGTAGGATCGATCATGTATGCTATGACGTGTACTCGACCCGATGTAGCTTTTGCCTTGAGCATGGTTAGCAGGTATCATGCGAACCCTGGCAAGGCACACTGGACTGCGGTAAAGAATATCCTCAAGTACCTACGGAGGACTAAGGACTGGGTCCTTACCCTCGGTGGGAGTGATGACTTGAGAGTTGTTGGGTATAGTGATGCTAGTTTCCAGACTGATAGGGATAATTTCCGCTCTCAGTCGGGCTGGGTCTTTACCCTAAATGGAGGAGCAATTTCTTGGAAAAGTTCCAAGCAAGAGACAGTGGCAGATTCTACTTGTGAATCAGAGTATATTGCAGCTAGTGAAGCAGCAAAGGAGGCGATATGGCTGAAGAACTTCATTGGAGACCTTGGAGTTGTACCAGCTATTAAAGAGCCAATGGAAATTTTCTGTGATAGTGAAAGTGCTGTTGCCTTAGCCAAGGAACCAAGGGATCATGGGAGATCCAGACACATCGACAGAAAATACCATTTCATTAGACATCGGATCGAAGAAGGACTCCTCGTGGCAAAGAGGGTATCATCGGATGAGAACCCAGCAGATCCCCTCACGAAGGGACTGAGTAGGGTTAAGCATCTCCAGCATGCTCAGAGCATAGGGCTGAAGGATGATATAAGTTTTAGTAGTTAGATAACCCAGAAATTTGTAAAGTGTAATTGACATTTGATGATGAATAAAAGGTGTTTTATTTATGAGTAAAGTGTTGCTATCTCTTGTCAATCGTTTACTATATTTCTTTTGCATGTTTTGACTTCCAGAATAATTTTGTTTGGTATAACATATTATTCAAACCTCCACAGTCGGTCATATGTCGGAAGTAGGTATGAATCAAGACTGTCATGATGGGTTGTAGAGGTCTAAGGTGTTGGACAAGGCTACAACAATCATGAGTGCTCATAAGTTCTGAGCATTGGACTCAACCCACGCTCACTGGAATCACTTCATGGAATTTTATCTCGAGTGATCGTGAGACGGTAATATCATATAAGTCTTCAAACCTAGAGATATGATTTGTTACTTACAAGTTGGTTATGCATTGACTGTACGAAACCGCATTGGTAACTCGATGTTATAAAACGTACTTTTGTGTGTAATTCAATAAGTGGTAGAACAAACATATGAGTCGAAGTTTATCTGTTCCTTCTTGGATTAGAAGCTGGTATCTGGGCCCCTCGATGATTTTGTTTTGACCCATGTACCGGGCCCGGTCAGAACTAAGTTGATGTGTTCAATTAAGTTCTATGTCAAACAAATCGGAAATCGGGAAACAAATGCTGGACAATAAGTAAGACAATGTTCCATGTATTTGTCCGGCTGATATCTAGAACGGAGGATTATATGATCACTTATCTTAAATGGCGTACTATCATCTTCTCAGTTCCGAGAGACCTTGAAAGAGCTACGATTGCCGGTCGGTTCCTGAAGTACTAGAGATATAGTTATTAGACTTATCCAAGTGGGAGACTGTTGGATAAGGTGTCTAAGTCCATAACTATTTCGGGCTTGTACTTGACCCGACCCGGCATGGTCCATTTGGGTTGCATGGCACCATGCAATTGGTTAGACTAAATGAGAGAAATAACACTTGGAGATTATTAATATATTATAAGTTCTAATATATTAATAATATTATTTGATTAGTTTGATCAAGAATTAATTTGGAATTAATTAAGTGATCAAAGGTTAACTAATTAAATATATGGGTTCATCCATATCTTGTATAGTGGGCTAAGAGGCTCCATGGATTATCAAGTTGGGTTCTACCCATAGGATGCTCCATGGATGCTCCATGGGAGTTACAAACCCATGGGTCATGAAAATGAAGAGTCATGACACATTAGGGTTTACATGGTGTAACCCTAGATGTGTCAACACTATAAAAGGATCCCATTCTCCACCAAAATCGGCACTACTAAGAAACAAGAGGGCTTGGCCGATTTTTGAGAAGTGTGTGTTATCTCAAGAGTCTTTCCAAGAGCATTTGGTGTTGTATGAAGCATTTGAGGCATCACACTTGGGGTGCTAGGCTTACAAGGTTTCAAGGAATACAAGCAACAACAAGGTAAGTTATTCTATCTATACTTTAAGTTAAAATTGTTCCCCATGTATGCTAGATAGGAATATAACCTTGGAATTCAACTTTGCATGATAATTAGACAAACATAGATCCAAGGTTATTAGGGTTGCATGTACACTTAGGAAGTGTTAGAATGCTCAAAACCCATCACTTAATACCTCAAAATTCTTGAAAATAGGTAGAGGTTCTGGATCTCCAATATCCCACAAAGCTATAGACTTCACTTCCTTCTAGGGTTCTTCAAAGTTGGACCAAAAACACACCAACTTACTTCAAAAGCTCAAGATGCAAGATGGGAGGCTAAAAGGGACGTTTAGGGTTTTCTGGAGAGTGAGGGACATTAAACGAGGCCAATTATAAAAGTTAAGGATGAATTTATAGGGTGCAACAACCCACATTAGGATTTTTCTGAATCCACACGTACGACCAACATATGCTCCGGAAGTCCCGATCCACTCTCTAGCTAGTATACTAAGTGTACCATATGGGAACGCCCCACGTACTAGTTGCAAGGGCCAAAATGCACAATTTAAAAGTTTAAGGGGAAAAAGGGAAACTTACAAAAAATCGAGGTGTTATAAATCTCCCCCACACAACTCAAACTTCATCCTCGAAGTTCACTGCAACGAATAGTTTCGGGTAATGCTCCCACATCTCAGCCTTTGGCTCGCAGGTCCACTCAAATCCCTTACAATGCTGCCAACGTACCTTTAACATAGGTACTTCCTTGTTTTGCAAAAACTTCACTTTCTTCTCCAGAATGGCTATGAGCCTCTCGACATAGGTCACACACTCATCAACCTGAATGTCATCTAAGTGTCCAATGACATGACCACATCCTCGTCCGACATGCACTTATGCATCTACGAAACATGGAAAGCACTATGGATTTGACTGAGTTCCTTCGGAAGGTCTAATCTATAGGCAACCTTGCCAATAATCTAGAATGGTCCAATATATTGGGGGCCCAACTTCCCCTTCTTCCAGAAGCGAATCACGCCTTTCCAAGGCAAGATTTTCCGCAACACCATGTCACCGACTTGGAACTCCAATTCAGATCGGCTCCGGTCGGCATAGCTTTTCTGCCGACTCTGAGCAGTCGGTACTCTCTGTCTGATCTGTTGAATCATCTCTGTGGTCTGAAGAAGCTTCTCTGTCTGACCCATGACCCTGTTACCAACCTCGCCTCAACAAACTTGGGTGCAACATCTCCGCCTATACGAAAGCTCAAAAGGTGGAGCGTCAATGCTGAAGTGGAAACTATTGTTGTAGGAGAACTCTGCAAGAGATAGGTAGGAGTCATAGCTCCCACCAAAATCAATGACATGTGCACACAACATATCTTTGAGAGTCTAAATGGTCCGCTCACTCTAGCCATCAGTTTGCGGATGATAAGTTGTGTTGAAATACGGCGTCATGCCCAGTTCGTCATGGAACTTATGCCAAAAACGGGAGTTCAACCAAACATCACAGTCTGAAACAATGAATACCGGAACCCCATGGTGAGCAACGATCTCGTGAATATACACATCGGCCAATTTCTCGGCTGACAAGCTCTCCCAAATTGCCAGGAAGTGGGCACTCTTGGTCAATTGATCCACGATGAACCAAATAGAATCAAAACCCTTTGTTGTCTTCGATAACTTGGTGATGAAATCCATCGAAATATGCTCCCATTTCCACATGGGAACCTTTAAAGGTTGCAGCTTGCCATGCGGCCTCTGATGCTCGGCCGTGACCATCCTGCAGGTCAAGCACCTCTTAACGTACCAAACGATCTCTCTCTTCATCCACGACCACCAATAGCTCAAACATAGATCCTGTTACATCTTGGTGGCCCCCAGATGGATAGAAAAATGAGGTTTATGAGCCTCTTCCAACACAATTTGTCTGATCCCACCAGACGTAGGAACCTATACCCGACCGTACCGGGTCAACAAACCACAACTATCCAGAACAAACCTACTGATCTCGCCCCTGATCCTCTCAATCTTCCAATTTTCTTCCTGTGCACCCTCGGCTTGGGCCTCTCTAATCAACCTCACGAGTGGAGAATCCACAGTTATCCTCACACATGGCACCCTAACCGTGGGTCCATATGACTTGCAGCTCAAGGCATCCGCCACCACATTCGCTTTACCCAGATGGTAAAGGATCTCGCAGTCATAATCCTTGACCACATCCATCCACATGCGCTGCCTCATGTTCAGGTTCGGCTAATCCATAATATTCCTGAAACTCTTATGATATGTGTAGATAGTGCAACGGACCCCAAAAAGGTAATGTCTCCAAATCTTGAGGGTGAAAACCACCGCCCCAACTCAAGATCATGCGTGGAATATTTTGTCTCATGCGACTTCAGCTGCCACGAAGCATAAGCTATCACCCACCCCCTCTGCATGAGAATTACCCTTAATCCAGTAATGGATACATCACAAAAAACCACAAAATCCTCGACTCCCTCAGGAAGGGTGAAAACTGGGGCCTCACAAAGTCTCTGTCGAAGGGTCTCAAATGCAGTCAACTGCTCAGGGCCCCACCGTAAATTCACCTCTTCTTCGTCAGACGAGTGAGGGGGACCGTAATCTTGGAGAAATCCTAAATAAATATCTGGTAGTACGGTACCAAACCCAAGAAACTCCTGATATCTGAGTGAGATTTCAGAACCTCCCACTGCATCACTGCCTTGATTTTTGTCGGGTCGACCAAAATCCCATCCTGGTTAATGAGGTGTCCAAGGAACTGAACCTCTTGCAACCAAGACTCGCATTTTGAGAACTTTGTATAAAACCGTTATCGCCTCAAAATCCCCAGAAGCTCGCGACGATGCTGCTCATGTTGCTCTCGGGTCTTGGAATATACCAAGATATCATCTATAAATACGATAATCGAATGATCAAGCATTGACATACATACCCAATTCATCCAATCGCAGGTGCATTGGTGACCCCGAATGGAATCACCATGAACTCGTAATGCCCAAGACGAGTTCGGAACACGGTCTTCTCCACGTCCTCCTCCCTCACCCTGACCTGATGTTACCCAGACTTCGGATCAATCTTGGAGAACCAAGATGCTCCCTGAAAACTGATCAAGGAGATCATCAATCCAAGGAAGGGGATAACGGTTCTTTACCGTTAACTTGTTTAACTCCCGATAATCCTGCAGCTGAGATGACAACTCCTGCATCTCAAGAGGCGGCAAGCAGTACGATGCCCTAGCAATCGAGGCCGCACCTGGCACGAGGTCAATCCTGAACTCAACCTGCCTCTCTGGAGGCACACCAGGTAACTCTTCTGGGAATACATCAGCGAACTCCCTGACAATCGGAACATCAGCAACTGACACTTGATCCCCAACCAGCGTGTCCAACACATAAGCCAAATAACATGCACACACGTGTTGAATATACTGTCGAGCCCTAGCTACCGAACAAAACCCCAAACCGAACATGGTGCCCTCTCGATAAATAACCAGTTCTCCCCCACTTGGTGTTCGACCTACCACGTGCTAAACCTCACAGTCGATCATGGCAACGAAACGGCTTAGTCAATCCATACCCACTATCACACATACATCCCCCATGGGAATAGGAATCAAATCGATCGGGAAGGATACTCCAAATTTCTCTAGAACATAATCCTAATAAACCGAAGAAGTAGAAACCTCGTGTTCGTTGGTGATAGAAATGTGCAACGGACACTCCAACTACCCTACGGGCAATGAAAACTACCTACTAAAAGACTGAGAAACAAAGGACCGACTCGCACCCGAGTCAAATAACACTAAAGCAGGCAAGCAGTTCACTATAAATGTACCTACCAAAGGTACAAACATATGAACATAAAACAAACATAATCAATAAGGTAAGGGATAGAAACATACTAGTCATAACATCCGGTGCTGCCCTGGCTTCCTCGACAATAAGTTGGAAAGCGCGACGGCGAGCACTTGGGGTCTCCGCCATGCCCTGAATCCCGTCGGTGATCCCCAAAGTATCCAACGCTAGAGCCTACACCAGTTTGGCACCTAGCAAGGGATACTGGGCCTTCCTATGGCCCACCTGATCACAATGGTAACAAATTCTAACATTAGAAGCTGGAGTCTACTGCCGACAATCCCTTAAAATATGGCCCTGCTTGCCACATTTGTGGCAACCTGAAGAAGACCGAAAAACTCCATTATGCACCTTGCCAAACTTCCAACAAGTGCGACTGCTCTGACTCCCCGATCTGGAGTTAATGGCCCTAAACCACTTCGGCACAGGCTGCGACTGCGCCGTGACCGGTGTCAACTCTTGAGTCTACAACTCAATCACAATCTCACGCTGCATGGCGGCCTCCTACATCTCCAACAATGAACCATAGCATTGCGTAGAAACAAATTGCTTGATCTTTTTCTTGAGCATGCTCAAGTAATGGGTCATCTGAGCCTGCTCAGATGCAACAAACTCAGGGCAAAACATAGCTCTCTCAATGTAAGGACCCAAAATTCAAGCTCGAAAATTTCATTTTTGAACTACTATATGTAATAAACATTTTACCAAAAACATTGTCGATAAAAAATCACATTACAAAATCATAATGTTCTGTCCCAAACCATAACATCAAAAGTAATAAAAATCTAAGTACAGTCCCATAAACTCAATGCGGAAACCGTGTGTGTGTGATGCGCTGCTACCCCGCCGACTCCTTCCCCTTTCGACGAAGAGGTACCTGAATCCAAAACCGAAACTCTAAGCACAAAGCTTAGTGAGTTCCCCCATCATACCACATACCATACAATATCGTCGGTATCTTTCAACTAGTAACCTTCATCGGTATCTTTCAACCGGTAACCATCATCGTTATCTTTCAACCAATAGTCATCATCGGTATCTTTCAATCGGTAACTGGGGACTATTTCACCCCTACCACTAGCATGCAACAACAGATATAAGCATACAGTCAGACATATCTGGGTACTGACCTACCCCTAGGTCCTAAGGACCACTGTCAGGGAAACTAATCCCTACTACACACATAACATGTCATAGAGTTAAATCTCATAATCGAAACAATAACCAAAACAAGATAATTATCATAAAGACAATAATCTTCTAGGTACCCCCTTTTTGTTGGTCCGACATTGTGGCTGTAGACCCACCCCTACTGGAAGGTAACTCACCTCATTGTCGTGCAGTGTTTGAATTATCCTCAGCGCACAAGTCGACTCCCTATGAATCCTCGATCCCTGCACGACAACCTTCAAGTCAACACACATCACATACAACCCTAAACAGGGTCAGTCCAAGTCCAGTCAAAGTCAACTTCAAGTTGACCCGACTCGCCGAATTGAGTTGTCAACTCGTCGATTCCCACACACTTTACTCGTCCTTAACCACATCTCGACTCATTGAGTTCGGCATCGACTTGACAAGTTCCTCTCTCATATTAACATCGTCTGAAACTCATGCGACTCGCCAAGTTGTATGAACACTCGTAGAGTTCACCTTCATCTGATGAACAAGTCCTGACCTTGACTCGTCGAGTTGTATGAACAACTCGTCGAGTTCATCTTTAAACACAAAAATATTGCCTTGGACTCGCCAAGTCTGTTCTAGCACTCGTCGAGTCCCATGAACTCCAGTTCCATCACTAAGTCCAATGCATTGGGTCACTCTTTCTGTCCTGCTACAACCCTTCGTAACACCCAACTGGGTTCTTTTGACCCTCAACAGATATGGGACTCAAAGCCTTGGACTCGTCGAGTCCCAAGAATAGACTCGCCGAGTTGGTCACGTCCACATCCTAAATCCTCGACTTCTGATGAATAGCTCATGACCAAAGGGTAGATCTAAGCTCCTACAATCGTTCTAGCACGTAAAGTTACAAACTTTACGTGCATGCATGTGACTTTGAGTCCAAAAGGCCCTAAAACAAGCTCTTGGGTTGCATTGAGTCTTCTTTGGGTGGAAACGCACGCACTTTCTCCCTTGAGACCCCTCAAAGATCCTAGATCCGAAGCCTTGTCCCCAACCATGCTTCCATTAATGTTTGGCTACCTAAAATGGCTTATAAAAGCCCTAAATCTACACAAAATGGGGTCTAGCAATTTGAACAAGCAAGTTAGAAACTTTATACCTTCCGAAGACTGAAAATGAAGAACAAACTCGAACCCCTCTGGTCTCCTCTTGTTTCCTCAAACTCTTCTCCTCCCTTCTTAAGATCACCAACACGAAAATCCACCAAAATGACTTAGATTGATTAAAAAACGGCTAGGGTTTTCTATAGAGGGTTTCTGGGTGCATAAGGGACGATGGAGGCTGCATAAGGTTGCTTAAATTGGGTGCTGTGACAACCCGATATTTCGAGACAATGTAATGTAAAACCAATCAAATTTAGGTCAAAATATAACTTTCCTAAAATCTTATTTGGGTTAATTAAAGTAGTAGGAACCGTATCAAGGTTTTCGTACATATAAAGAACCCTAAAATCCGAGTTATAATGAAGAAGTTATGACCAACCGAAGATTCTCGGAAAAACCGGCATCAGCGATTAATCGTAAAACGCGAAAATTCGATGCAATAGTTTTTAGCCTTAAGTATCTAAATGGAAGTTATAGGCAACCTCGATCTATGATCGTGCATAAAAAGAACGTCCAAATCTGACTTCGGATGTGAAAGTTATGAATTTTAGAAGAAATTCCTTAATCACGTCATTTTAATAAATAAATAATAAAAATAATTTCGGAATTTGCCAACGGAATCTAAACGAAAGTTGTAGATCATGGTCTCACCTTCGCGTGGATATAAAGAACGTCAAAAACGGAGTTCGTATGAGGGAGATATGAATTTTAGAAATTTAATTAAAATAAATATAAATTTAATTGTAAATTCCTGGTATTATCCGAAGGGGAGTCATCGGATAGGTCCGGAGTACGCCCTGCGTACCTTCGTACGCCCCGCGTACTGAGATCAAGGGCTTCGGATCGTCCACGTCGCCAATATCCGAAGAATCTAACCCGTCCGACCCGTCCGAAGCTCCGACCCGTCCGACCCGCTGTCCCGTCCGACCCGCCGTCCCATCCGACCCGCGTACCCAGCAACCCGTCCCATCCGAACCGAGGCAGTCGAGGCTTCGGTCATGCATGACGTACGCGTACGCGCTGCGTACGAGCGTACGCCCCGCGTTCGGAGGCGGTTCAGCCTTCCTATAAATAGGATGCGAGGCTTTCCGAAAAAGTTGCTCAATTCTCTCATTTCTCTCTCGATCTTGCCTCGTTTTCCGTGCCCGTTATAACCCGAAGCTCTGGTCTTTTTGCTCAAGTCCCGAGGGTCGATTTTACTCCCGAGATTCCCGAGAATCCCGAGGAAAATCCGTTTCCCGAGACGAAACTCTGCCCGGTTTTCCATCTCGCTATCTTCAAACTTTCATGTGAGTTCATACCCCTTAAATAATGTTTTAAACTACTTTTAAATGCTTTATGGGGGGGGGGATACAAGTAGAATCATGCTACTTATTATGTCAATCGCATGTGATTAGTAAGTAGGAGTATATTACTTATTACATCAATCACATGTGATTAATATACAACATTCAAAAGATTTGGCTACTCATTAGCCGTTTTACCAAAC
This sequence comes from Lactuca sativa, assembly GCF_002870075.4. NCBI lineage: Eukaryota > Viridiplantae > Streptophyta > Magnoliopsida > Asterales > Asteraceae > Lactuca > Lactuca sativa. The sequence goes on from NC_056627.2 coordinate 53,674,093, forward strand.
AGTTTCCTTCAAATGATTTTTATAAACATTTTATATGTTTTAAACTCCTTATTACACTGTACCTCTTACTCTGTTTATCATATTTCAAACTTATTTACAACTATGTTTCAAACAAATGTTCCTTATACTTATATTGTTTTATCAAACTTATGCCTTCAAATTGTTTTATAGATTGACATCAAGTCGATCTTTCCTTAAACTAATATTTATGTTTCAAATGTTTTACCAAACTTATTTATGCTTTTATATTATAAATTGCATGCCTCTATATGTATAGTTATATAAGAAATGTTTAAAAGACTTAGGAAGGCTATCCACCCTATTTCCTTTTCGCGCCTTGAGATGTGGTCTGGTGGGATATTGGATACTCGTCCGAAGGTCGTTTAAATATTAGTTATATATCATGTGTACATATACAGTCATAAAAGGTTCTTCTAGTTCATCCTATGCCCTTGGGTAGCAAGGGTATACATCCACGTCCATACGTATCACTTAGATTACTAGTAAGCTACCATTTGGGTAGTTCAGGAAGATACTAGAACCATTACTAGAACGCGATATCATACAACGAGTCAGTTCATTCATGAGTCAATACTTTCTAGAACATTGATGTGCAATACATATACATCTATATTAGGACGAGAACATATACAATTATACTAGAACACTTACATGACAATACATGCTAGCTAAAGAGATCACACATTACAGCTAGCACACGTAGAACACTTCCGTACACCATAAGTACAATTACGTGATCACACTTACATGAGTACGTTTTCATATACATAGGATAGACGTCACACAGGGCTATAGCTCAGAACCAGTTTAGGATCTAACTATACTGATAAATCACACTACGAATGTGATGGTTATATCGAGTATACATGATCGCAGGTAATGTGGTGCTCACGGCTTGCATTCATGCAGGGGTCGTGTGTGGGTCCTAAAATCCCTCTGATAGGGGAGCGAAACAGTCTGGGATCTAGACATCACATTATACCTTATCCATCAAATAAGGCAAGTTGAGTATCGGTGTATTGATATATATACCAATATATATATATCCAAATACTGTGGTACTTGGTAGGTTTACCCTAGATTTAAGGTAATAGGTACGGTCGTAGTTCGACACTACACCATAGTACCATTCCTTTCCCATTACATTCACTTCGCGAATTTTCATAGGAAGCGCGGTAATGTAGATGCTATCTGTTGATAAATAGTAGCCCTTTTAGAGCTACGATTTAGTACTACGTTAATTTTTCCAGTACCTATTTCAGTGATAACCTCACTTAAACATAAATATACAAAAGATATTTTGAGTAATGATAGTTATACTTTGGAAAAATACATACTCTTACAAGAGACACATACACACAGAACAGTTAAGTCTTGGTAGAAGACTCCTTTTGTTACTAATAGGAATCATAGGGATTTCTAGGGATTTTCAAACATATACAGTTGAGCTACAAATATTTTCATACTTATACTCGTTTTCTTTCAAAGCAATGTCAAGTCTTAGAAATTATAAGTTTTCACACATTAAGACACATTAATACTTATGATCTCACCAGCTTTAAAGCTGATACTCGCTTTCAAAATTACTTGTATCCTCAGGTCATCATAGACAGGTTCCGATGCAAGGAAAAACGGAAGATGGAGCTTATTCAAGACTTATCTTTCATTTTGATTTATGCCCTAGTGTTTATCAAAATTTGTCAGAATACAATTGTATAATAATTATTTTATTAATGTAATGGATGATGTTGTTGCTTGTTTACTACTTTACATTGTTGTTGATATTATACATGACGTCCTCCGCCCCAGAACGTTTCCGCCGTTCTCGGTTTTGGGGTGTGACAGATTGGTATCAGAGCATTGTTTATAGTGAATTGAGTATATCAACCCATAAAAGATATACTAACTATAAATACAATGGGATTAAAAATACTCTGATTTAGAGTTTATACTTTAAATAATAAAATATTTAAGTAAGTATACGTGCCTGCATTCATACTAAAATCAATGCCACTAGGACAGTACAAAAGAATTACGATTGTTGGGCAACACAAGTGTGCTTAGAGACATATGGTCAAAACTGGGAAGATATAGCCTGATCGCCTATATTATCCGAGGGTTGACTAGCATGTGCCTAAGCTTAAGTGTGTGGTTGCAACAATGCTAAAATCTTACCAACCCTACCACAAAGAGAACAATAGAACATAACATAAAAATTTAAAATACTATAGGAGTATTTGGTGTTACTATAAGTACTTTATACTTGAGAATTAAAACGGAATCCTCATTACTAAGTTGATAGTTGCTAAGTGGATACACTAAGGCTACATGTAATTAGGATGTTATAGACTTAGAATCAGTGGTAATTTTGCCTTACCCCTATTCTGTGTGAATTTGGAAATAAGGTCACTTATTCGAAGGTCTATCCTGTTTAGATTACACATAGCTGGTATGCACTTCACAATTAGCGATGTAACTAATGAAGGTTTTCTACATAATTATCTAGATAGTTCGTCTAATAATTATCCTCTTACCCTAAATTCTCGCATAAAAATCATAGCTGGACTCCATTCCCTTGACAACCAGTACCTTCCGAATGAAGTCATAGCTGGTTGGTTTGGAGAAGAACCAGAGAATGATCATCCTATCCCCTTGGATGATCACCGTAATGAAGACTTTTCATATGATGCTAACTCCGAACCAGAAGTTGAGAACCTACCCCGAGTAGCTCCCGTTTCAAATTCCTAACCCTTTTCCGGCTTTTCATGGCCTGACCCTGAGTGAGTGGAATGATTGGAAACATGGAGCCAAGAACAAGATCAGTTTATGCCATTTATTGGCAACCGAAACTTTTACAACTTGAGCAATGAGGGCTTAGCAGATATAGTCTTGTCAATCTTGGTCCGCAGAGAGGCCATAAATGAGATTCAAGGCAGGACAGCCCTACATCAGATTTCAGAAAAAGTCGCCTATGCGAGAATGCATACCCTCCACACCCTTCTTCTAGAGGATGCTCACGAGAGATCAGAGAGAAACCATGGAATCCTGCTGCAAGCACTAGCTGAATCACGAACCGAAGTCATAGGACTCCGAGTATGCCACATGGTGTGCGAAAGACATCTACTTGACAATGGAACGCCAATTGATTAAACTAAGAGTTCACCAGAGGGATGGCCGTCGCCCGTAGTAGACGCTTTACTTTATTTCCCTTATAACAAGAGACCGTGTTTTTCTGTCTATGCCCGATGTGGTATTTTCTATGAAATTATCTTGATTCCGTAAGTACTTTAGTTAGGTCTTTATGCTGTCAGGAACTATCTTCTGGGGATATGATGTGATACCTTTAAAAGGCCGTTTTTCAAAACCCTTACATCGTGAATATCAAAGATATTGACAGCCGGCTAACTTCTGTGTCATTCTTCATTCAAGTACTTTTATCTTACCTTCATTCGAGTCTATCTGAAAACATGCTTTAGTCAAGTCATTGGACTATGGTGATTTATTCAGGAGACACTTCCAAGTCTCCTTCAGTGGTTGGATCTTGTTATTCACCAACCCACGATACCTCAGCTCGAACGACAAACGTCTTGTGACCATTCTACGATCATACTTCCATTCCGTACTAGGACTGCATCATAGGGATGTAGGTCAAACTTTAGAGATCATACTCTTACTCTTTTCATGAACAATCTAAGTACATCAGGGTCAACCATAATCGCTTACAAATCGTTACTCTTTCATGTTACAGAATCATGGCGTCGTCCGGAAACAACCAGCCAAGCAACGAGACCTCTACTTTTCCGATGGACGCCGCCACCTTTCAAATGGCAGTTACAGCTGCCGTAGTGGCTGCCGTAACCGCGGTCATGGCGCACCGTAGCGCTAACAGCACAGTCAATGCTGCTAATGGGAATAAAGTTTCCAATCGCAATATCCATCCAGGAAGTCATCCAACAGTAACATCCACAGGCTCGCAAAGCCAGAAAGCAGAGAACAAGAAAAGAAAATGTCAAGCCAAAGTGGAACGCAAACGGTTTCAGAAAATTGCCAGACAGCAGCCACAAACCTCTGCCATCCCAGTACCGAGCAGACCATATAAGGGAACACTCCCGAAGTGCGACCGGTGCAATTTCCACCACGAGGGAATGTGCCGCGTCTTGCAGTGCGTGAACTGCAACAAGAAAGGACACATCGCCCGTTTCTGTAAAGCTACCTTCACCACTAGGGCCAGCCTAAATTGCTATAACTGTGGTGAGTTTGGGCACTATAAAAGAGATTGCCCAAAGAAGGAAAACAAGGAAAGCACCCGTGTTCCCATAACTCCTACCCTACACTTCACTTCCTCCACTGATGTGAGTACTAGCCAGTCATGCCACCAATACGGTGAGTTAGGGCACTTCAAGAAGGATTGCCCGATAACGCAGAACCCTGGCGCAGACGGGAAGATTCCCAGGATCACAGCTGCAGGAGAGCCTGCTCAGGAACCACGTTAATGTATTTAAGGCGTTTCGTTGTAACAGACTTATAAACTATCTAGAACTGGTGCAACTAGAGTCTTACCTTTTGCGAAATCCTGTCTGTATAGGAATGCTCGTGCTGCGTATACTTGTCTTTTGTAGTATATCTTATTCGCGGCGATAGTCTAGTGGTAAATCTAAAGTACTGTAACTCTGTTCATGGTTGCACGGTTGTGTTTTGTCTGTAATCGTCTATGTTTAATTCTAATGTCTTTAAAGTTTCTGTATGATTCCGACATTATCATACAATCAGATTCAATTTGATCGATGCGAAAACAGCTTCATGCGTACATCTCTTTCTTCTAGATCACTTTTCTAGCGAAACCGTCACATCAGAACGCCGACGTACTCATTCCAGGAGTACCCCTTAGTTATTTTCTTGCCAAAGAAATCCCCGAAGTACCACTCGTGCAGTACGTCAAGTTCAATCCAAGGATTTATACGATTGATCTATCACTGAGGAAGGTATACATAAGAGTGTTATATAATCAAGGTTCTACAGGTTTAGAATTGATGATTCCACCTTAACTCTTTTCCTCCTTGGGATGTGAGGGTAAGGAAGAATCAGTTATTCGACTACCTTTTCAATCTTCATTATATACGACTCGTATACACGAAATTGTGATCGTGAAGCGCAGTATGAATTCTAAAATGGACTTCAGGACGGAGAAACTGCCTAAGTATACGAGTAATCACATCGTCATGTGAATAGACTTAGAACCCAGTATGACTCCCAAAAACATATCGCCCTATAGTTTAAACACCCATGGAGATACCAGAACAGTGCAAACAACTTGGCGAACCACACAGAAATAGAACTAGAAGACTAGGTTTCTCACCCTAGGGAACCCCGGTCATATTCTTCCAGAGATCGACGAATCGCATCGTATGTGCCTCAGATATCGAGGACTTCGTCAAAACTTTCATAGAAAGCGTTATCTCTGCCTCGCATATACAAAATGGTTGAGCAAACGTAAGGAAAGAATTTACTTCCAGGAATGGATCTGGAATCCGAATATCACCAGTTCGAGTGTTAGAGGAGGATGTCCGGAAGACTATCTCCTAAACCCGATACGGACACTTCGAGTTCGTAGTGATACCTTTCGGATAGGACCAATACGCCCATGGTTTTCATGAGTTAAATGAAGGGTTACGTCTTTCTTATTTGGATCAATTCGTCATTTTCCCCATGAGATGACTTACTTATCTACCCTCGTAGTAAGAAGAAAGCCCATGGTAACAATCCTACAGTGGAACTTTTAGCAAAGTTCTCTAGGCACGAGTTTTGAAATTGAAGAGTCAAATTTCTAGGACACACTGATAGTAGTGTGAGAAATTTTGAGTACTCTCTCAATTAGTCAAAACCGTTGAGCATTTATCAACACCAGAGACTCCGACAGTTCTTCGCCAGATTCTAGGTCTTACCGACCCACCGCATTAGTTCATTCGGAACTCCTCGCAAGCTACAGAAACTCGTACGACTTTAACCCAGCAAGGGGTGGCCTTTGACTGGGAAGTTACGTAAGAAAAGGAACCTTTGAGATTCCAAGTGAGTGACCAAGTTCTTTAGGATAACTCACTCTGGGAATGGCTTAATACGCTTCGTAAAGCGTGGAAATCTAAATCCAAGTTAGACAGGACCTCCGAGATTCTTATCAGAATCGGTCCTGTGCCTCACACAAACAAGACCTACTCCGCGAACTCAGTAACGTACTTTCTACTCTTCGCATCTCGATCGTGAAACCATACCTTTCCGTTAGGACTCTTGCAAGTCCACTCGTCGAGATCCTCGCCTTCGTATTAGAACCGTAGTGACCCTCGACCGAGGGGTCAAGCGGACGAAGAAACGCCATCGCCAGTTAGTGAAGGTTCGTTGGAATGCCAACCGAGAACCCGTTATCACTTAGGTGCGTTAGAACCAATCGATTAGGAAGTTTCCTCCTCACGACTCGATTATTCGTGCATACTTCCTTGCTTAAATTCTAATTTCGGGACGAAATTCCCTTTAACGGGGGGATGATGTGACAACCCGATATTTCGAGACAATGTAATGTAAAACCAATCAAATTTAGGTCAAAATATAACTTTCCTAAAATCTTATTTGGGTTAATTAAAGTAGTAGGAACCGTATCAAGGTTTTCGTACATATAAAGAACCCTAAAATCCGAGTTATAATGAAGAAGTTATGACCAACCGAAGATTCTCGGAAAAACCGGCATCAGCGATTAATCGTAAAACGCGAAAATTCGATGCAATAGTTTTTAGCCTTAAGTATCTAAATGGAAGTTATAGGCAACCTCGATCTATGATCGTGCATAAAAAGAACGTCCAAATCTGACTTCGGATGTGAAAGTTATGAATTTTAGAAGAAATTCCTTAATCACGTCATTTTAATAAATAAATAATAAAAATAATTTCGGAATTTGCCAACGGAATCTAAACGAAAGTTGTAGATCATGGTCTCACCTTCGCGTGGATATAAAGAACGTCAAAAACGGAGTTCGTATGAGGGAGATATGAATTTTAGAAATTTAATTAAAATAAATATAAATTTAATTGTAAATTCCTGGTATTATCCGAAGGGGAGTCATCGGATAGGTCCGGAGTACGCCCTGCGTACCTTCGTACGCCCCGCGTACTGAGATCAAGGGCTTCGGATCGTCCACGTCGCCAATATCCGAAGAATCTAACCCGTCCGACCCGTCCGAAGCTCCGACCCGTCCGACCCGCTGTCCCGTCCGACCCGCCGTCCCATCCGACCCGCGTACCCAGCAACCCGTCCCATCCGAACCGAGGCAGTCGAGGCTTCGGTCATGCATGACGTACGCGTACGCGCTGCGTACGAGCGTACGCCCCGCGTTCGGAGGCGGTTCAGCCTTCCTATAAATAGGATGCGAGGCTTTCCGAAAAAGTTGCTCAATTCTCTCATTTCTCTCTCGATCTTGCCTCGTTTTCCGTGCCCGTTATAACCCGAAGCTCTGGTCTTTTTGCTCAAGTCCCGAGGGTCGATTTTACTCCCGAGATTCCCGAGAATCCCGAGGAAAATCCGTTTCCCGAGACGAAACTCTGCCCGGTTTTCCATCTCGCTATCTTCAAACTTTCATGTGAGTTCATACCCCTTAAATAATGTTTTAAACTACTTTTAAATGCTTTATGGGGGGGGGATACAAGTAGAATCATGCTACTTATTATGTCAATCGCATGTGATTAGTAAGTAGGAGTATATTACTTATTACATCAATCACATGTGATTAATATACAACATTCAAAAGATTTGGCTACTCATTAGCCGTTTTACCAAACAGTTTCCTTCAAATGATTTTTATAAACATTTTATATGTTTTAAACTCCTTATTACACTGTACCTCTTACTCTGTTTATCATATTTCAAACTTATTTACAACTATGTTTCAAACAAATGTTCCTTATACTTATATTGTTTTATCAAACTTATGCCTTCAAATTGTTTTATAGATTGACATCAAGTCGATCTTTCCTTAAACTAATATTTATGTTTCAAATGTTTTACCAAACTTATTTATGCTTTTATATTATAAATTGCATGCCTCTATATGTATAGTTATATAAGAAATGTTTAAAAGACTTAGGAAGGCTATCCACCCTATTTCCTTTTCGCGCCTTGAGATGTGGTCTGGTGGGATATTGGATACTCGTCCGAAGGTCGTTTAAATATTAGTTATATATCATGTGTACATATACAGTCATAAAAGGTTCTTCTAGTTCATCCTATGCCCTTGGGTAGCAAGGGTATACATCCACGTCCATACGTATCACTTAGATTACTAGTAAGCTACCATTTGGGTAGTTCAGGAAGATACTAGAACCATTACTAGAACGCGATATCATACAACGAGTCAGTTCATTCATGAGTCAATACTTTCTAGAACATTGATGTGCAATACATATACATCTATATTAGGACGAGAACATATACAATTATACTAGAACACTTACATGACAATACATGCTAGCTAAAGAGATCACACATTACAGCTAGCACACGTAGAACACTTCCGTACACCATAAGTACAATTACGTGATCACACTTACATGAGTACGTTTTCATATACATAGGATAGACGTCACACAGGGCTATAGCTCAGAACCAGTTTAGGATCTAACTATACTGATAAATCACACTACGAATGTGATGGTTATATCGAGTATACATGATCGCAGGTAATGTGGTGCTCACGGCTTGCATTCATGCAGGGGTCGTGTGTGGGTCCTAAAATCCCTCTGATAGGGGAGCGAAACAGTCTGGGATCTAGACATCACATTATACCTTATCCATCAAATAAGGCAAGTTGAGTATCGGTGTATTGATATATATACCAATATATATATCCAAATACTGTGGTACTTGGTAGGTTTACCCTAGATTTAAGGTAATAGGTACGGTCGTAGTTCGACACTACACCATAGTACCATTCCTTTCCCATTACATTCACTTCGCGAATTTTCATAGGAAGCGCGGTAATGTAGATGCTATCTGTTGATAAATAGTAGCCCTTTTAGAGCTACGATTTAGTACTACGTTAATTTTTCCAGTACCTATTTCAGTGATAACCTCACTTAAACATAAATATACAAAAGATATTTTGAGTAATGATAGTTATACTTTGGAAAAATACATACTCTTACAAGAGACACATACACACAGAACAGTTAAGTCTTGGTAGAAGACTCCTTTTGTTACTAATAGGAATCATAGGGATTTCTAGGGATTTTCAAACATATACAGTTGAGCTACAAATATTTTCATACTTATACTCGTTTTCTTTCAAAGCAATGTCAAGTCTTAGAAATTATAAGTTTTCACACATTAAGACACATTAATACTTATGATCTCACCAGCTTTAAAGCTGATACTCGCTTTCAAAATTACTTGTATCCTCAGGTCATCATAGACAGGTTCCGATGCAAGGAAAAACGGAAGATGGAGCTTATTCAAGACTTATCTTTCATTTTGATTTATGCCCTAGTGTTTATCAAAATTTGTCAGAATACAATTGTATAATAATTATTTTATTAATGTAATGGATGATGTTGTTGCTTGTTTACTACTTTACATTGTTGTTGATATTATACATGACGTCCTCCGCCCCAGAACGTTTCCGCCGTTCTCGGTTTTGGGGTGTGACAGATTGGTATCAGAGCATTGTTTATAGTGAATTGAGTATATCAACCCATAAAAGATATACTAACTATAAATACAATGGGATTAAAAATACTCTGATTTAGAGTTTATACTTTAAATAATAAAATATTTAAGTAAGTATACGTGCCTGCATTCATACTAAAATCAATGCCACTAGGACAGTACAAAAGAATTACGATTGTTGGGCAACACAAGTGTGCTTAGAGACATATGGTCAAAACTGGGAAGATATAGCCTGATCGCCTATATTATCCGAGGGTTGACTAGCATGTGCCTAAGCTTAAGTGTGTGGTTGCAACAATGCTAAAATCTTACCAACCCTACCACAAAGAGAACAATAGAACATAACATAAAAATTTAAAATACTATAGGAGTATTTGGTGTTACTATAAGTACTTTATACTTGAGAATTAAAACGGAATCCTCATTACTAAGTTGATAGTTGCTAAGTGGATACACTAAGGCTACATGTAATTAGGATGTTATAGACTTAGAATCAGTGGTAATTTTGCCTTACCCCTATTCTGTGTGAATTTGGAAATAAGGTCACTTATTCGAAGGTCTATCCTGTTTAGATTACACATAGCTGGTATGCACTTCACAATTAGCGATGTAACTAATGAAGGTTTTCTACATAATTATCTAGATAGTTCGTCTAATAATTATCCTCTTACCCTAAATTCTCGCATAAAAATCATAGCTGGACTCCATTCCCTTGACAACCAGTACCTTCCGAATGAAGTCATAGCTGGTTGGTTTGGAGAAGAACCAGAGAATGATCATCCTATCCCCTTGGATGATCACCGTAATGAAGACTTTTCATATGATGCTAACTCCGAACCAGAAGTTGAGAACCTACCCCGAGTAGCTCCCGTTTCAAATTCCTAACCCTTTTCCGGCTTTTCATGGCCTGACCCTGAGTGAGTGGAATGATTGGAAACATGGAGCCAAGAACAAGATCAGTTTATGCCATTTATTGGCAACCGAAACTTTTACAACTTGAGCAATGAGGGCTTAGCAGATATAGTCTTGTCAATCTTGGTCCGCAGAGAGGCCATAAATGAGATTCAAGGCAGGACAGCCCTACATCAGATTTCAGAAAAAGTCGCCTATGCGAGAATGCATACCCTCCACACCCTTCTTCTAGAGGATGCTCACGAGAGATCAGAGAGAAACCATGGAATCCTGCTGCAAGCACTAGCTGAATCACGAACCGAAGTCATAGGACTCCGAGTATGCCACATGGTGTGCGAAAGACATCTACTTGACAATGGAACGCCAATTGATTAAACTAAGAGTTCACCAGAGGGATGGCCGTCGCCCGTAGTAGACGCTTTACTTTATTTCCCTTATAACAAGAGACCGTGTTTTTCTGTCTATGCCCGATGTGGTATTTTCTATGAAATTATCTTGATTCCGTAAGTACTTTAGTTAGGTCTTTATGCTGTCAGGAACTATCTTCTGGGGATATGATGTGATACCTTTAAAAGGCCGTTTTTCAAAACCCTTACATCGTGAATATCAAAGATATTGACAGCCGGCTAACTTCTGTGTCATTCTTCATTCAAGTACTTTTATCTTACCTTCATTCGAGTCTATCTGAAAACATGCTTTAGTCAAGTCATTGGACTATGGTGATTTATTCAGGAGACACTTCCAAGTCTCCTTCAGTGGTTGGATCTTGTTATTCACCAACCCACGATACCTCAGCTCGAACGACAAACGTCTTGTGACCATTCTACGATCATACTTCCATTCCGTACTAGGACTGCATCATAGGGATGTAGGTCAAACTTTAGAGATCATACTCTTACTCTTTTCATGAACAATCTAAGTACATCAGGGTCAACCATAATCGCTTACAAATCGTTACTCTTTCATGTTACAGAATCATGGCGTCGTCCGGAAACAACCAGCCAAGCAACGAGACCTCTACTTTTCCGATGGACGCCGCCACCTTTCAAATGGCAGTTACAGCTGCCGTAGTGGCTGCCGTAACCGCGGTCATGGCGCACCGTAGCGCTAACAGCACAGTCAATGCTGCTAATGGGAATAAAGTTTCCAATCGCAATATCCATCCAGGAAGTCATCCAACAGTAACATCCACAGGCTCGCAAAGCCAGAAAGCAGAGAACAAGAAAAGAAAATGTCAAGCCAAAGTGGAACGCAAACGGTTTCAGAAAATTGCCAGACAGCAGCCACAAACCTCTGCCATCCCAGTACCGAGCAGACCATATAAGGGAACACTCCCGAAGTGCGACCGGTGCAATTTCCACCACGAGGGAATGTGCCGCGTCTTGCAGTGCGTGAACTGCAACAAGAAAGGACACATCGCCCGTTTCTGTAAAGCTACCTTCACCACTAGGGCCAGCCTAAATTGCTATAACTGTGGTGAGTTTGGGCACTATAAAAGAGATTGCCCAAAGAAGGAAAACAAGGAAAGCACCCGTGTTCCCATAACTCCTACCCTACACTTCACTTCCTCCACTGATGTGAGTACTAGCCAGTCATGCCACCAATACGGTGAGTTAGGGCACTTCAAGAAGGATTGCCCGATAACGCAGAACCCTGGCGCAGACGGGAAGATTCCCAGGATCACAGCTGCAGGAGAGCCTGCTCAGGAACCACGTTAATGTATTTAAGGCGTTTCGTTGTAACAGACTTATAAACTATCTAGAACTGGTGCAACTAGAGTCTTACCTTTTGCGAAATCCTGTCTGTATAGGAATGCTCGTGCTGCGTATACTTGTCTTTTGTAGTATATCTTATTCGCGGCGATAGTCTAGTGGTAAATCTAAAGTACTGTAACTCTGTTCATGGTTGCACGGTTGTGTTTTGTCTGTAATCGTCTATGTTTAATTCTAATGTCTTTAAAGTTTCTGTATGATTCCGACATTATCATACAATCAGATTCAATTTGATCGATGCGAAAACAGCTTCATGCGTACATCTCTTTCTTCTAGATCACTTTTCTAGCTAAACCGTCACATCAGAACGCCGACGTACTCATTCCAGGAGTACCCCTTAGTTATTTTCTTGCCAAAGAAATCCCCGAAGTACCACTCGTGCAGTACGTCAAGTTCAATCCAAGGATTTATACGATTGATCTATCACTGAGGAAGGTATACATAAGAGTGTTATATAATCAAGGTTCTACAGGTTTAGAATTGATGATTCCACCTTAACTCTTTTCCTCCTTGGGATGTGAGGGTAAGGAAGAATCAGTTATTCGACTACCTTTTCAATCTTCATTATATACGACTCGTATACACGAAATTGTGATCGTGAAGCCCAGTATGAATTCTAAAATGGACTTCAGGACGGAGAAACTGCCTAAGTATACGAGTAATCACATCGTCATGTGAATAGACTTAGAACCCAGTATGACTCCCAAAAACATATCGCCCTATAGTTTAAACACCCATGGAGATACCAGAACAGTGCAAACAACTTGGCGAACCACACAGAAATAGAACTAGAAGACTAGGTTTCTCACCCTAGGGAACCCCGGTCATATTCTTCCAGAGATCGACGAATCGCATCGTATGTGCCTCAGATATCGAGGACTTCGTCAAAACTTTCATAGAAAGCGTTATCTCTGCCTCGCATATACAAAATGGTTGAGCAAACGTAAGGAAAGAATTTACTTCCAGGAATGGATCTGGAATCCGAATATCACCAGTTCGAGTGTTAGAGGAGGATGTCCGGAAGACTATCTCCTAAACCCGATACGGACACTTCGAGTTCGTAGTGATACCTTTCGGATAGGACCAATACGCCCATGGTTTTCATGAGTTAAATGAAGGGTTACGTCTTTCTTATTTGGATCAATTCGTCATTTTCCCCATGAGATGACTTACTTATCTACCCTCGTAGTAAGAAGAAAGCCCATGGTAACAATCCTACAGTGGAACTTTTAGCAAAGTTCTCTAGGCACGAGTTTTGAAATTGAAGAGTCAAATTTCTAGGACACACTGATAGTAGTGTGAGAAATTTTGAGTACTCTCTCAATTAGTCAAAACCGTTGAGCATTTATCAACACCAGAGACTCCGACAGTTCTTCGCCAGATTCTAGGTCTTACCGACCCACCGCATTAGTTCATTCGGAACTCCTCGCAAGCTACAGAAACTCGTACGACTTTAACCCAGCAAGGGGTGGCCTTTGACTGGGAAGTTACGTAAGAAAAGGAACCTTTGAGATTCCAAGTGAGTGACCAAGTTCTTTAGGATAACTCACTCTGGGAATGGCTTAATACGCTTCGTAAAGCGTGGAAATCTAAATCCAAGTTAGACAGGACCTCCGAGATTCTTATCAGAATCGGTCCTGTGCCTCACACAAACAAGACCTACTCCGCGAACTCAGTAACGTACTTTCTACTCTTCGCATCTCGATCGTGAAACCATACCTTTCCGTTAGGACTCTTGCAAGTCCACTCGTCGAGATCCTCGCCTTCGTATTAGAACCGTAGTGACCCTCGACCGAGGGGTCAAGCGGACGAAGAAACGCCATCGCCAGTTAGTGAAGGTTCGTTGGAATGCCAACCGAGAACCCGTTATCACTTAGGTGCGTTAGAACCAATCGATTAGGAAGTTTCCTCCTCACGACTCGATTATTCGTGCATACTTCCTTGCTTAAATTCTAATTTCGGGACGAAATTCCCTTTAACGGGGGGATGATGTGACAACCCGATATTTCGAGACAATGTAATGTAAAACCAATCAAATTTAGGTCAAAATATAACTTTCCTAAAATCTTATTTGGGTTAATTAAAGTAGTAGGAACCGTATCAAGGTTTTCGTACATATAAAGAACCCTAAAATCCGAGTTATAATGAAGAAGTTATGACCAACCGAAGATTCTCGGAAAAACCGGCATCAGCGATTAATCGTAAAACGCGAAAATTCGATGCAATAGTTTTTAGCCTTAAGTATCTAAATGGAAGTTATAGGCAACCTCGATCTATGATCGTGCATAAAAAGAACGTCCAAATCTGACTTCGGATGTGAAAGTTATGAATTTTAGAAGAAATTCCTTAATCACGTCATTTTAATAAATAAATAATAAAAATAATTTCGGAATTTGCCAACGGAATCTAAACGAAAGTTGTAGATCATGGTCTCACCTTCGCGTGGATATAAAGAACGTCAAAAACGGAGTTCGTATGAGGGAGATATGAATTTTAGAAATTTAATTAAAATAAATATAAATTTAATTGTAAATTCCTGGTATTATCCGAAGGGGAGTCATCGGATAGGTCCGGAGTACGCCCTGCGTACCTTCGTACGCCCCGCGTACTGAGATCAAGGGCTTCGGATCGTCCACGTCGCCAATATCCGAAGAATCTAACCCGTCCGACCCGTCCGAAGCTCCGACCCGTCCGACCCGCTGTCCCGTCCGACCCGCCGTCCCATCCGACCCGCGTACCCAGCAACCCGTCCCATCCGAACCGAGGCAGTCGAGGCTTCGGTCATGCATGACGTACGCGTACGCGCTGCGTACGAGCGTACGCCCCGCGTTCGGAGGCGGTTCAGCCTTCCTATAAATAGGATGCGAGGCTTTCCGAAAAAGTTGCTCAATTCTCTCATTTCTCTCTCGATCTTGCCTCGTTTTCCGTGCCCGTTATAACCCGAAGCTTTGGTCTTTTTGCTCAAGTCCCGAGGGTCGATTTTACTCCCGAGATTCCCGAGAATCCCGAGGAAAATCCGTTTCCCGAGACGAAACTCTGCCCGGTTTTCCATCTCGCTATCTTCAAACTTTCATGTGAGTTCATACCCCTTAAATAATGTTTTAAACTACTTTTAAATGCTTTATGGGGGGGGGGGGGGGATACAAGTAGAATCATGCTACTTATTATGTCAATCGCATGTGATTAGTAAGTAGGAGTATATTACTTATTACATCAATCACATGTGATTAATATACAACATTCAAAAGATTTGGCTACTCATTAGCCGTTTTACCAAACAGTTTCCTTCAAATGATTTTTATAAACATTTTATATGTTTTAAACTCCTTATTACACTGTACCTCTTACTCTGTTTATCATATTTCAAACTTATTTACAACTATGTTTCAAACAAATGTTCCTTATACTTATATTGTTTTATCAAACTTATGCCTTCAAATTGTTTTATAGATTGACATCAAGTCGATCTTTCCTTAAACTAATATTTATGTTTCAAATGTTTTACCAAACTTATTTATGCTTTTATATTATAAATTGCATGCCTCTATATGTATAGTTATATAAGAAATGTTTAAAAGACTTAGGAAGGCTATCCACCCTATTTCCTTTTCGCGCCTTGAGATGTGGTCTGGTGGGATATTGGATACTCGTCCGAAGGTCGTTTAAATATTAGTTATATATCATGTGTACATATACAGTCATAAAAGGTTCTTCTAGTTCATCCTATGCCCTTGGGTAGCAAGGGTATACATCCACGTCCATACGTATCACTTAGATTACTAGTAAGCTACCATTTGGGTAGTTCAGGAAGATACTAGAACCATTACTAGAACGCGATATCATACAACGAGTCAGTTCATTCATGAGTCAATACTTTCTAGAACATTGATGTGCAATACATATACATCTATATTAGGACGAGAACATATACAATTATACTAGAACACTTACATGACAATACATGCTAGCTAAAGAGATCACACATTACAGCTAGCACACGTAGAACACTTCCGTACACCATAAGTACAATTACGTGATCACACTTACATGAGTACGTTTTCATATACATAGGATAGACGTCACACAGGGCTATAGCTCAGAACCAGTTTAGGATCTAACTATACTGATAAATCACACTACGAATGTGATGGTTATATCGAGTATACATGATCGCAGGTAATGTGGTGCTCACGGCTTGCATTCATGCAGGGGTCGTGTGTGGGTCCTAAAATCCCTCTGATAGGGGAGCGAAACAGTCTGGGATCTAGACATCACATTATACCTTATCCATCAAATAAGGCAAGTTGAGTATCGGTGTATTGATATATATACCAATATATATATCCAAATACTGTGGTACTTGGTAGGTTTACCCTAGATTTAAGGTAATAGGTACGGTCGTAGTTCGACACTACACCATAGTACCATTCCTTTCCCATTACATTCACTTCGCGAATTTTCATAGGAAGCGCGGTAATGTAGATGCTATCTGTTGATAAATAGTAGCCCTTTTAGAGCTACGATTTAGTACTACGTTAATTTTTCCAGTACCTATTTCAGTGATAACCTCACTTAAACATAAATATACAAAAGATATTTTGAGTAATGATAGTTATACTTTGGAAAAATACATACTCTTACAAGAGACACATACACACAGAACAGTTAAGTCTTGGTAGAAGACTCCTTTTGTTACTAATAGGAATCATAGGGATTTCTAGGGATTTTCAAACATATACAGTTGAGCTACAAATATTTTCATACTTATACTCGTTTTCTTTCAAAGCAATGTCAAGTCTTAGAAATTATAAGTTTTCACACATTAAGACACATTAATACTTATGATCTCACCAGCTTTAAAGCTGATACTCGCTTTCAAAATTACTTGTATCCTCAGGTCATCATAGACAGGTTCCGATGCAAGGAAAAACGGAAGATGGAGCTTATTCAAGACTTATCTTTCATTTTGATTTATGCCCTAGTGTTTATCAAAATTTGTCAGAATACAATTGTATAATAATTATTTTATTAATGTAATGGATGATGTTGTTGCTTGTTTACTACTTTACATTGTTGTTGATATTATACATGACGTCCTCCGCCCCAGAACGTTTCCGCCGTTCTCGGTTTTGGGGTGTGACAGGTGCAAACCCTCAGATTTGGGTTTTTGTCCAGCCAGGGCCTACTCGTCGAGTCCGGGACCCGACTCGTCGAGTCCATCACTTAAGTCCTGCGTGCTGTCCCGCTTCTACTCTGCGAGTTGGTCCTTCGACTCGCCGAGTCCAAGGCCAAAAATGCAAAACACTTCGATATAAAAATAAAAGGAATACGTACCAAGAACCAGGTGCTACAAATCTCCCCTACTCATTTCAGACTTCATCCTCGAAGTCTGCTGCTCGCTCCTGAAACAGCTCTAGGTAATGCTCCATCATCTTGTCCATCGGCTCCCAAGTCCATTATAAGCCCTTCCGGTGCTGCCATTGCACCTTTACGAGCTCCACCCTCTTGTTCCTCAAATCCTTTGATTTCCGGTCGAGGATTACCACAGGCCGCTCGATGTAATTCAGGCTATCATCAACCTGAATGTCCTCTAGGGGCACTACTGCTGAGTCATCCACCAGGCACTTTCGCTGCTTAGAAACATGGAAAGTGTTGTGTATCTGACTGAGCTCGGCTGGCAGATCCAGCCTATACGCCACCTTGCCCACCCGAGCTATAAACCTGAATCACCCAATGTACCTGGGGCCCAACTTGCCCCGTTTCCTGAATCAGATAACGCCATTCCATGGCGAAACCTTCAGGAGAACCATATCCCCGACCTAGAACTCTAGGTCTGATCGACGCTTATCGGCATAGCTTTTCTGCCGACTCTGAGCAGTCTGAAGCCTGCTTCGAACCTGTTGAATCTTCTTTGTCATCTTGAGCACAACTTCAGTGCTCCCCATTACTCTCTGTCCAACCTCGCCCCAACATATCAGGATCCTGCACCTTCTCCCATACAGCATCTCAAAGGGAGGGCGGTCAATACTCACATGATAACTATTGTTGTAGGAGAATTCTGCCAACGGAAGGTAGGTATCCCAACTACCTCCGAAGTCCAACACGCATGCTCGTAGCATATCCTCCAGAGTCTGGATGGTCCGCTCGCTCTAACCATCCGTCTGCGGGTGAAAGGTTGTGCTAAAATGAAGACGAGTACCCAGATCGTCATGAAAATTCTTCCAAAACCTGAAAGTGAACCGCACATCCCTGTTTGAAATCACAGAAATTGGCACCCCGTGCCGCACCACCACCTCCCAGATATAGATGTCGGTCAACTTCTCGGCCGAGATACTCTCCTGAATTGGGATAAAATGGGCGCTCTTGGTCAATCGATCGACGATGACCCATATCGAATCCACTCCCCGCGCGGTCCTGGGAAGCTTTGTTATAAAATCCATCGTGATGTCTTCCCATTTCCACAGCGGAATATCCAACGGCTTCGTCTTGCCGTGAGGTCTCTGATGCTCGGCCTTGACCTTCCTGCAGGTCAAGTACCGCTCCACGTACCATGCCACATCCCGCTTCATGTAGGGCCACCAATAGTTTAGACGAGATCCCTATACATCTTCGTCGCCCCGGGATGAATGGAGAATCGAGATTTGTGCACCTTCTCCATCAGAACCTGGCGCGATCCCCCGTGGTACGACAGCCACACCCTACGGTGTAGTGTCAGTAATCCCCGACTGTCATAGTCGAAGGAGGAAACCTGCCTCACTATCCGCTCGCTCTTCCTGTGTTCCTCCTTCATGGCCTCCTATTAGGCCTCCCAAATCCGCTCCAACAGCGGAGTTACCACTGTCATCCTCAAACAGATATCCCTAATCGGTGCTGCCTTGCAGCTGAGCGCATCGGCCACCACATTGGCCTTCCCCGGATGGTAAAGGCCCTCGCAATCGTAGTCCTTCACCATATCCAACTACTGACGCTGCCTCATGTTTAGATTCGACTGATCCATGAGGTACCTCAAGCTTTTGTGGTTCATGTAGATGGTACACCGGACCCCATAGAGGTAATGATGCCAAATCTTGAGGGAGAAAAGAACAACCCCCAACTCCAAATCATGTGTCGGGTAGTTCTCCTTGTGAGGCTTCAACTGCCTCGAAGAGTAAGCAATGACATGCCCTCTTTGCATCAATACTGCTCCCAAACCAGAGATGGACGCATCGCAGTACACAACAAAATCATCCATGCCCTCCAGTAGGGCTAATATTGGCGCCTCACACAATCGTTGCCTCAAAGTCTCAAATGCAGCCTGTTGCTCAGGCCCCCAACGGAAAACCACAGCCTTCCTTGTTAGTCTGGTCAAGGGCACGACTATCTTGGAGAAATCCTGGATGAATCTCCGATAGTAGCCGGCTAATCCTAGTAAACTCCAAATCTCAGATGGAGACTTCGGGAGCTCCCGCCTCATCATGGCCTCCACCTTGGCTGGATCTACTAAAATCTCGTTCTGGTTGACAAGGTGCCCAAGAAACTACACCTCGCGCAACCAAAACTCACACTTGGAGAACTTAGCATACAAGTTCTCCCTCCTCAAGGTCTCCAGAACCTCTCGCAGATGCTCCTCATGCTCCCTCTGCGTCTTGGAATAAACCAAGATATCATCAATAAACACTATCATCGACCGGTCTAACATCGGCTTACACATGCGGTTCATGAGGTCCATGAACGCGGCAGGAGCATTGGTGAGCCCAAAGGGCATCACCACAAACTCATAATGGTAGATGTGTCAGCAATGGCTGCATAGCGGCCATCAAAGAATTCCATCATCGCGGTCTTGATAGACCCAAACATCTCCGAAATCTGACCCCAGACAATAGTAACCACCTCCTCGCGGATGATCTCCCTGACGCGGTCCTTTGACAATCCTGTCCCACCCTGACTGCTAGCTCCTGATCCTAACCTGGATCCGATCTCAACTCGACTCGTAGTCACCATATTGAAAATACACCAAGAAGATATAAAATAATCCACATATCAAAACGGGGAACTAACTCCCAACCAATCCCTAAGGGTTGTGACTTCCTTGCTACGCGTACAGGTCCTGTGCTTTCTATAGTACGGGCCCATACTACCTTCCACACCTACTCGTATTTTTCTCAAATATCATCACAACGCCCTAACAATACTCAAAAACATAGCTTAACACGCAATCCTCACTCCCTAAAGGAAAGGCTAAACATCTCACGACTAGCCGGCAGACCCCACACAACTCATCCATGAAACTTCCACCAAAGCTGCAACACTCGTGTTTGCTAGCCATACATAACATTGGACCCTATAGACATTCGAATATTGATCCTACCCTAAGCCCTTCATAAAAAAAGAACATGAAATAAGGCCAAACCAAACATTCTCAGGCTATAAGATCTTAGTTATATATAACCATGATGCATACACTAAGCAACTATAATAATGATGACACTTACATAAAAGAAAGGTCCTAGGCTATCTGGCATCATATAATCAGGCAATTCTATCATGTAATTCCTGAAGATCCCTAGCCTATCACTAGCATGATGTTCTAACATATCACAATATAAAATAACAGTATGGTATTTTGGGGTCTACTTACTGGCTACGACTAATCATACACATCGCAACCTCCTTGAGTATTTTAAAAACCATTTTGAAAATCTTTTCCTTAGTTTGATATGGATTCTCACAAGTGTTCCTCCAATTCACTCAAACATAGGCTCTGATACCGACATGTAACATAAATAAAATTCTTGACAATTTTAAACTTTTTAAATAAACCTAAAACCATCATTGTTTACAAATTGTTTCCAAAATATATTTCAACATCAGATAAATCCCAAAATCATAAATAAAACATGAGGAAGTGCACGATCCTGCCTTCTCCTTCCTGCGATTCTCTGAGTTACCTGAAACACAATCCAAAACTGTAAGGCCAAAGCTTAGTGAGTTCCTACAAAATACTGATACATAACAAATAACACGAAACATAATAACATCATACTATGGGCCCAATCAACCATCGGGTTGCAATACCCCAGTCCAATCATCCTCAGAATGGAATACACCAAGCCCCTTAACCATCGGGTTAGAATGCCAACATACTATGGGTCCAATCATCCTTGGGATGCAATACCCTAGGCCCTCAACTATTAGCTTGGATTGCCTTGGCCTATTTTCTTATGCACAAACCAGTGAAGCCTCAACCACCAACCAATCATGTGCACATAATACAGATAAACATACTACTAACCAATTAGCAAAAAGACAAAAGATCTCACAGATCACTAAGCATAGCAACATCCCAAATACCAGGATACTGACTTAACATATTACTACAACACTATAGCATGCACAACAGGATATCAAATCTAAAGGGCCGGACTTGGTGCCTTTGACCCAAAAGTACAGTGAGGAAAACTCACATCTTAAATGTCAAGCTACACTGAAATCCCCGACTGATGACTCACAGAAAATCCCGAGCTATCACCGCAAACAAACATCAAATTGACAATTGGAAGATTATTCTTGACTAAGGATCCAAACTTAGGGTAAACGCCCATTTACCCTTTTCCCTAGTTAGGTCAAGACCCAAGTCCAAATCTTTGATCCAAAAGGCCCAAATTATTCCAAAGCCCATAATTTGCCTAATTTTCCAAATTAGGCCTTATACTAGGGTCCAACTTCTCCAATCAGCCCAATAACACTCATATCAAGAAGTCCAATGAGAGTCCAAGTATCTGAACCCAAAGAGGTAGCCCCCTCGAAAAGCCTAAAACCGCAAGCCCACAAACTGAGTACACGGGGAGTACCCAGTTGTACACTTAGCGTACATACAATGAGGCTTGTATGTTGTGCCTACCGGCTGGTACGTCCAACGTACTCCCCTGCTAAGCCCATTCTCGCATTAAGTTCTTAATACCATAAGATAACACCCCAAAATGGAGATCCGGCCTTATTAGGTTGAGAAAACACGTAAAGTTGCTAACTTTACATTCATGCAAGGCCAAACAAGGCTCTTTAGCTCAAGAAGGGCTTAACACATGACATAATGTTTGCATGAGACTCTTAACTTCATAAAGATAGCACCTTTATGTATGAGGGGGCAATGGAAAGCCTAGATCTGAAAGGACAAGTCCTTTGGGACGTCGTAGTCCAATCATCCACTCAACCATGGCTTAAAACATAACAAACTGACTCCAAAAGAGATCTAAGCTAGTAGCATCAATATAAGAACTTGATACCTCAAAATTCTTTCAAAATAGGTAGAGGTTCTAGATCTACAATATCCCACCAAGCTATAGACTTCACTTCCGTCTAGGGTTCTTCAAAGATGGACCAAAAACACACCAACATACTTCAAAAGCTCAAGATGCAAGATGTGAGGCTAAAAGGGACGTTTAGGGTTTTCTGGTGGGTGAGAGACATGAAATGAGGCGAAGTCTAAAAGTTAAGGATTAATTTATAGGGTGCAAGAACCCACATTAGGGTTTTTCTGAACCCATGCGTACACCCAGCGTACCATGGCGTACGCCCCACATACGCTCCTGAAGTCCCGGTCCGCTCTCTAGCAAGAATGCCAAGCGTACCATATGGGTACGCATCGCGTACTAGCTGCAAGGGCAAAAATGCACAATTTAAAAGTGTCAGGGGAAAAGGGAAACTTACCAAAAATCAGGGTGTTACAACTCAACTATGGAACAATTGCACTTCAATCCCTGCACATTTAATTAATTCTTTCAATCCCAAAATTAATTCCAATTAATTTCTGATTAAATATTAATTAAGTGTCACTATTTATAATTAATATGTTATTCTCATAATATATTATCAAATTATTTATTTCGATTTATTAATCAAATAATAAATCAACAGCTCTCTCCAAAAATCATCCCGTCTAATTGCTAGTTTTCAGGGCAACCCAAAAGGACTGTGCTACTATCAATTCAAGTATATATCAATTTAGTTATGGGCTTAGACACCTAATTCCAACAGTCTCCCAATTGGATAAGTCTAATAACTACAATTTCCAGTATATTCTTCTAAAACTGATCAACAAATTGTAGCTTTCAAAAGTTGTTGTCGAACTCTAACCTAGTTAATTACGTGTCCTAAGATAAGTGATCATACAATTCTCCGTTCTGCAAGATATCAACCGGACTAATGACATGGAACACAATAATTCTTATTGTCCAAAACTTTGTTTCCTAGTTTTTGATTTGTAATGACAAAGAACTACTAATGGAACACTTTAATTTAGTCATGGTCGGGCCCGACACTATAAGTTAACACCAAATCATCGAGGGTCTAAAGATACCACTTTTCCCCTCTAAGGGTAAAAAGGAACAGAAAAACTTTGACTTATATGCTTGCACTATTTACTCATCAAATTATGCACAACAATAAATTTTATAACATCATGTTACTGATGCGTTTAGATATCATCAATGCACAACCAACTCGTAAACAACAACTCATATATCTCTGTTTAAAGATTATAAGATATAATTGTCTCAGAATTACTCGTGATAAATTCCATGAAGTAATTATCTGAGTATGGGTTAATCCAATACTTAAATCTCCATTTCAAAGTACTCAGGAATATTGCAACAACACTATTTCCATGTCCAAAACCCTTTAGACAATCTAGGATCTAATTCATGACAGTCTTGATTTATTACTTACTTCCAAAAGTATGATCGAATGTGTATATTTGAATAAACAAATTATTAGGGAAGTAAAACAAGCAAAAATGAAACACAAAATAAATAATAGACAGAAGGTAGTAATCCAACTCATAAATAAATCTTCATTATTTGATCACAAAAAGTCAATAACATTTATTTCGTTACATGATTCAAAACTAACTATCTAACTTCTAAAACTAACATCATCCTTCAGACCAATGCTCCTAGTATGTTGTGCGTGCTTGACCCTACTTAGACCCTTTGTCAGGGATCTGCAGGATTCTCTTATGACGATACCCTCTTCACAATGAGGTGACCTTCTTCTACTCTATGTTTGATGAAATGGTATTTTCTGTCGATGTGTCTTGATCTACCATAATCTATTGGTTCCTTTGTTAAAGCAACCACCCCTTCATTATCATAAAAAATCTCCGTTGATCCTTGATGGCTGGAACAACTCCAAGATCTCCGATGAAGTTCTTCAACCAAAATGGCTTCCTTTGATGCTTCTCTTGTCGCTATGCACTCTGATTCACAAGTAGAATCAGCCATAGTCTCCTGTTTAGAACTTTTACTGGTTACCGCTCCACTATTATGGGTGAACACCCAACCAAATTGAGAATGGAAGTTGTCTCTATATGTCTGAAATTTGGTGTGACTGTACCAAGTTACTCTTAAGTTATCACTGCCACCAAGCACAAGGACCCAGTTCATTGTTCTTCGCAGATACTTGAGAATATTCTTAACTGCTATCCAGTGAGCTCTACCTGGATTTCCTAGATATCAACTGACCATGCTCAAAGAAAAAGCCACATCAGAGTGAGTACATGTCATAGCATATAAATGATAGATCCAATGACGGAAGCATATGGAACTCTATTCATTTCTACTATTTTTTCATCAGTACTCAGGCTCTAAGTCTTACTCAATTTGGTATTACTCTATATAGGTAGTTCTCCTTTCTTGGAATTCTCCATACTAATACGCTTCAGTACCTTTTCCAATTAGTGTTTTACTCTTGTCTCTCAAAATCCTTATCCCTAGAATATAAGCAGCCTCTCCTAGATCCTTTATAGAGAAACACTTTCCAAGCCAATACTTAACCTCTTTCAAAGTTGGAATGTTCGTTTCATATAAGAAGTATGTCATCAACATACAAAACCAGGAAGGTTACAATACTCCCATTAGCTTTGACATATACACAAGATTCATCTTCACTTCTAGAGAAACCAAAATCTTTGACTTTCTCGTCAAAACAAAGATTCCATTTGTGAGAAGCTTGTTTCAATCCATATATTGATTTCTCAAGCTTACACACTCTATTTGGATACTTTGCATCCACAAAACCCTCTGGCTGACTCATGTAAACATCCTCAACCAACTTCCCATTAAGGAAAGTGGTTTTGACATCCATCTGCAAAATTTCATAGTCATGAAACACAACTATGGCTAGCATTACATTAATTGATTTTATCTTAGCTACTGGTGAGAAGGTCTCATCATAGTCAAACCCTGGGGTTTAAGTAAATCCCTTCGCAACCAGTCGAGCTTTGAAGATGTGTAAGTTTCCATCCATGTCATTTTTCTTCTTGAAGATCCATTTGTACCCAACTATCTTGCAACCTGGTACATTATCAATCAAATTCCAAACTTGACTGTCATACATGGAATTGATCTCACTGTCCATTGCCTCTTTTTGTTTGGCTGATTTAGGGCCTGCCATAGTTTCCTTGTGGTTAGCTGGTTCATCTAAATATACCAGTGTAGTATCACTGATGAAGGTGTCACCATTTGTAGTAATATGGAAACCATAAAATTCAGGTGGCATTCTAAATCTACTGGAATGCCTAAGAGGTAATGACTCGTCAATTGGTTCAACTGGAATTTCTTCCTCAGGTTGAGCCCTAGCATTTTCAGAAGTTCCTTCATTGTTTGACTCTTGAATTTCTTCACGATCAATTGTACTCCCACTATCCTATTTGCATATGATCTCTCTCTCTCTCTCTCTCTCTCTCTCTCTCTCTCTCTTAAAAGATTCCCCTTCGTTCTACGAAGACCATGTTCTCACTAGGTATGTTGAAAAAATATTCAAAGGACTTCTGTGGGTAGCTGATGAAAATACATCTCTCACTTTGAGGTTCAAGCTTTTCGTGAGTCTCACATCTAATGAAAACTTCACAACCCTAAACCTTGATATGTGCCAACGAGGGAACCTTCCCTGTCCACATGTTGTGAGGTGTTTTGGCAAATTTTTTTGTTGGGACAAGATTAAGAATGTGGGTTGCAATCATTAAGGCATACCCCTAGAATGAGATTGGAAGTGAAGGTCGACTCATCATGGAATGAACCATGTCTAAGATAAAACGATTACACCTCTCAGCGACACCATTAAGTTGTGGTGTTCTAGGAGGTGTTAGTTCTGAAGCTATTCCACATTCCTTGAGGTAGTCATGGAACTTGATACTAAGATAATCACTGCCTCTATCAGATCTAAGCATCTTTATCTTCCTGCCCAATTGATTCACGACTTAATGTTTAAACTCTTTGAACTTTTCAAAGGTTTCTGAATAATGGTTGATTAAGTAGATATAGCCATATCTGTTATAATCATCAGTAAAAGTCACATAGAATCGATTTGCATCCCTTGTGGTAGATATGAAAGGCCCACACACATCATTTTTTATGAGATCCAAAAATCCTTCACCTCCTTCACAAGAACCAGTGAAAGGTGATTTTGTCATCTTTCCTTATAAACAAGACTCGCATGTATCATCTGACCTTAAGTAAAATGATTCCAACAATCCATCCTTTTGGATTTGGCCCATGCATTTCTTGTTAACGTGTCCAAGACGACAATGCCACAAGCATTCCGTGTCTACCATTAGGCGAATCAATTTGAAAAATACTATTTCCTAAATTGTCTACAATCGTCATAGTTTCATACACACCATCACAAGGTAAAGCTTCAAAATGAAAAACACCATTTTTATAAGCAGAAATAGAGCCATTCTCATCATTAAAAGAATATCTAAAACCTTGTTTAAATAAAGCATGAAACGAAATGATGTTTCGTGTCATCTCTGATGAGTAGCAACAATTTATTAATTCTAACCCTAACCCACTACTAAGCACTAAGCTATAAACTCCAATATTGGCGATAAGTGAAGATCGCCTATTCCCATGATCAAGTTCAACCTTCCATGCTCCACATCCTCACTTCTTTTTTAGCCCTTGCAAATCAGAACAAATATGAAACCCACATCCTATATCAAGGACCCAAGAACTAGAATGCGATGAGTTATTAGATAAGATAGTGTAAATACCTGCCGAGGTTGGCTTCACTTTGCCATCCTTGATGTGTTATAAGTACTTTGCGCAACTATGCTTCTAATACCCCTTGTCAAATCTAATAGAAGCAAGTGGCCTCCTTTGGATCAGAAACAGGGGGAACATCAAAACTGGATTTTCCTTTGGATCCTGTACTTGACGACCCAACTTTGGAATTTCCCTTCTAGTTTTTCTTTGGAAGAAATTTCCTCTTCTCCCCTTTCCCTTTACCTATGGCTAGAACAGGTGCACTGGTAGGAGTGGAGGCAATACACTTTCCCTTCATTCCTACTTCAGCTGTTCGTAGGAGTTTGTGCAACCGTGACAAAGTAGTTTAATTGTTGTTCAAATGATAGGTCAATATGAACTGATCATAACAACTTGGTAGAGAGTTCAACACTATGTCGATTTCCAACTATTCATCAAATTCATGTTGAGTTTCATTAGGATGTCCACGTATCATAACATTCTCTGAACGTGGCTACTAACAGACGCACCTTCCTTCATCTTGATTTCAATGAAGGACTTTACCACCTCGTAATTTTCTTGACGAGCTCGCTTACGGTATTTATCCATCAGCTCCTTGTTCATCTCGTATGGCTAGTATTCCTCATAGTGCATTTGCAATTCTGGAGTCATTGTGGCCACCATGACGCACACAACTTTTGTGGCATCATTATAGTGTTTCTTGTAGGCGGCCAAATCATCAGGAGTGGTGGTCTCTTAGTCAGTTTCATCTAATGGTTTTTTGAGGACATATTACTTGTCCTCAAAACGAAGCACCATTTTGATGTTGCGTATCTAGTCGTTGTAGTTGGTGCCATCCAATTGCACCTTCAAACAAATGTTCAACAAAGAGAAATTGTTGTTGTTGGAGGAGAAGGAGGAACTAGAAGCATTAGTTGGAATAGACATCTGAAAGAGAAGAAAGATAGTTTTAGTTAGATAAGAATAATCCTCAATATAACACCCAAAATGAAATAACAAGGCTAGGATCCAACTAAATAATTCACAACTTAGAAAAGGGATGTTGTACTCTAATTGTAAATTATATAAAGGTAGGTAATGACGATTTACCAATTTCACCATCGAAAAACAAAATTTTAACGAATTTAGTTTTAAATGAAATTTCTAGATCTTTTGAGAATCATTGAACTTTTCAATGTTATTTTTAATCTCAATTATGCTCTTCCATTTCTGACTGGGATACCATGGATCACAAACAATATGTGAATAACCATGCAAATTAACATGGTACTTTCGATGTCATTTATCATCTTATTTTAATGTGCAGGTTAGCCACACACGCTCCATTAATCAATGATAATTTTTGACACCCATTGCCACTCTTTATTCGTCCCTATTAGTGTTTCGGTTAACAACACACACTCCACTACTGACTCATAAAATGCAATGTGTAATTTTATGGGTTAGCATACAAGTTCACATTTTTCCTAAAGTAACTAAGATTGGGAATTTAATAAAAAACATGTTTAGTTACTTTATAAGTCATTATACTTGTTAATTAAGATTAGGTTGTCCTATCAAACCCGTTTTGCTAACGACCCTCCACCATACAAGGGAGTGGTAGGAAAGAGTGGATACCCAATGGCGGTTATTTTATAGGTCGCTTTCTTAAACTCCCCTTATAGTACGACTTCGTGAATGAGTCGTACTAGCGATTTGACTGACTCGTATTAAACATATAGTAATATTAGACTTAATTTACATTGTAACGACCCTATTTTCAAAAGAAAATTTTCATTTTTAATTAACCAAATCGTTTCCGTAACATATGAAATATCAATGACAATTGTTTTCAAAAATCCATAACATCGACGTTTTTGTTTAAATATCAGAGAGTCCCATCAAAACAAATGCCAAAGAGTACATGCTAAACCATCAAGCCTTGCCCTTTCCCTTAGGCTCAGAAGTACTTGAAACATATCAATAAACTATAAGCTAATGCTTAGTGAGTTCCCAGAGCATGCCCCATACAATATACATAATCACATAATCCATATCTGCTATAAAAGTTACATAAACCATATAAGCCATGCATAGAAACATATAAGGATGTCGTGGGCTCCTCCCAGGTTCTTACTCTAGGATGTCATGGGCTCCTGTACATGGTCTTACAACTAAGTGCCATGGCCACCCCCATGGTCTTTAGCTGGATAGCCATGGGCTCCCTCACATGGTCTTACATCCAAGTGCCATGGGCTCCCCCACATGGTCTTACATCCAAGTGCCATGGGCCCCCAATGGTCTTCCCTACAAGTATCATATATATATATATATATATATATATATATATATATATATATATATATATATAGCATATAACCAACTAACATACCGCATATCACTACATCAACTAATGTACAATATATCACAAAATGGATTGGCATTGGTGCCTTAGACCCATTAGTATGGTGAGAAGACTCACCTCTCGTGAATGCGGAACTGACAAGCTAAGATCAGATAAATCCCACGCGCTGCTCCAACTCAATTGTCTACAATCATCATGTGATTAACTTGTCACTATCCCAAAATACCATAATTATCCTCAAAGTCAACCCTGGACAAACTCAAGGTCAACAGTACATGTTGACCTCAACTCGTCGAGTAACATGAGTAACTCATCAACTCACCGAGTTACCTGTGTAACTCGTCGAGTTCCCTAATTTCCAGAAGTCCGAAAACTCATGTAGACCGAAAACTCGAATCCTTCATAGAAATCACTTCAGAATCTCGAAAATGGGTAAACCCTACCGACTCGTCGATTAGGCTAAAGGACTTGATGAGTCTCTTAAGTCCTTGTGTTCGAACGTTTTTAAGCTACCCCAAAGCTCCAGATTGTGGATCTAGCCTCCTAAGGCATGGTTTCAATGTAAAGTTGCAAACTTTACATGCATGCAATCTCTTAAATGCCAAAACCAAGCTAAGGGAGGGGTTTTAGCCAAAGAAAAGGGCCAATGCTTGATAAATTTAGTGACTTTATAACTCTAGGGACTTAGAGGAGTCCAAATATGAAGTTACAACTCCAAATCTTACCCAACACCCAAAATGCTTCACAAATATGCTAAAAATGGTCTTAAAGCCAAGAAAAATGGCATCTAATACTAGAATGATCAAGGTAACAGCTTGTTACCTTGGATGCCCAAACGTTATAGATGTTGGATCTACCATCTCCTTCCCATTCCAAATTTCTCAACTTTCAAACTACTTAAACAAAAAGGCACCAAAATCACTTTCTTAGCCTCACAAGCACAAAGAAGAAACAAAGAACGGCTAGGGTTTCTTCTCTGGGTAATGAAGTGGTAAAGGAGGCCAAAGGAGGTAGACTGGGTCCATTATATAAGGTGCAAATCCAAGAAATTAGGGTTTTCCTTTACAACGCCTACTCGTTGAGTCGGGGCCTTCCGACTCGTCGAGTAGGATCTAAATCCCGCGTCCTCATAAATGATCTCTACTCGACGAGTTGGATCTCCCCAAATCGTCAAGTCCTAGCATAAAACCCTAAAAACTTGGAAAATTAAATGATACTTGGAACAGGTGTTACAAATCTCCCCTACTTGAAGTAGACTTTGTACTTGAAGTTTGTTGACGAGAATAAATCTGAGTAATGATCTTGCATCTCTGCTTCCAGCTCCCATGTCCACTCGGAGCCCCTTCAATGTTGCTATTGCACCTTCACTAGCTTCACTTCCTTATTCCGAAGAACCTTGGTATTCCTATCTAAAATCGCGACAGGCCTCCCAATGTAGTTCAGGCTCTCATCCACCTGGATGTCGTCCAGAGAAACGACAGGGGCCTCGTCTGTGAGACACTTCCGGAGCTGAGACACATGGAAGGTGTTCTGTATCTGGCTATGCTCGTCTGACTGATCCAAGCGGTAAGCCACCTTGCCCACCGGGCAATAATCCTGAACGAGCCGATATATCGTAGCCCCAACTTGTCTATCTTCCAAAACCTGATGACTCCCTTCCATGGCGACACCTTTAGCAACACAAAAACCCCACCTGAATCTCAAGATCCAATCGTTGCCGGTCAGCATAGCTTTTCTGACGGTTCTATGCGACTCGCAGTTGGTCGCGCACCTGCTGCATCAACCCGGTAGTCTTGAGAACTACTTCAGTGCTCCCCCTGACTCGGTGTCCCACCTCGCCCCAACAAACCGGGGTCCTACATTTCCGAACATACAACATCTCAAACGGAGGTCATTCGATACTAGCATGGTAACTAATGTTGCATGAAAACTCTACCAATGGGAGGTATGTTTCCCAACTACCCCCGAAATCCAACACACATGCCCGAAGCATATCCTTGAGTGTTTGGATCGTCCTCTCGCTTTGGCCATCTGTCTAGGGGTGGTATGTTGTGCAGAAATGAAACTGAGTGCCCAGTTCTTCTTGGAACTTCATCCAAAATCTAGATGTAAATCGAACATCTCTGTCAGAGACTACTGACACTAGCACCCCGTGTCTAGACACTAC
Source organism: Lactuca sativa (assembly GCF_002870075.4). Lineage (NCBI taxonomy): Eukaryota > Viridiplantae > Streptophyta > Magnoliopsida > Asterales > Asteraceae > Lactuca > Lactuca sativa. Next base: position 53,706,031 of record NC_056627.2, read on the forward strand.
CTCTCACTCATAAATATCCTCCAATTTCTCAGTGGAGATGCTCTTGGAGATTGAAATGAAGTGGGCACTCTTCGGCAACCTATCCACAATAACGCATATGGTATCCACACCCCTAGCTGTCCTCGGTAACTTCGTGATGAAGTCTATAGTGATCTCTTCCCACTTCCACATGGGAATGGGTAGTAGCTGAACCTTACCATGAGGCCGTTGAATGTCGGCCTTGACCTTCCGGCAGGTCAAACAACGCTCCACGAACCAAGTGATCTCCCACTTCATGCCGGGCCACCAATAGCTCACTCTCAGATCTCTATACCTTTTTGTAGCTCCCGGATGTATAGAGAACTTGGACTTGTTCGCCTCCTCCAATATCTTCTGTCTCACTCCCCCGGTGACCGGTACCCAGATTTGGCCACACTGCGTCAAGAGACCTCGACTATCCTGGACAAACAAGGGAAATTTCCCCTGAATCAGCTTTATCTTCCAGTTCTCTTTCATCAAGCCCTCCAATTGAGCCTTCTTGATCATATATAATAGTGGAGAGATCACCATCATTCTCAAGCAAACGTTCCTAATCAGGGAACCCACCGCCTTGCGGCTCAAAGCATCGGCCACCACACTGGCCTTCCCTGTATGGTATAATATTTCACAGTCATAATCTTTCAGCACATACAACTACCTCCTATGTTACATGTTGAGGTTCTGCCGACCCATCATATACTTCAAAATCTTGTGATCAGTATAAATGGTGCATCACGCTCCATACAAGTAGTGCCTCCAAATCTTGAGGGAAAACACCACTCCCCCAATTCCAAGTCGTGAGTGGGGTAGTTCACCTCCTGAGGCTTCAACTGCCTCGAATCATACACGATCACATGCCCTCTCTGCATCAGTATAACGCCTAACTTGGAGATCGACGCATCACAATACACTACCAAATCATCCAGCCCCTCAGGTAGGACTAGAATTGAAGCCTCACATAACCTCTGTCTCAAGGTCTTGAAATCCAACTGCTGATGTAGCACCCAATTCCTTGTACGCATTTAATTCAAGAATTTTTATGTTTTTCCCTGGGACTCGACGAGTTGGAGGACCCACTCGTCGAGTAGAGACGAGTCTGCAGACATCTTAAGTGACATACTCGACGATTCGGAAGACGGACTCAGCGAGTAGGCTTTGTGCGAGTAAAACCCTAAATCTGAGGCTTTGCACCATATATAAACACCTTAACTCAGCCTCCCTTGTCCCTAACACTCCCTTAGAGCTGGATATTGAAACCCTAGCCGTTTGTGTGTGTGTTAAGGCCATTTTGGTGTTCTTGGTTGGTTTGTGAAGCTTGAAAGGAAAGAGGAAGCTTGGGATTTCGAGTTGGGACTTGTAGATCCAGGGATCATACTTCATCTTCAGCTCAAGCAAGGTAAATGCCCCCTGTTTTAGTCTTCCTTTTTGGTTGTTCATCTTTAGGGCCTAGGGTCATGGTGCATTTAGGGCTTCTTATGCAATTTTCGGATTTCTAAGGTGGTTAATGGGGCTTTACTTCCAGATCTGACTCATTGGAGGGGTCTTATGGCATAAAGGTGCCAACTTTATGGCCATGAGAGCCCCATTCACATTATAGAGCACCTTCTATGGACTTTTGACCTAAAAACCCCATGCATGAGCATCAAGTTTGGAACATTACGTATAAAATGAACATTAGGATGCCAGATCTATGGTTTTGGTGTGTTAAATCCCTTTTAGATCGACTATATAGAAATGGTCAAGGGTGGACTCGGCGAGTCGGTGTGCTTTCAGCCATCTTAAACCCTTCTGCGATGGTTAGTTGTTAGAAAAGGGTGTCCCATAGCTGTTTAGACGTATTGGACATAGCCTTAGACCTGGAGTTCATGGGACTCGGTGAGTGCATGAACAGACTCGGCGAGTCCAAGGCAATCTCCCAGCACATGAAGATGAACTCGACAAGTTGCTCATACAACTCGGCGAGTTTATGACAAGGCTTGTTCTTTAGATGAAGATGAACTCGGCGAGTTGTTCATACAACTCGGAGAGCCGGATGAGGGATCATTAGATTTTCGAATAAGAGGAGAACTCGTCGATTCATTGCGTAACTCGACGAGTAGGGACGGGAATGAGGACAATTAGATGGATAAGTACTCGACGAGTTGGTAGCCGAACTCGGCGAGTCAGATCAGCTGGAAGTTGACTTTGGCTTGACTTTGACTAGATCAGGGGTAGAATAATCATCCCTCCATAAGAGTAGTTATCAGACTCTTATTGGGTGTTTTGTTGAAATTATAGTCGGAGGATTTCCGGAGCAGCAGCAGCAGACAAAGAGGTCCCGCATAGATCGGCAGCTGCTACTACTACGAGGTGAGTTACCTTCCAGTAGGGGTGGGTGTAAGACACCAATGCTGGCCCACCAGTAAGTAATTATGCATGAGATGATTGTCTTCGTGATAATTATCTTGGTATGTTAATGTGTTGTGGTAACGAGATATGCCTGTATGATATGTTATGTGTGTTGAAGGGATTAGTTGTCCCTACCCACTTATGCCTGACTGTATGATTATCTCTCATTATGGTATGCTAGTGCTAGGGGGTGAAATAGTCCCCAATTACTGGTTGAAAGATACCGATGGTGTGTACCAGTTGAAAGATACCGATGATGGTTACCGGTTGAAAGATACTGATGGTAGTTACCGGTTGAAAGATACCGATAGTGTTATGTGGTGTGTGGTATGATGGGGGAACTCACTAAGCTTTGTGCTTATAGTTTCAGTTTTGATTTCAGGTACCTCTTCGTCCAAGGGGAAAGAGTCAGCGGCATAGCAGCGCATCACACACATGGTTTCCGCATCGGATTTTCTAGGATTGCACTATGATTTTCATTGTTCAGGATGATATGGTTTTCGAGACATGATTTTATGATTTTATGAATGATGAAATAGTGACAATGTTTTGGTAATATAAATTATGATCTACTTAATTTTTTTTAAAAAAATTGTCCTCAAATTTTGGGATGTCACAAGTTGGTATCAGAGCCCTGGTTTGAGGGATTCGAGCACACCCTCGGGGGTGTCTGGACTCAAACCGATGGATATAAAAATTTCTTCACAGAGAAAACAATTTTCTAAAATCGAAGTTAAGGAATTTTGAGAAAGAACAAGGTGTGTGATGCGTCTGACCGGCCGAGCTCAAGTAAGTTTTCCCCAAGATACCCATACTTGTTATGTTATGTCATATGATGTATGATTCTGAGAACTGCATGCTAGACTAGGGCTAAGGATCTAGGTGGATGCCTTGTATGCCTGATATATGATTCTGAGAACTACACGCTAGCCTAGGGCTAAGAATCTAGGAGGATGCCTTGAATGCCTGTTGTATGAGCTGTATGCTAGGACTGTCTAGTTAACAGTAGGATAGCCTGATTAGGTTATGCTTGAAGTGGTTACTCAATGCACGAATGCTGCTTTCTTTGTGCTATAGGAGTCCTGACTAACTTTAACTAACTAGTAAGAGGATATGTAACAGTATCCTTAAGCTAGTTATGGAATGTTGGTAGGGACTCCTAGTGCAGCTGACGGCGGAGAGCAGGTCGGAGAGTGCCCTAGGAAATTCTAGGATGAGATCAGTGGAAAGGGTATCGGAAAAGCAGACTCGGTGAAGTCGAAGTAATCCCTAAGGAAAGTACAGATAGATGTGGAAGGTAGTATGGGCTGGTAGTACTGAAAGCAGAGGATCCGGACTCAAGAGTATGTGTGATCCTGATGTTTTTATGTTTATTTTCAGTATGGTTACCATGCGACATGGAGCAGGAGGCTCAAGGTCAGGATGAGGTTCGGGCTCGGGTGAAGAATCCGAGCAGGTGGATGGTGCACTACGCGAGTTCATCTCGTCGGAGATCACGAGAGGTATCCTTGAGTCGACCCCGGTTATCTTCGGGTCAATCAAGGAAGGGATCATCGAGCTGATGGAGGATCGTCTCTGATCAATCAGGAGTGATTTGGCATCTAGCCAGGCGAGTACACGTACACTGTCCTTTAAGGACTTCAGAGGGAGTGGTGCGTCAGATATCCATGGGGTGAAGGACCCCATTAATGCTAGGAGATGGATCGTAGATATTGAATCTGCGTAGCTAATGTGCTGCTGCCCGGAAGGGTCGAATGTTCGTTTCGTTGCGGGATGTTTGAGGGATCGAGCCAGAGATTGGTGGGAGTTGATTGGTGATACGTTGGGAGCCCCAACCATTAAGGCTATGATGTGGTCAGATTTTGTGACCCGATAAGGTGTCTAAGTCCATAACTATTTCGGGCTTGTACTTGACCCGACCCGGCATGGTCCATTTGGGTTGCATGGCACCATGCAATTGGATAGACTAAATGAGAGAAATAACACTTGGAGATTATTAATATATTATAAGTTCTAATATATTAATAATATTATTTAATTAGTTGATCAAAGAATTAATTTGGAATTAATTAAGTGATCAAAGGATAACTAATTAAATATATGGGTTGGTTATGTAAATCATCCATATCTTGTATAGTGGGCTAAAAGGCTCCATGGATTATCAAGTTGGGTTCTACCCATAGGATGCTCCATGGATGCTCCATGGGAGTTACAAACCCATGGGTCATGGAAATGAAGAGTCATGACACATTAGGGTTTACATGGTGTAACCCTAGATGTGCCAACACTATATAAGAGTCCCATTCTCCACAAAATTGGCTACACAAGTTGAACACTAAGAAACTAGAGGGCTTGGCCAATTTTGAGAAGTGTGTGTTATCTCAAGAGTCTTTCCAAGAGCATTTGGTGTTGTGTGAAGCATTTGAGGCATCACACTTGGGGTGCTAGGCTCACAAGGTTTCAAGGAACACAAGCAACAACAAGGTAAGTTATTCTATCTATGATTCAAGTTAAAAATTGTTCCCCATGTATGCTAGATAGGAATATAACCTTGGAATTCAACTTTGCATGATAATTAGACAAACATAGATCCAAGGTTATTAGGGTTGCATGTACACTTAGGAAGTGTTAGAATGCTCAAAACCCATCAGTTTTACCCGATACTGCCGTTAAACGGGGCTTTTGGTCGCACCCGATTTAGTGGTCGTAATAATAAAACTTGACATTTTCCAAATGAATGAAAATGTGTGTCCTGTGTTTTTATTTCCTTTTATCACGACTTAACGGCATGTTAAAGGTAATCAAATGGAAATGTTTATTAAATTGATGCCCTCTAATTAACGGAACTTTTATACAGTGGAATATTCCGTTAACGGTAACGGGGAAATGTAACAGGACAACTTGGGTTGTCACATCATCCCCCCGTTAGAGGGAATTTCGTCCCGAAATTCAGGTCTAGGCAAGGAAGTAGGTATGAATGGCCGAGTAGGGGTAAGGGAGTACTTCCTATACGGTTGCCCTCGCATTCCCAAGTGATCTCTAGTCTGTGTTTGTCCTTCTCACAGGCCTTCACATACGGGATGTGGATTCCGTCTAGTGTAGCTAGTGGGTTCCGACTGGTGTATCTATGAAGTCAGGGTTCTCGATGGATTCTATCAAGATGAGTGAGGCACGAAAAGTGTTGTCGGGAAATCACATATCACGTCTAAGAAGTGGATCGATCGGGTGTGAATCTTGTGGCATATCCGAAGGTAGTAACGTCCTGAAAGGGTTGGACCATGTCTCCATGAGTATTCTCGGATGGTCCTACGCTCTCGGAAAGGTAGAGCCTTTCAGTACATAGAACATAGTGTACTTCTATGGTAAGATCATTACTGGCGTGATCGCCATTCCGAAGTTCCTAACGTTCTCTCTTGTACTGGTAGTGTAGTCCTTCGGATTGGTTCTTAGGAATCTCAAGTGGTCTTCAGTTTCGTGTTTTCTGCCAATTAGCTGATAGAGGCTTCCTAGATCGTCAAGTGGGTTGCGCGACTATGGTTATCGGTTTGCTGTAGAGTGTCTATCCCAAGCTTGTGCAAAATGGACCTGCACTAACGACGCTTGAGATACGGAAACCCTGAGAATCGGGGAGACAGGGCTTCACCAGACGAGTGTTGGACTATCTCGGGAGGTGGTTCTACTATCTCTACTTGAGATAGTATTCGGGAACACCTATTAGTCCAAGGAATCTCTAAGATTGTGGTTTATTCTAGCGTGGAAAGTGCGTGCTCATGTATAATCCCTCGACTAACACCAACTAGTGTCGAGTCTATAATCTCTTCGGGATCCGGGTCATGAGATTTAACGCAACTACCTTCGCACTTGACCAAGTATTCTTGGCTGCGAAGGTTACCCTATGGTTCTCGGTATCCTAGTGTTTACTTCGGAGAATGAAATCTATCGTCTACAGGGCGACGACGATTTTCTCCTTGCGAGAGGGTAGATAATGATAAGCACCACTGGTCTATAACTGGGTGGGCAAGGTGCCTGAGTAGCCAGAGCATCAATTGCAACTACTCTTCCGGAGGTTCTAAGTTTTCTCGGTCTAAGTCAAATCTAGTGGGTATAGGGTCTCTTCACTCGGAACTTTACTAGCTCAATCCGCAGTAGTTCTCTTGATTTCTGCTCCTATGTTATCGAATGGGGTGAAAGTGTTTTGCGAAGAGGTTCATGGTAGAACTCATGCTTGGCTTAACCGCCAATACTTGATGGATGCCAACAGTATACCTGGTCATAGTGGCCAGCCTCATGAGTTCTATACTCTGGGTTCACGAACCTGATGTGCGAGGTGAGAAAGGTCTCCCAGGGGATTCAACGGAGTATGCCTCGGATGGTTGTCGTTTTCTGAGGTATCTGCAGTGCCTTTCACTTCGGTGTTCATTTGACTACGAGGGGTTGGTCGACAGCGTGGGGTACCCTCACTTGAGTACTTCGGAAGGTTTGAGATAAGAGGGACGATTGACGAATTGCATTAGATGTGATTATTTGTGTTAGGTTCGGGTTCGGAGGAACCTTTATTTGCCGATATGGCCATGGAGAAAGCTCACAGCACTAAGAATGTACACATTGTTGCACGAAGTCAAACCGTGCTCAGAAGAGTCGTCGAAGTTGGCACACTTCGACATGATATAAAGTGAAGATCGATAGAGTCATGTGCCGAATAGGCACACAAGTTCTAGGCGTCTCAGGGTTTCATCCTATGTATCACTACTGCGGATACTTGGACCGATTAGAGTCGACGCGGAACTATAGTGAGTTCTAAGTGCTTCCGAATAGAGTATCTTTTCATGAATGGATTCTCACGAGGCATTTCTATAATCGCCTCACATATACTAGTCATGTATATTTAAGGTGGGGAGGACTGTTGACTGAGCGACCCCGCCCTAAATCCACAACCAAACGAGGAACAGGAAATGAGGCGGCATTCGCTCACTCTAGGTCTGTCCATCTTAAATATACATGTTCGTAACGTATATGTTTAGCCATTATAGTTTTACCTAATGAATTTAAATTTTTTTGACAGTGCTGCGACTTTCGCCTTACTGGAAAGAATTTATATTTGAATTAGTCTTTTATTGTTCTTAGTTTAGTTATCTGAGATCGAGAGACGTACCAAAATCTAACGAATTTCCTTGCTGCTTCTCCCTAAGCAGTAGTGTCAGGCTCCTTCTGTGTCTTTGTCTTTCTCTTCGTTTGGGCAGTCCTTCTCGAAGCGTCCCATTTTACCACATAGGTGGCAAACTATATGGGTCGCCACATTGGTGGTTGATGTAATGAACTCAACTGGGGTTCTACAGACGCGAACAGCATGCCCCAACATGTGGCACCTAGCACAATAGAGTTCCCGGCAGACACCATGATGATGGTAACTGCACTTGCTGCAGTGGGGAAGGTCTCCTAGGTATGGTCTTCTTGAGGTCGGGAGGGAAGGATTGACAGGGGTATAGACCGCCTCAGCTCGTTGCCCTTCGGAAGGTCCTTGAGCCGAGGTACTTCCCTCCTCCAACTTGAGTTTTCTCTTTAGTGGGTTCAGTGGAGGTTCTCGGGTGGTTGAGTGTGGAAGTGTTGGCTGCTACTGTCTATCGCTAGGATTGGAAATCCCGACAGGGCCCTTGCTAACATTGGCGGTGTTAGCATTTAGGTGAGCCATGACAGCTGCTACAGCTGCTGAGACTGCAGCTTGGAACGTAGCTTCATCGAATACGAGAGTAGGTTTCTTGCTCGAGGGCTGGTTACGCTTCTTCGGTGGCATGGTTTTCCTTCACGGAAAAGAATATAAGGTAATGAGAGTCGATGGCTAACCCTGGACATTTCTGTCTTGGACGTATTAGGCATAAATTTTTCCCATGCCTCGGGTACTGGTTGTCTGAGTGTCGACCTACATCCCTATGATGTAGTCCTGGTAATCAAGGTAAGAGTATGAGTATCGTAAAAAGGCCATGAGATGCGAGTCGTTCCTACTAAGTTACCTTTATACTGGGAAAGGTTTCACTCTCCGGCCTGGAGAGAATTGAGAACGGTTCAGAACGAAACTTGCAAAAAGAAAGACTCTCAAGGGCAGATAGCTAAAATTTTCTCAATAGAGATGCGGGGATCCGCCCTAATCGTGTATCTGGCAACGGGAAACGACGATTTACCTAACACATAGCGTGAGTAGTGTAGCCACTAACTAACTAATTGAATTATTTTAAGGGTTTATTAGTGTGACGAACACGAGGAAAAGACAATTCTCGGGTTTCCATGCACTGGCTCCCTCGGTCTGCCTCGTGTCTTTGGCTGGAATCAGCATTGGTTTCCTTCGGATAGTTTCCTAGGGTTCTCTTCTTGTATGGACATATTGAATTTCTACTCCGCCTTCCTTCTGATTCCAACTGTGGGTGTCACCACTTCAGGATGGATGACTGGGAATCTCCGAAGTTTAGGCGAATCTCTCACCACTGTCCCTAAGAGAATATGGGCACTTGGTGCATTCAATAGTCTCGACCCAGTTCATTTATTCCCGAACAAGAAATCTTCTCAATGAATCTCCTCGAGGTCGGAATCAACTCTTCTGTCAAGCACTGAAGTGGGTAGGGTTTTCTATAGGGTTCGCGCGAGAATGGAAATGTCTAAAGAATCCTAAGGGATTATTAACATTTCACTGTATGATCCATATCGAGTCCTGCTACGATTACACAGGGTATACAAATCATATATAGCTTAGATCCGATAGGCCTTCGAATATGTGATACTACTCCAGAACCACATCCCAACGAGGAAAAGGAAATAGAGCGAAACCACACATTCTCAGCCTATGGGGTCCTTATTATATATAACCTTGGGAGTACACCCTCTGTAGTTGTAGGTATATCAATAAGGATCTTTTTAGTTATTCACGCAAGGTTGCTTATGTATTCTAAAATACCCCTATGGTATTTTAATTCTTGTTTGAGTCTTATCTTCTAATTATGATTCTGGGATTAGTGTGGATCTTTTAGCGTTCTAAAATACTCCTATAGTATTTTAACTTTATGTTTGGCTCTAGAATTCCTATCTGGTAAGTTTCAGATCTGCTGCACACCACTATCACTCTCGAGCACACGTTCATCGCATCTCGGATAAATGTAGTTGATCAGCTTACATTTATCCCAGCTTACGATTACATAACTGCCCAGGTTTGACTGTAGTGCTCAACATCCGAAGACTTTTATTATTGTTTTTCTTGTGATACTTTTGTTCGAGTGTTTAGATTCTGGGTGTTATTATACTTTGGTAAAATATGGTTATATTTTAAAGTATAATTCTTGGTCAGAGTGTTTTATCCCATTGTATTTATAGGTTGTATATCTTTTATGAATTGATATACTTAGCTCACTATAAACAATGCTCTGATACCAATCTGTCACACCCCAAAACCGGAATGGCGGAAACGTTCTGGGGTGGATGACGTCATGTCAAGTATCACAACACATGCATATAGTAATTAAAGTACAACAAAACATTGCATTAATAGAATAATTTTACATGGTTACATTTCATAGTATCAAAGTAATACAAGCAACATATATAAAGTGTAGCAAGGTACTTAAGCCATCTTCATCAGCAGCTCCGGGGATGTACCTGTCTAATTGCTGACCTGAGATTACAAGTTATTTGAAAAGCGAGTATCAGCATTTTTACAAATGCTGGTGAGTTCATAAGTATTTAGCGTCATTTAGTCAAATAACTTTAATAAGTAGTAGTTTAAGTGTTTTCGTTGCTTCAGTGTTCTTTCCAGAAAATCCTATATTTTCTTTAAATAAAGCAGCCTTCTACCAAGACTGTTTCAGTGTATTGTGATAAGAGGTAGTTTTCCCTTAATTGCTACTGAATTTGATTATTAAAGAAAGCAGGAGACATCAGGGAATAATATATGCCTCAGCAGTGAGGACTGCTGACTAAGGCAAAGAATCATAGACTCCAGGAGGGTATCGAATTAACGACACGCCTGGTTCAGTCTAGCAAAGGGGAGACATAGACCCCAGAAGGTACCAAATGAAAGGTACAGCTGGTAAGGTCCAAAACAGTGAATATAAACCGGAGACGATACCAATTGGAAGGTATCTTTCACAAGGTCAAAACCAAGACTACAAACCCCAGACAGTATCAAATGAAAGATACAGCTAGCAAGGTCGAAACAAAGACTATAGACCCCAGACAGTATCAAATGAAAGATACAGCTAGCAAGGTCAAAACAGAGACTATAGACCCCAGACAGTATCAAATGAAAGATACAGCTAGCAAGGTCGAAACAGAGTGACTCTGAAAAGTGACATCAGCATACAGTGTAAATTGCTGACGAAATACCATTACCTTAAAGCCATGAATTATAAGGTAACCCAGGATACTCGTAACCATACTGACTAGAGTTCCAGACGCCCTACAAGCATCTAAATAATGTGACATTTGTCACCCCTTGGCTTGGTGAGCCGTGGACTGTAGCTAGCAGTCAGGGTGCGGGGGTGTCAATCCCATATAGATCTATACACACAATGTCCGCTCTCCTTACAGGAGACTCTGGTTACCAACTAGACGACGGAGAAGGCCGTGTCCTGAAGATGCATCCCAAATAGTGGGTTTCTAATGAAAGTGCTGAACTAGAGGTAGAGACTTCCCAATAGTGGGTTTCTAATGAAAGTATAAAATAGAGGTAGAGACTCTTAACTGAATTGGCTGAAGTAACCCGTATGTCTAAGCTTGTATACATAGTATATAACTAATGAATCAAACAACCTTCGGATGGATATCCGATCCCACCAGACCACATCTCAACGAAGAAAAGGAAATAGGGCGGGCAAACCTTCCTAAGTCCTTCAACCATTATTTATAGGCGTCTATACAAGCACAGACATACATCTAACTATGCTCGAGTGGGTATCAAGTGAAAGTGATTCTCGTGAAGTAGGAGTGTCTAACAAGTGAAGTATAAGTGTCGAATAAGTATAAGCGCATCACGAAGTGGAGATGACCACAAGTGAAGTAAGAGCGTATCAAGTATAAGTGAAGTAGACTCGTATTACTAAGTAAGAGTGTGAATAAGTATAAGCGCCATCAGGTATAAGTGGCTTCAGGTATAAGCGAAAGCCTTACAGAGTAGGAGTATAAAATAAGTATAAGCGAAGCAGCAGTAATTAACAATTAAGAGTATTCATGAAACCTTTGAAAACTTTATTACTCAAGAAAATTGCATTTGTATTCTTTGATAAAATAGGTGTGAAAACCTTTAGAAATCTTTGGGAATCTTTATAAACCAGTTTGAAAATGAATCTTTTATAAGTTATGAAAGTAAGAATTTGAACAATTTAACAGCCCTTTTTGAAAGCCATTTACAGTGTCCTACTCGGTAAAACAGTGTACAGTGGTAACATCTTGTGCATGCGGGTTATCAATCGCATGTGATTGATATGATAACTAGCATGTTTAACTTGTAATCCCCCCCCCTATAAAACATTTAAAAGCATTTAAAAGGTTCATTCAGGGGTATGAACTCACCTGGTGTAAGTAGGTCCGACAAAAGTGTCATTTGGGCGTTCAGGGTCACGCAAGGACTTGAACACACACAAGGACCTATTTTAACATATGATAACATATGTTCACATACAATTAGCATATAATATACTAATTAAGCAATTATACACACTCAAAGGAGTGGAAAACACTTTTGGTTGAGTGTTTGGGGTCCCGGGTAGCGTTTAAGGGTGCTAAGGGTCTCCTATTAGTTGTGGGACTTTGCTATACTCACATATCAAGTGTGTAAATAGATTTAAAACACCAACATGGACCAAACAAGGAGTTTACGGCCCAACCTAAGGGAGTTTACGGCCGTAAACTCCCAAGGTCAATTTCTTGGGTGTTTGATGCTTCTAGCTTGTTCATAGAATTATTCTAAGCACTTTTCCTCAAAGGCATGATTGGATTTGAGGCTTCTAAGGGTACTTTATAGGAGTTTACGGCCTAGGAACTCTCCCAAGGGAGTTTACGGCCGTAAAATCTCAATCTTTGAGTTTAGTGAAGTTTTAAGCCCCTAATGCCTTTCTAGTGATTTCTAATGAAGTGTGATGCCATTTTGGGTGATTAAAACCAACATTTGAGGGGGTTTTGGGGAGTTTACGGCCTAGATAATGCTTGGGCCGTAAACTCCAATAAATCCCTCATTTTTCTTGTGTTTAAGCCCTTAATTCCTTTCTAGCATTTTATAGAAATAGCCTATGGTCATTTGGGGGGCAAAAACTACAATTTTGGGCATGATTTAGGGTGTTTACGGCCTTGACCATGTCTGGGCCGTAAACTCCTTTCATTAAATCATTTTGGGGTGTTTCAAGGGTGTAAACTCAAGAGGATAAGTCCCTAAATTATGTAATAAGCCCTAGGATGAGTTTGGGAGTGTTTTGGGGCACTTTTGACATGATTTTGAGGAGTTTACGGCCTAAGCTTGTGCTTGGGCCGTAAACTCTTGTTTGAGTCCTAAAATCATGCATTTTAATGTTTAAACACCCCTAGGCTATATCCCCTAATTATTTCCAGGCTTATGGACAAGTTTAGAGGCATGTTTGGCACCATTTTAGGGGTTTACGGCCCTAGAATGTTCTTGGGCCGTAAACTCCTTATACCATGCCTTCTTGGATGATTTTTGGGCTATAAACATAAATCAATACGTTTAGAATATGCTAGGGTAAGCGGACTTACAATATGGAAGCGTTTGGTTGCGAATTCGGGGCGAAAACGGGTCTAGAGAGAGTGTTTAGAGAGAGAGTGTAAAAAGTCTCCAATGGACTCCACTCACCCTTATATAGGTTTCACAGTCGGGGCTCAGTGGAGTTTTACCCGATACTGCCGTTAAACGGGGCTTTTGGTCGCACCCGATTTAGTGGTCGTAATAATAAAACTTGACATTTTCCAAATGAATGAAAATGTGTGTCCTGTGTTTTTATTTCCTTTTATCACGACTTAACGGCATGTTAAAGGTAATCAAATGGAAATGTTTATTAAATTGATGCCCTCTAATTAACGGAACTTTTATACAGTGGAATATTCCGTTAACGGTAACGGGGAAATGTAACAGGACAACTTGGGTTGTCACATGGTATCCCATATAAGGAATTTTTTGATTCGGGTGCTACCCGATCGTTTGTCTCTCTTGTGCTTAGCAAGAGGTTTCCTGAGTCTTCGGGCATGTTGGATTGCCCCCTTGAGGTCGAGATTGCGGACGACCGGTCAGTACGAGCATCAGAGGTCTACCGAGATTGAGTTTTGAGGATGTTTGAGGAGCATTACCTGGTAGATCTGGTTCCCATACCCTTGCGGGGGAACAAATTTATTATTGGTATGGATTGGCTAAGCCCCAATAGGGCAGTGATTAACTACACACAGCAGTTGGTGTAGATCAGGACCCCAAGTGGGGGAGAGCTGGTGGTTTGGGCGAAAGGACACATCAAAGACCAACTTTATGTTCGGCAGCGAGGGCTAGGCGCTACCTCCAACAGGGTTGTGCAAGATATGTCGCCTATGTTATGGATACCCGAGAGGTGGGTCAGGTGAGGTGGGCAATGTACCCGTGGTGCGAGAGTTTGCGGATGTATTCCCCGAGGAGTTGCCTGGGATACCTCTAGAGAGGCAGGTGGAGTTCAGGATCGACCTAGTACCTGGTGCGACTCCGATAGCGAAGGCACCGTATCAGTTGGCTCCTCTTGAGATGTAGGGTTTGTCTACACAGCTGCAGGGGCTGTTAGACAAAGGATTCATTAGACCGAGTAGTTCACCCTTGGGAGACCCAATTCTGTTTGTGAAGAAGAAGGACGGGTTGCACCGGATGTGTATAGATTATCGGGAGCTAAATAAGGTGATGGGTTTTAGCCATAAGAACATCCTATGGGCTCATACAAACGCTAATGCTTGGATCTAGGTTTCTCTATTATACATTCAATTCATCCAAGACTTTAAACCCTAGATCTAGCATATGATAATCAATATTAGCATAAGAATTAGGTTTAAGATATTACCTTGATTGTTATGTAGCGATAACAATCACAAATCGTCCTTGTAATGACTTTAGAAAGCTTAGAGTCACAAATGTCACTCCTCTAATGGCTTACAAACACAAAGAGCAAGAGGATGAAGAATAAGGAGAGAGGAGGCTGCCCAAAACATATGGAAACCCTCGAAAACAAGTTCACCACGTTGTTGGGGCTTAAGGGTCCTTTAAATAGTGAGGCTATTAGGGTTATCTAACAAGGAAACCCTAATTTGGATGCTTAGGCCCTAAGCAACCCATGGACTCCTTCCTTAAAGGCCTAGGACGATTTCTAATGGGTTTCCCCATAGAATTCGTCCACCCCTTTAATATGGAGTCCATTAGCTCAATATTCAACTATCACACAATTGACAGTTCTAGTCCCTTATGTTTAATTAATGCCTTTTAGCCACCAACTTAATTCTTATTAACTCTTGACTAATATTAATTAAACAATATGATTTCTCCTTTAATATATTATTCTCATAATATATTAATAAATCATAATTAATCCTTTCTCTCCATAATTCATCCTATCAAGTTGCTTTGGTGTAGGCAACCCAAAAGGACCATGCACCATCGGGTCAAGTACATATCAAAATAGTTATGGACTTAGACACTAATCCAACAGTCTCCCACTTGGATAAGTCTAATAACTATCCCGCGTATGACATCAGATCCTGATCTGCAATCGTAGCTTTCCAAAGCCGCTGTTAACTCTGATCTTATCAGATACGCGTGTCCTTTAGATAAGGGATCATATATTCCTCCATTCTAGATATCGTATAGATATGAGACACAAACTTAGTCATTCTCTCTATACTGTTTCCCGATTCCCGATTTATGATGACTGACAACAGACTACAATTGAACACATCAATTTAGTCCCGGGTTAGCCAAGCGCTTAGGTGCCATCACTAAATCATCGAGGGGCCCAAAGATATCGCTTTTATCCTACTTTGGATAAAAGGAACGGATAAACTTTGATTCAATGCTTGCTTGCACTCACTTATCGTATTACATACAACAATATGTTTTATAACACCAAGTTACTGGTGTGTTTACATATCATCAATGTGAAACCGACTCGCAAGATACAACTCACACATCTCGGTTTCAAGAATATAAGATGTTATCGTCTCACCAATCACTCGTCATACAATTCATGAAGTGATCCAAGTGAGCGTGGGTTTAATCCAATGCTCAAATCATATTTTATAAGCACTCATGAATGTTGCAGCAAACATTTGCTTATGTCTAATACACTTTAGACAATCCATACACCAATTCACGACAGTCTTCATTCATACCTACTTCCAACATATGAACGACTGTGGCCTGTTCGAATAATTTGACTGTTCTGAACCAATTAAATTATTCAGGAATTCAAAACATGCAAAGTGAAACACAAGAATAATACTAATCCCATATGGCCTCAAACCTTTGAGTATAAATAAAACACCTTTTATTTATCACCATATCGATTACTCATTATTTGTTGTTTCGGGTAATCAACTTCTTACTTGAATTATTACAGTACTTGTCCTATGCTCTTAGCATGCACACAATGTTTACCTATGGTTCTTACTTTGTGAAATAGATTAAATGAACACATTTTCAATCATACTCATTTCACAAATCCTAATCCTTTTCACAAGTGAAAGAATTATCAATTCTTGCCACTTATAGAATATGCTAGATTCTAACATTTTATGCAATGATCCTTTCGTAATGTCATAGCACAAAAGTCACAATGACTATTGCCAATGAAATTACAAAGTTCTCTATTTGTGATTGTTACAATACAATTCTATACACGTGATGTCTCTCACTCAAAGTACATTCCTTTGAACATCCTTTTGCATAAAAGTTTCTAATCTAGACATAGATTCTTAATGTCCAACTTCCAATATGGAAACATTTTCATATTTTCCATATGACAACTCATTCTTAATAGAATCTTATCTATTCATAATAATGTCGATACGGTCCATCCAATATCATACTTCCAACTACTCACAAGCAACCAATCCTCAGCGAGCTTTGGATCGTCCTTTGATAGTTGTTTAATTATCTTAGTCAAAGCCGATTCTTGTCCTTTTTCCTCTAAATGCGCTAGACATTTGGAAAATTTTAGAATGGTAAAATATTATAACATTTGCAATCGATCCTATACCCGAAGCATATGGGACACGATGCATAATGTCTTACATAAAGATTTGATACTTTATCAATCTTCTGCCATAATATCATATGTGTCACGTTCTTATAATTCAAATTATGAAGAGGAATGTCGTAATCATAATCGAAATTTAAGAACTCACTATGTATCCTTGACTAACTTTATTAACATCCCATAACCTAAGCCTTTAGTTTTGAAATGAAGCATAATATTCTCTCCCTTAATTATAGAAAAACAACTATTCAACCCTTAAAACTTTGCAAGGTATGATTCTTGTTTTCTATAATTAATATTGCTAACTTGCAATACTTGCCTTAATAATCATACAAGAATAACATCTATACTCCCACTATCATGATGATTATTATAAACATAACACTTATGCTCCCACTAGCTTTGACATGTATTCAGAAACAACTTAACTTTCAGAAAAACAATGCCTATTAATTTCTTTAAGTTAATATTTCTAATACCCAATGCTTTGATAATCTTTTATCAAGGCTTCTTAAACTTATACACCTTTGCCTTAGATAGCTCATATGTGTGTCTTAAACAATTCAGACTAATTGTCAAATCTCACAATTTGAATCATGGAAAGGGATACCGTAACCATAATCGAATTCGAGAATACAATTTCACAATCTTCTTAAAATCTTTCTTAGTGAAAGCATTTCGTCACAATCATTTTAATGAAGGAGGAAATCTTATGACACTTCGATTTTAATGGTGTATGTGTTCCTATCCATGTGAATTCGTTAAAAACAAAGTTTGTGACAAATTCAAACTCATATGGACCGAGCCTTCTCAATCTTGATTTCTTGCCTTATGGTAACACGGCTGCCCACCATGTCTTCCAAGTAGTTAAGTAGCTCACCCTTTCCTATCAATGTACTTTTCATTAATCAAGGTCCTTGCCTTTTATGCATTCAAATGAGAACTCATAGGGCTCGCATGCATAATTAACTCAATTGGAACGGCACAGAAACAAGATAATGTCCACACGATAGGTTGTAAACTTCAACTCGTGTGCTAGTGATGATCGATAAGGTTTATTTTGATTTATTCTGGAAACCTCTCAAGACCATTAAGACTCCCACTGACTCCTTTACATATAAGATTCTCTTGTCAATAAGCATTTCTTGACAAACAAATATTCAAGAGTTAGTGTAGCTTTTATCAAGACAAAACACTTCATAAATTGGTCCTAGTTGGTCTTTGTCTTATCCAAGACATCACAACTTTCCAATTTCAAATGTGCAAGAATAAGAAAACCTTTTTCCAAATTCTACATTTGATGAATTTTATAAACCTTCTTAAGACTTGTCACTCAATGTCACAATCTTAACTTTAAGACTTGTTTTGGAACGAAGTATGATTGACTTCTTGATTTAACCATTTCTTCAATTCTTGATTTCTCTTCTCAGACATACAATGGTACTAAGACTCACTTAGAGGATCAATTGAGATATGGTTCTTAATCATTAAGACCTATCATAATACATAAGAAAAGGTACTCTCCCTTCTTCTTAGAATAGAGAAACTTTTATCTTTCTGCCTACTTGATTTTTCTTATTCTTTTTGCTATTGATTCAGACTTTTTCAATCAATTCAAAATTACACTTACTCTTATAAGTATAATCATATTTACTAAACCTTTAGTAAATCATGACGAATATCTTTGTTACTCTTGTGGTGGACTTAATTAACACACAACTTTGTGTACTCGATCTCCTAGTCCTTCACTTGACACTTTGTTAGCGAACTAGTCTAATTTCCAAATATGAAATTTCTCATTCATCGTGCAACCAAGTTGCATGCTTCCATGTTCTGTCCAATTGAAACTTGGGCGATGAGAAACTCTCCATATTTGGTAAATTCTTGACATTTCCATAAATAACATAATTAAGAATCACATCCATTTGTTGTAGAAATATGCGAACATCAATTTTCCATGATAATTTCATTGCAAGGAAATAAATAAATAAATAAATACGTCAAACAAAATTTGTTTTATTCATAAAAGCAGCGGAAAACATTTGTCCTTACAATGCAAAATCAACTAAAAGACTATGTAATCAAATATTCTTAACAACTCTATCATAACTTTCTAAGCTCAAAATCTAATCTTCGAATCCATGTGATCGAGATCCATCTCTTCGTTATTAGACTCATCTTGCTTTTCCATCAGGCTTCCTCTCTTTTCACTAATCCTACAAAACATTTAAATGCAATCTTATCACATTATGTATTAAGAATCAATGAATAGGAACTTAATGGAGTTAGATAGTGTATTTTACCTGAAGCACAACCATACTCTTTGACTCTCCCATCTTTTGGACTCTTCAGGCTCTTAGGGCAGACTTGTATCCAACACCCTTTCTCTTGGTAGCAAACGCAGGTTGGTTCTCCTAGAACGTCCTCGGAAGCATGGTTAGTTGACTTTCCCAACAAATATGCTTCATTGCCTTGCCAAATCATTTCTGATTCAGCAACAATGAGCATGTAAGTTAAGTCAATGAGGCTTGCGTCATGATCCATCATATGATACTTTCTTTTGAACTCATTATATGATTCAGGGAGTGACTGCAGAACCCAGTTCACAGCCAACTTATCAGGGAATGACGCACCCAACATTATCTACCTGTCGATGTGTGATTTCATTCCTAGAATGTGGGCACACACGGGTTTACCATCTTCATGTTTCATTTCCAATGGGGCTTTAGCGACATTGAACCTTTCAATTCTTCGATCTTGTGGGTTATGGAGAATAATCGGAGGAGGTGGAGGAAGTGAAGCATGATCTCTTATTCCTCGATTGAATCGTGGAATATCATCTTCATGTGGAAAGCTTGCTCCACAGGATTTGGGAATACCATAGTTGTCATACTTTGAGATCTACAAAACGGGAGAAAACAAATTCAAGTTAGTTGATTGATTGAGTCCTTAATAAATCACCCAAATGAAATATTAAGGCTAGGACCCAACACAATGTTCTACAATTCGGGAGAGGGATGCCATAACCCAAATTGCAGAACATTTGAAGGTAAGTGAATGATGATTCACTAATTTTCCACCATGAAAAATGAAAATCCGATTAAGTTTTAAATTCTTTGAAAACTCCTAGATCTTTTTAGATTCATTGAACATTTCAATGGCATGTTTAAATCTCGATATGCCCCTCTAGTTTGTGACTGGGATACCGGGGATCACAAAGCGGGTGTGAATAACCATGCTAACTTACATGGTGCCCCCCACATGTTACAGTCACCTATTCGATGTGCCGGTTAACCACACACGCTCCACCGAACTATGACAAACATTGAGTCACCCATTGCTACCTTTGCTTAGAACCATTTAGTGTGTCGGTTAACCACACACGCTCCACTAACGTCTTCGCAAGGGCACAAATTGTAACTTCATGGAATTGCATCAATTCACTTTTGCCTAAAGTAACTAAGATTGGGAATTTTGTGAAAACATTTAGTTACTTTTGTACTTCATTATACTTATAATGGAAGGTTTCTATCCTATCCTACCCATTCGGCTAACGACCCTCCACTAGTCAAGAGTGCGGTGGGTAAGAGTGGATACCCATTCAATCGCCATTTTATAGGCAATTTCCTTAAACACCCCTTATAGACTAGCTTCGTGAATGAGGCCTACTAACGGTAAGACTGACTTTTACTCATACATATATATATATATAATGTTAGACTTTTAATGTTATATATAGTATAGGGTGTATTTTACACTTTTAAAATACTATGTGGTCAAATTTAACAATTATACCTTTAATTCAATTAAATTGTAAACCAAAACTTTTATGGATTTATTAAACCTCTTTAAATTATACACCTTAGATAATTAATAAAACCATAAGGGTGTGATTTCAACTTTTCAAAACAATACTAGCATTTTAGAATTTAACATTCCTAAATTAAACCTTTTAATCAACTTTTAAATTCCAAAACTTTAGGGCAAGTTTTGAAACATTTCAAAACATTAGGGTTTAGAATTTCTTTCAAGATAAGTTACCCAATTAATACAAATAATCAAACTTTAATCAAATAAGGAAGTTATTATCTAATCAATTGGTAATTATCTTTTGTTTAATCAAGGATACACTCAAAATATGATTAAAATTCGAATTTTAATGACCCATAACAGTTAAGGCAAGTATCTTTGAGTAAAACAGCAAGAAATCCTAAAACTGCCTCCTTCTGACGCTCGAACTCGCCGAGTTCTTCTATGGACTCGCTGAGTAGGAGCCAACTCGCCGAGTTCATCGGGAAGGGAGCTAAAAAATGATTTTGCAACAATAATGAACATGCAAGGCATCAATACAATAGAAACCAATCAAGGCTCTAATACCACTGATGGTTTTAGCCATAAGAACATCCTATGTGCTCATACAAACCCTAATGCTTGGATCTAGGTTTCTCTATTGTACATTCAATTCATCCAAGACTTTAAACCCTTGATCTAGCATATGATAATCAATATTAACATAAGAATTCGGTTTAAGATATTACCTTGATTGTTATGTAGCAATAACAATCACAAATCCTCCTTGTAATGACTTTAGAAAGCTTAGAGTCACAAATGTCATTCCTCTAATGGATCACAAACACCAAGAGCAAGAGGATGAAGAATAAGGAGAGAGGAGGCTGCCCAAAACATGTGGAAACCCTAGAGAACAAGTTAACCACGTTTTTGGGGCTTAAGGATCCTTTAAATAGTGAGGCTATTAGGGTTATCTAACAAGGAAACCCTAATTTGGATGCTTAGGCCCTAAGCAACCCATGGACTCCTTCCTTAAAGGCATAGGACGATTTCTAATGGGTTTCCCCATAGAATTCGTCCACCCCTATCATATGGAGTCCATTAGCTCAATATTCAACTATCACACAATTGACAGTTCTAGTCCTTTAAGTTTAATTAATGTATTTTAGCCACAAACTTAATTCTTATTAATTCTTGACTAATATTAATTAAACAATATGATTTCTCCTTTAATATATTATTCTCATAATATAATAATAAATCATAATTAATCGTTTCTCTCCATAATTCATCCTATCAAGTTGCTTTAGTGAAGGCAACCCAAATGGACCATGCACCATCGGGTCAAGTACATATCAAAATAGTTATGGACTTAGACACTAATCCAACATAAGGTAATTGTAAAGAACCGTTACCTACTCCCGAGGATCGATGACCTCTTTGATTAGCTACAGGGAGCATATTGGTTCTCCAAGATGTATTTGCGTTTGGGGTATCATCAGATGAGGGTCAGAGAGGAGGATGTGTAGAAGACTACTTTCCGGACGCGCTATGGCTATTATGAGTTCGTGGTGATTCCCTTCGGGCTCACCAATGCTCCTGCCGCGTTCATGGATCTCATGAACCGCATGTGCAGACCGATGTTGCATCGGTCTGTGATAGTCTTTATTGATGATATCTTTGTATATTCCAAGACGAGAGAGCAGCATGAGGAACACCTATAGGAGGTTCTGGATACCTTGAAGAGGGAGAGCTTGTATGCCAAGTTCTCCAAGTGTGAGTTTTGTTTACTCGAGGTGCAGTTCCTTGGGCATCTCATCAACCAGGACGGGATTTCGGTTGACCCGGCCAAGGTAGAGGCCATGATGAGGTGGGAGGTTCCGAGGTCTCCATCCGAGATTCGGAGCTTCCTGGGATTGGCAGGCTACTATCAGAGATTCATTCAGGACTTCACCAAGATAGACGTGCTCCTGACCAGGCTGACAAGGAAAGCCGTGGTCTTTCGTTGGGGGCTTGAGCAGCAGGCTGCATTCGAGACATTGAGACAGAGATTGTGCGAGCCGCCAATCTTAGCCCTGCCAGAGGGCATGGAGGATTTTTTTTGTATACTTTGATGCATCCATCTCGGGCTTGGGCGCAGTATTGATGCAGAGAGGGTGTCTTATTACTTACGCTTCAAGGTAGCTGAAGCCTCACGAGGTGAACTACCCGACGCATGAGTTAGATCTGGGAGCTGTTGTGTTCGCCCTCAATATTTTGCACCATTACCTATATGGGGTTCATTGTACTATCTACACGAACCACAAGAGCCTGAGATATCTCATGGACCAGCCGAATTTGAATATGAGGCAACGTCGGTGGCTTGATGTGGTAAAGTATTATGACTGTGAGATCCTCTACCACCTGGGGAAAGCCAAATGTGGTGGCCGACGCGCTTAGCCGTAAGGCAGCGCCGATCAGGATATCTGTATGAGGATGACAGTGGTGATTCCGCTGTTAGAGCGGATTCGGGAGGCCCAACAGGAGGCCATGAAGGAGGAACATTAAAAGAGTGAGCGGATTGTGGTACAGGTTTCCTCCATCAACTATGATAGCCGAGGATTATTGACATTACACCATAGGGTGTGGGTACCATACCTCAGGGGTGTGCGCCAGGTGCTGTTGGATGAGGCGCACAAATCCCAATTCTCTATTCATCCGGGGGCGACGAAGATGTATAGAGATATTCATCTAGACTATTGGTGGCCCTACATGAAGCGGGATGTAGCATGGTACGTGGAGCGGTGCTTGACCTGCAGGAAGGTCAAGGCCGAGCACCAGAGGCCACACGGCAAGATGTAGCCGTTAGATATTCCTCCGTGGAAGTGGGAAGATATTACTATGGACTTCATCACCAAACTTTCCAGGACCGTGCGGGGAGTGGATTCCATATGGGTCATCGTGGATCGGTTGACCAAGAATGCCCGTTTTATACCAATACAGGAGAGTATCTCGGTCGAGAAGTTGGCCGACATCTACATTCGGGAAGTGGTGGCATGGCACGGAGTGCCAGTCTCTGTGATTACAGACAGAGATATGTGGTTTACTTCCAGGTTCTGGAAGAAATTCTACGGTGAGTTGGGTACTCATCTACACTTTAGCACTGCATTTCTCCCGCGGACGGATGGTTAGAGCGAGCAGACCATCCAGACTTTGGAGGATATCCTGCGAGCATGTGTGCTAGACTTTGATGGTAGTTGGGATACTTACCTCCCATTGGTTGAGTTCTTGTATAACAACAGCTATCACGTGAGTATTGTGTTGGATAAGGTGTCTAAGTCCATAACTATTTCGGGCTTGTACTTGACCCGACCCGGCATGGTCCATTTGGGTTGCATGGCACCATGCAATTGGATAGACTGAATGAGAGAAATAACACTTGGAGATTATTAATATATTATAAGTTCTGATATATTAATAATATTATTTAATTAGTTGATCAAAGAATTAATTTGGAATTAATTAAGTGATCAAAGGATAACTAATTAAATATATGGGTTGGTTGTGTAAATCATCCATATCTTGTATAGTGGGCTAAAAGGCTCCATGGATTATCAAGTTGGGTTCTACCCATAGGATGCTCCATGGATGCTCCATGGGAGTTACAAACCCATGGGTCATGGAAATGAAGAGTCATGACACATTAGGGTTTACATGGTGTAACCCTAGATGTGCCAACACTATATAAGAGTCCCATTCTCCACAAAATTGGCTACACAAGTTGAACACTAAGAAACTAGAGGGCTTGGCCGATTTTGAGAAGTGTGTGTTATCTCAAGAGTCTTTCCAAGAGCATTTGGTGTTGTGTGAAGCATTTGAGGCATCACACTTGGGGTGCTAGGCTCACAAGGTTTCAAGGAACACAAGCAACAACAAGGTAAGTTATTCTATCTATGATTCAAGTTAAAATTGTTCCCCATGTATGCTAGATAGGAATATAACCTTGGAATTCAACTTTGCATGATAATTAGACAAACATAGATCCAAGGTTATTAGGGTTGCATGTACACTTAGGAAGTGTTAGAATGCTCAAAACCCATCAGTGGTATCAGAGCCTAGGCTTGTTTGTTTGTTATTTGTGCTTAAAAGTTGAAGAAAGTCGAAAATTCTGCTGTCTGACTGATGGACTCGGTGAGTCCATGGGGAGGACTCGTCGAGTTCATGTGTATCTTCAACCTACTCGGCGAGTAGGTTTATGCACTCGGCGAGTAGGGTCGACAGAGTGCAGAATTTCGACTTGAGTTGCTGGAAATGGATTAGAATCATTACCCTAAAATTTTTTGGTACTTGAAAACTTGTTTTAGAAGGTGTAATGTCTTTTCTAACTCATTTACAACAACTAGTTATCAAAATTACAAAGATTAAATGTGATTTTGATTCTTGAAAGTGTTCATATTCATATTCTTGTTCTTATGATGTTTAGATGATCATAGGAATTATTTGTAACCTATGTGGTAGATTAATTCATGATCATAATGTGTTTTAATGGAGTCCATAACTTGTCCTCAAGTTATGGAAAACCAAAAGTCTCTTGGATTAAAAACCATTAAAAGAACACAAGAGTTAGGAAAAATGAAAAGTCCTCATTTTATTACTCTATTAAACTCATAAGTTACAAGAAATGAAAAGTTTTGGAAGTTTACAAAACTTGCCCTCAAGTTTTGGAACAAGTAAAGTTAAGTTAAAACTTTAGTTCCAACCCCTAGAATTTTAAAAGTTAAAATTCAACCCTTATACTTATATTATTATGATTTAATAATTATATATATATATATATATATATATATATATATATATATATATATATATATATATATATATATATATATATATATATATATATATGTATAAGAACAAAGTCGTCTTACCGCTAGTACGCCTCATTCACGAAGCCGGTCTATAAGGTGGGTATAAGGTTGTTGCCTATAAAATGGTGACTTAATGGGTGTCCACTCTCACCCACCGCTTGCTTGATCGGTGGAGGGTCGTTAGCCGAACGGGTAAGACAAGGACTTATTAATTCTCATTCAAAGTATGATGAATATTATAAAGTAACTAAATGTTTTATTAAATTCCCAATCTTAGTTACTTTAGGAAAAATGTGAATAAGGTGCTATTCCATGAAATTACACTTTACACTTTGATTATGTCGTTGGTGGAGCGTGTGTGGTTAACCGGCACACTAACTTGGACTTAACAAGGTAGGTAAAGGGTGACTTAGGGTTTATTATAGTATCGATGGAGCGTGTGTGGTTAACCGGCACATCGATTGAGTGATAAACTTTAAGGGTACCAAGTGATTTGCATGGTTACTTCACACCTCGTTTTGTGATCCTCGGTATCCCAGTCACAAAACTTGGAGGGCACACTCGAGATTGAAACATGCCTTTGAAAAGTTCATTGAATCTCAAAGAATCTAGGAATTTCTAAGAACCATTAAAAAACCTAATACTAAAATATTGCGGTTTTCGTGGTGGAAATTGGTGAATCGTCATTCACCTACCTTTCAAATATGATATAGCTTAGATTACGGCATACCTCTTCTAAGTTATATTATATTGTGATTGGATCCTAGCCTTAATATTACATTTGGGTGTTTTATTAAGGACTCTCTTATATCTAAACTAATCTTGTCCTCCTTCCTTCAGATGTCTTTCAACAATGCTTCTGGCTCTAATCCTAATGGCTCCTTTACCCTTATGAACTTGTGTGGGAAAGTCACCTTTGATGGATCCAACTTCAATGAGTGGATCAGAAACATCAGGATGATTACCCGCTACGAGGACAAAGAATATGTCCTTGACAAGGAGCTTAAGGAGATTGATGAGTCCACTGCAACTCCTCAGGAGATCGCTGAATTTCGTGCACATGAAAGGGATGCTACGAAAGTGGCTTGCATCATGACGGCCACGATGACAGCGGAACTCCAAAAGTCTTATGAGGATTTCTACCCTTATGACATGCACCAAGATTTGATGGAAAGATACCATCAAAGTGCAAGACAAGAGAGGTATGAAATCATCTGCTCCATGATAACAACCATGATGAAGGACGGGGAATCCGTCACAAGCCACATGCAGAAAATGCAAAGGTATGTGGATCGTTTGCTGAAGCTTAATGTGAACTTCCCGGAGGATCTTGCAATAGATATTATTTTGCATTCCTTACCATCGTGCTATGATCAATTCCGCATGACATATCACATGAACAAGGAAGAAGTCACCCTCAGCAAACTTCAGGGACTTCTCAAGACCGCAGAATCAGGTCTTAAGGGGAAGTCGGTTGCTATCACTCCTACTCACAACTCTACTCCGGTTTTGGCAATTGGGAAGAATCGATGGAGGAAGAGAAAGAGATCCTCGAAGGGTACCAAGGCTCGGACCCTTGATGGCTCTTCTTCAAGTGGAACCAAGAAAGGTTTCATTACTCCTTCTTCTGACCCAAAAGAGGCTGAATGCTTCTATTGCCATGAAAAAGCTCATTGGAAGCGGAACTGCCCAAAATACCAGCAAGATGTGAAGGATGGTAAAGTTAAACCCAACCATGCAGGTATTTACACTATCATTTCTAATAACTCACCCCATTCTAATTCTTGGGTCCTTGATACCGGGTGTGGTATTCACATTTGTTGTGACTTGCAGGGACTAAGAAGAAGTGAGGATGTGGAGCAAGGAAGGATAAACTTGATCATGGGGAATAGGAAAGCTATACATGTTACCAAGATTGGAGTTTATACTTTATCGCTAAGTAGTGGGTTTAGTTTAGATCTGAATAAGTGTTGTTATTCGCCAGGAGTGGCAAGAAATATTATTTCCTTCCATGCTTTGTACAAACAAGGGTTTACCTTTTCATTTAATAATGAAGTTGGTTCTATTGATGCTTTCTTTAATAATATTCTTTATTTTAAAGCATTACCTTGTGATGGTGTGTATGAAGCTGTATCTGCTGTTGATAACTTAGGAAATAATGTTTTGTGTATTGATTCTACTAATAATAACTTGGATAAAGCATCATTATGGCATTGTCGTCTTGGACATATAAGCAAGAAGCGCATAGGCCAACTCCAAAAGGATGGAGTCTTGGAGTCGTTTGACCTAAAGTCAGATGATAGTTGCGAATCATGCTTACTTGGAAAAATGACAAAGTCACCCTTCACAGGTTCGTGTGAGAGGGGTGAAGGTTTGTTGGACCTTATACACACGGATGTGTGTGGACCATTCAAACATGCCACAAGGAATGCTAATCGTTATTATTTAACTTTTACTGATGATTATAGTAGATATGGATATGTCTACTTGATCAAGCATAAGTCAGAGACTTTCGAGAGGTTTAAGGAATTTAAACAGGAAGTCGAGAATCAATTGGGCAGGAACATTAAGATGCTTCGATCCGATCGTGGTGGTGAGTATCTTAGTTCAGAGTTCCTCGACTATCTAAGGGAATGTGGGATAGTCTCACAATTGACACCTCCCAGGACACCACAGTTGAATGGTGTGGCTGAGAGGCGTAATCGAACCTTGCTAGATATGGTTCGTTCCATGATGAGTCGAGCTACGCTACCAATCTCATTCTGGGGGTATGCCTTAGAGACTGCCACCCATATTCTTAATCTAGTCCCTACAAAGAAAGTTGCCAAAACTCCTCACGAGATGTGGACTGGTAAAGTACCTAAACTAGACCACATCAAGATTTAGGGTTGTGAGGCTTTCGTGAGACGCGAGACTCATGATAAGCTCGAACCTCGAAGCGAGAGGTGTATTTTCATCGGTTACCCACAGCGATCCTTTGGTTACCTCTTCTACAGACCTAGTGACAATGTGGTCTTTGTAGCAAGAAGAGGTGTCTTTCGAGAAAGAGAGTTTATAAGCCAAGGAGACAGTGGGAGGCAAATTGATCTTGAAGAAATTCAAGAATCAAGCGGTGAAGGAACTTCAAACTCTAGCCCTCAACTTGAGGAGGAAACTCCTGTTGAGCCAATTGACAAATCTGTACCTCTGAGACGTTCCACGAGAGTTAGGAGTGCACCTGAGCATTACTATGGATTCCATATTACTGCAGAAGGTGAGACACTTATTAGTGATGAGACACTAGTAAGTCAAGATGACCCTAACAGCTACGAGGAAGCCATGGCAGGCCCCGAGTCTGCTAAATGGAAAGAGGCTATGGATAGCGAGATACAATCCATGTATGACAATCAGGTTTGGAACTTGGTTGAAAATGTACCAGGTCGTAAGACAGTAGGGTGCAAATGGGTCTTCAAGAAGAAGACCGACATGGATGGTAAAGTACACACTTATAAGGCTAGACTGGTTGCAAAGGGCTTCTCTCAAATTCCTAGAGTGGATTATGATGAGACCTTTTCTCCGGTAGCCAAGATTAAGTCTATTCGGGTTCTGTTAGCCATAGCTGCATTTCATGATTATGAAATATGGCAAATGGATGTCAAAACCGCTTTCCTTAATGGAAAGTTGGCTGAAGATGTTTACATGAGTCAGCCAGAGGGTTTTGTCAGCAACGAGTACCCTAATAGAGTGTGTAAGCTTGAGAAATCCATTTATGGGTTGAAGCAAGCACCTCGCAGATGGAATCTTTGCTTTGATGAAAAGGTCAAGGAATTTGGCTTCTCTAGGAGTGAAGATGAATCTTGTGTGTATGTCAAGGCTAGTGGGAGTATAGTTAGCTTTTTGGTATTGTATGTGGATGACATACTACTCATAGGAAACGACATTCCAACCCTACAGGAAGTAAAGTCCTGGCTTGGGAAGTGTTTCGCTATGAAGGACCTTGGTGAAGCTGCCTATATTCTAGGGATAAGAATCTTGAGAGATCGGAGTAAAAGACTAATTGGACTTAGTCAGAGTACCTACTTGGATAAGATGCTGAAGAGATTCAGCATGCAGGATTCCAAGAAAGGAGAGTTACCCATCCAGAGTAACACCAGATTGAGTAAGACACAAAGCCCTAGCACTGAGGCTGAGATAGCAGAAATGAGTCGAACACCTTACGCTTCGGCTGTAGGATCGATCATGTATGCTATGACGTGTACTCGACCCGATGTAGCTTTTGCCTTGAGCATGGTTAGCAGGTATCAGGCGAGCCCTGGCAAGGCACACTGGACTGCGGTAAAGAATATCCTCAAGTACCTACGAAGGACTAAGGACTGGGTCCTTACCCTCGGTGGGAGTGATGACTTGAGAGTTGTTGGGTATAGTGATGCTAGCTTCCAGACTGATAGGGATAATTTCCGCTCTCAGTCGGGCTGGGTCTTTACCCTAAACGGAGGAGCAATTTCTTGGAAGAGTTCCAAGCAAGAGACAGTGGCAGATTCTACTTGTGAATCAGAGTATATTGCAGCTAGTGAAGCAGTAAAGGAGGCGATATGGCTGAAGAACTTCATTGGAGACCTTGGAGTTGTACCAGCTATAAAAGAGCCAATGGAGATTTTCTGTGATAGTGAAAGTGCTGTTGCCTTAGCCAAGGAACCAAGGGATCATGGGAGATCCGGACACATCGACAGAAAATACCATTTCATTAGACATCGGATCGAAGAAGGACTCCTCGTGGAAAAGAGGGTATCATCGGA
Organism: Lactuca sativa; assembly: GCF_002870075.4. Lineage (NCBI taxonomy): Eukaryota > Viridiplantae > Streptophyta > Magnoliopsida > Asterales > Asteraceae > Lactuca > Lactuca sativa. Next base: position 53,736,091 of record NC_056627.2, read on the forward strand.
TGAGAACCCAGCAGATCCCCTCACGAAGGGACTGAGTAGGGTTAAGCATCTTCAGCATGCTCGGAGCATAGGGCTGAAGGATGATATAAGTTTTTAGTAGTTAGATAACCCGGAAATTTGTAAAGTGTAATTGACATTTGATGATGAATAAAAGGTGTTTTATTTATGAGTAAAGTGTTGCTATCTCTTGTCAATCGTTTACTATATTTCTTTTGCATGTTTTGACTTCCAGAATAATTTTGTTTGGTATAACATATTATTCAAACCTCCACAGTCGGTCATATGTTGGAAGTAGATATGAATCAAGACTGTCATGTTTGGTTGTAGAGGTCTTGGACAAGGCTACAACAATCATGAGTGCTCATAAGTTCTGAGCATTGGACACAACCCACGCTCACTGGAATCACTTCATGGAATTTTATCTTGAGTGATCGTGAGACGGTAATATCATATAAGTCTTCAAACCTAGAGATATGATTTGTTACTTACAAGTTGGTTATGCATTGACTGTACGAAACCGCATTGGTAACTCGATGTTATAAAACGTATTTTTGTGTGTAATTCAATAAGTGGTAGAAAAAACATATGAGTCGAAGTTTATCTGTTCCTTCTTGGATTAGAAGCTGGTATCTGGGCCCCTCGATGATTTTGTTTTGACCCATGTACCGGGCCCGGTCAGAACTAAGTTGATGTGTTCAATTAAGTTCTATGTCAAACAAATCGGAAATCGGGAAACAAATGCTGGACAATAAGCAAGACATGTTCCATGTATTTGTCCGGCTAATATCTAGAACAGAGGATTATATGATCACTTATCTTAAATGGCGTATCATCATCTTCTCAGTTCTGAGAGACCTTGAAAGAGCTACGATTGCCGGTCGGTTCCTGAAGTACTAGAGATATAGTTATTAGACTTATCCAAGTGGGAGACTGTTGGATAAGGTGTCTAAGTCCATAACTATTTCGGGCTTGTACTTGACCCGACCCGGCATGGTCCATTTGGGTTGCATGGCACCATGCAATTGGATAGACTGAATGAGAGAAATAACACTTGGAGATTATTAATATATTATAAGTTCTAATATATTAATAATATTATTTAATTAGTTGATCAAAGAATTAATTTGGAATTAATTAAGTGATCAAAGGATAACTAATTAAATATATGGGTTGGTTATGTAAATCATCGATATCTTGTATAGTGGGCTAAAAGGCTCCATGGATTATCAAGTTGGGTTCTACCCATAGGATGCTCCATGGATGCTCCATGGGAGTTACAAACCCATGGGTCATGGAAATGAAGAGTCATGACACATTAGGGTTTACATGGTGTAACCCTAGATGTGCCAACACTATATAAGAGTCCCATTCTCCACAAAATTGGCTACACAAGTTGAACACTAAGAAACTAGAGGGCTTGGCCGATTTTGAGAAGTGTGTGTTATCTCAAGAGTCTTTCCAAGAGCATTTGGTGTTGTATGAAGCATTTGAGGCATCACACTTGGGGTGCTAGGCTCACAAGGTTTCAAGGAACACAAGCAACAGCAAGGTAAGTTATTCTATCTATGATTCAAGTTAAAATTGTTCCCCATGTATGCTAGATAGGAATATAACCTTGGAATTCAACTTTGCATTATAATTAGACAAACATAGATCCAAGGTTATTAGGGTTGCATGTACACTTAGGAAGTGTTAGAATGCTCAAAACCCATCATATTGATCATCCTCCCTTCAAGATGTTGTACGGGAGGAAGTGCAGGACCCCGATATGTTGGGGTGAGGTTGGCCATAGGGTCATGGGGAGAACCGAAGTGGTGATCAAGACGACGGAGAGGATTAAGCAGGTCCGGAGCAGGCTTCAGACTGCTCAGAGTTGGCAGAAAAGTTATGCTGACAAGCACCAATCAGACCTGGAGTTCCAGGTCGGGGATATGGTTCTCCTGAAGGTGTCGCCATGGAAAGGCGTCATCCGATTCAGGAAACAGTGCAAGTTAGGCCCCATGTACATTGGACCATTCAGGGTTTTAGCCCAGGTAGGCAAGGTGGTGTACAGATTGGATCTGCCAGCCGAACTCAGCCAGATCCACGTCACTTTCCACGTCTCCCAGCTGAGGAAGTGCTTGGTGGACAACTCAGCAGTGGTACCCTTAGAGGATATCCAGGTTGATGACATCCTGAATTACATCGAGCGATCGGTAGTAATCCTCGACCGGAAGTCAAAGGAGTTGAGTAACAAGAGGTTTGAGCTAGTGAAGTTGCAATGGCAGCACCGGAAGGGCTCAAAATGGACTTGGGAGCCGGTGGATGAGATGATGGAGCATTACCCAGAACTTTTCCAGGAACGAGCAACAGACTTCGAGGACGAAGTCTAAAATAATTGTGGGAGATTTGTAGCACCCACTTCTAGGTAGGCATTTAATTCAAGCATTTTTATGTTTTTCCCTATGACTCGATGAGTCAGAGGACCCCCTCATTGAGTAGAGACGAGTCCGCAGACATCTTAAGTGACCTACTCGACGAGTCGGAAGACGGACTCGGCGAGTAGGCGTTGTGCGAGTAAAACCCTAAATTTGAGGGTTCGCACCCTATATAAACAACATAACTCAGCCTCCCTTGTCCCTAACACTCCCTTAGAGCTGGATACCGAAACCCTAGCCGTTTGTGTGTGTGTTTGTGTTAAGGGCATTTTGGTGTTCTTGGTTGGTTTGTGTAGCTTGGAAGGTAAGAGGAACTTGGGATTTCAAGTTGGGATTTGTAGATCCAGAGATCTTACTTCATCTTCAGCTCAAGAAAGGTAAATTCCCCCTGTTTTGGTCTTCCTTTTTGGTTGTTCATCTTTAGGGCCTAGGGTCATGGTGCATTTCGGGCTTCTTAACCAATTTTCGGATTTGTAAGGTGATTAATGGGGCTCTACTTGTAGATCTGACTCATTGGAGGGGTCTCATGGCATAAAGGTGCCAACTTTATGGCCATGAGAGCCCCATGCACATTGTAGAGCACCTTCTATGGAATTTTGAGCTAAAAACCCCATGCATGTGCATCAAGTTTGGAACTTTACTTATAAAATGGACATTAGGAGGCCAAATCTATGGTTTTGGTGTGTTAAATCCATTTTAGATCAACTATATAGAAATGGTCAAGGTTGGACTCAGCGAGTCGTTCTTGGGACTCGGCGATTCGGTGCGCTTTCATCCATCTTAAACCCTTCTGCGATGGTCAGTTGTTAGAAAAGGGAGTCGCATAGCTGTTTAGATGTATTGGACTTAGCGTTAGACCTGGTGTTCATGGGACTCGGCGAGTCCAAGGCAATCTCCTAGCACATGAAGATGACCTCGACGAGTTGTTCATACAACTTGGCGAGTCAAGGACAGGGCTTGTTCTTCAGATGAAGATGAACTCAGCGAGTTGTTCATACAACTCGAAGAGTCGGATGAAGAATCGTTTGATGTTCAAATAGGAGGAGAACTCGTCGAGTCATTGCCTAACTCGACGAGTAGGGACGAGAATGAGGAATATTAGATGGATAAGGACTCGACAAGTTGGCGGCCCAACTCGGCGAGTCAAGTCAGCTGGAAGTTGACTTTGGCTTGACATTGACTAGGTCAGGGGTAATATAGTCATCCCTCCATAAGAGTAGTTATCGGAATCTAATTGGGTGTTTTGTGGGAAGTATAGTCGAAGGATTTCCGGAGCAGCAGCAGCAGACAGAGAGTTCCCGCACAGATCTACAGCTACTACTACGAGGTGAGATACCTTCCAGTAGGGGTGGGTCTAAGGCACCAATGTCGGCCCACCAGTAAGTAGTTATGCATGAGATGATTTTCTTCTTGATAATTATCTTGGTATGTTAATGTGTTATGGTCATGAGATATGCCTGTATGATATGTTATGTGTGTCGAAGGGATTCGTTGTCCCTACCCATTTATGCCTGACTGTATGATTATCTCTCGTTACTGTATGCTAGTGCTAGGGGGTGAAATAGTCCCCAGTTACCGGTTGAAAGATACTGATGGCGTGTACCGGTGGAAAGATACTGATGATGGTTACCGGTTGAAAGATACCGATGGTGTTATGTGGTGTGTGGTATAATGGGGGAACTCACTAAGTTTGTGCTTATAGTTACAGTTTTTGTTTCAGGTACCTCTTTGTCCAAGGGGAAAGAGTCGGCGGCGTAGCAGCGCATCACACACATGGTTTCCGCATCGGGATTTCTGGAATTGCACTCTGATTTTCATTGTTCCGGATGATATGGTTTTCGAGACATGATTTTATGATTTTATGAATGATGAAATAGTGACAATGTTTTGGTTATATAAATTATGATCTACTTAATTTAAAAACAAAATTTTTGGCCTCAAATTTTGGGATGTTACAGTTGATCCAGGCCCCATCGAAATGTCACATTCTTCTTGGTCACGCGGGTCAAAGGCACGACGATGTTGGAGAAATCCTGTATGAATCTTCGATAATAGCCCGCCAAAACCAAGAAGCTACAGATCTCTGATGCGTTCTTCGGTACTTCCCATCGCGTCACCGCCTCATCCTTGGCTAGATCTACCAAAATACCCTCCTATTTGATGACGTGTCCCAAAAACGGCACCTCTCGCAGCCAAAAATCACACATTGAGAACTTGGCATTAATTCTTTCCGTTCTCAGTGTCTCCAATACCTCCCTAAGATGCTGCTCATGTTGCTCATTAGTCTTAGAATAGACCAGGATATCGTCAATAAAAACTATCACCGACTGATCTAGCATCGGTCTACACACTTTGTTTATGAGATCCATGAACGCTTCTTGGGCATTGGTGAGCCTAAATAGCATCACCACAAACTCGTAGTGCCCATAACGAGTCCTAAAAGCCATCTTTGGTATATCCGCATCTTGAATCCTCATCTGATGGTACCCCGACCAAAGATAAATCTTGGAAAACCAAGACGAACACTACAACTGATCGAACAAATCATCAATCCTCAGTAGCAGATAACAATTTCTCACCATTGGTTTGTTCAGCTCTCGATAATCGATACATATCCTGTGTGACCCACCCTTCGTTTTCGTGAACAGGATCGGAGCGCTCCACGGGGAACTGCTCAAACGGATAAACCCTTAGTCTATCAGCTCTTGAAGATGCGCATGTAGCTCTTGCATCTCGGGCGGACCTAGTTGGTATGGTGCCTTGGCTATCAGAGCGACACCAGACACCAAATCAATGCAAAACTTCACTTGCCTCTCTGGAGGCACTCCAGATAACTTCTCGAGAAAGACATCCCGAAACTCCTATACAACCGATACATTGTCCAAATCCCTCGGGGTCTAAACCCTCGTATCTGAGATATATGCAAGAAATCGTGTACAACCCTACTGCAAAAATCTCCTAGCCCTCACAAATGAGTAGAGGGTTTGCCCCTGCGAGGCCCTCTCTCCATGAATAACCAGTTCTCCCCTACTTGGGGTTCGAACTCTCACCAACTGGCGCTCACAATCTATCATGGACCCTAACAAGTCCATCCCAACAATCACCTTCAACCCTCGCAATGGTATCGGGACTAGATCAACACGAAACCTCTCCCCAAGCACATGTAGGACACAGTCTCGATACACCCTCGCAGCACTCACGGTGCAGTCGTCTACAATCTCAACCTCAAGCGAGGAATCCAAAGTTCCTGGCGCATCCCGAAACTTCTTGCTAAGTACAAGAGATACAAACGATCGGGTAGCTCCCGAATCGAACAAATGTGAGCAAACATACCATTGACCAAAAAGTTCCCTATAAATAAGCACAAAGTACACATAAACAATGCAATAATTATATGGCAGGAAGATAAAATACGTACCAACCACAACATCTGGCACCGCCCGAGCCTCCTCGGTGGTCAACAGAAATGCACGACTCTCCACCGCAGGAACATCCGCCTTAGCAGGGCGGCCATCTGTGATCCTCAGTGCGACGAGTGTAGGAACCGCCGCTGGTCCTCCCCCTCCCTACAACCTCAGATAGTCAACCCGCTTATGGTTGGTCTGGTTGTAGTGAAAACAAATCAAGCCTTTTTTGGGACAATACCTGCTCAAGTGACCTGGCTAGCCATATGCATAACATCCTGAACCTGCTACCCAAAAAGCCCTACTGTGCGGTTTACCGCACTTGACACACAGGCCACGAACCTGTAGACCCCTACTGAAAAAATCTGAGGTCTTAATATTTTTAGCCTGACCTACTATTGTGTGTGCCTCCGACTTCTACTTGGTGTAGAAGTCTAACTCCATCTCCCGCTCACGGGCCTTCTCCACCATCTCATTCAGGGTTTTGCACCTTATAAAGCTCACAAACCCACGGATATCATCCCTCAGCGTGGAATGATACTTCTTTCTCCTCATGTCCTCATCGGTAGCATATTGTGGAATAAACAATGCTATTTCCTGAAACTTGGTGGCGATCTCCGCCACAGTCTCGGTGGTTTGTTGAAGCTCATGAAATTCCCTCACTAGTTGTTGCACCTCGATAGGTGGTGCAAACTCCAATTAAAATCGCCTAACAAACACGACCCATGTCATCTCAGCCACACTGGCTGCTCCTACCTGGCTAGTCACCTCTCCCCAGCAATCATGGGCCCGATCCCTCAACATACATGAAGCAAAACCAACCTTTGCCGCATCAGGGAAAGAACTCATGCGCTGGACATTCTCTATGTCCGCCACCCAGCGTCGGCTAACAATGGGGTCCCTAACCCCGAAAAACTTGTTGGATTAATGTCTAAGTCCATAACTATAATTGGTAAGACTTGACCCGACCCGGCATGGTCCATTTGGGTTGCATACCATCATGCACTTGGATGAGAGAAATAAGACACTTATGGTTATTAATATATTATAAGTTCTAGTATATTAATAATAAGAATAATGAGATTATTTAATTAGTATTGATCAAGAATTAATCTAGGATTAATTAAGTGATCAAAAGAAGACTAATTAAATATATGGGTTGATTGTGTAAATCATCCATACTTGTATAGTGGGCTAATGCTCCATGGATAATCAAGTTGGGCTAAAACCCATAGGATGGTTCATGGATGCTCCATGGTGTATTTGAACCCATGGATCCAAGGAAATGGAAAGTCATGACAATTAGGATTTACCCTAATTGTGTAACTATATAAGCATCTTATTATTGAGGAAAAATCGGTCACTAGAGACACTAGTGTGTGTGAAGAAAGGGCTAGCCGATTTTGATAAGTGTAGCATTCTCTCAAGTCATTCCAAGTGTTTTGATGATTGTGATTCCATTTGAGGTGTCACACTTGGGGCACTAGGCACTCAAGCTTCATGAAGACTTTCTACACCAAAGAGGTATGTATTCTATCTTGCTATAGTTATTGTTTTGTATGCTAGATTAGGATAATACCTTGGAAGTTCTTATTTGCATGTATAATAGAGAAAACATAGATCCAAGGTATTTAGGGTTGCATGTACACTTAGGAGTGTTAGAATGCTCAAAACCCAACAGTGGTATCAGAGCCTAGGCTTGTTTTCTTGTTATACCTGCAATAGAAGCTGAAAAAACGAATCTGGTGCTGTCTGGCCATCAGACTCGGCGAGTCCATCAGGGGACTCGACGAGTCCATGCCTTAAAAATGATGAATTCGATCCAACTCGCCGAGTTTGTTCATGCACTCGACGAGTTGGACCCCCAGACAGCATATTTTCGAGTTTTTTGGCTAGAAATGGACTAGGAACATTACCCTAAGTTGTTTTTGAACTTATAAACATGTTTTTGATGTGGTAATGTTCATGCTAATCCATTTTCAAAGATAATTGTCAATAGATTCATGTTTTGTATTAGTTTAAGGTTTAGACTAATTACATGAAAAAGTTTGATTTGAATTATCTTGTTCTTATGAGTCGCTTAGATTAATAGAAATGTTGAGTGAAATAGTTGTTTTCAATCCATTTTAATCTAAGAGTTGAGTATAAAATGTGTTTGTGTAACTTGTCCTCAAGTTACATGAAGAGTCACATTAAAGACTCATAAAACTCATAATAGTTGGCAATGGTTACAAAATGAAGAGTCTTGTGTCATTGAATAACTTTTTATGACTCCATAACTTGTCCTCAAGTTATGGAAGTTCAAGAGTCACTTCATTAAAGAAAAATATGTAACCATAATTAAATCCATAAGTTATAAAATAAAGAAAAAGTTAGTTCTTTTATTAGTTTAAAGTCTTCCATAACTTGAGTCAAGTTATGGAACTTGAAGAGTTTTTGGATTAAAACTACTTTAAACACATAAGTTATGGAATTAATTAGTTTTGAATAGTTTCAAAACTTGCCCTCAAGTTTTGGAATTTGAAAAAGTTTTCAAGTATGAATACTTTAATTCCAAGTTAGCCCTTAGAATTTTAAAAGTTAAAATTCAACCCTTATACTTTATAATATTATAAGTTAATAATATATATATGTATAAGAGTAAAGTCAGTCTTACCGCTAGTACGCCTCATTCACGAAGCCGGTCTATAAGGTGGGTATAAGGTTGTTGCCTATAAAATGGCAACTTAATGGGTGTCCACTCTCACCCACCGCTTGCTTTACTGGTGGAGGGTCATTAGCCGAACGGGTTTGACAGGACTAGAATTCTCCCTTCATTAAAAGTATTAATGATGAATACTAAGTAACTAAACTCTTAATAATACCCAATCTTAGTTACTTAGGAAAAATGTGAATAAGGTGCTAACCCATGAAATTACACTTTACACTTTGTCTAAGTCGTTAGTGGAGCGTGTGTGGTTAACCGGCACACTAACTTGGACTTAACAAGGTAGGTAAAGGGTGACTTAATATTTATCATAGTATCGATGGAGCGTGTGTGGTTAACCGGCACATCGATTGAGGGGTAATTTATTAAGGGTACCAAGTGATTTGCATGGTTACTTCACACCTTGTTTTGTGATCCTCGGCATCCCAGTCACAAAACCTGAAGGGCACACTCGAGATTGAAACATGCCATTGAACAGTTCAATGAATCTCAAAGATCTAGGAGTTTCAAAACCAATTAAAACCTAATAATACATTTCGTTTATCTTGGTGGAAATTGGTGAATCGTCATTCACCTACCTTCAAATATTTTATAGCTTGGATTACGGCATACCTCTTCTAAGTTATAAAATAGTTTGTTGGGTCCTAGCCTTAATATTTCATATTGGGTGTCATATTAAGGACTTTAAATCAACTATCTTGAATATCTCCCAAAAGATGTCTGTAATAGACACCTATGATCTGCCCAAATCTAGTGAAACAAGGTTTCCTAAATGAAGATGATGTCCCATGGATATCATACTTCTTCACCTCTTCCAATTATTCTCCCCAACCCACAAGTTCTTGAAAAGTTTAAGGTCACTCAAGCCCTATTGGCAAGGCAAGGTCTAGGTGTGAACACATCTTGGAGATGTAGTCACATATTGACAAGCCGGGAGAGTTGGGTGTCAAAGTCTTGAGAAAGTTGGTGGTTCAATCACTTTCTAAGTCATATAGTGAGTTCCTTTGGGACACCTATGAAACAGACTATGACAAGACCCTTAATGATCTTATCTATTTGCTAAGATCAACTTCCTAAAACTTTATGGACATTGACAATGATGACATTGGATATCTAGTAAAGCATTCTCTTCCCAATGGAAAGGGATCGGCCATAGTCAACTCGGTTGACCAATTGGTAAAGAGAAAAGCTAAGTCTGTGATAGTCTCGTGTACCATTATCAAAGGGTCCATATGTTTATATTGCCAAAGAAAGGGGCATTGGTTGCGAAGCTGCCAAATTTACCAAAGGATGTTAAAGTCAATTAGTTTGACTCTACTTCAGGTAAATTCCACTATCTAACTCTGTTAAGTTTCTATTCTGAGATTCTTGATACATGATGTGACTGGGTCACATGGTGATGTTTTAAGAATGAAAGAAAAGTAAAGAAACTTAAAGAAAGAATATGCTGAATCTGATCGCATAGATAGATTTCTATCGCATAGTTTGAAAAAATCGGATTCTTGAGCTACTTCTTAGGAGTTATGATATATTGCTTAGGAATAGATAACAACAAGTTTTCATGTGCTTATGGATTGTAAGGATAAGTTTTTTCCGCAAAGTTTTAAAATAAAAGAAAAATTTTTGATTTTATTTATTTTAAAAATATCCTTACAGTGGCATTTGAGGAAAAATTGTTGCTTATATAATTCCGTTAAGAGCAAGAGTGGAAATATGAAATTGATTCTTTCATTTGTGGTAATGTCTAAATTTACCAAATAAGGAAAGACTCTCATCACCCAAGTTTCAAGTGGACCGGAACTTGGAATCATGCAAGTTGTATAGCATGATGAATAAGAACTTTCAAGTTTTGGAAAATTAAGACTAATTACTTGTTCACATGGATGTGTGAGTCAAGTAAAGGACTAAGGGATCGAGTACACATTCTTGTGCACTGATTAAGTCCACCACAAAAGATTGATAAGACTATTCGTCATAGTTTACTAAAGCACAGTAAATATGATTATACTTACAAGCTTAAGTGTAATTCTGAGACATTGGAAAAAGGTTCCAATGTATGGCAGAGCGAATAAGAAGAATCAAATTAGGCAGAAGGATAAAAGTTTCTCAAATCTGAAAAGATGGGAGAGTACTTTAGTATCAGTTTTGTGATCATCTTAATGATTAAGAAACCATATCAAAATTAGTTCTCTAAGGAAATCTTAGTGCATTCTTATGACTAAGAAGAGGGATCTTGAATTGTTGAAATGGTTAAATCAAGAAGATGAGTCATACTCCGTTCCAATACAAGTCTTAGAGTCACACTCCAAGATTGTAACTTGAGTGACATGCCTCAAAGAAGGTTCAAAACACTTGTCAAATGTAAGAGTAAAACTTTTCTACTCTTGTACATTTGAAATTGGTAAGTTGTGATGTTTTGGATAAAACAAAGACCAACTAAGGCCAATTGACTGAAGTGTTTGTCTTGATTAGAATCCACGCTATCTCTTGGATGTTTGACAAGGGAGTCTTATAGGTCAAGAGGACAGTGGGAGTCTTAAAGGTCTTGAAAGTCTCAAGAACTAATCAAGAATAAAACCTAAAGTTCTTCACTAGCACACGACTTGAGGTTTATAACCTATTGTGTTGACATATTCTGTGCCCATTCCAGTTAAAGTTGCCTTTGCATATGAGTTCTTAGAGTTCTCAGTTTGTTGCACAACAACTTGGAAGCAATGGCAAGCCCTTGAGCTGCCAGGTGGCAAGAAATTAAGATTGAGTTCAGTCCATATGAGTTTGGATTTGTCATTATCCTTGTCTTGTGACTATGATTTTGACAACTCACATGGATAAGAACACATACACCAGTAAATCTAAGTGTCATAAGGTTTCTCTCCGATTCATGAAAATGATGGTGAGGAAACACTTTCACTAAGTAGATTTTAGCTAGATAGCAATTGTGATATTTGCATTCTCAAAGTCGTTAGTGGAGCACGTGTGGTTAACCGGCACACTAACATGGACTTGTGAGAAGTGGCAAAAAGGTCTAAACATTATGATTACGGCATCCCTCTTCATAATTGTTTAGATACACAAGTGTGCTATCTAAAGGAAGGTGTATGATTTTGATAAAGTCTTATCAAAACAATCTAGTATCAGAAATCTGAACTTTGGTAAGAAAGTGAGCTGATTTCTGGGTACATGTCAAAGCTAGTGGGAGCATAAGTGTTATGCTAATAATCATCATGTTAGTGGGAGCATGATAATTATGTTAAGTATTGCAAGCTAGCAATGTTAATTATAGAAAGCAAAAGTTTCAATTGGGAAAAAGTTGTTTTGCTATAATTAAGGGAGAGGAAATTATGCTTCATCTCAAATCTATAAGCTTAGATCGTGAGGTTTTAATCATTTAGTCAAGCATATATATGAATTTCATGTTGGAATGGCTCAACATAAGGAAATTCTGCATATGGGTCCATTATTTGCGTTCTAAAATTCGATTATGATTACGGCATCCCTTTTCATAATCTGAATTATGAGAACTTGGCAAATTGAAATGGAAATATTATAGCAAAAGACTGGTTTAGTCTTTATGTGAGACATCATGAATCGTGTCCCATACGCTTCGGATATAGGATCGATTACATGTGCTATAATCATCCGTTCTAAAATTTTCCAAATGCCTGGGGCATTAAGAAGGGAAAAGGTTTAGAACTGGATATGACTAAAAGGATTAAACAATTGTCGAGGACAATCTAAGGTTTACCAAAGATTGGTTACTCAAGGACAATTGGAAGTATAGTGATAATTCTGGAAGGACCATATTGACATAATCTGTAAGGAGGCAACTCTTGTTCAGAAGTGATAGTCAAAATGGAATCTGGAAATGTTTCAAAGTTAGAATTTTCAATCTGTGTAAGATTAAGGAAACTTAATGCAAGAAGGATATTTCCAAGGAGTTGATCTCCTTTGGAATACTCTGTAATGATTGTTGCCAAGTCTTTGTGAGTATGTGCATAATCGTTACAAGAGGATCAATGCATATAAGTTTAGAATCTGACAGATTCCAGTAAATGGCATGAATTTGGAATTCTTGCATTTGCAGTAAGGATTTGGGAGTGTGAAAAGAGAATCATTGAAGTTATGTTCAATGGATCTAGTTCACAAAGTAAAGATCATAGACAAACATAGTATGCATACTTGGTGTGTGGCATGACTAGTGTTTAGAAAACATAGTGTACATGCTTGGAGCATGGGACAACTATTGTTTTAAATTCAAGAATAAAGTTGATAGCTGAAACAGTATACAATGAATAATGTGTAATCATATGGTGATAAATAAAAGGTGTTTTATTTATATTCATAAGTTCTGAGACCATATTGGATTCAATTATTATTGTGTTTCACTTTGCATGTTTTGACTTCCCGAATAAACTAGGTTATTCTTCCGGAATGACTAAGTTATTCAAACCATCCACAGTCGGTCATATGTTGGAAGTAGATATGAATTAAGACTGTCATGATGGGTTGTAGAGGTCTAAGGTGTTGGACAAGGCTACAACAATCATGAGTGCTCATAAGTTCTGAGTATTGGATTCAACCCGCGCTCATTGGAATCACTTCATGGATTCTATCACGAGTGATCATGAGACGATAATATCTTATATTCTTCAAACCTAGAGATATGAGTTGTTACTATGAGTTGATAGTACATTGATTGCACAAAACCGCATTTGGTAACTCTGTGCTATAAAACGTGCCTTTGTGTATGATTCAACAAGTAGTAGAACAAGCCATATGAGTCGAAGTTTATCCATTCCTTTTACCTTCGGGATAAAAGCGATATCTGTGGGCCCCTCGATGATTTGATGATGACAAATGGAAGTGCTCGGCCGGGCCAGGACTGATTTGATTTGTTCAATTAGTCAGTCGTCATAAATCGGAAATCGGGAAACAACAAATGGACAGAGAGAATGATTACAATCCATGTCTCAGTCCATATGATATCTAGAATGGAGGAATATATGATCCCTTATCTAATGGACAAGTCACTGACAAAGGTCAGAGTTCATCTACAAGGTCAGAGTTCGACAGAAGCTTTTTGAGAGCTACGATTGCCGGTTGGTTCCTGAAGTCATACGCAATAATAGTTTTAGACTTATCCAAGTGGGAGACTGTTGGATTAATGTCTAAGTCCATAACTATAATTGGTAAGACTTGACCCGACCCGGCATGGTCCATTTGGGTTGCATACCATCATGCACTTGGATGAGAGAAATAAGACACTTATGGTTATTAATATATTATAAGTTCTAGTATATTAATAATAAGAATAATGAGATTATTTAATTAGTATTGATCAAGAATTAATCTAGGATTAATTAAGTGATCAAAAGAAGACTAATTAAATATATGGGTTGATTGTGTAAATCATCCATACTTGTATAGTGGGCTAATGCTCCATGGATAATCAAGTTGGGCTAAAACCCATAGGATGGTTCATGGATGCTCCATGGTGTATTTGAACCCATGGATCCAAGGAAATGGAAAGTCATGACAATTAGGATTTACCCTAATTGTGTAACTATATAAGCATCTTATTATTGAGGAAAAATCGGTCACTAGAGACACTAGTGTGTGTGAAGAAAGGGCTAGCCGATTTTGATAAGTGTAGCATTCTCTCAAGTCATTCCAAGTGTTTTGATGATTGTGATTCCATTTGAGGTGTCACACTTGGGGCACTAGGCACTCAAGCTTCATGAAGACTTTCTACACCAAAGAGGTATGTATTCTATCTTGCTATAGTTATTGTTTTGTATGCTAGATTAGGATAATACCTTGGAAGTTCTTATTTGCATGTATAATAGAGAAAACATAGATCCAAGGTATTTAGGGTTGCATGTACACTTAGGAGTGTTAGAATGCTCAAAACCCAACAAAACTCCATCGCCCTGCACCCCTTAAACTCCCGAAACGAGGGAGTTTGGGTCCCAAGCTGTCCTGAAGCAATCTCGGCTCTGAATGCCCTAAGCCTCTCCTCCATGATCTCCATCATACCCTCATTAACCGTCCCAAAGATAATTGGGGTAGTGTCAAGGATGCCTCTCATAACCTCTACTGCAATAAGTTCACGCAACCTCTCGTCAATGGGCTCGGTAGGGTCACTTGACACAGCCTCAGATCTAGATCTTGATCCTAATCCCCCAGCTCCGTGTCGTGTCATCACCATACTGAACAACAATATCACAAAACGTAATGATCAGGATGTCCAAAAATGGGATCTTCCCCACATCGGTTCTCCTTAGAGATTCTAGATCTAACATTGGTTTGGGTACAGGTCATGTGTTTTTAGTAGTACGGGCCCAATACTACCTCCCACACCTACCTAAACCATCCCCAAGACTCTAACCGATAACTCTAATTCATCCCAAAACAAATCATATCTCACAGACTACCGCATAACTCAAATCCTAGGCTAACCTAAGATTTCCTCCATTCATATCAAAACAAAACTCAATCATTCTAGGTTGCCTTATGCATAAAAATTATAAACAAAACAAGATCAAATAGACTTTCAAATAATAGACTCTACCTTAAGACCACAACCAGACAAGGAATAGGAAATAAGGCCAAATCAATCATTATGAGGCTATAAGACCCTAACCATATACAATTTTGAAAGCATACACATAGAAAGATTCATACGATTATCATAACTCACATATCAGTATAACATGGCTAAATACTAGGGTAACTACTTACTTGGCTCCCCATAGCATACCCCACAGAATCAACATAATCACATAATCCATATCAGCTATAAAAACTACATAAACCATATAAGCAATGCATACAAAGATATAACGATGTTGTGGGCTCCTCCCAGGGTCTTAATCCAAGATGCCATGGGCTCCCTCACGTGGTCTTACACCTAAGTTCCATACGCTCCCCCATGGTTTTTAGCTGGAAAGCCATGGGCTCCCCTACATGGTCTTACATCCAAGTGCCATGGGATGCCCCACATGGTCTTACATCCAAGCGCCATGGGCTCCCCCCATGGTCATCCCTACAAGTATCACACATACACACACACACACACACATATATATATATATATATATATATATATATATATATATATATATATATATATATATCATAACATTTAGCATATAACCAATTAACATACCGCATATCACTACATCAACTAATGTACCAGATATCACAAAAATAGGCCAGCCTTGGTGCCTTAGACCCATTGGTATGGTGAGGAGACTCACCTCTCGTGAATGCTCAACTGAAAAGCTCGTATCAGATTAATCCCACATGTTGCTCCAACTCAACTGCCTATAATCATCATGTGATTAACTTGTCACAATCCCAAAATACCATAATTATCCTCAAAGTCAACCCTACTCAACCTTGGCCAAGGTCAAGGTCAACAGTCAAGGTTAACAGTCCATGTTGACCTCAACTATTGAGTGCATCCAACAACTCGTCGAGTTACCTGAGTAACTCATCAACTCATCGAGTTACGTGTGTAACTCGTCGAGTTCCTCAATGTCCAGAAGACCGAAAACTCATGTAGACTGAAAACTCCAATCCTTCACAGACTCTCTGTCACGACCCAAATTTTCAAAGAATTTTTTTTCATTTTTAATTAATCAAACATATTTTCATAAATCATCAAATCCCAACAAAATTGTATTCAAATCCACATTCATTACAATTTTATTTAAAAACATCAAAGTGTCCCAAAGCATATCAGTGAAAGAGAGATAGAGTGCACGCCGCGCCATCATGCCTTGCCCTTTCCCTTGGGCTCAGATGTACCTGAAACAAATCCACACACGGTAAGCTTGAAAGCTTAGTGAGTTCCCCATAGCATACCCACACAGAAACACATATAACATATCATACTAGCTAAACAGCTATATAAAACACATAAGCCATGCATAGCAACATATAAGGATGCCCTAAAAACCCTCCAGGGTCTTACTCCGGGTGCCATGGTAACCCCCACACGGTCTTAGCCCAATGCCTCGAGAACCCCCTGAGGTCTTTGACCTAGGATGACTAGGAAACCCTCCAAGGTCTTACACCTAAGTGCCTCGGGAACCCCCTGAGGTCTTTGACCTAGGATGGCGTAGAAACCCTCCAAGGTCTTATACCTAAGTGCCTCGGGAACCCCCCGAGGTCTTCCATACACGATACACAAAAACAACTAGTAAATTGCATACAAAGTAATCCAAATAGCATATACGTAACAATTAATGGACCAGCCTTGGTGCCTTCGACCCATTGGTATGGTGAGGAGACTCACCTCTATATGCTGAACGCGAAAGCTACTCTCCTAACAATTCGTAGCATCCCGTACTGAATAATAATAATTATCAATGTTAACACTTTACTTAATCGAAGGGAAAACCCCAAACTCCAAACCCTTCCATGAGGCCCAATTATCCTTCCCTTGTTAATGGGCCCAAAGTCCTTGTCCCAATAATGGGCCTCTTGGCCCAATAAGGCCCAATCAATATGTCCATGGCCCATAAAAGATGAAATGAATCATAATTCCTAGAATACAACCATGTCCAATAATCAAATGAGGCCCAATAGCTCAAAGGACCAAAACAGATTCGGGACCAACTGTGATGCGTACGCTTGGCGTACCATCCTGGTACGCGCAATGTAATGGGGTCTTGGGACTACGTGTAGTGTACATTGGGTTATGCCCATCGTACTACTAGATTAAGCAATTTCTCCATTAAGTTCTTAATACTCGATTCCTTTACGTCCAAAAGCCAGGTCTATGTTTGTTAAGACGTCCTAAGGCATAAAGTTGGCAACTTTATGCCTTTGCATGCCGTAAGACCCTTCTAAGCTCCTTAACTCATGTATGAGGCCAAAACTCCCGCCAAGACTCCATTTTTATGATACTAAAGGACCAAGGGACCTTAGATCTATTATTCCCATCTCCTGGAGTTGCTTAACTCACAAATGGATGTCCAAAATCAACTAAAGGGAGAAAAAGAGAAAAAGCTAGATAGATCTAGAGACTTAAGTGGAAAGGTGCAAGCTTTTTATCTCCAGAAGCTTTGCAAGATGACCAAGATGTTGATTCTTGAAGCACCAAACCATCCCAAGCTTTCTTAGAAATTCCTCCTTCTTGAAAGAACTCTAAAATGGCCACAAAAATCCACTCCTTAAGCTCAAAACCCTCTCACACAGTATCTCATTTGAAGGTAGACTAAATGAGGCTAAAGAGACTGATAGGGTTTGGTCCAAGAGGCTAAAAGATGTTTAAATAGGGGACAAGTCTGAGATTTAGGGTTTTGGCTCTCTGTCGTGTACACCCGGCGTACCCTTACATACGCCAAACATATGTAAGATTCCCCTGCAATCCTTCATGTAGAGTACGCTAAACGTACTCATAAGTACGCCCAGTGTACTCAAGGGACCACTTATGTCAAAATAGAAATTCTTTGAGGGTTTCAAGTCGTACCTAATTTAGGGCATTACAAAATCATTTCAGAAACTCGAAAATGGGTAAACCCTACCCAACACGTCGAGTTGGCTAAGAGACTCGACGAGTCCCTTAAGTCCTTATGTTCGGACGTTTTTAAGCTTCCCCAAAGCTCCAAATTGTAGATCTAGCCTCCTAAGGCATGATTTCCACATCAATTAGAAAACTTTACGTGCATGCAAGCTCTTAAATGCCAAAACCAAGCTAAGGGAGGGGTTTTAGCCTAAGAAAATGGCCAGTGCTTGATAAATTTAGTGACTTTATAACTCTAGGGACTTCAAGTAGTCCAGATCTGAAGTTACAACTCCAAATCTTACCCAACACCCGAAATGTTTCACAAATATAATAAAAATGGCCTTAAACCCATGAAAATGGGGATCTAATGCTAGAATGATCAAGGTAACAACTTCTTACCTTCAAATGGCCACCCAAACGTTGTAGATACTGGATCTACAATTTCCCTCCCGCTCCAAATTTCTAAAGCTTCAAACTTCTTCAACAAAAAGGCACCAAAAGCACTTTCTTAGCCACACAAGCACAAGGAAGCAACAAAGAATGAATAGGGTTTCTTCTCTGGGTAATGAAGTGGTAAGTGAGGCCAAAGGAGATAGATTGAGTCCATTATATAGGGTGCAAACCCTAGAAATTAGGGTTTTCCTTTACAATGCCTACTCGTCTAATCGGGGCCTTCCGACTTGTCGAGTAGGATCTAAATCCCGCATCCTCATAAATAATATGTACTAGACGAGCTGAAGCTACCCAACTCGTCAAGTCCTAGCATAAAACCCAAAAAAAAACTTGGAAAATTAAATGATAACTGGAACATGTGTTACATACATATAGTATAAGGATGTATTTTTAAACTTTTCAAAAGTACTAGGTTATATTTTTAAATATCAAAAAATTAAGAAATTAATTTTAATTTAAAAATATACCAATCATGAATTCATGATAAGGATATCAAATCACTTGAAAAATACTTAGTTTTATACAATTAAAACATTATTAAAGGTAATTATCCTAATAAATTCATGAGATAATAATAAAACCGAATTTTGTGGATCTGATAGCCCACCACGTCGTGGTAAGCAATTAGCACGCCGTGGTCTGACGAAATTCACAAGTCATCACGACATGGTGGAAGCTACCATGTTGTGGTGGTGGAACAAAATGACGATTTTGTTTTGCTTCTCCTTGTTCAAGTTTAGCGATTTTATTAATTCAATATAAAACTAAACTTAGGCTCTGATACCACT
This sequence comes from Lactuca sativa, assembly GCF_002870075.4. NCBI lineage: Eukaryota > Viridiplantae > Streptophyta > Magnoliopsida > Asterales > Asteraceae > Lactuca > Lactuca sativa. Next base: position 53,755,377 of record NC_056627.2, read on the forward strand.
GATGGGTATTATGAAAAACATATAAATCCTATGTGTACATGCAACCCTAATGCTTGATCTATGTTTTCTCTAATTGAACATACAACTTTGAACAATAAAAATAGAAACCCTACAACACTAGCATATTTTCGAAAATTACACTTAGGGTTAAGAGAAACACATTTGCATAAATCAAGAAATCCCAACACAATTGTTTTCAAATCCACCTTCATTACAATTTTATTTAAAAACATCAGAGTGTCCCAATGCATATTAGTGAAAGATAGATAGAGTGAACGCCGCACCATCACTCCTTGCGCTTGCCCTTGGGCTCAGATGTACCTAAAACAAATCCACACATGGTAAGCTTGAAAGCTTAGTAAGTTCCCCAGAGCATAGCCACACACAAATACGCATAACATATCATACTAGCTAAACAGCTATACAAAAACATAAGCCATGCATACACACATATAAGGAAGCTCTGGAAACCCTCCATGGTCTTACTCTGGGTGCCATGGGAACCCCCACATGGTCTTAGCCCAATGCCTCGGGAACCCCCTAAGATCTTTGACCTAGGATGCCAAGGAAACCCTACAAGGTCTTACACCTAAGTGCCTCAGGAACCGCCTGAGGTCTTTGACCTAGGATGGCGTAGAAACCGTCCACGATCTTATACCTAAGTGCCTCGGGAACCCCCTGAGGTCTTCCATACACGATACACAGAAACAGCTCATACATTGCATACAAAGTAATCCAAATAGCATATATGTAACAATTAATGGGCCAACCTTGGTGCCTTCGACCCATTGGTATTGTGAGGATACTCACCACTGTCTGCTGAGTGCGTAAGCTACTCTCCTAACAATTCGTAGCCTCCCGTATTGAATAATAATATTAATCAATGTTATCACTTTACTTAATCAAAGGGAAAACCCTAAACTGCAAACCCTTCCATGAGGCCCAATTATCCTTCCCTTGTTAATGGGCCCAAAGTCCCTGTCCAAAGTTATTAATGGGGCTCTTGGCCTAATGAGGCCCAATCAATATGTCCATGGCCCATAAAATATGAAATGACTCACAATTCCTAGAATACAACCATGTCCAATAACCAAATAAGGCCCAATAGCTCAAAGCCCCAAAACAGATTCGGGCTGAACTGTGATGCGTACGCTTGGCATACCTGATGGGTTTTGAGCATTCTAACACTTCCTAAGTGTACATGCAACGCTAATAACCTTGGATCTATGTTTGTCTAATTATCATGTAAAGTTGAATTCCAAGGTTATATTCCTATCTAGCATACATGGGGAACAATTTCTAACTTGAATGAAAGATAGAATAACTTACCTTGTTGTTGCTTATGTTCCTTGAAACCTTGTGAGCCTAGCACCCCAAGTGTGATGCCTCAAATGCTTCACACAACACCAAATGCTCTTGGAAAGACTTTTGAGAGAATACACACTTCTTGAAATTGGCCTAGCCCTCTACTTTCTTATGTGTGTTCGATTTTGGTGGAGAATGGGACTCTTATATAGTGTTGACACATCTAGGGTTACACCATGTAAACCCTAATGTGTCATGACTCTTCATTTCCATGACCCATGGGTTTGTAACTCCCATGGAGCATCCGTGGAGCATCCTATTGATAGAACCCAACTTGATAATCCATGGAGCCTCTTAGCCCACTATACAAGATATGAATGATTTACATAATCAACCCATATATTTAATTAGTTATCTTTTGATCACTTAATTAATTCCAAATTAATTCTTTGATCAAACTAATCAAATAATATTATTAATATATTAGAACTTATAATATATTAATAATCTCCAGGTGTTATTCCTCTCATTTAGTCTATCCAATTGCATGGTGCCATGCAACCCAAATGGACCATGTCGGGTCGGGTCAAGTACAAGCCCGAAATAGTTATGGACTTAGACACCTTATCCAACAATACCATCCTGGTACATGCAATGTACTGGGGTCTTGGGACTACGCGTAGCGTACACTAGGTTATGCCCATCGTACTACCAGATTAAGTACTTATCCATTAAGTTCTTAATACTCGATTCCTTTACGTCCAAAAGCTAGATATAAGTTTGTTAAGACGTCCTAAGGCATAAAGTTGGCAACTTTATGCCTTGCATGCCTCATATACACCCAACGCCTCCATTAAGACCTTTCTAAGCTCCTTAACCCATGCATGAGACCAAAATTCCCGCCAAAACTCCATTTTTATGATACTAAAGGACCAAGGGACCTTAGATCTATCATTCCCATCTTCTGGAGTTGCTTAACTCACAAATGGAGGTCCAAAGTTAACTAAAGGGACAAAACTAGAAAATCCTAGCTAGATCTAGAGACTTAAGTGGAATGGTGCAAGCTTTTTACCTCCAGAAGCTGTGCAGGATGACCAAGATACAGATTCTTGAAGCACCAAACCGTCCCAAGCTTGCTAGGCAATTCCTCCTTCTTGAAAGAACTCTAAAATGGCCACAAAAATCCACTCCTTAAGCTCAAAACCCTCTCACATAATATCTTAGCTGAAGGTAGACAAAATGAGGCTAAAGAGACTGATAGGGTTTGGTCCAAGAGGCTAAAAGATGTTTAAATAGAGGACAAGTCTGAGATTTAGGGTTTTGGCTCTCTGTCGCGTACACCCGCCATACCCTGACATACGCCCAGCGGACGTACGATTCCTCCGCAATCCTTCATGCAGAGTATGCTAAGTGTACTCATTAGTACGCCCAGCGGACGTACGATTCCTCCGCGATCCTTACATAGCCTACTAAGGCATGGTTTCCATGTAAAGTCGCAAACTTTACGTGCATGCAAGCTCTTAAATGCAAAAACCAAGCTAAGGAAGAGGTTTTAGCCAAAGAAAATGGCCAGTGCTTGATAAATTTAGTGACTTTATTGATGGGTTTTGAGCATTCTAACACTTCCTAAGTGTACATGCAACCCTAATAACCTTGGATCTATGTTTGTCTAATTATCATGCAAAGTTGATTTCCAAGGTTATGATCCTATCTAGCATACATGGGGAACAATTTTAATATGAATAAAAGATAGAACTACATACCTTGTTGTTGATTTTGATCCTTGAAACCTTATGAGCCTAGCACCCCAAGTGTAATGCCTCAAATGCTTCACACAACACCAAATGCTATGGAGTAAATTTGGAGAGAAACTATAACACTCTAAAAATCGGCTCTAGCCCTCAAGCAGGCATGTGTAACCGATTTTGGGAGAAACATGAGCTTTATATAGTGTTGACACATCTAGGGTTACACCATGTAAACGCTAATGTGTCATGACTCTTCATTTCCATGACCCATGGGTTTGTAACTCCCATGGAGCCTCTATGGAGCATCCAATGGGTTTAACCCAACTTGATTATCCATGGAGCCTCTTAGCCCACTATATAAGTTATGGATGATTTTCATAATCAACCCATATATTTATTTAGTTACAATTTGATCACTTAATTAATTCTAGATTAATTCTTGATCAAACTAATTAATAATATTGTTAATATATTAGAACTTATAATATATTAATAAACCACAAGTGTTATTTCTCTCATTTAGTCTATCCAATTGCATGGTGCCATGCCACCCAAATGGACCATGCTGGGTCAGGTCAAGTACATACCAAAAATAGTTATGGACTTAGACACCTTATCCAACAGTCTCCCACTTGGATAAGTCTAATAACTATAACTGCAAGTATGACTTCAGGAACCGATCGACAATCGTAGCTCTTTTCAAGGTTTCTCGGAACTGAGAAGATGATGGTACGCCATTTCAGATAAGTGATCATATAATCCTCTGTTCTAGATATTAGGTGGACAAATACATGGAACAATGCCTTATTTTGTCCAGCAGTTTGTTTCCCGATTTCTGATTTTTTTGCCATAGAACTTGAATAAACACATCAACTTAGTTATGTCGGGCCCGGTACATGGGTCAAACAAAATCACCGAGGGGCCCAGATATCAGCTTCTAATTCAAGAAGGAACAGATAAACTTCGACTCATATGCTTGTTCTAATACTTGTTAAATTACACACAAATGCACGTTTTATAACATCGAGTTACCAATGCGTTTTCGCACGATCAATGAATAACTAACTCGTAGTTAACTAGTCATATCTCTAGGTTTGAAGACTTATATGATATTACCGTCTCGCGATCACTCGAGATAAATTCCATGAAGTGATACCAGCGAGCGTGGGTTGAATCCAGTACTCAGAACTTGTGACCACTCATGAGTGTTGAGGACATGTCCAACACCTTAGACCTCTACAACCAACTCATGACAGTCTTAATTTATATCTACTCCCGACATATGACCGACTGTGGATAATTTGAATGATATGTAAAAACACAACATAAATATTTGGGAAGTCAAAACATGCAAAAGAAATAATAGTAAACGATTGACAAAAGATAGCAACACTTTACACATAAATAAACACACCTTTTATTCATCATCAAATGTCAATTACACTTTACATATTTCAGAGCTATCTAACTACTAAAACTAATATCATCCTTCAGCCCTATGCTCCTTGCATGCTGGAGATGCTTAACCCTACTCAGTCCCTTCGTGAGGGGATCTGCCAGGTTCTCATCTGATGATACCCTCTTTGCCACGAGGAGTCCTTCTTCTATACGATGTCTGATGAAATAATATTTTTTGTCAATGTGTCTGGATCTCCTGTTATCCCATGGTTCCTTTGCTAAGGCAACTGCACTTTCACTATCACAAAAAATCTCTATGGGCTCTGATATAGCTGGTACAACTCCAAGGTCTCCAATGAAGTTCTTTAGCCATATAACCTCTTTTGCCGCCTCACTTGCGGCTATATACTCTGATTCGCAAGTTGAATCAGCCACTGTCTCCTGCTTGGAACTTTTCCAAGAGATTGCTCCTCCGTTTAACGTAAAGACCGAGCCCGACTAAGAGCGGAAATTATCCCTATCAGTCTGGAAGCTAGCATCACTATACCCTACAACTCTCAAGTCATCACTCCCACCAAGGGTAAGGACCTAATCCTTAGTCCTCCGCAGGTACTTGAGAATGTTCTTTACCGCTGTCCAGTGAGCCTTACCAGGGTTCCCCTGATACCTGCTAACCATGCTTAACTCAAAGGCTACATCAGGACGAGTACAGGTCATAGCATACATGATCGAGCCTACTGCCGAAGCATAAGGTACCTGAATCATTTCTGCTATCTCAACCTTAGTACTCGGACTCTGAGTCTTACTTAGTCTAGCATTACTCTGGATGGGTAACTCTCCTTTCTTGGATTCTTGCATGCTGAATCTCTTCAGCACCTTATCCAAGTATGTACTCTGACTAAGTCCAATTAATCTTTCACTTCGGTCTCTCAAGATCCTTATCCCTAGAATATAGGCAGCTTCTCCAAGGTCCTTCATAGCAAAACACTTCCCAAGCCAGGACTTAACTTCCTATAGAGTTGGGATGTCATTTCCTATGAGTAGTATGTCATCCACATACAGTACCAAAAAAGTAACTATACTCCCACTATCCTTGACATATACACAAGATTCATCTTCACTTCTCAAAAAGCCTAACTCTTTGACTTTCTCATCAAAGCAAAGATTCCATCTGCGAGGTGCTTGCTTTAATCCATAGATGGATTTCTCAAGCTTACACACTCTATTAGGGTACTCTGCGCTGACAAAACCCTCTGGCTGATTCATGTAAACATCCTCAGCCAACTTTCCATTAAGGAAATCGGTTTTGACATCCATTTTCCATATTTCATAGTCATGAAATGCAGCAATGGCTAACAATACCCTAATAGACTTAATCTTGTCTACTGGTGAAAAGGTCTTATCATAATCAACTCCTGGAGTTTGAGAAAAGCCCTTTGCAACCAGTCGTGCCTTATAGGTGTGTACATTACCATCCTTGTCAGTCTTCTTCTTGAAGATCCATTAGCACCCAACTGTCTTACGACCTGGTACATTGTCAACCAAGTCCCAGACCTGATTGTCATACATGGACTGTATCTCGCTATCCATTACCTCTTTCCATTTAGGAGACTCGGGGCCTGCCATGATTCCGCATAGCTGTTAGGTTCATCCAGACTTACCAGTGTCTCATTACTGATAAATCTCTCACCTTCTGCAATAATATGGAAACCATAGTAATGCTCAGGTGCATTCCTAACCCTTGTGGAACGCCTCAGAGGTAAATTTGGAGGTATAATTGGATCAACAGGTGGTTCCTCCTCAAGTTGACTGTTAGGGTTTGAGGTTCCTTCACCACTTGACTCTTGAAGTTCTTCAAGGTCAATTTTCCTCCCACTGTTTCCTTGGCTTATGAACTCTCTCTCTCTCTCTCTCTCTCTCTCTCTCTCAAGACAGCCCTCCTCGCTACAAAGACCACATTCTCACTAGGTCTGTAGAAGAGGTAACCAAAGGATTTCTGTGGGTAGCCTATGAAAATACACCACTCACTTCGAGGTTCAAGCTTTTCATGAGTCTCGCGTCTCACGAAAGCCTCACAACCCCAAACCTTGATGTGGGCTAGACTAGGAACTTTTGCAGTCCACATCTCGTGAGGTGTTTTGGCAACCTTCTTTGTAGGGACTAGATTAAGGATATGGGCGGCAATCTCTAAGGCATACCCCCAAAATGAGATTGGTAGCAAAGCTCGACTCATCATGGAACGAACGATGTCCAACAAGGTCCGATTACGCCTCTCAGCTACACCATTCAACTGTGGTGTCCTGGGAGGTGTCAATTGTGAGACAACCCCACATTCGCTTAGATAGTCGAGGAACTCAGAACTAAGATACTCACCACCATGATCGGATCGAAGCATCTTAATATTCCTTCCCAATTGATTCTCGACTTCCTGTTTAAACTCTTTAAACCTTTCAAAAGTCTTTGACTTATGCTTGATTAAGTAGACATATCCATATCTACTATAATCATCTGTAAAAGTCACATAATAATGATTAGCATCCCTTGTTTAATTTTTGAAGGGTCCACACACATCCGTGTGTGAAAGATCCAACAAACCTTCACCCCTCTCACAAGAACCAATGAAGGGTGACTTTGTCATTTTTCCAAGTAAGCATGATTCGCAACTATCCTCTGACTTTAGGTCAAATGATTCCAAGAATCCATCCTTTTGGAGTTGGCCTATGCGTTTCTTGCTTATATGTCCAAGACGACAATGCCATAGTGATGCTTTATCCAAGTTATTATCATTAGTAGAATCAATACATAATACATTATTCTCTAAATTATCTACAACAGACACATCTTCATACACACCATCACAAGGTAATGCTTTAAAATAAAACAAATTATTAAAGAAAACATTTATTCCACCAATTTCATTATCAAAGGAAAAGGTAAAACCTTTTTTATACAAAGCATGAAAGGAAATAACATTTCTTGCCATTTCTGGCAAATAACAACATTTATTCAAATCTAAAGTAAATCCACTACTAAGCAACAAAGTATAAACTCCAATCTTGGTGACAGGTGAAACTTTTCTATTCCCCATGATCAAGTTTATCTTTCCATGCTCCACATTCTCACTTCTTCTTAATCCCTGCAATTCAGAACAAATATGAATACCGCAACCGGTATCAAGGACCCAAGAGTTAGAATAGAGTGAATTATTAGATGAGATAGTGTAAATACCTGCATGGTTGGGTTTCACTTTCCCATCCTTCAAATCTTGCTGGTACTTTGGGAAGTTTCGCTTCCAGTGCGACTTTTTATGGCAATAGAAGCATTCAGCCTCTTTGGAATCAGAAGAAGGTGTAACGAAACCTTTCTTGGTTCCTCTAGAAGAGGAGCCATCAAGGGTCTTCCCCTTGGTAACCTTCGAGGGGGTCTTCCCTTTCCCTTTCCCGATTGCCAGGACAGTTGCGGAGTTTAGAGTAGGAGTAGAAGTGGTAACAACCGACTTACCTTTCAGACCTGATTCTATGGTCTTAAGGAGTCCTTGAAGTTTTCTAAGTGTAACTTCTTCCTTGTTCATGTGGTATGTCATGTGGAATTGATCATAACACGAAGGTAAGGAGTGCAAAATGATATCTATTGCTAACTCCTCAGGAAAGTTCACATTCAACTTCATCAATCGGTCAACATACCTTTGCATTTTCTGCATGTGGCTTGTGATGGGTTCACCAGCTTTCATTCGGGTTGTTATCATAGAGGAGATGATTTCATATCGCTCTTGACGAGCACTCTGGTGGTAGCGGTCCATCAAATCCTGGTGCATCTCAAAAGGATAGTAGTCCTCATAGGACTTTTGGATCCCGACTGACATGGTGTCCATCATGATGCATGCCACTTTTGTAGCATCCCTTTCATGAACCTCATATTCAGCAAGCTCCTCAGGAGTAGCAGTTGGCTCAGGCACCTTGAACTCCTTGTCAAGAACATATTCCTTGTTCTCGTAACGAGTGACCATCCTGATGTTTCTGATCCAGTCAGTAAAGTTGGATCCATCAAAGATGACTCTCCCACAAAGGTTCATGAGAGAGAAGGAGTCGGTAGGATTTGGGCCAGGAGTAGCATTATTGGAAGACATTTTAAAAGAAGAAAATAAGTTTAGTTTATATATAGGGATATTCCTTAATAAAACACCCAAATGTAATATTAAGGCTAGGATCCAATCACAATATATTATAACCTAGAAGAGGGATGTCGTAGTCCAAGTTATAACATATTTGAAAGGTAGGTAAATGACGATTCACCAATTTCCACCATGAAAACGAAATAAAAATTATAAGGTTTTATTTGTTTTTTTTAGAAATTCCTAGATTCTTTTAGATTCATTGAACTTTTCAATGGCATGTTTCAATCTTGAGTGTCCCCTTCATGTTTTGTGACTGGGATACCGAGGATCACAAAACAAGGTGTGAAGTAACCATGCAAATTACTTGGTACCCTTAATCTTTTTCACTTAATTGTTGTGCCGGTAAACCACACGCGCTCCTTCCGACCTCATGAAAAACCTTAAGTCACCCTTTGCCTACCTTGTTAAGTCCAAGTTAGTGTGTCGGTAAACCACACACGCTACACCAACGATTTAAATAAGGTGCAAAGTGTAATTTCATGGTTTTAATTCAAGTGTGACTCTTGGTTTTCCATAACTTTGGGACAAGTTATGGACTCCATTAAAACATATTATCATCAAGAATTAAACTACCAAGTAGGTTACAAAGAATTCCTATGATCATCTAATCTTCATAAGTTCAAGAACATGAATATTAACATTTTTCAAGAATCAAAAATTACACTTAAAACTTTGTAATTTTGATAATTGTCATTGTAAATGGATTAGCATGAACATTACACCATCTAAAACAAGTTTTAAAACACCAAAACTGTTTAGGGTAATGTTTCTAGTCCATTTCCAGCAACAAAAAGTTGAAAATCTGCATTCTGAGGCTCCTACTCGTCGAGTGCACGAACCTACTCGACGAGTAGGATGAACTTACACATGAACTCGGCGAGTCCCCCCATGGACTCGGCGAGTTCAGCAGGCAGATTGCACAATATCGACTTTTTCCAACAATTTTGCACAAATAACAAACAAAAAAGCCTAGGCTCTGATACCACTGATGGGTTTTGAGCATTCTAACACTTCCTAAGTGTACATGCAACCCTAATAACCTTGGATCTATGTTTGTCTAATTATCATGCAAAGTTGATTTCCAAGGTTATGATCCTATCTAGCATACATGGGGAACAATTTTAATACGAATGAAAGATAGAACTACATACCTTGTTGTTGATTTTGGTCCTTAAAACCTTGTGAGCCTAGCACCCCAAGTGTGATGCCTCAAATGCTTCACACAACACCAAATGCTATGGAGTAAACTTGGAGAGAAATTATAGCACTCTAAAAATCGGCTCTAGCCCTCAAGCATGCATGTGTAACCGATTTTGGGAGAAACATGAGCTTTATATAGTGTTGACACATCTAGGGTTACACCATGTAAACCCTAATGTGTCATGACTCTTCATTGCCATGACCCATGGGTTTGTAACTCCCATGGAACCTCCATGGAGCATCCAATGGGTTTAACCCAACTGGATTATCCATGGAGCCTCTTAGCCCACTATATAAGTTATGCATGATTTACATAATCAACCCATATATTTAATTAGTTACAATTTGACCACTTAATTAATTCTAGATTAATTCTTGTTCAAACTAATTAAATAATATTGTTAATATATTAGAACTTATAATATATTAATAAACCACAAGTGTTATTTCTCTCATTTAGTCTATCCAATTGCATGGTGCCATGCAACCCAAATGGACCATGTCGGGTCAGGTCAAGTACATACCAGAAATAGTTATGGACTTTGACACCTTATCCAACATTTATAACTCTAAGGACTTAGAGGAGTCCAGATCTGAAGTCACAACTCCAGATCTTACCCAACACCCGAAATGCTTCAAAAATATAATAAAAATGGACATAAACCCTTGAAAATGGGGATCTAATGCTAGAATGATCAAGGTAACAACTTCTTACCTTCAAATGGATGCCCACATTGTAGATGCTGGATCTACAATCTCCTTCCCGTTCCAAATTTCTAAACCTTCAAACTTCATCAAAAAAAAGGCACCAAAAGCACTTTCTTAGCCACACAAGCACAAGGAGGCAACAAAGAACGGCTAGGGTTTCTTCTCTGGGTAATGAAGTGGTAAGTGAGGCCAAAGGAGGCAGATTGAGTCCATTATATAAGGTGCAAACCATAGAAATTAGGGTTTTCCTTTACAATGTCTACTCATCCAATCTGGGCCTTCCGACTTGTCGAGTAGGATCTAAGTCCCACGTCCTCATAAATGGTGTGTACTCGACGAGTTGAATCTCCCCAACTCGTCGAGTCCTAGCATAAAACCCGAAACAACTTGGAAAATTAAATGAAACCTGGAACATGTGTTACATACATATAGTATAACGGTGTATTTTTAAACTTTTAAAAAATACTAAGTTATCTTTTTAAATATCAAAAAATTAAGAAATTAATTTTAATTTAAAAATACACCAATCATGAATTCATGATAAGGATATCAAATCACTTGAAAAATACTTAGTTTTATACAATTAAAACATTATTAAAGGTAATTATCCTAATAAATTCATGAGATAATAATAAAACCGAATTTTGTGGATCTGACAGACCACCACGTTGTGGTAACCAATTACCACGCCGTGGTCGGACGAAATTTACAGGTCATCACGACATGATGGAAGCCACCATGTTGTGATGGCAGAAGAAAATGACGATTCTATTTTGCTTCTCCTTGTTCAAGGTTAATGATTGTATCAATTCAATAGAAAACTAAACCTAGGCTCTGATACCACTGATGAGTATTATGAAAAACATATAAATCCTATGTGTACATGCAACCCTAATGCTTGATCTATGTTTTCTCTAATTGAACATAAAACTTTGAAAAAGAAATATAGAAACCCTACAACACTAGCATATTTTCGAAAATTACACCTAGGGTTAAGAGAAACACACCTTGATTGCTATTTAGTAATAAAAATGAAAATCCTTATGTTGTTGAAGCCTTGAGAGCAAGCGTCACAAATGTCACGACTCTAGTGGTTCACACCCAACACTAGCAAAGGAAGATGATACAGAGATAGGAAGGAGGCTAGACATTTCGACTATCTCTTCAAAAGAATGAGTGGCCGAAATTCTTAAGGTTATCGCTCTATTTATAGTGGAGTCAGGAAACTCTAGATAAGCCCAAATCAAAGATTATGTTAAACCGGGTAATTATCCATTTTCATGTTAATCCACCAGGAATTATTCTAGAATCCCTTAGGCTCTAAGAAACCTTCGAAGCCTTATGGAGGGTTGCAGGTTGCCTCTTTCTCAACTATTGAACAATTGTACTTCAGTCCCTGTTCTTTTAATTAATTCTTTTAATCTCAAAATTAATTCCAATTAATTTCTGATTAAATATTAATTAAACATTACTATTTATAATTAATATATTATCCCCACAATATATTAACAAATTATTTATTTCAATTTTTTAATCAAATAATAAATTACCTCTCTAGCCAAAAATCATCATGTCTAGTTGCTAGTTTTGAGGGCAATCCAAAAGCACTATACTACTATCAATTCAAGTATATACCAATTATAGTTATGGACTTAGATACCTAATTCCAACATTTATACCAAGTCTAAATCTAATATTCCTAGTGACTAATGATAGTCTAGATTTCTCACTAATACCAATGTCTACATCAAGATCTATCAAGTAAGGAACAACCAGGTAGGATCATATCGGATGTAGTGTCCATTTTGTATAAAGAGTATACTGTTTGGAAATCTCATTTTAAACATCTCACTAAGTCCAGCCTAGACATCATCCCGTAAGTAGATAAATTGGTATATTGACATGGAATTACTAACAAATCTTATTTTTTAGGTTCATAATAACAAATTATGACTATAAATATAAGTTACACTAAAATAAAAAGAGTGTCGCTTAACTTACTTAGATTTTGGTGAAAATTGGGAAAATGCACAGACAATACTCTAAAACTGAAATCTCTACTTTGTCGGGATCTTAGCTATTCTGGAGCCTAGCTAAAACTACTCGGAAATCCGAAATGTTTGGATACTAAGGCTAGAGAGGTTTGATAGAGAACATAAGTGATTTTTTGAGGTAAAACCAAGAAAATAGTAGGATATATATATATATATATATATATATATATATATATAGGATCAACGGCGCATGTCCTGCACCGACCGTAGGCACGCCGCCCCCTGTTGCTGACGTTGCTCCTTTGAGTGTTTGCTACGTGTCAACGTAAGATCTTGCCACCTCGCCCCTTCTAGAAGGCTGCCACATGGTCTACTTCTGTGGAGCCACATGTTAAAGTTTTGTGGTGGCATGTCACCATGTCATTGATGGAGAGTCGGTCGCCGACTAGGACACGTGTTGCCACCAGAATGTGTCACGTCATCAACATAGTGTAATTTTCATAGATCTTTGGATTACCATAATTTTCGCACACGAGCTTTGTTTTTGACATTCTTTGTACCCCAAAATCCTCTCGACGAGCTCTACAACTTTCATTAAGGTCTCAACATCTAATACTTGGTCTAACAAAAATTCATATTTAGACTAGTTTAGTTTTTTATAGTCCGTGCGAAATTCATAACTTATTTACGAGATCTTAAACTCTCGTTTGGATTATTTTGGCTAACAATCAAACGATTAGAATTTCGACTTCAGTGAGGCTTTGTTGCACTAAAACTTCGAAAAATCATAACTTCCTCTCACGAAATCAGATTTGGCCATTCTCTATATGTAGGCTCTCGGTTTAACGACTACTAGGACATTTGTTTAGATCACTTAGGATAAAAAACAATTTATCAAAAATTCACGGTTTACGATACGCAGAGCCATGCCAGTTTAATCGCTAAACTTCGAAGAAGCATATCTTCATCATACGAAGTCGGATTTCAGCGTTCTTTTTATGTACGGAATCACTATCACATATAATATTACTTTGGTTCATATGATTTATCCTAAATAATCTATTATCAAAAAGTCATTTTTTTAACGCTTAATATATCTTAATTGACTAGCTTGAATCTGTGGGTGTTACACTAAAGATGGAGCCTAATAAGGATTTAACATAAATACACCATAAGGTAATGATTTCTCAAATTTCTTAAGATTTTAGCTTTAATGGTTAATGTGTTAGATTGGAGAGAATGTTTGGTTTGGTCAACTTATAGGTTGTATGTGATCTTATTAAAAGTTTTTAGAAGCTTTGAACAAGATTTGTATGTGATTTCCATGGTGAAATCCATATATGTGAAGTTATGGTTTGAAATCCTAACTAATGAGTGGTGAATTGATGAATTAGATTAGATTATAATGAATTACATAATATGTGATGCTTAATTCATTAGTTGGAGTAGATTAAAATGTAGAAATTGAAATGTTAGAACATTGATCCATTAAGTGGTCATTTTGACATAAAGAGTCATTAAGCACCGAATAGGCTAAGAAAATTTAAGAAACTTGATTATGTGTATGAATGTGCCTAAGAGCAAAGAAAATATGCATCAATGGGAGAATTGAAGAAAAAAGGGAAGTTAGTCTTTAGTAACTAATAAGGTGAGATATATATCTTACACTCTATTTTAGATTATGAATATATGTTTATGTTTTTATATATAAACATATGTATGTATGTTGGATCTTGATCCACTAAGTAAATGCCCTCATGTTGTTAGATGAAGATAGAGTATGAACATATGTTCTAAATCATGTAACAGATTACGTACGTATATTTGGAAAATATATGTGGATACGTTTAGGTACTTATATGCATCAAAGCATATAAGTACCTAGAGAATGTATCGTTAAATGGGGAAGGTATTTGTTAAATACCTAACCGATGTTAGATTCAGAAAGAGTATGATTATATGTAATATATTCATAAGTTAGAGTATGTAAGTATGTCTACACATTATTGGTATTGTGTAGAATACCTATATGCTAATAGACATAAATAGATATTAAATAATTAATAAGTTAAGTACAATACGAGAAGTTGAAGGTCTCTTGAAGAGATAAAGAGATAAAATGTCCATGGGACAAGTACTATGTGATGAGTCACATAAAAGAGATAGAGATGAGTAGAAAGATGATTCCATCAAGAATAAAGAGTATGGTTCCTCCAGGAATAGAGAGTATGATTCCTATAGGAATAAGAGTATGGTCCATTAGGGATGTAGATAAATGATTCTTACAGGAATAATGTAACGTCCCTAAAATATAGAGCAAAATTTTTATTTTTACATAAATCAAACCAACTAAAAGCCATTTCATAAAAAGATCGTCATAGTTTCAAATGTAGTTTACAAAACAAGATACCGGAATATCATAAAACAATAGTGTGGAAACTCTAATGGATGCGGTGCAATTACATTGTGCTCCTCCATGTTTTGATAAAATACCTGTAACATTTAAACTTAAAACCATAAGCACAAAGCTTAATGTGTTCCCAAAGATATACGAGCCCCGCCCAACATGCATAATACGCACCGCCCAACATGCATAACGAACCCCACCCAACATGCATAATGAGCCCCACCCAACATACATAACGGTACCCATCCAACATGCATAATGGAACCCACCCAACATAGATGCAAGAGTCACCAAGACAATCTAGCATTCTACACATTACAGTGAGAAAACTCACCTAAACTACTCAACAACTACCTCAACAAGAAAACAGCTAACCCAAGCTACCTAAAGCCAAAATGAGTCTGTTCCTTTGTTAAATACTCGATTCTACCAAAGTTTGACCAAAATTCTAACTGGTCAAAAAGTCAATATTCAAAGTCAGCGGTTGACCCACCGTGTCGTGATCAGCCCCATGACCACTCCATGGTCACAAAAGAACAAAACAAACATGAGACATGCAGCCTACCGTATTATGACCGACACCCCACTGCGCCGTGGTGAACATCCTCAAAATATTATTTCATTAAGATTTTTAACTCTTAAGTCCAAGCTTCCAACTTTTCAGATTTAGTACGTAATAGGTTCATAATGGATAAACTTTCCAACTTTATCCATTAGGACAGTCCAAACAACTAATATCTAAACTTTAAGTCTCAAAGATCCTAAGAATGTAGCTTTCTCGACTTGATCTATTAAGTCCAAGCCTCTAACTTTCAAATCTAAATCAATCATGATGATTAAATGGATAAAGTTTCCAACTTTATCCATAATAAAGCCACAAACTTCCAAGATCTAAAATCCTAACCTAAAAAATGTCCAAAATTCCACTTTCTTCATTCATGGAGTAAGGAGAGTTCTTGCATCCACTCTTTACTTCACAAAATCACTAGATTTGAAATTTAAACATGAACCAAAGCTAATGGAGTTCTTCAAACTCCACGGAACAAGTCACAAAGGGACCAATGTTCACTAAATTGACCAACACACCAAATACTTAGAGATCTAATGACGAAACACAATAAAGCAAGGATCTTTGCATCTCATAAGTGTCCACCATGTAGATGAAGGCTGATCTCTTCAACTAAAAAGCATCAAAACCAAGTATTTGAAGAAAACAACAACCAAAAGCCATAAAAAATCAAGAATATGGATGAGAGGAGAGAGGAGGAGCTTGATTTATGAAAGCTAGGGTTTGCTAGAAAGAGGGGTTATTGACGCAATGGAGGCTACAAAATTATCTAAAGCAATGGCTTGAAGCCTTTAAATACGAACCAAACCCTAATTTTATGTTCATGTGCTGCACAACTCACCACTCTATGGTGAACTCCTTACCAAGCTGTGGTGACAGGTTTTTCCCAATTCTATTCTAGCTTCAAACAATAATAACTCCTTCATTTCAACTCCAGTTTTAGTGATATTTATATGCACGTTAAGGTATTGAGAATCCCTACAATTCTATATAAATATTGTTGACATAAAACACATTAAACTAAATTCATTAATTCATGAAAGGATTCCAAAATATCACTTTTCCTATTTTATCCTTTGGCTCCAAACCACATTTTAAGGGCTTAGATCACTTAACCAACATTATAAACATCCAATAGGGTCTAAGCTCTGCTTCCTTGAAGACAAATACCTTTATTCGATCAAATTACAGTCTGCTATCCCGTAATCATAAAAATCCAAAAACTGGATGTTACAAATAAGATTGTACGGTTAGAGAATATGGAGAAAAGGTTCCATGAGTGGAACATAGCAAGAATGTTCTTTTAATAACTTAGATGTGAATTCATGAACGATTAAAGGTTAGGAATATGTGAGTGATTCAAGAGAAGAAACTTGATAAAGAATCCACAAGGGATCATAAGAGAGGGGAGTAAGACTGGACGAGTGTACCTGGTAATGTTAGTGGGATATTGTTTCCCTTAGAAGATAGATGAGAGTATAGTATAAGATGGGACTGTTGGGTCTAGATGAGAATATAATGATGAGGTATTAGTGTTGAGAATAGAGAGATGAAGAGTAAGCAGAGTATGAGATAGAAATGCTAAGAGAAAGAGATGTGTGAAGAGCATATTAAGAACATGAGAAGAGCATGCATAGAGTATGAGAAGAACATACAAAGTATGGGATGAGAGAAGAGTAAGGAACAAGAAAATAGTTGTAGGAAGAAGAGTATGAGATACATATAGAAAGAGAAGATAATGTATGTATAGAGTATGAGATGATCCTAATAAGAGGCTAAGAAAGAGTATCCACATAGAGGAAAAGAGTATAGAAGAAGAGTACAAGATAAAGTATGAGATAGAGTAAGAGCAGAAGGTATAAATGAGTAAAAGATATAAAAGATAGATGAATGAGAAAGAATGGCAATGTATGCTACAAGAAAAAGAGTTTAGAATGTTGAGTATGATAAAAAAAAGTAAAGAAAGGTTGGGATATGGAAAGATAGAAAAGAGTTAGACGAAGAGTAAATAAGCATGAAGACATAATAGAATATAACTCACTAGACCTGTGGTCTGATGTAGTAGATGTTTTCTATGTTTTGTTGGTTCAGGTATGTAACACCCCGTTCTTGAGATATCTAATTTTGGGTTGCCGAGAGCAAGAGTAAGGGCATTTCGGTCCTTGATGTGGATTTAGAGTTTTGCAAGAACGGCTTATGATGGAGGAGAGGTTGTAAATCAATGATGTGGGCAGCAATGGTCCTTGCGTGCACGCTTGTGTTTGGCCGGGTACACCCAGTGTAAGCTGGACGTACGCCCAACGTAGTGGAGGAAAGGAACGCGGAGGTCTTTTGACGTACGCCCAGCGTACACCTATCATCCAGAAACCCTAAATTTAGGGTCAGCCACTATATAAGGAACATGTTGGTTCTTACCCTAGCCTCCATAAGCACTCTCTTAACCTTAGAAACCCTAGATAGCCGTCCCACCTCCATTGTTGAGTGTGTTTGGCCTTGGAAAGCTTGTTTTCGCAAAGGAGAGGCTAGAAGAAGGAAGAGTAAGTTGTTAAAGAAGGAGTTAATGTTGGGTTTTGAGCAATCTAACACTTCCTAAGTGTGCATGCAACCCTAATAAACCTTGGATCTATGTTTGGCCAAATACATGCAAAATAATAATTTTCCAAGGTTCATAACTTATCTAACATGGCATGGGGAACTTTTAAACATAAAAGAGTTAGATGAGATTACATACCTTTTGATGAGATTGATTCCTTGGAGTTTGAGAGCCAAGCACCAATAGTGTGAATGCCTCAAATGGAAATCACAAATCACCACAAACACTTGGAAACCTTTAGAGAGTGTACACACACTTGTAATTTTCGGCCACACACAAACACACACACTAGTGGCTATTTCATGCAACATAAGCATGCTTATATAGTGTACATGGTTAGGGTGAAACCCTAATAACCCATGACCTTTCCTTTTCCAAGGATCCATGGGTTAAAAGCTCCATGGATCATCCATGGACTTCCATATAAGCCTAGCCCATTAACAAATGAGTGTTAGCCCACACCATATAAAACCAATAGCCCGTAATCTAATTAGTCTTCCTTTTAATCTCTAAATTAATTCATAATTAATTTAAGACTAAGACTAATTAAATAACATGACTTCATATTAATATATTATAATTTATAATATATTAATAAACATATGTGTATAACTCTCATAAAATTATCCATAAATTGTTCGGGTGAAGTGCAACCCAAATGGACCATGCCGGGTCGGGTCAAGTATATACCAAATAAGTTATGGACTTAGACACCTTATCCAACAGACTCCCACTTGGATAAGTCTAATAACTGTATTTGCCTATATAACTTCAGGAACCAACCAACAATCGTAGCTCTCGAAAACTCTGTTGAACTATGAAGCACCATTTTAAGACAAGTGATCATATAATCCTCTGTTCTCATGATATCAGCCGGACAAACACATGGAACTATGTCTTGCTTATTGTCTGGCAGTTGTTTCTCGATTTCCGATTTGTTTGACAAAGAACTTTATTGAACACATCAGTTTAGTTCTGACCGGGCCCGGTACATGGGTCAACACAAAATCATCGAGGGGCCCAGATATCGCTTCTATTTCTAGAAGGAACAGATAAACTTCGACTCATATGCTTGTTCTACTACTTGTTGAATTGTACACAAAGGCACGTTTTATAACATCAAGTTACTGATGTGTTTACGTGCAATCAATGCACAATCAACTCATAGGTAACAACTCATATTTCTAGGTTTGAAGACTTATATGATATTATCGTCTCACGATCACTCGAGATAAATTCCATGAAGTGATACAAGTGAGCGTGGGTTTATACCAATACTCATAACTTATGAGCACTCATGAACGTTGTAGCAACCATTGCCATGTCTAAACACCTTTAGCCATCTACAATCCCAATTCATGACAATCTTGATTCATACCTACTTCCGACGTATGACCGATTGTAGAGGTTTGAATAAATTAATTATTCTGGAAGTCAAAACATGCAAAACTGAAACAATAGTAAATAATTGACAATGACAGTAACACCTTACTCATAAATAAATCACAAATTTTATTCATCATCAAATGTCGATTACATTTTACAAGTTTCAGGAAAACTATCTAATCTGTAAAACTAATATCGTCCCTCAGCCCGATGCGCCTCGCATGCTGAAAATGCTTAACCCTCGTCAGTCCCTTCATAAGGGGATCTGCAGGATTCTCATATGAAGATACCCTCTTTGCCACCAAGGGTAAGGATCCAATCCTTATTCCTCCGCAGGTACTTGAGAATGTTCTTTAATGCGGTCCAATGAGCCTTGCCAGGGTTCCCTTGATACCTGCTGACCATGCTCAAAGCAAAGGCCACATCAGGGCGGGTACAAGTCATAGCATACATGATCGAGCCAACAGCGGAAGCATACAGTAATTGGCTCATCTCATCTATCTCTGCCTCTGTACTCGGACTCTGAGTCTTACTCAGTTTGGCATTGCTTTGGATCGGTAAATCTCCTTTCTTGGAATTCTGCATGTTGAACCTTTTCAACACCTTATCCAAGTAGGTACTCTGACTAAGTCCGATTAGTCTTTTACTCCTTTCTCTTAATATCCTTATCCCTAGGATATAGGCAGCCTCCCCTAGGTCCTTCATAGCAAAGTACTTCCCAACCCAGGACTTAACCTCCTGCAAGGTTGGGATGTCATTTCCTATAAGTAGTATGTCATCCATATACATTACCAAGAAGCTAACTATACTCCCACTAGCTCTGACATACACGCAAGACTCATCTTCACTTCTCGAGAAGCCAAACTCTTTGACCTTCTCATCAAAACAAAGATTCCAGCTACGAGATGCTTGTTTTAATCCATAAATGGATTTCTCAAGCTTGCATACTCTATTAGGGTACTCTGCACTGACAAAACCCTCTGGCTGATTCATGTACACATCCTCAGCCAACGTTCCATTAAGGAAAGCGGTTTTGACATCCATTTGCCATATTTCATAATCATGAAATGCTGCAATAGCTAGCATAACCCTAATAGACTTAATCTTTGCTACCGGCGAGAAAGTTTCATCATAATCAATACCTTGAGTCTGAGTAAAACCCTTCGCAACCAGTCGAGCCTTATAAGTATGCACTTTTCCTTCCATGTCGGTCTTCTTCTTGAAGATCCATTTGCACCCGACTGTTTTACGGCTTGGTACATTGTCAACCAAGTTCCTAACTTGATTGTCATACATGGACTGTATCTCGCTGTCCATAGCCTCTTTCCATTTAGCAGATTCAGGGCCTGCCATGGCTTCGTTAACACTGCTAGGTTCATCCAAATTTACCAGTGTACTATCACTGATAAATGTATCACCTTCCGTAGTAATATGAAAGCCATAATTAAACGAAGGTGTGTTCCTAACCCGTGTGGAACGCCTCGAAGGTACAGACATGTCAGCTTGCTCAACAGGAGTTTCCTCCTCAGGTTGATTGCTAGTGTCTGAGGTTCCTTCACCAATTGCTTCTTGAATTTCTTCAAGATCAATTTGCCTCCCACTGTCTCCTTGGCTTATAAATTCTCTCTCACGAAAGACCGCTCTTCTTGCTACAAAGACCACATTCTCACTGGGTCTGTAGAAGAGGTAACCGAAGGATTTATGTGGGTAGCCGATGAAAATACACCTTTCACTTCGGGGTTCGAGCTTATCATGAGTCTCACGCCTCACGAAAGCCTCGCAACCCCAAATCTTGATGTGGTCTAAATTGGGTACGTTCCCAGTCCACATCTCATGAGGTGTTTTGGCAACCTTCTTTGTAGGGACTAGATTAAGGATATGGGCGGCAGTCTCTAAGGCATACCCCCAAAAAGAGATTGGTAGCGAAGCTCGACTCATCATAGAGCGAACCATGTCTAACAAGGTTCGATTATGCCTTTCAGCTACACCATTTAGTTGTGGTGTCCTGGGAGGAGTCAATTGTGAGACAATCCCACACTCCTTAAGATAGTCAAGGAACTCGGTACTAAGATACTCACCACCTCGATCGGATCGAAGCATCTTAATGTTCCTGCCCAATTGATTTTCTACTTCCTTTTTGAATTCCTTAAACCTTTCAAAGGTTTCTGACTTATGTTTGATTCAGTAGACATACCCATATCTACTAAAATCATCAATAAAAGTCACATAATACCGATTAGCATCCCTTGTGGCGGTTTTGAATGGCCCACATACATCACTATGTATTAGGTCCAACAAACCCTCACCGCTTTCACAAGTTCCAGTGAAGGGTGATTTGTCATCTTTCCAAGTAGACAAGATTTACAACTATCATCCGATTCAAGGCCGAATGACTCCAAGACTCCACTCTTTTGGAGTTGGCCTATGCGTTTCTTGTTTACATGTCCAAGACGACAATGCCACAATGATGCTTTATCTAGGCTAGTAGAAGAATCAATATACAACACATTATTTCCTAAGTTGTCTACAATCGACACAATTTCATACACACCATCACAAGGTAATGCTTTAAAATAAAACACATTTTTAAAGAAAGCATTAATACCACCACATTCATTATCAAACGAAAAGGTAAAACCTTGTTTGTACAAAGCATGAAAAGAAATAATATTCCTCGCCATTTCAGACGAGCACACACGTTTATTTAAATCTAATTTTAACCCATTATTAAGCAACAAAGTATAAACTCCAATCTTGGAAACAGGTGAAGCCTTCCTATTCCCCATGATCAAGTTTATCTTCCCGTGCTCCACATCCTCACTTCTTCTTAGGCCCTGCAAATCAGAACATATGTGAATACCACATCCTGTATCAAGCACCCAAGAGTTAGAATATGTTGAGTAATTAGACAATATAGTGTAAATACCTGCATGGGTGGGTTTCACTTTCCCATCCTTTAGATCCTGCAAGTACTTAGGGCAGTTTCACTTCCAGTGCCCCTTGTCCAGGCAATAGTAGCAATCAGCATCCTTGGGAATGACAGAAGGAGTGACAGAACCGCTCTTGGTCTTCGATGAGGAGCCTTCAAGAGACTTTCCCTTGGTACCCTTCAAAGGGTGCTTCCTCTTTTTCCCTTTGCCTTGCCCGATAGCCAAAACAGGGGTAGATGTTGGAGTAGTAGTAGAGGTAACAACCGCCTTGCCCTTAAGACCGGTTTCAGCGGTCTTCAAGAGTCCTTGAAGCTTGCTGAGGGTAACTTCCTTCTTGTTCATATGGTATGTCATACGAAATTGGTCATAACAAGAAAGTAAGGAGTGCAAAATGATGTCAATTGCCAACTCCTCAGGGATGTTCACATTCAGCTTCAGCAAACGGTCCACATACCTTTTCATCTTTTGCATGTGAGCCGTGACGGATTCACCGTCCTTCATGCGGGTAGTTATTATGGAGGAGATTATTTCATACCGCTCCTGACGAGCACTCTGATGGTACCTTTCCATCAGGTCTTCGTGCATCTCAAAAGGGTAGAAATCTTCATATGACTTTTGGAGCTCGGTTGTCATCGTGGCCATCATGATACATGCCACCTTAGTAGCATCTCTCTCATGTGTCCTGAATTCAGCGATCTCCTCAGGAGTAGCAGTAGACTCATCAAGCTCTTTTAACTCCTTATCGAGGACATATTCCTTGTCCTCATAATGAGTAACCATCCTAATGTTCCTAATCCAATCCATGAAGTTGGAACCATCAAAGATGACTCTCCCAAAAAGATTCATGAGAGAGAAAGAACCAGCTGGGTTAGAGCCCGAAGCATTAGTGTTGGAAGACATCTCAAAGAAGAAAGCAAGTTTAGATTAGATATATAGAATCCTTAATAAGACACCCAAATGTAATATTAAGGCTAGGATCCAATCACAATATATTATACTTAGAAGAGGGATGTCGTAATCTAAGTAATAATATATTTGAAAGGTGGGTGAATGACAATTCACCAATTTCCACCATGAAAAACAAAATGAATTATTAGGTTTTAATTGCATTTGAAATTCCTAGATTCTTTTGAGATTCATTGAACTTTTCAATGGCATGTTTCAATCTCGATTGTGCCCTTCAAGTTTTGTGACTGGGATGCCGAGGATCACAAAACAAGGTGTGAATAACCATGCTAATTCACTTGGTACCCTTAATATCGTCACCTAATCAATGTGCCGGTTAACCACACACGCTCCATTGATCTATGACAAACATTAAGTCACCCATCGTGATCCTTACTAGTCCAAGTTAGTGTGTCGGTTAACCACACACGCTCCACCAACGACTTGGTAAGGTACAAAGTGTGAATTCCATGGACTAGCACCATGTTCACATTTTTCCTAAAATAACTAAGATTGGGAATTAAAGAAGTTTAGTTACTTTATAATAATCATTATACTTTTAATGAGGATTTAAAGTCATTGTCCTACCCGTTCGGCTAACGACCCTCCACCAGTCAAGCAAGCAGTGGGTGAGAGTGGACACCCATTAAGTTGCCATTTTATAGGCAACAACCTTATACCCACCTTATAGACCGGCTTCGTGAATGAGGCCTACTAATGGTAGAACGACTTATTCTTATACACATATATAATAATTAACCATTAATGTTATAAATAGTATAAGGGTTGAATTTTAACTATTAAAACTCTAAGGGTTGGAATTAAAGTTTATTAAAGTGTGTGAAACTTTACAAATTCCAAAACTTGAGGGCAAGTTTTGTAACTATCCAAAACTTTTCATTTCATAACTTATGAATTAAAGGTTCATAAAAATGAAGACTCTTCATTTTCATGTAACTTATGTGTTTAAATGTGTATGTTAAAGAAAAGTGACCTTTGGATATCCATAACTTGAGGACAAATTATGGACTCCATTAAAACACATAAATGATCAAGAATTAATTCTAAACAATTCAGAAAATAATTCCTATCATCTTCTAAATTCATAAGAACATGAACATGATCATCAAAATTTCAAGAATTATATGAACACATAAAAAACATGGAATTTTGATATATGCCATTATAAATGGATTAGAACAACCATTACACCAACTAAAACAAGTTTTAAAACACCAAAACAGTTTAGGGTAATGTTTCTAGTCCATTTCCAGCAGCAAAAGTCGAAATTCTGCATTCTGATCATTCTACTCGCCGAGTGCACGAACCTACTCGGCGAGTAGGATGAATTTTGCCTTGTACTCGGCGAGTCCCCCCATGGACTCGACGAGTCCATCAGCCAGGCAGCAACAATTTCAACTTTTTTCACTATTTTGCATCAAGTATCAAACAAGCAAGCCTAGGCTCTGATACCACTGTTGGGTTTTGAGCAATCTAACACTTCCTAAGTGTGCATGCAACCCTAATAAACCTTGGATCTATGTTTGGCCAAATACATGCAAAATAATAATTTTCCAAGGTTCATAACTTATCTAACATGGCATGGGGAACTTTTAAACATAAAAGAGTTAGATGAGATTACATACCTTTTGATGAGATTGATTCCTTGGAGTTTGAGAGCCAAGCACCAATAGTGTGAATGCCTCAAATGGAAATCACAAATCACCACAAACACTTGGAAACCTTTAAAGAGTGTACACACACTTGGAATTTTCTGCCACACACAAACACACACACTAGTGGCTATTTCAGGCAACATAAGCATGCTTATATAGTGTACATGGTTAGGGTGAAACCCTAATAACCCATGACCTTTCCTTTTCCAAGGATCCATGGGTTAAAAGCTCCATGGATCATCCATGGACTTCCATATAAGCCTAGCCCATTAACAAATGAGTGTTAGCCCACATCATATAAAACCAATAGCCCATAATCTAATTAGTCTTCCTTTTAATCTCTAAATTAATTCATAATTAATTTAAGACTAAGACTAATTAAATAACATGACTTCATATTAATATATTATAACTTATAATATATTAATAAACATATGTGTATAACTCTCATAAAATTATCCATAAATTGTTCGGGTGAAGTGCAACCCAAATGGACCATGTCGGGTCGGGTCAAGTATATACCAAATAAGTTATGGACTTAGACACCTTATCCAACAGTTAAGTGGTTGGAGCTTGTAGATCTAGAAAGACACCATATTCTGAGGCTCTTTTGAGGTAAAAAGTCTCTAGCTTGGCAATCATATTGTGTAGATCTATGTGTTGTGAAGTTTTGACATCATTCTTGTCCCAAAAACCTCATCTTGATGCATGTTTCGAGTTGGTTGAGATTAGTTGTCCTTTTAAACCCTAAGAGAGGTCTTGAGTGAGAAAAATGAGGTCCTAAGGGCTTTGGTTATCTCACATGTGCTATAGATAGGTCTTAATGGGTTAAGACCTTGGATTAAGAGCTTTATGGACGTCCCAAGTAATAAAGTTTGAGACTTTATGAATCCTAGGCATATTTGGTCTATGGATCTGAAGTTTAGACTTAAGAGCTAAAGCCATTAAGACCTTATGAGGAGTTGTAGTTCAGAGGAGTTACGCCCGGCGTAACTGAGAGTACGCCCAGCGTAGTGGGTCTGTGTCCTGATTCCTTTTCGTGATCAGTGTTGTACGCCCAGCGTACCAAGCAGGGTACGCCCAGCATACTCCCTCTGTTGGATTTTCATTTTGGGCCTTAGGGATTGGGCGGTTATTGGGCTGCTGGATTTTGGGCCATGGATGGACATTATGGATAGAGTATTGTGGACTGACTAATTATTATGGACATTGGATCTAGGCCCATTTGGTGAGGTGGGCCCAATTTAGTAAATTGGGCCAATATTGGGCTTTGCTTCGGACTTTTGGTCTTTGGGCCATTAGTGGGCTTGAGAGCTTATCTAGTGATGGGCCTTTCATATTTTGATTGTGGGCCTTGGTCATGGGCCAGATTGAGTTAAGGGTAAATTGGTCAATTTACCCTTGGAAGGATATTGTGCTTGGCTAATATTTGTTTTGCTGCTTCGGATAGTTCGGGATTTTTGTTGAGGCGCTGATTCGGGAATCTGCTTCTTCAGTTCAGAGTTTCGGCAGTTGCGAGGTGAGTTATCCTCACTATATCAACAGGGTCTAAGGCACCAAGGCCGACCCTTTATCGGATTGAGATCCAGGTATTGGTTGTTATGTTATTGCTTTGATATGTTTGCACCCTGGTAGCTAGGATGGTGTATGTTAGAGACCTGGTTAAGGTCGGTATCCTGGTATTTAGGATGATGCTATGCTAGTGACCGGTTAGGTCGGTATCCTGGTTAGGATGATGATATGTTATGTGATCTGCTAGATCGGCTTGTTGACTGTGAATTGTTATATGATTGTATGTTTATGTGCACATGGTTGTTGGACTGGGGTTGGGTTGAGGCGGGTCCTGCTTTGTGCTGTAGGCCAACATACCTAGGGCGGACCGGTTATTCCGAAGGCCTAGCAAGCGGTCCGGATAGGCTGTAGGCCCCAAGAGGGCGGACCAGACGTGCCGAGGCTCGGAGAGTGGACCAGGCCGACTGAAGGCCCAGTGCGGGCGGACCAGTCATACTGTAGACTCAGAGAGTGGACCAGGTGGATTGAAGGCCCGGTGCGGGCGGACCAATCACATAGTAGACACGAAGTGCATGGTTGTTCTGTGTTTTGCTATGATATGGCATGTTATGCGTGTATGGTATAGGTGGCTGGTATTTTGGGGGTATCTCACTAAGCTTTCGGGCTTACAGTTGTGGTTTAATGTTTTCAGGTTCTTCAGGAGACCGTGGCAAGGCAAAGGCATGATCGTATTGCCCCTCATGATTATGTTTTATGATGTGGTTCTGGGGAGACTCTGATAATAATTCTATTGGAAACCTTTTTGTAATAACACTATAAAATGGGTTGTTTTTGAAAAGTTAAAATTGGTTGAAATTTTATGGTCGTTACAAGGTAGCAGCCTTTGTACGTGAGAAGATAAGAGCACAATGAATTAAATTAGAAGCATAATTTTATTTCCTTGTTCGTTTTTATGGTTAGATTTTATTGTAAAACTGTGATTAAACTTGGGATGTAAAGTGTTTTAATTTTTATAAATTTCCACAAATTGTTAGAAATTTCTGATAATCCCTAGTTAATTAGATGTAGAAAATTCAGTTCGTTACAATAATACTCCTCTTTGTTTTATCTAGATGTGAAAATTTGAACAACCAACAACCTAAAAATTGTGGTTCAAAACTAGGATTCATGAAATCCAAATAACCTACAAATATGGTGCGCCAAATCTGAAATTGTTGTTGCTCTTCTAGCTCATATATGTAGAGCACTGTAACTTAAGCTCTTTAGCAGAAAAATACAAATGGTGGATTCATTTAAAGATGGCATGGAGTATCAAAATCGGAGAAAATCACATGCACCAAATATCTCTAATTATAAATAAAAAACCTAGATTTGTAAATATGATTTCATGAACAAAAACTAGTTAAAACTTTAACTAAAAGTTTTTGGAATCACATTTAGGAATCGTTCGCTTGAGAAGAAATCATGATTTATGGTTGTTAACCACCACCATTGTTGTCCATGCATTGACTACGCTCATCGCCATCACAAGAGACCACACGTTGTATAAGAGGCTTAAATCCCAACAATAACATCCTAAAATCATGACCACTTTTTTTTTCATTTTTAAGTGAACTAAAATTATTGTTTCTAGGAATACCAAGTCAAGACACCTTAAGTATCAACATACAGTCATCCTAAAATTCAGAGTATCAAAAAAATGCGGAATCATGAAAGCTGTCCTTGAGAGTGTACAATCAATCCATCACCTTCCCACGATCATCTAAAGTCCCTGAAACACATTTAGATCCACAACTATAAGTGTAAAGCTTAGTGAGTTCCCCAAAATATCACATACAACACATTATAATAACTAGGTATAGGTTATCAGCAACCCTGGGACTATCAGCAGTCTTGAGGACTATTAACAATCATATGGGCTCACAGTAGCCTCATGGGTTATCAGCAACCCTATGGACAATTACCAGTCTTGGAGTTATTAGTAACTCAATAAACTCATAAAACAACAATCATCAAATAAGACTTAGTGAGTATAACATGCACCCTACCATGACCTATGTAATATAGCGAGAAGACTCACCTTGCAAATAGTAGCTCGATACAAAAGCTCTCAAATAGTGAAGACCGACCCTAGTAATCACAAGAGTCCTAAAACAACACAAGATGATGAGGGGGAGGTTTTCTTGCTGAAACAATGCGGTAAGAAGACCTTCTTCTTCTTCTTCTTCTTCTTCTTCTTCTTCTTCTTCTTCTTTAAGAGGCTAACCTTAAAGAGCTCACAAGGTCAAAAATAGAGGTTTGGGTTTCTTATAGGTTGAAAGGGATGTGATGGATGCCAAGGAAGTGAAAACCCTATCCATCACATCCCTTAAACATGTAACAACGTAAATTTCAAAACAATTCTTCACTTTTTAAAAATGTAAAAAAATTGTTTTGAAATTTATGTTGTTACAAGTTGATATTAGAGCCTTGGTTTGAGGGATGCGGGTGCACCTTCAGGTGTATCTGAACTCAAACCGAGGATTTGAGAGATTTTCAAAATAAAACCAAATTTTTCTAAAAGAGTAAAAGGTTTTGAAAAGAGCAGAGCAGAGCAGTGTGTACGATCAGCCAGCGCCCGAACGGTGATTTCCTAAAATACCCTTACATTATGTGTTATGAGAGAGGATATGATATGTTATGCATGTTAGAGTAGGTTAGGTATTCTAATTAGGACTAGAGTGGACTAATTTATGATGCCTTATCCTAGGGGTTTTGCTGCTAGGAGACGTTTGAGAGTGAGTAGGTAGCAGCGAGGAGCTTATGAAAGGTCTGCTAGAGAGTAACTTATGCTAGTGAGAGTAGAGTACTTGAGATTTGGGGATCCTAGGAGGAGGACTTGGGTTAAATACTGATGCGGTGTGGACGGTAGTATTGGGCCCATACTACTGAAGACACCAGATCAGTGCGCAACCCAAGTAAGAATCCTTAGGGTACCAGGGATCTTGTAACACCAAAATTTTCAAACAATTTTTCACATTCTCAAAACATACTTTCATTCATAAATATTATAAAAATGTCATTGTATCACATATCAATCCATAGAAATACAACCCCAAGATCATAATGTATAAAAACTCCTCATGTGTGTATTGATCATGTCGGCGCCTTCCCGCGATCCTCACTGGTACCTGAAACACATAACACAACACTCTAAGCATAAATGCTTAGTGAGTTCCCCAAAATACCACATATAAAACATAATAGACACTAGAGGCTATAACTCTGTGGAGCCTCCGGTCCTAACTCTGTGGACCCTCTGGTCCTAAATCTGTGAACCATCCAGTTCCAACTTTGTGAACCTTCCGGTTCTAACTCTGTGAACCTTCCGGTTCTAACTCTGGAACATACACGACATGAATCACATAGAAATAATGCAGTGTATCACAATCACATAAATAACATACAAGATTCTTTGTATTATAACTCTAATTACCACTCTAGGTAAAGTATAGTGAGTACTCACCTCGGGTAACTCAGTAAATCTCGAACTCGGTAAAATTTGGTCTAGCCTCCGCCTAATCACGTGGAATAAGCACTCTAATCAATACATCCCTCAAGGCTAGACTAATCCCTCTCTTAGCACTCTCAGAAGGGTAAAAGACCATTTTACCCCTCTCATGGCTCAAAGTCCCTAACATTGACCAAACCCTAAAAGTCAACAAAAGTCAACGGTCAAACTTTGACCAGACTCGTCGAGTGCACTCGCGTGACTCGGCGAGTACATGCATGTCCTCTTCGCCCCTGGTCCTCACTCGACTTGTTGAGTCAACCCTACACTCAACGGGTTATCACAGGTTGCGAATCGCAAGGCAACCCGACTCGACTTGTCGACTCCCTTATGGGCTCGGCGAGTTCCTCCCATGAAAACACTCAAACGATCTTTTGAGGTCAGATCTGCTTCACCAACTAGTAGATCTAACCTTCTAACACTCGAAGGTCACGTAAAGGTTCAAACATTACGTTCATGCAATGCTTATAAGACCAAAAATGGAGAAATAAACTTTAAAATGGGGTTCTACTCTCAAGGCTCACATGAAACCTCATAAAGCTGGAAGCTTGGGACCTTTTGGACCTCTCAAGGTCCAGATCTATCATCTATACCCAAAGGGACCTCATATGCTTCACAATCTAACTCAAAATTGTGCAAAGGAAACCCTAGATTCAAGGAATCTATCAAATACACGAAATGGGAAGGAACTTGTACCTCATAACGTGAATCTCAGTGTGAACAACACAGATCCAAGCTCCACAATTGATCTAGCTTGGATTTTCCCACTCCTTCTTGCAAGATCACACCAAAGGATGAAGAATTAGCCTCCAAAATGCTCTCCAAGCTCACTTTGCTCTCTAGGGTTTTCACAGGGGATTAGTGGCCGCAAATGACGGCCATAAGGGCCTTTAAATAGGGCTCAGGCACTGAGATTTAGGGTTTCACTTTACAGCGTGAACTCGCCGAGTCCACTCATCGACTCGTTGAGTCCGATCATTAATCCAGACAAGAAATCGCGATCCTACTCGGCGATTCTGAGCGCCTACTGGCCGACAAGAATCATACTTCGCCCTCAAAGTCTCATTCTACAAACAGCTCTGGATGAAGCTTCCGCATCTCTGCCTCCGGCTCCCAGGTCATCTCGGACCCTTTTCGATGCCACCAATGAAGCAGAACCAGTGACACTTCCTTGTTTCTCAAAATCTTGATCTTCCTATCCACCACCGCGACTGTCCTCTCAACAAAATTTAGGCTCGCATCCACCTGAATATCCTCCAATGGTACCACCGCCGACTCGTCAATTATACACTTCCTCAACTGAGACACGTGGAAGGTATCATGTAATTGGCTCAACTCCGCAGGTAGCTCCAACCGATATGCTACCCTGACCACCCTTGCGGCCACCCTGAACGGCCCAATATACTGGGTCCCCAGCTTGCCCCTTTTCCTGAATCGAATCACTCCTTTTCCAAGGAGACACATTTGGGAGTATGAAGTCTCTAACCTGAAACTCGAGCTCGGATCGTCGCCTATCCGCACAACTCTTCTGGCGACTCTGAGCTGTCAACAACCTCTACATGACCTGTTGTATCTACTCTGTCGTCTGAAGCACTATCTCAGTGCTGCCCATGACTCGTTTCCCTACCTCACCCCAACAGATGGGTGTCCAACACCTTCTCCCATACAACAACTCGAAGGGAGGCGTACCAATGCTCGAATGGTGACTATTGTTATAGCAAAACTCAGCCAACGGAAAATACGTATCCCAACTCCCTCTGAAGTCCAACACACATGCCCAAAGCATGTCCTAAAGCATCTGAATCGTCCGCTCACTCTGTCCATCCATCTGTGGGTGGTAAGCGGTAATGAAATGTAGCCTCGTGCCCAACTCCTCATGGAACTGCTTCCGAAACATGGAAGTGAAACGTACATCCCGATCTGACACAATCGAGATCGGCACTCCATGCCAAGATACTACCTCCCTCACATATAACTCTGCCAGCCTCTCTGCAGAAGAGCTCTCACTGATAGCAAGAAAGTGAGTGCTCTTCGTCATCTGGTCGACGATCACCCAAATTGCATCGACACCCCTCACAGTCCTCGGAAATTTGGTGATAAAATCCATGGAAATTTGTTCCCCCTTCCACTCAGGAACCTCAAGTGGCTGTCACTTGCCATGCGGATGTTGGTGCTCCGCCTTCACCTTGCGACAGGTCAAGCACCTCTCTACGACCCACGCGACATCCCTCTTCATACATGGCCACCAATACTCCCTCTTTAGGTCCAAATACATCTTAGTGGCCCCCGGATGGATCGAGAACCTTAATCTATTCGCCTCCTCTATCAGAATGGTACATGCCCCGCCTTCAAACGACACCCATATTCGACCGTGAAAGGACATAACCCACGGCTATCGGCAACGAACTCAAATATCTGCCCGATCACCCGCTCTCTTTTGTGGTTCTCCGGTCTCATGGCCTCTACCTGGGCCTCCCGAATGGTATCCAACACCTGAGTCATCACTGTCAATCTTAAACAAACATCTCGTATCGGGGCACTCTCCGCCCTGTGACTCAGGGCATCGGCTACAACATTAGCCTTGCCCGGGTGGTACAGGATCTCACACTCATAATCCTTTACCACATCCAACCATCTCCTCTGGCGCATATTCAGGTTGGGCTGATCCATCATATACTTCAAGCTCTTGTGATCCATGTATATGGTATACCGGACCCAATACAAATAGTGACACCAAATCTTGAGGGCGAACACCACAGCCCCCAACTCCAGATCGTGAGTGGGATATCTCTTCTCATGAGGCTTCAACTACCTCGATGTGTATGCTATTATATGACCTCTCTGTATCAGCACCGCACCCAAACCCGATATCAACGCGTCACAATATACCACAAAATCCTCCATCCCCTTCGGAAGGGCTAACACTGGGGCTTCGCATAGTCTCTGGAGAAGTGTCTCGAATGAGGCCTGATGCTCTGGGCCCCAACTGAATGATATGCCCTTCCGGGTCAACTTGGTGAGAGGCAGAACAATCTTGGAGAAATCTCTGATAAATCTCCGATAATAGCCGGCCAACCCCAGAAAACTCCTGGTCTCTGAGGGGGATCTCGGCACCTCCCAACTCATCACAACCTCAATCTTGGCCGGATCGACCAATATCCAATTCTGGTTGACGAGGTGTCTGAGGAACTGGACCTCTCGTAACCAGAAATCGCACTTGGAGAATTTGGCGTAAAGCCTCTCCGATCTCAGAACTCCGAGGATCTCCCTCAAATGCTCCTCATGCTGCTCTCTGGATCTCGAATACACCAATATATCATCAATGAACACGATCACCGAACGATCCAACATTGGCCTACACACCCTGTTCATGAGATTCATGAATGCCGCCGGTGCATTGGTTAGCCCGAAAGGCATCACCACGAACTTGTAATGCCCATAAAGAGTCCTGAACGATGTCTTCTGGATATCCTCATCATGCACTCTCATCTGATGATATCCAGAACTCAGATCAATCTTGGAGAACCAAGACGCTCCCTGCAATTGATCGAACAAATCATCGATCTTGGTAAGGGGTAACGGTTCTTGATCGTCAGCATGTTCAACTCCCGATAATCAATGCACATCCGGTGTGAACCATCCTTTTTCTTGACAAAAAGGAATGGCGCTCCCCACGGTGAGCTAATCGGCCGAATAAACCCCTTCCCTAGCAGCTCCTGTAGCTGTGAGGATAACTCCTACATCTCTGGTGGCGCAAGGCGATAGGGCGCCTTGGCGATAGGCGCTTCCCCCGAACCAAATCGATACGAAACTCTACTTGCCTCTCGAGAGGCATTCCCAGCAACTCCTCGGGGAAAACGTCCGGGAACTCACGCACTATCGGGACCTCATCAACCAATCTCGGCCTCTCTGTATCTACTCTCGTATCCACCACATAAGCCACGAATCCACTACAGCCTTGCTGTAGGATATGCCATGATCTAGCGGCTGAACAAAATGTTGACCCAGAACGGGTACCCTCGCCATAAACTGCAAGAACTCCCCCACTGGGTCTCATATGGTCACCAGCTGTCGCTCGCAGTCGATAACTGTTGGGTTTTGAGCATTCTAACACTCCTAAGTGTACATGCAACCCTAAATACCTTGGATCTATGTTTTCTCTATTATACATGCAAATAAGAACTTCCAAGGTATTATCCTAATCTAGCATACAAAACAATAACTATAGCAAGATAGAATACATACCTCTTTGATGTAGAAAGTCTTCATGAAGCTTGAGTGCTTAGTGCCCCAAGTGTGACACCTCAAATGGAATCACAATCATCAAAACACATGGAATGACTTGAGAGAAAACCCACACTTCATGAAATCGGCTAGCCCTTCTAGTACACCCACTAGTGCCGATTTTGGTGAATAATATGATGCTTATATAGTGTTACAATTAGGGCAAACCCTAATTGTCATGACTTTCCATTTCCTTGGATCCATGGGTACAAATACACCATGGAGCATCCATGGACCATCCTATGGGTTTTATCCCAACTTGATTATCCATGGAGCATTAGCCCACTATACAAGTATGGATGATTTACACAATCAACCCATATATTTAATTAGTCTTCTTTTGATCACTTAATTAATCCTAGATTAATTCTTGATCAATACTAATTAAATAATCTTATTATTCTTATTATTAATATACTAGAACTTATAATATATTAATAACCATAAGTGTCTTATTTCTCTCATTCAAGTGCATGATGGTATGCAACCCAAATGGACCATGCCGGGTCGGGTCAAGTCTTACCAAATATAGTTATGGACTTAGACATTAATCCAACAGTCTCCCACTTGGATAAGTCTAAAACTATTATTGCGTATGACTTCAGGAACCAACCGGCAATCGTAGCTCTCAAAAGCTTCTGTCGAACTCTAACCTTGTAGATGAACTCTGACCTTTGTCAGTGACTTGTCCATTAGATAAGGGATCATATATTCCTCCATTCTAGATATCATATGGACTGAGACATGGATTATAATCATTCTCTCTGTCCATTTGTTGTTTCCCGATTTCCGATTTATGACAACTGACTAATTGAACAAATCAAATCAGTCCTGGCCCGGCCGAGCACTTCCATTTGTCATCATCAAATCATCGAGGGGCCCACAGATATCGCTTTTATCCCGAAGGTAAAAGGAATGGATAAACTTCGACTCATATGGCTTGTTCTACTACTTGTTGAATCATACACAAAGGCACATTTTATAGCACCGAGTTACCAAATGCGGTTTCGTGCAATCAATGTACTATCAACTCATAGTAACAACTCATATCTCTAGGTTTGAAGAATATAAGATATTATCGTCTCATGATCACTCGTGATAAAATCCATGAAGTGATTCCAATGAGCGCGGGTTGAATCCAATACTCAGAACTTATGAGCACTCATGATTGTTGTAGCCTTGTCCAACACCTTAGACCTCTACAACCCATCATGACAGTCTTAATTCATATCTACTTCCAACATATGACCGACTGTGGATGGTTTGAATAACTTAGTCATTCCGGAAGAATAACCCAGTTTATTCGGGAAGTCAAAACATGCAAAATGAAACACAATGATAATTGAATCCAATATGGTATCAACACTTTGAACATAAATAAAACACCTTTTATTTATCACCATATGACTACACATTATTCATTGTATACTGTTTCAGCTATCAACTTTATTCTTGAATTTAAAACAATAGTTGTCCCATGCTCCAAGCATGTACACTATGTTTTCTTAAACACTAGTCATGCCACACACCAAGTATGCATACTATGTTTGTCTATGATCTTTACTTTGCGAACTAGATCCATTGAACATAACTTCAATGATTCTCTTTTCACACTCCCAAATCCTTACTGCAAATGCAAGAATTCCAAATTCATGCCATTTACTGGAATCTGTCAGATTCTAAACTTATATGCATTGATCCTCTTGTAATGATTATGCACAAAGTCATAAAGACTTGACAACAAACATTACAGATCATTCCAAAGGAGATCAACTCCTTGGAATCATCCTTCTTGCATTAAGTTTCCTTAATCTTACACAAAGTGAAAATTCTAACTTTGAAACATTTCCAGATTCCATTTTGACTATCACTTCTGAACAAGAGTTGCCTCCTTACAGATTATGTCAATATGGTCCTTCCAGAATTATCACTATACTTCCAACTGTCCTTGAGCAACCAATCTTTGGTAAACCTTAGATTCTCCTCGACAATTGTTTAATCCTTTTAGTCATATCCAGTTCTAAACCTTTTCCCTTCTTAATGCCCCAGGCATTTGGAAAATTTTAGAACGGATGATTATAGCACATGTAATCGATCCTATATCCGAAGCATATGGGACACGATTCATGATGTCTCACATAAAGACTAAACTAGTCTTTTGCTATAATATTTCCATTTCAATTTGCCAAGTTCTCATAATTCAGATTATGAAAAGGGATGCCGTAATCATAATCGAATTTTAGAACGCAAATAATGGACCCGTATACAGAATTTCCTTATGTTGAGCCATTCCAACATGAAATTCATATATATCCTTGACTAAATGATTAAAACCTCATGATCTAAGCTTATAGATTTGAGATGAAGTATAATTTCCTCTCCCTTAATTATAGCAAAACAACTCTTTCCCAATTGAAACTTTTGTTTTCTATAATTAACATTGCTAACTTGCAATACTTATCATAATTATCATGCTCCCACTAACATGATGATTATTAGCATAACACTTATGCTCCCACTAGCTTTGACATGTACTCAGAAATCAGCTGGACTTCTAGAAATCAATACTTCATTGACTTTCTTACCAAAGTTCAGATTTCTGATGCTAGATTGTTTTGATAAAGCTGTATCAAAATCATACACCTTCCCTTAGATAGCACACTTGTGAGTCTAAACAATTATGAAGAGGTATGCCGTAATCATAATGGTTAGACCTTTTTGCCACTTCTCACAAGTCCATATTAGTGTGCCGGTTAACCACACGCGCTCCACTAACGACTTTGAGAATGCAAATATCACAATTGCTATCTAGCTAAAATCTACTTAGTGAAAGTGTTTCCTCACCATCATTTTCATGAATCAGAGAGAAACCTTATGACACTTAGATTTACTGGTGTATGTGTTCTTATCCATGTGAATTGTCAAAATCATAGTCACATGACAAGGATAATGACAAATCTAAACTCATATGGACTGAACTCAATCTTAATTTCTTGCCACCTGGCAGCGCAAGGGCCTGCCATTGCTTCCAAGTTGTTGTGCAACACATTGAGAATTCTAAGAACTCATATGCAAAGCCAACTGCAACTGGAATGGGCACAGTATATGTCAACACAATAGATTATAAACCTCAAATTGTGTGCTAGAGAAGAACTTTAGGTTTTATTCTTGATTAGTTCTTGAGACTTTCAAGACCTTTAAGACTCCCACTGTCCTCTTGACCTATAAGACTCCCTTGTCAAACATCCAAGAGACAGTGTGGATTCTAATCAAGACAAACACTTCACACAATTGGCCTAAGTTGGTCTTTGTTTTATCCAAAACATCACAACTTACCAATTTCAAATGTACAAGAGTAGAAAACTTTTACTCTTACATTTGACAAGTGTTTTAAACCTTCTTTAAGACATGTCACTCAAGTTACAATCTTGGAGTATGACTCTAAGACTTGTATTGGAACGAAGTATGACTCATCTTCTTGATTTAACCACTTCAACAATTCAAGATCCCTCTTCTTAGTCATAAGAATGCACTAAGATTTCCTTAGAGAACTAATTGTGCTATGGTTTCTTAATCATTAAGATGATCACAAAACTGATACTAAAGTACTCTCCCATCTTTTCAGATTTGAGAAACTTTTATCCTTCTGCCTAATTTGATTCTTCTTATTCGCTCTGCCTTACATTGGAACCTTTTTTCCAATGTCTCAGAGTTACACTTAAGCTTGTAAGTATAATCATATTTACTGAGCTTTAGTAAACTATGACGAATAGTCTTATCAAACTTTTGTGGTGGACTAAATCAGTGAACAAGACTATGTAATCGATCCCTTAGTCCTTTACTTGATTCACACATCCATGTGAACAAGTAATTAGTCTTAATTTTCCAAAACTTGAAAGTTCTCATTCATCATGCTATACAACTTGCATGATTCCAAGTTCCGGTCCAATTGAACCTTGGATGATGAGAATCTTTCCTTATTTGGTAAATTTAGACATTACCACAAATGAAAGAATCAATTTCATATTTCCACTCTTGCTCTTAACGGAATTATATAAGCAACAATTTTTCCTCAAATGCCATTGTAAGGATATTTTAAAATAAATAAAATCAAAAAATTCTCTTTTATTTTAAAACTTTGCGGAAAAAACTTATCCTTACAATCCATATGAAAACTTGTTGTTATCTATTCCTAAGCGATATCTCATAACTCCTGAGAAGTAGCTCAAGAATCCGATCTTCAAACTATGCGATAGAAATCCATCTATGCCATCAGATTCAGCATATTCTTTCTTTAAGTTTCTTCACTTTTCTTTGATTCTTAAACATCACCATGTGACCCAGTCACATCATGTATCAAGAATCTCAGAATAGAAACTTAACAGAGTTAGATAGTGGAATTTACCTGAAGTAGAGTCAAACTTATTGACTTTAACATCCTTAGGTAAATTTGGCAGCTTCGTAACCAATGCCCCTTTCTTTGGCAATATAAACATATGGACCCTTTGATAAAGACACACAGGACTATCACAGACTTAGCTTTTTTTCTCTTTACCATTTGGTCAACCGAGTTGACTATAGCCGATCCCTTTCCATTGGGAAGAGAATGCTTTTCTGGATTTCCTGTGTCACTATTGTCAATGTCCATCAAGTTTTAGGAAGTTAATCTTAACAAATAGATAAGATCATTAAGGGTCTTGTCATAGTCTTTTTCATAGGTGTTCCAAAAGAACTCACTATGTGACTTAGAAAGTAGTTGAACCACCAACTTTCTCAAGACTTTGACACCCAACTCTCCCGGCTTGTCAATATGTGACTACATCTCCAAGATGTGACCACACCTAGACCTTGCCTTGCCTAATAGGGCCTGAGTGACCTTAAACTTTTCAAGAACTTGTGGGTTAGGGAGAATAATTTGAAGAGGTGAAGAAGTATGATATCCATGGGACATCATCTTCATTAGGAAACCTTGTTTCAAGAGATTTGGGAAGATCATAAGTGTCTAAACCAGACATCTTTTGGGAGATATTCAAGATAGTTGATCTTAAGTCCTTAATATGACACCCAATATGAAATATTAAGGCTAGGACCCAACAAACTATTTTATAACTTAGAAGAGGTATGCCGTAATCCAAGCTATAAAATATTTGAAGGTAGGTGAATGACGATTCACCAATTTCCACCAAGATAAACGAAATGTATTATTAGGTTTTAATTGGTTTTGAAACTCCTAGATCTTTGAGATTCATTGAACTTTTCAAAGGCATGTTTCAATCTCGAGTGTGCCCTTCAGGTTTTGTGACTGGGATGCCGAGGATCACAAAACAAGGTGTGAAGTAACCATGCAAATCACTTGGTACCCTTAATAAATTACCCCTCAATCGATGTGCCGGTTAACCACACACGCTCCATCGATACTATGATAAATATTAAGTCACCCTTTACCTACCTTGTTAAGTCCAAGTTAGTGTGCCGGTTAACCACACACGCTCCACTAACGACTTAGACAAAGTGTAAAGTGTAATTTCATGGATTAGCACCTTATTCACATTTTTTCCTAAGTAACTAAGATTGGGTATTATTAAAAGTTTAGTTACTTAGTATTTTCATTAATACTTTTAATGAAGGGAGAATTATAGTCCTGTCAAACCCGTTCGGCTAACGACCCTCCACCAGTCAAGCAAGCGGTGGGTGAGAGTGGACACCCATTAAGTTGCCATTTTATAGGCAACAACCTTATACCCACCTTATAGACCGGCTTCGTGAATGAGGCGTACTAGCGGTAAGACTGACTTTACTCTTATACATATATATATTATTAACTTATAATATTATAAAGTATAAGGGTTGAATTTTAACTTTTAAAATTCTAAGGGCTAACTTGGAATTAAAGTATTCATACTTGAAAACTTTTCAAATTCCAAAACTTGAGGGCAAGTTTTGAAACTATTCAAAACTAATTAATTCCATAACTTATGTGTTTAAAGTAGTTTTAATCCAAAAACTCTTCAAGTTCCATAACTTGAGGACAAGTTATGGAAGACTTTAAACTAATAAAAGAACTAACTTTTCCTTTATTTTATAACTTATGGATTTAATTATGGTTACATATTTTTTTTCTTTAATGAAGTGACTCTTGAACTTTCATAACTTGAGGACAAGTTATGGAGTCATAAAAAAAAATTATTCAATGACACAAGACTCTTCATTTTGTAACCATTGCCAACTATTATGAGTTTTATGAGTCTTTAATGTGACTCTTCATGTAACTTGAGGACAAGTTACACAAACACATTTTATACTCAACTCTTAGATTAAAATGGATTGAAAACAACTATTTCACTCAACATTTCTATTAATCTAAGCAACTCATAAGAACAAGATAATTCAAATCAAACTTTTTCATGTAATTAGTCTAAACCTTAAACTAATACAAAACATGAATCTATTGACAATTATCTTTGAAAATGTAACACCCCCAAACCAGAACGGCGGAATCGTTCGGGGGCGGAGGACGTCATATTTAGTATCATAACAGTTCATAGAAAGGAAAGTACACACCACCATAATATAAATATGTTTGAAAAGTTTACATGATTGTAGATGTTACATATTTGCAAAAGAAATCAAATATAAAATGGTGATCCAAAATATGTTACTAACGCCAGTGCGTTAGTCTTCAGAAGTAGTTGCTACCTGGCTAGCGGTTTCCTGTGAATACAAGTTATTTCAAAGAAAAAGTGTCAACATTTAAGTTGGTGAATTCATAAGTGGTGTTTTGAGAAGATGTATGCCATTCGAAAGTGTTTGCATGTTTTCCAGAAAAACCCTTATTTTCCTATAAAAGTATGAAATGCATATGAATGTTCGTGATGTAAATTGCAACTAATTGCACCGAGAAAATCCCTTATTTTCCTATTAGTTGTTTGGTTTGTATCCAGGAAAAACCCTTATTTTCCTGAACATAACTGGCAGTCTTTAAGACCGAAAATCGCAAGCAAGCGACGTGCTTGTAAGTCGTGTCATAGTTTTACATAGTAAAGCTATACGAAAATCGCCCTTATTAAATGAAGAATAGTTTTAATGACTACTTGTTCATAAAAGCATAATACCATAATAATTGTATATCCGATGAGTTTTATAACCATACTAAACATAATATGCCTGTAGCGACGTTCTTCAGGCGTCGTAGCGTTATGACAACTGTCACCCCAAAAGACGGACTGTAGCTAACAGTCAGGGCGCGGGATCATGACTTCCCGTATAGATCTATACACATTTGACACGTTCTCCGAACGGGAGACTCTGGTTATAGACAGGACTTGCAGCATTATTTTCCTAATAAAGAAAGTAACGTTTGAAGATATACACGACTCATGGATTCTCAACTAAGTCTGTAATAAGGTAGTAGTTTGTATGCAAAGTTTAACCTCTTTCACAATGTTTGACAAGCATGAATCATAAGTTCTTTGAATGCATGAAATGACTTAGTAAAGAATGCTACCCTTGATATGATGTGTTTTGTATGTAAACGTATAAATAAAACATATTTCTATTTATAACATATTATATCCCAAGAGGGTAAAGCTGTGTTGTGAGGGGTTTTGTATCATAATAACTTCACAAGATAGTTAAAACAACAGTATGAAAAGTATATCAAAAGGTTAATGTTTCACACGATTTTAGTCATGTGTTTACTTGTATTCCTCCCCAAAAAGAGTATAAAACATTTAAAATGTATTTAAAGAGTGTTCGAAGGGGATATGAACTCACTTGATAGTTTGAAGATTTCAAGGTGGAAAACCGGGCAGAGTTTCGACTAGGGAAACTGATTTTTCTCAGGATTCTCGGGAATCTCGGGAGTAGAATCGAGCCTCGGGATTTGAGCAAAAAGACCAGAGCTTCAGGTTTGAGCGGACACGTAAAACGAGGCAAGGCTGTGAGAGAGAGAGAGAAGAAATGAGCCCTTTTCTTGGAAACCCTCGCATCCTATTTATAGCAAGGCTGGTCTGCCTCGGTACGCGGGGCGTACGCGCGTACGCGCTGCGTACGCGTACGTCATGCATGACCGAAGCCTCGACTGCCTCGGTTCGGATGGGACGGGTTCTTGGGTTCTCGGGTCGGATGG
This sequence comes from Lactuca sativa, assembly GCF_002870075.4. Lineage (NCBI taxonomy): Eukaryota > Viridiplantae > Streptophyta > Magnoliopsida > Asterales > Asteraceae > Lactuca > Lactuca sativa. Next base: position 53,797,883 of record NC_056627.2, read on the forward strand.
GACGGGTTGCTGGGGAGGTGGGTCGGATGGGACGCCGGGTCGGATGGGACGTCGGGTCGGACGGGTCGGACGGGTCGGACGGGTCGGCTTCCTCGGATATGGCGACGTGGACGATCCGAGGCCAATCCTCTCGGTTACGCGGGGCGTACAGGAGTACGCAGCGCGTACTTCGGAGAAGGACGCTGACTCCTCTTTGGATAATATCCGAATTTTGAATTAAATAAATAATTAATTTATTTAATAAACTTCAAAAATCCATATCTTCTTCATACGAACTCCGTTTTCGATGGTCTTTATATCCACGCGTAGGTGAGACTACGATCTACAACTTTCGTTTAGACTCCGTTGGCAAATTCCAAAATTATTTTTATTATTTATTTTATAACTAATCGTTTTTAAGGAATTTCTTTGAAAAATCCTAACTTCCTCATGCGAAGTCAGATTTGGACGTTCTTTTTGTGTACGCTCACGGTTTAATGTTATCCATGACTTTCATTTATCGATGATATTCCCATTACATTCAAAAGGGGTTACAAGACTCGGTTTATAATGCTTGGAAATAACGGGTTGTTACATCATCCCCCCATTAAACGGAATTTCGTCCCGAAATTTAATACAAGGTAAGAGTTTTAGGGGCTGAGGAAGAGATGTGGATACTTCTGTAGCATTTGGTCTTCCCGTTCCCATGTGAATTCGGGTCCTCTCTTAGCATTCCATCGAACTTTTACTAGTGGAATGCGACTCTGCTTGGTCCTTTTAACTTCCCTATCCATGATCTCGACGGGTTCTTCCACAAAGTTAAGATTTTCGTTTAACGCGATTTCATCGAGTGGAATTACAAGTGTTTCGTCGGACAAACACTTTTTCAGGTTCGACACGTGGAATACTGGATGCACTTTGTTAAGCTCGATTGGAAGTTGGAGTTTGTAGGCCACTGGACCAACTCTCGAAATGATTTCGAAGGGTCCAATGTACCTGGGATTTAGCTTTCCACGCTTCCCAAAGCGTATCATGCCTTTCCAGGGTGAGACCTTCAGTAGCACACGGTCGCCAATCTGGAATTCCAAGGGTTTACGTCTCCTATCGGCATAGCTCTTTTGCCTATCCCTTGAGGACTTCAGTCGTTCTCGTATTTGCACGATCTTTTCGGTAGTTTCTCTGATGATCTCTGGACCAGTAAGGGTGCTTTTAGTGACTAGACCTTTTGCCAATTGGGTGTCGCCCACTTCCGTCCAACACAGGGGTGATCTGCACTTACGGCCGTAAAGGGCTTCGAATGGGGCGGTCTTGATACTAGTATGATAACTATTGTTATAGGAGAACTCGACCAAAGGCAAGTGAATATCCCATGCCTTGCCAAAGTCGATTACACATGCTCGCAACATGTCTTCCAAGGTTTGGATCGTCCTCTCACTCTGTCCGTCAGTTTGAGGGTGGTATGCTGTACTCATGTCCAACCTTGTTCCCATGGATTTTTGCAATGATTGCCAAAATCTGGAAGTGAACCTGCTGTCTCTATCTGAGATGATGGACATTGGCACCCCATGAAGTCGTACGATCTCCCGGATGTAGGTTCTTGATAGTTTTTCCATCCTATCGGTCTCCTTGATAGGTAAGAAATGGGCTGATTTGGTTAATCTGTCGACGATTACCCAAATAGTATCTTGGCCACTCTGAGTTTTGGGCAGTTTGGTTATGAAGTCCATGGAAATCTGCTCCCATTTCCACTCAGGTATTTCAGGTTGTTGGAGTAGGCCTGAGGGTTTTTGGTGTTCTACCTTTATTTTGGCGCAAGTTAAACACTTGCTCACATACGTAGCGATCTCTGCTTTCATGTTTGGCCACCAGTAGAGTTGCTTGAGATCTAGATACATCTTGTCTGACCCTGGGTGTACGGAGTATGGGGTCCTGTGTGCCTCGCTCATAACTACCTCTCTGAATCCCCCAAACTTTGGTGTCCAGATCCGGTTCATGAGGTAGCGTGCTCCGTCACTCTTGATTTCTAAGTTCTTGTCCATTCCCCTAAGGGCCTCACCTGCCACGTTTTCGGGTTTCAAGGCCTCTAACTGAGCTTCCTTGACTTGCGTTGATAGGTGCGAATGGATCGACATAGCTAATGACTTGACTTTGCGACCAGAATATTCCTTCCGACTTAGGGCGTCTGCTACTACGTTGGCTTTACCCGGATGATAACGAATATCGCATTCGTAATCATTGAGTAGCTCGACCCATCGCCGTTGTCTCATGTTGAGCTCCTTCTGATCGAAAATGTGTTGTAAGCTCTTGTGGTCGGTAAAGATAGTGCTCTTCGTTCCATACAAGTAATGTCTCCAGATCTTCAGAGCAAACACTACTGCTCCTAGCTCAAGATCGTGGGTCGTGTAGTTAACCTCATGTGTTTTCAACTGTCTCGAGGCGTAGGCGATGACCTTACCTCGCTGCATCAGAACACATCCGAGTCCTTGGTTTGATGCATCGCAATAAACTACGAAGTCTTCTATTCCTTCGGGAAGGGATAGTATTGGTGCGGTGCACAAGGCTCGTTTGAGCGTTTGGAACGCTCTTTCTTGTTTCTCTTCCCAGTCAAAGGCCACACCTTTCTGGGTTAGGGTTGTAAGAGGCTTCGCTATTCGTGAGAAGTTCTGAATGAACCTGCGGTAGTAGCCAGCGAGACCTAGAAATTGACGAATTTCTGTAGGAGTCTTCGGTGCTGACCAGTTCTCAATGGCCTTAATTTTGGATGGGTCCACGTGGATTCCCTCTTTGCTTACCACGTGTCCTAAGAATTCGACTCTTCGGATCCAAAATTCACATTTCGAGAACTTCGCATAAAGTTTCTCTTTTCTTAATGTCCCTAGAACTTGTCGCAGATGATTGCCATGTTCTTTCTTACTTCGGGAGTAGATCAGGATGTCGTCAATAAAAACGATGACGAACTGATCCAAGTAAGGTCGGCATACTCTATTCATCAGATCCATGAAGACTGCGGGCGCATTGGTCAATCCGAATGGCATCACTACGAACTCGTAATGTCCGTAACGAGTTCGGAAGGCGGTCTTCGGCACATCCTCCTCTAGCACTCGTAACTGGTGATACCCGGATCTCAGATCAATCTTAGAAAAATAGTTCGCCCCTTGTAGTTGGTCGAATAGATCATCTATGCGTGGTAGAGGATAATGATTCTTGACCGTCAGTTTGTTGAGTTCTCTATAGTCGATGCACATCCTGAACGATCCATCTTTCTTTTTCACGAACAACACGGGTGCTCCCCAAGGTGAGAAGCTCGGTCTGATGAATCCTTTTCCCAGTAGTTCATTCAGTTGACTGGATAGCTCCTGCATCTCTGCTGGGGCTAATCGATAGGGTGCTTTGGCTACTGGGGTAGCTCCGGGAATCAGATCGATTCTGAATTCGACTTGTCTTATGGGTGGTATCCCTGGAAGGTCCTCGGGAAACACATCGGGAAAATCGCAAACGTCGGGCACATCCTTGATGTCCCGGACTTCGCGTTTCACGTCTACAACATGTGCAAGAAATGCGTGACACTCCTTTCGTAAGTGCTTCTGAGCTTGGATACTTGAGATGATTCTAAGAGTGGTACTAGGTTTGTCGCCCAAGACAAGGAAGGTTTCGCCGGTTGGCAGATTAAGGCGAACGGCCTTATCGTAACATAGAATGTCCGCACGATGCGAACTCAGCCAATCCATGCCAATGATGACATCGAAACTCTTAATCGAGACTGGCATGAGGTTGATTTGAAAGAGATTATCGTTTAGAGTTAGGGTGCAGTTTAAGTATATCTCTTTAGTGCCTTCAGTTTTCCCGTTGGCCATTTCTACTATGAACGGTTCACTTAATGATTGTGGTATTGGTTTTAGCATGCTTTTAAAGTCGTGACTCACAAAACTCCTTTCCGCTCCACTATCAAACAAAATGCATGCATACGAGTTATCGAGAAGGAACGTACCCGTAACAACAGTAGGGTCCGCAATGGCTTCATCTTGTCCCATTGCGAAAACTCGGCCTCTTCCGCCGGTATTCCTGTTGTTTGCCTTCGGGCAGTCCTTGCGGTAGTGCCCTATGCTCCCGCACTCAAAGCAAGCGCGGCTTACTCCGGTATTAGTAGTGGGGGCGGATTGTTGGGTTGGCTCCTTGCAATAGCGGGCTGTATGACCCTTCTTATTGCATCTGGTGCATTGAAGGCCATGACAGAGACCGTGATGGTGGAAGTTGCACTGGTTACATTTCGGTAGCTTTCCATTGTATGAACTTGTGGGGGCAGAGTTGGTAGGTACAGTAATAGCGTGGGTCGCTATCACTTGTTGTTTCTTGGGGTTCTCCTGGAGGGTTTGTCCCCTCCTCTTGTTCCAAGGCCTACTCTGTCCCTGAGCCTCCCTAGGTGGATTTGCGGCTGTTGTGATGGTACCCTGTTTTGCTCCGTGATCGATGAGTCGTTGCGCCAGGCGTTTAGCGCTGTTGTATGTGATAGGGTTGGAGGCTAGGACATGCCCTTGAATCTGGGGTGACAACCCCCAAATGTACCTTTCGACCTTCTTTGATTCTGGGTTGACCATGGTAGGGCACAAAGCAGCGAGATCGTTGAACCTAGCTGTGTAAGCGACTAGGTCAGATCCGACCATTTTCAAATTCCAGAGCTCCTGCTCAAGCTTTTGCACTTCACCCCTTGGGCAGCATTCTTCCAGTAGTAGTACCTTCAGTTCTTCCCAACTCATGGCGTTAGCGACAGTGAGCGTTACTGAGTTCACATGGCTTTTCCACCAAGTGAGGGCTCGATCTATGAAGGTGCAAGCAGCGAACTTAACCTTGCTTGTTTCTTGGCACGAGCAGATCTCGAAGACAGTTTCGGTCTTTTCGAACCATTGCATTAGTGCAATGACTCCGCCACTGCCATTAAAAGTCTTTGGCTTCGAGTTGGAGAACTCCTTGTAAGTACACTCTCTAACATGGCCCTGGCCGGTGCCACGATGGGGATGATTCGTGCTGCTTCCTGTACCTCCATTGGCATTGGAGTTTATTTGAGAGAGGGCTGCTGCTACTGCTGCTGTGATAGCAGCCTGGACCATTGTCGGATCATAAGTTAGTGGTGGAGGTGGTGGTGGGGTTGCGTTGGTATGTGCTGATCTACGAGGAGGCATTGCTCTGTCAAAAGGAAAAAAAATGAGATATTATGAGTTTTGGTGGTTGTGAGTTGAATGATATTGAGTTAACTGCCTTAGAATAGATTAAGAATTTGGTTTGATCAACAATGGGTTTTGAGCTTGATTTATTAATAACGTTTGAATGGATGCACTTATGAGTTGAACGGAATACACATATTTAAAACCAGAAAAAGGGGGGTATGCCCTATATATATAAAACATATAGTTGTGTTACATCCGGGTTTAGACAAAACTTTTTGACCTATCTAAAGGTCTCCGATTACAGAAAGTTTTAACGAAAAGAACATTCTTATCCGAAGTCCTAATTTATAACAAAATTTGAAATCCTGGCAGACACTATTTGCGACGTAGGTTGCGCTTGGAGCTTGACTCCGCATCTGACTGCTTCGATTCCATTAGGCGCCGATCAAAAGCGGCTTGTTGCTCCCTTAACTCGGCTAGGGCTGCAATTATCTGTGCCTGAAATGCCTCAGACTGGAGTTGGACATTATCTTGTATCTTGTCCAGCCTACGGATATCAGAAGTGTGAACCTGCACTTCCACGTTGATATCCCGGAGTCGGCTTGCTTGAACTCCGGACTGATAGGACTGATTGGCTAACTTACCCACCATTACCGGGAGTGCTCGATCAGCCGAACTTCCACCGCGGACATCATAGAAGTCCCGACACATGCCGTAGGGAGGGCGTATGCCTTGTTGTTGGCTCCAATGATGTAGGTGACTTCCCCAGACGGGAGTGGGTCCTTGGAAGTTCCTCACATGGACAGGAGGTTGAATGGGTGGTGGATTGATCACTTCCGGCTCTGAGTCAGTACCGGAGTCATCACCCAATTCTATGGGTTCCTCATCCTCTTCGGGATCATCTTCGATCCATCCTCCGTTGCCTTGGTTGGGAAAGTAGGGGTCATTGGGGTGGTGAAATCCAGCCATTTGACTGTACGAGAAATAGGGTCATAAGAATTGAATAAAGTCGGAACATGCAAAACATGTAAATTAGTTTAAATAGCAATTACTCCTATAGCATTTAAATTACTGTGTTTGATTCTAATAACGGTTTGGTAAGTTTTTAAAATTTGTTGTCCACTGTAGACACCCCTCGGCACACGTTAGTCGGCTCTCGGACAAATATAGTTGATCAGGCTATATCCTTCCCAGTTCCGATTACGTGTCCCAAGGCGTACCTGTACTGCACAACTTTATTAATAATACTTCTAATATGGTACGATGTGGAACTGTTATTTATTACTAAATGGATGCATGCTTACTTTACAAAAACTAAATAGATTTAATTTCAAAAGTATGACTCTTCTCAGAGTGTTTTTGCCCAGTTGAGTTTATAGTTGTATATAAAAAAAAATGGTTTTGATATACTTAATTCACTATAAACGATGCTCTGATACCAATCTGTAACACCCCCAAACCAGAATGGCGGAATCGTTCGGGGGCGGAGGACGTCATATTTAGTATCATAACAGTTCATAGAAAGGAAAGTACACACCACCATAATATAAATATGTTTGAAAAGTTTACATGATTGTAGATGTTACATATTTGCAAAAGAAATCAAATATAAAATGGTGATCCAAAATATGTTACTAACGCCAGTGCGTTAGTCTTCAGAAGTAGTTGCTACCTGGCTAGCGGTTTCCTGTGAATACAAGTTATTTCAAAGAAAAAGTGTCAACATTTAAGTTGGTGAATTCATAAGTGGTGTTTTGAGAAGATGTATGCCATTCGAAAGTGTTTGCATGTTTTCCAGAAAAACCCTTATTTTCCTATAAAAGTATGAAATGCATATGAATGTTCGTGATGTAAATTGCAACTAATTGCACCGAGAAAATCCCTTATTTTCCTATTAGTTGTTTGGTTTGTATCCAGGAAAAACCCTTATTTTCCTGAACATAACTGGCAGTCTTTAAGACCGAAAATCGCAAGCAAGCGACGTGCTTGTAAGTCGTGTCATAGTTTTACATAGTAAAGCTATACGAAAATCGCCCTTATTAAATGAAGAATAGTTTTAATGACTACTTGTTCATAAAAGCATAATACCATAATAATTGTATATCCGATGAGTTTTATAACCATACTAAACATAATATGCCTGTAGCGACGTTCTTCAGGCGTCGTAGCGTTATGACAACTGTCACCCCAAAAGACGGACTGTAGCTAACAGTCAGGGCGCGGGATCATGACTTCCCGTATAGATCTATACACATTTGACACGTTCTCCGAACGGGAGACTCTGGTTATAGACAGGATTTGCAGCATTATTTTCTAATAAAGAAAGTAACGTTTGAAGATATACACGACTCATGGATTCTCAACTAAGTCTGTAATAAGGTAGTAGTTTGTATGCAAAGTTTAACCTCTTTCACAATGTTTGACAAGCATGAATCATAAGTTCTTTGAATGCATGAAATGACTTAGTAAAGAATGCTACCCTTGATATGATGTGTTTTGTATGTAAACGTATAAATAAAACATATTTCTATTTATAACATATTATATCCCAAGAGGGTAAAGCTGTGTTGTGAGGGGTTTTGTATCATAATAACTTCACAAGATAGTTAAAACAACAGTATGAAAAGTATATCAAAAGGTTAATGTTTCACACGATTTTAGTCATGTGTTTACTTGTATTCCTCCCCAAAAAGAGTATAAAACATTTAAAATGTATTTAAAGAGTGTTCGAAGGGGATATGAACTCACTTGATAGTTTGAAGATTTCAAGGTGGAAAACCGGGCAGAGTTTCGACTAGGGAAACTGATTTTTCTCGGGATTCTCGGGAATCTCGGGAGTAGAATCGAGCCTCGGGATTTGAGCAAAAAGACCAGAGCTTCGGGTTTGAGCGGACACGTAAAACGAGGCAAGGCTGTGAGAGAGAGAGAAGAAATGAGCCCTTTTCTTGGAAACCCTCGCATCCTATTTATAGCAAGGCTGGTCTGCCTCGGTACGCGGGGCGTACGCGCGTACGCGCTGCGTACGCGTACGTCATGCATGACCGAAGCCTCGACTGCCTCGGTTCGGATGGGACGGGTTCTTGGGTTCTCGGGTCGGATGGGACGGGTTGCTGGGGAGGTGGGTCGGATGGGACGCCGGGTCGGATGGGACGTCGGGTCGGACGGGTCGGACGGGTCGGACGGGTCGGCTTCCTCGGATATGGCGACGTGGACGATCCGAGGCCAATCCTCTCGGTTACGCGGGGCGTACAGGAGTACGCAGCGCGTACTTCGGAGAAGGACGCTGACTCCTCTTCGGATAATATCCGAATTTTGAATTAAATAAATAATTAATTTATTTAATAAACTTCAAAAATCCATATCTTCTTCATACGAACTCCGTTTTCGATGGTCTTTATATCCACGCGTAGGTGAGACTACGATCTACAACTTTCGTTTAGACTCCGTTGGCAAATTCCAAAATTATTTTTATTATTTATTTTATAACTAATCGTTTTTAAGGAATTTCTTTGAAAAATCCTAACTTCCTCATGCGAAGTCAGATTTGGACGTTCTTTTTGTGTACGCTCACGGTTTAATGTTATCCATGACTTTCATTTATCGACGATATTCCCATTACATTCAAAAGGGGTTACAAGACTCGGTTTATAATGCTTGGAAATAACGGGTTGTTACAGAAAATGGATTAGCATGAACATTACCACATCAAAAACAAGTTTATAAGTTCAAAAACAACTTAGGGTAATGTTCCTAGTCCATTTCTAGCCAAAAAACTCGAAAATATGCTGTCTGGGGGTCCAACTCGTCGAGTGCATGAACAAACTCGGCGAGTTGGATCGAATTCATCATTTTTTAGGCATGGACTCGTCGAGTCTCCTGATGGACTCGCCGAGTCTGATGGCCAGACAGCACCAGATTCGTTTTTTCAGCTTCTATTGCAGGTATAACAAGAAAACAAGCCTAGGCTCTGATACCACTGTTGGGTTTTGAGCATTCTAACACTCCTAAGTGTACATGCAACCCTAAATACCTTGGATCTATGTTTTCTCTATTATACATGCAAATAAGAACTTCCAAGGTATTATCCTAATCTAGCATACAAAACAATAACTATAGCAAGATAGAATACATACCTCTTTGATGTAGAAAGTCTTCATGAAGCTTGAGTGCTTAGTGCCCCAAGTGTGACACCTCAAATGGAATCACAATCATCAAAACACATGGAATGACTTGAGAGAAAACCCACACTTCATGAAATCGGCTAGCCCTTCTAGTACACCCACTAGTGCCGATTTTGGTGAATAATATGATGCTTATATAGTGTTACAATTAGGGCAAACCCTAATTGTCATGACTTTCCATTTCCTTGGATCCATGGGTACAAATACACCATGGAGCATCCATGGACCATCCTATGGGTTTTATCCCAACTTGATTATCCATGGAGCATTAGCCCACTATACAAGTATGGATGATTTACACAATCAACCCATATATTTAATTAGTCTTCTTTTGATCACTTAATTAATCCTAGATTAATTCTTGATCAATACTAATTAAATAATCTTATTATTCTTATTATTAATATACTAGAACTTATAATATATTAATAACCATAAGTGTCTTATTTCTCTCATTCAAGTGCATGATGGTATGCAACCCAAATGGACCATGCCGGGTCGGGTCAAGTCTTACCAAATATAGTTATGGACTTAGACATTAATCCAACAATAACCACTCCAAACCTACTCAACCAGTCCATACCCACGATGACACAGACATCTCCCATCGCAATTGGGACCAAATCAATCGGTAGCTCAACACCGAAGATCTTGAGTACACATCCTCGAATCACATCTGTGGCATACACCGCTCTCTCGTCAGCTATGTAAACTCGCAAAGGTCGACTAAACACCTCCCGATAGATACTGATGTGCTGACTAAAGGCTAACAACACAAAAGACCAACTCGCACCCGAGTCAAATAACACCAAAGCAGGTACATAATTCACAAGAAATGTACCTACTCATATCATAATATAAGAATAATATCTCAAACTCAAAATAAATAGATGAAAGAATACATACCTGCCAAAACATCGGGCGTTGTGCGGACCTCCTCCGCGGTCAACAGGAAGGCTCTCCAGCGAGCCAATGGCACCTCGGCCTTCACTGGCCGACTCTCTGTAGCTCGTACGGTTGCAGGGGCAGATCCCTAGGATGCTCCCTATGCTGACGTCGCAACTGTGGACACTCGGACTTCCGGTGACCTGTCTCGTTGCAATGAAAACAGACTGCAAACCCCTTGGGGCTATCATTGGCCATGCGCCCCTCCTTGCCACACTTGTAGCAAGACCATGCTCTAAAAATCCCATCATGACTCCTGCCACACTTACCACAAGTGTAGCCATTCTGGTTCCCTAATCTCGAATCGGCGGGCATGGCCCGCTTGGCTGCCTGCTGGGACAGAGCCGCTCGGTATTCATGGATATTATGAACAGGGTGTGCAGGCCGATGTTGGATTGTTTGGTGATCGTGTTCATTGATAATATATTGTTGTATTCGAGATCCAGAGAGCAGCATGAGGAGCATTTGAGGGAGCTCCTCATAGTTCTGAGATCGGAGAGGCTTTACGCCAAATTCTCCAAGTGCGATTTCTGGTTACGAGAGGTCCAGTTCCTCAGACACCTCATCAACCAGAATGGGATATTGGTCGATCTAGCCAAGATTGAGGCAGTGATGAGTTGGGAGGTGCCGAGCGGCTCTGTCCCAGCAGGCAGCCAAGCGAGCCAAGCCCGCCGATTCGAGATCAGGGAACCAGAATGGCTGCACTTGTGGTAAGTGTGGCAGGAGTCATGAGGGGATTTTCAGAGCATGGTCATGCTATAAGTGTGGCAAGGAGGGGCACATGGCCAAGGATTGCCTCAAGGGGTTTACAGTCTGTTTTCATTGCAACGAGACATGACACCGAAAGGCCGAGTGTCCGCAGTTGTGAGGGTCAGCAAATGGAGCATCCCAGGGATCTGCCCCTGCTGTCGTACGAGCTACAGAGAGTAGGCTAGTGAAGGCCGAGGCGCCAAAGGCTCGCGGGAGAGCCTTCCTGTTGACAGCGGAGGAGGTCCGCACAACACCTGATGTTTTGGTAGGTATGTATTCTTTCATCTAATTATTTTGAGTTTGAGATATTATTCTTATATTATTATATGCATAGGTACATTTCTTGTGAGTTATGTACCTGCTTTGGTGTTATTTGACTCGGGTGCGAGTTGGTCTTTTGTGTTGTTAGCCTTTAGTCAGCACATCAGTATCTGTCGGGAGGCGTTTAGTCGACCTTTGTGAGTTTACATAGCTGATGAGAGAGCGGTGTATGCCACAAAGGTGATTCGAGGATTTGTACTCGAGATCTTCGGCGTTGAGCTACCAATTGATTTGGTCCTGATTGCGATGGGAGATGGCTGTGTCATCGTGGGTATGGACTGGTTGAGTAGGTTTGGAGTGGTTATCGACAGCGAGCGACAGCTGGTGACCATACGAGACCCCAGTGGTGGAGTTCTTGCGGTTTATGGCGAGGGTACCCGTTCTAGGTCAGCATTTTGTTCAGCCGCTAGATCATGGCAGAGCCTACAGCAAGGCTGTAGTGGATTCGTGGCTTATGTGTTGGATACGAGAGTAGATACAGAGAGGCCAAGATTGGTCGATGAGGTCCCGATAGTGCGTGAGTTCCCGGATGTTTTCCCCGAGGAGTTGTCGGGAATGCCTCCCGAGAGGCAAGTAGAGTTCCGTATCGATTTGGTTCGGGGGAAGCGCCTATCGCCTTGTGCCACCAGAGATGTAGGAGTTATCCTCACAGCTACAGGAGCTGCTGGGGAAGGGGTTTATTCGGCCGATTAGCTCACCGTGGGGAGCGCCAATCCTTTTTGTCAAGAAAAAGGATGGTTCACACCAGATGTGCATTGATTACCGGGAGTTGAACATGCTAACGGTCAAGAACCGTCACCCCTTACCAAGGATCGATGATTTGTTCGATCAGTTGCAGGGAGCGTCTTGGTTCTCCAAGATTGATCTGAGTTCTGGATATTATCAGATGAGAGTGCATGATGATGATATCCAGAAGACAGCGTTCAGAACTCGTTATGGGCATTACGAGTTCGTGGTGATGCCTTTCAGGCTAACCAATGCACCGGTGGCATTCATGGATCTCATGAACAGGGTGTGCAGGCCGATGTTGGGTCGTTCGGTGATCGTTTTCATTGATGATATATTGGTGTATTCGAGATCCAGAGAACAGCATGAGGAGCATTTGAGGGAGATCCTCGGAGTTCTGAGATCGGAGAGGCTTTACGCCAAATTCTCCAAGTGCGATTTCTGGTTACGAGAGGTCCAGTTCCTCAGACACCTCATCAACCAGAATGGGATATTGGTCGATTCGGCCAAGATTGAGGTTGTGATGAGTTGGGAGGTGCCGAGATCCCCCTCAGAGACCAGGAGTTTTTTGGGGTTGGTCGGCTATTATCGGAGATTTATCAGAGATTTCTCCAAGATTGTTGTTCCTCTCACCAGGTTGACCCGGAAGGGCATAGCATTCAGTTGGGGCCTAGAGCAGCAGGCCTCATTCGAGACTCTTCACCAGAGATTATGTGAAGCCCCAGTGTTAGCCCTTCCGGAGGGGATGGAGGATTTTGTGGTATATTGTGACGCGTCGATATCGGGATTGGGTGCGGTGCTGATGCAGAGAGGTCATGTGATAGCATACACATCGAGGTAGTTGAAGCCTCATGAGACGAGACATCCCACTCACGATCTGGAGTTAGGGGCTATGGTGTTCGCCCTTAAAATCTGGCATCACTATTTGTATGGGTTCCGGTGTACCATATACACGGATCACAAGAGCTTGAAGTATCTGATGGATCAGCCCAACCTGAATATGCGCCAGAGGAGATGGTTGGATGTGGTAAAGGATTATGAGTGTGAGATCCTGCACCACCCGGGCAAGGCTAATGTTGTAGCCGATGCCCTGAGTCATAGGGCGGAGAGTGCCCCGATACGAGATGTTTGTTTAAGATTGACAGTGATGACTCCGATGTTGGACACCATTCGGGAGGCCCAGGTAGAGGCCATGAGACCAGAGAACCAAAAAAAGAGAGCGGGTGATCGGGTAGATATCTGAGTTCGTTGCTAATAGTCGTGGGTTATGACCTTCCAGGGTCGAATTTGGGTGCCGTCTGAAGGCGGGGCACGTACCATTTTGATGTAGGAGGCGCATAGATCGAGGTTCTTGATCCATCCTGGGTCCACTAAGATGCATTTGGACCTAAAAAGGGAGTATTGGTGGCCATGTATGAAGAGGGATGTTGCGTGGTTTGTGGAGAGGTGCTTCACCTGTCGCAGGGTTAAGGCCGAGCATCAGTGACCGCATGGCAAGCTGCAGCCACTTGAGATTACCCAGTGGAAGTAGGAACAGATTTCCATGGCTTTTATCACCAAATTGCCGAGGACTGCGAGAGGTGTCGATGCAATTTGGGTGATCGTTGACCGGCTGACGAAGAGCGCTCATTTTCTAGTTATCAGTGAGAGCTCTTCTGCGAAGAGGCTGGCAGGGTTGTATGTGAGAGAGGTGGTATCGCGGCATGGAGTACCGATCTTGATCGTGTCTAACCGAGATGTGTGTTTCACTTCCAGGTTCTGGAAGAAATTCCACGAGGAGTTGGTTACGAGGCTGCATTTCAGTACCGCATACCACCCACAGACGGACGATCAGAGCGAGCGGATGATTCAAACGCTTGAAGATATGCTTAGGGTATGTGTGTTGGACTTCGGAGGAAGTTGGGACACATTTCTGCCATTGGCTGAGTTTTCTTATAACAACAGAAACCATTCAAGTATCGGTATTCCTCCCTTCGAGTTGTTGTATGGGTGGAGGTGTCGGACTCCCATCTTCTAGGGAGAGGTCGGGCAGCGAGTGTTGGGTAGCACTGAGTTAGTGCTTCAGACGACAGAGCAGATACAACAGGTCAGGCAGAGGTTGTTGACAGCTCAGAGTCTCCAGAAGAGTTATGCGGATAGGCAACCGCCCGAGCTTGAGTTCCAGGTGGGAGACTTCGTACTCCTGAAGGTATCTCCTTGGAAAGGAGTGATCCGATTCAAGAAGAGGGGCAAGCTAGGGCCCCAGTACATTGGTCTGTTCAAGTTGACCACGAGGGTGGTCAGGGTAGCATATCGTTTGGAGTTCCCTGCATAGTTGAGTCAGATTCATGATACCTTCCACGTGTCTCATCTGAAGAAGTGTATAGCCGACGAGTCGTCAGTGGTGTCGTTGGAGGATATCCAGGTGGATGCTAGTCTGAATTATGTTGAGAGACCGATCACGATCTTGGACCGCAAGATCAAGGTTCTAAGGAACAAGGAAGTGCCTCTGGTTCAGGTCTATTGGCAACATCGGAGAGGGTCCGAGCTGACTTGGGAGCCGGAGTCAGAGATGCGGGAGAAACATCTGGAGTTGTTTACAGCATGAAACTTCGAGGGCGAAGTCTGGTTCTAGTGGGGAGAATTGTAACATCCTAAAGTTCAGGTGCGTCTCTTAGGCCCTTCTCCTTTTCCGAGATTGTCAAGTTAAGCCCTTAATGGTAATGTTTAGGCAAATGAGTACGTTGGGCGTACTGAAGAGTACATTACGCGTAGTCATGCGCTTAAATTGGACGAGGACTCGCCTAGGTACGCTGGGCGTACCCAGGATTACGCTGGGCGTAGCAGGCCCAAATGTAAACCCTAATTTGTGGCTTGTGCACTATAAAAGGAATGCTAAGGCCTTATCCTCGGCCACCATTTCAGAGAGTGAAACCCTAAGTGAGCATTTCCATCTCCTTAAAGCTTGTATGTGAGTGTTTTGAGCTAAAAGTGCCTTTGTGTGTTAGTGAAGAAGAAGGGAAGTGCTTGTGGAGGCTAAGTTTTGGAGTTCAAGCTTGGATCTGAGTTCTTCAGAGGGAGGAGGTTCACTTAGAGGTAAAAAGCTCAGAACTTTCCTCTTTATTTTGGTTTGGTGTTTTATGGTCCATTTCTAGGATTTAAGTCCAAAAGGTGGAGACTTTATGAGCAAAAGGGGCTCCATGGACCTAGATTTGTCCCATTTCAGTGTTATGTGTGTTGTTGATCCATAAAAATCCCAGCTTGGTCATCATTAGGAAGCCATGTTTGAGTTATGGGCTTTAAAGTGTTGGAAGTGGAATAATTTGGGTGTTGGTGACTCTCACAGCCATGTAAAGGCTTAAATTCACCAACTTTATGGATTAAGAGGCTTAGGGGTAGTCAGATCTGGGAATTGGACGTGTGTCTTAACCGTTTCAGACCCCAAAAGCAAAGGAGCATGAAACTGGGACTTATGCGGGGAGTAATCCCAGTACACGCAACGTAGGGGGTCGCGTTCCCCGATTCTGTGAGGTTGCCAGGTACGCGCAGCGTAACCCGGAGAGTTGACTTTTGTATACTTTTAGGGTTTGGTTAATGTTTGGGTCTTTTAGCCATGAGAGGGGTAAAATGGTCTTTTACCCTTCTAAGAGTGCTAATAGAGGGATTATTCTAGCCTTGAGAGTTATCTTGATTAGAGTACTTATTCCATGTGATTAGGCGGAGGCTAGACCATATTTTTACCGAGTTCGGGATTTACTGAGTTACCCAAGGTGAGTCTTCTCACTATACTTTACCTAGAGTGGTAATTAGAGTTATATGACAAAGTATCTTGTATGCTATTTATGTGATGGTGATACACTGCATTATTTATGCGTGATTCATGTCGTGTATGTTCCATAGTTTACAGAGTTAGAACTGGAAGGTTCACAGAGCTAGAACCGGAAGGTTCACAGAGTTAGGACCGGAGTGGCTAATATGTGTTATATGTGGTATTTTGAGGAACTCACTAAGCCTTTGTGCTTACAGTATTTTTTTGTTCTGTGTTGCAGGTACCAGTGAGGATCGCGGGAAGGCGACGACATGATCAGTACACGCTATTGGAGTGTCATTCATTTTGATCTTGGGATTGGATTTTATGGATTTGTTATGTGATACATTGAGAATTGAGAATCTTTACGAATGAAATTACATTTTTAAAAAGTGAAAAATTGTTTTGAAATTTACGTTGTTACAAAATATAGCTCAAAACCCGAAAAAATTAGGGTTTGCACTCTACCGCCACTACTTCATGTTCATAAGCTTGTCACATTGTGGTGTACAAGAATGATGCACGTGTCATAAGGCTATGACCACATCGTGGTGTATTCTCCACCATGTATTGGTTATCACAAAACCCACCTTTTACTTTTTATAATTTCCAAAATATAAATGAATCATTTACCTGGAGTGGATGTTACAATTCTACCCCTCTTGAACAAAATTTCACCCTCAAAATCTTCAACGGAAAACAAATTCAGGTAGTGCTCGTGCATCTCCGCCTAGGGCTCCTAAGTCAAATCTAAGCACTTACGATGCTGCCACTACACATTGACCGAGGGCACCACCTTGTTGTGCAAGGAATTTGTCTTCATATCAAGAATCGCCATTGGTCGCTGGATATAATTCATGCGATCAACAACCTGGATATCATCCAACAAGACAAAAATGGACTCGTCTATCACACATTTCCTCAACTATGAAATTTGGAAAGTGTTGTGGATTTGACTGAGATCCTCCAGTAGATCCAATGGGTAGGCCATTTTTCTCACTCTATCCCCAACTCGGAACAGAATGATAAAATTGGGCCTAGCTTTCCCCACATCCTAAAATGAATAATACCCTTCTAGGCGGATAACTTCAGAAGTACCATATCCTCGACCTGAAACTCTAACTTTGAACCGCGTTTGTCCACATAGCTCTTCTTCCGGCTTTGAGCCATTATCAATCTCTTCCTAACCTGTTGAATAAGCTTAGTCTTCTTGAGGACCACCTTTTTGCTCCCCATTACTCTTTGCCTAACTTCCCCCTAGTAAATCGGGTTTCGACACTTCCTCCCGTAGAGAAGCTCATAGGGAGGCATACCAATGCTGGCATGATAGTTGTTGTTGTATGAAAACTCATTCAAAGGAAGGTAGGATTCCCAGTTCCCACGAAAATCAATGATCCAAGCTTTCAACATATCCTTGAGACCTTGAATAGTCCTCTCACTCTAGCTATTTGTCTACGCATGGTATGTTATACTAAAATGCAGTCTGGTATCCAACTGCTCATGGAACCTCTTCTAAAACCTTGATGTAAATCAAATATCTTGATCTGAGACTATAGAAGGAGGCACCTATGACAAGCCACAACCTCTCGAATATAAATTTCATCCAATTTCTCGGCCGACGAGCTCTCTCGAATAACAAGGAAATAGGCACTCTTGTTCAAACAATCCATAATAACCCAAATAGCATCGAGTACCTTGTCTGTCCTTGGTAACTTGGTGATAAAGTCCATAATGATCTGCTCCCAATTCCACATAGGGACCTGTTAAAGGATGTAACTTACTATGTGGTCTTTGATACTCGACCTTGATCATCCTATAGGTTAGGCACCTCTCAGCAAACCATGATATCTACCTCTTTATGCATAGCTACCAATAACTGTCTCTCATGTCTCAATTCATTTTTGTGGCTCCAGGATGAATCAAAAACCTAGATTTATGCGCCTCCTGTATCAATTTCTGACGGAATCCCCCAAAAACTAGAACCCAAACCCACCCATACTGGATCAATAGCTCCCGACTGTTGGCGGCGAATCTATCAATTTGACTCCTGATCTTCTCCTTCTTCAGTTCTCCCTCTTGAATCCCTTAGCCCAAGCCTCTCTGATCATATCCAAAAGTGGTGAAATTATGGTCATCATTAAACATAGGTCTTGAATGGGCGTACCAACAGTCTTGCGGCTCAAAGCATTGACCACCACATTGACCTTCCCTAGGGATATAAAATATCAAAGTGGGAATCCTTAACTACATCAAACCACCTGTTTTGCCTCATATTCAAATATGGATGATCTAAGAAGTACCTAAAACTCTTGTGATCTGTCTAGATTGTACAACGAACCCCATATAGATAAGGAACCAAATCTTGAGGGAAAAAACCACTACCCCCAACTCAAGATCATGATTAGGATAATTCGCCTCATGATGCTTCGGCTGTCTTGAAGTGTAAGCTATCAAATGATCCTTATGAATCAAAATGATACCCATGCCAAAAATAGATGTGTCACAATATACCACAAAGTCATCAACTTCCTAGAGGAGTGTTATAACCGGTGCCTCACATAACCTATGATCTAGGCTCTCAAGAGCCACCTACTACTCATGTCCCTAATGAAAAGTGACATCCTTCCCGATCAACTTGGTGATAGGAACTCCTTGGAGAAATCTCGAATAAATCTCATGTAGTACCTAGCCAACCCAAGGAAACTCCGTATCTCCGATGGAGATCTCGGAACCTCCCACTGAATTACCACGTCAATCTTGGTTGGATTGACCAAAATATTGCACTAGTTGACGACAAGCCCCATAAACCAAAACTCACACAACCAGAACTCGTACTTAGAGAACTTAGTGTACAACCTCTCGATCCATAAAACCCCAAGAATCTCACAAAGGTGCTCCTCATGTTTCTGCTTGGTCTTAGAATAGACCAAGATATCATCAATAAAAATGATCACTGATCGATCCAACAACGGTTTGTACACCAGGTTCATGAAATTCATGAACGCTGCCGGTGCGTTGGTGAGCCTAAAAGGCATCACCACAAACCCGTAATGACTATAATAAGTACTAAAGGTTTTTCTCTAAATGTCATCCTCCCTAACCCTCATTTGATGGTATACTGACCTCAAATTGATCTTGGATAACTATTTGACATCCCTATTTTCACAGTCCAAAAGATCTTTTCCCTATGCTTATTTTAAGAAACAGAGTATTCTTTGTAATTACATAAATTGTCCCATAAAAAGTATTTCCAAAAGAAATGTTTTTCACTGATTATTAAAAAATTGGGAGGTCATCACTAATACAAGAAACATAAGAATAAATGTAGTCATTAAATGACTTACAATATCTTTTTATATTATGTCCTACATCTCCTTGAATCTCTCATCAAATCCAAACATCATCATCCATGTACCTTTGTACTGCTTCCTGTGATACAAAGAAATTGAGTAGGTCAGGCTGGGAAGCATGTTAAGTACATAGGGTTTTCAACCCATAATAGTACAATTAATTTGTTTAATTATCTATTTCACATCAAACAATTAATCTGATTACCCATCCCATCCTCTTATATATTCATCTCTACTGAATCATCATGTAACATTAAGTTGGCAATACTGTTTAAGAGATTTCTCCACAATACATGACATTAAGGAGTAGAGTACATCATATAAAGATGTACTGCATCACCTACAAGTTGTTGTGACGTCCCAAAATTAGTTGTAAAATTTTCATTTTTCAAACACCCAAAAGATACAACCAATTGTTCCAAACCAATCATAGTATAAATATTCTTAACATCAGAGTGCGACAAAACAATGTTGGATAAAATTAAGGGGATGTTGTGCGATCATGCCGGACCCTTCCATTTAGAACTCGAAGTACCTGGAGAATGTTTAAACCCCAAAACCGTAAGTACAAAGCTTAGTGAGTTCCACAAAATACCACATACCCTCAACATGCCCAATCCAGAGTAACGGCACTAACCCAAGATACAATCTAGCCCAACCCTACATACATACATGCCCAACATATATATCGGCCCAGCCCAACATGTAAATAGGTCCTGCCTGCATAGATACAGGCCCAACCCAACATACATATGGGCGCAGCCCAACATACCATTGCAAGAGTCATAAAGACAGCTAGCATCCTACATAGTATAGTGAGACAACTCACTTTACTCATAAAGTCAGTTATACCATAGCTCAATGCCACACAACCGGTGCTACAACACAGACACCTATCAAATCATACAAGGCCCAACCTTGTCCTATACCTTGAATCCAACAAAAAGTCAACAACCAACAATACCAACAACTGATCCTCATGTCGTCACCAACCCTTGGTCACATCGTAAGAATGTACTCAACCCGATTCCAAACTCGGTCATGCACCAACTTAGCCAACTCGGTCCCAGACAACTCAATTAGCAGACATCACGACATGAACCTTCCTTTGTCATTTCGTGAAATCATCAAGACAAAATAATCGAGGAATCCTCCATCGTCACATAGTGACGACAAACATGTCTCGTCGTGACCACCGTTTGAGGCAAGATCTTAATGATATGGGTCCTGAACCCATTATGTTTTCAACTCCAACTTTCTCGAAAGCTTTAAGGGACTCCAGAGGTTCATAAAAATGGCAGCTTTATAGACATGCATGCTCCACGCATGTCCTCTACCCAGCCTAGGTCCAAAGGCAAAAAATTTCCTAAAACTCATGTAATGTTCACAATCCACATCCAATCATTAGATCGATAAGATATGATGATCTAGGGACTCTGGAGGACCATAAAGTCGACAAATTTATTCCATTTATTCACTCACAGCAAAACCATGAACCAAAAAGGACTAAAAAAACTAAGATCTAAGAGAATAAACCATAAGGGTGGAAGCTTGAATACTTAGAAATGGTCTAGAAGATGCTATAAAAGATGAGAAGGTGTTGCTTGCTTGATCCTTATACCAATTCTCCTTCTACTTTCTTCAAAGAGGACCAAAACCACCAAAATGATCCAAAACCACCAAGAGGGATTAGGTTTAGGGTTTCAGAGGTTTGAGGGAGATGGAAGCTAAAAAATGAACCCTAAATCCGAGTTTATGGGTTTAAATACGAAGGAAGCCCTAAAAGATCATGGACTTGGATTGCATCCCTTCTCATGTCGTGACCACAAACAAGTCACGTCGTGACCAACCTACAAATACGCATTCTTCAATTGGTTGGTCTCGTCGTCAAAAATGATTTTTCCCAAATATCATGCCTTTGACTCCTTTATGTCCTACTTTGATCAAATCTGGAAAATGGTTGTTACAGTTGTGAACATGTCTGTGTTCCACTGGACTGTCTAGCATAGTCTATGGTCATCATCTATACTTTGTTAGATGACTACATTGTTAGTACAATAGTACTATTAAAGTTGTGGCATATTATCATCATTTTCCCATCACCTTCATCATCTATCATCTCTCATCACCCATCACGCTCATTATCTATCATCTCTCATCACCCATCACTACCCAATATATTATAAGTCTAAAAATACATATATGGTAAAAATCATATAAAGATCATCGTATATTATTTCATCTAACACAGTACCTCTTAATCACAGATAATAAGCACATATAGCATTTAAATATCTAAATATGTCATATCTATATGTAAGATGAAAGTAACTATGCACTCACAAGTTAAAAGTGGATGACTTGTGATTTGTGCAGAGCTTCACCTAACACCTTAGCCTTTCCTTTGATATAACCTAAGCATAAAAATTATTAATTCTTAGTCTTATATTCTTGGTCACTAATGATAGTTTAGATTCCTCACCAATCCCAATGTATACATCAAGATCTATCAAGTAAGGAGCAACCATGTAAGATCACATAGGAGGTAGGGTCTGTTTGGTAAACAGAGTATAATGTTTGGAAATCCCACTTTAAACACCTCACTAAATCTAGCATAGACATCAACCCCATAAGTAGATCAATCAGTATTACGACATGAAATTACCGATAAAATGCATTTATAAATTCATAAAAACAACCATGAATATAAATATAAGTTACACTAAAAGCAATAAAAATGTAACTTAACTTACATAGGTTTTCTATCGAAAAGTCATAAAATGGTCCTGGCAGAACTCCGACCTGAAAGCTCCTATCTGTTGGAATCTCAGATCCTCCAGAGCCTAGCTAGAAACTTAAATTCTAAGTAAACTTTCAGACCAAAGTGGAAGGAATTTCCAAAAAGGATTGTAATAGGTGTGAGGATGAATGAGAATGGAACCAGCAATTTATAGCCAAAAATCGAGAAAGGAGCACCGCGCCCAGACCAGAAGCGTGTCATGCTCTGGCCTGGTCGGCTTCCCTCCTTGCAACATGTGGCATGCTTGCAGTGGATCGACATGGCCCCCATCTAGAAGCGTGCACGGCGCCTCTAGCACGTGAGCGATTTTTTTCCAAATTTTCGAAAATTCATATCTTTTTCATACAAACTCTATTTTTTTATGTTTTTATATCTATACGTAGCTATCAAATAGATCTACAACTTTCATTTAAACTCCTTCAGCTAATTCTCAATTAATTTTTAAAGTTATATTTTTAATAGGTCTAGAATTTTAATGTCCGTATAAAAATCATAATTATTTCTTAAATTTATTCTTGCCTGTCTTTATATTGATGGAATACTATTCCTTAAATCTTTGATTCTTGTTTAGATTGTTTTGCCAAAAAATCAATCGGTTTCGGTGTCGCACACTGTTGTGCTAAGACTTTGAAAATCATAACTTCTTCGTACGAAGTCATATTTAGACATTCTCTTACATGGGCTTGAATTTACGATTACTATGACTTTATTTATATTACATAGGCAAGTAAGCCATCTATCTCAATTTTACTTTTTATGACGTGCATAGTCGTGTTGGTTTAATTGAGAAACTTCAAAAAAGCATAATTTCTTCATACGAAGTCGGATTCGAACATTCCTTACGTCTACAGAATCACCATCGAGATCACTAGAACTTCATCAAGATTATATAATATTCTTTTAAAATTATATCGCTTCTCAATAAATATACACAAAAGTTTTATAGTATGTAGTCTGCAACGAACATGACTAATGATTTCTCTATTCAAGGGTTTAAATTATAATAGCTATTAATTACTATATCTAAAATGTCTAACCCAAAGTTGCGAGTGTTACAAACTAAGACACTCCCTAAAACTGGTAAAAAATGTCATCAATCCTTGGCAGTGGGTAATGGTTCTTCACCGTTAACTTGTTCAACTCTCAGTAATCAATGTACATTCGGTGCGAACCATCCTTGTTTTTGACAAAAAAGATTGATGCTCCCCATGGTGAGCTGCTAGGTCGAATAAATCCCTTGCCCAATGTAATGTTCGCGTTTCCAGCTAGGCATTAATATGATGATGTAATAGTCAGGATTAAAAATTGCAACCTACTTCAATTAATAAAGGAGAGTTCTGGGAATATTTGTGGTATGTGTGTGTATATATATATATATATATATATATATATATATATATATATATATATATATATATATATATGTATAAATTATGTGTTTATAGCAATACTATAAATTGGAATAAAATACATGTCAAAATAACATAATAATTAGGACAAATATCCTTGAAGAAAGTTGAAATAGTTGTAATGAAGATTCCAAAACCATAAGGAACGCTCCAATCCGACTTATAACGAACAAGTTAAGATCATTTGAAGTTTCACGATTCAACCCGATACGATAAGGTGCATCGTAAAAAGTGAATTTTGATGGATTACTTTTTAGCCTTAGAAATCTAAACGAAAGTCGTTAAATCGAGAGCGTGCATATAGAGGGCTTCCAAATATAACTTCAAGAGAGGAAGTTATGATTTTTCGAAGTTTTAGCGTAGTATTGTGGACACATAAATCGAATTTTAGATTGGTCGATTTTTATCCAAAACAATCTAAACAAGAAGTGAAGATCTCATTTACAGGAGTTCAAAAATACTTAGACAGTCCAAAACAGACGTCGGATGAGAGGGTTATGCATTTTATATGGGCTTTAACAGTCTAAGTCTGTGTAAAATAAATAAAGTCAAAATTAGCCGATAAAGTATAAACGACTGTTGTAGATCTCGTCGATAGCTATGCATGGATTTAAAAACTCGTCGAAAAAGAAGCTCATATGAAGAATTTAAACAATTTTAAAAATCTGAAAATTCGACACACATGCGTTCATGGCGCGCGTACAGCCACGTCTCACCAACCATTGCCTGACATGTTTCATTATGAGAGGGAACCCTTGCCGACCAAGACATGGCGCGACGTGCACCATGTCTGTATGCGACGTGCATAGGACAATTTGGCCCTATAAATAGTTGATCACCCCCATTCGTTCCCCACACTATCCATACAATTCTCTCAATAATCTTCGGTGTTTAGCCCATCTTCCTTTAGTTTTTAGTGTTCTAGAGAAGCCGTATGACCCCTAAGTGCTCGACAAGTAGTAGCTATTGTAATAACCTAAATTTCTATCCATCATCGGTGTGAGTGTCCCTTTAAGTCTTATTCTTAAACTAACATTTTCATTTTTTTATATTTATCTTTGGAAGGCCAATTGTAATAAAATGAACCATGAGCATGTATATGAGTCTAGGAGTCATTTAGTGATACTTTGAGGGAAAATAATGAAAGTTATGATGTAGTTAAGTAAATCCTAAACCTAAATATGGTATTAAACCCTAATTGGCAGCCTCCACACTACTTTGAAGTGAGTTCTTAAGTACATTTCCTTTCTTGAAGTGGTGGTGGAAATCTAAGAATTTGTGGTGGTGATTTTGGTGCTTTCAATTGGAGATACTTCTTTATTGGGTTTAAGACTTCTTCCTAGCTTCTTCTCTTATAAATTCATCACATTTCCAGAGGTATAAATGAGTTTCTTACCATCCTTTTCTATTTTTCAAGTCCTTGTCTTAATCGTTGAAGTATTTGTTGATGTTTGTTAAAATTAGAAATTTGGACAGAATTGTTGATCAATTTTGCGAGGGCTGTAGAGCTCGATCTGCTCCGAAGTAGGCAATTCCATAGTGACATGAAATTGTAGTAAATTGAGTCTAGTTTCTAGAAATTCTAATAACACTCTCTTTGGATTTCTAGATTCTGTTTTACGCTCAAAACACTGAACAGTGGTTGGGCTGGAAAATAAACATTATATTGCACTAAAGTGGCGTTTTTAGAAACTTGTGTTATTCTTGAGTATTTCAAAACTTCCAGGAGGTTAATAATTTATCCAGGACTTCTTTTTCTATATTTATGTCATGAGATTTGAGAGGAATGAGAATTGGTTGGAATTGTGAATCAATTGTTTTCGGCTTGGTGTCATAATTCTTGTTTCTTTTATTCTCAATCATTGTGGTTTTTGGTGTGTGATTTTTTGTATAAAAGACGATGTTTTGAGCCATCCAAATTGTCATAAAATCATCCTCTATAGGTATTAATATGAGGCTTGGTGTTGGAGGAAACTCAAGCCTTAATGGTGTTTTCTCTTTAAGCAATGAACTTTGTTTTTCCCATAAAAGCAATGTACTTTTAGTCAGAGTTCAAAGTTGAAATTGTTATTTTAACTTCTTGAAACATTGATAATGTTAATAACTCCATTTCAAACTTTACAGTTGATTTTGGTTGTGGCTTAATGGGTTAATTTTTCAACTAACCCTTAAAATGCAATGCTTGGAAATTCTAAAAAATTACCAATCTGTCCATGTTTTGAAAAAAAAATCTAGGAAAATCATCAAAAGTCAAATTAGGGATCCATAAACTCTAAAAGTTTTAATTTTGAGTTTAGTTTGTCCATGATTTTTCCCAAGACCTTATATTGTCCCTAACCAAGGTGAAAAATCATCTTTTTCACTCACTGGTAAGAATGTAGCTGTACGGACATGTTGTCTTGTAAAATTTATAGAAAACTATAAAAATTGAATGGAGTTGTGCAAGCACTTTCTGAAAAGATAAAATTCTAATATCTTGGAAAACGAAAAAATATGGCGTCTTATTTAGGTGTAAATAGGGCTAAAGTAGCCTTCAACAGGTTGTTATTTCAGGTCAAAACTTGAGAATTTGACCTAATAACTTGCATGTTTGGGTAGTAAATTGTCATTCTTTATTCATGTAAACTTATAGTAATCCATCTATTTGTGTTTAACTAGGGGAAAGCTTGATACCTCATGTCCTACAAGATTTGAAGTGTGGAAAGGGTGCTTGTTTGACATAGGTGAATCGATCTTTCTGGTTATTTAAAGTACTTGTTAGGGATTCCACATCTTAGAGGTATTGAAATGAACCTAGGTTGTTTAGGTTGTGTGTACCCCAATTGTGAATGATATGTTTGTGTGAATCATGTTTCCTTCATGTTATTCTTTTTATTGTTTGATATTTTAACGTGAGGTGTGTGGCATGCCCATGATAGAAAAAGGGATATGTGATGGTTGTGGGTGGTATGTGCATGTTTTGTTTTTCTGTAAAATACTTTTCTATGTTGGTTAGGATAATACATGCTAGTGGTATCATATTCCTCAACGATGAAGTGATGATATGTGCATGATTATATAAAGATTAAAAAAATGTTAACTTGATGTCTTGTTACATGCAAGGTTGTAGAACTCGCTACTCGGTACCTGCTCGGCCGATTGGGGAGTAGCGAGTACTCGGAAGTACTCGGGGAGTACTCGGATTCGGTAATTCATTTAGAAATATTTTTTGGAAAATTATATATGTCAAAATCATGAGTTAAAATCATAATTTCAATGAAATATATAACCAAAATTAGATACATGTGAATACATAAAAACTGAAATACACATAATTGTCTCACTATGTGAATAATTACTGAAAATTTAAGATATATATGTAGTAATAATCACATGTTTGTGTTAAATAATTAATCATTAAGTGCATTATACATATTAATCTTGAAATTCTTGATTTTTTTCTCTTTTTATGACAATTTTGACCGAGTTTGACCGAGTTTGTCAAATTTTTGACCGAGTTTGACCGATTTTTGGCCGATTTTGACTAAATCCGAGTTTTTTGGCCGAGTTGACATTACTCGCTTCGGTGGAGGGCCGATTCCAAGTAATCGGTCGAGTACTCGGCCGAGTAGGCCAAGTTTTGCAACACTGGTTGCATGTTTACATATTGTGAAGTAGGGAAGTAATATGTCATTTAATATTAATAGAAACTGAGCATGATAACTTAAGGAGGTTTGTAGTGTAATCCTTACGTGATGAATTGGTATATATTTATTAAAAAGGGGAATACACTTAGTGGGGCGTAAAGGGTAGCAACCTAGACTTAGGTGTGTGTAACGTTTCCGAATACTTGTCAGTGCCTTATAGGTTGAAAGATACCTAAAGGGAAAGAGCTTAAGCTAATAGTGATGTCGCACTACTATAAAAATTCCCTTTAATGACACGCATTGCTTGTCATAAAACCCATAGACGACATACAAATGCGTGTCAAGGAAGGCCCTGTCATAAAGGAAGACAACAGGAATTTTCATGTCTTAACCTTATGACGCACATTTACGATGCACATAGATGACACACAATGCATATCAAGGAAGCCCCTATCATAAATGAAGACGGCACAGATTTTTTCCATGTCATAATTTTAAATGTTTTAAAAAATAATTGTATAGATTTAGTTATTTTCAAATTAAATGACAATTGATATCTAATAATACAAAATAACATATCATATGAAAAGAAAAAGACAATCAATTTCATAATATATAGTATGTGAAATACAAATAATCATTCAATTGCTAAATAAATGTAATACATTGCTATAAAAGGAGTTTCCCTAACTATATAATTTGATAATACATTCAAACAAATCCTTGGTATCATCGGCCAACCAACAAATAAGTAATATTTGCTTTGTTGCACAATGGATTCAACCTCAAATCTAAATTCTCAAGTTTCCCTAACACATCATCAAAAACACATGCATCGCATCTGAAAACCAAAATTTCAAATTATATATAGAAAACCAAAATACCCTCTCATATGAATATAATAGGACTCACTCTTGCTGGATATCCAAGAAAAGAAGGGTTCCATATACTCAACAAATCTAGATGAGCATGTAATATAGAAATAGTCGAACAAAATTGGTTTACAAAATTACTTTATTGCCCTTTTATGTTACAAGAGTTAAATGAATATAATAGGACTGTATGTGACCACCAGTCATCACAAATTGTTGGACAGTACTTTTCTGGCTAGCTCTGTGCAAAATCTTTTCTTCAACCGTTTCTTTGCATATCAACCTATACATTGTAACCTACACCAGCCACCAAACATACATTATTGTTAAGGTTATTTTGGTAAAAATAAAAATTTAAATAAATGAAGTAAGAAAACTAACATCTTTTGTTTGACCGAAGCAATGAGCCCTGTCCATGGCATGCAAATCAAGAGTTGGATTCCAATTACTTCCATAAAAAATGACTGTGTTAGATTGATCCCTACCCCCACCAGCTCTTGTACTCTGCAAGAATACAAATATATCATTCCTACAACATATTATATATTACAATTATGGCGGAATGGAATCAATGGAGGAGGAATGAAATGGAATGAGTGATTGTAGTCCTACATCAAACATTCATTTGAACTTACCATTTTTTATCCTATTATCCGAATGAGAGGTGCGAGTTTCTCCAAATCCATAAATCGCTCTTCAACAGCGTGCAATGAATTTTTAACCAACTCAAACACCATCAAATGCAAATGCGTGGGTACATAACTATCAGTAACATGTCATAACATGGAATTTATTATAAAAAAAACAAAATCTCTCAAATTGTTCAAAGAAACACATAACAACTTACGAGAATGTGACATCAAGATCACCATAGACCTTAACATCAAGTGCAGTGCCATACTCATGTAAACAAAAATATCTTGCATATTCACTAGCATGCCTCGCTACTTCTATTGGAGACATTTTTGCATGTATGTAACCAAGACAATCTGGTGGGGGGTTTGGTTCATGTAATGCCACATGTTGACTTGAGATTTGACCGAATTTTATAGTAATTGTAATAAGTAAAAAGTAATAAGTAACAACCCATCCTACATGAATAAAAGAGTAGGAAGGATTTTAGGATACTAACCAATTAGCATAGGACTCCCCAATTCTTGACATGTAAAAGAGATCTAGCAACTAGTGAATGTCATCGAGGTCTTTGTAATCAAGTTTTGGGTTAAGATATTTCTTCAACTGTTGGACACCAAGAGCCATGGTAGAGACAATGTTATTGTGCCTCACCTTGATTAAATTAATCATTTTGAGAAGTCTTGTTGGTCATTCATGTCTTTGATATCAGGAAAGGATCTAAGGTTACGAAAGGAATCCAGGTACCAATCTCGCACCTTACATGTCACAAACAGATGGAATCAATTTTTAATTTTGAATTCTTACACGATGATTTCCTGCACGCAACTGCTTCAATAGTATATCAAGTGTTTGAAGCTTCCCTGAGACCTAATCACTATACCACTAATTCATTTTAGGAAAAGGAAAAAGGAAAATATGCATAAATGTTATCGTTAAGTAAAATCTTAATGTGGGCATCTTGATATATCAATAAAAAATGTATTGTGTGACTTGATACCAAAATTTCGAGTAGGGGAAAGAAATCAAAGTAGGGAAAAGGGAGAGAAAAATGACACATGATGGCAATAAGTGAAGATAGTGATTTATTGTTATTACGATTTTAGTGAGATATGTGAAGATCAGTGAGGATTGCTTATGATTTAGTGAGTCAGCTAGTCGTTTTCCCCCTTTGAAACTTTTGGAGACCTAATGAATATGAAAATGGTGAATTTCCCTCTTCAGTGATCTACGTCATGAGAACAATTATTACAGCCATGGGAGATCTCTATGAAATTGCAAATTGGGTTTTAGGTTAGAGAGAGAGAGAAAGAGAAAGAAAGAGAGAGATATAGAGAGAGACTTACCTAAAGTCGCATGAGAAGAAGTGTTTGTGCATCAATGGAAGAGATATGAAGATAAAGCATGTTATATGGCCACCAATTAGGGTTTTTTTCATGTGGAGGATGTAGTTTGAGGTTTTCTTCTGGAGAGAGCATGAGTAGTGTTGGATGAACAGATAAGCGTTGGAGGCACTGAAGGTGGGTCAGGATAAAGATCCTAGGGCTTCTTTCTTTTTAACTCGAAGAGGGGGGTTTTAATTTTTCAAGTAGAATGGGCAGGGGTTTAAAATTTGGGGAGTTCATTTCCCTCCTCAAAACGTGTGTTTCATTAAAAAAAAACAAAATTATAAAGTGACAGACATACATGACACACATCTTATGATAGGTTCCCTCCGTTTTTTTCTTTTTTGACACTAATTTTAGGGCACACAAAAATGTGTGTCCTCTAACCTTCAACTTTTGGAAAAATGTCATTATGTTTAAGACATTCAAAAAATGCATATCATAAATCAGTATGTTTCATTGTTTGTGTGTCATTAAATGGTCGTTTTCTAGTAGTACCGAGTGGTTTTCTAGACCACCACTCATGACATGGTTCATGGACACTAAGGTGTTCAAGGACTGGAGTGATATTGGCATAGTGATGGCGCTGGATCAAATATCACATTTGAGTGGGAAGTTTCTAGTGTTGGGAAACAACGACAAGTACCACTCTCAAATGATATCACACATACTTGTATGTGCAATTTCGAAGTAGCGAACGTAGCGAACCGGGAGCAATATAACGAGTGATAGTCACGCATCACTTAGTGCATTGGGTCGAGCCAATCACGTTAGTAGTAAATTAGAATTTACCTCTTGGGTTAGTGATGGACCCAGTGGGGGAAGGGTTGGGCCGATCACTTAGTAGTGAACAATTTTTGCCTTTAGGTTAGTGATGGACCTATGTATGAGATGTCTACCTTATGGGTTAGTGATAGACCCATATGTGGGGTGTCTACCTTCCGAGTTAGTGATGGACCCAGGACTAGGTTAGGAATAATTAATATTTATCTAATATCAAAATATAAATAATAAGATAAGGCTCTAATGGTAATCTAGTGATGAACATTCAATGTATGTGATGTATATGATATGTGTGATGTATATGAGGTCTGTGATGCATGTGATGTATCTGATGATATGTTATGTGTGTTTTCCTAACATTGTACTTATGGTTCACTCACTTAGCATTTGTTGACACTTGTTTCTTTGCTTGTTGTTGCATTGCATTGGTACAAGTAGCATATTTTAGTGGCTTGGTGAGGATGGGGCTTTTGGGTAGTTACATTCCAGTTTATGTTTTAGTAGTGATACCATTTGGACATGTCATTGAATTTTATTAACAATTGTATTTGAGAGCATGTTTTGATTTGGTTAATGACCTTTACTTTGATTAATGATGTTTTTGGTAATAAAAGTAACATTGGTTATGTTTTCATAGAATTCAAAGTAAGACTTCCGCTAATGTATTTTGTTAAATGAATATTTTAAAAAAATTGAGGTGAAAATTCACGATGTTCCAAGTTGGTAACAGAGCCATGTTGTGAATGAACTGAATAAAGTGGTTGGTGTTCAGACTCACAGTGTAGATTGGCTGAATTAGGTGCTTTAGGCTCTTAATGGTGGAAGGGTGTGTGTTGAGAGTTATATGTTATTTCTTATATGCACATAGGACTATTAATCTTTTCAATGTTAGCATATCCTCTCATCTTTATCGTGGAACCTATAACTGTTAATATCGCTCGACATTTGGAGAGTTTCCTGTGACCCACTTGCTTAGTTATTACAAAACATTCGTAGTTCGATATGTGTTGTGCATCTCAGGGAAATGGTGTTGGGTTATGAGCATTCTAACACTCCTAAGTGTACATGCAACCCTGAATATCTTGGATCTATGTTTTCTCTATTATACATGCAAATATGAATATTCCAAGGTATTACACTTACTAGCATACAATCATAAGTACTAGTATAACAAACTAGATAGAATACATACCTTTTTGATGTAGCTTGATTCCATGGAGCTCAAGAGCCTATTTCCCCAAGTGTGAGACCTCAAATGGTTCACACAAGATCAAATACACTTGGAATAACTTAGAGAGAAATGAACCACTTCATGAAATCGGCTAGCCCTCACCATTCCTTCATAGTGTACCATTTTCGGGAAGAATAATATGCTTATATAGTATGTCAAAATTAGGGTTACACCATGTAAACCCTAATTGTCATGGCCTTTCATTTCCATGATCCATGGGTACAAAAACACCATGGAGATTCCTACGGGTTTTAGCCCAACTTGATAATCCATGGAGCATTAGCCCACTATACAAGTATGGATGATTTACACAATCAACCCATATATTTAATTAGTTTCCTTTTGATCACTTAATTAATTCCAAATTAATTCTTGATCAATACTAATTAAATAATCTTATTAATATATTAGAACTTATAATATACTAAATAAACCTTTAGTGTTATTTCTCTCATTTTAGTCTATCCAAATGCATGATGCCATGCAACCCAAATGGACCATGCCAATCAGGTCAAGTACATACCAATATATAGTTATGGACTTAGACACTAATCCAACAGTCTTCCACTTGGATAAGTCTAAAAACTATTATTGTGTATGACTTCAAAACCCGACTAGCAATCGTAGCTCTTAAAAGCTGTTGCCGTCAAACTCTGAACAAATCACTGACGCGTCCATTAGAAGAGGGATCATATATTCCTCCATTAGAGATATCATATGGACTGAGACATGGATTATAATCAATCTCTCTGTCCATTTTTTGTTTCCCGATTTCTGATTTATAGTGACCGACTAATTGAACAAATCAAATCAGTCCTGGCTTGGCCAAGCACTTCGGGGTGTCATCACTAAATCATCGAGGGGCCCACAGATAAGGATTTTGTCCCGAAGGTATAAGGAATAGATAAACTTCAACTCATATGGCTTGTTCTACTACTTGATGAATCATACACAAAGACACGTTTTATAACATCGAGTTACCAATGCGTTTTTGTGCAATCAATGTATAACCAACTCATAGTAACAACTCATATCTCTAGGTTTGAAGAATATAAGATATTATCATTTCATGATCACTCGTGATAAAATCCATGAAGTGATTCCAATGAGTGTGGGTAGAATCCAATACTCAGAACTTATGAGCACTCATGAATGTTGCAGCACCTCTTGCTATGTCCACTACCTTGGACATCTACAAACCAACTTCATGAAAGTCTTGATTCATATCTGCTTCCAACATATGACCAAATGTGGATGGTTTGAATAACTTAGTCATTCAGGAAGAACGACCTAGTTATTCTGGAAGTCAAAACATGCAAAGTGAAACACAAGAATAATCGAATCCAATATGGTCTCATAACTTATGAATATAAATAAAACACCTTTTATTTATCACCATATTGATTACCCATCATTCATTGCATACTGTTTCAAACTATCAACTTTATACTTGAATTAAAACAATAGTTGTCCCATGCTCCAAGAATGTACATTATATTTTTCTAAACACTGGTCATGCCATACACCAAGTATGCACACTATGTTTGTCTAAACATTAGTTATGCAATACACCAAGTATGCATACTAAGTTTGTCTATGATCTTTACTTTGTGAAATAGATCGACTAAGCATAATTCCAATGATTCTCATTTCACAGTCCCAAATCCTTACCGCAAATGCAAGAATTCCAAATTCATGCCATTTACCTAAATCTATTAGATTCTAAACCTATATGCATCGGTCCTCTTGTAATGATTATGCACAAACTCACAAAGAATTGTCAACAGACATTACAGAGTATTCCAATGGAGACCAACTCCATGGCAACAAAATCTCATATTCAAAGTTCATTGCCTTTGAACATTCTTCTTGCATTAAGTTTCCTAATCTTACACAGATTTAATAAATAAATTCCACCTACGGGAACAACTCCATATTCCCATTTTGACTATCACTCTTGAATAAGAGTTGCCTCTTTTCAGAATATGTCAATATGCTCCTTCCAAAATTAACATTATACTTCCAACTGTCCCTGAGCAACCAATCTTTGGTAAACCTTAGATTGTCCTCGACAATTGCTTAATTATTTAGTCATATCCAATTCTAGACCTTTTCCCTTCTTAATGCCCCAGGCACTTGGAAAATTTTAGAAAGGATGAATATTATAGCACATGCAATCGATGCTATATCTGAAGCATATGGGACACGATTCATGATGTCTCACATAAAGACATGATACTAGACCAATCCTTTTGCTACAATATTTCTATTTGCCAAGTTCTCATAATTCAGATTATGAAAAGGGATGCCGTAATCATAATCGAATTTTAGAATGCAAATAATGAACCCATATATAGAATTTCCTTATGTTGAGCCATTCCAACACAAAATTCATATATATCCTTGACTAAATTTTATTAAAATATCACAATATAAGTTTATAGATTTGAGATGAAGTATAATTTCCTCTCCCTTAGTTATAGCAAAACAACTTTTTCCCAATTGAAACCTTTTGTTTTTCTATAATTAACATTGCTAACTTGCAACCTTTATCATAATTATCATGCTCCCACTAACATGATGATTATTAGCATAACACTTATGCTTCCACTAGCTTTGACATGTACTCAGAAATCAGCTGGACTTCTAGAAATCAATATTTTATTGACTTTCTTACCAAAGTTCAGACTTCTGATGCGAGATGCTTTGATAAGACTTAATCAAAATCATACATCTTTCCTTAGATAGTACACATGTGTGTCTAAAAAAATTTTAGAACTATGAAAAGGGATGTCGTAATCATAGTCTAAATAGTTTGGACCTTTGCCATTTCTCACAAGTCCATGTTAGTGTGCCGGTTAACCACACACGCTCCACTAACGACTTTGAGAATGCTAATATCACAACAGTTATCTACTTAAAACTTACATAGTGAAAGTGTTTTCTCACCATCATTTTCATGAATCGTAGAGAAACTTTATGACACTTAGATTTTATGGTGTATGTGTTCCTATCCATGTGAATTTGTCAAAACCATAATCCCAAGACAAGGTGAGTGACAAATCCAAACTCTTATGGATTGAACTTTTGCAGTCTTAACTTCTTGCCACCTGGCAGGTGAAGGGCCTGACATTGCTTCCAAGTTGTTATGCAACAAATTAAGAACTCTCAGAACTCATATGCAAAGCCAACGTTAATTGGAATGAGCACAAAAATAGAAATATGTCAACACGATAGGTTATAAACCTCACGTCGTGTGCTAGTGTCAAACTACGGGTTTTTTATTCTTGATTCGATCTTGAAAAACTTTCAGGATCTTTAAGACTCCAACTGTCCCCTTGACATATAAGACTATCTTGCCAAATATTCAAGAGATAGTGCGGATTCTTTATCAAGATAAACACTTCACACAATTGGCCTTAGTTGGTCTTTGTTTTATCCGAAACATCACAAGTTACCAACTTCAAATGTACAAGAGTAGAACCCATTTTACTCTTACATTTGACAAGTGTTATAAACCTTTCTCTAAGATATGTCACTAAACTTATTGTCTTGGAGTATGACTGTAAGACTTGTTTTGGAATGAAGTATGACTCATCTTCTTGATTTAACCATTTCAACAATTCAAGATTCATCTTCTTAGTCATAAGAATGCACTAAGATGTCCTTAGAAGACCAATTGTGATATGGTTCTTTAATCATTAAGATGATCACAAAACATGATACTAAAGTACTCTCCCATCTTTTCAGATTTGAATAACTTTTATCTTTCTGCCTAATTCGATTCTCCTCATTCGTTCTGCCATACATTGAAACTCTTCCAATGCTTCAGAATTATACTTAAACTTGTAAGTATAACCATATTTACTAAACTTTAGTAAATCATGACGAATTGTCTTATCAATCTTTTGTGGTGGTCTTGACCAGTGCACAAGAATGTGTACTCAATCTCTTAGTCCTTCACTTGACTCACATATACATGTGAACAAGGAATTAGTCTTAATTTTCCAAAGATAAGAATTATCATTCATCATACTATACAACTTGCATGATTCCAAGTTTCGGTCTAATTAAAACTTGGGCGATGAGAATCTTTCCTTATTTGGTAAATTAAACATTACCACAAACGAAAGAAACAAATCCATTTTCCAATATTGCTATCAATGGAATCATATAAGAAACAATTTTTCACAAATTCCATTGTAAGGATACTTAGAAAAAAAATTTAAAAATCCGTTTATTTTAAAACTTTGAGGAAAAACTTATCCTTACAGTGCAAAAGCATATGAAAACTTGTTGTTATCTATTCCTACGCAATATATCATAACTCCTAAGCATCAAATCAAACTTCTGATCACTGAACCATGCGATCGAAATCCATCTTCGCGATCAGAATCAGCATATACTTCCTTTAAGTTTCTTCACTTTTCTTTGATTCTTAAAACATCAACATATGACCCAGTCACATCATGTAATAAGACTCTCATAATAGAAACTTAACAGAGTTAGATAATGGACTCTACCAAAAGTAGAGTCAAACTTCTTGACTTGATCAACCTTGTGATCTTTTAGGTAAATAGGCAGCTTTGCAATCAATGCCCCTTCCGTTGGCAAGAGAAACATATGGACTCTTTGGGAATGGTACATGGGACTATCGCAGACTTGCCTTTCTCTTTACCATTTGGTCAACCGAGTTGACTATGGTCAATCCCTTTCCTTGGGAAGAGAAGGCTTTTCTAGATATCCAATGTTACCATTGTCAATATCCATGGTATTTTGGGAAGTTGATCTACTAATCAAATTTGCTTTACCAAAGCTCCAATTCATTGTTGATTCATCAGCACCAAGCAAATAGATAAGATCATTAAGGGTCATGTCATAGTCTATTTCATAGTAGTCTTAGAGGTAACCCGCTATGTGATTTAGAAAGTGATTGAACAACCAACTTTCATAAGACTTTTACACCCAAATATGCCTGCTTGTCAATATGTGACTTCATCTCCAAGAAGTGAGCACACATAGACCTTGCTTGCCAATAGAGCTAGAGTGACCTTGAACTTGTGGGTTAGGGAGAATAATTGGAGGAGGTAGAGGGACTGAAGAATGATTTCTGAGATATCATCTTCATTAAGAAAACTTGTTCCAAGAGTTCGTGGGAAGATCATAGATGTCTGAACCAGACATCTTTTGGGATATTTTCAAGATAATATAACACCCAATATGAAATATTAAGGCTAGGACCCAACACAATACTTTTATAACTTGGAAGAGGGATGTCGTAATCCAAGCTATAAAATATTTGAAGGTAGATGAATGACGATTCACCAATTTCCACCATGAAAACGAAACAATTTAATTAGGTTTTACTTGGATTTGAAACTCCTAGATCTTTTGAGGTTCATTCAAATGTTCAATGGCATGTTTCAATCTAGATTGTTCCCTCTCAAATTTTTTGACTGGGATGTCGAGGATCATAAAACAAGGTGTGAATAACCATGCAAATATACTTGGTACCCTTAATGATTACTCCTCAATCGATGTGTCGGTTAACCACACGTGCTCCATCGATACTATAACAAACATTAAGTTACCCTTTGCCTACCTTGTTAAATCCAGGTTAGTGTGCCACTTACCCATAAGCGCTCCACTAACCGACTTAAGCAAAGTGCAAAGTGTAATTTCTTGGGTTAGCACCAAATTCACATTTTCCTAAAGTAACTAAGATTGGAAATTTATAAAAGGTTTAGTTACTTTATATTTATCATTAATACTTTTAATGAAGGGAGAATTCTATTCCTTGTCCTACCCGTTCGGCTAGCGACCCTCCACCAGTCAAGGAAGCGGTGGGTGAGAGTGGACACCCATTAAACTGCCATTTTATAGGCAGTAACCTTATACCCCCCTTATAGACCAGCTTCGTGAATGAGGCCTACTAACGGTAAGACTGACTTGCTCTTATATATATATATATATATATATATATATATATATATATATATATATATATATATATATATAATACTATAAAGTATAAGGGTTGAATTTTAACTTTTAAAATTCTAAGGGCTTAACTTGGAATTAAAGTATTCATAAGGGAAAAGTTTACAAATTCCAAAACTTGAGGGCAAGTTTTGAAACTATTCAAAACTATTCAATTTCGTAACTTATGTGTTTAAAGTAGTTTTAATTCAAAAAACTCTTCAAGTTCCATAACTTGAGGACAAGTTATGGAAGACTTTCAACTATTAAAAGTATATGACTTTTCTTTATTTATAACCTATGGAAATATTTATGAGTTTTATGAGTCTTAAATGTGACTTTTCATATAACTTGAGGAAAAGTTACAAAAACACATTTTAGAACCAACTCTTAGATTAATTTGGATTGAAAATAACAATTTCACATAACTTTTCTATTAATCTATGCAACTCATAAGAACAAGACAATTCAATCAAAAATTTTCATGTAATTAGCCTAACCATTAAACTAATATAAAACATGAAACTATTGACAATTATCTTTTAAATTGGATTAGCATGATTATTACCACATCAAAAGCGGGTTTATAAGTTGAAAAACAGCTTAGGGTAATGTTCCTCGTCGAGTGCATGAACCAACTCGGCGAGTTGGATGAGTTTAGCCTTGGACTCGTTGAGTCCCTTCATGGACTCGGCGAGTCTACGGATCAGACAGCAGCAAACTTCGATTATCCAGCCAATTTTGCAAGTATAACAAGAAAACAAGCCTAGGATCTGATACCACTGTTGGGTTATGAGCATTCTAACACTCCTAAGTGTACATGCAACCCTAAATACCTTGGATATATGTTTTCTCTATTATACATGCAAATATGAATATTCCAAGGTATTACACTTACTAGCATACAATCATAAGTACTAGTATAACAAACTAGATAGAATACATACCTTTTTAATGTAACTTGATTCCATGGAGCTCAAGAGCCTAGTGCCCCAATCATTGTGGTTTTTGGTGTGTGATTTTTTTGTATAAAAGACCATGTTTTGAGCCATCAAAAAGTTCTTAAAAATAGTCCCTAAAGGTCATAATATGAAGCTTGGTGGTGGAGGAAACTCAATTCCTAATGGTGTTTTCTCTTTAAGCAATGAACTTTGTTTTTCCCATAAAACCAATGTAGTTTGAGTCATCGTTTGAGGTTGAAATTGATATTTAAATTTCTTGACCCGTTTCTACTGTTAGGAACTCAATTTCCATCTTTATAGTTGATTTTATTTGTGGCTTAATGGGTTAAGTTACCAATTAACCTTTAAAATGCAATGCTGAGAAATTCTAAAAAATTACAAATTTGTCACTGTTTTGAAAAAAATAATATAGAAAAATCATCAAGAGTCAAATTGGGGATTTGATAACTCTAAAAGCTTTAATTTTGAGTCTAGTTTTTTCATGATTTTTCTAAGACCTGATATTGTCCCTAACCAAGGTGAAAAATCATCTTTTTCACCGACTGGTCAGAAATTAGCTGCACGGACATGTTGTATTGTAAAAGTCATATCAAATTATAGAAAAATCGTATGGAGTTGTGCGAGCACATATGAAAATCTAAAAGTCTAATAAAATGGAATAAGAAAAAATATTGTAACTTATTCATGTCTAAGTGGGGCTAAGGTGGCCTTGAACAGGCTGTTGTTACCGGTCAAAATCTAAGAATTTGACCTAATAACCAATTTGCATGTTTCGGTAGTAAATTGTCATCCTTTCGTCATTTAAACTTCAAAGTAATCCATCTATTTGTGTTTAAATAGGGTAAGGTTTGATACCCCCATGTACTACGTTATTTGAAGTGTGGAAAGGGTGCTTGTTTGACAAAGGTGAGTTGATCTTTGTGGTTATTTAAAGTACTTGTTAGGGATTCCACATCTTAGAGGGATTGGAATGAACCTAGCTTGTTTAGGTTGCAAGTACCCCAATTGTGAATGATATGTTGGTGTGAATCATGTTTCCTTCATGGTATTATTTTGTTTGGTATTTCGATGTGAGGGGTGTAATAGGTCTGTTGTAGCCCATTTTGACGATCGGTTTGTGTGGAATAAGAACATCTTGAGATTTAA
The DNA here is from genome assembly GCF_002870075.4 of Lactuca sativa. Classification (NCBI taxonomy): domain Eukaryota; kingdom Viridiplantae; phylum Streptophyta; class Magnoliopsida; order Asterales; family Asteraceae; genus Lactuca; species Lactuca sativa. Next base: position 53,837,910 of record NC_056627.2, read on the forward strand.
CGATCATAAAAATATGAAGAACATAAAAGAGATAAGTAATTCCATGATTTTACTAGAAAGAGAATTATAAAATATTACATGAAGAACATGGGTTGGGAGAGATAACTCTCCCTCGGTGGGAGAGATCCCACCATACTCTCTCTCTCTCTCTCTCTTTCTCTCTCTCTCTCTCTCTCTCTCTCTCTCTCTCTCGAAACTATATTTTGTACACACTTACAATAATTCACGACCATCTCTCTCTATTTATAAGGATAGATAAACTAAACAATACAATCAAGGGAATAAAATAACCTAACTATCATTCATAATTTATAGAGAATTTCCATGCTCCAACATTCTCTCCCTAAATGCTCGCAAATGATGAGGGATACAAATAAGTAATAAATGGCTAAAAGACATAGTAGCCTACTAGCAAGTGTAGTAATAAAAATTTACAATAATGAGAACCAAATGTTGAAATGTCTCTGAAACCCTGAAGTGTCTGTGATCTCTAAATGCAGGTGATGAAATCTCTGCGGTCTAGTCAAAGTTTTCTAAATACCGAGGCTTAAGCATCTCCGGTATTGAAGAGTGAGATTCCAGTCCACAAATCTGATCAGTGAACCAAGCTGATCAACTTCAAAATAGTACCAATAACCTTTGAATTGTATGTCCCATAAACAAATCACACTTCGGCATCAAAAATTTCTGAAACATCTCTAGTTCTCGAATCATAATACACCCAAATTTCTTCAAATAATAACCCGCTAAAAATATGAAACATCCTAAAGTAGAGTCTGAATAATTATGGATCCGGTAAACATCTAGTGAAGCCAAAAATTTGATCAAAAGATGACCAAAAATCAGTGCCACATCGCATCACTAAATAAATCATCGTCTTCAAAAATCCAAACTCAAAGAATCATAAAATACATATCCGGTTGATAACATAATATTCTCTCCCTATTTTTGATAACCAATGATCGGATATCAAAAATAAATAAATCATAAGGATGGAGAGTGTCGGATACCAAGAGTTTTGCATGCTCTCCCTAGATGTATGAAGGGTCTCGATAAAACACATGAATGAGAGTAAAATAAATACTCTCTGGTCATTTATATGGTTGATTCTGGCACTGAAAAATGCTTGAACAAATAGCAAAGTAACAAATAATAACTCTACATGAAAAAATCTCTACTATGCTGATAAATACCAATGTACCCGAAATGTAGTGTCGTAACTCCTGAAGTGGTCTTCAACAAATAAAGTCCACATGCTCAAGATACATGGTTCATCAACTGAAGATCAAGAGCGACATATCATAAAAATGCCGTAGAGTGAAGGTTACGAAACAATTTTGTTGATCAGCCGCAACTACGGTACAATCCTCGCGAAGAAAAATATGATGTCCGATTACGGTATGTAGTAATCCTCATGGAAAGAATAGAAAAATTCTTCCAATATAATCAGTATGAAGTAATCCAATGTGACTATCATAGGTTAGGTTGTGGCAAAAATTGGCATTAAAAAAAGTATTTGGTTTTAAAATAAAATAAAGAAATAATTTTTTTTTAATAAAAAAAATAAAAAATAAAACGGTAAGGTATTTGTTGGGTTTCATCAATAAATTGACTAAATAAAAAAATTGGCTGAAAAAAAATTGGTGTAAAAAGAATAATGAGGTTTAATTAAAAAATATATGGCTGAGAGGGGCTATTTTTCGAGGAAGGGTTGATATGAGAGGGGAAGAGGAAGAATGAGGAAGCCAGAGGAGAAGGGAGGAAACACGAGGAGGGAGGAGGAAGGGCTACGGGTTGAGAGGGGTAATGAAGGATGAGAAGGTAGTCTGCAGGTTGAGATGGGTAAGGGTTGATGGCTACCGAGGACGTGTATTGAGGAGGGGGGTCTTCGGGTGAGAAGGTCTCCGGGTAGGAGAGGGTCTTCAGGTATGAGAGGTATGCGGGTATGAGAGGGTTTCTGGGTATGAGAGGTCAGCGGGTATGATGTGACACCCCAAAATCGGAACGGTGGAAACGTTCGGGGGTGGAGGACATCATATTTAGTATCACAAGACATGTATCATAGTAATCAAAGTAATGAACAACCATTTCATTAGAAAGAAAGTGTTTACAAAGTATGTGTTCACAAAACATAGAATACATAAGTAATTAACAAAACAAGACATGAAGCTATACTGCTCCATTTTCTGAATTCCCAGTACGAGTACCTGTCTACTAGTTTCCTGAGAATACAAGTTATTTTGAAAGAGTTGATCAGCAATTAAGCTGGTGAGTTCATCAAAATTTTAGTGATGTAAGTATGTTGTATAAAGTTGTAGTAAGTTTGTAAGTTCTGTTTAGAAAAGTTTGCCAGTTCCTCCAGAAAATCCTATATTTCCTGCTTTAATGAAAGATAAGTAAAAATGACTTTACAATCCTTTCTACGAGTACTAAATGGATACAAGTTATATAAAACTAAGAGTAAACAAACAATCGATTGTGTGAATTTTCCCTAAGCCCACAACCAAACAAGGAACAGGAAATGAGGCGGAAGGCACACATCCCATTGTTTGTTAGATCGTCGTTGTATATAACCCTGGCGTATTCACTTGGTACTCACGGAGTTAATTGTAATAGTTCCTTTATATTTTATGAAAAGATTCTTTAAGAAAACCCTTATTTCTTATAATAAAAATGGTAAGCACAGTGGTTCCTTCTATAATCACTTAGTTTATACTAGCTATATATAATCTAATATCGAATAGATAGTTAATTGTGTGAATCTGCCCTAAGCCCACAACCAAACAAGGAACAGGCAATGAGGCGGAAAGCACACATCTAACTACCTATCGGGTATTAATTATATATAACCCCGATGTATAAACTAAGGTATTATAGAGTTAACCACCTAAGGTCCTTTAAGTTATACTAGTTTAATAAAATGGATTAAACCCTTTACAGGTAAGTTCCTAGTTTTGTATATCAAAAGTTTTATTTGAGAAGTATGTTTTGTATTAGAAAATTGTGCATTGTATTAGTGTCCTATGACTTGACCCATACCTGGTACCCCTTATGATGTCTTAATGTATACGGAACATATATATATATATATATATATATATATATATATATATATATATATATATATATATATATATATAGTTATAGTTATGATAGAGTTGTTAGGAATTTTCTTTTGAATACATAGTTTTCAGTTGATTTTGCATTGTAAGGACAAATGTTTTCCGCTGCTTTTATAAATAAAATAAATTTTGATTTGACTTATTTATTTATTTGTTTAATTCCTTGCAATGAAATCGTTATGAAAATTGACTTTTGCATATTTCTACAACGAGTGGATATGGTTCTTGTTTATGATGTTTATGGAAAGTCGAGAATTTACCAAATAGGGAGAGTTTCTCATCGCCCAAGTTTCAATTGGACAGAAACTTGGAATCATGCATCTTGGTTGCACGATGAATGAGAAATTTCATATTTGGAAATTAGACTAATTCATTCACAAAGTGTCAAGTGAAGGACTAGGAGATCGAGTACACAAAGTTGCGTGTTGATCAAGTCCTCCATAAGAATAACAAAATATTCGTCATGATTTACTAAAGGTTTAGTAAATATGATTATACTTATAAGATTAAGTGTAATTCTAAATTGATTGCAAAAGTTTAAATCAATAGTAGAACGAATAAGAAGAATCAAGTAGGCAGAAAGATAAAAGTTTCTCCATTCTAAAAAGAAGGGAGAGTACCTTTTATGCTTTATGATATGTCTTAATGATTAAGAACCATATCTCAATTGATCCTCTAATAGAGTCTTAGTACAATTGCATGTCTAAGAAGAGGATTCGAGAATTGAAGAAATGGTTAAATCAAGAAGTCAATCATACTTCGTTCCAAAACAAGTCTTAGAGTTAAGATTGTGAAATTGACTGATAAGTATTAAGAAGGTTTATAACATTCATCAAATGCGGAAAGTTGTGATGTCTTGGATAAGACAAAGACCAACTAGGACCAATTTATGAAGTGTTTTGATAAAAAAAAAACTACACTAACTCTTGAATATTTGTTTGTCAAGAAATGTTTATTGACAAGAGAATCTTATATGTCAAGGAGCCAGTGGAAGTCTTAATGGTCTTGAAAGGTTTCAAGAGCAAATCAAAATAAACCTTATCGGTCATCACTAACACACGAGTTGAGGTTTACAACCTATCGTGTTGACACTATTTTGTTTCTGTGCCATTCCAATTGAGTTAATCATTCATGTGAGTCCTACGAGCTCTCATTTGAATGCATAAAAGGCAAGCACCTTGATCAATGAAAGTGCATTGATAGGAAAGGGTGAGCTGCTTAACTACTTGGAAGACATGGTGGGCAGTTGTGTTACCATAAGGCAAGAAATCACGATTAAGAATGTTCGGTCCATATGAGCTTGATTTTGTCGTAAACTTTGGTTTTGACAAATTCACATGGATAGGAACACATACACCATTAAAATATAAGTGTCATAAGATTCCCTCCTTCATGAAAAATAACTGTGAGGAAATGCTTTAACTAAGAAAGATTTTAAGAAGATAGTGATTGTAAAAATTGTATTCTCGAATTCGATTATGGTTACGGTATCCCTTCCCATAATTTGAATTGTGAAGTTTGGCAATTAGTCCGAATTGTTTAGACACACATATGAGCCATCTAAGGCAAAGGTGTATAAGTTTAAGAAGCCTTGATAAAAGATTATCAAAGCATTAAGTATTAGAAACATGAACTTAAGAGATTCAATAAGTATTGTTTTTCTGAAAGTTAAGTTGTTTCTGAATACATGTCAAAGCTAGTGGGAGCATAAGTGTTATGTTTATAATAATCATCATGATAGTGGGAGCATAAATGTTATGATTGTATGATTATTAAGGAAAGAATTGCAAGTTGGCAATATTAATTATAGAAAACAAGAGTTATACTTTGCAAAGTCGCAAGAGTTGTAAAGTTGTTTTGCTATAATTAAGGGAGAGAATATTATGCTTCATTTCAAATCTAAAGGCTTAGGTTGAGAAATGTTAATAAATTTAGTCAAAGGTACATAGTGTGTTCTCAAAATTTCGATTATGATTACGGCATTCCTCTTCACAATTTGAAATTTGAGAACATAGCAAATAAAATATTATGGCAGAAGATTGATGAAGTATCAAATCTTTATGTAAGACATTATGCATTGTGTCGCATACGCTTCGAGGATTAGGATCGATTGCATAGGCTATAATATTTGACCATTCTAAAATTTTCAAATGTCTAGTGCATTTAGAAGGAAAAAGGACAAGAATCGGTTTTGACTAAGATAATTAAACAACTATCAAAGGACAATCCAAAGTTCATCGAGGATTGGTCGCTTGTGAGTAGTTGGAAGTATAGTATTGGAAAATATGGAAATGTTTCCATATTGGATGGAACATATCAACATTATTATGAATAGATAAGATTCTATTAAGAGTGAGTTGCCATATGGAAAATATGGAAACGTGTCCATATTGGGAATTGAATATTGAAAATCTATGTGTATATTAGAAACTTTTATGCAAAAGGATGTTCAAAGGAATGTTCTTTGAGTGAGAGACATCATATCTAAGAAATTGTATTATAACAATCTCTGATAGAGAACTTTGTAATATCATTGGCAATAGTCTTTGTGACTTTGGTGCAGTGATATTACGAAAGGATCATTGCATAAAATGTTAGAATCTAGCATATTCTATAAGTGGCAAGAATTTGATATTCTTTCACTTATGAAAAAGGATTTGGAGTTGTGAAATGAGTATGATTGGAAATGTGTTCAGTGTGATCTAAAGTAAGAACCATAGGTAAACATTGTGTGCATGCTAAGAGCATGGGACAAGTGTAATAATTCAAGTAAGAAGTTGATTACCCGAAACGACAAATAATGAGTAATCGATATGGTGATAAATAAAAGGTGTTTTATTTATGCTCAAAGGTTTGAGGTCATATAGGATTAGTATTATCCTTGTGTTTCACTTTGCATGTTTTGACTTCCTGAATAATTTAATTGGTTTAGAACAGTCAAATTATTCGAACGGGCCATAGTCGTTCATATGTTGGAAGTAGGTATGAATGAAGACAGTCATGAATTGGTGTGTGGAATGTCTAAAAGAGTATTAGACATAAGCAAATGTTTGTTGCAACGTTCATGAGTGCTTATGAATATGAATTTGAGCATTGGATTAAACCCACGCTCACTTGGATCACTCCATGGATTGTGTCACGAGTGATTGCTGAGACGATAACATTTTATATTCTTGAAACCGAGATGTGTGAGTTGTATCTTGCAAATCGGTTGCACATTGATAATATGTAAACGCACCAGTAACTTGGTGTCATAAAACATATTGTTGTGTGTGATTCGGTGAGTAAGTGCAAGTAAGCATTATATCAAAGTTTATCTGTTCCTTTTATCCAAAGTAGGATAAAAGCGATATCTTTGGGCCCCACGATGATTTAGTGATGAAAAATGTAAATGCTCGGCCGGGCTAGGGCTAATTTTATTTGTTCAATTAGTCAGTCGTCATAAATCGGAATTCGAGAAATAGTACAAAGAGAATGATTTGAAATCATTTCTTACGATATCTAGAATGGAGGAATATATGATCCCTTATCTAAAGGACACACGTATCTGATAGGATCAGAGTTGACTGCGGCTTTGGAAAGCTACGATTGCAGATCAGGATCTGAAGTCATACGCATAATAGTTATTAGACTTATCCAAGTGGGAGACTGTTGGATTAGTGTCTAAGTCCATAACTATTTTGGTATGTACTTGACCCAATGGTGCATGGTCCTTTTGGGTTGCCTTCACCAAAGCAACTTGATAGGATGAATTATGGAGAGAAAGGATTAAATATGATTTATTAATATATTATGAGAATAATATATTAAGGGAGAAATCATATTGTTTAATTAATATTAGTCAATACATAATTAGTAATTAGTTTTGTGACTAAAAGAGATTAATTAAACTTAAGGGACTAGAATTGTAATTACAAGATAATTGCAATTTGGGCCATGGATTGCCTTGTATTAAGGAGTAGACAAATTCTATGGGGAAACCCATGAGGAAATCGTCCAAGCCCTTAAGGAAAGGAATCCATGGGTTGCTTAGGGCTTAAGCATCCAAATTAGGGTTTCCTTGTTAGATAACCCTAATAGCCTCCTATATATATGGATCCCTTATGACCCAAAAATGTGGCTAAGCATCCTTCTAGGGTTTCACACGTTTAAGGGCAGCCTCCATCCTCTCTTCTCCTCATCCTCTTGCTCTTGGTGTTTGTGAACCATTAGAGGAGTGACATTTGTGACTCTAAGCTTTAGAAAGTCGATACAAGGAGGATTTGAGATTGTTATTGCTACATAACAATCAAGGTTTGATCTAAACCCTTAATTATATGTTATATTGATTATCATATGCTAGATCTAGGGTTTATAGTCTTGGATAACTTGCATGTACAATAGAGAAACCTAGATCCAAGCATTAGGGTTTGTATGAGCACATAGGATGTTCTTAGGACCAAAACCCATCAATAACTCCGTCCTGTCTTGGTAGAAGACTGCTTTTATTAAAGAAAATATAGGATTTTCTGGAAAAGACACTAATGTAATGGATACTCTGAAACTACCACTTTTATTAAGTTATTTGGTTAAAATGCCACTAAATACTTATGAACTCACCAGCATTTGTAAAAATGTTGATACTCGCTTTTCAAATAACTTGTATTCTCAGGTCCGCATTAGACAGGTACATCCCCGGAGCTGTTGATGAAGATAGCTTAGTACCATGTTGTACTTATTATATTTACTTGTATTACTTTGATGTATGGTAATGTAAACCATGTAAAACTATTACTATTAATGCAATGTTTTGGTTATACTTTGATTACTATAATGCATGTGTTGTGATCTTTGACATGACGTCATCCACCCTAGAACATTTCCGTCGTTCCGGTTTTGGGGTGTGACAAATTGTCTAACCAACAGATTATCCTTAGGATTTGCCCCTTGAATTATATGCTTTAGGGACAGAAAGTGAGGATAATGGGAATTGATAATCGTGTTAAATGATTTGATGAAAATAAATAATTAAAAGAATTTAATTATTATGGTTTGAAAACCCTACATGCTCACCGGGCCCCCAAGCCTGACCCACTCAGTTTCTTGTATTATAGGTAGTGGCACAAGAGCATATGTGTGATGATTAGATGATAGATTAATGGATTGTAGGCCATCAGAATAATAGATGTTTGTAAGGCCTGAATTATTTCTGTTTATTCTAATGTACTGTATTGATGATGAAATCCCATGGTTTTTAGTATATATAAAATACATTTCTTCGGAAATGCTTTGATAATACCATTATCATATTTTTTGGGAACAAATTCTGCAATATTATTTTTCAAAAAGGATACTCTGGTTTTAAATAAGCATAAAAAATCGGACTTCTATGGCCATGAAATTGAGGATGTCACACCCAATAACTCCTTGAGTTGTGATGAAAACTCCTTCATCTCAGATGGCATAAGGTGATAAGTTGCCCTGGAAAACGGGGCCACACCAGAGATCAGCTTGATCCTAAACTCCACCTACCTCTTAGGAGGCATTCCTGGTAGATCATCTGGAAAAATATCACGAAATTCCCTCAACATAGGAACATTGGAAAATTGACTTCTTCTTCTTCACTTGAGTGTCAACCACATATGCATGGTAACTTGAGCATCCATGTTGAAGATAATGCCTAGCCCTGGTAGCCAAACATAAGGTTGTACCAACTCTAGTGCTCTCCCTATAGATGGTGAGTCCTCTCCCACTTTGGGTATGAACTACTACTAACTAATGCTCATAGTCGATCAATGCCCCGAACCGGCTCAACAAATCCATATATGTGATCACACATACCTCTGTCATTGGAATAGGAATAAAGTCTATGAAAATCCTACACCAAATATCTCCAGCATATAGTCACGATAAACATCTGAAGCTGAAACCATGCGATCATCGGCGATGATGACCTCCAGAGTTCGATCCAATGATCCAAGGGGAACACAAAAATCATTGTTAAACGATGACGACACAAATGATCAACTAACACCCGAGTCAAACAACACTAATGCAAAAAATGAATTTATTAGGAATGCACCTACATAACCATCGATATAAGCATATAGGAAATATAAATTTATAAAAATATAAATGAATACAAACAACGACGTCCAGCACCGCCATGGCCTCCTCTTCTGTCAATGGGAAAGCTCTCCCTTAGGGTTTGGGGGAATTGGCCTTCCCCTGGCGTCCGTCCGTGATGCACAAAGTCACAGGACCTAGAGTCTATACTGATCTCAAGGCAAGAAATAGACAATCCTCACAAAATGCCCCTCTTTTCCACACATATAACAAACCGCCCCGCCTAACAAGGCCCCTCATGACCCATACTGCACTTGCTGCAAGTGTGGCCCCTTTAACCTCCTGATCTCGAATCCGCTGGTTTAAACCGCTTAGTCGGCGGTTGCGACTACACTAGAACATGCCTCTTCTCCCTTCTTTGATTCTCCACCTCACCCTGTCTTACCTGAGTCTCTAACTCAATCTCCTTTCTCCTGGTATTAGACTGTAGCTTACCCAATGTACAGTAGTGAGAGTTCATCACGAACTTTATGATATCCTTCTTGAGCATACTCATGTACCATGGCATCCGCACGTACTCCGAGGAAGCATACTCAGGGAAAAACAAGGATCTCTCATGGAACATCCTATTGATCTCGGCACCAACTATGTCGTCTGCCTGAACGACGGGTACTCTTAATTCAGCTGCTCTCTCACCACCAAAGGTACATACTCATCCTAGAACATCTTAGAAAACCACTCCCATGCCACTAGTTCCCGCTCCGCAAGAGAGTACCTAGTAGTCACAAACTTCCACCAGTCATTCACTACCAAGTGAAGAAGGTTCAGCGCAAATCGAACCTTCAAATCCTTCAGACATGAACATGTATAGAAGCATCCATCAACATTGAAAATCCACCTCAACACAACGACTGGCTCCTTAGTCCCACCAAACTTTGGGGGATTCGTGTTGTTAAATTTCCATTATTGCATCGAAACACCCTAAGGCAGCCTTGCAGTAGCAACGGATGTGGTGGTTGTGATAACAACAACCTTAATGAGAGCGGTGTAACGCTCGTCGAATAGCTCAATCAACGTGGTCTTAATAGACCCAAACATCTCCTGAATCGCCTCCTTCATAACTATGGCCACCTCTGCGGAAATTATCCTACGGATCTCATCATCACTTGTACCCGGCCTCTCTGGGTCGCTAGAACCTAAACTTATGTACTGAAACATGCAAGGAAAAAGGTGAAAAACCAAGCCATATCATATACATACATGAAACACACCCCTAGTACTTCCCTATTAGTCTCGGGACTCTTCCTAAATCTCGTACGGATCATGTGATTTCAATGATATGGGACCATACTACCTTCAACACCTATCCGTATGTGACTCAAAATTCCTCCTAAGGCCCCAAATCACTAAGCTACTATACAATAAATGCATTAGCACACACATCTATATGCTCCAAAAAGCCACATCTAACTCTTAGGTACTTATTAACATGTTGTCGTGGGCGTCTTAAGCAAATAATATTTCACTGCTCAAATGCACTAAAGGATAGCATAGGGAAGAAAAGTTGATTCCTCAGGGACACAACCTAATGGTCAATGTCTCTTTATGTAAGGCACATACTAGTCAAAAAATAGAAAAATATAAAAAGGGATTATTTATTATAACTAAACTAAAAATAGAAGTTAAAATAACTAAAAAAATTCAATAATAAAAAACAAGTTTAGTTTTGCTGCAACTTTACTAATCATGCAATCAACATAAGCCTGATTATTCAAAATGGGTTTTATCTAAGTTGTTACTCAGAACAACTAATCAGGTCTAGCACATTCTCTTTTACCTAATTAGTTAAATAAAAAAAAGCACTTCAATTAAACCTAAATTTTTATTGATCTAATTAAACAAGCTCTTAATTAAATTCAGAAAAGCAACATTATGATCTGTGTAAAATTCCCAACAACATCCAGTACTTCTCACAAGCCCAGAAGTGTAACGATATGAAATTTCAGTTTATATCAGAGTTAAATACTAACATGGAACCAATCTGATACTTGTTACTTATTACATGTTGATTAGAACAATTTGATAAGTTTTATAGGTTACAAAACATGAGGCGAAATAACTTAACCCTTAAGTTGACATGCAACCTATTTGGATCTAAGTTTTCTCTATTGATAGCCATAATCTATGAATATCGAGAACCCTAATGAAGCCCTGTTATTGTAAAAAATAACAAGGGATTAGGGTTTACATACCACTTGATTATTATAGTAAATAATCAAAACAATTCCTGTCTTCAAATGCCTAGGAAAGTAAGAAACAAAATCTTGATGCCTCTAATGGTTTGTACCCAAACCCTAGTAGTTAGAAGACTTGAGGAGAGAGGAGATGGAGTAGGAATTTAGGCTATTCGTTTGGTAGAAGTGATGGACGAAAATGAGGAGCCAAGGTGTGACAACCCAGAAAATACGTTGTCAACCGCAGTTACAGATCTAACGTCACCAACAACATTTAAATTAAGTACTCTAAAATCAAATGATGTATAAATGAAAATATCCAAATTTTGATCTTTGTTATGACTCAAAATTTAGTTCATGAAAACCCACGTCATCATATGAGCAAGTTAACATTTACAAGTGAGTTCACGACCCTATTTTCTAAGCCTTTTCGGGGGGGGGGGGGGGGGGGGGGGGATACATATTAAAATGCAACTATACATAGTTATTACTAACTATATAAGATTAGTTAGATAATTATGCTCCTACCATGAGTATGATATTATTCTTAGTGGATACTCTGCCCAAATTTTAAAAGTTACTATTATGCCTAGTTGTTATAGTGATTCACACTGATAGAAAATATCATATATAGTTGTTAAGTTGGCCAGTTTTAAGGAAACACCGATACTCAAGTCGTTATTATAGCCACCATTTGGATAAGATTAGTACCTGGTGGTTACTCTGCCCAAATACTCGACTATGAAAAACACACTAATTATATATGTATAAGACGAATAATATATGTAATAACTAACTCGCATAAATACAACAAGGAATAACAACACGGCCAACTAGGGGAGACCTGTACAACAAGAGTTAGATGAGACATGATTCATCAATACGTTAAAAGATTTTCAACTAGCCCCTGGCCTATACTCGTTAAATCTTAAGTGATCCGGAAGGATATGTATAGATCTATACGGGATTGACACTCCCACTTGTGGTTGCTATCTACAACCTGATGACATGTCGAAGCAGGCATAACTTTCTAAACACATTTTCCATGTTTGATGTAGCATCATGGTTTTTCGGGGAACACTCAACAGTTATAGATCAATTATAGGAATTCACTGTAATATTGTTAAACATAATCTACTACTTTTAAGGGACCTCTTGAAGAGAGTGGTAGTACAGACAACACGATAAAGGAATACTAGGATAATATTACCCTAGTACCAACAATGGATTTCATAGATTTCATGAAGAATTTTAGAAAGTAATACAGTACATCTTTCTTTTCATAAACAAGAATCCATGTTCAAATCTAGTTACTAAACTATCTGAACCCACTACCAGCAAAATTAAATAAACAGTTTGATACACAAATCTACTAATATAAGTTAAGAAGACAACAAGCACTAACCTAACAAACTCGACAGGGTATTTTCAAGTATACAAAACATGTCAACTGACCAACATTATGTTGACCTTTCAAAACTCATATATATTCCTAGGTGACCAATGGAGGAAAAAGATTATGAAGAAAATCACATTCTATGTTGGGGTCGGAAATGGATTAGTCTTCGCGATGTGTAGGGAATGTTTCCTAGTCGTAGGTTTGATTCTCTCAGGGAGTAGTTTCTACTTGGGGGGATTACTGGGGTTAGAAATGGCTCAGTCGCTTCGATGTGTAGGGAAGGTTTCCTAGTCACAGTCGAATGTAGTAGGCACTAGAGGTCTGAATGCGATATATGTACAAACATAGCTCCTTTCCTAACACCACATGGTTTTGGGAGAGTTGGTAGCGCCTTAGATCCAATAGGTGGTATCAGAGCTAGGGTCGCTGTTTCGATTCTCTCAGGGACCAATTTCTGAGAGGTGGGATTGTTGGGTCAGAAATGGCTCAGTCTTCGTGATGTGTAGGGAAGTTTTCCTAGTCGCAATTGAATGCCATAGACGTTAGAGGGATGAAAGCGTTGTATGTACAAAGGTAGCCCCTTTCCTAGCACCAATTGGTTTTGGGAGAGTTGGTAGCGCCATAGGTCCAATAAATGGTATAAGAGCTAGGTCTACTGGTTCGATTCTCTCCAGGAGCAATTTCGAAGGGTGGGGGGAATTTTTGGGGTCAGAAATGGCTCAGTCTCCATGATGTGTAGGGAAGGTTTCCTATTCGCAGTCGAATGTTGTAGGCGCTAGAGGGATGAATGCGTTGTATGTTCAAAGGTAGTGCTACCAACTCTCCCAAAACCAATTGGTATTAGGAAAGGCGCTACTTTTGTAGATATAGAAGATTCAGCCCTCTAGTGCCTACGTCATTCGAATGCAACTAGGAAACCTTCCCTACATACCACGGAGACTGAGCCATTTCTAACCCCAACCACCCCCCCCCTGAAAAACTGCTCCTTTAGAGAATCAAATTCACAACCCTAGCTCTTATACCACTTATTGGACCTACCAGAAATCACTTTACTCAATATGAGAAGAGAAAGGTAGCTCATAGACTATTGTGAATACAACCTAATTGGGAAGAAACTTTCATAAGAAAATTTTCATTAAGACTTCGTACGCAAAGAGTCTATGAGGCTTGTGGGTAACATGTTGTAGCATGATTCTAGGGACACTTAACTAGTACCAAAGTTTCGTATCATACCAGCACCCTGTGGATCTTCTTGTTAGGCATGAGAAAGTGCAACACGTTGTTCAAATAGAGTTCTCCAATAACATTAGAAAATCAGGAAAATATACTTTTGTGATTTTTGATTTTTGAAAATTAAAATTCAATGAAAACAAAGAATTTATGGATTGTTGATTTTCGTAAGGAAAAGCCAAAAAATAAGAAAATCTTTTTGGATTTTTGAATTTTGTTAAGAAAAGACAAAAAATTAAAATAATCTTTTTGAATTTTTGATTTTGATAAAGAAAAGACGAAAAATAAGAAAATCTTTTTGGAATTTTGACTTTTATAAAGAAAAGATGAAAATAAGGAAATCTTTTTGGATGTTTGACTTTTATAAAGAAAAGACGAAAAATAAGAAAATGATATCACCAGCATTGGTTATTTGTTAGGAATAACAAATATTTTGCATGCAAACCAATGCTTTACCATCTCCAAAGAGATTTCCTAAAAACAAGTGCTCACCAGTGGTACACACTTCCCATTGATAGACCATTTTCATTCGTTAGGTGTGAACTTGTGTTGAATGGATCAGGGACAAAGTCGAATGCGAAGCGAGTCGAACACTTAATGTGAACAGTAACCTCCGAACGAAATTTTGACAAGTAACGAAACTTAGTCCAAATAACAAAAGTCAGAGCAAAATTTTCGCATCTCAATTTCAGGAAAAATTAGGTAGAATTAGGAACATAACAAGTTTCACTCATTCCCAATTCGTTTAAAATTCTTAAAAATGATTTTTTTGTCCAGTGGATTTGTAAAAATATAAGCAAGTTGGTCAGTTGATTTAACAAAATGAACTTCAATACTCCCATCTTCAACATGATCTTTAATGAAGTGGTAATGAAGTGAAATATTCTTAGTTTTGGAATGTTGAACTGTATTATGACATATGCGAATTGCTCTTTGAGATTCGCAGTATAATCGAATTTTTTTCATGTCAATCGCATAGTCATGTAGTTGACTTTGGATCCTAATCACTTGAGAAGTAGAAGCTACAACAACAATGTATTCAGCCTCTGCTATCGAAACTAATACACATGTCTTCTTCGTCGACTGCCAACTCACAAGTTTCCCATCTAAGAATTAACATCCTCCTGTAGATCAGCATCTGAGAAATCTTGGATAAAGAATCTTGTATTCGATGAATATCATAACCCAAGATTCATGCCATGAAGATATTAAAAGATATTTTTCACCGCTTTAAGATGGGATTCTCTTGGATTAGCTTGATACCTAGCACAATTTCTCACAGAAGAAAAAAATTATATCACGTCGACTTGCAGTTAACTACAAAAGCGAGCCGATCATGCTTCTATATGTTTTGGGATCAACAGCTAGCTTATCCAATGAAGGACCTAAACGAGTTCCGACTGCCATAGGAACTTTAGCTTTCGAGCAATTCATCATTACAAATCTTTCAAGCAAGTTTCATGTATAATTTATTGATTAATGAAAATTCTTTCCATGCTCTGATGAAAATTCAAACCAAAGAAATGATTGATTTTCCCCATCACGCTCATTTCAAATTGACTCTTTATTAGTTCCTCAAACTCCCTTGACAATGAAGGGTTAGTAGAACCAAATATAATGTCATCGACATAAATTTGAACAAGCATTAGCTGACCCCATACTTTCTTTCGAAATAAAGTGGGATCAACTGATACTCGCTTAAATTTCACGATTTTTCAAAAAATTGGTGAGCATCACATACCAAGCACGAGGTTCTTGTTTTAACCCATAAACTACTTTGTCAAGGATATATTAATGATCGAGATACTTATCATTTATGAAACCGGGTGGATACTCGACATAAACCATCTCTTCAAGAACACTGTTAATAAATGCATACTTTACATCCATATGGTAGACGTCAAAGTTCTTATGAGCTACATCAACCAAAAAAATTCATACAGCCCCGAGTCTTGCGACGGGGGCAAAGGTTTCTTCATAATCAATTCCTTCTTGTTGAGAATAACCTTTTATTACTAATCTAGATTTTTTGTACAATATTGCCATCATTTTCCATTTTATTTTTAAAAACCCATTTGAGACCAACAATCGAAACATCATCAGGTTTGGGAATTAATCTCCAAACTTTGTTTCGTTCGAACTCAGCTAACTTAGACAGCATCGCAACAACCCAATCAAGATGTTCTAATGAATTCTTGACTTTTTTAGGTTCGATTTTTGAAATAAAGACATTAAACATATGGAATTCTTGATGACCATTCAGAACCTCATTCTTGGCTCGAACCTGTGCTCGTGTTAACACACCTGAACTTAAATCACCAAGAGTTTGTTTTTTAGGATGATCCTTTGTCTATTTCTCCATAAGAGGAAATGCAGGATCAAACTCCAAATTTCCATCCTCAAATGTCTCCTTTGTTTTTGATAATTCATCTGAAATAGAGATATTATCATTAAGATCATGAAATTTGTTGCCTTAAGCATCATTATCATCATGATTCATTCCACTTGGCTCCCGCTCAACCAATGGATTCATTGTCTGGTGCTCCCTCTCAACACCAGCTTGAGAAGTCAACAAGTCCCCCTCAACATCTCAATGTGAATTCATCAAATTTCCCTCAATTTGAGTTTGAGAAGTCAAATTTCTTCTTTGAATATGACGTGAAGAAATCAAGTTCCCCCCTTCACTTGACCGTCATTTGAATTTTGTGCTCTTTCAACATTGTATCTTGAGGTTGATGATGAATGTGCTTCATTTTCTTCATTAGTAATTGAGGAATCATCTGAGTGCTTTGATACCTCTGTAAATTGATTATCTTCAATATTGATCTATACATCAATTGCCTTGTCAGGTATGCCAAAAATTAAATCAAGATCGACATCAAAAGTAAGCATTTGCTCAGAATCTTCATTTGTTTTAGAAATGATTGGTTTCTTTAAAAGTTCTTGTTTAACTATCTTGACATAGTAATCATCAAATGTGAGATTGAATGTTTATTCAACTTTTCATTTTCTTTTGTTCAATGCCCTATATGCGGTAGAATTATGTGAATATCCCAAGAAAATCCCATCATCAACTTTCGTCTGAAATTTGGAAAGGTTATCGTTGAGATTCATTATGAAGGAATGAACGATTTTGCGTAAAGCAAGTTGTCAAAACTGCTTCTGCCTAAAAGTTTTGAGGCAAATTCTCATATATGAGCATCGTTCTAGCCACTTCACAAAAAGAACGATTCCTCTTCTTGGCAATACTATCTTGCTTTGGTGTGTAAGGAAATGAAAAGTTATGTGAAACTCCTAGTTCAATAAAAAGTGAATCTAAAATCCGATTTTTGAACTCAGATCCGTTGTCGCTCTTTATCTTGCGAACTTTCTTCTTCAAACTTAGTTCTATGTTTTTGATAAAACTGATCATTACTTGAGTTGTTTCCGACTTCTGTCTAAGAAAGAAAACCCAAGTAAGTCGTGAAAAATCATTAACAATAACAAGTATACACTTCTTCTTATTGAGAGACTCAACGGTCGAAAGAACACACTAGTCAATGTGAAGAAGTTCCATCGGTTAATCGTTCTTTGAATCAATAGTGATTGGATTACCTTGACGATGTTGTTTAACCTATTCACAAGTTACATATAATGAATAATTGTCGAATTTTAAAACAGGAATACCACAAATAATATCATTAAGAACAAGTTTGTTTAGATTTTTGAAGTTAAGATGAGAAGTTCTTCGATGCCATAGCCAATTGAGGTCAGATGAAGCTTTCGATAGTAAGAACACAGAGGGTATAGCCACTATAGATTTCATGTCCAAAGTAAACTTATCACCCTTCCTCTTCAACTTCAATAAAAATTCCTTTGTTTCTTTCTTGGAAATTACTCTTCCTTCCTCATCAAAAAGCACTTGGTTCCCAGTTCCTACTACGAGTTGAGATACACTTACGAGGTTATGCTTTAACCCTTCGAAATAAGCTCCTCTTTTCACTGTGAACTTTCCATTTGTAACTTTCCCATATCCCTTAACCTTGAACTTTTGGTTGTTCCCAAACTTACTCTAACATTCTCTAACTTGTGAATATCTCTCAAATTCTCCTTCCTTCCAAGCATGTGATGTGAGCACCCACTATCGATATACCAATTTTCTTCATATTGATCGTCACATAGTACATGCAATCAGTTAGAGAGAGACTTAGATCCCTAAGACCTTTTGGGTCCTTGTACATAAGCTTAGAATGTATTGTGCAATGTAGAACTAAAGATCCAATTATGAAATTTGGTCTTAATTATGCCGGTTAAGTCAACTTCGTCAGCTTTAGGCATTGATATGTAATCATGCAATGGAGAAGTTTCTATTGGGTTTTAGTATACTACAACATCCTATGGTGCACATACAACCCTAAAAGATTTGGATCTATGTCTTCTCTAATACTAGCTAGAAGTTTACCTCTTTGTGTAGCTTGTAGAACTTGATGAATTTGGCCTTTAAAAGCTTAGCCCCAATAGTGTGGAAGCCTCAAATGGAATCACAAAATATCATGGACAAAGGCGGAACTTGATAGAGAATCCTACCCTCACCAAACCGTCCATATCCTCCAAGAATACATTAGTGGTGATTTTGGATATGAAATAATATATTTATATATGGGATTCAAAAGGTCATGGGTTAATCCAAACCCATACCCATTGGTTTTATTATCAATGGTTCATATGGCCCAACTCTTTATGTATCCATACATAAACTTAGTCCAACATGGATCATAAGCCCAACACATATAAATATCACTAATTACCATAATTAGTCCCCATAGATTTAATTAGTCTCTTTTGATCACTAAATTAATTCCAAATTAATTCTCAATCAATACTAATTAAAACATATGATTTCATATTAATATATTATAACTTATAATATATTAATAAATCATATATACAACCTTCTGTCAAGAATCCATCCTAACAAATTGTCCTGATGATATGCAACCCAAATGGACCATGCTACTCTCGGGTCGAGTACATACCAATAATATTTATGGGCTTAGAGATCTAATCCAATAGTCTCCCACTTGGATAAGTCTAAAACTATCATTGCAAGTATGACTCCAAAACCCGACTAGCAATCGTAGCTCTTAAAAGTCGTTGTCGAACTCTGACCTAGTCAATGACGTGTCCATTAGATAAGGGATCATATATTCCTCCATTCTAGATACCATATGGACTGAGACATGGATTATAATTATTCTCTCTATCCATTTGTTGTTTCCTGATTTCCGATTTATGATGACCAACTAATTGAACAAATTCAAATCAGTCCAGGCCCGGCCGAGCACTTACGTTTGTCATCACTAAATCATCGAGGGGCCCACAAATATCGCCTTTATCCCTCCAAGAGTAAAAGGAATGGATTAACTTCAACTCATATGCTTGTACTAACCACTTGTTGAAACATACACAAAGGCACGTTTTATAACATCAAGTTACTGATGCGTTTTCGTACAATCAATGTACAACCAACTCATAGTCAACAACTTATATCTCTAGGTTTGAAGAATATAAGATATTATCGTCTCATGATTACTCGTGATAAAATCCATGAAGTGATTCAAATGAGCGTGGGTTTAATCCAATACTCGAATCTCATTCCAGGAGCACTCATGAATGTTGCAGCAACTTTTGCTATGTCTAGACACTTTAGACATTTACAAGCCCAATTCATGACAGTCTTGATTCATACCTACTTCCAAAGTATGATTGACTGTGGAGAGTTTGAATAACCTAGTTATTCAGGAAGTCAAAACATGCAAAGTGAAACACACAAATAATACTAATCCTATATGGCCCCAAACACTTTTGAGAGTAAATAAAACACCTTTTATTTAAACACCATATTGATTACTCATTATTCATTGTATAATGTTTCGAATAATCAACTTTATACTTGAATCAAAACAATAGTTGTCCCATGCTCCAAGCATGCACACTATGTTTACTAAACAATAGTTATGCCATACTCCAAGTATGCACACTATGTTTGTCTATGATCCTTACTTTGTGAAATAGATCAATTGAACATGATTCTAGTTATGCTCATTTCACAATCCCAAATCCTTATCGCAAATTTAAGAATACAATATTCTTTGCCATTTACTAAAATATGTTAGATTCTAAACTTATATGCATTGATCCTCTTGTAATGACTATGCACAAAAGTCACAAAGACTTGGCAACAGACATTTACAAAGTATTCCAATGGAGAGCAATTCCCTGGAAACGAAGTCTCAAATTCAAAGTACATTCTTTTGAACATCCTTCTTGCGTTAATTTTTCTTATCTTACACAGATTTAATGAATAACTTCTACCGCTGGAAACATTTCCACATTCCCATTTTAACTATCACTTCTGAACAAGAGTTGACTCTTTTCAGAATATGTCAATATGGTCCTTCCAAAATTAACACTATACTTCCAACTGTCCATGAGCAACCAATCTTTGGTAAACCTCATATTGTCCTCAACAATTTATTAATCATTTTAGTCATATCCAGTTCTAATCCTTTTCCCTCTTAATGCCCTAGGCATTTGGAAAATTTAGAACGGATGAATATTATAGGACATATTATTGATCCTATATCCGAAGCATATGGGACACGATTCATGATGTCTCAAATAAAGACATGATACTAGATCGGTCTTTTGGTATAATATTTCTATTTCTATTTGCCATGTTCTCATAATTCAAATCATGAAAAGGGATGTCGTAATCATAATCAATTTTAGAACGCAAATATTGTAATTATGAATAAATTTGATTCAAAAACTCACAATCTAATTTTTTAGAATTGGAATGAAGTAAAATTTCCTCTTCCTTAATTATAGCAAACAACTTTTCAACCCTCGCAACTTCACGAGTTGAAACCCTGTTGTTTTCTATAATTAACACTGCTAACTTGTAATACTAAACATAATAATCATGCTCCCACTAACATGATAATTATTAGCATAACACTTATGCTCCCACTAGCTTTGACATGTATCCAGAAATCAGCTGGACTTCTAGAAATCAATACTTTATTGACTTTCTTACCAAAGTTCAGATTTCTGATAGGAGATGCTTTGATAAGACTTTATCAAATCATACACCTTTTCATAGATATTTCACATGTGTGTCTAAATAATTTTTGTAACTATGAAAAGGGATGTCGTAATCAAAGTCTCAATTGTTTAGACCTTTGCCACTTCTCACAAGTCCATGTTAGTGTGTCGGTTAACCACATACGCTCAACTAACAACTTTGAGAATGCAAATATAACAATTCCTATCTACTTAAAATCTATTTAGCAAAAGCGTTTCCTCACCATCATTTTCATGAATCGGAAAGAAACCTTATGACACTTAGATTTTATGGTGTATGTGTTCCTATCCATGTGAATTTTTCATAACCACAAGAGGAGGTTAGCGACAAATCCAAACTCATATGGACTGAACTTGTTCAATCTTAACTTCTTGCCACCTGGCAGCACAAGGGCCTACCATTACTTCCAAGTAGTTATGCAAACAACTAAGAACTCATAGAACTCACATGCATAGTCAACTTCTAAATGGAATGGGAACAGAAACAAAAATATGTCAACACGATAGGTTACAAACCTCAAGTCGTGTGCTAGTGATACACAACAGGTTTTATTGTTGATTAGTTCTTGAAACTTTTCAAGATCTTTAAGACTCCCACTGACCTCCCGACATATAAGATTCTCTTGTCAAGAACCATTCATTGACAAACAAATATTCAAGAGTCAGTGCGGATTCTTATCAAGAAAAAAAAACACATCACATTATCGGTCTTAGTTAGTCTTTGTTTTATCTTAAACGTCACAACTTACCAACTTCAAATGATAAGAGCAGAAAGAATTTTACTCTACATTTGATAAGTGTTATAAACCTTTCTTTAGATTATGCTGTCACACCCCGAAAACCGAAGGCGGAAACATTTCCGGGGTTGACTCCACGTTGAGTATCAAATCCAATGCACATAGTAAGTAAAGTAAAACAACCATTACATTACATATAGAAAAGTTTACATTTGTTTCAAAATTGAAGTTGTACAAGTCATACATAGTATATATAAACAAAATGAAACGAGACTTCAACGTACCCCGTCTTCGCCAGAAGGAATCATCGGGTACCTGTCTAATACGGACCTGAGAATACAAGCAATTTGAAAATCAGCATAACGTGGTGAGTTCATAAGTGGTTTTGTTTTGTGAAAATGTACAAGTTCCTTTCCGTTTCTGAAAATGTTACAAACCAAGAAAATCCCATATTTTCTTAAAAGTTGGTTATTGAATCCCAAAATGTAATGTAAAGATGTAATCTGAAAACATGTTTACCCTTGTGAAATGTAAAGTTAGGTTATCTGGTTTGTTACACTGTTCTGGTTATGTACAAATGTTTCCCCAGGAAAATCCCATATTTTCCTGAATGTTGGTTACCAAATGTGAAAGATGTATACTGAAAACATGGTTATCCTTGTGAAATGTATTAGTTTTAACACATATATAAAACTAACATATACAAAGTAAATCAATTACTTTATTCATTATTACTATTAAGTAAATCTCTGTTATCCTAATTGCGAGTTCCATAACCATACGATAGACTAGATATGGCAATAAGTAGTCCACATCACCTTATGACTTTCGTCACCCTTGAACCTTTTGGTTCGGCTGTAGCTAGCAGCCAGGTGTGGGGTAGTCAGCCCTGTATAGATCTATACACTCAAGTCACGCTCCCTATCTAAGAGATTCTGGTTACGGGTGCGGTCTTCCACTCGCGTATCTCTGTGTAGTGTTCACCGAGGACGTGTTTCCAATTATATAGGATTAACAAATTTACTAGTAATAATATGATAATCCTCCACTCGCGTATCTCTATGGAGTGTTACCGAGGACAAAACAGTGTACTAACTTTTATGTTAAAGGTTCAATTGTCATGCTTTTAACTGATAAAATATGAAAAAAAAACATTTGTGAAGTATATAAAATACAACATTTTATGACATATTCCACAAATAATATGTTTACATGTTCTGCATGTTCAAACAGCTATTTGTTATGTCTATCAGTGTTAAAAGCATATGAAATTATGAAACACCCATATGTAAAACAAGTTTTTGAGTACAAGTATTCCTTGTACTTTGCTTGTATTCTCCCCCTGAAAACAGTGAAAAAGAGTGAAAAAGGGTAGGGGTATGAACTCACCAGACGAGAAAACGCGACTGTTTGGATGCTAAACGTTGGTTCGGGGCTTGTTAACACGCGAGGTTCCTATGTAATATGAAATGATATACAATTGTATCTAATTAGACTTTGAACCACTAATTAGACATGATTATGCACTCCAAGACGTGAAAACACTTCAATTCAAGTGTTAGGAGTGATCCGGGTAGCATCTAAGGGTGTGTAGGGCCTAAGTATGCAGTTTACTCTTCAAGAGTAAACTCCTTGAGGAGTTTACGGCCCATTGACCATATCCCCATGAGTTTACGGCCGTAAACTCATGGGTGGTGAGTTATTGGATGCCAAATGGTCAAACAATGCACACGGGAAGTTCTAGGGTTGATTCCATGGCTTAGGAAGTGATCGGGACTTGAAATGGCCTTGGGAAATGAGTTTAAGGTCTAAGGAGATGTTCTTGGGGAGTTTACTACCTTAAACTCATGAGTTTACAACCGTAAACTCATGTTTGTCCATGAATTAAGGGCTTTGATGGTTGTAATTCAATCACATGTGATTTTAGTCTAACATACAAGTCATTCAAGGTGATAAGGGCACTTAAAAACCCATTTGAAGAGTTTATGGTCTAGGAAGATGAGTTTATGGTCTAAGAATGTTCTTGGACCATAACTTTAGTTTGTCCCATTTATGAATGTTTTGGTGCATTTCTTGAAGGGTTATATGGTTATATGCACTCATGGAAGTTCATTGAAGGTGTTTAGGGGCAAACTAACACCCAAAATGGTGTTTAAGGTCTAATATTGAGGGTTTACGGTCCAAGCATGTTCTTGGACCGTAAACTCATGTTTGGTCCCTTCTTGTATGAAAGTGGAAGGTCCTAGACACGTTTGGAAGCTTGTGGTGGTGTTTAAGGGCATTTTTAACACCTTAAGAGGTGTTTATGGTTCATGCATGGGGGTTTACGGTCCAAGAAGGTTCTTGGGCCGTAAACTCATGTTCATACATCAAATGTCATGATTTTGGGGTCCTTATTCCATGCATGCAAGTTTCTAAGTCGAATCTTGGCCCTAGAAGTGTTTTGGAGGGGTTTTGAGGCTTCAAAACCCTCATATGAGGTGTTCACGGCCTAAGGAGGGTTCTTAGACCATAAACACATGTTCATATGTGTTTTGGGTGATTACAACATGAATTTGCAAACCAATTAAGTTAGATAACAAGTTTAGGATGGATTTCTTACCAAATGATGCTTGAAATGGGGTTTTTGAGGCAATTCGAGTTCTAGAGAGAGAGTGTAGAGAGAGAAAGTTTTTAGAGAGAGGGAAAAAGCCTCTAAATGATGTCACTCAATCCCTTATATAGGGGTTGAGTTTGTGGCCCGGTGGAATTCTACCCGATACTACCGTTAGACGATGCTTTAGGTCGCACCCGATAAAGTTGTCGTAATTAAGACTTAAATGAAAATAATAATTTTCCAAACAATTATGGAAAATATTTTAACAATTAAAACACATTCCGAAAATTACGAAACCAAAATAAAAGTTGCGATAAAATTAATTTAACACAAATGGTTAACGGAACGAATTGAATACGACGGTTTTATTTGACGGGAACGGTTTTAGCGACGGAATAAATTACAGGTTGTCACATTATCCCCCCGTTAGAGGGAATTTCGTCCCGAAATTCAGAATGAAGATACAAATCATGGATTTGGAAAGAGATGCAGATACTTCTGTTTCATCTAGTCTTCATGCTCCCAAGTGAATTTCGGTCCCCGCTTGGCATTCCAGCAAACCTTCACTATCAGGATGCGACTTTGTTTCGTACGTTTGACCTCTCGATCCATGATTTTGATCGGTTCCTCCACGAAGTTCAAGTTTTTGTTGATTTCGATCTCGTCTAAGGGAATCACAAGGGTTTCATCGGATAAGCACTTTTTGAGATTTGAAACATGGAAGACGGGATGGATGTTACTGAGCTCATGGGGTAACCAAAGTTTATAGGCTACCGGACCGATCCTGGCAAGGATCTCAAAAGGTCCAATGTACCTCGGATTAAGTTTTCCACGCTTTCCAAAGCGTACCATGCCTTTCCAGGGCGAGACCTTCAACAAGACACGGTCTCCAACCTAGAACTCCAGAGGTTTCCGTCGGTTATCAACGTAACTCTTTTGGCGATATCGCGAAGCTTTTAATCGTTCCCGGATTTGGATGATCTTTTCGGTGATTTCGCGGATGATTTCAGGACCAGTGAGAGCACTGTCATGGACTTGACTCTTAGCTAGCTGCGTGTCCTCTACCTCGGCCCAGCACAGAGGGGATCTGCACTTGCGACCGTAGAGGGCCTCAAATGGAGCAGCCTTGATGCTGGTGTGGTAACTGTTGTTGTACGAGAACTCGATCAAGGGCAGATGTGTGTCCCACGACTTTTTAAAATCAATGACACATGCTCTAAGCATGTCCTCCAGGGTTTGGATTGTTCTCTCACTCTGTCCATCGGTCTGAGGATGATAGGCCGTGCTCATGTCTAGTTTAGTTCCAAGAGTCTTTTGGAGAGACTGCCAAAATTAGGAGGTGAATCTGCTATCTCGGTCAGAGATAATGGACGCAGGTACACCGTTCAGTCGGACTACCTCTTGGATGTAAATTCGCGCGAGTCTTTCCATCTTGAATGATTCTTTGATCGGAATGAAGTGAGCGGACTTTGTCAAACGATCGACAATTACCCAAATGGTGTCGTACCCACTCGAACACTTGGGTAACTTGGTGATGAAATCCATGGTAATCATCTCCCATTTCCACTCGGGTATCTCGGGCTGCTGGAGCAGACCCGAGGGTTTCGGGTACTCAACTTTAACCCTGGGCGCAAGTCAGGAACTTGCCCATGAATGTAGCGATCTCGGCTTTCATGTTGGGCCACCTGTATTGTTTCTTGAGATCCAGGTACATCTTGTCCGAACCCGGGTGAACAGAGTATCTGGTCTTGTGTGCTTCTTCCATGACAATCTCCCTGAATCCTCCAGACTTTGGAATCCAGATTCGGTCCATAAAACAGTAGACTCCGTCACCTCTGGTCACAAGTTTCTTATCCATTCCCCTCAAGGCTTCGCTTGAAACGTTCTCAGGTTTAAGGGATTCTAATTGGGCTTCTCGGATTTGCATGGATAAATGGGGATGGATAGTCATCGTCAGGGTCTTCACTTTGCGGTTTGAACTTTCCTTTCGGCTAAGGGCATCTGCTACCACATTGGCCTTGCCGGGATGGTAGCGGATTTCACACTCATAGTCGCTGAGTAGTTCTACCCATCGCCGTTGTCTCATGTTTAAGTCTTTCTACTCGAGGATGTGCTGCAAGCTCATATGGTCAGTGAAGATCGTACACTTGGTCCCATAGAGATAATGTCTCCAGATCTTCAGTGCAAAGACTACGGCTCCTAACTCCTAGTCATGTGTGGTATAGTTGACCTCGTGTGCTTTCAGCTGTCTAGATGCATAAGCAATTACTTTTCCTCTTTGCATAAGCACACAGCCTAAGCCTTGATTAGACGCATCGTAGTACAACGAATTCCTCTGTCCCTTCGGGTAGGGACAGTACAGGCGCGCTGCACAAGGCTTGCTTTAATGTCTGGAACGATGCTTCTTGCTTTTCACTCCAACAAAAGGGTACACCTTTCTGTGTTAGTATGCTTAAGGGTTTGGCGATCTTGGAAAAATTCTGGATGAATCTCCGATAGTAGCCGGCGAGACCCAAGAATTGACGGATTTCTGTGGGTGTCTTCGGTGCCGACCAATTCTCTATTGCTTTAATCTTGGAAGGATCCACGTGAATACCCTCCTCGCTTACGACGTGACCGAGGAAAGTTACCTTCTGAATCCAGAATTCACACTTGGAGAATTTTGCGTACAACTTCTCGGATCTAAGGGTTTCCAACACTAGCCTCAAGTGCTGTTTGTGATCTTCTTCACTTCTGGAGTAGAAAAGTATGTCATCAAGGAACACAATGATGAACTTGTCCAGATAAGGACGACACACCCGGTTCATCAGGTCCATGAACACTGCCGGTGCGTTGGTTAGACCGAAGGGCATCACTACGAACTCGTAGTGTCCATACCGAGTCCTGAAAGTTGTTTTGGAAACATCACTCTCATGAACTCGTAGTTGATGGTACCCTGACCGAAGGTCTATCTTTGAGAAGTAGTTGGCTCCCTGGAGTTGATCGAAGAGTTCGTCGATTCACGGAAGGGGATATCGGTTTTTGACGGTCAACTTGTTAAGCTCACGATAATCGATACACATCCGAAAGGATCCATCATTCTTCTTTACAAACAATACCGGAGCTCCCCAGGGTGAGGAACTCGGTCTTATGAATCCTTTACTGAGAAAATCATTGAGTTGACTGGAAAACTCCTGCATTTCTGCTGGAGCTAATCGATACGGAGATTTCGCTATGGGGGTAGCTCCAGGAATTAGCTCAATGCAAAACTCGACCTGACGTTCGGGAGGAATTCCTGGAAGCTCTTCAGGAAACACATCAGGAAAGTTACAGACTTCGGGGATGCTCGCGAGGTCTTTAACCTCCTGTTTCTCATTGATTACATGTGCTAAGAATGCGGGACACTCCTTACGCAGGAGCTTTTGAGCTTTGATGCAGGAAAAGATGTGAAGGTTGGAGCTGAGTTTATCGCCATAGATTATGAGAGTCTGACCCAAAGAAAGGTTGAGACGGATGGCTTTTTCGAAACAAAGAATATCAGCATGATTGGGACTCAACCAATCCATGCCAATGATGACATCAAAGCTCTTTATGGAAATCGGCATAAGATCGATGAGAAATGAATGGTCATTCAAGGTAAGGGTGCAACCCACGAACACCTCACTAGCGCTTTCTTTCTCGCCGTTAGCCATCTCGACAGTAAATGTTTCGCTTAATGGTTGGGGATTAGGTTTAAGATTATGTTTGAACGCATGACTAACAAAGCTTCTTTCAGCACCCGAATCGAAAAGAATACTAGCATATGAGTTGTCGAGAAGGAACGTACCCGAAACAACGGTGGGATCGGCGACTGCCTCCTCCCGTCCCATGGCTAGGACTCTTCCAGTGTTATCGGCTGTAGTCTTTTTGGGGTAGTTCCTTTTGAAGTGCCCGGCCTCTCAACAGTTATAGCAGGTTTGACCAACACCTGTTCCCGAAGATTGATTGGCTGATTGGGCTGGTGCTTTGCAAAATCGGATTGTGTGCCCCTTTTTACCACAATTGGTGCATGACAATTCACGGCAGGGGTCGGGGTTGTGGTGGTATTTGCACTTGTCACATAGGGGAAAGGTTACCAGCATATTTGCTAGTAGGTGTTTGAGCTGTGGATCCCACAACAGAAGCAGCAGCAACAGGGGTAGTAGCAGCATGGACTGCTACAGTCTGCTGTTTCTTTGAGGATCCTTGCGAAGATTGACCCTTCTTCTTCTTCCAGAACTTCCTTTTCTCACCACTCCTCTTGGTCGATTCAGGGGTGGTGGTGGTTTCCTCTACATCATCACTGTGGTCAATTAGGGTCTGGGCTAAACTCTTGGCGCTGTCATGCGTATCTGGTCGTGCAGCTAAGACATTTCCCTTGGTTAGCTGGGTCAGCCCCCAAATGAACCTCTCTATCTTCTTACTTTCCGGGGTAACCATTCCCGGGCAGAGGAGTGCAAGATCATCGAATCTAGAAGTGTATGCAGCAATATCAGAACCTTTCATCTTCAGGTTCCAGAGCTCGTGCTCTAATTTCTGCATTTCGCCCCTAGGGCAGTACTCAGCTAACAAGAGTTCTTTCATGGCTTCCCAACCCATGGCATTGGCTACAGGTAGGGTCAAGGATTTGACTCAGCCATTCCACCAAGTCAGAGCTTTATCAATGAAGGTACAGGCTGTGAACTTTACTTTATCGGATTCCGAACAAGCACAGATTTCGAAGATGGATTCGATTTTCTCAAACCATCGGGAAAGGGAAATGAAACCTCCAGTGCCATCGAAGGATGTAGGTTTCGCGTTCATGAAGTCTTTATAGGAACCCTCTTTTCGGTTTCCCTGACTACCATCCTGGTTTTGAGGTTGGGGACCACCTCCTGAACCACCGGGGTTCATTTGTGACATGGCGGCTGTCACTGCGGCAGTAGCAGCTGCCTGAAGCGTTACAAGGTCTACTTGAGGAGAAGGTGGTGGCGGAGGGTTGTTGGTATTTGAGTTGGGTCTCTTTCTTGGAGGCATCTTGATCTAATAAGATCAAGAAAGTGAGAGGATGGTAAGTCCTCTGAATTGAATCAAGAGATATGACAGGTATATATATATATATATATATATATATATATATATATATATATATATATATATATATATATATATATTCCGAATAAGCGATAAAGCAGAAAAGAGTTATCGAAGCAGATATATTATCGCTAAAGGAATGATCAAGGAATAACGCATGAACGAGGATTTCTACAAGGGATTGGCTCGAGAAATACTCCCATAGTATTTCATAATTCGCTACGACACTGGCTTGATGTTTGTGGTATTAGGGTAAGTTTTAGGCATGTCGCATACCGCAGTCACTCCCAAGCACATGTTGGCCATGTCTCGAATGAATATAGTTGGCCAGGCTATATTGATCCTAGACACGACTACATAACTACCCAGGTTTAACAGTAGTACACAACACCCATTTACTTATGTTTTGTTCTACTTGTAGTTACGGATCTCGATGGTTCGGTATACTTGAATACTTTTGAAAATACTTATATTTTGAAGGATACTTTTAGTTCAGAGCACTTAGGCCCTTTAGTGTTTATATTTTTATACCATGTAAGGTTTGGTATACTTTATTCACAATAATCAAGGGCTCTGATACCAATCTGTCACACCCCGAAAACCGAAGGCGGAAACATTTACGGGGTTGACTCCACGTTGAGTATCAAATCCAATGCACATAGTAAGTAAAGTAAAACAACCATTACATTACATATAGAAAATTTTACATTTGTTTCAAAAGTAAAGTTGTACAAGTGATACAAAGTATATATAAACAAAATGAAACGAGACTTCAACGTACCCCGTCTTCGCCAGAAGGAATCATCGGGTACCTGTCTAATACGGACCTGAGAATACAAGCAGTTTGAAAATCAGCATAACGCTGGTGAGTTCATAAGTGGTTTTGTTTTGTGAAAATGTACAAGTTCCTTTCCATTTCTGAAAATGTTACACACCAAGAAAATCCCATATTTTCTTAAAAGTTGGTTATTGAATCCCAAAATGTAATGTAAAGATGTACACTGAAAACATGTTTACCCTTGTGAAATGTAAAGTTAGGTTATCTGGTTTGTTACATTGTTCTGGTTATGTACAAATGTTTCCCCAGGAAAATCCCATATTTTCCTGAATGTTGGTTACCAAATGTGAAAGATGTATACTGAAAACATGGTTATCCTTGTGAAATGTATTAGTTTTAACACATATATAAAACTAATATATACAAAGTAAATCAATTACTTTATTCATTATTGCTATTAAGTAAATCTCTGTTATCCTAATTGCGAGTTCCATAGCCATACGATAGACTAGATATGGCAATAAGTAGTCCACATCACCTTATGACTTTCGTCACCCTTGAACCTTTTGGTTCGGCTGTAGCTAGCAGCCAGGTGTGGGGTAGTCAGCCTCGTATAGATCTATACACTCAAGTTAGGCTCCTTATCTAAGAGATTCTGGTTACGGGTGTGGTCCTCCACTCGCATCTCTCTGTGTAGTGTTCACCGAGGACGTGTCTCCAATTATAGAGGATTAACAAATTTACTAGTAATAATATGATAATCCTCCACTCGCGTATCTCTATGGAGTGTTACCGAGGACAAAACAGTGTACTAACTTTTATGTTAAAGGTTCAATTGTCATGCTTTTAACTGATAAAATATGAAAAAAAAAACATTTGTGAAGTATATAAAATACAACATTTTATGACATAATCCACAAATAATATGTTTACGTGTTCTGCATGTTCAAACAGCTATTTGTTATGTCTATCAGTGTTAAAAGCATATGAAATTATGAAACACCCATATGTAAAACAACTTTTTGATTACAAGTATTCCTTGTACTTTGCTTGTATTCTCCCCCTGAAAACAGTGAAAAGGAGTGAAAAAGGGTAGGGGTATGAACTCACCAGACGAGAAAACGCGACTGTTTGGATGCTAAACGTTGGTTCGAGGCTTTTTAACACGCGAGGTTCCTATGTAATATGAAATGATATACAATTGTATCTAATTAGACTTTGAACCACTAATTAGACATGATTATGCACTCCAAGACGTGAAAACACTTCAATTCAAGTGTTAGGAGTGATCCGGGTAACATCTAAGGGTGTGTAGGGCCTAAGTATGGAGTTTACTCTTCAAGAGTAAACTCCTTGAGGAGTTTACGGCCCATTGATCATATCCCCATGAGTTTACGGCCGTAAACTCATGGGTGGTGAGTTATTGGATGCCAAATGGTCAAACAATGCACACGGGAAGTTGTAGGGTTGATTCCATGGCTTAGGAAGTGATCGGGACTTGAAATGGCCTTGGGAAATGAGTTTAAGGTCTAAGGAGATATTCTTGGGGACTTTACTACCTTAAACTCATGAGTTTACAACCGTAAACTCATGTTTTTCAATGAATTAAGGGCTTTGAT
This sequence comes from Lactuca sativa, assembly GCF_002870075.4. Classification (NCBI taxonomy): domain Eukaryota; kingdom Viridiplantae; phylum Streptophyta; class Magnoliopsida; order Asterales; family Asteraceae; genus Lactuca; species Lactuca sativa. The sequence continues at coordinate 53,869,865 of NC_056627.2, forward strand.
GGTTGTAATTCAATCACATGTGATTTTAGTCTAACATACAAGTCATTCAAGGTGATAAGGGCACTTAAAAACCCATTTGAAGAGTTTATGGTCTAGGAAGATGAGTTTAAGGTCTAAGAATGTTCTTGGACCGTAACTCTAGTTTGTCCCATTTATGAATGTTTTGGTGCATTTCTTGAAGGGTTATACGGTTATATGCACTCATGAATTTGCAAACCAATTAAGTTAGATAACAAGTTTAGGATGGATTTCTTACCAAATGATGCTTGAAATGGGGTTTTTGAGGCAATTCGAGTTCTAGAGAGAAACTGTAGAGAGAGAAAGTTTTTCGATAGAGGGAAAAAGCCTCTAAATGATGTCACTCAATCCCTTATATAGGGGTTGAGTTTGTGGCCCGGTGGAATTCTACCCGATACTGCCGTTAGACGATGCTTTAGGTCGCACCCGATTAAGTTGTCGTAATTAAGACTTAAATGAAAATAATAATTTTCCAAGCAATTATGGAAAATATTTTAACAATTAAAACATATTCCGACAATTACGAAACCAAAATAAAAGTTGCGATAAAATTAATTTAACGCAAATGGTTAACGGAACGAATTGAATATGACGGTTTTATTTGACGAGAACGGTTTTAGCGACGGAATAAATTACAGGTTGTCACATATGCCACTCGAGTTACAATCTTTGGAGTATGACTCTAAGACTTTTTTTGGAACGAAGTATGACTCATCTTCCATGATTTAACCATTTCAACAATTCATGATTCCTCTTCCTTAGCCAAACAAATGCACCAAGATGTCCTTAGAGGATCAATTGTGACATGGTTTTTCCTAATTATTAAGATTATCATAAAACACGATATTGAAGTACTCTCCCATCTTTTCAGATTGGAGAAACTTTTATCTTTCTGCCTAATTTGATTCTACTCATTTGTCCTGTCATGCACTGAAACTTTTCCAATGTTTCAGAATTATACTTAAACTTGTAAGCACAACCATATTTACAAAACTTTAGTAAATCATGACGAATAGCCTTATCGTTCTTTGTGGTGGACCTGATCAGCGCACAACCAAATGTACCTGATCTCCTAGTCCTTCACTTGACTCACATATACATGTGAACAAGGAATTAGTCTTAATTTCCCAAAGATGACAATTCTCATTCATCATACAGTACAAGTTGCATGATTCCAAGTGTCTATCCAACTGAAACTTGGGTGATGAAAATCTTTCCTTATTTGGTAAATTATGACACTACCACAAACGAAAGAATCAAATCCATTTTCCAATATTGCTATCAATGGAATCATATGAACAAAAAATTTGACAATTCCCATTGTAAGGATACTTAAAATAAAAAAAATCAAAAAATTTCCATTTATTTTAAAATTGCGGAAAAAGTTATCCTTACAATGCAAATACATATGAAAACTATGTTGTTACCTATTCCTAAGCAATCTATCATAACTCTTAAGCAGCAGCTCAAAATTCTGATCTTCAAATCATACGATCGAAATCCATCTTTGCGATCAGATTCAGCATACTCTTCTTCTAAGCTTCCTCTCCTTTTTTGATTCTATAAAACATCAAAATGCGACCTAGTCACATCATGTAATAAGAATCTCCAAATAGGATCTTAATAGAGTTAGATAGTAGACTTTACCCGAAGTAGAGTCAAACTTTTTGACTTTACCATCCTTATGATCTTTCAGGTAAATAGGGCAAATTCTCAACCAATGCCCCTTCCTTTGAAAAAAGAAACATATGGACTCTTTTGGAATGGTACACGAGACAATCTCAAACTTAGCCTTTCTCTTTACCATTGGGTCAAATGACTTGACCATGGCTGATCCCTTTCCATTGGGAAGATAAAGCCTTTCTAGACTTCTAACGTTACCGTTGTGAATGTCCATGGAAGTTTGGGAAGTAGATCTTCCAATCAAATTTGCTTTATCGGCGCCCTAAATCATTGTTGATTCAGCAGCAACAAGCAAATAGGTAAGATCAATAAGGGTCATGTCGTGATTTGTCATCAGAGAGTGACTGAAGAACCAAGTCAACAGCCAGCTACCTCGAGACTCCGACACCCAACTCTCCAAGCCTTTCAATATGTAACTTCATCTCAAAGATGTAAGCACATATAGACTTTGCTTGCCAATAGGGATTGAGTGACCTTGAACTTTTCAAGAACTTGTGGGTTAGGGAGAATATTTGGAGGAGGTGGAGGAAGAGAAGTATGATTTCCATGATCCAATCGCGGGACATCATCTTCATTAGGAAATCTTGTTCCAAGAGATTTGGGAAGATCATAGTTGTCTGAACCAGACATCTACAATGGGGGGAATTCAAGTTAGTTTATTTAAGTCCTTAATATAACACCCAATATGAAAAATTAAGGCTAGGACCCAACACAATATTTTATAACTTCGAAGAGGGATGTCGTAATCCAAGCTATAAAATATTTGAAGGTAGGTAAATGATGATTTACCAATTTCCACCACGAAAAACAAAAAGGAATTTTAGGTCTTAAGTGAATTGAAACTCCTAGATCCTTTGAGATTCATTGAACTATTCAATGGCATGTTTAAATCTCAATTGTGCCCTCTCAAGTTTGTGACTGGGATGCCGAGGACCATAAACAAGGTGTGAATGACCATGTAAATTGACTTGGCACCCTTAATTTTTATCACCTAATTGATGTGTCGGTTAACCACACGCGCTCCACCGATCTATGATAAACATTAAGTCACCCTTTTCCACTCTTACTAGTCCGTGTTAGTGTGTCGGGTGTCGGTTAACCACACATGCTCCACCAACGACTTGGTAAGGTACGAAGTGTAATTTCATGGGTTAGCACCAAATTCACATTTTCCTAAGTAACTAAGATTAGGAATTTATAAGTTTTTAGTTACTTAGTATTTATCATTATACTTTTAATGAAAGGAGAATTAATGTCGTGTCCTACCCGTTCGGCTAACGACCCTCCACCAGTCAAGGAAGCCGTGGGTGAGAGTGGACACCCATTAAATTGCCATTTTATAGGCAGTAACCTTATACCCCCCTTATACACCGGCTTCGTGAATGAGGCCTACTAACTGTAAGACTGACTTTGTTCTTATACATACATACATATATATATATATATATATATATATATATATATATATATATATATATATATATATATATATATTAAACCTATAATATTATAATAGTATAAGGGTTGAATTTTAACTTTTAAAATTCTAAGGGTTTAATTTGGAATTAAAGTATTCATGGGGGGAAACTTTACAAATTCCAAAACTTGAAGGCAAGTTTTGAACAATTCAAAAAACTTTTGGTTTCCATAACTTATGAGTTTAAAGTAGTTTAATGGAAAAACTCTTAAGTTCCATAACTTGAGGACAACTTATGGAAGACTTTAAAACATTAAAAAAATGAGACTCTTCATTTTCATAACTTATGGAAATTTTATGAGTTTTAAAATTCATAAATGAGACTTTTCATATAACTTGAGGACAAGTTACAAAAACACATATTATGAACAACTTTTAGATCAATTTGGATTGAAAACAATTATCACATAATTTTTCTAGCAATCTAAACTAACTCATAAGAGCAAAATAATTCATATCATCAATCTTTAAGAAATTAGCATAAACATATAAACTAATACAAATCTTGAAATTATGACAATTATCTTTTATTTTTTATTTGGACAAGCAAGAACATGACCCTCTTGGAAAACAAATTTCTAAGTTCAAAAAACAGTTTAGGTAATGATCCTCATCCAATAGCAATCCAAAAACCCAAAATTCTGCACACAGGTTCATCACCACGTAGTGGTAAGGACAACCACGTCGTAGTGAGCAGTTAGATGCAAAAATGGCAGAATTTCAACCTTGGAAAAACATGTAGCATCAAGTATAATAAAAAACAACACATGGCTCTGATACCACTGTTAGGTTTTAGTATACTACAACATCCTATGGTGCACATACAACCCTAAAAGCTTTGGATCTATTTTTCTCTAATTATACATGCAATATTTTTTCCAAAGCTTTAAGCCTACAATTAGCATACAAATGATATAAAATACATAAAATACTAGTTAGAAGTTTACCTCTTTGTGTAGCTTGTAGAACTTGATGAATATGGCCTTTAAAAGTTTAGCCCCAATAGTTTGGAAGCCTCAAATGGAATCGCAACATATCATGTACAAAGGTAGAACTTGAGAGAGAATCCTAGCCTCACCAAACCGTCCATATCCTCCAAGAATACATTAGTGGTGATTTTGGCTATGAAATAACATATTTATATGTGGGATTCCAAAGGTCATGGGTTAATCCAAACACATACCCATGGGTTTTATGATCCATCGTTCATGTGTCCCAACTCTTTATGTATCCATACATAAACTTAGTCCAACATGAATCATACATATAAATATTACTAATTACCATAATTAGTCCCCATAGATTTAATTAGTCTCTTTTGATCACTACATTAATTCCAAATTGATTCTCCATCAATACTAATTCAAACATATAATTTCATATTAATATATTATAACTCATAATATATTAATAAACAATATATATAACCTTCTCTCAAGAATCCATCCTAACAAATTGTCCTGATGATATGCAACCCAAATGGACCATGCTACTCTTGGGTCAAGTACATATCAATATTAGTTTTGGGCTTAGACATCCAATCCAACAGTTTCAAATTTGAGTTTCTCTTTTTCATCCATTCTTTGAGAAACATCTACTTTTGTAGCTTTAACTTTATTCTATTTTAACACTACACTGATTATTCAGAGGAGGTACTTCCATTTAAGGATTCATTCATGTAATTCTCATAAGCCTCATGGATTTGTTCTTGAGAATATTTTTTTCGACTGAAAGTGTCTTCCTTTTCCCCCCCAACCAATGATTAATATTTTTAGTGTCATTTTTGCCTTTGACGAAAGATACTTTCGGCTTTTGCTTCAAATCAAGATTTTGGAAATTTTGGACCATCAGGTTTGAATAGTACATTTTTCTTTGCAACATTTGTCATTTTTTCTAAAATTCATTTGTGATGATGGCTTTTGTGGTCGTTGTTGAAAGCGATTTTCGTATCAATTTTGATAACCAAAATGAAAATCCTTTTGAAAAACATCATTCTGTTGAAAGGATTTGAAGTTTCCACATTCTTTTTCTCATTCTTTTTCTTTTTAATAACTTTCGCTTTTGGCGAAAACCACTTTTATTAACAACATTCCTTTTGACATTTTTCAAATTACTTTGAGAAGTCTCTTATGAAGTATGATTTTTAGATGTTTGAGAAAACTTCTTTCCAAAATTTTGATTATCCTTGTATTTAAAAAACTTTTCCTTTTGAATTTCTTTTTATTTATTCCAATAAGCCTTGTTTCGTGCTTTCTTTTTGGAAATTTCATTTTTCAAATCAGATTTCTCAGCTTCTTTATCTTGATTTTGAAATTTCCCTTTCTAATTTTTGAAAGGTACTTCATGTGAAACTGATTTTTCATTCTTTTTGAAATCATGAGTTTTAGCCTTTTGATTACTAGAATCATTAGGGAAAGGTTTCTCAAAATTTTCTTCCTTTTTGCTTCCGATATTTTGGTTTATCTGTTTTCACAACCCAAATTTTGTTCAATTTCTTTTCATTTTCTTTGGAATTTGTTTTTTCCTTTTTTGACGTTGAGAAATATGTGACCTTTTGTTAAATTTGTTTTCTTCCATATTCTGATTTGAGTAAAAACCTGCATCAGTCACGTTTTCATTATCTTCTTTCAACAAGTCATTGATTTTTGGATCAAAATTATCAACATTTCTTTCGTTATAGAAACTTGATTCAGTAGACCTTTAATGCATGTTGGATAAAGAACTATATTCATTTCCAAATAATGTTTCCCTTTTTCATTCAAAATTTTTGTAAATTCCTATGTATCATCATACACTTGAGCATCCACAACTCATGGAATTTCCTTCTCACAAGAATCATTGCCACTATCACTTTCGTTGTTTGTTATTTCCTTGACATTAACTATCCCCTTTTGAGAATCAAAAGTTTTGGTTGTCGAAGAAGACTCATCGTTTAACTTTGTTTTTTGAGTCCTTATTATCTTTGTCCTTAGCTAATGAAGTGAAATTGATGATAGACAATTTCGAGCAATCAACACATTCCTCTTCCTCAATTTCACTGATATTGTCAAAGTCATCTTTTTGTGTCAAATTCTCGATCTTGTTCAAAATTTTGATTTGATCATTTTTGGTCAAAGTCTCATTCACAATAGTAACAAGTTTATCAGTATTTAAATAGTCATTTATAATTACAAGATCATAACCATATGAATAATTAGGAATGGTGGCATAGTCAACTACTTTACTCTTACAGTCGAAAGTAGTCTCACCAGCTACTTTACTGATACAGTCAAAAGTAGTCCCACCAACTAACTCTCTTTTGAAAGTAATGAAGGGAGGCATATTCCTATGTTGTTCAACAAAAATATCAACAGAGTGATAAAGATCTGTTAATTTACCATACAAGCATTTGTAGTATTACAGTAAATGTTATGCTGCTTGACTAACATCATATTATCCATCTTATGACCATCCCTATCACACATGATATTAGTTATTTTAAGTGCTAAACTCTCTATCTTATTGTTCTTATCTTCCAACATATTTTGAGCTTCATAAAGGGATACCTTAGATTTCTCAGCTTCACTACTCATCGAAATCAGCAAGTCATTCAAAAAAGAGCAAGTTTCATCAAAATCGCATAAAACAACATGATAAGAAATTAAAGGAATATTAAGGGAAAAAAACACCTTCTCCACATATTCTTCATCACTTCCCTCATCTTTAGTATTCTCCTCTAATTCATCATCACTGTCTTCCTCATCTTTCCCAGATAATATCTTCTCGCCAGATCCACATTGTGACATCCCCATTTTTACGGCCAGAAAAGACCGATTTTGTTTATGCTTTATAAAAATCAGAGTGCCTCTTTTAATAAAAATGTTGCGGAATTTGTTCCCAGTAAAACATGATAAATACGTTATCAAAGCGTTTCCGAAGAAAAGTATTTTTATTCATTTTAAAATATTTGAGATGTCATCGTCAATACAGAAACATAAGCATAAACAAAACTTACATTCATTATCACTAGTGATCTATATCTCTTTTAAGTCTCTCAGTGTAATGTGACTTCATCTCAACACCTGTAATATAAATAAACTGAGTGGGTCAGGTTGGGAAACCTGGTGAGTACATAGGGTTTTCAACCCACAATAATATAATTATTATGTTTAAACAATCAAATAATCAACCCAATTACCCATCCCCATTATCGTCTTTATCCTTAAGGATCTACCCTAAGAATCAGCTATTTCTCGTTCATTTATTCCTAAGGAGTATCCTAAGGAATAGGTACGAATTCCATCGTTGTAAATGACACATCTGTCAAGCACAACTGCTAGTTCTGTCACTAGGGTGCAGTTGCCAAAATTGTGACATTTTCTATGGGGCGCATCTACCGAAATAGTCCTTTAGGCGCATCTGCCGGGGTTATGAGGTTCTCTATTAGGCGCTTCTGCCGGTAGAGTCCTTTAGGCACATCTGTCGGGTTTGATTGACAGTATCATTTTCGAGAGTCCACTCGCAATACATATCAATGGGTTTTTAGAGTACACCGGTGAACACGTCGTTCACAACACCTACAGGTTGCGAGCCTGCTAGTGTTCCACTGGACTATCTAGAATAGTCTGTGGTTGTCATCCATACTCTGTTGAATGACGGGGCCATCATTTGGGAAAAAAGCTTCTCACATCATCCACCTCTCACCCTAAACTCACGGTCTATTTCACCTCTCAACATATCATCCAACTCATATTTCATCTATTACATCTACCCATGTCTTACCCCAACATTTTCGTAGATATAAAATACATAATAATGTCAGAGTACAAATCCCATAATAACTCATAGTGTGAAAAACAAAGAGTGTGTGTATGATGTGCCGCTACCACGTTAGCTCCTTCCCCTTCGCTGAAGAGGTACCTGAAACCAAAACTGTAAACTGTAAGCACGAAGCTTAGTGAGTTCCCCCATCGTACCACATATCACACAATCACATAGCATACATACTGCCAGGCAATTATGGGGTGCCCGACCTACCCGGTACAGCCATTCAGGGGTGCCGACCAACCCGTACGGCCATTCTGGGGTGCCGACCTACCCATGCGGCCATTCTAGGGTGCCGACCTATCCCATGTGGCCATTCTGGAGTGCCGTCCTACCCATGTCCAGCCATTCTGGGGTGCTGACCTGCCCTGCCAGTCCTAATAACCGACCCTCGGGGACTATTCCACCCCCTACTGCTATTATCACATATATCATAACATAAACATATTATCAGACATATCTGGGGTGTCCGAACTACCCTTCGGTCCTAACAACCGAACTTGGGGACTATTCCCCCTCCTACTACCACTATCACATATAACATATCATTCCAGCATATAAACATATCATCATGTACTGTCAGACATATCTGGGGTGTCTGACCTGCCCTTCGGTCCTAACCACCGAACTCTACTACTATCGCATATAACATATCATGCTAGCATATAACATATCAGGTAGTAGCAAACCTAGATGAATATCACACAGACAATCATCTAACATACGACTCCTACTAGTGGGTCGGCATTGTGGCCGTAGACCCACCGCTACTGGAAGGTAACTCACCTCGTAGTAGCTGCTGATCTGTGTGGGAATCCTCTGACTGCTGCCGCTGCTGCTCCGGAAATCCTCCGGCTATAATTCCCACAAAACACTTAGTCATAAACTGCTAACTGTTCTTAGGGTAAAATGACCATTTTACCCCCCCCCCCCACCACCAATTTAAGTCCAAGCCAAAGTCAACTTCAAGTTGACCCGACTCACCGAGCTGAGTCATCAACTCGTCGAGTCCCTCACTCTTTACTCGTCCTTATCCAAGACCCCACTCATCGAGTTAGGCCGTCAACTCGACGGGTTCTTACCTCATATGAACATCACATGAAAACTCATCCGACTCGCCGAGTTGATGAGCAACTCGTTGAGTTCACCTTCATCTGAAGAACAAGTTCTGTCCTCGACTTGCCGAGTTGACATACAACTCGTCGAGTTCATCTTCATCCTTAGAAGCTTGCCTTGGACTCGCCGAGTCCGTTCATGCACTCGCCGAGTCCCATGAACTTCCATAACAATAGCTTAGTTTAGAACATTGGGTCACTCCTCGGGACTCCCTAAAACCTTTCCACACTCAACTGGGTCCTTTTGACCCATAACTGATATGGGACAGAAACCTTGGACTCGTCGAGTAGGTCACATCCACTCACTAAATCTTCGATTTCTGATGTACATCCCTTGATCAAAAGATGGATTTATGCTTCTACAATCGATCTAGCACGTAAAGTTACAACCTTTACATGCTTGCATGGGACTTTGAGCTTAAAAGGTCCTAAAACAATCTCTTACAATGCATGGGGCCTTCTTTGAGTGCAAGAGCCACTCCTTTCTGCTTTGTAATCCCTCTAAGGACCCAGATCCGAAACATCAACCCCAAACCATGCTTGCAATCATGGTTGGTGACCAAAATGGCTTAGAAAAGCCCTAAACCTCCACAAAATCTGATCTATCAAAGGAACAAACAAGGTATAGACTTTATACCTTCTGTAGACTGCAAACGATGCTTAGAATCGGATCCTTCTAGCCTCCTCTTGATCCTTCAAGCTTTTCCTTCCTTCCTTGGGTCACAAAAGCACCAAAATCACTCCAAATGCCTTAGATTGCTTCAATAATAGCTAGGGTTTTCTATGGGAGTCTTCTGGGAGCAAATGGGACGAAGGAGGCCGAGTTAAGGTGTTTAAATAGGGTGTAAACCCTCGGATTAGGGTTTTTGTCAAGACAGGGCCTACTCGCTGAGTCCGAGACCCGACTCGTCGAGTCCACTGCTTAAACCCCGTGTCTCATCCAGCTTCTACTCGGCGAGTTGGTCCTTCAACTCGCCGAGTCCAAGGCCAAAATGCAAAATATTTTAGAGAATTAATACGTACCGAGAACCAGATGCTACAAATCTCCCCTACTTATCTTAGACTTCTTCCTCGAAGTCTGTTGCTCGATCCTGAAACAGCTCGAGGTAATGCTCCATCATCTCGTCCACCAGCTCCCAAGTCCACTCCGACCCCTTCCGGTGCTGCCATTGCACATTCACGAGTTCCACTCTCTTGTTCCTCAGATCCTTCGACTTCCGGTTGAGGATCGCTACTGGCCGCTAAATGTAATTCAGGCTGCCATCGACCTGAATGTCCTCTAAGGGTACCACTACTGAGTCGTCCACCAGGCACTTCCGCAGCTGGGAGACGTGGAAAGTGTTGTGGATCTGGCTGAGTTCGGTTGGCAGATCCAGCCTATACGTCACCTGGCCCACCCGGGCTATAACCCTAAACGGTCCAATGTACGTAGGGCCCAACTTGCCCCGCTTCCTGAATCGGATAACGCCTTTCCATGGAGACACCTTCAGGAGAACCATATCCCCAACCTGGAACTCTATGTCTGATCGGCGCTTATCGGCATAGCTTTTCTGCCGACTCTAAGCAGTCTGAAGCCTGCTCCGGACCTGCTGCATCTTCTCTGTCGTCTTAAGCACTACCTCATTGCTCCCCATCACCCTCTGGCCAACCTCGCCCCAACATATCAGGGTCCTGCACTTCCTCCCATATAGCATCTCGAAGGGAGGACGATCAATGCTCGCATGATAACTATTGTAATAGGAGAACTCTGCCAATGGAAGGTAGGTATCCCAACTACCACCAAAGTCTAATACGCATGCTCGCAGCATGTCCTCCAGGGTCTAGATGGTCCACTCACTCTGACCATCCGTCTGCGGGTGAAAGGCGGTGCTAAAATGCAGACCTAGCACGTCATGAAACTTCTTCCAAAACCTGGAAGTGAACCGCACATCCCTGTCTAAAGTCACAGAAACTGGCACACCGTGCCGCGCCACCACCTCCCGGATATAGTGTTGGATTAATGTCTAAGTCCATAACTATATTTGGTATGTACTTGACCCGACCCGGCATGGTCCATTTGGGTTGCACTTCACCGACACAATTTATATGGATAATCTTTTGAGAATAGTATGTTTATGATTAATATTAATATATTATAAGTTCTAATATATTAATATGGAATCATATTATTTAATTAGTATTGATCAAGAATTAATTTATAATTAATTAAGTGATCAAAAGGAACTAATTAAATATGGACTCTTATATATATGGAATGGGCCAAGTTCCTTTAGGTTGGGCTAAGCTTTCATGGATAGTCCATGGAGTGTTTAACCCATGGATCCTAGGAAATGAAAGGTCATGGGTATTAGGGTTTAACCCTAATCCTCCACACTATATAAAGATGTCCTTGGTTGGTGAAATTGGCACTAGTGTGTGGTACACTAAGAAGGGCTAGCCAATTTCACTAAGAGAGAACCAAGTATTCATATTCTCTAAAGTCTTCCAAGGTGTCTTGGTGATTATTGATTCCACTTGAGGCTTCCACACTATTGGGGCTAAGCTCTTAAAGCTTGAAGACATCAAGCTACATCAAAAAGGTATGTCATCTAACTAGTACTTTGTAGTATAAGAACTTCATAATATGCTAGTTAGGATTAAAGCCTTGGAAAGTTCTTATTTGCATGTATTATAGAGAAAACATAGATCCAAGGTTTATAGGGTTGCATGTACACCATAGGAGTGTTAGAATGCTCAAAAATCAACATATAGATGTCGGCCAACTTCTCGGCCGAGATGCTCTCCTGAATCGGGATAAAATGGGCGCTCTTGGTCAATCGATCGACGATGACCCAGATCAAATCCACTCCCCGCGCGGTCCTGGGAAGCTTTGTGATAAAATCCATCATGATGTCTTCCCATTTCCACAGCAGAATATCCAATGGCTGCATCTTGCCGTGAGGTCTATGATGCTCAGCCTTGACCTTCGTGCAGGTCAAGAACCACTCCACGAACCATGCCACATCCCGCTTCATGCAGGGCCACCAATAATCCAAACGAAGATCCCTATACATCTTCGTCGCCCCGGGATGAATGGAGAACCGAGATTTGTGAGCCTCCTCCATCAGAACCTGGCACACACCCCCGAGGTATGGCACCCACACCCTATGGTGTAGTGTCAGTAATCCTCGGTTGTCGTAGTCGAAGGAGGAAACCTGCCCCACGATCCGCTCACTGTTCCGATGTTCCTCCTTCATGGCCTCCCGCTGGGCCTCCCGAATCCGCTCCAACAGCGGAGCCACCACTATCATCCTCGAGCAGATATCCTTGATCGGCGCTTCCTTGCGGCTAAGCGCGTCGGCCACCACATTGACCTTTCCCGGATGGTAAAGGATCTCGCAATCGTAATCCTTTACCACGTTCATCCACCGACGTTGCCTCATGTTTAGATTCGGCTGATCCATGAGGTACCTCAAACTCTTATGGTCCGTGTAGATAGTACAGCGAACCCCATAGAGGTAATGATGCCAAATCTTGAGGGCAAATACAACAACCCCCAGCTCCAAATCATGCATCGGGTAGTTCGCCTCGTGAGGCTTCAGCTACCTCGACGCGTAGGCGATGACATGCCCTCTCTGCATCAATATTGTAACAACCCGTTATTTCCAAGCATTATAAACCGAGTCTTGTAACCCCTTTTGAATGTAATGGGAATATCATCGATAAATGAAAGTCATGGATAACATTAAACCGTGAGCATACACAAAAAGAACGTCCAAATCTGACTTCGCATGAGGAAGTTATGATTTTTCAAAGAAATTCCTTAAAAACGATTAGTTATAAAATAAATAATAAAAATAATTTTGGAATTTGCCAACGGAGTCTAAACGAAAGTTGTAGATCGTAGTCTCACCTACGCGTGGATATAAAGACCATCGAAAACGGAGTTCGTATGAAGAAGATATGGATTTTTGAAGTTTATTAAATAAATTAATTATTTATTTAATTCAAAATTCGGATATTATCCGAAGAGGAGTCAGCGTCCTTCTCCGAAGTACGCGCTGCGTACTCCTGTACGCCCCGCGTAACCGAGAGGATTGGCCTCGGATCGTCCACGTCGCCATATCCGAGGAAGCCGACCCGTCCGACCCGACGTCCCATCCGACCCGGCGTCCCATCCGACCCACCTCCCCAGCAACCCGTCCCATCCGACCCGAGAACCCAAGAACCCGTCCCATCCGAACTGAGGCAGTCGAGGCTTCGGTCATGCATGACGTACGCGTACGCAGCGCGTACGCGCGTACGCCCCGCGTACCGAGGCAGACCAGCCTTGCTATAAATAGGATGCGAGGGTTTCCAAGAAAAGGGCTCATTTCTTCTCTCTCTCTCACAGCCTTGCCTCGTTTTATGTGTCCGCTCAAACCCGAAGCTCTGGTCTTTTTGCTCAAATCCCGAGGCTCGATTCTACTCCCGAGATTCCCGAGAATCCCGAGAAAAATCAGTTTCCCTAGTCGAAACTCTGCCCGGTTTTCCACCTTGAAATCTTCAAACTATCAAGTGAGTTCATATCCCCTTCGAACACTCTTTAAATACATTTTAAATGTTTTATACTCTTTTTGGGGAGGAATACAAGTAAACACATGACTAAAATCGTGTGAAACATTAACCTTTTGATATACTTTTCATACTGTTGTTTTAACTATCTTGTGAAGTTATTATGATACAAAACCCCTCACAACACAGCTTTACCCTCTTGGGATATAATATGTTATAAATAGAAATATGTTTTATTTATACGTTTACATACAAAACACATCATATCAAGGGTAGCATTCTTTACTAAGTCATTTCATGCATTCAAAGAACTTATGATTCATGCTTGTCAAACATTGTGAAAGAGGTTAAACTTTGCATACAAACTACTACCTTATTACAGACTTAGTTGAGAATCCATGAGTCGTGTATATCTTCAAACGTTACTTTCTTTATTAGAAAATAATGCTGCAAGTCCTGTCTATAACCAGAGTCTCCCGTTCGGAGAACGTGTCAAATGTGTATAGATCTATACGGGAAGTCATGATCCCGCGCCCTGACTGTTAGCTACAGTCCGTCTTTTGGGGTGACAGTTGTCATAACGCTACGACGCCTGAAGAACGTCGCTACAGGCATATTATGTTTAGTATGGTTATAAAACTCATCGGATATACAATTATTATGGTATTATGCTTTTATGAACAAGTAGTCATTAAAACTATTCTTCATTTAATAAGGGCGATTTTCGTATAGCTTTACTATGTAAAACTATGACACGACTTACAAGCACGTCGCTTGCTTGCGATTTTCGGTCTTAAAGACTGCCAGTTATGTTCAGGAAAATAAGGGTTTTTCCTGGATACAAACCAAACAACTAATAGGAAAATAAGGGATTTTCTCGGTGCAATTAGTTGCAATTTACATCACGAACATTCATATGCATTTCATACTTTTATAGGAAAATAAGGGTTTTTCTGGAAAACATGCAAACACTTTCGAATGGCATACATCTTCTCAAAACACCACTTATGAATTCACCAACTTAAATGTTGACACTTTTTCTTTGAAATAACTTGTATTCACAGGAAACCGCTAGCCAGGTAGCAACTACTTCTGAAGACTAACGCACTGGCGTTAGTAACATATTTTGGATCACCATTTTATATTTGATTTCTTTTGCAAATATGTAACATCTACAATCATGTAAACTTTTCAAACATATTTATATTATGGTGGTGTGTACTTTCCTTTCTATGAACTGTTATGATACTAAATATGACGTCCTCCGCCCCCGAACGATTCCGCCGTTCTGGTTTGGGGGTGTGACAGATTGGTATCAGAGCATCGTTTATAGTGAATTAAGTATATCAAAACCATTTTTTTTATATACAACTATAAACTCAACTGGGCAAAAACACTCTGAGAAGAGTCATACTTTTGAAATTAAATCTATTTAGTTTTTGTAAAGTAAGCATGCATCCATTTAGTAATAAATAACAGTTCCACATCGTACCATATTAGAAGTATTATTAATAAAGTTGTGCAGTACAGGTACGCCTTGGGACACGTAATCGGAACTGGGAAGGATATAGCCTGATCAACTATATTTGTCCGAGAGCCGACTAACGTGTGCCGAGGGGTGTCTACAGTGGACAACAAATTTTAAAAACTTACCAAACCGTTATTAGAATCAAACACAGTAATTTAAATGCTATAGGAGTAATTGCTATTGAAACTAATTTACATGTTTTGCATGTTCCGACTTTATTCAATTCTTATGACCCTATTTCTCGTACAGTCAAATGGCTGGATTTCACCACCCCAATGACCCCTACTTTCCCAACCAAGGCAACGGAGGATGGATCGAAGATGATCCCGAAGAGGATGAGGAACCCATAGAATTGGGTGATGACTCCGGTACTGACTCAGAGCCGAAAGTGATCAATCCACCACCCATTCAACCTCCTGTCCATGTGAGGAACTTCCAAGGACCCACTCCCGTCTGGGGAAGTCACCTACATCATTGGAGCCAACAACAAGGCATACGCCCTCCCTACGGCATGTGTCGGGACTTCTATGATGTCCGCGGTGGAAGTTCGGCTGATCGAGCACTCCCGGTAATGGTGGGTAAGTTAGCCAATCAGTCCTATCAGTCCGGAGTTCAAGCAAGCCGACTCCGGGATATCAACGTGGAAGTGCAGGTTCACACTTCTGATATCCGTAGGCTGGACAAGATACAAGATAATGTCCAACTCCAGTCTGAGGCATTTCAGGCACAGATAATTGCAGCCCTAGCCGAGTTAAGGGAGCAACAAGCCGCTTTTGATCGGCGCCTAATGGAATCGAAGCAGTCAGATGCGGAGTCAAGCTCCAAGCGCAACCTACGTCGCAAATAGTGTCTGCCAGGATTTCAAATTTTGTTATAAATTAGGACTTCGGATAAGAATGTTCTTTTCGTTAAAACTTTCTGTAATCGGAGACCTTTAGATAGGTCAAAAAGTTTTGTCTAAACCCGGATGTAACACAACTATATGTTTTATATATATAGGGCATACCCCCCTTTTTTCTGGTTTTAAATATGTGTATTCCGTTCAACTCATAAGTGCATCCATTCAAACGTTATTAATAAATCAAGCTCAAAACCCATTGTTGATCAAACCAAATTCTTAATCTATTCTAAGGCAGTTAACTCAATATCATTCAACTCACAACCACCAAAACTCATAATATCTCATTTTTTTCCTTTTGACAGAGCAATGCCTCCTCGTAGATCAGCACGTACCAACGCAACCCCACCACCACCTCCACCACTAACTTATGATCCGACAATGGTCCAGGCTGCTATCACAGCAGCAGTAGCAGCAGCCCTCTCTCAAATAAACTCCAATGCCAATGGAGGTACAGGAAGCAGCACGAATCATCCCCATCGTGGCACCGGCCAGGGCCATGTTAGAGAGTGTACTTACAAGGAGTTCTCCAACTCGAAGCCAAAGACTTTTAATGGCAGTGGCGGAGTCATTGCACTAATGCAATGGTTCGAAAAGACCGAACTGTCTTCGAGATCTGCTCGTGCCAAGAAACAAGCAAGGTTAAGTTCGCTGCTTGCACCTTCATAGATCGAGCCCTCACTTGGTGGAAAAGCCATGTGAACTCAGTAACGCTCACTGTCGCTAACGCCATGAGTTGGGAAGAACTGAAGGTACTACTACTGGAAGAATACTGCCCAAGGGGTGAAGTGCAAAAGCTTGAGCAGGAGCTCTGGAATTTGAAAATGGTCGGATCTGACCTAGTCGCTTACACAGCTAGGTTCAACGATCTCGCTGCTTTGTGCCCTACCATGGTCAACCCAGAATCAAAGAAGGTCGAAAGGTACATTTGGGGGTTGTCACCCCAGATTCAAGGGCATGTCCTAGCCTCCAACCCTATCACATACAACAGCGCTAAACGCCTGGCGCAACGACTCATCGATCACGGAGCAAAACAGGGTACCATCACAACAGCCACAAATCCACCTAGGGAGGCTCAGGGACAGAGTAGGCCTTGGAACAAGAGGAGGGGACAAACCCTCCAGGAGAACCCCAAGAAACAACAAGTGATAGCGACCCACGCTATTACTGTACCTACCAACTCTGCCCCCACAAGTTCATACAATGGAAAGCTACCGAAATGTAACCAGTGCAACTTCCACCATCACGGTCTCTGTCATGGCCTTCAATGCACCAGATGCAATAAGAAGGGTCATACAGCCCGCTATTGCAAGGAGCCAACCCAACAATCCGCCCCCACTACTAATACCGGAGTAAGCCGCGCTTGCTTTGAGTGCGGGAGCACAGGGCACTACCGCAAGGACTGCCCGAAGGCAAACAACAGGAATACCGGCGGAAGAGGCCGAGTTTTCGCAATGGGACAAGATGAAGCCATTGCGGACCCTACTGTTGTTACGGGTACGTTCCTTCTCGATAACTCGTATGCATGCATTTTGTTTGATAGTGGAGCGGAAAGGAGTTTTGTGAGTCACGACTTTAAAAGCATGCTAAAACCAATACCACAATCATTAAGTGAACCGTTCATAGTAGAAATGGCCAACGGGAAAACTGAAGGCACTAAAGAGATATACTTAAACTGCACCCTAACTCTAAACGATAATCTCTTTCAAATCAACCTCATGCCAGTCTCGATTAAGAGTTTCGATGTCATCATTGGCATGGATTGGCTGAGTTCGCATCGTGCGGACATTCTATGTTACGATAAGGCCGTTCGCCTTAATCTGCCAACCGGCGAAACCTTCCTTGTCTTGGGCGACAAACCTAGTACCACTCTTAGAATCATCTCAAGTATCCAAGCTCAGAAGCACTTACGAAAGGAGTGTCACGCATTTCTTGCACATGTTGTAGACGTGAAACGCGAAGTCCGGGACATCAAGGATGTGCCCGACGTTTGCGATTTTCCCGATGTGTTTCCCGAGGACCTTCCAGGGATACCACCCGTAAGACAAGTCGAATTCAGAATCGATCTGATTCCCGGAGCTACCCCAGTAGCCAAAGCACCCTATCGATTAGCCCCAGCAGAGATGCAGGAGCTATCCAGTCAACTGAATGAACTACTGGGAAAAGGATTCATCAGACCGAGCTTCTCACCTTGGGGAGCACCCGTGTTGTTCGTGAAAAAGAAAGATGGATCGTTCAGGATGTGCATCGACTATAGAGAACTCAACAAACTGACGGTCAAGAATCGTTATCCTCTACCACGCATAGATGATCTATTCGACCAACTACAAGGGGCGAACTATTTTTCTAAGATTGATCTGAGATCCGGGTATCACCAGTTACGAGTGCTAGAGGAGGATGTGCCGAAGACCGCCTTCCGAACTCGTTACGGACATTACGAGTTCGTAGTGATGCCATTCGGATTGACCAATGCGCCCGCAGTCTTCATGGATCTGATGAATAGAGTATGCCGACCTTACTTGGATCAGTTCGTCATCGTTTTTATTGACGACATCCTGATCTACTCCCGAAGTAAGAAAGAACATGGCAATCATCTGCGACAAGTTCTAGGGACATTAAGAAAAGAGAAACTTTATGCGAAGTTCTCGAAATGTGAATTTTGGATCCGAAGAGTCGAATTCTTAGGACACGTGGTAAGCAAAGAGGGAATCCACGTGGACCCATCCAAAATTAAGGCCATTGAGAACTGGTCAGCACCGAAGACTCCTACAGAAATTCGTCAATTTCTAGGTCTCGCTGGCTACTACCGCAGGTTCATTCAGAACTTCTCACGAATAGCGAAGCCTCTTACAACCCTAACCCAGAAAGGTGTGGCCTTTGACTGGGAAGAGAAACAAGAAAGAGCGTTCCAAACGCTCAAACGAGCCTTGTGCACCGCACCAATACTATCCCTTCCCGAAGGAATAGAAGACTTCGTAGTTTATTGCGATGCATCAAACCAAGGACTCGGATGTGTTCTGATGCAGCGAGGTAAGGTCATCGCCTACGCCTCGAGACAGTTGAAAACACATGAGGTTAACTACACGACCCACGATCTTGAGCTAGGAGCAGTAGTGTTTGCTCTGAAGATCTGGAGACATTACTTGTATGGAACGAAGAGCACTATCTTTACCGACCACAAGAGCTTACAACACATTTTCGATCAGAAGGAGCTCAACATGAGACAACGGCGATGGGTCGAGCTACTCAATGATTACGAATGCGATATTCGTTATCATCCGGGTAAAGCCAACGTAGTAGCAGACGCCCTAAGTCGGAAGGAATATTCTGGTCGCAAAGTCAAGTCATTAGCTATGTCGATCCATTCGCACCTATCAACGCAAGTCAAGGAAGCTCAGTTAGAGGCCTTGAAACCCGAAAACGTGGCAGGTGAGGCCCTTAGGGGAATGGACAAGAACTTAGAAATCAAGAGTGACGGAGCACGCTACCTCATGAACCGGATCTGGACACCAAAGTTTGGGGGATTCAGAGAGGTAGTTATGAGCGAGGCACACAGGACCCCATACTCCGTACACCCAGGGTCAGACAAGATGTATCTAGATCTCAAGCAACTCTACTGGTGGCCAAACATGAAAGCAGAGATCGCTACGTATGTGAGCAAGTGTTTAACTTGCGCCAAAATAAAGGTAGAACACCAAAAACCCTCAGGCCTACTCCAACAACCTGAAATACCTGAGTGGAAATGGGAGCAGATTTCCATGGACTTCATAACCAAACTGCCCAAAACTCAGAGTGGCCAAGATACTATTTGGGTAATCGTCGACAGATTAACCAAATCTGCCCATTTCTTACCTATCAAGGAGACCGATAGGATGGAAAAACTATCAAGAACCTACATCCGGGAGATCGTACGACTTCATGGGGTGCCAATGTCCATCATCTCAGATAGAGACAGCAGGTTCACTTCCAGATTTTGGCAATCATTGCAAAAATCCATGGGAACAAGGTTGGACATGAGTACAGCATACCACCCTCAAACTGACGGACAGAGTGAGAGGACGATCCAAACCTTGGAAGACATGTTGCGAGCATGTGTAATCGACTTTGGCAAGGCATGGGATATTCACTTGCCTTTGGTCGAGTTCTCCTATAACAATAGTTATCATACTAGTATCAAGACCGCCCCATTCGAAGCCCTTTACGGCCGTAAGTGCAGATCACCCCTGTGTTGGACGGAAGTGGGCGACACCCAATTGGCAAAAGGTCTAGTCACTAAAAGCACCCTTACTGGTCCAGAGATCATCAGAGAAACTACCGAAAAGATCGTGCAAATACGAGAACGACTGAAGTCCTCAAGGGATAGGCAAAAGAGCTATGCCGATAGGAGACGTAAACCCTTGGAATTCCAGATTGGCGACCGTGTGCTACTGAAGGTCTCACCCTGGAAAGGCATGATACGCTTTGGGAAGCGTGGAAAGCTAAATCCCAGGTACATTGGACCCTTCGAAATCATTTCGAGAGTTGGTCCAGTGGCCTACAAACTCCAACTTCCAATCGAGCTTAACAAAGTGCATCCAGTATTCCACGTGTCGAACCTGAAAAAGTGTTTGTCCGACGAAACACTTGTAATTCCACTCGATGAAATCGCGTTAAACGAAAATCTTAACTTTGTGGAAGAACCCGTCGAGATCATGGATAGGGAAGTTAAAAGGACCAAGCAGAGTCGCATTCCACTAGTAAAAGTTCGATGGAATGCTAAGAGAGGACCCGAATTCACATGGGAACGGGAAGACCAAATGCTACAGAAGTATCCACATCTCTTCCTCAGCCCCTAAAACTCTTACCTTGTATTAAATTTCGGGACGAAATTCCGTTTAACGGGGGGATGATGTAACAACCCGTTATTTCCAAGCATTATAAACCGAGTCTTGTAACCCCTTTTGAATGTAATGGGAATATCATCGATAAATGAAAGTCATGGATAACATTAAACCGTGAGCGTACACAAAAAGAACGTCCAAATCTGACTTCGCATGAGGAAGTTATGATTTTTCAAAGAAATTCCTTAAAAACGATTAGTTATAAAATAAATAATAAAAATAATTTTGGAATTTGCCAACGGAGTCTAAACGAAAGTTGTAGATCGTAGTCTCACCTACGCGTGGATATAAAGACCATCGAAAACGGAGTTCGTATGAAGAAGATATGGATTTTTGAAGTTTATTAAATAAATTAATTATTTATTTAATTCAAAATTCGGATATTATCCGAAGAGGAGTCAGCGTCCTTCTCCGAAGTACGCGCTGCGTACTCCTGTACGCCCCGCGTAACCGAGAGGATTGGCCTCGGATCGTCCACGTCGCCATATCCGAGGAAGCCGACCCGTCCGACCCGTCCGACCCGACGTCCCATCCGACCCGGCGTCCCATCCGACCCACCTCCCCAGCAACCCGTCCCATCCGACCCGAGAACCCAAGAACCCGTCCCATCCGAACTGAGGCAGTCGAGGCTTCGGTCATGCATGACGTACGCGTACGCAGCGCGTACGCGCGTACGCCCCGCGTACCGAGGCAGACCAGCCTTGCTATAAATAGGATGCGAGGGTTTCCAAGAAAAGGGCTCATTTCTTCTCTCTCTCTCACAGCCTTGCCTTGTTTTACGTGTCCGCTCAAACCCGAAGCTCTGGTCTTTTTGCTCAAATCCCGAGGCTCGATTCTACTCCCGAGATTCCCGAGAATCCCGAGAAAAATCAGTTTCCCTAGTCGAAACTCTGCCCGGTTTTCCACCTTGAAATCTTCAAACTATCAAGTGAGTTCATATCCCCTTCGAACACTCTTTAAATACATTTTAAATGTTTTATACTCTTTTTGGGGAGGAATACAAGTAAACACATGACTAAAATCGTGTGAAACATTAACCTTTTGATATACTTTTCATACTGTTGTTTTAACTATCTTGTGAAGTTATTATGATACAAAACCCCTCACAACACAGCTTTACCCTCTTGGGATATAATATGTTATAAATAGAAATATGTTTTATTTATACGTTTACATACAAAACACATCATATCAAGGGTAGCATTCTTTACTAAGTCATTTCATGCATTCAAAGAACTTATGATTCATGCTTGTCAAACATTGTGAAAGAGGTTAAACTTTGCATACAAACTACTACCTTATTACAGACTTAGTTGAGAATCCATGAGTCGTGTATATCTTCAAACGTTACTTTCTTTATTAGAAAATAATGCTGCAAGTCCTGTCTATAACCAGAGTCTCCCGTTCGGAGAACGTGTCAAATGTGTATAGATCTATACGGGAAGTCATGATCCCGCGCCCTGACTGTTAGCTACAGTCCGTCTTTTGGGGTGACAGTTGTCATAACGCTACGACGCCTGAAGAACGTCGCTACAGGCATATTATGTTTAGTATGGTTATAAAACTCATCGGATATACAATTATTATGGTATTATGCTTTTATGAACAAGTAGTCATTAAAACTATTCTTCATTTAATAAGGGCGATTTTCGTATAGCTTTACTATGTAAAACTATGACACGACTTACAAGCACGTCGCTTGCCTGCGATTTTCGGTCTTAAAGACTGCCAGTTATGTTCAGGAAAATAAGGGTTTTTCCTGGATACAAACCAAACAACTAATAGGAAAATAAGGGATTTTCTCGGTGCAATTAGTTGCAATTTACATCACGAACATTCATATGCATTTCATACTTTTATAGGAAAATAAGGGTTTTTCTGGAAAACATGCAAACACTTTCGAATGGCATACATCTTCTCAAAACACCACTTATGAATTCACCAACTTAAATGTTGACACTTTTTCTTTGAAATAACTTGTATTCACAGGAAACCACTAGCCAGGTAGCAACTACTTCTGAAGACTAACGCACTGGCGTTAGTAACATATTTTGGATCACCATTTTATATTTGATTTCTTTTGCAAATATGTAACATCTACAATCATGTAAACTTTTCAAACATATTTATATTATGGTGGTGTGTACTTTCCTTTCTATGAACTGTTATGATACTAAATATGACGTCCTCCGCCCCCGAACGATTCCGCCGTTCTGGTTTGGGGGTGTGACAGATATTGCGCCTAAACCTGAGATGGATGCATCGCAGTACACAACAAAATCCTCCATGCCCTCTGGCAGGGCTAAGATTAGCGCCTCGCACAATCTCTGTCACGGTGTCTCAAATCCGGCCTGCTGCTCAGGCCCCCAACGAAAGACCACGGCCGTCCTCGTTATCCTGGTCAGGGGTACGGCTATCTTGGACAAATCTTGGATGAATCTCCGATAGTAGCCAGCCAATCCTAGGAAACTCCGAATCTCGGATGGAGACTTCGGAACCTCCCACCTCATCACGGCCTCCAATTTGGCCGAGTCCACTGAAATCCCGTTCTGGTTGACGAGATGCCCAAGGAACTGCACTTCGCGCAACCAGATCTCACACTTGGAGAACTTGGCATACAAGTTCTCCCTCCTCAAAGTCTCTAGAACCTCCCGCAGATTCTCCTCGTGCTCCTCCTGCGTCTTGGAGTAAACCAATATATCATCAATAAACACTATCACAGACCGGTCTAACATCGGTCTACATACGCTGTTCATGAGGTCCATGAACGCGGCAGGAGCATTGGTGAGCCCGAAGGGCATCACCACAAACTCGTAGTGGCCATAGCGCGTCCAAAATGCAGTCTTCTGTACATCCTCCTCTTTGAACCTCATCTGATGATATCCTGAACGCAGATCAATCTTGGAGAACCAAGATGCTTCCTATAGTTGATCAAAGAGGTCATCAATCCTCGGGAGTGGGTAACGGTTCTTCACCGTTACCTTATTCAGTTCTCGATAATCTATACACATCCGATGCGACCCGTCCTTCTTCCTCACAAACAGAATCGGGGCTCCCCAGGGAGAACTACTCGGTCTAGTGAATCCCTTGTCTAACAGCTCCTGCAGCTGTGTAGATAACCCATGCATCTCTGGAGGAGCCAACCGATACGGTGCCTTGCCTATCAGAGCCGCACCAGGGACTAGGTCGATCCTGAACTCCACCTGCCTCTCCGGAGGTATCCCAAGCAACTCCTCGGGGAATACATCCGTAAATTCTCGTACCACGGGCACATTGCCCACTGTCGCCTTACCCGCCTCTCGGGTGTCCATAACATAAGCGACATATCCTGTGCAACCCTATTGAAGGTAACGCCTAGCTCTCGCTGTTGAACATACTGATGTTCCTTGCTGTGGCTCGTCGCCCTGAACTACCAACTCTCCCCCACTTTGGGTCTTGATCTGAACCAGCAGTTGCGCGCAATCTATCACTGCCCCCATCGGGGCTCAACCAATCCATGCATATAATCACCTTGTTCCCTCTCAACGGAATAGAAACCAGGTCTACCAGATAACGCTCCTCGAATAATCTTAGCACACAGTCTCGGAATACAGTCGATGCTCGCACTGATCGGTAATCTGCAATCTCTACCTCTAAAGAGCAATCCAACATGCCCAAAGACTCAAGAAACTTCTTGATAAGCGCAAGAGAGACAAATGATCGGGTAGCCCCCAAATCAAATAA
Source organism: Lactuca sativa (assembly GCF_002870075.4). Classification (NCBI taxonomy): domain Eukaryota; kingdom Viridiplantae; phylum Streptophyta; class Magnoliopsida; order Asterales; family Asteraceae; genus Lactuca; species Lactuca sativa. The sequence goes on from NC_056627.2 coordinate 53,894,523, forward strand.
TACCTAAACTGGGATATTGTTCACATGGAACGATCCTGAACAGAGCACATACATAACATATCAAAATCACAGCAGCATATCATAATAGCATAAATAAGAAGTCATACTTGTCACCACATCAGGTGCAGCACGTGCCTCCTCGGTAGTTAACTGGAAGGCCCAGCTCCTCACCACTGGAGCCTCAGTATTGGCCTGTCGGCCATCAGTAATCCGTAGGGTCGCTGGAGCTGGCTCCTTCACTGGCGCTGACGCTACTGTCAACTGGGGGTAGTTGGCCTTCTTATGGCCCTCTGGTTGCAGTGGAAACATGGCAACTCATACGTCTGTATAACCGGTGCAGGGGTAGTACAATCCATGCTGAAGTGCCCCGTCTTGCCGCACTTGTAGCAACCCGACGATCCCAGTCTACACGCCCCCTCATGTGGCCTGCCGTATTTCCTGCAGCGGCCCGGTCCTGACTGGCCTTTCGGCCCACCATCTGATCCCTTGGGCTTCTTCCCCGAAGCCCCAGTCGTCTGCCCCTCCTCGGCTTTCCTCTTCCGGACATGCTCCAGATCAATCTCCCTTTCCCTAGCCCTGGCAATCATGGAATCCAGGGTAGGGCACGCTGAAATACTAACATGCTCCCGAATGTCATCCCGTAGCATCTCGTGGTAGCGGGTCCTCCTCATGTCCTCATCTCCCGCATACTGGGGCACCAGCAATGCCCTCTCCCGAAACTTGGCGGTGATCTCTGCCACAGTCTCCGTAGTCTGTCTCATGTCCAAAAACTCACTGGCCAGATGCTGAAGCTCTACAGCTGGCGCAAACTCTGCTTGGAACCGGGTCACGAAATCTAACCATGTCATAGCCTCAACAGCCGAGGCTCCCATAAAATCACCAACTGACTCCCACCAATCCCTATCCCGGTCCCTCAGACACCCTGCTGCATATCGTACCTTCGACCCCTCGGGGCAGAAGTTGGTCAGCGGATCGGACTCAACGTCCGCAATCCATCGTCTGGCAGCAATAGGGTCCTTCGCCCCATGAAAATCCGGCGCACTACTACCCCTGAAGTCCTTAAAGGACAGTGTGCAGGATCCTGATTGGCCAGATGCCATATCACTCCTGAACGCCCTGAGGCGATCCTCTATCAGCTCAACTATCCCTTCCTTGATCGACCCGAAGATGATGGGGGTCGACTCAAGGATGCCTCTGGTGATCTCTGACGCGATGAACTCGCGTAGCCTCTCATCTACTGGCTCAGAACCTGATCTCGAACCCGATCCCTCTTCTAAACTGCCAACTACTGGCCTCTGTCATAGTACCACCATTCTGCAAAACATAATACCAACCGTTAGGGGTACCGATACCTCTAGAGGGATCACATCCACTACAAGTTCCCTGGTATTGTCTCAGCCTTCCTTAATTCGGGTACGGATCCTCTGCTTCCAGTAGTACGGGCCCATACTACCTTCCAAATCTATTCGTACCTTCCTCAAGGTCTGCCTTGACTCCACCAACTCCCTTTCGCTATTGCTAATTCTATGCTATTCCCATTCTAGGCTTGCCCTGAGGAAAATCTCTGGCCCCACCCAAACCGGTCCTCAGCTGCTGAAGGCATCCTTGTAATGCCAATTAGCCATTACCTGAATACCATCACATGTGATGAGGCTCAGATAATCCTCCGAGTAACAGACTCGTCCCTACAACGGTTAGACTCAAACGAGAGCTGTGAAATAGGGCCAAATCCAGCACTCTGAGATTATTCAACCCTGATCACATGTGGCGTGACGTATTCACCTAATGGCTAACTCCCATCACTCAGAGTCCCACAAGGCACAAACCAAGGGGAATTCGGACGCAGGAAAGCTACTCAAGCAAATCTGTCCTCATATGAGAAGTTGAACTAGCATATAATGTTGAGCTCATACTACCAGGCATAACCTAAACAGGCTATCCTACTACTGTCTACTCAATACTAGCATGCAATTCTCAAAAGCTGAAGCACAAAAAGCAGGCACATAAGGCATCAATCCTATATCCTTAGTCCTATTCTAGCATGCTGTTCTACTGAAACTGATAAACATAAGATAACTGGTATAGGTACTATGGGGAATACTTACTTGAGCTCGGCCGGTTGCGCACATCACACACTTGATCCTTCTCAAAACTCTTTTATTTTAGCTTTTAGAAAGTCATTTTCCTTGTAAAAATCTTTTAATCCCTTGGTTTGAGTCCAAACACCCCCGAAGGTGTGTCCGAATCCCTCAAACCAGGGCTCTGATACCAACTTGTAACGACCCAATTTTCACACCCAAAAATTTCATTTTTGATGAAGTGATTTGCAAAACATTTGTAACAAAATATCATCCAACCATATCATTTAATAAATACATGTCTCGTATCTGAAAACCGAATCGTAAAACATAATAACGTCAGAGTACAAATCCCAGAATAACTCATAGTGCGAAAAACAAAGAATGTATGTATGATGTGCCGCTACCGCGCCAGCTCCTTCCCCTTCGCTGAAGAGGTACCTGAAACCAAAACTGTAAACTGTAAGCACGAAGCTTCGTGATTTCCCCCATCGTACCACATATCACACAATCACATAGCATACATACTGCCAGGAAATTCTGGGGTGCCCGACCTACCCGGTACAGCCATTCTGGGGTGTCGACCTACCCGTACGGCCATTCTGGGGTGCCGACCTACCCATGCGGCCATTCTGGGGTGCCGACCTACCCATGCGGCCATTCTAGGGTGCCTTCCTACCCATGCGGCCATTTTGGGGTGTCGTCCTACCCGTGTCAAGCCATTCTGGGGTGCTGACATGCCCTATCGGTCCTAACAACCGACCCTTGGGGACTATTCCACCCCCTACTTCTATTATCACATATATCATAACATAAACATATTATCAGACATATCTGGGGTGTCCGAACTACCCTTCGGTCCTAACAACCGAACTTGGGGATTATTCCCCCTCCTACTACCACTATCACATATAACATATCATGTCAGCATATAAACATATCATCACGTACTGTCAGACATATCTGGGGTGTCTAACATACCCTGCGGTCCTAACCACCGAACTCTTCTACTATCGCATATAACATATCATGCCAACATATAACATATCAGGTAGTAGCAAACCTATATGAATATCACACAGACAATCATCTAACATACGACTCCTATTGGTGGGTCGGCATTGTAGCCGTAGACCCACCGCTACTGGAAGGTAACTCACCTCGTAGTAGCTGCTGATCTGTGCGGGAATCGTCTGACTGTTGCCGCTTCTACTCTGGAAATCCTCTGGCTATAATTCCCACAAAACACTTAGTCATAAACTGCTAATTGTTCTTAGGGTAAAATGACCATTTTACCCCCCCCCCCCCATTTAAGTCCAAGCCAAAGTCAACTTCAAGTTGACCCGACTCACCTAGTTGGGTCGTCAACTCGCCGAGTCCCTCACTCTTTACTCGTCCTTATCCATGACCCCACTCGTCGAGTTGGGCCTTCAACTCGACGAGTTCTTCCCTCATATGAACATCACATGAAAACTCATCTGACTCATCGAGTTCACCTTCATCTGAAGAACAAGTTCTGTCCTCGACTCGCCGAGTTGACAAACAACTCGTCGAGTTCATCTTCATCCTTAGAAGATTGCCTTGGACTCGCCGAGTCCATTCATGCACTCGCTGAGTCCCATGAACTTCAAAAACAATGGCTTAGTCCAGAACGATGGGTCACTCCCCGGGACTCCCTAAAACCTTTCCACACTCAACTGGGTCCTTTTAACCCATAACTGATATGGGACAGAAACCTTGGACTCGCCGAGTCCAAGAATGGACCCGTCGAGTTGGTCACATCCACTCACTAAATCTTCGATTTCTGATGTACAACCCTTGATCAAAAGATAGATCTATGCTTCTACAATCGATCTAGCACGTAAAGTTACAACCTTTACGTGCTTGCATGGGACTTTGAGCTCAAAAGGTCCTAAAACAAGCTCTTACAATGCATGGGGCCTTCTTTGAGTGCAAGAGCCACTCCTTTCTGCCTTGTAACCCCTCTAAGAACCCAGATCCGAAACATCAACCCCAAACCATGCTTGCAATCATGGTTGGTGACCAAAATGTCTTAGAAAAGCCCTAAAACTCCATAAAATAGGATCTATCAAAGGAACAAACAAGGTATATGTGACAACCCGAAGTTCGTTCCGTCGTCGTAGCCCGTTCCGTCATTTAAAATTCATCGTCTTGAATTGTTTCCGTTCGTTTCTAAAATTAAGTCATTAATTTTGAGTTTGTTATTATGATTTAATAATTGTCCAAACACATTAGAAACTCGTGGAAACGCCCCGAATTTTATTTAAAAAAACTTTAGTTTTATTCCATCAAGTTATAAAATAATTTAATCGGGTACGACCAAAAGTCTCACTTATCAACAGTATCAGGTAGAATTCCACTGTGTCCCAAACTTTGAGCATATATAAAGTTAAGAGAGCCTCATTTAAAGCCTTTCCACTCTCTCTCTCTACTTTCTCTCTCTAAAACTCGAAATCAAACCAAAATCATCCCAAATCAAGCTCCAAATCATCAAGGTAACTATCCTAGCTCCTAGTATAACACCTTTGGCCTTCAAATTCGTGAAATATATGAGGAATAGTACCATAAATATGTGTTTACGGTCCTAGAACCTCCTTAGGCCGTGAACACATGTAATAAGGGGTTTTGAGCCTTAAAACCCTTCCAAACCTCATTTGGAGCTTAGATATGACTAAGGGACTCATTTGCATGGACTTAGAACACCTTGAACTCATTATTTAGGGTATAAACATGAGTTTACGGTCCAAGCACATGCTTAGACCGTAAACACTAATTCATGGGGAGTAAACTCATTTTAAGGTGTTAGTTTGCCCCTAAACACCTCCAACAAGCTTCCATGGGAGTATAGAACCTTATAATCCTTCAAGAAATGCACCAAATCTTACACAAATGGGACAAACTTGAGTTTACGACCCAAGAACATTCTTGGACCGTAAACTAATCTCCTTAGACCTTAAACTCATCCAATGGGTGTTAAAGTGCCCTTAACACCTTGTATGGTTTAGAAATGGGTCTAGAACTTAGTATGCTTGACTTTCAACCACCAAAACCCATGAATCTTGGACAAACATGATTTTATGGTTGTAAACTCATGTGTTTAAGGTAGTAAACTCCCAAGAACATCTTCATAGACCGTAAACTACTTTTCCAAGGTCAATTCAAGTCCCAAACACTTCCTAAGCCATGGAATCAACCCTAGAACCTTCCTATGTGCATTGTAATGACCTAGGACCACCAAAACATCAAGGGATTGAGTGTGGGGGAGTTTACGGCCGTAAACTCCTAGTTTACTGCCGTAAACTCCATTAAATGGTCCATATGTGAGTTTAATCCATTCCAATGCCCTAGATTTGATCCTAGCTAATTTTCCCAAGTGATATAAGGCCATTTAGCACCATAGAACACCCTACCATGAGTTTACGTCCGTAAACTCATGGGGAGTGGGCTCTTAGGGCCATAAACCCTCTTATGAGTTTACTCTTGAAGAGTAAACTCCATATCCAAGCCATATATGTCCATAGATGTCACCCGGGTCACTCCAAACACTTGTAATGAAGTGTTTTCGCGTCTTGGAGTGTATAATCATATCTAAATTTTAGTTCAAATCCTAATTAGATACAAATATGTATCCTTTCATATTACATAGGAACCTCACGCGCGTTCAAGCCCCGAACTAACGTTTAGAATCCAATCAGGCACATTCTCCAATCGGTGAGTTCATACCCCTACCCTTTTTCAATGTTTTTCCAATGTTTTCAGGGGGAATACAAGCAAAATTACAAGGAAAACTTGTACTCAAACTTATGACTTCATTTGATCTATTTCATATTTCTTATACTTTTAACACGGAAAACTGTAATAACCAATCGTTCAACTTGCAGAGTAAACTGTCATGTTATTTGTGAAGCTCGTTTTAAAATGTTATATTTTATATTTCATAAATGAATTTCAATATTATTTTTAAAAGCATGAATCTTAAAGCATTAAAGTGTTCTTGATATAACTCCCTGTAGATCCGCGAAGGGATAATAACACACAGTTAGAAACAGAACGAATACGAATACGAATGGGAATAGGAATAGATATACGAATACGAATAGGAATAGGAATAGATATACGAATACGAATACGAATACTAATAGGAGTACGAATACAAATACGAATACGAATAGGAGTAGGAATAGGAATACGAATATGAATATGAAAGCACGCCTTTGGATGACGCCAAGACTTCAGAAATACAGTTAGTGTACGCCTTGAGTGTCACCAGAGTTTCGAAATTAATTTGAAAGTACGCCTCTGGACATCGACTGAGTTTCGAAAACATACGCCTTTGGATGTCGACAGAGTTTCGAAGATACGTCTAATGTACTCTTTTGGAAATCACTAGAACATCGAATATACAGTTATTGTACGTTTCTGAGTGTATCCAAATATTCGAAAATACAACTAAGTATAGTAGATAATCGATATTCGAATGTAGGGTAACTAAGATATCAAAATACCTAACTAATACTATAAGTACGGTAGATACTAGTACATCGAAATCCGAACTAAGAATTAACCACAATGTTTAGGAAAATATGGGATTTTCCTGGGATAACATAACAACTAACGAATGGAAAACTAAACTAATAGGAAAATATGGGATTTTCCTGGGATAACATAACTACTCATAATCGTAATCGTGTAACGAATAATAACTAAACTGTTTTCATAAGAAAATATGGGATTTTCTTGAATAACGTCTTTTTCAGAAAACCAAAAAGGAACTCATTCTTTTCAAAACTAAACCGCTTATGAACTCACCAGCTTTATGTTGATTTTCAAACTGTTTGTATTCTCATGTCCACATTAGATAGGTACATCGCGATCTTTTGGAGAAGACGGAGCGTATAGAAGACTCGTCTTAACTTTTGTTCATATGATATATATGTATAACCTTTGTAACTCTTTGTTTTTCAAACAATGGAAATATTTCTATGTAATGTATTGTTTCCGCCTTAGGTTTCGGGGTGTGACAGATTGGTATCAGAGCCCTTGTTTATAGTGAACTAGTATACCAAACCTTACATGGTATAAGACTATAAACACTAAGGGGCCTAAGTGCTCTGAACTAAAAGTATACCTTAAAATATAAGTACTTTCAAAAGTATACAAGTATACCTAACCGTCGAAATTCGTAACTACAAGTAGAACAAAACATAAGTAAATGGGTACTGTATGCTGCGGTTAGACCTGGGCAGTTATTTAGTCGTGTCTACAATCAATATAGCCTGGCCAACTATATTCATTCGAGATACGGCCAACATGTGCTCGGGAGTGACTGTGGTATGCATCATGCCTAAAACTTAACCAATACCCCAAACAACGAGTCATCGTTGCAGCAAATCATGAAATACTATGGGAGTATTTCTCGAGCCAATCCGTTGTAGAAATCCTCCTTGAAGCATTGTTCCTTGATCATTCCTTTAGCGATAGTTTATCTGCTTTGATAATTCTTTCCTACTTTATCGTTTAATGGAATTCTATATATGTCGTAGTGAGATATCCCTTGTATCATATCTCTTGGTTCAATTCAGAGGACTTATGATCCTCTCTTTCCTGGCTATTCTAGATCAAGATGCCTCCTAGGACAAAGACCCAGCTCAAAGAACAACAACAACCCTCCGCCACCACCACCTCCTCCTCAATTTGATCCTGTCATGTTCCAGACAGCTGTTGTTGCCGCAGTGGCAGCCGCCTTGTCTCACATAAACCCCGGTGGATCATGAAGTGGTCCCCAGCCTCAAAACCAGGAAGGTAGCCAGGGACACCGGAAGGAGTGTTCCTATAAGGACTTTATGAACGCAAAACCCACATTCTTCGATGGCACAGGGGGTGTCATTGCTCTAACTCGGTGGTTAGAGAAAATCGAATCTATCTTCGAGATCTGTGCCTGTTCAGAATCCGACAAGGTGAAATTCGCCGCCTACACATTCACCGATAAAGCTCTGACTTGGTGGAACGGCCGAGTCAAATCCTTAACTTTACATGTAGCAAATGCTATGGGTTGGGAAGTTATGAAGGAATTTATGTTTGCAGAATACTGCCCTCGGGGTGAAATACAGAAGCTGGAGCATGAACTTTGGAACCTGAAGATGAAGGGTTCTGATATCGCCGCCTACACATCCATATTCGATGACCTGGCATTACTCTGTCCGGGAATGGTTACCCCGGAGAGTAAAAAAGTTGAGAGGTTCATCTGGGGATTGACCCAGCCAACTAAATGGAATGTTTTAGCTGCGAAGCTGGATACCTATGACAGCGCCAAATGCCTAGCGCAAACCTTGATCGACCATAGCGATGACCCAGAGGAAGCGGCCACCACTCCTGAGCTGACAGAGAAGAGTGGTGAGAAAAGAAAGTTTTGGAAGAAGAAGAAGAAGAAGAGTTAGTCTTCCCCGGAATCCTCGAAGAAACAACAGATAGTGGCAGTCCATGCTGCCACTACCCCTGCTGCTGTTTCTGTTATCGGTTCCTCAACCCAAGCACCTATCACTGGATATGCCGGTATCCTTCCGTGGTGTAATAGGTGCAGTTACCACCATCATATCCCTAGCCCTTGTCGTGCAAAGTTTTATAAGAACTGTGGCCAAGAGGGTCACCTCGCGCGAAGCTGCAGAGCACCAACACAATCAACCAGTCAAGCTTCTGGAGCGGGTATCGGTCAGTCCTGCTATAGTTGTGGGGAAGTCAGACATTACAAGCGAAACTGCCCTAAGGCAGCAACATCTGCCAACACCGGGCGATTCCTAGCTATAGGACAAAATGAGGCAGCCACCGACCCCACCGTTGCCACAGGTATATTCCTCCTCGATGAATCTTATGCCTGTAATCCTTTTCGATTCTTGTATTGAAAGAAAATTTTGCTAACTATCCATTCAGACACCTTTCTAAACTTAATTCTTCGTTAATAATCGAAACGTGTACCGTCAAGATGACTAACCGGTGAGAAAGAGAACGCTAACGTCATACCCATAGGTTGTACCCTTAATCCGGACGATTATTCTTTTTCATTCGATCAAATGGCAAACTTTTCATGAAATGCTTTGATGCCATCATTGACATGTAATGACCGGGTCTCACTCATGTTGTTATTTTTGGTTTCGAAAAGGTCGTCCCTCTAAATCTTTCCTCTAACCCAATTCTCATGATCTTCGGCAACAAACCTAAATCCAACCTTCGCATCACTTCGTACATCAAAGCTTAAAAAATTTCCCTGAAGGGAGTGCCATGCATTCCTCGTCCGTGTGATTATCGGGAAACGGGAAGTCTGCAACTCTTTCCCTGATGTCTTCCCCGAAGATTTCCCGAGAATTCCTTCTGATCTTCTAGTCGAGTATCGCATCGACCTAATCCCTGGAACTATCTCTTAGCCAAATCTCCGTGAGGATGATGTGTCCAAGACAGTGGTTAGGACTCGATGTGGTCACTACGAGTTAGTAGTGGTGCCCTTCGGTCAAACCATTTTCCCTGGCCATGTAGTAAGCAAAGCAATTATACCCGTAGATTCCTCCCAAAAATCAAGACGATAGAGACTTAGTCGGCACCGAAGATACCCATAGAAACCCGTCAATTCTTGGGTCCCGCCGGTTATTATCATAGACCCACTTAGAAATTTCTTTCAGAATCATCAAAACCTTAGCTACTCTGCCACATGAAGATATACCCTCTTGTTGGACCTTATGTCTTGTTGAAGGTCTTATCCCAGAATGGCATAATATGCATTGGGGATGTGCGGAAAACTTCACCCGTGGTTCATCGGACTTTTCGAAATCCCTGCCGAAATCGGAACCATGAACTACAAAACTTCGATTATCTCAAGGACTTAGTAGCATCCATCCTGTCTTCCACATCTCGAATCTTTAGAAGCGTCTGCCCAACGAAACCATAGTAATCCCTTCGATGAGACCGGAATCAACGAAAGACTGAACCCCCCATGGAAGAACAAATTGAGAGTCAAACGTAGGAAACAAAGCTGCATCCCGACAGTGAGGGTTTGCTGGAATGTCAAGCGGAGTCCCGATTCCACTTGGGAGCGTGAAGACCCGAAGCAGTAGATTCATCCATATCTCTTTTCAATTCATGAACTGTATCTTAATCTTTGAATTTCGGGACGAAATTCCCTCTAATGGGGGGATAATGTGACAACCCGAAGTTCGTTCCGTCGTCGTAGCCCGTTCCGTCTTTTAAAATTCATCGTCTTGAATGGTTTCCGTTCGTTTCTAAAATTAAGTCATTAATTTTGAGTTTGTTATTATGATTTAATAATTGTCCAAACACATTAACTCATGGAAACGCCCCGAATTTTATTTAGAAAAATTTTAGTTTTACTCCGTCAAGTTATAAAATAATTTAATCGGGTACGACCAAAAGCCTCACTTATCAATAGTATCAAGTAGAATTCCACCGTGTCCCAAACTTTGAGCATATATAAAGTTGAGAGAGCCTCATTTGAAGCCTTTCCACTCTCTCTCTACTTTCTCTCTCTAAAACTCGAAATCAAGCCAAAATCATCCCAAATCAAGCTCCAAATCATCAAGGTAACTATCCTAGCTCCTAGTATAACACCTTTGGCCTTCAAATTCGTGAAATATATGAGGAATAGGACCATAAACATGTGTTTACGGTCCTAGAACCTCCTTAGGCCGTGAACACATGTAATAAGGGGTTTTGAGCCTTAAAACCCTTCCAAACCTCATTTGGAGCTTAGATATGACTAAGGGACTCATTTGCATGGACTTAGAACACCTTGAACTCATTATTTAGGGTATAAACATGAGTTTACGGTCCAAGCACATGCTTAGACCGTAAACACTAATTCATGGGGAGTAAACTCATTTTAAGGTGTTAGTTTGCCCCTAAACACCTCCAACAAGCTTCCATGGGAGTATAGAACCTTATAATCCTTCAAGAAATGCACCAAATCTTACACAAATGGGACAAACTTGAGTGTAACAGCCCGGATTTCCAGGTATTTTATTGTTTTGTTTTTTTTGGTGTTTTGAGGGGGGACTCGGCGAGTTGGAGCTCAGACTCGCCGAGTAGGGTCGCGATTCTGGACGCGGGATTCGTCTGGACTCGGCGAGTCCAGGATATGGACTCGGCGAGTCCACGCTGTTTAATGAAACCCTAATTTCTCGGGTTTGGGACCTATTTAAAGGACCTTATGGCCGTCATTTGCACCCAACAGTCCATAGAGAGAAACCCTAGAGTGCTTTAGCGATTTGAGAGAGAAAGGAAGCATTTCTTGACATTTGTGTGTTGTTTAGCAAAGAAGAGGGAGGCTCTAGCCAAGAGGAGGCAAAGGGGACTACTATTCGGTGGATTTGAAGCTTAGCCCTTCAATCTAAAGGTATGATTTCGGCTCATCTCCTGTTTTGTGAAGTATAATTGATTTTAGGGTTTCTTGTGACCTTGTTGAGTTGATTGGACGGCCAAATAGTCCCTTGCTAGTGATGAGACTTCGGATCTGGATCCATAGAGGTCCAGAGAGCCTCATTCATCAAGCTTTATAGAGAACAATGGAGGTTATGACCTTGAGTAGTGAGATTTGTTGATGATTCTTCATATATGGTCATATAGAGGTTGTTTATGCACAAAGTCTGGGGCTTTACGTGGTGAATCATTCTAGGAAGGCCAGATCTATGAATTGTTGGAATAGACCTGACCTTAGAAGCAAGTTTGAGTGATTGCATGGCATGGACTTGCCGAGTCCGATGAGCAGACTCGGCGAGTAGCTTGAAGATTGCCTTGGACCGACCAGTGAGTGGTCCAGTCGAGTCATGGATTGACTCAGTGAGTCAGGGCGAGTTAGAGAGGGTTGTCAAGTGGTCCGAGTCGAGCTGGGACTCGCCAAGTCGTTCTTGAGACTCGGCGAGTTGAGTCGGGGTGGCCCCGCGATTCTTCCAGGTCGAACTCGTCGAGTCAGGGGGAGTACTCGACGTGTAAGAAGGGAATCCTAGAGAGTTGGTGAAAACGTCTAGACTCGCCGAGTTGCCCTCGTGCACTCGCCGAGTCCGGTCAAAGTTGACCGTTGACCGTTGACCAGAGTTAACCTGTGTTGACTTCTTAGGGATAGTCAACCTTAGAGATAAAAAGTGTTAATTAGAGACATATGATGTTATAGGAGGATTATAGCTCGGAGGATCGGGCACGAGGGATTTCAGGAACTGTGAGTCATCGAGATCCGCGAGGTGAGTCTTCTCACTATACTTTACCTCGAGTAGGTAATCAGAGTTATGTGTTAGTGTATGTATGTTATGTGTATGTTATGTGTTGTACTGCATTATTTCTATGTGATTTATGCTGTGCATGATTACAGAGTTGGAACCGGAAGGTTCCTAGAGTTAGAACCTGAGGGTTCACAGAGTTGGGTGCACGGACCCATAGAGTTATAGCCTCGAGTGGCTAATATGTGTTTATGTGGTATTTTGGGGAACTCACTAAGCTTCGTGCTTACAGTGTTAGTGTTGTTGTTTCAGGTACTAGCGATGACCGTGGGAAGGCGCCGGCTTGATCTGTACACACGCAGGGGACTTTGATATATTTACATTGATCTTGGGATTTTGTGTAATGTGAATTGAGATTTAAACCTGATGTTTTATGAAAAATTAATGAGAAATGTTTTTATAAATTGTGAAAATTATTTTAAAATTTTCGGTGTTACAAGTTGGTATCAGAGCCTTGGTTTGAGGGATTCGAGTACACCTTCGGGCGTATTTGAACTCAAACTGAGGATTTAGAATGTATTTTCAAAAAGAGTAAAAGATTTTTTTTAAAAAAAAACGCAGAGCAAGAGATGTGTGTACGATCAGTCAGCGCCCGGACGGTGATTTCCCAAAATACCTTTATATATTATGTGATATTGATATGGTGTATCCGCATGCTAGAGTAAGCTAGGTATTGCTATTAGGACTAGAGTGGCCTGATTTGTGATGCCTTAGCCTAGGGAGATGTGAGCTGCTATGAGATGCTTGAGAGTGAGTAGGTAGCAGCGAGGGGCTTATGAGAGATCTATTAGAGAGTGGTCTATGCATGATAGAGTACTTGAGACCTGGGATCCAAAGAGAAGGACTTGGGGTGTATTCCGGTGCGGTGCGGACAGTAGTATTGGGCCCGTACTACTGGAAGCACCGGGGCGGTGTGCAGCCCAAGTCAGAATCTTTGGAATGCCAAGAATCGAGGAGGAAAGAGTTGACGAGTGTGAGCATACTCGTGTGGATTCTAATTTATCGTATGTTGTATTTCAGAGGTAGATCATGGTGAGGACACGTTTGATGCCCGAGAGCAGTGGTACCAGTGAGGAGGAGATCCGCCGGATCATTCAGGAGGAGGTGGCTGCGGCCATCAGGGCAGAGATACCGGAGATGTTTGGGTCTATAAAGACCACATTGATTGAGACGTTTGATGAGCGTTATGCCGCTCTTTCTGAGGCTGCTGCTGCAGCGGCTACCGCAGCGATTGCTGCTGCGAGGCCGCAGGGTGGGGATGCGTTGTTGTTCCGTGAGTTCAGCAACACAAAACCACCGGAGTTTGTTGGTACTCAGGATCCGGTGGCAGCTATGAGGTGGATATCTGATATTGAGGGGTGTTTCTTCACTTGCTCGTCTCCTGAGCATTTGAAGGTCCGGTTCGCGCTGAACCAGCTTCGCTTGGGAGCGAAGGACTGGTGGAAGTTCGTGACGGCGCATTATACGCCTGCTGAGCTTTCTGCGGTGACCTGGGAGAGGTTCACCACCATGTTTCGGGATGAGTACGTTCCCCAGGTGGAGAGGGAGCGTTTAGCACAGGAGTTTCTGACCCTCAAGCAGGGTACTGAGTCTGTTACAGCGATCACGAGGATGTTCCACGAGAGGGCGATGTTCTGCCCTGAGCACGTGTCCACTGAGCAGGCACGTATGAGCCGCTACTTGAGCATCTTGAGGCGGGATATTCGGGAGTTCGCTGCGAACTCCTCGTACCGGACATTTGCCGAGCTTCAGGCAAATGCCCGGAAGAGGGAGATTGAGCTTGAGACTCAGGCCAGGGAGGAGGCGGAGTCTCAGGGGAGGGATCGGCGACCGGCACAGTCGCAGCCGGCCGCCAAGCGGGCCAAGCCTGCTGATCCCAGACCAGGGAGCCAGAAGGGCCGCACTTGCGGAAAATGCGGCAAGGGTCATGACGGAGTTTGCCGAGCGGGGTCTTGCTACAAATGTGGCAAGGAGGGGCACATGGCCAAGGACTGCCCCAAGGGGTTTGCAGTGTGCTTTCACTGCAACCAGACCGGACACCGGAAGGCCGAGTGTCCGCAGTTGCGCGGAGCATCTCAGGGGTCTGCTCCTGCCGCCATCAGAGCTACAGAGAGTCGGCCTGTGAAGGCCGAGGCGCCGAGAGCTCGAGGGAGAGCCTTCCAGTTGACTGCGGAGGAGGTCCGCGCTGCGCCCGATGTTGTGGCTGGTATGTTTCCTTTCGTGTATTTATTTTTGATATATGATGTTATGCTTATATTATGTTATGCGTAGGTACCTTTCTTGTGAACTCCGTACCTGCTTTAGTGTTATTTGACTCGGGTGCGAGTCGGTCTTTTGTATCTTTGGCCTTTGGTCAGCATATCAGTGTTAGTCGTGAGGCATTAAGTCGGCCTCTGAGAGTTTCCATAGCTGACGATAGAGTGATTTGTGCCACAGAGGTTTTCCGGGGATGTGTGTTAGAGATTTTCGGGGTTGAGTTTCCGATCGATCTGATTCCTATTGCGATGGGTGATGTTTGTGTCATTGTGGGCATGGACTGGTTGAGCCGATTCGGCGCGGTTATCGACTGTGAGCGTCAGCTGGTGACTATACGAGACCCTAGTGGGGGAGTTCTTTCGGTGTACGGCGAGGGTACACGTTCGGGATCAGCCTTTTGTTCGGCCGCTAGGGCGAGGCAGTGTCTACAGTAGGGCTGTAGGGGTTTTGTGGCGTATGTGATGGATACGCGAGCGACTTCCGAGAGACTGAGTTCAGTTGGGGAGGTACCGGTGGTGCGTGAGTTTCCGGATGTTTTTCCCGAGGAGCTGCCGGGAGTACCTCCTGTGAGGCAAGTGGAGTTTGGTATTGATTTGGTTCCGGGGGCTGCGCCTATAGCTAAGGTGCCTTATCGTCTTGCACCTCCAGAGATGCAAGAGTTATCCTCGCAGCTTCAGGAGTTGCTGGGGAAGGGATTCATTCGGCCGAGCAGCTCGCCGTGGGGAGCACCTATTCTGTTCGTCAAGAAGAAGGATGGTTCACACCGGATGTGTATTGATTACCAGGAGTTGAACAAGCTGACGGTCAAGAACCGTTACCCGTTGCCGAGGATCGACGATTTATTTGATCAGCTGCAGGGAGCATCTTGGTTTTCCAAGATCGACTTGAGGTCGGGATATCATCAGGTGAGAGTGCGGGATGAGGACGTCCAGAAGACAGCATTCAGGACGCGATATGGGCATTATGAGTTCGTGGTGATGCCTTTTGGGCTCACCAATGCCCCGGCGGTGTTCATGGATCTCATGAACAGGGTATGCAGGCCGATGTTGGATCGGTCGGTGATTGTATTTATCGATGATATTCTGGTGTATTCGAGATCTAGAGAGCAGCATGAGGAGCATTTGAGGGAGGTCCTTGAGGTATTGAGATCGGAGAAGCTTTATGCAAAGTTCTCCAAGTGTGATTTCTGGTTACGGGAGGTCCAGTTTCTAGGACATCTCGTTAACCAGGAAGGGATTCTGGTCGATCCGGCCAAGGTTGAGGCGGTGATGAGTTGGGAGGTGCCAAAGTCACCCTCTGAGATCAGGAGCTTCCTTGGATTAGCAGGGTATTATCGGAGATTTATCAAGGATTTCTCCAAGATCGCAGTGCCGCTCACCAGATTGACCCGGAAGGGTGTTGCATTTTCATGGGGTCCCGAGCAGCAGACCTCCTTTGAGACACTTCGCCAGAGGTTGTGCGAAGCCCCGGTATTAGCTCTCCCGGAAGGGATGGAGGATTTTGTAGTGTATTGTGATGCATCGATTTTGGGGTTGGGTGCGGTGTTGATGCAGAGGGGTCATGTGATAGCATATGCATCAAGGCAGCTGAAGCCTCATGAGACAAGATATCCCACGCATGATCTAGAGTTGGGGGCAGTAGTGTTCGCCCTCAAGATTTGGCGCCACTACTTATATGGGGTTCGATGTACGATATACACGGACCATAAGAGCTTGAAGTACTTGATGGATCAGCCCAATCTAAATATGCGTCAGAGGAGGTGGTTAGATGTGGTCAAGGATTATGATTGTGAGATCCTGTACCACCCAGGCAAGGCCAACGTGGTGGCCGATGCATTGAGCCGTAGGGCGGAGAGCACTCCACTACGAAATGTATGTTTGAGGTTGACCGTGATAGCTCCAGTACTGGATGCCATTCGTGGGGCACAGTCTGAGGCTATGCAACCGGAGATGCAGAAGAGGGAACGGGTCGTTGGTTTGGTTTCAGAATTCGTTACGGATGGGCGAGGGCTTATGACTTTTCAGGGTCGGATTTGGGTACCATTTGTGGGTGGTACGCGCACTTCTTTGA
Source organism: Lactuca sativa (assembly GCF_002870075.4). NCBI lineage: Eukaryota > Viridiplantae > Streptophyta > Magnoliopsida > Asterales > Asteraceae > Lactuca > Lactuca sativa. The sequence goes on from NC_056627.2 coordinate 53,911,222, forward strand.
TGGAGGAGGCTCATCGGTCGAAATTTTCGATCCATCCGGGGGCCACGAAGATGTATTTGGATTTGAGGAAAGAGTATTGGTGGCCCTGTATGAAGAGAGACGTCGCATGGTTCGTTGAGAGGTGCTTGACCTGCCGTAGGGTTAAGGCCGAGCACCAGAGGCCGCATGGCAAGTTGCAGCCATTGGAGGTTCCCGAATGGAAGGGGGAACAGATCACTATGGATTTCATCACCAAATTGCCGAGGACGGCCAGAGGAGTTGATGCAATTTGGGTGATTGTGGATAGGTTGACGAAGAGCGCTCACTTTCTTGCCATCAGTGAGAGTTCTTCAGCGGAGAAGTTGGCGGAGTTGTATGTGAGAGAAGTGGTATCTCGGCATGGGGTGCCGATCTCGATTGTTTCAGACCGTGATGTGCGCTTCACTTCCAGATTCTGGAAGAAATTTCATGAGGAGTTGGGTACTAGATTGCATTTTAGTACCGCATATCATCCCCAGACAGACGGTCAGAGTGAGCGGACGATTCAGACGCTTGAGGACATGCTTTGAGCATGTGTGTTGGATTTCGGGGGTAGCTGGGATGCGTATTTACCCTTGGCAGAGTTTTCCTACAACAACAGCCATCATTCGAGCATTGGTATGCCACCCTTTGAGCTGTTGTATGGTAGGAGGTGTCGGACCCCCATTTGCTGGGGAGAGGTTGGGCAGAGAGTGATGGGCAGTATAGAGATCGTGCTTCAGACGACAGAGCAGATTCAGCAGGTCAGACAGAGGTTATTGACCGCCCAGAGCCGACAGAAGAGTTACGCAGACAGACGCCGGTCCGAGCTTGAGTTTCAGGTCGGCGACTTCGTTCTCCTGAAGGTCTCTCCTTGGAAAGGAGTGATTCGATTCAGGAAGAGGGGCAAGTTGGGGCCCCGGTATATTGGGCCATTTCGCGTGATTGCAAGGGTAGGCCGGGTAGCCTATCGTTTGGAATTGCCAGCAGAGTTGGGGCAAATCCACGACACTTTTCATGTGTCGCAATTAAGCAAATGTATTGCCGATGAGTCAGCAGTAGTTCCATTAGAGGATATTCAGGTGGATGCGAGCCGGAATTATGCCGAGAGACCAGTAGCCATCAGAGATCGGAAGATCAAGGTACTAAGGAACAAGGAGGTACCTCTGGTGTTGGTTCAGTGGCAACACCGGAAGGGATCAGAGATGACCTGGGAGCCGGAGCGCGAGATGCGGGAGCAGCATCCGGAGCTATTTTCAGAGCGAGACTTCGAGGGCGAAGTCTAGTTCTAGTGGGGGAGAGTTGTAACAGCCCGGATTTCCAGGTATTTTATTGTTTTATTTTTTTTTTGGTGTTTTGAGGGGGGACTCGGCGAGTTGGAGCTCAGACTCGCCGAGTAGGGTCGCGATTCTGGACGCGGGATTCGTCTGGACTCGGCGAGTCCAGGATATGGACTCGGCGAGTCCACGCTGTTTAATGAAACCCTAATTTCTCGGGTTTGGGACCTATTTAAAGGACCTTATGGCCGTCATTTGCACCCAACAGTCCATAGAGAGAAACCCTAGAGTGCTTTAGCGATTTGAGAGAGAAAGGAAGCATTTCTTGACATTTGTGTGTTGTTTAGCAAAGAAGAGGGAGGCTCTAGCCAAGAGGAGGCAAAGGGGACTGCTATTCGGTGGATTTGAAGCTTAGCCCTTCAATCTAAAGGTATGATTTCGGCTCATCTCCTGTTTTGTTAAGTATAATTGATTTTAGGGTTTCTTGTGACCTTGTTGAGTTGATTGGACGGCCAAATAGTCCCTTGCTAGTGATGAGACTTCGGATCTGGATCCATAGAGGTCCAGAGAGCCTCATTCATCAAGCTTTATAGAGAACAATGGAGGTTATGACCTTGAGTAGTGAGATTTGTTGATGATTCTTCATATATGGTCATATAGAGGTTGTTTATGCACAAAGTCTGGGGCTTTACGTGGTGAATCAATCTAGGAAGGCCAGATCTATGGATTTTTGGAATAGACCTGACCTTAGAAGCAAGTTTGAGTGATTGCATGGCATGGACTCGCCGAGTCCGATGAGCAGACTCGGCGAGTAGCTTGAAGATTGCCTTGGACCGACCAGTGAGTGGTCCAGTCGAGTCATGGATTGACTCAGTGAGTCAGGGCGAGTTAGAGAGGGTTGTTAAGTGGTCCGAGTCGAGCTGGGACTCGCCGAGTCGTTCTTGAGACTCGGCGAGTTGAGTCGGGGTGGCCCCGCGATTCTTCCAGGTGGAACTCGTCGATTCAGGGGGAGTACTCGACGTGTAAGAAGGGAATCCTAGAGAGTTGGTGAAAACGTCTAGACTCGCCGAGTTGCCCTCGTGCACTCGCCGAGTCCGGTCAAAGTTGACCGTTGACCGTTGACCAGAGTTGACTTCTTAGGGATAGTCAACCTTAGAGATAAAAAGTGTTAATTAGAGACATATGATGTTATAGGAGGATTATAGCTCGGAGGATCGGGCACGAGGGATTTCAGGAACTGTGAGTCATCGAGATCCGCGAGGTGAGTCTTCTCACTATACTTTACCTCGAGTAGGTAATCAGAGTTATGTGTTAGTGTATGTATGTTATGTGTATGTTATGTGTTGTACTGCATTATTTCTATGTGATTTATGTTGTGCATGATTACAGAGTTGGAACCGGAAGGTTCCTAGAGTTAGAACCTGAGGGTTCACACAGTTGGGTGCACGGACCCATAGAGTTATAGCCTCGAGTGGCTAATATGTGTTTATGTGGTATTTTGGGGAACTCACTAAGCTTCGTGCTTATAGTGTTAGTGTTGTTGTTTCAGGTACTAGCGATGACCGTGGGAAGGCGCCGGCTTGATCTGTACACACGCAGGGGACTTTGATATATTTACATTGATCTTGGGATTTTGTGTAATGTGAATTGAGATTTAAACCTGATGTTTTATGAAAAATTAATGAGAAATGTTTTTATAAATTGTGAAAATTAGTTTAAAATTTTCGGTGTTACATTGAGTTTACGGCCCAAGAACATTCTTGGACCGTAAACTAATCTCCTTAGACCTTAAACTCATCCAATGGGTGTTAAAGTGCCCTTAACACCTTGTATGGTTTAGAAATGGGTCTAGAACTTAGTATGCTTGACTTTCAACCACCAAAACCCATGAATCTTGGACAAACATGATTTTACGGTTGTAAACTCATGTGTTTAAGGTAGTAAACTCCCAAGAACATCTTCATAGACCGTAAACTACTTTTCCAAGGTCAATTCAAGTCCCAAACACTTCCTAAGCCATGGAATCAACCCTAGAACCTTCCTATGTGCATTGTAATGACCTAGGACCACCAAAACATCAAGGGATTGAGTGTGGGGGAGTTTACGGCCGTAAACTCCTAGTTTACTGCCGTAAACTCCATTAAATGGTCCATATGTGAGTTTAATCCATTCCAATGCCCTAGATTTGATCCTAGCTAATTTTCCCAAGTGATATAAGGCCATTTAGCACCATAGAACACCCTACCATGAGTTTACGTCCGTAAACTCATGGGGAGTGGGTTCTTAGGGCCGTAAACCTTGTTATGAGTTTACTCTTGAAGAGTAAACTCCATATCCAAGCCATATATGTCCATAGATGTCACCCGGGTCACTCCAAACACTTGTAATGAAGTGTTTTCGCGTCTTGGAGTGTATAATCATATCTAAATTTTAGTTCAAATCCTAATTAGATACAAATATGTATCCTTTCATATTACATAGGAACCTCATGCGCGTTCAAGCCCCGAACTAACGTTTAGCATCCAATCAGGCACATTCTCCAATTGGTGAGTTCATACCCCTACCCTTTTTCAATGTTTTTCCAATGTTTTTTAGGGGGAATACAATCAAAATTACAAGGAAAACTTGTACTCAAACTTATGACTTCATTTGATCTATTTCATATTTCTTATACTTTTAACACGGAAAACTGTAATAACCAATCGTTCAACTTGCAGAGTAAACCGTCATGTTATTTGTGAAGCTCGTTTTAAAATGTTATATTTTATATTTTGATAAATGAATTTCAATATTATTTTTAAAAGCATGAATCTTAAAGCATTAAAGTGTTCTTGATATAACTCCCTGTAGATCCGCGAAGGGATAATAACACACAGTTAGAAACAGAACGAATACGAATGGGAATAGGAATAGATATACGAATACGAATAGGAATAGGAATAGATATACGAATACGAATACGAATACGAATACGAATACGAATACGAATACTAATAGGAGTACGAATACGAATATGAATACAAACAGGAGTAGGAATAGGAATAGGAATACGAATACGAATACGAAAGCACGCCTTTGGATGATGCCAAGACTTCGAAAATACAGTTAGTGTATGCCTTGAGTGTCACCAGAGTTTCGAAATTAATTCGAAAGTACGCCTCTGGACATCGACTGAGTTTCGAAAACATATGCCTTTGGATGTCGACAGAGTTTCGAAGATACGTCTAATGTACTCTTTTGGAAATCACCAGAACATCGAATATACAGTTAATGTACGTTTCTGAGTGTACCCAAATATTCAAAAATACAACTAAGTATAGTAGGTAATCGACATTCGAATGTAGTGTAACTAAGATATCAGAATACCTAACTAATACTATAAGTATGGTAGATACTAGTACATCGAAATCCGAACTAAGAATTAACCACAATGTTTTGGAAAATATGGGATTTTCCTGGGATAACATAACAACTAGTAAACGAATGGTGTAACGAATGGAAAACTAAACTAATAGGAAAATATGGGATTTTCCTGTGATAAAAATCGTAATCGTGTAACGAATAATAACTAAACTGTTTTCATAAGAAAATATGGGATTTTCTTGAATAACGTCTTTTTCAGAAAACCAAAAAGGAACTCATTCTTTTCAAAACTAAACCGCTTATGAACTCACCAGCTTTATGTTGATTTTCAAACTGCTTGTATTCTCAGGTCCACATTAGACAGGTACATCGCGATCTTTTGGAGAAGACGGAGCGTATAGAAGTCTCGTCTTAACTTTTGTTCATATGATATATATGTATAACCTTTGTAACTCTTTGTTTTTCAAACAATGTAAATATTTCTATTTAATGTAATGTTTTGTGTTTACTATGCTTACTATGTACATTGGTTGCGATATTCATGACGTCCTCCGCCCCGGAACGTTTCCGCCTTAGGTTTCGGGGTGTGACAGTATAGACTTTATACCTTCTGTAGACTGCAAATGATGGTCAGAATCGGATCCTTTTAGCCTCTTCTTGATCCTTCAAGCTTTTCCTTCCTTCCTTGGGTCACAAAAGCACCAAAATCACTCCAAATGCCTTAGATTACTTCAATAACGGCTAGGGTTTGCTATGGGGGGTCTTCTGGGAGCAAATGGGACGAAGGAGGCCGATTTAAGGTGTTTAAATAGGGTGAAAACCCTCAGATTAGGGTTTTCGCCGAGTCCGGGACCCGACTCGTCAAGTCCACTACTTAAACCCCGTTTCTCATCCCGCTTTTACTCGGCGAGTTGGTCCTTCAACTCGCCGAGTCCAAGGCCAAAATGAAAAATATTTTAAAGAATTAATATGTACCAAGAACCAGGTGCTACACATGCCAATCAGTATACGAGAGCCACCTGCTTAACATGGAACGCCAGCTAGCTAACTTAAGGTTCCGTCCGAGGAATGCCCGTCGGAAGTAGGAGATATTCTACTCATCCTTCTTTTGGTTTAAAGGATAGCTTTCATACTTATGCTCTAAGTAACTCTTTTCCCTGTAAACATTCCTGTCTTGCAAGTACTGATTCACTAGTTCTTTATGTTGTCAAATTGTTCCTCTGTTTGTATGTTGTAGACCTACTCCTAGGTCAAATTTTCCAAACTCTGTGTAATCTTAATATCGACAATGGTGGCAACTATTATATTTCAGTCAAAGATTATCATTGTCAAAAGTATATCTTGGAGAAGTGGCATTCAAATTGAGCAACTTTATCAAGGTCCCATCATTGTTTTGTCCTCAAAACATGAATCATAAGATGTGCTTAGACGATTATTCCTTTTCCCCATCAATTTCATATCAGTCTCCATGAAAAGCTTCAATGTCCTAATCGGCATAGGACGACCGAGTCTCCCATCGTGCCGATGACCTTTGCTTCGAGAAAGCGATTCATCTCAATCTTCCTTCAGACGGAGTCCTCACTGGTTTCAGTGATAAGTCTATTTGAACCTTAGTATCATTTCATGCGTCGAAGCCTAGGAGCATCTACAGAAGGAATCCTATGCATTTCTGGTTCATGTTGTCAATAAGACGCAAGAAGTTAAAGACCTCAAGAGCATCTTTGAAGTCTGCAATTTTCCCGATGTCTTCCCCAAAGACATTCCAAGGATTTCTTCCGAGTGCCAAGTTGAATCCTGTGTTAACTTTATCCTCGGAGCTACCCTTATAGCCAAATATCCATATCATCAAGAGCTGACGAAAATGTAAGAGTTACTCAGCCAGCCCAAGGAGCTGAGCAACCAGGAGTCCATAAACTTATTTTATGTGAACTTTGTTGTGTTCAGTTCGTTTTCTATTCTTTCTAAGACCATATCATGGGGATGTGGGTCGAATCAATGAGAGTCAGATAGCAATGCGGAAAATCCCAATGCATAGATGAACATTTAGGATACATCCAGAGGCAACCATTGTTGCTCACAAGCTTCTTTTTTGACATGTAGCAGAATCATGCCTCCGAAGGAACGTACCCAACCCATCAATAAGACACCAGTCCTTCAGATGGACTCAGCTACGTTCCAAGGTACTGTCACAGCAGCCGTAGCGGCCGCCCTAGCTATTCTTAACGCTTACAACCCAAGTGGGAATGGGAACAGTTTCCACATCTCGAACTGTAGCAACACATCAGGAAACCAACAAGGGCTTATCCAGGAGGACACTCCAACTCCCAAACCTAAGAGCACCAAACGAAAATTCTGGAACAAGAAGGAGCGCAAGTTGTCTCAGAAACTTGCCAAGAGACAACAACCTGTGATAACTCCTACAACCACAACATCCGCCAGACCGGTGCCAACATCAGTGCAACGATATGCTGGAAAACTTCCAAATTGTGAGGAATGCAACTTCCACCATGTAGGAAAATGTTGTGAATCGAAATGTAAGAACTGCAACAGGCAAGGACACACCGCTCGTTACTGTAGAGCACTAGCACCGTCAAACGCTTTGATTTCTAGGGAAAAGGTGGGTCAGGTTTACTACAATTGTGGCGAACCCGGACATTTCAAAAGAAATTGTCCAGGGGCTAAGGATGGTCAGAAAGCTCGCTACGCGAATACCCCGACTCAACACATCACCTCCACTACCGACGCTAGCATAGTTCAAGTGTGTGGTACATATGGCGAAATGGGACACTTCACAATAAACTACCCAACAGAAAAGAACAATGAGGAAACCGGAGGAGTCTGACCTCAGTGAAGAAGGGAGCATCGAAGGACCCTGCCTTGTTTTGATACATTATTTAAAACCCCAATAATTGTTCATAATTGTGATTACATTCTCGTCCAGATTGAATCACTTAATCCTTATAAGGTTTAAAGCCCTACTAAGCAAATCATGATAGCTTAAGTGAGTACGCTAGGGTCATTCGTAGTTATACACGACTTGTATGCACCAAACGATCATAGAGAGATCTAGTAAGAACCATTTCATGAAATTTCATAGTTTCAAAACATCAGAACCCTCGTGTTAGTAGTACCTATTAACCTCGAATCAAACACAGAAAACACCAGAGACATTCACCTCGGGGCATCAATGTTCTAACAAAGCGATCCTTCCAAGCTAACTAAACGCGCGACTCTACGACGTCGTCCTGCTTAGTTCGACTAAGTCTATGTTATACCAAACCCTTTTGTCTTAAATCGTTCAATCGTGAAACTCACGTCGCTCGTGACGACAACCAGATGTGAACTTCAAAGAATTCATCTCTCTTCAAAATCCAAAAGTATTCATACAAAGAGTATCATCCACAAAGAGAAGGACAAAGTAAGAGAACCATCCAGATAATTGAAGATGTGTCATGGGACACACATCTACCCTTAATCGAACTTTCTTGAAGCAACGGCGACCTTTCCAGTATCGAGGTCGCACCGTTCGAAGCCCTCTATGGTCGTAAGTACAACTCCCCTCTGTGTTGGGCTGAGGTGGGCGACACGTATCTAGTCAAGAGTTAAGTCCCCAACAGCACCCTCAGGAGCCCGGAAATTGGTGGACGTGTCCCTTGAAGATCTCACCCTGGAAAGGCCAGATACGCTGCAAAAAGCGTAGAAAGCTAAATCCAAGATACGTTGGACCGTCCGAGATCCTTTCTAGGGTCGGTCCAGTAAACGTATGAACTCCAGTTACCTCGAGAACTTAGCAAATTCCATTCCACCTCCCACATATCAAATCTAAAGAAGTGTCGGTCTGATGAGACATTTGTAATTCCCATGAACCTTAAGTACCTCCATCTTTTCCAAGGCCATGAGCTATATTCTTATTCTTGAATTTCAGGACGAAATTCCCTCTAATGGGGCGATGATGTGACAACCTGAAAACTTCTACCCGGTACATCTAGTCAGTTAGTCTAATTTAAACTCATTTCTGTTAACTCCTAGCATTGATTAAGGGCTCATTTAAGCATTTAAAGCCTTAAGTACAACCAAAGTTTGAATTAGGGATGGATTGGTTTAAGATTTAGGGTTGCAAATAGGCCAAACACTCCATCAAAAGGAGTGTGTGGCCGCACACCCGAGTGTATGGCTGCACACACGAGTGTGTGGCCGCACACCCGAGTGTATGGCTGCACACATGAGTGTGTGGCTGCACACCCGATTGTATGGCTGCATACATGAGTGTGTGGCCGCACACCCGAGTGTATGGTTGCACACACGAGTGTGTGGCTGCACACCCGAGTGTATGGCCGCACACACGAGTGTGTGGCCGCACACCCATCCTCCAGTCGCACACTCATCCTTATTTATATAAGGTGACCCCTTCACTCATTCCTTTCATTTGACTACACTCTACTTTCTCTCTCTAAAAACTTCATCCAAGAACACTCTAAGGGCCTCAGAAACGTGAAGAATTTCATCATTTAGCTTGTTATACAGGTAAAACACCTAAATCTAAGCCCGAAACTCTTCATGTTCTTCGTGTTCTTCATCACTTGAAGGTGTACGGCCGCACACCTTCATAAGGTGGCTGTACACACCTCAAAAACCCTCCAAAGTGAGAGTTTTGGCCCTCTATCTCTTAATTGGACTTGGTTTGAGCCTTGAAACACTTGAAAATCGACGTTTGGAGCATAAACGAAGAGTGTACGGCCGCACACTCCCATGTGCAGCCGCACACACACCCTCTGTCCGGCCGCACACTCCTGTGTGCAACCGCACACACAGCCTGGCCACACACCCTGGCCGCACACATACCCTAATGACCATACACCTCCTTTGTTTGATCACATAAGGTCCCGACAAGCATTTCCAAGTCTTTAGGGTGGTTTCCCGTCATGTTTTTTCATGTAATACCTAAATCTAATACATATATGTGCTATTATATGTTACTAGGATCCACTTGAGTGCGAAACCTCAATTGACACTCAACACTCGTAACCGATCATCCGCTCGAATCATCCGTCAAACAGTGAGTTCATACCCCTACATTTTCCGTGTTTTTAATGTTTTCAGGGGGGATAAAAGCCAAATTCAAAGTATTTTATTAAGTTTTAAACTTATTAATGCAGTCCAATGATTTCCACGTTTAATAACATTTTCAGATATTTTATCTCTTTTTGTAATATGTTGAGCATAAGGGAAACTACTATTTTGGAAATCTAACTTCATAGCTTTCAGAGAGGTTTTTACAAAGCAGTTCTATATCAACTCTAATAAACTATAACGGGTATAGTTTGGGATAACCCTCTAGGCATCTCTACTTAATCAGATTTCATAAAAAGAATATGTATAAACTATGGCAGATTTAGTTTATGATATATGTTTTTCTCAAAAATTAAAGTACATTTATTCAAGGATAATTACCGTTTTATGTTGATTTCTCGCTAGTAAACTAGATTATACAGAATTGTGAGGCGCTACTTTAATAATGTACCCTTAGGTGTATAGTGATAAATCCTTTAGTATAACCAGAGTCTCCTGGATGGAGAGCGTGAGATTTGTGAATAGATCTATTCGGGACTGACAATCCCACACCAGAACTGCTAGTTACAGTTAGGCGGGCACGCCTGTGGTGAACAAATGTCATTTAGCTTAACTCCTGAAGAACGTTATAAAGGTCTCTCAGTCATATTAAGTATGGTTATACGACTCGCAAATAAGTATAAACTAACTTTGTTTACGGACTCTCTTCTTCATTTGTTTTATTTTAAGTAATAAAACTACTTTTATATATGTTGTTAGAAATCAAGGACTTCTAAAGTGGCATCTCTACCTCTAGGACGGATAACATGTTTTTCTAAAACTGATGGTTTATTTTCTACTAATAGACACTCTTTCAAGACCGCTTTTCATAAGAAAATACAGGATTTTCTTGAAGAACACTTTTCAAATGGATTCAAAGAAAATTTTCTCACTAAAACTAAAATGCTTATGAACTCACCAGCTTTATGCTGATATTCTTTCAAAACTGCTTGTATTCTCAGGGAATTAGTAGACAGGTACTTCCAGGAGTTCGGAGAAGACGAAGATTTAGAGTCGCGTCTGTCTATTTACTTTTACTATGAATAAAAAACTATGTATTAAACAATGTAAAGCTTTACACATATGTATTCAATGTTTGGTTGTGTTTACTATGCTTGCTATTATACAATTGTTGTGATATTACGCATGATGTCCTCCACCCTGGAACGATTCTGCCATCACGGTTTCGGGGTGTGAAATCTCATTTGTGTTAGCATTCAGATCAGATCTTATGATTTCTCGAGTTTGGATTTGTGATACTTTGAAGATGAATATTATTTTGGCAACATGACGTGACACTTATTTTTGATTTTCCGATCACATTTTTGGCATTGCTAGACCATGTCCTCAGATTCACATTATTTATCATTTGGACTTTATTTTTGGATGCTTCACATTTTTAGCAGGTTATCAGATATTAATTGGTGCATTATCACTTGAGTTCAGTATATTGAAGACATTGTGTGATTTGATATTGGGCTCTTCAATTCAACAGTCGAGAGGGAGACTATGAACATGATTAGTTTTTGGGGACTGGTCACATTCGAAGATTGGGATTTCATATTTTTATTTAGATATTAGGTTCCTCTATATGTTCCTTGATGATAGAGATTCCATTGCCAAATTTCGAGATTGACAACTTCAGCTTTTCCGAGACACTTCAGCACCAGACCTACCGGACCTGCTCGTCGGGTGTTCTGTCTTTTATCAATGCCTTACCCTCACCATTTCTGAGCATTTAGGGGGAGATTGTTGGAGCATGAAAATGCTCGACAATGATGAGTGTTTATTAGGTTAGAATATTCCCTTGTATTAAAAGCATATTCCCTCCATTAGTATATAAAGTGGAGGTAAGGGTCATTTGTAAGTAAGTGTTCACTATGTAGACATTAGTTTAGAGAGAGTTTTGGGTGGGCATTCTCCCCATCCATGACAGTTGTTCTTGTAATATTTTGTATCTCTCTATCTATCCACTACAGTTTTACTCACATATTATGTTCTTCATTATTCATATGATTATCTTCTTGATATTATATTTCAACACCAATCCAATCGACAAAATGGGAACCTACAAGTGGTATCAGAGCGTAACCATGAAGATCTCATGATTAGTTCATGGGAATGATCCCGATTGGTTTATTATCTTGAAGATTTTCTTCATTTATGAAGCATTGTTCAGCCTTTGCAACTGAAAAATCTTTTGTGAGTTATTTACTATTTTGTTGGTGATGTTGCTAGAAAAATAAATATCTTGCTGCTACTGTTCATTACATTTTGCTGCTGTTAAATCTGAGTTTATGAAGAATAACATTTTGTGCTGAAAAAAATGTAGTTTCTTTTAAAAAAAAAGTGGTGTTTGATCTTGTTATCCCATGCAAAAATGTGTTTAGAAAAAGAAAAAAATATGGTTATTGGGTAAAAGATTGAATAGATGGTTATGAGTTCGGACTATGTGATTTTTAGAGATTTTAGTTATTCATTTTGGAATGTACAAGTAATTTAGTTGTGATACAATGCTTAGATGCATGTATTTTCCGAAATGAAAAGGAGTTAGGAAGATCATTTTCCGAGATGACATGGCTTTTAGTGTGTTTGGGTTCAAAAATTCTTAGATTACAAGTGACATTTGTTGGTTGTACAAGTGTTTGAAGCTTTGATCGAAAGCATCTCTTTATCATGTGGTACAACAAAAAACATCTCAGTGCTAGCGTGTGACGTTCACTTTCTATTCATCTCACGCCATCTCACCAGCCGGGTCTCACAATGCTTTAAAGACGAAGCCAAAGCCAGCAGTGGTCGGCCCCACCTCCATGGAGACCTGTCTCCTCATGTGTTTCTGCTCACCTTTCTCGATTTTCTGATAGCTAGCCACATCCAAAGTCAAACAATGCAAAGACTCACTCTATTTTCCAACCGGGTCCCACATCAAACAGTAGTTAGAGACTTCCAACTCAACCGACCAACTTGTTTTTTGTCAGCCCATCAGACGCATCCTACTACCAAACACATCAAATTTTATGGGACAGTGGAGACATCATTTTTCAACACCCACTAAAAGGTCAGCTCTTGTCCCACTTGTTATTACTTTTGTCGCATGTGAACTTCAACTCCGAGATGACTACCTGTTCTGAGACTTTCCATATGACCCCACCAGCACCTTGTTTCACCAATTTAACATTGCCACCTCAAATCTTTTTGTCCCATCGATTTTAATTCTGAGACCAAGTCACAATATGGATCCACATTGTGAATTCATATTCCAAGATTTCGAATCCAAAACTCAACCCATCTTCCTTTTGATTTCGGACCCTCATACCCATTTTGGACCTTTTATTATTTTCATTTCGGATCCAGCACATCTACCCTATCTAAGTTCTGACACACCAAGCCCTTATAGATCCACATTGTGAATCCATTTCCGAGATCCATATTGCCATACCCATTTCGGACCTATCCATTTCGGATTCACACCTTATTATGGATCCACCTTCAATCCATTTCTTCATTTCGGATTCACATCTCTAATGTGGATTCACTCTCTAATCCATTTCCAACATTTGTTTCAATTCCGAATCCTTTCGCATATATTCTGAATTTTTTTTTCTTTTTAAAGCCTTTTTTATAAAAACCAATTTCCATTTTATTTTTACCCAATTAATTCTTTCATTTTTCTTTTAATACCAATTATTTTTTTAATACCAATTATTTTATTAAAACAATTTTTTTTTGTAAAACCAATTTTTTTTAACACCAATTTTATTCTATGGTTCATGACTTCATTCTTCTTGCTAATTAAGAGTGAAGACACAATTTGATTCATAGATTATTATTTGTGTGCTCTTTCTCTTTCTGAGCTACTCGCATTTGCAACCTCAGATTTTTATGCGTCATAGACTCAGATCCACAGATTTTTCGAAGTTTGGATCTTTTCCGAGGTTTGCATTTATACTCCCTTCAGACCATTATTTGGGAGTTCGGGTTTGCATTTCGGTTATCAGCATTATTGTTCTTCAGAAGTGGGTTTATCATACATATTCTACAGTGTTTGTTAAGTTCGGCAATACATCACCAAGTCTACTCATAACCCAAAAATAATATCCTCGTTTTTACTGGTAGATCCTCACATCAAGGGGGATTGCGCGATGCTCCATCATATCCGACGTATTCTCTTGCTTGGTTTCATGATTATTTGTATCTTTATTGCATGGTCGTTCGAAAATAAGGGAGAATCATGAGCATCCATTCTATTTTATTATTGGAGTTTTGAGTTAGAGACATTTGAAGACGGAGATCGATTTAGTAGTGTGATGTGGCACTGATTTTTTATCTTTACAGATCGAATTTTTGGCATTACTATATATTCTTCGGATTACGATTATTTATCTTCAGACTCTACATTTTGGGATGTCTCATTTGTGTTATCATTCAGATCAGATCTTATGATTTCTCGAGTTTGGATTTGTGATACGTTGAAGAAGAAGATTATTTTGGCAATGTGACGTGACACTTATTTTTGATTTTCCGATCAAATTTTTGGCATTGTTAGACCATGTCTTCAGATTCACATTATTTATCATTTGGACTTTATTTTTGGATGCTTCACATTTTTAGTAGGTTATCATATATTATTTGGTGCATTATCACTTTAGTTCGGTATTTTTATTCAGAGATTGGGCTCTTCGGTTCAACAGTCGAGGGGGAGACTATGAACATGATTAGTTTTTAGGGATTGATCAAATTCGAAGATTGGGATTTCATATTTTTATTCAGAGATTGGGTTCCTCTGTATGTTCCTTGATGATAGAGATTCCATTGCCAAATTTCGAGATTGACAGCTTCAACTTTTCTGAGACACTTCAGCACCAGACCTACCGGACCTACCCATCGGATGTTCTGTCTTTTCTCACTGCTTTACCCTCACCATTTCCGAGCATTTAGGGGGAGATTGTTGGAGCAGGAAAATGCTCTACAATGATGAGTGTTTATTACGTTAAATTATTCCCTTGTATGAAAAGCATATTCTCCCCACTAGTATATAAAGTGGACATGGTCATTTGTAAGTAAGTGTTCACTATGTAGACATTAGTTTAGAGAGAGTTTTGGATGGGGATTCTCCCCATCCCGGAGAGTTGTTCGTGTAATATTTTGTATATCTCTATCTATCCACTACAGTTGTACTCACATATTATGTTCTTCATTGTTCATACGATTATCTTCTTGATATTATATTTCCGCACCAATCCAATCGACAAAATGGTAACCTACAACCCTACCCTTCAAATCCCTTAAATAAAGACCAAAACCCAGAAAATTAGGGTTTACACTCTAGCGGCCACCACATTGTGGCCATAACCTTGCTACATCGTGGTGCACAAGAATGATGTGTGTTTCATAAGGTCATGACCACGTCGTGGTGTATCTTCTACCACATCGTGGTCATTACAAAACCCACATTTTACTTCTTTAATTGCCGAAACATAAATGAATCATTTACCTGGAGTGGATGTTATACCAACCATGTTTGTGATTTATGCTTTCATCCCCATCCTTTGGTGTCCTTTTGGACAACCACAACCACACAATACACACACTCGATGTACACACACATGTCAAGCGGATGACGGGAAGTAGTTCAAGGAAGTGGGTCAAGAGTATTATCTAAGTGACAATGGGTAACCGGTTTACCCTTCGGAATTCCCAAAAGGACTATTTAAACGTGAAATAAGTCATTTATCCCCCTATAAAGCCATAAAATAAGTTTAGGGACTGATTAGACAAATTTCGAAAACATTGTAGGGCTACAATGTCATTTCCCCCATCATATATCATGATTGCTTATAAGGTATGCAATTGGTACAATCATATTTAAGTCCAATCTTCAAATTGCAAATTGATGGAGTCAATTATGTATCCAGTTTGCTCATTTTCATTGGAGAAGATCCATCATTTGTTTTCCGATTGTTGAGAGTTGGTGGAGTTGTGGGCTCGTATTGCGATCTAGTGTGGGATTCAACTCATTAATCCCATTTCTCTTCATTCTTTAGTCTCCTAGTCTGACTCGGTTTAGTCTCCTAGTTTGGCTCTGGCTCAGTTCAGTTGGTCGAAGGCCAGTGGAAGGCGTTTGATGCAGCGGTATTGACTACTTTCTATTGTATTTGGAATTTTCGGAATTTCTTAATTTTTGGGATGAGCGCACCTAGGAAATCTGTTATTTTTTATGATGTTGTAAACTAATTATTTTTTTGGATTTCTAATAGGTGCAAAAAAGCTAAGTTGTTGTGGGTTTCTTGGTTGCAAAACCCAACCTTAGTTTTTACTTCTTTGTAACTAGTCTTTTCTAACTTCTTTCTAATAAAATTATGTCGTTCCAAAAAATGTAACTAAACGTTAGATATCTCTTTTTATAATTTTAACATCTAACATCTCCTCGATTAGGCTTATTTGTTATAATAAAAGTTGCTAGTATGGTTGTAATCGAGTCGAGTCAACTCCCGAGATACTCAAGACCGACTCGAAAATTACTTGAAATTGATTCAGTTCAAATCAAGGCGAGTTCAAGCTCAAGCTACTCAAGTATACTATCGAATCAAGTTCAGGTATTGGAATGCTTGGCTCGTGAAGCTCACGAGCTTAATCGAGCTGAGCCATATTTACACTTTTGTCTCTTATTTTATTCATATTTCATATAATAGAGTTGAATCGAGCTTGCAAGCTTATTCATATTTCTATTGCAATTTAATGTTATTTTATTTATTTAATAATTAATCTAGTCAAGTCGAACAATGCTCGAAAGTGTCGATTACTTTATCAAGTTCAAGCTTGAAAATTAAGGCTTGAGTCTTTCGAGCTTGGCAGTAACCGACTCGACTCGACTCGATTACACCCTAGTTGGTGGTACATAGGGGAACCAAATCCAAAAGCCCTTTTATTGTAAGACGATGTACAAGCTGCAAATGGGTAACAGTTAACTGTTTTACCAAACGCAACTTTTTTTCATATAAAAGTTGGTTAACTAATAACAAAAGCAACGAAAATTCAAGACAAATCGTAAATAATAACTTTTCCTTCACATTAACGGACTATAAATATAAACACACATCTTTGAAATTAAATGAAAATGCAATCACTCAAGAATCAAGACACAAAATGCTCAACTATATATATGGAATTGGGCTAGCCTGTAGTGTTAGCTAGGAAGTTGAAAACAATGAGTGAATGTCTTAGACATTAAAGATTTTGAAGGAATCAACAACGGTGTTTAATTTGTCTTTCATCTTCCCCCATCTTCTCTCGTTTGCCCCCGTTGTCAAAGTGTAAAACTTCCCTGCCAAAAAAGAACAGACAGACTGTGACTATGACTGTGACTATGACTGAAGGGGAGAAAATGTGTAAATATTTATATATACCGTTTGCGATGACGATAGTACTGAGAGCATGGCGAGTGAAGTTTGGGGCTTGAGCCACAAATTCAAAGGTGTAATAAGCTTTCCCATCCACGTCATGCTGCGAAATGAAAATGAAAATGGTGATAAATTTAAGAAACCATTAAAATTAATAATGGAGAAATGTGAGATAAAATTACGGATATAACCTCGGCTGCAGTAAGTAGCTTGGTCTTTTGTGATGGGGGAGCAAGAACCTTCTTAATTAAAGCTGCAGCAACCTCTTGTGGGGAACCAAGGTCTCTTATGTCCTCTTTGTTTGTAGGGAACACAGTAACACTTACATTTTCTAGAGGTTCAATAACATCTTTAAAAACCTTGTCTTGCCCTTCAATAACAACCTCCTGCTTCAATGAAAAAAGGAAATTGAAGAGCATTTCATTAATGTTTTTCACCAAACAGATTTATAGAAATGAGGAAGTAAAAGAAAAAGAAAAAAGAAAAAGAAAAAGAATCAAGCCTGCCATCCAAAGGGATAGATAAATGAGTATCCATCACTCTTATCAGTGACAGGTAAAAATCCCTTTGCATTTTCTGCAGCAACTGAGAGCCATATCAAAAGTTTACTCTTAGAAACCCATGAATTATTTAATCATTCAGACAAACAAATATCTATCAGCTTTAGGCCAAATAAATCATAATCATTAATCAGCATGGAAGAATACGTACATGCTGTTGATTTCTGGTATGACAAAAGAAACCAAGGCACTATTGTTACCCCAGTGGCAAGTAGTTGGCGCCTCCCTGTTTTATCTGTAAAAAATAAAAAATAAATAAATAAATAAATAACCAGGTTAAAATATCTCTCTACAGATGTGTACCTTGGAGAGTGGTTGAAGGGGACGATATTTGCTCTGCTCTAACAACAAAAGGCACGCCTCTTTGGAAGCGACTGTTTGTATTCAGATGAATACATGGTAACTGTTGCAAAGACAACATTGTCTTTGGTTTGCTCTGCACATTGCACAACAAACCAATATCCAAGATTTGGGTTTTTCAAATGTAAAATAAATACGATAACATGTGCATTATCAAGGTACTTTCATTCAGGACTTTCATCGAACACCAGGTGGGCATTGGGAACTTCATCATAACAAAATGGAAAAGATACAGGGTAATAGACAGACTCATGACGCTATAACGAAGGTAACGTAGTGTTACTTCTCATTGATACATATACAGATACATAAATTGGAGTTTCTTTTGCAATGTATTGCTCTTTCTGTTCTCGAATAACAAATTTACATAATTCTTCAATTTTAAACATAATGAGGAGATGATCTAATATCACTCACTCAACCACAACAAATATGCAATTTTCGCTAATGCATTTCCCCAAAATCAGATAATCCACTATTCTACTTAACAAATTGGGAGTGAAATTAACTAATTTGGAACAACCTATTGGATGGATAAAAATTAAAACATAAGAACACATTCATACATGAAATGGGTAAAGAAGAATTACAAAGAAAAAATTCATAATTTGTACCTTTTTTTGATTTTTTGGCCAAAAAACCCAGGAACTATGGACAAAAGATGAAGTCTCTTGATTTTATGGCAACCACATCATCCTACATATATCGTATCTCTCTCATTCTATCCACTTCCTTATATGCCTCTCATATTATTTAGATGCAAAAAGACTCTTATACCCTCTAAAATTATGGAAAAATAACAAGTCCAAAAGTCGGGTACTTGGGTAGTGTCGTCTTTCTACATAACAATATACACAACCCGGATTTAACTTTCGGGTCGGATGAAATAATCCGGGTCAAGTCGTTTTAGGTTTCGAAGAACGATCTTAAAATCTTGAATTACACAAAGCTCTCCTCTTTTTTCCTTTCTCCTGCTCTGAAACAGCGATGCCTAGACCGTCTCCGCCGTTAATGGCGGCTCATCTTCGGATCCTGCTCCGCCGTCGGTACTTCTCTTCATCACTTCCACCTCCACCGCCGCCGCCACCACTGCGATCAATCCACCATTTTCTCCACCCCCATAAACCCTCGCTCTCTAAACCCTACTCTCTTTTTACACCTTTTCCCCCGTTCTCTAAATTCTTCTCTTCCCAAACCCAAATCGAAACCCCACCTGAAGATTCACAAGACATTGCACAATCTCTCTCGTATGAGCTCCTCAAAGACCCAAATGAGCAATCTCTCCCTCTCCCTCATCGCCTTGACCTAAGCTTCTCTCATATCACTCTCACCTCTAATATTATTCTCACTGCACTCAATCTCTCCCCGGAATCGGGACGCACAGCACTCGATTTCCATAAATGGTTATCCACAAGAACTGACTTTAAGCTAACTGACGAAACTTTGGCTTATTTCATCGATTACTTTGGTCGGCGTAAGGATTTCAAGGCAACCCACGAACTTCTTGTAGCCAGCAAAGGTATTTCGGGCGTTAAGACATTTGAATCATCCATCGATCGTTTGGTTAGAGCTGGTCGACCGACGCAGGCGGTTGCATTTTTTGATAAAATGGAGAGTGATTACGCCTTCGTGAGGAATATGGATTCGCTGAAATTCATCGTGTCTAAGTTATGTGAACATGGATTTGCTAGTTACGCTGAGAAAATGGTTACAAATGTCGCGAATGAGTTTTTCCCAGATGAATTCATCTGTGATACATTGATTAAAGGTTGGTGTGTTGATGGAAAGCTTGATGAAGCTCGGAGGTTATCACAAGAGATGTATAGAGGAGGGTTTGAAATCGGTCCAGTGGCATATAACGCCATTCTTGATTGTGTGTGTAAGCTTTGTAGGAAGAAAGATCCCTTTCGCTTACAATTCGAAGCAGAAAAAGTATTGATCGATATGGATGTGGCTGGTGTTCCAAGAAACGTGGAAACTTTCAACGTCTTGATTAATAATCTTTGCAAAATTCGTAAGACTGAAGAAGCAATGAATTTGTTTGATCGAATGGGTGAATGGGGGTGTCATCCAAATGAGAAAACATTTCTTGTTCTAATCAAGAGTTTATATCAAGCTGCAAGAACAGGAGAGGGTGATGAGATGATCGATAAGATGAAATCTGCTGGATTTGGTGAAGCACTCGATAAGAAATCTTACTATGAGTTTCTCAAGATTCTGTGTGGAATTGAGAGGATTGACCATGCGTTGACTGTTTTTGCAAAGATGAAGAAAGATGGTTGTGAACCTGGGATCAAGACTTATGATCTATTGATGGGGAAGCTTTGTGCTCATGGGCGTGTTGAAAAGGCGAATGTTCTTTTTAAAGAAGCTGAAAGTAAGGGTGTAGGAGTTGTAGTGAAAGCTTATAAATTGGATCCAAGGTTTATGAAGAAACCAAAAATGGTGAAGGAGAAGAAGCGGGAGACATTACCAGAAAAGATGGCTAGGAAGAGGAGAAGGCTTAAGCAGATCAGGTTGAGTTTTGTGAAGAAGCCAAAGAAAGCTCAAAGGCGAGCTTATTGAGGGATTTTGAAGGTGTGATATGAAATATAAATCGGTACAATGATCTTATCATTGAATTTTATTATGTTTCCCTTGTTGTTTTTCATTTTGTTATTTGGCAAACATTAGAACACTGAACACCTAGTTTTTTTTTTATCAAAAAATAAACCCAAGATAGTGTTTCCCTGTTGCTCTAGACATTGTTTTTATCCATTGGCAAACATTGCAACAACCACTTTCAAATTCCACATGTATGGAAGGAGGTTAATTGTCTTTCATGGATTCATGAGGGAACAGAATGCAAAAGCCTTAGTTTTTGACCAAATTAACACAGTCCAAGATTCGAAAAGAAGATCATAGATACATAGATACAAGATGCAATAGTTGGTCTGTTACAAGGTTGAAGATTCAAATAGTTTGTTCATGATTTGACACAATATATGTATGGCTTGTATTATTATGTCAAGATGACACGATAGGTACTCCGATCAATTTGAATTGTTACTTGATGGAAGTAACTTTAGGGTGTTGTCAATTGATTTTCTCATTAGATGAGAGACCTATCCTTATAACACAAATATTCTGCCTCATAATCTTTCCAAGAAGATTAAGTATCATAATGAGAATAAATCTATTCTTTGGTCAAACTATTCCGTAGTATCATTGTCTTTTAACATGCCTATAAAGATCAGATCTCCAAGTAAGTTTTAGTATTCTTGATCTGTTGGATTAACTTGATTTATGTGTACATAACAATAGTGCCTTAAAGTTAAAAAGCTTGAGGTTGCCTACTTGCCCATGCTACCTCTACTACTCTAAAAAGAGGAAGGGTAAATGTTAAGGATGGAGAGTCTAAGGATTAGAAAACGAGTAAAAGTACGAGTTTGATTCCTAGCAATTTCAAGGGTCCTCCCCGATGTAATTTTTCCGCTAAAAATGGCACTTCCAATTGGATTGCCGTAAGTTGAACGAATGGTCAACAAATAAATGTTATCTTGATACTCATATAATTTACGAATCACTTGATGTCAACATTCCCGTTTAAATACATGGTGGATTGATTATGGTTCCATGGTATGCATTTAAAGTTCTCTATAAGGATTTCATATACAATCTCGAGATAAGAAATAAACTAAACGAATGGAAATGATTTGAACATGGAAGCTAAGGAACCTTATCTTTAATGTTAGAAGGTGGATTCTCTTTGAATTTTTATGTATCGAGCATAGCTCGAAATTCCGTATGTGTACATAAGTTAAATGATTATTATTATTCAT
The DNA here is from genome assembly GCF_002870075.4 of Lactuca sativa. Lineage (NCBI taxonomy): Eukaryota > Viridiplantae > Streptophyta > Magnoliopsida > Asterales > Asteraceae > Lactuca > Lactuca sativa. The sequence goes on from NC_056627.2 coordinate 53,933,109, forward strand.
TTACTTCCAGTCTTTATAAAATTACTATTTAATTAAATTCGGAAATCATTGATTTTTGTTGTTTGGAGGGAAACCTATTTAGATTATGTGTGGATGGCCAAATCTCTATTATTGCTTGATGTTAATGCGAATTCACATAAGATAAGGCAAGACATGGAGACTTAACTATGTTATGGCATCAATCAAGCGTTGTCAAGATTTCAATCTTGATTGAAGGGTCTTACAATCCTACATTTGAAAAACGTAAAAGATCGTATTGATATAAGATCGCATACGAGATCGTAGGATCATGATTGAGATTGGGATTTGGTTCTATATTTAAATGAATTTATAACACATAACAAAAGGCAGCAACAAATAGAGAGAAACTCAATACTTGTTTATTACTAAAATTAGGGGTGTCAATTTATGACACGACACGACAAAAATACACGAAACGAAACGAAATCGGGACGAAATCAAAATTTGAATTCGTGTTCGTGTCAAGATTAAAAAACATGATGTCGTGTCGTGTCGTGTTCGTGTTCATAAATCGACACGATTAAGCATGTGGTTATCGGGTTTTTCGTGTTTGTCATTTTTATCGTGTTATATATCTTTAAGTATGAATGAAATACACTAGTAGTTATGTAATATGATATGTCGTGTCGTGTCGAGTTGTCGTGTTTTAATTGGTTCGTTTTTGTGTTAATGAAAAAAACACGACATCGTGTAGTGTCGTGTTCGTGTTATACAAAACTTTGTTGTGTCGTGTCGTGTCAGACAAAAACAAATAAAAACACGACACGACTGCCCGACTTGACAGCCCTAACTAAAATTCAAGATGTCTTTCAAGGCTTACATTGAACCCTTTATAAAGATCGCATACGAGATCGTATGATCGTGGGATCGAGATCTAGTATTGCCTTTAAATGAATTTATGACACAGAACGGAAACAAAAAATAGAGAGAAAATCAATACTTGTTTATTACTGAAATTGAAGATGTTTTTCATGACTTACAATGCACGATGCTAAATTTGATAGGTACAACCAAACTTGGAAAACTCATATCAACAATAAGTTCTATTAAATAACCTTCTAAATAAGAAAAGAGAAATTCAGAAAATAAAGAAAACAAATATTTTGTCATAAAAAACAGAATAAAACAAAAACGAAAAATATCGAAAATTAGGAAAAATTGATATTTGGGGGCCTAAACAGTGGGATTTGAGGGTCGACCCTTTTTGTCGACTTGTCAGGAGCTTCGGCCCGTCGATTTATCACACGTCTCCAAATTCGTTACGGATCAAAAGTTATGTTCATTTCAAGTTGGCCTCTTTTGGCCCGTTTATCTTTCTTCCACTTGTCCATAAAAGCTTCAACCAAATCATCTATGTGGTCCGCATCAATTTATAACTATGTTTTCATTTTTACAGATTCCTAAAACATGAGTTTACTATTTAATTTTTAAACCAACAATTATGTCATTTTTGGTGGATCTTAAGATCTCAATTCCTGATGTTGCAAAGCTAAAAGCAATCATACATATGATCCCAGTCTTAACGACTTTGGCATCAACATTGCTACGATATATCACAAGATACGAAGTTCAAGGGAAATACAAGGTGTGAATATTTGAACTAATAATCGACATTTGTAGACCTTTTCCTGATGGAGATCTTAAACCATGTCAAGAATGAAGGCATTGCCAAACACTCAAAAGAGTCGAACCAATCTAAATGTCCAAGATTAACTTCATTAATTTACATCAATCTTTTTTTGGTTTAAATTTTCATGTGTCAAATATTCATTTCTCATATCAATCTATATGGACACAAAATCACATCACCTTTGACCCATATTTCTTGTTTATCACATGATTACAACTCACCAATGTAGCCAACTCAAAGTCACCGAGCCACTAAGGAGTTTCCTTCCAAAATCTTATTGACCGGTCAATACCACATGACACAAACGCTGGCTCAGTGGGTGAGTGTTCGAGCCACCTTGGTGCGCCAACATGGTTCGAAGGCCATCTTGCCACTTTTTCTGCACTAACAGCATCCCATATAACTATCTGTATATCAAAAAACATAACATCAGTTATTATAAATCATATTCAATTCAAATCAAACCATAAAAAATAACAACCTCGTTGCTAGGTTCATCAATGCACAATACAAATTCTTCCGTATCATTAAAAATAGCCTGAAGAATATAAGACAACAAGTCCATGTCAGCAAGCAAGTCAAAAAACTTATTTGACACGTCAGCATTTTGTAACGGCTTACCTGGCATCGCAACTGTGTATGTGTAGCTCCAAGATAATGCTTCACTAATCTCCCTGTTCCAACTTCCCAAAGCTTCACAGATGAATCCTTTCCACATGAAAGAACATATCTAAATAAAAAAAGGAAAAAAAACCCAAATATAATGTGTCGTTTTTCACATAAAATGATAAAAATAAAAATATTTTACCTTTGATCTTTTGTAAAATTTGCACTAGTGGCCTCAGCTGACCCATGTGCACTAAGTATAGACCTAACAACATTACTATTCACCCCATCCCATATTCTAATAGCACCATCTTTCGAAGCTGTTACATACATGCCACCTGTACATGAATATCTCACCTACAAAAAAACACCGATTGTTTATTTTATTTTTTTTTTAAAATGTGTTTATTGGTTGTACCTGATTTATTGCACTTGTGGCACCGATTTCTTGTACATTTGCTGAGAGATAACACTGGAAAGTATTGATGTCATATAAATGTGGGACATGATGATCTGTCCCTGCAAGAAGAAAATCTCCAGAAGGATGAAAAGATACAGATCGAACATTGTGAGTGTCCTGAAAAAAATTTAAAGAATGAGAAAATAAAAAAATTATTTGTAAGAAATTTAAATTATGTGTTTGTGATGAATTATGAATTATGCTTTATGATAAGATAAGAAATAAACCTGGATAACCCTGAATGCTCTTTTTGCAACTGTCTTGGAAAAGTCAAAAAACCTGAATTGTGGTGAATATTAATGTAATTGATAATTTATAGGCTTTGAGATGCTATTTATTAAAAGATTAAACAGTTATGGATTTAGGATCATACTTTATTGTGTGATCTTTGGCCCCAGATATCAAAATAGTATTGTGAGGATGGAAATCTACATCGTTTATTGGCTGCATAAATATAAAAAAAAAAATCTTTTTATTTTTTCTTATAATAATAGTTCAGTGGCTAAATCAATAAAATGATGAAATGCTAAGTTTAGTCAAGCATTCTGAAGGGGGTAAAAAGGGGAATTCAACAAAATAAAGAGCATCTCTGGTAGTGGAAGGGTAATTTAGGCATTTTAGGCTTTTATGGTTGTTACGAAATTTATTTTTGGAATGCAAGGGCAAAATGGTCATTTAGTCTCCTTCAAACGGTTTATTCAATCTAAAACAGAAACAAATCTCATGTATACAACACTTTATCTAGACAAACATCATTACCCATTAAGCCATTTTTCCCTAAATCCTTTTTTTTTTGCCCTTTTCAAAAAAAGTTATCAACTTTAAAAAAAAAAAAAAAAAAAAAAAAAAAACAATTTTTTTTAAATGAAGAAAGAATTACCTGTAGATGGTCGTAAAATGTCCGTACTACAGGTCTTACAGGACCATCTCTTCCCTCTGGCAGCAACATCTGTTTGATTTTTGCCACCTGTAAATAAATGACAACAAATTTGTTACATAATAATGTTTGTATTTATAAATGTTGGGTTAATCCAGAAGACATGGGGGGCAATTAAGTAATTTCGAGTATCTATTATTTTTATTTACTTTTACGTAAGTCAGGTTGAAGTAATCAAAGGCCATGTAGGCCATTTTCCCTCTTTGTAGCTTAGTAGTCACGTGGGCAGTTGTTTCCTTATTTCTAGCATGAAGTTTAGATAAGTAGCAGGTTGTTTTCCCGTTTTTGATAAAGCATAAATAAAACTCAGAAAAGTTTGCCCTAAAATTATCTCTCTCTTTCTCTGTTATTTTAGTACTGGGGTTATCTGTATACCCCACAATTTGGTATCAGAGCTCACGGTATATGCCTAAGTACCAACCAAGAACCCACGGAAGGAAAGGAATCAGGAGGTGCATCTGACCCAAGGCCAAGATGAAGATGAACCAGCACTTTTGTTAGCTAAGTTTCAACCAGTTGAAGCCCAAGAGGAAGTGTATCTGAACGAACAACATGTAGTACCAAAGTTAAAGAGTTCAAAAGATATAGAGAACCGGACGAAAGTATGGTACCTGGATAACGGGGCATCGAACCACATGACAGGCGACAAAGATAAGTTTCAGGAACTTGATGAAGGTATTCGGGGTTACGTAAGGTTTGGAGATGCGTCTAAGGTGCGGATAGAAGGCAAAGGATCCATTGTCTTTCAATGTAAGACAGATGAAAGACGAGTGCTACAGGAGGTGTATTTTATCCCAAGTCTATGTAGCAATATAATAAGCTTGGGGCAATTAGCGGAGACTGGTGATGAGATTCTCATGAAAGGTTCGTTTTTATGGGTTCGTGACAAAACTGGAAGACTCTTAATGAAAGTAAAAAGATCCCCTAACCGTCTCTACAAGATCATTCTAAATGAGGCAAAACCAAAGTGTTTGCTAGGGAGTAGTGAAGAAACATCATGGTTGTGGCATGCCCGCTTAGGGCACGTGAATTTTCAATCACTTAAAAGGATGGCAGAGAAAAAGATTGTATTGGGATTGCCCAACGTGGAGCAGCCTGTACAGCTGTGTAAAGGTTGTATAGATGGTAAACACTCTCGAAATCCATTTCCTACACACACATTTTATAGAGCCAAGGCTAAATTAGAACTGATACATGCAGATCTTTGTGGTCCGATCACGCCTTCTACACCATCTGGAAACAGGTGTTTCCTGTTACTTGTAGATGATTTCAGTCGTGTGATGTGGTTATATTTGTTAAAAGATAAGGATGAAGCATTAGGGGTATTTCGAAAATTCCGTTTGCTTGTTGAGAATGAAACGGGTGAAAAGATGAAAGTGTTACGAACAGACCGAGGAGGCGAGTTTTTCTCAAAACAATTTGAAGCGTATTGTGACGAATCAGGCTTAAGACACCATTTTACAGCACCATATTCGCCACAGCAAAACGGCGTTGTCGAAAGGCGTAACCGCACGGTTGTGGAGATGATACGAAGCATGTTAAGTAGCATGGAGATTCCGAAGGTTTTGTGGGGAGAAGCAGCACGACATGCAACTTATATCCTTAACCGTGTGGCAACGAAAGCATTGGGAGACAAAACACCTTATGAGGTGTGGTCCGGGCGGAAACCAAATCTAGAGCATGTTAGAGTGTTTGGGTGTTTAGCTCATGCAAAGCTGATGCGAGGGAACTTGCAAAAGCTTGATAATCGTAGTGAGGTATTGGTACACTTGGGAATGGAAGCAGGAAGTAAAGCCTACAGGTTGTTGGACCCAAACACGGGAAGGATACGAGTGAGTAGAGATGTGTATTTCGAAGAAAACAAGGTTTGGCCATGGGAATCAGCTAAGAAAATTCGAGCAACTCCTGGAGTAATTCTCACATTTGGAACCATGGTACAAGATCAAGAACATGAGGTACAAGGTGTTGACCCACTCACTCCTTTAAACCATGCACCAGGTGATGACTACGTAAGTGAAGAAGTGGTTCACGAATCCCCATTAGAACAAGATACCCAGTCAAGTGATCATCAACAAACACCCATCCCGACAACACCAACAAGCTCAGTAGGGTCCACTAGTCCAGCCTCATCATCAACAGGAGGCGGTGCACCAAAGCGATACAGAACCTTGGCTGAATTATATGAAGAATGTGACGAGCTTTTATTTATGCAAGACATGGATGAACCCGTTAATTATTCCATGGCTTCTACAAAAAGAGAATGGGTCAAGGCGATGAAGTCGGAACTTGAAGCAATTGAGAGAAATCACACATGGAAGCTCGTTGATTTACTGGTAGGTCGAAAGCCTATTGGCTTGAAATGGGTGTATAAGTTAAAAAGAGATCCGCAAGGAGAAGTCTTGAAGCATAAGGCGAGACTAGTCGCAAAAGGGTATGTTCAAAAGCAAGGGTTGGATTTCGATGAAGTATTTGCTCCCGTCGCAAGAATTGAAACAATCCGAATCATACTCGCCATAGCAGGTAAACACGGGTGGCCGGTTTTTCATCTCGATGTCAAATCTGCCTTCCTAAATGGAGAGTTAAAGGAGGAAGTATATGTGTCACAACCCGAAGGATTCGTAAACCCAAAGGAACCTGAAAAGGTGTTGAAATTATCCAAGGCTCTCTATGGCCTTCGCCAAGCACCTAGAGCCTGGAACTCATGTCTCGACAAAAGTCTGAAAGCTATGGGTTTTCAAAGATGCCCTCAAGAGTATGCAGTGTATACAAGAAGCAAGAATGGTAAGCTCTTAATCGTTGGAGTTTATGTGGACGATTTAATTGTGACAGGTAATTGTAAAGTGGAGGTGTCTAAATTCAAGCAACAAATGAATGATGAATTTGAGATGAGTGATCTTGGTACTCTCTCATATTACTTGGGAATAGAAGTAGCTCAACATCAAGATGGCATAAGTATAAAGCAAACAGCGTATGCCAGAAGTATCCTCACAAAAGCTGGAATGACAGAATGCAATCCTTCTCTATATCCCATGGAACCGAAGTTGGAGCTTACCAAGGATGAAGAAGGCACACCGGTAAACCCAACGGAGTATAGAAGCATTATTGGTGGACTCTGATACCTTACACACACCAGGCCTGACATATCCTACGCAGTGGGCATGGCGAGTCGGTTCATGGAAAGACCCACTGTACAACATCAACAGGTAGTCAAGAGGATACTGAGGTACATCAAAGGGACCATCGATTTTGGTCTGATTTATGAAAGAGGAAAAGATGAAACTGAAATCATTGGGTATTCAGATAGCAACCATGCACGAGATTTGAATGATAGAAGGAGTACAGGTGGCATGGCATTTTATCTAAATGCAAGCTTAGTAGCATGGGCCTCACAGAAACAAAGATGTGTGGCTCTCTCATCATGTGAGGCAGAATTCATGGCTGCTACGTCAGCAACGTGTCAAGGGATATGGATCCGTCGGCTAATAAAAGGAATAACTGGTGAGAAAATAAAACCGGTGACCCTCTACCTCGATAACAGGTCAGCGATTGACTTAGTTCGAAACCTGGTTTTTCACGGACGGAGCAAACACATAGATACAAGATACCACTTTATCAGGGAGTGTGTAGAAAGGGGAGAGGTGGTCGTCAAGTTCGTATGCAGCAAAGAACAAAAAGCCGACATATTCACAAAGTCTTTAGCCAAAGTCAATTTCATAGAGATGCGAAGACTCCTTGGGGTGAAGGACACGAAGAGTTCTGGATTAAAGGGGAGTCTGTTGGGTTAATCCAGAAGACATGGGGGGCAATTAAGTAATTTTGAGTATCTATTATTTTTATTTACTTTTACGTAAGTCAGGTTGAAGTAATCAAAGGCCATGTAGGCCATTTTCCCTCTTTGTAGCTTAGTAGTCACGTGGGTAGTTGTTTCCTTATTTCTAGCATGAAGTTTAGATAAGTAGCAGGTTGTTTTCCCGTTTTTGATAAGCATAAATAAAACTCAGAAAAGTTTGCCCCAAAATTATCTCTCTCTTTCTCTGTTATTTTTAGTACTGGGGTTATCTGTATACCCCACAATAAATTGGAGCTATTATAGATTTATAACAAAAGATTATTACCTCAAATAACTTAATTGAGGTATCTGCACTTCCCGTTGCAAGAAACCTTCCATCAGGACTAAATCTTGCACATCTTGCAACATTCTACACCATAAAATAAATGTAAAATGACCTAACTATCCCCCCAACTTTAATCTTAACTTCATATGGTCCATATGGAAGCATATTGCATACCTTATGTTCTGAAACATGTCTTGTTTCGTGCTTTGGGAAACTCTTTGAGGAGCCTTTTGTATCATGTGCAGCACTGTTTGATTAAGCGATAGTTACGATGAATGTAAAATTACCAAACTACCCCCAAGAAAATTTGATTTCAGAAGTACCTGAAATCAACAGAAACAGCTCGGGAAGGTGGTATTGAGCCATATGCTGAGGGTATTAATGCGTTTGAATCAAACAATGTAGATGAAGGTACTCCTCCTCTCAGTGTTTCATCTTTTTCCACTGTAAGACCCTGTTTACTTTTCAGACATATCATTAAGTTTGAGGGTAAATTTGTAAAAGAGTAGCCATCGTTTCTACATTAAGTCAAAAAAAAAACAAACCTTGGCAACCAGTTCAAGGAGCTTGTTGGGAGAAGCTTCAATGTTAAGTGGTGTCATTGTAGCAGAAGCAACTGCACTTGCAGCCTAGAAAGAAGTAAGTAATGCAATTGAAAGTTTGAAACGAATCGGCTACAAAACTTGTAGTAAATCAAACTTGTGTTGAAAAGTTCGAATGCATATCAATCTTGTAGTTACAGTCTTACAGAGTTGGTAGTATGATTCACATAATCGAGATGTAAGTTATCATGATTACAAATCTAGGGATTAGAGGGATCGAGAAACTAAAACTAAAATCAATTGAACGAAGAACAAAACAGAGCGCACAAGGGCAATACCTGGGTGAGATTGTTGTCTCGAAGATGAGCAACGATTAGATTATTTACATATCGGTAAAGCTTTCCTTCCTGCAATGTCTGCTCCAAGTTGTTGGTATCCATGTCGAATCGTAGGTCGTAAGTTATCAATCGCCAGTTAAAACCCTCTAAAACCCTAGCTGTGTGCCTCTATCAAGAAGTGCATGGTGCCACTGATGGAATAATTGAAGATTTAAACAACAATACAAGATTTTGTGACTTGAACGCCATTATTGAAGGTGATTTCAGATGGGTTCGGGTATTTTGCGCTTAAAATATAAGATGCTTTCAATTTGGTCATGGCTATGGAATATTCATCATCGTAATTGGGAAAGTTTTCGAAAGATAAACAAATTTTGAACGATATAAAACGTTCCAATCACTAACATCAAGAAATAAACAACCTACAATTTTAAGCTTGTTAACATGAAATAGAAAATCAAGAATTTTGAATTTGTAAAATCATAAAAAGAAAGAATCTTGAAATTAATAACATCCAGAATAATAATTGTCTTAAATTTGTTAAGTTTGAAAAAAAAAAAAAAAATGAGAAATTTCATCTTACTTTTCATGTGAATTTTGCAAGTTTGGGCCAATTTTAGAGCTCACATGGGACTCTATACATTAAGCCAGGAAAATCTATTAAACACCTGTGTAGTTGGGATTTGCTCATCTTATTTGGACCTACAAATGGTTTCAACATAATACTTAAAATCTTAAATATTAAAGCCCAACATTTAACATTTCAACTACAAACCCAATGTACTCCTCGAACAGGAAAATCTATCAATCTATTTTATTAGAATTTGCATTCCTAATAATCTTAAATAAAATTACTGAACAGTTAATATTAATGAAACAATCACAAACAAAATCACTAAATATGATATTTATCAATTTACTCAACATTTTTGACATTTTCTTTGAAATCCCAGTTCTACATTTTCTATGAAATACCACGAATTAAACTTTTTGCCTAGTTGATGTTTAAGTATCTTCTCATACTAGCTTTCAAGTAAATTGTGGTGTTTTCGTTTTTATGGTTATAGAGTACTTAATTACGCCCCGAAAAAACTGATAATAAACCTGTATACTATAAAGGCTACTATGAATTACTAAAATCAAATGGTCGAGATTATTTACGAATTCCAAACCCAAATTTTGTAGTGTATTAAAAAGAACATATATATATATATATATATATATATATATATATATATATATATATATATATATATATATATATATATATATATATATATATATATATATATATATATATATATATATATATATATATACTCAAACTCAAGTGTTAAAAAATCAAAGCCATAACATGTCATAGTAAAACAATATCATAGTACAATCCCCAAGGATTTCGTAATACAGGAAATCATATTGTGATGCGCTGCGATTAAACAGGCTCCTTTCCTTTTGAAGAAAAAGTACCTGAAATCAAAACTGAAAAACCGTAAGCACGAAGCTTAGTGAGTTCCCTGAATAACACATATCATACATATCAAATGGGCCATACATGTCATACATATTGTGAGCCATACATATCAATCATATATCAAATAAGTTGTTATGTACCGTACATAGTCTTGATGTTATGCCACGGGCCGCCACGTGGTCTTTCTTGCCAAGTCGGGGGCCACCCCCTGGGTCTTACAGACAAGTGCCAAGAGCCGCCTCCTGATCTTCCATGCAAGTATCACAAAGACAACTAGCATATATACTACTCTACTTAGCTAATGAGCATATAGTGTGCCAGGAGCCACCTCCTGGTCTTTCATACATATTGCCTAGGGCTAACCCCCGGGTCTTCCTACCATACATAATAACATACTGTGTACCAAGAGCCGCCTCCTGGGCTTTCATACATAATGACTAAGGCTGACCCCCGGGTCTTCCTACCATACATAAACTAAATGGGTCGGCATTGGTGCCTTAGACCCATACAAATAGTGAGGAGACTCGCCTCACAAGCTGACTGCCGAATCCCACGAATAAACCCCTCACTGCTAGCTGGCAGATCCCCGAACGGCTGATCTCTCGACTCCCCAGCTACCGCTCATCATACAACTTAGATAAGTCTAGGATTCTTATAACTTAACCATAAGTTCTCACTGAGGTAGAAGACCATCCCACCCCTCGCATACTCTTGTCCAAATGCCTTCATAAGTCAAACTAGGTCAAAGTCAACAGTCAACAGTCAAATTCAATGCTCCAAGTTGACTCAACTCGTCGAGTCACCCCCTGACTCGCCAAGTTCCCTTGCTACTCCTAGTTGCAAAAACACGAACCAACTCGTCGAGTCCCTTCACAGACTCGTCGAGTTCCTTCTGTACAGAATCGGGACAAACCAACTCAACTCGTCAAGTCTCTCCATGGACTTGTCGAGTTCCTCAGTCTGTTGGGCCTTCTTAATGGATTAAGCCCCTATTCTTCATATCTAAGCTTCATACTTCTTATATACACTGAATATGTCATTTTAAGGGTAAAGTTTCCAGCTTTACCCGTTAATACTCTCACTTAATGGCTATAGCTCAAACCCTAGTCCTTTAAGACTTAGATCTTGATCCAAATTTCACCAAAACTACAAGATAACTCATGGGGTTGTAGATCTGGACTCTAGGGTCAATAAAATCATGTAAAGCTTCAAGCTCTATCTACATGCATGGCCTTTTGGAGCTAAAAAGACCAAGGTAGAGGCTTAGAGGTTGCATGGGACTTCCATGGCCATAAGGTGGCACCTTTATGCCATGAGAGTCCCTCTAGACAATAGATCTGAAGTGTTCCTGTCTTGGGACGTCCAAATCCCAAGAGTCAAGCTTCTTGGACCAAAACCCATTAGAAAAGGTGCTAAGAAGATCTAAGTACTCAATGATTAAGGTGGAGACTTTCTTACCCAAAAATGATGAGAAAAGCAAGATATTTCTGGATCTACTAGCTTCTTCTTGATTCCCCCAAGCTTCTCTTTCCTTCCCAAGCTTCAACACTCACAGGAACACTAAAAAATGGCTCACTATAGCATTAGGGTTCGAGATCTAGGGTTTGGACAATGGAGGCTGGAAATGGGGCTGAAAGGTGGAGAATGGGATGCTTAAATAGGGTACAAAAACTCGGATTTAGGGTTTCCCAAACCCAGACCAACTCGTCGAGTTGGTCCCTCCAACTCGTTGAGTAGGTTTCCCAACCCGCGTCCCAAATTTATTCCTACTCGTCGAGTTCTCCTCCTTGGACTCGACGAGTTGCCTTTTGATTTGGGGTTTTTCTTTCCTTAATTAGCCCTCTGGATTCCGGGTGTTACATAAACTTTCAAGACTATTCAACTTATACAACTTAATTTGGCTTTTAAAATTCCCTTCAACAAATGTAGTTTGCCTATAAATACTTACTTCTTCATCAACACATATCCTAAACCAAAAGAAAATCCTTTTTTTGACTAAATACTGCTCCTTTTTTCTCTATTTTGATGTAAACCCAATTCGTATATTTTCAATATAATATTGAAGTTCAATAATCTATAATAAGTAAGGTATTATCTAAATTATTACTTGATTTTGAAAATGTACAGAGCCAATTTCACTACTAGAAAAACAGCCTTTTACGACGCTCATTGCGCGTCGTAAAAGGCTCAGACGACGCGCAAATGCGCGTCAAGGAAGGCCCTGTCATAAAGAGAGACGACATGCTTTTGCGCGTCGTCTATAGACAACGCGCATTTACGACGCTCATTTACGACGCGTAATTACGACACGCAATGCGTATCAAGGAAGGCCCTGTCATAAAGGAAGACGACATGCATTCGCGTGTCGTAACCTTACGACGCGCGTGTTAATGACACGCAATGCGTATTAAGAAAGCCCCTATCAAGAAAGGCCATGTCATAAATGAAGATGACATACATTTTTGCGTATCATAATTTTAAATGTTTAAAAAAAATATTATTTATAGATTTACTTATTTTCAAATTAAATTTGTATTTAATGTTTCATAATAGAAAATATAATATCATATACAAAAAATAGAATCCATTGCATAAATATGGAAACAAATATATACCAAAATAATCAATTTGATCCAATAACATCATGTCAAACAAGTTATCAAAAATTGAAATACATTCATATTAATCTGATAGTACATTGTTATTAAGGGGTTTTCCCTAACTATATAACTTGATACTACATCTCTCACTATATAACCCGATCCTTCATGTCATTGGTTTGCCACCTGGTGTACCACATAAAAATGTTGAACTTCGTGTCATGGGCGGCTGGCCACCTGGGGTGGCTGGAAAGTAATTACTTGCTGATAAGATAACAATGCTTTAATCCAAGACGAGTCAAGAATGACTAAGAAAAAGAATCAACTAAACAAGCAAAATCTTGATTTGATTTATGTTAGAAGTTAAAGGTACAACCCTTTAGAAGGCAGCTGGTACCCCAAGTGTGAGGTGTGGAGGCCTGTGATCCATTGTCACCTAAAACAAAAATAATCTTGAGTTAGAAACAACACAGAACATCTGAGATGGAAATTTGTCACAACTAGAAATTTTGTGTCTTGTAATCACTATACTCAAGTAAATGTTGAATCAAAAACTTAAGAGCATGTATGATGCTTATTATATGACATCAAAAATTTCAATCAAATACATCACACAAGTACTACAAATAGTCAACAAGCAATTGGAAACCCTAGAAGTTCTTGTTTAGGTCCATTTTGGACTAGGACTTCCTTATTGGACTTAATGGACCAATAAGCTTCCAATTTGACTATCATGGGATTAGAACCTTTAAATGGGCTCTAATTGGACCCACATTTATTTATTTCAACGTTTTGGGCCATATTGGGCCTAGAATGAAATAAATTAATAATTATGATCCATGAATAACCTAAACTAGCCCAACAAAGTGTAAAAATCATATTATATTTTTTTTGGGTCAAAAATCATACAACTTAACTCCTATGTGGGCTTAGGGGCAATAAAGCCCAAAAATCTTTTCTCCCTTCCATATTCTCGGCCCAAGGCCCAAATCCAAGAAGAAAGGAGGGGTTTGACTTTCATTGCCACCTCTTTATTCTCTCATGGATCTCCATGCACAAACTCATGTTTCCATGCACACATCACTTCACTCACTTCTCTTCCCCTTCTTTCTTTTCCTTTGGCCGAGAGTCTCCCCAAACACACACATTTCACAACAAAAATCTCTCTAAATCACTCAAGACTCCTCTCTTCTTCCTCACCCAAGGATCTCGAAATTTTGCTTGTGTTTCAAGAGGATTTCACAAGATAATCATCATCCTTTGAAAACTCCTTAAACTCGAGATCTTCAAGGAAAAGTTGTTAGGGCCGAAACACACTTCAAACTTCTTCCAATCCTCTCCAAAACCGAAACCACACCCAAGGTGAGCTTCATACTCCCTATTTTTCTGTTTTATAAGTTTTATAGGGGGGGATACAAGTGAAAGTGTAGATCTATATGTATATGTATGCCTTGTATGATTTCTATGCTCATATGTGTGTTTTTGTGTGATTATGATGTTAGATCTAGCCATAAAACCCTAAAAATTGAGATATACTTTATGTTAAATGATACTAGCATAAATTATATTACTACATACAAAGTATTCCATGAAAAATAGCTAAGTGGCTTAATAACATCTTCTTTGGGCTAAAAACTCATTTTTGGACACAAAATGTTAAAAATATAAAGTTAAAGGGCCCAAAATGACATATTACGAATTCTGATGGGTGTGATGAGTCAAAACAGTTTTAATAATGTATTTTCTGGAAATATACTCTTTTGGAGGGTTAAAAATATAAATTTCAAGCTTAATGGGCTAAAAATGACATTTTCGGCCCAATAGGGCCCAATATGCGAAATTTTCCAATTTGAGGGGCTGAAACTGTGTTTTTCTGTAAAACAGTGGACTATCAGTGTTCTAAGTCCTTTTCAAAGGTTAAAAATGCTTTTCATAATTAAAAAGGACCAAAGTTGCAAAAAATTTCCAATTTGGGCCAAAAGTGTAAAAATTGCGAAAAAGAGAGGTTACAGCCGAGAAAATTGCATTTTGAGGGACTAAAACTGTTTTCAATTAAAAATGTGCTGAAAAATATCAATTTCAATAAGTTTTGATGTTAAAATGCCAAGAAAAATGGTTTAAGGACTAAACCGGAAATTAATTTACTTAAAGGGTTGAAAAAGTAAATTACAAGATAAAGAGGGGTTGTAAACAGAAAAATTTCAATGTTAATTCGATACATCCGTTGTGATCAAATACTGACACTGCGACTACCGACGAATTACAATACATAATAACACCAACAATCGTTATCAAACGAATTGATTCGGTCTCAAATCAATAACAAATCTGAAACTACTAACACGACGACAACTGGATTCATACATGGAAAATTTGGGAATTTAATACACACGTGAGAGTGCACAGACGTCAATACATCATCTTTGGGCCCAAAAGTGTAAAATCTTGTTTGTTGGGCCTAGCTAGCCCAATGACCTGATCTTTAGGCCCGAAGACATCAACCTTACGAGTTGTTGGGTCTTACATGATCCAACACAGCGTAAAAGGACTTTCAATGGCAATGGGCTGCTGGACCCCAAGGGTCCTTCGGTACTGCTAGCAAAGTCGAGAATTCACCAAATGCGAGTTGGGCTAAGGGCCCTTCGCATTCTCTATAGCCTTGAACGACGTAGGGAATTACCTGGGGCTTCGCACTCATTTTTTTCCCCTCGGTCGTGGGGCTACATGAGTCCGGGTGGTTGGGTTAAGTGAATAGTGCGAGCGACGCCTGAGGGAATCGTTTGTACGGTTGTCAACGGGTCATTTTCATTAATGCACGGTTACAACAATTCACAATCCACAATTAATCCAACGTCACCGGAGCTCAACGAATACACCTGTCGTAACGAAATAACGAAACATAAAATTATTTAATGCAAAGTAATGGGAAAAACTTCGGGTTTTCCTAGGATTTTCAATTATTACACCTACGAATTACATACCGAGTTTTACAAATCGTACTCTTACATTTATAGAAACAAACAAGCATACTGTCGGATCTTCACACCTTTTATACTATACAATTTTCAGAAAATATCGGATTTTCTGGTGGTTTTCAAAATGATACAAAACATTGGATTTCAAACATTACTTATGAACTCACCAACATTTCATATGTTGACGTTTTTCAAAATACTTGTATTCTCAGGTAACAGATAAAGTGAAGGAAGAATTGTACTCTATGTAGTCTTGCTGTTGTTTAGTTAATGTCGAACAGTTTACTTTTGGGAATGTAATATTTTGAAACTATGTACTGAATGTAAACGCTACTAGTTGTAATATTCCAATGCTTGGTATTGTATGATGTTATGTTTCATGTATATTCATTGTGATGGTATTCAATTGAGTCACGACAGCCCCCGGACGTTTCCGCCTTCTGGTTCGGGGGTGTGACAAAATTCAAACTGATGGTAACCTAAACAAACATATAAATAAAGGTGATAATATATAGAAGAAATTCAAACTAATGGTAACCTCAGCTACATGAGTGAACCATCTGAGATGGAATCTACGGTTCTTCAGCCGCAACTAATTACTTCAATTCAATCTTTTGTATTAAATTATCAAAATTACTATCTACAGTTCCATACCTTATATTCTGATGCTTTTCAATTATAGAATCAAATTTTGTTGATCTTTGTTGCAGTTCAAGCAGAAGGCTTCCTTTAGATTGAACAACCATATCCTTTATTCTCCTAAAATTGAACACCTATGACATGTTATCAGAAATTTCATATAAAACTAAACTTGAGTGCTTTTAATAACTCCATGAGGAAACTGATCTTCTTAAAACCAATGCTATGAGTAAGTTTCCACAACATACTTTCTTTGAATTGTGCAATGTGCATTATATTTATAGCATCCTTCTACTTCCATTTATTTTTGGCAAACTACAATGTTTTAAACAAACAAATGAAAATGAGTTTCTCATATATAAATATATATATTTTTTTGCAGGGAGTTCTCTATGGGAAATTGACACCCTACGCCACCACTACTGCCCTTCTGTGTCTAGGTATGTATGTATGGATAACTAAATCAGGACAAATTTGTAGAAGTATTTCTACATTCACCCAAAAAGAAATGCTACTGTTTATTTATAGTTGAAGTCCAATTTTGTGTTTGTGTAGATTTGTTTTGTCGCTAGAAAATGATTTGACAGTTAGATCCAAGACAACTGAAGTTGCTATAAAGGATTTTAGTTCGGGTTCATATGCATGCATATGTCATTTGCTTTAGTATTCACTCACCTGTTCTCCAGATTGTATATGATATGATTTTTCATGATCAAACTCAAGCCCTAGAAATTATTAATGCAAAGACCTTGAAACGCCCTGTTGAAGTAATCAAATAATCTTCAGAATTTTTATTAAAAAAACAACAGTAATAATTTTATTTTATAATAAAGAGATATGTATATAATAAGAGAAGAATGTAGTCAAACCACATCTTATAAGAGAAACACGAGGAATCCGTCGAAAAATGATAGGGGTATTATCGACATTCACGTAATAGCCACCAAATACAATGAACACTATCATGAGAGCCGGGCCCAGAGCCAAAATATTTCATTATATATTTTTGCAGGAGAAACAGAAATTGGAAGTATTACATTTTCTATGTCTGTAAGTAAGCATACTTAACTTGTTTTGTATAAATTATAATAATGTATAGAGTTTGTGACATCTAAGTCACAACTAGAGCAACAGAAGAGGGATGAAGTTTTTCTGAAAGACGGAATACCAACATTGTTTGCAGGGTGATGTGTTCATACCTTTCCAAAGTTTATTTAACAAAATGAAGAATCCAGTCACCAGTGACACCTGTACAACAGCATAACAAGATTAAAATATATTATCAGATACTATCAGATAGTACAACAGTTGCCATAAAGAAGTCCAAACTAGCAGATCAAACCCAAACCCAGATAGAGCAATATATTAATGAAGTGGTTATCCTTTCTCAAATCAATCATAGAAATGTGGTAAAGCTGATTGGATGTTGCTTGGAAACAGAAGTCCCATTATTGGTTTATGAGTTCATTCCAAATGGCACACTCTCTGATCACATCCACAACAAAGGCAAGTCGTCAGCTATTACATGGGACATCAGACTTAGAATAGCAACAAAAACAGCTGAAGACAATGGTGCAAGGAACACGAGGCTACTTAGATCCTGAATATATATAGACGAACCAGTTGACAGATAAGAGTGACGTTTACAGTTTTGGGGTAGTGTTAGTGGAACTGATGACTGGAAAAAAAGCTCTTAGCTTTGATAGGCCAGAGGAAGAGAGGAACCTAGCCATGCATTTTCTATCTACTTTAAAACAGGGACGACTCTTCCAGATTCTTGACGACTCCATCAAAAGCTGTAGAATTTTTTCACAAGATAAATAGTTAAAGGTCAAAGAAACATACAGATGCATAGGAAGAAAGAACTTACATAAGTATCAAGTTGTCTGATAAAACAAATTATTATCCATGTGCCAATACGAACTGTTGTTACATGAGAAAATCAACAACCTTGATCTGGTCAAATATCTCCCATGTTGCCCTATTATCTCCCTTTAAGGACCGGATGTTATTGCTCTTTAAGGACTGGATTGTCCTGGTTCAAGCATTTTATCGAACACTTGGTATGCATGGTGAAACTTTCTTTCAAATTTCAATATCAACTGGTTGGGTATCACTGAATATTGTTGTTGGGATATGACATAGGCAAGTCAGTTGCCCCACATCTCATATTGCTTGCATAATCATCACTAAACTGAGATAATGTGCCGAATCCAACCAAATGTTAAATCACAACAGAAGGAACATACCAATGAATGAGTAGCAAAAGAATTTAAATATGATTATTCCCTGTGGAATCGCTAACAGCTCCATACATGGTCCATGATGCAGATTCAGGGGCAGAAGATGAGGCATAATATGATTGTGCTTGTCCATGGCTTGAATCAACAACGTGATGCTTAAAAATCGAAACAATCAAAAATGATTTTAGTTGAAATGCACCATTATTAAAAACCAACGAATGACTAGCAAAAGAATTTAAATATCATCCATAGGCATCGATTAGTGTTATATAAACATGTTAAAGTAATGTTTCTGCAGGTGTCTTAATGCCTACCTCAAGTGAATTCGGGTCCAGGGTGGTTATGGTGTCCGTAACTCCTTGATTCATCATAGCATCAAAAGCATCCTCCTGTTAAAAGAAAAAAACATATATTAGCTTAAAGCCTTAAACCTGGAACTTTCATGAATCTACAAACGAACCTAAGAGAAAGACTTATAATCAACAATAACCAATAAAAGCAAAAACACTAACAAATTCACTTGAAACAACAAATCAACCTTACGAATATCTAGAGTCAATTGCAAGCTTGTAGTGCAAAACACCTTGTTGCCGACGTCTGTGTTGATTCGAGTAGATGATTATAAACAAAAACAAGAAATTTAAAACGGGTATTATAGAGATTTGTATGTTCGTAGAGATTTAAGAACTATGGAAAGATCGAAGAGAGAGGTAAAAGGGGATTAGTGAGGAGATTCAATCGGGTGTATACATTGGGTCCAATTTAGGGTTCCCGAATGTTGTGTGGAAGTGGGTTAAAGTCGGAGGTTTGGTTGCGACGAGTAATTTATGTTTCCGTAGCATCAAGCTCCGATTGTACATAATCCATAGTTCGACCTGATATTAGGGCTTTTAGACTCCAAAAAGTTATTGTCGGCAATATTGAGATTAGCCCTCGATATGATATTTTTCCTTTAATCAGGGTGGTTTATCCCCAATATAAGGAGAGTTTTTAGGGTTCAATGGTGGTGGCAATGGAATGCCTTATGGTTTGAAGAGATAAGGGAGGGAGAGAATGAAGGGAGATCTACAAAAGAGAGTGGAAAGCGGGGTACTTCAAAATTTTAGAAATTTTAAGGATTTCATTTCCCGCTTTAAAAACCCGTGTTTAAGTAAAAAATTATAAAGCGACATATGTAGACGACGCACGTTTAAGATAAGCGCCCTCCGTGTTTGTAATTTTTTTTTGTTGAACACTAATTGTAGGGCACGCAAAAATGCGCGAACTAAATTGTTCAGATTTCTAAAGATCTGACATTATTTATAGGGCACGCCCTTTTGCGTATCATTAATCAGAGCGTGTCATAAAAAGCGTGTCATTAAAGGTCTGTTTTCTAGTAGTGTTTGTTCAATGGATATTTACCAAAAAATTTGTTTTTTTTGTTGGTTTGTTCACTTGTAGTTTTTTAATGATGAATAAAAGTAGCTCTTAGGTTTGAGAACTTGCTACCATCTATTTTAAAAATTGTTAGCATCTATTTTAAAAATTGACATGTGCAATGTTTTATGGTTTGAGTTCTGCTTAAATGTGATAAGTCATAATTTGCTGAATTGATTTATAAACACTCTAAGATTGAACGAATATTTATTTGCTTAAAATGTGATAAGCATAATTTGTTGAACTAATTTATAAACACTCTAATATTGAACGAATATTTAGGTTGAAAATTCCCTCACATTTTGAATAATATGCAAGTTTTTGTGCCAATGTTCATATTAAGATTTAGAAATTCACTTTAATGAGATGATGAGTTTATCGTCTTTTGAGGAAATTGTTAGTTTTGTTATTGTATATTCTAAGATGTTTTAATGAAATATCCAAATGTGTTGATGCTTTTTAACGATGATGCTAGAAACTTTACTATTTACCGTCGTTAATTGTTGTTGGTTTGTTGTACAAGTTGTATCTCTTGGTTTTTAATTTTATTGATGTTTTCCATTCATATGTTTCATATTCTTGAAAATGATCAATGCAATGATTTTTTTAAATCAACACTAAAAGAGTAAGGAATCAAACACATCAATTGCAATAAAACAATAATTTTTATGAAGAAACACATGACTTATCCTACATGCACAACTTAAACCTATAAAATGTTGTTAATAATTAATAATAGAAATGATAATAAATTTTAAACTATAAAAGAAACACTTAACAAGAAAAATCAATACCAACATCGTTAAAATGTGTATTTTTTTTAATTATTCAAGAATCTTGGTTTTCAAATGTCAACTTAATGCATAATATTCATTTAAAAGTTACATAAACTTTCAAACTTTCCACTAATTAACCACACATATTCAATACATAATACTCATTTGAAAGTTAGACAGACTCTTGAACTTTTGACTAATTAACCACACATACTTAATTTTTTAAAATTAGTTAAATCATTCTTTTTAGCCTTGTCAATTTGATTTTTAATACATTAAAGTCATTTATTAGTTTAAATTAAAACTAACTAATTAATTTTCAACCTAATATATACTTAACTTATTAGTTGAAATAAATATGATTTTAAATGACAATCATAAATTAAAATATCATAAAACTATTTTTCTAATAGTTAAAAGATATTTATATTTTTAAATATAAAACCTAATAGGAGATGAAAGGTTCATTTGGGACAAGTTAGCTCCATTAAAAGTGTTGTATCTCGAGGGTGGTGGCTGGTAGGATTTCAGTAGCCATGGAGTTGTCAAGGAGAAGGATCCAATTTTCCTCGGTTATTTGTCATATTTGCAACACAGGGGTGGAAATGGTAGATCACGTTCTAATTAGTTGTCCTTTTGCAACAACTATGTTAGAATGGATCCTAAAATAGCGTGACATTCTTCGAGACAATTCGCGAATGTTAGTGAACTTATCAACTTTGTTGCGTGTTGGGGGGAATTGTCTCAAGAAACGAAAGTTATTAATTGTTAGTGTCTACGGTCTCCTTTGGTGAATCTGGAAGGGTAGGAATGATAAAGTACACAACAAGATTCCACAATCTCCTATGAAGGTGGCTAATGATGTAATATCACTGGTGTATTCTTGGCATAAGTATATGGGAAAACATAATACATGTTGGTTGGATTGGGTGTGCTGCTTATTTAGGTGTGGTTATATGTGAATTGTACATAGTGTAATCCTTTGTAGTTTTTGGTTGTGTCTAGCTCCTTGCTAGATGTCAGTCCTTTTTAATATATTTCACGTTTCCAAAAAAAATTAATCGTCAATACGGGACTAACCTACTTCGTAGATATTTTACCTTTTAGATTGGATATATTGAGTTCTAATACGTTATTGAATTTTACTAACGTGGTGATATTTACTTCTAGTCACTAACTACACGTTTAAAAATCAAGATTTTAAACAATATAATTATATTTTGCGTAATGCACATAAATTCGCCTAGTTAAATATATAGTATATTACACGAATCGTCCATATGTTTTGGTCGGCGTTTTGTCACTGACTTTTGTTTTTCACTCGGATCACCTCGATTAGTTTTAAACTTGCACGTTTAATCCCTGCCAAACATGAAATTGCTATATTTTCTTGCCTATTATTATTTTTTATTATTACATATCTATTATTTATAATTAAAAAAAAAAAAAAAGAAATGAGCCCACCCCACCCCTAACCCTTATCATGAACAAAAAAAACGGTCTCAGACCAATCTCAGAAAAAGACCGAGACCAAACTAGACTGAAAAATATCGGTTTGATACCGTCTGGGACTAATCCAGAAAAAGAAAGGATCGTTCTGAGACCGCCCCAAAAAAGACCAAACCTTTCAAGACCGATCTAGGAATACACCGGAAACCAAAGTTTATATTTGTATCCTTTTTGTGTTAATTACACCTTTTTTAATCAAACATTACCCAACTTTTTATCTTCTTTCTTTTTATTAAGTTTTAGTGTATCATTTTTTGTAAATTCTAATCTATAAATTTGTAGATAATTAACATTTGTTAACAAAAAAACTTGAAACCGAAACAAAAAACCAAAAAATATCAAAATGGAACCGAAAAGGAGCAAGCAAAGACCGCGTGACTGGACCAAAAAAGACCAAGACCATGCCTAAGAAGATTGGACCGAAATAAAACTAGCTTCACACGTTCCGAGAGTGATCCGGAAAAAAAAAAAAAAAAAAAAAAAAAAAAAAAAAAAAAACTGCTTCAAGACTGGCTCAAGACCAATTCAGGACCACTAATGCACATCTATACTTTTACAGGTTAACTCCTTCCACTACCCATCTCCCCTACATCGAACACTTTGTCCCCCGCCGACCACCATATTCGATCATGGTCCAACATCACCACCCATAACCGCCCTTGAAATCATCCCTAGTAACACCCTCATCCTCACCACTCACCCGCCGAAGATGAATTGAATATAGAAAAACAAATCCAAATAAACTAATTGGACCACAAATGACCACAAATATGGAGAAAAAAAACAAATCCATGTGCATTCAATTTGAATGAAATCCAAAAAATTAATAAGCACAAAACTAGCTCAAAAGAAATAGATCAAGTATGCAAACCCTCTAAATAAATAAAATAGCCCCACCTTCGACTCCAATATGAAGATTAAACTCTCACCCGTAACCTCCATGCTTATCTTAAAACATGTTTTGAAGAGAAAAAACCCTAGTTGCAACTATTTTGTGAGAATGAAGAGTCATCGACAGAAAGTTGTGTTAGTGTAGATGGATGTCTATAGCGAGGAAGAAGATGTCAGTGGCAATGTAGATGGTTTTGCAAAATGGATGTTTGTTGTAAAACGGTTTGGTTCCTCGAATGATGATGTCGGAGGATGGGATGTGAGTGGCCCTTTTATTAAATAATTATATTTTTTTTCTTTTTTTTAATAGAGACAACCTCATAAATGGTCCCTGGTATTGAAATGACGAAAATGTCCCTCACTTAACGGCAGAAAACTGACGGAGTTAGGCGGAAGGGCTAAACATTAAAAGTTTTGAAACCACAGGGACGATCCATGAGGTTTTTTAAACTTAAGGACTAAACTTGATATTTTTGGAAACCACATGGACCGTTTTTGAAGTTTTGTCATATATATATATATATATATATATATATATATATATATATATATATATATATATATATATATATATATATATATATATATATATATATATATATATAAAGTCCAAAGTTAGGAATAGTGAACAAGCATGCTTTTTGTCAATTTTGTCTCCTAATCTTTAGTCATTTTGACACCTTTAGTCCTTGCAATAAAATTTTTTATATTTTTTAGGAACCTTTTACTATTCAAAGTTTGGCCACAAAACTTAAAGAATTGACAACTTTGGTCACTTTTCTAAAAACTTGATAATTTCAACCCCTTTAATTCTTTAGCCATTTTGACACTTTTGGTTCTTACAATCTAAACTTTTATATATTTTCATAAAAAACACAAAAAAACGGCCCGGAACAAAGTCCAGGTATGTCCTCATATTTAATTTTTTTGTTTTTTCCTTTCCCTTGCACTTTCTGCCGTTTGTCATTTTTTTCTTTTAGTATATTTTTTATATATTGTTCCGCATATTTTTTTTCCTGCCTCTATCTATCTGTCTCTATCTATGAAAATTAGGGGTCGAATTATATCATCTGCATCTTTTAACAAAAACGATACTCAAATCAGACGCACACGATTCATACGGAACATGGGCAACATATCTAGTTGATAATTAGGGATTGTGTTTTTTCATCATCAATATATCTAATCTAGTTAAATTATTATCTTTTAACATGATGGAACTCTTGAAGAAGATGAGTACAATCAATAATGCCTCAAGTCTCCATTTTTCTACCATTTTTAATTTTTTTTTTTACATCTTTATTGACCAATCTCTTATTTTTTCTACTTCCTTTCGACAATGTTTGCATGCAATTTTATTTTTTTCCGGCGTCTCTTTTATTATCCTCTCTTCGGCTCTCAATAGCGACTATAATCTACATTATTAGTGAAAATTCCAACAACGATAAAAAGAAATAATAAAAAAAAATTAATGTGTCAAAGCGGGAAATTGGTTGTTAATGACTTAATGCCTTAATGAGACATTCAAAATTATTGTTTTCACAACGGTAATCATAACTATTGGTATTATTGTAGAACCTTGTAACTCCTGTATTTTTTTTCCTGCATTCTTCATCGACTTAGAAGACATTTCCTGAAAAAATAAGATATTTCAAAAAAAATAAAAATAAAAAGACGTAATGAAAGTCAACTTAATATGAATTAATCAAGAAACTTGTATAGCTTTTACAGTAAAAAAAAAAAAGTTTATTTCCCAACATTTTTGGGTATTTGCGCCATACTTATTGCGAAACGTAATTACATTAATATTAAATGGGAATAAAATTGTAGTTTAGATTGAGAAAGTATTTGGCAAATCATGTACTTTGCAATGTATGTACTTTATCATGAGTATTGTGAGATATTTTTTAGTCTAAAAAATCTATTTTGCAGCATAAAATAATTTTTTATTGACTATAAATTATTTGAGAAAATTTGAAAAAAGGTATATATATTATTAAAGAGATAGATACATGCATATAACTAGTTTTGTGATATTTTTTAATGTTTGGTAAAAACTATAATAAATTACGTATTTGGTCCTTATGACTAGACCAAATTCATATTATCGGTCCTAATATTGATTTGTTACATGGTTCATCATAGTGGTTTGTATTCCTTGCACTAGTGGTCCATAGGCTGTTAAAACTAACCCTTTGGTTGTTACTTTTTTAAATGTAACCGTTTTTCCTTTTCCCCGCCCCACCCCTACCCCTATAGCGACAAAAACTATAACATTTTAAAATTTTAACAGATTTGTTTATTTAAAATACTAATGACTACTAACCCACCCATCCCCGTTCTTACTAGTCCCTGCCAACCATTCCACAACCACCACCAAAATAGGCAATGTACTTTCATGGACAACATCTAAAGGCAATGTATTTTTAGGGGCAACATCACCAACATGAGTCACTCACCACCAATTACCAAAACATTACTCCTACCACCACCCTACTATTGCCACCACTTACTCCTTATACTACCATCACAACCACTACTACATCAATCTTGTCATCATTTCATTGCTTTCACCTCCCTTATAAAAACCACAATATCACTCCTACCACCATCATCACTACCACCACTATCAATTTGAAATCCCTAAACTCAAAAAAGAAATCAATTCTTACTTTTACACAACATCTACGTAATACCATACCAAAATACATTCTTTTTAACTTGCATTATTCTAACAATAAAAAAAATGAATACAAACATTACAAAGAAATAATGGACACAAACATTACCAAGCAAAATATAGACACAAACATTACCAATCAAACATAATACATTCCAAATTTTACCATTATCAAACCGCATAACATAATTTAGGACACATACATTACCAAGCATATTGAAAGACATTGTTTTGACATGAACATTACTAACCAATATTAAACTGGACATAATCCCAACAATAACAATAAGAAAACATGTTATTTCTTTGAATAAACTCATACATTATTTTTGTCCTCTTCTTTTTGGAGCCGTAACATTTCTAATGGAAACATAATTTATTTCCTTGTATAATGAAAATATAAGAATATTATCCTTATTTTCTCCAAAATCCTGCTCACCCACCATCCATCCAATATCTCCCATAGAAAGTCACTCACCAGAATTTCAAGAGGAACCATCATAATTTACTCCACTAAGATAGTCACCTTGAGGGGTCTGTTACCATCATCATTTAACAGGATTCGATAGTAAACAACGACCTCTTAAGCAGTTAAAACAACAATGACATTGGCTAAGTAGTAAGACTTTTTAAAGCTTTTTTCAGTGTTAGATAATTCAACTCTATCACCTCACTTTAACGACATGATTCAATTTTGACAACACCATTTCGATTTCAGTTTATACAATGGTATGATTAGGTTAAAACAAAGGAGACAATAATGGTGTGTGAGCGACGATAAGATGAAACGGAGGGGTAGGGAATGTAATACATTATGGGCTATCTAACAACTAGGGTGAATTGATCTTTTCAAAGGAATCTAACAGCTCTAACTAGACGGAGTTATGGTCAAGGACCTGGTGTAGTGAATGCAAACCATTGGGATCAGCCATACAACAAAATAAACACTAGGACCAATAATGTGTATTTGGGAAAACCATAGGGACAAAATGTGTAATTTACTCCAAAAACAATCTTATGTTTGGTCTTTAGACTTTGGAGAGAATAATGGTGTCGGCGGAGCATGTTAACAGGTGAGCTGGAGTCGTGAAGCTCCATCTCGTACCACGTTAAAAGAGATGGGACCCTCTCGTAAGATACATCTCCAACATGCTTTTGCTATATTGCCTTTTTTCCAAACAAAAAAAATGTTTGTAAAATCTATGGATTTTTGTAAACTTTTTAATTTCTAGGATGAAAAAGACATCAAACTTTGTAAACAGATAAATAACTGTCCTGATAAAATTGATTTTTAAGAATAAATTTACTTAATTATTTTTTTTTATCATTTAATAATTTTATTCATTTAAAGACCAAAATACAACCACTACTCCATAGGTCCCATCAATACACTTCTTATTCTTTATTTTAAACAATTACTGTTAGGGGTGTTTGACAAAGCTTAAAAAATGAGTTTTTTGATTTATTATCGGTTTATACTGGTATAAGTCAAAAAAAAATATTTGGTTAAAAAAATAACTTATAGCTTTTGGTAACATCTAATAAATCAAAAAGTGTTAAGTAACCTATCCCTTACTTATTAAAAACTTCTTATTTCACCCAAATAAGTTATAAGTCAAAAAATCATAAGTCTTTTTATATAAGTTTTGTCAAACACCCTCTTAATCTTGGTAATGTAATATATGTTTACTATAAATATCAGCTCATCTCAATTTTTATGTCAATGAAGTACATCGTGCCTTACTATCATGCAAAATAGTGGAAATATTTGTTTTCAAATAAATGTGTTTCTTTTTAATATAAATGTTGATAAAGTGTATATATTATTATACTTTATGCCATTAGTTAAAGTTTTATTAAGTTAGACCATATAAGATGGAATATTTATTTGTGAAAGAAAAGTAAATATGGAGAGGGTGACCTTTGATAGATCCGACAAAAGTCAATAATACAGCCATATGGACAGCAATATCTCTTTCCACGTACGTCTACCCAATCATCGTGGCCCACCTGTAATTGGCCTGTCAAAACAATTTGAAATTAAGTCCATAATTTCCAATTATAAAAGCCAATTACAAAAATGGAACCTAAGTTTTACTGTTCAAAATCGAATATCTAAATATCTAGACATCTTGAATTTTTTATAATGAATTGTGAAGTCTAAATTGGTATCCAGAATTTTGAATATAGATCCGGATATCCAAAATGTTTGTGTTTTTTCATTAATCTAAATAAGTGGTGAAATGCTTGAGCATAACCATCTAAAACCATCTTATCTTTTTAAGTTAAAAATTCCAAACCAAAAAACATAATAGAAAAAAATACAAAACGAAATCCAACAAAGCGTAGGAGAGATGATTGTTTAATGTTTATATGCTCTTTGTCTAACAAAAAACTAATACAAAAAACCACATGACATGATTTTGAGCATCCCTCAAAATATACAATGTTTTGAACTAGATAATCATATATGTCATAATTACGCATTGAAGGCCAGATATGTCGTATGCTTAGAGTATGTCAAATAAATATAAGAATAATTCGATAATAAGTCATGGTATGACTTATAGGAGCATTCTAAAATAGTTGCGAGAACTAGAGAAATATTTCTAATTTGTGGAGTATTTGAAAAAAGTTATATTTAAGCTGATAGACATATGCTAAACTTCCATATAGATTTAGATGTTTCTCAATCACAAGTGGGCGTGTCCTCATTTTAAATGAAGGAGAAAGTTCCATGGATTGTGGTTCCATGTATGTTTTAATTACAGTTATATATTAGAGTTAGAATAAATTGATATTCGGGGAACCACATATGAAGATCCTTAATGTTTAGTCCATTTATGACTATGAGTAAACCCATTATGCAAGTATTGGTATCTAAGTCATATTTAAGCATCTAAAACATTCTTAATTGTTTCTCTATATACGAGTTATGTATATAAAACTAAAAATGTTAGTATTCTCAAAGTTTATACAAATCACGTTTGTCAAATCTACTTAACAAAGTGCCTTCATTAGCTAAAGCATGAAAAGTCATGCTGGTGCTATAGGAACTTGTTATAAGTGGATACATTTGATTAAAATTGGTATTTGGATATTGGAACCATAAAAGCAACATACATTGTAGTGAATTGATATTTTGGATGTAACATCCCGAAATTCAGGTGCATCTCTTAAACCCTTCTTCTTTTCCAAGTTGTCAAGTTTAGCCCCTTAAGGAAAAACTATGGTCATTGAGTACACTAGGTGTACTGAAGAGTACGCTGCGCGTACTCATGCACTTAGTTTAGACGCGGACTCGCCCAGGTACGTTGGGTGTACCCAGGGTTACACTAGGCGTAGCGAGCCCAGATGCAAACCCTAAATGTGGCTTGTGGACTATAAAAGGAATGATATGGTCTTGTCCCTAGCCACCATTCCACAGAGAGAAACCATAGGAGAGCAATATTATCATTCTAAAGCTAGTGTGTGAGTGTTCTTGAGCTAGAAAGTGCCTTTGTGTGTTAGTGAAGAAGACGAGGAGGTTCTTGTGGAGGCTAGAAGTTGGAGTACAAGCTTGGATCTGAGTTCTACAGAGCATGGTTGTAGAACTCGCTACTCGGTACCTACTCGGCCGACTACCGAGTAGCGAGTACTCGGGAGTACTCGGGGAGTACTCGGATTCGGTAATTCATATAGAAATATTTTTAGGGAAAATATATATGTAAACATCATAAGTTAAAACCATAAGTTGAATGAAATATATAACAAAATTAGATACATGTAAATACATAAAAACTAAAGAAACACACAATGGTCCCAATTCGTGAATAATTATTGAAAATTTAAGATATATATGTAGTAATAATCACATATGTGTGTGTTAAGTAATAAATCATTAAGTATACCATACATATTAATCATCGAGTTGGCCGATTTTTACAACAATGTTCACTTCAACAAGAGACCGATCGGGGAGTACTCGGATTTTGTAACTCGCCTCGGCAAGGGGCCGAGTAGCGAGTACTCGGACGAGTACTCGGCCAACTCGGCGAGTTTTACAACACTGCTACGGAGGGAGGAGCTATACTTGGAGCTAAAAAGCTCAAAGCTTTCATTGCCATTCTTGATTTGTGCTTCATGGACCAATTTTTATGGTTTTTGGTCCCAAGGTGGAGACTTTATGAGCAAATGGTCTCCATAAGCTTAGATCTGCCATATTTCAGAGTAATATGAGTTGTCGGTTCATAAAAATACAATCTTGGACGTAAATATTAAGTCATGCATGAGTTTAGGGCTTAATGGGGAAAGAGGTTATATGTTTGAAGTGAATGGTGACCTTTACAGCCATGCAAAGGCTTAAAGGTTTCAACTTTATGGATTAAGTGACCTCAGAAAAGTCAGATCTGGAGTTTGAGTTTATGTCGTAATCGTTTAAGACCAAAAATCCATAAGAGCATGAAACTAAGACTTACGTTGGGCGTAAATCTCAGTATGCGCAACGTAAGGGTTTGAGACCCCGATTCTGGATCGCCGGAGTACGCCCCGCGTACTAGAGCTGGTACGCGTCGCCTACTGCCCATGTTGACTTTTAGGGTTTTAGTCAACATTTGGACTTTTGGGTCAAGGAGGGGTAAAATGGTCTTTTACCCTTATGTGGGATTGTAGAAAGGGATTTAATTTAGCCTTTGAGAGCCATTATTTATTTGAGGATATTGTTTATGTGATTAGGCGGGGGCTAGATCAGTATATTCGTGTGCGAGATTATCCGAGTTACCGAGGTGAGTCTTCTCACTATACATTACCTAGAGTGGTATCTATGTGTAGACTGGAGGGTCTTGTGTGCTATGTGTATGTATGAGATTATGTGCATTGTGATATATGTATGGTATGTGTTGTATAGACCGGACCGGAGGGTCCAACAATATAGACTGGACCGAAGGGTCCATCGATATAGACCATACCGAAGGGTCCAACGATACAGACCGGACCAAAGGGTCCAACGAGCTATGACCGGACCAGAGGGTCCAACGAGCTACGGGACTGGAGGGTCCCGCTAAGATACATCGACCGGAGGGTCGTACTGTAGCCTCAAGTGGTGTAACATCCCAAAAATATAGTCTAAAATATTCGTTTTAATTTAATAATAAAAACCATAATCGATAAGCATCATATAAAAATCATAAGCAATGTATCTCAAAATATTATAACAACTATCAAGTATACTAGAGTATAAACATCCCAGACTGAACAAATGGTGTGTGCACTACAATCTTCTCGAGCTCCTCTTTTGAAAACTGAGTACCTGAAACCAAAACTGAAAACTGTAAGCACAAAGCTTAGTGAGCTCCCCCGAACTACCACATACCATACGATAACATATAAAGCACATATTGGGCCTTGCCCACTGCATCGGATCGAAATCCGGAAACTGCATCGGACTGAAGTTCGGAAACTGCATCGGACCGAAGTCCGGAAGCTGACCAGGGCCTTGCCCTCTGCATCGGACCGAAGTCCAGAAACTGCATCAGACCAAAGTCCGGAAACTAACCGGGGCCTTGCTCTCTGCATCGAACCGAAGTCCGGAAACTGCATCGGACCAAAGTCCGGAAGCTAACCAGGGCCTTGCCCTCTGTATTAGACCGAAGTCCGAAAACTGACTGAACATAGCATAGCATAATCATAACTACTAGCATAAACACATATAATGCATACTGATTCGGACCGAAGTCCGGAACACATAACACACAAACATGCTTGAATCACAAAGACATCAAGCACACTGAACTACTGCATCGGACCGAAGTCTGAAACTACTAGTGACTAAACGGGCCGGCATTGTGCTTGTAGACCCGTTCCAACTGGAAGGAAAACTCACCTCACACTGCTGAAGTCCCGCTGACAGAACCATAGCTGCTCGCTGACAGATTCCCGATCTGTCGATATCAAAATAACACCCATTTAATAATTAGGTTCTAACACATATTCATAATCCATGCTTGGGGTAAAAGACTACTTTACCCCGTAACTTAGCTTGACTTAAGCCCAAGGCCCAAACCAAAGGCCTGAAAGTCTAATAATGGACCAAGGCCCAATTTTCCAAATTGGGCCCAAACCTCTACATGGACTTCCCTTAAGGCCCAATTGTTCAGTCCAGTCCAACATGTCTCATTCTAAGGGCCTAATATCATACAACCATCT
The DNA here is from genome assembly GCF_002870075.4 of Lactuca sativa. Classification (NCBI taxonomy): domain Eukaryota; kingdom Viridiplantae; phylum Streptophyta; class Magnoliopsida; order Asterales; family Asteraceae; genus Lactuca; species Lactuca sativa. The sequence goes on from NC_056627.2 coordinate 53,965,141, forward strand.
AGGGCCAAACTATGGCCCAATTTTCCAAATTGGGCCTAATCCTTAATACGGGCCTTACCCTAAAGCCCAACTAATTACTCTAGTCCATTTTCAATGATCAGCTGCCTCATTTCCTCTCTTTGCTCGGCTAATAGAGCTCTAAGCATTTTCATTGTGATAGGTTCAGCTACCGGCACTACTTTAGGTGCACGCTTAACTGCTTGGGGCTCAGGCCAACGACTCTTGTTATTATTTCCTAGCCCAATATGTGTCCTCACCATGACGTTCTATACACCAAATCACGTGTTCAATGTATAATGACGAGAATATAGATAGGGAAGATAAACGTATAAATCTCCTCATCACTCCAAAAAGTTATATGTCAGTTCTAATACTGTAATTAAACATTTAGAAATCTAAACACATAAAATTTCCAGATCCGGTTGGCAATAGACCATAGATGCGAACATCCTAAAGCATCTAAAGGCATCCTAAGAAAGATAGCTATAGCATGTGTAAATCATTTAGCACATAGAAGCAAATTAGGCATCTATCCCAAAGTAACCTAGTGCTCATGTCTATTCAGGTGTACTACCTAAAATATACTAGACACTCATCTCACGACCATCGCTTAGCATTCCAAGTTTAAGTCTAGAAATAAATTCTTACTCCTAGTCCGCTTAAACTAATGCTCTGATACCAAGCGTGACATCCCCAATTTTCACGGTCAAAAAAGACCAATTTATGCTTATTTTAAAAATCAGAGTTTTAATTTACAAATGTGAAATTTGTTCCATTAAATATTCCTAAAGGGATGCTTTTCATTGATTTATTAAAAACTCAGGATGTCATAACTGATACAAGAAACATAAGTATAAACGAAGACTTACAATATCTTAATATAGTCTAAAGTTCCTCAAATCTCTCAGGCATCATCATTATTATTTCCAGTGATAGAAAGACACTGAGTGGGTCAGGTTAGGAAACTTGGTGAGATACATAGGGTTTTCAACCCTACAATATTATAATTCTTAATTATATAACCATCAACATTCAAATAGCCCAATTACCCCATTTCCCATCACTTTCACTTACTAATCCTATTATGATGATCTTGAGGGATCTCTCCTAAAGGATCTTTATCAACGGACAACTATAATTCCTAGGTGATTAGGCACGATAGTATGATAATACTCGCGACAACACGACAATACATTAATACTTTTTGTATAATCGCGACAGGTACATCAGTACAAAGTACTTAGGTTTAGCACAACAATACAAAAGTACTTGGGTTTAGCACGATAGTACAAAAGTACATGGGTTTAGCACGACATAAAAAAGTACTTGTGATAGACATGATAGACATGACTTATTATCTCACACGACTCTCTCTCTCTCTAACCTATCACAACCACTATTTCACACAACCATATCACAACCTCTTATTTATTATTTTGTACAGCCGCGCACTACCCAATCATCTAATTAAGTGTGTTAAACATACCAATAAATCAAGTAGTAATCATATTTGTACAACTACATTAAACACAATAAAGATAACGCACATAGCATTTGAGCATTTAGAATACTTATATCTATGTGTAAGCTTGGAAGTAACTATGTACTCACTTTCTAAAGGGATGACTAGAAAATTCGAGCAGAGCTTCGCTTCTAGCAACCGAACTTTCCTTTGACGTGACCTAGTACCATTATCACTCTGACTTAGTCTAATATTCTACATGACTAGAAAGAATCTAGACCTATCAATCATTATAATGAACGTTGATAGTTTTATCAAATAATTATGAGCCATGCAAGACAATTGGGAGACAGGACCATTTCAACATATAGTCTTACTGAAATCCAACAACCAAGCCGACGTGAACTTTCTAGACACCTCTCCCGTAAGTAGATCACTCAATATATGACTTGGAATCACTTATAAATCTTAATTATCAGTTCATAACAACGAATATGTAACGACCAAAATTTTCAAAATAAAATTTTCATTTTTAATTATCCAAAACATGATTCCATCATTCACAAAAACCAGTTACAATTGTTTCCAAAACCATATCAATTACAACTTTATTTCAAAAAATCAGAGTGTCCTATAAAACGCCCGAGTGAGAGTGCGTGCCGCGCCATCAAGCCTTGCCCTTGCCCTTAGGCTCAGATGTACCTGAAACAAATCCACAAATTGTAAGCTAATGCTTAGTGAGTTCCCCAGAGCATAACGCACATACAATCCACATATCACATATCATATTAGCCATAAAGCTACATATACCACATAAGCCATGCATACAACATATATGGATGCCTTGGAAACCCTCTAGGGTCTTACTCCGGGTGCCTCGGGAAGCCTCTGAGGTCTTAGCCCAAGGATGCCCTGGAAACCCTCCAGGGTCTTACTCCGGGTGCCTCGGGAACCCCTAAGGTCTTAGCACACATGCCTTGGGAACCCCCTGAGTTCTTTACCGAGGATGCCTTGGAAACCCTCCAAGGTCTTACACCTAGGTGCCTCGGGAACCCCCCAAGGTCTTTCATGCAAGTGTCACAAATAACCAGCATATCACATATTCCATAACCCACTAACACATCACATAACAATTAATGGGCCGACCTTGGTGCCTTAGAACCATTGGTTTGGCGAGGAGACTCACCTCCATCTATAGAATCCGAAGGCTGCTCTCCTAATAGTCCATAGACACCCGTGTTGAACAATAATAATATTACTCAATGTTAGGATCATACACCATCTAAGTGGAGAACCCAAATCTCCAAGTCCTTTCACAATGGCCCAAAAATTCTTCCTTACTTAATGGGCCCAAAGTCCATATCCAAAACCATTAATGGGCCTCATGGCCCAATAAGGCCCAATCTTAACATCCATGGTCCAAAACAGATAAACTGGTCCACTAACCCCCAAACATGACCAGGCCCAATGACTAATTGAGGCCTAAAAGCCCAAAGGCCAAAACAAATCCAAGTCTATTTTGTAGTGCGTACGCTTAGTGTACCACCCTGGTATGCACAAAGTATTGAGTCCCTGGGCCGTATGCGTTGCGTATGCTAAGTTACACCCAGCGTACTAACAGATTAAGCACTTTCTTCCATTAAGTGCTTAATACTCGATTTTCTCATGTCCAGTAGTCAAATCTAAGCTCATTAAGATGACCTAGGGCATAAAGTTGGCAACTTTAGGCCTTTGCATGTCTCATATGTTCCCACCAACCCATTAAGACCTTTCCAAGGGTCTTAATCCATGCATGAGATCAAAACACTCATCAAGACTTCATTTTTATGCTATGAATGGACCAAAGGACCTCAGATCTAACATTTCAAGCCTCTAGAGTTGTTCAACTCACAAGAGGAGATCCAAAACCAACAAAAAGGACAAAACTAGAAAACCTTAGCTAAATCTAATGAATAAGATGGAAAGATCAAAGCTTTATACCTCCAGAAGCTCCTCAAGGTAAAGTAGATGCAGATTCTTGATGCCCAATGCCACTCCAAGCTTGCTTGACAACTCCATCTTCTTGAATGGACACTAAAATGGCCACAAATGCACTCCTTAAGCTCAAAACACACTCTCAAATGGTATTAGGGTTTTCAGAGATGTTTGAAGGTGAATGAGGCTTATTAGGGTGAGGCTCATATAAGATAAGGATGCTTATATAGGTCTCAAGTCCGGGAATTAGGGTTTGAACATCCGCCACGTACGCCCGACATACTTTTGGTATGCCCAACGTACGTGCTGTCCCTCCACGATCAATCATACATAGTACGCTAAGTGTACCAATGAGTACGCCCAACGTACTTAAGGGACTTATTATGGAATTTTTAAAATCTTCAAGGGATTTAAAGGAAATACCTGATTTGGAGTGTTACAACTCTCCCCCATTTACAAATGTGAATAGATCGGGGTAATGCTCCCGCATCTCCTCCTCCGGCTCCCATGTCCATTCGGAGCCCCTTCAGTGTTACCATTCCACCTTTACCAGCTTCAATTCCTTGTTCCGAAGACCCTTGGTGTTCCTATCCAAAATCACAACGGGTCTCTCAATGTAGTTTACGCTCTCGTCTACCTGAATGTCGTCCAGAGAAACGACTGTAGACTCGTCAGTGACACACTTCCGAAGCTATGACACATGGAAAGTGTTGTGAATCTGGTTAAGCTCATCCGACAGCTCCAAGCGATGTGCTATCCTGCCCACCCGTGCTGTAATCCTGAAAGGGCCTATATATTGTGGCCCTAATTTGCTCCTCTTTCGAAACCTGATGACCCCCTTCCAGGGAGACACTTTCAATAGCACGAAATCCCCCACTTGGAACTCAAAATCTGATCGCCGCCGGTCAACATAATTTTTCTGACAGCTCTGCACGATTCGCAGCCGATCGTGCACCTGTTGAATCAGTCTGGTAGTCTTGAGCACCACCTCAATGCTCCTCATGACTCAGTGTCCAACCTCGTCCCAACAAATCGGAGTCCTACATCTCCTGCCATACAACATCTCAAATGGAGGTTGGTCGATACTGACATGGCAACTATTATTATATGAAAACTATGCTAGTGGAAGGTACGTATCCCAACTCCCTCTAAAATCCAACACACATGCTCGCAGTATATCCTCCAGTGTCTGGATCGTCCTCTCGCTCTAGCCGTTTGTCTGGGGGTGGTACGCGGTACTAAAATGCAACTGAGTGCCCAGTTCCTCGTGGAACTTCTTCCAAAACCTGGATGTAAACCGAACATCCCTGTCAGAGACTACTGATACTGGCAATCCGTGTCTAGCCACCACTTCCCACACATAAACATCCGCCAACTTCTCGGTGGATATACTCTCAGAGATCGGAATAAGATGGGCACTCTTCGTCAGTCTGTCTACGATTACCCATATGGCGTCCACACCCCTCGCCGTCCTTGGTAACTTCGTGATGAAGTCCATAGTGATCTCTTCCCATTTCCACATGGGAATGGGTAGCGACTGAATCTTGTCGTGAGGCCGCTGATGCTCGGCCTTGACCTTCCTGCAGTTCAAATACAACTAGGGATTAAAGTGGGTCCAAACCCGGAACCGGTTAACGGGATTTTTTAGAACTGGAAACCGGACCGGTATATTGGATCCAGTTTCGGTTCGGTTCCAAGTATGGTAACGGGTAAAGTGGGTCTAGAATCGGAAAACCCGAAAACATCAAAGTGGGTAGGTTGGAACCGGATAAAGTGGGTTCAGAACCAAAAAAACTGGAATTTTTCGGTAATTAATTACTACTTCGTGGGTTGAACTTTGAAAACTTTCATATTGATATCCCGACTTTGGGGGACTGTAACTCATTGAATATGAAACTAAAACTAACAAAATTATAGTCTAAAATCATGTACAAACTCTAAAATACACTTTGGAAAAAACCGCATGTCAATCCAACTTTAAACTAATGAGATATGCATGTGTTAACATTTTCATAGAATACAAAGTACAAAAACAAATAGATGAAAAGTTAAAGAATTCTAGTTTTGATATCCTGACTTCGGAGGACTGTAAATCATTCAATATTAAACCAAAAATGACAAAATTATAGTCTAAACTCATTTACAAAATGTAAACTAAAAGCTGGAAAAAACCACATGTTAATCCGACTTCAAACGAATTTGATATGCATGTTTTAAAACATTCACCGAATACAAAAAAACTAAGAAACTAAAAACTTCCAGCTTTGATATCTCGACTTTGGGGGACTCTAAATTGATGAATATAAAACTAAAAATGGCAAATTTATAGTCTAAAATCATGTACAAACTCTAAACTACGTATTGGAAAAAACCTCATGTCAATTGGAGTTGAAACGAATGAGATATGCATCTTTTAAAATTTTCTCAAAAACCGGTTCCGGCCCTAAAAGTGGTTCCGGTTCCTAACACCGGTTCTGGTTTTTAGACCCGGTTTACCCGGACCCAATGGACCCAAACCCGGATTACCCAGAACCCGGATAAAGATAATTTTTAAACCCAGAACTGGAACCAGATCTAAAGGTTCCGGTTCCGGTCCGGTTTTCCGGTTCTAAATCTCATCCCTAAGTACCGCTCCACAAACCAGGCGATCTCCCGCTTCATGCAAGGCCACCAATAACTCAGTCTCAAGTCTCTATAAATTTTCATAGCCCGTAGATGTATAGAGAACTTGGACTTCTGAGCCTCCTCTATTATCTTCTGTCTCACTCCTCTAGTCACCGGTACCCACACTCGGCCATATTGTGTCAAAAGGCCACATGTATCCTTGAAAAACAAAGGATATTGTCCCCGAATCCGCTCTATCTTCCAGTTCTCCTTCTTCACCCCTCGACCTGAGCCCCCTTGATCATATCCAACAATGGATAGATCATAGTCATCCTCAAACAAACATTCCCAATCGGGGAACCTGCTGCCTTGCGGCTCAAAGCATTGGCCACCACGTTGGCCTTTCTAGGATGGTATAAGATCTCACAATCATAGTCCTTCAGCACATCCAACCACCTCCTCTTTCGCATATTGAGGTTCTGTTGATCCATCAAATACTGCAAGCTCTTGTGATCAGTATAGATGGTGCACCTCACTCCATACAAGTAATGCCTCCAGATCTTAAGGGCGAACACCACTGCCCCCAATTCCAGATCATGAGTAGGGTAATTCGCCTCATGAGGCTTCAACTGCCTCAAGGCGTAAGTTATCACATGCACCATCTGCATCAGTACTGCACCTAACCCAAAAATCGATGCGTCACAGTATACCACCAAATCATCTAACCCCTCGGGTAGTACCAGAATCGAAGCCTCGTATAACCTTTGCCTCAAGGTCTCAAAAGCCATCTGCTGATCCGTACCCCATCGGAAGGTTGCATTCTTCTTGGTCAAGCGGGTCAAGGGCACAACAATCTTGGAGAAATCGATCCTGGATAAATCTCCGATAATAGCCCGCTAGGGCCAAGAAGCTACGGATCTCGGAAGCATTCTTCAGTACTTTCCACTGCATCACTGCCTCTACTTTAGCTGGATCAACAGAAATACCCTCCCGACTGATAATGTGACCCCAAAATTGTACCTCCCGCAACCAAAAATCACACTTGGAGAACTTGGCATACAACCTCTCTGCCCTCAGGGTCTCCAATACCTCCCTCAGATGATGTTCGTGCTGCTCCTTGGTCTTAGAGTAGACCAGAATATCATCAATAAAAACGATAACCGATCGATCCAACATTGGTCTACATACCCTGTTCATGAGATCCATGAACACTATTGTGGCATTGGTGAGCCCAAACGACATCACCACAAACTCGTAGTGCCCATACTGAGTCTTGAAAGTTGTCTTCGGTATGTCCTCATCCCGAATCCTCATCTGATGGTACCCCGATCGAAGATCAATCTTGGAAAACAAGACGTACCCTGAAACTGATCGAACAAATCATTGATCCTTGACAACGGATAACGGTTCTTCACTGTTATTTTGTTCATATCTCGGTAATCAATGTACATCCTGTGTGATCCATCCTTCTTTTTCATGAACATGATCGGTGCTCCCCACGGGGAACTGCTCGGACGGATGAACCCTCGATCTAGCAGCTCCTGAAGCTGCTTAGATAACTCTTGCATCTCGGGCGGTGCCAACCGGTATGGTTCCTTCACTATCGGAGCGGCATCCGACATTAAATCAATTTGAAACTCCTCCTACCTCTCCGGAGGCACTCCTAGTAATTATTTGGAAAAGACATCCCGAAACTCCTGTACAACCGGCACACTGCCCACATACGTCGTGGTCTCAACCCTCATATCTGAGATATAAGCCATAAATCCCATACATCCATGTTGCAGAAATCTCCTTCCCCTCGCAGCTGAACAGATAGTTGGCCCCTACGAGGCCCTCTCTGTAACATCCCAAGTTTGGAAGCAAGAGTTCAGGGGTGTAATGTGTAAATGGAAAAGTAGACTCGGCGAGTTGGAGCTTTAACTCGTCGAGTCGGAACGTATGTTGGGCACGTGATACGTGACCTAACTCGCCAAGTCGGTGGCTAGACTCGACGAGTCAGTGCTGGGAAGAGAAAACCCTAAATCTTAGGGTTTGCACCTTATTTAAATGATCATGTGTCCTCCCCTCAGCCTCCTTATACCCTTGAGAGTCAGTAAACCCTAAAATTGAGTGTGAGCCATTGGTGAGAGTTTTTGAGCTTTGGAAGGTGATTCTAGTGAAGGAAACTTGTAGATCAAGAGGCTAGCATCAAGGAACTCGTGTAGATCTAGAATCTACTTCATATTGGGCATATTTATGAGGTAACAAGTCGTTACCTTGAGCTTTACCCTTCTAGATCTTTTCATGGATGAGGATTTGGGGCTTTTTAGCATGTTTGGAATCCATTTTGGGTTTTGGGACTAGATCTGGGGTTGCAACTTCAGATCTAGACTTATCTTGGTCCATGGAGGAATAAAGTAGCAGCCTTTTTGCTCATTTGAGAGCATTCTTGTCTTGAACCTTCTTTCTAGCTTGTGTTGAGCCTATATTGCCTTACATGCACGTAAAGTTGGAAACTTTACATGTGAAACTAGCCCTAAGAGTCCAGATCTATGAGTTGGAAGCAGTGAGATGGTCTGAAATTGTTTGAATAGGGATGGCTTAGTAGACTTGGCGAGTCTGTTATTGGACTCGACGAGTTGGGTCACAAACCCTAACCCATCTGGTTATAATGCAGATTAGAGAGTTGAGTGGACTCAGTGAGTTGGACAGGCTAGGACTCGGATTGAAGGGCTCGACGAGTCATGGGGTGACTCGGCGAGTCAAGTCGCAAATTGTGGGGTTTCTGAGTTCATGAACTCAATGAGTCCCTAGGTTAACTCGGCGAGTAGGGTCAACCAGGAAGGTTGACTTTGACCAGGACTGTGACTTTGACCAAGAGTTGACTAGTTTGACTTCAAAGGGTATTTTGGTAACTTGGGCTCTGATGGTTATGGTTTCAATGAAGTTTTAGGCGGTGGTGTTCGTAGCGGTGGTCGGGAGTTTTGATCTCATCTCTTCAGATCGGCATTTTGAGGTGAGTTATCCTTACTATATCGACAGGGTCTAAGGTACCAAGGCCAACCCTTTCTCGGATTGTGTATTGGTATTTGCTTGCTATGTTTATTGATCTTTTAGATCTGCGTCCTGGTAGTTAGGGCGGTATTGTGTTGAGTGACCCGGTTTAGGTCGGTATCCTGGTATATAGGATGATGCTATGTTTAGTGACCTGGTTTAGGTCGGTATCCTGGTTAGGATGTTGTTATGCTATATGTTCTGTTAGATCGGTTTGTTTATATATGGACTGTTATATGATTATTTGTTATGTGCACATGATTGATTGGTATGGGGGTTGGGTTGAGGCGGGTCCTGCTTCATGCTGTAGGCCAACATACCCAGGGCGGACCAGATAGACTGCAGACCCAGAAGGGTACATAGTCAGGCCGAAGGCCCGACAAGCGGTCCGGATAGGCTGAAGTCCCCACGAGGGCGGTCCAGACGTGTCGAGGCTCGGAGAGTGGGCCAGATAGACTGAAGGCCCGATGCGGGCGGTCCAGTCATACTAAAGACTCAGAGAGTGGACCAAGTGGACTGAAGGCTCTATGTGGGCGGACCAGTCACTCTGTAGACTCTAGATACATGGTTGTTCTATGTTTGTTGTATAATATGTTATGGTTATATGAGGTTGGTATTTTGGGGGTAACTCACTAAGCTTTCAAGCTTACACTTATCGATTATTGTTTCAAGTTCGGCGGATGACCGCAGGAAGGCAAAGGCGTGATCGTACACTTCCCTCGATTTATGATTATGATTTATGGGAGCTATGATGTGAAACTATTTTGAAAACCTTTCGTAATAACTATTGGTATTTTACATGTTTTTGAAAGTTTAAATTTGATATGAATTTTATGGGTGTTACACTCTCACCCTGTATAAATAGTTCTCCCCCACTTGGGTTTCGAACCTCACTAAATGGCGCTCATAATCAATCATGGTCCCGTTGGCCCCCAACCAGTCCATCCCGACAATCACCTTTAGTCCCCGCAACGGTATCGAAACTAGATCGACACGAAACCTGTCTCCAAAAACATTCAGGACACAGTCCCGATACATCCTCGTAGCACTCACTGTATGTTCATCTGCAATCTCCACCTCGAGCGGGGAATCCAAGGTTCCCAGCGCGTCCCGAAACTTCCTGCTAAGCGCAAGAGACACGAACGATCGGGTAGCTCCTGAATCGAACAAAACATGAGCATACATACCATTGACCAAAAAGGTCCCTATACATAAGCATGATATACACATAAGCAATGCAAATAAATAAATAAAGAGCAGGTAAGTAAGTACATACCAGCCACGACGTTTGGCTCTGCTCGAGCCTCCTCGGTGGTCAACTGAAACACACAGCTCTTCACCACCGGAGCATCCGCCTTAGCAGGGCGACCATCAGTAATCCTCAATGTGGTAGACGCAGGTGCCACCACCGCTCCTCCCCGTCCCTGCAACCTCGGACAATCGGCCTTTTATGGCCAATTTGTTGCACTGGAAACAAATCAAGCCGTTTTTGGGGCAATCTCTGCTCACATGGCCCTGCTGATTACATGTATAACATGTCAGAACTGTCCCCCGACAAACTCCACCATGAGATCTCCCACACTTGGCACACCGGCCACGGCCCTACTGGCCCTTACTCGATGAATCCGAGGTCTTAGGCTTTTTAGCATGACCCACTGCTGTCTGAACCTGCTCAGGCTTCCGCTTGCTGCGGAATTCCAACTCCATCTCCCGCTCACGGGCCTTCTCAACCATCTTATTAAGGGTTTTGCACCCTATGAAACTCACAAACTCCCAGATATCATCCCTCAACATGGAATGATACCTCGTCCTCCGCATGTCCTCATCGGTAGCATACTATGGAATCAATAATGCTCGTTCCTGAAACTTGTTGGTGATCTCCGCCACAGTCTTGGTGGTCTGCTGAAGGTCATGAAACTCCCTCATAAGTCGTTGTACCTCAATTAGTGGTGCAAACTCCAAATCAAACCACCTAACAAACTCGATCCATGTCATCTCAGCCATACCGGCTCCTCCTACCTGGCTAGTAACCTCGCCCCACCAATCTCGGGCTTTATTTCTCAGCATACAAGAAGCAAAACCCACCTTTGCTGCGTCCGAGCTAGAACTCGTGCGTTGGGCATTCTTGATATCCACCATCCAATGTCGGCTAACAATAGGGTCACTGACCACGAAAAACTTTGGCGCTCCGCACGCCTTGAACTCCCAGAACGAGTGAGTTCGAGCCCCGACTTGGCCCGCAACAATATCGGCTCTAAATCCCCTAAGCCTCTCCTTCATAATCTCCATCATACCCTCCTTGACCATCCTAAAGATAACTGGGGTAGCGTCAAGAATGCCCCTCGTAACCTCAGTTGCGATGAGCTCACACAACCTCTCATCGATGGGCTCGGTACCATCGCCCGACCCAGATCCAGATCCTGATCCTGATCCACCAGCTCAATGTCGTATCGCCACCATATTGAACTGCAATACCATAAAACATAATGATCAAGATGTCCATAACAGGGATCTTCCCACACCAGTCCTCCTTAGAGCTCACAGGTCTAGCATTGGTTTGGGTACAGGTCCTGTGCTTTCAGTAGTACGGTCCCAATACTACCTTATGCACCTACCTGTACCTTTCCCCAAGGCTCTACCTGACAACTCCACTTCGTCCCAAAATAAACCATATCCTGCAGACTATCGCATATCTCAAATCCTAGGCTGTCCTAAGATTTGGCCTACTTACATCAATCATACCGGTCATAACAGCTTGCCTTTATGCATGCAAGTTATACACAGAAAAAGGATCAAATAGACTTTCGAATAATAGATTCTACCCTAGGACCACAACCAAATAAGGAACAGGAAATAAGGTCAAATCAATCATTCTAAGGCTATAAGCTCTCGACCGTATACAGTTTTAAAAGTATACACATAGCAAGTTCCATACAATCATCAAAGCTCAAATATCAGTATAACATGGCTAACATATTGGGGAACTACTTACTTGGCCCGACTGATCACGCGCGTTGCACTCTCATCTTTTCCTTTCTTTAAAAACTTTTCATTTTATCTTTGAAAACAATTTTACCATTTCCTTAGTTTGAGTCCCGACACACCCGAGAGTGTGCCCGAATCCCTCAAACCAAGGCTCTGATACCAACTTGTAACGACCTAAATTTTCATTTTTAATTATCCAAAACACGATTCCATCATTCAAAAAAACCAGTTACAATTGTTTTAAAAACCATATCAATTACAACTTTATTTCAAAATATCAGTGTGTCCCATAAAACGCTCGAATGAGAGTGCATGCCACGCCATCAAGCCTTGCCCTTGCCCTTGGGCTCAGATGTACCTAAAACAAATCCACAAACTGTAAGCTAATGGTTAGTGAGTTCCCCAGAGCATACCGCACATATTACCAAAAGTGGCAAAATATTGAAACTTTTGTGGCAAAAATTTGAAAAAATTAAAGAGCGACCAAAACTGTCAAAATTGCTAAAGAAGTGTGGCAAAACCCAAATTGATTAAACTATATTACTATACTATTCCTTAAGTTGCTTTATATATATATATATATATATATATATATATATATATATATATATATATATATACACACACTAGGTTAAAACCTGTGGAACCCAAGGGTAATAATTTTAAATAGAATTAAAAAATTGTTTATATAATAAAATAATATATCATTAATTTAGAAAAACTTATGAATTGTAGTATTGTATTTTTTAATAACTTTGTAATTTGTAACTATTTAATTACACATGTAAATCCACATATTTTATAAAAGTCGTGAGTTTATATAATGCAACATATTATTTGTATGAAACGACTTATAATAAATTTAAACTCGTAGAAACCACAGTTGAAAAGGAAAAACAATATTCATAACTTATGTATATTATACGTTATTAGAGTAAAACAACTTTAAAACATCCATTATGTTTGACAAATATTTTTTACCCTTTTAAATATAAATATAAAATGACAAAAATACATTATATATATTATTAAATTATTCTTTTCTATCTAAATGTTTATCAAAGCAAAATAAGTTACATTAACTAACTATTAATTTTATGAAAAAAATATAACAAAAAAATATTTGTTTGTTATTTAACAACTAAAGAAAGTAAAGTTCATGGTTTTGAAAATATGATGAAACCCATTACAATATGTGATAAAGAATCTACCCTAATAAGTATGAATGTTTTTGTCATTTGCAATCTTCTAAAGCGGTTTTTTCTTATTATTTTCATTTATCTTTTTTCATTTGGCAATTATGGTATTTTTCATTTTTCTTAAATTACATAAAATTTACTAACTAATTACATTATTAACCAAAATTGCCCCTGCAACCTCCAATTGTGTTTACCTTAAAACTTTAATATTGAGGTCATAAGCACAAATTTTATTTTCTTTTAATAGGTCTCATTTTAGCCTTATACTTCTTAAACTAATAGGTTAAAGAAATTCCGAGTCAAAATGACCTTATTTTGACTCAAAAATACCATTTTGTCAAATTTGATCATTTTTAATGGGTTTTTTTAAGTAATTTGCCCACTTAAACATAAAAAATAGCTTTACATTTATACGAAACAATTAAAATAAAAAATATTTTTTTTCAAAATTGTCATTTTGATCATTTCTTCATGTCAACTCAATGTATAGTTTAAATGCTTTGTTAATGTTTGTTCTTTAATAACAGGAAAAATATGATAAAATAAAATAATACACCAATATACCCAAATTGTCCCTGCATTCTCCACTTCTGTTTACTTTAAAATTTTATAATGACAAATTTTCATTTTTTTACCTTTACTCATAGAAACATATAAACAACAAAGTACGATTTCATGATTTTATTTTTTTAAAAAGGGAAATTTTATACTTTATAATAACAATGACCATATTCTCATTTTATTTACAACACATACACACATTTCATACAATTGGTATGACAAATACAAAATTACATAAACACTCCATGCATGAGAAATACATAATTGCATCTGATCGAAATTTGCCCCTTTTAAAAAAATAACAATGAAGCAAGGTACTTTGGTGTTTTTATGTTTCTATGAATACATGTAAAAAAAAACTAAAAAAATGAAAACAATTATTAAAAGCAGTTGCAAAATAGATGTTAAAAAATAACACCAGGTGAATTGGATAAGTTCACAGCTAAGGGTAGCATTTTTTTAAAAATAGAATGCTATATTTTTAGACATTTATATAAAAATAAATTATTCATTATTCTACTTTAGTTTAGATCACCTGTAATCACAAAATGAGACCACAAGCAGAAAGTTTGATATTTTTAAATAAGTCTCATATTAGCATTATACTTCCTAAACCGCTAAGTGGAAGAAATTCGGAGTCAAAATGACATTTTTTACTCAAAATGACCTTTTTGTCCAATTTGGTCATTTTTACTTTTTTTTTCTTCGTAATTTACCCACTTAAAACAAATTATTTTTTGTTCAAAATTGTCATTTTGACCATCTTTTTTCCTTTTTTGTCATGTCAACCAAATATACAGTTTAAAAGTTTAGCTAATATTCATTGTAGCTTAAAAGTTTGGCTAATATTCATTGTTCTTAAATAACAGGAAAAATACAATAAAATTAAAACAGCAGACCAATATACCTAAATTGCCCTTGCAACTTCCATTTATGTTTACTTTAAAATTTTAATATTGAGGTCATAGAAAGTTTATTTTTTTTAAATACATTCCATTTTGGCATTATACTTCCTAAACTGTTAAGTTGAAGAAATTTGGAGTCAAAATGACCTTGATTTGATTCAAAAATACTTTTTCGTAATTTGCCGACTTAAACATAAAAAACAAAAGTACATTGATATGAAACAATTAAAACAATATATATTTTTTTGTTCAATATTGTCATTTTGACCCTTTTGTTTCCCCTTTAATTCATGTCAACCTAATGTAAGTTTAAAAGTTAGGCTAATGTTCGTTGTTCTTTAATAACAGGAAAAATAAGATTAAATAAAAAAAAATACCAGTATACCTAAATTGCCCCTGCATTCTCCATTTTCGTTTATTTTAAAATTTAATACTGAGAGTACGTTGCTATTTCTTGACAGCACCGGTTATAGCGGCCATTTGTGATAAAATCAAATGGTATTTCCGATGACCACCAACTCAAATAAGTTTATGGCACAGGGTGGGGTTATAATGGTTTTTATTACAACAAATTTTCATTTTTTTTTTGTTTTCTTGCCTATACTCATAGAAACATACAAGCAAACTACTTTTCTTGACTTTTTTTAAAAAGGGGGGGGGGGATTTGTACTCTATAATTACACCATATTTTCATTCGTTTATTTTTTTTAAATTAGTTTTTGGATTCAAATGATCAAACATGCATTGATGGTAAATCTGTTCAGGGTAATAACATTAGAAATGTGTGTTGTACTTACATTTTAAGTCATAAGTGGCAATAATATAATTTTTTTACCCATTAGAAATTCTCTTTTATTAAATTGTACAATTTCAGTTTGATTTTTTTAAAAAAAATCTTTTTTTGGATTCAAGTGATCAAACATGCATTCATGGTAAATCAATTCAAGGACAATATGGAGGTCACTTTAGTCTTTTAGATGTGTATGTTGTTAAACAACTTAGAGTCCAAATGTAGATTCCTTTACTGATATCTGTTAACTAACATAAGGTTATTACACTCATCCTTTCCCCCTCACAGACAAATGAGAAATTCAATCACACGACAATATCTCTAAAACATTTAACCTCCCAGAAAACAATATCAAAAGCATCATCATTACCTCCTGAAAAGATTGCCAATGGTATACATATGCCTCAGGCTAATGGTCTAAGTAAGGAGCCCTTGGTTACATGGGTTCACAAAAACTTTCAGGTTTATTCAACAACTCTACTAATCATTAATAGATCATATTATAGCATCGCCAATGAAAGCTATTATCCTAGTTTATCATAAAAACTTTCAGGTCCTACATTTTTTTTGGACAGAAAAGTCTCGATTATTTAACATTTTGCCCAAATTAACAAAAAAGTCATTTTTTATTTTATTTTTATAGGAAATGAAATACTTTGTGATTTTCCCAAAGTAATGTGACTCTTCTGCATAAAACCCTATCAGTAAAGCATAAATAAAATTAGTGAAATTATGATGTGGTATTATATGATGAGGTTGTCCTATTTTTTGAATTTCAGGGTATACTGACAAATGAAACAAAGTGTTTAAGATGTGAGACTGTAACTGCAAGAGATGAAATATTCTTAGATCTGAGCCTTGATATTGAGCAAAACAGTTCCATTACAAGTTGCCTAAAGAATTTCAGTTCCACTGAGACCTTAAATGTTGAGGATAAGTTTTTATGTGATAACTGCTGCAGGTTTCTCTACTTTCTTTCTCAACAATATTTTATTTTTGTGATAATGGTTTTCATTTTTATGAAGTGTAAAAATGTTTTGTGGGGGCCCATAGTTTGCAGGAAGCACAAAAGAGGATGAAGATCAAGAAACAACTGCATATTCTAGTGATACATTTGAAACGTTTCAATACATGGAGCAGCTGGGAAGGTACAAGAAGTTGTCATACCGTGTTGTGTTTCCCCTTGAGCTGAAGCTAACAAACACCATGGAAGATGCTGACTGTGAGTAATCTCTATTCGTGGTGATGGTCCATGTTGGCAGTGGGCCCAACCATGGGCATTATGCGAGTCTGGTGAAAAGCCACAACCACCGGCACTTCTTTGATGATGAGAATGTGGAGATGATTGATGATTCAGCAGTTCAAACTTCATTTAGTTCGGCTTAGGAGTATGCAAGCAACACTAACCATGGATACATCTTGTTTTATGAGAGCCTTGTTGGAAATAACAACATCACCTATTGAATCAAATTCGATCGTATGTTATGCTATTTTTTCCTTTTTCTTTTTTTTTTCTTTTGTTCTGGACAGAATCAACAAAAATAAACAAAATTCAACTACAAATTGGAGTGAAGAACTTACTTCTTGGAGGAAGAAGGATTTTGGGTTCGATAAAAAATGAAGAACGGATGCCGACGTATCGATTTGTTGTCTCCCAAAATATTTAAGTGATACCCGATATTAAAAAAACTAATGTTTCATTCAAATCACCTTATGGCAGTTGGGGTCAATGGTCATCCGTTGTGTCACCGGTCGTTCGGTTGTCCCCTATATTGAGAAGAGCGATATTTTCTTGAGGCGACAGAGGGAGAGGTGGTGGAAGATCCTGGTCGATTGGTGATCGTCTCTAGGGCTGACAATTCTCGACACGACCCGCGACATGACCCATGACACGACACGAAATAAATGGGTTTGGGTAGAGTTGTTCAACCCGTCAACCCGCCAACCCTGTTAGGGTGCAAAGTCATGCTTGGATGTAGTGTTTTAGGCTTTCCTCTTTGTATGTGTAAATGGGTTGAGTCTTTCCTATAAATAGGAAGTGAGTGACTCCCATTATGTAAGTGAATCCATTTAGAGTGTTAGACTAGAGAGAGAAACTTGTACAAACCTATTTTGTATATTCTTTCTAGATCTAATAAGAGCTTACAAAGATTTATTTACTCCTTGTGTTCTTGAATTTGTATGATGAATCACTAGATCTTTCCTAATTCCGCACATGCCATCATAATCAACACCACTACAATTGGTATCAGAGCGGGTGTTCTTGATTTGATCAAGAATTGATCCTTGATGGCTTTCTTGATTTGGTGATTCATTTTATGATCTTGGATCTTCGTGTTTTGAGAGTGTTTTGTGTTCTAGAAATCGAATTTTTCCTTGATTTGATCCATAATTCGATTTTCTCTCTTTAGAATACTTGTTTGTTTCACTTTCTCTCTCTAGAGATCTCCTTGATTTACACTTTCTCTCTCTAGAAAACCCAAGTTCATATCATTTGATTCGAAAGAAAAGAAGCAATTATGGAGAAATGGATGATACATAGTGAAGATGTTCAAAGTGAATGCTCATTTGAATATCTTCTTTATAGCTTAACTGTTGGATTGAAAAGTGAATATGATATTGTTATAAATGGAGAAAAGAATGAAGTTGGAGAATTAATTAGTTGTCCAATTTTTCGAACCAAACATTTGTTTTATCGTTTGGTTACAACATATCAAAAGAGACGAAGAAATAGAAGAGATGGAGAAGTCATAAAAGGAATTTCTCGTGCTGAATGCAAATATGGAAGCAATAAGCTTGAATATTATGCAGATTGTCGTGAAGCTTGGGATGGTGTTCTTGATGATGATGATGTTCAAGAAAAAGGAGTTCAAGTTGATTTTCAAGTTGAAAAAGTTTTTTGTTTGATTGGAGTTCAAACCGATGATATTTTGTGTTCTTGTGATTCGTTTGAAGGAATGATTCCTTATCGGAAGCCGGTGATGCAAGAAAATCACAAATATCAAACTCCAAAAGATTTGATTCAAATTCACAAAGTTGATGTTGTGGAAAGTGGGTTTGTTCATGAGATCAAGTCTTCAAGATGCAAAAAGATGAGAAAGAAAAAGAAGAAGAAGATCAATCGCAAAAACAAGCGGGTTTACTCACAAAAATCGTCAAATGTTGTGAAGCCGAAATTCGTGAAGCAAATTTGGGTTCCAAAGCAACAATCTCCAAATGTTGTATTGAATTTGAAGTCAAAACCCAAAAGTGTTAGTGGTTCTTTGAAGATGTTCTTGGATCGTTGAAGAACATAAAGTACACGAAGAACGAGTTATACATCTCGCATGGTGGGTGGTACAATGTTCGATTTGGAGATTTTCTCATTCCGACAAAAGAACCAAGATCTTCCAAATTTGATTCGTTCGTTGAAAACGGAACTCGATTCGTCAAAAAAGTATCTCAAATTCTTAAATGGATTCCAAAACGTCCATGATTTCGATTCATATTTTTCGTTTTTCATTTTTGATCGACTTGCTTCGTTGGATCTAATCCGTTTTAACCCCATTGATGATCCAATAATTTTTTTTAAGATCAATTCTAACTAAAAACAAAATCAAATTTGCGTCTACTGTTCATTGATCCAAAATTCATTTGATCCTCATCGTGAGCCCAAATCGCGATCATATTGTTCATCAATCTTTCAGCCCAAAATGTGTTTAATCCATTACAATTGTGTGAGCCCAGTCGGTTGAAGTAGTTAATTCAATAACCTTGTTGCTGATCTCGTTCTTACAACACACATCTCGTACTTGTACCATCGATTCATCATCTTCATAATCAATTGTTATTGAGTTCTTAATCTCGTTTTCTCATTTTTTTTCTGATCGATGTTGAATGCTAATCTAAAAACGAGTCTCGATTTCATATGATTTGGAATATATTGAAATCGATTTTTTACAAGTTCAAGTGAAGTAATTGTCAAATTGGTTCTTGATTTTGATGAACTTGTACAAAGAACACATGAATGTGATGAAGAACAGTCGGATAATCATGTTTTGATCCAAAATTTGTTGTTTGAATCATCAATTTCTTGTTTGTTGATTGTTGACTTCGAAAAGTCAAACTGTGAAAAAGTCAAAGTCGAGATTTAAGAGATGAATCGATGAATTAGAGGCCGAAATTTGTTAATACAGGTTGTATTTGGGATGAAGATGTCGAAATCAAGTTAAATTTGGGTTTAATTTTGAAAGTGATTGGGATTGTGTTCTTAATGTCGAACACAGTGAGTTCGTTCATGTTTGCTTCTTGAACATGATTTGAAAATCAAATGGCTATTTGGATAAAAAGGCTTGATGTCGAACACGTTTTATTTGGAAGATGGAGCCTTGAGGTTCGAATCATGGTTTGTATGTCGATTTCTGTGTTTCAAAGGCTATGAAATCGAAGGGTTGAACGATTAAAGATTAATTTGGAGTCGATGGATCTGTGATAGTTTTGGAATGAACTGGAAAGATTTTGGAGTCAACATTTGAAGAATTGAATGATTTTGATATGCTATTGGTTCGATAGTTGACTGGAACCAAAAGAAATTTTGATGTCGATTGTTGATTCTTCAAACATGATTTCGCATTTGGTTAACTGGTTTGAAGGCCAAGAATATTCGCATTTGGGTCTCAATTGAGTTCGCATTTGAGGTTGTATTGATTAGGCTTCGCATCTAAAATTGGATGATTGGGTTTTGAAGGTCAAAGTGTTTTGTTCGCATTCATGTTTCAGTATGCGGAAGTTGTTCATTCGCATTTGTTTTTGCAAGTGATTTGGGAAGTTGACGCTTAATATGCGAAGAATTTGACTGGAACGTGCGAAGTATTTCACTGTAAAACGTGAATTGGGGAAGAAAACAAATAGTTTCGAATTTGGCCCCTTATATTTTCACGAAATGGCAAAATCAGCCCAGTTTCGCAAGTTTGAAGAAAATGCAGAAATTTTCAAAATGAGTACCTGCAGTTTCGTAACTTCGCATATGGGTAATATAAGCTGAGAAATTGCAGAATTTTCAGTTCTGGTCCCTGCAGTTTGTGCGAATTTACGCTTTATGCCCGGTTTCACAAATGGGCTAGAGTTTCGCATATTTGATTGTTTTTGGCGCAACGGGTCCCTGCAAGTTTCAGAGAGTGACAATTTCTACCCGGTTTTTGAAAAATCTTGCAACTTTCACCCAAAAAGTAAAAAATTTTCATAAATTGGAAATTTTTTGTGGGTTTTTCGTGATTGTTTTTCCGTGCAAGATTTTTGGTGATTCATTTTTGGTACACATCAAGGGGGAGTATCGTGAAGACTATTCCTCGGGCGCTTCTCATCCTTAGTGAGTTTTATAATCATTTTTTTATTATAAAAAGGGGGAGAATGATGGTTATTCGAAGCTTCTCAGATTGTCGAATATTCATTTGCGGATTTGAAGACCGGTGTTACTTCGAGAGGGAGTTTGGTCTTGATCGCGCTAGCTCGTTGGAGATTGAAGCCGGACATCTAATCCTAACTTTGAGGGGGAGAATGTTAGGGTGCAAAGTCATGCTTGGATGTAGTGTTTTAGGCTTTCCTCTTTGTATGTGTAAATGAGTTGAGTCTTTCCTATAAATAGGAAGTGAGTGACTCCCATTATGTAAGTGAATCCATTTGGAGTGTTAGACTAGAGAGAAAAACTTGTACAAACCCATTTTGTATATTCTTTCTAGATCTAATAAGAGCTTACAAAGATTTATTTACTCCTTGTGTTCTTGAATTTGTATGATGAATCACTAGATCTTTCCTAATTCCGCACATGCCATCATAATCAACACCACTACAAACCCGCTAACCCGTTTATTAAACGGGTCATATATGAGTTTCTCAAAAAATAAACGGGTTGACCCGCCAACCCGTTTATATTATTAATAAAAAAATTATTTTATACTAAATGTATTTATGTATCAAGTATTAATATTTAATAAGTATTATATAATATATACCATTGATTCATAGACCATTTGACTATTTTGACATGTTAACTCGTTGTAGATGGTCTAAAGTCGTAAGTCGTAACCTATAAGACTAAGTTTGTAACATGTTTCTATGAATGTTTTTAATTTCCATTTGGATGTTTAAAACTTAAATGTATAAAATTCAGACCACGAACCCGCCAACCTGTGAACCCATATAAATAAATGGGTTGGCGGGTCATATATGGGTTTATGTTTCAAACCCGTCAACCCATGACCCGCCAACCCGTGACCTGTATATTTAAATGGGTTGTGTTTGGGTTGACATATTTTGACCCGCCAACCCGCCAATCCGCGACACGTCAACCCGAACACGACACGATTGCCAGACCTATTCGTCTCTCTCCCAATCGGTCTGTTATCCACTTCAAATTTTACCATCGCTTCATCCTCTTGTTCCGCAATCGGAGCTTACCAAAAAGATCAAAGAAAAAGAGTCGGATGGAAATTAGAGGTTACAAAGCAAGAATGTTGAAATATTAAAGGGGCGACTGATTTTACAACTGAGTGAATTAGGGATTTGAAACCCAAATCACAGCTAATCAAGGGACCGAGATTTGAGGATGACTGAAGATTTAGAAGATAAATTCCTGATTTTCCTATTGAAATATGAAAATTGAAGAGGAAAGTATTTAACTGGTAAATGAACAAATAAGGGCGAGAGAGATAATTTCGGGATTTCAGTTTGATAAAATGAGCGGAAAAATAAGCTAGGAGAGGGCTTAGAGAATGACACATGATAGAAAAGTACTTATTTATTATGATATATATATATATATATATATATATATATATATATATATATATATATATATATATATATATATATATATATATATATATATATATATATATATTAACTAGAAAACTTTTAATTTAATTTGATAAAAACTATCACATACTCAGTGGCGGATTTAGGGGGGTTCCGGGGTGGCACCGGCAACCCCTAAATTTTTCGGCCGCAGTGGAAAAATTTTCGAAATTCTTAAATTTTTTTATTTTTTCTACTATCGTGCAACCCCTAATCTTCCTGTGCAACCCCTACTATGAAATCCTGCGTCCGCCTGTACATACTTATTTTCTATATGCATGCCGAAAGACCTCCTTGGCCACCCATGTATTTAACATCTAGTTTATGTAATTTTGTTGATATATTGGTATATAACTAATAGAATATTAGAATCCTTATAATAATACTTTCATCACCTAGTTTATGTATTTTTTTGGAATGTTCGACTATAGCAAGAACTCCCGAATCTAAAACCGTTTGGCCTTTCAGTTTAGTTTCAACAAAGAATTCTTATGCATCATATTTAGTTTGTAATGCATGCTTTATTAGAATTAAAAAAAAAAAAAAAACAAAAATAACCGAACATTGCATACAACTTACATTATAATCGTACCCTTTTAGCAAAATGCAAATATAAAACAACGTGCATATCATAATGCCTAAGGTACAACTATTTGTCGACTACTTTTTTTTTTCTTCCAATTTTACTTGTTGAATCGCCCCTACATTTTCTCCTTCATAAAAAAGTCCAAAGTCCAAACACAAATCTTCCTCTACTTATACCCTTCTTCCTCTACGTTTCTTCCCACAAACAACCCTTCATCGATCTCATCTTCGTCTTTCTCTATCAACGAGAATGGCTTCCTCTGTAACCCCCACCCCCTTGTTGAAAGATGAACTCGATATTGTTATACCCACAATCAGAAACCTCGATTTCCTCGAGATGTGGAGGCCATTCTTCCAACCCTACCATTTGATTATCGTACAAGATGGTGATCCTTCAAAAGTCATCAAAGTACCTGAAGGTTTCGATTATGAACTCTACAATCGTAATGACATCAACAGAATTCTGGGACCTAAGGCTTCTTGCATATCCTTCAAAGATTCTGCTTGTCGTTGCTTTGGTTATATGGTCTCCAAGAAGAAGTATATCTTCACCATTGACGATGATTGCTTTGTAAGTCACATTTTGTCCCCCATTTTCGTTATATTGCTTTCATGTTCTTGATGTGTTTTAGTTTTAAATTTCTTATTGCGTAAAGTTCAATTTCTATGTTTAAATTTGATCAATTTCGGGAATTTAACTAGTTTTAGGGTTTAAGATCGAAATAAATTCCACAAGATCCAGTTTTTTGTGTTTCGATTCGTTCAATTTTGTGTTTAAATTTGAACGAAAATTGAAAATTGTTTGATTATATCTGGGCTCGATAGAATTTTGGGCGATCTAGGGTTTTAAGAAAGTCTTTTAGGGTTTTGACCGCAGATCTGCTTTTTTCTGTTTCAAATTTTGCTTTATATGCAATCAATTGTGTTTTTGACGTCCCGATTGATTGAGAAACCCCTGATTATGCCATGATTTCCATGTTAAGTAACAGTTGTGATGGATCTTTATTTGTACTAAATTGGAACTTTGCTCTTTTCACTAGCGATTTTGTCCGTTCCTAAGTTTGATCTATGTTCTTAGCTATGTATGCATTTATTTGTATGTACATATGTAATGCCATGGTGGATCATCTCGTATAGTGTTAGAAAAATGCATGATGCTTACAACATATAAAAAGGGTATTTTAGACATTTGATTTTTTGACGTTATTGAGCTACAACGAAATGTTAGTAATATACATTGTTTTGTTGATGTTGATTCAATAGGTTGCTAAAGATCCATCCGGAAATGACATCAATGCCCTTGAACAACACATCAAGAACCTATTATCTCCATCAACTCCATTTTTCTTCAACACCCTCTACGATCCATACAGGGAAGGTGCCGATTTCGTCCGTGGATATCCATTTAGTCTTCGCGAGGGGGTCTCAACCGCCGTTTCTCACGGCCTCTGGCTCAACATACCGGATTATGATGCCCCCACTCAACTCGTCAAGCCTCGTGAAAGGAACACTAGGTGTGTGACCGTGTCCCTTTTTGTCTTTTTTCCACAATCTCGGATCTGTTCCATAAAATAGGTCATCCACTTTGGGCCCTACATCCTGCAGGGCCATTTCTGGATGACCTCTTGGAACAGACCGACCATCCATGGGCTAGACTTTATATCCAGTCTAGCCCATTGGTAGACAGTCTTAGTCTTTTAGTATTTTTCAGTAACAATATTTTTTAAAGTCTAATCCTTTGTGGTTACATTTTAATAGATTTGTGGACGCGGTTATGACCATACCAAAGGGAACCCTCTTCCCGATGTGCGGAATGAATCTTGCTTTTGACCGTGAGCTGATCGGTCCGGCAATGTACTTCGGTCTCATGGGTGACGGTCAGCCAATCGGGCGCTACGACGACATGTGGGCTGGTTGGTGCATCAAGGTAAATAAAATGATGTTTCAATTTTTTTTTTTTAAATGGTAAGTTTCAAAAAAGCTCTTAACCTTTATGTTTTTTCTTGTCAAAAAGACTGTAAAAGGCTGAAAATATAAGGGGACGTTTCTGAAAATTTTCCTTTTTAGTAAACCTGTTTTTTCTGTATTTAGTCGTTCTTTCTGTATTAAGTAAAAAAGTATTTGGTGAACCTGTATAGGTGATCTGCGACCACCTAGGGTTAGGTGTGAAGACAGGGTTACCATACATATGGCACAGTAAGGCTAGCAACCCGTTTGTGAACTTGAAGAAGGAATACAAAGGAATCTACTGGCAAGAGGAGTTGATCCCATTTTTCCAAGCTGCCACCCTGCCAAAAGAATGCACAACAGTTCAGAGTTGCTACAAGGAGCTTTCAAAACAGGTGAAGGCTAAACTCGGGAAGATTGATGACTATTTCAACAAGTTAGCTGATGCCATGCTCACATGGATTGAAGCATGGGATGAGCTCAACCCTTCTACTTCTCAGAAGCTTTCTAATGGGAAATAGACCAATTTCAAGTTTAGTTTAAGTGTTTAACTACTATTGATTTTTCACTTATACAAGATATTATTATGAGTTTTTTTTTTCTTTTTTCTTTTTTGCGGTATGGATTATTATTGATTATGGAGGATGTTAGGTTTGTTTCCCTCTTTTATAACATAGTGTTTTTTATTGTTATTGATTTGCATTATTGATTAAGATTTTTGATTGAAACATTTCAAGAGGCCATCGTGCTTTTCACTTTTCAAAGAACTTGGTCAAAGATCTTAAAAAATTCCTTTTATCATTTGGAAAGTGATCGATTTAATGATATTAGACCAAACAACGTGTATTTTGGGTGGTTGAACAAGCATACCAAGTTGTCACTAACCTTTAGAACCGAACCCACAGACAATATGACTTTTTTACAAATTCTGAACTAATGTATGAGTAAAAGCATTTTTCTCCACGTGGTCCAACATATTTTCATTTTCCACATTGCGAAGACCCTCTTCTATAGAAGTTAACTTTTTCCCCTTTACTTGATCCAACATATTTTCTTTTTCTCCAACTCAGCTCCACTATAAAAGGATGACATCTCAAATTTTTCTGAAAACTTAAGAATTGTGTTGAAGGGCTTTGAAATTGACATAAAATAAATGTGAAGACTTCTTAGAACCCATTTCAAAAGAGTGGTTCTACCTTCAATGGGTAAACTCATTACTCATGGATAAATTGACTTTCTAACTGTAAAGTTTATTCTTGAATTCCACACGAGTCATGTTATATCCAGCGGGCAAACGAAGGAAGTTGAATATGAATTTAAATAGGGAGACAACCTACAAAAGATGCAAGATGTTTCACTTGTTCATATAAAGCCCAAACTCCTGAAACGATTCTTTTTTAAAATTATTTTTCAAAAATGACGCTAGGTAAAAGCAACGCAACACACAGAAAATCTTTATAGCGTTTTGTTGGGATCACTCGCCAAGAAAAATAAATGAGAAAAGCTAACCCATTTTTAAGTTAAAATAAATATTTGCAAAAGAACCTTAAACTTTTTCTAGGTTGATTAGTTGTGCATTCGCCAAGAAAGAGTATTTGTGCTACAAGTTTTATGAGGGGTGGAAACATTTTCACTTAAAACCAATTTCTTTTTCATTCTTCCATCCTCGTCGATGAAATAAACCCATTAAACTATTTTATTTACTTCTTTCAACAACCTCACTTTAAGGATTGATTGGTCCGTTTAGGATTTCTGCCTAAGTTGGCAAGGTTGCTTATTGATTGGACCTACCGGACGAGCTCAATCAGATTCACAACACCTTTTATGTATCTCAGCTTCGTAAGTGTGTTGTTGATGAGGCCATAGTCATTTCCTTAGATGATATTCAGGTTAATGAGAGTCTGAATTATGTGGAGAAGCCCATTACGGTTCTGGACAGAAAAACTAAAGCCTTTTGGAACAAAGAAGTGAAGTTAGTAAAGGTGCAATGGTAGCATCGAAGAGGCTCCGAATGGACCTGGGAGCCGGAGGACGAGATGAGAAAACATTATCCTGACATTTTTGCATCAACAGACTTCGAGGATGAAATCTAGTTCAAGTGGGGGAGATTTGTAATGCTTGGTTTAGGTATAAATTATTCTTTAAATTTTGAAATTTTTGTTGGAACTCGACGAGTTGGGGAGATCCAACTCGTCGTGTTGAGAAGGATTGTGGTCGTGGGTTTTAATGACCCAGCTCGGTGAGTCGGGGTGTCCCAACTCGACGAGTTGGCGGCTGGGATGAAACCCTAAATTTAGGGTGTTGCACCCTATTTAAAGAACTTTAACCTCATTGGCTAGCCTACTTACCAGAAACCCTAGATTCGTGTATCTCCTTGCAAGTTTGAGTGTGTGAGTTTGTGGTGAGCCTGGAAACTTGATTTTGGTGATTTCTTGGAAGGAGCTTTGAAATTGAAAGTGCCTAGCTTGGAAGGAGGACTTTAGTGATGGGTTTTGAGCATTCTAACACTTCCTAAGTGTACATGCAACCCTAATAAACCTTGGATCTATGTTTGTCTAAGATACATGCAAATAATTATTTTTCCAAGGCTTATATCCTAACTAGCATGGCATGGGGAACTTGAATCAAATAAAGCTAGTAGAAATACTTACCTTGTAGTTGTAGTTGATTGCTTGGAGTTTTTGAGCCTAGCACCAATAGTGTGGATGCCTCAAATGAAAGTCACAAATCACCACAAACTTGGAACTTTGAGAGAATAGTCACCACTTCTCTTGAAATCGGCCCTCACCTCAACAAGTGTCAACTAGTATGATTTCAAGAACCAAAGCCTCCTTTATATAGTGTGGTGGATTAGGGTTACATCCATGTAAACCCTAATACCCATGTCTCTTCATTTCCATGAGATCCATGGGTTAAAGCTCCATGGAGTATCCATGGACTTTTCCATGCAAGCCTAGCCCATTCCAAATAAGCATAGGCCCACACTATATAAATATAGAAGCCCATATTTAATTAGTAATATCTTTGATCACTAAATTAATCCTAGATTAATTATAGATCACTACTAATTAAATAATATGATCTTATATTAATATATTAGAACTTATAATATATTAATAAATCATAACTTGTACTATTCTCAAATATTATCCATAAATTGTTCGGGTGAAGTGCAACCCAAATGGACCATGCCGGGTCGGGTCAAGTACATACCAAATATAGTTATGGGCTTAGACACTATATCCAACAATCTCCCACTTGGATAAGTCTAATAACTATAGTTGCAAGTATGACTTCAGGAACCGATCAGCAATCGTAGCTCTTTAAACTCTGTTGAACTAGAACGCGCCATTTAGATAAGTGATCATATAATCCTCTGTTCTAGATATCAGCCGGACAAATACATGGAACATTGTCTTGCTTATTGTCCAGCATTTGTTTCCCGATTTCCGATTTGTTTGACATAGAACTCAACTGAACACATCAATTTAGTTCTGACCGGGCCCGGTACATAGGTCAAAACAAAATCATCGAGGGGCCTAGATATCAGCTTCTAATCCAAGAAGGAATAGATAAACTTCGACTCATATGTTTGTTCTACCACTCATTGAATTACATACAAAGGCACGTTTTATAACATCGAGTTACCAATGCGTTTTCGTACAATCAATGCATAACCAACTCGTAAGTAACAAATCATATCTCTAGGTTTGAAGACTTATATGATATTACCGTCTCACGATCACTCGAGATAAAATTCCATGAAGTGATTCCAGTGAGCGTGGGTTGAGTCCAATGCTCAGAACTTATGAGCACTCATGATTGTTGTAGCCATGTCCAACACCTTAGACCTCTGCAACCAATCATGACAGTCTTGATTCATACCTACTTCCGACATATGACCGACTGTGGAGGTTTGAATAATATGATATACCAAACATAATTATTCTGGAAGTCAAAACATGCAAAAGAAATATAGTAAAAGATCGACAAGAGATAACAACACTTTACTCATAAATAAAACACCTTTTATTCATCATCAAATGTCAATTACACTTTACAAATTTCATAATTTATCTAACTACTAAAACTTATATCATCCTTTAGTCCTATGCACCGAGCATGCTGGAGATGCTTAACCCTACTCAGTCCCTTCGTGAGGGGATCTGCTGGGTTCTCATCCGATGATACCCTCTTCGCCACGAGGAGTCCTTCTTCGATTCGATGTCTGATAAAATGGTATTTTTTTGTCGATGTGTCTGGATCTCCCGTGATCCCTTGGTTCCTTGGCTAAGGCAACCGCACTATTGCTGTCACAGAAAATCTCCATTGGCTCTTTTATAGCTGGTACAACTCCAAGGTCTCCGATGAAGTTCTTTAGCCATATCGCCTCCTTTGCTGCCTCGCTTGCTGCTATATACTCTGATTCACAAGTGGAATCAGCCACTGTCTCCTGCTTGGAACTCTTCCAAGAGATTGCTCCTCCGTTTAGGGTAAAGACCCAGCCTGACTGAGAGCTTTGAAATTGAAAGTGCCTAGCTTGGAAGGAGGACTTTAGTGATGGGTTTTGAGCATTCTAACACTTCCTAAGTGTACATGCAACCCTAATAAACCTTGGATCTATGTTTGTCTAAGATACATGCAAATAATTATTTTTCTAAGGCTTATGTCCTAACTAGCATGGCATGAGGAACTTGAATCAAATAAAGCTAGTAGAAACACTTACCTTGTAGTTGTAGTTGATTGCTTGGAGTTTTTGAGCCTAGCACCAATAGTGTGGATGCCTCAAATGAAAGTCACAAATCACCACAAACTTGGAACTTTGAGAGAATAGTCACCACTTCTCTTGAAATCGGCCCTCACCTCAACAAGTGTCAACTAGTATGATTTCAAGAACCAAAGCCTCCTTTATATAGTGTGGTGGATTAGGGTTACATCCATGTAAACCCTAATACCCATGTCTCTTCATTTCCATGAGATCCATGGGTTAAAGCTCCATGGAGTATCCATGGACTTTTCCATGCAAGCCTAGCCCATTCCAAATAAGCATAGGCCCACACTATATAAATATAGAAGCCCATATTTAATTAGTAATATCTTTGATCACTAAATTAATCCTAGATTAATTATAGATCACTACTAATTAAATAATATGATCTTATATTAATATATTAGAACTTATAATATATTAATAAATCATAACTTGTACTATTCTCAAATATTATCCATAAATTGTTCGGGTGAAGTGCAACCCAAATGGACCATGCCGGGTTGGGTCAAGTACATACCAAATATAGTTATGGGCTTAGACACTATATCCAACATTTAGATCCTGAAACTCTTCATCAAAAGCAACCTTTTTGAGGTATAAAGTCGGCACCTTGCATTATTATCATTTACATCTCTTTGTTTGAAGTTTTAGCATGATTTTGGGATTTTGGTTGGGGTGTCCATGATGTTGAAGGTTCCAGGGGTTATTATGTTAGGTCCGACCCCTTCATGACTTCTCTTGGCTTAAAGTTGCAAACTTTATTTGTTTCTAGGTCCCATTCATGCAATAAGTCCCTCATTAAGACTTTATTAATCTCTAGAGTGTATTTTTAGCTTGCATGGTGACTTTCCAACCTTTGGACTCCAAAACTATGTTTTGGGACTATGTTGTGAGAGTTTAAGGGCTTAATGGGTTAAGACTCACTCTAATGAGCCTAGGGTTTGAGTTTGGCTCTTTATGGATGGTTCTTAAGGGTAAAGTTGGAAACTTTACCCTTTTAGACATCATTTTGGAAGAGATTTGAGATTGGGACTCCCTGGATTCGATGGAAGTAGCTTAATGCATAAAGATGTTGGATTTCTAGCAAACTCGGCGAGTTTATTAGTGAACTTGACGAGTTGATAGGATTTTTCCCGACCCGTGTAGTTAGTGGAGAAATCGACGAGTTGAAGGGCAACTCGGCGAGTTAAGTCAACTCAGGTCATTGAATTTCACTTTTGACTTTAGTCTTTGACCAAGTTTGACCTATAAAGGTTTTGGGGCATTTGAGTTGTATTTAAGGGGTTTTTATTTTAGGGTTTGTGTAAATCTGATATTCGGAGTTCAGACCTAGCCGACTATCGTGTAGTATTGAGGTGAGTCTCCTTACCATATCAATGGGTCAAAGGCACCAAGGTCGGCCCATGTTATTTAGCTAAAGTGGTTATTTGCGAATGTACTATCAATGTGTTATGTATGTACATGAAGACCATGTGGGTTTCCCATGGCAGTTAGTTAAGACCATGTGGGGGTTCCCAAGGCAGTTAGTCAAGGCCATGTGGGGGTTCTCATGGCAGTTAATTAGGACCATGTGGGGGTTCCCATGACACCCTGAGTAAGACCATGGAGGGTTTCCATGGCATCCTTATATGTTTGTATGCATGACTTATGTGTTTTTATATGGGATATGTTATGGAGAACTCACTAAGCATTAGCTTACAGTTTATTGATTGTTTTAGGTACTTCTGGATCAAAGGGTAACGGCCCGACATGATGGTGCAACACGCATTCTCCAATATTTAGTTATGGACACTCTGATCTTTTGAATCATTAATCGATGTAATGGATTTTTGAGAAGTAAATTAAGATTGGAATTTATAATTAAGGGACGTGGGTTTTAATATTTAAATGAAAATTTTTATTTGAAAATTTGGGTTGTTACATGTTGGTATCAGAGCCTTGGTTTGAGGGATTTGGGCACACTCTCGGGTGTGTCAGAACTCAAACTGAGGAAATGATAAAATTGTTTTCAATGAAGAAATCAAAAGTTAAAATTTATTGAAATCGATTTCTTTGTAAGAAAAGGGGGGAGAGAGCAATGCACATAATTGGCCGAGCTCAAGTAAGTGTTTTCCCCAACATGTTAGCCATGCTATAGTTATATTTGGAAATTGATAATTGAATGGATCTTGCTATGTGTATGCTTTCAAAGTTGTATATGTTTAGGATCGCACAGTCCTAGAATGATGAATATGCATTATTCATGCTCCTTGTTTGGCTGTGGTTTAGGATAGGAGCTTTATTTAACAGTCTATGTGATTTTCTTTGTATATAACTTGCATGCATAGGGCAGCCTATAATTAGAGTTTATGCGGTATTCTGTGGGTTATGTTATTGTTTTGGGTGAATTAGAGGTATCAAGTATAGCCTTAGGGAATGTATAAGTAGGTGTGGAAGGTAGTATTGGGCCTGTACTACTGAAAGCACATGACATGTACCCGAACCAATGTTGGACTTACAAGATCTAAGGAGACCGGTGAGGGGTATCCCCTTCAAATTCCTTATAATTTTGTCAAGTGGTATTTTCAGTTGAGGATGGTGATGATCACTCAAGGTTCAGGATCAGGATCAAGTTCGGGTTCAGGATCCGGTGCAGAGCCCATTGATGAGAGGTTGCGCGATCTATCACAACTGAGGTTACATGTGGCATCCTTGGCGCTACCCTGATGATCTTTGGTACCGTCAAGGAGGGTATCATGGAGATCATGGAGGAGCAGCTCAGGTCTTTTCGAGTCGAGATTGCTGTAGGCTCAGCTTCTTGGAGCTCAAGATGTGAGAGGAGGCTGCTCACGACGTGAGATCAGCTCTAGTGACTTTTCATGTTTGAGTTGGCTGAGTTGAGTTAAGATGAGTTGGAATCGTAATGAGTAAGCTCTCACGATGTGACCAAGGGTTGGTCATGACATGAAGCTAGATAACTGACATTCTGGGCTATTAACTTTGACTTTGACCATTAACTTTTGACCTGGGTTGACTTTTGGTCAAGATAGCTAGTTTTAGTGTGTAGTCTAAGGTTGGAACCTGTATGACATGATAGGAGCGTTGTAGCAGCGGTTGAAAGGCTTTTAGCTGTCATTTAGCTTATTCATGATTCAGGTGAGTCTCCTTACTGTACCCGTGGGTCGAAGGCACCAATGTCAACCCACAAGGATCTGTTATATGCTAGATGTCCTTGTGACTCGTGCATGGTATGTTGGGCTAGGCCCATTATATGACAAAATGGGCCTGTTTTTATGTTGGGTTGGGCCCATGAATTAGGAAGTGCTAGCCCAATGTATGTTATGTTGGATGCTAGCTATCTTTGTGACTCTTGCATTGTATGTTGGGCTAGACCCATTGGTTAGGAAGGGATAGGACCATTATACCAAGTGAGGGCTAGGCCAATGGTATGTGGTATTTTAGGGAGCTCACTAAGCTTTGTGCTTACGGTCTCTATGGTTATGGTTTCAGGTACTTCCAGTTCGAAAGGAAAGGACCAGGGTTAATTGCAGTGCAGCCATCCATGTTTCTACACTTTATGATTTTAGGAATTATACTCTGATAATTATTCTACTTTGACGTACTTCTAAATGGTTGATAAGAATAAATGATGTTTTGTGTTGAATTAAAAATGATTTTTTTTACCTTATGATTTTTGGAATGTTTCAAGTTGGTATTAGAACCTTGGTTTGAGGGATTCGGGCACACACTCGAGTGTGTCTGAACTCAAACTCAGGATTTATAAAATCTTTTAAAAGAAAATGATTTCTAAAAAGATTTTTTATAAAGAAAAATGGGTGTGATGCGTGTAATCAACCGAGCTCAAGTAAGTGATTTCCAAAATACCCATACATGTTGCTATGTTATATAATATGAATGTTTACATGCTAGGATAAGTCGGGGATACTTTCATCAATTGCATGATAGATTGGCTTGGTACATGATGCCTCATAGCTTAGAAGGAATTGGATGCTATGATTGATTTGGAATATGTATTGATAGAACTTATTGCTAAGCGTATGCTTTAAAAATTATATACGATTAGGATCATATAGCCCCATAATGACTGATTTAGCCTTATTTCCCCGTTCCTTTTTTGGTTGGGGTCGTAGGGTATAGTCTTTTATTCGACAGTCTATCTGATCCTGTATTGTGTATAATTTTCATTCATAAGGCAATGGGCAGTCAGAGTGGAAGTTCCTAGCATGGGTTGTAGTAAGTGATTTTGGGGTGTCCTTTGTCTGTTCTGTATCTTGGAGCGTTACTGCATGAATGCTGCTTTCTTTGTGCTTTGTAGAACTCTTAGTGATGTGATTTAACTATTAAGTGAATATGATACGTCAAATGCTATAAATCTTAAATAATCTCAGAGTGACAAATTTGGCCCTATTGCACAAATTGTGTTTGAGTCTAATCGTTGTAGGGTTGAGTCTTTTACTCGAAGAATTATCTAAGCTTTGTTGCATGTGATTGTATTCATGAAGTATTTAGCTAACATTAGTGGGAGTTTTTCAGCAAATAATGGCAGGGTGAGGATGAGGAACCTATGAGAGCCTAGGAAGTGCTTTAGAGGGTTTGGTTGTGCTATTTAGCATTCATGTGTGTGAAACTAACTAGTTTTATCCTACTTTTTTTAAATATAAATTAGACACACAAAAGGCAGTGTACCTGTCAATTAGTGGTATAGTTTAAGCAAGCAGGGTATCGAACACAAGGAACGGAAATTATAAGACTAACTACTAGGATTATCTAAATAAAAACAAATAATAAAAGGAGGGTTTTCTCTAGTTTTGCAAGACTAGAAACTTAAATACTCAACTAACACTTAAAGAAAACAATTAACAACTAAGCAAATAAAATTCAACTAAGTTCAATGATAAAGAGGACTTCTGTTTAGGTTTGAATCATTTGATCCTATGGTTGATTTTATAGTTAATGCAATGGATTAATTTTTTTCTTTGGCTACCGATTAAGGTGATTAGGTTCACGTTCGCTATTACTAATCCTTAGAAAATAGATTAATTCAAGCAGTGGCCATTTGTCTAAATTAATGAATTTCCTAGTTTATTGGTTCGGGTTAAGTAAGACTTGTAATGGTTAATTAAATTGATCGTTCAATTAACCTCTTGTTGATGGTTCGTCACACAAGTTCACACATTAATTTATCTATTTTCTAGTTAACCCTAGTTTCACATTCGCGATTCCTAGGCATATAACAATGTTCTCACATAGATCATACGAAATTAGCAATTAAGAGATGTTCATGCAACTTAATATGCTGGTTAATTAACTGGAAATAGTTGTAATTAACACATAAGGTTCTTTAACAAGCTTAACAAAACAATATCACCAAATTAAATTAATCCTAACCATAAAATCAATCCATATTCACAAAATCATCTACCCTAAACAGAAGACAAGGGTTTTAGTTCATAATTACAGTAAAAACAAACTCAAAAATGAAATCCATTGGTTTAAACATGGTTCAATCAAAAGTTAAAGTAAGGATATACTTGAATTGCCTTTAATCTTCCCAAAATCGGATGCTTAGACTTGATCTTCGAGTTCCTAGGGCTCCAGTAGTAACTTCAATCGCAACTTAGCCTCCAAGGGTTTCCAAAGAGAGCCTCAATTCGGGAATTTGACTTCTATTTATAGATTTAAGAAAACAGGGTCTACTCATCGAGTAGGTAACCGACTCACCGAGTCCCCTTTGTGGAATCTGTGTACGGCAAGGACTTTGTGTTTTGCTTCGCAAACATTCGTGGGTACTCGTCGAGTAGTCGTTTAGACTCGTCGAGTCCTTCAGTATTTGGCTCTTTTTTCTTCTTTCTTCAGTTCCCGAGCTTCCGATCGCATCTCCTACTTCCTTTTGCTTCCGAGCATATCTTTTGGACTGAAAATACAATTTAAACACAATTAAGTACCTTTTGTCCATAATTGCAATAAATTAGCCAATAAATAATAAAAATTTATACTAAATATATAGCTAAATATGCGCATATCAAGCATACTTGGAGTACCAGTTTGAGACAGTGACTTGGAGGATTCGAGATAACTCTTGAGGAAAGTATGGATAGGTGTGGAAGGTAGTATTGGGTCCTTACTATTGAAAGCACAGGATCCATACTCGAATCGAGGGGAGCCACGGAGAATACAGGAAGCATGTGAGATGAGGATTCTTTGAGTATGTTCTGATTATTGTATGGTTGCTTTTCAACATGGTGATGAGCACTCGTGGAGGAGGATCTGGTTCTAGTTCAGGTGCTGGCATCGATCCGATAGATGAGCGGATGCGGGGTTTATTGCGTCAGAGATCACCTACTGTATTTTGGAGTAGACTCCAATGAGTTTCGATTCGTTCAAGGAGGGAATCTTAGAGATTATGGAGGAGCATCAGGATGCATACCATTATGGGATTATGAACTTGCTAGATGAGCGAATCAGGGCTTTTTGGGTTGAGATCGCGGCAGGACAATTGGGACCGTAAACTCCCTCATTTCGGCAGTTCAAGGCTTGTGGAGTTCTAGAGTTCTTTGGGTCTAAGGATCCAATTACTAGCCGCCGATGGATCGCTAACATGGAGACTGCTCAACGGATGAGCTTCTGCCATGAGGGGGTGAAGGTGGGATTTGCATCTTGTCTCTTAAGGGACCGAGCCCATGATTGGTTGGATGAGATTAGTGCGTTGGGATCTGCAGCCGTGGTGGCCATGTCCTGGGAGGAGTTTGTCACGAGATTCAAGGAGGAGTTTTCACCAGAAATTAAGGTGCAGAAGCTGGAGAGAGAGAGTTTTAGGACCTTCGTCAGACTCCTGAGACTATGGCACAGATCATTGCCAAGTTTCGGGAGAGGGCCTTGTTGGTCATGCAGTATGCGGTGGACAAGCAAATAAAGAAGGTGAGGTATCATGATATGTTGAGGGATGAAATCAGGGAGTTTATGATTTTTTCAGGGTTCAAGACCCTAAATGATGTGATTTCTAGAGCCCGAGAGCGAGAGATTGACCTAGAGCATCTCAGGAAGAGGAAGCCAGAGCAGATTCAGATCGCAGTGGGTCTGACGAAGAGGCTTAGGACTTAGTATTCACGTTTGGGAGGCCAACAGGGTCGGGGCCATTGTGCCAAGTATGGGAGGACCCACGAGGGAGCCTGTCGGGATGCAAGAAGAGGATGTTTCAGTTGCGGTCAAATGGGTCATTTCAGTAGGGAGTGCCCTTGGGAATCAGTTCCAATGTATTTTCACTGCATCAGGTGGGCCACAAGAAGGTCGAATGTCTGAGGTTGATGTAAGTCCCAAAGTTTGTCTGATGTATCAATCCGATCCACTTGATGGTGTGGAATCCCAATCAAGTGGATGATGCAAGATCAAATGGAGAAGAAGAAGAAGAAGAAGAATAAGATGAATTTATGATGTATTGATGATAAGATTGATGATCTTACAAGAGATTCATACACACACACACACACACACTCTTCTTCTCTCTAACTTTCTATCTCTAGAATATGCTCCACCACTTGTGACTCTTCTCCAGGCCTACCCCTCACCCCTACATCTATATATATGGACAGCAAACCCAAGGCCCAAATCCAATGCTAGACCAAGAACTCATGGGTTTTCGGTCCAAGCTACAATTAAACCCAAGGCTGTTTTTGGTCGTAGACCGAAAAATACAATTGCCTAGAAAAGTAAAGTATAAACCATATTTTTGACCCAACAATCTCCCCCTTGGTTTATAGCTTTCTTTTCTTTGACCCAACAAACTCCCCCTAAAAATGTAGCTGGCTTTTCTTGTCAATCTTCATTTGGAGCTTGACTTCAACTTTTTATCTTCTATTTCTTCACAACTTCAAGATAAACAACTGAATCTTCTAGGTGAATGACTTCATCCTGAACAATTGGGATTTTCTTCGAAATTTGACTTTGAACGCATGTTGGGTGTGGAGGCTTCTTGTATGGATTCTTGAAAATTTGCGCTTTCAGCTTGAGAATCTTCAGAGAGAACAACAGAGAATGAATCTTCTGGATCACTTCAGCAGGTACAAGATAGCAGCAAATTGATTGAGGAGGCTTCAATGCAATCTGTCACATAATCTTCAAGTACAAGTTCACCTTGCTTCTAGGTTTGAAAGATTGAATGTTGAAAGAATAATCTTCATTTCTTGTTCCTTCGAATGAGAATTCTTTAATGATCCCAGATGCGTCTTGAAAAGTAAACGTAACTAAAAGTCCACGTGGATCACAAAGTTATGAAAACCCTTCTCACCACAATTGTTCAAGGACCCAGACTTGACTCAGAAAATCTCGATACAGTCTCCTTGAGTCTCATCTACATCTGAATTCACCTTTCAAGACAAATGAAATTTGAGAAAAAAACAAAATTAAAAACAAACTAAGCACACAATATTTTTGGATTTTTCATATTTTTTCTGAAAAAGAAATAAAAACAGAAGTAAAAATATTTTTGGATTTTTGATTTTTTTGAAAAAATAAAACGGAAATGACAATATTTTTGGATTTTTGGTTTTTTGATTTTTTTTAAAATTTTTTAATTCCCCCCTAAAATTTATGCAGAGAGGAAAACTATGAACAAATTTAACAAAAACAAAAATATTTGGGATCAAAGTTGTCAAGCAATTCAATATCGTTTATCAGCACACACTTGCATGTCTAGATCTGGTCAATCACCAGTATTGTGGTCCACTTAAACACAAAGGATATGGACAAATTTGACAGATTATAAGTGACCATACATTGTGATCTTATTCCTAAATTGACCATTTAGCTGACGACGACCAAGGATATTGTTGTCCATTTAAATTCAACAGTGGGATCTACAGACAACTTATTAAATGGTTCAATTTCAGATTTACTAGAACGTGTTCCCCACTTCCTGACCACGGTAATCAAGAACTTCCAAATAACTCCTTACTTTAGGAGAGTATTCAATCATTAAGAAAGAAGTCATATATAAAAGTGCATATGTTGTATCCCAGGTCAGATGTTTTCCAATCACGTAGAGGGAACAACATATGACTAACATAGATAGAGGGTTAGAGAGATAGTAGGGTGCAAATGCTGTGTCCGAGGTCGGATCTTCCGATCACGCAGATGGGACATCATATGGCTAACAGATAGAAAGAATTGCATAGACAAGAAGATGCATAGAAATAGAGTTGCATATGTTGCATTCTAGGTCGGATATGTTCCAATTGCGCAAAGGAGACAACATATGGCTAATAGATAAAAAGCAAGAAAATAATTTCCTACAGACCTACTTTATCAAAACCCCCCAGTCGCCCTATCAGTACCCGAATTAAGGACATGAGTCCATACATCGAGGAAATGTTAAGCCATAATTATATATATATATATATATATATATATATATATATATATATATATATATATATATATATATATATATGATTTTTAGTGTATCCTGTAGGTTCCCATGTTTATCTCACTGCTCAATCTACCCGATCGTCGTATTGTTAGTCCAAATAGAACTATATAAGTCCATATTGTAAAGTCCTTTCATTGTCAATCTATGTCTAGTCCTTTTGAATCCTTTGTGCCTACCAGCACATTGAACACAGAGTCTAGACAATTTGGCTTCAGTGCATTACACGAATTTCATATTGCCCTTTAGCATTAGACTTCATATCACTTCCCTAAACAATACCTACTAACAAAAGACTATAAGAAAATAAAAAATTATCTTCAAAGGGAATCATTGTAAGAAAAACTTAGGAGTATCGAGAAGAAAACTTAAACTGTAAGTCAACAATTGAATTTGCATCCAGCAGGTCTGAGAACAACACCCATATTTCAATCTCAGAACAGATCCAAAAATTCTTCACATCGTTAAGCACAAACCCCATGTGTGATCCTCTCCTTTCTTCCTTTCCCACAAAGGAGACATACTCTCAAACTAAGTTCTGAGTGTTATACAGTAGAGAGATGTCCCCTATCATGTGCTTGGAACATCCACTACCAACAAACCGAAGTCTGATGATATGCCTCCATAGCTGCTCCAGCACAGAGCAGGATCAGTTGGTCTTTGGAACCCAGTCCATTTTGAAACTGGATTGACCTTTGTCATTTGTGCAAGGTGCTCTCTCCCATGACATATCCTGCTTATCACAAACAGAAGATGAAGAAACGTTAGAATCATTAGGTGATTTGGGAGAATGAACCTTTGGAACCCATCTGTAGTCGGGTTTAACCAGTTCTTGTTCGATCGGATGGGTGGCTCAGTACTTGCTTTTGAACTTGAAGTCAGCCGTTGAGATGGCTTTGACCTAACCGGTCTTGGTTTCACAGGAGCATCTCTTAAATTTTGCTTCTTGGTCGGCATTCCTTTCTTGTTGTTGGGAGTTGATTTCTTGGTCTTCTTTGCATTCCAGTCACCATTGTTTGAACGTGGCCTCGAAGGATTTCTTTTGAAAGATCTCCCTCTTGGCGCATTCTCCCATCCATGTGTATAGTATGGAACGTATGCACGATTAGGACAATTTCTGGCAATGTGTCTAGGTGTTCCACACTGAAAACATGTCTTTTTCTTTACTTAGAAGTTGTTTCTGCCTGTCCCTTGTATCACACCCTTGCCATGTCTCTGATTGTTCCCACAAGCACACTTGCAGCAAGCCGACTGTTTCACTTGTTCTGGTGGCATGTATTTACCAACGTCAGGTTAATTAGAAGCAACATATTCAGAGTTTAAGGAGTCATTGGTTTGACAGTCAACAAAATTTGTATAACTATAATTAGTTTTGTTCTCCTGTTCGTCACCCTCTACTACTTTACCTGTACAGGAAGTAGAATCATTAGTATCTTTTATCTCAACACCCTCAGTTGGCCCAGATTGTTCAGTCTTAACTGAAGCTGGAATAGTGGTTTGGCTATAGTGAGCAGGTATTTCTAGGGGTGTTCGTTTGGATGGATCGGTTCGATCCGATCCAATTAATTAAATCTAAATTGATTTCGGTTTTCAAAATATGAATCAAAATAGTCCAAACTAAATTCAAATCCGATCTGATCCGATCCAATTACAGTTCGGTTGGATCGGTTTTTATAATTCGGTTTTCAAAAGCCATAACATTTTAAAAGGACATAGAATTGTAATTTTTGGATATAATGTCTAAGTCCATAACTATATTTGGTATGTACTTGACCAAACCCGACATGTTCCATTTGGGTTGCACTTCACCCGAACAATTTATGGATAATCTTTTGAGAATAGTACAAGTTATGATTTATTAATATATTATAAGTTCTAATATATTAATATAAGATCATATTATTTAATTAGTATTGATCTATAATTAATCTAGGATTAATTTAGAGATCAAAGATATTACTAATTAAATATGGGCTTCTATATTTATATAGTGTGGGCTAATGCTTATTTGGAATGGGCTAGGCTTGCATGGAAAGTCCATGGATACTCCATGGAGCTTTAACCCATGGATCTCATGGAAATGAAGAGACATGGGTATTAGGGTTTACATGGATGTAACCCTAATCCACCACACTATATAAAGGAGGCTTTGGTTCTTGAAATAGACTAGTGGACACTAGTTGAGTGAGAAAAACAAGATGGCCAATTTCAAGATAGTAGTGACTATTCTCTCAAAGTTCCAAGTTTGTGGTGATTTGTGATTTCCATTTGAGGCATCCACACTATTGGTGCTAGGCTCTAAAACTCCAAGGAATCAACTACAACTACAAGGTAAGTATTTCTACTAGCTTTATTTGATTCAAGTTCCCCATGCCATGCTAGTTAGGATATGAACCTTGGAAAAATAATCATCTGCATGTATCTTAGACAAACATAGATCCAAGGTTTATTAGGGTTGTATGTACACTTAGGAAGTGTTAGAATGCTCAAAACCCATCAGTGGTATCAAAGCCTAGGCTTGTTTGTTTGATACTTGATGCAAAATATTGGAAAAAGTCGAAAAACTTGTTGTCTGCCTGATGAACTCGCCGAGTCCATGGGGGGACTCGCCGAGTTCATGTGTATCTTCAACCTACTCACCGAGTAGGTTCATGCACTCGGCGAGTAGGAGCCACAAAGTGTAGATTTTCGACTTTAGTTGCTGGAAATGGACTAGAAACATTACCCTAAACTGTTTTGGTACTTGAAAACTTGTTTTAGATGGTGTAATGTCTTTGCTAATCCATTTACAACAACTTGTTATCAAAATTACAAAGTTTTTCATGAAAGTGTTCATATTCATGTTCTTGATCTTATGATGTTTAGATGATCATAGGAATTATTTGTAACCTATGTGGTAGGTTAATTCATGATCATTATGTGTTTTAATGGAGTCCATAACTTGTCCTCAAGTTATGGAAAACCAAAAGTTACTTGAATTAAAACCATTAAAAGAACACAAGAGTTAGAAAAATGAAGAGTCTTCATTTTTATTACTCTATTAAACTCATAAGTTACAAGAAATGAAAAGTTTTGAAAGTTTATAAAACCTGCCCTCAAGTTTTGGAACAAGTAAAGTCATATTAAAAACTTTAGTTCCAACCCTTAGAATTTTAAAAGTTAAAACTCAACCCTTATACTTATAATATTATAAGTTAATAATATATATGTATAAGATTAAAGTCTTCTTACCGCTAGTACGCCTCATTCACGAAGCCGGTCTATAAGGTGGGTATAAGGTTGTTGCCTATAAAATGGTAACTTAATGGGTGTCCACTCTCACCCACCGCTTGCTTGACTGGTGGAGGGTCATTAGCCGAACGGGTAAGATAAGGACTTATAAATTCTCATTAAAAGTATGATGAATATTATAAAGTAACTAAATATTTTATTAAATTCCCAATCTTAGTTACTTTAGGAAAAATGTGAATAAGGTGCTAATCCATGAAATTACACTTTACACTTTGTCTAAGTCGTTAGTGGAGCGTGTGTGGTTAACCGACACACTAACTTGGACTTAACAAGGTAGGTAATGGGTGACTTAATATTTATCATAGTATCGATGGAGCGTGTGTGGTTAACCGGCACATCGATTGAGGGGTAATTTATTAAGGGTACCAAGTAATTTGCATGGTTACTTCACACCTCGTTTTGTGATCCTCGGCATCCCAGTCACAAAACTTGGAGGGCACACTCGAGATTGAAACATGCCTTTGAAAAGTTCATTGAATCTCAAAAGAATCTAGGAGTTTCTAAAAACCAAATTAAATATTTTTAATATTTCGACTTTGGTGGAAATTGGTGAATCATCATTCACCTACCTTTCAAATATGTTATTACTTAGATTACGGCGTACCTCTTCTAAGTATAATATATTGTGATTGGGTCCTAGCCTTAATATTACATTTGGGTGTTTTATTAAGGACTATCTCTATATCTAAACTAATTCTTTCTTTCTTCTCTTACAAGATGTCTGCAAACAATGCTGCTTTTGGCTCTAATCCTAGTGGCTCCTTTTCTCTTATGAACTTGTGTGGGAAAGTCACTTTTGATGGATCCAACTTTAATGAATGGATCAGAAACATCAGAATGATTACTCGCTACGAGGACAACGAATATGTCCTCGATAAGGAGCTTAAGGAGATTGATGAGACAATTGCTACTCCTCAAGAGATCGCTGAGTTTAGGGCACATGAAAGGGATGCCACCAAAGTGGCATGCATCATGATGGCCACTATGACCGCGGATCTCCAAAAATCCTATGAAGATTTCTACCCCTATGAGATGCACCAAGACTTGATGGAAAGATACCATCAAAGTGCTCGTCAAGAGAGGTATGAAATCATCTCCTCCATGATAACAACTCGCATGAAGGATGGTGAACCCATCACAGGCCACATGCAGAAAATGCAAAGATTTGTGGACCGTTTGCTGAAGCTTAATGTGAACTTCCCCGAGGAGCTAGCAATATATATTATTTTGCACTTCTTACCTTCATGTTATGATCAATTCCGCATGACATACCACATGAACAAGGAAGAGGTCACTCTCATCAAACTTCAAGGACTCTTAAAGACCACGGAAAGTGGTCTTAAGGGTAAGGCGGTTGTTACTACTCCTACTCCTACCAACTCCGCCCCTGTCTTGGCAATCGGGAAAGGACGAGGGAAGAAGAGAAAGAGTTCTTCGAAGGGTACCAAGGTTAGGACCCTTGATGGCTCTTCTTCAAGTGGAACCAAGAAAGGTTTCATCACTCCTTCTTCTGACCCAAAAGAGGTTGAATGCTTTTATTGCCATGAAAAGGCACATTGGAAGCGGAACTGCCCAAAGTACCAGCAAGATGTGAAGCATGGGAAAGTTAAACCCAACCATGCAGGTATTTACACTATCTTA
Organism: Lactuca sativa; assembly: GCF_002870075.4. Classification (NCBI taxonomy): domain Eukaryota; kingdom Viridiplantae; phylum Streptophyta; class Magnoliopsida; order Asterales; family Asteraceae; genus Lactuca; species Lactuca sativa. The sequence goes on from NC_056627.2 coordinate 54,009,144, forward strand.
TCTATCAACTCACCCCATTCTAATTCTTGGGTCCTTGATACCGGTTGTGGTATTCATATATGTTCTGATTTACAGGGACTAAGAAGAAGTGAGGATGTGGAGCAAGGAAGAATAAACTTGATTATGGGAAATAGGAAAGCTTCACCTGTCACCAAGATTGGAGTTTATACTTTATCGCTAAGTAGTGGGTTTAGTTTAGATTTGAATAAGTGTTGTTATTCGCCAGAAATGGCAAGAAATACTATTTCCTTTCATGCATTGTATAAACAAGGTTTCACCTTTTCATTTGATAATGAAGTTGGTTCGATTAATGCTTTCTTTAATAATGTTCTTTATTTTAAAGCATTACCTTGTGATGGCGTGTATGAAACAATATATGTGGTTGATAACTTAGGAAATAATGTATTGTGTATTGATTCTGTTAATAATAATAACTTGGATAAAGCATCATTATGGCATTATCGTCTTGGACATATAAGCAAGAAACGCATAGGCCAACTCCAAAAGGATGGAGTCTTGGAGTCGTTTGACCTAAAGTCAGATGATAGTTGCGAATCATGCTTACTTGGAAAATGACAAAGACACCCTTCACAGGCTCTTGTGAGAGGGGTGAAGGTTTGTTGGACCTCGTACACACGGATGTGTGTGGACCATTGAAACATGCCACAAGGGATGCTAATCGTTATTATTTGACTTTTACTGATGATTACAGTAGATATGGGTATGTCTACTTAATCAAGCATAAGTCAGAGACTTTCGAAAGGTTTAAGGAATTTAAACAGGAAGTCGAGAATCAATTGGGCGGGAACATTTAGGTGCTTCGATCCGATCGAGGTGGTGAGTATCTTAGTTCAGAGTTCCTTGACTATCTTAGGGAATGTGGGATTGTCTCACAATTGACACCTCCCAGGACACCACAGTTGAATGGTGTAGCTGAGAGGCGTAATCGAACCTTGTTGGATATGGTTCATTCCATGATGAGTCGAGCTTCGCTACCAATCTCGTTTTGGGGGTATGCCTTAGAGACTACCACCCATATTCTTAATCTAGTCCCTACAAAGAAAGTTGCCAAAACTCCTCACGAGATGTGGACTGGTAAAGTACCCAACCTAGACCACATCAAGATTTGGGGTTGCGAGGCTTTTGTGAGGCGCAAGACTCATGATAAGCTAGAACCCCGAAGCGAGAGGTATATTTTCATCGACTACCCACAAAGATCCTTTGGTTACCTCTTCTACAGACCTAGTGATAATGTGGTCTTTCTAGCAAGAAGAGGAGTCTTTTGAGAGAGAGAGTTTATAAGCCAAGGAGACAGTGGGAGGCAAATTGATCTTGAAGAAATTCAAGAGTCAAGCGGTGAAGGAACTTCAAACCCTAGCCCTCAACTTAAGGAGGAAACTCCTGTTGAGCCAATTGACGAGTCTGTACCTTTGAGGCGTTCCACGAGAGTTAGGAATGCACCTGAGCATTACTATGGTTTCCATATTACTGCGGAAGGTGAGACACTTATTAGTGATGAGACACTAGTAGGTCTGGATGAACCTAACAGCTACACGGAAGCCATGGCAGGCCTTGAGTCTGCTAAATGGAAAGAGACTATGGATAGCAAGATACAATCCATGTATGACAATCAAGTTTGGAACTTGGTTGAGAATGCACCAGGTCGTAAGACTGTAGGGTGCAAATGGATCTTCAAGAAGAAGAACGACATGGATGGTAATGTACACACTTATAGGGCTCGGCTGGTTGCAAAGGGCTTCTCTCAAATTCCTGGAGTGGATTATGATGAGACCTTTTCTCCAGTAGCCAAGATTAAGTCTATTAGGGTTATGTTAGCCATAGCTGCATTTCATGACTATGAAATTTGGCAAATGGATGTCAAAACCGCTTTCCTTAATGGAAAGTTGACTGAAGATGTTTACATGAGTCAGCCAGAAGGTTTTGTCAGCAACGAGTACCCTAATAGAGTGTGTAAGCTTGAGAAATCCATTTATGGATTAAAGCAAGCACCTCGCAGATGGAGTCTTTGCTTCAATAAAAAGGTCAAGGAATTTGGCTTTTGTAGGAGTGAAGATGAATCTTGTGTGTATGTCAAGGCTAGTGGGAGTATAGTTAGCTTTTTGGTGTTGTATGTGGATTAATTACTACTCATAGGAAATGACATCCCAACTCTGCAGGAAGTTAAGTCCTGGCTTGGGAAGTGTTTCTCTATGAAGGACCTTGGTGAAGCTGCCTATATCCTAGGGATAAGGATTTTGAGAAACAAGAGTAAAAGACTAGTTGGACTTAGTCAAAGCACCTATGTGGACAAAGTGTTGAAAAGATTCAACATGCATAGCTCCAAGAAAGGTGAATTTCCCATTCAGAGTAATGCCAGATTGAGTAAGACACAAAGCCCTAGTACTGAGGCTGAGATAGCAGAGATGAGTCGACTACCTTATGCTTCAGCTGTAGGATCGATCATGTATGCTATGACATGTACTCGACCTGGTGTAGCCTTTGCTTTGAGCATGGTTAGCAGGTATCTGGGGAACCCTGGAAAGGCACACTGGACTACGGTAAAGAATATCCTCAAGTACCTGCGGAGGACTAAGGACTGGGTCCTTACTCTCGGCGGGAGTGATGAATTGAGAGTTGTAGGGTATAGTGATGCTAGCTTCCAGACTGATAGGGATAATTTCCGCTCTCAGTCGGGCTGGGTCTTTACCTTAAACAAAGGAGCAATCACTTGAAAGAGTTCCAAGCAGGAGACAGTGGCTGATTCCACTTGTGAATCAGAGTATATAGCAGCAAGCGAGGCAACAAAGGAGGCTATATGGCTAAAGAACTTCATCGGAGACCTTGGAGTTGTACCAGCTATAAAAGAGCCAATGGAGATTTTCTATGACAGCAATAGTGCGGTTGCCTTAGCCAAGGAACCAAGAGATCATGGGAGATCCAGACACATTGACAGAAAATATCACTTCATCAGACATCGAATAGAAGAAGGAATCCTTGTGGCAAAGAGGGTATCATCGGATGAGAACCCAGCAGATCCCCTCACGAAGGGACTGAGTAGGGTTAAGCATATCCAGCATGCTCGGAGCATAGGGCTGAAGGATGATATAAGTTTTAGTAGTTAGATAAATTATGAAATTTGTAAAGTGTAATTGACATTAGATGATGAATAAAAGGTGTTTTATTTATGAGTAAAGTGTTGCTATCTCTTGTCGATCGTTTACTGTATTTCGTTTGCATGTTTTGACTTCCAGAATAATTATGTTTGGTATATCATATTATTCAAACCTCCACAGCCGGTCATATGTCGGAAGTAGGTATGAATCAAGACTGTCATGATTGGTTGCAGAGGTCTAAGGTGTTGGACATGGCTACAACAATCATGAGTGCTCATAAGTTCTGAGCATTAGACTCAACCCACGCTCACTGGAATCACTTCATGGAATTTTATCTCGAGTGATCGTGAGATGGTAATATCATATAAGTCTTCAAACCTAGAGATATGATTTGTTACTTACGAGTTGGTTATGCATTGATTGTACGAAAACGCATTGTTAACTCGATGTTATAAAACGTGCCTTTGTGTATAATTCAATGAGTGGTAGAACAAACTTATGAGTCGAAGTTTATCTGTTCCTTCTAGGATTAGAAGCGATATATGGGCCCCTCGATGATTTTTTTTGACCTATGTACCGGGCCCGGTCAGAACTAAATTGATGTGTTCAGTTAAGTTCTATGTCAAACAAATCGGAAATCGGGAAACAAATGTTGGACAATAAGTAAGACCATGTTCGATGTATTTGTCCGACTGATATCTAGAACAGAGGATTATATGATCACTTATCTAAAATGGCGCGTTCTAGTTCAACAGAGTTTAAAGAGCTACGATTGCTGATCGGTTCCTGAAGTCATACTTGCAACTATAGTTATTAGACTTATCCAAGTGGGAGACTGTTGGATATAGTGTCTAAGTCCATAACTATATTTGGTATGTACTTGACCCGACCCGGCATGGTCCATTTGGGTTGCACTTCACCCGAACAATTTATGGATAATATTTGAGAATAGTACAAGTTATGATTTATTAATATATTATAAGTTCTAATATATTAATATAAGATCATATTATTTAATTAGTAGTGATCTATAATTAATCTAGGATTAATTTAGTGATCAAAGATATTACTAATTAAATATGGGCTTCTATATTTATATAGTGTGGGCCTATGCTTATTTGGAATGGGCTAGGCTTGCATGGAAAGTCCATGGATACTCCATGGAGCTTTAACCCATGGATCTCATGGAAATGAAGAGACATGGGTATTAGGGTTTACATGGATGTAACCCTAATCCACCACACTATATAAAGGAGGCTTTGGTTCTTGAAATAGACTAGTGGACACTAGTTGAGTGAGAAAAACAAAAGGGCCAATTTCAAGATAGTAGTGACTATTCTCTCAAAGTTCCAAGTTTGTGGTGATTTGTGATTTCCATTTGAGGCATCCACACTATTGGTGCTAGGCTCTAAAACTCCAAGGAATCAACTACAACTACAAGGTAAGTATTTCTACTAGCTTTATTTGATTCAAGTTCCCCATGCCATGCTAGTTAGGATATGAACCTTGGAAAAATAATTATTTGCATGTATCTTAGACAAACATAGATCCAAGGTTTATTAGGGTTGCATGTACACTTAGGAAGTGTTAGAATGCTCAAAACCCATCAGTAATATGATCTAATTTTACAAAAGAAGCAAAAACAAATTATTTATTTGTGATTTAAATTTATAAACAACTACGAATGCATATTATAGTTATTATTTAATAAATAAAAAACTTTTGAGAGAAAGTACATATTAATGTCTTTTATTAGGTAAAACCTTTTGATCTTATTTAAAAACAATTATAAAATTAATAAATAATTATAGATATATTGAAAATAAATACATAACAAATTGTTATTCGGTTGTTTTGGACTATTCGATTCTTATTTTATAAACCAAAACCAATCCGAAATCCAAAATAATAATTCGGTTTTGTTGAAAACCAATCCAAAAATCCGAATATCCGAACCAAATAGTCCAATCCAAATTGTCCAATTGGACAATTCGGTTTTATCCAAATAGTGAATAGCTCTAGGTATTTCTTCCTCGTTGGTCTCAAGGGGTGGGTTATAATTGTTATTGAAAGGAGGTGGAACACTATGATACCCTAGACCCTTGGCTTGATTATCTTTAAATGTTAATTGTTTCTCTATCATGGATGCAACTACCTCACTTGACACATCAAATTTCTTAAAGTTGAATTCAACATCTTTATATTTAGCTTTTGATGCATCAAGTTCGGCATTGAAATTGGCAAGTTTTCCCTTAACATAATCATAATTCACACATTTATTGTTGTATTCTTCTTGAAGTTTTCTAAAGTCCTTGGTTTTGGCCTCTAGTTGTGCTTTTAGGGGTTTTCGGCCTTTCCTTAGGGTATAGCCTTCATATTTAAGGTCCTCATTTTCTCTTTTTAATATATTGATTTGTTCACGAAGAAACTTAATCGTAGTTTCACAAGATTGAGAGCATGAAACTTCATTGACCCGGATGTTTACGAAACTCATTTTTTTTAACAAAAATGCCCTTTGACTATAAAACTCAAATGTCAACCTTAAAATTCAAGTTTAAAAAGTCAAACCGAAAAGCTAAATGTGAAAACTTGAAAGTTAAACAAAAAAGTCAAAGTCAAACTTGAAAGTCAAAGTCAATTTTTGAGGTCAAAAGTCAATTTAGAAATTCAAAAATAAAAATCAAAATTTTGAGTTGAAAATGAAACTTTAAAATTTGAAAAATTGAATTTTGGGCCAAAATTGTAAAAAACCCAAAAATAGGAACCGAAATTGCGAAGCTATTTGAACTAAACCGGGAAGACGTATAACATGTGGCTTGCTAGATGGATTGGTAAGGACGTGGGTTGTATGTGTGAGAGACCCAGGTTCGATCTTTGCTACACCCCAGATTTTTGAATAATTGTTGCTGACCGAAAACTCCTGCTGACTGCAAACAAGAGAGGACCGAACACGTGCGAGACTGCTGACCGAACATGTACGCAATGTCCGAAGTTGTAAACGGTTCACGGCTGTAAACGCTTCAGACCTCAAATGAGTTTCCGACTGCAAACCCTTGCAAACCCTAGTTGTTGACCGCAATCCGCCACCACCCCTCGTTGGTTACAACCAAAAAACGCAATTTTTCACCTTTTTAGCTCCAAAACTTGACCAAAAACTCATTTTATGAAAAACACGAAAAAAAAATCCCCACTATTTTGTCAAATACTATCCAAAAATGTAAAATCCTTCAAGAAAAAGTGCAAAAACGCTCCAGATCTTGCCAATGAGATTGATACAATCCAAGCTTTGATACCAAGTGTAAGTCTCAAATTTTGTGTGATGTATCAATCCGATCCACTTGATGGTGCGGAATCCCAATCAAGTGGATGATGAAAGATCAAATGGAGAAGAAGAAGAAGAATAAGATGAATATATGATGTATTGATGATAAGATTGATGATCCTACAAGAGATTCACACACAGACACACACTCTTCTTCCCTCTAACTTTCTCTCTAGAATATGCTCCACCACTTGTGACTCTTCTCCAGGCCTACCCCTCACCCCATATATATATATATATATATATATATATATATATATATATATATATATATATATATATATATATATATAGACAGCAAACCTAAGGCCCAAACCCAATGCTAGACCGAGAACACATGGGTTTTCGGTCCAAGCTACAATTTGTAATATCCCGAATTTCAGAAGTACGATTTATGAGTTTAAAGTGTAATTTAGAAGTAGGGACTCGACGAGTAGGTATGCTTACTCGCCGAGTCGGAGCGGGTTTGGGTCGCGAATTAAGTGACCAACTCGCCGAGTCGGAAGCTGGACTCGACGAGTTGGTGTTGAGATGAGAAAAACCCTAATATTAGCGTTTGCACCCTATTTAAAGGACTTAATGTCCTCCCCTCATCTCCCTTAGCCCCCTTTGAGATCCAGTAAACCCTAGCTCGTGTGTATAAGGCCATTGGAAGGAGATTGAAGCTTTGAAGAGGTGTTCTAGTGGGAGAAACTTGAAGATAAAAAGGGTTGCATCAAGAAAGTAGTGTAGATCCAGAATCTACTGCAGTTTTGGGCACATCTTGGAGGTAATGAGCTGTTACCTTTCCTTTGTTGCTTCTAGATTTATTCTTGAATGAGATTTGGGGCCATTTTGGTATGATTGAGATCCACTTCGGGTTTGGAGTCCAGATCTGAGGTTGCTACTTCAGATCTAGACTTGTATTGGTCCAGAAAGTCATAAAGCATCAGTTATTGAATTCTTACCCTTATGAGACACCCCATAACCTCTTATAACTTCCTGATCAAGGTCAGAGTCGTCACTCAAGGTCAACAGTCCATGTTGACCTTTACTCGCCGAGTGCACTCGGCCACTCGCCGAGTTCATGGAGCACATCCCAACTCGCCGAGCCACCGGAGTTACTCGTCGAGTTCCTTCGAATCCCAATCGATCCTTAAGGGCCACCCGTCGAGTTTCCCCCTTGCAATTCGACGGGTACACACGTAAGTCTATCCAACGGAAAAGCCATCCGACTCGCCGAGTTGTTCTTCAACTCGTCGAGTTTTATGGCGATCTTCATCGGACTCGCCAAGTTGTTCATCCAACTCGCCGAGCTCAGTGACCATCTTCATGGGACTCGCCGAGTCCATTCAGTCCTCTTTCCATACAGATTTGTTTTGAGCCATGCAGCGGCTCCAAATCACAGATCCAAGCTTCTAGGGCATACTTATCATGTAAAGTTGCAAACTTTACGTACATGCATGGCTATATGGGCTCCAAAAGTCTATTTTAAGTTCTTAATGGAGCTTCTAGTCCAAGAGGGACTTCATCTACAACCAATGCAACAACTTTATGACTCTAGCACCCAAGGAGGGTCCAGATCTGTAGTTACAACTTCAGATCTAGCCTATAGCTCAACATCCTAACTTGAAAATCCATAAAAAGCCCTAGAACTCAACAAGAGGAAAGAAAAGGAAGCAAGAATGGCAATTTGATACCTTCAAAAGATGCTAGCTGAGGCAAAACCCGTTTCCCCCTCATTTCTTGCTTTAATTTCCTTTGCACTCTTAACTCCCTTCCTCCAAAATCCTCTCTTCCAAGCTTTAAAACCACTCCAAGGGACACACACACGAATTAGGGTTTATAAGGGCTCTCAAAGACTGTAAGGAAGCCCAAAGGAGGCTGAGGCTCCTTTAAATAGGACGCAAACCCTGGGATTTAGGGTTTCATCTGCTAGCTCCTACTCGCCGAGTCCCAATAGTGGACTCGCCGAGTAGGTCACTAAACACACGTTCTCACCCCGCTGCTACTCGACGAGTAGGTGACCAACTCGTCGAGTAGAGCTTTATCCAGAAATTCATGATAACAAAATACCTGAGGATCGGGGCGTTACAATTCTCCCCCACTTGAACTAGACTTCGTCCTCGAAGTCCGCCGAAGAAAACAATGTCGGGTAATGTTCGCGCATTTCCTCCTCCGGCTCCCACGTCCACTCGGATCCCCTCCGATGCTCCCACTGCACCTTTACTAAAGGTATTTCCTTGTTCCGCAGAATCTTCTTCTTCTTTTACAAGATAGCTACAGGCCTCTCCACATAATTCAGGCGCTCATCGACCTGAATGTCATCCAACAATACCACTGCCTCCTGGTCCATGACGCACTTTCATAATTGCGAAACATGAAATGTGCTGTGGATCCGGCTAAGTTCCTCCGGAAGCTCTAGCCTATTAGCCACCTTGCCAACCCTGGCAACAATCCTGAACGGCCCAATGAATTGGGGACCCAATTTTCCCCTCTTCCTGAAACGGATCACACCCTTCCAGGGTGAGACCTTCAGGAGAACCATGTCACCCACATGGAATTCCAACTCAGATCGGCGTCGGTCGGCATAACTCTTCTGTCGACTCTGAGCGGTCTGCAGCCGCTGTCTAATCTACTGTATCATCTTGGTAGTTTGCAGGACTACCTCCGTTCGACCCATTACCCTGTGCCCAACCTCGCCCCAACAGACTGGGGTCCCACACTTCCTCCCATACAATAGCTCGAAAGGTGGGGCACCAATACTGGAATGATAGCTGTTGTTCTAGGCGAATTCCACAAGCGGTAGGTGGGAATCCCAACTCCCACCGAAATCGATGACGTACGCCCTCAACATATCTTCGAGGGTCTGAATGGTCCGCTCACTCTGCCCATCAGTCTGCGGATGGAATGCTGTACTGAAATGTAGTCTCGTACCTAGTTCCTTGTGGAACTTCTACCAAAAACGGGAAGTAAATCGGACATCCTGATCGGAAACTATGGAAACTAGAACCCCATGGCAAGAGACAATCTCGCGGACGTATAGGTCGGCCAACTTCTCCGCCGATGAACTCTCCCGAATAGCTAGGAAATGCACACTCTTGGTCAATCGATCCACGATGACCCATATAGCATCGAATCCCTTTGCCGTCTTCGACAACTTTGTGACGAAATCCATCGTAATCCGTTCCCATTTCCACATGGGTATCTCCAGGGGCTGCAACTTACCATGCGGCCTCTGGTGCTCGGCCTTGACCATTCTGCAGGTCAAGCACCTCTCAACGTACCAAGCGATATCTCACTTCATACCAGGCCACCAATAACTCAAACTCAAATCTTGGTACATCTTGGTAGCCCCCGGGTGAATAGAAAAACGAGACTTATGAGCCTCCATCACTGTCTGTCTAACTCCTCCGGTCATCGGAACCCAAACCCGACCATATTAGGTCAATAGCCTGTGGCTATCCTGAACAAATCGGGCGCTTTTTCCTTTAATCCTTTCTAATTTCCTGTTCTCCGGCTTCATACCCTCGATCTGAGCAACTCTGACCAAACCCACCAGTAGGGAATCCACCGCTATCCTCATACATCTGGCTGGGGTAGAAGACCCAGCTGACTTGCGGCTCAGGGCGTCCGCGACCATATTCGCTTTACCACGATGGTAAAGGATCTCACAATCATAGTCCTTAACTACATCCAGCCACCTGCGCTGCCTCATATTCAGGTTCGGCTGATCCATAATGTGCCTCAAACTCTTGTGATCCGTGTATATGGTACAACAGACCCCGTACAGATAGTGCCTCCAAATCTTGAGAGTGAAGACCACCGCTCCCAACTCAAGATCGTGTGTGGGGTATCTCGTCTCATGCGGCTTCAACTGCCGTGATGCATAAGCTATCACCCACCCCCTCTGCATGAGGACTGCTCCTAAGCCTGCGATGGACGCATCACAATATACCATGAAATCCTCCACTCCCTCGGGGAGTGTCAACACTGGTGCCTCGCATAACCGCTGCCAGAGGGTCTCAAACGCCCTCTGCTGCTCCGGGCCCCACCGGAAGTCCACTCCCTTTCTCGTTAGACGAGTAAAGGGTACAGCAACCTTGGAGAAATCACGAATGAATCTCCGATAATACCCTGCTAAGCCCAGAAAACTACTGATGTTTGAGGGAGATCTCGAAGCCTCTCATTGCATAACCGACTCCATCTTGGCCGGATCGACCAAAATCCCATCCTGGTTAACGAGACGTCCAAGGAACTGAACCTCCCGCAACCAGAACTCACACTTCAAGAACTTGGCATAAAGCCGTTCTCGTCGCAGCACCTCCAACAGCTCCCTGAGACGCTCCTCATGCTGGTCTCGGGTCTTGGAATACACCAAGATATCATCTATAAACACAATAACCGATCGATCGAGCATCGGTCTGGAGACTCGGTTCATCAGATCCATGAACACTTCTGGCACGTTGGTGAGTCCAAACGGCATCACCACGAACTCGTAATGACCATAACGAGTCCAGAACGCGGTCTTCTCCACATCTTCCTCCCTCACCCTGACCTGGTGGTAACCTGATCTCAAATCAATCTTGGAAAACCAAGATGCACCCTGCAGCTGGTCGAAGAGATCATCTATCCTCGGGAGCGGATAATGGTTCTTTACCGTTAACTTATTCAACTCCCTATAGTCAATACACATCCTGTGCGAACCATCCTTCATCCTGACGAAGAGGATCGGTGCTCCCCAGGGTAAGCTACTCGGACGAACAAACTGCTTACCCAGCAGTTCCTGCAACTGAGATGACAACTCCTGCATCTCTGGCGGTGCCAAACGGTACGACGCCTTGGCGATAGGGGCCGCACCTGGCACTAGATCAATCCTAAACTCAGCCTGACTCACCGGAGGCACTCCAGGTAACTCCTCTGGAAATACATCAGCAAACTCTCTAACCACAGGGACCTCTGAAACTGAGAGCTGCTCTCTAACCCGCGTATCTACCACATATGCCAAACAACCGGCACACCCGTGCTGAATATACTGTCGAGCCCTGGCCGCCGAACAGAACCCTGATCCCGACCTAGTGCCCTCACCATATACCACCAGTTCTCCCCCACTTGGGGTTCGAACCCCCACCCGCTGACCCTCACAGTCGATCATGGCGCCAAAACGGCTAAGCCAATCCATTCCCACAATCACGCATACATCCCCCATGGGGATAGGAATCAAATCTATCGGGAAAGACACTCCGAAAATCTCCAACTCTCATCCCCGGTAGACCGATGAAGCAGAAACCCCGTGCTCGTTGGATATCGAAACTCGCAATGGGCACTCAAGATCATCTATCAACACACTGAACCCTCTAGAGAAGGTCTGAGATACGAACGACCGACTCGCCCCCGAGTCAAACAAAACCAAAGCAGGCAAGGAATTTACTAAAACCGTACCTGATCATAGGTACCACCAATAAGCATAACACAACTACAATAACTGAGATAGAGAATAGAAACATACCAGCAACCACATCCGGTGCTGCCTTCGCCTCCTCGGCCGTGAGCAGGAAGGCGCGACCCTGAGCCTTTGGAGGCTCCATCTTGACTGGCCTCCCATCCCTAATCCTCACAGTAGCTGGCACGGAACCCTGCGCCGGCTTGACGGCGAGCTGCAGACAGTTGGTCTTCACATGACCAACCTGATGACAATGGAAACAAATCCTCATATCTGCTAGAGGGGCGGACTGGTGACAGTCCCTAGCATAGTGCCCCTCCTTGCCACACTTGTGGCACCCTCCTCCTGCTCGACAAACCCCTGAATGAGCCTTGCCACACTTTCCACAAGTGCGGCTCTGATGACCCCCGGACCGTGTATCAGCGGTTTTAGACCGCTTAGGCGCCGACTGAGACTGTGTCGGTGCCTGAAGCTGCTCCTTCAGCTGCGGTTCTATCTCCAACTCACGCCGCCGCGCGACTTCCTGTAGGTCTAGGAGGGTATCACATCACTGAGTAGACACAAACTGTCGAATATCTGTCTTGAGCATACTCAGATAACGAGTCATCTGAGACTACTCAGAAACAAAGCCCATGCAAAACATAGCCCTCTCCGTGAACATACGGGTAATCTCCATCACAGACTCCCCATCCTGTCTCAAGGTCAAAAACTCCTGAGCAAGCCGCTCTCGTTCCACGCGCGGAACGTAGCGGGTGCGAAACATATCCTGGAACAGCTCCCAGATAACAGCAGCCCTCTGATCATCAGTATACAACCCAGTCGTCAACCTCCACCAGTCCTTCGCCCCAAGCCTCAGCAGTTTCAGGGCACACCTGACCTTCTGGTCAGCAGGACATGAACACGTGAAGGAACATCCCTCCACGTCAGATAACCACCTCATATCCCGAATAGCATCCTGCGTACCATCAAATGTCGGTGGCTTCGTATTGTCGAAGTCCTGGTACTGGAAAGCCCTGCCGGCTCCTCCTCCTCCAATCCCTGCAGCAGTTACAGCCGAAGTGGCTGCAGCGGCAGCAGTCTCTGCTAGAGCGGCATACTGCTCATCAAAGTACTCGATCATCGCTGTCTTAATCGACCCAAACATCTCTGGCAGCTGCGCTCGGAACGCAGCAACAATCTCATCGTGCATGATCTCCCGAATCCAGGCATCCAACTCCTCAGTCCCGATCTGAACCACAGGCTTAGGTGCTATTGGCACCTCCAATCCTCCGTCTCCTGACCCTGATCCTGATCCGGACCCCGAAGCAACACGTCTCGTCACCACCATACTGCAAACAACCTCAATGTCTCAGACAGATCATATAATGACGGAAGACCAATTACCCTCAAACCCTAGGGTTTGTGACTTCCTTGATACGTGTATGGGTCCTGTGCTTTCAGTAGTATGGGCCCCTACTACCTTCCACACCTACCCATATTTGTGTCAAGTATCACCATAACGCCCTAAACTGTATTTACCATAATCTGCACTCAACCCTCATTAACAGGGGACATCGCGTAACTAATAACTGATCCTGCAGTTCCGCACCACTCACATATCCATGAAACTTCCATCACCCCCTGCAGCGCTAGTGTACACTGGCTGCACATAGTGCTGGACCCGATAGACTTTCGAATATCCGATCCTACACTAATGTCGAATCGGACATTCTCAGGCTATAAGATCTTGACTATCCACATCTGTGGTGCATACACTAAACATCTACAGTTATGATGTCAATCCCATATACAAGAAACCCTAGGCTAATAGGTATCATACAATCAGGCCAATCTATCATGCGATTCCTGAAAATACCTAGCCTAGCACTAACATGCTGTTCTAATCATATCAGAATATCAAATAACTGTATGGTATTTTGGGGCTTACTTACAGGCTCCGAGTGATTGTACCTTCTGCATCCTCCATCCTTTATTTTGAAAACCATTTTTTAAAAACTTATTTCCCCAAAATCTCCGCGGTTTGAGATTGGATTCACACGAGTGCTCCTCCAATTCGCTCAAACCAAGGCTCTGATACCAACTTGTAACACCCATAAAGTTTATGGAAAATTTAGACTTTTAATACTAACAAAAGAGTTAAATAGTAATTTTTTTACAAAACATTTCCAATTCATTTATCATCAGAGTATCCCAAAATGGATCATGAGGATGAGGAGCGGTACGGTCACGCCTTCGCTTTCCCTCGCTCTCCTGAAGTACCTGAAACAACAAACTGAAAACTATAAGCCCGAGGGCTTAGTGAGCTACCCCCAAAATACCAATACCACACTGGTAGAACCATAGCCATAACGATTAATCAAACAATATACACACTGGGCCATCGGCCAGACTGGTCCGCCCTACTGGGCCTACAATCTATCTGAATCTTTCCCGAGCCTTCGGCATGACTGGTCCGCCACGTGGGCCTACAGTCTCCCCGGACCGCTCAGAGGGTGTGTTGGCCTTCAGCACAAAGCAGGACCGCCTCAACCCAACCAACAAGCAACTAACCATGTACGCATACTATCATATACCGGCATGTACACATAGCAAACATATCTATCTCATTGACCATCAATCATAGAGTTTCACTCATAGCTAGAGTATCGACCTAACAGGTCACTAACACACCAATCCTCATGGATCATAAAAGCATAACATACTATCTATCTTGATTCCGATCCTATAAATCAGAATCTTATGCAACATACCATAACTACCGATCTCTAGTATGACAACCCAATCTTAAATAGGATAAATTCTAGCAAAGCAATAACATAACACCCATCCTTAACCAGGCTAAAATCTAACATGGCAATAACAAAGCAACCATCCTAACCCATGATGTAAATCATAAAGGGTCGGCCTTGGTGTCATAGACCATATCGATATAGTGGGGATAACTCACCTTGCAGATGTCAATAGAATGCAAACTCCAACTATCGGATCACTTGACACTGGCTCCACCACCTATAACCATAGCACAATATACTCATATGTTCTTACCCTTATGAGACACCCCATAACCTCTTAGAACTTCCTGATCAAGGACAGAGTCCTCAGTCAAGGTCAACAGTCCATGTTGACCTCTAGTCGCCGAGTGCACTCGGCCACTCGCGGAGTTCATGGAGCACATCCCAACTCGCCGAGCCACCAGAGTGACTCGTCGAGTTCCTTCGAATCCCGATCAATCCTTAAGGGCCACCCGTCGAGTTTCCCCCTTGCAACTCGACGGGTACACACGCAAGTCTATCCAAGGGAAAAGCCATCCGACTCGCCGAGTTGTTCTTCAACCCGTCGAGTTTTATGGCGATCTTCATCGGACTCGCCGAGTTGTTCATCCAACTCGCCGAGCTCAATGACCATCTTCATGGGACTCGCCGACTCACCCTTGCGACTCGCCAGGTCCATTCAGTCCTCTTTCCATACAGATTTGTTTTGAGCCATGCAGCGGCTCCAAATCACAGATCCAAGCTTCTAGGGCATACTTATCATGTAAAGTTGCAAACTTTATGTACCTGCATGGCTATATGGGCTCCAAAAGTCTATTTTAAGTTCTTAATGGAGCTTCTAGTCCAAGAGGGACTTCATCTACAACCAATGCAGCAACTTTATGACTCTAGCACCCAAGGAGGGTCCAGATTTGCAGTTATAACTTCAGATCTAGCCTATAGCTCAACATCCCAACTTGAAAATCCATAAAAAGCCCTAGAACTCAACAAGAGGAAAGAAAAGGAAGCAAGAATGGAAATTTGATACCTTCAAAAGATGCTAGCTGAGGCAAAACCCGTTTCCCCCTCCTTTCTTGCTTCAATTTCCTTTGCACTCTTAACTCCCTTCCTCCAAAATCCTCTCTTTCAAGCTTCAAAACCACTCCAAGGCACACATACACGAATTAGGGTTTATAAGGGAACTCAAAGACTATAAGGAAGCCCAAAGGAGGTTGAGACTCCTTTAAATAGGACGCAAACACTGGGATTTAGGGTTTTATCTGCCAACTCCTACTCGCCGAGTCCCAATAGTGGACTCGCCGAGTAGGTCACTAAACACGCGTTCTCACCCCGCTGCTACTCGACGAGTAGGTCAACCAACTCGTCGAGTTGAGCTTTATCTAGAAATTCATGATAACGAAATACCTGAGGATCGAGGCGTTGCAGGTAACTCACTAAGCTTTCGAGCTTACAGTTCAGTGTATTGTTTCAGGTACTTCAGGAGATTGTGGCAAGGCGAAGGCATGATTGTACCGCTCCTCATGTTTTATGATTCATGTGATATGGTTCTGAGGGATACTCTGATGTTTAAACTATTTTGAAAATAAGATGTATGAACTTAATGGTTTTTGAATGAAATAAAATGTTTTAAATTGGCTCAAGTTTTTGGTCATAACAAGTTGGTATCAGACCTTGGTTTGAGTGAAGTGGAGGAACATTCATGTGAATCCAGTCTCAAATCAAGGAGGGATTTACAAAATGGTTTTCAAAAGGTTTTCAAAATAAGTAAAGGAGGATGCAGAGGGTACGATCAGCCAGAGCCAGTAAGTAGACCCCAAAATACCACACAAGTTATTTTATTATGTGATATGTTAGAACAACATGCTGGTACTAGGCTAGGATCTTCAGGGATTGCATGATAGAATTTCCTGATTTCATGATGCCTATTAGCCTAGGGTTTTCTTTATATGAAATTGACATACTTACTGTAGTTGTTTAGTGTATGTATCACGGCTGTGCATAATCAAGATCTTATTGCCTGAGAATGTTCGATTCGACCTTAAGGTAGAATTGGATATTCGAAAGTCTATCGGGTCCAATGTTATGTGTGGCTAGTATACACTAATGCTGCAGGGTCGGTGGAAGTTTCATGGATTGGGTGGGTAGTGAGAGGCCGGGAGGCCAGATATGAGATGTTTAGCATTCCTCTAGGAGTGAGGATTTAATCGCTCGCTACATTTTTGTATATTGTTAGGGTGTTGTGTTGACACTTGAGACAAATATGGGTAGGTGTGGAAGGTAGTATGGGCCTGTACTACTGAAAGCACAGGACCCATACGTGTGGCAAGGAAGTCACAACCCCTAGGGTTGGGTTTTGGAGTTGTTTCCATGTCATTATATAGGTTATTAGAGACCTTTTGGTGTATTTTCAGAATGGTGGTCACAAGACGTCTTGTGACCGGATCCAGGTTAGGATCGGGAGCTGGCAGCCAGGATAGGCCAGCATTGTCAGGGCATCGTGTCAGGGATATCCTTCGGGAGGAGACAATCGAGATTGTTCAGGGACAAACTCCGAAGATGATTGGGTCTTTCAAGACCGCCATGGTTGAGTATTTTGTCGAGTGTCATGCAAACATTACTGAGACGGTTGTCGCGGCAGCTTTGGCAGCTGTAACGATGGCAGGGAGAGGAGCTGGACGAGCTTTCCAGGACTGGGACATGTTATCGGTACATAATCTGATGAGCAGAAGGATACAATTATCTGGGAGCAGGAACATGACCTGTACTCGTTATATTTCCGCGGTTTGAGTGGGAGAGTCTAGCTTGTGGGTTTATAGATTTGAGGCTCGGGGGTTTGCTCGAGGCCGGGTTATGGGTTGTGGGAACTCCGGACAGGAGTGATGATTATGTTCAGCTGGGGTTTTGCAGCTGGAAGTGAAATGGTTGATTGATGAATTGGACCGTCGTTTGGTAGGGCAAGGTTTGCACCCTCTCAGTTTCCGAGCTCGAAGTAGTGAGCAGGCTTATGACCCCAGGATCAGGTGTATTCCAACTCGGGGTCAATTGGTTACAGGAATAGGCAACATTATTTTAGTACCGGTGAGCTTAGGACGGTCGGCGTGACATAAGTGTTGTGAGGTCCGGTTTTCCTTGGATCTCTTGTATTGGATGGAAAGGATTGATTGTGCGATCTATTGCACTTTTGGGACTGTAGACTATGTCTTGGGAGTGGTTTGTAGCCCGGTTTAGGGAAGAGGTTGTTTCAGCTACTGCCGTTCAGCTGTGGGCGTTTGATTTGGTGAGTGAGTCAGGGTGTGAACCCTAAAAAGAATGATTTCTAAAGCCCGAAAGTGGGAAGCTTGTTTGGAACACCTTTGGAAAAGGGGTTTTATGTGGGAGGACTGCGGATGGAGTCCCACAAAAGGGTTATTCATCATTGTCAGGATTCAGTGGTTAGCAACTATTAGTGGTTGACAGATTAAAAGCGCCAAGAGAAGTAACTCATTGCCGAGGTATTAGTTGGATCATATATATGGTGGACTTCAGGAAGTGAGTGTGGAGTCATTCACACATTAGTAGCTGTCAGTTTCAATGGGATTCAGGAAGTGATCATCTGATTCTTAGAAGTGTGTGATGAGTCGGGTCTAGCTAACAATGGAACACTAGTGGGAAAGAGTTGGTTGTCATCAGATAAATCGTTAGGAAGTGAGGAGGATTGATAATCCTCCAATCTTCATGTATTATGAAGGCTTAGTTGAAACTAAGTGGGGTAGTGTTACCCTGAGACGCTGAAGTGGAAAGGTTTTGAAACGGGGATAAGTTTCACAACCCGACAGGGAGAACAGAGGCTCTATTAGCTGCTTAGTTAAGGGTTGTGTTGTTTGGGGGTCGCCAAAACTCCCCAGCATAAGAACACGTCTTCTGGATGCTTGATAGCAGAAGTTGGGTAACCATGTTAGGGTCCTAGTCAAGAATCGGGTTCAGTTCGAGTTTTCAGTTGAGGGTGCGCTCGACTCTGAGGGTTTTGGATTGATAAATTGAGGGTTTTGTTAGATGTCAGGACTCAGCATTGCATTCAGCACGGGAGTGTGGGTTATTTAGCGTGTATGGTAGACACACGGGCCATGGAACAAACCTCGCATTTCCGAGAAGGTAGGCGATTGACTGAAGGCCTGGTAGGGCGGTCCAGTCATGCTGAAGACTCTGTTTATGTTTGTAGATCTATGTTCGGGTATTGAGTAAGCTGCTACGCTTTAGCACTCAATAGGTCTGTTCCACGTTTTGAGCATGCTGCTAGAGTAGGCTGAGGACTCCAGTGTATCTTGGTTGACCGGAAGTTATTATTAGGGTTCGGATGGATTCAAAGAATCTTGGTGATCTCATCTGTTCAGATTGTATCCGAGGTTTCATCTTCTTGGATCAGGTAATACTCCAGTTGGGGACCGAGAATGGATCTGAATGGGCGTTTTAATTAAAATGTTGGATCCAACGGTGTTGTTAGACAAGTGGGGCAGGGAACAGACCATGGTTTCAGGTAAGGTAGTTGGTCGATGTGAGAGATCCCCGGGAAGGATGGTTCAGGGTGACGTACGACAGTTTTGAGCGGTCCAGATAGACTGAAGGCCGGAAGGCGTACCAGTCAGGACGAAGGCTCAGGGAACGGTCCAGACAGGCTGAAGGCCAGGGAGGGCGGTCCAAACATGCTGAAGGTTCTGAGAGTGGTCCAGATAGGTTGAAGGCCTGGTAAGGGGGTCCAGTCATGCTGAAGACTCTGTATTTGTTAAGTGGATCTGTATGCGGAGAATGAGTGGATATGTCGCCATGCAATAGCAATCGATATGGTCCGACCCCAAGTATTGATCATGATGATGGAGTTGGCTGGAGGTCGTGCGTGGGCCTTATTGGTTATGTGATCGGACTCGGGGTATATGGGAGTTCGAGAATAGCAGTTTCTCTAAATGGATAGTGTAGAGTGGAGTTTAGCTCATAAAGCATCAATTATTGAATTGTTGGTGAAGCCCTTTTGTCTAAAACCCAAGCCCTAGTGTGTTTTGGGCCTATATCTCTTTGGTTTCACGTAAAGTTTGCAACTTTATGTGAGGGATAGATTGTAGAAGGGTGGATCTACAGATTGGAGCCTCAACATGGCTCGAAAAGCCTCTGAATGGATTGAGAACTGGAGAGACTCGGCGAGTCACATGGGTGTACTCGACGAGTTGTATGAACACGTGCATGGACTCCACGAGTTGGAATAACAACTTGGCGAGTCTGTTCTTGGACTCGGCGAGTCAAGTCGCAGAACCCCAACCTCTTTTCGTTAAAGGCTTGGATTAGTGAGTCGGTTGGCGACTCAGTGAGTTAGACAGGATGGGACTCGGAGATCGTTGGACTCGGCGAGTCTTAGGGCGACTTGGCGAGTTAAGTTGTGTCATGAGAGTTTTCTAGATAAGGGAACTCAATGAGTCGACGGGGTGACTCGGCGAGTAGAGTCAACCAGTGTAATGCCCATAGACCCAGGCTAGTCAATTTAGATATAATAGGGGTCGAAAATGAGTTTTTGACAAATGATTATTTATAATAAATAATCTTAACCAAGTTTTAGAATATGTCTCAAGGGTTCCGTACATATACAGAACGCTGAAACCCGAGTTATAACGAAGAAGTTATGGCCCGTCGAAGTTTTTCGGCAAAACCGGCACGGCACCGGGAGACGTAAATAGTGAATTTAAGATAGAGGACTTTTTAGCCTTAGTTATCTAAACAAAAGTTTTAGTATACATTAAAACGAGAACTACAAAAAAAGAACGCTCAAATCTGACTTCGTATGAGGAAGTTATGATTTTTCTAAGATTTGGCATAGTAGTGCACGACCCGAATCTCGAATTTTTGTTTGAGTGGTTTTTGGCTTATTCAACCTTAATGAGAGTTAAAGATCTCATTAATAGGAACTCAACAGTAAAAAGATAGACGAAAACGGATTCCGTATGAAGGAGTTACGCATTCTTCGCGGTCATTTAGCAGTCTAAATTCCTCCTACTGTTAAATTTAAAATTGGTTGAGAATTAGCCAATGGAGTCAAAAGGAAAGTTTTAGATCTTGTTTTTACCTATGCGTGGATATAAAGAACGTCAAAAACGGAGTTCGTATGCGAAAGTTATGAATTTTTAAAGATTGGCTGTTTTACCTGCGTCCGACGCCACTTGTCAACACCAGACTTCGCCTTGGAGCCTACGCAAAACTCACGACGTGAACACCCTTTTTCACGACCTGAATTGGCCCAGACAGCCTATAAATAGAGGCGTAAATCACCCCTAAAACTCACACCTTTCATACTCTTTCTCTCCCATTACCCCCAAACCATCTTCCCCCTTTCCCTAGCACCTCCTAGGTGCTAGAGGCGAGTCCTGGAGCGACAAAAGGCTCCGAGAAGAAGAGATTTCGGCTTGGAAGTTCTACCCCTGCAGCACCCGGTTTTGAGAAAAACTCGCTGTAAGTGAGTTATGCCTACCCTATCTTTAGTATAGCTTATGTTTTAATATAGTAACGTTATTAGGAACTTATAATGAGTATTTGGGCTATTATTATGAGTTATATAAGAGTGTTTCCTAACGCTTATATAATAGTAATAATAGCTAGACTATTAATTAGTCGCGGTTAACGTTAGATTAAACTCTAGTGGTAATGATACTAGGTTTCGTCAAGGGATAATTATTTTAAGAGTAACGAAGTGTTGTCCGAGTGCCGACTCACCACCTTACCAGGTGAGTGCATAGTCCCTTTCATCTTACACATAGATATGAAGTATTTTAATATAAATTACGTGCTATGTGTGCATATTGTCTGAATACTTGTTGTCTATGATGGGTGAAAGATTTTTTATACATGTTTTAAATGATTTAAACTGTATATGTATTTTATGTCTACAAAATGTGTTGGGTAAAACATGGGTAGATGAAATAGTTGTTGTGTGATAACACGATGAAAGACATCAATGTTGACAGTGATCCAGTCATTTAGTGGAGTATAGATGACGACCATGGACGATACTAGACAGTCCAGTGGAACGCTAGCAGGCTCGTAACCTGTAGGTGTTTTTGAACTAGGTGCTCATTAGGTATTTTTGAACTGAGTGTGTTCACTAGGTATTTTGAACTGAGTGTGTTCACTAGGTATTTTTGAACTGAGTGTGTTCACTAGGTATTTTGAACTAAGTGTGTTCACTAGTTACTTTTGAACTAAGTGTTTACCAGATGTTTTGGACTACGTGTTCACCGGTTATAATCTATAAGCCTTGGTAACGATGGACTTCGTGCCGATTCCTTAAGATGATCCTTAGGAATAAATAAACGAGGAATAGCTGATTCTTAGGGTAGATCCTTAAGACTAAAGAAGATAATGGGGATGGGTAATTGGGTTGATTGTTTGATTGTTTAAACATAATAATTATATTATTGTGGGTTGAAAACCCTATGTACTCACCAGGTTTCCCAACCTGACCCACTCAGTTTATTTATATCACACGTGTTGATATGAAGTCACACTACATTGAGAGATTAAAGAGATATAGATCACTAGTGTAAATAAATGTAAGTTTCGTTTATGCTTATGTTTCTGTATTGACGACAACATCCCAAAAGTTTTAAAATGAATAAAATACGTTTCTTCAAAAATGTTTTGATAACGTATTTATCGTGTTTTTCTGGGTACAAATTCCGCAACATTTTTATGAAAAGAAGTACTCTGATTTTTACAAAGCATAAACGAAATCGGTCTTTTCTGGCCGTGAAAAATGGGGATGTCACAACTAGGAAGGTTGACTTTGATTGAGGACTTTGACCTGCACCAAGAGTTGACCAGTTTGACTTCCAAGGGTACTTTAGTAATATTGGTATTTATGGAATTGGTTCTTTGGTAGTGTTCAGTGGCGGCGATTGTGTCGAAGGTTGGAGCAGCTTGGTCTTATCTTTTCAATCAACAATTTCAGGTGAGTTATCCTCACTATATCAATAGGGTCTAAGGCACCAAGGCCGGGCCTTTTAGTTGTTATCTTGGTTACAGTATGCTACATGTGGTTATGATCTATTAGATTGGTATCAGAATAGACAGTATGTTGTTATGCTCTTATGATCCGTTAGGATTGGTATGTCAGTGACCTGGTTAGGTCGATGCCTTGGTCATGAGAGATTGCTATGATCGATGATCTGTGAGATAGTTATATTTGATATCTGTACTTGTACTGTTGATGTGCTTATTGATCTGTTAGATCGGCGTCTTGGTAATTGGGACAATATTATGTCAGTGACCTGGTTTAGGTCGGTATCTTGGTATATAGGATAATGTTATGTTAGTGACCTGGTTTAGGTCGGTATCCTGGTATATAGGATGATGCTATGTTAGTGACCTGGTTTTGGTCGGTATCCTGGTATATAGGATGATGCTATGTTAGTGACCTGGTTTAGGTCGGTATCTTGGTATATAGGATGATGCTATGTTAGTGACCGGTTAGGTCGATATCCTGGTAAGGATGA
This sequence comes from Lactuca sativa, assembly GCF_002870075.4. Lineage (NCBI taxonomy): Eukaryota > Viridiplantae > Streptophyta > Magnoliopsida > Asterales > Asteraceae > Lactuca > Lactuca sativa. The sequence goes on from NC_056627.2 coordinate 54,032,279, forward strand.
TGCTATGCATTATGATCTGCTAGATCGATTTGTTTGCCTATGGACTGTTATGTGATTTCCTGTTATATGTACACATGGTTATTTGCTTGATGTTTGGGTTGAGGCGGTCCTGCTTTGTGCTGAAGGCCAACATACCCTACGAGCGGCCCGAATAGATTGTAGGCCCGTATGGCGGTCCAGTCATACCGAAGGCTCGGATAGATCCAGATAGACTGAAGGCCCGGTGCGGGCGGTCCAGTCATACTGTAGACTCAGAGAGTGGACCGGGTGAACTGAAGGCCTGTTGAGGGCGGACCAGTCATGTTGCAGACTTGAGAGGCATGGCTGCTCTGTATTACGATACAATATGGTATGACTATGGTTGTATGTGGTTGGTATTTTGGGGGTAACTCACTAAGCTTTCGGGCTTACAGTTTAGTGTATTGTTTCAGGTACTTCAGGCGTGATCGTACCACTCCTCATGTTTTATGATTCACGTGATATGGTTCTGGGGGATACTCTGATGTTTAAACTATTTTGAAAATAAGATGTATGAACTTAATGGTTTTTGAATGAAATAAAATGTTTTAAATTGGCTCAAGTTTTTGGTCGTTATACAATTAAACCCAAGGCTGTTTTCAGTCCTAGACCGAAAACTACAATTGCCTAGAAAAGTAAAGTATAAACCATATTTTTGACCCATCAGTTGATGGGTGCAATAGTGAGTGTACTTGCTCTAATTACTTTGAGGATCACTGACGATCATGAGGGTAGGGCAGAAGCCCCAACAGTGAGGAGCCGAGCACTGCAGCTTCAGGCAAGGGAGGCTAGAGTTTCATCAGATGCTATCTCGGGTATGCTATCTTTTGTTTTCCTTGTGCCTTATTACTCGTTTATATATATATATATATATATATATATATATATATATATATATATATATATATATATATGTATATGTATATGCTTTTGAATCATGTGTTCGTATGTGTAACACATTATCTTCGATTTAATTTCTTTGTAATTGCATGGTTAGTAGTATAAAGGGTTATTATATGCCATTCCATATGCCAAGAGTTATGAGTGGGGCGCATCTTATTGAGATGGATTAGATTGTCAGCCATTCTGTTATGGGCAATCGGTGGAACGAATTAGGAGTACCGCTTGGAAGATCAGTAGTCAGATTAGCGTGATTAGTTCAACAACGGGGGAGAGCAAACTATAGTGCTAGTTCCTTGGCTTTTGTAATTTAGGATAGATGTGGAATATAAATTATTGACTGGGATTTGAGTGCAAGTGAGTTGCCGCAGGTCAATATTATCAGGATTTGAGGGTATTCCTCGCATCATAATCTTTATGAACTCCAACCCAACTCGTCGAGTTCCCCTATGAACTCGTCGAGTTCTTCAGTCTGTCAACCCACTTTATACATTAATCCCTTTTTTTTTGAATCCAAAGGTTCCAAACTTCAGATCCCTATCCATAAAGATGTCTAGAAGGGTAAAGTTTCCAGCTTTACTCTCAAGTTTCACCCAATAAGCTCTAAACCCAACCCCTAGTTCATTTAAGGAAGGTCTTGACTCATTAAGCCCTCAAACCCTTACTACAACGTTCCAAATTATAGATCTGATGTCCAAGGGTGGACAAAGCACATAAAGTTTCTAACCTTACATCCATGCATGCTTGAAACACACTCTAAGGTCCACTTTAGGCTTAAAGATGAGCATATTGCATGAATGGGACATGGAGGCTATTAAAGTTTGCAACTTTATTCCTCTAGAGGTCATGTAAAGGCCTGATCTACTTTCTCAACCCATGAAAACCTCTTTTCTTTAGGCAACTCAAGTGAAAGTCCCAAAACCAAGCCAAAAACTACAAGGGATGAGACCTAATAAGCTAAATGTCAAGATTATGACTTCATACCTCAGAGATGTAGCCTTTGATGTAGAGTTTATGGATCAAAGTTCACTCCTCCAAGCTTGATACTTCTCTCTTCGAAACCTCCTTCAAATATCTCAAATAATCACTTTAACACTCACAAAACTCAATGAACAAGGATTAAGGAGAATATAGGGTTTTCTTCTGGGCAAGAAGGTTGGTAAGAAGGCCAACCCTAGAAGTTAAGTCCTTTAAATAGGGTACAATGCCCAAAAAATTAAGATTTTCCCTTCCAGTACCAACTCGTCGAGTTGAGGGTCCCCAATTCGTCGAGTAGGTCCTCCAATCTACGCGGCTGAAAAGCTTTCTACTCGACGAGTTGGAGCCTCCCAACTCATCAAGTTGCTTCCAATACTTCAGAAAATAACTAGAATTAATTCATACCTGGACCAAGAATTACATGATTGTTAAATGGTTGTACCCCTATGAGTATGGGAGTGTGGATGTCGCTGAGATTTTCTTCTAGATTGACACTGTTACGCTCGTAGGAGCGGTGGGATAGTGATGACTTGTCATGAAGTCATGTATGTATTTAAGAACTTTTAGGAGAACTCGAAACATGGGACATGTTTGATGAGTAGATGATCGTCAGCCATCAGGTATGTCTCTAGAGTTCGGACTGTTGGTTTTTCAAATTTGTGAAGTACATTGATGGAAATGGTTAGTAGATCCAGCTTTGGGAGTTCCTGTTTGAGTGGGATTTGCTATGAATAGGGTTTTTAATGGTCTCTCAAGTTTGATATGGATGTGCTAATTATATGGAGTGGTTGGAAGGAGCATTTGGACCGTGTTAGTACAATTTTCAAAGATTTCAACCAAGTCAGATTTTGAGGACGAAATCCAGTTTAAGTGGGTGGAGAATTGTAACACCTAGTTTTGGGATGGCGGTACACAGATTGAGTAAAGGTCTTGGGATTCAAGGTAATAGAATCTAGACCCTTTCATATGTAGATAAAGTTGGGTTAAGTGATTTAATCCCTCGATTTGTGTGCTTTGAAGCAAATGGGTAAGATGGGAAAAGTAATATCCAGGTTAATTATGGTTTTATCTTGACATATATTAAGTCAAAAGTAATTATATAGAGTTTTGGGGCTCTTAAACACCTTTCTGTGCATATAAAGAACGCCAAAAACGGAGTTGAAACGAAGAAGTTATGATTGTTTGAAGCTAGAGTAGAATTGGGTGAAAACCCGTCCTCACAATATGACAAGCATGTTGTCACAACGTGACAAGTAGTTTGTCACGAGGTGAGTGTTGTTTAGTCCAAGCACATAGATTTTAGGGTTTTTTTAACATATTTAAAGGTAAGGATGGATGTTTTAGGGTATTTTCTTAGCATCCATCACATCTAGAACTCTTGGGAGCAACCCTAGCCTCCCTTTTCAAGATTTGATCTCCTCCCCTCTCTTCTCTTCTCTTTTGGATGCTCTTGGTGATATTTTGATGAAGCTTGAAGATCAACAAGGTTCTTTTATATGAAAGGGATATTGTTTCAAGTTTGGATCCATCAAAGTCACTCCATTTTTGGACTATAGTGAGTATAAAGTTCATATCTTGTTCCTTAGTTCTTTAGATCTCTTTATTTGTGGTTTCTAACACTTTTGGCCCATTTTATAGCTGATCTTGGATTTAAGTGAACTCCAACATCTTTTGTTCGGTGTGAAAGGTTTCTTGGACCTCATAGACTAGGAAAGTTATCGATCTTTTTCTTCTCCTTTTAGCCATGCAAGTTATCGTGGTCCTTTATCCATCTGAACATCATTTTGATTCAGATCTTTAGGTTGGAGACTTAGACTTAATGGATTAAGTTGAGAAAGATGAATTATTGGCCCTTTTAAGACTTAAAGACTACATCTTGGTTCTTTGGACCATCCTAACGGATCATTAAAAATATATTTAGGAACTAGATCTGAGGTTATGGGCCTTAGTCTGAAGTGATTAAGAACTTATTGAAGATTTGGCTTTCTGACGAGAAGTCACGACGTGACATAGGATGTGACATGACGCAACGGTGCCCAAAATCATGATTAGTTTGTCTTTACATACCCACGACGTGACTAAGGAATTGTTACGACGTGACATTGACTTTGACTATACGGATCGTTGACCTTGTGGACCTTTGATCGTTGACTTTCGACCAGTTTGACCTTAGGTCAAACTTGGAGGAAATTGGGTGTTGATTGAGGATTTATTTGTTCTGGGTGTTAGTCGGTTCGAGGGATTGATCAGTGCGAAGAGCTAAAGCACTAATATACTTCTTCGGTTCTGCGAAATGAGTTTTCCTCACTTTACTCGTGGGTCGAAGGCACCAATGGCGGCCCACTATATTCTTTTTATGTTTCCTTTTGTATAGGATGTTGTTATGCAGTAGTGATATGTTAGATTAGTAGATCTGTATGATTACATGTATTTGTTGGTTATTGATTATTGTTTGCATATGTCAACATATTGTGGTTGGGTTGAGGCGGTCCTGCTTTCTGCTGAAGGCCAAGATACCTGGGCGGTCAAGTTGATACTGTAGACCTAAAGGAGCGGTGCAACTTATGTTGTAGGCTTGGGCGCAGTCCAGTTTATTATTGAAGGCTCAGGTGGCAGTCCCGCCTCGTGTTGTAGACCTTGTGTGCATAAATTGTATTTGTGTTATGGTTGGGGTATTTTTGGGGGAACTCACTAAGTTTTGGCTTACAGTTGTTGATTTTAATGTTTTTAGGTACATCAGATGATCATGGCAAGGCTAAGGCATGATCGTACACATCCTCCTGGTGATTTATGTTTTGAGAGATTATTTTATACTCTTATTTTATAGATCTGATTTGAAAAAAAAATGGTTGATGAGTGATTTGAGGAGTTGTTAGGCCATAGTATAATAAATTGTTGGAGGACATTATGCTTATGTATTTGTATTGACGATAACATCCCAAGGTTTTTATATAATGAAAAATGTTTATTCGGAAATATAATTATGTTTTGGGAACAAATTCCACAATAAAATTTTATAATCTAAAGTAAATAAGCATAAATAAAAAGTTTTAAGTTGGCCGTGAAAATGAGGATGCCACAGTGTAACACACATTTCTTGGCTATATGAGCTGGTTAGCTGTTGACTATGTTTTCAAGGTAAGTCTTTTCACTATACTATGTAGGATGCTAGTTGTATTTGTGACTCTTGCATCGAAGACTACAGTTTGTCCTCTGACATTTATATGAAAGACCAGGGTTTGACCCTTAGCATATGTATGGAAGACCTATTGGAATAGTGTCTAAGGCTGCAACTATATAAGGCAAATATTTGACCCGGTTGAGCATGGTCCTTTTGGGTTGCCTTCACCATAGCAACTTGACAGGATGATTTATAATGAGAGAAAGAATATTATTATAAGAATAATATAAGGAATAATAATATTGTTATTTGATTAATATAAGTCATAAATTAATTTGGAATTAATTTGGTGACTTAAAGAGATTAATTAAATAAAGGGGTATAAACTGTCAATTGTTTGATAGTTACACTTTGGGCTATATATCCTTTATGGATAAGGGGTGGACGATTTCTAGGGCTAAGGATAGCCATAAAATCGTCCAAGGCTTATCATGGAAAGGATTTGGATTGCTTAGGGCTTAAGTTATCAAATTAGGGTTTAAGGGTAAAACCCTAGAAGCCTTGCTAGTATAAATAGACCCTATGGGTTGAGGGAATTCGACACACTTGTCTCTAAGGAAACCCTGGACGAATTCTTCCTCCCCTCTCCTCTCTCCTAAATCATCTTCTTGCTAGTTGGTGTTTGTAAGCCATTAGAGGAGTGACAATTGTGACTCTAAAGCCTCAAGGACAACAAGATCAAGCAAGTGATTCAAGGTAAACTTCTAATCTTTGATTCCATATTGTTATTATTGTATATTAGCCATTAGAAGTCTTGGATTCAATGTATGATCAATTAGAGAAACCTAGATCCAAGCATTAGGGTTGCATGTGCACATAGGGATGTTTATATGGCTAAAACCCATCGGTGGTATCAGAGCCAGGTTGGTTTCTATTGAATTCATACTTTTATTGCTTGTTTGTTGCTGAAAAAATTGTTTTTTGTCCTCTGGCTGATGAACTCGGCGAGTCCCATGGTGGTACTCGGCGAGTAGGCTCAACTCGGCGAGTCCATCTGGGTACTCGGCGAGTTCGAGCGTCAGAAGGAGGAAACTTCGGGATTTCTTGTTGTTTATCTTTGAGATACTTGCCTTAATCATTTTAGATCAATATAAATCCGATTTTATGATATATGAGTATATTCTTGACCTAATTAAAGATATTTATCAATTAATTAAATATTTGTTTCCTTATGTGATAATTGATTAATTATTTTAATTAAATTGGTAAACTGTTTTGCAAGAAATCATTAAATAAATCAAATATGGATAATTATGGAATTAATTGTTAATCAAGATTATTTTTTATTTGATCCTCTATGTTTTAAGAGTTTAAAACTTGCCCTCAAGTTTTGAAATTTATGTTTCGTGATTAAAAGTTTAATTTAGACAATTTAAATTTCAAACCCTAGAATTTTACAAGTTTAAAATCCAACCCTATACTAATATAATATTACAAGATTTAATATATATATATATATATATATATATATATATATATATATATATATAATTAAAATGCTAGTCTTACCGTTAGTAGGCCTCATTCACGAAGCCGGTCTATAAGGTGGGTATAAGGTTGTTGCCTATAAAATGGTGCTTAATGGGTGTACACTCACACCCACCGCTTGCTTGATCGGTGGAGGGTCGTTAGCCGAACGGGTAGGATAGGGCAACCTCATCTCTTCGTTAAAAGTATAATATGAAATACAAAGTAACTACATGTTTTTCAAAATTTTCTCAATCTTAGTTACTTTAGGAAAATTGAATTGATGCAATCCCATGAAATTACACTTTGCACCCTTGCTAAGAAGTTAGTGGAGCGTGTGTGGTTTACCGGCACATTAATTGGTTCTAAGCAAAGGTGACAAAGGGTGATTCATTGTTTATCATAGTTCGATGGAGTGTGTGTGGTTTGCCGGCACATCGAATAGGTGATCGTTACAATGAAGGCACCATGTAAATTTGCATGGTAATTCACACCCACTTTGTGATCCTCGGTATCCCAGTCACAAACGAGAGGGGCATGTCGAGATTTAAACATGTCATTGAAAAGTTTCAATGAATCTCATCTAAAACTAGGAATTCTCAATACATTTAGAACTTAAAGTTATGTTTTGTAGTGGAGAATTAGTGAATCGTCATTCACTTACCTTCAAATTGTTTGGATGTTAGATTACGGCATCCCTTTTCTAATATGTAAATATTGTTGTTGGATCCTAGCCCTAATTTTCTTATTGGGTGATAATTAGGGATTCATATTCTAATCTATCTTTGTCCTTTCTATTTGTAGATGTCGAACGCAAACAACGCTGCTGCTAGTTCATTCACATTGATGAGCCTTTGTCAAAAGGTTACTTTCGATGGGACGAACTTTAGCGAATGGATAAGGTACATTCTCACAATTGCTCGCTATGAGGACAAGGAGTATGTCCTTGATGAGAAGCTCGAGAAGATCAACCCTGAAACTGCTACTCCGGCTGAAATGACCGCTTTTGAAACTCATGAGCGTGATGCAACGAAGGTACATTGCATCATGATAGCCACCATGAATGCCGAATTCCAAAAGTCCTATGAGGACATGTATCCGTATGAAATGCACCAAGACTTGTTGGAGAGATACCACCAGAACGCGAGGCAAGAGCGTTACGAGATTTTCACTAACATGATTTCCGCTAAAATGGGTCATGGAGAATCTCTTACCGTGCACCTGCAAAAGATGCAAAGGTATGTCAATCGTCTTCGCAAGTTGAATGTTGACTTTGGGGAAGACTTGGCGATCGACATGGTGCTTCACTCTTTGCCTCCGTGTTACAATCAATTTAGGATGACCTACCACATGAACAAGGAAGAGGTTACCCTAAGCAAGCTCCAAGGTCTCCTTAGGGTTGCTGAAAGCAACCTAAAGGACAAGTCTGTTGCACCCACTCCCAATCCATCCGCTGCTCCTGTTTTGGCCATTGGGCAAGGAAGAGGTAAGAAGAGGAAGGCTCCGTCTAAGAGACACCGCAATGGAAAGTCTCGAGATGGTTCCACTTCTAGTGGGACCAAAGTTGATCCTGCTAAACCCTGTCCTAACCCTAAGGAGGCAGAGTGCCATCATTGCCATAAAATAGGGCATTGGAAGAGAAGCTGCCCAGACTACCTGCAAGCCATAAGGGAAGGAAAGATCAAACCATCTTTCGCAGGTATATATACAATTAAATCTAACGATTCATCTCATGCTATTTCTTGGGTCCTTGATACCGGTTGTGGTTACCATATTTGTTCTGAATTGCAGGGACTAAGAAGAAATAGGGATGTGGAGCATGGAAGAATAAATCTAATCATGGGGAACAGAAGATCGTCGCCTGTGACCAAGATTGGAGTGTATTCTTTAGTGCTTAGGAATGGTTTATCTTTAGATTTGAACAATTGTTGCTATTCTCCAGAAATGGCTAGAAACATCATATCATTTCATGGTTTATTTAGACAAGGTTTTAGATTTTCTTTTAATAATGAGAATGGTTCTATTCTTACTTATCTAAATGGTGTCTTATATTTTGAAGCTATACCATGTAATGGAATTTATGAAACTGTTATGATTATAGATAACTTAGGAAATGATGTTTTATGCATGGATTCTTCCAATGGTATGGATAGAGCATCCTTGTGGCATTGTCGTCTTGGACATGTCAACAAGAAGCGCATAGCCCAACTCCAAAAGGATGGAGTGTTGGAGTCATTTGACCTTAGGGAAGATGACATATGCGAGTCTTGCTTGCTTGGAAAGATGACTAAGTCACCCTTCACAAGTATGTGCGAAAGGGGTGAAGGTCTATTGGACCTAATACATACCGATGTATGTGGACCGTTTAGATCAACCACGAAGGATGGGAACCGCTTCTATGTGACTTTTACCGATGACTATAGTAGATATGGGTATATCTACTTAATCAAGAAAAAGTCAGAAACATTTGAAAAGTTCAAAGAGTTCAAGAATGAAGTGGAGAATCAACTGGGCAGGAAAATGAAGATGCTTCGATCCGATCGAGGAGGAGAGTACCTAAGTCTTGAATTCCACGATTATCTCAAGGAGTGTGGAATAGTTTCACAATTGACGCCACCTAGGACACCGCAGTTGAATGGTGTGGCAAAAAGGCGTAATCGAACCTTGTAAGACATGGTTCGCTCTATGATGAGTCGTGCTTCACTACCTATCTCTTTTTGGGGGTATGCCTTAGATACTGCCGCCCATATCCTTAACCGAGTCCCTACTAAGAAGGTTGCCAAAACACCTCACGAGATGTGGACAGGGAAAGCTCCCTCGTTGGCACATATCAAGGTTTGGGGTTGTGAGGCTTTCGTAAGACGAGATACTAACGACAAGCTTGAACCTCGTAATGAGCGATGTATTTTCATCGGCTACCCGCATAAATCCTTTGGGTATCTCTTCTATAGACCGAAGGACAAGGTTGTCTTTGTTGCGAGGAGAGGAGTTTTCCGAGAGCGAGAACTCATAAGCCAAGGAGACAGTGGGAGGCAAATCGAGCTTGAAGAGATTCAAGAGTCGATAGATGAAGGAACCTCTACCGCTGGCACTCAACCTGAGGAGGAAACTCCGGTTGAACCGATTGACGAGTCCTTACCTCTTAGACGTTCCGAAAGAGTTAGAGTTCAACCCCAATTTTATGGTTTTCATATTACTACCGAAGGGGACACGTATATTAGTGATGGTACACTAATAAATCTAGATGAACCTAATAGTTATAAGGAAGCCATGGCAGGCCCGGAGTCTGTAAAATGGAAAGAGGCGATGGACAACGAGATCCAGTCCATGTATGACAACCAAGTTTGGAATTTGGTTGATAATGTGCCCGGACGTAAGACCGTTGGGTGCAAATGGATCTTCAAGAAGAAGACCGACGTGGATGGAAACGTACACACATATAAAGCGCGATTGGTTGCGAAGGGCTTTACTCAAACTCCCGGAGTTGACTATGATGAGACCTTCTCACCAGTTGCGAAGATAAAAGCTATTAGAGTGATGCTAGCTATTGCCGCATTTCATGATTATGAGATTTGGCAAATGGATGTCAAAACCGCTTTCCTTAATGGAAAGTTAGCCGAGGATGTTTACATGGCTCAGCCAGAGGGTTTTATCGATCCGAAGCATCCAAATAGAGTGTGTAAGCTTGAGAAGTCCATTTATGGACTTAAGCAAACGTCTCGCAGATGGAATCTTTGCTTCGATGAGAAAGTCAAAAAGTTTGGATTTGTACGAAGTGAAGATGAATCATGTGTATATGTCAAAGCCAGTGGGAGTATAGTAAGCTTCCTCGTTCTGTATGTCGACGACATACTACTCATAGGAAACGATGTCCTGACTCTGCAGGAGGTTAAGTCCTGGCTCGGGAAGTGCTTCGCTATGAAGGACCTCAGAGAGGCTTCCTATATTTTGGGAATAAGGATAGTAAGAGAGAGAAGTAAGAGACTAATAGGACTTAGTCAGAACACTTACTTAGATAAAGTACTAAAACAGTTTAGTATGGAAAACTCGAAGAAGGGAGAATTACTGATAGTGAAAACATTTGAACCTAAGTCTATATATATATATATATATATATATATATATATATATATATATATATATATATATATATATAGGGAAGAGTTATATGGAAAATGAAAGATTAGGGCAACACATATTTGAACCAATGAAAACATGACAACACATCACTTCCACAATAACTTCCACAATAACTTCCACAATACATTACTTGTGGAGAAAGAAATGGACACGTGTCATTTGATTATTGGTTCCAGTAGATGTTGCCCTAGTTATTTGTTTTCCATAGAACTCAATCCTATATATATATATATATATATATATATATATATATATATATATATATATATATATATATATATATATATATAGAGAGAGAGAGAGAGAGAGAGAGAGAGACTTAGGTTCAAATGTTTTCACTATCTATTGTGTGCATGTATGATTAATTTTGGACCAATCATTTTAGTTATTTTAAAAAAGTAATTAATGCATATTAAATGCTGAAGATGTAATTAATATCCATTATATCTTCAACATGTAATATGCATTAATTACTTTCTTAAAATAACTAAAATGATTGGTTCAGAATCAATCATACATACGCACAATAGATAGTGAAAACAAATTAACCTAACCCTAAATATATATATATATATATATATATATATATATATATATATATATATATATTAAAGTTTTTGTTTTTTAGTTTAAGAAAATTTAAAATTGATATTTTGTATTTATAAAACTCTCATATAATGTTGATAAATGGTAAAATTTTAAATTTGGTTTGTTGGTTGTAAGTGTGGACATTGGAAGTTCTAATGAAAGATTAAATTATATCCGATTACTAAGGTTTTTTTTAATGAAAATTTAAGTTACAACCGATTACTAATTAAAAGAATCTTATTAGAAAATAATAATAATAATAAATATAACCAAGCCAAATTAGAAAAAAAAGTCAACACTATCGTCATGATTTTCTTGAAAAATAGGTGTCTCATATTTTCCGTATTTTCCGTGGGATTGACAATATAAACATTATCAAGAAAAAGAACACCACATATCACAAAGAATAACTAGATAAAGCATACACTGTTTACTATCATAATTATGTCTTTCTATTCGTTAATTAAAATATTATCTGTTTTAATAAATGAAGAAAATATAGCTATGACACAAAAATACAATACTTAAAAGGGTAATATATTTTTTTGAATTTTATATATTTGGTGATTGAGTTTTTTTTTCTTCTATATTTATCTCTTTCAGTTGTTAAACTGTATACATTTAGTCTTTATAACCGGTTATTCCAGGTTAGCCGAGAAAAATAACTTAATAAAGTAATATATTTATCATTTTGTAAAAATTTAGTCCTTAGTATTTTTTTGTTTCAAAATAAGTCCATTTTGTTTATGTACTCATTCAGTATTTATGAATGATTTAGTTTGGTTGTTGATGCTTATGTCCATCACGATCTCGACTGCTTGATTGGTAGGTATTGTGGTTTGATTTATGTTTTATGTTCTGAACGTCGTAACTTCTTGATATCAGATTTTAACGATCTTTATATCCATGTGTCCGTTTTTTGAGTCTACTACAACTTTCGTAGATCACACTTGTTAAAATGTAATATATTTTTACTTACGATTTTATAAAAAAAAACATCCATACAAACATTCAGAAAAAAATGTATGGATATAAAGATCATAAGTAAAAATATTATATCTTTTACTGGGAGCAATTTAAACAAATGTTATAGTAGACTAAAATACGAATGCATTGATATAAAGATCGTTAAATTCTGAGATCGTATGAAGAAATTATGACGTTCAGAATACATGACTTAAGCAAGCAAGTAGTCGAGATCGTGATGAACATAAAAATCAAAAGCCTTAAACACTTCATTAATGATTGTCCCACGTAAAATGTCGTCAGAAAAATCTAAAAAATCATTTATAAGTACTGAATGAGTACAAAAACAAAAATGACTTATTTTGCAACAAAAAAATATTAAGGAGGAAATGTGTACAAAAATATTAAGAACTAAATGTATACAAAATGAGAAATATATTACCCGATTAAGTCATTTTTACCGGCTAACCTGGAATAGCCGGTCATAAGTACTGAATGTGTACAGTTTAACAAGTTGAAAGGTAAATATTAACGGAAAAAAAAACTCGATGACCAAATGTATACAAATCAAAAAATATATTACCTTTTAAATTATTATCCCTCACAAGAAGGTAGAGTGGTACTATGGGGGAGGTTTTTTGGGTAGTTCTATCAACATTATTCATTCTCAACTTTATGAACACTTCCACTTGTGCACATTCTCATTGTTTCTTTTTCTATTTATATCATATGCTTATATTATAAATTGTATTAAAAAATGTGATTAGGAGAGATGAAAAATGAAATAAAAAAAATTGATATTGCCTCTATGTGACATATTGCCGGTGAGATGAAAATTATGGACTCGCTCCGCCTTAACAATATGGATATCTACCAAAAGACTAGAAACATTGGTAGAAGAGGATAATAAAATCATACCATTGTAAAGATAAACGAGACAAAACTAATAAATATGATTTTTTTCTGATGTTTCTTGTTAGAGCATTTTTAGCCCACCTCAAATTCAAAAGTGAACTCTTCCCTAATTTTTGCCTTCGTCCTACCATATTTCTTATCTTATTTCTCAAAAAATGAAGTCGATGTTTCAGTTTATTTTTGTAAATTAATTATACTTTAAATGTTAATTCTTCCCTAATTATATTAATTAATTATAAGTGTAAAATTTGATATTTATGTGTCTTATTCAAATAAAAAATTAAATACATATTGTATATGCAAATTCATAAAATTCATTATATATAAATAGTTTATTTGGTTATTATTTTATGATAATCTAATTTATAATATTATTATAATAAAAAAAAGGTAGAATATGTTTGTTAAAAACTAATTAATAGAAGGATATGCTTGACGAATATATAAATTATAAAATGAAATATACTAAGAATATATTTTTGGAGGTAAAAATAAATATTATTAAAAATGAAATGCTATTTATCTTTTTTTTTTTTGGATAAAAGATAATAGTGGGTTTGGAGATGGATCGTCGATGATTTAACAAAATGTTCATATTATTGAATCATTAAAAAGTTTAAGACAAATATGAATCCGTAGTTTAAATTTGTCGATTTTTTGATACGAAATTTTGAGAATGAACCAGAACCGATATATCGTGATATTTATGAACAAAAAGATATACAATATTTTCAAGAAATTTAAACTATATAAAGATATTTGTGTGTATTTGCATTTTGGAACCATCAACTATTTACACCGAAGGTTAAAAACTTAAAATCTCCACAAATTTTAATTTATTTTTTTGGAAACGGCAAATATTATAAATAAAAATAAAAACCCCGACTAGTAAGTAACTATCAAGGGGAAAAAGACAAACAACAGAAAGAAAGAAAGTATGAAAGTTATCAAATACAAAAAGACGAAGATGACCACTCTATCCATGAACATATACCACCTTTTCCCTACATTTAACCCACATATATAGAATTGATTTGATTTGCTCTACACCATACGAAGGACTAATAAACGCCTGATCGAACATCCGATTGTTACGATATTTCCATAGATTCCAAACTAGACCATAGCAAATGGTATGGAACCTAGCTTTCATTTTAGGGCCCCTCCCCCAATTTGCAGCAAATCTAAGTAGTTCGCCAATGTTATTGAATGACTATCGTACCAATTGAAGATTTTATCACTCACACTTTTTGCAAACGGAGACATTACATAATGATATTGAATACTATTAATTTATAAGTATATAATATCCATCTTAATGAAACATTCATTTCTAATAAACTGTCTTTAATCCAGAAATTACCAACGACGAATACGAAATAGCCAAAACTACCTCTTACAAAATTAATGGTTTCTGAAAAATATTTTAGTTATTAGCTATTTAAAATAAAATTCAAAAACCTTAAAAAGAATTTGTTTATTTTTGAACTTTTTTTTATACGCCTATTATAAATTTACAATAAGATGCCCACATTTGGATTGATGAAAGAAAAACAAAGGAGATGTCACACGCGTGTGTACGATGTGGCTTCGTACACACCAGACAGCCTCAGCGTCTAACTGTCCTTCCGCCAATCATAATTAGACAGCGTTTTTCCTTATACCACTCTGGTTTTCCAATACCACCTTACCATAAATGCGTTTTCTTAAAGATTCTTGTTTCACTCTAGATATTTAATATTAATATATGCCTTAATATATAGCTATTATCCTCCCAGTAACCGTAAACAATCAATTTTAAGACATTTAAAAATACAAAATTTCTTTAGAAATATACAAATTATATTTTACTATAAAAAATAAAATATATACTGGAAATAGACAATTCTTATTTATATAGTAGTAATAGTGTTTATTTCTTTCTATATTTATGACTTTATATAATGATATTTTACATATTAATTTTATTTAACTAACAAATAGCGTGTTTGACACGAAACTTTTGAAAGCGTTTGAGAGCTTTTACTTTTTAGCTTTTGATAAAACGCTCTCGTTTAAACTCAAAGTTTCGTTTGACAGTATGAACGTTTAGCTTTTAGTTTTAATAAAACGCTCCGATTCTAAAACCTACTTCATGTAGCGTTTAACAAAACGCTCTTGAGCTTTTGAAACCAATTTCTATAATTACCTTTAAAAATATATTTATATATTTATTTATTTTTAATCAATTGTCCTTTTATGTAATTTTATAATTTCAAAAGCTTCCAGTTATTTTTGCCAAACATTTATATAACAAATAAAAGCTACAGCTTCCCGCTACCAGCTAACCGCTACTCACTTCCAGCTAACAGCTACTTTTGCCAAACACGTCCAAAAATTATGCAAATCATATTTAAAACCGTAATAAAGTTATCGGTCCTAAAATAAAATGTGGTGTCATATTTGTAAAAACAATTATTTTAGGAAAAACAACTATTTTGTACATAAACTGAAAAAGAATAAATACGCCATAATCTTTATTTAAAATATGGTAGATACTATTAATGCAAAGTAGTTCTGATGAAATTTATAAAATTAAAATGGTTATATTATATAATTGAAATTTTAAACGTCTTTATTATTTAAGTGTTATTTGAATAAATGATAGTTAAAATACATTTGAAAAAATGAATGGAAAAATATTTGAGTTCTAATCTATAAAGATAAATTCTTATTTTTCATGAGTTTCTCATTAAATCAAACTGTAACTCTATAGTTAAGTCAAGTAAAAAAACATAAAAAAATGTTAATCAGTACTTCTGTAATTGTATTGGTTGTGTATTTACTTTTTCTTAAACAACCAGTTACTATTTACGTAGCATTTAAAAATTGATAGTTTTGGTAAAAAAAAAAAAATAATAAATAAAAATAGAATAAAATGTTGGGGCGGGTTATAAGTAGGTGATAAGAATTTTCCAAACTTGGTAAATCCAGATATTCTTCCACCACAGCAGCGCAACAACACACCTGATGGTGGTGTTTGTTGGTTAGTTACAACTTATTACATATATATATATATATATATATATATATACATATATGTGTGTGTATTGCATTTCGTGTGGTTGTGGTGTGGGTGAATTGAAGAAGATTCTGAATATCTGTAGATCGATCAATCATCAATGGGGAGGGGAAGAGTGACGTTGAAGCGGATCGAAAACAAAATCAATCGGCAGGTCACTTTCTCCAAAAGAAGGTCTGGATTGTTGAAGAAAGCTCATGAGATCTCAGTGCTTTGTGAAGCGGATGTCGCTCTCATCGTCTTCTCCACTAAAGGAAAGCTCTGCGAGTACGCTTCCGATGCTTCGTAAGACTTCTCTCTAATCTATCTATCTCGCAGCTTCCCTAAGTTTATTACTTCCAAAACGATTGATTTGTTCGACTTTGATGATTCCTGTTAATTAGTGTTATTTTGTTTAGAAAACAAGTAGGATAAGCTGAGATGAAGATTTAAATCGTTAATATCAACTTCATCTCATAATCGATCTTCATCATCATCAAGTTTATACTAATATGTATATGTTTGGGTTTATTTCAACCATCGACAGTAACTCCGGATTAGTTGGACCAATTTGATTGATTGGTTAGTTTGACTAGTGATGTTTTCGAGTAGCAAGCTTAATATATAAAAGGCCTGTTTTAAGCACAAATACATGCAAAAGAAACTATGATCGAGCACAGCTGGTTATTCGTAATGGAGTTTTAGCTAGGGTTTACGATAGTGATCAAGTAGTATTTACAGAAAAATTAAGAAACCAATTGGATAACTAAATTGGTCAATTAGGTTGAGTGATTTCAGGTAATTCATTAGTCGTTATCTTCCTTTTTTTGTTTTTTCTTTCTTAAAAAATATATATTCAGAACATGGTACTAGTTTCTATTAAAAGTTCTGCATCATTTTCAAGGTTCAAAAGAGTCGTAAAGGCTTTCTGTTTCTGTTGATGTAATATTTCCTAAACCAAAATAGTCATTCAGGTCTATTTCTAAGCTAATTAAAGAAGATACATAATTTGACATTCTAAATTAATTCTTTATATATAAATTTGTATTTCACCCAAATCAGGTCTAATTTAGTCTTTAATTAACCTGATTGTCATAGCCTTTTGATTTCACTAAGATATCTAATGTAGTATATACTTAGTATAATTAGAGTATAATATATAATTGTGATCTTTCACTTAAACTTATATGTAATTTTAGTCTTTGAAATCTAATAATATTTTTGTTTTTCACTTGGCACATAAGATCACAAATATGGTCATATACAATGAAGCAACTTCTTGACTTTCTCATCTAATCATAGAAAATCAGTGAAACAGCTTTTGTGCGTTATAGAACATAGGTACTAGTGCATACCTTTTTGCTTTTATCATTATCTTTTTAGGCACATTATCTTGAAAAAATTGGGTAATTGGAGATTACTGGGGTGCATTAATTTGATGCTAATCCCTATATTTAATTATATATTTTATCGTTTAATATTATAATCTACATTCTGATTCCAAACTTCATTTCAATTTTCACTCCACCTCTTTTTAACCAATCACACATAGTCAAATCAAATTCAATTTCATTCTAATTCTTTTGAAACATAAAAAAAACGTGTATGATCAATAATGTAACTCATTTAATATCTAAAATCAAGTGGTATGCATGGTGTAGTGTCAGTTGCACCTAAAAGTAGCTTGCAATTACATGCACATGTATATTATTGTACCACGATATTAACTATGAAAATATGAAGTGTACGTTCCAAAAATCAATTCAGCCAACTAAATATATGCATTAAGTAAATGTACAGAAATTGATGCTATTTTACATTTTTACTTCAAACTTTCTCCAAGGTGCATTGATTCCGATATATAGTTACCCATGACCATAGTGTCACTGTTTTGGTACTGGCTATGTAAGTATTATGCTTATTATAATCTTATGTTTACTAACTTGTAGCTAAGTTGATCGTATATGTATTTTAGATGTTTGAGAGAAATTACGTGCCCATATTTTTTCCATGAATACCTTTTATGGTTTATATTTTTATATGGTTTCAATCCAAAAGAGTAAAAACTTGCATCGATGGTTCAAAATGAGATTTTTTTTTTGTGATTTTGATCATCGTCAAACTTGAAAATTTTATTTTTCCATTAATTTGTTTTTCATTTTTTTTTATATTTTCATAATTAAAATCTCTCTCTCTCTCTCTCTCTCTCTCTCTCTCTCTCTCTCTTTCTCTCTCTCTCTCAAGAACCCTAAACACTCCTCAACACACAACCATTGAAATCTCGCCCTACTCACTCATCGTTTTCAACAGTAACAAAAGTGAATGTTCTTTTGATAATTAAACGATAGAGACCAAATCGATTAATGAGGCCAAAGTACGGTGCTAGTGGATATGTTTTGCCGGAGAAGGAAGGGTTGAAGGGGGAAAAAGTCATCGGAATGAATGAGGGTTGGATTCCATACTTTAAGTTGAGTTGGTTTGATTTAACAATTAGATTCATTTTTAGTTAGTTTGATTTGACAAATCAGATTTTTATTTCCAGTTTATTAGAATATTTGGCAAATCACATCTATTATTCAACTAGGTTTTGTGTTAAATTTGGATACCTTTATTTGATATTTCTTCCCTTAATTTTTGGCTTTTTTGTGTGATTGTGTGTGTTGATTTTGGAGTATGTGTGTATTGAATATGAACCAAGATCTTCATCTAGTTCATCATTGTGTGTTGAATCAGGAAAAGATGAAGAAAAGAGAGAGAGAGAGAGAGAGAGAGAGAGAGAGAGAGATGTGTTTGTATGGGCTTTCAGATCTGAGAGAGAGGTAGGGGAGAAGTGTCTGAAAACCCTAGCTCTCACAAGAAGGGTGGTGGCTCCTGATAGAAGGGTGATGGTACTATTAGGTGCATCCCCAAGTTTATCGGTGGGTGTGTGTGTGTGTGTTGAATCACAAAGAAAGAGATAAAGGGGTGTAACATCTATAAAATTCATGAAAATTTAAACTTTTAAAAACAATCCATAAATCATCATTGTTTACAAATAGTTTTTAAAACAGGTTTAATATAAGAGTTTTCCTAAAATCATAAAATCAAAACTCGAGGAGGTGCACGATCATGCCTTCGCCTTCCCACGATCCTCTGAGGTACTTGAAACATAACCCAAAACTGTAAGCCCAAAGCTTAGTGAGTTCCCCTAAAATACCAATACACATACAAATAGCACATATACAATAACATCATGCAATGGGTCCACAGCTAACAGACTTGATTACCCCTAAGCCCACATCATAAGTCTGGCTTGCCCTTGACCCACAACTTATGTTTGGCTTGCTCCCCGGCCTGATCAGTCCTCGGACTGAATACCACAAAGCCCTCAGTACGAGTCTAACATGCATTTCCCGGCCTTCAGCTCGTATATGGAATGCTCAAGAGCCCTCGGTATGAGTCTGACATGCCCTTCCCGGCCCTCAGCTCACATCTGGTATGCTCCATGGTTTGTTGGCTACAGCACGGAGCAGTACAACCTTAACCCAGCCCACACAATATG
This sequence comes from Lactuca sativa, assembly GCF_002870075.4. Classification (NCBI taxonomy): domain Eukaryota; kingdom Viridiplantae; phylum Streptophyta; class Magnoliopsida; order Asterales; family Asteraceae; genus Lactuca; species Lactuca sativa. The sequence continues at coordinate 54,052,013 of NC_056627.2, forward strand.
TCGACATATAACAGATAATATCATATACAAATAAACAGACGGTATCACAGGTAGTCCTACAGATCTACCAGACTAGCATATCAAAACTAGCATGCATATCTATTCCATACTCAGCATATCCACAAATCAGGTTATCAAACCAATGGGTCGGCCTTGGTGCCTTCAATCCGAAAGTATAGTAAGGAAAACCCACCTTACAAGTTGAATATAATTGATTAGGGTTGACTCCAAATCTCATCTCTCTACTCAATGCCTACACCCACCAAGTGACCAATTCCATCAAAATCCCAAAAATACCCTCAAAAGTTAAACTTGGTCAAACATGGTCCACCTCAAAGTCAACTGGTTAAAGTCCAAAAACCCAATGAGTCAACCCAGCCGAGTGAACTCAACATGGGCTGATCCATGCGAGTACGCTGGGCGTACAATGGAGGTACATTCAACGTACGTAAGGCTTCGCAGAGGACCACCATCGGGGTGGCTGACTGGGTACACGGGGAGTACACCAGGCTACGTGGGGCGTACCCTCGTAGAACCAACTCCTTCATTAAGTGCTTAATGACTTTAGCACTTGAGCTCATACTTCAGATCCAAGGTCCAAAGGCATACGAGGGTCATAAAGTTCCCAACTTTATGACTTTCCACGTCCAAAAAGTCCTTAATTCAAGGTCTTAATCCATTAAGACCCTCTACAATAAGCATAGAGCCAAACTAGCTAAAGGGACCTTATTTTTATGGCTTAGAACCCTTCCTAGGGTCTAAAAAGACAGCTCAAAACATCCAACACCAAACATGCATATAAATGGGACTTTTGGGACAAGAAGAACAACATAAAGTCACCAAAATGAGATCCAAGCAAACAAAACACCAAGGTGAAGACTTTTTACCTTCTTAAGCTTCCCAAGAAGGTGATGTTCCAAGATCCACAAGCTTACTTCAACTTCTAAGCTCCTTGATGCAACTCCTTCTTCCTTAAGAACATAAAGAACACACTTTTAGCTCAAAATACACTCTTATGGGGTTAGGGTTTGCCAAAAACGACTCAAGGGCTTGGAGGCTGAAAAGATGGGGGTAAATGATCCATAAAGATGCTTAAATACCCCATAAACACTAAAAACTAGGGTTTCACTCGGACATGAGTACGCCGAGCGTACTAGGGTACACCTTAGTACGCTTAGTGTACCCACATGTACGCTTAGCGTACCCCCATGTACGCTTAGCGTACTCCTCCTGAATCAAAATTACAATCCTACCACTAGGGCTTCCCATAGCCACTTCCTTCCAATCCAAGGACCAAATATGACATAATTTAAAACCAAAGGATGAATTTGAAAATACCTGAAAAACGGGGTGTTACTACTCTCCCCCACTTGAACTATACTTCGTCCTCGCAGTTTGCTGCAGAGAACGAATCTAGGTAAAGCTCCCGCATCTTAGCCCCCGGCTCCCAGGTCCACTCGGAGTCCCTCTGGTGCTGTTATCGTACCTTTACCAAAGGTACTTCCTTGCTACGCAACAAATTTACCTTCCTTTCTAGAATAGCTATTGGCCTCTCAACATAGTTCAGACGCTCATCCACCTGAATATAATCTAAGGAAACCATTGCATCCTCATCCAATACACTTTTTCGCAGCTGCGAAACATGGAAAGTGTTGTGAATCTGACTAAGCTCCTCATGAAGATCCAATATGTACGCAACATTGCCAACCCTGACAATAACCCAAAACGGCCCAATATACCGGGGACCCAATTATCCCCTCTTTCTGAAGCGAATCACACATTTCCAAAGTGAGACATTTCAGTAACACCATGTCACCGACCTAAAACTCCAACTCAGATCGGCGCCGGTCGGCATAGCTCTTCTGTCGACTCTGAGCAGACTGCAATCTCTGCCTGATCTGATGAATCATCTTCGTAGTCTGAAGGACCACCTTGGTCTGCCCCATAACTCTGTGACCAACCTCGCCCCATAAAACCGGGGTACGACATCTCTGCCCATACAAGAGCTCAAAAGGCGGAGCACCAATGCTGGAGTGAAAACTGTTGTTGTAGGAGAACTCCGCAAGAGGTAGGTATGAGTCCCAACTCCCACCAAAATCGATGACACAGGTCCGCAACATATCCTCAAGGGTCTGTATCGTCCGCTCACTCTAGCCGTCAGTCTGCGGATGATAAGTTATGCTGAAACGCAACCTTGTGCCCAGTTCCTCATGGAACTTCTGCCAAAAACAAGAGGTGAACGGAACATCATGGTCTGAAACAACAGAGACTAAAACCGCATGGCGAGCAACGATCTCGTTAATATACACATCAGCCAACTTCTCGGCCGAAGAACTCTCCCGAATCGTAAGGAAGTGGGCATTCTTGGTCAATCGATCCATAATGACCCAAATTGCATCGAAAACCTTTGTTGTCTTCGGCAACTTGGTGATGAAATCCATCGAAATCTGCTCCCATTTCCACATAGGATCCTCCAGAGGCTGCAGCTTGTCATGCGGCCTCTGATGCTCATCATTGGCCATCCTGCAGGTCATGCACCTCTCCACGTACTAGACGATCTCCCTCTTCATACACGACCACCAATAGCTCAATCTCAGATACCGATACATCTTAGTGGCCCCTAGATGGATAGAAAAACGAGACTTATGAGCCTCCTCTAATACAATCTGTCTGACCCCACCAGACATCGGAACCCAGACCTGACCACAACGGGTCAACAATCCATGACTATCCGGAACGAATCTGGCGATCTCACCTATGATCCTCTCTATCTTCCAGTTCTCTTCCCAAACACCCTCGGCATGAGCCTCCCTAATCAATCCTAAAAGCAGAGAATCCACTGATATCCTCATACACGATACCCCATTTGAAGACCCAACCGACTTGCGGCTCAAAGCATCCGCCACCATATTCACTTTACCCGGATGGTAAAGGATCTCGTAGTCATAATCATTGACTACGTCCAGCCACCTGCACTACCTCATGTTCAGGTTCGGCTGATCCATAATATGCCTCAAAATCTTGTGGTCTGTTTAGATAGTACAACGGACCCCGCAAAGATAATACCTCTAAATCTTGAGGGCAAAAACCACTGCCCCCAACTCCAGATCATGCATAGGATACATCGCCTCGTGCGGATTCAGCTGCCGCGAAGCATATGCTATCACTCGTGCTCTCTGCATGAGGACTGCTCCCAAACTAGTGATGGAAGCATCACAAAATACCACGAAATCCTCAATTCTCTCTGGGTGGGTTAAAACTGGGGCCTCACATAATCTCTGGTGAAGGGTCTCAAACGTTGCCTGCTGCTCAAGGCCCCATCGGAAATCCACTCCCTTCCTCTTCAAACGAGTGAGGGGTACTGCAATCTTGGAGAAATCCTGAATGAATCCCCGATAGTATCCTGCCAACCCCAAGAAGCTCCTGATATTCGAGGGAGATTTCAGAACCTCCCACTGCATCACCACCTCGATCTTGGCCGGATCGACCAATATCCCGTCCTGGTTAACGAGATGTCAAAGGAACTGAACTTCTTGTAACCAAAACTCGCATTTCGAGAACTTAGCATAAAGTCGTTCTCGCCTCAAAACCCCCAGAAGCTCACGAATATGCTGCTCTCTGGTCTTGGAATATACCAATATATCATCAATAAATACAATAATTGAACGATCGAGCATCGACCTGCGTACTCGATTCATCAAATCCATAAATATTGTAGGCGCATTGGTGAGCCCAAATGGCATCACCACGAACTCGTAAATGCCCATAACAAGTTCGGAACGCGGTCTTCTCCACGTTCTCTTCTCTCACCATGACTTGATGATACTCGGACCTCAGATCTATCTTGGAGAACAAAGATGCACCCTACAACTGATCAAGGAGGTCATCAATCCACGGAAGGGGATAACGCTTCTTCATCGTTAACTTATAACTCCTAGTAATCAATGCACATCTAGTGTGAAACATCATTCTTCTTGACGCCAAAATCGGCGCCCCCAACAGAGAACTGCTCGGTCTGATGAACTGCTTGTCTAGCAGCTCCTGCATCTCAGGCGGTGCCAAGCGGTACGGTGCCTTTTCAATCGAGGCCACACTGACACGAGGTCAATCCTGAACTCGACCTGCCTCTCAGGAGGCACACCAGGTAACTCCTCTGGAAACATATCGGCAAACTCCCTGACAATCGAGACCTCTGAAACTGAAACTTGACCCCCCACACGCATATCCAGCACATAAGCCAAATAACCCGCACACCCGTGCAGAATATACTATCGAGCACTGCCTGAAAAACAAAACCCTGAACCCATCCTGATGCCCTTTCCATAGATAACCAGTTCTCCCCCATTTAGGATTCGAACTACCACACACTGGACCTCATAATCATTCATAGCACCGAAACGGATCAGCCAATCCATACCCACAATCATGCAGAAATCCCCCATGGGGATAGGGATCAAATCGATCTGATAAGACACCCCAAAGATCTCCAAAACGCACCCCTGATATACTGATGATGTAGAAACCCCATGCTCGTTGGCGATAGAAACTCGCAACAGACACTCTAACTCCCTAATGGGCATATCAAACTCTCTGATAAATGATCGAGACACAAAATGACCAACTCGCACATGATTCAAACAACACTAGAGCAAACAAAGAGTTCACTAGAAACATACCTAACAAAGGCACATGGATAAGCATAACATAAACATAATCAACAAAATAAGAGATAGAAACATACCAGTCACAACATCTGGAGCTGCTCTGGCCTCCTCGGCAGTAAGCTGGAAAGTGCGACCTCGAGCCCTCGGGGGCTCCACCGTACACTGACTCCCATCAGTAATCCTCAAAGTAGTTGGCGCTGGAACTTGCGTTGGCCTAGCATCAAGCGATGGGCAGTTGGCCTTCACATGTCAAAACTGGTCGCAATGATAACATATCCTAGAACTGAGTGTTGGGGCCTGCTGGCAGCAATCCCTCGCCATATGGCCCTGCCGGCCACAATTGTGGTACCTAGAAGACGATCGACAAGTACCCTCATGCACATTGCCGCACTTCCCACAAGTGTTGCCCTTTCAGCCCCCAGATCTGACATTAACGGTCTTAAACCGCTTTGGCGCAGGCTGCGACTGCATCGAGGCTGGCCTCTGCTCCCTCGTCTGCAAATCAATCTCAATATCACGCCGCCTGGCGGCCTCCTGCATCTCCAACCAAGTACCATAGCACTGGGTGGAAACAAACTGTCTGATCTCCGTCTTGAGCATGCTCAAGTAGCGGGTCATCTGAGCAGGATGCAGCAAACCTCGGACAAAACACAGCCCTCTTTGTAAACATCTTAGTGATCTCCATTACCATCTCAAAACCCTGCCTCAAATCCAGGTACTCCTGGGCCAACCTCTCATGCTCCACCAATGGTATATATCGGGAGCAGAACATCTCAGAGAATTGCTCCCAAGACACAGCAGCTCTCTGCTTAGCATAATATAACTAGTAGCAAGCCTCCACCAATCCTTCATTCCGATCCTCAGAAGGTTTAGAGCGCACCTGATCTTCTGGTCATCTGGACAAGAACAAGTTAAGAAACATCCCTCCACATCAGATAGCCACCACATGGCGATGATCAAGTCTTGCACCCCATCGAAAGTCGGGGCTTCGTATTATCGAAGTCCCGATATTGAAAAACCCGACCCGATCCAACTCTTGCGGCTGCAACGGCTGCAGTGGTTGCAGCAAAAGCAGTCTTAGACAAAGCAGCATAACGCTCATCAAAGTACTCAATCATGGCGGTCTTAATATACCCAAACATCTCTGGCAATTGAGGGAAATGAGCAACAACCTATTCCTACAGGATCTCCCTGATCCTGCCATCTAACGCAGCCGACTCACCCAGATGGCTAACTCCTGATCCCAACCCAGACCCGGTCTCAAATCGACGTGTAATCACCATATTGAAAAATAAACCATGAGGATATCAGGTAAAACGCATATCATAACAGGGGAACCAACTCCTAACAAATCCCTAGGGGTCGTGATATCCTTGATATGCGTACGGGTCATGTGCTTTCAGTAGTACGGGCCCATACTACCTTCCACACCTACCCGTATTTGTCTTTGAGGATCATCACAATACCCTAACAATACTCGCTAGCATAAACAGACACTCAATCCCCACTCCCTAGAGGAAAGGTTAATCATCTCGCAACTGGTTGGCTGACCCCACACAACTCATCCACAAAACTTCTACCAACCCTATTGCACTCGTGTATGCTAACCATACATAACACTGGACCCTATAGATAGTCGAATATTTGATCCTACCCTAAGCCCTTCATCAAATAAGAATAGGAAATAAGGCTAGATCAAATATTCTCAGACTATAGAATCTTAGTTATGCATGACCATGATGTATATACTAAGCAACTACAGTAACGATGTCAATTCCATTAGAGAAAACCCTAGGCTATCAGGTACCATATAATCAGACTATTCTATCATCCAAAAATCCTAAAGATCCCTAGCCTATCACTAGCATGTTGTTCTAACATATCTCAATATCAAATAATTGTATGGTATTTTGGGGTCTACTTACTGGCTCCGGCTGATCGCAAACATCACATCTTCCTTAATTATTTTGAAAACCATTTGAAAAATCATTTAAAAATATTTTTTCTTAGTTTGAGACTGGATTCACACGAGTCTTCCTCCAATTCACTCAAACCTGAGCTCTGATACCAACTTGTAACATCCAAAAAATTCATGAAAATTTAAATTTTTAAAAACAACCCATAAATCATCATTGTTTACAAATAGTTTTCAAAACAGGTTTAATATCAGAGTTTTCCTAAAATCATAGAATCAAAACTCGAGGAGATGCACGATCATGCCTTCGCCTTTCCACGATCCTCTGAGGTACCTGAAACATAATCCAAAACTGCAAGCCCAAAGCTTAGTGAGTTCCCCCAAAATACCAATACACATACAAATAGCACAAATACAATAACAGCATGCAATGCGTCCATAACTAACAGACTTGATAACCTCTGAGCCCACATCATAAGTCTAGCTTGCCCTTGGCCCACAACTTATGTCTGGCTTGCTCCCCGGCTTGATCAGTCCTCAGAATGAATACCACTAAGCCTTTAGATTGAGTATGACATGCCCTTCCTGGCCACCAGCTCGTATCTAGAATGCTCATGAGCCCTCAGCATGAGTCTGGCATGCCCTCCTCGGTCCTCAGCTCATATCTGGTTTTCTCCAGGGTTTGTGAGCTACAACACGGAGCAATACAATACCCAAAATACCCTCAAAAGTCAAACTTGGTCAAACATGGTCCAACTCAAAGTCAACTGGTCAAAGTCCAAAAACCTACTGAATCAACCCAGCCGAGTCAACCCACTCGAGGTAACTCAACATGGGCTGATCCATGCGAGTACGCGGGGCGTACCCTGGTGGTACGCTCAGCGTACGCAAGGCTTCGTAGAGACCACCATTGGGGTGGCTGACCGGGTATGCGGGGTGTAACACCGTAATTTTCCAAACAAATTTTTCATTTTAAAATCATATAATTCTCATAACACATTTCACAAAATCTCATTTATTTAGTTTACAAAATGCATACCCATAATTGTTTGATTAATAATCCAAGATCCTCAAAACATAACTCTTTCCATGGTATGTACAATTGAGCCGGTGCCTTCCCACGATCCTGAGAAAAACCTGAAACACGTAACACATAATACAGTAAGAACGAAGCTTAGTGAGTTCACCAATATACCACACACAGCTCTGTAGTCACTCGAGGCTATAACACATTAAGACCCTCCAGTCAATGTGTCTCTGTGGGACCCTCCGGTCCCACAACTCTGATGGACCCTCCGGTCCTAACTCTATAAGCTCTGAATAATACACAACATAAACCACAAAGAAATAATGCAAGATATCACAATACACAATGTAAGCACATAGGACATCTCAGTTATACAAAAATACCACTCATGGTAAGTATAGTGAGAAGACTCACTTCAGATGATGAACAACCCCTATAAACGCTACTGCTGCACACCGATCTCTATCTCTGAGCCAAACCCACAATTAAATCAATTAGAAACTAAGTCCAAAATCTCACTCATTAGGTCTAAAGAAAGTCTACTAACCAGGCCATCAACAACCTAAGACCCATTACCAAGGCCCAATAATAAATGGGCTCTCCAAAGGCCCAACTCTCAAATCTAAATGGCAAGCCCAACACAAGGGCCCAAAGCGCTTATCTATAATCCCCTGGCCCAAAACTCTATTGCAACAAGCCCAAACTCCAGGCCCAACACTTATGGCCTAATATGAGACCTAGCCCAGAAGTCCACAGTGAGGTTACGCGGGGCGTACCTCCCTTGGTACGCTCAGTGTACTCACAATCCAGATTGGCCATCGGGGACACTAGGGCAGTACGCGAGGCGTACAAGAATTAGGCTCAGCGTACTCCCCAGATTTACTCTTTCTACTCATTTGGTCTTAATCAGTTAAGACATTAACTCAAATCCCAGATCCGGACTCCTTAATGGGTCTTTCTCCATAAAGTCAGCGACTTTAAGCCTTTGCATGGCTAGAAATGTCACAAACACCGAAAACACTCACTCCCTTATCTCAAAAAGCTCATAACTCATGCATGGCTTGATTTCAACGACCAAGATTGGATTTTTATGTCATCACACCACAAATCACACTCAAAGGGGCTGATCATAGACTCTGGAGCTCACTATCTCATAAAGTCTCCACCTTTTGGGACCAAAACCCTAAAATACTCTAATATAATGCTCAAAACAAAAGAGTGAGAAAGATTGAGGCTTTATACATCTATATAAGCTTCTAACTCAGATATGCTCAAATCCAAGGCCTGGACTTCTCACTCCTTCTCCAAAGCTCCTTCTTTTTTCCAATAGCACACCAAAACCACTCAAGGCTCTCAAATGCACTCACAAGCTCCATGAACGAAGGATTAGGGTTTTAGATGGTTTATAGACTGAGGATGGTGGCCAAGAATGAGGCCATCTCATTCTTTATATAGGGACACATCCAAAGTTAGGGGTTTCACTCTATGCCTAGTACGCCTAGCGTATCCTATGGTACACCCAACGTACTAGGTGGCTCCGCTTGAAAATCACGCACATAAGTACGCTAAGCGTACACATATGTACGCCCAGCGTACTCGGCTGCCACCTTTCTCAAATAAGGGACTTAACCTGCCACAACTTCAAACTTCCATCGCTTCCTCGATATAACCCCAATTCCCATGAACCTCAAACCCACGGAAATGTGACGAGATGCCCTATGCTTCTAGAAACTCATCACAACCCTGAGACCTCCTCATGCCCGGTTGCAGCCCACGAACCCTAATCATAGACGATCTGAAACAGGATGTTACACGGGGCGTACCCTCACAATACCAACTCCTTCATTAAGTGCTTAATGGCTTTAGCACTTGAGCTCATACTTCAGATCCAAGGTCCAGAGGCATACTAGGGTCATAAAGTTCCCAACTTTATGACTTTCCACGTCCAAAAAGTTCTTAATGGAAGGTCTTAATCCATTAAGACCTTCTACAAGAAGCATGGCGCCAAACTAGCTAAAGGGACCTCATTTTTATGGCTTAGAACCCTTCCTATGGTCTACAAGGACAACTCAAAACGTACAACACCAAACATGCATAAAAATGGGACTTTTGGGACAATAAGAACAACATAAAGTCACCAAAATGAGATCCAAGCAAACAAAACATCAATGTGAAGACCTTTTACCTTCTGGAGCTTCCCAAGAAGGTGATGATCCAAGATACACAAGCTTGCTTCAACTTCTAAGCTCCTTGATGCAACTCCTTCTTTCTTAAGCACACAAACAACACACTTTTACCTCAAAATACACTCTTATGGGATTAGGATTTACCAAAAACGACTCAAGGGCTTGGAGGCTGAAAAGATGGGGGTAAATGATCCATAAAGATGCTTAAATACCCTACAAACCCTAAAAATTAGGGTTTCACTCGGACATGAGTACACCCAGTGTACTAGGGTACGCCCTAGTACGCTTAGCGTACTCATCCTGCATCAAGTTTACAATCCTGCCACTAGGGCTTCCCATGACCATTTCCTTCCAATCCAAGGACCAAAAATGACATAATTTAAAACCAATTGATGAATTTGAAAATACCTGAAAACCGGGGTGTTACAGGGGGACTGGTAACCGGTAGGGTAGGGTGGATGGGTATGGTAGGGTGGGTTTATATTCTATTTTTTTAAATAAATAAAACATTGAATTAATAAATAAAAATAGAAAAATTAACTAAATGGTAAAAAAATCATTTCAAGTTTGGTAGGGATCAAAACCACAAAAGGTATCCGATTTTGCACCATTGGTACAAGTCCAAACTTTTTTGGACTGAAACCGTAAAACATTGACAACCAAATGGACCAAATTTACAGTTTTCTTAGTAACGAATAAGCCATGATAACCCTTTTTATAATTTAACCAATAAATATTCATTAATTCAACATAATATACTTTAAATTTGGTAATGTAACATGCATATCAAATTCTCAGTGAACTTCTTGATAAATTAATTTTGTACATTAATAATCTAATTTATTTACGACATAAATATCGAATTGAACATATGAACACATATAAACTAATCATCCCGCACAAGAATTAAAAACAAAGCATCAAACACCGATGTTTCTTTGTCACATCTAGCGGCTTTGTGACTTCTACAATTAAGATAAAACAATGAAATGCAACAAAGTTGACTTACAAATATGAAAAAAGGAAGTTTTTTGGACCAATAAATCGCTTCTTTAGTTAGAAAATTTGCCTAACAAAATCTAGAAACATATTCGTCTCCCTAACCTACAAAAATAAGAGTTACAAAAATTACCAAAAGCACAATCAACAACTAGCTGCATAGGTGAAGCCTACAACCAAATCTGACACAATTATGCAAAATGAAGGCAAGTTTCGTATATAGTATTTTATCACTTGTCACGGATGTGTTATATATATATATATATATATATATATATATATATATATATATATATATATATATATATATATATATATATAGGTTCAAAATATCAACAAGAGTTGGATAATTATGTGGATCGTGTTAAAAACACTTTTCAAAAATCTATAATTCAATCCTATTTCCGGGGTTACACGAATTCAAACTTGGGATACCTTAAGAAAAATGGAATATAGATTCTAGGCAAAATCCAAAACAAAAACATAAACTACTTTGCTTTCGTTTGGTGTGCTTCAAGACAAGATTTTGGCAGAGTAACTTTATGATATATAGAAGATTATCTGCAACCACTGAATTCTTTCTCTTATGAAGACACTAGTCAGTTGAATTCAATGATTTTTAGCGGCAAGTTGTGTATGTTTCCAAAATACATGACAATTGGCTCTGTCTTTATAACCTTGCTCCCTTATAATCCAATCAGAGGCAATGCCCCTTGGAACCCCACCAGGGGCGATGCACCCGGACCCCCGGTTCCTGAGTTTATATTAGCTTATCCAAATGTCCGCACCACACCTCTAATGTCGTGTTATAGCTAAAGTTGAACTTATTATCTCTTGAGTTAATCACTATAGCAAAATGTTTAATGATACTAAAATCACCAACATGTGTAAGTGGCATGGACGTGCAACTCTTTGTAAATTTGGCACATACATGCACACCAAGTTTTGACCTTTATGGTTCTTTTCTTTTTCTTCCGAACGTATTTCACCCATCAACCCACAATGTTCCTTATTTTCTAGTTTATTAACCCTAATTCCTATTCGAAATTGGGTATGAAAATGGTGATTTTATGATTAAGGGATTCTTGGATATTTGATGGATCGTGTAGGTTCACTTTCCGTAGTTAATATTTTGACTTTATCTAAGTGTTGCATCAAATCCAAATTAGAATAATCCACCAAAGGCACTTCTAGATTCAGACACGAAAAAGAAATCAATGTGCTAGAGAGTGTATGAATACTAAAGGAGTTAAGAAGAGCTCCAAAAGTGTGAATTATGACGAAATAGTAGTTTAGGCTGCTAAAATCAATTTTTGGAAAATAACCATCAGGTACCTCAAACTGCCTAGAAAAGCTACTGACCAAACAAGATGTTGACCAAAGCAAGATGGTTGTTTGAGGCAACATGATTGGTCAACAATGGAAGCATTCTAGAAGCTTGAGTTGTCTTTATCCAAACCCAAGGTAGTTGTCCAATAACTTTAGTTTTCTCTGTTCTAATCAATGAACTAGGCTTTTCCATAATCTGGTCATGATTTTCCACTAGACTTATGATCCAAAATTTTGTTTAGGTTTTAGGATGTTTCCTGTTAGACCCTACAAAGCCCCCTTACCTTGTATTTTGTTGTGTTCAAGATCATACTCGCCTAATCCAAGTGTGCACTCTGTATCCACTTGAATTAGATCAGAGTTTGATCCTATTTAGCACTCATATAAATTCTAACTATACCAAATGGATAGATGATAATAAAACCACTAACAAATCCATTCCCTTGTATCTCGCAACCTTGAATGAAAACCATAACACTTGAAGTAAACTACAACACAAACTTCCCTCGCGTCGCGCAACCTAAAATCAAACCATATCACTCAAAGTAAATCGTACATTAGATTTAAGAAAATACCAAAATGTTGTGAAATGCATGAATTTCTTATGATTATGTAAATTAAATGATGCAAAACGATATAAAGTAACATGGTAAAAGTATCTAACAACTTCAAAGCATATAAAAGTGAATGAGATCGTGTCTAGTCGATGTGAGACTCGAACATGGTTGTTTCACTTATGTTGGACCTCACCTCAACTATGTTCTAACTAAGATCATCAAATGAAGGAACTCCTTTGAATTTGTTTGTGTCTTTCCCTATTTATTATTACATCCTTCCTTGGAGCATCTTCAATTGGACGTTTTTTTATAGTGTATTACTATTTACTTTTTTTAAATGACAACTTAAAACCATTTAAGCAACCAACTTTTTTGCTTTTTTATTTTGACCACTCAATATATATTGAATGGTTAATATAGTATTATAACTTGTACATTTAACCCCTTTCATTTTAAACATATGTCATTGTATAACTAATTTATAATATTTTCAATGTTTTTATTGTATTTTTATAACTAAAACATAATAATTTTTCATATTTTAGGTATATATATAAAGACTTGATATAGTTGTATTATATAGTTTCATATTAAGATATGATTTGTATTTAAAAAAAGATTAATTAAATTAGATGTTTTATAAAAGATTTTAGGTAGAAGAGGGTAAATTAGTTAAAGTTATACAAAAAACTATTAAAATAACTTTAACCACTAGAGAAGTCATTTATTTAGAGGTCAAAATTAATAGATAACGAGGTGACAATAATTTTAAATTATAACATGGGTTAACTATTGAAGACACTCTAATGTTTTTGGTCTAGTAAACACATGTTGCTCAAGAGGAGACTTTTTCCACTCGACAATTTTAAAACCATCATCTTCGGTTCGGGTCTGTAATCATTAGGAGGAGTTTTATCCCTAATAATTAGGAGTAAGAATATTAAGGGGCTGTTTGGCAGGATCTGAATTTATAAGAGCTAAATTTTTAAGAGGTCTGAATTTCAAAGAGGGTCTGAATTTTTAAGATCTGAATTTTCAAATGTTGTTTGGTTGGAACCTCTGAATTGCAGTGCTGAATTACAAAAATGACCATTTTACCCTTCTATGTTATTTTTGCTAAATTTAACGTTTTTTTTTTATAAAATAACCGAATCAACTTCTTGAATAATTATAAAAAATTTACAAACACCATATAAAATCTAGATTAGATCATAAATCCAAATCAAACATAACACTAATCATTTCTTGATTATACCCAAAGCTCTTGCTTTCATTGTTTTGTGAAATCTTTTAGAACCATCTCCATCCATAACAAATCTAATGTTAATGAACTCCTTAAGCTTGTGGGTATGAAATATCCTCCACTAATAGACACCACCTGTTCAATATATAACATTGTACTTTCATTTAGTGAATCCATAACATGCTAATATTCATATTTCATCAAGCAAAACCAAAAAGCATATGATTTCATCAGCAAAACATTATCATATTTCAGGAAAAAAAGCAAAGCATATGATTTCATCAACAACAGTATCAAATTTCAAAGATCAATATATGTCAACAACATTTCAACACATAACAACAAGATCCGCAACATATTTTAGCAAATAAAGAAAATCAACAACTTATATTAACAACTAGGAACACATTATCAATAAAAAAGAACAAATCAGCAACTAGTAACACATTCTCAGCAATATATTTCACCAAATAAACACAAAATCAAAAATCACCCCATATATTTCAGAAATCAACACATTATCATAAATCAAAACTGAACCAAAACTAACTCTAAGTAATGATTCTCTGATATTCGAATTACAGGGGAAACACACTAGATTTTTAAGCATTAAACTTGAATTACATAACAAGAGAAAAATAATATGTTACCTGCAGAAGATACCGGAGGTGAAGGCGGCATAGGTGAAGCAACCGGAGGCGGATGCAAAGTCGGCGGCGGCGGCGACGTTGCCGATCGAATGGATGCAGACAAAATCAGAGGAGGATGAGGAGAAAGGGGTGGAAGAGAACCGGCGTCGATGAGGGAGCTGAAGGGCTTGGCTGCCGACAACAATGTCGGAAACGGTGTTGCTGTCGGAGGCGGTGTTGTAGATCGGAGGAAGCGAACGATTATTGGAGATCGGTGAGGGAGAAGAAGTGGGTGAGAAGGAGGAGATGGGTGCGAGAAAGAGAGAATGTGTTTTGGGGTTAAGGGGCATAGAGCGTCTTTTATTTTTTCAGATGGAGTATCAAATCTGATTCGGTAAGTGCTAAAATTCAGATTCAGACCAAAACTTAAGAGGTAAACAAACGGTCTGAATCTTAAAGATTCAAACCTACCCCTTATTAAGAGGTATTAAGATGCAAACAAACAGGCCCTAAGTCTTGGGGAAATCCTTTTATCAAAAAAAAAACATGGATCATTCATCATGGTTCATTACAGCCACGAGCCCATAAATTTTCATCAATTACGTATGAATTAATTTTACAAAAAAAAATGCAAGATAGTTTTATTATTTTTACCAATCAACATACTTTTTCTAACCATTTACTTAATAAATTACAAAATTTTAATATTAAATATAACAAACTTACCATTTTATGTAACGTGTTACATTAAATATAGAAAATGATAAAGTTTGTTACATTAAACGGTAAAAGAAAGCAGATTGTATAGATTGGTATAATCAAAGTATATTGCATCCTTATGTACCTTGCCCTTTACTTATTTATATTTATAATTGTATTAGTTATATTTTATTTCAGTTTGATCAAATTAGCTATCTTGAGTAATCTGGGACAAAAGTAAAAGAAGAAGAATACAACAGATAGATTGTTAACATCTCAACTGTTTTTGATGATTTGTTTCGGATGAAATTAATGTTAAATCGTTAGAACATATCTAACAATTAATATCATTTAATCATTGGAACTAAGACGTTAAAGTAGAAAAACCAGTAACAATGGGTAACCTAACCTAAATAAAACTCTATCAACCTTGCTAGTTATACAGCAGCTCAAAAAACTAAAACCTAATAGAACATTCAATTCTGATCCGACTTCCTTTTTTATTTTCTGAAACAAAACCTAAATTAAATAAACTCTTTATAAGTTTCGTATCCAAGTTAATTATGCGTATCTTACTTCGTATGCATTCTTATCTGAGTTAATACCTTTTATTTTTTTTAGAAATCAAACTGCACTAATATCAAAAGATAATCTTTCTTTTTCTTTCCTCACCAATTTATTAATTTGTAAAATTCGTCAAATTTAAATTCTTCTTCCACAGAAAACTTGTTTCTTTTCTTTTATATATCCCAAGATCTGTTCTTATAATCCAGTAAATTAAGTCAAATTACTCGCGGAATAGAATAAATGTTTCAATTTCTTCACTATTATTATAAGCTAGAGTTCTCATTGACTAAATAACATGAGAATATATAATTAGTAACGTTGACGATGTTGCCTTCAAGCATCTTAACTTCTTCAAAATCCATTGTTGCATATATAATTTTCATGTAATATAATCCTATATATGTTTATGTAATATATAATATTCATATATATATTAATGTTGATGTTGTTGTATGCAATATAATCCTAGATTTATTTTCTTAATTCCATAATTGAAATCAAGTGTTGATACTTGAAACTGTTGTTGATATCTATATATCTTTGTTTGTTTCTGGACAATTATTATTATTTATTTGGGAGAAATTATATCACCTAACCATAGTTCACATAGTATTCATAAACCAACAAAACAATACACCACCCTAGCTATCATACAATCATTGTAATAAACCCTAGGGATTTGACTCATGAGATACATTATCAATCCTAGTCATCACATGAAAAAAAATCCTAGCAATCTATCTGCATTAGAAACTCTAGACACCACACGATAATAAATGGTCCCTGTTTATCATCCATCTACATGTTTTATATCTTTCAATAAAACAAACATCTTCATTTTTAAGGAGGAATGTGAAAATTTTCACTCAACCTTATTCGACAAACATGCCTTGTTTCTAGTGTATACTTGTTCCATATTTTAGAAGTCACAGACATCGCCTAGGCATAACTTTGATAGCATTCACAGCCAAACCCACACATAAATTATAAAAAAAAAAAAAAAAAAAAGTCTTACAAATCATATATAGGTATTGCAATTTTCAGTTGATGTTGAACAAGTATCCAATTGGTAAGGAGATAGATGACACCGAGTAGCATATCCTTACCTATTCAGCCAAAATTAGGAACTCAGCATGGATGCATGGTGGAACCAAAATTAGGAACTTTGCACCACTTTTGTGAACAATCAATCATGTATGTGCTACTGCTGGTAGCAACATATGTAATTAATAATTTGTGTGTGTGTGCTTGTGTGTGTGAGAGAGAGAGAGAGAGAGAGAGAGAGAGAGAGAGAGAGAGAGAGAGAGAGAGAGAGAGAGAGAGAGAGAGAGAGACTACCTAAGGTAATTTTTGTTATGATCTTATATACTAAAATGACATTTTGTAATCTACTTTAATAAATGAATGTTTTTTTGTAACTTGTCACACTCTCATTCAATTTACCAAATGTTATTTTGTGGTTATTGTGAATTAATTTTTATTCCATATATCAATTTATGGTTTTTCTGTTTTATTAATTTCATATACTATTTAAATGCAATAATAAATGCATATTAATTTTCTTAATTTATTTATCTAAATTATTTGTTTAAATTTAGAGAAAACAAATTTTAGGTGGAGTGTTAAGGTGGTGGTAGGTAGAGGTGGATGGAGTGACAGTGGATGTGTTATATTTTAGAAAAAAATTGGAATTAGAAAAATATGGAAAACAATGATTATAGGTTTTCTAAAATTTTCCAACTTCTTTGTAATTTTAGAAAACATAAAATTTTCATTTTCCATGAAAAATTTAGAAAAATAGACGAACTAAACGCGTTTTCATTTTTCTTGGAAATTTTTTTCGGATACTTATAATTAACTTTGACACATTTTTGGCAAACAACAGAATGGAAAGCATCCTTGAGAGGTATGATCGACACTCGTACACAGAAAGGCAGCTTAATGAAGGGACCACTCATCAAACACAAGTACACAACCATCACCATATGCATGCTTTTCTATATGTTCAATCATTTTTCATCTTCTTTTTACCAATTTTATGTGGTCTACTACTTTTAGGAAAACTGGAGTTTGGAGCATGCAAAACTGAAGGCTAGAATTGAGGTCTTGGAGAAAAACAAAAGGTCTCTATCTATCTATTTAATTATAACCAAAATGCATGGTGTTGTATTCATTATTCAATCAAAGATACAATAAATGAATGATGTGATATGACATATCAGGCACCTAATGGGAGAAGACCTTGATTCATTGAGTCTCAAGGAACTTCAGAATTGTGAACAGCAACTCGATACAGCTCTTAGACGCCTTAGGTTAAGAAAGGTACCCAAAAAAAACATTAATTCCCCTTCCAAATTTTCAACCCATATATGTTTAATCATGCTCTATATTATTTGCAGAATCAGTTGATGCTTGAAACCATTTCTGACCTCCAAAAAAAGGTATGTATGTATGTATGTATGTATGTATGTATAGTGAAAATATGATTCTGACCAAATCAATACTGAAAATATGATTTTGATTTTTGAACACATGAAAGGACAAAGCATTGCAAGATCAAAACAACGTGCTCTCAAAGGAGGTAACAGTAACCTTAACTACCCTTGGCTTGTGGCTTCTATTATTATTATTATTATTATTATTATTATTATTATTGTTATTATTATTTTTTTCAATTTACTAAATTAGTAAATGTACATTAAAAAATTAAGCAGGTGAAAGAAAAGGAGAAAGAGCTACTACCCCAACCACAACCACAAGCCCAAACTCATGACAACATAGGCACCTTAAACCTCGGGTGGGTTATATTTTAAGTTGGGGGTTAATAAATCTTGTCAATAACATTATATATATATATATATATATATATATATATATATATATATATATATATATCTGATGCTAAGAAATGAAAATGGGTATTATGCAGTGAGATGTACGAGACACATGCACAGATAGGAGGAGGTAATGTTAAAATGGAAGAAACAAGGAGACAAGATCAAGCGTTACCCGTTATGCCTCATTGGATGCTTCAATACATAAACCAGTAAGTAACATATATATATTTATAACTTATATTAAGCAAAGATTTTTGGAGTCTTATGAATATTATGCAAAAAATAGAGCTGTACCTGTATATACAATAAGTTGTAATAATAATAAATGTATTGATATTGTAATTTACAATTTCTTTAATTGCTGGAGTCTAGTCGCATATAATTCATTGTCTCTGTTTCTTTGATTTGTTTTTTTGTTACAAATATCACCTCGTTCATATTTTACCTTTTATTTTCCTAAACATCTGCCTAATAATCTATATGCGATCCTTTGCTTTTATAAATAAATGAATCATATGCAGTATGCACCAAAATCAAAACCAATAGCATCAATCGGTAATTTGTAAATGATGATAATACGTAAACCGGTAATTCAATTCTAACGTAAACATCAAAAAAGAAAAATGTTACATTTGACATGATTGAATTATGAATGTTCTTGAATTAACAGCAGCCAAAAAAACTGTAAACAATTTGTGACTTGTGAGTCATCATTTGGCACTGCTCTGTTCATTACCTTTGTACTTGTTCACTATCTTGAATGGAAGAATGTCTATCGGTTTTCTAAGTTCTAACCCATATGTATATGAGAGTCGAATGAATAATATTCTCATTGAACACTGCTGGTATTGGTAATCTTAGCTTATGCAATTACAATTTTTGGAATGAAATTGATTTCATATCAGATGTTGTTGATGAACATCAACGATAACAAATTACAACAAAGTAACTTACTGTTATACAGACTTATTATCAAACAATAACAATTGGTTCAACTGAAGTACAAAATTTCTATACGTTTGAACTTTGAGTTACCTTCCCTTCCATAAATTTTGAGGTTTTGTTACGGCTGGGATTCCAGTTGTTCTGAACCAGAGACGCTAATTCCAGCACGTTTGACGGAGTGAAAGAACGGGACGACCATTTTCCGGTAATGAATCGGGCGTGACAGCTCTTCAGCGAGGTCAATTTCGAGGTGGGAGATGCCTATGTCGTTGAGCCGAAACCCT
Organism: Lactuca sativa; assembly: GCF_002870075.4. NCBI lineage: Eukaryota > Viridiplantae > Streptophyta > Magnoliopsida > Asterales > Asteraceae > Lactuca > Lactuca sativa. The sequence continues at coordinate 54,071,894 of NC_056627.2, forward strand.
AGTTTTTCACCGATTCTCGAAGCGATCTTGGCGTCCCAAAATTTGTGTGACCTGGGAAACGTAGTGAGTTTGGATCGATAATGAGTCATGAATTCTTGTTCGGTGGATGAGGCCATGGCGACGATGGAATCGGTGCCGGAGTTGGTTACCTGAGCAGAGATTTTCCGGCAAGATAAAGCTAATCGGAGCAGGTGACGTTGATCGGCGGGACCCATTTTTATCAAGGCATACACGTTCGTAACAACGTATGCTAAATGGTATCGCCAACTAAATTAAACGATTATATACTATTAAAAGTAAATAAATAATAAGATTTAAGGGAAAATGACTTTTTGAGAGTAACTAACATTTGCGTTTGTTTTTTATTTTTTTTATTTTTTATTTTTTTATTTTTTTATTTTTTTTGTACTTAATATACCATCGAACGTGTTGCTTGTGTTCAACATAATCCTTATGACCGACTTTTGACCTGTGATAGTCGGTCAAAGGGTTATGGTTCACACAAGCAATAAGTTCGATGATATATTGAGTACAAAAAAAGGAAAGAGACCAAATGAGAACAAATGCAACAGTTGGTTACCTTCCTGATTCATTTTCTTTTTATTCATTTACAACAAATCTCACGTCATCTCCTGTTAATATTAATGACTTTATGAGATTCATTATTGCTTCTCTTCAAAACATAACCCACGAAAGAACATTATCCATACATGCAACCTTGTAATGCACTTGAATATTTATTAAGGGAATCTTAACTAAGCAAATGCATTTCATGACTACATTTACATTTCCAATCAAATGATTCATGTATCATGGATTTTAGACATGTCTACAAATGAGTGGAATCACAAGTGCTGTGATTTTTGAGTTTACTTAACTTTAAGACCGAATTCATGGGATAAGATACACCATCAATATGTACAATATCATGTAGCTTTTGCAGACACATCACCATAATATACATTGAGGTAAACGTTTATGCTGATAAATATACATTTCATAACATAGTCATATCCTTTTGCAGAGAGGTGTTGATAGCTAACTATAGTAAACATAGCATATGTTTTAACGAAGTTACCCCTCCGAAACGCTCTTCATATACGTTATGACCAAAGAAGGTTGTAGTCTTTGATAATTTTGCAACATTAATTTCATTTAACTTTTCAAGGAAAATGATTCAGGAGGGTAACCAACTGTTGAGTTTGTTTTCATTTGAGAAAAATGATAGCCAGAGGTTATTAGAGAGATGTTGTAAAGATAACAAGAACCCTTCTTGTCCTTTTCGACTGTGGGCTTCGTGGATGAGTAGTGAAAGGTCTTTCCAGATTAAGTCCTTAGTTGATGACCATAATTGTTCAAGAGTCTTCAAACTTGGTTCCATTGTAACATATAAATGGATTGGAAAGCATTTTAAGAATCAGCTTTTGAAGAACCCCAAAATGAACTTAAAGAAAATGAAAACCAAAGTAAGTACAAAGTTTAACTTTATTCTTAGTGTGGCTCAATGTAGAAATGCGAGGAGATATGTTTTAGATGAGATAGAGGGTAGTTTGATAGAACATTATGGTAAAGTATGGAGTTATGGAGAAGAAATAATGAGGACAAATCTTGGTTCAATAGTAAAGATAAATGTGAATGTCATGCCTGATTCCACCACTTACTTTTCTAAAATGTATGTTTGTTTTAAAGGTGTGAAGGATGCTTGGATTGCAACATGTAGGAGGGTAATAGGGGCAGATGGTTATTTTTTTAAAGGGTATATATAGAGGCCAACTATTAGCAGCTATGGGTACGGCTGCAAACAACCACATCTTCCCTATTGCATGGGCTGTGGTGGCAGTTGAAAATAAGGAAACATGGAAATGTTTTCTTGACCTCCTACTGGATGACATTGAAATAGGACTTGGTCATGGATTGACCCTCATATCATACCAACACAAGGTGTATTTTTTGTTATGTTTTGTTTGAGTTTAATGTTTTTTGTTATGTCATCTATTTCATATTTTCTTTTAGGGATTAGTAGAGGTTGTCAAAGAAAGGGTTCCAGCAGCAGAGTATAGACAATGTGCTAGGCACATATATGCTAACTTCAAGAAAAGATTCAAAGGTGAACAATATAGGAAGTTGTTTTGGGTTACTGCTGCTAGTACTACTCAACCTAAATTTAGGCAGAAATGAATTCTATAAAAAAATTGACCCTTTGGTTTATGAACACCTCATTGAAAGGGACCCTAAAAGTTGGTACAGGGCATTCTTTGAAGTGGACAGGTTTGTGATGCTTATGAGAATGGCATATCAGAAAGTTTCTGTAACATCCATAAATTTCATAAAATTTAAACTTTTCAAAACAACCCTTTTTCTAAAGAAGTGTTTACAAAAACCATTGTTCCCAAAACATTATTTAAAACCAGAATCGCTTTCGACATAGTTTTCAAAACATTTACGTTATCATAGTTTCCCAGAAATCATAAGTCCAACATGTGAGGATGTGTATGGTCATGCCTTCACCTTGACACGATCTACTGAAGTACTTGAAACAATAAACCAAAACTATAAGCACAAAGCTTAGTTAGTTCCCTCAAAATACGAATCACACAAGCTATCACATATATAAAATAACAACATGCAATGGGTCCACAGCTAAAAGACTAGATTACCTCTGAGCCCACAGTGTGAGTCTGGCTTGCCTATCGAGTCCACAGCTCACATATAGCTTGCTCTTGAGCCCATAACATAAGTCTGGCTTGCCCTCATGGCCTACAACTTATGTTTGGCTTGCTCCCTGTACCTATTAGTCATCGAACTTAAATGTCAATGTTCAGCCCTCAGTACAAGTTTGGCATACCAAACGGGTCCTCAGCTCGTATCTACAATGCTATTGAGCCTTCAGTATGAGTCTGGCATGCCCTGCCCAACCCTCAGCTCATATTTGGATTGCTCCAATACCCTCAAGCCCTTGGTACTAGTTTGGCATACCAACTGGGTCCTCAGCTCATATCGGAATGCAATTGAGCCCTCAGTATGAGTCTGGCATGCCTTACCCGGTCCTCAGCTCATATCTGGAATGCCCTAGGGTTTGTTGGCTACAGCACGAAGTAGTACAACCTCAAACCAACACAATATGCTGACAGATAACCACATGCGCAGATAATCATGCAGACAAAATCATATGTAGTCCTATAGATCTACCAGACTAGCATATCAAGAACTAGCATACTCAAGCATATATATATTCCATACTTGACATATCAGCAAATAGCAGGATATCAAACCAATGGGCCGACCTTATCTTTGTGCCTTCGACTCGAAAGTACCGTGAGGAAAACTCACCTTACACTGCCGAAACATAAAGATGATCCCTGGTTGCAGGTTGCCAGATCCCCGAACCGCCAATATCAAGAAAACACCCCATCCACAACTAATCCCATGAATAATCTATGACTGCATATCCACTATGGCTCGCACGCTATCAAGTACCAAAAAGGACAACCCATCAACATCTAGCCATTACACTATGAGTCCAACTTAGGGTAAAAGACCTTTTTACCTTTCCTCAAGCTTGGTTCAAACCCAAGGCCCAAACTGATGGGTTATGAGCATTCTAACACCCCTAAGTGTACATGCAACCCTAGAAACCAGTCATACCGTAGACTCAAAGAGTGGACCAGGTGGATTGAAGGCCTGGTGCGGGCGGACCAATCACATTGTAGACTCGATGTATATGGCTAGACTCGGAGGTGCGGCGGACCAGTCACACAGTAGACCCGAAGTGCATGGCTGTTATGTTGTGTTATGTTATGACATGTTATGTGTATGGTATATGTGGTTGGTATTTTGGGGGTATCTCACTAAGCTTTCGGGCTTACAGTTGTGGTTTAACGTTTCAGGTACTTCAGGAGACCGTGGCAAGGCAAAGGCGTGATCGTACCGCTCCTCATGTTTATGTTTTATAATATGGTTCTGGGAATACTCTGATAATAAATGTATTGAAAACCTTTTTGTAATAATGTAACGCTCTAATAATTCCAACCAATTTAAACATTTCAAAAACAACCCAACATCCTCAAGTTATTACAAAAAGGTTTTCAATACATTTGTTATCGGAGTATTCCCAGAACCAAAACATAAAACCGAAACATGAGGAGCAGTACAATCACACCTTTGCCTTGCCATGGTCCCCTGAAGTACCTGAAACATTAAACCACAATTGTAAGCCCGAAAGCTTAGTGAGATACCCCCAAAATACCAACCACATATACCATACACATGACATGTCATATCATAACATAACAGAATAGCCATGCACTTTGGGTCTACTGTGTGACTGGTCCGCCGCAACGGGCCTACAGTCCACCTGGTCCACCCTCCGAGTCTAGCCATATACATCGAGTCTACAGTGTGGTTGGTCCGCCCGCACTGGGCCTTCAACCCACCTGGTCCACTCTCTGAGTCTATAGTATGACTGGTCCGCCCGCACCGGGCCTTCAGTCGGCCTGGTCCACTCCCCGAGCCTCGACATGTCTGGTCCACCCTCTTGGGGCTTACCGGTCCGCCCTGGGTATGTTGGCCTACAACACAAAGCATAACCCGCCTCAACCCAACCCCAGTCCAACAACCATGTGCACATAAACATATAATCATATATCGAATCACAACTAATCAAACCTATCTTAGCAAATCACAAACATAGCACATCCCTACCAGGATTCCGACCTAACCGGTCACTAGTATAGCATCATTCTATAAACCAGTTACTGACCCCACCAGGCCTCTAAGATACACCATCCTAACTACCATGATGCAAACATATCAAAGCAATAACATAACAAACAACTACCCAAATATCCATCCGATAAAGGGGCGGCCTTGGTGCCTTATACCCTGTCGATAAAGTGAGGATAACTCACCTCACAACTGCTGACTGAAAAGATAAGATCACGCTGCTCCAACCTCCGACACGAACTCCACCACTGATAATACCAAAAGACTGAACTCAATAAATACCAATAATCACCAAAATATCCCTGGAAGTCAACTGGCCAACTCTTGATCAAAGTTAAAGTCCTCAGTCAAAGTCAACCTTCCTGACTGACTCTACTCGCCGAGTCAACCCGCTGACTCATCGAGTCCCTATACTCAGAAACTCCCAATCCACAACTCAACTCGCCGAGTCGCCCCAAGACTCGCCGAGTCCAACCAACTCTAAGTCACTTCCTGCTTAACTCACCGAGTCGTCCCTCGACTCACCGATTCACCGCTCAAGCAAAAAGGTTAGGACCTTACGACCAGACTCGTCGAGTCCAAGAACAGACTCGCCGAGTCCAAGGCAATCTTCAACAGACTCGCCGAGTTGTTCTTCCAACTCACCAATTCCATGCACATATTCATACAACTCGCCGAGTGCACCCATGCGACTCGCCGAGTCCAGACGTGACATCTTCATCCAGATGATTTCAGGCCATTCCAATGCCTCCAATACATAGATCTGGACTCCTAGGGCCAGATTCACACGTAAAGTTTCCAACTTTAAGTGCATGCAAGGTTCAACAAGCTCTAAACAAGCTAAAATGAAGGTTTAAGGCAAGGACACTCTCAAACAAGCCCCAAAGCTATCACTTTCCAGATTCATGAGTCAAGACCAGTCTAGATCTGTAGTAGCAACCACAGATCTGAACCCAAAACTCGAAAAGAGACTCATATATGACAATTTGGCCCTAAAACTTCATTCATGAACAAACTAAGCACAACCAAGCCAAGGTAACAACTTTTTACCTTTAATCTGATGCCAACAAGCAAGGAAATCAGATCCACTTCGCTCCTCTATGATCCCACCAACTCTTGCTTCAAGTATCCTTCTTCTCCAAGCTCCACAAAACACTTAAATCCCTCTCACTCTCAAATTAGGGTTTGAAAATGATGGGGAAAGCTTCTGGACATCAAAGGGGGTGCTAAAGAGGCTGGGGTGGGGCTTAAGGTTCCTTATATAGGGTGCAAACCCCAAAAATTAGGGTTTCTCATTCTAGCATGGACTCGTCGAGTCCAGCCTCTGACTCGGCGAGTCCGGTTACTTAACATGTGCCCGACACCCGCTCAAACTCGACGAGTTCCTTTCTTCCAACTTACACTTTTACCCCCTGAACTCTTGATTCTGACTTTGGGATGTTACAAATAACTTAATGAAATTCGGTTGTTTTTGAAAAGTTTAAATTGGTTGGAATTTTTAGAGTGTTACACATTAGCCATAAAGGCTATCTCTACCATTAGCCATAAAGGCTATCTCTACCGCATATCGCTACAATTAAATATATTACACACCTCTCAACACAGCAAGTATACCAACTATCATAAAATGGGTCGGCGTTGGTGCCTTAGACCCATTGGTATGGTGAGAAGACTCACCTCTCAAAGACTAAAATGGAAAACTGAAGTCAGATATATCCCACGTTGCTCCTCCCAAACTGCCTATAATCAATGAGTAAATAAATCAGCATAATCCCATACATACCCCCAGGGTCAACCTTGGTCAAATTCAAGCTCTATAATCCATGCTGACCCTGACTCGTCGAGTGTGACCTGACACTCGTCGAGTTCCTTGTTTAACTCACCAACTCGCTGTGTCACCCCAGTGACTGGTCGAGTTCTTTGATGTTCACGACCGTGAACTCCTAACCGGAAACCCATGTCCGTGAACCCTTGCCCGTGAACCCTTGACTGTGAGCCCTTGACCGTGAACCCTTGACCATGAATGATAAAACCCTTCCCGACTCGTCGAGTCACTTTCACGACTCGTCGAGTTCCCCTAGTCCAACATGTGTACGGTCCTTTCTAGTGGGACTTAAGGTCCCAAACTTCATATCTATCTTCTTCTAGGGCAGATGTCACGTAAAGTTGCAAACTTTACGTGCATGCATGGCCTCACATGGCCATGCACCAAAACTAATCCTTTAAATAAGGTTTTCATGCATGGAGAGGGGATAAGCTTATAAAAAGATGCAACTTTATGCTATTTGGGACCTAAGAAGGTCCAGATTTAGAACCATATCACTGTGATAGGTTTAGATCCAAGCTTGATTCCATTTTCCCCCAATAATGACCATAATCATCCAAATGGAGATCTAAGACTTCAAGGATTAAGATGATGAATTAATACCTCAGTAAAGTGCCCAAAATGAAGTAGATGTTGGATCTGATGTTTCTCCCTTGATCCTTCTTTCTTCAACTTGAAATCCTTCCCAAGATTCACCAATTTATCTCACCAAGGCTCTCATTTCTCTCACAAGAGGGTTTGCAGCCGTGAACAGTTTCTAGGGTGCAAATGGGAAGCTATGGAGGCTGTTAATGATGTTTATATAGGGGGAAACCCTGAAATTGGGGGTTTCCTTAAACATCCCTGACTCGCCAAGTCGGTCTTCCGACTCGCCGAGTCTCTTCCGACCCGCGTCCATGATACACGACCCTACTCGACGAGTTAGACTCCCAACTTGCCGAGCCATACATATAACCTCCCCAATTGGAAAATTTCCAACCAATACCCGAAAGAGGCGTTACAAGTCTCCCCTACTTGAACTAGACTCCGTCCTCGAAGTCTGCCGACCCAAACAAATCTGGGTAATGCTCTCGCATCTCTTCTTCCGGCTCCCAAGTCCATTCGGAGCCCCTCCGATACTTTTACCTGTAACATCCCGAGTTCAGGAGTGCAAGTTCAGGCTTCAAAGTGAAAAATGTGAATGGGCAACTCGGCGAGTCCACGGGTGGACTCGGCGAGTAGGGTCGTGATTCTGGTCGCGTGTTAAGTGGCTAACTCGACGAGTTGGTGCTGTGTGGTGAAAAACCTAATTTCGGGGGTTGAGCCCTATATAAAGGACATTATACCCTCTCCCCAGCCTCCTTACTCTCCCTTGAAGTCCAGAAAACCCTAATGCGTGTTTGTGAGTGATTTTGAGAGCATTTGAACCTTGGAGGAGTGTTTGTGGAAGAGATCTTGGAGAGTTAAGAGGCTTGGAGCAAGGGGCTTTGCAGGGATTTGGATTACTCCTCTGTTGGAGCTTTCTTTTGAGGTATTATTTCGTTGCTTGGGCTGTTATTCTTCTAGATTCATCATTTTGGAGTTTTTGGAAAGCATAGCTTGTGATATTTGGAGTTTGGAGGTTAAATCTGAGGTTGCTACCTTAGATCTGGAATGGAGAAGGTCTAGAGTGCATTAAAGTCCCTGTTCTTGAGTGATTGGCGAAGCCATCTTGTCCCAAACCCTAACCCTAGAGTGTTATATGCTTAGATCTCTTTGGATTCATGTAAAGTTTGCCACTTTACGTGATGGATGGTTTGGAGAAGGGTAGATCTATGGTTTGGATGATCTGCATGGCCTAGAAAGCCTCTGTATGGATTAAGACCTAGCGGTACTCGGCGAGTCACAAGGGTGTACTCGGTGAGTTGCATGAAGATGGGCAGGAACTCGACGAGTTGGAAGAACAACTCGGCGAGTTGGTTGAAGATAGTCTTGGACTCGGCGAGTCTGTTCTTGGACTCGGCGAGTCTGGTCGTGAGGTCCTAACCTTTTTCTGGTTAAGCTGTGAATCGGTGAGTTGAGTGAGAAAGGACTCAAAGTTTGTTGGACTCGGCGAGTCTTGGGGCGACTCTGCGAGTTGAGTCGCAGATTGGGAGTTCTGAGCATGGGGACTCGACGAGTCAGCGGGTTGACTCGGCGAGTAGAGTCAGTCAGGAGGTTGACTTTGACTTTGACCTTGACCAGGGTTGACCAGTTGACTTCCAGGGGCATTTTGGTAATTGTTTGCATTTGTTTTGTGTTCAGTGTTTTGGTGATTGGCTAGTGGTGGAGATCGTGTCAATGGTCGGAGCAGTTTGGTCTTATCTCTTCAGTCAGCAGTTGCAGGTGAGTTATCCTCACTATATCGACAGCGTCTACGGCACCAAGGCCGGCCCTTTATCGGATTGTAATCCGGGTATTGTTGTTATGTTATTGCTTTGCTATGTTTGCATCCTGGTAGTTAGGATGGTATATGTTAGAGACGTGGTTAAGGTCTGTATCCTGGTATATAGGATGATGCTATGCTAGTGACCGGTTAGGTCAGTATCCTGGTTAGGATGATGTTATGTTATGTGATCTGCTAGATCGGTTTGATTGGATGTGAATTGTTATGTGATTGAATGTTTATGTGCACATGGTTGTTGGACTGGGGTTGGGTTGAGGCGGGTCCTGCTTTGTGCTGTAGGCCAACATACCTAGGGCGGACCGGTTATCCCGAAGGCCCAGCGAGCGGTTCAGATAGGCTGTAGGCCCCAAGAGGGCGGACCAGACGTGCCGAGGCTCGGAGAGTGGACCAGGCCGATTGAAGGCCTAGTGCGGGTGGACCAGTCATACTGTAGACTCAGAGAGTGGACCAGGTGGATTGAAGGCCCGATGCCGACGGACCAATCACACTGTAGACTCGATGTATATGGCTAGACTCGGAGGGTGGACCAGGTGGACTGAAGGCTCGGTACGGCGGACCAGTCACACAGTAGACCCGAAGTGCATGGCTGTTTTGTGTTCTGTTATGATATGGCATGTTGTGCGTGTATGGTATATGTGGTTGGTATTTTGGGGGTATCTCACTAAGCTTTCGGGCTTACAGTTGTGGTTTAATGTTTTTCAGGGTCTTCAGGAGACCGTGGCAAGGCAAATACGTGATCGTACCGCTCCTCATGATTATGTTTTATGATGTGGTTCTAGGAAGACTCTGATAATAATTGTATTGAAAACCTTTTTGTAATAACTTTATGAAACTGGGTTGTTTTTGAAAAGTTTAAATTGGTTGAAATTTTTAGAGTGTTACTGATGGAACCTTGTCCCCCGTAAGACGTTGCTTCTGCTTCAGTTGAATTCTTCTTGGTTGCCTAGTCACCGCTGCAAGATCACAGAGAACGAGGGTCGTCAGCCGCTTTCCAGGAGGAGCTCCCGGAAGAACGCTCCGACGGTCAAGTTAGAGGATGATTTAGGGTTTGTGTATGTGTTCTCCAGAAGGGCCAGAGAACTTACCTCGCTAGTCTGAGAATGCATCCTTTTATACCTAGCGCTCCTGCCTGGTATGTACCAGACAGGATCACTTTTTGGGGAGACAGGATTAGAGGCGCTGATTGGAGGGTCGTGCGCCCTCAACCGCTAGAGCGCTCTCATTGGCTCTGACGGTAATGCTCTGATCTCACTGTTTGTCTCCTGACCGTACCTTTTGTCTTGGAGCAAGGAGCGTCACTTGGTGGGCGCGAGCCTTTCGCCTGGGCGTTCCGCTCCCGGGGGCGCCAGCGGGCGCTGAGCCTGCTGGGCTGGGCCTGGCTGGTGTGCCCGGCTCTAGGGCTTGGATGCGGCTCTGCTCTGCTGCCCTAGGCACACCATCAAGTCCGCCAGTCCAGTAGCCGTAGCGTTGCAGCGCTAGTTACGGTGTTCTGGACTTAATTGATTGACGCGTGTTCGTTTTCCTCTACCCGCCACTCCGTTTTTAATGGCGACGTGACTGCGCATGACTGCTGGCAGTTACATCATTACGTCAGACATTTAAATGTCCCGCCTCTTCCCCTTCTTTAAGAGGGTATCTGCACAGTTACTTTCGCTTCACCTGTTCTTCCTTTTCTCTTCGTGCTCATTCTTCTTTCCTTCTCATGGCTAACCTTCCCAGGATCGTCCCTTCTGCTGCCGAGTATCGACAATTGGAGGCCACGTATGGCTTATCCTCCTTAGAAGGTGTGGGATTTCCTTCCCCTGGCTCTAGCATATCTTCCCCTCCTCCTGGCAAAATTGGGTTTTTCCTGAAAACCCTGGGCGTCGGTATACGATTTCTCCTGACGGACTTTCAGGAGGAAGTCCTTCAGAAGGATGGCTGTAGTCTTCAGATGTTGACCCCTAATGCTGTCAACAAAGTGGTTGCCTTCGAGATGATCTGTAGGGCAAACGGGTACCTTCCCGACTACTTTGTCTTCAAGTTCTTCTATCGATTTTGCATCACCGGAGATAAATGTACCTTCTTAGTCCGGCGAGGGGGACACGCCTTAGTTCCCGATGGGCGTACCCTCAAGAACTGGAAGGACAAGTGGTTATGGGTGAACCAGGAGCTGGTTGGAAGTGGCCGCTATCGTGCCAATGCATTCGCTGATACCATTCCTAAGCTTTTCCCCCACAGCCAGGGTGTTGTTGATTATCTGAAGAGTGTGCAAGTATCCGCCGAAGATTACTCTGAGGCGCTTCTTTCTGGTGTGGGGATGAGTCTTTCTTGGAGGCGGCGTGGCAAGATGGCGGTGTTCTTCTCCATCGTTGATGGTTAGTGTAGTATCTTCCCCCTTTTCTTTTCTTGTTTCTCCTCGTTGCTTCCATGTTTTTAATATCTCCATTCTGCTTTCCCCAGGCACTGAGTCTTCTTTGTCTATGGATGAGGTGCTGCGTAAGCGCTATCGGGGCAAACTGGAGTTTCGTGAGGTAGACCTGGTCGATAGCCTTCTCCCTCCTCGCCGAGCAGACTGGCTTGCTCTGACCCCTGCTCCTCCTGTTCCTCCGCTAAGCTCATCGGCGTCCAAGGAGGATCCGCTACGTGCTCGCCCCATCTCCTCTGTCATGCCCCTGGTCGGCGCTCTCTTTTCATCCCTAGTGGACATTGAAGATAGCAAAGAACGTGTCATTGTTGATGTTCGGCGGATGCAGGCGAAACGGAAAGCTATGCAAGCCATGGGCGAGCCGGTTACTGGCGCTTCCCCTGCCACCAAGAGAGTTCATACTAGGCGCAGCTTCTCTCGCCTGCTGAGTTCGATGAGTTCCGCACCAGTGAGTTCCACATCCACTGGCGTGGTTGTGATTCCCGATGATGACGCGCAACAGTCTGAGGGAGTCAATAGGGCGACTGAACAACCCGTTATTTCATATTTTTCTTGCATTCCTTCTCCAACTATTATGTTTGCTCCCACCAAGCTTTCCCCGGCGAAAGGCTTTGGCCCCCATGGGCCGGTTACAGTTTCCAGTGACGGTGGCCCTGGTGATGGTGCTTCTGAGTCTATAGTCTTTGTGCCATCTTGGGATCTTCGCGATGATTCCCGTCTGTCTGTTCGTGCCAATGCTCTGGAATTCTCACGCCACGCCTTCCCTCCAGCTGTAGTTGAGGATATGGAGGCGATGGGTAATCCTGCTCTTGCTCACAATATGGCTTATGCTGCTACACAGGCCATGTTTTATCTTGTTGCAACTTCTCGGCGTATCCACACCCTTGGCAAGGTGGAGGCCACACATGCCACCTGTGGATCACGTGTGGCTAGTTTGGAGCGTCGTCTGAATGAGCTTGGTGATGATTTTCTCTCTTCTGAGAAGAAATGTGAGTTGCTAGCATCCGAGAAGAACATTCTTGACGAGGCTAGGGCTGCATTGGAAATCAAGGTCGATTCTCTCACACAAATGAATGAAGGCTTAATGATCCAGGTTGAAAGTCTTGAGCGTGATGTTGTCGATCGCGACAAGCTTATATCGTCACTGCAGTCAGATGTGGATGCTGTTCGGCGAGACTTGGATTGATTGTTGCATGTTGGCGTTGTTCGTATTGTTGATAAACTGATAGAGCATCCTGATTTTACCAACGCCATCAGTCTTATCCGCCATGCTGCGTACATGGCTGGGGTCGAGTCTGTTCAAAAGACTTCAGGTGGCGGTGGGAGCGGGGGGGGGGGGGGGGGGGGATTGTTGGTGCGTCTTCTGTTGGTCCCGTGGTTAGTATAAATGATGCTCTTTTGTCCTTCGCTACTATGGATCATGCGAGTCTGTTAGGTTTGGGGGAGGTGGGTATTGAAGGTTTGCGGGAGTTATGCTCCTTTGGTGGTTCAGAGGGTACGCCTGAGAGTACTGTGGGTCATGAGATGGTGTTGGTGACGGGTGTTGACATGGAAGGTGATGGTAAGGATCATGGGTCTGGTGGTGGTGGTGAGCATGATTTTGGGGCAAGTGTTGGTGATGGTAACGTTAGTGAAGTGGTTGTGGGTGATGGAGTAGGCGATGGCAGGGCGATTGGAGAAAATGATGGAAAGAGTGTTGGGGTGGAGGCTGTAGCGGGTGAGAAGGATGTTCGTGGGGATGGTCTGGAGTCATAAGGTTTTTTTTTTCTGTTGGTTTAGTGTTTGATGTTTTGTCATGTAATGTTTGAACTTCTAAAACAATATTTCGCTTTCTTGGATGTATGTTTGGCATGTTTTAGGCATTATCAATTGCCTGCTTGTTTTGTTTTGTTTTTTGGCTTGCTCGTTTACTGCGCATTATTCAGGATATACAGCGCCTTGATGCGCCAGACACTTTGTTTTACCCTTGCTACTATTAGCACACTAAGTGTCTATATTGGACGCACTTAGCATCCATGATTGGGTTTCACATGTGATCATTCAGTCATTAGACTAATACACTAAGTATATGAAGATCTGCAATTGCATTGTCATTTCATTAACCGCAGGTTTTTTGAATACACTAAGTGTTGAACTCATGACGCTTAGCATGGTATTTTTAAATACACTTAGTATTGGACTCATGTCTCTTAGCATGGAATTATATATACACTAAGTATCGAACTCATGTCTCTTAGCATGGAATTTTAAATACACTAAGTACTGAACTCATGTCTCTTAGCATGAAAAAATATACTCTAAGTATTCGGGGTACGATACGCTCAATGAGACGTCAACCAATTGGGCTGCCTCCTTTTCTTCCCTTGCTTTAGAAGAAATATTTCTTTAAGTTTCTAGCATTCCATGTTCTTGGAATGGTCCTTCCTTCCATTGTCTCCAACACGTATGCACCGCTCCTATTTGCCTCCGTGACTCTGTATGGGCCTTCCCATGTTGGGCCCAACTTTCCTTGAGGTTGGGCTCGGCTTGCTTCGTTTTTCCTCAAAACATATTCGCCGACTTTGAAGGCCTTCTCCTTTACCCTTTGGTTGTAATATCTTTCTGTTGCATGTTTATACGCGACTTGGCGTACACTCGATTCTTCACGCTTCTCCTCTAGGATATCTAGGTTTATCCTCAGGTCTTTTACATTGCTTTCCTCATCTTTGTTGGCCGCCCTCAGTGTGTTCACTGCTACCTCCATGGGAAGCATGGCTTCGGTTCCATACGTCAAGCTGAAAGGGGTTTCGTTTGTGCTTTTCTGTGGTGTAGTTCTGTATGACCACAGCATCGTTGGTATCTCTTCTGCCCAATTCCCCTTTGCTTTGCCCAACCTCTTCTTAATCCCATTGACAATGGTTCGGTTGGACACCTCCATTTGGCCGTTCACTTGAGGATGTGCCACCGATGTGAAGCGTTGGCTTATCCCTTTGGCGGTGCACCAATCTCTGAACGGGTTCTCAGCAAACTGTAAGCCATTGTCGCTGATGAGAACCTTAGGTGTTCTGAATCTTGTCATGATGTTTTTCCATACGAATTTTATCATGTGCCTCCCAGATATGCACGCCAGAGGCTCAGCTTCAATCCACTTTGTGAAGTAATCCACAGCTACCACCATGTACTTTAGTTTCCCTGGTGCTTCTGGGAATGGACCCACTATATCTATGCCCCACTGGTAGAAAGGCCATGGGCTGGATATGTTGCTTAGCGGGGCCGAGGGGCTCCCCTGGACTGGGGCATAAGACTGACATTCCCCACATTTCCCGGTTACTTCTATCGCATCCTGCTGTATCGTTGGCCAGTATATCCCCATTCGTAACACCTTGCCCGTCAAGGCTCTCGCCCCTTCGTGTGCACCCAGCTGTCCTGGGTGTGCCTCCTGCAATATCTCTACCCCATTGGCCTGATCCACACATTTTAACCATGGAGACGTGAACCCCTTCTTGTACAACTCTCCATTCACCATTGCGTTTGAGGGTGCCTTTATACATATTTTCCTGGCTTCCTCATGATCGTCCGACAACACTCCTCTTTGGAGGTATTCCCGGTACGGTGTCATCCATGTGGGTCCAGCGGGGGTTAGGGTGTTCACTTGTTGCTCATCTATACTCCTTTCTCGGAGTACCTCTACTAAAACTTTCTTTGATAGGTGGTCAAAGCATGTGGACCCCAACTTACTCAAAGTGTCTGCCCTCTTGTTTTCGCTTCTGGGTATCTGCTTGATTGTAAACCGGCCGAATGCTCCAACTAGCTGTTTCACCATCTTTACATATTTTCCCATTCTTTGATCTCTTACCTCGAAACTTCCATTGACTTGGTTTGCTGCTAACCTCGAGTCGGTTAAGGCTGTTACGGCTTTCGCACCCATCTGCTTGGCTAACCGTAATCCTGCAAGAAGTGCTTCGTACTCCGCTTCGTTGTTTGATGTATGGAAGTCGAAGCGGAGGGCATAGGTTACCTCCTCTCCTTATGGGCTAGTCAGGATCAGCCTAGCCCCCGAGCCTTCCCTGCTGGATGCTCCATCCGTATGCAGGGTCCATGAACCATGGTCAGCCGAGGCCTCTTCAACTACCCACACCTTCTCTTTCGTCGGGTTCCCTCCGTATGGAATCTCCAGTAAGAAGTCGGCCAGTGCCTGCCCTTTGATGCTCGTTCTTGGGAGGTAGTTTATGCCGTGTTCCCCCAACTCAATTGCCCACTTGGCCAGCCGGCCTGACGTCTCTGGCTTGAGGAAGATCTGTTTAATGGGGTAGCTCGTGAGTACCTCGATTTGGTGTGCCTGGAAGTATCGCCTTAGTCGTCTCGCGGCGTAGATGAGTGCTAATACCAACTTTTCCAACGTGGGATAGTTGAGTTCTGGTCCTTGCAGCGCTCTACTAACAAAGTACATCGGCCTCTGTTCCCCCTCCCTTTCCACATCCAATACCGAGGATATCGCTTTGCCTGACGTTGAAAGATACACTTGTAACGTTTCTCCAGGGATAGGGGTGGCCGGCGCTTCCTTGATTTTCTGGAGCGCCTTTTCTGCCTCATTCGTCCACTGGAAGTTGCTCTTCTCAATGCGCCCCTTTAAGGTGTGGAACAATGGCATGGCCTTGTCACCGGATTTCGAAATGAACCTGCTTAGAGCTGTAAGCTTCCCGTTCAGACCCTGTGCATCTCGGAGGGAGTTTGGGGTTGGCGTCTCGATGAACTCGTCAACCGTGGTCGGGCTGGGTTGGACGCCTTGTCTGGTGACATAGTATCCCATGAATTGCCCCTCTTCCACTCCAAACGTGCACTTGGCTGGGTTTAGCTTCATCTTGACTGCTTCTAATGTCTGGAAAGTTTCCTCAATGTCTTGCAACATCTTTTCCTCATTCGGGCTTTTAATTACCATATATTCCACGTTACACTTCGATGTTCCTTCCAATTTGCTTAGCGAATATCGAGTCAACCAGACGTTGATATGTTTCCCCTGCATTAATCTGAAAGGCATCTTAGTGTAGCAGAAAGTGCCATGATCTGTATAGAAGGCTGTTTTCTCTTCATCTTCCTTGCTCATCAAAATCTGGTGATACCCCTTATATGCATCCAAAAAGCATTTCAATTTAAATCCCTGTAGCGATTCTACTTTCTGATCGATCTTCGGGAGGGGGTAGCAGTCCTTAGGGCACGCCTTGTTTAGATCGGAGAAGTCTATGCACATACGCCACGATCCATCCTGTTTGCGAACCATAACTGGGTTCGCAATCCACGTCGGGAATATTTCCTCCCTTAATATCCCGGCCTCCGTCAGCTTAGTCACTTCTGCATTAATCGCCCTATTACGGTCTCCCCCTAGACCCTCTTCTTCTGCTTAACTTCTTTTACTCCTGGCCTAATCATCAGTTTGTGTTCAATGACCTTCCTTTCTACTCCCATCATGCCTATAGGAGTCCATGAGAACACATGTTTGTAGTGTTTGAGCAAGTTGACCAACGCTCTTCTCGTGTGATCTGGGAGGTCACATCCAACATTGATCGGCTGATCAGGGTGTCTTTCCTTGATTACTTCCTTCCCCTTTATGGGACTGCCTCTGGGTCTTTTGGACCCTTTGGTTATTTCTGCTGGCTTCATGACTGTATAACATTGCAATTCTTTGGGTGGAGTGGCCAGTATCATGGCCTCGCCTTTCGGTGTGTCAAATTTCATGATCCCATGCATGGTTGATGGTACTGCCCCTACCTTCAAGAGGGTTGTCCTTCCTAGGATGATATTGTGCTCTGCTGAATGTCGGATGACCACAAAATCTATCAGGGCAGTTTTCTTTCGCTGCTTGTCATGGCTAGTGATTGTCAGGGGAAGATGGATTGTGCCCAGCGGCCACAGGCTATGGCCAGTGAATCCCACCAGTCTACCAGTCGTAGGTCGCAAGTTGTCTTTCCAGCGATCTGGGAGGAGTCGGAAACAATGCTCATAGATGATGTCTGCTGAACTCCCGGTGTCAACATAGACCCTATGGATAGTCACCCTTTGCCACCTTTGCTTAGAACCAATTAGTGTGCCGGTAAACCACACACGCTCCACTAACTTCTTAGCAAGGGTGCAAAGTGTAATTTCATGGGTTTGCATCAATTCACTTTTCCTAAAGTAACTAGGATTGGGAATTTGAAAAACATATAGTTACCATTGTATTTTAATATTATACTTTTAATGAGGAGATAGGGTTGCCCTATCCTACCCGTTCGGCTAACGACCCTCCACCGATCAAGCAAGCGGTGGGTGTGAGTGTACACCCATTAAGCACCATTTTATAGGCCGCAACCTTATACCCACCTTATAGATCGGCTTCGTGAATGAGGCCTACTAACGGTAAGACTAGCATTTTAATATATATATATATATATATATATATATATATATATATATATATATATATATATATATTAGTCTTGTAATATTATATTAGTATAGGGTTGAATTTTTAAACTTGTAAAATTCTAGGGTTTGAAATTTAAATTGTCTAAATTAAACTTTTAATCACAAAACATAAATTTCAAAACTTAAGGACAAGTTTTAAACTTTTCAAAACATAAGGGATCAAATAACAAATAATTTAAATTAACCATTTAATCTCATAATTATCCATATTTGATTTATTTAAATGTTTCTTGCAAAACAATTCACCAATTTAATTAAAATAATCAATTAATATCATATAAGGAAATTATTATTCAATTAATTGGTAAATATCTTTTGTTAGGTCAAATATATACTCACATATATGTTTAAAATCGGATTTTATTGACCCATGAAGATTAAGACAAGTTTCCATAAGAAAAACAGCAAGACATCCCGAAACTAGCTCCATCTGACGCTCGAACTCGCCGAGTACCACACTGGACTCGCCGAGTACACTGTGGTACTCGCCGAGTTCATCAGGCAGATGGACAAAAACGATTTTTTTCAATCAACAAGCAATCAACCAATGCATCAATTCAATAGAAACCAATCAAGACTTTGATACCACTGATGGGTTTGAGCCATAAGAACATTCCTATGTGCACATACAAACCATAATGCTTGGATCTAGGATTCTCTAATTGAACATGCAATGTATCTAAGACTTTGATTGATAGATCTAGTGTAAACATTCAAATCATAACATATGAAATCAGATCTAAAGGAATACCTTGAGTTGCTTGCTTGAATCTTCTTGTCCTTGGAGCTTAGAGTCACAATTGTCACTCCTCTAATGGCTTACAAACACCAACTAGAAAGAGGATGATAAGAGAGAGAGAGAGAGAAGGGTGAGAAATCGGCCAGGGTTACTCCAATCACAAGGGTGCCGATTTCCTCAACCCTATGGGTCTATTTATACTAGTGAGCTCCTAGGGTTTCACCCTTAAAGCCCTAATTGGATAACTTAGGCCCTAAGCAATCCAATGATCCCTATGGACTAGGCCTCGGACGATTTCTAGGTTCTTCCAAACCCTAAAATCGTCCACCCTCTTATCCTTAAGGATTCATAGCCCAAAATATAACTATCACACATTTGACAGTTTATGCCCCTTTATTCAATTAATCTCTTTAAGTCACCAAATTAATTCCTAATTAATTTATGACTTATATTAATCAAATAACAATATTATTATTACTTATATTATTCTCATAATATATTAATAATATTTCTTCTCTCATTATAAATCATCCTATCAAGTTGCTATGGTGATGGCAACCCAAAAGGACCATGCACAACCGGGTCAAATACTTGCCAAATATAGTTGCAACCTTAGACACCATTCCAACAATTACCGACTGTTGCAGGTTGTTGTTGGCAGGTATAGTCGGTCCGGTCCATGTATTGGTCGTCGGGTAAATGGGTGGTGAGTGGCTCATCATGGTTTGCGCCAACGGTGGTAATAGGGTTGTGGAACTCTGTCCACCCGTCATTTGAAATGGAGAAGGTGTTGCAAACGGCGGTGGAATGTTGAAAATGTAACTCAACGGGGGTGTTGTCAATTGGATTGCTCGTGTCTGTTGCAGAGATGGCGCGAAGAACGGCGACATCTGAAGCTGTGTAGACGGGAGTAGCTCCACCGGAGCTGTTTCTTGCTGAGGAAATGACGGTTGTGAAACGTTTGCGACGGCTGTTGTAGAACTTCCTTCGCCCAAAATGGCCCTGCTGGTCGTTGCAGACGGTGGTGTTTCGTCCAACGTCGTCATGGGACGTATGGGGCTAATTGCTTGTCCCTCGCTACCGTTGGACGCCATTGTTGCTTGTTTTCGTGCTTTTTTCTTGTGTTCTTCGTCTCACAAACGGATGACACCAAATGATGGAACCTTGTCCCTCTTAAGACCTTGCTTTTGCTTCAGTTGAATTCTTCTTGGTTGCCTAGTCACCGCTGCAAGATCACAGAGAACGAGGGCCGTTAGCCGCTTTCCGGGAGGAGCTCCCGGAAGAACGCTCCGACGGCCAAGTTAGAGGATGATTTAGGGTTTGTGTATGTGTTCTCCAGAAGGGCCAGAGAACTTACCTCGCTAGTTTGAGAATGCATCCTTTTATACCTAGCGCTCCTGCCTGGTCCGTACCAGACAAGATCGCTTTTTGGGGAGACAGGATCAGAGGCGCTGATTGGAGGGTCGTGCGCCCTCAACCGCTAGAGCGCTCTCATTGGCTCTGACGGTAATGCTCTGATCCCACTGTTTGTCTCCAGACCGTACCTTTTGTCTTGGAGCAAGGAGCGTCACTTGGCGGGCACGAGCCTTCTGCCTGGGCGTTCCGCTCCTAGGGGCGCCAGCGGGCACTGAGCCTGCTGGGCTGGGCCTGGCTGGTGTGCCCGGCTCTAGGGCTTGGACGCGGCTATGTTGTGCTGCCATAGGCACACCATCAGTTACATTACCAATCTTACTTCCTTATTCCGAAGAACCTTGGTCTTCCTATCCAGAATCGCAACGGGATTCTCAATGTAGTTCTGGCTCTCATCCACCTGGATGTCACCTAGCGAGACGACTGTGGCCTCATTAGTGACACACTTTCGAAGTTGAGACACATGGAAGGTGTTGTGAATCTAGCTAAGCTCTTCCGGTAATTCCAGACGGTAGGCTACTTTACCTACTCGGGCCGAAATCCTGAATGGCCCAATATATCAGGGTCCTAGCTTACCCCTCTTTCGAAATCTGATGATTCGCTTCCAAGGTGACACCTTCAATAGTACAAAATCCCCCACCTAAAATTCCAGGTCTGAACGCCGTCAGTCAGTGTAACTCTTCTGACGACTCTATGCAACTCGCATTCGGGCGCGCACTTGCCGAATTAATTCGGTAGTCTTGAGCACTACCTCAGTGCTCCCTATGACCTGGTGTACAACCTCATCCCAACAAACTGGGGTCCTGCACCTTCAACCGTATAACATTTCGAACGGGGCTCGATTGATACTGACATGATAACTGTTATTGTACGAAAACTCTGCCAGTGGGAGATACATATCCCAACTCCCTCCAAAATCCAATACGCATGCCTGCAACATATCCTCCAGTGTCGGTATCGTCCTCTCGCTTTGACCATTGGTCTGGGGGTGATATGTCGTGCTAAAATGTAGTTGAGTGCCTAGCTCATCGTGGAATTTCTTCAAAAATCTGGATGTAAACCGAACATCACGATTAGAGACTACCGACACAGGCGCCCCGTGTCTAGCCACCACCTCACGCACATAAATATCCGCCAACTTCTTTGCGGATATACTTTCGGAAATCGGAATAAAATGGGCACTCTTCGTTAGTTTATCCACAATCACCCATATGGCATCCACACCCCTCGTCGTTCTTCGCAACTTCGTAATGAAGTCCATTGTGATCTCCTCCCACTTCCACATGGGAACAGGTAGTGGCTGGACCTTACCATGAGGCCCCTGATGCTCGGCCATGAACTTCCTGCAGGTCAAGCATCGCTCTACAAACCAAGCAATTTCCCACTTCATGCAGGGCCACCAATAACTCAGCCTCAAGTCCCTATACTTTTTTGTAGCTCTTGGATGTATAGAGAACTTGGAATTATGCGCTTCCTCCAATATCTTTTGTCTCACTCCCCCAGTCACTGGTACCCACACCCGGCCACACTGTGTCAAGAGGCCACGACTATCCTTAATAAACAAAGGATATTGTCCTCGGATTCTCTCTATCTTCCAATTCTCTTTCCTCACTCCCTCAACTTGAGCCTCTTTGATCATCTCCAACAATGGACAAATCACCGTCATTCTCAAACACACACTCCCAATTGGGGAACCTGCCATCTTACGGCTCAAAGCGTCGGCCACTACGTTGGCCTTCCTTGGATGGTATAGAATCTCGCAGTTATAGTCCTTTAGAACGTCCAACCACCTCCTATGTCGAATGTTGAGGTTCTGCTAATCCATCAAATACTTCAAACGCTTGTGGTCAGTGTAAATGGTACACTGCACTCCATACAAGTAATGCCTCCAAATCTTGAGGGAAAGCACCACTGCCCCCAGTTCCAGATCGTGAGTGGGGTAATTTGTCTCATGTGGCTTCAACTGTCACGAGGCGTATGCTATCACGTGCCCCCTCTGCATTAGTACCACACCTAACCTTGAAATCGATGCGTCACAGTACACCACCAGATCGTCTAATCCCTCAGGTAGTACTATGATCGGAGCCTCACATAATCTCCGTATCAAGGTCTCGAAGGCCAACTGTTGATTTGTACCCCATCGAAATGTCACATTCTTCTTGGTCAGACGGGTCAATGGCACAACAATCTTGGAGAAATCCTGGATAAATCTTCGATAATAACCCGCTAAACCCAAGAAGCTACGAATTGCTGATGCATTGTTCGGTACTTCCCACCGCATCACAGCCTCAACCTTGGCTGGATCAACCAAAATACCCTCCTGATTGATGATATGCCCCAAAAATTGTACCTCTCGCATCCAGAAATCACACTTGGAGAACTTGGCGTACAACTTTTCCGCCCTTAGGGTCTCCAGCACCTCCCTCAAATGTTGATCATGCTGCTCGCTGGTCTTAGAATAGACCATGATATCATCAATAAAAACGATAACCGACCGATCCAGCATCGTTCTGCTCACCCTGTTCATGAGATCCATGAACGTTGTTGGGGCATTGGTGAACCCAAACGGCATCACCACAAACTCGTAGAGCCCATATCGAGTCCTGTAAGTTGTCTTCGGTATGTCCTCGTCCCTAATCCTCATCCGATGATACCCCGACCGAAGATCAATCTTGGAAAACCAAGACGCACCCTGTAGCTGATCGAACAAATCATCAATCCTAGGCAACGGATAACGGTTCTTCACTATTAGCTTGTTCAGTTCCCTATAATCAATGCACATCCTGTGGGATCCATCCTTCTTTTTCACGAAAAGCATCGGTACTCCCCACTGGGAACTGCTCGGATAATGAACCCTCAGTCTAACAGCTCCTGAAGCTGTGTAGATAACTCATGCATCTTAGGTGGTGCCAACTGGTATCGTGCCTTCGCAATCGGTGCGACACCCGGCACCAAGTCGATGCGAAACTCCACCTGCCTCTCCGGAGGCACTCCCACTAACTCCTTGGGAAAAACGTCCCGAAAATCCTGTACAACCGGCACACTACCCACTTCCTTCGTGGTCTCTACCCTCATATCTGAGATATAAGCCAGAAATCCTGAACAACCCTGCTGCAGGAACCTCCTTGCCCTCACAGCCAAACAAAGGGTTGGACCCTGTGATGCCCTATCAGCATGTATCACCAGTTCTCCCCGACTTGGGGTTTGAATGCTCACCATCTGATGCTCACAGTCAATCATGGCCCCGTTGTCCCCCAACCAATCCATTCTCATAATCATTTTCATCCCTCGTAACGGTATCAGGACTAGGTCGACACAAAATCTCTTACCAAGCACATTTAGGACATAGTCCCGATACACCCTTGTAGCACTAACGATGCGGTCGTCCGCAAACTCTACCTCAAGCGGGGAACCCAAAGCCCCCGACATGTCCTGGAACTTCTTGCTAAGCGCAAGTGACACAAACGATCGGGTAGCACCCGAATCAAACAAGACATGATCAGGCATACCATTGAGGCATTGACCATAAAGGTCCCTATGCAAGAATATATTACACATAAGTCATACAAGAGTAATAGAAATAGAGAATAATAGAAACGTACCAGCTACAACATTCGACGCAACCCGAGCCTCCTCGGTAGTCAGCTGAAACGCGCGGCTCTTCACCATCGGGGCTTCCACATTAGCTGGGCGAGCATCAGTAATTCTCATTGTGGCAGGTGCAGGTGCTTCCACCACTCCTCCCCCTCCCTGCAACTTCGGAAAGTTGACCTGCTTATGGGAGGTCTGGTTGCCGTGAAAACATATCAAGCCCTTTGTGGGGCAGTCCCTGCTCATATGGCCATGCTGGCCACATGCATAACATCCCGAGCCTGCCAGACGACAAGCTCCACTATGCACCCTACTACACTTGGCACACCGGCCCCAACCCTACTGACCCTTGCTGGAAGTGTCTGAGGTCTTAGGCTTCTTAGCCTGTCCCACTACTGTCTGTACCTGCTCCGGCTTCCGCTTGGTGCGGAAGTCCAACTCTATCTCCCGTTCTCGGGCCTTCTCTACCATTTCATTCAGGGTTTTGCACTCTGTAAAGCTTACAAACTCCCGGATATCATCCCTTAGCATGGAATGATATCTCCTCCTCCCCATATCCTCATCAGTAGCATATTGTGGGATCAACAATGCTCGCTCCCGAAACTTGGCGGTGATCTCCGCCACAGTCTCGGTGGTCTGTTGGAGTTCCTGGAACTCCCTCACCATCCTCTGTAGCTCAATGGCTGGTGCAAACTCCAAATCAAATCACTGCACGAATTTGGCCCATGACATCTCAGCCACACCAGCTGCTCCCACCTAGCTAGTAACTTCACCTCACCAATCTCGGGCTCTATCTCTCAGCATACAGGAACCAAATCCCACCTTTGACGCATCTGGATAAGAACTCGTGCGTTGGGCATTCTTGATATCCGCGATCCAATGTCGGATAACAATGGGGTCCCTAACCCCGAAAAACTCTGGCGCTCCGCACACCTTGAACTCCCGAAACAAGGGAGTTCGGGACCCAACCTGGCCCGCATCAATCTCAACTCTTAATGTCCAGAGCCTCTCCTCCATAATATCCATCATGCCCTCCTTGACCGTCCCAAAGATGACTGGGGTAGTGTCAAGGATGCCCTTCATAACCTCAGCCGCAATCAGCTCGTGCAACCTCTCGTCAATGCCATTTTTAGTGTCACCTGATCCCGCCTTGGATCCAAATCCCGATCCTGATTCCCCTGCTCCAAATTGTGTCATCACCATGCTAAACTGAAATACCATAATTCATAATGATCAAGATTACCATATAAGGGATCTTTCCACACCGGTCCTCCTTGAAGTTACCAGATCTAGCATTGGTTCGGGTACATGTCCTGTGCTTTCAATAGTACGGGCCCAATACTACCTTCCACACCTACCTATACCTTTCCCAAGGCTATATCCGATGACCCCAATTTGTCCCAAACTCAATAATGTCTTCCAGACTACCCATAACTCAAATCCTAGGCGACCCTAAGATTTGCTCTACCTGTACCAATGAGACCAATCATAACCGGTTGCCTTTATGCATGCAAATTATACACATAAAAGGATCAAATAGACTTTCGAATAAAAGATTCTACCCTAGGACCACAACCAAACAAGGAACTGGAAATAAGGCCAAATCAATCATTCTAAGGCTATAAGCTCCTAACCGTATATAATTTTAAAAGCATACACATAGCATGTTCCATATAATCAACAAAGTTCAAATATCAGTATAACATGACTTAACATATTAGGGAACTACTTACTTGGCTCGGCTGATCACACGTGCTGCACTCTCCTCTTTTCATTTCTTTTAAAACCTTTTATGTTACTTTTGAAAACAATTTACCTTTTCCTTAGTTTGAGTCCCGATACACCCGAGAGCATGCCCGAATCCCTCAAACCAAGGCTCTGATACTAACTTGTAACGACCCAAATTTTTCAAAGAAATTTTTTGCTTTTAATTAATCAATCATAATTCATAAAACATGAAAATCCAAATAATTGTTTTCAAATCCACCATCATTACACATTATTTTTTTAAAACATTAGAGTGTCCCCAAATCATATCAGAAAAGAGAGATAGAGTGCACACCGCATCATCACGCCTTGCCTTCGCCCTTGGGCTACGATGTACCTAAAACAAATCCACAAACGGTAAGATGAAAGATTAGTGAGTCCCCCAAGGCATACCCCACACAACTTCCATATGTCATATTAGCTATATAAGCTACCTCTACCACATACCACATATCAATTAGCTATAATAGCTATCTCTACCATCAGCCATAAAGGCTATCTCTACCATTATCCATAAACGCTATCTCTACCATTAGCTACGAAGGCTATATCTACTGCATATCGTTACAATTAAATATATGACACACCTCTCAACACAGCAAGTATACCAAATATCAAAAAATGGGCGGCCTTGGTGCCTTAGACCCATTGGTATGGTGAGAAGACTCACCTCTCAAAGACAGAACTGGCAAACTGTAGTCAGATATATCCCACATTGCTCCTCCCAAACTGCCTATAATCAATAAGTAAATAACTCAGCATAATCCCATACATACCCCAAGGTCAAACCTGGTCAAAATCAAGGTCTATAATCCATGCTGACCCTGACTCGTCGAGTGTGACCTGACACTCGTCGAGTTCCTTGTTTAACTCACTAACTCGTCGAGTCACCCCATTGACTCGTCGAGTTCCTTGATGTTCACGGCCGTGAACTCCCAACCGGAAACCCATGTCTGTGAACCCTTTCCCGTGAACCCTTGACCGTGAACCCTTGACCGTGAATGAGAAAACCCTTCCCGACTCGTCGAGTCACTTTCACGACTCGTTGAGTTCCCCTAGTCCAACATGTTTATGGTCCTTTCTAGTGGGACTTAAGGTCCCAAACTTCATATCTATCTTCTTCTAGGGCAGATGTCACGTAAAGTTGCAAACTTTACGTGCATGCATGGCCTCACATGGCCATGCACTAAAACTAATCCTTTAAATAAGGCTTTCTTGCATGGAGAGAGGATAAGCTTATAAAAAGATGCAACTTTATACTATTTGGGGCTTAAGAAGGTCCAGATCTGGAACCATATCACTATGATAGGTCCAGATCCAAGCTTGATTCCATTTTCCCCCAATAATGACCATAATCATCCAAATGGAGATCTAAGACTTCAAGGCTTAAGATGACAAATTAATACCTCAGTAAAGTGTCCGAAACAAAGTAGATGTTGTATCTGATGTTTCTCCATTGATCCTTCTTCCTTCAACTATGAATACCAAAGCAATAACTCTATGAACTAGCATACACAATTCAAAACTCACATATGATTAAGGTTAGAATCTTTACCTCTCTTGTTATGTAGCAATAACAAGTTTAATCCTTCTTGATCTTGACTTCTGAAAGCCTAGTGCCCTAAGTGTTGCACCAATAATGGAGTCACGGTTGGGTTTTGAGCACTATAACACTCCTGTGATGCACATGCAACCCTAAATGCTTTGGATCTTTGTTTTCTCTAATTATACATGCATTTTCAATTTTCCAAAGCATTCTCCCTATCTAGCATACAATTGAAGCTATAAAATATAAACTTAGTTTGGATGCTTACCTCGTGAGTAAGGTAGAGTTCTTGAACTTTGAAAGCTTGAGCACCTCAAGTGTGATGCCTCTATTGGTTCACAAACACCAAAATGCAAGAAGAGGCTTGAGAGAATAAGTTACTAGCACAAAATCAACTTCACTCTCTTGGAAAGTAAGTGGCAACCGATTTTGGCTCTAGGAGGGGCTTATTTATAGTGTTGCACATGCTAGGATTGCACTTTGTAAACCCTAATGACCCATGACTTTCCACATTCTCATGCTCCATGGATTTAACCTCCATAGACTTGATGGGTTTTAGTATACTAGAACATCCTATGGTGCACATACAACCCTAAATACCTTGGATCTATGTTTTCACTAATTATACATGCAAATGGTTTCCAAGGCATTAACCTATAACTAGCATGCAATTTGTCATAAACAATACAAGATACTAGATATAGTAACATACCTTTTATGTGGCTTGAAGTCTTGATGTATTTGGTGTTTCTAGAATGACTTTGGCCTTTAAGAACTTAGTACCCTAAGTGTTGCACCTCAAATGGAATCACAACTCACCTAGAACAAAGGTGACTCTTGAGAGAGAATTCTATGCACCAAAACAACTCCATATTTCTCTAAGAAAAGAAACACACGTTTTTGGTCATGAAGAATCATATTTATATGGTGGATTCCAAGGGTCATGGGTTTAACCCAAATCCATACCCATGGGTTTTATAATCCATGGTTCATGTGGCCCAACTCTTTATGTGTCCATACATAAACTTGGTCCAACATGAATCATAACCCCAACACATATAAATATAACTAATCAACATAATTAGTCCCCATAGATCTAATTAGTTTCTTTTGATCACTAAATTAATTCCAAATTAATTCTTGATCTATACTAATTAAAACATATGATTTCATATTAATATATTCGAACTTATAGTATATTAATAAATCATATATAACCTTCTCTCAAGAGTCCATCCTAACAAATTGTCCTGGTGTTATGCAACCCAAATGGATCATGCTACTCTCGGATCGAATACATACCAATAATAGTTATGGGCTTAAACATCTATTCCAACAGGACTATCCATGGATTATTTTAGCCCATCTACATAATCATGGTTCATTGGCCCATACTACAAGAATCATTGATTTACATAATCAATCCCCATATTTAATTAGTCTCTTTTGACCACAAAATTAATTCCAAATTAATTCTTGAACAATACTAATTAAATAATATGATTTCATATTAATATATTATACTTGTAATATATTAATAAACCATAAATAACCTTATTCTCAAAATCCATGATATCAAATTGCACTGTTGAAGGCAACCCAAAAAGGACCATGCTACAATCGGGTCAAGTACATCCCAGTTATAGTTATGGGCATAGACACCAAATCCAATAGTCTCCCACTTGGATAAGTCTAATAACTATAGCTGTCAATGTAACTTCAGGATCCGACTTAACAATCGTAAGCTTTCAAAAGCCGTTGTCAACTCTGACCCAGTCATTGACGCATTCTTTAGACAAGGGATCATATAATCCTTTATCCTCAAGATATCAGCTGGACTAAATACATGTAACAATGTCATACTTATTTTCCAACAGTTTGTTTCCCGATTTCCGATTCGTTTAACATAAAACATAATTGAACACATCAATTTAGTTCTGACTGGGCCCGGTACATAAGTCAAAACAGAATCATTGAGGGGCCCAAGATATCACTTTTAATGCTCTTAGGATAAAAGGGAATAGATAAACTTCGACATTATATGCTTGTACTAACTACTCATTAAATCATGCTAAACGATATATTTTATAACATCAAGTTACTGATGCATTTTCGTATCATCAATGCACAACTAATTCATAGTCAACAACTCATATATCTAGGTTTGAAGACTTATATGATATTATCGTCTCACGATCACTCGTGATAAATTCCATGAAGTGATTCAAGTGAGTGCGGGTTGATCCAATACTCAAATCTTATTTCAGAAGTACTCATGAATGGTATAACAAACTGTTGCTATGCCTAACACCTTAGACAATCTACAAGCCAACTCATGACATTCTTCTTTCATACTTACTTCCACCGTATGATCGACTATGGATAATTTGAATAAATCTTATTATTCTGAAAGTCAAAACATGCAAAGTGAAACAATAGTAAATGATTGACACAAGATAGTAAATTTACTTATAAATAAAACTCCTTTTATTTAATCATCAAATGTCAATTACAGTTTAGCTATTACAAGTTTCTATTTATCTAACCACTAAAACTAATATTTTCCATTAGCCCAATGCCCCTTTCATGCTGCAAGTGCTTAACCCAAGTTAGTCCCTTTGTAAGAGGATCTACTAGGTTCTTCTCTGACGATATCCCCTTCACCACGAGGTGTCCTTCTTCTACTTGATGTCTTATGAAGTTGTATTTTCTGCTGATATGTCTAGATCTACTATGATCTCTCGGTTCCTTGGTTAAGGCAACAACCCCTTCATTATCGCAAAAAATCTCCATAGGCTCCTTTATGGATGGAATGACTCCAAGGTCTCTGATAAAGTTTTTCAACCATATCTCCTCATTCGATGCTTCGCTTGCTGCTATGTACTCTGATTCGCACGTTGAATCAGCTACAGTCTCCTGCTTGGAACTTTTCCATGTCACCACTCCTCCATTTAGGGTAAATATCCAGCCCGACTGAGAGCGGAAATTATCTTGGTCGGGTTGAAAGTTGGCATCGCTATACACTGCCACTTGCAAGTCATCACTCCCACCAAGGGCAAGGACCCAGTCCTTAGTCCTCCGCAGGTACTTGAGAATGTTCTTAACCACAATCCAATGAGCTTTACCATGATTCCCTTAATATCTGGTGACCATGCTCAAAGCAAAGGCCACATCAGGGCAAGTACAAGTCATAGCATACATGATCAAGCCAACTACAGAAACATATGGAATACGACTCATCTCTTCTATCTCAGCCTCTATACTCGAACTTTGAGTCTTACTCAGTTTGGTATTGCTTAGGATAGGTAGGTTACCTTTCTTGGATTTCTCCATGCTGAAACGCTTCAAAACCTTATCCAAGTAGGTACTTTGACTAAGTCCTATTAATCTTTTACTCCTGTCTCTCAATATCCTTATCCCTAGGATATAGGCAGCTTCTCCGAGGTCCTTCATAGGGAAACACTTCCCAAGCCAGGACTTAACCTCCTGCAAGGTTGGGATGTCGTTTCCTATGAGTAGTATGTCATCTACATAAAATACCAGAAAGCTCACTATACTCCCACTAGCTTTGACACATATACAGGACTCATCCTCGCTTCTAAAAAATCCAAACTCTTTGCCTTTCTCATCAATACAAAGATTTCATCTACGAGATGCTTGTTTTAATCCATAAAGTGGTTTTGACATCCATTTTCCATATTTCATAGTCATGAAATGCAGCTATGGCTAGCATAACCCTTATAGATTTAATCTTCGCAACTGGTGAGAAGGTCTCATCATAGTCAACTCCTAGAGTTTGAGTGAATCCCTTCACAACCAGTCGCACCTTATATGTGTGTACTTTCCCATCCATGTCGGTCTTCTTCTTGAAGATCCATTTGCACTCGACTATCTTACGACCCGGTACATTGTTTCTGAGGTTCAAGGTCCATAAAGTTAGCACATTTAGAGTTTAAGACCATCTATGTTAGATTTTGAGCCATTTACATGAAAGTAGAATGTCGTCTGGTCTTATTCGGAGCATGCAAAGTCACCAAGTCAGTGACTTTATGGGTTTAGACATTATGTGGGACTCAAATCTGTGGTTTGGACTTATGACTTAAAGCATTAAGTGCTTAATGGCATAAGTGAGGATAGATGGTAGTACGTTGTGCGTACAAGCCAGTACACACAGCGTACAAGCCATTAAGCGTGTACGCGCAATGTACTCAGCCAACTTGGGTTTCAGAATTTGGGCTTCGAGTTTGGGCCATCTGTTTGGGTCTTAGATTCTTGGGCCCTAATGGACCATCAGAGTGATAATGTTCTGGACTAAAAGAAGGATTGGATCTTAGGTTAAGGCCAAATAAGGAGCGTGGGCCCAATTTGGAAAATTAGGCCATTCATGGGCCTTTATGGATCTTATGGTTTTGGACTTTGTGTTTTGGGTCCTGTTGGGCCATCACGTTTTGGGGTTGATATTTATTTATGGAGGCCCATTATGGTTTTGAGCCCAAATTGGAAAATTGGGCCATGGATTGGGTCTTAAGGAATTTTTGGTAATTAGGCCTTGTGGACTATTGGGTTTGGGCCCAATTTGGAAATTGGGCCATTAAAGTACTTATAGACATTATAGTGTCGGCTTTTGTTTTGGGATTGGGCCTTAGTTTTGGATCATACTGGGCCAGGGGTAGAATGACCATTTTACCCCTTGCATGGATTAAGGATTATAGTATGGAACCCAATTTGCTAATTGAGTGTACGGATTGGTATTGATAGCTCGGGAAGTCGGCAGGGCAGCAGCTAAGGATGACATTTGGGAAGCTTCTGCTTTCGAGGTGAGTCTTCTTACCATACCAATGGGTCTAAGGCACCAGGGTTGGCCCATTTTATGATATGTGGTGCACTAGCTATAGTAGAGATATGCGGTATGATAGTTAACTTTATGCTAATTCGTATGCTAGTGAGTATGTTATATTTTCATGGAAGACCCCAGGGGAGCCTGTGGCAGTTGGATATAAGACCATGTGGGGGAGCCTATGGCATTCCTAGGTAAAGACCATGTGGGGGAGCCCATGGCATGATGGTATAAGACCCTGGGGGGAGCCCACAACATCCTTATATGGTTATGTATGTGTTATGTAGTATGATAGATACTTATGTGATATATGATATGTTAGTGATTATGTATGTTATTGCATGGAAGACCCTGGGGGCAGCCCGTGGCAGTTAGATATAAGACCATATGGGGGAGTCCATGGAATTCCTAGGTAAAGACCATGGGGGGATCCCATGGCATGAAGGTATAAGACCCTGGGGGAGCCCACGACATCCTTATATGTTAGTATGCATGGCTTATGTGATATATGTAGCTTTTATAGCTAATATGGTATGTGTTATGTGGATTGTGTGTGGGGTATGATTTGGGGGACTCACTAAGCTTTGTGCTTACAGTTTACAGTTTTGGTTTCAGTTATTATCGGTTTGGAAAAGAAGGACTCGGATTGATCACAGTGCACACACCTATGATTTCCGCAATGAGTGATTTTGGGATGAACTCTGATAAATGCTTTACTTAATGATGATTTGAGATGTTTGAAATAAATGGTATCAATGTTTTAGCTATATTAAAAATGAAATTTTTACCATTGATTTTTGGGTCGTTACATGAAACCCGAAAACGTGACAGGTGAAGCCCTAAGAGGAACGTAAAAGAACTTGGAAGTCAAGGGTGATGGAGTTCGTTATCTCATGAATCAGATCTGGACATCGAAGTTTGGTGGCTACAGGGATGTTGTCATGAATGAAGCCCATAAAACTCAATACTCCGTTCATCTAGGTTTAGACAAGATGTATTTGGACCTTAAGAAACTCTATTGGTGGCTGAACATGAAAGCTGAAATTGCTACCTATGTGGGCAAGTGTCTGACTTGTGCCAAAGTCAAGGTAGATTATCAAAAGCCCTCAGGTCTACTACAATAACCAGAAATACCTTAGTGGAAGTGGTAGCGAATTACAATGGACTTCATAACCAAACTACCCAGGACAACGGGAGGTCATGGCACCATTTGGGTAATTATCGATAGATTAACCAAATCCGCACACTTCCTGCCAATAAAAGAAACTGAAAAAATGGAGAAGCTAACAAGGATGTAGATTAAAGACATAGTACGATTACATGGGGTGCCAATATCTATTATATCTGACCGAGATAGTATATTTACCTCGCGGTTTTGGCAATCACTGCAAAAGTCCTTGGGAACAAATCTTGACATGAGTACAACGTACCATCCTCATACTGATGGGAAAAGTGAGAGAACCATACAAACGTTGGAAGACATGTTAAGGGCTTGTGTGACAGATTTTGGTAAAGATTGGGATACCCATTTACCACTAGTTGAATTCTCATACAACAATAGCTATCACACTAGCATCAAAGTTGCACCCTTTGAAACCCTCTATGGCCGTAAGTGCAGATCTCCTCTGTGTTGAGCTGAAGTGGGTGATACACAACTAGCCAAGAACCAAGTAATCGACAGTACTCTAACCGGTCCCGAGATCATTCGAGAAACCATAGAAAAGATTGTACAAATCCAGGAACGATTGAAAGCTTCTAGAGACAGACAAAAGAGTTATGCGGACAAACGATGAAAACCCTTAGATTTCAGGTTGGTGACCACGTCTTGTTAAAGGTCTCACCCGGGAAAGGAAAGATACGTTTCGGAAAAAGTGGAAAACTAAATCCAAGGTATATCGGGTCATTCGAGATTCTTGCTAGAATTGGTCTGGTTGCTTATGAACTCAGTAACATTCATCCTACTTTTCATGTCTCAAATCTCAAGAAATGTTTATCTGACGAGACTCTTATAATCTCACTCAATGAAATCGAGTTAAACGAGAGTCTACACTTTATAAAAGAACCAGTGGAAGTCATGGACAGGGAAATCAAAAGAACAAAACAAAGCCATATCCCAATAGTGAAGGTTCGCTGGCATGCCAAGAGGGGACCTGAATTCACTTGGGAACGGAAAGATCAGATGAAACAAAAGTATCCACATCTTTTCCCTAGTTCATGAGTACCACTTTAGAAACAATTTCGGGACGAAATTCCCTCTAGCAGGGGGATAATGTAACAACCCGATATTTCAAGTCAATGTAATAGTGTAGGTCAACCATTGTAACTAGTTTTAAAGTAATAAAGAGAAATTATTTGAATATTATGTGCATTTAATTATTTATAAAGATGTAATAAATTAAGATAAAAATGATCGTCAAAAACAAAATGTTAGATAAACTCGATATCTATGAAGAAACTTGTAGTACTCATGACAAGGATTCCAGAGATATAAAGAATGTGGAAATCCGAGTTATAACGAAGAAGTTATGACCCATCGTAGTTTCGCGATAGCATCGACACAACGCTATGTGACGTAAAAAAGTGAACTTACAATAAAATGCTTTTTAGCCTTAGGTGTCTAAATGAAAGCTGATGTATACGATAAACCGAGAGTGTGCAAAAAAAGAACGCCCAAATCTGACTTCGTATGAGGAAGTTATGATTTTTCTAAGATTCGGCACAACTGTATACAACCTGAAATTCGAATTAAAGATTGAGCAATTTTTAGCCGACACAACCTAAACGAGAATTGAATATCTTGTCAATAGTAGTTCAACGGTAAAAATACAGACGGAAACAGACATCGGATGAAGAAGTTATGAATTTTTAATGGACTTTTCCTGTCCCGGCTTCTTAAAAATATAATATTAAAAATAAAGTCAAAATTAGCCAACAGAGTCAAAACGAAAGTTATAAAGTACAGTCTCACCTACACGTGGATATAAAGAACGTCAAAAACGGAGCTCGTATGCGGAAGTTATGAATTTTTGAAGTTCAAGGCCCAAATTCTGAGACTGGTCCGAAGCCGTACGCCCAACGTTCACATGCACTAGGTCTGGAGTCAGCCACGTCGCCCTACACCTTCGCATGATGGACGCGTGTTACTAGCCATGGCATGTTCAAAGCTCAAATACCGATTAGAGACACGTTCCTTCATTACGCCTCGCGTACGAGGGTACGCCCTGCGTACTGAAGTATGCCCAACATACTGAAGTACGCCCATCGTAATGCGAGGCTTCGTTCAGGTATAAAAGGGGTGCAAGATCTCTCGATTTATGTTACAAAATTTGATCTTTCTTTCCCTTTAAACACTCTTTTAAGACACTTTAAACCCCCCTCCCCCCCCCCCCCCCCCCCCCCCAAAGTTTAGGGAACCTCTCTAACACCCGAAGAAAACCCGAAGCAATTGAAATCCTTGAGAAAAGAATCTTTTTCGGTTGAAACTCTACCCGCGCAGAACTCGATTTTCACCAGAAACTCGTGATTTCAAATAGCGAAGCGCTGCCCAAATCACCACATATCAAGTGATTTCATACCCTACATTTTCACTACATATAAGTAAAACACAAGGAAATCTTGTGTTATTAACAAAACTATTCAAATAATTTTCAACTATCGTTTTTACTAGAATAAACATACTACTTTACTAAGTCTGGGATTTCATATAAAAACAACATATAAACTATAATAGGTATAGTTTATGAAACAAATGCACTATTTTACAAGTTCAGGTTACAATACAGAAACAAACATATAAGCTATGATAGGTATAGTTTATGAGACACATATACAATTTTTATTCATTTCAAAATGAGTTTTCATTATTCTACCCATAACCGTCGATATAGCTTTGTGAGACATACTTCAAGCAACAAACAAGTCCTAAAATTATAACCAGAGTCTCCTGGAGGGAGAGCATGACACTTGTATATAGATCTATATGGGATTGACAATCTCGCACCTGAGCTATTTGCAACAGCTAGGCCGGCAGGCCTGAGGTGACAAATGTTGTACCAATTACGACGCCTGAAGAACGTCGCGTTCAGACATTCTGATGTCATCAAGCATGGTTATGATAACTCACAAGTTGGTATTGAATAATACGATTAGTGTATGAATAAGTAATCAGCTTCACTTAGTTTTATTTTAAATAAAACTATAATATAGTATTTCACAGTTGATATGAGCATATTTAGTTATAAAATTCATGCATTATCTTAATACTTTATGTTGATTTTATCTCATTTAATGAACAAAAGGTGCTTAATTAGTTTATAATTTCATTTTTCAGCAACAATTACAGGCTTGGATGGAAAAGGAAGCGGAATTGGCGATTGGACGCTTGGATCTTGGATTTTGAAGAAAGAAGGATGTTGTTGGACAGCTTGACCCCTCGTCAGTGTTTTGGCTATATCTCATGAACCGTAACTCCGATTGACGAGATTCAAAATGTTCTGAAAAGTAGACACAGATTCGGACGACTTTCGTGTTTTGAGAAAATGCTGATTCGAAACGTACTTGGCGAGTAGGGTCGATTACTCACCGAGTTGGTCAGAAGTTTCGCGATTCTGGACGCGCTGACTTGCCGTACACGGGTTTTAAGTGACGGACTCGCCTAGTAGGTCACTGGACTCACCGAGTAGCCTCTGTTTTGTGAAAATCTATATAAAGGGACTTTCAGATCGATACCCTAGGATATAGAGAAACCCTTGGAGGCCAATTGTCGACTAAAGGTGCTGCTGGAGCGTGGGAAGCAAGGGAATCAACCCTACATTCAATTTTAAGGAGAATCAAGGCAAAATCAATTTTACTCTTTACCTAATCTCTTGTTTGAACTATTTTTTTACCAATTGATTTCGTTTTTGAGCTTGTTTCTGTTGTAATCATGAGCTAAAACTCATAACTTCTGTTTAGGTAGATGAATTTGTGAACATGGATTGATTATTTGATTAGGATTAATTTTAATTGGTGATTATGTTTTATTAAGCTTGTTAAAGAACCTTATGTGTTAACAATAACTATTCTTCTGTTAATAAATTAGTAATTAAGTTGTATGAACATCTCTTAGTTATTAATTTCATATGATTTATTGTGACCACATAGTTGTATGTCTAGGAATAACGAATGTGAAACTAGAATTAACTAGAAGATAGGTAAGTTAATGTGTGAGCTTGTTTGATGAACATCAGCAAGAGGTTAATTGAAGGGCCAATTTAATTAACCATTACAAGTCTTATTTAACCCGAATTAATAACTAGGAAATCCGTTAATTTAGACAACTGGCCACTGCTTGAGTTAATTTGTTTCCTAAGGATTAGTAATAGCGAACATGAAACTAATCATCTTAGTCGGTAGCCAATGAAGAATTAATCCGATACATTGAAATCATCCATGGGAACAAATGAGTCGAACTAAACATAAGTCCTCTTTATTATTGAATTTAGTTGATTTTTATTTGCTTAGCTCTTAGTTTCTTAGTTTAAGTTTTAGTTAATTGTTTAAGTTTCTAGTCTTGCAAAACTAGAGAAACCCCTCTTTCTATTACTTGTTTTATTTAGATAATATTAGCATTTATTTTAATTGTTTACCGTTCCCTGTGTTCGATACCCTACTTACCTGAACTAAACTGCTAATCGATAGGTACACTGCCTTTTGTGTGTTCTTCTTTCTGTTTAAGTTAGTAGGATTAAAACTAGTTGGTTTTTTACACACATCAACAGTATAGTTGGTAAATCTAGACACTTATAATTACAGAGTTTTCATACAAGTACAATTACATAATACTATACTAGTACAGAGAAATCATACATTTCAGGGTTTTATGTGAATTAAAACTACATTATATTATTCCACAGTACAATATCAACTATACATTTTGGTCTTAAGGTATTAAAACTACAAACCATTTACAACAGAAAATATAGGATTTTCTGGGAAAACATACTTATGTTTTCAAGAAAAAAATGACAGATTTTCAATTACAAACATGCTTATGAACTCACCAACTTAATTGTTGGCACTCTTTTCAAAACCACTTGTATTCTCAGGAAAACAATAAGCAGGTATCCACAGGTTTTGAGAAGACGGAGCTTCATACACTCATGTCTTTTAAACTTTTGATATACATTTTGTTGTCATGTAAACTATGATTTTGAACACAAATGTAAAACTTATACTTTATCAATACATGGTTGTTGTACTTTGATATGTATTATGCAATTGTTGTGATACTGAACATGAAGTCATCCGCCTCCGAACGTTTCCGCCATTTTGGTTTGGGGGTGTGACATCTGCTACATAAAAAAATTAGTTAACAATTATATTTATAAAAAAATATTAGTAACGGTGTGTAATTATAATCAATAATTATAAAATAGACAAAATTATACTTGTTGAATTCATCAAGGTTGGCTAGCAAAGCGAAATTCTCTTCTGTAACAAGTTGTTTAGCCAATCGCCCATTAAAACCCTTCTTTAATAGGTATAGAAGACACACACGGACTGCATCCTCATTCGATAACTTATGAAGTGATTGTTTAAACACATCTATGACATGTTGTAATTTGATCGAGTCATTCGTCGGGACTATAGGAAAGGCACGGGAACAAAAGGTGACGTCGGACACAGAAGCAAGAAAATAGTCACCAAACTGGAAGTTGGTGATGAGACAAAATTCTTTCTTCTCAAAAGACAGCTCGTAATCCCCAATCTCAAAAACCATTTCCGTTACTTGGCTTCGAGGTCGGTGATAACTTCGTGGCAAAAATGTAATGTAGAAGCAACTGATCCCCATCTACATTAGGAATGTCTAACCACTTTGATTGTTTCATTTCATTCACTTCTTTTTATAGTTTATTTTAGCATATTTCATTCATAATTTAGCTAATCTTCATGCATATTTTCCTTTTTGTTATTTATGACTATTTCGGGTACTTTTAGTTTCGTGAGCATAATTGCAGATTTTAAGGAAACTAGCAGAGTGGGATCTTTGGGAGGCGATTGGACTCGGAGGACAACAAGGATTATAGGCTTAATAACTAGTGGAGATGATGCATATAGTGGGCTATTGATGGATGGATCATTGAAGAAGATGGTCTCTTACTTAAACGAAGTTGGAAGAATTTTTGTGTGTGTGAAGATTATTGATTAAGCGATTACGTGAGCTATGGGTGATTTGGAGAAGCCAAATTGGGCTTAAAATGAAGAAAACTTAAAGAAAAATGGGCTATGAGCTGATTGGACTCAATATGGGCTAGTGGGTTAAAGCTTTGGAGGATCAAAACTCAAAGGAACCCAATTCAAGTCTCACTCGCGCAACCCACCCGCGTACAGCTGTGCGGCTGCACACAAACATGTAGGGGCATTTTCGAAATTCTTTATTGAATGTTGTTTTGAGGAAGGTTGGTGTGAATCTTTTGCACACTACTACACATCCAAAATTTGGTCATTTCTCTAGAGATTTTGAAGGTCTTGGAGCTCTTGAAGAACATCAAAACACCATCTTTTTTCTCTTGATTCTTACTACATGTTGGGTACTTTTAACTTTTCTTTTGTTATCATGAGTTTAGCCATGCTAGGATAAACTAATATTGGTTGATTTTGGTAAAATCGATGGATATTTAGTTGTTTGAAGAATATTATGAACTTGTGATGATTTTTATGAAAGTGTTTTGCATTTGAACATCTTACCATCTATATGTATTTATTCATGAGTTTAGATGTATATTTGGTAATTAGTTTACTAATTTCTTGATTAAGTAGTGGATCCTCATATTAGCAAGTAAAAAGCGGTTCTTGTGTTAGTTTTCACTTCACACAACCACAAAAACATTTTCTCCAACATGGTAGTGAAAAAATTTGACTCCTCTTTGATTTGGTGACTTTTTGGTTCTTAATGCTAGTTATTTTTAACTAATTACATGTTTAATGGAAATTGTGACTTTAACTAAAGAAATATGTTATGAGCTTCTCTAGCTATTTTACTAAAGTTTAGGTGACCTCAAGCTTCTTGGGTTGCTATAGCCACGTTAAAATAAAATCATAAGTCTTGCACCATAATGTCTAATGATAATCAACTAATTGTCCATGTGATGAAAGCCAAGGTCAATCATTTATCTCTCATTGATTTTACATCAAATTCTTTCTTTTGTTTAATTGTGTTATTTAAATCTAAGTTTAGTTTTAGTTTTCTTTCAAATATTTCAAAAGACTGAAACCACCACTTTACTTTTATTGTCATTTTACAAGTATTTGTATAACAAAAATTTTCATAGAAGTAACAAATTGAATCAATCTTAGTGGAGTCGATCCATTTACCACTATACACTATTTTAGTGTACAAGATTTATGGTTATTTATTTTGTTGGCCTCGATAACCACCACACCTCCTGAAACATGTATTCTGGAACATAGTCTCGCATTTAGGTCTGTTTCTGAATGCTGCAAGAATTTCCCCATCGATTTTGGGTTTACACGAGAGTGTAATTGATGCATCAAAAACCATGGCGTGCTGCAAAAATAAGAAAAATGTTATCACTTCATTCTAAAATGAAAATGAAAATGAAAAATATTCCGGACCTGTTTAGAAGCGGTTATTGATATGTTCTTCATGTTCCTCTCGTGTTCTGAAATAGTTTTTCGTGTTCTGGTGGCTTCCGGAATGAAATTTTAAGATCTGGAACACTACTTTTTCGATGTAAATCAACAATACATAAACATCTAAACTACTTTTCAATTGGTGATACAACAATGACATCTTTAATTTAAGCTCCAGAACATTTTCAGTTCATCCCGAAGGTAGTATACGAATTCAGGAATAATAACAGTAGAAAAATAGAAACCTTAAACAAAAAAAAGAGAAAACGAAGAACGTACCAGTAAAATAACGGGGTCATAATGCTCGTCTTCCGTGGCGGAAATGGGTGTCGATGTGTGTCGAAGAATGGAGTTGTGTGTCGGAATCGGAATGCGTCTTTCCAGAATAAAGTTGTTGCCTCAAATTATATTGCGGATTTTAAAATGAAAAAAATTGCAAGAATGGTCCCTGTGGTATGTCAAAACTAGCAACTTTGGTCCAAAATGGGTTTGGCTCGCAAGAATGGTCCAATAGTTTCGTTTTGTTGCGAGTTTAGTCCAATTTCCTATGAACTTTTTTATAATGACATATTTGCCCTTTTTAGTTTTATTTTCTTAATTCTTTTTGGACAAAATTGCAAGAATGATCCCTGTGGTATGTCAAAACTAGCAACTTTTGGTCCAAAATGGGTTTGACTCGCAAGGATGGTCCAATAGTTTCGTTTTGTTGCGAGTTTAGTCCAATTTCCTATGAACTTTTTTAATGACGGATTTGCCCTTATTATTTAATTTTCTATTTGTTTATAATTTCTTTTTATTTTTCTAATTAAAATTTAAACAAAAGAAAAAAGAAAATGTAACCCTACTTTCTTTATTCCCAACAAGACTAGTCTGGTCACCACTGCTACCGGAAACCACCACCACCACCACTCCAGCAAAACAAATTTTTTTTTTCATATTTGAAAAACAAAATAATCATTTTTTTTCACATCTGCAATCTAAATCATGGACAATCCAATTTTCTACAAACTCAATTTTTTCCATATCACTCGAATTGGAATAAGAACACTCATGAACTAGAAATCTGAAAACGTCCAGAAAACAAAAATGAAAACCAAATCGATTATCGATTTCTGAAAACAAAATCGATGGAGAAGAGGGTGGATGTTATTGGTATCTTGATCTAGAAAGTCATCGATCAGACGTTGGAGTCGCTGGAGCCGGAGTCACCACCTCTCACCGGAATAGGTTTCCAACGTGGGTTACTGTTTGGGATCTTTGCAACCTCTGTCTTCATTTGTACGGAGGTGACGCCGACCATTTAACAAACCCTAAATCGTCACCAAGAAAAGTTCAAGATCTCCACCGTCATGCTCCTCCAATTCTTCAGATCTATCTTGGACTCACACTCGAAACACCAAAACCCTCTTTGTTAGCTTCAGATCTTCGCCTCTATGATCCTTCGATTTGAAAACCCTTCGATCTGAAAAACCTCCCATTTGAAAGCCTTCGTCACGTTGAGCTCACCATTGCTACGAGAGAAGAATTGATAGAAAAGAAGAACCGAGATCCGAAAGATTTAGAGTTCATGGCTGACGAGACCTAAACATCTAAGGGGTGGCGCCGACGGTGGTCTAATGAACCACAAATCTGTAAACAAAGAACTGGAGTTAGGGTTTCTCCTGCTAAAAACTGAAGCGGGGGAGGAAGAGAGATGAGCGGGTGGTGACTCCATCTAGATGGTGGCTACTGTGGCAGAGGGTGGCGGTCCGACGAGAAGATTCCAACTGATCTAATTTTTCCGGCAGCGTGTGTTCTTGTAAAATGAAAATGCGTTAGAGAGAGAAAGAGAAAGAGAGGAAGGAGGGATGAGGTGTGTATTTTTATTTCTCTTTTCTATTTCTGATTTATGCAATAAAAAGAATTAAGAAAATAAAACTAAAAATGGCAAATTCGTCATTATAAAAAAGTTCATAGGAAATTGGACTAAATTCGCAACAAAACAAAACTATTGGACCATTCTTGCGAGCCAAACCTATTTTGGACCAAAGTTGCTAGTTTTGACACACCACAGGGACCATTCTTGCAATTTTGTCTTTTGAAATTCAAAATCTCACTCCGAAACATATGAGGCTTATCTAGAAGACCATAATAGGTATTTCGGATCCAATGAAATGGATCGGGTCACCCGAAAAATAATCCGGATTTCGTTCCGGAACAACCCATTCCGGAATATGTGGTTATTTTGCAATAAAAAATTATATTTAGAAAAAAAACCCAAGAAAAGGGTTAGATTACTCAATTATGTTTGTCTTTTTGGATGAATAAAGTTGCTAGAACAAATGACTAATTTATCTATAAAATTTAAAAATATTTATTAAATTTATCAGGAAAGAAATTAAGACAGAAAAAAAAAACAAACGGGGAAAAGATTAATATCTTAATAGATTAAGACAAATATAACTATCCCACTAAGTGATTAACACACATTAAAAATAACATAAGATGAGATCGATCACTCCAATCACCAAATTGCAACCTCCATAAACCCATCTTCAGTAGCCGAAGCCCTAAACATACCCGTCGTATTAAAAGGCATAGCAACCTCACCACCACCAGACACCGCCACCAAGCCGGTGGTTCCCATCGGCGTAACCTCATGTACAACATACGCCGCCGCCTCTTTCAGACCTAAACCTTTATACTCCATAACCGCCGCCACATCCCTCGCCACCGTGTCCCGGATTATAGCTTCACCTCTGCCGGTTGCAGAAACGGCACACAACTTATTCGCGTAGGTCCCTGCACCGATGATGGGCGTATCTCCGATCCTTCCCGCCATTTTGTTGACCAGACCGCCGGTGGAAGTGGCGGCGGCTAGGTTGCCGAGACCGTCCACCGCCACACATCCGACGGTTCCAAGTTTGCTATCCCCGTCGTCAGGAACCTTCTCATCTGGTGTTTTAATAGGTTGTGTATAGTCTTGCTACAAGAATTTGTTTTCAATTTAAAATTAAATAAATGGAGTATCAACATACTTTTATTTGTTTAAACTTAAATCAAATAATTGAAAGTAATTTGTATGTTATTTGAATTTAAATCAAGTGAAGAAGTGAGAGGAAATGAGTATACTTGAACTCTGTTGGATTCTTTTGCTTGCTTTAATCTCTGGATATTTTCAGGGGTGATGAAATGGCTCCTATCTACAGTTTTGAGCCCCTAACAAAAGTAATTTTGTACAAAAGATA
The DNA here is from genome assembly GCF_002870075.4 of Lactuca sativa. Lineage (NCBI taxonomy): Eukaryota > Viridiplantae > Streptophyta > Magnoliopsida > Asterales > Asteraceae > Lactuca > Lactuca sativa. Next base: position 54,115,444 of record NC_056627.2, read on the forward strand.
TAGAATCAGATAAAAACTGTGGGATTCGAATCATTTTGGAGTGTTTCATATGATGATGGTGATTAAAAAAATGAAAGAAAAGAAAGGAAACCTGTTCTCTTGCAAAGGACTCTGCTCCATCAAAAGCAAGATAAATATGAGGAGTTTTTTCCATGACTTTTCTGGCTAAAGAGATGGGATTGACAACTGTTGTGACACCAGAAACTGCACCACATCTTTTTGAAATTCCATCCATGATGCAAGCTTCCATCTCAACTGTTCCATTGGTGGTTAGAACAGATCCTTTACCAGCATTGAAGTCTGGACAGTTTTCCAGTTCACATACCTACAAATTACAATACAAGGGGTTACAGGAATCAGGAGTATGATTGTGTTTCATAAATTCCTCATACAAATCAACACTCAAACAAGTTAAGAAATGAAGAAATCATGAGGATATTTTAATGTGCAAACTTGTCGCAATCAAGTAACACAACAAAACAAGGTATCTGCCAACTATCATTGGAATCAATTACAAAGTATTGTTAAAATAATGAATAATCAGTTAGATGTCTCAGTCGTTCCTAGCATAGAGTTAGAATTTCAATAATTTCTCTTAAACATGCTGAAAATTCATTCGATTGAACTGGACTAGATTCAAGGTAATCATATTCTAAGCACAAGAGCACGGATAAAGGTTGAGAAAAGATCATAGAAATGATATGAACATGGATGGACTTTTTTACAGCCATAATTGTGAAGTTAGAGGCGTGATTGACATGAGAATAGTTCGTATAAACTTCTCAGAATTAAGACAACAAAACAAGCTAATTATTAATTATCATTGCTATAAACAACAGAGTACTGTTAATGAAAAAAATTTATTCAGACGTCTCAGGATCATCTCTCTTCTGCGAAGTGAAAATTAATTAAATCCAACAGAAACGTAGAATTGGCATCATCGAATAGCTAGCGTGAGGAGAAGCTCAGAAGAGATCATAGAGATGATATGAACAGAACATAAACCGCTTAGAGCAACAATTATGCAACTGGAAGAGTAATTTAAATGAAGTGAAGGAGAATACCACAAGTTCAACGACATCTACGGGAGAGCATTTGGCATTAAGAGCGGAGACACCGATCTGAAGGATACGGCGGAGGGCAGCTTCTCGAGGTTCACGGCGTTCAGCTGGTAAATCGACCGGAATATCGCCGGCTCCGCCGTGCAAAGCTATTGCCCATCCCATGATTTACGTTTTCGGTATTCCTTCTACTGCAACTTGATTACTTGAAACCCTCCCGCCGTGCCTCTTCCCTTTTTTATATTATTTTTGGATCGTTAATTCGAGTAATTCATCATTTATTTTTATTTTTTTAGAATTGATTCATTAGTTTTATATTTTAGAACGACTTTGAAGAATACAATTTGTAGTTACACATATTTTTATTAAAAAATAATATAAAATATCAACTACACCCAACTAAAATTTTAGAAAAAATATTAACAAATTAGGTTAATCCCACATACCAATTTTCAAAAAATAGTTTAAATTAGCAAAATGCCAAAAGTTGATATTATCCGGTGTTTTAAAAACCGGTTCGAACTGGCCGGTTGAACCGGTCGAACCGGGAACCGGAGGTGAGGGCGGTTCGATTTGGACCGGTTTTATAATGATTTCCTGACCGGATTGAACCGGCCGGTTTTGGTAAAAAACCGGTTCAACCGGTTAAATTGAATCGGAATGGATCGGGTTGAACTGGACATTTTTTGATTTTTGTGTTTGTTTTAGGCTTCTTTGTTTGATTTTGACTTCTATAATGATTGTTTTTATATGTTGCATTCTATTTACATTTGTAATACTAAAAATATGATAAGTTTTGTAATCAATATATGCAGGATAATTAAAAACATATAAAAATATAACACCGGTTTGACCGTCCGGTTGAACCGGTTAAACCGGTTGAACCGTAAAACGTCACCCGACCGGTTCAATTAAAAAAACGGTTTTTAAAACATTGATATTATCTAAATCCATCATCTGTAAAAATCAGGTTCAACTTTGAACTTTAATATTATCGAAAGCGTTCGTACGAACTCCGTTTAACCCGAATATTTTTTTCATTGTTTTCTTTATAACAAAGATTACGTATCACACATATAACATTTCAAATTTAGATGTCAGAAAATTATATTTTTTTAGTCTCTAAAGTAGACTACTCGGTGAAAAATAAAAGATGTCCCAACTTTAAACATTCATAACTTTCACGCGTGTTATTGGATCGGCAGTTATGAAATTAGTACGTGAAAGTTATTGGATCGACATTGTCGGCTAATGCAATTGTAACACCCATGTTCCAGATTAGCTAAGCTTACTTTTATCAGGGACCAAATATGAAGTTTTGGAGGAAATCATGTACCACAATGTGGCCAAGGAGGGCCATAGAGTGGCAATTGTTTAACGGATCGCGTGTGTTATTGGATCGGCACAGCATGGCAGCTGTTCTGGCCCAAGCTCATGATTCTTTTAGTGTTTGCTTTGTATTTAAATCCCTCTAAGTCATTTTTAGGGTTCCTTATCAACCTCAATCACCCTCAAGTTTCGGAAACCCTAACCCTAACCCTCCTTGTAAGTGTGAGCTTATTTTGGGAGTTTTTGGTTACTTTTAAAGGAAAAAGAAGTTTTGGGAAGGATTGTGGTCCATCTTGGCCAACTTGAGGATCTCTCTTGGACATCTCTGGTTCTTAGTGAGTGTTCAAGATCCTAGCTTTATGCTTCTATGTTTATGAATCTAAGGTTTTGTCCCCTATTCTCCTTGTTAGGATAATTGGAATTGTAGAATTCCATAAAGTTGGAAACTTTATGGATCCTAGAGGTCCCTTTGGTATCATATCTTATAGATCTGGAGTTTCATGGTGTTTTGGAGTCCGTGTTTGAGTTTTGGCCCTTTTCTTCCACTTTTTGACCTAAAGTGAAGAAGACATGCATATGACATGCATGTCCATAAAGAAATTATATTTGTGACCTTCGGAGGGAAGGAAAACCTTCTAGAGAAGTTGATCTTGTGTCCTTAAGGATCTAGGACTTATTGGTTAAGTTTAACACCCTGTTTCGAGTTGTTTCATAATTCGGGGTTGAGACCTGAATATCAAGTATCATAAGGATCTAGGCTTTAGGAAAGAGAGGGTTAGACCCATTCGGATACAGGCAATGTAGATTATGTGATCCAAGAGTTCGGTTTGTGCTTTGGAGTCAAAGGGTAAAATGGGAAAAGTAGTGTTTCAGACTTCTTTTATGAATTATGAATTTTAGTTCGATGTGTTTTAAGTAAAAAGTAATTACATATGGTTGTCGAGCTCCTCAATACCATCCCGTGGATATAAAGATCGTCAAAATTAGAGTTGAAATGAAGAAGTTATGACCGTTTGAAGTTTGGACAGTTTTGGGTTAAGCTGTGTATGTTGGGCGTACGGGGAGTACGATGGGCATACTAGGGCATCTTGAGTACGTTAGGCATACGTGATCAGCGCCCAAACTCTATTTTCATGGTTTGAGCCTTATTTATGCTCCTTAACTTCCCCAAAACCATTACATTTTCAGCCTCTACCTCTCCAACATTCTCCCATGAAAACCCTAACCCTAGTTTGAGCCTTTTGAGCAAAAGAAGGTGTTTTGAGTGCTTTGAAGTGTTCTTAGTGCATCTTGGAGAAGAAGGAGCTCATTGGATAAATGTTGTTTGCATTGGAGCTTGTAGATCCAGACTTTATTCACCTTGATCTCTCTTCTAAAGGTATAAAGTTTGAATCTTGATGACGTGTTTGTTAGATCTAGCTAGTTTTGGATAACCCATAGTTGTTTACTTATGTTGTGTTGTGTGTGGTATTTTGAGGAACTCACTAAGCTTTGTGCTTACGATTTATGGTTTACATGTTTCAGGTTTTCTTATATAAATGAGGGGCACGGCTCGATTGCATCGCATCAATGGGGGACTTGTGCACATGATAACCTTTTATGATACTCTGATAAATGTTTTAAGATCATGTAGTTGTGTATTGAATAAACACTTAAAGTTTTTAATTTGAAAATTTTAGGGTTGAAATTTGGGGCGTTGCACTAAGATATGCTTCTTTTGGACTTTAAGAATCTAGGTTTGGTGATCTTGTCATTTTGGGGTGTCTTATGGGCTAAAGTTGGAAACTTTATCCAATGAGACTCTGATAAGGTGTTGATCTGTGAGTTTGAGCCCTTGGAATGGAGCATAAATAACTAAATTCAATTTAGTCATTCAGACCATCCCCCACGATGTAGAACCAGGTCGCCACACCATGACGATTAGGGAATTCGCGACTGATCAGGTCGAATTTGTGTGTCACGACGTGGCCAAGGGATGGTCACGGCGTGGCAATCGGCTATGAAGGATTATTGGCCTTGGACGTTGATCGTTGACCTTGATGGGTGACTTTTGACCTGGATGAATTTTGATATTTTTGTATGTTGGTAGACTAAGAATTTATCATGCTTGGTTGTTTTGGTGGTGTTTGGCTCTCGGTTCCGGTTTGTGAGAGCGGTTGACTATTGTTTACCATAGCAAGGTGAGTCTCCTCACAGTTATCTGTGTGACTCTTGTGGGTCGAAGGCAACAATGTCGGCCCATTGGTTATGTTTTATAGTATTCTAGTTGTCTGTGTGACTCTTGCATATATGTATGTATGCTAGGCTCAAGTATGTATGTTAGGCCCAAGTTTGTGGGCTAGGACCAAAGGCATGTATGTAGGCTAGGCCTGAACTACTATGGTATGTGATATTTTGAGGGAAATTCACTAAGCTTTGTGCATACAGTTATGTGTTTATGGTTTTAGGTACTTCTGTTTGCAAAGGGAAGGGCCCGACGTGATTGCACATCATCCCCTAGTGTTTTCCACATTGACTATTTATGATTTTACTCTTATGTTTGAATGATTAGATCTCTATAACTAGTTTTGGAACAACTCAATTGTTTGGTTTAAGTGTTTTAAAAATGAAAATTTTACGTTGAATTTTTTGGATATAACAAATTGGTATCAGAGCCTTGGTTTGAGGGATTCAGGCACTCTCCCGAGTGTGACTAAACTCAAACTAAAGAATTGGTAATCTTTTGAAACAAAACAAGTTTCTAAAAAGATTTTTATAAAGAAAAGGGGGTGTGATGCGTGCAATCAACTGAGCTCAAGTAAGGGTTTCCCAAAGTACCTATATAAGAAGGTTTTGTTATGCTTATCGTTTTGATATGAGTATATGAGAATCGCATACTAGAAGTTAGGATAAGGATTTGCTCAGAGTTTCATGCTAGGATGTCTACTTAGGAGAAATGCCTTTATGCCTATTATGAGAATTGGAATCGCTACATGCTATTATGGATATCAGATGTTGGATAGAATGGCCTGATTAGGTGATGCACTAGTTAGATTTTCCGATGCCTGAATATTGCTTGGTTTGTGCTTTGTGTCACACCCCCGAACCAGACGGCTGAAACGTCCGAGGGCTATTGTGACTCAATTGAATACCATCACAATGAATATACATGAAACATAACATCATACATTACCAAGCATTGAAATGTTACAACTGGTAGCGTTTTCATTCAGTACAATGATCCATAATATTACATGCCCAAAAGTAAATTGTTCGATACTAATTAAAACAACAGCAAGACGTTACCGAGTACATTTTTCCTTTTCGATTTACCTGTTACATGAGAATACAAGTATTTTGAAAAACGTCAACATATGAAATGTTGGTGAGTTCATAAGTAATGTTTGAAATATAGTGGTTTGTATTGTTTTGAAAATCACCAGAAAATCTGATATTTTCTGAAAAGAGCATAGTATAAAAAGTGTGAAGATCCGTAAGTATGCTTGTTTGTTTCTATAAATGTAAAAGTACAATTTGTAAAACTCGGTATGTAACTCGTAGGTGTATTAATTGAAAACCCTAGGAAAACCCGATGTTTTCCTAATACTTTGCATCAAATGATTTATATTTTGTTATTTCATTGCGACGGGTGTATTCGTTGAGTCCCGGTGACGTTGGATTAATTATGGATTGTGAATTGTTATAAACACACATTAATGAAAATGACTAGTTTACAACTATACAAACGATCCCTTAGGCATCGCTCGCACTATTCACTTAATCCAATCACCCGGACTTCTCATAGCCCCACAACCGAGGAGGAAAAGAGGGTGCGAAGCCCCCGATATTTTCCATAAGTCGTTCAAGGCTATCGTGAATGCGAAGGGCCCTTAGCCCGACTCGCATTTGGTGAATTCTCGACTTTACTAGCAGCACCAGAGGGCCCTTGGGGTCCAACAACACAAAGCCTATAAAAGTCCTTTTACACGGGATTAGGTCATATAAGACCCAACTACATGTAAGCGAGTTTCCTTCGGGCCTAAAGATCATGTCATTGGGCTAGCTAGGCCCAACAAACACGATTTGAAACTTTCGGGCCCAAAGACGGTGTATCGACGTCTGGTGTATTCCCACGTGTGTATTGACTTCCCGAAATTTCCGCGTGTGTATTGAATTCCTGAGATTTCCGCGTGTGTATTGAAGTATCGTCGTGTTAGTAATTTCGGATTCATTATTGATTCGAGACCGAATCAATTCGTTTGATAACGATTTTTGGTGTTGAAGGTGTATTATATTTCGGCGATAGTCGAGGTACTAGTATTTCATCATGTCGGATTTATTGTTTAAAACATTAGAATTTTACATTTTTGCAGCCCCTTTCTTTTGGATAAATTTACACTTTTGACCCTTTGTATACAAGAATTTCTATTTTAGTCCTTAAACCATTTTTCTTGACACTTTAGTATCAAAACTTGTAGAAAAGGTATTTTTCAGCTCAAAGTTATTTGAAAAACAGTTTTAGTCCCTCAAATGAAATTTTCTCGGCTGAAACCCTTATTTTCGCAATTTTTACACTTTTGGCCCAAAGTAGAAATTTTTTGCATCTTTGGTCCCTTTTAAATATGAAAAGCATTTTTAACCCTTGAAATGGACTTGGAGCACTAGTAGTCCCCTGTTTTACAGAAAAATACAGTTCAGCCCCTCTAATTTGAAAATCTCGCAAATTGGGCTTTATTGGGCCGAAAAATTCATTTTTGGCCCATTATGCTTAAAAATTTCACATTTAATCCTTCAAAGAGAATATTTCCAGAAAAATACATTGTTGAAACTGTTTTGACTCATTTCATCCATCAGAATTTGTATTTTGTCATTTTGGGCCCTTTAACCTTATATTTTTAACATTTTGAGTCCAAAAATGGGATTTTTAGCCCAAGGAGTTTCATACATCCTAATGGAAATCTCGATTTTAAGGACTTTTTGACTAGTTTCAACACCATAATCACATAAGAACATGTAAATAAACATAGAAATTATAGAAAGCATACATATACTCATAGATCTACACATTTGCTTGTATTCCCCCCCCCCCCCCCCCCCCACAAAACTTATAAAAACCGAAGATCTCGAGTTTAAGGAGCTTCTAAGGTGCAAGATCACAAGATTGAATGAATTTAGAAGAGATTTTGATGAAGTGGAGGGAGTTAGATCATAAGTTAGACATTAACTTACCTTAGATGATGGATTTCTTTATGAAGATCCTTAGGCTTCAAGCCAAATTTTCGAGATTTTTGGATGGAAAGAGGGGATGATTCTTGAGTAATTTAGAGAGAGTTTTGTGAGGTGTGTGTGTTCCTTTCTTGCTCTCGGCCAAAGGAAAAAGAGGGAGAAGAGAGTGTGCATGGGAATGTGAGTAAGGCTTGGATGTATGATGAATAATAGCTTAGATACCCACAATATAATATTGAGGTGCCTAGCATAAGTCAACCCTTCCTTTTTCATGGGCTTGGGCCGAAATTTGAAGAGAAGAAAAAGATTTTTGGGCTTTATTGCCCCTAAGCCCATACTAGAGTTAAGTTGAATGGTTGTTGGCCCTATAAAATATAAGTGTGATTTTTATACTTTGTTGGGCTAGTTTAGGTTAATTATGGTTCATAATATTTAATTTATTTCATTCTAGGCCCAATATGGCCCAAAATGTTGAAATAAATGAAAGTAGGTCCAATTAGAGCCTATTTAAAGGTTCTAAGCCCAAGATAGTCAAATTGGAAGCTTATTGGCCCATTGGGCCCCATAAGAAAGTCCTAGTCCAAAGTGGACCTACACAAGAACTTCTAGGGTTTCCAATTACTTGTTGACTATTTGAAGTGCTTGAATGGTGTATTGGATTGAAATTTTTGTTGTCATAGAATAAGCATCATACATGCTCTTAAGTTTTTGACTCTACATTTTACTTGAGTGTAGTGATTACAAGACATAAAATTTCTAGTTGTGACATCATCCCCCCGTTAGAGGGAATTTCGTCCCAAAATTCTGTTTGAAAGCTAGATTTGAGAATGCTAGAATAGGTGAGGGTACTTTTGCTTCATTTGGTCTTCGCGTTCCCACGTGAATTCTGGCCCACGCTTTGCGTTCCACCGTACTTTCACGATCGGGATGCGACTTTGCTTAGTACGTTTCACCTCCCTGTCCATGATTTCAACCAGTTCTTCAACGAACAGGAGATTCTCGTTGATTTCGATCTCGTCAAGGGGAATGACGAGTGTTTCATCCGATAGACACTTCTTTAGATTAGAGACATGGAACACGGGGTGTACATTGTTTTGCTCTGCGGGTAGTTGCAGTTTATACGCCACGGGACCTATTCGGGCGACGATCTCGAAAGGTCCAATGTATCGTGGGTTCAGTTTTCCCCGTTTTCCGAAACGAATAACTCCTTTCCAGGGTGAGACTTTCAATAGTACTCGATCCCCGACCTGAAATTCTAAGGGCTTTCGCCATTTATCGGCGTAGCTCTTTTGTCGGTCGCGCGATGCTTGTAATCGAGCTCTGATTTGAACGATCTTTTCTGTGGTTTCACGAATGATCTCCGGTCCCGTTAGTGCCTTGTCCGACGTATGTGCTTTTGCTAGTTGGGTATCACCCACCTCAGCCCAACATAACGGTGATCTACACTTACGCCCGTATAGTGCTTCGAAAGGAGCGACCTTGATGCTCGAATGGTAACTGTTGTTATACGAGAATTCGACTAAGGGTAAGTGGGTATCCCAAGTCTTCCCAAAGTCTATCACACATGCGCGGAGCATGTCTTCGAGCGTTTGAATGGTTCGTTCACTTTGACCATCCGTTTGTGGATGATAAGCGGTGCTCATGTCGAGATGAGTTCCCAATGCTTTCTGGAGTGATTGCCAAAAACGTGAAGTGAACCTACTGTCCCTATCCGAGATAATAGACACTGGTACTCCGTGGAGTCTCACGATTTCTCGAACTTCTAGGGTTTCCAATTACTTCTTGACTATTTGAAGTGCTTGAATGGTGTATTGGATTGAAATTTTTGTTGTCATAGAGTAAGCATCATACATGCTCTTAAGTTTTTGACTCTACATTTTACTTGAGTGTAGTGATTACAAGACACAAAATTTCTAGTTGTGACACTTTGTGGAACTCATATTTATGTGAGCTAATTATTACATGAAATTGTTAAGTAACATGCAGTAAGGGTTAAATAATCTTAGGGTGATTGACTTGGCCTTATTGTGCAACTCTCGTTTTAGTCTAACCGTTGTAGGTTGAGTCTTTTAGTCGAAGGATTATCTAAGCTTTGTTGAAAGTAATTATATTCATGAAGTAGTTAATTGACATTAGTAGAGGTTCTTCAGCAACTGATGGCAAGGTGAGTGAGGAACCTAGGAGAGCCTTAGAAGTGTTGTAGTAGGTTTGGATGCGCTGTTTAGCAGGGTACTTAGAGTACGAGTTTGAGAAGGTGACTTAGAGGATTCGAAATAATTATTGATGAGAGTATGGATAGGTGTGGAAGGTAGTATATGGCTTGTACTACTAAAAACACATGATTTGTACTCGAATTGAGGAAAGTCTTGAAGATTCTAGGAAGCATGTAAGATGAGGGTTCTTTGAGTATTTTCTAATCAATGTTTGATTGCTTTTCAGTATGCTGATGAGCACACGTGGAGGATGTTCAGTTCTGGTTCAGGCTTAGGTGCTGGTACTGAGCCGTTTGAGGAGCGGATGCGGGAGTTAATTTTGTTGGAGATCACCCGCGGTATTTTGGAGCAGACTCCTGTGATCTTTGGTTCGGTCAAGTAGAGGATTATAGAGAATATGGATGAGCATCTAGGAGCATTTCACACCAAGATTATGGCTATTATGGGAGCGCATACTCTGTCCTTCCGTAAGTTCTATTCTTGTGGGGCTCCTGAGTTCTTTGGGGAGAAGGACCCGATTGCTAGTAGGAAGTGGTTAGCAGACTTGGTGAACACTTTTTGGACGAGCTTCTTCCCCGACGGGTCGAAGGTCAGATTTGCATCTTGTCTTCTGAACGACACAGCTCATGACTGGTGGGAGAAGTTAGATTTTGCTTTAGGGGGCAAGGTCATTGAGACGATTACTTGGGATGAGTTTGTGATTAGGTTTAGGGCTGAGTTTGCACCACCTATCGAGGTGAAAAAGTTGGTGAGGGAGTTTCAGGACCTTCGCCAAACGATTGACACTGTGGTGAGGGTCATTGCCAAATTTAGGGATAAGGCCATATTGGTTCCGCAGTATGCTGCGAATGAGGAGATGAGGAAGAAGAGGTACCATGATGTAACATCCCGACTCCCAGGCATAAATATTTAAAGCTTATAGTCATGTTCTTAGACCTACTCGACGAGTTGGATTCCCCAACTTGTAGTGTAGAAACGATTCAGGCCGCGATTTTATGAGGTCTACTCGACGAGTTGGAGGACCCCAACTCGACGAGTAGGAGATGAAAAATGAAACCCTAATTTCCAGGGTTTTGCACCCTATTTAAAGAGTCATTAGCCTCCCTCAGCCTCCCTTATCGCCCCTCTTGATCTCATAAAACCCTAATCTCACATACTCTCCATTTTTTTGTGTGTTAAGAAGCTTGGAAGGTGGATTTTGTGAAGAAGGCTTGAAGTCTAAGGAGCTTGGAGCAAAAAGAAGCTTGTGGGTCTGACTCTACTTCATCTTGGAATCATTTTGAAGGTAACAAGTCGTTACCTTGACTTATCTTTAGCTAGATCTCTTCATGAAAAGGTTTAGGGCCATTTTCTAGTTGGTTGTGGGTTATTTTGAGTATTGGGCATGATCTGAAGTTGTAACTTCAAATCTGGACCCCTTTAAGTTCCTATAGTCATAAAGGTATTAGATTTAGCAAGCTTGGGCCCTTCTCTTTGGTTTAAACCTTTCTCTTAGCTTGGTCTTGGCATTTAGGACCTTGCATGTACATAAAGTTTGCAACTTTACGTGGAAACCATGCCCTAGGAGGTTAGATATGCAATTTGGAGCTTTGGGGTAGCTTAAAAATGTGTGAATAAGAAATGGAATTAAGGGACTCGACGAGTTGCATGGTCAACTCGACGAGTCAGATGAAGATTGGTCGTTGTTAGTTTCTGCATGGACTTGGCGAGTCAGTGAGACGACTCGACAAGTCAGTTAGGGTTTTTTTGACATTTGGACACCGCATGGACTCGACGAGTCAACTAGGGTTTTCACGATTTCTCAAATTCTGGAGGAACTTGACGATTCATTAAGCTGCACTCGACGAGTTGGGTCAACATGGACTGTTGACCTTGACCATTGACTTTGACTTTGACCAAGGATTGACCAGTTTAACTTCTGGGGGTATTTTAGTAATTTGGGAATTTATTGAAGTGGATCATTGGTGGATGTAGGTGTTGGATTTGGAGCTATATTTAGAGGAGTTTGACATTATCATCCCAAGCTACTTTTGAGGTGAGTTGTCCTCATTATACTAACAGGGTCGAAGGCACTAATGTCGGCCCTTTTCGAATTTGTATCCGGGTTTATTGCATGATATGCTTATTGATTTACATCCTGGTAATTAGGATGGTGATATGCTTAGCGACCTGGTTAGGTCGGTATCCTGGTACATAGGATAATGCTACGTTAGTGACCAGTTAGGTCGGTATCCTGGTTATAGGATGTTGCTATGTTAGTGACCGGTTAGGTTGGTATCCTAGTTATAAGATGTTGCTATGATTAGTGATCTGTTAGATCGGTTTGGCTGTTATATACATGTTAGCGTATGATATTTATGTGCACATGATTGTTTGATTGGGGTTGGGTTGAGGCAGGCCTGCTTTATGCTGAAGGCCAACATACCCTAGGTGGACCGGATGGACTACAGACCTGGGATGGCATATTAGTCAGGCTGAAGGCCCGACGAGTGGTCCAAATAGGCTGATGGCCCTGAGAGGTAGTCCAGATGTGTCGAAGGCTCTGAGAGCAGTCCAGATAGACTGATGGCTTGCGAGGCGGTCTAGTCAGGCTGATGGCTCATTATGCATGTTGTTTGTTTATATGATATGACTATGATTCTATGGCATTGGTATTTTGAGGAAACTCACTAAGCTTCAGGCTTACAGTTGTTGATTTTGTTTCAGGTACTTCTGATGATAGCGGGAAGGCGAATGCATGATCATTCACCTCCTTATGTTTTTATGATTTGATTTTGGGATACTATGACATTAAACCATTTTGAAAACATATTTGTAATAATTATCGGTTTTTGAATGATTTAAAAAGTTTTGAATTGGCTTGATTTTTATGAGTGTTACAAGTTGGTATCAGAGCCTTGGTTTGATTGAATTGGAGGGAACACTCACGTGTCTCCAGTCTCAAACTAAGGACAAGAATTTAAAATGATTTTTCAAATGGTTTTCAAAATACTAAAGGAGGATGCAAGTGTACAATCAGCCGGAGCCACTAAGTAGACCCCAAAATACCTTATGGATTATTTGATTTTGTGATATGTTAGAACAACATGCTAGTATTTGGCTAGGGATCTTCAAGAATTGCATGATATAATTGTCTGATTATATGATGCTTGATAGCCTAGGGTTGTTCCTTATATGAAATTGACATCATTAGTGTAGCTGCTTAGTGTATGCATCACTGCCGTACATAATTAAGATCTTATAGCTTGAGAATGTTTGGTTTGGCCTTATTTCCTGTTGTTGTTTGATGAAGGGCTTAGGGTAGGATCAAGTATTCGAAAGTCTATAGGGTCCAACGTTATGTATGGTTAGCATACACAAGTGCTGCAGGGTTGGTGGAAGTTTCATGGGTGGGTTGTGCGAAGCCGGTAGGCTAGCTATGAGATATCTAGCATTCCTATAACAGTGAGGATTGAGCACTCACCATGTTTATGTATATTGTTAGGGCGTTGTGACGATACTTGAGACAAATATGGGTAGGTGTGGAAGGTAGTATGTGCATGTACTACTAAAAGCGCATGACCCATACGCGTAGCAAGGAAGTCACAACCCCTAGGGTTTAGTTGGGAGTTGGTTCCCCATTATTTATGCGGATTATCTGATATCTTCCTGGTGTATTTTCAGTATGGTGGTTACGAGACGCTTTGTGACTAGATCTGGATCAGGATCAGGAGATGGCGGGTAGGAGGGACCGACAGTGCCTGAGGTCATTGGTCAAATGAGGTCGGATGAGATGTTGTTGCTGTGTTCCGAGCACAGCTACTGGAGATGTTTAGATCTATTAAGACCACCATGGTTGAGTACTTTGATGAGCGCTATGCAGCCATTGCTGAGACGGCTGTCGCAGCAACTACAACAACTGTAACGGTGACAAGGGGAGGAGCTGGTCGGGATTTTCAGTATCGGGACTTCGATAACACAAAGCCCCCGACATTTTATGCGACTCAGGATTCGATCAGAGCCATGAGGTGGTTTTCCAGAAGTGGAGGGGTGTTTCTTCACATGCTCGTGTCCTACTGACCAGAAGGTCAGATGTACCCTAAACCTGCTGAGGTCTAGGGCAAAGGACTGGTGGAGGTTGATGACTGGGTCTTACTCTGATTAAGTTACAACTAATAGAGCAGAGGCAGACCCTGATGTAGTCACAGTCGGCGCCAAAGCGGTCTAAGACTGCTGATTCCAGGTCAGGAGGACTGCAGGGCTGCACTTGTGGCAAGTGCGGGAATGGTCACTCGGGGGTTTGTAGGTCGAGCAGTGCGTGCTGCAAATGCGGCAAGGAGGGGCATTTTGCGAGGGATTGTCTTCAGACAGCCCCGATTCAGGATTTGAGGATCTGTTACTATTGCCATCAGGTTGGTCACGTGAAGACCAACTGTCCACAACTAGCTGCCAGGCCGGCGCAGGCTCCAGCGCCGGCTACACTGAGGATTACTGACGGGAGTCAAGGTAGAGCAGCACCCCGAGGGCTCGGGGACGCGCCTTCTAACTTACAGTAGAGAAGGCCAGGGCAGCACCTGTGACAACCCGAAACTTTTTCCGTTATCCTTACCCACTTTCCGTTAATAAACTTTGAGTTTTTATTAAATTCTATTAAATTTCTTGGTTTGGGAAAGGCTTTACATTTTTAAATAAATAATATGTATTTTATATGATTCGGAATAAACCGGAAATCACGCGAAAAACTTGAACTTCCGTGAAAATCACCGAGCTCATGGCCAGGACGAGTTTACGGTCGTAAACTCGTGTACGACCGTAAACCTATTTACGGTCGGTGCCAGGTGGACCCCACCACTGACCAAACCCCCAACCTATAAATACTGGACCCCCACTCTAATTTGAACCTTCTTGGCCGGAAACACCCACTTTCTCTCTCTAAACCTCATGACCGTAAACACCATAAAGCCCTCCTTTCACCCGAAAGACGTTGGAAATCGTCATTTGGGGCCGTTTTGGAGCATCTGGAACACTTTTTCGGCGAAAACAAGCACATTTGTTCTTGATTTTACGGCCGTAATCCTTCAGATCTTCAAAAGCCGCAAACTCAGTTCACGACCGTAAACCCAGTTCTCGGCCGTAAACTCCATTCACGGCCACAAACCTTGTTCACGGCCATAAACACCATATACAGTTGTAAACAACTCTTTCGTGGGGAAAATCCTGTTTCCTCCATTCAACCAACGCCACCACCACCTCCTCAGTTCAATCCTGCTATGTTTCACGCAGTTGTTACTGCTGCTGTGGCTGCCGCGATGTCACAGATAAATTCTGGCGGCTCTGGTGGATCGGGGAGTGGTATTCATCCCCAGAATCATGAAGGGAGTCAGGGACACCAGAAGGAGTGCTCCTATAAAGACTTCATGAATGTAAAATCCACATCTTTTGACGAAAATGGAGGTATTATTGCCTTGACTCGATGGTTCGAAAAGATCGAATTTATCTTCGGTATTTGTTCCTATTCTGAAGTCAGCAAGGTGAAATTCGCCACTTGCACTTTCACCAACAGAGCACTGGACCTGGTGGAATGGTCGAGTCAAATCCTTAACCCTATAAGTAGCGAATGCTATGGGTTAGGAGAGCTTGAAAGATCTCATGCTTGCTGAGTACTGCCCACGGGGCGAAATGCAGAAACTGGAGCACGAGCTATGGTACTTGAAGATGAAGGGTTCCGACATTGCTGCCTACACTTCTAGGTTTTAAGACGTAGCACTTCTTTGCCTGGGAATGGTCACCCCGGAAAGCAAGAAGATAGAGAGATACATTTGGGGATTGACTCCCCCAACTCAAGGAAATGTCTTAGCTGCCAGGCCAATCACTTTTGATAGCACCAAGTGCCTGGTGTAGAATCTCATAGATCATGGGATTGATCTTGATAAAGTGACAGCCGCTCTCGAACCAACGAAAAGCAGCAACGAGAAAAGAAAGTTTTGGAAGCAGCAAAAGGGCCAATCTTCGTAGGAGCCCTCCAAGAAACAACATACGGTGGCAGTTCACGCTGCTACTACTCCTGCCACTGTGCTCGCAACTCAAGCACCTACCAGTGGATGTACTGGTACCTTCCCTTTGTGTAGCAAGTGTAGTTATCATCATCGCATTCCCGGCCCATGCCGTGAAATGCTCTGCAACAACTGTGGTAAGAAGGGTCACTAGGCTCGAGGTTGCAGAACACCAGCCCAACCAACCAATCAGGCCTCTGGAGCAGGTATTAGTCAAGCCTGTTATGGCTGTGGAGAAGTCGGGCATTATAAGAGAAACTGTCCCAAGGCAACAACAACTGGTAGCACAGGGAGAGTACTATCTATGGGGCAACAGGAGGCAGTTACTGACCCTACCGTTGTTACGGGTACGTTCCTACTTGAGAACTCTTATGCATGCACTCTTTTCGATTATGGTGCGGAGAGAAGTTTTGTTATTCATGCATTCAAGCATCTTCTCAAACATAAACCCCAACCTTTAACCGAAACATTTACCGGCAAGATGGCTAACGGTGAGAAAGAGAGAACTAACGACATATTCGTGGGCTGTACCGTTACCCTAAACGATCATTCCTTTCCCATCGACCTTATGCTAGTTTCCATAAAAAGCTTCGATGTCATCATCGGAATGGATTGGTTGAGCCCCAATCGTGCTGATATCCTTTGTTACGAAAAAGCTATCCGTTTCAATCTTCCCTCTGGTGAGACCCTCATGATCTATGGTGATAAACTCAGCTCAAACCTTCGTATCATTTCGTGCATCAAAGCCCAAAAATTTCTACGAAATGAGTGTCATGCATTCCTAGCTCATGTCGTTAGCGAGAAACAGGAAGTTAAAGACCATGAGAGCATCCCCGAAGTCTGCAACTTTCCTGATGTTTTTTCCGAAGAGCTCCTGGGAATCCCTCCCGAGTGCCAAGTCAAGTTTCAAATCGACTTAATCCCCCAAGCTACCCCCGTAGCTAAGTCCCCATACCGCTTAGCGCCGACAGAAATGCAGGACTTATCCAGTTAGCTCAATGAGTTGCTCAACAAAGGATTCATCAGACCGAGTTCCTCACCCTGGGGAACCCCAGTCTTATTTGTGAAAAAGAAGGATGGATCTTTTCGGATGTGCATTGACTACCGCGAACTGAACAAGCTCACTGTCAAAAACCGTTACCCTCTTCCTCGAATCGACGACCTATTCGATCAACTTCAAGGAGCTAGCTACTTCTCCAAAATAGACCTAAGATCAGGGTACCATCAGCTGCGAGTCCACGAGAGTGATGTTCCTAATACAACATTTCAGACTCGTTATGGTCACTATGAATTTGTAGTAATGCCCTTCGGTCTAACCAACACACCGACAGTATTCATGGACCTGATGAATTGGGTGTGCCGTTCCTTCCTGGACAAGTTCGTAATCGTGTTCATCGATGATATACTTGTCTGTTCTAGAAGTGAGGAAGAACACCGACAACACTTGAGATTGGTGTTGGAAACTCTAAGGGCGGAGAAGCTATACGCGAAATTCTCCAAGTGCGAATTTTGGATTCGAAAAGTAACCTTCCTAGGTCATGTGGTAAGCGAGGAAGGCATACACCTGGACCTCTCTAAAATCAAAGCGAAAGAGAACTGGTCAGCACCAAAGACGCCCACAAAAATCCTTCAATTCTTGGGTCTCGCTGGCTATTATCGCAGATTTATCCATAATTTTTCCAGAATTGTCAAACCCTTAACCACTCTGACTAAGAAAGGCGTACCCTTTTGTTGGAGTGAAAAGCAAGACACTGCGTTCCAATCGTTGAAGCGGGCCCTATGCAGCACACCTATATTGTCTCTATCCGAAAGGACGGAGGACTTCGTTGCCTATTGTGATGCATCCAATCAGGGCCTAGGCTGTGTGCTCATGCAGCGGGGAAAAGTCATTGATTATGCCTCAAGACAGCTGAAAGCACACGAAGTCAACTACACAACGCACGACCTGGAATTGGGAGCAGTGGTCTTCGCATTTAAGACATGGAGACATTATCTCTACGGAACCGAGTGCACTATCTTCATTGACTATAAAAGCCTGCAACACATTTTCGACCAGAAGGACCATTCGAGATCCTTGCTAGGATCGGTATCGTAGCATAGAAACTTCGTCTACCACAAGAGCTTAACAACATTCATCCTGTCTTCCACGTCTTGAACCTTAAAAAGTGTCTATCTGACGAGACCCTTATGATCCCTCTCGATGAGATTGAAATCAACGATAATCTCAACTTCGTGGAAGAACCGGTTGAAATCATGGACAGAGAGATCAAACGAACGAAACAATGTAACATCCGGATTTCCAGGTATTATATTTTATTATTTATTTTTGGAGATTAGAGAGGGACTTGACGAGTGGATGCTTGGACTCGTCGAGTAGGATCGCGATTCGCTGACTATTAAATGAAGGGACTCGACGATTCGGTAAGGGTGGACTCGACGAGTCTGTGCTGACGAATGAAACCCTAAATCCTCGAGCTTGTGCCCTATTTAAAGGACCTTATAGCCTCTTTGTGACAATAGTCAATTTCGGGTCAAGTCAAAGTCGAACAAAGTTATCGAGTCAAACCGGTCAACTCAATTAAACCTTGTATATTAGGGTTGTGTTATGTAATTACTGTATAACTCACTATTTTAATGAGAAAATATCACTTGGAAAATTTGTGTGTTTAATTTTCCTTAGCCTTAGTGCTAGACAATGAACTAAACCAATAAAACAATGTTGCATACTCATCGGGAGTGTGTAAGGTCCTTGAACATGGCTTAACGGGACTTACGGACCTTGCGTTGCGAAGTCGGACACTCACAAATGTCACACACGAAACCTCTCTCAATCGTTTTCACTCTATCTCTCTTTATCGAGAATCTCTCCCAAATCTCTCTCAAAAGTTACCGTAACTTTTTGAAGTCATTCGGGTCATTCCGACCCTTAATCGGGTCAAAAACCACTTAAAACGGGGTAAAAACGGATAAAATAGACTTAAGGATCCGTAACCCCTCTTAAGGAGCCGAAACCCCTCTTAGGAACCGAACTTGTCAGAAGCGAAGACAACAGAAGCGAAATGAACCGAACCCAAAGGGTCCTCTCGGGCCCGAACCTTGCACCAGGGGACCGAAGCCACCTTCACCTTCGCCTCTTACTCCCTGTTCGCTCCATTTCACCTTCGGCTCAACAACAGAAGGGACCGAACCTCGACCTAGGACCGAGAGGTCTCGCA
Source organism: Lactuca sativa (assembly GCF_002870075.4). Lineage (NCBI taxonomy): Eukaryota > Viridiplantae > Streptophyta > Magnoliopsida > Asterales > Asteraceae > Lactuca > Lactuca sativa. The sequence continues at coordinate 54,134,499 of NC_056627.2, forward strand.
GGAGGCTCATTTTCACCCGGTTTTCGACTAGTTTTGTGTTTTAGGCCCGTTTTTAATTGTTTTAACGTGGGATTTTCACCCAAAACCTTATTTTAACAATTAAAACCCATAAATCATTAATTCCCCACGTTTTTAATATAAATATTATCCAAGAAATGAGTGGGTGAAGTACAAGGTTGAGTGTTGACTTTGCTTTACCTTATGACACAAGCAACCACCCCCACACCCACTCTATGACCAGCCACACCTCCCCACCTTACCTAGGTCACTTCAATGTCATTTCCACTCATTTACCAGCCCTCCCCATGTCCTTAGGGCTGGAACATCTATCCTCTCTCCTCATTTCTCTCATTTCACCAAAGATCCAACTCCACTTTTCTCTCAAATTTTTTCTCTCTAATTCGAGATTCCAAGGCTGATCATCAAGTGTTCTCCCACTCTTGGTAAGTATAATTCATCCTTCTTGTGATTAATACACTTCATTCTACTCCAATCATCGATTCCTTACACAAACATCATCACATTCATGTTAGATCTTCGAATCTCCAAGTGATCTTTCAAGTGTTCTTGAGTTAAACACTTCCATTCTTCAACAATCATCTACTGAAATCACTCAAGATGAGTTCATACCCATATATTTTCATGTTTTCTTAAGTTTTTAGGGGGGGGGGGGGGATACAAGTTAAAACACTAAGAACATAACTAAACTTTTCTAACAGCTTTCATCAGAAAAGTTGGACTCCATTCACGGACTATTTTGGACAACTTAAACATTTTAGTTTTCAAAACTGTTTTAGGTGAAAGTAGTTCCAGTTCTTAGCTTTAAAATTATTACTTGCACATCTCCTTACAATTTTTCTACAATTTATGGTGATTTTTGCAAAACAGCCTATCATTTCAAGAACAAATCTGGACTAGTCTGTGAATATGGACATTTTAACACACGTTAAAGATTTCCAAAAATCATGATAAAAATTATGAGTAAACTAGACAAATTGTAGGAACTCTCAGAATTTACGGATTCAGTTTTCAACTTCGTATGATTTTTCTAAAAACAGCGCATAAAGGTTAAAAACTAGTTAATAGCTTATAACTTTCATAACACTTTGTATTATGTTGAGCAAAGTGTTTAACAATAAGTTCTAAATATTGAATGTATTTCCTTGTTAGTTTAACATCATAAACTGAAACTTAGTCATTCATGATAAGATTATTCATTCATTTAGAACGCACATATTAAACTATAATAAGTATAGTTTATGGATTTATAACACTAAAGTGTTTTCATAAAAGAGTTCTGATACATTACAAATGTTTGGATAAACTATAATAGGTATAGTTTATGGATCATTTACTTTTCAAACCCAAATATCAAAGGTTTTCAGGTTAGTTCACGTAAATCTGTTAATGAATAAATTTGTGAGTCATTCTCTTCGGGTTACTCACTACTAAAAAAACAGCCTTTTACGACGCTCATTGCGCGTCGTAAAAGGCTCAGACGACGCGCAAATGCGCGTCAAGGAAGGCCCTGTCATAAAGAGAGACGATGCGCATTTACGACCCTCATTTACGACGCGCAATTACGACGCGCGTTTACGACATGCAATGCGTATCAAGGAAGGCCCTGTCATAAAGGAAAACGACACGCATTCGCGTGTCGTAACCTTACGACGCGCGTGTTAATGACACGCAATGCGTATCAAGAAAGCCACTGTCAAGAAAGGCCATGTCATAAATGTATACGCACACATTTTTGCGTATCATAATTTTAAATGTTTTAAAAAAATATTATTTATAGATTTACTTATTTTCAAATTAAATTTGTATTTAATGTTTCATAATAGAAAATAAAATATCATATACAAAAAATAGAATCCATTGCATAAATTTAATGTCATACAAATAATCGTTCCATGGAAAGATAAAACAAATCAATAGAAGTTGTAACAAAAATTTCACCTTTTTTAGTACTCCTTGAGCTAATTTCTTATTGTTTTCGCGCATTAAGCTTAGGAATACGTTTATTTGCTAATATGATGGCCGGTCATAGTTTAGTAAAGATTTTAAGTGGGTTCGCTTGGACTATGCTATGTATGAATGATATTTTGTTTTTTATAGGGGATCTTGGTCCTTTATTTATAGTTCTTGCATTAACCGGTCTGGAATTAGGTGTAGCTATATTACAAGCTAATGTAAACGAATTAGATACAAAAAATACAATTCATTGCCCCTTTGCTTATTTAAGATCAACCTGCAAGTAGCTAATTAATCTGTACAAATTCACCCTTGTTTCTAATCATTTTCTTAAATACTTTTCAAACATAATTCATCCATAGTACCTGAACTATAGTTGCAGCCTTATTTCTTCTTCTTCTGAACTCATCTCTTGGAACCATTGCTCTAAGCTTAGTCTGAATAGATACAACAACTACCTGTTTCTAGAAGAAATCAGATATAAAATATGGAGCCAAACAAACCATACCTTTGGTTACACTATAAACAGACCCAACAGAAACGTGAACAAGACCAGCAACAGATGAAATCAAAACAATGTTTTCAGCTCCAGAAGCTTTTAAAAGAGGATGTGTATGTTGACACATATGGTAACAAGACTCCAAATTGGTAGCCATGATCATGGAGTACTTGGTAGCCATGATCATGGAGTACGTAAACATTTAAATTCTCTTGCAACAGGGATCAATATTATTAAATAAGAACGAGTTTGAGATTGACAACCATAACAATGGTCTGATTTTTTTATGAAAAAAAAACATCAATGAATATACCTCAAACATTTCTATTGCAGACACCCTAAGGTTGCAAATGCAATAAATGCCCAACCTTCGATCCAAGATAGCTTCAAAGTTTGAAGAGGCGACTCAGCTTCGGTTAACCATATGTGGTTTATTCTTTTCTGACTGATGATGCTTTAAGATTACCCAATCAAATACGTAATCAAAATCAAATCCTGAAATAAGTAGAACATCATATTAATCAAAAAATAATATCAAGAGTTAAACATCAGATACAATGTTATACAAATTTTACAGCATAAATGTCGTTAAATTTCTATAATATTGTATTATATGAATAAAGGATATACCTTCTCCCGTAAGTAAGTCACGAAAAAGGAGCTTCAAGAATCCATAATTAGGTTTTTGATCAAATGTTAAAGATCTGCAATATTTGAAGTAAGTGGCAATAAAACATGATAAACAAATTGAAAATGATTTTCATACTCCACTAAAACAATTTAAATATGACTGTTATTTTAGCAGTAGCCAACTATCCCTATAAAAAAGTTATATCTTGTATATTGTTTCACAAATACCTCAATAGGAGTCGATACTTTCTTTTCACATATTTTGTCATATTTTTGCTTCTTTGTTGCACTTTTTAGACCCTGCCATGGGAGACTGCAAAAAAAAAAAAACAAAAAAACAAAAAGCTCATTTTTTTTAGATTTCACAACATACTCAATTAAAATATTTAAGCACATACCTTTCAAAAAGTACAAGAAAACATAGCCCAGAGACTCCAAGTCATCACGCCGACTTTGTTCTGAATTTATATATAAAAAAAAGAAAATATTGTATAAGAGAAAATGCAAATAAAAATATCAAATTGTAAAAAGAATTATGCAGAAATAATTGCATGCCAATTCCCAAATGGGTATTACAGCTAGCATAAGGTGATTTTTGCAATTTTTGTTCCAAAAACTTATTTTCAAGTTTCCTTATGATTTTGGTCCACTTGTCATCTATGTTAACCGTCTGGCTGTTGAACTTTTCATTATGACGAAAATTGAATATATATATATATATATATATATATATATATATATATATATATATATATATATATATATATATATATATATATATATATATAGAGGGAGAGAGAGCTAGGTTCAAATGTTTTTAGCAACTATTGTGTGCCTAAATGCACCAATGAGAATTCAAGAAATAATAAATAATTAAATAAATCATTAAAGGGTATTTTGGACCTTTTGTACTTTTGTTTAAGGAAATTATTTAATTGAAATCATTCAATTAAGGAATTAAACTAAATATATTTGACCTAGATATGTTTGCGGCCGAACACTTCATCATCGACATCAACACCATCACCATCACTGATTCTACTTCTTCTTCTACAATCGACGGATCCAAAAGGGAGCACATACTCTCGTCTCGCAATCGATGATGGATTCTGGGGTCGATGAGGCTGAAGAAGGGGATGCGGAGGAGCGGTGGCGCTGTTGTGGGGTCTATGAACACGAATGAGAAGTGAGGAGCAAACGGTCAGGAAATCTCGACGATTGCAGGTACTTGGATGGAGGTATCCTCCGGCATCCTCCTGTTCTTCTTTCTTTGGTCCGGTAATCCAACAACTAGGGGATATAACTGGAAATTATTTACCTCAATCGAGATTGATTTTATCTCAATTTTTTTTCAAGATCGAGATTGTGTTCATCATCTTATTAAATTCGATTTCTTCAATGGTTTATTTCTGTTCGATTGAAGAAATATTCTGATACAACTTGCACTTCACAGTCATAAGTTGGATTTTGTTTCGAAAAAGTCAAAATTGGTGTTCATATTTCTAAATCGATAATGTAAATGTGTGTTTGTTTCTTGAATTCATGACTGGGAATGAATGTATATGTGTGTTGATGATTCGATCACAGCTATTGAATTTTGTATACAATCACAGCTCTTGAATTATGTAATGTATTATATTAGAATTTATTTTATATAAATGTATTCTATTAGAATGTTTGAGAATAATTGTCAACAACAAGTACATTCTGTCAGAATTTATAGTTTTTATTCTCTTAGAATGCATTGAATTTTTTAATTTTTGAATCTTGATTATGTTTTCTTTGTGGATTTAGGTTTTGAAGAGGCTAACATTGATGTGGAGAAGGAAGAAAACATAGAGAATGAGAGTGTATTATACCAGAACGTGTTATGCTACAATGTATAAAATGTTGCTAAAAAAATAATATTCTATCAGAATAGATTAGTGTTTTTGTTAGATTGTGATGTTTTTTTTCTTTTTTCTTTCAGAATGTTGTTATTATTCAATGAATCACAATCATACAATGTAATTATTTGGTATATTATTAGTTCAAGAATTGATTTTGTGTATTCTTTTTAGAATGTATTTACTAGTTTATGGTTGGCATTCTGTCATTTTGACAGAATAAAATTGAAAAATATATTTACTAGTTTATGGTTAACATTCTAACATTCTGACAGAATAAAATCGAATTTTTAATTTTGAATTAATTTAAAATATTCAAATTTTTAAAAATAAAGGAATTAATTATCCCTAAAAATCCGAAAATTTCCTTTTTTAATATAGGTTAATTGACTAAAATGCCCTTATGCTGAAATTTGTGTGATTATATGGTATATGTTATCCTATTCTACTATCATAGACCCTCAGATCATGACCTTTGATTATATTCCATCCGATGGTCCAAATCTGTGCATTCTGGCACACAATAGTTACTAGAAACAATATAACCTAACCCTATATATATATATATATATATATATATATATATATATATATATATATATATATATATATATATATATATATATATATATATAGACACACACACATACACACACCTTAGGGACCAAATAAGAGAAATTTACAAATTTTGCCCATGTGAAATATTGTTTATTTTCAGTTTTGGTCCAAGGGTAAAACGACCATTTTGAAAAATCTATCAGCTACGCTGTTTACTTATAGGTCACATGGACCAAAATCTTTATGAAACTTCAACTACACTCACTACTCAGAGACCAAAGCTATAATTTATTTAAAACCAGAGACAAAATGTGCCGACATCTTGCCCCTGTAATTATATCAAAAAGTCAAACCAAAAATTTGACCACTCTTACTATCTTTAGTAAGATAAACAAGAAAATATCCAAGTTGTTCAAAAGTTACCTTGACTCTGTAGATTCACAAAAAAAAAAAAAAAAAAAAACAGAAAACGAAAATCAGTTTTGGTCATGATATATGATTTTAAGTTTTTAACAATAAGATCATCAGTTTCAAATTTGAATGAAAACCAACCTTCCATAGAACTCTTCAACAAGCTCAACTGCAAATGACAACCGAGATATATCAGCTTCACGTATCTGAAAAGATTTTTAAAAAAATAGCAGCAGACTTACATTTCTTGTTTGAAAAAACTAATAAATAAATAAATCAAGCAGTTTTTAAAGATGAAACCAACTGTTTCAGGAAAATTATAGATAAGCACTGAACTTAAAACCGTTGCCAGAGCAAATATCCTGAAGAAATGTGGATCAGAAAAGAAAATCCATTGATTATAAATTTATAATTTATAATTTATAATTTATAAACAATAAGAAAAAGACAAACATCTGTCATCATAAACGTTTGATTTCCCTATACTTTCAAATCCTTCCGTATCCAGATAAAAGACTGAGGTTTTAAATCCATCAATGTCCATTTCAACTGGTGTTCTCCATACCCATATTCCTAAAAAACCATAAATGAAAGATTACATTTATACTTGGACCAAAAAATTATAAATACTACACTTGAATCAATAATATTAAAATGATTTTCTGTAGGGTGGCATCTGTGGCTGAATCGATGGATACAGTGGCTTCATCCAGCACTAGGATTTTGTTTCTTCTGAGTAAAACTCCTCCAAGACAGAAGAGTTGTCTTTGCCCAGCACTCCAGCTAGCCAATAACTTGTTGTTGCCTAGAAGTGTTCTTAATGATTAATCCTCTTAATGTTACTGGTTTTAGTAGTTCATTTTTATTTTCAGATAGAGAAGGCTCTAAACCTATAATGACATCTTTATGAGCATTCACAAGCTCTTCAAATGCAGCTCCTCATACTTTTCTGATTGTGTAACTTGACCGCCTTTCATAACCTTAAAAGGGAAAAAAGAATTAAATGCAAATGGTAAAATAGACTTAAAACCAATATATAAAGCCATCATGTGTAACTAAATTTATAGATTTTTTATTCTGATTACATGAATATTGTCAACAAATGAGAGAAACTCCACTTAATGAGTGACAAGAATGACAATTGTCTTCTTTAATATCCAAAGATTAAGGGAGTAGCTAAAAAGGACAAACTAATAACATCCATTTGATTTCAACAAGTTGAAAACTTACATTAAAGAGAGTTGTTGTTGTATGTGCATCTAAATCATTGAAAGGGTCATCAAGAAGATATATGTCAGCATCATTGTAAATTGTCCCACTTTGAAACCAAGATGTTTGACATATGCAATTGACCCAAATACACCCACCTAAAAAATCAAAACAATAGTCATATAAATTATAATGATGCTATAAAGAAAACAAAAAAATTAATGAGTTTGTGAACTTACTGTTCCTGAAGTTTTGGATATTTTAATTAGTCCAACTTGGTTGCTGAGTTGACTCAGCCACATTCTGGTTCTGATTATCTTCTTCATCGCCAAGGTCAACATCATAATCATCTTCATCATCGTATTGTTGTGATTGCAACACCTCTACTCTTTCTAAAAACCATGATTATCTAATTAAAATTGAGAATTGAGATTATGATTATGTACTTCTGATTATTATAATAAATGGAGAATGAGAATGGAGGGAAGCCTAATATAGGTCAAAATAGTGCGTAATGTTCATTCGATTATAGAGGGTCGTCAATTAATTTTCTTACCTTTAGTAGAATCTTGACTTTATAACTTCCGGTACGATGTTCCCAATTGACTCCAGAACACGTATCATAATCATCAAATTCATGATCCAAACAGAAATAGGTACGATTCAATTGCATTTTGGGAACGTCAATTTCAGAATTGGAAACGCAATCCCGAGCGTACCCGGAACGCAAACATAACGCGTTTTGGTACGAGTGAATTGGTACGAGATTCGTGGCACTTCCAGCGAATTATGTAACTATGGACCTAACCTTTTACAAATTTTCTTTATTTGACTCAACCATACGTCATTCTTATGTAACCTAAGAAGACGAAGTGTATATAAACTGGGAAAATTATACAATCGGAAGATTCAGCAACAAAAAGCGTACCTCATCAACCTTCACGATGATCTTATCAACATTTTGCCCTAATTCCTCCGCAACAGCTGGTTCGCCTTCGGTTCGAACTTCCAGAACGGTAGATATATTTTCTGATGCAAATAAAGCTCTGGTGACTAGTCGTAGGTGTGTCGCCGGTGATGTACGTCGTTGGAGAGAGAAGAAGGGTTTGGAAACAGGTGGGGGCTTTTGTCATGTGAGATAATTATAGAAAAAGGTAAAGGAAAATATAAGTTACAAAATTTCCCAGCGTAAAAGAAACCTCGTGGAGAATGAGAGACGAGAAGGTGGAGGTGTCGATTAGGGGCTGTTCAACTGGTAGCTTCGATTGATGGTCGTAGTTGTCGATCCGCGCTATAATTGAAAGGAGATGCAATCATCGAACCATTTAGTGTGAGGATCGATTTGGAAGGCGGGGGTTTAAAAAATTTAGGGATTTCATTTTCCCTCTAAGGAGACGCGCGTTACTTAAAACAAAAATATATAACGACATTCACAGAGGATGCACAAGTGCCCTCCGTGTTTTTAATTTTTTACATAAGACACTAATTTAAGGGCACACAATAATGCGCGACCTAAATCCTTAAATTTTTTGAAGAGATGACACATTTTTAATGTCTCTCTCTTTTGCATAACATAAATCAATGAGTGTCGTGGTTTGCACGTCGTAAAAGGGTCTTTTTCTTGTAGTGACTTCCAAAGTAACCAAGTCAAAAAGTCCTGTAAATTGTAACCAGAGTCTCTTGTAGGGAGAACGTGATAGTTGTGTATAGATCTATATTGGGTTTGACAAACCCACACCTGAGCTGTTTGCAACAGCTAGACCGGTAGGTCTGGGGTGACAAGTGTCATTTAACGGCGACGCCTGAAGAACGTCGTATTACGAGGCCGTCTATGTCAAGTATGGTTATGATAGCTCACATGTGGTATTAACAAATCATAAGGTTTACGGGTTCTAACTTTAAATTAACGAGTTATGTCGATTTAGCTCACATAAATTACTTTAAGTATGGAAAAATACTTGTACGCCTTCATATCAAAAAAGGGTTTTATGTCGATTTAAAATCACTTTTTACATCAATAATTACAAATTTTATTGCATACTTTCGGTCTTGGTATTTAAGACTACACATCATTCGTTATGGGATTCTTCTCAAATTAAAAAGGGTTTTATGCCAATTTAAAACCACTTTTATATCTTTAAGTACGACAAATACTTGTTCATTTTCCGTTCTAGGATTTAGGACCACATAACTTTTTAAAGGAAAATATTGGATTTTTCTTGGTGACACACAACACATTACAAAGAACGGTTCCCAAACTCTTTATCTCAAAAACTTATGAACTCACCAACCTTTGTGTTGACACTTTTTTTCAAACAACTTGTATTCTCAGGAAATCACTAAGCAGGAAATCAAGTGCATTTTGAGGATGGGACGTTAAGGCATCAAATATTTCATATTTTGTCAACATATTGTAATTGATTTTGAAACATGTAATTCCTACAATGATGTAACTCTTTCAATTATCTATATGTTGATTGTGTTTACTTTCATCACTATTGCCATTGTTGTTATGATACTATACATGAAGTCCTCCACCCTCGGACGTTTCCGCCATCCTTGGTTTGGGGGTGTGACAGATTGGTATCAGAGCACGGTTTATAGTGAATTAAGTATATCAAACAACATAGGATATACAAACTATAAACACATTTGGGACTAAAAGTCTCTAATTTTAAAACATTTTAACGGGTTATACTTCTAGAAAATAAATAGTTTCTTGTTTAAAAGTATGCCTACATACATTAAATACTCGTGTAGTGTCATAACTAGAAGAACATAAAGTAAAAGAAGAGGAGTTGAACGCTACGAGTATGCCTTGGTATGAGTAATCAGTTCTGGGAAGGATATAGCCTGATCAACTATATTTGTCCGAGAAGTGACTTACTCATACCGGGGGATAGTTGTAGGGGGCGACAAATCTAATAACCTAACTTTACCCTACAAAGAATGCTCTGAGAACCAAATCTAAACATTTAAAATACTATAGGAGTATTTGTATGTTGCTATAGCGCAATATTATTATTATTAATCGTTACCTGCTTCTTACACCCCTATTCTCGCGCAGACGACATGGCAGGATTCCACTTACCAAGAGACCCATACTTTCCAAATCAGGGAAATGCCGGCTGGATTGAAGAAGAGCCCGAAAAGCTGATTGAAGAGGACCCCGAAGAGGATCCCGAAGAAGAACCCAAAAAGGAAGAAGAGGAGGTAGACGAAGAAGAAGAAGAGGAAGACGATGAGGTAGACATGGATGAGGAAGAAAGTGAAGAAGAACCAGAAGAGGAAGTCTTCAACCCTCCTTACATCGCCAGGGTGCCTGCGAACCGCTTTGGCCACAACAGGCCTGAACCCCGTTGGGAAACCATGATCGAGAGGTGGAGCCGGAAACAACGCCAATGATCACCATATGGCGACCAACGAGGTTAGTATGCCCTCAACCACGGGGTACCGGCTGACAGAGCCCTCCCCGTCATGGTCTAACACATCACGAACTTGGGGAAGCAGAGTAGGGAAATGGCAAACCAGGTTCGAAATCTCAGCGCTATTACGACAGCCACCGATGCACGCACCAGGGATTTGGAGAGGGACTTCTATCTAGTGGACCAACTCATCGAGGACCTTACCATGGCTTGAGCGGAGGTAAGGGAGTACCAGGAGAGGCACGCAGATCTCGAGGAGAGAGTGATCGAGGCCGAATGCCGGATTGCGGAGCTTCAGGGAGCCTCGACGTCATCCCAGGGCCACCATGGACCATATGCCACCCGCCGTGAGTAGTGTTCACACTGCTCATGTTTTGTTATAAATCTAGGATTTCGAGTATGCGTCGGTGCTACTCATTATTGCGAATAGGTTGACCCCGCGACTAAGTGATCACACTAGTCAAAAGGGACTTTTGTACTGCCAAAACTTTGTCTTTTATTATGATGTAATGTAGACCCTTGTGAGGTCAAATTCTCTCAAAACAATATGTACTAACAAGTTATCAATGAATTTGGCTTGTATTTTACTTCCTTGGATGTTAACATGAACCAAGCACATAACTCTGCTTGGGTCAACACTATTTAATTCATACGTTTAATTGCATGAAATTTTAGATGAATTACCTGCTAATGTAATAAACTCTGGAAATAATACAAATGAGATAAAACCAGTAACACTCGACTCGTTATTACTATCGAAGTTTTACCGACTTGTCATTTTAAAATTATGACAGAATCATGCCACCAAGCAAAAGACCAAGACCTTCCAGTAGCGCAGCACCACCACCTCTGCCACCGCCACCACAATTTGACCCAGCAATGTTCCAGGCTGCAGTAACAGGAGTTGTGGTAGCAACTATGTCACAAATCGGCACTAATGGCAATGGTGGTTCTGGATCTGGTGCTACACCCTCTAATCAGAGTGACAGTTTGGTGCGCACAAGGGAATACACTTACAAGGACTTCACAAATGGCAAACCCGATTCTTTCAATGGAAGCGGGGGCGTCATCGCACTAATGCAATGGTTCGAGAGAACCGAAGCAGTCTTCAAAAATTGTGCTTGCCCCGAAGCGAGCAAAGTCAAGTACGCGACATTCACTTGCATCGGAAGAGCTCTCACTTGGTGGAACGGCAGAGTTAAGTCACTTACTCCTGCAGTGGCTAACTCTATAAGCTGGGAGGATTTAAAAGCTTTGATGTTGAAGGAATATTGCCCAAGAGGCGAAGTGCAAAAACGGGAAGAGGAACTCTGGAACCTCAAGATGTCGGGGACGGATCTTGAAGCTTATACCGCCCGATTCAATGACCTAGCACTCCTCTGTCCCGCAATGGTCACTCCAAAGGCGAAAAAGGTAGAACGATACCTTTGGGGGCTATCATCTCAGATTCATGATAGTGTTTTGGCATCGAAACCCACTACTTTTGAGAGTGCCAAGGAATTGGCGCAACAACTTATCGACCATAAGGCCAGCCATGGTACCGTGATCACCACCTCCGGTCAAACAAAAGGAGGTAACAATAAAAGAAAGTTCTGGAGTAACAAAAAGAAACAGTCGGCACCAGAATCTGCCAAGAAACAGCAAACTGTCACCATTCATGCTGCCACTACTCCACCCACTCCGGCCCCACGGAAGCAATACGCACGAACTCTTCCCAAGTGCAACTTCCACCACACCGGCGCTTGTTGGGAAATGCACTGTAGTAATTGCAACAGGAAGGGGCACACTGCTCAATTATATAAAATACCCGCCCAATCTGCCCCTCAAGTCGCCCCGGCCGCCAACACCGGAGCGAGTCAAACCTGTTACGGCTATGGAGAGGCAGGGCACTTCAAAAGAAACTGCCCAAAAGCACGAAACACTAATGTTGGGGGTACCGGAAGAGTCCTAACCTTAGGGCATGGAGAAGCAGTCAAGGACCCCACGGTGGTTATTGGTACGTTCCTCCTCAATAACTCTTATGCATGCGTACTTTTCGATAGTGGGGCAGAAAGAAGTTTCGTAAGTCACCAATTCAAACAAATACTTAAACAAAATCCCCAGTCATTAAAAGATTCATACGTTGTAGAAATTGCAAACGGAAAGGTTGAGCGCACTAATGATATTTACTCAGGGTGTACCCTCACTCTAGACAACCATTCGTTCAAAATCGATCTAATGCCGGTCACAATAAAAAGTTTCGACGTCATCATTGGTATGGACTAGTTGGGTTCTAATCGTGCTGACATTTTGTGTTATGAAAGGGCTGTCCACCTCAATCTGCCAAATGGCAACACTCTCGTCGTTTATGGAGACAAACCTAGTGCGAACCTACAAATCATCTCTTGTGTCAAAGCCCGAAAGTACCTCCGAAATGAATACCATGCCTTCTTAGCCCACGTCGTAGATAAGAATCAAGGGGTAAAGGACATCAAAGACATACCGGAAGTGTGCAACTTCCCCGACATATTCCTAGAAGATCTTCCAGGTGTACCGCTCGCACGACAAGTCGAATTCCAAATCGACTTGGTTCCCGGTGCTACCCCCTTAGCCAAAGCACCATATCGCCTCGCACTGGCAGAAATGCAAGAGCTGTCTAGTCAATTGAGCGAGCTATTAAGCAAGGGATTTGTCAGACCGAGCTTTTCACCCTGGGGAGCACCAGTTCTATTCGTGAAAAAGAAGGATGGATCAATTCACACATGCATCGATTATAGAGAGTTGAACAAACTTACCATCAAGAATCGATACCCCCTACCCCGAATCGACGACCTTTTCGACCAACTTCAAGGAGCAAGCTACTTTTCAAAAATCGAATTGAGGTCGGGTTACCATCAATTGCGAGTTCAAGAAGAAGATATCCCCAAGGCGGCATTCAGAACACGCTATGGAGACTACGAATTTGTAGTGATGCCATTCGGATTAACAAACGCGCCTGCGGTGTTCATGGATCTGATGAACCGAGTGTGTCGACCCTTCCTAGATAAATTTGTGATCGTGTTCATCGATGATATCTTGGTCTATTCAAGGAGGGAAGAAGAGCACAGGCAACACCTGCGACAAATACTGGAGACTCTAAGAGCCGAGAAGCTTTATGCTAAGTTTTCAAAGTGCGAATTCTGGCTCCGAGACGTGGGATTCCTTGGCCACATAATTAGCGAGAAAGGGATACATGTGGATCCCTCAAAATCAAAGCAATCAAAAACTGGTCAGCACCTGCAACGCCGACAGAAATCCGATAATTCCTAGGGATTGCCGGCTACTACCGAAGGTTCATACAGAACTCCTCCAAAATTGCCAAACCCCTCACCACCTTGACTCAGAAAGGCGTGGTGTTCAAGTGGGAAGATAAACAAGAAGTTGCTTTCCAAACGTTAAAACAAGCCCTATGCAGCGCGCCGGTTTTGTCTCTCCCAGAAGGAACCGAAGACTTCGTTGTGTACTGCGATGCTTCGAATCAAGGTCTCGGATGTGTACTCATGCAAAGAGGGAAGGTCATTGCTTACGTGTTAAGGAAACTTAAGATACACGAAGTCAATTATACTACCCACGACTTTGAGCTGGGAGCAGTAGTGTTCGCCTTAAAGATCTGGAGGCACTACCTCTACAGCACAAAGTGCACTATCTTCACCGATCACAAAATTCTTCAGCATATTCTCAATCAAAAAGAGCTCAACATGCGACAAAGAAGATGGGTAGAGCTTCTGAACGACTACGAGTGCGAAATTCGCTATCATCCAGGCAAGGCCAATGTAGTGGCCGATGCTCTGAGCAGAAAGGAATATTCAGGCCGCCGAGTAAAATCCTTAACCATGACCATCCATTCCCACCTGGCCACACAAATCAAGGAACCCCAACTAGAAGCCTTGAAACCAGAAAATGTGACAGGTGAGGCATTAAGAGGGATGGATAAAAACTTACAAGTCAGGGATGATGGAGCACGTTATCACATGAATCGGATCTGGACGCCAAAGTTTGGTGGGTTCCGAGACGTCGTCATGAATGAAGCACACAAGACTCGATATTCCATTCATCCAGGTTCAGACAAGATGTATCTAGACCTCAAAAAGTTATACTGGTGGCCGAACATGAAAGCCGAGATTGCGACTTATGTGGGCAAGTGTCTGACTTGCGCCAAGGTCAAGGTGGTATGCCAGAAACCCTCAAGACTACTACAACAGCCTGATATACCAGAATGGAAGTGGGAATGGATAACCATGGACTTCATAACCAAGCTACCTAAGACTTCAGGTGGGCTTGATACCATATGGGTAATCGTAGGCAGATTGACCAAGTCTGCGCACTTCCTGCCGATAAAGGAAACCGACAAGATGGAGAAGCTAACGAGGATGTACATCAAGGAGATTGTGCGACTGCATGGTTTACCAATATCCATTATCTCAGACCGAGATAGTAGATTCACTTCGCGATTTTGGCAGTCCCTACAGAAATCTTTGGGAACTAGGCTAGACATGAGTACGGCCTACCATCCACAAACTGACGGGCAAAGCGAGCGCACCATACAGACATTAGAAGACATGTTGAGAGCCTATGTGATAGACTTTGGTAAGGCATGGGATACCCATTTACCGCTGATTGAATTCTCCTACAATAACAACTATCGCACTAGCATTAAAGTTGCTCCCTTGGAAGCTCTTTATGGACGCAAGTGTCGATCACCCCTGTGTTGGGCAGAAGTAGGGGACACTCAACTAGCTAGGGGGAAAGTCCCTAATAGCACCCTTACTGGTCCTGAAATCATAAAGGAGACCACAGAAAAGATTGTTCAAATTCAGGAAAGACTAAAGGCATCTCGTGATCGACAAAAGAGTTACGCAAACAAGCGACGCAAACCCTTGGAATTCCAGGTCGGAGATCGGGTACTACTGAAAGTTTCCCCTTGGAAAAGAATGATACGTTTCGGTAAACGTGGGAAACTAAACTCGAGGTACATCGGACCGTTTGAAATCCTTGCCAGGATTGGTCCTGTGGCGTACAAACTCCGATTACCACAAGAACTTAGTAACGTACACCCCACATTTCACGTATCCAACTTAAAGAAGTGTCTTTCTGACGAGACACTTGTAATACCCCTTGACGAGATCGAAGTTAATGAAAATCTACACTTCGTGGAGGAACCAGTCGAGATCATGGATCGGGAGATCAAAAAAACAAAACGAAGTCGTATTCCCATCGTGAAGGTCCGATGGAACGCAAAACGAGGACCTGAGTTCACCTGGGAACGCGAACACCAAATGAAACAAAAATACCCACATCTTTTCCCAAACTCTTGAAGTCCCAGCGAAAACGTAAATTTCGGGACGAAATTCCCTCTAACGGGAGGATGATGTGACAATAGTCAATTTCGGGTCAAGTCAAAGTCGAACAAAGTCATCGAGTCAAACCGGTAAACTCAATTATACCTTGTATATTAGGGTTGTGTTATGTAATTACTGTATAACTCACTATTTTAATGAGAAAATATCACTTGGAAAATTTTTGTGTTTAATTTTCCTTAGCCTTAGTGCTAGACAATGAACCAAACCAATAAAACAATGTTGCATACTCATCGGGAGTGTGTAAGGTCCTTGAACATGGTTTAACGGGACTTACGGACCTTGCGTTGCGAAGCCGGACACTCACAAATGTCACACAAGAAACCTTTCTCAATCGTTTTCACTCTATCTCTCTTTATCGAGAATCTCTCCCAAATCTCTCCAAGTATGTGAAATCTCTCCCAAATCTCTCTCAAAAGTTCCCGCAACTTTTTGAAGTCATTCGGGTCATTCCGACCCTTAACTGGGTCAAAAACCGCTTAAAACGGGGTAAAAACGGATAAAATAGACTTAAGGATCCGTAACCCCTCTTAAGGAGCCGAACCCTCTTAAGGACCCGAAACCCCTCTTAGGAACCGAACTTGTCAGAAGCGAAGGCATCAGAAGCGAAATGAACCGAACCCAAAGGGTCCTCTCAGGCCCGAACCTCGCACCAGGGGACTGAAGCCACCTTCGCCTTCGCCTCTTACTCCCTGTTCGCTCCATTTCACCTTCGGCTCAGCAATAGAAGGGACCGAACCTCGGCCTAGGACCGAGAGGTCTCGCAGGAGGCTCATTTTCACCCGGTTTTCGACTAGTTTTGCGTTTTAGGCCTGTTTTTAATTGTTTTAACGTGGGATTTTCACCCAAAACCTTATTTTAACAATTAAAACCCATAAATCATTAATTCCCCACGTTTTTAATATAAATATTATCCAAGAAATGAGTGGGTGAAGTACAAGGTTGAGTGTTGACTTTGCTTTACCTTATGACACAAGCAACCACCCCCACACCCACTCTATGACCAGCCACACCTCCCCACCTTACCTAGGTCACTTCAATGTCATTTCCACTCATTTACCAGCCCTCCCCATGTCCTTAGGGCTGGAACATCTATCCTCTCTCCTCATTTCTCTCATTTCACCAAAGATCCAACTCCACTTTTCTCTCAAATTTTTTCTCTCTAATTCGAGATTCCAAGGCTGATCATCAAGTGTTCTCCCACTCTTGGTAAGTATAATTCATCCTTCTTGTGATTAATACACTTCATTCTACTCCAATCATCGATTCCTTACACAAACATCATCACATTCATGTTAGATCTTCGAATCTCCAAGTGATCTTTCAAGTGTTCTTGAGTTAAACACTTCCATTCTTCAACAATCATCTACTGAAATCACTCAAGATGAGTTCATACCCATATATTTTCATGTTTTCTTAAGTTTTTAGGGGGGGGGGGGATACAAGTTAAAACACTAAGAACATAACTAAACTTTTCTAACAGCTTTCATCAGAAAAGTTGGACTCCATTCACGGACTATTTTGGACAACTTAAACATTTTAGTTTTCAAAACTGTTTTAGGTGAAAGTAGTTCCAGTTCTTAGCTTTAAAATTATTACTTGCACATCTCCATACAATTTTTCTACAATTTATGGTGATTTTTGCAAAACAGCCTATCATTTCAAGAACAAATCTGGACTAGTCTCTGAATATGGACATTTTAACACACGTTAAAGATTTCCAAAAATCATGATAAAAATTATGAGTAAACTAGACACATTTTAGGAACTCTCAGAATTTACAGATTCTGTTTTCAACTCCGTATGATTTTTTCTAAAAACAGCGCAGAAAGGTTAAAAACTAGTTAACAACTTATAACTTTCATAACACTTTGTATTATGTTGAGCAAAGTGTATAACAATAAGTTCTAAATATTGAATGTATTTCCTTGTTAGTTTAACATCATAAACTGAGACTTAGTCATTCATGATAAGATTATTCATTCATTTAGAACGCACATATTAAACTATAATAAGTATAGTTTATGGATTTATAACACTAAAGTGTTTTCATAAAAGAGTTCTTATACATTACAAACGTTTGGATAAACTATAATAGGTATAGTTTATGGATCATTTACTTTTCAAACCCAGATATCAAAGGTTTTCAGCTTAGTTCACGTAAATCTGTTAATGAATAAATTTGTGAGTCATTCTCTTCGGGTTACTTCCAAAGTAACCAAGTCAAAAAGTCCTGTAAATTTTAACCATTGTCTCTTGTAGGGATAACGTGATAGTTGTGTATAGATCTATATTGGGTTTGACAAACCCACACCTGAGCTGTTTGCAACAGCTAGACCGGCAGGTCTGGGGTGACAAGTGTCATTTAACAGCGACGCCTGAAGAACGTCGTATTACGAGGCCGTCTATGTCAAGTATGGTTATGATAGCTCACATGTGGTATTAACAAATCATAAGGTTTATGGGTTCTAACTTTAAATTAACGAGTTATGTCGATTTAGCTCAAGTATGGAAAAATACTTGTGCGCCTTCATATCAAAAAAGGGTTTTATGTCGATTTAAAATCACTTTTTACATCATTAATTACAGATTTTATTGCACACTTTCGGTCTTGGTATTTAAGATTGCACATCATTCGTTATGGGATTCTTCTCAAATTAAAAAGGGTTTTACGCCAATTTAAAACCACTTTTATATCTTTAAGTACGACAAATATTGTTCATTTTCGGTTCTGGGATTTAGGACCACATAACTTTTTAAAGGAAAATATTCGATTTTTCTTGGTGACACACAACACATTACAAAGAACGGTTCCCAAACTCTTTATCTCAAAAACTTATGAACTCACCAACCTTTGTGTTGACACTTTTTTTCAAACAACTTGTATTCTCAGGAAATCACTAAGCAGGAAATCAAGTGCATTTTGAGGATGGGACGTTAAGGCGTCAAATATTTCATATTTTGTCAACATATTGTAATTGATTTTGAAACATGTAATTCCTACAATGATGTAACTCTTTCAATTATATATATGTTGATTGTGTTTACTTTCATCACTATTGCCATTGTTGTTATGATACTATACATGAAGTCCTCCACCCCCGGACATTTCCGCCATCCTTGGTTTGGGGGTGTGACACTCTTGTGCAACTACCTGTCCAGAGAGAGTACCCCTTGAGAGCTTGAGCGAGTGATAAGGCTATAATGATCAATTTTGGTGTGATTTAGCAAAGGAGAAGTTGTTTCCAGCAAGAGGAGGTCAAAGGAGCTGTGGATCCAAGGTTTTCAAGTTCAGATCTACACTTTTGAGGTATCAAATCGAACTTCCTTTCTGTTTTGGGTTAAGATCCATGATCTAGGGTTTTCCATAGCCTTTTAGGGTTTGATAAGTGGATTTTATGGTCCCTTGCTATGTTAGAACTCAAATCTGGACCCATAGAGGTCCATAGAGCCTTCCCCATTCTGCTTTATGTTGGTTTATGGAGGAAAGGAGACTAGGTTGCCATGTTAGAAGAAATTTCTCCAAAATAAGACTTGGGGTGCAATGCATGTGTAGCAAGATTCGACCTTT
Source organism: Lactuca sativa (assembly GCF_002870075.4). Classification (NCBI taxonomy): domain Eukaryota; kingdom Viridiplantae; phylum Streptophyta; class Magnoliopsida; order Asterales; family Asteraceae; genus Lactuca; species Lactuca sativa. The sequence goes on from NC_056627.2 coordinate 54,154,037, forward strand.
ACGTAGTTATTGGTTATGGGGAAGTCATATCTATAGATTAGGGAAGCAGATCTGACTTCAGAAGGTCAGATGAGTGTTCTCAAGGTAGCAACTCGCCGAGTTCATAAGTGGATTCCACGAGTTGAGTCGGGTTGCCCCGCGATTTGTTGCTAAATAACCCGATGAGTGGAGAGGGAACTCGCCGTGCCAAGTGAGGCTTAGAAGGATTCAGAGGACCAATGTGGACTCGCCGAGTCGCCCGAATGCACTCGTCGAGTTTGGTCAAAGTTTGACCGTTGACTTCGTTGACTTTTTGGGATTAGTCAATGCTTGGACTTTTGAGCCATTATAGGGGTATAATGGTCTTTTACCCTTCTTAGAGAACTTAGAGGGGATTAGTCTAGCCTTTGAAATTCATATTGATTAGCGTGATTATTTATATGATTAGGCAGGAGACTAGTTTAGTATTTTCGAGTTCGAGATTCTTCGAGATTTCCTGAGGTGAGTCTTCTCACTATACATTACCTTGAGTGGTAATTAGAGTTATGTGATAGAATATCTTGTATGCTATTTATGTGATGTGTTGCACAACATTATTTCTATGTGATTTATGTTGTGAGTATATCAAAGTTTACAGAGTTAGGACCGGAAGGTCCATAGGGTTAGGACCAGAGGGTCCGTAGAGTTAGGGCCAGAGGGTTCACAGAGTTATAGCCTCAAGTGGCTATTATTTGTTATATGTGGTATTTTGGGAACTCACTAAGCATTTGTGCTTACAGTGTTTTGTGTTATGTGTTTCAGGTACCGGTGAGGATCGTGGGAAGGCGTCGGCATGATCAGTACACACTATTGGAGTCTTTATACATTTTGATCTTGGGATGTGTTTTTATGGATTTGATATGTGATACATTGGGATTTGTGAAGAATTATTAATGAAACTATAAATTTTTAAAGTGAAAAATTGTTTTGAAATTTACGTTGTTACAAGTTGGTATCAGAGCCTTGGTTTGGGGGATTCGGATGCACCTTCGAGCGCATTTGAACTCAAACTGAGGATTTGAGGAATTTTTTTTAGAATAAAACAAAATTTTTCTAAAAGAGTAAAAAGGTTTTGAAAAGAGTAGAGCAGAGCAGTGTGTACGATCATCCAGCGCCCGAACGGTGATTTCCGAAAATACCCTTATATTATGTGTTATGAGATCTGAGATAATATGTCATGCATGCTAGAGTAGGGTAGGTATTCCTATTAGGACTAGAGTGGCCTGATTTGTGATGCCTTAGCCTAGGGGTTTCACTGCTAGGAGATGCTTGAGAGTGAGTAGATAGCAGCGAGGAGCTTATGAGAGACCTGCTAGAGAGTAAACTATGCATAGTGAGAGTAGAGTACTTGGCATTTGGTATCTTAGGAGGAGGACTTGGGGTGAATACTGATGCGGTGTGGACGGTAGTATTGGGCCCGTACTACTAAAGACACCGGAGCAGTGCGCAGCCCAAGAAAAAATCATTGGGGTACCAGGTAACGAGTAGGGTTAAGTTATCGAGTGCGAGTATGCTCGAGCGAGTCTCTGATATTTTTATGTTGTATTTCAGAGGCATCATGGTTGGGACACGCCACAGACCAGAGACCAGTGGGGTGAGTGATGAGGAGCTCTGCTAGATGATCCATGAGGAGGTGGCTGCGGCTATCCACGTAGAGATTCCAGAGATGTTCGGGTCTATTAAGACCACGCTGATTGAGACTTTTAATGAGAGATATGCAACGGTTACTGAGGCTGCAGCCGCTGCCGCTACCACATCTGTTGTTGCTGCTAGACCTCAGGGTGGTGATTCGTTGCTATTCCGGGAGTTCAGCAACATGAAGCTACCAGAGTTTGATGGGACGCAGGATCTGATTGTTGCGATGAGATGGGTTTCTGATATTGAGGGATGCTTCTATACGTGTTCATGTCTAGAGCATTTGAGGGTCCGGTTCACGCTGAACCAGCTTCGCTTGGAAGCAAAGGACTGGTGGAAGTTTGTGACGGCGCACTTTTCGTCTGCTGAGCTTGCCGCGGTGACCTGGGAGAGGTTCTCCGCTATCTTTCGTGATGAGTACGTTCCCCTGGTGGAGAGGGAACGTTTGGCCTAGGAGTTTCTGACCCTCAAGCAGGGTACTGAGTCTGTTACTATGATCACCAGGCTGTTCCATGAGAGGGAGATGTTCTGCACTGAGCACTTGTCTACCGAGCAGGCACGTATGAGTCGGTATTTGAGTATTTTGAGGAGATACATACGAGAGTTCCTGGCGAACTCATCGTACCGGACATTTGCCGAGCTCCAGGAAAATACTCGAAAGAGGGAAATAGAGCTGGAGACTCAGGCTAGGGAGGATGCGAAGTCTCAGGGGAGGGATCGGCGACCGACTCAATCCCAGCCGACAGCCAAGCCGACCAAGCCCGCCGATTCGAGATCAGGGAACCAGAAGGGCCACATTTGTGGCAAGTGCGGCAAGGGTCATGAGGGAGTGTGTAGAGCAGGGTCTTGCTACAAGTGTGGCAAGGAGGGGCATATGGCCAAGGACTGCCCCAAGGGATTTGCAGTCTGTTTTTTACTGCAACCAGACCGGACACCGGAAGGCTGAGTGTCCGTAGCTGCGGGGATCAGCACAGTGAGCACCATAGGGATCTGCCCCTGCTGTTTTTCGAGCTACCGAGAGTAGGTCGGTGAAGGCCAAGGCACCGAAGGAACGAGGGAGAGCCTTCCAGTTGACCACAGAGGAGGTCCGCACGGCGTCCGATGTTGTGGCTGGTATGTATTCTTTTATGTATTTATTATGATGTTTGAGATATTGGGCTTATATTATGATATGTGTAGGTACTTTTCTTGTGAGTTTTGTTCCTGCCTTGGTGTTATTTGACTCGGGTGCAAGTCGATCTTTTGTGTCATTATCCTTTAGCCATCACATTAGTATTCATCGAGAGCCGTTGAGTCTGTTGGGTTTTAGCCATAAGAACTTTCCTATGTGCGCATGCAAAACCCTAATGCTTGGATCTAGGCTTTCTAATTAAACATGCTTTGAATCCAAGACTTCTAATGACTAATTAGGTATAAGAACAGTACAAAATCAGATCTAAAGGTTTACCTTTGAATCTCTTGTTTGATCTTGTTGTCTTGGAGCTCTAGAGTCACAATTGTCACTCCTCTAATGGCTTACAAACACCAACTAGCAAGGAGGATGATTTGAGAGAGAGGTTAGGAGGAAATTTGGCCAGGGGTACTCTACTTCAGATGAGATGCTGATTTCCCTTGGTCAAGGGATCTATTTATACTTGTAGACTCCTTAGGGTTTCACCTTTAAACCCTAGTTGGATAATCTTTCCTTAAAGCAATCCAAATCCTTACCTTAGATAAGCCTTGGACGATTTTGAGCTATCCTAAGCCCTAGAATCCGTCCATCCCTTATCCCTTAAGGATTTACAATCTAAAGTGTAACTATCAAACAATTGACAGTTTATACCCTCTTATTTAATTAATCTCTTTAAGTCACCAAATTAATACTAATTAATTTATGACGTATATTAATCAAATAACAATATCATTATTCCTTATATTATTCTCATAATATATTAATAATATTTATTCTCTCATAATAAATCATCCTGTCAAGTTGCTATGGTGAAGGAAACCCAAAAGGACCATGCACAATCGGATCAAATACTTGCCTAATATAACTGCAGCCTTAGACACTATTCCAACAGTCTCCCACTTGGATAAGTCTAGCAATTATATGCACAAGTACAATTCGATTTGCAATCGTAGCTCTCAAAGACGCTGTCAAACTCTGATCTAATCAATCTTGTCCTTTAGATAAGGGATCGTACAGTCCTCTGTTAGATATCATGTTGAAAATTTCTATGGAATGATTAGTCAAGCATTTAGGTTTCTCGATCTCCGATTTATTTGACATAGAACTTAATTGAACACATCAATTCAGTTCTGACCGGGCCTGGCGCATAGGTCAAATCAAATCATCGAGCGGCCGAGATATCGCTTTTACCTTCTTAGGATAAAAGTTACAGATAAACTTCGACTTATATGCATTTACTTATTCATTAATCAACTATACACAACAATGCGTTTTATAACACCGAGTTACTGATGCGTTTTCGCATTATCAATGTACAATCAATCAAAAAATAACAAACCATATATCTAGGTTTTAAGACTATATGATATTATCGTCTTGCGATCACCCTTTTATATATCATATTCCATAAGGTGATACCAGCAAGCACGGGTTTGTTCCAATGCTCAAAACCAGTTCATAAGCACTCATGAATGTCGCAGCAACCCTTTGCTATGTCTAATACCATTTAGACAATCTACGCACCAATTCATGACAATCTTCATTCATATCTACTTCCAACATATGAACGATTGTGGACAATTTGAATAATTCGATTATTCTTAATAAATTCAATTATTCTGGAAGTCAAAACATGCAAAATGAAACAATAGTTAAACAATTAACATAAGATAGTAACATTACTCATAAATAAAACTCCTTTATTTAATCATCAAATGTTAATTACATTTATCTATTACACGTTTCTACTACCATCTAATCTATGCTAATATCATCCTTTAGCCCAATACTCCTAGCATGCTGCAAGTGCTTAACCCTACTCAGTCCCTTCGTAAGCGGATCTGCTGGGTTATCTTCTGATGATATCCTCTTCACTACGAGTTGTCCTTCTTCTACACGATGTCTAATAAAGTGATATTTTCTGTCGACATGTCTAGATCTACCATGATCCCTCGGTTCCTTGGTCAAGGCAACCGCTCCTTCATTATCACAGAAAATCTCCATGGGATCCTTTATGGCAGGTACAACTCCAAGATCACCGATGAAGTTCTTCAATCATATTGCCTCCTTCGACGCTTCGCTCGCTACAATGTACTCTGATTCGCACGTTGAATAAGCTACGGTTTCCTACTTGGAACTTTTCCAAGTCACTGCTCCTCCATTTAGGGTAAAGACCCAGCCTGACTGCGAATGGTAGTTGTCCCTGTCGGTCTGAAAGCTGGCGTCACTATACCCTCGCACCTTCAAGTCATCACTCCCTCCGAGGACTAAGAACCATTCCTTCGTCCTCCGAAGGTACTTAAGGATATTCTTCACCGCAATCCAATGGGCTCTGCCAGGATTTCCTTCATATCTGCTAACCATGCTCAAAGCAAAGGCTACATCAGGGCGAGTACAAGTCATAGCGTACATGATTGAGCCAACTGCGGAAGCGTATGGTACTCGGCTCATTTCTGCTATTTCAGCTTCGGTACTCGGACTTTGAGTCTTACTCAACTTGGCATTACTTTGTATCGGTAATTCTCCCTTCTTTGAGTTTTCCATACTAAAACGTTTCAGTACCTTCTCTAAGTAAGTGTTCTGACTAAGTCCTATTAGTCTCTTACTTCTTTCTCTCACTATCCTTATTCCCAAAATGTAAGAAGTCTCCCCGAGGTCCTTCATAGCGAAGCACTTCCCGAGCCAGGACTTAACTTCCTACAGAGTCGGGATGTCGTTTCCTATGAGTAATATGCCAACGACATATAGAACGAGGAAGCTTACTATACTCCCACTGGCTTTGACATATACACACGATTCATCTTCGCTTCGTACAAATCCAAACTCTTTGACTTTCTCATCGAAGCAAAGATTCCATCTGCAAGACGCTTGCTTAAGTCCATAAATGGACTTCTCAAGCTTACACACTCTATTCAGATGCTTCGGATCCACAAACCCCTCTGGCTGAGCCATGTAAACATCCTCAGCCAACTTTCCGTTAAGGAAAGCGGTCTTGACATCCATTTGCCAAATCTCATAATCATGAGATGCGGCAATAGCTAGCATCACTCTAATAGACTTTATCTTCGCAACTGGTGAGAAGGTCTCATCATAGTCAACTCCGGGAGTTTGAGTAAAGCCCTTCGCGACCAATCGCGCCTTATATGTGTGTATGTTTCCATCCACGTCGGTCTTCTTCTTGAAGATCCATTTGCACCCAACGGTCTTACGTCCGGGCACATTATCAACCAAATTCCAAACTTGGTTATCATACATGGATTGGATCTCGCTATCCATTGCCTCTTTCCATTTCGCAGACTTCGGGCCTGCCATGGCTTCCTTATAGCTATTAGGTTCATCAAGATTTATTAGTGTACCATTACTAATATACGTATCCCCTCCGGTAGTAATATGAAAACCATAAAACTGGGGTTGAACTCTAACTCTATCGGAACGTCTAAGAGGTAAGGACTCGTCAATCGGTTCAACCGGAGTTTCCTCCTCGGGTTGAGTGCCAGCGGTAGAGGTTCCTTCATCTATCGACTCTTGAATCTCTTCAAGTTCGATTTGCCTCCCACTGTCTCCTTGGCCTATGAGTTCTCGCTCTCAGAAAACCCCTCTCCTTGCAACAAAGACAACATTGTCCTTCGGTCTATAGAAGAGATATCCAAAGGATTTCTGCGGGTAGCCGATGAAAATACATCGCTCACTTCGAGGTTCGAGCTTGTCATGAGTATCTCGTCTTACGAAAGCCTCGCAACCCCAAACCTTGATATGTGCCAACGAGGGAGCTTTCCCTATCCACATCTCGTGAGGTGTTTTGGCAACCTTCTTAGTGGGGACTCGGTTAAGGATATGGGCGGCAGTCTCTAAGGCATACCCCCAAAAAGAGATAGGTAGTGAAGCACGACTCATCATAGAGCGAACCATGTCTAACAAGGTTCGATTACGCCTTTCTGCCACACCATTCAATTGTGGTGTCCTAGGTGGCATCAATTGTGAAACTTTTCCACTCTCCTTGAGATAATCGTGGAATTCAAGACTTAGGTACTCTCCTCCTCGATCGGATCGAAGCATCTTGATTTTCTTGCCCAATTGATTCTCCACTTCATTCTTGAACTCTTTGAACTTTTCAAAAGTTTCTGACTTTTGCTTGATTAAATAGATATACCCATATCTACTATAGTCATCAGTGAAAGTCACGTAGAAGCGGTGCCCATCCTTCGTGGTTGATCTAAACGCTCCACATACATCGGTATGTATTAGGTCCAATAGACCCTCACCCCTTTCACATGTACTCGTGAAGGGTGACTTAGTCATCTTTCCAAGTAAACAAGATTCGCATGTGTCGTCTTCCCTAAGGTCGAATGACTCCAACACTCCATCCTTTTTGAGTTGGGCTATGCGCTTCTTGTTGACATGTCCAAGACGACAATGCCACAAGGATGCTCTATCCATACTATTGGAAGAATCTATGTTCAAAACATCATTTCCTAAGTTATCAACAATCATAACAGTTTCATATATTCCATTACATGGTATAGCTTCAAAATAAAAGACACCATTTAGATAAGCCAAAATAGAACCATTCTCATTATTAAAAGAAAATCTAAAACCTTGTATAAACAAACCATGAAATGAAATGATGTTTTTAGCCATTTCTAGTGAATAGCAACAATTGTTCAAATCTAAACTTAAACCATTCCTAAGCACTAAAGAATACACTCCAATCTTGGTCACAGGCGACGATCTTCTGTTCCCCAAGATTAGATTGATCCTTCCTTGCTCCACATCCCTACTTCTTCTTAGTCCCTACACATTAGAGCAAATGTGGTAACCACAACCGGTATCAAGAACCCAAGAAATAGCATGATTAGAATCGTTAGAATTAATTGTGTATATACCTGCAAAAGATGGGTTGATCTTTCCCTCCTTGATGGCTTGCAGGTACTCTGGGCAGCTTCTCTTCCAATGTCCTATCTTGTGGCAGTGGTGACATTCTGCCTCCTTTGGGTTAGGGCAGGGCTTAGCAGGATCAACTTTGGTCCCACTAGAAGAGGCACCATCTCGGGCTTTAACCTTACGATAGTTCTTAGACGAAGCCTTCCTTTTCTTTCCCTTTCCTTGTCCAAATGCCAAGACAGGAGCAGCGGGCGGATTGGGAGTTGGTGCAACAGACTTGTCCTTGAAGTTGCTCTCAGCGACCCTCAAGAGACCTTGGAGTTTTCTTAGTGTGACCTCCTCTTTGTTCATATGGTAGGTCATCCTAAATTGATTTTAGCTTGGAGGCAAAGAGTGAAGCACCATGTCGATCGCCAAGTCTTCCCCAAAGTCAACATTTAACTTGCGAAGGCGGCCGACATACCTTTGCATCTTTTGCAGGTGCACGGTAAGAGACTCTCCATGACCCATCTTAGCGGAAATCATGTTAGTGAAAATCTCATAACGCTCTTGTCTCGTGTTTTAGTGGTATCTCTCCAATAAGTCTTGATTCATCTTGTACGGGTACATGTCCTCATAGGACTTTTGGAATTCGGAGTTCATGGTGGCTATCATGATGCAATGTACCTTCGTTGCATCGTGCTCATGAGTTTCAAAAGCGGTCATTTCAGCCGGAGTAGCGATTTCAGGGTTGATCTTCTCGAGCTTCTCATCGAGGACATACCCCTTATCCACATAGCGAGCAATGGTGCGAATGTATCTTATCCATTCGCTAAAGTTCGTCCCATCGAAAGTGACCTTTTGACAAAGGCTCATCAATGTGAAAGAACTAGCAGCAGCGTTGTTTGCGTTCGACATCTACAAATAGAAAGGACAAAGATAGATTAGAATATGAATCCCTAATTATCACCCAATAAGAAAAATTAGGGCTAGGATCCAACAACAATATTTACATATTAGAAAAGGGATGCCGTAATCTAACATGCAAATAATATGAAGGTAAATGAATGACGATTCCCTAATTCTCCACCATAAAAACATAACTTTAAGTCCTAAATGTATTGAGAATTCCTTGGTTCGGATGAGATTCATTGAAACTATTCAATGGCATGTTTAAATCTCGATATGCCCCTCTTGTTTGTGACTGGGATACCGAGGATCACAAAGCGAGTGTGAATTACCATGCAAATTCTCATGGTGCCTTCATTGTAACGATCACCTATTCGATGTGCCGGTAAAACACACACGCTCCATCGAACTATGATAAACAATGAATCACCCTTTGCCACCTTTGCTTAGAACCAATTAGTGTGCCGGTAAACCACACACGCTCCACTAACTTCTTGGCAAGGGTGCAAAGTGTAATTTCATGGGATTGCATCAATTCACTTTTCCTAAAGTAACTAAGATTGGAAAATTTTAAAAACATGTAGTTACTTTGTATTTCATATTATACTTTTAATGAGAGGATGAGGTTGCCCTATCCTACCCGTTCGGCTAACGACCCTCCACCGATCAAGCAAGCGGTGGGTGTGAGTGTACACCCATTTAGCGCCATTTTATAGACCGCAACCTTATACCCACCTTATAGATCGGCTTCGTGAATGAGGCCTACTAACGGTAAGACTAGCATTTTAGTTATATATATATATATATATATATATATATATATATATATATATATTAATCTTGTAATATTATATTAGTATAGGGTTGTATTTTAAACTTTTAAAAATCTAGGGTTTGAAATTTAAATTGTCTAAATTAAAACTTTTAATCACAAAACATAAATTTCAAAACTTGAGGACAAGTTTTAAACATTTAAAACATGGAGGATCAAATAACAAATAATTTTAATTAACAATTAATTCCATAATTATCAATATTTGATTTATTCAAGATTTCTTGCAAGATAATTACCAATTTAATCAAAATAATTAATTAATTATCACATAAGGAAATTAAATATTTTATTAGTTGATAAATATCTTTAATTAGATCAAGATTATAGTCATATATATCATAAAATTGGATTAAGGTTGATCTAATATGATAAAGGAAAGTTTCCATAAGATAAATATGAAAAAATCCTGAATATGGCCCTTCCTGACGCTCGAACTCGTCGAGTTCCTAACTGGACTCGTCGAGTCAGGCCAACTCGTCGATTCCACCATGGGACTCGTCGAGTTCATGAGACAGAGACACAAAATCCGAATTTTGCAAACAAGATTCAAACAAACAAGCAACAATTTAATAGAAACCAATCTAGTCTCTGATACCACTGTTGGGTTTTAGCCATAAGAACTTTCCTATGTGCGCATGCAAAACCCTAATGCTTGGATCTAGGCTTTCTAATTAAACATGCTTTGAATCCAAGACTTCTAATGACTAATTAGGTATAAGAACAATACAAAATCAGATCTAGAAGTTTACCTTTGAATCTCTTGTTTGATCTTGTTGTCTTGGAGCTCTAGAGTTACAATTGTCACTCCTCTAATGGCTTACAAACACCAACTAGAAAGGAGGATGATTTGACAGAGAGGTTAGGAGGAAATTCGGCCAGGGGTACTCTACTTTAGATGAGATGCCGATTTCCCTTGCTCAAGGGATATATTTATACTTGTAGACTCCTTAGGGTTTCACCTTTAAACCCTAGTTGGATAATCTTTCCTTAAAGCAATCCAAATCCTTACCTTAGATAAGCCTTGGATGATTTTGAGCTATCCTAAGCCCTAGAATCTGTCCATCCCTTATCCCTTAAGGATTTACAGTCTAAAGTGTAACTATCAAACAATTGACAGTTTATACCCTCTTATTTAATTAATCTCTTTAAGTCACCAAATTAATACTAATTAATTTATGACTTATATTAATCAAATAACAATATTATTATTCCTTATATTATTCTCATAATATATTAATAATATTTTTTCTCTCATAATAAATCATCCTGTCAAGTTGCTATGGTGAAGGCAACCCAAAAGGACCATGCACAATCGGATGAAATACTTGCCTAATATAGTTGCAGCCTTAGACACTATTCCAACAGAGTCGACCCCTGCGAGTTTCCATAGCTGACGAGCGAGCACTGTATGCCACCGATGTGATTCGGGGATGTGTACTTGAGATCTTCGGAGTTGAGTTTCCGATTGATTTGGTTCGGATTGAGATGGGGGATGTCTGTGTCATCGTGGGCATGGACTGGTTGAGCAGATTCGGAGCGGTTATCGACTGTGAGAGGCAGTTGGTGACAATACGAGACCCTAGTGGGGGAGTTCTTACGGTTTATGGCGAGGGTACTCGTTCTGGGTCAGCATTTTGTTCGGCCGTTAGAGCGAGGCAGAGCCTACAACAGGGTTGTAATGGGTTTATGGCGTATTTGGTGGACACTGTAGTAGATGCAGAGAGGCCGAGGTCGGTCGATGAGGTCCCGATAGTGCGAGAAATCCCAGACGTTTTCCGCAAGGAGTTGTCGGGTTGCCTCCCGAGAGGCAGGTTGAGTTCCGTATTGATTTAGTTCCGGGGGCAGCACCTATTGCCAAGGCGCCCTATCGCCTTGCGCCTCCAGAGATGCAGGAGTTATCCTCGCAGCTTCAGGAGCTGCTGGGGAAGGGGTTTATTCGGCCGAGTAGCTCATCGTGGGGAGCGCCGATCCTTTTTGTCAAGAAAAAGGATGGTTCACACTGGATGTTCATTGATTACCGGGAGTTGATCAAGATAACGGTCAAGAACCGTTACCCCTTACTGAGGATTGACAATTTGCTCAATCAGTTGCAGGGAGCATCTTGGTTCTCAAAGATTGATCTGAGGTCTGGATATCATCAGATGAGAGTGCAGGATGAGGATATCCAAAAGACAGCATTCAGGACTCGTTATGGGCATTACGAGTTCGTGGTGATGCCTTTTGGGCTCACCAATGCACCAACGGTGTTCATGGATCTCATGAACAGGGTGTGCAGGCCGATGTTGGATCGTTTGGTGATTGTGTTCATTGATGATATAATTGTGTATTCGAGATCCAGAGAGCAGCATGAGGAGCATTTGAGGGAGATCCTTGGAGTTCTCAGATCGGAGAGGCTTTACGCCAAATTCTCCAAGTGCGATTTTTGGTTACGAGAGTTCCAGTTCCTAGGGCATCTCATTAACCAGAACGGGTTATTGGTCGATCTGGCCAAGATTGAGGCAGTGATGAGTTGGGGGTGCCGAGATCCCCCTCAGAGATCAGGACTTTTCTGGGGTTGGCCGGCTATTCTCGGAGATTTATCATAGATTTCTTGAAGATTTTTGTTCCTCTCACCAGGTTGACCCGGAAGGGCGTAGCATTCAGTTGGGGCCCAGAGCAGCAGGCCTCATTCGAGACACTTCGCCATAGATTATGAGAAGCCCCAGTATTAGCCCTTCTGGAGGGGATGGAGGATTTTTTGGTGTATTGTGACGCGTCAATATCAGGATTGGGTGTGGTGCTGATGTAGAGAGGTCATGTGATAGCATACGCATCGAGGCAGTTGAAGCCTCACGATACGAGATATCCCATTCACGATTTGGAGTTGGGGGCTGTGGTGTTCGCCCTCAAGATCTGGCGTCACTATTTTTATGGGGTCCGATGTACCATATACACGGATCACAAGAGCTTGAAGTATCTAATGGATCAGCCCAACCTGAATATGCGCCAGAGGAGATGGTTGGATGTGGTAAAGGATTATGAGTGTGAGATCCTGTACCACCCGGGCAAGGCTAATGTTGTAGCCGATGCGCTGAGTCGCAAGGCAGAGAGTGCCCCGATATGAGATGTTTGTTTGAGATTGCTAGTGATGACTTCGGTGTTGGACACCATTCAGGAGGCCCAGGTAAAGGCCATGAGACCGGAGAACCGCAAAAGAGAGCGGGTGATCGGGCAGAGATCTGAGTTTGTTGCCGATAGTTGTGGGCTTATGACCTTTTAGGGTCGGATTTGGGTGCCGTTTGAAGGTGGGGAACGTACCATTCTGATGGAGGAGGCACATAGGTCGAGGTTCTCGATCCATCCCGGGGCCACTAAGATGTATTTGGACCTAAAGAGGGAGTATTGGTGGCCCTGTATAAAGAGGGATGTCGCGTGGTTCATAGAGAGGTGCTTGACCTGTCGCAGGGTGAAGGCTGAGCATCAGCATCCTCATGGCAAGTTGCATCCACTTGAGGTTCCCGAGTGGAAGTGGGAACAGATTTCCATGGATTTCATCACCAAATTGCCAAGGACTGCGAGGGGTGTCGATGCAATTTGGGTGATTGTTGACCGACTGATGAAGAGCGCTCACTTTCTTGCTATCAGTGAGAGGTCTTCTGCTGAGAGGCTTGCAGAGATACACATGAGAGAGGTGGTATCGCGGCATGGAGTACTGATCTCAATCATGTCAGATCGAGATGTACGTTTCACTTCCAGATTCTGGAAGAAATTCCATGAGGAGTTGGGTACGAGGCTGCATTTTAGTATCGCATACCACTGATAGATGGACGGTCAGAGTGAGCGGACGATTCAGATACTCGAAGACATGCTACGAGCGTGTGTGATGGACTTCGGGGGAAGTTGGGACATGTATTTGCCATTGGCTGATTTTTCTTATAACAACAACCACCATTCGAGTATCGGCATGCCTCCCTTTGAGTTGTTGTACGGGAGAAGGTGTCGGACTCCCATATTCTGGGGAGAGGTTGGGCAGCAAGTGATGGGCGGAACTGAGTTAGTGCTTCGGACGACAGAGCAGATACAACAGGTCGGGCAGAGGTTACTGACAACTCAGAGTTGCCAGAAGAGTTATGCGGGTAGGCAACGGTCCGAGCTTGAGTTTCAGGTGGGAGACTTTGTACTCCTTAAGGTATCTCCTTGGAAAGGAGAGATCCGATTTAGGAAGAGGGGCAAGCTAGGACCCCGGTACATCAGTTCGTTCAGGGTGACTGCGAGGATAGGCAGGGTAGCATATCGTCTGGAGCTACCTGCGGAATTAAGCCAGATCCATGATACCTTCCACATATCTCGGTTGAGGAAATGTATAGCCGACGAGTCGGCGGTAGTACCGTTGGAAGATATTCAGGTGGATGCCAGCCTGAATTATGTTGAGAGGCCAGTTGCGATTGTGGATCGGAGGATCAAGGTTCTGAGGAACAAGGAGGTGCCCCTGGTGCAGGTTTAGTGGCAACATCGAAGAGGGTCCGAGTTGAATTGGGAGCCGGAGTTGGAGATGCTTGAGCGGCATCTAGAGTTGTTTGTAGAGTAAGACTTCGAGTGTGAAGTCTAATTCTAGTGGGGGAGAATTGTAACATGCGGATTTCCAGGTATTATATTTTATTATTTATTTTTGGAGATTAGAAAGGGACTCGACGAGTTGACACCTGGACTCGTCGAGTAGGATCGCGATTCGCTGACTGTTAAATGAAGGGATTCGACGAGTCGGTAATGGTGGACTCGACGAGTCCGTACTGACGACTGAAACCATAAATCCCCGTGCATGTGCCCTATTTAAAGGACCTTATAGCCCTCTTGTGCAGCTACCTATCCAGAGAGAGTTCCCCTTGAGAGCTTGAGTGAGTTGAGAGAGTGATAAGGATATATTAATCAATTTTGGTGTGATTTAGCAAAGGAGAAGTTGTTTCCAGCAAGAGGAGGTCAAGGGAGCAGTGGATCCAGGGTTTTCAAGTTCAGATCTACACCTTTGAGGTATCAAATCGAACTTCCTTTCTGTTTTGGGTTAAGATCCATGATCTAGGGTTTTCTGTAGCCTTTTAGGGTTTGATAAGAGGAGTTTATGGTCCCTTGCTATGTTAGACCTTAGATCTGGACACATAGAGGTCCAGAGAGCCTTCCCCATTCTGCTTTATGTTGGTTTATGGAGGAAAGGAGACTAGGTTGCCATGTTAGAAGGAATTACACCAAAAAAAAGACTTGGAGTGCAATGCATGTGTAGCAAGATTCGACCTTTACGTAGTTACTGGTTATAGGGAAGTCAGATCTATAGATTAGGGAAGCAGATCTGACCTCAGAAGGTCAAATGAGTGTTGTCATGGGAGCAACTCGCCGAGTTCATAAGTGGACTCGACGAGTAGATTCGGGGTTGCCCCGCGATTCGTTACTGAGTAACCCGGCGAGTGGGGAGGGAATTCGTTGTGCCAAGTAAGGCTTAGAAGGATTCAGAGGACAAGTGTGGACTCGCCGAGTCACCTGAGTGCACTCGACGAGTCTGGTCAAAGTTTGACTGTTGACTTTTTGGGATTAGTCAATGCTTGGACTTTTGAGCCATTATAGGGGTAGAATGGTCTTTTACTCTTCTTAGAGAACTTAGAGGGGATTAGTCTAGCCTTTGAAATTCATATTGATTTGCATAATTATTTATGTGATTAGGCAGGAGACTAGTTCAGTATATCCGAGTTCAAGATTCTTCGAGATTTCCTGAGGTGAGTCTTCTCACTATACATTACCTTGAGTGGTAATTAGAGTTATGTGATAGAGTATCTTGTATGCTATTTATCTGATGTGTTGCACAACATTATTTCTATGTGATTTATGTTGTGAGTATATCAGAGTTTACAGAGTTAGGACCGGAAGGTCCACAGAGTTAGGACCAGAGGGTCCATAGAATTAGGGCCAGAGAGCTCACAGATTTATAGCCTTGAGTGGCTATTATGTCCTATATGTGGTATTTTGGGGAACTCACTAAGCATTTATGCTTACAGTGTTTTGTGTTATGTGTTTCAGGTACCAGTGAGGATCGCGGGAAGGCGCCGGCATGATCAGTACACACTATTGGAGTCTTTATACATTTTGATCTTGGGATGTGTTTTTATGGATTTGATATGTGATACATTGGGATTTGTGAAGAATTATTAATGAAATTATAAATTTTAAAAGTGATAAATTGTTTTGAAATTCACGTTGTTACAAACAAAGTCACATCCCGATACTGAAGGTTCGTTGGAATGCCAAGCGGGGACCTGAATTCACTTGGGAGCACGAAGATCAGATGAAACATAAGTATCCGCATCTCTTTTCTAATCCATGATTTGTATTCTATGTTCGAATTTCGATATGAAATTCCCTCTAACGGGGGGATGATGTGACAACCGAAAACTTTTTCCGCTATTCTTACCCAGTTTCCGTTAATAAACTTTGAGTTTTTATTAAATTCCGTTAAATTTCTTGGTTTGGGAAAGGCTTTACATTTTTAAATAAATAATATGTATTTATACGATTCGGAATAAACCGGAAATCACGCGAAAAACTTGAACTTCCTTGAAAATCACCGAGTTCACGGCCAGGACGAGTTTATGGCCTTAAACTCGTGTACGACCGTAAACCCGTTTACGGTCGGTGCCAGGTGGACCCCACCATCGACCAAACCCCCAGCCTATAAATACTGGACCCCCACCCTCATTTGAACCTTCTTGGCCAGAAACACCCACTTTCTCTCTCTAAACCTCTTGACTGTAAACACCATAAAGCCCTCCTTTCACACGAAAAACACCGGAAATCGTCATTTGGGGCCGTTTTGGAGCCTCTGGAACACTTTTTCATCGAAAACAAGCACATTTGTTCTTGAGTTTACGGCTGTAATCCTTCAGATCTTCAAAAGCCGTAAACTCAGTTCACGACTGTAAACCCTGTTCACGGCCGTAAACCCAGTTCTCGGCCGTAAACTCCATTCATGGCCACAAACCTTGTTCACGGCCGTAAACCCCATATATGGCCGTAAACAGCTCTTTCGTGGGGAAAAGCCTATTTCCTCCATTTATCCAAGTCCCGGTAACATTCCTTAACCGAAACCAAGTGTTTTTCTAACACTTTAACTAACGAAATCGCTAAGTTAGATACACATATGTATTTATTTGATATTAGGATTCCATCAAGTGCAACGTACATCAACTCAAGGATTGTCCAGTTCAATCCTTTGCATCCAACCAACTGTGAGTTCATACCCCTACGTTTTTATAGTTTTTAAAACGTTTTCAGGGGGAATACAAGCCAAACATAAAGGTTTTCATCAGTTATAAACTAATGCAATTTCAACGGTTTTACATTAAAATTTTAGACACTTTATCCCTTTTGTAATATGCGGAGCATAAGGGACGTTTTCTAAACCTAATTGCATAGTTTTCAGAACATTACATGAACACAACTTACCAGTCAAACTATAATAGGTATAGTTTGGGGAATTCATTACCGATTTTACAGATTCAAACTACGTACAAAGTCGAACACATAAACTATGACATATTTAGTTTACCCATTATTATCTACAGATAACAAGAGTATCTTACTAAATAATTATTTTGTGTATAATTATTTATACTCTACACCGTAAACAATCGATTTCGAACTCAAGAACAACTGAACTACACGTAAACTAGTTAATACATGATTGTGAGACCTATCTTCATGGTACCCCTCAGGGTACTGGTAAATCGTCACCTTTAGTATAACCAGAGTCTCCTGGAGGGAGAGCGTGAAATTTGTGAATAGATCTATTCGGGACCGACAATCCCACACTTGAACTGTTAGCTACAGTTAGGCAGGTATGCCTGGGGTGACAAATTTTGTAATCGTATGACACCTGAAGAAACGTCAAGGAGGTCACCAGTCATACTAGCATGGTTATATGACTCACAATAAGTATAAACTAACCTTTGTTTACGGGATTTCCTTCTTCAATAGTTTTATTTTAACTAATAAAACTACCTATCTACTTACTGGAGGGTATTCCAGGGACACAACCTTTGGTTTTATTTTAAGTAATAAAACTACCTTACTGGCGGTAGCCAGAGTTTACGAACAGAATGTACCTTACTTACTAGCGTTAGCTAGGGTTTTCGATAGAACATACTTACATACTGGGGATAACCAGGGTTTTCAAACAAAACATACTTTACTTACTTGTGGTAACCAGGGTTTCGATACAAACGATATTTACTTATAATGAAAAGAAATCATTTTTACAAATTCGGTGACTAGTTTCCAATTCATAAACATGCTTATAAACTCACCAGCTTTATGCTGATACGTTTTCAAAACCGCTTATATTCTCAGTAGGGATGAAAGTGGGTCCAAACCCAGACCGGACGGACCCGGACTCGGAAAACCCGAAACCGGTTAACGGGATTTTCTAGAACCGGAAACCAGACCGGTATATAGGAACCGGTTCCGGTTTGGTTCCGGGTACGGTTCCGGGTAAAGTGGGTCTAGAACCGGAAAACCCAGAACCATCAAAGTGGGTAGGTTGGAACTGGATAAAGTGGGTTTAGAACCAGACAACCCGAAAAAACTGGAATTTCTTGGTAATTACTTACTACTTAGTCGGTTGAACTTTGAAATTTTTCATATTTATATCCCGACTTTGGGTGATTGTAACTCATTGAATATGAAGCCAAAATTAACAAAATTATAGTCTAAAATCATGTACAAAATCTAAAATACACTCTGGAAATAACTGCATGACAATCCAACTTTAAACGAATGAGATTTTCATGTGTTAACATTTTCACATAATACAAAGTACAAAAACAAATAGCTGAAAAGTTGAAAATTTTCAGTTTTGATATATCCCGACTTCAGAGAGCTGTAAATCATTGAATGTTAAACCAAAAATGACCAAATTATAGTCTAAACTCATGTACAAACTGTAAATTACATGTTGGAAAAAACCATATGTCAATCCGACTTCAAACGAATTAGATATGCATGTTTTAAAACTTTCATCGAATACAAAAAAACTGAAAAACTAAAAACTTCCAGCTTTGATATCTCGACTTTGGAGGACTGTAAGTCAATGAATGTAATACTAGAAATGGCAAATTTATAGTCTAAAATCATGTACAAACTCTAAACTACATGTTGGAAAAAACTGCATGTCAATCGGAGTTGAAATGGATGAGATATGCATCTTTTAAACGTTTCACAAAAACTGGTTCCGGCCCAAAAAGTGGTTCCGATTCCAAACATTGGTTCCGGTTTTTAGACCTGGTTTACCCGGACCCGGTGGACCCAAACCCGGATTACCCAGAACCTGGATAAAGCCAATTTTTAAACCCGGAACCGGAACCAATTCTATATATTCCGGTTCTAACGATTCCGATTCCAGTTCCAGTCCGGTTTTCCGGTTCTAAATCTCATCCCTAATTCTCAGGGAAATGATAGACAGGTACCCTTGCCATCTTTTGGAGAAGACAGAGCACGATAGAGTGGCGTCGTTTACTTTTGTTATATACTGATATGTACAAACTATCTTTTCAAACAGATGTAAATATTCATATTGTAATGTAATGGTTGTGTTCACTTTGATTGTTATGATACAATTGTTGTGATACTATGCATGATGTCACCCGCCCCCCGAACGTTTCCATCATCCGTTCTGACGGTTCAGGGGTGTGACAGCACCAGACGTGGTTTCTAGTATGTTTCTATCCTTTATCATACTTATTATATTTGTTTTATGCTTATATGTGTTGTACCATGTTAGGTACATTCTTAGTGAACTCCTTACCTGCTTTGGTATTATTTGACTCTGGGGCAAGTCGGTCGTTTGTCTCTCAGACATTTAGTAGGGAGTTCGGTTTGCTAGTAGGAGAGCTAGAGTGTCTGTTGCGAGTATTTATAGCCAATAAACATGGGGTTTCTGCTTCTTCAGTCTATCGAGGTTGCATGTTGTAGATCTTCAGGGTATCTTTTCTGATAGACTTGATTCAAATTCCCATGGGGGATGTGTGTGTGATAGTGGGTATGGACTGGCTTATTCGCTCCGGTGCCATGATCGATTGCGAAGGTCAGGGAGTGGTAGTTCGAACCCCAGGTGGGGGAGAACTGATTGTCTACGGTGAGGGCACCAGGATGGGATCAGGATTTTGTCCAGCTGCCAGGGCCCGGCAGTATATTCAACATGGGTGTGCGGGTTATTTAGCGTACGTGGTGGAGACGCGGGTCAGGGATCAGACTTTGGTTTCAGAGGTTCCAGTTGTCAGGGAGTTCGCTGATGTGTTTCCGTATGAGTTTCCCAAAGTGCCTCCAAAGAGGCAGGTCAAGTTTAGGATCGACCTAGTTCCAAGTGCGACCCCTATCGCCAAGGCGTCGTACTGATTAACACCGCCAGATACGTAGGAGCTGTCATCATAGTTGCAGGAATTGTTGGGCAAGATTCTCTTTGTCAGGAAGAAGGAGGGTTCACACCGGATGTGCATTGACTATCAGGAGTTGAACAAGTTGACGATAAAGAGCTGTTATCCACTCCCAAGGATATATTATCTTTTCGATCAGTTGCAGGGAGAATCTTGGTTGTGCAAGATAGACTTGAGGTCAGGGTTAGAGACGAGGACATGGAGAAAACCGCATTTCAGACTCATTATGGACATTACAAGTTCGTGGTGATTCTGTTTGGGCTCACAAACGCGCCGATAATGTTTATGGACCTGATGAATCGAGTCTGCAGAACGATGCTCGATCGCTCAGTTATCGTGTTCATAGATGATATCTTGGTGTACTTCAAGACCCGGGAGCAGCATAAGGAGCATCTACGGGAGCTATTGGGAGTTTTGAGGTGAGAACGACTTTATGCCAAGTTCTCTAAGTGCAAGTTTTGGTTATGAGAGGTTCAGTTCCTTGGACATCTCGTTAACCAGGAGGGGATTTTGGTCGATCCTGCAAAAATCAAGGCGATTATGCAGTAGGAGGTTTCGAAATCTCCATCGGATATCAAGAGCTTATTGGGATTAAGAGGGTACTACCAAAGATTCATACAATATTTTTCTAAGATTGCAGTACCCCTCATTCGTCTGACGAGGAAGGGGGTGGATTTCCGGTGGGGCCCTAAGCAGCAGAGGGCATTTGAGACCTTCAGACAGCGACTATGAGAGACTCCAGTCTTGACTCTCCCAGAAAGAGTTGAGGATTTTGTTGTATTTTGTGATGCATCCATCACGAGACTGGGAGCGGTCCTCATGCAGAGAGGACGGGTGATAGCCTACGCATCGCGACAGCTGAAGCCACATGAGACGAGATACCCTACTCATGATCTGGAGTTGGGAGCGGTGGTATTCACTCTCATGATTTGGAGAAATTACCTCTATGGGGTCCGATGTACCATATACACGGACCACAAGAGTTTGATACACATCATGGATTAGCCAAACCTGAACATGAGACAGCGCAGGTAGCTGGATGTAGTCAAGGACTACGACTGTAAGATCCTTTACCACCCAGGTAAAGCGAACGTGGTTGCGGACGCTCTAAGCCGCAAGTCAACTGGATCTTCTACTCTAGTTATATGTATGAGGATATCAGTAGATTCTCCTATGGTGAGTTTGATCAAGGAAGCTCAATTTGAGGGCTTGCGACAGGAAAATTGGAAGCTTGAGAGGATTAGGGTGAGAACACCCGGTTTGTGTAGGATAGCCGGGGGTTATTGACCCGTTGTAGTAGGTTCTGGGTTCCGATGTCTGGTGGGGCCAGACAGATTGTTCTAGAGGAGGCTCATAAGTCTCACTTCTCTATTCACCCGGGGGCCACCTAGATGTACCAGGATTTACAATTGAGTTACTGGTGGCCATCCATGAAGAGGGAGATTGCATGGTACGTGGAGAGGTGCTTGACCTGTCGGATGGTCAACCCAAGCATTAGATGCCGCACGGACAACTACAGGCCCTGTAGGTTCCCATGTAGAAGTGGGAACATATCACGATAGATTTAATCACCAAGCTGTCGACGACGGCGAAGGGCTTCGACGTTATTTGGGTCATCGTGGATCGATTGACCAAGAGTGCCCACTTTTTAGCATTATGAGAGAGTTCATCGACTGAGAAGTTGGCCGAGATGTATATCCATGAGATCGTTGCTCGCCATGGGGTGCCAGTCTCTATTGTCTCGGACCGCGTTGTTCGGTTCACCTCCCGTTTCTGGCAGAAGTTCCATGAGGAACTAGGCACGTGGCTACACATCAGTACAACCTATCATCTGCAGACAGACAGCCAGAGTGAGCAGACCATACAGACACTCGAGGATATGCTGAGAGACTACGTTATTGACTTTGATGGGAGCTGGGACTCCTACCCACCCCTTGCATAGTTCTCCTATAACAACAACTTTCATTCCAGTATTGGTACTCCACCATATGAACTGTTGTATGGACAAAGATGTCGCACCCCAGTCTGTTGGGGTGAGATTGGACAAAGGGTGATGGGACGAACAGAGGTAGTTTTGCAGATACCGAGAGGATTTAGCAGATCAGACAGTGGCTGCAGACCACTCAGAGTCAGCAGAAGAGTTACGCCGATAGGCGCCGATCTGAGTTGGAGTTCCAAGTGGGAGACATGGTTTTACTAAAGGTCTCACCCTGGAAGGGTGTGATTCTCTTCAGGAAGAGGAGGAAATTGGGTCCCCAATACATTGGGTCATTCAATATCATTACCAGGGTTAGCAAGGTGGCGTATAGGCTGGATCTCCTAGAGGAGCTTAGTTAGGTCCACAACACTTTCCATGTGTCATAGTTACGAAAGTGCATACTGGATGAGGATGTAGTAGTGTCGTTAGACGATATTCAGGTTGATGAGCGCCTGAAATATGTGGAGAGGCCAGTGACCATTCTTGAGAGGAGGGTAAAGTTTTTACGAAACAATGAAGTACCTTTGGTAAAGGCACAGTGGCAGCACCGGAGGGGATCTGAGTGGACGTGGGAGCCGGAGGCTGAGACGCGGGATCATTACTTCGAGTTATTTACCATAGCAGACTTCGAGGATGAAGTCTAGTTCAAGTGGGGGGGAATTGTAACATCTCGACTCCAAGGTAAAAAAATTTAAAGCTTATAGTCATGTTCTTACACCTACTCAACGAGTCGGATGGCTCAACTCTACGTCTAGAAACGATTCATGTCGTGTGATTTTATGAGGTCTACTCGATGAGTTGGAGGACCCCAACTCGATAAGTAGGAGCTGGAAAACGAAACCCTAATTTCCAGGCTTTTGCACCCTATTTAAAGGGTCATTAGCCTCCCTTATCGTCCCTCTTGATCTTAGAAAACCCTAATCTTTCCTACTCTCCATTTTTTGTGTGTTAAGAAGCTTGGAAGGTGGATTTTGTGAAGATGGCTTAAAATCTAAGGAGCTTGGAGTAAAGAGAAACATGTAGATCTGACTCTACTTCATCTTGGCATCATTTTGAAGGTAACAAGTCGTTACCTTGACTTATCTTTAGCTAGATCTCTTCATGCAAAGGTTTAGGGCTATTTTCTAGTTGGTTGTGGGTTATTTCGGGTATTGGGCATGATTTGAAGTTGTAACTTCAGATCTGGACTCCTCTAAGTCCATATAGTCATAAAGTTATTAGATATAGCAACCTTGGGCCGTTCTCTTTGGTTTAAACCTTTCCATTAGCTTGGTCTTAGCATTTAGGACCTCGCATGTACATAAAGTTTGCAACTTTACATGGAAACCATGCCCTAGGAGGTTAGATCTGCAATTTGGAGCTTTGGGTAGCTTAAAAACGTTTGAATAAGAAATGGACTGAAGGGACTCGACGAGTTGCATGTTCAACTCGACAATTCAGATAAATATTGGCCGTTGTTGGTTTCTACATGGACTTGGCGAGTCAGTGAGACGACTCGACGAGCCAGTTATGGTTTTTCAGACATTTGGACACCGCATGGACTCGACGATTTGTTTGGAAACCCGACGATTCAACTAGGGTTTTCACGATTTCTCAAGTTCTGGAGGAACTAGACGAGTCAATAAGCTGCACTCGACGAGTTGGGTCAACATAGACTGTTGACCTTGACCGTTGACTTTGACTTTGACCAAGGATTGACCAGTTTGACTTCTGGGGGTATTTTAATAATTTGGGAATTTATAGAAGTGGATCATTGGTGGATGTAGGTGTTGGAGTTGGAGCTATATTTGGAGGAGTTTGACATTATCATCCCGAGCTACTTATGAGGTGAGTTGTCCTCACTATACTAACAGGTCGAAGGCACCAATGTCTGCCCTTTTCGGATTTGTATCTAGGTTTATTGCATGATATGCTTATTGATTTACATCCTGGTACTTAGGATGGTGATATGCATAGTGACCTGGTTAGGTTCGTATCCCGGTATACAGAATAATGCTACGTTAGTGACCGACTAGGTTGGTAACCTGGTATATAGGATAATGCTATGTTAGTGACCGGTTAGGTCGGTATCCGGGTTATAGGATGTTGCTATGATTCATGATCTGTTAGATCGGTTTGACTGTTATATACGTGCTAGCATATGATAGTTATGTGCACATGATTATATGATTGGGGTTAGGTTGAGGCGGACATGCTTTGTGCTGAAGGCCAACATACCCTCGGTGGACTAGATAGACTACAGACCTGGGAGGGCATATTAGTCAGGCTAAAGGCCCAACGAGCGGTTCGGATAAGCCGAAGGCCCTGAGAGCCTGTCCAGACGTGCCGAAGGCTCGGAGAGCGTTCCAGATAAACTGATGGCCTACGAGGCGGTCTAGTCAAGCTGATGGCTCATTATGCATGTTGTTTGTTTATATGATATGATTACGATTGTATGGCGTTGGTATTTTGGGGAAACTCACTAAGCTTCGGGCTTATAGTTGTTGATTTTGTTTCAGGTACTTCTGATGATCACAGGATGGCGAAGGCATGATCGTGCACCTCCTTATGTTTTTATGATTTGATTGTGGGATACTCTGACATTAAACCATTTTGAAAACATATTTGTAATGATTATCGGTTTTAAAATGATTTAAAAAGTTATAAATTGGCTTGATTTTTATGAGTGTTACACATGATATGCAACGAGTCAATATTACGGAGTTTGTAAGCGTGTCCATCTGCAAGACTCTGGAGGATATTATTGCTAGAGCCCGAGAACAGGAGATTGACTTGGAGTACATCAGAAAGAGGAAGATAGATCAGGTTGAGACAAGTAGGGGTCCTGTGAAGAGGCGCAAGACTCAGGATTCATGAGTAGGAAGCCATAAGGACTAGGGCCATTATGCCAAGTGTGGTTGGATGCATAAGGGGAGCTGTCAGGGTACAGTAAGGGGATGTTTCAGTTGCGGTCAGATTGGTCATTTTATCAGGTATTATCCTCGAGTCTCGGTTTCGATGTATTTTCACTACAACCAGGTGGGCCTCAAGAAGGCCGACTGTTCGAGGTTGACGAGTGGAGCATTGAGATCACCTGCTCCAACTACATTGAGGATTAATGACGACCTTAAGGGCAGGGCGAAGGCCACAAGGATCATAGTCCTTTAACATTTTCTGGTCATATATATATATATATATATATATATATATATATATATATATATATATATATATATATATATATATATATATATATATATATATATATATATATATATATATATATATGAAACGTTATGTCCAATTTAGTCAAGTCCCCACCTAACGGTCATAGTCCTTTAAGATTTCCTGGTCATTATTAGTATCAAGAGATTATCTTATGCGATTTTTGCATACCGAGATTCATGAATGGAGTGAACTGGATGAGTTGGTCTTAAGACGTTAGTCGTTGTTAGTGCGAGCCTTGAATGGAAGCATACTGAGTGTCTTGTCAGAGGATCAGCAGCCGAATCGATATGTAGATTCAGTATAGTGGGCCAGAAGGAGTTGCAATGTGAGTTCATTTGAGTATTTGAATTTAAGATGGTTGAGATATTTTCTAGTTGAGGAGGGTATGGGATTCCTCAGAACACAAGTTCAAGGGAGTTATTGTCAGGTTCATGTTTTTGGGGTTGTGGGTGTGGTCCTCGCATTAGAAGCTTTTAGGAAAGGATATCATGGAAGTTGGTTGTCCCCTTTTGGGACAATGAAGCCAGAGTTCAGAAGTGCTTATGTCGCTTAGGATGGATGCCAGCTGATTGTTGATTGGCTTTTTTATCCGATCATTACCGCTAGTAGGGCAAGAGCGGTAGTGAACCATCATTTCAGAGTGTGGGTGATGAATTGGCCGCATGGGTTTGTTTAGACGTTGGGATTATCAAAGGAATTAAAATTATATATGTTGGAGATGTTTGATGTGCATCTATCTTCTGGAAAATGGCTTGTTGGATTGGTGATTCGTTCGTTCTGGTGAAGGGTTTAACATTCGTTGTCATTAGCAAGGTTGGCAGAGCAAAGTTGAATCCAAGTGGGAAGAACCGTTTGGATTCTTAGGAATAATTCCATGTGCAAAAGAAGGAGGAATTCCATACCATAGTCAAGTGGAGAGCTAGTTCAAGTGGCAGTATGGATTAAGTTTTGCACAAGAATGGGTGATTCAGGACCTTTCGCCGAATGGGTGGCGCATTAGTCATGGCGCATGGCGGATATGTGATTAGATTCAGGTTGAGGGTTGTATTAGAGCCTCACTGTGTATTCTTTTCTAATAGAGGTTTTTGGGTTCGAAGCATGACCCGAACACCTGATTGGGGTATATTCGGATGTGGTTTCAACCTGTGATTGATTATGATTTGGTATGGTAGATGAAGGGCAAGACCAAGGGTTGGGCCCATGCTATTATGGAAGTGTTGTAAGACTATAGGTAACTGTAGCATACAAAAGGTTGATAGGTTGTCACGGAAGTTTTGTAAGTCTGCGGTGGAGTCGTAGCATTCACCAAGATGAGATAAGTCATTATAGGAGTGGTTGTTGGCCTATAGTAGGATCACAACACATGCATGGGTCAATAAGATCGTTTTGTTGGTTGACCACTCCTTGTTTGGGATGAGGATTTTTGGATCTATGGCAATGTTTTGGACGTGTATAGCCCTCGAGAGGGTGAGACCCATGTGCAAGGTGTTGGATTAGTGTCTAAGCCCATAACTATATTTGGTAAGTATTTGACCTACTTGTGCATGGTCCTTTTGGGTTGCCTTCACCAAAGCAACTTGACAAGGTGATTTATGAATAAAGAGGTTAATATGGTTTATTAATATATTATATAAATAATATATTAATAGAGAAATCGTATAATTAAATTAATATTAGACAATAATTAATTAAGAAATTAATTTTGTGGATAAAAGAGATTAATTTAATATCAGGGACTTAAACTGTCAAATGTGTGATAGTTGAGTATTGAGCTGAGGAGCCTCTTGGACTAGGCATGGACAAAATTAGGATGTGTCCATCCATAATTTCGGCCATAAGGGCCTTATTCCGGAAGCTTCCTTGGATTGCTTAAGGCCTAAGATGTCCATTAGGGTTTAGGCTGAAACCCTAGCAGCACCAGTATAAATAAGACCCTAAGGCCTCCAATTTTCGGCCACTTGATACCCTAGAGAGATCATAGCCAAAATTATGTGCCACTTTCCCTCTCCAAATCATCCTCTTGCTTGTGTGGTGTTTGTAAGCCATTAGAGGAGTGACATTTGTGAGTCTAAGCTCCGAGACAAGAAGATTCAAGCTATTGTTCAAGAGGTATTCATCTAGATCTGTTTTCTTATGCCAATTTCGAATCATGTATGCTAGATCTAGGGTTTGTAAGTCTTGGATGAATTGCATGTACAATAGAGAAACCTAGATCCAAGCTTTAGGGTTTGCATGAACACATAGGATGTTATTTTGTGTAAAACCCATCACGAGGCCAATTTGGTTATGATAGTAGGGGTGAAACCTGATA
This sequence comes from Lactuca sativa, assembly GCF_002870075.4. Classification (NCBI taxonomy): domain Eukaryota; kingdom Viridiplantae; phylum Streptophyta; class Magnoliopsida; order Asterales; family Asteraceae; genus Lactuca; species Lactuca sativa. Next base: position 54,181,409 of record NC_056627.2, read on the forward strand.
GAAATTGTCTTGATTAAGGTGTTGGATCATGTTTAGAGTAGGGTGACTTTGTGATCAACAGATGGAATCTATGTGGTACCTAGGCTCAGGTAGCATGTAACAGTTAGAATCTTGGGTGGAGTCTCATGGTGTGAGCATGCACGAGATTGTCGGATGTAGTGAACGGTTAGGGATTTTGTATCACATCTTAGTAGAAGATCACCATGGAATCAAAAGATCTTAGATTAATGAAATATGCGAATCTTTGGTTATCAGGATGTGAGTTATATATTGGATTGGAACTTAGTGGTGAGACTCACGATGGGAGTCACCCTTGAAAATGAAAGGTCTTTCAGCAGCGATGAATGATCAGAGATTCTGTTTTCCAGTGGTATCAGTAAGATAATTCAGGGTTGTAATGGTTTCGTTCAGGTTAGGTTGCGAAGTGGATCCATATTGGTTGTGTTTCAGAATGGTTTTGTCTATCAGGAAGTTAGACAAGGTAGTAGATTTCCAGAGTTCAGGAAAAGTATAGATGGTTATTCTTCATTGGTTAAAGTTAGTGGGTCAAGGATTCATTATTTGTCATGGTATGTGAGTTTCTCTAAGAATGGGTTTTGATCGTAGTATGGGAAGGCATTTGTATGTATAAGTCGAGTTATTAGTTCAGATCGGGACTCTAAAAGGATTGTCCGAATAATCTGGGTAGTAGTAGGGAGTGATTTTGAGGACGAAATCTACTTTAAGTGGGAAGAATTGTAACACCTGTGTTCCAGATTGGTTGAGCTTACTTTTATCAGGGACCAAAGATGAAGTTTTAGAGGAAATCATGTGCCACGATGAGGCCAAGGAGGGCCATGACGTGACAATTATTTAACGGATCGCATGTGTTATTGGATCACCATGGCTTGGCAGCTATTCTGGCCCAAACCCATGATTCTTTTAGGATTTACTTTGTATTAAACCCCTCTGAGTCATTTTTAGGGTTCCTTATCAGCCTCCATCACCCTCAAGTTTCAGAAACCCTAAACCTAACCCTCCTTGCAAGCATGAGCTCATTTTGGGAGATTTTTTGTTACGCTTGAAGGAATAAGAAGCTTTGGGAACGATTGCCGTGCATCTTGGCTAGCATGAGGATCTTTTTTGTACATCTCTAGATCTTGGTAAGTGTTCAAGATCCTAACTTTATGCTTCTATGTTAATGAATCTAAGGTTTTGTCCCCTTTTCTTCTTTTTGTGCTAATTAGAATTGTAGGATTCCATAAATTCTTCCTAGAGGTCCTTTTTGGTATCATATCTTGTAGATATGGAGTTTCATGGTGTTTTGGAGCTCATGTTTTTTTTGGCCCTTTTCTTCCACTTTTTGACCGAACATAAACGAGACATGCATATTACATGCATGTACATAAAGCACTCATCTTAGTGACCTTTAGAGGGAAGGAAAACCTTCTGGAGAAGTTGAGCTTATGTATTTAATGATCTTGGACTTAGTGATTAAGATATGTGTAACATTCATAAAATTCTTGAAAATTTTAAACTTTTTAAAATAAACCCAAAACCATCATTGTTTACAAATTGTTTTCAAAATAAGTTCCACATAAGAGAAATCCCAAAACCATAAAACAAAAACATGAGGAGGTGCACGATCACATCTTCGCCTTATCGCGATCTGCTGAAGTATATGAAACACAATCCAAAACTGTAAGCCCAAAGCTAAGTGAGTTCCCCCAAAATACTAGTACATAACATATAGCACAATATAATAACAACATGTAATGGCTCCAGAGCTTAACATACTGGATTACCCCTGAGCCCACAACATAAGTCTGGCTTGCCCTCGACCCACAGCATATGTCTGGCTTGCTCCTCGGCCTGGTCAGTCCTTGAAATGAATACCGCTAAGCCCTCATTACGAGTCTGGCATGCCCTTCCCGGCCCTCAGCTCGTATATGTAATGCTCATGAGTCCTCAGTATGAGTCCGACATGTCCACCCTGGCCCTCAGCTCATATATGGCATACTCTAGGGTTTTGTTGGTTACATCACGAAGCAGTACAACCTCAACCCAACCCACATAGTATGTTGACATATAACAGATAACATCATAAACAGACAATATCACAGGTAGTCCTACAGATCTACCAGACTAGCATATCAAGACTAGCATGCATATCTATATCATACTCAACATATCAACAATAACAGGTTATCAAACCAACGGGCCGACCTTGCTGCCTTCGACCCGAAAGTATAGTGAGGAAAACTCACATCTCAATGTCAAACTATGCTGAAACCTCCAACTGTTGACTCACGGAAAATCTCGAACTATCACAGAAAAAAAACATCCAATTAACAATTGGAGTACCATTCTTGACTAAGGATCCATACTTAGGGTAAATGTCCATTTTACCCTTTCCGTAATTGGGCCAAGGCCCAAGTCCGAATCTTGATCCAAAAGGCCCAAATTACTTCAAGGCCCATGATTGGCCCACTTTTCCAAATTGGGCCCAAGCTCTTTATTGGGCCTTACTCAAAGGTCCAATCCTCTAATTAGCCCAAAACACACTTATCCAGATAGTCCATTAAGGCCCAAGCATCAAATCCCAACACATGGCCCAATACCCGAAGCCCAAAGTCTGAAGTCCAAATAGGAGGCGTACGCGGGGCGTAACCCTTCGATACGTTGGGCGTACTCCGCCTCGCATTGACCACCATCGGGGTGGTTGACTCAGTGAACAGGGCATATACTGCCTTACGCGGGGCGTACCTTCGTATATCTTAAAACTTTCATAAGTGCTTAATGGATTAGGCACTTAAGCCTAAACTTCAGATCCATGACTCAAAAGTACTCTAGAATCATAAAGTCTCAAACTTTAAGACCTTGGACGTCTAAACAGTCATTAATACATGGCCTTTATACATTAAGACCTCCTAAAAAGAACAATGAATCAAGCTAGCTAAAGGGACCTCATTTTTATGTCTTAGAACCCATCAGTGGGTCTGAAAGGACATCCAAACACGTCCAAAACAAAGCATGCACAATATTAGGACTTTTTGGAGAAGAAGAACACCATAAAGTTACCAAAACAAGATCTAAACAATCCAAGCATAAAGGTAGAAGCTTTTTTTTACCTTCTAGAGCTTCTTTATGAAGTAATGATCCAAGATCTACTAGCTTGCTTCACTCTCCAATCACCTTGATGCAACTTCTTCTTCTTCAACCATATAAGAAACACACTCTTAGCTCACACACACACAAACACGAGAAGATAGGGTTTGCCAAAAACGATTCCACAACTTGGAGGCTGAAAAGATAGGGGGTAAAGGGTCCATAAAGATGCTTAAATACTCCACAAACCCTAAAAATTAGGGTTTTCACATGGACACACGTACGACCAGCGTATATATGTGTACGCCCAACATACTAGGTCACACCCTAGTACGCTTAGCGTACCACATGTATACCCAGCATACTACTTATGCTCCCAAGAAATTACCAATTTGCCAGTAGGGCCAAATCCAAGCAATTCAAGGGCCAAAATGACAAATTTAAATTACCAAAGGAAGGATTTGAAAATACCTGAAAGCCGGAGATGTTACAACTCTCTCCCACTTGATATAGACTTCATCCTCGAAGTCTGATGTAGTGTACAAATCCGGGTAATGCTCCTGCATCTCAGCCTCTGGCTCCCAGGTCCACTTGGAGCCAGAAGTACTTCCTTGCTCCACAAAACCTTCACCTTTCTCTCCAAAATAGCTACAGGTCTCTCAAAATACTTCAGGTTCTCATTAACTTGAATGTCCTCTAAAGACAGAAGCGCATCCTCATCCAATACGTACTTCCGCAGCTGTGAAACATGGAAAGTGCTATGGATCTAACTGAGCTCCTTGGGAAGGTCTAATCTATAGGCAACCTTGCCAACCCTGGCTATAATCTGGAATGGTCTGATATATCGTTGGCCCAACTTCCCCCTCTTCTTGAAGCAAATCACACTTTTCCAAGGTGAGACCTTCAGCAACACCATGTCACCGACCTGAAACTCCAACTCCGATCGGCGACAGTCGACATAGCTTTTTTGCTGACTCTAAGCAGTCTGTAATCTCTGCCTGCTCTGCTGAATCATCTATGTAGTCTGAAGAACCACCTCGGTCTGACCCATGACTCTGTGACCAACCTCGCCCCAACATAATAGGGTATGACATATCTGCCCATATAAAAGCTCAAAAGGCGGAGCACCAATGTTGGAGTGGAAACTGTTGTTGTAGGAGAACTTTGAAAGAGGTAGGTAGAAGTCCTAGCTCCCACCAAAATCAATGACGTATGCTCGCAACATATCCTCAAGATTCTGAATGGTCTGCTCACTCTGGTCACCGGTCTGCGAATGATAAGTTGTGTTAAAGTGTAGCCTCATTCCTAGTTCCTCATGGAACTTCTGCCAAAATTGGGAGGTGAACCGAACATCACCGTCTGACACAATAGAGACCGGAGAGCCATGGCGAGCAACGATCTCGAAAATATACACATATACCAATTTCTTGACCGACGAGCTCCCCTAAGTGCTAGGAAATGGGCACTCTTGGTCAATCGATCCATGATGACCCAAATAGCATCAAAACCCTTTTGCCGTCTTTGCCAACTTAGTGATGAAATACATCGATATTTGCTCCCATTTCCACATGGGAACCTCCAGAGGATGCAGCTTGCCCTGTGGCCTCTGATGCTCGGCCTTGACCATCCTGCAGGTCATGCACCTCTCAACATTCCAAGCGATCTCTCTCTTAATGTAAGGCCACCAATAGCTCAACAGCAGATCCCGATACATCTTGGTGGCCCTTTGATGGATAGAAAAACGATACTTATGATCCTCCACTAACACCATCTGTCTGACCCCACCAGACATAGGAACCCATACCCGACCGCAACGGGTCAACAAACCACGACTGTCTGGAACAAACTTGGTGCTCTCGCCCTGATCCTCTCAATCTTCCAATTTTCTTCCCACACCCCCTTGGCCTGAGCCTCCCTAATCAACCTCACAAGTGGAGAATCCACAAATATCCTCATACATAACACCTCAACTGAAGGTCCAATCGACTTACGGCTCAAGGAATCTGCCGCCATATTCGCTTTACCAGGATGGTAAAGGATCTCACAGTTATAATCCTTGACTTCGTCCAGCCACCTGTGCTGCCTCATGTTCAGGTTGGGCTGATCCATAATATGCCTCAAACTCTTGTGATACGTGTAGATAGTACAGAGGACCGCATAAAGGTAATGCCTCCAAATCTTGAGGGCGAAAACCACCGCTCCCAACTCACGATCATGTGTGGGGTATCTCGTCTCATGCGGCTTCAGCTGCCGTGAAGCATAAGCTATCACTCATCCTCTTTGCATGAGGACTGCCCCCAACCCGGTGATGGACGAATCACAGAAAACCACAAAATCCTTAATCCCCACAGGGAGGGTCAAAACCGGGGCCTCGTAACGTCTCTGCCAAAGGCTCTCAAATGTTGACTGCTGCTTAGGGCCCCACCGGAAATCCACCCCTTCCTCGTCAGACGAGTGAGGGGTACCGTAATCTTGGAGAAATCATGAATAAATCTCCGGTAGTACCCTTCCAAACCCAAGAAACTCTTGATATTCGAGGGAGATTTCAGGACCTCCCACCACATCACCGCCTCGATTTTGGCCAGATCGACCAAAATCCCATCCTGGTTAACGAGGTGTCCAAGGAAATGAACCTCTCGCAATCGAAACTTGCATTTCGAGAACTTAGAAGAAAGTCGTTCTCGCCTCAAAACCCCTAGAAGATCGTGAAGATGCTCCGCATGCTGCTCTCTAGTCTTGGAATACACCAAGATATCATCAATAAACACGATAACCGAGCGATCGAGCATATGCCTGCATACCCAATTCATCAAATCCATAAATATCGCAGGCGCATTGATGAGCCTGAATGGCATCACCACAAACTCGTAATGCCCATAACAATTGTAACATCCCGAGTCCAAGTATACCTTACGAACCTTGATCTATTGATATGTGGTCTATTTTGGTCCTTATTATAGAAAGAGTGAAAACAAGTACGCGGGGCGTACCTGAGGTGTACGCTTAACGTACTCGTCAGCGTGCATGTGACGTGGAGACAACCTAGTATGTTGGGCGTACCCGACTAGGACCAAAGTGCAAACCCTAATTTAGGGTGAGTCCCCTATATAAGGGATATGATGGCCTTATTCCTGGCCACCATTCCCAGAAAGAAAACCCTAAGAGTGCCCTAACTCTCGTTCTAGAGCTTGTGTGTGCGTGTGTTTGAGCCTTGAGAGTTTTTGTGTGGTTTTGAAGAGAAGAGGAGGTCTTGAAGAATAAGGAGTTGGAGTCCAAGCTTCTAGATCCGAGCAAATCTGAGTGGGGAGCTTCTTGTTGAGGTATATTGCTTCAGACTTTACCTTTCTTTTTTTATGAGCATCTTATTTGAGTATTTTAGGGTTTTGTTCCGAAAAGGTGGAGACTTGATGAGATCTTGAACTCCAGAGACTAGGACCAACCCCTTTTGAGCATATGAGTAGTGTAATGACATAAAAATCCAATCTTGGATGTTGAAATCACTCCATGCATGAGTTATGATCTCCCTTGAGGCAAAAGAGTGTATATTTTGAGGTTGGTGACTTTTTCAGACATCCAAAGGCTTAAAGTCACTGACTTTATGGGTTAGGAACTATTAGAGAGTCAGGATCTATGAGATGAGCCAAGGTCTTAACTGTTTAAGACCAAAGGAGTGAGCATGAGGAAACTGGAGAGTACGCTGGCGTAAATCTAGTACGTGCGGCGTAGGGGTCGTGCATCCCCGATGCCTGCTTGGCAGGCAAAGCGTAGAGATCGAGTACGCGCAGTGTACTCCCTGCCATTGACTTTTGTTGACTTTTAGGGTTTGGTCAAATTGTGGACTATTAAGCCTATGGAGGGGTAAAATGGTCTTTTACCCCTTCTGTGAGTGTAGAAGGGTTAGTCTAGCTTCTGGAGGGCCAATATTAATTAGGGATAATTATTATGTGTTAGGCGGAGGCTAGACCGGTGGGTAGAGTTCGAGATTTCTGAGTACGAGGTTTTCACTTGCTAGCTTACGAGGTGAGTCTTCTTACTATACTTACCTTGAGTGGTAACTTATGTGTGAACAGAGGGTCTTATGTGTAGGTGTTGTGTATTGATATATCCTGCTATAAGTTTTGTGATACGCTTACTGTGTATTATATTAAGTTGCTAAGTTGAGGGACCAGAGGGTCCACCTAAGTTGTGGGACCGGAGGGTCCCACTGAGACACATCGACCGGAGGGTCCTACAGAGTTATAGTCTCGAGTGGCTAATGTGTTGTATGTGGTATTTTGGGGAACTCACTAAGCTTTATGCTTACCGTGCTACGTGTTATGTGTTTCAGGTAGTTCCGAGGATCGCGAAAAGGCACCGACATGATTGTAAACACTGGCGAGAGATTGTCTTTATGATTCTGGGATTGTGTTTTATTTGTTGACATTTGAGACATATGTGATTTTGAGAATTATGAAATGAGTTATATTGTGTTTTTAAAATGAAAAAAATTGTTTGAAAATTTATGTTGTTACAACAATCCTGGAATGCGGTCTTCTCCACGTCCTCCTCTCTCATCCTAACCTGATCGTAAACAGACATCATATCTATCTTGGAGAACCAAAATGTTCCCTATAACTGATCAAAGAGATCATCCATCCGCAGGAAGGGGATAACGGTTCTTCATCGATAACTTGTTTAACTCCCAATAATCGATGCACATACGGTATGAACCATCCTTCTTCTTGACGAATTGAATCGGTGCTCCCCACAGAGAACTGCTTGGACGGATGAACTGCTTGCCTAGCAGCTCCTGCAGCTAAGATGACAACTCCTGCATCTCAGGTGCTGCCAAACGGTATGGTGCCTTGGCAATAGAGGTCGCACCTATCACGATGTCGATCCTAAACTCGACCAGTCTCTCATGAGGCACACCGGGTAACTACTTCAGAAATACATTAGCAAACTCCTTGACCACTGGGACCTCTGAAACTGAAACCTAGCCCCCAACACATGTACCCATCACATATGCCAAATAACTTGCGCACCCGTGCTAAATTTACCGCCATGCTCTGGCTGCAGAACAAAACCCTGAACCCATCCTAGTGCCCTCTCCATAGATAATCAGTTCTCCCCCACTTGGGGTTCGAACTACCATGCGCTGGCCCTCACAGTCAATCATAGCACCAAAACGGATCAGCTAATCCATCCTTACAATCATGTAGACGTCCCTCATGGGAATAGGGATCAAGTTGATCGGAAAGGATACCCCGAAGACCTCCAGAGCACAACCCTGATATACTGATGATGCAGAAATCCCGTTTTTGTTGGCGATAGAGACTCACAACAGACACTCTAACTCCCCAAAGGCAGGACAAAATCCCGACTGAATGATCGAGATACAAAGGACCAACTCGCGCCCGACTCAAACAATACAAGAGTAGGCAAGGAGTTCACTAAGAACGTACCTAACATAGGTACACACATAAGCATAACACAAAACATAATCAATAGAATAAGGAATGGAAATATACCAGTCACAACATCTGGTGTTGCTTTGGCCTCCTCGGCGATAAGCTGGAAAGCGCGACCTCGAGCACTCGGGGGCTCCGCCCTACCCTGACTCCCATCTTTGATGTTTAAAGTAGCTGGTGCTGGAGCCTGCACCGGACTGGCGGCAAGAGATGGGCAGTTGACCTTCACATGGCCAACCTAGTCGCAAAGATAACAAATCTCGGAACCGAGTGTTGGAGCCTGCTGGCGGCAATCCCTTACCATGTGAACCTTTCGGCCACAATTGTGGCACCCAGATGATGATTGACAAGCACCCACATGCGTCTTGCCACACTTTCCACAAGTGTGTCCCTTTTGGACCCCATATCTGACATCAGCAATATTAAACTGCTTTGGCGCAGGCTGCGACTGCGTCGGGGCCGGCCTCTATTCTCTCGTCTGTAGATCAATCTCAATCTCATGCCGCCTGGCGGCAACCTGCATCTCCAACAATATACCATAACACTGAGTAGAAACAAACTGCATGATCTTCATCTTGAGCATGCTCAAGTAACGAGTCATCTAATCCTGCTTAGACGCAACAAAATCAGGACAGAACGTCACCCTCTCTGTAAACATCTTAGTGATCTCAGTCACCATCTCAGTACGCTGCCTCAAGTCCAGGTACTCCTGGGCCAATCTCTCTCACTCCACTAGCGGCACATAACGGGAGCGGAACATCTCAGAGAACTGCTCCCAAGTCATAGCAACTCTCTACTCAGCAGAATAGGAATTGGTAGCGAGCCTCCATTAATCCTTGGCTCCAGTCCTCAGAAGGTTCAGGGCACACCTAACCTTTTGGTCAGCAGGGCACAAACAAGTGAAGAAACATCCCTCCATGTCAGATAGCCACCTCATGGCATAGATCGGATCCTGAACCCCATCGAAAGTCGGGTGCTTCATATTGTCGAATTCTTGATACGGGAAAACCCGACCTGGTCCAACACCTGCAGCTGCTACGACTGCAGAGGATGCAACAGTAGTAGTCTCAGCAACGGTTGCGTATCCGTCATCAAATTACTCCATCATCGCGGTCTTAAAAGACCCAAATATCTCTAGTATCCGATCTCGGACAATAGTCACAACCTCCTCACGGAGAATCCTCCTAATCATGGTATCCAACTCATCTGATCCAATCTGCGTGTCAGTCCCTGATCCCGATCCGAATCTGATCTCAACTTGCCTCGTAGTCACCATACTGAAAATATACTAGGAAGATATCATATAATATGCATATCATAATGGGGAACCAACTCCCAACAAATCCCTAAGGGTTGTGACTTCCTTGCTACGAGTACGCGTCTTGTGCTTTCAGTAGTATGGGCCCATACTACCTTCCACACCTACTCATATTTGTCCCAAGGATCGTCACAACACCCTAACAATACTCATCAGCATAATCATACACTCAATCCTCACTTTATAGAGGAAAAGGCTAAACATCTCCCAACTGGTCGACTGACCCCACATAACGCATCCATGAAGCATCCACCAACCCTACAGCACTCGTGTATGCTATCCATACATAAAATTGGACCCTATAGACATTCGAATATCTGATTCTACCTTAAAACGTTCATTAAAAAAGAACAAGAAATAAGGTCAAACCAAACATTCTTAAGCTATAAGATATTAGTTATATATAACCATGATGCATACACTAAGCAACTACAATAATGATGTCAATTCCATAAAAGAAAGGTCCTAGGATATCATGCATCATATAATCAGGCAATTCTATCATGCAATTCCTGAAGATCGCTAGCCTATCACTAGCATGGTGTTCTAACATATCACAATATCAAATAACAATATGGTATTTTAGGGTCTACTTACTTGCTCCATCTGATCGTACACATCACATCCTCCTTGAGTATTTTGAAAACCATTTGAAAATCTTTTCCTTAGTTTGAGACTGGAGTTACACTAGTGTTCTTCCAATTCCCTCAAACCAAGGCTCTGATACCAACTTGTAACATTAATAAAATTCTTAACAATTTTAGTCTTTTTAAAATAAACCCAAAAGCATCATTGTTTACAAATTATTTTCAAAATAAGTTCCACATCAGAGAAATCCCAAAACCATAAAACAAAAACATGAGGAGGTGCACAATCACATCTTCGCCTTATCGCGATCCGCTGAATTATATGAAACACAATCCAAAACTGTAAGCCCAAAACTAAGTGAGTTCCCCCAAAATACTAATACATAACATATAGCACAATATAATAACAACATGTAATGGCTCCAGAGATTAACATACTGGATTACCCCTGAGCCCACAACATAAGTCTAGCTTGCCCTCGACCCACAGCATATGTCTGGCTTGCTCCTCGTCCTGGTCAGTCCTTGGAATGAATTCCGCTAAGCCCTCATTACGAATCTGGCATGCCCTTCCCGGCCCTCAGCTCGTATATGTAATGCTCATGAGTCCTCAGTGTGAGTCTGGCATGTCCACCCTGGCCCTCAGCTCATATATGGCATACTCTAGGGTTTATGTAACCATACTCTAGGGTTTTGTTGGTTACATCACGAAGCAGACAACCTCAACCCAACCCACATAGTATGTCGACATATAACAGATAACATCATAAACAGACAATATCACACGTAGTCCTACTAATCTACCAGACTAGCATATCAAGACTAGCATGCATATCTATATCATATTCAACATATCAATAATAACAGGTTATCAAACCAATGGACTGGCCTTGCTGCCTTCGACCCGAAAGTATAGTGAGGAAAACTCACATCTCAATGTCAAACTATGTTGAAACCTCCAACTGCTGACTCACGGAAAATCTCAAACTATCACAGAAAACAAACATCCAATTAACAATTGGAGTACCATTCTTGACTAAGGATCCATACTTAGGGTAAATGTCCATTTTACCCTTTCCCTAATTGGGGCAAGGCCCAAGTCCGAATCTTGATCCAAAAGGCCCAAATTACTTCAAGGCCCATGATTGGCCCACTTTTCCAAATTGGGCCCAAGCTCTTTATTGGGCCTTACTCAAAGGTCCAATCCTCTAATTAGCCCAAAACACACTTATCCAGATAGTCCATTAAGGTCCGAGCATCAAATCCCAACACATGGCCCAATACCTGAAGCCCAAAGTCTGAAGTCCAAACAGGAGGCATACGCGGGGCGTAACCCTTCGATACGTTGGGCATACTCCGCCTCGCATTGACCACCATCGGGGTGGTGAAATCATGTCACACCCCTGAACCAGATGGCGAAAACGTCTGAGGGCTCACGTGACTAAAATTGAATATCATCACAATGAATATACATGAAACATAACATAAACATCACCATGCATTAATACATTACAACCGATCTTGTTCACATCAAATACATTGTCTAAATATTACATATTCATAGCTTAAATTGTTTGTTAGTTTTCAAAACATAACATCCTAACACACTTGGTAATGTTCTTCCGCTTATTTGTTACCTGGGAATACAAGTTATTTTGAAAACGTCAACATATGGAATGTTGGTGAGTTCATAAGCAGGTTTGATATGAAAATGTTTTGTGTAGTTTATAAGAACCCAGAAAATCCGATATTTTCTGAAACGGCAATTGTTTATGCAAAAAGTGTGAAGATCCATAGGTTTATGCATGAATGATTTCAAAGCATGTATAAATGAGAAGTTTTTGCATTATAGTTATTCAAAATACAAGTGAATAGTGTTGATTTCCCCCGAAAACCCGATGTTTTCTGATAAAATAGTATGATTGTTTCAATTATTATACCGTCACAACTAATGATTATGAATTCCCTTGATTACTTAGATAGTATTGGATTTATTATGTGAGTCATTATAACCATGCATGATAATGACTAGTTCGTCTGTCTTGGCATTATGTTGAACGCCATAATTGATCTTAAGATTTTGTCACCCTAGACTGGCCGAGTCTAACTGTAGCGAACAACTGAGGTGTGGGGGAGTCACCCCCGTATAATCTATACACAAACTCTCGCTCTCCCTCCAGGAGACTTTGATTATAACTATAGACTACGACAGACACTCAATGGTGTCGCCCGTTATTACTTACTTAATCCAAATGAATTTGATTACTCTTGATTAACGACCTGATTTTTGTTTACTTGAATAGAAGGTAAGCCTAATAGACGAGGAGAAGAGGACCATAAGGTCCTACTAATTGTGTATGTTATCTAAGGCTGTCGAGTATACGAAGGGCGCGTTGGCCTATTTCGCATATGATTTATTTGGACCTTACTAGCAATGCTAATGGGCCACTGAGGCCCAATAGCATGTAAACGCCATTGAGGGTCCCTTAAGCATGTAATTGTGTAACACCGTAAATTTTCATAATAATTTTTCGTTTTTATTTTCATAAAACACATGTCATTTTAAATAGAGACCATTTAATAATCAACAAAGTTTTCAAAACATTATCAAAATCTAGGATGCCCATTCATGACTCTTTTCTCTTGTGTGTACAATCGAGCCACCGCCTTCTTGTGATCCTGATAAGAACCTGAAACACATAACACATAACATGGTAAGCATGAAGCTTAGTGAGCTCCCTAAAATACCATATAACACAAATTAGCCACTCGAGTCTATAACCTTGTACGCCCCTCTGGTCAATGTGTCTTTGTAGGACCCTCCAGTCCCATAACTCTATGGACCCTCTGACCCTAACTCTGTGGACCTTCTGGCCCTAACTCTGTAAACTCTGAATCATACACAGCATGAATCACATGGAATAATGCAGTGTATCACATCATACAAATAACATATAAAGTACTCTGTCATACAACTCTAATTACCACTCTATATAAAGTATAGTGAGAAGACTCACCTCATAAGCCGACCAGTATAATCTCGCACTCGGACATCTCGAGCTAGCTTCCGCCTAACACATAGGTTACATGCCCTTAAATAACACTTAATTGTACTCAATATTTAATAAGGATCACTCTCTCCTCCTGCTTAACTCTTATATTGGATAAAAGACCATTTTACCCCTCCATGATCTCCATTACACATGGCTGACCCAACCCTAAAGTCAACCGAAGTCAAACTCAAGTCCACAGTCCAGATCTGACCCGACTCGGAGAGTACACCCTTGTGACTCGTCGAGTCCACTCATTCTCTTCGAAATCTCATGAAGATCTAGCTCAACTCGTCGAGCCAATCCCACGACTTGCCGAGTTAGCACGGGATTCAGCCTGGTCAGGAAACTCTAACCAACTCGTCGAGTCAGCTCATGGACTCGGCAAGTCTATCCTGACTTATTCTCATTCAGACGTTTTCACCCAGATCTGCCACTCTAAACTATAGATCTATCATCTCAAGGCTCAATGGTTACATAAAGCTTCGATCTTTACGTTCATACATGGTGCTATTGCTTCAAAACACCATTATATGCCCTTAATGAAGAAGTTAGCTCATCAACTCTTATTTGGACAACGAAAGTTGGGGCATCTAGTCTTCAACGACCTCAAAATGCTCAGATATGAGGTTTCCCACCTCCAATCATGTCTCAATCAACTCGTAGATACAAAAGCAGGGGAGTAAAACCCTAAAACTCCCAAGATCATGAGATCTAGCCAAATAGATGAAAAGGATGCAAGTTCATACCTTCTATAGCAGTCCCACATGAAGAAATGCTAGAACCACAACCCCCATCTCGCTTCTTGCTTAAATCGTGCTCTTTTCCTTCAATAAAACCCACCAAATTACTTGATTTCATCATAAGAACTCTCTCATGGCTTCTATGGCGGTTTAGGGTTTCTCACAGGAGATATGAGGCGCATCCCAGGTCATAAGTTCCTTTAAATAGGCTCCAACCCCGGAACATAGGGTTTTTCTTTGCCCAGTACCTACTCGGCGAGTCTATCCTTGGACTCGTCGATTCCGCTCATTAAATCCGCGTTTCAACTCGATGTAACTCGGCGAGTCATATCCTTGAATCATCGAGTCCCTCCTGAATCCTCAAAATTGAAAACACGAACTATCATACCCGAATTTCCGGATGTTACAAATTGGGTCACAGGAGGCCCAATAAACATTTATTATTATTGTTAGGCCCAAAAGTCATGTTAATGGGTCACGAAGGCCCAATAAGCATCATTATAATCTTTCAAGCCCAACAATTTGAATATTTACTTGTTTTAGGTATAGTATAATTGTCGGAAAGTTTGATTGAACAATTGTTAAATCGCAAAGGCACGAAGCTTGTCGATTGTTTTTATAACGATCTTAAAATATATGTATATTTTTCATCGTAAATTCATAAGTTATAATTTGGTATTTTTTGGCCCAATATTTTAAAACTAAAACAATTGACTAAAAAATATTGGTTTGACCTATTCGGCCCTTTTTTAATAGAAATGACAATTTTTACCCCTTTTTGTAAAAAAATGACATTTTAGGTCCTTAAACTATTTTTCTTGACATTTTGGCCCGAGGACTTATTTAAAAGAAGTTTTTAGCCCAAAGCTTATTTTTTGGCAGTTTCAGCCCCTTTAGTAAAAAAATTGTATTTATAGTCCAAACTTTTCGCAACTTTTACAAATTTGACCCAAACTCCAAAAACTTTGCATTTTTAATCCTTGTTAGCAAAAAGGGTCATTTTAACCCCTGAAATATATTTATTTACCTTTTTGCCCACTGTTTTGAGAAATTTACCATTTCAGTCCCTTAAAACCCATTTTTTCGTAAATTTGGGCCTATGGGCCGAAAAGCCCAAAGCTTGGTCCAATAGACTACAATTTACATTTCTAGTCCTTTGAAGAACATAATATTCATAAAAACTTCTATTTTAACTGTTTTGACCCTTTGGGTCCTTATAAAACCGTGAATGACAACTTTTACCCAAACTTTTGTTTATTTGACAAAAATAGCCTAAAAATGGGTTTTATGTTGTAACATGTTTATTTTAACCTTAGATAATAAATTTTCTTGAATTGTTTAATGTAATACATCCTAGATCACGTATATTCTCCTCCTTGAGCCATAGATCTCGAGATTTCTTTCCTTTTCGGCACATATTTACCACATAAACACATGAAATCACACATAACATACACATACACATAGATCTACACATTTTACTTGTATTCTCCCCCTTAAAACTTGTGAAAACCGAAAATAGATGGGTATGAACTAACCTTTGCTTGTTGATATCGGTTTTGAAGAAAGAAATGGAAGAGTTTGATCCTAGCAAGCCTTCTTGGGTGGATTTCGAACTTAGAGTTTTCTAGGTTGTTGATCATGAGTTTGTGTGAGTTTAGAAGAGATTCTTGATGAAATAAAGAGACTAGATTATGGATCTAAGTGAAGACTTACCAAGAATGATGACATTCTCTTGAAATCCTCTTGATACACAAGCAAAACCTCGAGATTTTTGGAGTGAGAAGGAAAAGAATGCTTGAGAGAGTTTGGAAGAAGTTTGAAGTGGTGTGTGTGTGTTCCCTTGTGTTCTCGACCGAAGAAGAAAAAGAGAGGGGGAGAGAGAAAGGAGTGAAATAACCATTATGGATATATGTTGGATTATGCATGGAAATATGAAGGGTAATAAGGAGGTGGCACATAAAAGTCAACCCTCCTTATTCTTTCTTTTTTTTATTTATTTATTTAGGCCGAGATAAAGAGAGGAGAGGCAAGATTTGGGCCTTTAGTGCTTGGGCTCCGTAATGTGAGGCCCAATTTGATGATTTTCGGCCCATTGGGCCTTTATAGTAGTTCATGGCTCAATTTAGCATAAAGGAATGGATTTGAGTCCATTAAAGCTATTTGGATTTGTTATGGCCCACTATGGCCCATTAAGGATAAACTAGCCCATTTTAGGCTTATAAGGCCCGAAAAGGTTAAGTTTTATGAAAGCAGGTCCAATTAAGGCCCATTTAGGGGTTATAGGCCCAAAATAGTCAAATTGAAAGCTTATTGGTCCATTAGGCCCAATAAGGAAATCCTAGTCCAAACTGGACTTAAACCAGGATTTCTAGGGTTTCCAACCTTTTGTTGACTATTTGAATGCTTGTATAGAGTGTTTGATGGAATTTTGTTATCATTGAATAAGCACCATGCATGCTTTCAAGTTTTAGTTACAATGTTATCCTTGTTAAGTGTTTACAAAGCATCGAAATTCTTAGTTGTGACAAATCAGTACGCGGGGCGTACACTGCCTTACGCGGGGCGTACCTTCGCAGATCTTAAAACTTTCATATGTGCTTAATGGATTAAGAACTTAAGCTCAAACTTTAGATCCATGACTCAAAAGTACTCTAGAATCATAAAGTCTCAAACTTTAAGACTTTGGATGTCCAAAAATTCCTTAATACATGGTCTTAATCCATTAAGACCTCCTACAAAGAACAAGGAACCAAGCTAGCTAAAGGGACCTTATTTTTATGTCTTTGAACCCATCCTTGGGGCTGAAAGGACAACCAAACACGTCTAAAACAAAGCATGCACAATATTGGGACTTTTAGGACAAGAAGAAAACCATAAATTTACCAAAAAAAGATCTAAACAATCCAAGCATAAAGGTAGAAGCTTTTTACCTTCTGGAGCTTCTTTATGAAGTGATGATCCAAGATCAACTAGCTTGCTTCACTCTCCAATCACCTTGATGCAACTTCTTCTTCTTCAACCACACAAGAAATACACTCTTAGCTCTCTCACACACACACACTAGAGAAGATAGGGTTTGACAAAAACGATTCCAGAACTTGGAGGATGAAAAGATAGGGGTAAAGGGTCCATAAAGATGCTTAAATACTCCACAAACCCTAAAAATTAGGGTTTTCACCCGGACACACGTACACCCAGCGTACATATGTGTACGCCCAACGTACTAAGGCGCGCCCTAGTACGCTTAGCGTACCACATGTACACCCATCATACTACTTATGCTCCTAAGAAATTACCAATTTGCCAGTAGGGTCAAATCCAACCAATTCAAGGGCTAAAATGACAAATTTAAATTACCAAAGGAAGGATTTGAAAATACCTGAAAGCCCGGGATGTTACAATATGCTTCTTTTGAACTTTAAGAACCTAGTTTTGGTGATCTTGTCATTTTCGTGTGTCTTAAAGGGTAAAGTTGGAAACTTTGTCTTTTGAGACTTTGTGAAGGTGTCGATTTATGAGTTTGAGCCCTTGGAATGTAAAAGAAATGACTTAATTTGATTTAGTCATTCAAACCAGCCCCCACGACGTGGCACCAGGCAACCACGTCGTGGCGATCAGGGAATTTGCGACTGGTCGGGTTGAACTTCTGTGTCATGACGTGGCCAAGGGATGGTCACGACGTGTTAATTAGTTGTGAAGGATTATTGGGCCTTGGACGTTTACTGTTGACCTTGAGGGGTGACTTTTTTACTTGGTTGACTTTTGGTATTTTGTATGTTGGTAGACTAAGGATTTATCCTGCTTGGTTGTTTAGGTGGTCTTTGACTCTAGGTTCCGGTTTGTGAGAGCGGTTGACTTTTTTCTGCAATAGCGATGTGAGTCTCTTCATAATATTTATGGTTTGAAGGCACCAATTCGACCCACTGGTTATGTTTATAGTATGCTAGTTGTCTGTGTGTATGTGTGCTAGGCCTAAACTAGTATGGTATATCGTATTTTGGGGGAAACTCACTAAGCTTTGTGCTTACGGTTATGTGTTTATGGTTTCAGGTACTTTCGGTTGCAAAGGGAAGAGCCCGACGTGATTACACAACATCCCCTGACATTTTCCACATTCACTATTTTGATTTTACTATAATGTTTGAATGATTAAATATATGTAACTAATTTTAGAACAACTAAATTGTATGGTTTGAGTGTTTTAAAAATGAAAATTTTACTTTAAATTTTTGGGATGTTACAGTAATTCAAATATGGCATATCTAGTGTTGGAGGTGGAACACACATGATGTCAATTATGTCAATTAAATTCATGAAATTTCTTAAATCGTCATACATGTTAATCAAAACTCATGTATACACAGTCCTCGATTTTTTTATAACCGAGGACCCTAACCGATCCATATTTGATGACCTGACTGACACAACATTGAGGCTCACACATGTCTGATGGAATATGTGGTCCGGTTTAAACACTATGTGGGGAGTAGAGAAGGGGCTAGTGGCCATCCCTTAATTGAAACCCTCCTGGGACTCGAACTCATGACCTCTTATGAGGGAAACGAAAGTGTATCATTTGCTTTACCCATCAAGTCATCAGTAGATGGTTCATAACTTTATATTCATCTTAACTTTATATGTCCTCGACTTCTACAAGCGATAACTGTTGGATTAGTGTCTAAGCCTGTAACCATATTTGTCAAGTACTTGACCCGATTGTGCATGGTCCTTTTGGGTTGCCTTCACCAGAGCAACTTGACTGGAGATATAATAGAGAAAGAGGTTATTATGATTTATTAATATGTTATAAGAATAATATATTAAAGGGGAAATCATATTTGTTTAATTAATATTGGTCAATAATTAATTAAGAATTAATTTAGTGATCAAGTGTAATTAATTAAACTAGAGGGGCTGAATTGTAATTATGTGATAGTTACAAAATAGGGTAATGGTTATCAAAGATGTAGGGTGGATGAATTCAAGGGATTAGATATCCTTGAAATCGTCCAAAGGATAAAGGATAAGGGTTTTCAAGGCTTATCTTATTGTTACTTGGTGGGCAAGCAACTAGATAAGGATAAGGACTGAAACCCTAATCCCTACACCTATATAAAGACCCCTTGGCTAATGAAATTCATCCATGCCTTCTCTAGGGTTCCTAGGGACGAATTTCACACCTCTTCCCTCTCTCTATTACCTCTCTATTTGCTCTTGGCGTTTGTGAGCCATTAGAGGTACTACACTTGTGGTACTTGCTTTCAAGACTTAGGGTTTGAAGATTTAAGTTGTTGTTGCAATATAACAACAAGAGATATGTGATCTATCCTTCTTGGTGAATTTCGAAAATAGTATACCACATTAGGGTTTCTTTATGTGTTCATAATGTTGTGTATCTAATAGTGAAAACATAGATCCAATTCTAGGGTTGCATGCACACATAGGAATGTTTGTACAAAACCCATCAGTGGTATCAGAGCCTTTGGTTAACTTGTTTTCAATTAGTATTATACAATTGTATGAACTTCACATATTAGGGTTTATAGCCTATAAACCCTAGGAGGCTAGAAATTTCGAGATTAGGCTCTCTATACCCTAATTTGCAAAAATTTTGAAAGGGTTTTCAAATCCTTTCCTTAAGCCTCAAGATTTCAAAATCTAGGGTTAGCAAAACCCCATGATATTCGAAATTAGCCTCCTCCCCAAGATAAGATCCTAAATTTTAGGGATTTGGCTTATCCTATATCTTGTAATTATCCTTTAATGGTTATATATGGTAATTAAAGATTTTGAATTATCCTATCCCATGATTTTCGAATTTTAGAGGGATTAAAAGGATTAGGATAAATTAATTGTTTAATTGGTAATTATCCTTCTTGATTTAGATAATCCCTTATGATTTAATAATTTAAATTAATAGTTTAATTCAAGGTAATTATTAAATCAAAAGTTTTAATATTTAAAATTTTGATTTAAATAGTATTAAATTTCGAAAATTTTAAAGTGAGATTAAAACCTAATTGTTTTGAAAAGTTTCAAAACTTGCCCTCAAGTTTTGGAATTTAAATTGTTTGATTAAAAGGTTTAATTTTGAAAAAGTCTAAATTCTAAAACCCTAATTTGGAAAAGTTCAAATTACACCCTTATGGTTTTATTAAATTAATTAAGTGTATAAGTAAAAGAGAGTTAATAAATCCATAATGATATGGTTTATTTTTAATTAAATTAAAAGTGTAATTTATAAAATTAAACCACCTAGTATTTTAAAAGTGTAAAATACACCCTTATACTATATATATAACATTGAAAGTCTAATATTATATATGTATAACTAAAATGCTAGTCTTACCGTTAGTAGGCCTCATTCACGAAGCCGATCTTTAAGGGGGGTATAACGTTATGGCCTATAAAATGGCCGTTTAATGGGTGTCCACTCTCACCCACCGCTTCCTTGATTGATGGAGGGTCGTTAGCCGAACAGGTAGGATAGGGCAAACACTTTCCATTAAAAGTATAATGAAGTATAAAGTAACTAAATGTTTTTACAAAATTCCCAATCTTAGTTACTTTAGGCAAAAGTGAATTGATGCAATTCCATGAAATTGCACTTTGTGCCCTTGCGAAGACATTAGTGGAGCGCGTGTGGTTAACCGGCACACTAAATGGTTCTAAGCTGTAACGACCCAATTTTCACGTCCAAAAATTTCGTTTTTAAAACATTACTTTAGAAAAACATTAATAATTAAAACATTGTTTGATCAAACCACATCACGACGTAAACCATGTCTAAAAGCCAAATCATAAAACCAATCAAAATATCAGAGTATAATTCCCAGAGAAATCTCGTAAATGCGGAAACCAGTGTATGTGTATGATGTGTCGCTACCGCGCCAGCTCCTTCCCCTTCGATGAAGAGGTACCTGAAACTAAAACTGTAAACTGTAAGCACAAAGCTTAGTGAGTTCCCCCATAATACCTCATACCATGCAAGCATATATCATACAACATTCAGCTAGGGGTTACGGGCCTCGCCCACACTCGTGAAGATACGGGCCCTGCCCACACTTCGCTAGCCGGGAGATACGGGCCTCGGCCACACTCGCCGAGTTCCTTCATAGGTGAGTTCGGCTACCAACTCACTGAGTCCACCCAGGACTCACTACTCAACTCGACACAACGAAACGGGGACAACTCGGAGACTCGTGACCAAACTCGCCGAGTTAGATGAGCGGCTCGCCGAGTCTACTTCATGCAAAAGCCAAATACGCGATTTTGCTCGAATCCAATCCATGCCTTTCATAGAACTGGGCTCCTAGGGCCTGGTTTACATGTAAAGTTTCCAACTTTACGTGTAGATCATCACCAATAAAGGTTCTAAGGCTCAAAGTGCACCAAAAGGAGTAGATCTAAGGCTTGTGTGCAATATGAGTCCATAAAGGCAGTAGATCCAAGCTCCAGGGACTGCATAGGGTCTAGATCTAAAGGCTAACAACTTGAATCAACCAACAATGCACAACCAAGCTTGGGACATGGTTCAAAAAGGACTTTAATGGAGTAATAAGCATAGAAACAGAGGGAAAACGAGTTATACCTCCAAGGAATTACTGAGAGAACACGGAGATGCTTGGCTTCCTTCCCTTCCTCTTGATCTACTCCTCTTCCTTCCCAAAATCTTCAAGGAAACACACTAAAAAGCCTTAAACTCACAAGAACAAGGGCTATACTGTATGGAGAGCTTCTGAGGGTGAAGGGGGTGGAGTTGGGGCGCAAATGGTCGTTTAAATAGGGTGCAAACCCTTGGAAATTAGGGTTTCATCTGACAGCACGGACTCGCCGAGTCCATAATATGGACTCGCCGAGTCGCCAACTTAACCGCGTCCCAAGTCTCGTCTCTACTCGGCGAGTCGGGCCTCCAACTCGCCGAGTCCAAGGCCAATAATACAAAATACTCAAATAAATCTTACATACCAGGAACCAGGTGCTACAAATCTCCCCCACTTATTTTAGACTTTGTCCTCGAAGTCTGCTGCTCGATCCTGAAACAGCTTGGGGTAATGCTCCATCATCTCTTCCACTGGATCCCAAGTCCACTCTGATCCCTTCCGGTGCTGCCATTGCACCTTCACGAGTTCCACTCGCTTGTTCCTCAAATCCTTCGACTTCCTGTCGAGGATTGCGACTGGGCGCTCAATGTAATTCAGGCTGTCATCAACCTGTATATCCTCTAACGGCACTACCGCTGAATCGTCCACTAGGCACTTCCGCAGCTGAGAAACATGGAAAGTGTTGTGGATCTGGCTGAGCTCAACTGGCAGATCCAGCCTATACGCCACCTTGCCCACCTGGGCTACAACCCTGAACGGCCCAATATACCTCGGGCCCAACTTGCCCCGCTTCCTGAATCGAATGACGCCCTTCTAAGGCGACACCTTCAGGAGAACCATATCCCCAACCAGGAACTCCAGGTCGGATCGGCGCTTGTCGGCGTAACTTTTCTGCCGACTCTGCACGGTCTGAAGCCTGCTCCGAACCTACTGAATCCTCTCGGTAGTCTTGAGCACCACTTCGGTGCTCCCCATGACCCTCTGACCAACCTCTCCCCAGCATATCGGGGTCCTACACCTTCGTCCGTACAACATCTCGAATGGAGGGCGGTCGATACTCGCGTGGTAGCTGTTGTTGTATGAGAACTCAGCCAAGGGAAGATAGGTATCTCAGCTACCACCAAAGTCTAGCACGCACACCCACAACATATCCTCCAGAGTCTGGATGGTCCGCTCGCTCTGACCATCTGTCTGCGGGTGGAAGGCGGTGCTAAAATGTAACCGAGTGCCCAACTCGTCATGAAATCTCTTCCAAAACCTGGAAGTGAACCGCACATCTCGAACTGATATCACTGACACTGGCACCCCGTGTCGCGCTACTATCTCCCTGATGTTGATATCGGCCAGCTTTTCGGCCGAGATGCTCTCCTGGATCGGAATAAAATGGGCGCTCTTGGTCAATCGATCCACGATGACCCAAATCGAATCTGCTCCACGCGCAGTCCTGGGAAGCTTCGTGATAAAATCCATCGTGATATCTTCCCATTTCCACAGTGGAATATCCAACGGCTGCATCTTACCATGCGGCCTCTGATGTTCGGCCTTGACCTTCCTGCAGGTCAAGCACCGCTCGACATACCAGGCCACATCCCGCTTCATGCAGGGCCACCAATAATCTAGACGAAGATCCCTATACATCTTCGTCGCCCCTGGATGAATAGAGAATCGGGATTTATGCGCCTCTTCCATCAAGATCTGGCGCACGCCTCCGTGATACGGCACCCACACCCTACGGTGTAGTGTCAATAGTCCTCGGCTATCATAATCGAAGGAGTAAACCTAACCCACCACACGCTCGCTCTTCCGATGCTCCTCCTTGATAGCCTCCTGTTGAGCCTCCCGAATTTGCTCCAATAGGGGAGTCACTACGGTCATCCTCATGCAAATATCCCTGATCGGCGCCGCCTTGCGGCTAAGCGCATCGGCCACCACATTGGCCTTCCCAGGGTGGTAAAGGATCTCACAATCATAATCTTTCACCACGTCCAACCACCGACACTGCCTCATGTTCAGATTCGGATGATCCATGAGGTACCTCAAACTCTTGTGGTCCGTGTAGATGGTACATCGAACCCCGTAGAGGTAATGCCGCCAAATCATGAGGGCAAAAACCACCGCCCCCAACTCCAAATCATGCGTCGGGTAGTTCGCCTCGTGGGGCTTGAGATGCCTCGAAGCGTAGGCAATGACATGCCCCCTCTACATCAGTACCGCGCCCAACCCTGAAATGGATGCGTCACAATAAACCACAAAATCCTCTACGCCCTCTGGCAGGGCTAAGATTGGCGCCTCGCACAATCTCTGTCTCAGCGTCTCAAACGCAGCCTGCTGCTCGGGTCCCCACCGAAAGACTACGGCTTTCTTCGTCAGCCGCGTCAGGGGTATGGCTATCTTGGAGAAATCCTGAATGAATCTCCGATAGTAGCCTGCCAATCCTAGGAAACTCCGAATCTCAGATGGAGACTTCGGAACCTCCCACCTCATCACGGCCTCGACCTTGGCCGGATCGACCAGAATCCCGTTCTGGTTGACAAGGTGTCCGAGAAATTGCACCTCACGCAACTAAAACTCACACTTGGAGAACTTGACATACAAGCTCTCCCTCCTCGGGGTCTCCAATACCTCCCTCAGATGCTCCTCATGCTCCTCCTGTGTCTTGGAATAAACCAAGATGTCGTCAATGAAAACTATCACAGACCGATCCAGCATCGGTCTGCATACGCGGTTGATGAGGTCCATGAACGCGGCAGGAGCATTGGTGAGCCCAAACGGCATCACCACGAACTCATAATGGCCATAGCACGTCCGAAACGCGGTCTTCTGCGCATCCTCCTCTCCGACCCTCATCTGATAGTATCCCGAATGCAAATCGATCTTGGAAAACCAAGACGCTCCCTGAAGCTGGTCAAAGAGATCATCAATCCTCGGGAGTAGGTAACGGTTCTTCACTGTTACCTTATTCAGCTCCTGGTAGTCTATGCACATCCGGTGCGACCCATCCTTCTTCTTCACAAATAGGATCGGGGCTCCCCAGGGTGAACTGCTCGGACAAATAAATCCCTTGTCTAGCAGCTCCTGCAGCTGCGTAGACAACTCCTGCATCTCGGGAGGAGCCAACCGATACGGTGCCTTGGCTATTGAAGCCGCACCAGGAATGAGGTCAATCCTGAACTCCACCTGTCGTTCCGGAGGTATCCCAGGAAGCTCCTCTGGGAAAACATCTTTGAAATCTCGAACCACCGGAACCTCGCTCACTGTCGCCTTACCCGCCTCCCGGGTATCCATCACATATGCGACATATCCTGCGCATCCCTGCTGAAGATAGCGCCTAGCCCTCGCTGCTGAACATACAGTGGGTCCGCAATGCAGCCTATCGCCATGAATCACTAACTCTCCCCGACCCGGGGTCCTGACTCGCACTAGCTGATGTGCGCAATCTATCACCGCCCCATTAGGGCTCAACCAATCCATGCCTATAATCACCTTGTTCCCGCGCAACGGAATGGGAACCAAGTCTACCAAGTAGTGCTCCTCAAACAAACGCAATACGCAATCCCGAAACACCATCGATGCTCGCACCGATCGATCATCAGCAATCTCTACCTCTAAAGAGCAATCCAATATGCCTGAAGACTCAGGAAACTTCTTGCTAAGTGCAAGGGAAACAAATGATCGGGAGGCACCCGAGTCGAACAACACCTGAACTGGGATGTCGTTCACATGGAACGATCCTAATGCATACATATACACACAGAGTACATATCAATATCATAACATCATAAAATAAAGTAGAGGTAAAGAATCATACCCGTCACCACGTCGGGTGCGGCGCGTGCCTCCTCGGTAGTCAGCTGAAATGCCCGGCTCCTCACCACCGGAGCCTCTGCCTTGCCTTGCCGGCCATCAGTGATCCGCAAGGTCACTGGAGCTGGCGCCTTTACTGGCGCAGATGCTGTCAACTGGGGGCAATTGGCCTTCTTGTGGCCCCTCTGGTTGCAGTGAAAACACAACAACTCCGAAGTATGAATAGCCGAAACAGGAGTAGTACAATCCCTGCTAAAGTGCCCTGCCTTGTCGCACTTGTAGCAGCCTGCTGATCCCTTCCTACATGCTCCCTCATGCGTCCTGCCGCATTTCCCGCAGCGGCCAGGTCCCCCTTGGCCTTTCGGCCTCCCATATGATCCC
Organism: Lactuca sativa; assembly: GCF_002870075.4. NCBI lineage: Eukaryota > Viridiplantae > Streptophyta > Magnoliopsida > Asterales > Asteraceae > Lactuca > Lactuca sativa. Next base: position 54,207,435 of record NC_056627.2, read on the forward strand.
CTGGGCTTCTTTCCTGAAGCCCCAATCACCTGCCCCGCCTCTGCTTTCCTCTTCCGAATGTGCTCTAAATCGATATCCCTTTCCCTCGCCCTAGCAATCATGGACTCCAGGGTAGGGCAAGCTGAAAAGCTAACATGCTCCCGGATGTCAGCCCGTAGCATATCATGATAACGGGTCCTCCTCATATCCTCGTCACCCGCATACTGGGGCACCAACAAAGCCCTCTCCCGGAACTTGGCGGTGATCTCCGCCACAGTCTCCGTCGTCTGCCTCATGTCCAAAAACTCCCTAGCCAGCTGCTGAAGCTCGACAGCCGGTGCAAACTCTGCCCTGAATCTGGTCACAAAATCTGACCAAGTCATAGCCTCGATCGCTGAGGCTCCCAACGAGTCACCCACTGACTCCCACCAATCTCGAGCTCGGTCTCGTAAACACCCTGCTGCATACCTCACCTTCGACCCCTCGGGGCAGAAGCTAGTCAACTGTGCAGACTCGATGTCCGCAATCCATCGCCTGGCAGCAATGGGATCTTTCACCCTGTGGAAATCTGGCGCACCACTTCCCCTGAAGTCCTTAAAGGACAGCGTGCGAGATCCCGACTGGCCAGATGCCATGTCACTCCTGAACGCCCTGAGGCGATCCTTCATCAACTCGATGATCCCTTCCTTGATCGACCCGAAGATAATGGGGGTCGACTCAAGGATACCCCTGGTGATCTCTGACGTGATGAACTCGCGTAGTCCCTCATCTACCGGCTCGGAACCTGATCCCGAACCTGACCCCTCTCCTGAACCGCCATCTATCGGCCTCGATCGAAGTACCACCATTCTGCAATACATAATAACAATCATTAGTGATACTGATACTTCTTGAGGGATCACAACTACTTACAAGTTCCCTGGTCTTATCTTGGCCTTCCTTGGTTCGGGTACGGATCCTCTGCTTTCAGTAGTACGGGCCCATACTACCTTCCACATCTATCCGTACCTTCTTCAAGGACTGCCTCGACTCCACCAGATCCCTTCTACTACGGCTGATCACTGCTATATCCTAGGCTTGCCCTAGGGAAATCTCAGGCTCCACCCTACCAGGTCCTCAGCTGCTGAAGGCCTCTTAGTAGTGCCAATTAACCATTACCTGTATACCATCATATGTGGTGAGGCTCGGATAATCCTTCGAGTAACAGGCTCATTCCTACAACGGTTAGACTCAAACGAGAGCTGCGCAATAGGGCCAAATCCAGCACTCTAAGATTATTCAACCCTGATAACATGTGACGTGACATATTCACCTAATGGCTAACTCCCACCACTCAGAGTCCCACAAAGCACAAAGCAAGCAGCATTTGAACTAAGGGAACAATCTCAAGCAAATCCGCTCTCATACAGAGAAACTGATCTAGCATATAGAGCTAAACTCATACTATCAGGCATAACCTAACAGGCTATCCTACTGTTGTCTACTCGATTCTAGCATGCAATTTTCATACACTGAAGCACATAAAGCAGGCACATAAGGCATCACTACTAGATCCTTAGTCCTATTCTAGCATGTTGTTCTACTGAAACTGATAAACACAACATAAGCTTGTATGGGTACTTTGGGGAATGCTTACTTGAGCTCGGCCGATTGCGCACATCACACACTTCGTTTCTTCTTAAAATACTTTACTTGACCTTTTAGAAAACTTTTTCTTTTTCAAAATCTTTTGACCCCTCGATTTGAGTTCAGACACCCCCCGAAGGTGTGTCCGAATCCCTCAAACCAGGGCTCTGATACCAACTTGTAACGACCCAATTTTCACGTCCAAAAATTTCGTTTTTAAAACATTACTTTAGAAAAACATTAATAATTAAAACATTGTTTGATCAAACCACATCACGACGTAAACCATGTCTAAAAGCCAAATCATACAACCAATCAAAATATCATAGTATAATTCCCAGAGAAATCTCGTAAATGCGGAAACCAGTGTGTGTGTATCATGTGCCGCTACCACGCCAGCTCCTTCCCCTTCGATGAAGAGGTACCTGAAACCAAAACTGTAAACTGTAAGCACAAAGCTTAGTGAGTTCCCCCATAATACCTCATACCATGCAAGCATATATCATACAACATTCAGCTAGGGGTTACGGGCCTCGCCCACACTCGTGAAGATACGGGCCCTGCCCACACTTTGCTAGCCGGGAGATACGGGCCTCGGCCACACTCGTGAAGATACGGGCCCTGCCCACACTTCGCTAACCGGGAGATACGGGCCTCGCCCACACTCTACTATCTGGGAGATACGGGCCTAGCCCACACTCCACTCTCGGAGAGATACGGGCCTAGCCCACACTCCACTCTCGGAGAGATACGGGCCTTGCCCACACTCAACCGCTAACTCATAATATACAAGTATCACACAGACAACAAGTATAGACAACTCTATCATACCGACACATATATCATACTTAACTAAACCAAGAGATACGGGCTCGGCCCACACTCTAGTGCTAACATCTCGTCTACACGGGTCGGCCTTGGTGCCTTAGACCCGTTCCTACTGGAAGGAAACTCACCTTGAAATAGCTGCTGGTCTGCGTGGGAATTGACTGACTGCTGCTGCTCCGGAGATCCTCCGGCTATAATTCCCACAAAACACTCAATCAAACACTGTTAACTGACCCTCGGTTAAATTGACCATTTTACCCTTGATCAAGTTAAAAGTCAAAGCCAGAGTCAACTTTCAGTTGACCCGACTCGCCGCGTTGGCTCCCTGACTCACCGAGTCCTTATCCAATCAATTGACCTGCAACCCGTCTCTACTCGTCGAGTTGGGTGTTGACTCGACGAGATCTCCTTCTAAACTGATATCCAAGTCCTTCATCCTACTCGCCGAGTTCATCTTCATCTGATGAACAATTTATGCTGTGACTCGCCGAGTTGTATGAACAACTCGCCGAGTCTGTTCTTGATCTAAGAAGATTGTCTTGAACTCGCCGAGTCAGGGCGTTGACTCACCGAGTTCCTTAATGGGTGAGTTCGGCTACCAACTCACCGAGTCCACCCAGGACTCACTACTCAACTTGACACAACGAAAAGGGGACAACTCGGAGACTCGCGACCAGACTCGCCGAGTTAGATGAGCGACTCACCGAGTCTGCTTCATGCAAAAGCCAAATACGCGATTTTGCTCGAATCCAATCCATGCCTTTCATAGATCTGGGCTCCTAGGGCCTGGTTTACACGTAAAGTTTCCAACTTTACATGTAGATCATCACCAATAAAGGTTCTAAGGCTCAAAGTGCACCAAAAGGAGTAAATCTAGGGCTTGTGTGCAATATGAGTCCATAAAGGCAGTAGATCCAAGCTCCAGGGACTGAATAGGGTCTAGATCTAAAGGCTAACAACTTGAATCAACCAACAATGCACAACCAAGCTTGGGACATGGTTCAAAAAGGACTTTAATGGAGTAATAAGCATAGAAACAGAGGGAAAACGAGTTATACCTCCAAGGAATTACTGAGAGAACACGGAGATGCTTGGCTTCCTTCCCTTCCTCTTGATCTACTCATCTTCCTTCCCAAAATCTTCAAGGAAACACACTAAAAAGCCTCAAACTCACAAGAACAAGGGCTATACTGTATGGAGAGCTTCTGAGGGTGAAGGGGGTGGAGTTGGGGCGCAAATGGTCGTTTAAATAGGGTGCAAACCCTTGGAAATTAGGGTTTCATCTGACAGCACGGACTCGCCGAGTCCATAATATGGACTCGCCGAGTCGCCAACTTAACCGCGTCCCAAGTCTCGTCTCTACTCGGCGAGTCGGGCCTCCAACTCGCCGAGTCCAAGGCCAATAATACAAAATACTCAGATAAATCTTACATACCAGGAACCAGGTGCTACATAAGCAAAGGTAGCAAAGGGTGACTCATTGTTTTTCATAGTTCGGTGGAGCGTGTGTGGTTAACCGGCCCATCGAATAGGTGACTATAACATCGGGGGCACCATGTAAGTTTGCATGGTTATTCACACCCTGTTTTGTGATCCTCGGCATCCCAGTCACAAATCGAGGGGCATATCGAGATTTAAACATGCCATTGAAAAGTTCAATGAATCTCAAAAGATCTAGGAATTTTCAATAGATTTAAAACTTAAATTTCTTTTTTGTTTTTCATGGTGGAAATTAGTGAATCGTCATTAACTTACCTTCAAATGTTCTGCAATTTGGGTTACGACATCACTCTCCCAAATTATAGAGTATTGTGTTGGGTCCTAGCCTTAATATCTCATTTGGGTGATTTATTAAGGATTCAATCAATCAACTAACTTGAATTTTCTCCCGTTTTGTAGATGTCAAAGTATGACAACTATGGTCTTCCCAAATCCCGTGGAACAAGCTTTTCACATGAAGATGATATTCCACGATTCGATCGGGGAACAAGAGATCATGCTTCACTTCCTCCACCTCCTCCTATTATTCTCCCTAACCCACAAGTTCAAAAGATTGAAAAGTTCAAACTCACTCAATTCCTTTTGGCAAGTAAACATGAAGAAGGAAAGTCAGTGTGTGCACACGTCCTAGAGATGAAGTCACACATTGATAGGTTAAGAATGTTGGGATTTGTTGTATGTGAGGAGCTGGCTGTTGACTGGGTCCTTCAGTCACTTCCTGACTCATATAGTGAGTTCGTAAGAGAGTACTATATAATGAACCACGACGTAACCCTCATCGATCTCACCTATATGCTTATTGCTGCTGAATCAACAATGATTTGGCGCACTGAAAAAGCAAAGTTGATTGGTGAATCTGCCTTCCAGACCTCTATGGATATAGGCAATGGAAACGAAAGGCATGCCATGATCGAAAAGTTTGATCATAAGAGAAAGGCAAAGTCAGAAGTAGTTCCGTGTGCTGTTCCAAAAGAGTCAATTTGCTTTTATTGCCAAGAGAAGGGGCATTGGAGACGAAGCTGCCCTATTTACCTAACAGATCTAAGAGATGGGAGAGTCAAAACGTATGGCTCTACTTTTGGTAAAATCCATTAACTAACTATTTTAAGTTCCTATTCTAGATTCTTAATACATAATGTAATAAGATTACATTTTGATGTTTTGTAGGATCAAAGAAAAGATAGGAAGCTTAAGGGAAGAAGTGAGCGGAATCTAATCATGAAGAAATGGATTTCGATCGCATTACTTGAAGATTAGAATCTTGAGCTACAACTTGGAGTTAGAATAAGATTGCTAAGAAATATGTATTAACATAGTTTTTCAATTAAATTGCATTGTAAGGACAAATTTTTCCGCAATAAAATAAATTTTGATTTTATATTATTTATTTATCCTTGCAATGGCGTGTATGAAAAATTGATGTTTGTAAGTTTCTATTATTAGCAATAATGGATTTGATTCTTAATTGTATTATTTGTTGAAAGGTCAAGAATTGCTAGTTAGCAATATTAATTATAGAAAACAAGAGTTATACTTTGCAAAGTCGTAAGGGTTGAAAAGTTGTTTTGCTATAGTTAAGGGAGAGAATATTGTGCTTCATTTCAAATCTAAAGGCTTAGATTGTGGAATGTTAATAAATTTAGTCAAGGATACATAGTGTGTTCTCAAATTTCGATTATGATTAAGGTATCCCTCTTCATAGTTCGAATTGTAAGAACGTGACACATAAAATATTATGGCAGAAGATTGATAGAGTATCGTATCTTTATGTAAGACATTATGCATCATGTCCCATACACTTCGGGTATAGGAATAATTGCATATGCTATAATATTTAACCATTCTAAATTTTTTCCAAATGTCTAGCGCATTAAGAGGGAAAAAGGACAAGAATCGGTTTTGACTAAGATAATTAAACAATTATCAAATGACGATCCAAAGTTTGCTGAGGATTGGTCGCTTGTGAGTGGTTGGAAGTATGGTATTGAATGGACCATATTGACATTATTATGAATAGATAAGATTCTATTAAGAATGAGTTGTCATATGATAAATATGGGAATGTTTCCATAATTGGGAGTTGGAAATTAAGAATTTATGTCTAGATTAGAAAATTTTATGCAAAAGGATGTTGAAAGGAATGCACTTTGAGTAAGAGACATCACATCTATAGAATTGTTCTGTAACAATTTTTGATAGAGTACCTTGTGATTTCGTTGGCCGAGTCTTTGTGATTTTTGTGTCGTGACTTCACAAGAGGATCATTGCATAAAATATTAGAATTTGACCTATTCTAAAAGGTGGCAAGAATTTGGTATTCTTACACTAATTATAAGGATTGGGGATTGTGAAATGAGTTTCATTTGAAAAGTTTTTCAATTGATCTATTTCACAAAGTATGGACCATAGGAAACCAAAGTGTGCATGCTTGGAGCATGGGACAATTGTGGTTATGATTCGATTTATAAAGTTGATTATCTGAAACATTAAACAATGGATAATAAGTAATCAATATGGTGATTAAATAAAGGTGATTTATTTATACTCACAAGTTTGGGGTCATATAAGATTAAGTATTATCGTTGTGTTTCTCTTTGCATGTTTTGACTTCCAGAATAATTGAGTTTATTAAGAATAATCGAATTATTCAAACGGCCCGCAGTTGGTCACACGTTGGAAGTAGGTGTGAATGAAGACTGTCATGAATTGGTTTGTAAATTGTCTAAAGTGTATTAGACATAGCAAAGGTTTGCTGCAACATTCGTGAGTGCTTATGAATATGATTTTGAGCATTGGATTAAACCCACGCTCACTTGGATCGCTTCATGGATTTTATCACGAGCGATTGGTGAGACGATAATATCTTGTATTCATGAAACCGAGATGTGTGAGTTGTATCTTGCGAATCAGTTACACATTAATAATATGTAAACGCACCAATAACTTGGTGTTATAAAACTTATTGTTGTGTGTGATTTGGTGAGTGAGTGCAAGAAAACATTGAGTCGAAGTTTATCCGTTCCTTTTACCCAAAGTGGGATAAAAGCGATATCTGTGGGCCCCTCGATGATTTAGTGATGACAAACGTAAATGCTCGGCCGGGCTAGGGCTAATTTGATTTGTTCAGTTAGTCAGTCGTCGTAAATCGGAAATCGGGAAACAACACATAGACTGAGAGAATGATTTCAATCCATGTCTCACGTCTATACGATATCCAGAATGGAGGAATATATGATCCCTTATCTAAAGGACAGGTCCCTGATAAGATCAGAGTTCGACAGCGTGTTTAAGAGCTACGATTGCTAATCGAGTTGTACTTGCATTTTTTGTTACTAGACTTATCCAAGCGGGAGACTGTTGGATTAGTGTCTAAGCCCGTAACCATATTTGTCAAGTACTTGACCCGATTGTGCATGGTCATTTTGGGTTGCCTTCACCAGAGCAACTTGACTGGAGATATAATAGAGAAAGAGGTTATTATGATTTATTAATATGTTATAAGAATAATATATTAAAGGGGAAATCATATTTGTTTAATTAATATTGGTCAATAATTAATTAAGAATTAATTTAGTGATCAAGTGTAATTAATTAAACTAGAGGGGCTGAATTGTAATTATGTGATAGTTACAAAATAGGGTAATGGTTATCCTAGATATAGGGTGGACGAATTCAAGGGATTAGATATCCTTGAAATCGTCCAAAGGATAAATGATAAGGGTTTTCAAGGCTTATCTTATTGTTACTTGGTGAGCAAGCAACTAGATAAGGATAAGGACTGAAACCCTAATCCTTACACATATATAAAGACCCCTTGGCTAATGAAATTCGTCCACGCCTTGTCTAGGATTCCTAGGGACGAATTTCACACCTCTTCCCTCTCTCTATTACCTCTCCATTTGCTCTTGGTGTTTGTGAGCCATTAGAGGTACTACACTTGTGGTACTTGCTTTCAAGACTTAGGGTTTGAAGATTTAAGTTGTTGTTGCAATATAACAACAAGAGGTATGTGATCTATCCTTCTTGGTGAATTTCGAAAATAGTAGACCACATTAGGGTTTCTTTATGTGTTCATAATGTTGTGTATCTAATAGTGAAAACATAGATCCAATTCTAGGGTTGCATGCACACATAAGATTGTTTGTACAAAACCCATCAATAACGGGATCTTTATGGTATGCAAGTGGTCTCACAAATGTGTAAAGCTAGATATGAAGTCCAAGATAGTGCTATGAACCATATTGCATATCCGACCTACAAGCATACAGTTTTAAATTCTACTGATAGTTGTTACAAATATGACATTAAATTATTCAACGTGAACTTTAAGAAAATCACAATTTCTCGAAAATCAGTTAAATCATGAAATTAAGTTTGAAGCAATGCTTCCAACAATATTGTTTCGTCTCACCTCACTGAGTGATATGAATAATGGTTATTCTTCTAGGAGAAACACAATTACACAACACTAACGTTTTATTCTAAACATTAGAATTGTTGCATGTCATTATTTTAAACAAACTCAGACTCTCTTAATATCGGTGTAATCCTTTTTTTTTATTGTTGAAAGAATATGAGAATTTGCTATTAAATTTAAAGGATGCGTTTTGCAAAACGCCAGACTCTCTTATTATCAGTGTTATCCTCCTTTTTTTTTTTTTTTTTTTTTAACCGTTGAAAGAATATGAGAATTTGTTGTTAAATTTAAAGGATGCGTTTTGCAAAACAAAAATCATAGATTAATATTTTTTGGGATTGGAAGTAATTTTGTTGTAGCTTTTGAATATGAGGTTATGGAGAAATGAGAATGAATTTTTTTTAGATATTTTAGTGAATAAACTCACTTTGTAAATTACTCCAAAACCTTATTTCCTTTGTCTAAAGAGATCGTATATTCACCCACCCGTTCGACGAAATGCCTTCGTCCTTAACTCGAAGACTAATTGGTTTCCCTACCCTCACATCCTCTCGCAAACATTGTTCCGGGGCACACTCCAGAAGGGCGATGGTGACTCTAGTGGTGGCCACCACCCTTGACCCGGCATCTATCGGCCCTGCCTCCGCCCTCTTAGCCATGCCGGGCTGGCACCCCGGTCCATTTCTTCAGGTTAACCTCCACCTCATCTTCGTAATTTGTTCTACTGTCTTCTGGTTAACACAATTACATGAAATCCACAAACAAAATGAACCATACAAAATCACCTTTCGAACAAAATCCTCCTACTTATCGATTTCCAATCTTAATCTGTGGTTTTGATGTTAAAGTTTTGGTATAGGACATGGCAAGTTTTGTGAACAAATACGTAAGGTTATTGAAACACGATAACTCCAGTATTACAGAGGATCACCTGGACAAACGGTGGGAGGCTGCCACCGGAGAGGTTGTCGACGACGTTATATTTCTCAGCAGACACACGGCTGCCTCAAAGCGACCTGCACTAACCATTCACCCAATCGGTACATCTGTTATCTAATTTACCATTGAATCAATTCAAGAGTTGAGTACATTAGATGTTAATCATGGAGTATATTATATTTATAGGCGTTCCTCATTTAAGAGAAGATGAGGTGCCACCAGCTGGTGGCAAACCTGGATGGGCTGCACCTCCTAATACCCGAATGGGGCCATGGTTGAGACTCTTAAAGGTCATTGCTGAATCACACAATCTGACTCCTGAATTTGAGGTACATATAATGCTAGAAATTTAGCATTAAGTTTCTTGTTTTTACTTCTTATGAACTTGTATATTGTTGTTTATCTTCTTTTGTTCTTGGTATAGGTTACATTGGAGGCCACACATCATGGACCTGTAATTGATTCACCCACCATGTTTGTGGAAATTGGTATGCAAAAGAAAATTGATCATTTGATTTTGATCAAAGTCATTGGAAAAGCATTAATGCTACAATTTTGATGTTTTTATTGTATTAGGTAGCACAGAAGAGTACTGGAAGAGGCAAGATGCAGCACAAGCTATTGCTCTAGTTCGGTATCTCTTTGAGCATAATCTTGACTTTGCTATATAATAATGTTGTTATATATTTGTAAATTGTGATACCCTTTTGAGTTTAAAAAAAAATATCCCTAATGAAGAATATTGTATGATTCTTTGTTTATAATTTTGCATTGAAGTTAGTTTGGAAAGGACTGGGGCTCGATGGAGGGGTTCCTGTTGGAGATTGGCATAGGTGATGACTGATGATCATCTTGGCTTAGTTTTTTTCACAAAAGTTTGAAGTATATACATTGGAACAAAGTGTTCAAGATTTCTTACTATTTTGCTTAATGGTGTAGAAATAATGGAAAAGGCAAAATCCTTCTAGGGTTTGGTGGTGGACACTATGTCCCAAGGCATATGGATGTTGTTATGTAAGTTTACCCATACAAAGACTTAACAAGATAAGAAAAAAAAGTCCTTAAGTCATATATCCTCGTTAAGTCCATTAAGTCAAAAAGAAACAACACCTAAGTGTCTTCTTTTTCAGGAAAACCGATGTTTGGGTTGGACACCTAATTTCGGGGTATTCATTGCTAATGGAAGACAATGGAGATGCTGGAATAGGTGGAACATGGAGAGAAGCAATCAAAGTTGCATATCAAGTTACAAAAAAAGCCTTCCCAGGGGGTGAAGTTCTTGCTCATCTTGATCAAAAGTAAGTATTTTTCTTTAACAAGATTCCAAGTTAAGCTTTTTTTGTCCACAAGTTTTATCAAAGTTTGTTTTAGATACAATTAAAGATAATTTAATTTGGCCTTAATCTGAATGCAGGAGCTTTAAAAGTTGGCAGAAAAATGCCATTTTGAGTTTCTTGAAAGAAGAGAATATAAACGTTGGCAAGCCTTCTGATTTTTGCTGATTGTTTCATGAAATTACAATCTTTATTCTTTGGGTATTTTATACCAAATTGGTACACATTAATTAATTCATATGTTGGAAACTCAATATATTATATTCTTGACTATTTGATTTCTTTATGAAGCTACAATCTTTCAATCAACTTCATCATAAAAAACAAACATGTCATTCATAAGTGAACATTATCTTAAACTGACATAGTAAAAACACTAAATTATGACAAATTTGACACTTGTTAGGTCAAACCCAACTCGCATTTCACACAAAAACTGTATACACACATGTTAGTATATTCTCTTTTCATTGTTTACTCAGAGAATGATAAAATTTAAGTATTGCAAATGGATATGAAATCCCAACTCACACAACTTTTAAAAGAATAAGATTACACCAAAGGGTAGGTAGGGTTTGCATGATATGACATCCACCATAACAACACTCCAAATCGTTGACTTTCTCAAAAGTCAACTTCTTAGAACAAAAGATTGCAGATGCAACCTTGCATTGGCAGCCATGGCAATCGACTCTTCATCCTGCTTCTCTTTTGCAGAAGCAATTGAAGCCATGTAAGCTTCTTGTGCCTCTTCCATTTTGCTAATATCCATATCATCCTGGAAATTATCACACATCAATTTAGAAATATAAAAAAAAAAATCGTGAAGAATGTATATATAGCATGAAATAGCATTTTGCTTACTATTTCAGGAAGGTGGGCATCATCGGGTGTGATATCATCATACTCTTGGTCCGAAAGGGTATAATTGTCATTTGACAAGCTTTCGAATAACAGTGTATATGATGACATCTCTCCTTGAAAGGCATTCAGATCTTTCTGGAGCTTTTCCACCTTGTTATTGGAAGTTGTTGCTTCCCACTGTAACCTCTCCACAGCTGCTTGTTTATCAGCAAGTTTAATCTGTGTAAAAAGACGATTATAACCCTGTAAACCTCTGATGAAGGAAATTTTGCAAATTTACCTTGAGATCGGCTAATTGTGCCTGAGTAGAGCGGAGTAACAAATCCTTTTCTGCCAACTGATTTTTCATTTGATCAAGTGTGTTATGAACAGAATTAATTTCATTTTTTGAAGCTTCTGCTGACTTCAAGATTTCATCTTTTTCCAACAACTGTTTTTGCAGATGCTCCACTTTCTCTCTCAATTCAGTCAACTCTTCCCTTTCCTTGGTCAAAATTGCATTTGAGGAAAACATGGAAAACCCATCAGCTCCTCCATCTTGTTCATTGCCACCACCATTTTCCCTGCGTTTTTTTCCAGGAATTGACTGAGCGTTCCTACCTTTTGCATCAGTCATCTGGACAAAAAGTAAATCAAGAAACATAAGGAATTTTTTACTGCATTCCTATGGTTAAGCAGTAAATGGGATAAAAATGGTATCATTTAAAAAAACTAAAAGAGTAAACCTTGCAACTTATGGAATTGCCATAAATGAAGCCAAGAGTTATTCTATTTCTACATCCATATGACAAGAATTACCTTATAAGACATTGATTCTCTCGAAGGTGTCTTCGTGTAGATCATTGACCCCCTACGAGTGTATGAACTGGTTGCCTTTCGATCCTACAAAGATAAATATACACCATTCGGAAATTAGAAGTTTGAACATTTGGGGGGAAAGCCAGTTCAGGAAAAACCTAATTGAATCCGAGTGTATATGACCACATAAGAAATCAAAAGATGAAGAAACCCTAATTTAATCGAAATACATACGAACACATTAGAAATCGAAAATTAAGAGAGGCATCTTGCTTTATTCGAACCGAATTTCAATAGAGGCCTAAAAATCGAAGTATTCATATACATGGATATGTAGTGTGTGTAAGTGAGTGAAAGAGGGCGACATACAATCAAAGACTGAACGAGTGGAACGATCTCGACAAGGTCATTGAAGAGAAGACGGTCGACATTTCCGGCGGCAGTAGTGGCGGTGGAATTTGAAAAGGCGGAAAGATTACGGCGGTGAGAAGGAGAAGAAGGTCGGAGATCTTCGCCGGAAAGCCATGAAGTTGGTTCTCCACCGCCAAAACCCAAATTAGCATTGTCCTGCTCCAAATCAAAGTGCTGAGATGACTGATGATACATTCCTGGATCTTCGTTTTCTTGAATTATGGCTTTCGAAATGAACCCAGAAACTGAAACTGAAACCCAGAAAAAATCGGTTTCGAAAAAGAACGAAGAAGAAAGCGTGAGGATTGGAAGAGGGTAAAAGAGGATGGGAGACTTTTGAAGGAAAATCAAAACCAACAATATTTCCTTTTCAAATTCAAAATTCTTATATCTAAATGGTAATTTTTAAAAGGGATATACGTAAGAAAAATTATTACATTTTTTTTTAGGTGTCGTTTGGTTCGCAGAATGTTTTTAATGGAATTGGAATTTGTTAAGGAATTTGAATCTATCAGGAATTGCAATCCAATTCTATATTATGTTTAGTTGGCAGAAATGAAATTTGAATCCAATTTTATATTATGTTTGGTTGACAGAAAATGGAACTGAAATAATATAAAATAACAAGATTTCCTTTTTTTACTTTGTTTTATAACATATATGTATAACTTATAAAATTAGTAAGTGATGGTGCCAATGATGTTGACAGTGGAAATAGTGGCGATGATGGCGACAGAGGTGATGGTGGGTAGTGACGGAGGTTATGAAGGTGGTGGTGGTAGTAATTGTGATGGTGATGGTGGCAGTCATGAGTAGTGGCAGAGGTGATAGGTGGTGCAGTGATGGAGGTGGCAAGGGTGGTAGCGCGTGGCAGTGGCCAGTGGTAGTGGATGTGACGGTGATAGTGGGTGGAGGGTGGTGGTAACGGTGGTGGTTATGGTGGGTGGTGGTGGTGTATAGCGGTGGTGGAGGAGGCGGAGGTGGTGATGGTGGCGGTGATAGAGAGGTTTCATATGTACCGTTAAAAGTAAAATGGGTAATATGGTAATATTCAACATTCTCATTTGAAAGGAATTTTAATTCCTTAAGTTTTGGGATGGAATTTATTTTCCCACCTTGGAAGGAAAATTTGACTCATTTAGGAATCCAATTCCTTTTGAAAATCTGAACCAAACAAAGGAAAGTGATGGAATTAGATTCCAATTCCATCTAATTCCAATGGATTCCAGCGAACCAAACGACACCTTAGTTTTTACGGTTTATTTTTGTACGCAACTTCTTAATTTGACCTTTTACTTTTTCTTTTCACCAATTTTATATATATATATATATATATATATATATATATATATATATATATATATATATATATATATATATATATAGAGAGAGAGAGAGAGAGAGAGAGAGAGAGTAAGATCCGTTGAGAACTTATAATTTTCTGAGAACCCGAAAACTAATTTTAAATCATGAGATCAAAAAATGGAGGGCTGAGATTTTTTATGGCAGATTTGTAAATAACTGAAAAAAAAAAAAAAAAAGCGGCACGAGGGTATCTATGTTTTTTGACCCAGGTGTGTTATTGGCATTAAAATATGAGATAAATTCATCCTAAAAGCTAAATTAAGAATAACGTCCAATCTCTTTCTCTCTCACCATAACCAATGTTGCCATGTATATCTTTGATGATCACTCACCCTCTTCCTTTATCGTGCCTTCTAAGAAAGACTAAATCCCAACGGAATCAACAATGAATCCATGAGCCAAGAGATTGACGTCATTCGTTTTCCTGTTCGATTGCAACAGTAGATCGCCGAAGGCCTAAATCGTTCGATGGTGGATCTTTGATAGTCGGAGTACCCGTAATCACGTCACCGAAGATCGAACTTACACACATACTGTGAAGATTGATGACGAATCAGAATTATTGTCGATTTCCACTAAAACCACTGTCGATTTCAACAAAATTGCCATCGATTTCTAGTACTGTTGATGGAAATCGCACACATAAATTCCTCCTCCTCTTCCACCGCCTCCATTGATTTTACGTCTGGCGTAAGACTCCAATTCAACTTCTCTGGTCTTCAAGCTCTTCAGGTACTTATCCATTCTACTTGCTCTATATTACAGACACACACACACACAGCTAGTTGTACATTTGTTGGATTGTACACAATAGTTTTATTCGTTTTCATGGTGACAAGTATGCGTAGTAATGTATCATTGTGAGGTTTTAGGGAAAAAAATATCGAATGTCTGATATATATCAAGTTATGAGTGCGTTTTTAAGTAAATTATTTGGATGTAATTGATGTTCTCTTATCTCTATTTTATTTGTTGCTACTCCAGTTTCAAATTAACTAGGTGTAGTTTCATTTTTTACCTGTGTTTCAAATGAAATGGTCCTAAATATTATAGACAAAAACTAATGATTGATTCGTGAGCCAAAAAATTTTACTAATGGATATCATGAAATAAATTCTGCTTAGAAGGTGGAGTTTAGAGAGGGGAGAGTTTTTCATTTCTAAACCATTAAGAATCTAACTAAAGCTCATCAACGGGGAGCTAATGAAGTCAGTTCTTGAGTTGTTATTACAAAATATTCACTAAAATTCACACAATTAGGATAATATTATTAATTTATTATTACATTAAGGTCACACAATATGTCCCCCCAAAATCTAGGTCCACAATACTACTCTTTCATACCATGAAGAGACCTAGAGTTTGAAGTGATTTATTTAGTAATATCTTTGTGTTCTTTGGATAACACTTTCCATCAATGAGCATTCCATAATCCACAACCGAAACACATTATATATTGTCCACCAATGATTTATTTAGTAATATCCTTATTTAGTAATAGTGTATGACTAATGTCTTTCGGCATGAATCAGGAAGATCTAGCATTCTTGGCGAAGTTACAGTAAATTTGTCAAATCACTTGAATTCTGAAGGAACCGTCCTTTTTCTTGACAAATAAGACCGGAGCTCCCTAGGGTGAGAAGCTTGGTCGGATGAACCCTTTGCTCAACAACTCGCTTAGTTGGCTTGATAATTCCTGCATTTCAGCGGGAGCCAACCTATAGGGCGATTTGGCAATTGGAGTGGCTCCTGGTACAAGGTCGATCCGAAATTCGACTTGCCTTTCTGGGGGTATTCCCGGAAGATCTTCTGGAAATACATCTAGGAAGTCGCATGCCACTGGGATGTCTTGAATGTTCACTTCTTCTTTGGTCTTATCCACCACATGAGCAAGGAATGTGTAGTTCTTCTTGTGTAGACACTTTTGTGCCTTGATACACGAGACAAGGCAAAGGTTGGCGCCAAGTTTATCGCCATAGATTATTAGGGTTTCGTCATTAGGGAGATGAAGGCGAGCGACCTTCCCGCAACACATAATATCAGCATGGTGGGGGCTCAACCAATCCATGCGGATTATCACATCAAAACTCCTAATATTTATTGGCATCAAGTCTATTTGAAAGGAGTGATTGTTTAGTGTTAATGTGCACCCTACATAGATATCTTTGGTTGTTTCAGTTTTTCCATTAGCCATTTCCACCATGAAGGCTTCGTTGAGCTTCTGGGGTTGTTGATTTAGTAAGTGTTTGAATTTATTACTAACGAAACTTCTCTCTACTCCACTATCAAATAAGATGCATTCGTACGAGTCGTTAAGTAGGAACGTACCAGTAACAATTGTTGGGTCCTGCACTACTTCGCCTTGTCCCATTGTCAACATTTTTCCTGCTGCTCTTGCCCCCTAATTGTTTGCTTTGGGGCAGTTGCGTCGGAAATGGCCGGTTTCTCCACACCCATAGTAGGTGTAGCTGGCCCCAACATTGTTGTTGTTGTTGTTTGTTGTTGTTGTTGTTGTGGTTGTTGTTGTTGTTTGACTGTTGGTTTTGTTGTGGAAATGTCCTGTAGTACCTTGCGATGTGACCCCGTCAGTTGCAGCTTGTGCAATGCATCTCTCTACATTCTCCCTGATGGTGAAAATTGCATTTGCTGCACTTAGGAAGGGTCCCTGAGTATTGCTTGGGATTATTTGGTGTGGATGAGGCTGGAGCATGTGGTGTGGTGATAGCTTGAGTTGCAGCATGGACAGTCACAGTTTGTTGTTTCTTTGATGATTCAGAGTTTTGTTTTCCCTTTCCGCTTGTTGTTTTTCCTTTTCTTGTTCTCACCTTCTTTCTTAACTTCCGCTTCTCCTGTTTTGGCACCCTTTTTGTTGCCATGATCATACAAAATCTTGGCCAGCCTCTTTGCACTATCATACATTTCAGGGTTTGCCGCAATGACATTCCCTTGGATTGGCGCAGTCAATCCCCAGATAAACCTCTCAATCTTCTTCCCTTCAGAGGTGATCATCATGGGACACAAAGAGAGACAACTCACTAAACCTGGATATGACGACCCTATGAGTAGTGTAGTCACTTAAACATATGGTCGATAGTACATAGAGTAAATCATAAAAAGAAAATCATATCGGGAGTACATGAACAGGTGCTAATCGCGACGGGGTGGATCTGGTGGTGCTGACGATGAGGTGAATGCACCCTGAAGTCTAGCCAGGTGGCGCTCGGCGTCCCGAAGCCGGGATTCTAAAACCGCCCGACGCATCTAGTAGTCCCTGACTACGTCGTGTGTCATCCTCTCCGTACGCTTCATCGTGGCTCTTATGGCCACCATTTGGTCAGCGGTCGCCTGTTCCTGCTCGCCGATGTCACGAATTCTCCTCACTATCACCGGCAAGGCTCGATCGGCGGGTCCCTCGTGACTCAGATCGTAGTAGTCCCGTTTCATACAAAATGGGGGCAGCACCTCTTGTTGGCGGCTTCATCTCCAAATGTCGTGTGCCCATGGGGGTGTAGGTCCATTAGGGCCCATCCGGTATGGGGGCACCCTGGCCATGTACGGAGGATTGATGACTTCGGACCCCGTATCCGAGTCATCTATGTCGTTTCCCTCTGCCTCCTCCTCGTCCGAGTCGGCTACCGGTTCCGCCGGTCCTTCCACGGGCTCCTCTTCTTGTTCTTCTTTTGGTTCTTCCTCGGGTTCTTCCTCGAGTTCTAACCATCCATCATTTCCCTGATTGGGGAAATATAGATCTCCAGGATGATGAAAGTCGGCCATAGTGTCTGCACGAGGGGTGTAAGACGATGTAAGAAAATGTATGCATATAGTATTTCCAAAATATTTCTATAGTATTTTAATTATCTGTGTTTGAATTCCTGAGAAGTTTTGGATACGAGGTAAGTTTCTAAGGCAATTTCCCGCTATGATTACCCCCAAACACATGTTGTTCATATTTTGAATAAATATAGTTGATCAGGCTATATTTACCCCTAATATGACTACATAACTGCTCGGGTTTAATCATAGTGTTCCATCTCCTCCCGAGACTTTTAATGTTATAGTTTTTAATGTATGCACTTTATTCAGAGTGTTTTAGTCCCATTGCATTAATAGTTGAATATCAAGTATGATTAGATATGCCAGTTCACTATAAACAATGCTCTGATACCAATCTGTCACACCCCCGAACCAGACGGCGGAAACGTCTGGGGGCTTATGCGTGACTTCATGTTGAAATATAATTACAATGAATATAATTGAAACATAACATCATCATCACCATACATAATATAATACAACTGTCATTGTTCACATCAAGTACAATATTTTAAATTACAGGATCATGACCTTCAAAGTACGAGGTTTAACAGTACACGACACAAAATCCGTATTCTTGTTGATTCTTCCGCTTAACGAGTTCCTGAGAATACAAGTTATTTTGAAAAACGGTCAACATAACAATGTTGGTGAGTTCATAAGTGTATTTCAATGAAAAGTTTTGTATCGATAGTAAATGATATTTTCTGCAAAAGAGTTTGAAAATGATGTATCAAATCAAGTATTAATGCATGTGTGGTTTACATTGTAGAAAATATGTAAGAATAAGTTCCCGGAAATCCTATTTGTTTATGTTGTAAATTAAAGGTGGTGTGTAAATGTATTTTCTTCCCCAAAAAATCAGATATTTTCTGATTATAAAAGTAATGTAGTCTTAAATCCCTAAGACTAGGTATTAGTATGTGTACGCTTTGTGTCGCCACGATTTGTATTTGTATTCCGTAATATTCTAATGGTATTGATCTTTATGTGATTCGTCACAACCATGCTTAATAAAGACTAATTCGCCCGTCATGGCGTATTAAATGTCGGCTTGTCGAAGGTAAGGTTTGTCACCCTAGACTGGCCTAGTCTAGCTGTAGCGAACAACTCAGGTGTGGGGTGTCACCTCGTATAGATCTATACACAAACTTCCGCTCTCCCTCCAGGAGACTCTGGTTATAACTACAGGCTACAATCATACACTCAAAGGTGTCAACCGACAAGTCTCACTAGATCCTCAACTTGTTCACGAGCAATGTATTACTAGTATATTGTCTTACGCTGTATAATGTTTTACGTGTATGTTTTAAGTTTTCAAATCCAAAGTATGTATCGAATGTACGAGATCCGGTAACAGCTATATGGGCCACCAAGGCCCAACAACATATAATGAATAATTCAGGCCTAATTAGCATGTATATGGGCCACTAAGGCCCAATTAAACATGAAATGCTTAATTTAAGCCCAAAAAGCATGTATATGGGTCACTAAGGCCCCATAAACATGAAATGAACATGTTAGGCCCAACAACATATATATGGGCTACTAAGGCCCAAATGAACATGTAATGGATATATTAGGCCCAATATTTCGAAATTTATATTTATGGCCCAAATGTATATAAGATGTTATTTTTGGCCCATTTTTAAAGAGATTGACACTTTTGACCCAAAATATATAATACATGTTATTTTCGGCCTATTGTTGTAAGGATTTGCATTTTTAGCCCATTCTTAAATAAAATGACATATTTGACTAAAGTTTTATAAATATGGCATTTTTGGCCCATGATTATAAAAATTTACATTTTTATCTCACTAATCATAGGAATTATGTTTTTGGCCCAAACTTTGGAAAAATTTCATTTTTCACCCATGAAACCGTAGGTTTATATTTTTGGACTCAAACTTGAGTCAAGTGATGATTTACTCTTTACTCCTTAAAAACAAAGATTTTTACATTTTGGTCCACTAAAACCGAAAAGCCCATTTTTAAGGCCCAATGCTCAAAAATTTACATTTTTGGTCCCTTTTACCCCCAAAAAATATCATAGAAACTCATTTTTGTATAAAAGTGACTCTTTTAGTCATTGTAAAACCGAAAGTGTCATAAAATCTCATATTTTTGCTTATTTGTTCAAAAATGGCCCTTTTTCAAGATTTTGTTTAACTTCTTATGGATCTTCACATGTTAAACCCATCTAACTTCATAGTATGTTGTTTGAAGTGTTTTAGTTACACATATCACAACTTTTGGTTAGAATTTTCGAGATCTATAGTGTTTCATCAAATAATCACAACTTAAACCAATAAAAACACACATAACATGCACAAATACATAGATCTAACACATAATGACTTGTATCCTCCCCTAAAACAAGATAAAACCAAAAACAAGGGGGTATGAACTCACTTTGCTTTGTGGTTCTCGGTTTGAATAAGAAATGGAAGAAGATGATGTGATTCTCGGCCCTAGCAAGCTCCTTGAGAACTTTTTGGACTTAAATGGGTTCTAAGAAGCAAGATCACAAAATGGTATGAGTTAAGAAGAGATTTTTGAAGTAATCAAGAAACTAAACCATAGATCCAAGTATGAAATTACAAAAGATGATGATCTTAGTGAAAAACTTCTTGGAGATGCCCACAATCTCGAAAAATTTTAGAGGAGTATGAAGGGTTCTTGAGAGAGTTTGAAAGAAAGAAATGGAGGTGGTGTTGTGGGGTGTTTCGGCCAAGAGGAGAAGTGGGGGGGGGGGGGGGGGGAGAGATTTGAGGTGATGTTTGCATGGTGATATGAGAATATATTGTTACATGGTGTGTAAATAGCTTGGTTATCTTCTAAACAAAAATGAGGTGTCATGCATTAGGTTAATTAATCATTTTCTCTTCTTTTTTTTTTTTTTACATAGTTGGGCCGAGGGAGGCTAAGAAGAGAGGAAAGGATGGGTAGCTTGGGGCTTACATGCTTGGTCCTGACCCTATGAGGCCCAAATAATTATCTCTCGGCCCATTGGGCTCTTTAAGGAGGTTCACGACCCAATATTGTTATAAAGGAATGGGTTTATGGCCCATTAGGGCTAATTAAATTCTTTATGGCCCAACAAGGCCCATTAAAGTAAATGGAATCATTTTTAGGTCCACATGGCCCAAAATGTTAAGTTCTATGAATGTGGGTCCAATTAGAACCTGATTAGGGTTTCTAGGCCCATCATAGTCAAGTTGAAAGTTTATTGGCCCAATAAGAGAGTCCTAGTCCATAATGAACTCGAACCGGGATTTCTAGGGTTTTCAACACATAACTGACTATAAGAGATGTATTGAGTGAGCATAGGGCATGATATTCACTTAGAGTACAAGTCATTACACTAGGTGAAGGTTTACATGAGAATAAGATTTCCTAGCTAAAATGCTAGTTGCGACATCACTAACCAATAAACCTTCCTAATCCTTCCCGATCTTTTTATTTTCTTAAAATATATATATATATATACAAAACCGCTTAGGTTTATAAAGTTTTTATATGTTTTTGTTTTCCGTATTTTTTATTCAAGTTTTTCTATTTAATTTGACCAAATATTTTTTTTTGATAATCCTTATAAAATGTCTATAACATATGAATGCTTATTTATATTATGAATCACAATAAATGTATTAGTAATGACAACGTATTTCGGTATCAATGTTTTTAGGGATTGTGAAGTATCGATTTATAAAATTATAGTAAAAAGTTAACCTTATTTCTAATGTATAATGATTCCTAGCAGGGAAATATAGGTTTGGTCTAAAGGATATTAGGAGAGACATTTCCCAAGTATGGGTTACATCGACCTCTTGGATGACGTGTAAGGTAACAACTTATCTTGGTGCTCAAATTATAAGTTGATCACTGGATGAAAGGAAGAAAAAATGAACAAAGGAAACAGAAGAATAACAAGAACAAAAGAAACTTGAAACTACTTGGTTAACAAGGTTTTTTATTTTCTAGAAGACAAAACTGCACAAATGGTCCCTGTGGTTAGCTGAAAATTGCCACTTTGGTCCAAAAATGTTTGGACTAGCACCAGAGGTCCAAACTTTTCATTTTGTTGCGCGTTTGGTCCGATTTTGTTTGAACTTTTTTATAAAGACGATTTTGCCCCTGATTATTTAATATTTTAATTTTCTTTTATTACAATAATTAAAAAGAATTAAAAAGAAAAGAAAAAAGAAGATACTCTCTCTCTCTCTCTCACTCATCTTCTTCTTCTTCCTCAAGAACGCTGAAGAATATCTTCTGCCACCACCACCATTCGACCGTCGTCCTCCACCACCATTGTTTGACCACCGTCCGACACAACCACAATTTGTCATATCCATCTCCACCTAAATGAAATCAGATGAACACACACACAAAATCAGATCAAATGAACACACACACACATAAAAATGAAATCTGATGAGCAAACACAGATCAACACGAACATCCATCGATTTTTCAACAAATACAACACAAACACACACACATACAAATTAAACACATACACAAACTCGAACAAGACAAACGGGAGATTAATCACACACAAACACCACAACAGATTTGAATAGCTAGGGTTTCAAAAAACTAGAAGGACATCAGTCGAGTTCAGCACCAAACCTTCATCGGTGTAAGATCTGAGAAGGGTTCGTAAAGAGGTTGTAGAGAGAGGCGATTTGAGAATCGAGATCGTCGGGATTGCTTCGAGCAAAGATGAAGTCGTTTTGGCATCAGAATCTTCCTTCTCTAACTTTCTGTCACCCCCAATAAAAAACCCTAGACACACATAGGTAGAGTGCCAATCTCTGCAAATTTGGTCTCCGATTTGGCCCTCTCATCCCCGAGCGATTGTTGGAAGAGAACGACAGCAGACCACACGCCTCCGTTGTTGGTTTGAAACAGGAAGAGGAATCGAAAACAAGGTTCGTTTGGGGGTCCCGATGAGGTGCCACGAGCAACAACAATAAAGAAGAAGAGGTCGTCGGTGGGTTTTGCTCGACGGAAGAAGAAGAAGAAGAAGAAGCGAGTGCGACGGTTGGTTCGAGAGAGAGGTATGAGAGGCGAGGCTAGAAGGGGATTTCCGGGGAGTGTCGATCGATCGCAAGGTTGTATAACCTGTGGTGCTCGTCTGCTTTGAAGAAGGAGAGAGAGAGAGAGAGAGAGAGAGAGAGAGAGTATCTTCTTTTTTCTTTTCTTTTTAATTCTTTTTAATTATTGTAATAAAAGAAAATTAAAATATTAAATAATCAGGGGCAAAATTGTCTTTATAAAAAAGTTCAAACAAAATCGGACCAAACTCGCAACAAAATGAAAAGTTTGGACCTCTGGTGCTAGTCCAAACATTTTTGGACCAAAGTGGCAATTTTCAGCTAACCACAGGGACCATTCGTGCAGTTTTGTCTTTCTAGAAAACTTGGTTCTTAATTAAATATAGAGAAATCACAATACCCTATTTATACTAGGTCTAAAAGAGTTTGAAGCTAATACACAAACTTGGAAAAAAAGGTAAAAAAAAAAACAAAACTTTCCAAAATACCCCTACACATAAAATTTGATTAACCCAACAACCACCCCCTTAATCGGGTTGTTCATACCACTCGTTCACAACAGTGTTCAATCACCTTCTTTTCGAACTGTATCGATTCTCGACCTTTCCCGGACCCGACCTCCACCTTGGTGTAACATCCCAAATTTTGAGACCAAAAATTTCATTTTTGAAGTAATATTTTATAAAAGATTTTACCAAAAGATTGTCAATAAAACAACACATTACAAAATCATAATGTTGTGTCCCAACCCATGACATCAAAAGTAATGAAAATCAGAGTACAATCCCATAAACCTAATGCAGAAACCATGTGTGTTTGTGTGTGTGTGATGCGCTGCTATACCGTCGGCTCCTTCCCCTTCGACGAAGAGGTACCTGAAACCAAAACCAAAACTGTAAGCACAAAAATCTTAGTGAGTTCCCCCATCATACCACATACAATGCCATATCATCGGTATCTTTCAACCGGTAACTGCCATCGGTATCTTTTAACTGGTATCTGCCATCGGTATCTTTCAACCGGTAACCGGGGAATATTTCACCCCTACTGCTATCATACAATATCAAGATATAATCATACAGTCAGGCATATCTGGGTACTGACCTACCCTTAGATCCTAACGACCGATGTCCGGGAAAAACTATTCCCTACTACTACCACTAACATACACATTGCATATCATACAAGCATATCTCATGACCATATCACATAAAAACACCAAGATGATTATCACAGAGACAATTATCCACCAAATACCCCTGATGGTGGGTTGACATTGTGCCCTTAGACCCACCCCTACTGGAAGGTAACTCACCTCGATGTCGTGTAGTGTCTGAACTATCTTTGGCATACAAGTCGACTACTCTCGACTCCTCGATCCCTACACGACAATACTTCAAAGTTATTCATTTGAGTATGCAACCCTAACCGGGGTCATACCAAACCAGGCAAAGTCAACATTGGTCAAAGTCAACACCCAGTTGACCTGACTCCCCAAGTTGGTCTACCAACTCGTCGAGTCCATACTCCACTAACCCGATCCAACCCCGACTTCACCCGTCGAGTCTAGCAAGAAATCGACGGGTTATCCTTCATTCAAACCATCGGGGCCATCTTCATCTGACTCGACGAGTTCTCCCTTGAACTCGTCGAGTTTATCTTCAGCATATGAATGCGTCCAGTCTATGACTCGCCAAGTTGTATGAAAAACTCGTCGAGTTCATCTTCAAAGATTGGGAGATTGCCTTGAACTCGCCGAGTTGTATGAACAACTCGTCGAGTTCATCTTCAAAGATTGGGAGATTGCCTAGGACTCGCCGAGTCTGTTCATACACTCGTTGAGTCCCATGATTCCCAGGTCCCTTTTCGTGTCTAAACATTTACGGGACTTCCTCCCTAACAGCTGGTCCATCCACATAAAGGATTTGGTGGTCAATCCACCGCGACTCGCCGAGTCCCAAGAACAACTCGTCGAGTCCATCCTTGACCAACACTATACAATCGATTTAAATGGGTCTTAACACACCAAAACCATAGATCTGGCCTCCTAATGCCCATTTTACATGTAAAGTCCCAAACTTGGTGCATATGCAAGGGGTCTTTGGCTCAAAAGGCCATAAAAAGATGTTCTACAAAGTGCATGGGGCTCTCATGGCCATAGAGTTGGTACCTTTATGCCATGAGACCCCTCCAATGACCCAGATTTGAAGTCAAAACCCCAAATAACCCTTCACAATTCTGAAAATGGCTTAGAAAGCCCTAAAGATACTCAAAATCCAAGCCCTAAGGATAAATAAACACATGGAAGACCAAGACAGGGGCATTTTACCTTGAATGAGCTGGAAATGGAACAAAATCTCTGGATCTCCAAGCCCCAACTCGAACTCCCAAGCTTCCTTCCTCCATTCAAGCTTCACAATCCACCAAAAATGCACCAAAATGGCCTTAAGACACTCACACAAGGCTAGGGTTTCAAGATAATGCTTTCTGGGAGTACTAGGGACGATGGAGGCTGAGATAAGGTGTTTAAATATGGTTTGAGGGTTTTACCCAAACAACACCTACTCGCCGAGTCAGTCTTTCGACTCGTCGAGTAGGTCACTTAAACTGTCCACAGATCTCGACTCTACTCGACGAGTTGGACCTCCAACTCGTCGAGTCCCAGAGAAAAACACAAGAAATGCTTGAATTAACTGCGTACCAGGAATTGGGTGTTACACTTGGTCACATCCAAAGTCTTCTCTCAACCCATTTTGATGATTTACAATACCTTTAACATGTACAATGACATCCCATTGGACACGTTCATTACCATGTCGACTTTTTCCAAATTCACGACCTTTCCTCGGCCACATCCAAAGCCATCCAATTTGAACTCCAACACCATAATGTTCACATCGTGTTATTTATCCATTTACTTCATGTCTTAACAGCCATACCTTTGCTGATCAATCATATTCCAAGAGATTCTTCCGTCGAACGCCCTCGGTTCAACCTTCTTGCATATGTCGTGTGCATTCATAATCAACTTGAATTTGATTCCCCACACTGGATAATTCATTGGAGTTAAAACTAGAACTTGAAACGGCATCGAACATCCTTCTTTAACCATCGACATCCTATTCTCTATTTTGACAACCTTGACCTCTTTAATCAAACTTGTTTCGAGAACACTTTTCCACCAAACAACAAGGCAAGCTCACGATCAACTTTATCATCTTTCGTCACCCACAAAAACGAACGAATCAAAACCACCCACTTTGATGTCTTCCCGTCTATTTATTCCGCGCCTATGGTTAGTCTTTCACTGCCTTAGAACAAGCTCGGTTAAGAGAAACCGATGTTGTTTGCGATCAAAACCAAATACTTTTCTTGAAACCGACTCTCAAACCGGCCGTCCTATGTCTTCACGATCTCTATGCTCTGATACCAAGTGTAAGGTAACAACCTAATGTTACCTTGGTGCTCAAAGTATAAGTTGATCAACAGATGAAAAGAAGAAAAAACCAACAAAGGAATCACAAGAATAACAAGGAGAATAACAAGAACAAAAGATACTTGAAACAACTTGGTTAACAACGATTTTTATTTTCTGGAAAAACTTGGTTCTTAATTAAATATAGAGAAATCATAATACCCGATTTATACTAGGTCTAAAAGAGTTTGACGTAAATACAAAAACTTGGAAAAAATGTAAAAAAAAACATAATTTTCCAAAAATACCCCTATACATAAAATCCGATTAACCCAACAAGATGTATTGCAAAATTTTGTTACACTCATGATTTTGTTACATAAGTTTACAACATTACATGAACACTTAAAAAAGATGGAAAAACTTAATATATTTTAAATCATAATGAAATATTGATAAGCGTATGAGTAGTAATATAAAAAAATAAAATGGTTAACTTTCAGTGTAGGTAGGTACCATATTAAGGTGGCCTATGCTATCATAGACAAAGCTAGGACAACATGTTCTTGAAATCCGATTATATCATGTAATTCGAATTATTTTCTATAATCTTCTCCGATATATAAAAGAATTATTTTCAATAATCTTCTCCATCATATATAAAATACGTACATTGTGGCTTGGCTATACGTGGGCCAAAATACATAAAAGGTTATATGAACGGTGTTCGGTTTGAAAATCGGACTAAAATTCTTATGTACCAGATAATTCGTTTGAGAGTGTGTAG
The DNA here is from genome assembly GCF_002870075.4 of Lactuca sativa. Lineage (NCBI taxonomy): Eukaryota > Viridiplantae > Streptophyta > Magnoliopsida > Asterales > Asteraceae > Lactuca > Lactuca sativa. The sequence continues at coordinate 54,234,574 of NC_056627.2, forward strand.
TAAGGCTCTTTATGAACATACATATTTGTTGAACAAGATATATAATCCTCTCTAATAAACATTCGTTTTTTGTTACTTGTCACACTCTTATTTAATTTGTCAAATGTTATTTTATGGTTATTTTGAATTATTTTTTTTCCACATGTTATTTTATGAGTTTTTCTATTTTATTAAATCATCTCTAATAAATAAATGTTTTTTTTGTCACTTGTCATACTCTCATTCAATTTGTCAAATGTCATTTTATGGTTATTTTGAATTATTTTTTTTCCACATGTTATTTTATGAGTTTTTCTATTTTATTAAATTTCGTATAATATTTTAATATAATACTTGCAATAAATGTAGTAATAAATGGATATCAATTTCATTAATAAACTTAGCTTTTAATTTCAAAATTCTTAAAATTAAAAATTATTAGTTTCTTTTATTTATTTAAATTAGTATTTGTTCAAATTTAAAAGATAAAAAACAAATTTATTATTATAATTCAATATTTTTCTTATTTTCTTACAAATTCAAAGTTCTCAAATATTTTGACTTTTATATTTAATTTTTTTTAAATTAACTATTTTAATACATGAGTTTCACAACTAGTGTTTAGTATGGGACACAGGCATCACATTGATTTTAAGGGTTATCTACGAAAAATTAAAATGGTTATATATATATATATATATATATATATATATATATATATATATATATATATATATATATATATATATATATATATATATATATATATATATATATATATATATATATATATATATATATATATATATATATATATACAGACACACACACAACACACACAAAATTCGTTAATAATATAATAAGTCGATAAATGTTCTAAAATCTATCAAAACAAAAGAGCGATAATACAATATATAACTTTACATAGTTACATGAATCACGAGGGTTTTTCTAGCAATCTTGAAAACAAATTTGATCACTAACTATTCATAATCAGTTTATGTGTATGAGTTGCATTTGCGGCTTGCTCATCAAGTAAAAAAAACGTAATTTGATAATGCCACGTAATGAACTCGTTAACTGGTTTAGCGAAGAAAAAAGATGTAATGGACACTACGATAATGGATTCATGAATGGGTTAATGAGAATTAACAAAGATACGAAACCGATTAGTAAAAAATAAAATTGATGGTGGAGAAATCAAGATTCAAACCACGATCAACTACAAGAGGGGGATATTATTTTTATAAATATTTACTTAAAATGATGGTCGCATAAAATAGTAGGGCTGTTCCCTAATTGGATAAAACCGAATTGTCCAATTGGACAATTTAGATTGTACTATTTGGTTCGAATATTCGGATTTTTGGATTGGATTTCACCAAAACCGAATTATTATTTTGGATTTCGGATTGGTTTTGGTTTATGAAATAAGAACCGAATAGTCCAAAAAAACCGAACAAAAATTTATTATTTATTTATTTTTAATATATCTATAAATGTTTATTAATTTTATAATTTATTTTTTTCAAAAAAGTTCAAAAAGGTTCACATAATAAACAATTTAATATGCATTTTCTCTCAAAAGTTTTTTATCTATTAAATATTAAATTATAATATACCTTCTTACTAGTTTTTTATAAATTTTAAATCGCAACAAAATAATTTATTTTTGCTTATTCATTAAAATTTGGATACTATTATAATTATATGTTGTTTTAAATTGTTCTGACTTTTGAAAACCGAATTACAAAAACCGATTCAACCGAATTTTAATTGGATTGGATCGGATCGGATTTGAATTTAGTTTGGACAATTCGGATCCATATTTTGAAAACCGAAATCAATTTGGATTTACTTAATTGGATCGGATCAAACTGATTCATCCAAACGAACACCCTTATAAAATAGTGAACTCGTCTATTAATGATTTATATAAATATTTACTTAAAATAATATATATATATATATATATATATATATATATATATATATATATATATATATATATATATGTATATATATATATATATATATATATATATATATATATATATATATATATATATATATATATATATATATATATATAATTTCGTTCAAACTTGGGCCCTATTATTTTTGCGGCCATATACGGTCGCATGCCCTCATGTTGGCCCTGGTATGGTGAATGTCAAATATTGAAATGCCCATACAAGTCTCTAGTATAAGTAGGGTCTGACACATGAGAACTAGAGGTGTCAAGCTTGGTTGAGATGTCTACAATAATGGATGTCAATTTGCAATTTAGCATCTTGGCCCGTTCATAAACCTATGTGGAATATTTTTGCTAAGATAAAAAGATGTCATGTCTCTCTCGATAAGTAACCAATTCGAACGTAAGTGTTGTGATAACTTGTTGCAGGAGACTGGTGGATGAATCAATCAATATGATGTCGTCCACATATAGAAGAGATAAGTTGAATGTGTGTCATGTCGATAGATAAATAAGGATGAGTTTGAAACACTATAAGTGAATCCATAATATATGATAAATTGTGCATACCGTTGGAACCTTATGTGTGGTGTCTGCTTTAGGCCATAAAGGGACATACAGAGTAAACATTCATGATTAGGAAAACACAAGGTCACAAAAGCCAAGGGGTGATGCATGTATATAGTCTCCTGTAAGTATCCGTGAAGTTAGACATTTTTCACAACTAGTTGGTGAACCGGTTAATGATGAAAGATGGCGAGATGGAGAACTATATGAATGGTGGTCAGTTTGAAAATCGGACTAAAAGTCCCTTCACCATCAATACCATGTTGTTCTCTACGACCATTGGCAATAAGTCGAGCCTTATAAAGATTTAAAGATCCATCTTTAGCATGTTTCCTTTTAGCGAGTCAAATATAATTAATAATATTTAAATTAGAAGTTAAAGTCACAAGAACTCAAGTTACATTAGAAACTAGTGCATTAAATTTGTTTCCTATAACATTGAACTAGTTAGGATGTTTGAATGCTTAAAAGTAGTTATGTGGTTGATGTGTGTGAAATGCACTAGTTTTAATCCTACGAACTTAAACACAAATGTAAACACACGAAAGGCAGTGTACCTATCGATTAGCAATATAGTTTAAGCAAGTAGGGCATCGAACACAAGGAACGGTAATAATTAAATTAAATAATAATTATCTAAGTAAAACAAGTAATAAAGAGGGGTTTTCTCTAGTTTTGCAAGACTAGAAACTTAATCAATCAAATAACACTTAAAAGGAGACCATTAACAACTAAAGAGAACAAAAAGACAACTAGATTCAATGATAAAAGAGACTTCTGTTCAGATTCAATTTACTTATTCCTATGGTTGATTTCGTGGCAAGTGCAATGGATCAATATATCAATGGTTACCGATTTCTAATGTGATTAGGTTCATGTTCACTATTACTAATCCTTTAGAAAACAAGTTAATTCAAAAGTGGCCAATTGATTAAACTAACAAGTTTCCTAGTGTTCAGTTCGAATCGAGTAAGACTTGTAATATTAGTTAATTAAGTTGTTCAATTCAATCAACTCATATGTGGTTGTTCATCACACATGCTCACACATTGATATACTTATTTTCTAGTTTACCCTAGTTTCATGTTCACTATTCCTAGGCATATAATCTTGTGTTCACAAAACTATATGATTCAAGCAATCAAGAAGATATTCATGCAACTCAATAACTTGATATTTAACAAAAAAAATTATCATCAATACATAAGGATCTTTAACAAGCTTCACAAGATGAATAACCAAATCAATAATAATCCAACCACTCAATCAAACCATATTCATAAGATCATCTACATCTAAACAAAAATATGAAGCTTTTAGTTCATAACTACAGTAAATAATATCCTATAATCGAAATCTAATGTTTCAAACATGGTTCACACAAAAGATTAAGATAAAAGTAATGTTTGTTTGCCTTTGATTTCTTCAAAATTGACTTCTAGGTTGAATTCTCAAAAACCACAGCTCTAAGAACCCTTCTGGCCTCCAAAAATCATCCAAAGCTTCCAAAATTAGTTAGGGTTTCGAATGAAAGCGATCCAATATATAGATTTCCAAAAATCAACCCGACTCGTCGAGTTTTTAAGACCAACTCGACGAGTTTTTTCTCAAATCCGCGTGTGCGGCGTGTACGGTAAGGCATCTTCAAATCGAGAATATTTGGATCAACTCGTCGAATTCCTTTGTATTTCAGCCTTCTTTCTTCAAACTTTAATTTCCAAGCTTCCAATTGCTCAATCCTCTTCCTTTTTCGCCCAAACTTGTCTTTATTGTTTAAATTGAAATATTAAGCTAATTCAGTACCTTTTTTCCATAAAATGTTATAAAATCAACAATAATTAATTAGATAATGTATGATTTTTATGACTAAATAAGCTCATATCAGTGGTACTAGAAAGGAAGTATCGGTATGGATATTTAGTTTTTGGGTTTGGAGATGCCATGTTTGGAATAAGTTGTCATGGGGTGATATGATACATTTGGATTAGCAGAAGGAAGTGGAAGGGTTATTGGAGTGGCAAATATGACTTTGAATGATGAAGGTGCAACTGATAGGTTGTCATATCAAATATATAGGGGCTATCAGATATCATACAAAAGGTGTAGAGGGGAAAATAAAGCAGTAAAGATTGGAGAAACGGTTGTAGAATATGGTGTATCAACAATGGGAAATGGTGGTATCGTCGCGACAACAAGAGTAGCGAGGGTGATAAGTTTGATCGATATAGAATAAAGATGGAAATAAGCATATCTATATGGTTGTGATCATTTTCGGGGTTGAGAAAATCATAGTTTGTTGGGTTATTTGGAGTCATTGATACGAAAGGGAAGAAGATTTCATTGAACACGTGTAACACTTGAATTTGGTATGTTCCCTTTCAACCCTTTTATTTATGAGCATTTTAATTTTAGTCCTTATGGTTACTACATGGGGCTTACCATAGGGCATGCTTAGCGTACTAGCTGAGAAGCTAGTACGCGGGGTGTACCATGTGTGTATGCTTAGCATATTAGTGCAAGGTTGGATCGCGCCTTCGGGCATATACGTAGGGCTTACACTTGTGTACGCGGGGCGTACATGCATTAAAATGAAACCCTAATTTTACGGTGTTGCACCCTATATAATCCATGTGATAGCCTCTTTTGGACATGTTTACTCAGCCTCCTTACCCTTGAAACCCCTAATGCACCCTATATAATCAATGTGAGGTGCTCTTGAGTCTTGGTTTTGATCTTTGGTGGGTTTTTTTTCTCTTTGAAGTGATAGAAGAAGAAGTGGAAGACTCATTCCTTGGAAGAGAGCTTAGAGATCTAGAATTAGCTCCATATCTTGGTGACTTTTGAGGTATAAAGTCCATACATTGTCTACTCTTTACTTTGATCTACTCTTTAGCTTGTTATGGTCCTTTTTGGTCCCTTTTGGTTGGTCTTGATGAGTTAAGGTTGTTTTAGAAGCTAAACCTTGCAGATATGGATGTTTTGAGGGTTCCTTTGGCATAAAAATGCAAACTTTATGGTATTGGTGGTCTCATGCATTCATTAAGTCATTGTTAAGTCCTTTTGAGCTTTAAGAGCCTCATTAAGCCATACATGCACGTAAAGTTGGCAACTTTACATGATAAACCACCTTAAGGAAGTTAGATCTAAGTGTTGGAGTGAAGCCTTAACCATTTAAGAGCCGAATGAGAAAGTTGTCCAAACGGGGGGAGTACGTTGGGCGTACAAGCTGGTACGCCGCGCGTACAAGCCCTAAAGCATGTACGCTTAGCGTACAAGCTGAGTACGCCCCGCTTACTCAGTAGTGGGCTGCGGAAGTTGGGCTTTTCGGTATTGTGATTTATTTTGGTCCATCAGAATGTTATTTTGGGCTAAGAATATTTTTGGACTTTGGTTTAAGGCCCATGAAGAGGTTTGGGCCGAATTTGGAATATTAGGCCATAGTGGGCCTTGGGTGACTATTTTATAATTTGGTCCTTTGGACAATTTGGATTGGTCTTGGGCCTTGGACTAAATATAAGGAAGGGTAAAAAATTATTTTACCCTAGTTTGGAATCTTAGGGTGAGTCAGGATCCAATTATTAATTTGATGGTGTTTTGTGATTATAGCGCGAGGATTTTTACCGGGCCAGTAGCCAGAGATTTATCTGTGAGATTCAGCAGGCAAGGTGAGTTTCCTCACCATGTTAGCGAGTCTAAGGCACCAATGTCGAGCCATGATCAGTGATGCTAGGATACTAGATGTTTGTGTGACTCTTGTATGTATATGTGATTATATGATTTATATGTTCGGCGGGGCCCGTTATGTGAGTTTGGATGGGGCCCGTTATACTCAGTGGGCGGGGCCTAATATGCGAGTTTGGGTGGGGCTCGTTATACTCAGTGGGCGGGGTCCATATGTGAGTGTGGGCGGGGCCCAATACACTCATTGGGTGTGGCCCATTATATGTTTATTTATGTATGGTATGTGGTATATTGGGGAACTCACTAAGCTTTGTGCTTATAGTTTTTAGTTTATGTTTCAAGTACTTCTGGTTCCAAAGGGAAGAGCCCTGGATGATTGCAAAGCACACACCACTCGATTCTGCATTTTGTGATTTAGACTGATGATTGTTGATGTATTGATACAATTTGTTTACCTTGGTTTTATAACAATTATATGGTTTACTATTTTAATAATCTAAAAATGAAAAAAATAGGTCTTATTTTTGGGATGTTACAAGTTGGTATCAGAGCCTTGGTTTGAGGGATTCGGATATGCTTTCGGGTGTGTCTAAACTCAAACTGGGGATTTGGTAAAGTTTTTCAAAAAGAAATGTTTTAAAAAGGAAAACAAGTTTTCTAATACAAGAAAGGGTGTGGTGCATGCAATTGACCGAGCTCAAGTAAGTTCCCCAAAATACCCATACATGTTATCTGATATTTGATATGTGAATCTGTGAATCGCATGCTAGTTAGGGCTAAGGATCCGCTCAATATTTACATGATAGAATTCTAGGAAAGATGCCTTTGTATGCCTATTTTATGAGCTTGTAGACTTCCATGCTAGTACTGATCAGTCAGTGATATGATGGCCTGATTAGTTGATGCTTGGTTCTGATTACTTTATGCTCGAATGTTGCTTGCATTTTGATTTTTAGGAATTCTCACTAGCTTCAGCTAACTAGTAAACAAATATGCTAAGATACATATTATAAGAACTAATTAATTTTAGAAGGTTGGATTTTAACTCTATTGCACAGCTCTTGTGTGAGTCCAACCGTTGTAGTTTGAGACCTCTCATTTTGAAGAATAATCTGGTTTTGGTGATATGTAATTGTATTTGTGATCTAGCGGGAGTTCCTTCTATAACTGATGGCAGAGAGTGGTATGAAGTTGCTTTAGGAAAACCTAGGATGAGATCTAGTGTTGGGAGCCTTGTCTTGAGGAGGGTTAATTGTATGGATATAAAGTAACTTTGCTAATTCAAGGCAATCCTTGAGGAAAGTACAAATAGATGTGGAAGGTAGTATGGGCCCATACTACTGGAAGCAAAGGATCCGTACTCGATTCAAGGAGAGTTGCGATGAAACCAGGAAGCTTGAAGTGTTTGTGATCCCTCGATATATTCTGATGCTTATTCTGATGGTTTATATGGTTTATTTTCAGTATGGTGACTCTGTAGGGCAGACCTGTTGGCAGTTCTGGTGCTGGAGAGGGCTCAGGATCAGGTTCTGGAGCCGGGCAACTGGATGATCAGACTAGGGAGTTCATCTCGTCTGAGATTACGCATTACATTCTTAAGCAGACTCCTGTGATCTTTGGTACGGTCAAGGAGGATATTATGGAGATTTTGGATGAGCGGTTGAGATTGTTTCATTCTGAGATGGTAGCCTTGGTAGGAGCGCGTTCTTTGACCTTCAGGGAGTTCCGGGCATGTGGAGCTCTGGACTATCATGGGGCGAAGGACCCGATAGCAAGAAGGAGGTGGTTAGCGGATGGTGTGTAACACCCCAGTTTTCAAGTAACTTCAAATTCATCCCTTGGATTTTAATTACATCATTTTAGGTCCTTGGTTTGGAAAGAAGTGGTCATAGGAAGCCCTAGTAGCAAGAGGGTAATTTTGGTGCATGAGTAGTACGCAGGGCATACATGTGAGTACGCTAAGCGTACTAGGGTGTGCCTTAGTATGCTGGGCATACACATATGTACGTTGGGCGTATGTGTGTCCGGGTGGAAACCCTAACTTTTAGGGTTTGTGGAGTATTTAAGCACTATTATGAGTCATTTTAACTCACTCTTTCAGCGTCCAAATCCTTTATCCGTTTTGAGAGAACCCTAACCCCCATAGTGAGCATCTTGAGCTTATAGTGTGATTTGTGTGTGCAAAAAGGAGAAGTTAGTGCATCAAAGGAGTCAAGGAAGGAAGTAAGCTTATAGATATGGGATTATCATCTTCTTAGGAAGCGTTAGAATGTATAAAGCTTCTACCTTTATGATTGTATTGTTTAGATCTTGTTTTGGTTGCTTTTTGGTATTCTTCTTGTCCCAAGAGTCCCAATTTTGTGCATGCTTTGTGTTGGTCGTGTTGGGCTGTCCTTTTAGACCCTAGGATGGGTCCTAAGACATAAAAAGAGGTCCCTTGAGCTAGTTTGGCCCCTTGTTCTTTGTAGGAGGTCTTAATGGATTAAGACTATGTATTAAGCCCTTTTTGGATGATTAATGTCTTAAAGTTTGATAGATTATGGTTCTAGAGTGCTATTGGATCATGGATATGAAGTTTGAGCTTAAGTGCTTAATCTATTAAGCACTTATGGAAGTTTTAAGCCTTACGAGGGTACGCCCCGCGAAGGTTGATGTATGCCCTGCGTACTGAGTCAACCACCCCGATGGTGGTCAATGCGAGGCAAAGTTCGCCCATAGTACCGAAGGGGTACGCCCTGGGTACACCTTCTGTTTGGGTTTTGGACTTAAGGCTTCAGGTATTGGGCCATCTGTTGGGCTTTGATACTTGGCCCCTAATGGATTATCTGGATAAGTATGTTTTAGGCTAATTAGAGGATTAGACTTTTGGATAAGGCCCAATAAGGGTATTGGGCCTAATTTGGAAAATTAGGCCAATCATGGGCCTTGAGGTAATTTGGGCCTTTCAGATCAAAGATTTGGATTTGGGCCTTGGCCTAGTTAGGGAAGGGGTAAAATGGACATTTACCCTAAGTATGGATCATTAGTCAAGGATGGTAATCCAGTTGTTAATTAGATGTTTGTTTGGTTGTTATAGTTGAGATTTTAATGAACCAGCAGTCAGAGGTTTCAGTATGATTCGGCATTGCAAGGTGAGTTATCCTCACTATACTTGAGGGTCGAAGACACCAATGCCGGCCCATTGGATTGATATCATGTTATGCATGTTGCTATGCTGTTATGATCTGTTAGATAAGTCTCATGGTAGATAGGATGTTGCTATGCTGTTATGATCTGTTAGATCGGTATCCTGGTGGATAGGATGTTGCTATGCTATTATGATCTGTTAGATCGGTATCCTGGTAGATAAGATGGCTGATTTCTTAGTGATCTATAGATCTCTTTGACTAGCTGTAGACTGCTATATGATCATATGTTATATATGCACATGTTTGGTCGGTGGATGATGCTTCACTGCTTTGTGCATAAGACAACAGGCTGGGGCATTCGAACCCGATGGTTGAGGGTATTCCAACCCGATGGGTGATTGGACCCATAGTATGTTGGCATTCCAACCCGATGGTTGAGGTCATGGGGTATTCCAACCCGATGGTTGATTGGACCCACAGTATGTTGGCATTCCAACCCGATGGTTGAGAGCCTGGAGTATTCCAACCCAATGGTTGATTGAACCCATTGTATGTTGGCATTCCAACCCGATGGTTGAGGGTCGAGGGTTTTCCAACCCGATGGTTGATTAGACGCATAGTATGTTGGCATTCCAACTTGATGGTTGAGGGCTTGGGGTATTCCAACCCAATGGTTGATTGGAACCATAGTATGTTGGCATTTCAACCCGATGGTTGAGGGCCTAAGGTATTCTAACCCAATGGTTGATTGGACCCATAGTATGTTAGCATTCCAACCCGATGGTTGAGGGCCTAGGGTATTCCAACCCGATGGTTGATTGGACCCATAGTATGTTGTTTTGTAAATATGCTATTGTTTATGTGTTGGTATTTTGGGGGAAAATCACTAAGCTTCATGCTTATAGTTGTGGTTTATGGTTCTACGTACTTCAGTGGATCGTGTCAAGGTGAAGGCATGACCGTACACATCCTCGCGTTTTTGGACTTATGATTTCTCGGAAACTCTGATAATGTGAATGTTGAAAACTATGTGGAAAGCGATTCTGATTTTAAATAATGTTTTGGGAACAATGGTTTTTATAAACACTTCTTTAGAAAAAAAAGTTTAAATTTTGTGAATTTTTATGGATGTTACATGTTACTAACGCCTTCCGCACCAATAGTTGCGCCGAGGAGACAAATATCAGACTTGATTCTTGTCTTCTGAAGGACAGGCACGAGATTGGTAGGAGGAGGTGGGACGTGCAGTTGGTGATCAGGCTATTGGCAGAATGACCTGGGATGATTTTGTGACCAGGTTCTGGGCTAAGTTTGCACCGGTGATCGAGGTGCAGCAGTTGGTGCGAGAGTTTCGGGATCTCCACTAGACTACTGAGATAGTGGCTGAGATCACCGTGATGTTTCGGGAGAGGGCACTTTTGGTTTTGCAGTATGTAGCAGATAAGGAGATGAAGAAGGCTAGGTATCATGAGGTGTTAAGGAGTGATATTCAATAGTTTGTGAGCCGATCCAGCTGCAGAACGCTGGAGGATATGATAGTGAGGACTAGGGAGAGAGAGATTGATCTTGAGATGGATAGGAAGAGGAAGTCGGATGAGGCTCAGGTATCTGGGGGTTTAATCAAAAGGCCCAAGGTTGTTGATGCGAGAGGGAATGGCCAACAGGTTCAAGGCCGCTATGGCAAGTGTTGCAGGATGCACGATGGGGCGTGCAGGGTGGGTGGTTTTGGTTGCTTTAAGTGCGGTCGGACAGGTCGTATTAGCAGGGATTGCACTGTTACCACCACCACCACGCCACTATCTAATCTGATTTGATTTCATTGCAATCAAAGGGGTCATAAGAAGGCCCATTGTCCGAGTTTAGCTGTTGCAGGACCGGTGTCGACACCCGCTCCTACGACTCTTCTGATTACTGACGGCCGTCAGGGCCGACCAGATGCACCTGTGGTGAAGAGCAGGGCTTTTCAGTTGATGGACGAGGAGGCTTACGCGACTCCCAACGTGGTGACATGTATTGGTGGTTGGTGATGCCAATAGAATTAATAACCCTAAATCTTTTACACTAAAATAGTGTATAGTGGTGAAGGGGTTAAATCCATAGAGATTGGTTCAATTTTATAACTCTATGAAAATGTCTTCGTAAAAATACTTGTAAAATGACAATAAAAGTAAAAATGGGGGGTTTTGGTCTTTATGAAATACTTGAAATAAAACTAGAATTAAACTAAGATTTAAATAGACAATTCAACAAAGACAAGTGTTTGATGTAAAATCAATAAGAGAAAGATGGTTGAATTAAGGTTTCCTCACTTGAACAATTGATGAACCTATCATTAGAATCCAATGGTGCAATACTTGTTTTAAATCTTTAATTTGGCTATAGTAACGCAAGAAGCTTGAGATTACCTAGACTTTTCTTAGTTGTTAAAATAGTTAGAGAAGCTCATAACAATTTTCTTAGTTAAAATCACAATTTCTAATAAGCATGTAATTAGTGAACATTAACTAGCATTAAGAACCAAAAAGTCACCAAATCCAAGAGGAGTCAAATGCTTTCACTTCCATGTTGGAGAAAATGTTTTCATGATTGTGTGAAGCAAAACCAACACAAGAACCACTTGTTGCTTGCTAATTTGAAGATCCTTTACTTAATCAAGAAATTAGGCAACTAACCACTACAAATACATTTAAACTCATGAATAAAAACATACAAGTAGTAATAAGATGTTAAAACACAAAACATTCTCGTAAAGATTCAAGAACAAGTTCATGGAGTCTTCAACATTCAACAAATATTCAAATGATTTCACCAAAGTCAACAAAGATTAGTTTAGCCTAGCAAGGCTAAACTCAAGAAAACAAAATAAAGGTTAAAAGTACCCAACATGTCGCAATAATCACGAGAAAAATATGGTGTTTTTGATGTTCTTCAAGTGCTCCAAAAACTCCCAAAACTCTAAAGAAATCACCAACTTCTGGATGTGCAAAAAGTCCCAAAAGAATCCCACCAAACTTCCTTAAATAGAAGCAAAAGTAAAATCACGAAAATACCCATGTAGGAACTGTGACATTCTCATTTTCACGGCTAGAAAAGACCGATTCATTTATGCTTATTTGAAAATTAGACTATCCTTTTTGAAATGTAGTATTGTGGAATTTGTTCTCAGAAAACATAATAAATATATTTTCAAAGCATTTCCGAAGAAATGTATTTTATTTATGTTAAAACATTGGGATGTCATCATCAATATAGAAACATAAGCATAAACAGACCTTACATTCATTTACACTAATGAATTACATCTCCTTTAATCTCTCAGTGTAATGTATCTTCGCATCGATACCTGTGATACAAATAGACTGAGTGCGTTAGGTTGGGAAACCTGGTGAGTACATAGGGTTTTCTGTTGGATAAGGTGTCTAAGTCCTTAACTATATTTGGTATGTACTTAACCCGATTTGGCATGGTCCATTTGGGTTGCATGGCATCGGAACAATTTGGATAGACTTTTGTGAGAAGAGAATATTTATGGTTTATTAATATATTATAAGTTCTAATATATTAATATGAATTATTTAATTAGTATTGATCAAGAATTAGTTCGGAATTAATTTTGTGGTCAAAAGAGACTAATTAAATAAATGGGGATCGATTTGGTAAATCATTCATTCTTATATAGTGGACTTATGATCCATAGTTCCTCATGATGGGCTAAACCAATGTGGTTACCCATGGATGCTCCATGGAGGTTAAAATCCACGGATCATGAGGAATGTGGAAAGGTATGAGTTACATGGTGTAACCCTAATATGCACACTATATAATGAAGCCTCATACTTGTAAAATCGGAACTTAAGAGATACTAGTGAGGGCTAGCCGATTTTGGTGCATAGTAATCTTCTCTCAAGTTATTCCAATTGTTAATGGTGTTGTGTGAAGAATTTGAGGCATCACATTTGGGGTGCTAGGCTCACAAAGTCTTAAGGAATCCAAGCTACAAGAAAGGTATGTCATTCTACTAGTTTTATATTACATATACCCCAATCATATGCTAGTTAGGATGAAAACTTGGAAAAAGAAAGTTTGCATGTATAATAGAGAAAACATACATCCAAGGTTTTTAGGGTTGCATGTACACCATAAGAGTGTTAGAATGCTCAAAACCCATCAGTGGTATCAGAGCCTAGGCTTGTTTTCAATTATACTTGATGCAAATTGCTGAAAAAATCGATTTTCTGCTCACTTTTCAGTGAACTCGCCGAGTCTATTGGGGGGACTTGACATGTCCATATGAAAATTCATCCAACTCGTCGAGTTGGTTCTTGCACTCGACGAGTTGGAGGCCCTGAGTGTAGAATTTCGAGTTTTATTGTTGGAATTGGACTAGGATCATTACCTTAAACTGTTTTTAGATTGTTAAACCTGTTTTTGATGTGGTAATGATTGTGCTTATCCAATTTCAATGATAATTGTCAAAGTTTCGAGTTTTATATTAAGTTCATATGATTATTGAAAATTGTTGATATGAATTATGCATGCTTATGAGTTTTGTTAGATCATAGAAATTATTTGACATGCTTGTTAGTTTAATTGTTGATCTAAATGCATTTTAATGGACTCTATAACTTGTCCTCAAGTTATGGAATTCGAAGAGTCTTTTCCATTAAAATCTTTAAAACTCATAAGTTGTAGAAATGAAAGGTTTTGAATAGTTTCAAAACTTGCCCTCAAGTTTTGGAATTTGTAAAGTCACTTTAGAAAACTTTAATTACAAACCCTAGAATTTTAAAAGTTTAAAATTCAACCCTTATACTTTATAATATTATAAGTCAATAATATATATATATATATATATATATATATATATATATATATATATATATATGTATGTATAAGATCAAGCCAGTCTTACCATTAGTAGGCCTCATTCACGAAGCCGGTCTATAAGGGGGAATAAAGTTGTTGCCTATAAAATGGCAGCTTAATGGGTGTCCACTCTTACCCACCGCTTCCTTGACTGGTGGAGGGTCGTTAGCGAACGGGTAGGACAAAGACTATAATTCTCATTAAAAGTATAATAATAAATATAAAGTAACTAAACCTTTTATTAAATTCCCAATCTTAGTTACTTTAGGAAAATGTGAAAGCGATGCTAACCCATGAAATTACACTTTACACCTTGCTAAAGTTGTTAGTGGAGCGTGTGTGGTTAACCGACACACTAGATTGGACTTAACAAGGGTGGGAAAGGGTGGCTTAAGGATTATCATAGATCGACGGAGCGTGTGTGGTTAACCGACAGATCAATTAGGTGATAAAATTAAGAGTACCAAGTTAATTTGCATGGTTATTCACACCTTGTTTGTGATCCTTGGTATCCCAGTCACAAACTTGAAGGGAATAATCGAGATTCAAACATTCCATTGAATTGTTCAATGAATCTCAAAAGATCTAGGAGTTTCAATCCAATTAAAACCTAATAATCTATTTCGTTTTTCATGGTAGAAATTGGTAAATCGTCATTTACCTACCTTCAAATATTTTGTAGCTTGGATTACAGCATACTTCTTCCAAGTTATAAAATGTTGTGTTGGGTCCTAGCCTTAATATTTCATTTGGGTGTCTTATTAAGGACTCTTTATCTAATCTAAACGTGTCTTTCTTCCTTTTCAGATGTTTTCCAACAATGTTGCTTCTGGATCAAACCCTACTGTCTCCTTCTCTCTCATGAACCTTTGTGGGAGAGTCATCTTTGATGGAACTAATTTCAATGATTGAATTAGGAACATAAGGATGGTTACTCATTATGAGGACAAAGAATATGTCCTCGACAAGGAGCTTAAGGTCGTTGATGAGTCTTCTGCTACTCCTGAGGAGATTACTGAGTACACTAACCATGAGAAGGATGCCATTAAGGTATCTTGTATCAGGTTGGCTACCATGACAGCAGAACTCCAGAAATCCTATGAAGATTTCTACCCTTATGAGATACACCTGGACCTGTTGGAAGGATACCATCAGAGTGCTCTTCAGGAAAGGTATGAAATCATCACCTCCATGATAACAACAAAAATGAAGGATGGAGAGTCCATCACAGGTCACCTGCAGAAAATGTAAAGATTCGTGGACCGTTTGCTAAAGTTAAATGTGAACTTTGATGAGGAGTTAGCAATAAATAGCATTCTACACTCCTTACCCTCTTGTTATGATCAGTTCCGCATGACCTATCATATGAACAAGGAGGAGGTCACACTTAGCAAACTTTAATGACTTTTGAGGACTGCTGAAAGTATTCTAAAAGGTAAGAATGTTGTTCCCACTCCTACTACCGCCCCTGTTCTGGCAATCAAGCAAGGTAAAGGGAAGAAGAGGAAAACCCCTTCGAAGGGTACCAAGGGAAAGTCTCTTGATGGCTCCTCTTCGAGTGGAACCAAAGGTGGTTCTGCCACTCCCTCTTCCAACTGAAGGGTGGTTAATGCTTGTACTGTCAGGAAGAAGGGCACCGGAGGCGAAGCTGCCGCAAGTAGTTGCAGGATGTTAAGGATGGGAAAGTTAAACCCACCCATGCAAGTATTTACACTATATTGTCTAATAACTCACCACATACTAGTTCTTGGCTCCTTGATACAGGGTGTGTAATTCACATTTGTTCGGATTTGCAGGGCCTAAAAAGAAGTGAGGATATGGAGCACAGGAATATAAACTTGATCATGGGGAATAGGAAAGCTTCACTTGTCACCAAGATTAGAGTTTATTCTTTTTTGCTTAGTAGTGGGTTAATATTAGATCTGAATAAATGTTGTAACTCATCTGAAATGGCGAGAAATATTATTTCCTTTCATGGTTTGTACAAACAAGGGTTTACTTTTTCATTTGATAATGAATGTGGTGGTATTAATACTTTTTATAATGGTGTTTTTTTTAAAGCATTACCTTGTGATGGTGTATATGAAATCGTGTCAGTTGTAGACAACTTAGGAATTAATGTATTGCATATTGATTCTTCAACTAGTTTGGATAAGGCATCCTTGTGGCATTGTCGTCTTGGACATGTCAACAAGAAGCGCATAGGCCAACTCCAAAAGGCTGGAGTCTTGGAGTCATTTGACTTAAAGTCAGATGATAGTTGTGAATCTTGTTTACTTGGAAAAATAACTAAGTCACCCTTCACTCATACTTGTGCTAGGGGTGAAGGTTTGCTGGATCTCATACACGCTGATGTGTGTGGGCCCTTTAGAACCGCCACAAGGGATGCTAACCGCTTCTATGTGACTCTTACTGATGATTACAATAGATATGGTTATGTCTACTTAATCAAGCATAAGTCAGAAACCTTTGAGAAATTCAAAGAGTTTAAAAAAGAAGTAGAGAATCAGTTGGACAAGACGATAAAGATTCTCCGATCCGAGCGGGGTGGTGAGTATCTTAGTATCGAGTTCCTTGACTATCTTAAGGAATGTGGAATTGTTTCACAATTGAAACCTCCTAGGACACCACAGATGAATGGTGTGGCTAAAAGGCGCAATCGAACCTTGTTAGACATGGTTCGTTCCATGATGAGTCGAGCTTCGTTACCAATCTCATTATGGGGGTATGCCTTAGAGACTGCCACCAATATCCTTAATCTATTCCTGGCTTGGGAAGTGTTTCGATTTGAAGGACCTTGGATAAGCTGCCTATATCCTAGGGATAAGGATATTGAGAGACAGGAGTAAGAGACTAATTGGACCTAGTCAAAGTACCTACTTGGATAAGGTGTTGAAAAGATTCAACATGCAAGATTCCAAGAAAGGTGACTTACCGATCTAGAGTAACGCCAAACTGAGTAAGACTCAGAGGCCGAGTACAGAGGCTGAGATAGCTGAGATGAGTTGAGTACCATATGCTTTTGTTGTAGTCTCAATCATGTATGTTATGACTTGTACTCGCCATGATGTGGCCTTTGCTTTGAGCTTGGTCAGCAGATATCAGGGGAATCCTGGAAAGGCTCATTGGACTGCGGTGAAGAGCATTCTCACGTACGTGCGGAGGACTAAGGACTGGGTCCTTACCCTTGGTGGGAGTGATGACTTGAGTGTTGGGTTTTGGTATACTACAACATCCTACGGTGCACATACAACCCTAAATACCTTGGATCTATGTTTTCACTAATTATACATGCAAATGGTTTCCAAGGTATTAATCTTACAACTAGCATGCATTTAACATAAACCATATAAGATACTAGTTAGCATAACATACCTTTTGATGGAGCTTGAAGTCCTGGTGTATTTGGCCTTAAAGAGCTTAGCCCCAATAGTGTGGAAGCCTCAAATGGAATCACAACACACCATGGACAAAGGATGAACTTGAGAGAGAATTCCATGCACACAAAAGAAACCATGAACTCCAAGAAGATACAAGTGGCGATTTTGGGCAATGAAGTATCTATTTATATGTGGGATTTTTAGGGTCATGGATATAAACCAAATCCATACCCATGGGTTTTATGATCCGTGGTTCATGTGGCCCAACTCTTTATGTATCCATACATAAACTTGGTCCAACATGGATCATAAGCCCAACACATATAAATATAACTAATTATCATAATTAGTCCCCATAGATTTAATTAGTCTCTTTTGACTGCTAAATTAATTCCAAATTAATTCTTGATCAATACTAATTAAAACATATGATTTCATATTAATATATTATAACTCATAATATATTAATAAAACATAAATAACCTTATCTCAAAAGTCCATCCTAACAAATTGTCCTGATGATATGCAACCCAAATTAACCATGCTACTCTCGGGTCGAATACATACCAATAATAGTTATGGGCTTCGACACCTAATTCAACAGTCTCCGACTTGGATAAGTCTAAAACTATTATTCAAGTATGACTCAAAGATCCCGACTAGCAATCGTAGCTCTTAAAAGCCGCTGTCGAACTCTGAACAAATCAATGACATGCCCATCAGATAAGGGATCATATATTCCTCCATTCTAGATATCATATGGACTGAGACATGAATTATATCATTCTCTCTGTCCATTTGTTGTTTCCTAATTTCCGATTTATGACGACTGACTAATTGAACAAATCAAATCAGTCCATGCTCGACCGAACACCTACGTTTGTCATCACCAAATCATCGAGGGCCCCACAGATATCGCTTTTATCCCTCCAAGGGTAAAAGGAATGGATAAACTCCGACTCATATGCTTGTTCCACTACTTGTTGAATCATGCACAAAGGCACGTTTTATAACATCGAGTTACCAAATGCGTTTTCGTGCAATCAATGTATAACCAAATCATAGGAAACAAGTCATATCTCTAGATTTGAAGAATATAAGATATTATCGTCTCATGATCACTCGTGATAAAATCCATGAAGTGATTCAAATGAGCATGGGTTGAATGCAATACTCGAATCCCTATTCCTGGAGTACTCATGAATGTTGTAGTAACTCTTACTATGTCCACTACCTTGGACATCTACAAACCCGATTCATGACAGTCTTGCCTTAATACCTACTTCCAACGTATTATTGACCATGGATGGTTTGAATAAATTAGTCATTCGGAAAGAATAACCTAGTTATTCTGGAAGTCAAAACATGCAAAGTGAAACACAAGAATAATACTAATCCTCTACGGTCCCAAGCACCTTTGAGATTATTTAAACCATATTGATTACTCATTATTCATTGTATAATGTTTCAAATAATTAACTTTATACTTGAATTAAAACAATAGTTGTCCCATGCTCCAAGCATGTAAACTATGTTTTCTATGCACACCATGTTTATCTATGATCTTTACTTTGTGAAATAGATCAACTGAACATGATTCCAATGATGCTCATTTCACAATCCCAAATCTTTATCGTAAATGTAAGAATTCCAAATTCCTACCATTTAATGAAATCTGTTAGATTCTAAACTTATATGCATTGATCCTCTCGTAATCACTATGCTCAAAGTTACAAAGACTTGTAAACAGACATTACAGGGCATTCCAATGGAGATCAATTCCATGGAAACGAAGTCTCAAATTCAAAGTACATTACTTTGAACATCCTTCTTGCATTAAGCTTTCTAATCTTACACAAATTTGAAAGAACAATTTCCACCTATGGAAACCTTTCCAGATTCCCATTTTGACTATCACTTTTGAACAAGAGTTACCTCTTTTTAGAATATGTCAATATGGTCCTTCCAAAATTAACACTTATACTTCCAACTGTCCATGAGTAACCAATCTTTGGTAAACCTCAGATTGTCCTCGACAATTGCTTAATCATTTTAGTCATAACCAATTCTAGATCTTTTCTTCTCTTAATGCCTTAGGCATTCAGAAAATTTAGAAAGGATAAATATTACAGCACATGCTATCGATCCTATATATATATATATATATATATATATATATATATATATATATATATATATATAGAATTTCCTTATGTTGAACCATTCCAACACAAAATTCATATATATATATATATATATATATATATATATATATATATATATATATATATCCCTGACTAAAGAGGATCAAAATCTCAATCTAAGCTTTTAGAATTGAAATGAAGTATAATTTCCTCTCCCTTAATTATAGCAAAACAACTTTTCCCAATTGAAACCCTTTTGTTTTCTATAATTAACACTTAACATAATAATCATGCTCCCACTAACATGATAATTATTAGCATAACACTTATGCTCCCACTAGCTTTGACATGTATCTAGAAATTAGCTGGAATTCTAGAAATCAATACTTTATTGACTCTCTTATCAAAGTTCAGATTTCTGATATTATATGCTTTGATAAAACTTGATCAAAACCATACACATTTCCTTAGATAGCTCACATGCGTGTCTAAACAATTTTATAGAACTATGAAATGGGATGCCGTAATCATAGTCTCAATTGTTTAGACCTTTGCCATTTCTCACAGGTCTATGTTAGTGTACTGGTTAACCACACACGCTCCACTAACGACTTTGAGAATGCAAATATCACAATTGCTATCTACTTAAAATCTATGATAAGTTAAAAACTAACTTGAAGATCGATTAGATCTTTAAACAGGTAAAGTAATAAATCAGAAAACAATACGAACACAAGAATGGATCAAAGATGTCGAATGATTAATAAACAATCCTCAGAAGAGATCGATAAAGAACTTCTACTGTAGAGGATTTAGGGTTTACAAGAACGATGAAGAAATCTGTAAAAGCTATCGTAATGCTATCAATCGTATTCTAGATCGTTAACCTAATATGCATGCAAGCACATTATTATATACTAAACCCTATCAGCTCACGGTTGGACAGGCCCAAACCGGAGTTACAAAACTTGGACTATTAACCGAGCCCAATAGACGCAATACAAAAATAAATCTGCTACCCAAAAATCTCCCCCTTTGCGTCAAATTGGAGCGAGATCACTTTGTCTTCTTACTTGGGTCAGCAGCAACAGGAACCTTCTTCTTTACAGTCTCAAACAGACGCGAGATAAGGGCAAGGATCGTCTGTCTGAATCGGATGTACCACTGAATCATGTCATCAAAGTATTTGATATCATCCGCTGTATTTTCTTTACACCTATGGATGATCCCCAGCACATGCTCAAGACAAGCAGTGGTATAAAGATGTTTATCCGCTAAGGCAAAGAGACATTTCTGTCCTTCACTCCTAGTGAACATGACCGAGTTTCGCCTTGGGTCAATCTTTCCCATCTTCATCTAGTTTAGATCACTGGCCGAGCCAACAGGAGAGATCTTCGGTTTCTTCTTGAAGACAGATGCAATCTCCTGATCCATCAGGGCGACCTCCATGATATAGCACACCAACATCCTTTTGAGATGGTCAATGATCGGACCATATTCAGCTTCATTAGTCAGAAGGATGTTGTGCAGAACGATCCAGTCATGGGGGTTAAGGTTCGGTAGATCTGCTAAAGAGATGAGATGTTCGGTTTTTGCAGACCCTCTGATCACCTTGAACCGAACGTTGATAAATCTCCCTTCAGTATATGGCTTCAGAACCCGAACGTTGATGATATTCTGAGCGTTCCAGTTTTGGTACTGGGGTTGAGCTGCCTTCAGATAGAACTCAATCAATTCCCGATCAACCTCCGGATGAGGATGAGGGACCTCAGCAACGTTGGCGAAGGCGTGAAAGATGAACGCCTTTCGGGTTAAGGGCATGTCGAACTGCGAGTCGACAGAGTTGTAGCAGTCAAAGGAGATCACCGGTTCGAGCCATAAGATGCTCGGAGTATCGATTGCCTCCTTTATCATCCTCTCTCGAGTCCAAGCAGGAAACAGAGTTTTCCTACTCTCGAGGAGGTCGTGGGCTTCTTTCTGTTTGCGTTCAGCTTCTTCAGCTTCTCTCGCCACACGAACATTATCATCTTCAACGTTGCGTCGACTTTTGCGTTTCAGCAAGTCGGCAATGGTTTCGTTGTCTTCTTCCTCTTCTTCCTCAGCTATCTTCTTGCCTTTATCCTTCACACCCGAACCAGAGGCTTGGCCTATAGGAGGAGGTTCGGTTGTGTGAGCAACTTTTGAGGAAGGAGGTGGTTGCGATCCAGACTCCTTTTCTCCCCCTTGTTTCGGAGTGGACACGAAACTGGGTAGCCCTTCAATTTTACTAAGCAGATCCAGGGCAGGAGCGAGTTTCTCTGCAAGGGTACACCTCACAGAATAGTTCAGGATCGGATCGTGCGCTTCCAGGATGTTGGATATAGTTGAGTGTACATCCGAAACACACGTCTTGATGACCTCCCGTTCGGATCGAAGAGCGTCAATTTGTTGCTGAGAGTTGGAAAGCTGAGCACTCTTGACCTTGAGGGTGGTGGTCTTTCTTGCTAGAACGTCCATCAACGAGTTTTCGGCGGCCAGATCCTCTTGGAGTTTAGAGAGGCGCTCATCGATAGAGGCACGAAGGGCCGAGTTGTCGTCACTGATCGATTGGCGAAGGGTGGCAAATGACTTCAACTCCGTGGAGACAAACGTGGCCAACTGCTGAACAATTGGTTGCAACGTTGTCTTGGTAGCAATGGCACTCTCCTGCAAAGATTGTAACAGGGTAGAGGCGTCAGAGAATAGTTTATCGACTTTTTCGGTCGCTGCCTCACAAGCTTTCGTCGAGGCATCTATGGCGGCAGTGGCAGAAGCGACTGAATCTTGCTGAGCCCTAGAGAAGGCATCAACAATCTTCTGAAGAGCAGCTTCAGAAAGAGATGATTGAGAATTGGAGGAGGAAGCAATGAGCAAGTCGACCTTCTCATGCAACTCCTTAAGGTGCTTCTTTGTTACTGGAGCATCCTCATCATCGTCGCTTTGCACCTGAAACGGACTATAATAGACCGAATCAAATGTCATGTTCTCCCTGCCAAGGAAAGGATTATCTCCGTCAGAGGCATGACCGGGAGATGGGGGTGGTGGTGAAGCTGGTGGTGGTTCGG
The DNA here is from genome assembly GCF_002870075.4 of Lactuca sativa. Lineage (NCBI taxonomy): Eukaryota > Viridiplantae > Streptophyta > Magnoliopsida > Asterales > Asteraceae > Lactuca > Lactuca sativa. The sequence goes on from NC_056627.2 coordinate 54,257,377, forward strand.
TTGTATGGGTGGGTTCTGGATGGGTTGTTTCGGGTGTAGGGGTAGGTGTAGGTGTAGGTGTAGGTTCGGTTTGTTTTTGAGTAGGGGTGGGTTCGGGTGGTTGTTGGGTTTCGGTTGTGTGTATGGGTTCGGATGCTGGCGGTGGTTCGGTTGCATCGGTATGAACCCCCGTATCAGATACGTTGGTTGTAACCTTTGCAATAGCTGTTGTTGTTGCATCGGTGAAAATGGGTGGTGGTATAGTGAATGAGGTTTTGGGAATATGGGTAGTGGGGTTTATGGTGGGAATGGAAGTAGGAATTTGTTGATTAGGAGAGGGAAGTGGAGAGGTATGGATTTGCATATCAGGGGTAGGTGATCTGCGTGGTGTGTTGCCCCTTGGAGGTGTGTTGCCTCTTGGAGAGTCGTCCGAATCCGAACTCTCACCCTCCGACTCACTTGAAGATGAAGCGATAATGAGCTTTCGCTTTGGTTAAGTCTTGCGCCTCTTCTGCTGCGGGGACTGAGCAGCTTTAACAGCTTTCCTCTTTTTAGGAGAAGGGCCTTTAACCCCTTTCGCTACTTGCTTCCCTTTATCTGCCTTTTTGCCTCTCGAAGCAGGCTTATCGGCATCATGAATGGACTTGAGCATCTCCGGCGTGAGATCCCTCGGACCAGACCTCTTGAACTCCTTGTAGGTCCGGATGATCCTGCTGTCAGTTGGAACATCAGCGTACATGGTCTCCGGGATGGAACCATTGAAAGGGAACTTCGATGCATCTGAGACGATAATCTTCGTGGTATGGAATGTACCAATCGAAGACATCGATGCGCCGGCAACAGTGGGGACATTGTTCTTATCCATCGCCCACTTAGTAATGAGGGTCCAAAACCTGGCATACGACACCTCAAAATGTCGTGAAGAAGAAGATAAACTCTGGATGAGTTGTTGCCAGAGAACAAACCCATAGTCGATGTTGATGCCGTTGTAAACTCCATACAGAATGGACAGGAAGAGTCGACTTGAGCCATCTGAACCTGAGCTCCGTTCTGAAAGACCCTTGAAAAGTACAGTGAACATGCCGTTCCACTGTGGCGGCAAACACGACTTTTTGAACTTTGCGACGGAAGTTAGCACCTCCGTGTACCCCATATTATAGAACATGTTGAAGAGATGCCCTAACGGAATTGTCTCCGGATTAACCCTTGAAGGGTCAGCTGCAAACCCTAGCAATGAGCCAAATCGTTGCTTGGAAATAGAGGCTTTGTGATCAGAAACCTCGAAGAAGATCCTATCGACCGCTTTATCATAATGTGTAGTCAAATAAATCTGCGATAAAAGCTCCATGGGCACTGATTCCACCCTTGAAAGTGCAGGTGCTATTCGCGAATACTTCAGGCACTCGATGATTGGGAACATGTAGGAGTCGTATGCCTGAGGGGTTAAATCGATTACCAAACACTGTTGAGGGCGAATGAGAAGGATGTGGGAAGTAGCGTGAACGGAGGATGATTCTGCCATTGTTGAAGTTGGGAAGAAGATGATGAACAGTAAGGGTTTCAGGGAATTTTTGCTCTCTTGGGAATTTTGATGCAGTAAAGAGGTAAATGGGAGAGGATGTCGCTTTTTATAGTGGGGTTTAAGGAGAGAGAAATATCTTCCCAAATCTTCTATCGAAATACGAAAGGTTTTCCCGGAATTTGACTGATGCGTGACAGTTAAGGTAAGCGATGATCACGCATGAGAGAGAGTGTCAGATTCCTTGGAACATGCCTCCCATCAAGCGCGGTTTCTGGTAAACCGTTTCAAATTCACACGCGCCTTTCTGTGCCAGAGAGGAACCGTTTCAAATTCGCACACGCGTCTGCGACGTCAGTTAAAGATTGGACGTTTCAAATTCGCATGCGTTCCCTTTTTACAGCCGTTTGAAATTAAATCAATTAGACTCCCACCTGAGTCAGCAACCCTTCATCTTATCCCTTTAACGACATCTTTTGAATAATACGCCCACGTGGAGTAATTTTGACCACATCTTTATAATTAATCACCGATCCAAAGAAAAAGCTTGTAATTATTAGTACCAGAATTTTGGAAAATCAAAGATTTTCGTGCTAAGGGTGTGAAAAGAAAAGAAATAAAGCAAATCTTTTTAGGAATTATTGTGATATCAATAAAGACACGAAACAAATGATCCCGGGCACGAATCTCTTCCTTCAAAGTCAAGAGAGACCTTAAAGTGTTAGTGTGATTTCCCGTTGAATAAAGATCAAACACTTATTAAGAAGTGTTGAAAGGCTTCTTTTAATTAGGCTTTGTAGGGTGGTTTTAGCTTTGATTCAACAGTCCTAATCTTGAAATAAGATAGAAAGTGAACAAAGTACTTGTGAGACCGGTATAGTCTGTTGAACAAGTAGGTAGGAAATGATTTTAAAGTGGGTTGGAAAAAATAAAATCTCAAAAAAAAATTAAAACTGGATCCCAAGGGAAGAAATGTTATGGTGTTTAACAATTTCATAGGAATCACACAAAAGAAAAACTTGAGATTTCATGAGGATACGTCCGTCAATTCATTAGTGAAAACTTGAGCAAATTGATTGTTCACCGTCAATTCAGATTTGGTATTGAATTCTGGGTTTCACTCAGCTCGTAGTGGCACAAAACTAAGATCATAAACACAGTTTTTGAGTAACCATAAACCTCAGTGGTAATTTCTGAGAGTCTCAAGGGTTACATTGATGAAACGAATTTAATGGAGAAATGTAATGGAGATGGTGTAAGAAAGAAAAGTACCTCTGCTATTAAAAGTAGGACCAAGCAGAAAACTCTTATCTCATGTGAGAAGAGAGTTAGGTAGCTCTTGATTAGAATAAATGGGATAACCTAATTGGGAAGACAAGGTTTGTGTATACCAAGTCATTAAGGCTGTTATTCAGAATCTGATGAGGCTTTGGGCACATACAACAGCATGCTTCTAGGGACACTTAACTAATCCAACAAATATTTCCCCATAAACGAACGAACACACATATAAAAATTAAAGACAAAAAGCAAATGAAGAACAAAATATTTTTGGAGTTTTGATATAAATAATAAGAAAAATAAGACTAAGAAAGAAAATAAAAGATTAAAAAAACTTAGGAAAAGAAAAGAAAAACATAAAAAAAAACTTTGGAACCGAACCCGAGCGTTCGGTTGGTTTCGGTTGAGAAAAATTTTGAAAAACCGAACCCGAGCGTTCGGTTGGTTTCGGTTTTGAAAAATTTTGAAAAACCGAACCCGAGCGTTCGGTTGGTTTTGGTTTTGAAAAATTTTGAAAAACCGAACCCGAGCATTCGGTTGGTTTCGGTTTTGAAAAATTTTGAAAAACCGAACCCGAACGTTCGGTTGGTTTCGGTTTTGAAAAATTTTGAAAAACCGAACCCGAACCTTCGGTAGGTTTCGGTTTTGAAAAATTTTGGAAAACCAAGGAATTTAGACTTTCAAAAAGGAAATAATTTTGACAATAAGATAAACAACTTTGTACATGAAATTTACAACCAAGAAAGCTACCTTTGAAATGATGAGCGAGTGCAGATGATTCAACCGAACCCGAACGTTCGGTCTATTTCGCTTCTGACGTTTGAGATTGAGAGGTAGTTTGTGGTACTGACTCTGATTCCATCATACCTAGCCCTTGTAGAATTCTGTTGGATGATGCTTCAGAAAGAGCTTTGGTAAAGACATCAGCCAATTGATCAGTGGTTCTAACAAAGTGTACTTCAACGTTTCCATCTTCCACATGATCTTTGATGAAGTGATACCTCAGTGCTATGTGCTTCGTCTTGGAGTGTTGCACTGGGTTATGATAGATCCTAATTGCACTTTCAGAGTCGCAATATAGTGGGATCTTTTTCATATTGAGTCTATAGTCTCGTAGTTGACTCTGGATCCAAATCACTTGAGAGGTACAGGACGCAGCTGCAATGTATTCTGCTTCAGCTGTAGACAAAGACACACACGTTTGTTTCTTTGATTGCCAGCTAACCAACTTCCCGTCAAGGAATTGGCAGCCTCCAGTGGTGCTTTTCCTGTCTAATCCACAACCTCCAAGGTCTGCATCTGAGTAGGCTTGAACGAAGAAGCCTGAGTTGGATGGATACCATAGACCTAAGGAGGTAGTTCGCTTGAGATATCGTAGAATGTTCTTCACTGCAAGCATGTGAGGTTCGCGTGGGTTTGCCTGAAATCTAGCACAGTAACAAAATGAAAACATTATGTCAGGCCTGCTAGCAGTGAGATACATCAATGAGCCTATCATCTGACGATAAAGCGTAATATCAACAACCGGTTTGTCCAAGGATGGGGTGAGCTTGGTGTCGAACGCCATTGGAACTTTGACTTTGGAATCTCCCATCATGCCAAATTTTGCTAAGAGAGTCTTCGTGTAAGCTTCCTGATTAATAAAGATGCCTTCGGGTCCCTGTCTAATATTTAAACCAAGGAAAAAGTTAATAGGACCCATTGAGCTCATTTCAAATTTAGTCTCCATCAGCTTTCTAAAATCAGCCGTTAAGCTGGGATTCATAGAGCCAAAGATGATATCATCGACGTAAATTTGAACAATCATAAGGTGGTTACCTTCCTTCTTGCGAAAGAAGGTTGGGTCAACCGAACCTTGTTTGAATTTGGACATCTTTAAGAATTTAGTCAGCGTTTCATACCAGGCTCTTGGAGCTTGTTTTAGTCCATACACGGCTTTATCCAAAATGTAACAATGATTAGGATACTTTTCATTCACGAATCCAGGAGGTTGCTCCACGTATACTGTTTCTTCGAGTTCACCATTGAGGAATGCACACTTGACGTCCATTTGGTAAACCTCGAAGTTTTTGTGGGCAGCATAGGCTAGAAAGATTCTAACAGATTCCAGCCTAGCTACAGGAGCGAAAGTCTCTTCATAGTCAATGCCTTCCTCCTAACAGTATCCTTTCACTACCAGACGAGCTTTGTTCCTTATAACGTTCCCTTCCTTGTCCATTTTGTTCCTGAAGACCCATTTGAGACCAACAACCGAGGCATCTGGAGGAGTTGGAATAAGTCGCCAAACTTTGTTCCTTTCGAATTCATTTAGTTCGTCTTGCATAGCTTGAACCCAATCGGAGTGATCAAGAGCAGTGTTAACTGTCTTTGGTTCAACTTTTGATACGAATGAGTTAAACATGCAGAATTCGACTTTTGAAAAAAAGGAAGTCTGTTTTGCCTTGAGTTGTGATCGAGTCAGAACCTTTTTAGATATATCACCAACAACTTGAGAGACAGGATGATCTCTGGTCCATTTGGTGAGAGGTGGGTAGTTTGGATCAAAGGTTGGATCTAATTCAGCGTCTATCATTTCTTCTGGTTCGGATTGGCTTTCATAGTCGTAAGACATATCAGCATGCTCCCCCTCGATAGATGATCTTACAGGAATGTCTTGAGAATCTTGAGCTATAGTGGTTTCTTGTGGTGCTGAGCTTTCAGGCGTTGATGCACCTTCGGATGGTGAGGCACTTTCGGTTGGCAAAGTGCTTTCGGGAGTAGTTTGAGACCTTAGCTCCCCCTCAACTTGTGAGCTCGGCTGGGATGATGAAGGTGGATCCTCCTCCTCGACTGAAGCATTGGGTGATGGAGGCTCATCAGAACTTGATCCTCCTTCATTCATTCTCCTTGCAGCGTCTTCAACAATTTGCTTCATGTGATCTACCTTGTTGTCTGCTGCACTGGCTTCAGAGAGAGTGGCCTTCTCTGGTTCATCAAACAGCTCCCTGAACTTCTCGAATAGATTAGCGATCGAAGCTGTGACTTGGCCAGTTTGAGGAAAGATTTCTCCAGTTGTGTCTTCGTTGGCTTTTAGCTTTTTGACATAGCTATCATCAAAAGTCACGTAGTAAGTTTCTTATATTTTCCTCGAACGCTTGTTTAATACCCTGTACGCTTTAGAAGTGAGAGAATAGCCCAGAAATATCCCTTCGTCGGCTTTGACATCGAACTTGTTGCGGTGTTCTTTAGAATTGAAGATAAAACACCGTGAACCGAACACATGGAAAAACTTCACATTTGGCTTCCTGTTGTTAAGGATCTCTTAAGGAGTGAGAGTGAAGCGCTTGTTGAGATATGACCTGTTCTGTGTAAAACAAGCAGCAGAAATAGCATCAGCCCAAAAATAAAGAGGTAAGGAAGCGAAACTTAGCATGGTTCAGGCTGCTTCACATAAAGATCGGTTTCGTCTTTCGACAATTCCGTTCTGTTGAGGTGTGTAGGGAGCTGATAAGTTGTGACTGATTCCCTTTTCTGCCAGGAATTCTTCGAATTCTCTATTTTTGAACTCCAATCCATTGTCGCTCCTGATGTTGCGAACGACCTTCTTCAGCTGTACTTCAATCTGCTTGATGAACACTTTTAGCTTGTGAGTAGCTTCAGATTTAAGCTTCAGAAAGAACACCCAAGTAAAACGCGAAAAGTCATCAACAATAACAAGAATATACTTGCTACCACCGATGCTTTCGATAGATGATGGACCACACAAATCAATATGAAGTAATTCTAGTGGTTCAACAACTTTAGTGTTTATTATAGATGGATGACTTTGACGACTCTGCTTCCCCATTTCACATGCAGCACACAAATGATCTCTATCGTACTTGAGCAATGGAAGACCTCGAACATGACCTCCAGTAACAAGTTTGTTGATATCTTTAGAGTTGAGATGAGAGAGTCTTCGGTGCCACAGCCAGCTTTCGTCAGATTGTGCTTTTGATAACAGGCAGATAGCTGGGTTCCCTTTGATAAGTTTGAGGTTCAGGGGAAACATCTCACCTTTACGCTCCGATTTGAGAATAACTCTTTTAGTCTTCTTCTCAATTATTTCAGAACCCTCATCATCGAATGAAACTTTGAGACCGGTACCTCCAACAAGCTGAGATACACTGATGAGGTTGTGTTGTAGTCCTTCCACGTATGCAACCTTCCTTATCGTGAAATCACCATTTGTAATCATTCCATATCCTTTTATGGTGCCGAAGGAGTTGTTCCCGAACTTGACATTTCCACCATTTGAAAGAGACCTGTATTCCCTTAGCTCTTCCTTCCTTCCTGTCATGTGACGCGAGCAGCCACTATCAATGTACCATTCTTCGTCAAACTGCTCGTCACTGATAACCTGCAAAAATTAAGCAGATTTAGGAACCCAAAGTTTCTTGGGTCCTCGTGAGCCTTTCACAGGAACATGAATAGTAAGAGAGATGTCAACAAGGTATGTTCTTTTTATTAGTGTTGTTTCATCTTTCCTTTTGATGGTGAAAACTTTAATTTTATTGGGATTTGTTACTGTTGGTTTGAACTCTGGTTTAACTGATGAAACCTTTGATTTTCCTTTTGGTTAAGTTGATGATTGAGGTTTTTGAGAGTGAACAGAATGGGATTTAGAACGAGGTGGAGAGGAATTAGAAGAGTTTGAAGAATTAGAAGAGTTAGGATGAGAGAGCTTAGATTGAGATGACTTCTTGGCTGGAGACTCTAGGTGACCCTTTTGCTTTTGATCATTAGTGGGACCGACCCTAGAGTTTTGATCTCTTTTGATTTCAGAACCGAACCTTTGCTTTCGGTTGATGTAGTTCTCTGAACCGAACTTCAGCTTTCGGTTGGAATCATTTTCTGAACCGAACCTTTTCTTTCGGTTGATATTTTTCTCTGAGCCGAACCTCTGCTTTCGGTTGTTGTTGCTCTCTTGTGATTTAACAGGACTCTTCTCTGACTTTAAGTGCCTATCTTGATATGAGAAATAGGCATTCTGAGATTGCCAAAACTGTTTTCTTTCAGAGAGATTCTTCCTGTATCTCTGATTCCTTTGACGTTTTTGATCTCTCATCTGCTTCGGTTGATGATGGATGTTAGCTTTCGGTTTTTGTTTTTCTTTAGCTGGTTCACTCTGAACTGATGAAGTTTCACTTGGAGATGTGACTTCTTTTGCAGGAATTTCTTTCTCCTGAGGAATATCTTTCGTACCACTAGTACTTGGCACATCGAAGCTATCAGGTTTATTCAAAGGTTCTGGCACATATCTGCCTTTGCTTTTCCATGAAGTTCTTTCAGAAAAACCTACCGTTTCATCAACATTGTCAATGGGAGCTGACCAGAAGAATTCGTCAAAGCCATCAACATTGTCTTCGTTAACAATAGCTGTGAGTTCAGCAGTCTGATGTTCGGTTACGCCTGTGACCTTGTACACCTGATTTGGAGTGGTTCTTACTTTCTGATATACTACCGCCTTCTCTGCAAGAATTGGGGACTTTTGTTGGGACATACGAGCGAACTCCACTGAATTTTCTGAAATAAGATTCTTGTGGTTTTCGGGTTCACCCTTGACAAATTCTGAACAGTCAACTGTATCCTCTACAGAAATTTCACTCATATTGTCGTCCTCATTAAGCTCAGATGCATTTTCAACATCAATTTTATTTTCTGAGCTCAAGTTGGCGTTTAAAGAGTCAAAATTTTGTATGGTTTCGGTTCTCAGTTTCAGTTTATCATTTTCATCCAAAAGGTTTTTAAGCATGTCCTTATGGTCCTTGGACTTAATAAAAGATTCGATTTTGTCCAGTCCATACATGTACGTCGGATTAACATCCTCAGATGAAATAACACTCTCACAATTATACGCTTCAGCATCAATTTCATCCTCCTTAAACTTAAGGAAGGGTAAAATCATGCGATGAATCTTTTGTCCTATTTCACAATCCAAATGAAGCTGAGTAATATTAGTGTAAAGACGTTTTGCAATCAAACAAAAAACATTTCGCTGTTTCAAAAGCTTTAAATTGTCTCTTTGCAAATAAATGTTTTCATCTTTTATTTTGATTAATTCCGACTCCTTCAGTTCGATCCACATTCGCCGTTCCTCACTCTTCGAAGACACCCTGCTTAATTGGTCAGTTAGGTTAGAATTGGTGACTCGAGTTTGAGTTAGACTACTATCTAAATGAGAGATTCTTGAATTAACATTTTTTAATTCTTTTTCATATGAGCATTGTGGGACTTTAAAAGAGACAAAGACTGATTGTACCTTCTTGATCAGTTCATCAAGCTCGTTGAACTGCACGCTGAGCGGTTTGGCTGTAAAACACAAGTTTTGTTGCTCCTTCGTGTCATCATTCCCACCATCAGTGTTGTATCCCCTCATCTGAGATACGTCAGACACCATCAAGCATCTTCCTCCACTGCTCTCTTCTTTCGCCACATGAGCCTTTCCATGAGAAGGCTTCCTCACTTCATCATCTTCAGAGTCGGTTGACCAGACCTCCACGCCACCAAACTCATCATCAGCAACCGAACCCTGCACAATTAACGCATTCATAGGAGAGTTAGCAGTAGATTTCTTCTTCCTAATTTCATCTAGCTTTTTCTGCAACAAAGCTTCTTCATCCTTTTCCTCATCCTTTTCTGCCATCTTTTTGAGGACACAATCTTTTGCATAGTGGTTCTTTCCCCCACAATAATAGCAGCTCACTCCCGAATCTCCTTCAGCCTTCGGTTCCTTCTTTGACTCTTCAGCCTTCGGTTCATTTTTGACCTTTTCAGAACTGTAACTCCCCTGCCAATTTCGGTTCTTGTTAGTGGGGAATCTCTTCTTGATGAACCTCTTGGGGTTGGACACCATCATAACATAGTCTTCAGAAGTGAGGTCATAGTCCTCCAAGTTGAGGTCTTCTTCTTCCATCACTGCTTTGCTTTTGGACAGGAGGGCCAACGAACCTAGGCTTGAAACCACATTTTTCTCCTGTAACACGATCTTTTCTTGAGATTTTAGGATGCCCACCAGTTTTGCCAAAGAATAGGATTTGAATTGCTCGTGTGCTTTAACTGTGGACACAATTGCTCTCCACTCAGATCTGAGTCCGTTCAAAAACGTAACCTTCTGCTCAATAAGCTTCCTTTCGATGTTGTGTTTGATCATCTTGCTAAGAAGATGATTGAAGCGATCGAACGTTTGACTCACTGTTTCTTCGGCTCCTTGCTTGAATTCACCAAACTCAGACAAGAGTAAGGTTTGAATGGAGTGTTCAAGATCTTCGTCTGTAGAGTATAATTCACGTAGCCTGTCCCATATCTCTTTTGCAGTCGTGCATGAACTCACCAGCCTAAAAGTATCGGATTGAAAAGCGAATCTGATCAATCTTAACGCTTTGATATTGCACTGAAATTTATCTTTTTCGTCTTGCGCAATATCTTTAACGTCTTTCAGAAGATCATTATACTCCTTTTGAGTTTTAATAATCCTTGAAGTTGCTGAATGAGAAAAAGGTCCAGTAAAGATTGCTTCCCAGATGAGGTATCCATTATCCTCAGATCCTATAACATAATCTTCAAAGTGATGCGCCCAGACCTCATAATCATGGGTGTACAAGATGGGAATCTTCGTTGTTGATCCAATGCTGTTCGAAATATTAATGGGATTGGATTGCGACTCGTCCATAATTGATCGAATAACCTGTTCAAAGATCAGACTTGTAATATATCGAATTTGGGCAAAATAATAAATATCGAGATACGTCAATTATGAGATGACGGCTCAATAAATATCAATAAATGCGGAATAACCCTAATCGAAACCTTTTTCACAGAAAAGAAGTGTATCGATTACACAGCCTCCTGCTCTGATACCAATTGATAAGTTAAAAACTAACTTGAAGATCGATTAGATCTTTAAACAGGTAAAGTAATAAATCAGAAAACAATATGAACACAAGAATGGATCAAAGATGTCGAATGATTAATAAACAATCCTCAGAAGAGCTCGATAAAGAACTTCTACTGTAGAGGATTTAGGGTTTACAAGAACGATGAAGAAATCTATAAAAGCTATCGTAATGCTATCAATCGTATTCTAGATCGTTAACCTAATATGCATGCAAGCACATTATTATATACTAAACCCTATCAGCTCACGGTTGGACAGGCCCAAACCGGAGTTACAAAACTTGGACTATTAACCGAGCCCAATAGACGCACTACAAAAATAAATCTGCTACCCAACAATCTACTTAGTGAAAGCATTTCCTCACCATCATTTTCATGAATCGAAGAGAAACCTTATGACACTTCGATTTTATGGTGTATGTGTTCCTATCCATGTGAATTTGTCATAACCATAATCACAAGACAAGGTTAGTGACAAATCCAAACTCATATGGACTAAACTTGTGCAACCTAAATTTCTTGCCACTTGGCAGCACAAAGGCATACCATTGCTTCCAGGTTGTTATCCAATCAATTGAGAACACATAGAACTCACATGCATAGTCAACTTTAACTGGAATGAGCACAAAATATGTCAACACGATGGGTTACAAACCTCAAGTCGTGTGCTAGTGATAAACAATAGGTTTCACCCTTTAGTTTTTGAATCTTTCACGACCTTTAAGACTCCCACTATCCTCTTGACATATAATATTCTCTTATAAAGAACCATTCCTTGACAAACAAATATTCAAGAATTAGTGCGGATTCTTATCAAGAAAAACACTTCACACAATTGGTCTTGGTTGGTCTTTGTCTTATCCAAGACATCACAACTTGCTAATTTCAAATGTACAATAACAAGAAACATCTCATTCTACATTTGACAAGTTTTTTAAACCTTCTTAAGATTTTGTCACTCAAATTACAATCTTGGAGTATGACTCTAAGACTTGTTATGGAACGAAGTATGATTCATCTTTTTGATTTTAACCATTTCAACAATCCACGGTTTCTCTTCTTAGCCAAACAAATGCACTAAGATGTCCTTTAGAGAATCAATTGTGATATGGTTTCATAATCACTAAGATAATCATAAAACAAGATACTAAAGTACTCTCCCATCTTTTCAGATTGGAGAAAATTTTTATCTTTTTGCCTTATTTGATTCTTCTTATTCGTTCTGACTAACATTGATACTTTTCCAATGTTTTAGAATTATACTTAAACTTTTAAGTATAACCATATTTACTAAGCTTTAGTAAATCATGACAAATAGTCTCATCATTCTTTGTGGTGGACCTGACCAGTGCACACTCAAGTGTACCTGATCTCCTGATCCTTCACTTGACTCACATATACATGTTGACAATGAATTAGTCTTAATTTCCAAAAGATGAAAATTCTCATTTATCATACAATACAAGTCGCATGATTCCAAGTTTCTATCCAACTGAAACTTGGGTGATGAGAATCTTTCCTTATTTGGTAAATTATGACACTTCCACAAACGAAAGAATCAAATCCATTTTCCAATATTGCTAACAATGGAACCATATAAACAATAATTTTTCACAAATATAATTGTAAGGATATTTAAAATAAATAAAATTAAAAATTTTCTTTTATTTTAAAACTTATGGAAAAACTTATCCTTACAATGCAAATACTTATGAAAACAATGTTGTTATTTATTCCCAAGCAATCTATCACAACTCTTAAGCAACAACTCAAAATTCTGATCACCGAACCATGCGATCGAAATCCATCTTCGCAATCAGAATCAACATATACTTCTTTTAAGCTTCCTCTCTTTTATTTGATTCTTAAAACATCAACATGTGTCTTAGTCACATCATGTAATAAGTATCTCAGAATCTGAACTTAATAGAGTTAGATAGTGGACTTTACCCGAAGTAGAGTCAAACGTTTTTGACTTTACCATCCTTATGATCTTTCAGGTAAATAGGCAGCTTCACAACTAATGCCCCTTCCTTTGGCAACAAAAGCATATGGACTCTTTGGGAATGGTACACGAGTGTATCTCATACTTAGCCTTTCTCTTTACCATTTGGTCAACCGAGTTGACTATGGCCAATCCCTTTCCATTGGGAAGAGAAAGCTTTTCTGGATTTCCAATGATACCTTTGTCAATGTCCATGAAAGTTTGGGAAGTTGATCTTAAATTTGCTTCACCAGTCCTCAAAATCATTGCTGACTCAGCAGCACCAAGCAAATAGGTAAGATCATTAAGGGTCAAGTCATATTCTGTCACATAGTAGTCCCAAAGGAACTCACTATGTGACATAGAAAGTGATTGAACATTCAAATTTCTCAAGACTTTGACACATAACTCTCCTGGCTTGTCAATATGTGACTTCAGCTCCAAGATGTGATCACACATAGACCTTGCTTGCCAATAAGACTTGAGTGACCTTGAACTTGTGGGTTAGGGAGAATAATTGGATGGGGTGGAGGAAGTGAAATTTCAAGAGATTTGGGAAGATCATAGATGTCTGAACTAGACATCTATAATGGGAGATATTCAAGTTAGATGATTTTTAAGTCCTTAATATAACACCCAATATGATATATTAAGGCTAGGACCTAACACAACATTTTATAACTTGGAAGAGGGATGACGTAATCCAAGCTATAAGATATTTGAAGGTAGGTGAATGACGATTCACCAATTTCCACCATGAAAAATGAAATAATTTATTAGGTTTTAATTGGATTTGAAACTCCTAGATCTTTTGAGATTCATTGAACTTTTCAATGGCATGTTTCAATCTCGATTGTGCCCTCTCAAGTTTGTGACTGGGATGCTGAGGATCACAAACAAGGTGTGAATAACCATGCAAATTGACTTGGTACCCATAATTTTATCACCTAATTGATGTGCCGGTTACCCACACACGCTCTACCGATCTATGATAAACATTAAGTCACCCTTTGCCACTCTTACTAGTTCATGTTAGTATGCCGGTTACCTACACACGCTCCACCAACGACTTGGTAAGGTACAAAGTGTAATTTCATGGGTTAGCACCAAATTCACATTTTCCTAAGTAACTAAGATTGGGAATTTATAAGTGTTTAGTTGCTTAGTATTTATCATTATACTTTTAATGAAGGGAGAATTATACTCCTGTCAAACCCATTCAGCTAACGACCCTCCACCAGTCAAGGAAGAGGTGGGTGAGAGTGGATACCCATTAAACTACCATTTTATAGGTAGTAACCTTATACCCCCTTATAGACCAGCTTCGTGAATGAGGCCTACTAACGGTAAGACTGAGTTTGTTCTTATACATAAACATAACTATTAACTATTAATATTATAATAGTATAAGGGTTGAATTTTAACTTTTAAAACTCTAAGGGCTAACTTGGAACTAAAGTATTCATGGGAGGAAACTTTACAAATTCCAAAACTTGAGGACAAGTTTTGAACAATTCAAAAACTTATGGTTTCCATAACATATGAGTTTTAAAGTGGTTTAATGGAAAAACTCTTTAAGTTCCATAACTTGTAGACAAGTTATGGAAGACTTTAAAAACATTTAAAAAAATGTGACTCTTCATTTTTCATAACTTATGGAAATTTTATGCGTTTTAAAATTCATAAATGTGACTTTTCATGTAACTTGAGGACAAGTTACAAAAACACATATTATGAACAACTTCTAGATTAATTTGGATTGAAAACAACTATCACATAATTTTTTCTATTAATCTAAACTAACTCATAAACAAAAACAATTCATATCAACAATTTTCAAGAACTTAGCTAATCACATAAATTAACATAAATCTTGAAACTTTGACAATTATCCTTTATTTGGATGAGAATAAACATTACCATAGTATCAAAAACAAAATTTATGAACAAAAACACTTTGTGGTAATGATTCTAATCCAAAACAGGCCAAAAAACTTGAAGATGTGCTGTCAGGGGGTCCAAATCGTCGAGTGCATGAACCAGCTCGACGAGTTGGATGAATTTGTTCATGGACTCATCGAGTCATTCACTGGAATTGTCGAGTCTGCTGTCCAGATAGCAAACAATTCGATTCTTTTCAGGTTTTTTTAGAAACTTGCATCAAGTATAATTGAAAACAACCCATGGCTCTGATACCACTGTTGGGTTTTGGTATACTACAACATCCTATGGTGCACATACAACCCTAAATACCTTGGATCTATGTTTTCACTAATTATACATGCAAATGGTTTCCAAGGTATTAATTTTACAACTAGCATGCATTTAACATAAACCATATAAGATACTAGTTAGCATAACATACCTTTTGATGGAGCTTGAAGTCTTGGTGTATTTGGCCTTAAAAAGCTTAGCCCCAATAGTGCGGAAGCCTCAAATGGAATTACAACACACCATGGACAAAGGATGAACTTGAGAGAGAATTCAATGCACACAAAAGACACCATGAACTCCAAGAAGATACAAGTAGCGATTTTGGGCAATGAAGTATCTATTTATATGTGGGATTTCTAGGGTCATGGATATAAACCAAGTCCATACCCATGGGTTTTATGATCCATGGTCATGTTGCCCAAATCTTTATGTATCCATACATAAACTTGGTCCAACATGGATCATAAGGCCAACACATATAAATATAACTAATTATCATAATTAGTCCCCATATATTTAATTAGTCTCTTTTGACCACTAAATTAATTCTTGATCAATACTAATTAAAACATATGATTTAATATTAATATATTATAACTCATAATATATTAATAAACCATAAATAAACTTCTCTCAAAAGTCCATCCTAACAAATTGTCCTGATGATATGCAACCCAAATGGACCATGCTACTCTCGGGTCGAATACATACCAATAATAGTTATGGGCTTAGACACTTAATCCAACATTGAGAGTAGTGGGGTATAGTAACGCCAACTTTCAGACTGACAGGGATAATTTCCGCTCTCAGTCGGGTTGGGTATTTACCATAAATGGAGGAGAAATTACTTGGAAAAGTTCCAAGTAGGTGACAGTAGCTGATTCAACTTGCGAATCAGAGTATATAGCAGCAAGTGAGGCGGAAAAGGATGCAATATGGCTGAAGAACTTCATTGGAGACCTTGGAGTTGTACCAGCTATAAAGGAGCATATGGAGATTTTTTGTGATAACGAGAGTGTAGTTGCCTTAGCCAAGGAACCAAGGGATCACGGCAGATCTAGGCACATCGAAAAAAATACCACTTCATTAGACATCGAATAGAAGGACTCCTCATGGCAAAGAGGGTATCATCGGATGAGAACCCATCAGATCCCCTCACGAAGGGACTGTGTAGGGTTAAGCATTTACAGCATGCGAGGCGCATTGGGCTGAAGGATGATATTAGTTTTAGTAATTAGATAGCTTTCAAAACTTGTAATAGTTGAAATGTAATTGACATTTGATGTTTAAATAAAATGTGTTTTTATTTACTAGTATGGTACTGTCTTGTGTCAATCATTTACTATTGTTTCATTTTGCATGTTTTGACTTCCAGAATAATGATATTATTCGAACTATCCACAGTCGATCATACTTTGGAAGTTGGTATTGAAATAAGACTGTCATGAATTGGGTTTGTAGATTTGTCTGAATTGTATTAGACATAGCAATTGTTGCTGCAACATTCATGAGTGCTCATAAGTTCTGAGTATTGGATTCAACCCACGCTCACTTGTATCACTTCATGGAATTTATCTCGAGTGATCGTGAGACGATAATATCAAATAAGTCTTCAAACTAAGAGATATGAGTCATTGACTATGAGTTGGTTGTACATTGATAGTAAGAAAACGCATCAGTAACTTGATGTTATAAAACATGTCGTTGTTTTGACTTATGTGTCAGGCCCGGTCAGAATTGAATTAATGTGTTCGATTAAGTTCTATGTCAAACAAATCGGAAATCGGGAAACAAACTACTGGACAATAAGTACGACGTTGTTCCATGTATTTTTCCGGCTGATATCTTGAACAGAGGATTATATGATCACTTAACTAAAATAGCACAACTTTTGTTCTGCTAGACTTTGAAACAGCTACGATTTCTGGTCGGATCCTGAATTCATACTTGCAGCTATAGTTATTAGACTTATCCAAGTGGGAGACTGTTGGATAAGGTTTCTAAGTCCATAACTATATTTGGTATGTACTTAACCCGATTTGGCATGGTCCATTTGGGTTGCATGGCATCGGCACAATTTGGATAGACTTTTGTGAGAAGAGGATATTTATGGTTTATTAATATATTATAAGTTCTAATATATTAATATGAATTATTTAATTAGTATTTATCAAGAATTAGTTTGGAATTAATTTTTTGATCAAAAGAGACTAATTAAATAAATGGGGATTGATTTGGTAAATCATTCATTCTTATATAGTGGACTTATGATCCATAGTTCCTCATGATGAGCTAAACCCATGTGGTTACCTATGGATACTCCATGGAGGTAAAAACCCATGGATAATGAGGAATGTGGAAAGGCATGAGTTACATGGTGTAACCCTAATATGGACACTATATAAAGAAGCCTCATACTTGTAAAATCAACAATTAAGAGATATTAGTGAGGGCTAGCCGATTTTGGTGCATAGTAATCTTATCTTAAGTTATTCCAATTGTTGGTGGTGTTGTGTGAAGCATTTGAGGCATCACATTTGGGGTGCTAGGCTCATAAAGTCTTAAGGAATCCAAGCTACAAGAAAGATATGTCATTCCACTAGTTTTATATTACATATACCCCAATCATATGCTAGTTAGGATGCAACCTTGGAAAAAGAAAGTTTGCATGTATAATAGAGAAAACATAGATCCAAGGTTTTTAGGGTTGCATGTACACCATAGGAGTGTTAGAATGCTCAAAACCCATCATTTTCAACCCACAATAATATAATTATCATTTTAATCATCAAAAAATTAACCCAATTTCCCATCCCCATCATCTTCTTTATTCTTTAGGATCTTTCCTAAGAATCATCTATTCTAATTTATTCATTCATAAGGATTTTTCTAAGGAATAGGCACGAAGTCCATTGCTGCCAAGGTTATCTAACATGCACTAAGTCCATAACTGCCAGTGTTATCCATAAGGCACTAAGTCCATAGCTGCCAATGTCTATATATAGGGCACAAAGTCCATAGCTGCCAACATCTATCTAATAGGCACTAAGTCCATAGCCGCCAATGTTTATATAATAGGAACTAAGTCCATAGCTGCCAACATTCATCTATAGGGCACTAAATCCATAGCTGCCAACGTCCCTTCATAAGGCACTAAGTCCATAGCTGCCATGGTTTTTAGAGTACATATGGTGAACACATAGTTCAAAGGTTATCTATTAGGCACAACTGCTAATATTCATTTATATCATCTTTCATCTCTCATCTCTCATCATTCATCTACTCATCTTTACCCATTATTCTTATAGGTATAAAAATACATATATAGTTGAAATCAAGTAAAACATGTATAAACCGTTCATCTAGAATAGATATTAGGAACACATATAATAAGCACATATAGAATGTTTTAATATTAAATACTTCATATCTATGTGTAAGATGAAATTAACTATGCACTCACTTGTTAAAGTGACGACTCGAAATTCGGGCAACGCTTCGCTTCTAAAAATTTTCTTTTCCTTCGACGAAACCTAATATCATTATTACTAAGTTTTAGTTTATTATTTATTGGACTAATTATTAGTCTAGATTCATCATTAACTCAAAGTCTACTTCAAGATCTATCAAGTAAGGAACAACCAGGTAGGATCATATCAGAGGTAGGGTCCATTTGGTATATGAAGTATACTGTTTGGAAATACCACTTTAAACACCTCACTAAGTCACAGCCTAAACATCATCCCCGTAAGTAGATCAACCAATATAACGACTTGGAATCACTAATAAATCTTTTTTATAGGTACACAATAATGATAATGAATTTAAACATAAGTTATAGTTAAAGTATGATAAGCACAACTCACTTACAAGGGAGTTTAGCGAGGAACCTGGCTCTGCGCGGGGAGAACTTCAGAGCCGAAATCTCTTCTTCTCGGGGCTTTCTGGCGCTCTGGGACTCGCCTCTAATGATGGGTTTCATACATAGCAAACAATCCTATGTGTGCATGGAACCCTAATTTTAGGATCTATGTTTTCACTATTAGACATACAAGCATTGAACACAAAAACTAGAAACCCTAGGAGGCACATTTAATTTTCAAAATTAACATATACTTAGGGTTATGATACATACCTTGATTGTTATATTGTAATAACAATCAAATCCTTGAAGATCTTGAACTTTGAGAGCAAGTGTCACAAATGCCACACCTCTAATGGCTCACAAACAAACCAACCAAGGAAAACTATAGAAACAGAGAGGAGAAGAGAAATTTCGGATCTAAGCCTTTTGGAGGAGTGCATGGAAGAAATCTAACCCTAAGGAGGGTTTATATAGGTGTTAGGAAGGTGTTGGAAAAGGCAGGTGTATCCAAGATAACCCTAATCCCGTAACTTCCTCCCTAAGGCATCCAAGGCACCCTAGACCCAAGGAAACCCTAGGAGCATCTAGAATTCATTCCTATCACTATAGGGACGTTCTAGAATTGCGCAATGCTCAACTACTGAACATTGTCACCTTTAGTCCCTGCAGTTTTAATTAATTCCTTTAATCCCAAAATTAATTCCAAATTAATTTCTGATTAAATATTAATTAAACAATATGATTTCTATTTAATATATTATTTCCATAATACATTAATAAATCATTTATTTTGATTTCTAATTAATTTATTAACCAAGTAATAAATTAATAAATCATTCTCCTCTCTCTAAAAGACATCCTATTCAATTGCTAGGTTTGAAGGCAACTCAAAAGGATTGTGCTACTATCAATTCAAGTTGATACCAATTAGAGTTATGGGCTTAAGCACCTCATCCAATAGTCTCCCACTTGGATAAGTCTAATAAGTGTAGTTGCAAGTATGACTTCAAAATTGACTAGCAAATTATAGCTCTCAAAGCCGCTGTCGAACTCTGACCTAGTTAGTTACGTGTCCTTGGATAAGTGATCAAATATTCCTCCATTCTACAAGATATCGTATGGACATGAGACATGGATTATAATCAATCTCTCTTTCCAAGATTTGTTTCCCAATTTTCTGATTTATGAAGACTGATATCGGACTACTAATTGAACACATCAATTCAGTCCAGGCTTGGCCAAGCGCTTTAGATGTCATCACCAAATCATCGAGGGGCCCATGGATATTGCTTTTTCCCGCCAGGGCAAAAGGAACGGATAAACTTCGACTTATATGCTTACACTATTTACTCATCAAACCACACACAACAATAAGTTTTATAACATCAAGTTAATGATGCGTTTACGTATTATCAATGCACAACCGAATCGTAAACAACAACTCATATATCTATGTTTCAAGAATATAAGATATTATTGTCTCAAAATTACTCCTGATAAAATCCATGAAGTAATTCTCTGAGCGTGGGTTTATCCAATACTTAAATCGCCATTTTCAAGTACTAATGAACATTGCAACAAAACCATTGCTATGTCTAATCTCCATAGATAATCTACAATTCAATTCATGACAATCTTGATTCACTACTTACTTCCAAAAGTATGATCGATTGTGGGTGTTTAAATAATCTAATTATTTGGGAAGTCAAACATACAAATTGAAACACAATAGTAACCTAGTTAACTATGGTCTCAAAACTATTGAATATAAATAAAAAACTTATTATTTAATTACCATATTAATTAGACTTTATTAATTGTATAATTTTTCGATAATTAACTAAACACTTGAAATAAACATCAGTCATGCCATGTTCTAAACATGCATACCATGTTTCTCTATGGTCCCTCCTTTGTGAACAGATTAATTGGACATAATTTCAATGATGCTCATATCACAATTCCAAATCCTTATTACAAGTGTGAGAATTTCAAATTTTTGTCACCAATAAATGTGTTAGAGTCCGACCTTGCATGCAATACCTTTTTATGATGACGTGGCATCAAAGTCACTGAGACTTAGCAACCGATGTCACAAAATGCTCCATTAAAACTTTGTTACTTCAAACAATTTCATGGTAAAGAAGTCTCAAATTCAAGATAACTCCTTGAACACCTTCTTGCATTAAGGTTCCTAACTCACATATAGATTCTAATCATCAACTCCCACTATGGAAACCTTTCCATATTTCCATATGATAATCAATTTTGAATAAGAATCAATTACGAATAAAAATCACTTCCACTCAGAATTATGTCAGCATGGTCCATCCAAATATCACTATACTTCCAACTGTCCACAGGCAACCAATCCTTTGGAATAACCTCAAAATGTTCTTGACAGTTGTTCAATAACTTTAGTCATACCAAGTTCTAGTCCTTTCCCCTCTTAATGCCCTAGGCATTTGGAAAATCAAAACAAGTGAATATTATTGCATATGTAATCAATCGTATATCTGAAGCATATGGGATTCGATGCATAATGTCTTACATAAAGACATGATACTTGATCAGTCTCTTGCTACATTATTTCCATATATCAAATTTCCTATGTTGAATCACTTCAACATGATATTCATATATGTTCATGACTAAGTTCCATTAAAATCCTTCACTTTTAGATTTGAAATGAAGTATGAGTGCCTTCTCCCCTAAATCCTTTTGTAGCGAAACAATTCCCAAATATTGCAATTTTGCAAATTTGAAATCTTCGTTTCCTACAACTAGTATTGGCAACCTACAATACTTAGCATAACAATTATGCTCCCACTAGCATATCAATTATGCTCCATGTAGCATAGCAATTTTGCTCCCACTAGCTTTGACATGTACCCAAAAATCAACTGGACTTTTAGAAATCAATACTCTTTTACTTTCTTACTAATGTTCAGATTTCTAATATGTAATACTTCGATAAGTCTTCAACCAGACTTCTCAAGCTCATACACCTCCCATTAGATATCATATGTGTGTGTTTAAACCCTTACATAACTTATAGCAATATGTCCTAAACATTCAAACTATTTTTTGCCATTTGTTACAATTCGAACTATGAATAGGGATGTCGTAATCATATACGAATTTGAGAACACAATTATCACAACTGCTAACCATAATGATATTAATCAAATTTAAAATCTACTAGCTAAAGTGTTTCCTCATAATCATTTTCATGAATTAGAGAGAAACCTTTTGCCACCTAGATTTTATAGTGTATGCGTTCCTATCCATGTGAATTTATCAGTTCCAACCTACAATCATAAGATAAGGTTGAGGACAAACCAAAATCAAATTTTGTTTTCCTTTCATGGGCTGAACTTTTTTTATTCTTAATTTCTTGCCATCTGGTAGCAAGGGCCTACCAATGCTTCCAAGTTGTCAATCAGCTCACTCATATTGATCAATATACTATCACTGACCAACATGCTCTGCATTTTGCAGTCAAATGAGAACCATAGAACTCATAAGCATTACTAACTCAACTAGAAGGTGCACAGAAACAAGAATGTGTCAACACGATTGGTTATTAACCTCAGATCGTGTGCTAGTGATAACTAAAAGGTTTATTCTCGATTGACTTTTGAAACTCTTCAAGACTAACATGACTCCCACTGACTTCTTGACAAACAAATATTCAAAAGTTTGTGTGGATTCTTGTCAAGAAAACATCTCATGGAATTGGTCTTAGTTCATTTTTGTTTTAACATTAAAACTACCAATTCCAAATGTGCTAGAGTAAGAAAACATTACTACTCCACATTTCATGAGGTGTTATAAACCTACTTAGTTTGAAATAAGCTTCAAGATACAATTTAAAGTTACTAGAGCATGACTCTAAAACTTGATTTGGAAACGAAGTATGATTCATCTATCGATTAAACGATTTTAACAATATTTGATTCCTTTTCTTATTCAAACAATTGCACTAAGACGTTCTAGGAGGATCAATTTGTGACATGATTTCATAATCATTAAGATGATCATAAAACATGATACTAAGGTACTCTCCTTTCTTATCAGATTGGAGAAACTTTTATCTTTTTGCCTAGCAGATTCTTAATATCCGTTCTAATACTCTTTGAAATGTTTTCAAAGTGTTAGAATTATGTTTAATCTTATAAACACAATTATATTTACTGAAGACTTATCATTCTTTGTGGTGGATCTAAATATTCCACATCAATGTGTACTAGATCCTTTAGTCCTTCACTTGACTCACATAAACATGTGATCAAGGAATTAGTCTTAATCTTCCAAAGATACAAATTCTCATACATCACACAATTCGAATTGTATGATTCCAAGTTTCTATCCAATTGAAATTTGGGTGATGAGAATTCCTTTTTCACTTGGTTAATTATGACATTACCACAAACGATATAATTAAGAATCAATCCACATTTAACATTGCTAATAATAGAAATATAACCACCAATTCTGATAAATGTCATTACAAGGAAATACAAATAAATCAAAAATTCATTTTTATTGATAATAAGCAGAAAAATTTGTCCTTACAATCTAAATGTATGAAAATTATGTTTATAGATATTTCCTAAGCAATCTGTTAATCTATCACAACTCCTAAGAGTAGCTTCTAAAATATGATCATCGAACCATGCTATCGAAATCCACCTCTCACGATCAGATTCAACTCACTCTCCTTATGATTCCTTATTTCTCTTAGATCCTCCAAAACATCAAAATGGACTATCACATCATCTGTTAAGAATCTATGAATAAGAACTTAACAACAAAGTTAGATAGTGGATGTACCTGAAGTAGAGTCACACTACTTGACTTTACTATCTCTAAGATCTTTCAGGTAATCTAGGCAGCTTCACATCCAATTCTCCTTCAATTGGCAATAGAACCATATGGACCTTTCAGGTATAGCACATGGGACTATCTCATAATTATCCTTTCTCTTTACCATACGGTCAAACAATTTGAACTTGGCCGATCCCTTTCCATTGGAAAGAGAAACCTTTTCTGGACTACCAATGTTGCCATTGTCAATGTCCATGTAAATTTTGGAGACATATCCTTCAAATACATTTGCTTGATTTGTGCTTCTTAAGCATTTCTGATTCAACATCAATCAACAGATATGTCAGATCGATTAGGGTCATGTTGTCGTCCCTCATATAATAGTCCTTAATGAACTGACCATATGACCCAAGAAGTGAACGCAAAACCATGTAAATGGCCAACTCCTTCGAGAAAATGACACCCAACATCTCTAATCTGTCAGTGTGCGATTTCATTTTCAGAACATGTGCACACACAGACTTTCCATCTTGATGTTTTCTTGCCAATAGGGTTTGAGTAACTTTGTATTTTTTCAGCTTGAAGAAAACATAGCTCGGGGAGAATTATTGGTGGAAGTGAAGGAAGAGTTGGAGAAGCATGATTTCCAGTTCCACAATTGCTTGAAGAATGGAACATTCTTTCACCTTGATCAACATGTAAAAGATCATATTTAGAACATTTCCAGAAGAACGAGGAAGACCATTGTTGTCAGAACTTAACATCTATAATAGGAGAAAAGAGAATTCAAGATAGATGATTTTAATCCTTGATATCAACCCAAAATTTAAATCAAGGCTAGGATCCAACTAAATAATTCACAATTTAGAAGAGGGATGTCGTAATCAAATTGCAAATTATTTAAAGGTAGGTAAATGACGATTTACCAATTTCACCATGAAAATTGAAATTTGAAACAATTAGGTTTTAAATGAAATTGCTATATCTTTTGTGATTCATTGAACTATTCAATGGAATGTTTAATCTCGATTATGCCCTTTCCATTTGTGACTGGGATACCAAGGATCACAAACAAGGTGTGAATAACAATGCAAATTAGCTTGGTAATCTTGATGTCATTTATTATCTAATTAATGTGTTGGTTAAACAACATATGCTCCATTAATCAATAATAATTCACGATTCACCCATTTCCAACAATATTAGTCCCATATTAGTGTGTCGGTTAACCACACACGCTCCACTAACGACCAATAAGGTGCAATGTGGAATTTCATTGGTTAGCATCAAATTCATATTTTTTCTAAAGTAACTAACAGTGGGATTTTAGAAAATAGTTTATTTACTTTTCATCATTATACTTTTAATGAGGTTATGTCCTATCAAACCCATTCGGCTAACTGACCTCCACCAATCAAGGAAGCGGTGGGTGAGAGTGGACACTCATTTAACTACCATTTTATAGGTAGTTTCCTTATACCCCCTTATAGATCGGCTTCGTGAATGAGACGTACTAATAGTTCGACTGACTTGTCTTATACATATATATAATATTAGACTTTTAATTTTACATATAGTATAAGGATGTATTTTAAACTTTTAATATAATAGGGTTTTTAGTTTTATTAAAAATTTCGAAAATTAAAAGAACTTAATTTAAAATTAAAAATAAAATAAAAACCTTTGATTTAATAATTATTCAAAAATTAAACAATTAATTAAATTATTAAATCACATAAGGATTACCAATTTAAATTAAACATCTTAACTTAATTTAATCCTTTATCCATGGACTTCGAAATTTAGGGTAGGGATATCTTTAATTATCCAATTAAACAATTAACAAGATAATTATCAAAAACAACAACCTACTAACTTATTCCTTAGAGTTCGAAATCTTCTACTTGGAGTGGAAGGCAAGGTTTTCAACCTTCCCTAAATCAAAAACCCTAGGCTCAGGAAACCCTAGATTTCGACTCCAAGGTGGCCAAAGGAAAGAGTTTGAAAACCCTTAGGGATTTTTGAAAAAACAAGGTTCTTAAACCCTAATTTGCGAAAATCACAAGCCATAGGGTTTAATAGCCATAAACCCTAATTTTGTCTAGTTCAATCAATTGTACAAAATCTAATTGAAAACAAAAAACCATGCGCTCTGATACCACTGATGGGTTTTATACATAGCAAACAATCCTATGCGTGCATGCATCCCTAATTTTAGGATCTATGTTTTCACTATTAGACATACAAGCGTTGAACACAAAAACTAGAAACCCTAGGAGGAACATGTAATTTTCGAAATTAACATATAATTAGGGTTAGAGTACATACCTTGATTGTTATATTGTAATAACAATTAAATCCTTGATGATCTTGAACTTTGAGAGCAAGTGTCACAAATTTCACACCTCTAATGGCTCACAAAGAAGCCTAGCAACAAAGGAAAACTATAGAAAGAGAGGGGAGAAGAGAAATTTTGGCTCTCAGCCTTTTGGAGGAGTGCATGGACGAAATCTAACCCTAAGGAGGGTTTATATAGGTGTTAGGAATGTATTGGATAAGGCAGGTGTATCCAAGATAACCCTAATCCCTTTAACTTCCTCCACAAGGCATCCAAGGCACCCTTAGAGCCCAAGGAAACCCTAGGAGCATCTAAAATTCTTTCCTCCCACTATCAGGAGGTTCTAGAATTGCCCAATTCTCAACTATTAAATAATGTCACCTTTAGTCCCTATAATTTGAATTAATTCCTTTAATCCCAAAATTAATTCCAAATTAATTTCTGATTAAATATTAATTAAACAATATGATTTCTATTTAATATATTATTTCCATAATACATTAATAAATCATTTATTTTGATTCTAATTAATTTATTAACCAAGTAATAAATTAATAAATCATTATTCTCTCTCTAAAAGTCATCTTATTCAATTGCCAGGTTTGAAGGTGTCACACCCCAAAACCAAGAACGGCGGAAACGTTCTGGGGCGGAGGACGTCATGTACAGTATCACAACAATGAAAAGTAGTAAACAAGCAACAACATCATCCATTGCATTAATAATATAATTATTATACAAGTTTGTTCTGTCAAATTTTGATACCACTAAAGCATAAATCAGAATGAAAGATGCATCTTGATCGAGCACCATCTTCCTGAACCTTGCATCGGTACCTGTCTATGATGAGCTGAGGATACAAGTAATTTTGAAAGCGAGTATCAGCTTTAAATCTGGTGAGATCATAAGTATTTTAGTGTCTTAATTTGTATGTAAATACTTATATGTATTTGAAATGTAAGTATTTGTATGTATACGAATTGTAAGTATTGAAAATGTAAATGAACTGTAAGTATGAAAATGTATATGAATTGTAAGTATGAACATGTTTGTAAAACAACTGTAAACGTTTGAAAATACCTAGAAATCCCTATGATTCCTACTAGTAACAAAAGGAGTCTTCTACCAAGACTTAACTGTTCTCATGTAGCCTTCTATCAAGACCTAGCTGTTCTGAATGTAGTCTTCTACCAAGACCTAACTGTAATAGTATTACCCTTTGGTACCCGGGCAAATAACAATGTTAATTGAAGACATCCGTAGATGTACATTTACCTCTGTTGCTAACAACTGGGTATAGGAATAGTCAGTCCCCAAAAGTATACCTATAATGGTATCAACCGTTGACATCCGTGGATGTGCTTTTACCTCTGTAGCTAACAGAGATTCTAGGAATGGTCAGTCCCGCAACGTATCCTTGGGTACTAGGATATTAAATCCAATCTATCTCGTCGATTATGTGATTGAATCACAAGGTAAAGATAAGAATGAGGATTATATAACAAAATCTATACATATAAAATGTACTAGTAATTCCTGTAAGTGTACTCATGTACATGTGATCAAGTGACCATATCTATGTAATAGTATGGTAAGGTACTGTAATGTTCTAGCTGTAGTGTACGTGCTCTTTATCTAGCAAGTATAGTAACGTACTGTAATGTTCTAGCTGTAGTGTACGTGCTCTCTATCTAGCAAGTATAGTAATGTACTGTAATGTTCTAGAAAGTATGACTCATGAATGAACTGACTCATTGTATAGTATTGCGTTCTAGTAATAGTTCTAGTATCTTCCTAAACTACCCATATGGTAGCTTACTAGTAATCTAACTGGTACGTATGCACATGGATGTATACCCTTGCTACCCAAGGGCATGGGATGAACTGGAAGGGCCTTTTATGACTATATATGTACACATGATATATAACTAATATTTAAACGACCTTCGGACGAGTACCCGATATCCTATCAGACCACATCCAAATCGAGGAAAAGGAAACAAGGTGGGTAGCCTTCCTAAGTCTTTTAAACATTTCTTATATAACTATACATATAGAGGCATGCAATTTATAATATAAAAGCATAAAATAAGTCTTGTAAAACCTTTGAAACATAATTATTATCTAAGAAAAGATCGACTTGATGTCAATCTATAAAACGGTTTGAAGGCATGGGTTTGATAAAACAACTTTAGTATAAGGAAACATTTGTTTGAATCACAATTGTAAATAAGTTTGAAATAAAACATACAGAGTAAAATGTACAGTGTAATAAGGAGTTTTAAACACATAAAGTGTTTATGAAAACATTTGAAGTAAACTGTTTGGTAAAACGGCTAATGAGTAGCCAACCATTTAAATGCTGCTTATTAATCACATGTGATTAATATAATAACTAGCATTATTCTAGTTTTATCCCCCCATAAAACATTTAAAATAGTTAAAACATTGATTAAGGGGGTATGAACTCACCCGAAGTAAGTGGATCGGAAGGATGGGTCGGATAAGTGCTTGGTGTCAAGTGAAGACTTAGACACGCACAAAGATCCTAATAACATATAAGGATATATGTATATACACAATTAGTCTTTAAACAACTAATAAACAAAGTTAAGACACTCTAGGACATGCTAAACACTTTATACAAGTGTTATAAGTCTCAAGGGTTGCATCTAAGTGTTGTAGGGAAAGGCTAGTGTGTTTGGGGTTCAAGGGTAAACTCCCTTGGAGTTTACGGTTTTCATGACCATTACCCAAGGAGTTTACGGAAGTAAACTCAAGGGTTTACGGTCGTAAACTCTACACTTTATGATCATTTATTGGTTTGAAGTCTTCTAAGCTATTCCAAGCATTCCTACATCGTGATTTAGCCTTAGGAAGTGTTGTGTGGCATCAAAACACTCCTAAATGGAGTTTACAGTCTAAGGACCATTTCTCCATGAGTTTACTACCTTAAACTCATGAGTTTACTACCTTAAACTCCTAAGTTTGGTATTTGGCGGTTTTCAAGTCCTTAGCTCAAACATGGCACTAGTCTAGGTTAGATTCTAGCCATAAGGAACAACCATGGGCCATTTATGGGACATATACACAACATTTGAGGTGTTTACGGTTTTGGGAGATCCCCAAACCGTAAAGACATAAAAATATATGATTTTGGTGCTTTTTGTGTGATACACTCATCAAGGATGGATCTAGACAAGTCCCTAAGGCATTGTGAAGCATCTAGACACCCTAAAGCACCCTTAGGCACTATATTTGGTGTTTACGGTTTTGGGAGCCTCCCAAAACTGTGAACACCTTGTTCTTGGTGTTCTTGGGACTTTTCCTTGGTATAAACATGTATAGCTAGCTTAAAATGACTCTAGGATAGAAGTACTTACATTGTGGAAGCTTGAAATGAACTTTAACTCCAAGAGCACTAGTGTGTGTTCTTGGTGTTTTGGAAAAACTAGTCAAAACACATAAATGAATGGATTAAAGGATGTACAATCACTAGATTAAGTGATATACTAACTTGAAAGGGTTAGAACACTTACTAGTTTGAAGATTTGGAATTAAATCTTGGATGATACTTGAAAGAGTTCTTGGAGTTTACTCTTTTGACTTTTTGGGGAGTAAACACAAATGAATAACTTTTTGGGGAGTAAACTCATACATAGGTATGAGTTCACGGTTTTGGGTGATTTCTAAACCCAAAACATAAAAGTTTGGTCGGGTGTTTCTAATACGCGAAGTGTTTGCAGTTTTTAAAATTCAAAACCCGAGATGACACTTTCTTTCCCCCGTTCGTTTAAAAATAATATTAAAATAATCAAACGAACTTTATATTTCTTAAAAATAAGAAATAATGACATTGACTAATGATATGAAATGGTTGACTTTTAGGGTTTGACCGAATGGAAATTTCGGGTTGTCACATCATCCCCCTGTTAAAGGGAATTTCATCCCGAAATTAGAATTTAGATAAGGAAGTAGGTATGAATGATCGAGTCGAGAGGAGGAAACTTCCTAATTGATTGGTTCTAGCGCTCCTAAGTGAAATCAGGTCCTTGGTTGGTATCCCAACGAACCTTCACTAATGGGCGACTGCGTTGCTTCGTCCGCTTGACCTCTCGGTCGAGGGTCACTACGGTTCTAATACGAAGGCGAGGATCTCGTCGAGTGGACTTACAAGAGTCCTAACGGAAAGGTACGGTTTCACGATCGAGACACGAAGAGTAGAATGTACGTTACTGAGTTCGCGGTGTAGGTCTAATTTGCGAGATACAGGACCGATTCTGGTAAGAATCTCGGAGGTCCTATTTATCTTGGATTTAGCTTTCCACGCGATACGAAGCGTATTAAGCCATTCCCAGAGTGAGACTTCCTAAAGAACTTGGTCTCTCACTTGGAATTCCAAAGGTTCTTTCTCTTTCTTGTTTAACTTCCCAGTCGAGGGCCACTCCTTGCTGGGTCAAGGTCGTATGGGTTTCTGTGATTTGAGAGGAGTTCTGGATGAACTATGACAGTAGGTCTGTAAGACCTATAATTTGGCGAATGACTGTCGGCATCTCTGGTTTTGAGCATTCTAACAGTCCTAAGTGTACATGCAACCCTAAATACCTTGGATGTATGTTTTCTCTATTATACATACATATATGAACTTTCCAAGGTATTTATCCTAACTAGCATAATAACATTGATTCATATGAATATAACAAGTTAGAATTACATACCTCTTTGATGTAGAATGTCTTCATGAAGCTTGAGTGCCTAGTGCCCCAAGTGTGACACCTCAAATGGTTCACACAGCATCAATTGCTTTTGGAATAACCTTGAGAGAAATGTAGAACACTTGAAATCAGCTAGCCCTTCTCTAGAATGATACTAGTGCTGCTTTTGGTCAAGAATAAGATGCATATATTTACACCATGTAAACCCTAATTAACATGGCCTTTCATTTCCATGATCCATGGGTACAAAAACACCATGGAGTATCCATGAGGCATCATATGGGTTTTAGCCCAACTAGATAATCCATGGAGCATTAGCCCACTATATAAGTATGGATGATTTACACAATCAACCCATATATTTAATTAGTCTTCTTTTGATCACTTAATTAATCCTAGATTAATTCTTGATCAATACTAATTAAATAATCTTATTAATATATTATAACTTATAATATATTAACCAACCTTAAGTGTTATTTCTCTCATAATAGTCTATCCAAATGCATGATGCCATGCAACCTAAATAGACCATGCCGGGTCGGGTCAAGTCTTACCACTTATAGTTATGGACTTAGACATTAATCCAACATTCCTACCGAGGGTAAGGAGCCAGTTCCTAGTCCTTCATAGGTACTTGAGAATATTTTTCACCACAGTCCAGTGAGCCTTGCTCGGGTTCCCTTGATATCTGTTGACAATGCTGAAAGCAAATGCCACATCAGGGCGAGTGCAAGTCATACCATACATGATCGAGCCTACAGCGGAAGCATACGGTACTCGAATCATCTCAGCTATCTCAGCCTCTATACTTGGGCTCTGAGTCTTACTCAGTTTGGCGTTACACTGGATTGGTAAGTCACCTTTCTTGGAATCCTGCATGTTGAACCTCTTCAGCACCTTATCCAAGCAGATACTTTCACTAAGTCCAATTAGTCTCTTACTCCTTTCTCTCAAAATCCTTATCCCTAGGATATAGGCAGCTTCTCCAAGGTCCTTCATAGCGAAACACTTCCTAAGCCAGGATTTAACCTCCTGCAAGGTTGGGATGTCATTTCCTATGAGTAGTGTGTCATCCACATACAGTACCAAAAAGCTAACTATACTCCCACTAGCCTTAACATATATACATGACTCATCTTCGCTCCTCGAAAAACCAAACTCTTTGACTTTCTAATTGAAACAAATATTCCATCTGCGAGATGCTTGTTTCAATCCATAGATGGATTTCTCAAGCTTACACACTCTATTTGGGTGCTTTGCATCGACAAAATCCTCTGGCTGACTCATGTAAACATCCTCATCCAACTTTCCATTAAGGAAAGCAGTTTTGACATCCATTTTCAATATTTCATAATCATGAAAAGGTAGCTATGGCTAGCATAACCCTAATCGACTTAATCTTCACTAATGGTGAGAAGGTCTCATCATAGTCAACTCCCGGAGTTTGAGTAAAGCCCTTTGCAACCAGTCGTGCTTTGTAAGTGTGTACATTCCCATCCATTTCGGTCTTCTTCTTAAAGATCCATTTGCACCCGACCGTCTTACGACCCGGTACATTGTCAAAAAAGCTCCAAACTTGATTGTCATACATGGACTAAATCTCACTGTCCATGGCCTCTTTCTATTAGGCGGACTCAGGGCCTTTCATGGCTTCCTTAAAGCTGTTATGCTCATCCAAATTTACCAGTGTACCATCGCTGATAAATGCATCACCTTCCATAGTAATATGAAAACCATAGTAATGCTCAGGTGGATTCCTAACTCTTGTGGAATGCCTCAGAGGTACAGACTCATTAACATGAGTTTCCTCCTCAGGTTGATTGCTAGAGTTTGAGGTTCCTTGACCGCTTGACTCTTGAAGTTCTTCAAGGTCAATTTTCCTCCCACTCTTTCCTTGGCTTATAAAATCTCTCTCTCTTGAAAGACCACTCTTCTCGCCACAAAGACCACATTCTCACTGGGTCTGTAGAAGAGGTAACCAAAAGAATTATGTGGGTAGCCGATGAAAATACATCGCTCACTTCGAGGTTCGAGCTTGTCTTGAGTCTCACCCCTCACGAAAGCCTCGCAACCCCAAATCTTGATGTGGTCTAAATTAGTAACTTTCCCAATCCACATCTCGTGAGGTGTTTTGGCAACCTTCTTGGTAGGGACTAGATTTAGGATATGGGCGTTAGTCTCTAAGGCATACCCCCAGAATGAGATTGGTAACGAAGCTCGACTCATCATGGAATGAACCATGTCTAACAAGGTTTGATTGTGCCTCTAAGCCACACCATTCAGTTGTGGTGTCCTAGGAGGTGTCAATTGTGAAACAATTCCACATTCCTTAAGATAGTCAAGGAACTCTGTACTCAGATACTCTCCTCCTCGATTGGATCAGAGCATCTTAATGTTCCTGCCCAACTGATTCTCCACTTCCTGTTTAAACTCCTTGAACTTTTCAAAGGTTTCTGACTTATGCTTGATTAAGTAGACATAACCATATCTACTGTAATCATCAGTAAAAGTCACATAGAAGTGGTTAGCATTCCTAGTGGTGGTTTTGAAGGGTCCACACACATATGTATGTATGAGGTCCAACAAACCTTCACCCCTAGCACAAGTACCAGTGAAGGGTGACTTTGTTATTTTTCCAAGTAAACAAGACTCGCAACTATCATCTGACCTTAAGTCAAACAACTCCAAGACTCCAGCCTTTTGGAGTTGGCCTATGCGCTTCTTGTTAACATGTCTAAGACGACAATGCCACAAGGATGCTTTATCCAAACTAGTGGAAGAATCGATATGTAATACGTTATTTCCTAAGTTGTCTACAACCAACACAGTTTCATATACACCATCACAAGGTAATACTTTAAAATAAAGAACATTTATATAAAAGGCATTAATACCACCAACTTCATTATCAAATGAAAAAGTAAATCCTTGTTTGTACAAACCATGAAAAGAAAATAATATTTCTCACCATTTCAGACGAGTAACAACACTTATTCAAATCTAACACTAACCCACTACTTAGCAACAAAGAATAAACTCCAATCTTGGTGACAGGTGAAGCTTTCCTATTACCCATGATCAAGTTTATCTTTCCACGCTCCACATCCTCACTTCATCTTAGGCCCTGAAAATCAGAGCATATATGAATACCACAACTTGTATCAAGAACCCAAGAAGTAGAATGTAATGAGTTATTAGACAATATAGTGTAAATACCTACATGGGTAGGTTTGACCTTCCCATGCTTCACATCTTCCAGTTACTTGGGGCAGTTTTGTTTCCAGTGCCCCTTTTCCTGAAAATAGAAGCATTGAGCTTCCTTTGGGTTGGAAGAAGGAGTGACAAAACCACCTTTGGTTCCACTTGAAGAGGAGCCATCAAGAGACTTTCCCTTGGTACCGTTCGAAGGGGTCTTCCTCTTCTCCCCTCTACTTTTCCCAATTGCTAGAACATGAGCAGTGTTAGGATTAGGAGTAGTAACAACCAATTTACCCTTGAGACCGGTTTCCACGGTCTTCAAAAGTCCTTGAAGTTTGCTGAGTTTGAACTCCTCCTTGTTCATGTGATAGGTCATCCGAAACTGATCATAACAAGTAGGTAAGGAGTGCAACATGATATCAATAGCCAACTCCTCCAAGAAGTTCACATACAACTTCAACAAATGGTCCACAAACCTTTGCATTTTCTGCATGTGGCCCGTGACAGATTCTCCATCATTCATTCGGGTTTTTGTCATGGAAGAGATGATTTCATACCTCTCTTGAAGAGCACTTTTATGGTAGCGGTCCATCAAGTCCATGTGCATCTCAAAAGGGTAAAAGTCCTTATAGGACTTCTGGAGTTTAGCTGTCATTGTGACCAACATGATACATGCCACTTTGGTAGCATCTCTCTCATGTGCCCTAAAGTGAGCGATCTCTTATGGAGTAGCAGTAGACTCATCAATTTCTTTCAGCTCCTTGTCGAGGACATATTCCTTGTCCTCGTAACGTGTGACCATCGTGATGTTCATGATCCAATCATTAAAGTTTGTACCATTAAAGATGACTCTCCCACAAAGGTTCATGAGAGAGAAGGAGCCGGTAGGGTTTGAGTCAGAAGCAACATTGTTGGAGGACATCTGAAAAGAAGAAAGACAAGTTTAGATTAGATATAGGATCCTTAATAAGACACCCAAATGTAATATTAAGGCTAGTATCCAACACAATACTTTATAACTTGGAAGAGGGATGCCGTAATCCAAGCTATAAAATATTTGAAGGCGGGCGAATGACGATTCAACAATTTCCACCATGAAAAACGAAATGAATTATTAGGTTTTAATTGGATTGAAACTCCTAGATTCTCTTGAGATTCATTGAACTTTTCAATGGCATGTTTAAATCTCGATTGTGCCCTCTCAAGTTTGTGACTGGGATGCCGAGGATCACAAACAAGGTGTGAATAACCATGCAAACTAACTTGGTACCCTTAATTTTTATCACCTAATCAATGTGTCGGTTACCCACACGCGCTCCACCAATCTATGATAAACATTAAGTCACCCTTTGCCACCCTTACTAGTCCATGTTAGTGTGTCGGTTACCCACACACGCTCCACCAACGACAAGGTAAGGTACAAAGTGTAATTTCATGGGATAGCACCAATTTCACATTTTCCTAAAGTAACTAAGATTGGGAATTTATAAAAAGTTTAGTTACTTTATATTTTCATTATACTTTTAATGATAATTATAGTCCTTGTCCTACCCGTTTGGCTAACGACCCTCTACCAGTCAAGGAAGTGGTGGGTGAGAGTGGACACCCATTAAGTTGCCATTTTATAGGCAACAACCTTATACCCCCTTATAGACCGGCTTCGTGAATGAGACCTACTAACGGTAAAACTGACTTGCTCTTATACATATATATATATATATATATATATATATATATATATATATTATTAACTTATAATATTATAAAGTATAAGGGTTGAATTTTAACTTTTAAAACTCTAGGGTATGGAATTAAAGTTTTCTAAAGTGACTTTACAAATTCTAAAACTTGAGGGCAAGTTTTGAAACTATTCAAAAACTTTCATATTCATAACATATGAGTTTAATGGATTATTAAAATGAAGAATCTTCATTTTATGTAACCTATAGTTCTTTAATGGATCTTTAAAAGAAATGAGTTTTGGTAATCCATAACTTGAGGACAAATTATGGACTCCATTAAAAACATTTAGATCAAGAATTAAACTAACAAACAATTTGCAAATAATTCCTATGATCTACTTAAACTCATAGGCATGAATATTCATATCAAAAATTTCAAAAATCATATAAACATATATAAAACTTAAAATTTTGATAATAGCCATTGAAAATGGATTAGCATAATCATTACACCATCAGAAACAGGTTTTATAAGACCAAAATAGTTTAGGATAATGATTCTAGTCTATTTCCAGCAACAAAACTCGAAAATCTGCACACATGAGCTTCTACTAGTCGAGTGCATGAACCTACTCGACGAGTAGGATGAAGATACACATGGACTTTTCGGGTCCCCCCATGGACTCGACGAGTCCACTGAACAGTGGGCAGAAAATTCGATTTTTTCAAGCATTTTGCATCAAATATCAAGAAAGCAAGCCTAGTCTCTAATACAACTGATGGGTTTTGAGCATTCTAACACCTTATGGTGTACATGCAACCCTAGAAACCTTGGATCTATGTTTTCTCTAAGATTCATGCAAATTAGAATTTTCCAAGGTTTTCATCCTAACTAGCATAGCATGGGAACTTGTAATACAAAAACTAGTATAATGACATACCTTTCTTGTATCTTGAATTCCTTAAGACCTTGTGAGCCTAGCACCCCAAATTTGATGCCTCAAATGTTTCACACAACACCATAACTCTTGGAATAACTTGAGAAGAGAACACTTTCACTCTAACGCTAGCCCTCCTTGTCTTGTATTAGTGGCCGATATTGCTAGCTATGGGGCTCTTTATATAGTGTGCCACATGTAGGTTTACACCATGTAAACCCTAATGTGCATGGCTTTTCATTTCCCTTATGATCCATGGGTTATAACCTCCATGGAACACCCAATGGGACCTAGCCCAATCTAGTGAATCATGAACCATAAGCCCACTATACAAGAATGAATGATTTACAAATCAATCCCCATACATTTAATTAGTCTCCTTTTGATCACAAAATTAATTCCAAATTAATTCTTGATCAATACTAATTAAATAATATTATTAATATATTCAAACTTATAATATATTAACAAACCATAAGTGTCCTTTTCTCATTGTGTCTATCCAATTGTTGTAATGCCATGCAACCCAAATGGACCATACCAAGTTGGGGCAAGTACATACTAAATATAGTTATGGACTTAGATACCTTATCCAACACTTTATATCTACGAAATCCTTGCAACATATACTATACTTTGGTTAATATTATTTATTCTAAATAATATTCTATCAAAAAGTCACTTTTGGTGCTCATTGTCTCTAAATTCACTAGCCTGAATCTGCGGGCGTTACAGTTATCTCCCCCTTAGGATAATTACATCCCAAAATCATTAACAAAATAGGTCTTTTATAATGACTCCACATGTTATCTCTTAATAATAGGTAATAACCGTAACTCTTATGTCCTTTCAAATGAGTGTCTAACTCTTGGATGTCTTGACTGCTGACAGTGCTCAATCTTGCACCCACTATTCATACTATGTTAGACTTTCAATTGTAACCTTCATGTTACAATCTCGATCCTTATTGTAGACTCCTGCTCCTTCATAAATAGACTTTACTTCGATTATCATAACTGACCGATGGGTCATGTTCTCATCGTATGATGCAATGCTTAGACTTAGGTTTTAATCAGTCAGATTCCAAATTGGAAGATACCTTACTTCATGTTCTAATGTGATATAATCACATTCTAGCATGTAGCACTTCTAGCTACAAGCTTCTTACTTTAACGACGATCGCAAAACTTCTATTGATCGCTTCGATTATATTTCACTTCAATATTCTGGCTTAAGTTAGGTGCTACATCGAACTTGGCTCTATAAACCACATAACATACTTATCTTATCCGAATTGATTAGATATAGTCACTAGGTTTGGAATAACAATCATCTTCTTAGTCATTACCGATACAATGGTAACGACATAGATGAACAAAACGGAATCAATTACTAGTGCCTTGGTAACCTTGTGACTTTCCCTAATCTGGTGTGAGTCGTATGCTTCTGGTAGTATAGGCCTCTACTACCTTTCACACCTACTCATACTCGTCCCAAGTATTGTCTCGTAGTCCCTAAGTTCTTATTTCCTAAAATCACAAAACAATTTAACACATACGAATGTGTCTAAATAATCTTAAAATTTTCCCTAGATCCATTTCGGTGCTTCTTAGGGGTATAGTTGGAAACTTTACCCTTCTAGATCTCATTTTGGTTGAGATCCGAGTTTTGAAGCTCTTAGATTCGTTAATGTCATTTTAATGTATTAAGATGTTGGGTTTCTGGAGAACTCGACGAGTTTATTGATAAACTCGGCGAGTTGGCTCGGTTTTTCCCGACTTGGCAGTTCATGGAGAAACACGACGACTTGAAGGACAACTCGGCGTGTTGGTCAACTCGGGCCGTTGATCTTGACTTTTGGCTTTGACTTTGACCAGAAGTTGATTTGGGTTGACCATTGGGCATTTTTAGGCCTTATTGGGCCTTCTGGTGTCATTTTGGGCTTGGACTATCATTTGGGCTTGTATTGTTTGGGGTTTTGTTGGGCTAGTTGGGAAGGAGTGTTTTGTAAATGTTAATGGGCTTTAAGGAAAGGCCCAATTTGGAAAATTGGGCCATTAGTAGGCTTTTATGGATCTAGCAGTTTTGGGCCTTTTTGATTTTGGGCTTGGACCTCAGTTTGGTTCAAGATGAGATATGGTAACATGGTCATTTTACCCCAAGCATGCATTATGGATCATAGGTTGGAACCCAATTGCTAATTGGGAGTTATTCTGGTATTGATAGCTCGGGAAGTCGTTAGGGCAGCAGCTAGAGATTTAGTTAAGTGAGCTTCTGGCTTCGAGGTGGGTCTTCTCACTGTATCCATGGGTCGAAGGCACCAATGCCGACCCAATACGTGTTATGTGGTATGCTAGTTGTCTCTGTGATACTTGCATGGAAGACCCCAGGGGGAGCCCGTAGCAATTGGATGTCAGACCATGGGGGGAAGCCTATGGCATTCTAGGTAAAGAACAAGGGGGAGCCCATGGAAACTATATGCATGTTGCATGATAATATGTGTTTGTATGTTGTATGGTATTTTGGGGAACTCACTAAGCTTCATGCTTATAGTTATAATTTATGGTTTCAGGTACTTTTGGTTGAAAAGGGAAGGGCCCGGCTTGAACACAGGGCATACTGTAACATCCCAAAATTTAATGCCAAAAATTTCATTTTAAGAAAACCTTTAATAACTTTGTTCCAGACATTAAAAAAATTTCAATTAAAAAAAATATCAGAGTCTAATGCCAAAGATCACATAATGCGGAATAACATGGGTGAATGCACTGCGATCGTACCGAGCTCCTTTTTTCTTGAAAACTGAAGATACCTGAAACCAAAACTGTAAACCGTAAGCACGAAGCTTAGTGAGTTTCCCGAATACCACATACCATACATATCAACTGGTCCATACATTCCATATATATTGTGAGCCATACATATCAAACATATCCATAATCAAGTAAGGTTCTATGTGCCACACATAATCTTGCCATTATGCCACGGGCCGCACATGGTCTTTCTTGCCAAGCTTGGGGCCACCACTTCGGTCTTACAGATAAGTGCCAAGAGCCACCTCCTGGTCTTCCATGCAATCATCACAAAGACAACTAGCATACATACTACTTTACTTAGCTAATCAACATACAGTGTGCCAGGAGCCATCTCTTGGTCTTTCATACATAATAGCATACAGTGTGCTAGGAGCCACCTCCTGATCTTTCATACATATTGCATAGAGCTAACCCACGGGTATTCCTACCATATATAAACTAAATGGGCTGACATTGGGGCCTTAGACCCATACAAATAGTGAGGAGACTCACCTCACAAGCTGACTATTGAACCCTACGAATAAACCTCTCGCTGCTAGCTAGCGGATCCCCGAACTGCTGGTCTCTCGACTCCTCGAGCTACCATTACCCAAAGTGACAATTAGACCAATTCAATAATCCTCCTTAGGGTAATATGACCACTTTACCTCTAGTCTAACTTTATCCATATCTAAGGCCCAAAGCCATAATACAAAAAGGACCAACACCAGGTAGGCTTTCCAAGCCCACTAATAGCCCAATTTGCTAAATTGGGCCCAATCCCTCTAATGGGCATTACCCTAAGCCCAAACATATTCTTGGCCCAAAACATATGAATTCTGATGGACCACTAAGGCCCAAAGTCTCAAGTCCACTACTTGGCCCAACCCGAGGCCCAAAACACACCAAGCCCATAACCGATGAGTACACGGGGCGTACTCCTCTATACACTAAGCGTACTGGCTGAAGGTGGTGTACGCTGCGCGTACCTACATGTAAACCTATTGTACTCCTCTGTTAAGCTACTTTTCCCATTAAGTTCTTAATACTCTATTCCAAAAGCTACAATTACAGATCCAAGTCCTCTTCAACGTCTTACTCCATAAAGTTGATTACTTGGTGGCTTGCAACCCACCAAAAGAGTCCAAACTTGAAATGTGACAACAAACTTCCATGGTAAGGGCTAGATCTCATGCATGGTCACAAGTGAACCCTAAAGATTGAAACTTTATTGCTTATGGGGATCATATAAAACTAAGGGTGGCAACCCTAGACCTAGAAATGATTTGAGTCATAAAGGTCCATTCTTGGGGACCTAAAAGGTCCAAAAACTCCATTAACATATATCTAAGCATACTTGAGGGAAATTTTCAGACTTTAAATCTCAAAATGATCTGAAATGGAACCATAATCTTGGTTCTACTACTTCCCCTTTGATCCACCACCTTGCTATAGTCCTCACTTGCTTGAAAAATTGCTTCACAACACCAAAATGATCTCAAATAGCCTCCAAAGCTACAAGAACACTAAAGGGAGGATTAGGGTTTTGTGGTGGTTGTCTAAAGATGTGAGGGAGGCTGATATCTAGGGTGTTATGTTCTTAATACAGTGACATACCCTAAAAATTAAGGTTTAGGGACTTCGAGCGTACGCTGGGCATACGCCTCTCTACACCCGCGTCCATTCGCCCTTATATGCTGAGTGTGACCCAACTTACACTGGGTGTACCATCATGCCTTCCACCTTGCATGCATGGTACTTACTTGCCAAACATTTCCATTCAAGGACCAATTCTACCAAAAACTTCAAAGTACTATAACTTCCTCGTTCAAAGTCCGCTTTCGGCGAACTTTATATCCATGAAAAAGTGGCAGGAAACCCTTCGCTCCTTGACACACCTCCATGTCTAACACCTTCCGAATAAACTCGAGACCCATAAAAGACCGAATCGACCCTACCCTTTGGCCTCCGAGACCACAACCGAGTACTTTCAAAACTGGGTGTTACAACTCTGCCCCACTTAAACTAGACTTCATCCTCGAAGTCTTCTGCGGATACTTATCTCGGATACTTCTCATGGGACACAAAAGTCAATCCAAACAAGCCTGAATGCTCATACCAATTCATATACAACGCCTAATCTTGTCTGCTCAGTCCGATCCCCGAAAGGACCACTACACTTTACATCCTGAGGGTCCAACCATTTCCATGCGCAACCGATGGTCTTCCCAAGGCAACTGTACATAAGCGACAACCTTTCCTGTCTCTGCGAGGGACAGATTGTCACACCCCTAGACCAAGGATGGCGGAAACGTCTGGGGGTGGAGGACTTCATGTATAGTATCACAACAACGAGTATAACAGTGCTCAAACTAAATACAACCATTGTAAATATAATCGAGAAAGTTACATAGTTTCATAGGAGTGCATGTTTCAAAATCGATTACAATATAATGGCAAAATATTTTGATTTACGCCGAAGCGTTCCATCCTCAAAAAGCTAGTAGTCACCTATTTTTATTGATTACCTGAGAATACAAGTAATTTTGAAAGAGTGTCAACAATTAAGTTGGTGAGTTCATAAGCTTTTGTATGAAGAGTTGAAATCTACTATTTGTAAATGTAGTGTTTGTTCAAGAAAAATCCAATATTTTCCTTCTAAAATGTTTTGTAGTCTTAAGACTCAAAGACTGAAATGTACAAGTATTTTCCATGCTAATGGCGGTACATGAAATTTTACATAAATAAAACCCTTCTTAATATAAGAAGTCCCGTAAACTATATGTGTCGTTATCTCCCTATGTGAGTCGCTATAACCATACTATAACATAGTAGACCTGTTGCGACGTTCTTCAGGCGTCGAAATGTTATGACATTTGTCACCCCTGACCTGCCGTCTGAGCTGTTGCAAGCAGCTTGGGTGCGGGTTGTCAATCCCATTATAGATCTATATACAACTATCACGCTCTCCGTACAAGAGACTCTGGTTATAACTTACATGAATTTTAACCCGTACTATAAGAGTACAATGAATTAGTGTCTCACAATTTATGTTAACGAGTTTACATGTAAAGTGAATGAGAAACCTTTTATGTAGTGTAATTGAACCCCCTTTTTGTAGTGTATTTATAGTGTAAGGAACCATAAACTATACCTATTATAGTTTATTATACATGGTTGTAGTGAATGAAAATCTTATCATGAATAACTATTTCTGTCTATGATATTAAACTAACAAGAAATATATTCAACACATAAATTTTATTGCTATACACTTTGCTCAACATGTTACAAAGTGTTAATAAACTGAAAGTTGTTTAACTAGTTTTAACTTTTCTGTACTGTTTTTAGAAAATCACAAAAAAATCATATGAAGTCGAAATCTGATTCCGTAAACTCTGAGAGTTCAGGAAATGTGCCTAGTTTATGCATAATTTTTATTATGATTTTTAGTGGTCTCTAACTAGTGCGAAAATGCCCATATTCACAGACGGGTCCGAGTTCGTTTTCGAATTGAAAGGCAGTTTGTAAAAATCACCATAAATTGTAGAAAAATAGTATGAGTATGTGCAAGTAGTACTTAGAAAGGTATCAACCTGAACTATTTGCATCTTGTATAGTTTTGAAATATAAAAAAAAGTTTAAGATGTTCAAAACAGTTCGTGAATGAGGCCCAACTTTTCTGTAGAAGGTTGTTGGTCGAGTTAAAATGTATTTTAGTGTTGTAACTTGTATTCTCCCCCTTAAAACTTGAGTAAAACATGAAAATATAAGGGTACAAACTCACCTTGAGTGATTCCCTGAGATGGATGGTTAAAGAAAAGAGGTTTCCAAGTCAAGAACACTTGGAGGACGCTTGAGGATTTGAAGATCCTAAGAACAAATATGACGATATTTGTATAAGAAATCCGAGATTTGAATGAAAGAGGGTAGAATGTTAAAGTGTGATAATGATGAACTTACCAAGAGTGAAGTGAGAGTTGAGAACTTCTTGGGAATCTTCGAGTTCGAGAGAGAAATGGAAGGGAAAAAGTGTGCCTTTGGAGGATATGAGTGGGATTTTATAGGTGAGGATTAAGGATCTAATGAGTAGATTTGGGGCAGCGAAATCTGATGGAGTGTTGGGAGAAAAATATTGATTTATTAGGTATAATGAAAATAGTGCCATAAAGTAGTCATAGAGTGGTTATGGGCAATGGGTTGTGTCACAACTTTTTGGAAAAGTCAACCACCCCTTGAAGAACATCTTGCACAAAAGATATGGTTTTTAGCGATAAATTCCCCAAAATATGATTAAAATAACGAGTCATAGACATCATAATCGTGTCTTAACTCTTCGAGATTGGTAAGCGAGATAGGGTGCTCGGAGTCAGGAGAGCTCGTCCGGAGTTAGGATCATTCGTCTGGAGTCATCCATTGTTCCAGAGTGGAGGTGTAGGGTTATCAACTCCCGGAGTGGCCTTAGTCTTCCGAGGCAGCGAAACTCGTCTGGTGTGGATCCTTTCGAGGCAGGTTGGTTCTGGAGTATGTAGAGAGTGTCCGATACATTTTAGAGGGTCATGTTCCAGACTTAGAGGGCTCCGGACCAATAGGGTCCCTTTTGGGTTTTCTACCTTGGTTTGAGTTGTGAGGCTGGGGGAAATTTGGTGTGAGGTCTCGGTTCAAGAGACCTCTTATTGAAAGTGGTTTGAATTGGGAGTAGAGATGACCCGAAGGTAATCTGGAACGGAGAGTAGTCCGGGCCGTGCCGCAGTGAGATAAATCAAACCTGGCCTTGGACCGAAAGTAAATGCAGGACCGAAAGAGGTCTCGGGCCGAAAGTGACTTTGGACCGAAGGTAGGCTCGGTCCATAGGTGGTTTCCGTTCCTTTTGCTGCTTCTCGTGAAATCTTCTCGTCTCGAGTAATTTTTGAATACGCTACAGGGGTTAGGTGCCCCTAGTGTTTAATAAAAAGTTAAGAGATTTATAGAGACTTTGTTTATGATTGTCAATAGTGTTCAGCCTTGTATTGCTGGGTTTGCACTCCCCATTATGATTCGCTATGAATGCTACACACCCCCGAAGGGTATGTAATAGTGTTTTATCGAGTCGTTCCAATCATTTACCCTACTAGGGTTTAGAATTTCAGAATATGTCAAATTTTCGAGTGATACTTTTTATTGATATAAGGTGTTTGTACATTAGTGAACATGGAGTAAATTCTACTAAGCAAGTACATATCGTACTTACTGTTTTCGACTCGTTGGCCTTTATTTGACTTTGACTTTCACCCGAATTTGATGGTTTTCACATTATCCGCCCGTTAGAAGGAATTTCGTCCTAAAATTTGCATTTCCACGGGGACTTTAAGAGTTGGGGAAAAGATGCAGGTATTTTTTCCTCATTTGATCTTCACATTCCCTCTTAAAGCTTCACCGATCACGGTCTCTGGTTTCAAGGCTTCTAACTGGGCTTCCTTGATTTATGTGGACAGGTGTGAATGG
Organism: Lactuca sativa; assembly: GCF_002870075.4. Taxonomy (NCBI): domain Eukaryota; kingdom Viridiplantae; phylum Streptophyta; class Magnoliopsida; order Asterales; family Asteraceae; genus Lactuca; species Lactuca sativa. Next base: position 54,302,116 of record NC_056627.2, read on the forward strand.
ATTGTCATGACTAATGACTTTACTCTTCGGACCGAGTATTCCTTCCAGCTTAGTGCATCTACTACTACGTTTACCTTGTCTGGGTGATAACGGATCTCACACTCGTAATCGTTCAGCAGTCCAACCCATCGTCTTTGCCTCATGTTGAGTTCCTTTTTGTTGAGGATGTGCTGAAGGCTCTTAGGATCAGTGAAATTTGTGCATTTCGTGCCGTAGAGATAGTGTCTCTAGATCTTTAGGGCAAACACCACTGCTCCTAGCTCGAGGTTGTGAGTGGTGTAACTGACTTCGTGCGTCTTTAGCTGTCTCGAGGCATAGGCGATGACCTTTCCTCGTTGCATTAACATGTATCCCAAGCCCTGGTTTGATGCGTCACTGTAGGCTACAAAGCCTTCGGTTCCTTCTAGTAGGGATAAAAATCGGGGCGCTACACAAGGTATGTGTTAGCTTTTGGAATGCGGTCTCTTGATTCTCTCCTTAAGAGAATTTTGGTCCCCACTTTACGCTCCAGCGGTTCTTCACCATTACGTCTACTGTTTAGATCGGTAGGGAGTGTATGGGTTTGGTTTACTTGACTAGATTCTTTCGAATGGTAGCACGTTCACTCGCAGTCCTAGGTAGCTTTTGTCCCCGAGTTCATGGTAGGACTCATTCCCGGTCCATCTATCATCGCCTCGTGTATACAGGTCTTATATAATTAAGATTGGTAAGATAGTCAGATGGGTGTCTTTGCCCCAAGTCCACAACCAGACAAGGAACAGGAAATAGGGCGGGAACACACATCCAATGTACGTAGAATCTTTATTATATATCGTCCTTGTGTATACACTTAGTAATGGTAGGTCAACTGTATTTGTCCCAAGCCTATGTGCTTGAACTTTATCTGCTGCACGAGTGATATTCACGAAGAGTTTGTTGGGAATACTTTGAAGAGGTTTCAGAAGGTATAATACTCCTCCCTTGAGTACTTCGGGGTTTTATAACGAGAGATGACCCGGAGTTCCGTGTCAGGTTTGTGGTTATGAGAGACGAGGGTTTCGATGTTTAGTTGGTTATGCGAAGGGTCTTTTCGTGGCACATGCAATTGGTAAGGTGAGAACCAAACCAATCCAGATCGAATGATGACATCGGATCTTCTTAGTGAAACATGTATTAAGTTGTATTCGAAAGAAATATTCGTTAGAGAGATAATGCATCCTGTGTTTCTCGTTAGTGCGTTCTGTTCTGGGTCGGTATTATTATTACTACAAATGATTCGTACCGCAGCAAGCTAGTACTAGCGGTAAGAGTGTTCTGATAGTTAGTGATGATACTTCATATTATGACCCCTATCAGGCCCCTCTATGATTGCTTGGTGTATACCAACCATGTGTAATTAAGATTTATAAAACCATCGACTGAGTGACTCTGCCCTAAATCCACAACCAGACAAGGAACATGAACTATAGCGGAATCGCTCACTCTAAGCATGTAATATCTTAATTATAAGTAACCATGATGTATACACTAAGTCATCACATCTCATCTGTAAGGATCATAAGTTCATATATAAGTTTTGTGATTTGATTGAACGAGAGGGTATTTTAACTACTTTTTAAAGGACAATAGTCTTAGCAAACATACCACGTACTATACAAACATACGGTACTTAAATATTCCTGTTTTTAGAAACACTCCCAAAAGTCCTAGTAAGGTTCCTTGCTTCTTCTACTGGTTCGGTTGTCAAACCCCTCCTGCCCATCCATCATTCCTCTTGGTTGGACAATCCCTCTTGAAGTGTCCCGTTTCACCGCATAGGTGGCATACTGCGCTCACACTGGCATTGGCGTACTAGGTGTTGTGTCGGGCCGGAGTCCTACCGAAACGGGTAGTGCATCCTTTCTTGTGGCAGTTCTTGCAATGCATCTTTTGACACACTCCAGTGTGATGGAGGTTGAACTTATTGTTGGGTCTTGAGCATTCTAACACTCCTAAGTGTACATGCAACCCTAAATACCTTGGATCTATGTTTTCTCTATTATACATACAAATAAGAACATCCAAGGTATAATCCTAATCTAGCATACAAAACCAATGAGTGTAACAAGATAGAATACATACCTCTTTGATGTAGAAAGTCTTCATGAAGCTTGAGTGCCTAGCCCCAATAGTGTGGAAGCCTCAAATGGAATCACAATCACCAAAACACTTAGAATAACTTGAGAGAATTCTACACTTCATGAAATCGGCTAGCCCTTTTACTTCACACACTAGCGGCCAATTTTGGTCAAGAATAAGATGCTTATATAGTTAGGGTTACACCATGTAAACCCTAATTGACATGGCCTTTCATTTCCATGATCCATGGGTACAAATACACCATGGAGCATCCATGGACCATCCTATGGGTTTTAGCCCAACTTGATTATCCATGGAGCATTAGCCCACTATACAAGTATAGATGATTTACACAATCAACCCATATATTTAAGTAGTCTTCTTTTGATCACTTAATTAATGCTAGATTAATTCTTGATCAATACTAATTAAATAATCTTATTATTCTTATTATTAATATACTAGAACTTATAATATATTAATAACCATAAGTGTCTTATTTCTCTCATTATAGTCTATCCAAGTGCATGATGGTATGCAACCCAAATGGACCATGCCGGGTCGGGTCAAGTCTTACCAATTATAGTTATGGACTTAGACATTAATCCAACAGTCTCCCACTTGGATAAGTCTAAAACTATTATTGCGTATGACTTCAGGAACCAACTGGCAATCGTAGCTCTCAAAAGCTTCTGTCGAACTCTGACCTTGTAGATGAACTCTGACCTTTGTCAATGACTTGTCCATTAGATAAGGGATCATATATTCCTCCATTCTAGATATCATATGGACTGAGACATGGATTATAATCATTCTCTCTGTCCATTTGTTGTTTCCCGATTTCCGATTTATGACGACTGACTAATTGAACAAATCAAATCAGTCCTGGCCCGGCCGAGCACTTCCATTTGTCATCATCAAATCATCGAGGGGCCCACAGATATCGCTTTTATCCCGAAGGTAAAAGGAATGGATAAACTTCGACTCATATGGCTTGTTCTACTACTTGTTGAATCATACAAAAAGGCACGTTTTATAGCACCGAGTTACCAAATGCGTTTTCGTGCAATCAATGTACTATCAACTCATAGTAACAACTCATATCTCTAGGTTTGAAGAATATAGGATATTATCGTCTCATGATCACTCGTGATAAAATCCATGAAGTGATTCCAATGAGCGCGGGTTGAATCCAATACTCAGAACTTATGAGCACTCATGAGTGTTGTAGCCCTTTGTCCAACACCTTAGACCTCTACAAGCCAACCCATGACAGTCTTAATTCATATCTACTTCCAACATATGACCGACTGTGGATGGTTTGAATAACTTAGTCATTCCGGAAGAATAACCTAGTTTATTCGGGAAGTCAAAACATGCAAAATGAAACACAATAATAATTGAATCCAATATGGTATCAAAACCTATGAACATAAATAAAACACCTTTTATTTATCACCATATGATTACACATTATTCATTGTATACTATTTCAGCTATCAACTTTATTCTTGAATTTAAAACAATAGTTGTCCCATGCTCCAAGCATGTACACTATGTTTTTCTAAACACTAGTCATGCCACACACCAAGTATGCATACTATGTTTGTCTATGATCTTTACTTTGTGAAATAAATCAATTGAACATAACTCCAATGATTCTCTTTTCACACACCCAAAACCTTTCTGCAAATGCAAGAATTCCAAATTCATGCCATTTACTGAAATATGTTAGATTCTAAACTTATATGCATTGATCTTCTTGTAATGATTATGCACAAAATCAGAAAGACTTGACAACAAACATTACAGAGCATTCCAAAGGAGATCAACTCCTTGGAAACATCCTTCTTGCATTAAGTTTCCTTAATCTTACACAGATTGAAAAATTCTAACTTTGAAACATTTCCAGATTCCATTTTGACTATCACTTCTGAACAAGAGTTGCCTCCTTACAGATTATGTCAATATGGTCCTTCCAGAATTATCACTATACTTCCAACTGTCCTTGAACAACCAATCTTTGGTAAACCTTAGATTGTCCTCGACAATTGTTTAATCCTTTTAGTCATATCCAGTTCTAAACCTTTTCCCTTCTTAATGCCCCAGGCATCTGGAAAATTTTAGAATGGATGAATATAGCACATGTAATCGAACCTATATCTGAAGCATATGGGACACGGTTCATGATGTCTCACATAAAGACTAAACCAGTCTTTTGCTATAACATTTCCATTTCTATTTGCCAAGTTCTCATAATTCAGATTATGAAAAGGGATGCGGTAATCATAATAGAATTTTAGAACGCAAATAATGGAGCCATATACATAATTTCCTTATGTTGAGCCATTCCAACATGAAATTCATATATATTTCCTTGACTAAATGATTAAAACCTCACGATCTAAGCTTATAGATTTGAGATGAAGTATAATTTCCTCTCCCTTAATTATAGCAAAACAACCTTTTCCCAATTGAAAACTTTTGTTTACTATAATTAACATTGCTAACTTGCAATACTTATGAAAAATTATCATGCTCCCACTAACATGATGATTATTAGCATAACACTTATGCTCCCACTAGCTTTGACATGTACTCAGAAATCAGCTGACTTTCTTACCAAAGTTTAGATTTCTGATACTAGATTGTTTTGATAAAACTTTATCAAAATCATACACCATCCCTTAGATAGCACACTTGTGTGTCTAAACAATTATGAAGAGGGATGCTGTAATCATAATGGTTAGACCTTTTTGCCACTTCTCACAAGTCCAGGTTAGTGTGCCGGTAAACCACACACGCTCCACTAACGACTTTGAGAATGCAAATATCACAATTGCTATCTAGATAAAATCTACTTAGTGAAAGAGTTTCCTCACCATCATTTTCATGAGTCGGAGAGAAACCTTATGACACTTAGATTTATATGGTGTATGAGTTCTTATCCATGTGAATTTGTCAAAACCATAATCACAAGACAAAGATAATGACAAATCCAAAACCATATGGATTGAACTCAATCTTAATTTCTTGCCACCTGGCAGCTCAAGGGCCTACCATTGCTTCCAAGTTGTTGTGCAACCAATTGAGAACTCTAAGAACTCATATGCAAAGCCAACTTTAACTGGAATGGGCACAGAATATGTCAACACGATAGGTTGTAAACCTTAAGTCGTGTGCTAGTGAAGAACTTCAGGTTTTATTCTTGATTAGTTCTTGAGACTTTCAAGACCTTTAAGACTCCCACTGTCCTCTTGACATATAAGACTCCCTTGTCAAACATTCAAGAGATAGTTTGGATTCTAATCAAGACAAACACTTCATACAATTGGCCTAAGTTGGTCTTTGTTTTATCCAAAACATCACAACTTACCAATTTCAAATGTACAAGAGTAAAAAACTTTTACTCTTACATTTGACAAGTGTTTTAAACCTTCTTTGAGACATGTCGCTCAAGTTACAATCTTGGAGTATGACTCTAAGACTTGTATTGGAACGAAGTATGACTCATCTTCTTGATTTAACCATTTCAACAATTCAAGATCCCTCTTCTTAGTCATAAGAATGCACTAAGATTTCCTTAGAGAACTAATTGTGCTATGGTTTCTAAATCATTAAGATGATCACAAAAAACTGATACTAAAGTACTCTCCCATCTTTTCAGATTTGAGAAACTTTTATCCTTCTGCCTAATTTGATTCTTCTTATTCGCTCTGCCTTACATTGGAATCTTTTTCCAATGTCTCAGAGTTACACTTAAGCTTGTAAGTATAATCATATTTACTGAGCTTTAGTAAACTATGACGAATAGTCTTATCGATCTTTTGTGGTGGACTAAATCAGTGCACAAGAATGTGTACTCGATCCCTTAGTCCTTTACTTGACTCACACATCCATGTGACCGAGTAATTAGTCTTAATTTTCCAATACTTGAAAGTTCTCATTCATCATGCTATACAACTTGCATGATTCCAAGTTCCGGTCCAATTGAAACTTGGGTGATGAGAATCTTTCCTTATTTGGTAAATTTAGACATTACCACAAATGAAAGAATCAAGACCTTCAAGACCTTTAAGACCTTTAAGACTCCCACTGTCCTCTTGACATATAAGACTCCCTTGTCAAACATTCAAGAGATAGTGTGGATTCTAATCAAGACAAACACTTCATACAATTGGCCTAAGTTGGTCTTTGTTTTATCCAAAACATCACAACTTACCAATTTCAAATGTACAAGAGTAGAAAACTTTTACTCTTACATTTGACAAGTGTTTTAAACCTTCTTTGAGACATGTCGCTCAAGTTACAATCTTGGAGTATGACTCTAAGACTTGTATTGGAACGAAGTATGACTCATCTTCTTGATTTAACCATTTCAACAATTCAAGATCCCTCTTCTTAGTCATAAGAATGCACTAAGATTTCCTTAGAGAACTAATTGTGCTATGGTTTCTAAATCATTAAGATGATCACAAAAAATTGATACTAAAGTACTCTCCCATCTTTTCAGATTTGAGAAACTTTTATCCTTCTGCCTAATTTGATTCTTCTTATTCGCTCTGCCTTACATTGGAATCTTTTTCCAATGTCTCAGAGTTACACTTAAGCTTGTAAGTATAATCATATTTACTGAGCTTTAGTAAACTATGACGAATAGTCTTATCGATCTTTTGTGGTGGACTAAATCAGTGCACAAGAATGTGTACTCGATCCCTTAGTCCTTTACTTGACTCACACATCCATGTGACCGAGTTATTAGTCTTAATTTTCCAATACTTGAAAGTTCTCATTCATCATGCTATACAACTTGCATGATTCCAAGTTCCGGTCCAATTGAAACTTGGGTGATGAGAATCTTTCCTTATTTGGTAAATTTAGACATTACCACAAATGAAAGAATCAATTTCATATTTCCACTCTTGCTATTAATGGAATCTTATAAGCAACAATTTTTCCTCAAATGCCATTGTAAGGATATTTTAAACTAAATAAAATCAAAAGTTTCTTTTAATTTAAAACTTTGCGGAAAAACTTATCCTTACAATCCATATGAAAACTTGTTGTTATCTATTCCTAAGCAATATCTCATAACTCCTAAGAAGTAGCTCAAGAATCCGATCTTCAAGCTACGCGATAGAAATCCATCTACGCTATCGGATTCAGCATATTCTTTCTTTAAGTTTCTTTACTTTTCTTTGATTCTTAAAACATCAACATGTGACCCAGTCACATCATGTATCAAGAATCTCAGATTAGAAACTTAGCAGAGTTAGATAGTGGACTTTACCTGAAGTAGAGTCAAACTTATTGACTTCAACATCCTTAGGTAAATTTGGCAGCTTCGCAACCAACACCCCTTTCTTTGGCAATATAAACATATGGACCCTTTGATAATGGTACACGGGACTATCATAGACTTAGCTTTTCTCTTTACCATTTGGTCAACCGAGTTGACTATGGCCGATCCCTTTCCATTGGGAAGAGAATGCTTTTCTGAATTTCCTGTGTCACAATTGTCAATGTCCATCAAGTTTTAAGGAAGTTGATCTTAACAAATAGATAAGATCATTAAGGGTCTTGTTATAGTCTGTTTCATAGGTGCCCCAAAGGAACTCACTATGTGACTTAGAAGGTGATTGAATCACCAACTTTATCAAGACTTTGACACCCAACTCTCCTCGCTTGTCAATATATGACTACATCTCCAAGATGTGACCACACCTAGACCTTGCCTTGCCAATAGGGCCTGAGTGACCTTAAACTTTTCAAGAACTTGTGGGTTGGGGAGAATAATTGGAGGAGGTGAATGAAGTATGATTTCCAAGGGACATCATCTTCATTTAGGAAAGCTTGTTTCAAGAGATTTGGGAAGATCATAAATGTCTAAACCAAACATCTTTTGGGAGATATTCAAGATAGTTTATTTTAAAGTCCTTAATATGACACCCAATATGAAATGTTAAGGCTAGGACCCAACAAACTATTTTATAACTTAGAAGAGGGATGCCGTAATCCAAGCTATAAAATATTTGAAGGTAGGTGAATGACGATTCACCAATTTCCACCAAGATAAACGAAATGTATTATTAGGTTTTAATTGGTTTTGAAACTCCTAGATCTTTGAGATTCATTGAACTGTTCAAAGGCATGTTTCAATCTCGAGTGTGCCCTTCAGGTTGTGTGACTGGGATGTCCAGGATCACAAAACAAGGTGTGAAGTAACCATGCAAATTACTTGGTACCCTTAAGTGTTTACCCCTCAATCGATGTCCCGGTTAACCACACACGCTCCATCGATACTATGATAAACATTAAGTTACCCTTTGCCTACCTTGTTAAATACGCGTTAGTGTGCCGGTTAACCACACACACTCCACTAACCGACTTAAACAAAGTGCAAAGTGTAATTTCATGGATTAGCACCTTATTCACATTTTCCTAAGTAACTAAGATTGGGTATTATTAAGAGTTTAGTTACTTAGTATTTATCATTAATACTTTTAATGAAGGGAGAATTATAGTCTTGTCAAACCCGTTCGGCTAACGACCCTCCACCAGTCAAGCAAGTGGTGGGTGAGAGTGGACACCCATTAAGTCGCCATTTTATAGGCAACAACCTTATACCCACCTTATAGACCGGCTTCGTGAATGAGGCGTACTAGCGGTAAGACTGACTTTACTATTATACATATATATATTATTAACTTATAATATTATAAAGTATAAGGGTTGAATTTTAACTCTTTAAAATTCTAAGGGCTAACTTGGAATTAAAGTATTCATAAGTGAAAACTTTTCAAATTCCAAAACTTGGGGGCAAGTTTTGAAACTATTCAAAACTAATTAATTCCATAACTTATGTGTTTAAAGTAGTTTTAATCCAAAAACTCTTCAAGTTCCATAACTTGAGGACAAGTTATGGAAGACTTTAAAATATTTAAAGAATGTAACTTTTTCTTTATTTTGTAACTTATGGAATTAATTAAGGTTACACTTTATTTATTTATTTATTTATGAAGTGACTCTTGAACCTCCATAACTTAAGGACAAGACTCTTCATCTTTTGTAACCATTGCCAACTTTTATGAGTTTCTATGAAACTTAAATGTGACTTTTCATATAACTTGAGGACAAGTTACAAAACACATTTTAGAATAAACTCTTAGATTAATTTGGATTGAAAACAACTATTTCACTCAACTTTTGTATTAATCTAAGCAACTCATAAGAACAAGATAATTCAAATCAAACTTTTCCATGTAATTAGAGTAACACTTTAAACTAATACAAAACATGAATCTATTGACAATTATCTTTGAAAATGGATTAGCATGAACATTACCACATCAAAAACAAGTTTATAAGTTCAAAAACAACTTAGGGTAATGTTCCTAGTCCATTTCTAGCCAAAAGCTTCGAAAATATGCTGTCTGGGGGTCCAACTCGTCGAGTTGGATCGAATTGACCACATTTTAGGCATGGACTCACCGAGTCTCCTGATGGACTCGCCGAGTCTGATGCTCAGACAGCAACAAATTCGTTTTTTTCAGCTTCTATTGCCGGTATAACAAGAAAACAAGCCTAGGCTCTGATACCACTGTTGGGTCTTGAGCATTCTAACACTCCTAAGTGTACATGCAACCCTAAATACCTTGGATCTATGTTTTCTCTATTATACATACAAATAAGAACATCCAAGGTATAATCCTAATCTAGCATACAAAACCAATGAGTGTAACAAGATAGAATACATACCTCTTTGATGTAGAAAGTCTTCATGAGGCTTGAGTGCCTAGCCCCAATAGTGTGGAAGCCTCAAATGGAATCACAATCACCAAAACACTTAGAATAACTTGAGAGAATTCTACACTTCATGAAATCGGCTAGCCCTTTTACTTCACACACTAGTGGCCAATTTTGGTCAAGAATAAGATGCTTATATAGTTCGGGTTACACCATGTAAACCCTAATTGACATGGCCTTTCATTTCCATGATCCATGGGTACAAATACACCACGGAGCATCCATGGACCATCCTATGGGTTTTAGCCCAACTTGATTATCCATGGAGCATTAGCCCACTATACAAGTATGGATGATTTACACAATCAATCCATATATTTAATTAGTCTTCTTTTGATCACTTAATTAATCCTAGATTAATTCTTGATCAATACTAATTAAATAATCTTATTATTCTTATTATTAATGATGGTATGCAACCCAAATGGACCATGCCGGGTCGGGTCAAGTCTTACCAATTATAGTTATGGACTTAGACATTAATCCAACACTTATTACATTGCAGGAGGGTTCCAACATATTGACTGGTACAGACTGAAGTGACAGATGTCGTGGCGGATATGGAGGCAGGTGTCGTGACTACTGTTGAAGCTGCAAGGACAGCCATGGGCTGTTGCCTTTTAGCGAGTTTTTAAGACAGGTTGCACTCCTTTTTGTTCCAAAACCTTTGTTTCTTGATCTTAGGTTTGTGGTCTGAGGTGTCTTCTTCAGTAGACACCTGCTGATCTCATTAATCGTTACTGCGATTAGTGTTTCTGGCACTGCTTCCACCTCCACTGACATTGTTAGCATTGATTTGTGCCATGACGGCGGTCACGGCTGCTGAGACTGCAACTTGAAAGGTAGTAGAGTCTATCTGCAGAATTGGTGCCTCGCTAGTTGGCTGGTCACTACCTTATGAAGAAATAATACTGTTGTACAGTGAGGAACGATCTTGTGAGTAGTGATGATCATTGCTAGTTACATTCTTACAATCTATATACATATATATTAATTTCGCACTTTGTTGTGCTATTCTCAATGTGTAACACCTGTAGATCAGGGCTAGTCAATTTAGAGGCGATAAGCGTCAAAAATGACTTTTTGATAGAAGATTATTTAGAATGAATAATCTTAACTAAGTTGTAGTATAGGTTACAAGGATTCCGTACATATAAAGAACGCCGAAATCCGAGTTATAACGAATAAGTTATGACCTGTCGAAGTTTGCGACAGAACTGGTAGGACACAGCGTGACGTAAATCGTGAATTTACGTTAGAGCGATATTTAGCCTTAGCGATCGAAAAGAATGTCGTAGATTTCGTTAAACCGTGAGCGTGCATAAAAAGAACTCCCAAATCTGACTTCGTATGAGGAAGTTTGGATTTTTCTAACTTCCAGCTTAGCAGTATGCAATTCGAAACTCGAACTTGAGATCGAGTGATTATTGGTCGAAGCAATCTAAACGAGAATCGAATATCTCGTTATTAGTAGTGCAATGATAAAAAGACAGATAAAAACGGACGTCGAATGAAGAAGTTATGAATTTATAACGAAGTTTTCCTATCCCTGCCTACTAAAAATAGATAATAAAAATAAATTAAAAATCATCCGACAGAGTCTAAACGAAAGTTGTAGAGCTTAGTCTCACCTACGCGTGGATATAAAGAACGTCGAAAATGGAGTTCGTATGAGGAAAAGATGAATTTTTGAAGTTTATTAAATAATTAAGATATTAAATTTTAATATAAATTCGGATATTATCCGAAGGGAGGAGTCACCGGTTTGATCCGAAGGGTACGCCCCACGTAACCTTTAAGTACGCCCAACGTACCTCGGTCTTATGCGGTACGAGAGAGAGCCACGATCAACCACCGAGACCTCGCCACGTGGCCCTCTTATCCGAGTTACACCCCGCATAACAAAAGAGTACGCCCAACGTAGTCTGAAGATCAGCCCCTATATAAAGGGTGCAAGGGCTGCCGATTCCTTTGCTCATTTTCTCTTCTCTCTCTCTCACGTTTTTCCTCGATTTTCGTGCAAGAAATACTCCGAAGCCTCGGTATCATTCCCGAGCCTTGAAGCAAGTCCCGAAGCCCCGAAGATCCCGAGAAGTGAAATTTCTGAGCCGAAGCTCTACCCGCGAGAAGCCCGGTTTTTGTGAAAATCTCCCGGTTTCACCGAATAATACTACTTCTACAAGCCGTAGTGCTATCCGATCATCTTCTAATCAAGTGAGTGTGTAGTTACTTTCTTCTAACACATAAATATGAAGTATTTGCTATGAAATACGTGCTATGTGTTATATATTGTTTGTTTATTTAAGATGGATGTGGAATGGATGTTTTATACAGGTTTTTAATGATTTAAACCGTATATGTATTTTATATCTACAAATATGTTGGGTAGAACATGGGTAGATGAATTTGGTGACTATGAGACTTAGTGCCTATTGTATAAACTCTGGTGACTATGAGATGTAGTGCCTGTTGAGTAAGCCTTGGTGACGATGCGACTTCGTGCCTATTTGATAAACCTTGGTGACGATTTGACTTCGTGCCTGTTGAGTAAGCCTTGGTGACGATGAGACTTCATGCCTTTTTGATAAACCTTGGTGACGATGTGACTTCGTGCCTGTTGAGTAAACCTTGGTGACTATGGAATTAGCACCTGATAGCTATGGATTTAGTATCTGATAGATAAACTTTGGCAACAATGGACTTCGTGCCAATTGCTTAGGTAAATCCTTAGGAATAAATGAACGAGGAATAGTTGATTCTTAGGGTAGTCTTTAAGAAATAAAAAGGAGATAATGGGGTGGGCAATTGGGTTGATTATTTGATGATTGAATATAATAATTATATTATTGTGGGTTGAAAACCCTATATGCTCACCAGGCTCCCAAGCATGACCCTCTCAGTTTTCTTTGCATAACAGGTAATGGCACAAGAGTATAAGTTGGTGGACTTGACGAGAGATTTTGGATTATAGATCAGTAGTTATAAATAACTGTTGTAAGGTCTATTTTATATTTTTTATGCTTTTAGTATGTATCTGAACATGACATCCCGAGATTTTGTTATATAATGAAAATACTTTTCTTTAAGAAATGCTTTGATAAATTCTTATCATATTTTGTTTTGGGGACAAATTCTGTAACTGTTTTCTTTAAATGATTACTCTGATTTTAAAAACAAAGCATAAACAAATCGGTCTTTTCTGGCCGTGAAATTGGGGATGTCACAGTTGGTATCAGAGCATTAGTTTAAGCGAACTAGGAATTTTGTAGGAAATTTTTAGACTTAAACTTAGAATGCTAAGTGAAGATTGTGAGATGTGTGTCTGTTATATTTTAGACACGAGCACTAGTTTATTTTAGGAGAATTGCCTAAAATTCTTTTATGTGCTAAATGTTATATGTTGCCATATATGATATTATTTGTTCGGATCTATGGTCTGTTGCCGACCGAATCGGGAAACCTTATGTGTTTAGGATTCTAAGCGTATGTCTACGATATTAGAACTAGCATGTAAATGTTTCGGAGTGATAAGGATGATATATGTATATATCGTGAATGAGGATCTAAATTCACCTTATTTGGTGTATAGTTCAAGAATGGCAAGAACTAGAAGCGGAGTTGGAAATGCAAATGAGAATAGGAATCAACCACCAGTGATTGAGCAAATACATGTTGTAGCTGCAACACCTGAGCCAATGACGATGGCTGGTGTACAAGCAATGATGCAGGCGATGTTGGATCGTCAAATAGAGGAGACCAAGTGGTTGCTTCGACGGAATTGTGAAGAAGTAACAATTCAAGTGGAAGAGCCCGAAGTAAATGGAGGGCATTCGGAAGGAGGGAACTACAGTGGGACCGTTGGCAAGCCAACCCACCAATAGTTCTCCGAAACAACCAGGATGGAGGAAATAACGGACGTGGATGCAAGTACAAGGATTTCATGGCATCCAAACCACCGTGTCTTTCTGGGAGCCCGAAATCGGTGCAAGTCATGGACTGGATCTCCGAGATGGAGACAATGTTTGAAAGTTGTGAGTGTAGCAACACACAAAAGACCGCTCTTGCAATTCCTCTGTTAAAATCTGGAGTACTGATCTGGTGGAAGTTACTGCTGGTTCGATGCCCAAGGAGGAAGCTAGCAAGATGTATTGGGAAGAGTTCATGGTGCAACTGAAAATGCGATACTGCTTTGAGCAGGATCTTCTGGAAATCAACAATGAGTTCCAGAACCTGAAGAAGGGAAAATTGAGCGTCACTGAATATGCTACAAGCTTTACAGAGAAGATGAAGCTTATTCAATACCTAATTCCAACTGAACTTTCCAAGGTCAACAAGTTTGCCAATGGATTACCAGCGGACTTTGATCCGATAGTCAAGCTAGAAACCACTCTGAAAGCCACCATCTGGGCAGCCAAAAATGTTGAGACCCAAATAAAAGAAAAGGGTCTAAAGAGAGCGGAAGTTGGAGAGAAAAGGAAACATGAAGGATTTTCAATGATCAACAAAGAAACCAAATTCTCGAAATTTGGAGGAAGAGATGAAGCTAGTGGTGTGAGAAGTGTAAAAAGAAACACCTCGGGAAGTGTAGCGAGGAGACGACCTGCTAAAAATGTGGGAAGACAGGCCATTTCGCCAACAAATGTGCAAGTAACAAGAAGGTGTGCTACATATGTAACGAAGAAGGGAATATTTCTAGAGACCTCCCAAAGAAAAACGCACCGCCACAGCCAAGGGCATTCCACATGCTCCTCGACGAAGCAGATTACGATGGGAGGATTAAAAGATGAAGACTTCATATCAATATATAAAGTCTGTATCAGGAAGTGTAGCCTATTAGAGGCATAGTATAGGATGAAGTTGAACCTTTGTGTAATCGTTTCAAGAATTAATATAAATCCTGGTTTTGTTATCTGATGTGTTGAATGATTATATGATTTATGTATGGTGACTTGGTTAACTGGGAGACAATACTTGGGACGAGTATGAGTAGGTGTGAATAGTAGTAGAGATCTATACTACTGGAAGCATAGGACTCGTACTTGGATCAGGGAAAGTCACGAGGTTACCAAGAATCTATTAATTGATTTCGTTTTAATCAACTATGTCATTACCCTTGTTTCGGTAATGGCTAGTAGGATGATGGTTATTCCGACCCTAGTGGTCATATTAAATTGAGTCCGACTATGATGAATTGGTTACATGGTCCAGAGGACCAAGTTCGATGTAACATCTGAGTTAAGTAAGAAGATTGGAATCATTTTACAATCCCTATTTCGTTGATCATTCCGGGACATAATCATCCTAAGGGGGTGATAATTGTAACGCCCGTAGATCAGGGCTAGTCAATTTAGAGGCGATAAGAGTCAAAAATTACTTTTTAATAGAAGATTATTTAGAATGAATAATCTTAGCTAAGTTGTAGTATAGGTTACAAGGATTCTGTACTTATAAAGAAAGCCGAAATCCGAGTTAAAATGAAGAAGTTATGACCTGTCGAAGTTTCGCGACAGAACCGGTACGACACAACGTGACATAAATCGTGAATTTACGTTAGAGCGATATTTAGCCTTAGCGATCTAAAAGTAAGTCATAGAGTTCGTTAAACCGTGAGCGTGCATAAAAAGAACGCACAAATCTGACTTCGTATGAGGAAGTTAGGATTTTTCTAAGTTCCAGCTTAGCAGTATGCAGCCCGAAACTCGAACTTGAGATCGAGTGATTATTGGTCGAAGCAATCTAAACGAGAATCAAATATCTCGTTATTAGTAGTGCAATGATAAAAAGACAGACAAAAACGGACGTCGGATGAAGAAGTTATGAATTTATAACGGAGTTTTCCTGTCCCGGCCCACTAAAAATAGATAATAAAAATAAATTCAATATCAGCCGACAGAGTCTAAACGAAAGTTGTAGAGCTTAGTGTTACCTACGCGTGGATATAAAGAACGTCGAAAACGGATTTCGTATGAGGAAGATATGAATTTTTGAAGTTTATTAAATAATTAAGATATTAAATTTTAATATAAATTCGGATATTATCCGAAGGGAGGAGTCACCGGTCTGATCCGAAGGGTAAGCCCCGCATAACCTTTAAATACGCCCAACGTACCTCGGTCTTATGTGGTCCGAGGGAGAGCCACCATCAACCACCGAGACCTCGCCACGTGGCCCTCTTATCCAAGTTACGCCCCGCGTAACAGAAGACTACGCCCAACATAGTCCGAAGATCAGACCCTATATAAAGGGTGCGAGGGCTGCCGATTCCTTTGCTCATTTTCTCTTCTCTCTCTCACGTTTTGCCTCGATTTTCATGCAAGAAATACTCCGAAGCCCCGGTATCATTCCTGAGCCCTGAAGCAAGTCCCGAAGCCCCGAAGATCCCAAGAAGTGAAATTTCCGAGCCAAAGCTCTGCCCGCGAGAAGACCGGTTTTTGTGAAGATCTCCTAGTTTAACCGAATAATACTACTTCTACAAGCCGTAGTGTTGTGCGTTCATCTTCTAATCAAGTGAGTGTGTAGTTACTTTCTTCTAACACATAAATATGAAGTATTTGCTATGAAATACGTGCTATGTGTTATATATTGTTTGTTTATTTGAGATGGGTGTGGAATGGATGTTTTATACAGGTTTTTAATGATTTAAATCGTATATGTATTTTATATCTACAAATATGTTGGGTAGAACATGGGTAGATGAATTTGGTGACTGTGAGACTTAGTGCCTATTGTGTAAACTCTATTGACTATCATATGTAGTGCCTTTTGAGTAAGCCTTGGTGATGATGCGACTTCGTGCCTATTTAATAAACCTTGGTGACGATGTGACTTCGTTCCTGTTGAGTAAGCCTTGGTGACGATGCGACTTCGTTCCTATTTGATAAACCTTGGTGACGATGTAACTTCGTGCCTGTTGAGTAAACGTTGGTGACTATGGAGTTAGCGCCTGATAGCTATGGATTTAGTATCTGATAGATAAACTTTGGCAGCAATGGACTTCATGCCAATTGCTTAGGTAAATCCTCAGGAATAAATGAACAAGGAATAGTTGATTCTTAGGGTAATCTTTAAGAAATAAAAAGGAGATAATGGGGTGGGCAATTGGGCTGATTGTTTGATGATTGAATATAATAATTATATTATTGTGGGTTGAAAACCCTATATGCTCACCAGGCTCCCAAGCCTGACCCTCTCAGTTTTCTTTGCATTACAGGTAATGACACCAGAGTATAAGTTGGTGGACTTGACGAGATTTTGTATTATAGATCAGTAGTTATAAATAACTATTGTAAGGTCTATTTTATATTGTTTATGCTTTTGGTCTGTATCGGAACATGACATCCCGAGATTTTGTTATATACTGAAAATACTTTTCTTTAAGAAATGCTTTGATAAATTTTTATCATATTTTGTTTTGGGGACAAATTCCACAACAGTTTTCTTTAAATGATTACTCTGATTTTAAAAACAAAGCATAAACAAATCGGTCTTTTCTGGCCGTGAAATTGGGGATGTCACACAATGTTTCCCACTAAACATTCCTAAGATGGGGTTATGGTAGTGGGTAGAAGTAAGTTTCGTACGAGTGTTAAGTTTGTCCATCCTAGTACTATTCTGGCCCAAGCATGCGTAGCTGGGGAGTTCAGATAGGATTCGGTGCATTAGTGCTAGTATGATCGCACCCTATATGTCTACGAAGAAAGCATCTTTTAACCATAAGGTTTACAAGATGAGAGTCTTTAGTAGTGGCTATACGTCGAGAGTTATCAAACTAAGTTTAGCTTAGTTCTGAGCATATCATGTTCCGACTTTTATAGTTTTTTGAAAACAATTCATAACAGAGGTCTGTGTAAAATAGACTTATGAATTAGCAGTGGTTACCTTCGAATGAATTTCTGTGAATTGAATAAATTGTTACTACTTGTCATGAAAGACGAGAAAAACCCAACACATAGTGTGAGCAGTGCAATTACTAACTCACTAGGTTGTATTACTTCATTAATTATTAGTGTGATGCATACAGTGCTCGGTATCTTCGCATGTCTAGTGAGTTGGTTTCTCTATCTTATGTTCATGATATGTTTATCCTAGGTTTAGTTACAGAGATTTGTTGTCTCTGGGCATCCTTATGGTATTCTTGTCCCCCGTAGGCGTGTTGAATCTTTGTTATATCCTGCTTCAGGCTTTGTTACTGATCTCCCTTATTTCGCAATGTTGGGTCAGACCCCGAATGTCCGAGCGAGTTTCTTATGTCTGATCTTTCTATGGTATGGTTCAGTAGTAATTACTCCGGTGTCTCTCTCTTCTGCTCATCCCTTCTCAGAATCCTCTTGACGGACCTCTTCTCTTTCTTCCTTGACTCCTCTATTGGTTGTTATGGTGGAGTGGCTATATCTATCTATGTTGTTTTTGCGAGAACGGGAGTGTCTGAAGAATATATGAGTTTAAATAAAGCGAATTTTATCTTGTGGGTGACCCTTACCGGGTCCTCCTATAATCACGCAGTGTATACAAGTTGTATATAACTTAAGATTAAATAGACCCTCGAATAAGTGATCCTACTCTAAGACCACATCCAAATAAGGAAAAGAAGTAGAGCGAAAATCACCAATTCTAGGTCTATAAAATCTCAACTATATACAACCTTAACGTATACACTCAGTAATTATAAATCTACTAGTAAGGGCCTTTTAGTTTTGACATAAGTTATTTATAGTGCCTAAAATAGTCCTATAGTATTTTAACTGTATGTTTGATTCTAAAGTTTCCTTTGTATGTAGAGTTGGTAAGATTTAGACTTGTTGCAACACCACTACCACTCCCAAACACATGTTGGTCGTATCTCAAATAAATATAGTTGACCAGGCTATATTTATTCTAGATATGATTACATAACTGTCCAGGTTTGATTGCAGTGTCCAATATCTAAATACCTTTGTATTGTTCTTCTTGTAATACTTTCTCTAGTATACATGTATGTATATTCGTATACTTCTCATAAAATTACTTATATTTTTAAAAGTATACTTTTATTCGGAGCACTTCGGTCCCTTTGTATTTATAGTTGTATATCTTCTAATGGGTTGATATACTGAGTTCACTATAAACAATGCTTCTGATACCAATCTGTCACACCCCCAGACCAAGGATGGCAGAAACGTCCAGGGGTGGAGGACTTCATGTATAGTATCACAACAAGGAGTATAATAGTGCTCAAAGTAAATACAACCATTGTAAATATAATCGAGAAAGTTACATAGTTTCATAAGAGTACATGTTTCAAAATCGATTATAATGGCAAAATGTATTGATTACCTGATAATACAAGTAATTTTGAAAGAGTGTCAACAATTAAGTTGGTGAGTTCATAAGCTTTTGTATGAAGAGTTGAAATCTGCTATTTGTAAATGTAGTGTTTGTTTAAGAAAAATCCAATATTTTCCTTATAAAATGTTTTGTAGTCTTAAAACTCAAAGACTGAAATGTACAAGTATTTTCCATACTTATGGTGGTACATGAAATTTTACATAAATAAAACCCTTCTTAATATAAGAAGTCCCGTAAACTATATGTGTCGTTATCTCCCTATGTGAGTCGTTATAACCATACTATGACATAGTAGACCTGCTGTGACGTTCTTCAGGCGTCAAAATGTTATGACATTTGTCACCCCTGACCTGTCGGCCGAGCAGTTGCAAGCAACTTGGGTGTGGGTTGTCAATCACAATATAAATCTATATACAACTATCACGATCTCCTACAAGAGACTCTGGTTATAACTTACATGAATTTTAACCCGGACTCTAAGAGTACAATGAAGTAGTGTTTCACAATTTATGTTAATGAGTTTACGTTTAGAGTGAATGAAAAACCTTTTCTGTAGTGTAACTGAACCCCTTTTTGTAGTGTATTTATAGTGTAAGGAACCATAAACTATACCTATTATAGTTTATTATACATGGTTGTAGTGAATGAAAATCTTATCATGAATGACTATTTCTGTCTGTGATATTAAACTAATAAGAAATATATTCAACATATAATTTTATTGTTGTACACTTTGCTCAACATGTTACAAAGTGTTAATAAATTGAAAGCTGTTTAACTAGTTTTAACTTTTCTGTACTGTTTTTTAGAAAATCATAGAAAAATCATACGAAGTCGAAATCTGTTTTCGACTAGCAGGCCTTTATTTGACTTTGAGTTTGACCCAAATTTGACGGTTGTCACACAGATCCTCCGCTGTAACCAAATCTCCAGCAACTCACAGTGCTAGTCCCTTCGCTGTTACCCAGTGAAAGCTCCGACCTACTCTGACTCGATGCCTAACACCCATCCTAGTGAATGGGTAAGATAATCCTTCGAGTAAGAGATTCATCCCTACAATGGTTAGACTCATATGAGAGTTGCGCAACAGAGTCAATTCGCCTACTCTGAGATTATTTAATCTTGTTGTGAATGACTCAGCACCTCTCGGTCGACTAACTATTCCATGCACAAATTCTCTTATCATTGCTCCTGCCCGAAGATCCTGTTGTCTCTTATCCGCTTTCCAGGTGAACCGAGACCTCCTGGGTCCAAACTTACCTGTCGACTACTAGAAATACCAGATTCCACCTGGTACCGAACCAATGAACACTTTCTCGGTCGCTCCCTGCGACTATTGAAGGAACTTCGGTCATCGCAAACTACTATATCCACATTGCTACCAAATCTACTACAAAAAGGTGAATGCTACTAGAATTGTTGTAGTCTTACATCACACCTGGTCTTCAATGACATATCGCTTCCTGAACCCAATCATACCGCCGCCTAGTCACATCCGTGCGGGCTGCCTTGACCTAGTCTAAACCATCTAAAGAAATCCACCAGTGAATCACGCCTCTGATACATTCTTACTGCCGAATAGGGAGCGACGAACGCTACGGGCCACCCCTCAGTCTTACGCCCCCGTATCAACTGACCACTAATGAATGCTATGGGCCACCCCATAGTCTTAATATACCAATATACTACTAGGTAAGTAACGAGTGCTACGGGCCACCCCGCAGTCTTGCCATACCAATGTTACAGGCCACCCCACAGTCTTACTATACTGATATATGAATGCTACGGGCCACACCGCAGTCTTACAACTTTCTTACTCTATCTGCCCACTAGTGAACGCTACGGGCCACCCCATAGTCTTACAACACTTCTACACTATCGGCTAACTAAAGCTACGACCCACCCCACAGTCTTGCCACACTTCTCATGCTATCTAGCCACTGGTGAATGCTACAGCTATCCCGTAGTCTTACAACATTTCCCCCACCGACTGGCTACTAGTGAATGCTATGGCTATCCCCTAGTCTTATATCACTTTCCTTATTACTCAACCACTGACCATGGTCTTTCGCTGACTACTAATCTGAACACACCCATAATAGAGCATACAAGCATGATCTAGAATCCTAAGCGGAGCTCATGTCCTGACTGAAATTCCCAACCTAATTTTCTAAATCCTGCTATCAGTCATCCGAGAATGCGATCTCACTATTGGCATGTTTTCCAAACTTCCAGTTCACACTTTCCTCAATCCGCACAGCCGCTTGGGCCGTCTTTCTTCCTAACAAGGATGTGAAACTTATCCCATTTTCAAAACCGCTCTTGCTTCTAAGTACATGATCGTTTCTCCCCCAATTAGCTTTGACTAAGTCTTCACGTCACGCGATAATTGGAGGATTCCCATTCCTTCCTTCCTTACATGATAGACATGCTAACTACAAACGCTTAATCTTGCTAGCAACCCATCACTATCCCACTCAAAAGATTGTGCAATCACTGAAGACTAGATGAAAGCTTTCTAAAATCCCAACACTAATGACCCCAAAAGCTTCACATGATGTCCCTTTTAACCTTAAAGTCCAATTATCCGATGCTCAGAGTAACTTCTTTAGCGATAGAATGCTTCTCTTGGTGCTTCCAAAAGCTATCCTAGCAAAAAGACCGAACTTCACCAAATCCTACGATGGTGGATAACCATCCTGTTGAACCCTGACCGCAGATTTCTCATGCTGCTCCTGAACTGATCTCGGCCATAACCGAGAAAAAACTAAACCCTTCAAACTAGAAAAAGGGAAATGACCTTACACTAGCTACTAATAATTCCTGATATGCTATTGGCATATGACATTTTTCGCAAATACAATCCGAATACAAGCAGGGAGATAACTCATACATACTATTACCCAAGATTGAGGCAAGAACAACCATAATACAAATAGAATCGAAAAGGGCAATTGATATGTACCTGTAACATTGCCTGTTGTAATCCAGATCTCCCTCTTCTATCACTACAAGGACCTACCCTCTCGCCCATCCGTAATCCTCAAAGTAGTCGGGGCAGACACACTCCCTGCTTTTCCCCTCATCGTCGGGCAGTCAGCCTTCTTGTGGCCTACCTGATCGCAGTGAAAACATAATGGGTTACCCCTTGTGGGCAGTCCCTGCTAACGTGACCATCCCTGCCACACTTGTAGCAGCCTGAACCCCTGGAACGACAAACTCCCTCGTGCAGTTTCTTGCACGTGCTGCACTGACTTCGCCCCTGGCGACCTACCAATCACTGATCTAAAGTCTTGGGCCTCTTCCCAGGACCCTCAAAAGTATACAACTGATCTCACCTCCTCTTCTTAACATGATTCAAATCAATCTCCCTCTCCCTTACCTTGGCAATCATAGAATCCAAGGTCGGGCATGTCGAGTAGCTGACATGCTCCCGAATATTATCTTTCAACATGTCATGATAGCAGGTCTTCTACATCTCCTCATCTCCCACATACTGAGGCACCAACAAGGCCCTCTCCCGGACCTTGGCGGTAATCTACGCCATTGTCTCTGTCATGTGCCTTGATGTGTGCAAACTCACTTAGTTTTAAACCTACTTTTAATTATCAAATAACACACAAAAGGCAGTGAACCTATCAATTGTGGTATAGTTAAATAAGCAGGGTATCGATCACAGGGAACGGTAAATTAAAATTAAAAACTAATTTTATCTAAGTTAATTAATAAGTAGGGGTTTTATCTAGTTTTACAAGACTAGAAACTTACTAACTATTACTTACTTAAAAACTAGAAAACAAAATACTAACTAGATTCAATAAATGGAAGGGAACTTCTGTTTAGTTCAACTTAGTTGATTCTATGGTTGATTTCAAGGTAATGGTGCAATGGATTAATTCTTTCGTTGGTTACCAATTCAAGCGATTAGATTCGCATTCACTACACTAATCCTTAGCAAATAAACTAACTTAAACAGTGGCCAGTTGTCTAATTTAATTAGATTTACTAGATTAATTATTCGGGTTAATTTAGACTTGCAATAGTTAACTAATTTAATCTTTTAATTAACTTCTTGTTGATGGTCATCACACAAGCTTGCACATGAATTTACTCAATTCTCTTATTAACTCTAGTTTCATATTCATTAATCCTAGACATATGGCATAGTGATCACATATCATATGAGGTTAATAATCAATAGATGTTCATGCTAATCAATTATCTTCCTATTAACAGAAATCTAATTATTATTCACACACAAGGTTCTTTAGCAAGCTAAAATAACAAAAATTCACCAAATTAGAATTAATCCTACTAATCAATCAAACCATATTGTCAACTTTGTATCCCCAAACAGAAGTCTAAAGGTTTTAGCTCATAATTGAAGTAAATAACAGCAAGCAAACAGAGTCAAATTGTTTAACCATAATGATAAAACAAAAGAATAAGTGGAATGATGAAATTTTGCCTCACATCTTCTTCGGGATTGAATTCTAGCTTCTCTCGTCGTCTTCTAGGGTTTTTCTGCCTTCTCAATCGCAACTAAACTCTTTTGAATCGTTCCAGAATTCTCCCCCATCGTTCTGAGGAGTTATCTCTATATATACGAATCGACTCGTCGAGTCAGGTGGCTACTCGTCGAGTCCATCTCTCAGTCCCCGTATTGTGATAAGTCTCTGGGATCCCGAGTCATTATCTTCTCGATTCTTCGATCGGACTCGCCGAGTAGTCGACCCTACTCGCCAAGTAGGTGTTATTTTTGGTGTTTTTCTTCTTTGTTCCATTCTTGATCTCTCAACCGCTTCTCCTGCTTCCTTCTGCTTCCGAGCTTCATTTTTGGACTGAAAATATAATTCAAACACTTTTAAGTACCTTTTGTCCATAAAATGCAATAATTTAGCTAATAAATGAATAAAAATCTATACTTAATATGAACTAAATATGCACATATCATGCCTCATGTCGAGAAATTCTCTGGCCAACTGTTAAAGCTCCACAGTCGGCGCGAACTCTACCCTAAACCGGGGCACAAGTCTGACCAAGTCATAGCCTCAATGGCTGAGGCTCCCAGTGAGTCTCAAACCGAATCCCACCAATCTCTGGCTCTGTCTCTTAAAAATCCCGCAACATATCGGACCTTCGACCCCTCAGGGCAGAAGCTAATCAACTGAGCAAACTCCATGTCTGCAATCCATCTCCTGGCAACTATGGGGTCTTTCAACCCGTGGAAGTTTGTCGCACCACATCCCCTGAAGTCATAAAAGGACAGTGTGAGCGCCCTTGACTGGCTAGATGCCCAATCACTCCTGAACGACCTGAGGCGACCCTCTATCTGCTCGATAATCCCTTCCTTGATCGACCTGAAAATCACCGGGGTCGCCTCAATGATACCTCTAGTGATCTCAGAAGCAATGAAGTCACGTAGTCCCTCATCAACTGGCTCGGCACCTGATCCCGAACCTAATCCTGAACCTGACTTGACCCTGAACCTCCTCCTCCGTGTCGCGTAATCATCACCATTCTGAAACAAGACACATAATCGTCAGGGTCATACGTAACCTCAGAAGGTCTCACATACTACAAGTTCTCTGGTTCTATCTCGACCCTCCTTGAATCGAGTACGGATCCTATGCTTTCAGTATTACAGGCCCATACCACCTTCCACATCTTCCCATACTTTCCTCAAGGATTGCTTCAACTTTACCAAGTCCCTTCTACTACTACTGCTCTCTGCTACTCTCATCCTAGGCTTCCCAAGGTTCCCGAACCCACTTAGTCCTCAGCTGCTGAAAGATTCCCAGTAATGTCAACTATCTACCTTATGAATATAGCCACATGCAATAGAGATCAGATAATCCTTCGAGTAAAAGACTCATCCCTAGAACGGTTAGACTCAGACAAGAGCTGCGCAATAGGGTCAAGTTCATTACTCTGAGATTATCCAACCTGTGCCCCATGTGACTTAGCATATTCACTTAGTAGCTAACTCACATTACTAAGAGTCCCACAAAGCACAAAGCAAGCAGAATTCAAACAATGGAAAATCTAACCAACTAAACCATTCTATCCTCTTGTCAGGAATCAATACTAACATGTAATTCAAGGCTCGTACAATCAGGCATAAGATAAAAAAGCCATCCTACTATTGACTGATCAGTTCGATCATGCAAATCTACAAGCTCATATAAGCATACAAATGCATCTCACCTAGATCCTTTGCTCTAATCTAGCATGTGAATCACATAATCATGCCATATTACATAACAAACATGTATTGGTATTTTGGTAACCACTTACTTGAGCTCGGCCGATTGCACACATCATACCCTTTTCTTTTTAAAGTTCTTTTCTCTTTTCAAGTTCCTTTTAAAATTCTTTTATAAAAGTGATTTTCCTTTTGAAAATTTTCATACCAAGTCCTCAGTTTGAGTCTAGACACACCTGAGAGTGTGCCCGAATCCCTCAAACCAAGGCTCTGATACCAACTTGTAACACCCCAAAATTTAAGGCCAAAAGTTTCATTTTTAATATAAGAAAACCTTTAATAACTTTGTTCCAGACATTGAAAATTTTCAATTAAAAAAACTATCAGAGTCTAATCCCAAAGATCACATAATGCGGAATAACATGGGTGAATGCACTGCGATCATCCCGATCTCCTTTTTCTTGAAAACTGAAGATACCTAAAACCAAAACTGTAAACCGTAAGCACGAAACTTAGTGAGTTCCCCAAATACCACATACCATAGATATCAACTGGGCCATACATGCCATATATATTGTAAGCCATACATATCAAACATATCCATAATCAAGTAAGGTGCTATGCGTCAAACATAGTCTGGCCATTATGCCACGGGCCACACTTGATCTTTCTTGCCAAGCCTGGGGCCACCCCTTCGGTCTTACAGACAAGTGCCAAGAGCCACCTCCGGTTCTTCCATGCAAGCATCATAAAGACAACTAGCATACATACTACTCTACTTAGCTAATCAGTATACAGTGTGCCAGGAGCCACCTCTTTGTCTTTCATACATAATAGCATACAGTGTGCCAGGAGCCACCTCCTAGTCTTTCATACATATTGCCTAGGGCTAACTTCCGAGTCTTCCTACCATACATAAGCTAAATGAGCCGACATTGGTGCCTTAGACCCATACAAACAGTGAGGAGACTCACCTCACAAGCTGACTCTTGAACCCTACGAATAAACCTCTCGTTGCTAGTCAGCGGATCCCCGAACTGCTAGTCTCTCGACTCCCCGAGCTACCATTACCCAAAGTGACAATTAGACCAATTCAATAATCCTACTTAGGGTAAATTGACCATTTTACCCCTAGTCTAACTTGGTCAATATCTAAGGCCTAAAGCCATAATACAAAAAGGCCCAACACTAGGTAGGGTTTCCAAGCCCACTAGTGGCCCACTAATGGCCTAATTTGCTAAATTGGGCCTAATCCCTTTAATAGGCCTTACCCTAATCCCGAACATATTCTTGGCCCAAAACATCTGACATTTGATGGCCCACTAAGGTCCAAAGGCCCAAAGTCCACTGCTTGGCCCAACCCGAGGCCCAAAACACACCAAGCCCATAACTGATGAGTATGCGGGGCGTACTCCTCTATACGCTAAGCGTACTGGCTGAAGGTGGTGTACACTGCGCGTACCTGCATGTAAACCCATCGTACTCCTCTGTTAAGCTACTTTTCCCATTAAGTGCTTAATACTCTATTCCAAAAGCTACAATTACAGATCCAAGTCCTGTTCAACGTCTTAATCCATAAACTTGATTACTTGGTGGCTTGCAACCCACCAAAAGAGTCCAAACTTGAAATGTGACAACAAACTCCCATGGTAAGGGCTAGTTCTCATGCATGGTCACAAGTGAACCCTAAATATTGAAACTTTCTTGCTTATGGGGCTCATATGACACTAAGGGTGGCAACCCTAGACCTAGAAACGAGTTGAGTCATACAGGTCCATTCTTGGGGACCTAAAAGGTCCAAAAACTCCATTAACATATATCTAAGCATACTTGAGGAAAGTTTCTGACTTTACACCTCAAAATGATCTGAAATGGAACCACAATCTTGGATCTACTGCTTCCCTTTTGATCCACCACCTTGCTATACTCTTCACTTGCTTGAAAAATGGCTTCACAACACCAAAATGCTCTCTAATGGCCTCCAAAGCTCCAAGAACACTCAAGGGAGGATTAGGGTTTCGTGGTGGCTTTCTAAAGATGAGAGGGATGCGGATATCTAGTGTGACAACCCGAAATTTCCATTCTGAACAAACCATATCAAGCCAATAGATGTAGATCAGTTACAATGTAAAACTCAGATTTCGAGTATAAGTTTGGCAGTTTTCAGGATTTTACACTTAAGGAGATATTAAGAGAGTGGGTGCACTAGGGTTTTGTGCAACACTATTATTCCAAGACTCTAGGACATTAGAGTTCGTTCCAGGAATAAAAATATTTTCTGCCAAAAATATTTCAGGACTATAAATAGATTTCTGAACTAAATTCATTCATTATTCACAATTCCAACTAGAGAAAAGCCAAATTCTCTCTCACGGATCTTCGGGTTTTTATCCCAAATCGTGAGTACACTTCTCTAGTTGTGTTTTAATGCTTGTTTTATATCTATTAACATAGATTGTAGGTCAAATATAAGAGATCCGGGAGTTTACCGCCCAAGAACGTTCTTGGGGAGTAAACTCCATTTTAAGGTCCTTAAGGGTTCAAATGACCCTCAAAGCTTTAGAACTCGAACTAGAAGCCTCCAATTCATGCCTTATACCACAGAACAATTAGGATCCATGACTAGAAGGGAGTTTACGGCCAAGGAGCTTCTTAGGCCGTAAACTCCAAGTTTGAAGTGCCAAAATGCTTTGAAACACTACCTAAGGCTTGGACTCTATTTTATACAAATACCCTAAAGTGATTAGAACCTAGAAAACTCATGGAAACACAAGTGTGGAAGAGTTTACGGCCAAGAGTAGTTCTTGGGCCGTAAACTCCTTTAAAGGGGTCAAATGACACCCTAAATCCTTCCTTAAGCCAAGAGACAATTTGGGCATGTACCTAAATGAGTTATGGACTAGTTAAAACACTTAGAACCCCATGACTGAGGGAGTTTATGGACCAAAAGGTTCCAGGGCCGTAAACTCCATAAAATGGTGCCAAATGTGCCATAAACTCTTCTAAAGCCAAGTACCAAAACCTAGATTTGTTCCTAGTTAATTTAGAGGTTAGAAAGCACCATATAAACCCTCCCAAGGGAGTTTACGGCCGTAAACTCCAAGGGAATATGGTCTATGGGCCGTAAACTCCCCAAAGGAGTTCATATGGTACCCAAACACTTGTATAGCCTTGAAACAATTCCCCACTAGAGTTGTGATAATTCTAAGCACCATTTAGAGCCTTGCTTGAGAGTTTACGGCCAGGAGTTTACTCCCCTGGGCCGTAAACTCCAATGAATATGGTCATTTGACCTTAAACTTCCATTAGGGGCATTGCACTCCTTTGTTGCAACCCATTAGCCTCCTAGCACTTGACCAAAAGTGTTTTCCTCGCGCTTAAATGTTATTACTTGTATAATTAGTGTTTTAATCACTAATTATTTATATACATATGTTTTCATATGTAATTAGGATCATTGTGTGTGTCTAAGTCTTCACTTGACACCAAGCACTTGTCCGATCCTTCCGTACGATAACAGTCCGTTCAATTCCAGTCACTTACTGCAGGTGAGTTCATACCCCTTAACTAATGTTTTAAACTATTATTAAATGTTTTATGGGGGGATACAAGTAGAAACATGCTTGTTATTATATCAATCACATGTGATTAATAAGTAGAATTATGCTAGTTATTACATCAATCACATGTGATTAATATACATCATTCAAATGATTTGGCTACTCATTAGCCGTTTTACCAAACAGTTTCCTTCAAATGATTTTTATAAACATTTTATATGTTTTAAACTCCTTATTACACTGTGCATCTTACTCTGTACATTTCCTTTCAAACTTATTTACAACTATGTTTCAAACAAATGTTTCCTTATACTTAAACTGCTTTATCAAACTTATGCCTTCAAATTGTTTTATAGATTGACATCAAGTCGATCTTTTCTTAAAATAATATTTATGTTTCAAATGTCTTACAAAACTTATTTATGCTTTTATATTATAAATTGCATGCCTCTATATGTATAGTTATATAAGAAATGTTTAAAAGACTTAGGAAGGCTATCCACCCTATTTCCTTTTCGCGCTTGAGATGTGGTCTGGTGGGATATCGGGTATTCGTCCGAAAGTCGTTTAAATATTAGTTATATATCATGTGTACATATATAGTCATAAAAGGTCCTTCCAGTTCTACATATGCCCTTGGGTAGCAAGGGTATACATCCATGTTCATACGTACCAGATAGATTACTAGTAAACTACCATATGGGTAGTTTAGGAAGATACTAGAACAATTACTAGAACGCGATATCATACAATGAGTCAGCTCATTCATGAGTCAATACTTTCTAGAACATTACAGTACATTACATATACAACTATACAAGGAAGAGAACATATACAACTATACTAGGAAGAGAACATATACAACTATACTAGAACGATTACATTACTATACTTGCTAGGTAGAGAGCACGTACATTACATCTAGAACAGTTCAGTACATTACATCTAGAACAGTTCATTACATTACAGCTAGACCAGTTCATTACAGTACATATACAAGAATACGTTAATTATTGTGATTTAAATCGGAGCATGACTTAAATGTCATGGCTCGAGTTGTAGCCAGAATTCTCTTGGAGGGAGAGCGTGAGTTTGCGTATAGATCTATACTGGATTGACAATCCTACACCTTGCTGCTAGCTACAGCCAGACCTGCAGGTCTGCGGGTGCCAAACGTCATTCCGTTATTACGACCATTCATTATGTCGTTGTTACTAGTCGATAGTATGGTGCAATTTATCATATAATGCCTTAATATAAATCCGGTTTAAGGTAGTTAGTACGACAGTAGTTCTTATAGCACTACACCATAGTACTATTTCATTTTCCCATTACATTCACTTCGTGAACATTCACACGACGCACAGTAATGTAGAGACTATATTTTTGGATAATGATAGTTATACTTGGGAAAATACATACTCTTACAAGAGACACACATTCAGAGCAGTTAAGTCTTGGTAGAAGACTACATTCAGAACAGTTGGGTCTTGGTAGAAGACTACATTCAGAACGGTTAGGTCTTGGTATCCTCAGGTCATCATAGACAGGTACCGATGCAAGGAGAAAGGAAGATGGAGCTTGTTCAAGACTTATCTTTCATTTTGATTTATGCTTTAGTGTTTATCAAAATTTGATAGAACACATTTGTATAATAATTATATTATTAATGCAATGGACGATGTTGTTTCTTGTTTACTACTTTACATTGTTGTTGATATTATACATGACGTCCTCCGCCCCAGAACGTTTCCTCCGTTCCTAGTTTTGGGGTGTGACATCTAGGGTGTTATGTTCTTTATATAGTGACATACCCTAAAAATTAGGGTTTAGGGATCTGAGCGTACGTTGTGCGTACTTCTCGTACGCTGGGCGTACACCTCTCTGCACCTGCGTCGATTCACCCTTATACGCTGGGCGTACCCTCACGTCTACCACCTTGCATGCATAGTACTTACTTGCCAAACATTTCCATTCGAGGACCAATTCTGCTAACAACTTCAAATTACTATAACTTCCTCGTTCTAAGTCCGCTTTCGACGAACTTTATATCCACGAAAAGGTGGCGGGAAACCCTATACTCCTAGCCACACCTCCAAGTCTAACACCTTCCGAATAAACCCGATAACCATAAAAGACCGAATCGCCCCTACCCTTTGGCCTCCGAGACCACAACCAAGTACTTTCAAAACTGGGTGTTACACATACACCCGTGTTTTCTACAATTCTTGATTTTGGGGAGTGTATTCTGATAATTGTTTTACCCTTATATACGGTTAAATGTTTTAATTAAGAATGAATGAATGTTTGGTATATAATAAAAATGAAATTTTTACCCTCGTATTTTGGGATGTTACAAAAATAATATTTATTGATATATAAATATTATATATTAAAAATAATATACATTAATATATAATAATCCAATAAAATTAAAAAGAGATATGCAAAAATGGTATTTATAGTTTGGTAAAAAGGCAAAACTGCAAAAATGATCATTGAATGTAAAATTGTTGTTTTAAAAAAATAATAGCTAAATAGTTTAAGTCAATAGAAGAGGGACTAAAACTACAACAAAACTGACTAAAAAGGATCAAATCTACAACTTTATAAAAATTTAGACCTATCTACATAAAATAAGAAATCATATCGACCACTTTTTCAATTTTGTCTTAAATCTATTCGGACCAAAAATATAATTCATGCAAACTAAAAACTTTAGGGACCAAAAATGTAATTTCTCAAATTTAAAACTATATGGACCAAAAATGCTTTTTGCTAATTTCCTTCTTACATGTTAAAAAGTACATAAATTAAAAATATAATTTCAAAATTTTAAAACTACATAGACCAAAAATGTAATATAAAAATTAAAAATTTATGGATGAAAATATAATTCGGAAAGATTAAAACTATATAGATCAAAATTGTCATTTGATCATTTACTGCAATTTAACAAGGATATAGAATATTAAAAGAGTTTTTCTTGAGTTTCACGTTCTTTTCATTGTTAGAACAATTGATGATTGTATTGGCCACATATAAATTCAAATTCAAAATTAATGATACAATGCAATACAGGGAATGAGGGATCCATGTCATGTTTATGGCTAAAAGTAATTCAATCTAAGAAAATCACATATATTAAGTTTGTAAACTTGTAATTTTAATTTGATAGGAAGAAATCGTATTTCGAAGCTTAAAGAAATGATGAAGATGTTATATCTTTGGAAAAAGTTTGATTTTCTAATGATAAAAAAATGGATGCTTTTTAATGTAGTATATGGTTTTTCTTTTTGTTTTTTTTTTTTAATTTTTTATTTATCTTTTATTTATTTTTTTTTTAAGAATAAAAAAACATTGAAGAATGAAGATGCTCCGACTAAAAATGGAAGAGACCAAATGTTTTGGATCAATATGAAAGCCCAGATTGTAAATCTCTTGTTTGGACCTTAGCCCAATTTTAGATGAAGGGGTGTTTGGTTTAGATTTTCACAACCAAAAGTGCTTTTTTAAAAAGAAAAATAAGCAAAAGATGATTGGTAAAACAAGTTTTAAAAGCTATTTTTGGAGTTTTGATACACGGAAAAACAACTTTTTGGACAAGTAAGAAAAATCTTACTTTTTGTAACTTTTCCAAAAATGAGTTTTGGACTATGAAAAACTAAGCCAAACACCCCTAAATCTATATTTTGATCACTTTGTCCAGTCAGAAACTCAGAATCAACAAAGTTTTAAGATTCTAGCCAAGGTCCAAATCAAATGTAAACGGGCAATTCTTAATAATGAGTTAGTAATAGTATATAACAATGTTCTTAAAATTACGATTTTGATTATACGATCAAACAATATTAATCCTATCTAAGATTCTAAATAAATTGATTTCGATTTTACTTTGAATCATTTTTAATAAAATCGATGATTTTTGCAATTTTTTTAATTATAATTATTTTGTATTGGACTAACTACATAGAATACCCTTACTGAATTGTTAATTGTTAAAAGAGTTATTTAATATCTATTATTTACGTTTTAAGTTATTTGTTGTTAACCGGCAGATGACAAATTGGGGCTAACCCACTTGACTAACAAGGTATAACAAAGAGTTACTAATAAGAAAGTTATGGTTCTATATCTTAGACATATACTAATCTACCGTTCTATAAAAACTGATGGAGTAAAATTTATTTTTTATGTTTTAAAATGATTTTGATAAGATTACGATCTGATTCGATATTAGATCGCGATCTTGTATAAAGAAAACGATCTTATAAAAATCTTGATCTTGACAACTTTAGTATAAAATGTAATTAGTTCAAAAAACTGAAAAGATAAACATAAATAAATTTGGATTTAATTATGGTTAAGGGGAAAAAAATAAAATGTGGTATATTTATCATGATTTTACCGCTCCAGGCTTTACCGAGAGTGAATTACAAGAAAATGAACAAAATGATGAAAAATCTTACTGCTCAGAAAAGAATGATGAGGTTTCAGCGGATCTCTCTGGTATTTACGACGCTATTGAAAAAATGAAAAAAGATGAGGTCAACAATGATATAATAAAGGATTTAACAGCTGGGGTAATGGCAAAAAATACAATAATAACAAAGAGACACCTCAGGGGCAAAATGGGAATTTAGATATGGGAAACTTTTTGTCTCATGCTCCTATGATCGATGTGCTTCAACTTCGCCTGCTGCTTCACAGGTTCATTCTTTTGTTGCCCCCGGACTTGTTGTCAACCCCCCAGCCACTGCTCCAACTGTTTCGACCTCTGGTGCTGCTCTGAATACCACTGTTGTTGAACCCGCTGGTGCTGAAGAACCTGCTGTAGCAACCGAACCACAAGCAGCATTCGCTGCTTTATCCGCTCCGATAACTGCCCCCTTTGTTCCTGCTTAATTTGGTAATCTTGGGTCTCTTCAAAATGAAAAAGAAAATTCTAATAAACAAGCTCCGGTTGGTTTCTCAGGTGGTTTTATTCGCATGTCGAGAATACCATCGATGAATGATTCTCTATCTCATCCTCCTGGTTTTTCAAATTTCAATCAAAGAGAGAATGATATTTTATCATAGGGTTCTTTCAACACTGACTCAATAGAGGTTGAATCCCGAAATACAATTGCTATAGGAGGGCGTATTGGGTTAAATATGAATTGTTGTTCTGATCATGTGAAAAAATCTATTCAAGAGGAGCAATCTAATAAAATTTAGATATGAATTGTTTATCTATTAATATCCAAGGAGCGGGATCTTTTGAGAAGCGGGCGTGGATAAAATCTCTCTGTATCAAATATAAGATAAACTTTCTAGCTATTCAAGAAACGAAGAAGGAGCTAATAGACCTCTCTTTTGTTCACTCGTTCTGGGGTAACCTCGCGTTCTCTCATGCTTTCTCTCTTTCTCATGGTGCTTCTGGATGTATTCTAGTTGTTTGTGTAGCACCTGGTTCTTGGTACGCTCTTCTTTTTATTTTTATCTATGTATTTTGCATTTTGGCCTTAGACTCGGTGAGTTGAAGGACCAACTTGCCGAGTAGAAGCGGGATGGGACGCGGGTTTTAAGCCGTGGACACGACGAGTCGGGTCCCAGACTCGACGAGTAGGTGTTGTCTGGACAAAAACCCTAATCTAAGGGTTTGCACCCTATTTAAACAATGTTATGTCGTCCCAAAACGTCCCTTATGCTCCCAAAACACCTCTCATTGAAACCCTAGCCGTTATTGAAGCAATCTAAGCCTTGTTGGTGGATTTTGGTGCTTGTGGTCTTAAGAAGGAAGGAGAAAAGCTTGAGGAAGCAAGTAGAGACCAAGGGAACCCGATTTGTGCACCTTCTACAACTCATTGGAGGTAAAAAGCTGTAATCTTGCTCATTCATTTGTTAGATTTCTCTTTGGGGAGATTTAGGGCTTTTACAAGCCATTTTTGGTGGCCAACCATGTTTGCAAACATGGTTGGGGGTCAAAGCTTCTGAATCACATAGTTTAATGGGCCACTAGGCAGATTTGAGTGGCTTTTGCACCCATGAAAGGCCCCATGCATCTTAAGAGCTTGTTTGATGTCTTTTTGAGCTCAAAGTCCCATGAAGCATGTAAAGTTTTTAACTTTATGTGCTAGATCGATTATAGAAGCTTGGATCTATCTTTTGATCGAAGGTTGTACATCAAAAATCAAGGATTTAGAGTGTGGACATGACTGACTCGGCGAGTCCGTTCTTGGACTCGACGAGTCCGAGGCTTTGAGCCCATATCTGTTGAGGGTCTAAGGAACCCAATTGAGTGTTAGAAGGGTTGTAATCGGACATAAAGAGTTACCCAATGTATTGGACGTGATTTTAGACCTGGAGTTCATGGGACTCAACGTGTTCTAGAATAGACTCTGCGAGTCCAAGGCAATCTTCTTAAGGATGAAGATGAACTCGACGAGTTGTTCATCAACTCGGTGAGTTGAGGACAGAACTTGTTCATCAGATGAAGGTGAACTCGACGAGTTGTTCATCAACTCGGCGAGTCGAATGAGTTTCATGCGATGTTCATGTGAGGGAGGAACTCGTCGAGTTGACGGCCCAACTCGACGAGTCGGGTCATGGATGTGGACGAGTAAAGGGTGAAGGACTCGGCGAGTTCACGACCCAACTCGGCGAGTTGGGTCAACTTGAAGTTGACTTTGACTAGACTTGGACTGACCCTGTTTAGGGTTGTACTTGCTGTGTGTTGACTTGAAGGTTGTCGTGTAGGGATCGGGGAGTCGAAGGGAGTCGACTTGTGCGCCGAGGATAATCCAAACACTGCACGACATTGAGGTGAGTTACCTTCCAGTAGGGGTGGGTCTAAGGCCACAATGCCGACCCACCAAAAAGGGGTATTTAGAATAATGGTCTTTGTGATAATTATCTTAGTTTGGTTATGTGTTGGTTATGAAATTTATCTGGATGATATGTTATGGGTATAGTAGGGATTAGTTTCCCTAACAGTGGTCCGTAGGACCCAAGGGTAGGTCAGTACTCGGATATGCCTGACTGTATGTTTATTCCTATGGGTGGGCCCTGGTATACGTGGAGCGACAAATGGGGTTCCAAGTTTTCTAAACTGGATCGATTTTTGGTCACCGAAGGTCTTTTGCAGCGCTTTCCTCATCTTATAGGTTTGGTTCTGGAGAAAAACATCCCTGATCACCGCCCTATTGTCTTATTAGAGAACCGGGTTGAATATGGTCCTTCCCCCTACCGTATATTCCATTCTTGGTTTGAGCTCGATGGTTTTGATGATGTGGTTCGTAATACCTGGAACTCCAATATTGTTGTGAATGAGATCAATAATCCTGGGTTATTTTTAAGAAGAAGCTCCAACTTCTCAAATCTAACTTAAGATTATGGAACTCTAGAGCCCGTGACCGTCTGATTAGTAAAAGGAAACTTCTTCAAGACAAAGTTAAAGAGATTGATACCTCTCTTATGCTTGATGGAGGTAGTGCTGATCTTCGTGAACAAAGAGTTTCGGCTATTAAAGAACTAACGAACTTAGATCATCTTTCTAGAATTGACCTGGCACAGAAAGTGAAAATTAAGTGGGCCATTGAAGGGGATGAGAATTCTAGTTTTTTTCATGGTACTATTAATCAGAAGAGATGTCAGAGTGCTATAATGGGTATTATGATTGATGGTGTTTGGGAGGATGACCCTGGAAAGGTTAAGAAGGAGTTCCAAAATTATTATAAAAATCTCTTTATGAAGAAAAAAGGAAGATGCCCTACTACTGATCCCAGTCTGTTTCATACCCTCAATGATGATCAAGTTCTCCTCCTTCAAGCTCCTTTTTCTCGTGATGAGATCAAAAGGGCCGTTTGGGATTGTGGTTTAGATCGGGCTCCTAGCCCGAATGGTTATTCTTTTGGATTCTTGAAAAGATATTGGAATCTCATTTTTGATGACTTTGTGGCTTTCATTCAAGATTTTCACAGTCATTGCTCGATCCCAAAAGGTTGTAACGCTTCTTTCTTTACGGTGATCCCTAAAGTTCGCGACCCTAAGCATATTAGAGACTTTAGACCTATTAGTCTAATAGGGTGCCAATATAAAATTATTGGTAAATTATTAGCTAATAGGTTGGTGGATGTTATTGGTTCTATTATTAGTCCGGAGCAGTCTGCCTTTGTCAGAGGTTGACAAATCATGGATGGTCCATTTCTTCTTAATGAGGTGGTTTCTTGGAGTAAGTGTTGGATTAGTTTCTAAGCCCGTAACTATATTTGGTAAGTACTTGACCCGGTTGTGCATGGTCCTTTTGGGTTGCCTTCACCATAGCAACTTAACAGGGTAATTTACGGAGAGAGAGAAGATATTATGGTTTATTAATATATTATAAGAATAATATATTAAAGGAGAAATCATATTATTTGATTAATATTAGTCATAGATTAATTAGGAATTAATTTGGTGACTAAAAGAGATTAATTGAATAAAGGAGACTTAAACTGTCAAATGTTTGATAATTGTATTTTGGGCTGGGAAACCTAATGGACTAAGGGGTGAACGAAATTATGATGGGAGCCCATCATATTTTCGTCCATGGCCTTATTCCAGAAGGTTCCATGGGTTGCTTAATGTTTAATCTATCCATTAGGGTTTTGACTGAAACCCTAGCTGCTCACAGTATAAATAGAACCCCCAGGGTACAAAAATCGGCCACTTGCTTTCCAAGAACCCTAGAGCCGATTTTGTGTGCCTCTTCCCTCTCTCAAATACTACCCTCTTGCTAGTTGGTGTTTGTATGCCATTAGAGGAGTTGCACTTGTGACTCTAAGCGTCAAAGACAAGAAGATTCAAGCAAGCAACAAGAGGTAATCTTCTAGATCTGATTTGGTCATTATAATTTCTAATTATTATCACTAGATCTAGGGTTAGAAAGTCTTGGATGAATGCATGTACAATTAGAGAAACCTAGATCCAAGCATTAGGGTTTGCAAGAGCACATATGATGTTCTTATGGCTCAAACCATCAGTAAGTCTACGAATAATCCTCTTATGATTTTCAAAGTGGATTTTGAGAAGGCTTTCGATTCCGTTTCGTGGGAGTATCTTTTGGAGATTATGCAGATTATGGGCTTTGGCAATCTGTGGTGTGATTAGATTATGGAGCTCCTTAGTTCTACTAGGGCTTCAGTTCTTATTAATGGGTCCCCTACATATGAATTTCAAATTCAACGTGGC
Organism: Lactuca sativa; assembly: GCF_002870075.4. Lineage (NCBI taxonomy): Eukaryota > Viridiplantae > Streptophyta > Magnoliopsida > Asterales > Asteraceae > Lactuca > Lactuca sativa. Next base: position 54,340,318 of record NC_056627.2, read on the forward strand.
CTGCGACAAGGCGATCGATTGTCTCCTTTTCTATTCATCATAGTTATGGAAGGACTTCATTTCTCTCTTCAGAAAGCTCATAATGCAAACGTTTTTCGAGGAATTTCTATTAGTGGGATTGAAATCTCCCATCTGTTCTATGCTGATGATGTTGTTTTGCTTTCGAGATGGGACCCAACAAATGTTCCCCGAATCATTTGTATCCCACGTTGCTTTTATTTAGCTTCGGGGCTAAAAATCAACCTTCTAAAAAGTAAGTTGATCTGAGTGGGAGTTCCTTTGGCACGGGTGGAGATGGCGGCTCGTAAAGTTGGGTGTGCTCCTGATTCTTGCCCTTTCATTCACCTTGGAGTTCCTGTTGGCCAAAACATGTCCTGGATTACCGCTTGGTCTTCAGCTGTTGATCGTTTTCAGTCAAAGCTCTCGGGTTGGAAAAAGAAAATTATTTCTTCTGGAGGTCGCCTAACTTTGATCAAATCGGTTCTTGGCAGTCTTGGAAGTTACTTGATGTCTATTTTCATGGTTTCGATCTCCATTGTTAATACCTTGGAGTCTCTTCGAGCTAGATTTTTTTGGGGCGGTGATAAAGGTGAGAGACGCATGCATTGGATTCGCTGGGATAGGGTCTTAGCCCAAAAAAGGAATAGGGGCCTTGGCGTTGGTAGTTTGTTCTCCTTTAATCGGGCCATGCTCTATAAATGGCGCTGGAGATTCTTTCATAACCCGGATTTGATATGGGTTAAAGTTTTAAAGGCTATCTATGGTCCGAATGGTGGTTGTAACTCTTTCTCTCCTATAAGAGGTTCAATTAGTCCTTAGAACGGTGTTATTCGGATGCTGTGCAGCTTAATAATCATGACCTTGATCTCAGGTCTCTTAGTCCTATTAGAGTTGGTGATGAGAATAGAATTTCTTTCTGGCACGACGTATGGAAGGGGGGATACCCAATTGGCTGCTTCTTTTCATAGGATTTATGCTCTTGATCTTTATAAATCTATATATCAGTTCGTGATAAGGTGCTTCTCGATTGGAACTTTGATTGTCTAAGGCGTACTCCTATAGGAGGTATTGAGGAGACTCAATGGATTTCTTTCATTTCCTTAATGCAGGGAGTTCTTCTTCATTCCACTCCAGATCGTTTGGGATGGACTATTGACATCTCAGATTCTTTTATTGTTTCTTCTCTTTGTGCTTTTCTGGATACTCATTGGTTACACTCAGGGGTCCTGAAACTCGTTGGAATATTTGGGTGCCTATTAAGGTGAATATTTTTATTTGGAGAATGCAGTCCAGAAGTCTTCCGACTAGAGATAATCTTTCACTCTGTGGGATCACTAATGACTCCATTCATTGTCCCATCTGCTCCAATACTGTTGAATCTATTGATCACCTTTTTCTCCAGTGCAATCAGTTGACCAACTTATGGACTCGAATATTTGTTTGGTGGGATGTTTAGCTTCCTAAATTTTCCTCTATTGATTCTCTCCTCTCGTGGTCTGATTCTCTTTCCCTTAAAAAAGGGCAACGACAAGCCTTCGACAATGTCATCATCACAACCCTTTGGTGTTTGTGGAATTTTCGTAACTCAACCATTTTTGGAACGGCTCAACCTACGAAGTCCCTCATTTTAGACGATGTGATTGATAGATTGTTTTTTTGGATTTCCAGTAGGTATACGAAAGCTAAAAGTAGTTGGACCTCTTGGCTTCATAATCCTCTCTTAACTTGTAATTTGTTGTGATGTCTTTTTTTTTCTAGCTTCTTGCTAGTTTTTTAATAAAATCTCTGTCGTTCCAAAAAAATGTAGTATATTTAACTAACAAAATATGTTTAAAACATGTTTCATTTTCGAAACAACAAATCTTATCTATTTATATATTACTCGTAATACAACATAAACTCTCGACCTCATGGAGTAACGACACACACCATATAACTAGGCAAAAGACTTTTTAGTACATCGCAAAAGCAAAATAAAATAACAAGAAAAAAATTGATTAAAAACACAATTTAGTATTAATTTGTGTTTTGGTTGGGGTCAATACGTAAGACTATATGGAGTGGTAGCGGCTAGGCCGTACTTTTTGCCACATAGGTAGGGAAACACCGCCCCTATGCAGTTTCGGGTGCAATTTAGCCTCACCTCGCCCCCTCCCCCCTCAACCCTTATTACCGTGACTTTTGATTGGTTATTGAGATGTAACTGTTGGGTACGCTCGAAATTCATATATATATATATATATATATATATATATATATATATATATATATATATATATATATATATATATATATATATATATAGAGAGAGAGAGAGAGAGAGAGAGAGAGAGAGAGAAAGAGAGAGAGAGAGAGAGCGAGATAAAGAGATAGATAGAGGTTCAATGTTTCTAACAACTATTGTGTTCCTGAATGGACCAATCAAAAAGAGTAAATTACATGAATCGTCCCTCGTGAAGGTACGAAAAAGCACGTGCGGTCCCTATTTATAAAAATTAACTCAGTTCGTCCCTGGGTTGGCATTTTCTAGCACAGTTAGACCCTATCACCATTAGCCGTTAGTGGTTGTTGTTTAAGTGCCCCACGTGCCTTGCACGCAGGGGTATTTTTGTCTTTTTAGGTCTAAAAAGGTATGTAAGTGAATAAATGAAGGACCAAATTTGTAAGATACTAAAAGCATTAGTCTATGGAGGGGGTGGAATGATGGAACTCTCCAATTTGACACAACAAATTCACAAGTTGTTGGGTTTTATTTAAAAAACTATTTTCAAAAACTACAAATAATTACAAACAGAAGACTTGAGTTTTATCAAATAACATAAACATTTTATCACCCAAAAAGGATCATCATGCAAGTAAAGAAAAGATTCAAAAAACAACCATCGAAGGAAGGAGTGGTAACAACCTTTGAAGCACTTTGAGTCCTCTAAGGAAGGATTGAAAGTTGATGGAGTGAGGATGAACCATTAAGACACCAACAATGTGCCAACTTGATGTAATGCTAGTTACAACTCTTAAGCTTTTAAGCCATAACAAGATTATGACTTAAAGAAAGAATGCAAGCAACAAAATCTTCAAAGTTCTAGACTTTAGAGAGAAGATGGAGAGGGAAGAAGTGTTCTCGGCCAAGGCAAGAAAGGTGAAGAAAAATGAGAACACTCACCTTTTATTTATAATGGAATTATGGTCAAAGAGTCATTAACCACTAAGTACTTTTAGACAACTTTGTCCTCCTATGTCATGAACATATCACCCAAGATTTGATTCTTTTGCATTATACCAATGCAAATGTCTTTTCTCTTTATCTAATATTTCCAAGAAGGAAAAGACAAATCAAAACTTTATATTTTATAAACTCAAAGTTTCATATCATATCATCATATCATATCATATCATCATATCATCATATCATCATATCATATCATATCATACTATATTATAAAGGAAGCATTTTTTCTTCCACCACATTCTTTTGAAACTCCCATGCATTTTTCCTTTCACCACATTCATTTGAAACTCCCATGACTTTTCAATTTCTTTCTAATAATGATTATAAGTTGGTTAATAATATTACATAAATATCAACCGTAAAGTGTAATCATATATAAACTAAATTTCAAATTTAAAAGAATATCATTACTTCCACTCATAAATTTATGTTTTTTTTTTTTTTAACTTTTTACATATTAACTTAATTTATTAGTTTTAATATATTTTTGGATGTAAACCATTATCATTTTAAAGCTACAACTTTTGAACAATTTGTATAAAATATTTTAAGTATAAATTTAAATATAACATTATAGGACCAACTTAAATATAAACTTTAGTTTAACTTAAATAATCAAAATAATATTTTGTAAATAGTTAAAAATGATAAATTTTAGTGTCTTTCTAATAATGATTATAATTTGGTTAATAATGTTAAATAAATATGTAACCTAAAGTATAATTATAAATAGATTAAATTTCAGTATTAAACTAATATCTTTTTTTTTCTATTATAAAGTTATGCCTTAACTTTTAACATATTATATTTAATTTATTAGATTTAATATGTTGTTGTATGTAAACCATTATCAATTTAAACCTACAACTTTTGAACAGTTTGGACAAAATACTTAAATTGTTAACTTAAATATAACATTATAGTGTCAACTTAAATAAAAATTTCAGTTCTACTAGAAAAACCCAATGAACATTTTGTGAATAGTTAAAAGTAAAAAATTATAGTGCTAAATGCAAAAACTAAATTATAATATCAATTTAACTAAAATATTTCCTAAAGATATTTATATAATCGTTAAAAGTTTTCAAATAAGTAGCTTAAAATAACTTGCAATAACAATAGTTAAAAATAATTCTATATAAATGATTATATTTTTACCTTTAAAATCAAAAAAAAAATGTCTAATGTTTTAAATAATGATAATGATAGAAATTAAAACGTTAAGAAAATAATTTTTAAAAAATTAATTATCAATAACAAAAACTATAAATAACATTAAGCCATATATTATATTTAATTTTATTAATGAGTAACTCGTGTGTAAAAATCATTCAAACGGATGAAATTATACAGTTATACACACACACACACACACACACACACACATATATATATATATATATATATATATATATATATATATATATATATATATATATATATATACACACACACACAATACTATAAATAAAACATTTTTCTTTTCACTGTATTCATTTGAAACTCCCATGCATTTTTCCTTTCACCACATTCATTTGAAACTCTGATGACTTTTCAATTTCTTTCTAATAATGATTATAAGTTGGTTAATAAGGTTAAATAAAAAACCAAACCTAAAGTGTAATCATAAATAAACTAAATTTCAATATTAAAAAATATCTTTACTTCCACATAAAGTTATGTTTTTTTAACTTTTAACATATTATAGTTAATTTATTAATTTTAATATATTGTTGGATGTAAACCATTATCATTTTAAAGCTATAAATTTTGAACAATTTGTATAAAATACTTAAATTATTAATTTAAATATCATATTACATGGTCAACTTAAATATAAAATTTTAGTTTAACTTAAACAACCCAAAAAATATTTTGTAAATAATTAGATGTGATAAATTATAATGTCTTTATAATACTGCTTATAATTTGGTTAATAAGGTTAAATAAATATCAAACTTAAAGTGTAACCATAAATAAACTAAATTTCAATATTAAAATAATATCTTTACTTCTACTTATAAAGTTATGACTTTAACTTTGAACATATTATACTTAATTTATTAAATTTATTATGTTATTGTATGTAAACCATTAACCGTTTAAAGCTACAACTTTTGAACAGTTTGGCCAAAATACTTAAATTGTTAATTTAAATATAACATTACAGTATCAACTTAAATATAATTTCAGTCCCACTTAAAAAACCCAATGAATATTTTGTGAACAGTTAAAAGTGATAAATTATAGTACTAAATGCAAAAACTAAATTGCAATCTCAATTTGACTAAAATATTTCCTAAAGATATTTTTATAATCGTTAAAAGTTTTCAAATAAGTAGCTTAAAATAACTTATAATAACAATAGTTAAAAATAACTCTATATAAATGTTTATATTATTTCCTTTAAAATCAAAAAACAATATTTGGTGTTTTAAATAATTATAATGATAAAAATTAAAACATTACACAAATAAATTTTAAAAAATTAATTAACAATAACAACAACTATAATAGCATGAAACCATATATTATATTTAATTTTATTCATAAGTAACTCGCAGGTAGAAGTCATTCAAACGATTGAGATTATGCAGTTATAATAGATGTATATATTATCATATAATTCAAAATAGTCAATATATTATATCAATTTAGTTTACAAATTATTATATCAAATTAACAACAATGTTATTGTTATATTTAGAAAAACATATATTTGTAAAGATTTCAACTATATAAGTCTTTCTGTGCAACGCGAGGGCATTCGTCTAGTATAAGATATAAACTTTGTCTTTTTTCTAAAAGACAAAAGGCTTATTAGGTCCAAAAGGATGTGCATGACATATTATATTCATACCATATGAAATAATGTGTTGCTTGTATTGTAAAATGATTATTTCCTTGAAATAAATATTTTCCCAATTAATATAAGAGTTTATGAATATTTATTAATATCAATTTCTAAAAAATAATCATTTGTATCAAGTTGTTGTTAGTGTGACCCTTTGGATCATATGTTATTTAGCGATATCATTTTAATATGACTCTTGAGCATACTAGATCTTTCACAAGCTTCTTAACTACTCCTCCCTCCTCTCTTCTCGCAGAACCCTCTGGCAATGTAGCTCCGCTGGAAACGTACCTTTTGTCTTTGATCACCACCATCGTCAACATAGGCGGCGCCGCCGCACCACCAGCATCATTGCTGCCCTTCCTCTTTCTGCGCCTATCTTCTTCGTGTCTCACTCTCTTTGTATCGATTTTGGGGATGATTTTTAGGTTCGATTGAGGGTTTGATTCCGGGTTTGATTTTAAGTTCGATTTCAGCTTACATTTTAAGTTTTAGGTTTTAGGTTACATTATGAGTTTTAGGTTTGAAACAGTTTTGAGTGATTTCAATTTTGACTTTGAGCTTGAGATTTTAAAAGATTTACTGGCAGTTGGAGGTGAAGAAGGAGGAGGAGCGAAGTCCTCAAACTTTCACAACCTGATTACTACTTCCCGGTTCCCACCATCGTAACACCGTTAAAGTGTAATAGTGTATGTAAAATGTACTACAAAATAAAGCATTTTGGACCAGTTGCAAAACATAGCTCATGAGGCGTTTCTAGACTGTTGGTGAAGACATGCAAGAAAGAATTGGTGTCGATATTCAAGAACAAATTGCTCTCGATTTTCCCGAATAAATGATGGGAGATTTCCCTGTGAACAAAACACCTTGATCAGTGAAAGTTCATTGATCAGTAAGGGTGATCTGCTCAACAACTGGAAGACATGGTAGGCCCTTGTCCTGTCAAGTGGCAAGAAATTAAGATTGAACAAGTTCAGTCCATATGAGTTTGAATCTGCCATAGATCTTATCTAATGATATTGGTTGGAAATGACAGTTTCGCATGGGTGGGAACTTCCACCATAAAATCTAAGTGACATAAGGTTTCTCTCCAATTCATGAAAATGATTGCGAGGAAACGATTTCACTAAGTAGATTTTAAGGAGATAGCAGTTGTGTTAATTGCTTTTTCAAATTCGATTATGATTACAACATCCCTCTTCATAGTTTGAATTGTGAGAAATGGCAAATAGTTTGAACATCCAGGACTTATTGTTGTAAGTTTTGAAATAGTTTAGACACACACATATGAGCTTTCTAATAAAAGGTGTATGAGCTTAGATAAAGGCTTATCGAAGCATCTTGTATCAAAAATCTGAACTTTGGTAAGAAAGTCAATAAAGTATTGATTTCTAGAAGTCCACCTGATTTCTAAGTATATGTCAAAGCTAGTGGGAGCATAAGTGTTATGCTAGTAAGAATATAATTATCATGAGTGGGAGCATGATTATTATGTGAAGTGTTGCAAGTTAGCAATACTAGTTATAGGAAACAAAGGTTGCAAATTTGCAAAGTTGCAAAATTTGAAAAGTTATTTTGCTATAATAAGGGAGAGGATACTTATACTTCACTTCAAATCTAAAAGTTTAGATTGAAGTTTTAATCAAACTTAGTCATGAGCATATATTAATATCAGATTGAAATGTTTCAACATTGAAAATTCTATATATGGAAATATTATAGCACAATACTGCTTCGGGTATGGGATCAATTGCATATGCTATAATATTCATGTGTTCTGTTTTTCCAAATGCCAAGGGCATTAAGAGGGAAAAGGATTAGAACCAGACATGAGTAAGGCAGTTTAACAACTGTCAAGGAAAATCTAAGGCTCACTAAGAATTGCTTGCTTAAGGATAGTTGGAAGTATAGTAATGGATGCACCATATTGACATTATTATGAGTTGTCATGTTTCCATAATGGGAGATGGATATTAAGAATCTATTTATGCAAGAAGGATGTTCAAAGGAATGTACTTTGAAGTTGAGACTTCGCTTCCTTAGAATTGTTTTGTTATCAATCTCCCAAGGAATACTTTGTAATATTGTTGGCAAAATCTCTGTGACTTTTGTACCTCGACATTACAAAAGGATCATTGCATGATAGTGGCAAGAATTAGGTGTTCTTACACTAAGGATTTGGAATTGTGAAATGAGCATCATTGAAATGTTTTCAGCCGATCTATTTCACAAAGTAAGGACCATAGGTAAACGTAGTGTGCATGCTTGGAGCATGGGATAACTATTGTTTTAATTCAAGTATTAAGTTGATTAATCGAAACATTATACAAAGAATAATGTGTAATCAATATGGTGATTAAATAAAGGGTGTTATATTTATATTCAAAAGTTTTGAGACCATATTGGATTCGGTTATTCTTGTGTTTCACTTCGCATGTTTTGACTTCTCGAATAATAAGATTATTCAAACCATCCACAGTCGATCATACTTTAGAAATAGGTATTGAGGCAAGACTGTCATGAATATGACTGTAGATTGTCTAAAGTGTTTAGACATAGCAAAGTTTGCTGCAATGCTCATTAATACTCATGTAATAAGATTTGAGTATTGGATTAACCCCATGCTCATCTGAATCACTTCATGGATTTCATCACGGGTGATTGTGAGATGATAATATCTTATATTCTTGAAACGAAGACATATAGTTGTAGTTTATAAGTCGGTTGCACATTGATGATATGTAAGCGCACCAGTAACTTGGTGTTATCAAACATATTCTTGTGTGTGATTTGATGAGTAAATAGAACAAGCATATGAGTCGAAGTTTATCCGTTCCTTTTACCCTAAGAGGGATGAAAGCGATATCTGTGGGCCCCTTGATGATTTAGTGATGACACCATAAGCGCTTGGCCAAGCCTTGACTGATTTAATCTGTTCAATTAGTCAATCATCATAACTCGAAAATCGGGAAACAACAAATGAACAGAGAGAATGATTATAATCCATGTCTTAGTTCATAGAATATCTTGTAGAATGGAGGAATATATGATCCCTTATCTAATGGATGCGTTGCTGATAAGATCAAAGTTCAACAAGCGGCTTTTGAGAGCTACGATTGCTAATTGGATTTTGGAGTCGTACCTATAATTATAGTTATTAGACTTATCCCAGTGGGAGACTGCTATATTAGTTGTCTAAGCCCATAACTATAGTTGGTATGTACTTGACTCGAGAGTAACATGGTCTATTTCAGGTTGCATTCACTAAAACAATTTGATAGGATGGATATTTGAGAAAGAAGTTATTTGTGATTTATTAATATATTATAAGTGTAATATATTAATTGAGAAATGATATTATTTAATTAGTATTGATCAAGAATTAATTTGGAATTAATTTAGTGATCAAAAGAGACTAATTAAATTTATAGGGACTGATTATGTAAATCAGTGATACATATAGTTTAGGCTAGTGATCCATGATTGATTAGTGATGGACTAAGTTTATGTGAGAGTCCATGAAGTGTTAGTACATAAGGATAATGAGTTATTAGATTAAAAGCCCAAAGGAATTAGGTTTTACAAGTTGAAACCCTAGGAATTCCAAACTATATATATTAAACCCCTAAGCTTACAAAATCGGCCCCAAAGACTCCTAAGGTGTAAGCCTAGCCGATTTGAGCTTCATAACTTTTCTCTCATATTCATCTTTTGTTCATGATGTCTTGGGAACCGTTTGAGGCATCACACTTGAGGTGCTAAGCTCTTGAAAGGCCAAAATTTTACAGGCTACAACAAGAGGTAATTATCTAACTAGTTTTTATGTTTCAAATATCTATTTTGTATGCTAGTTATAGGTTTCATACTTTTGGATAATATTTTTGCATGTATAACTAGAGAAAACTTAGATCCAAAGCATTGGGGTTGCATGTGAACCATAGGGATGTTGTAGTACATAAAACCCAACATATATTGCCTTTTATCAAGTATCATTCATGACAGCGATCCATGAAGTGATCTTGAACGGGTCACTCCAATACTTACTCTCTAGTAAGTATCTATGAAACTGGTTACAATGCTTTGTCAACCATCCTATTTCATATTAGTCTTATTTCATTATTGTTCCCACAATAATAATTGATTATGGAATTTTACAGTGAATAAATTCACTCAAGGACTAAACATGTTAATAAAGAACACAACAAATATTTAATGAAAAGATCATATGCCATATATATCATAGTCATTACAATAGATGATGTTATATAATGTTCCAATATTCAATACTAATACATAGATCAAATCCAATCACTAGAATAGCAAAGTCCTATTCCTCGAGCATGTCCCTCAAATTTTTCTTGAGGAAGAGGCTTCGTGAAAGGGTCCGCTAAATTTTGATCAGTGTGAACTTTGTGAATACTAATTTATCCTTCTTCAACTTTATACCGGATGAATTTGAATCTACGGCTAATATTCCTGGTCTTCTTGTGTGCCCGGGGTTCTTTTGCCAAAGCAATAACACCCTCATTGTCACAGAAAACGTCTAGGGGGTCCTGAATGGGAGGGACTACCCCTAGATCCCCAATGAATTTCTTCATCCAGGCAGCCTCTTGTGCAGCTTCAGAAGCAACAATGTATTCTGACTTTGTAGTGGATTGTGCAACAATACTTTGTTTGGAGCTTTTCCAAGATTGATTTAATCATAGTGACCGGTGAAAAGGTTTCATCATAATCAACCCCATGAGTTTGAGTGAATCCTTTGGCAACCAATCTTGCTTTGAGTGTGTGTAAGTTGCCATCCATGTTTTTTCTTGAAGACCCATTTACTTCCAACCGTCTTTCTATTAGGAGGAAGATCAACCAAGTCCCAGACTTGATTTTCTCTCATGGATTGCATCTCAGTTTTCATGGCTTCAAGCCATTTGGAAGATTTGGGATCTGTCATTGCATACTGGTAGCTGACCGGCACATCAACATTCGTCACTATGAAGCACTCATTAATGAGAAATCCATATCTCTCAGGTTCATGACGAATTCTACCAGATCTGTGAACGCCTTGTGTTTCATTAGGTTGAAGGACGGTGATCTCTTCATCTTTAACAACTTATTGTTTAGTACTAGTGCCAACTAAAGATGCATTGGGTTGAGGTTCTTGATCTTCTTCAAGTTCCACACACCTCCAACTTGCCTCATCCATTAGAAACTTTCTTTCTAAGAATTAAGCTTTTCGTGAAATAAAGATCTTATTCTCACTAGGGATGTAGAAGTAATATCCTAAACAATCTTTAGGATATCCTACAAAGATGCATTTGGTAGATCTAGGCTCAAGTTTGCTGGAAGTCTCTTGTCTAACATAATCTTCGCATCCCCAAACTTTCATATAAGATAAGGATGGAGGTCTTCCATACCACATCTCATAAGGTGTTTTCTCTACCTTCTTAGTTGGTGCCATATTCAAGATACGGGCTGCGGTGCGTAAAGCATAACTCCAAAAAGATAAAGGAAGGGTACTTCGACTCATCATAGATCGAACCATTTCAATTAAGGTCCGATTTCTCCTCTTAGAACACCATTAAGCTGTCGTGTTCTAAGTGGAGTGAGTTGTGAGATAATCCCATGACTCCTTACATGGTCTTGGAACTCTTGGCTCAAGTACTCGCTTCCTCTATCCAATCGAAGGATTTTAATTTTTTTTGTCGATTTGATTTTCAACTTCATTTTGAAACAATTTAAACTTTTCAAATGCTTCATGTTTATGCTTCATCAAATACACATAACCAAAACGGCTGATGTCGTCAGTGAAGGTGATATAATATCTCTCACCATATCTAGACATTGTTTTAAAAGGTCCACATACATCAATGTGTATGATGCCTAATAAAGCACTTGCCCTTTCACTTGTTCCAAAGAAAGGGGATTTTTTCATCTTACCACATAAACAAGATTCACATATGTCAAATGACTCTATGTCATTTGCCCCTAAAAATCCACTCTTTTGGAGTTGAGATATGCGTTTCTTGCTTATATGTCCCAGGCGACAAAGACATATATATGGTTGGTCCAAATCTGGTTTGAGCCTTTCGGTGTTGACATGATAAAGGGACTTATTTTTTGAGGTGTCATCTAGGTTTTGTTCATAAATTCCATTTATTGGTCTAGCCTCAAAATAGAAGATTCCTTTCAGGAAGGAGTGAATGTTATCATCAACAAATTTGAAATCATAACCGGATTTTCTCAAACGTGAAACTGAAATGATATTTCTAGTAATAGAAGTAATTAAACTCACATTGTCTAATGTCAAATATAGACCAGATGGTAAGCATAAATCAAAATGTCCTAGTGCTTGGACTACAACCCGTGTAACGGATTACAAATAGGAGTTCCACAACTCGTATCCAATACCCAAGTGTTTGATGAAAAATTAAATAATCCCATTTCAATCATGAAAATGGATATACCTGAAGGGCCTTCCCCGACCTTCTTGTTTTTCAACTCTGCAAGGTACTTAGGACAATTCCTTTTCCAATGCCCGTCAACTCCACACTGAAGGCATGTGTCATCATTAGCAACCTTTTCCTTCTTCTTGGGAGGTGGGTTTCCAATCAAGTCATCGAATTAGAGAAACTTGTACAATTGGCCTATAACTTGGTTATAGAAATCACAAAAATACTTTGGCCATCAAAAGATAAAACTAATGTAGCATTATACAAGTGCCATACAAATGTTTCTAAAATTAGATGGCATAGACTTGCATTTTGAAAAAGGAATTTGTATGTTTTATTATTCTATTTAAAACATGTGATATCATGACAATTGCATGCATCCACTATGTCGTGATATCAATTTTCTAAAAATCACTTTTAAGGTTCTTATAAAAAACCTGATTTTTATATTTTGGCTTGGTTCAATTTTAAAATTAATAACTAGTATTAAGTTTGTGTTTGAGCTATGTAGAACCCTTTTAATATTGTTTAATAAAACTTCCTTTCATTAAATAATACTTTGGAGTTTGAATAATTTATAAAACATGATTTTTACAGCAATAATTCAATATTTCAAAAGTTGTCGTGATTAACAATTTTTATAAAACCGATTTTATTTTTATGGCTAAAATATGTTACAATTAATGTCCATCGTTTACATTTTGAAATCCAAACTCCATGTGATGTTTATTTTTTCCAAAAAATAGTTTGGGTTTGTTAAAAACTAAATTATCAACCACACAAAATATTTACTTGAAAAATAAACAACACAAGCATGCATTTGACATAAACAAGCCTTAAACTATATAACACTTTTGTGAGCCAATACAAAAGTGCTAAGTCGTTTCCTAACGGACAAGGAGACCAAATATTACAATTTGTTCTTCATGTGATCTTCAAGCTCCCACTTGCAACGACAACCAACTTTGTTGTAATTTTATAAATCCTTTTATAAAAGTTATAAACTTTTATAAAGTCTTTATAAAACCGTAGGTCTCTATGCTTCTTCAAGAAATGGCCTCCATCTTTATCTTGCTACATTTTTCATAAAATAAATCTAATATAAAACTAATCTATTACATAAAAATAACAAGAATAAAAACAAGTTACTTTATTACACACTTTATGAATAAAAGAGTATTACAAACCATTTTAACCAAATCACACAAACAACAACACAAATGGTCCAAGCCTTGTTTATGCTCTCTAAAATACATTTAAACATAAACAACCTTTGTTTTTTCTAAGACAACTTTAAGTGACAAAAATGCATGTAAGTTTTGTCACATAAAATAAGAATTATAAAGTTAGCAAAGAAAATATGTATGAACTTGTTTTTATACAAAAACAAGTTATCCATATTCTCCAAAAACTAAGATATCCATCAATAAAAAATCTAAGCAAACTTGCAAGGTTGCTCTGATACTAATTGTTGGGTTTTATTTAAAAAACTAGTTTCAAAAACTACAAATAATGACAAACGGAAGAGTTGAGTTGTATAAAATAACATAAACATTTTATCACCCACCAAGGATCATCTTGCAAGTAAAGGAAAAATTTAAAACATAACCATAGAAGGAAGGAGTGGTAACAACCTTTGAAGCACTTTGAGTCCTCTAGGGGAGGCTTGGAAGTTGATGGAGTAGGGATGAACCCTTGAGACACCAACAATGTGCCAACTTGATGTAATGCTAGTTACAACTCTTAAGATGTTAAGCCAAAACAAGATTATGACTTAAAGAGAGAATGCAAGCAACAAAATCTTCAAAGTTCAAGACTTTAGAGAGAAGATGGAGAGGGAAGAAGTGTTCTTGGCCAAGGCAAGAAAGGTGAAGAAAAATGAGAAAATTCACCTCTTATTTATAATGGAATTATGGTCCAAGAGTCATTAACCATTAAGTACTTTTAGACAACTTTGTCCCCCTTTGTCATTAATATATCACCCTAGATTTGATTCTTTTGTATTAAACCAATGCAAATGTTTTTTCTCTTTATCTCATATTTCCAAGAAGGAAAAGACAAATCAAGAGTTTATATTTGATAAACTCACAGTTTATAAGATATAAACTTTGTCTTTTTGCTAAAAGACAAAAGGATTATTAGGTCCAAAAGGATGTACATGACATATTATATTCATACCATATGAAATAATTTGTTACATGTATTGTAAAATAATGATTTCCTTGAAATAAATATTTTCGCAATTATTATAAGAGTTTATGAATATTTATTAAAATCAATTTCTAATAAATAATAATTTGTATCAAGTTGTTGTTAGTATGACCCTTAGGATCATATGTTATTTAGCAATATCATTTTAATATGACTCCTGAGTATACTAGAGCTTTCACAAGCTTCTTGCCTTCTCCTCCCTCCTCTCTTCTCGCAGAACCCTCCGGCAATGTACGTCCACTGGAAACGTACCTTTTGTCTTTGATCACCACCGTCGTCAACATAGCCAGTGCCGCCACACCACCAGCATCATTGCTGCCCTTCCTCTTTCTCCGCCTATCTTCTTCCTGTCTCACTCTCTTTGTATCGATTTTAGGGATGATTTTTAGGTTCAATTGAGGGTTTTATTCCGGGTTTGATTTTAAGTTCGATTTCTACATACATTTTAAGTTTCAGGTTTTAGGTTACATTATGAGTTTTAGGTATGAAACAGTTTTGAGTGATTTCAATTTTGACTTTGAGCTTGAGATTTTAAAAGATTTACTCTGGCAGTTGGAGGTGAAGAAGGAGGAGGAGCGATGTCCTCAAAATTTCACAACTTGATTACTACTTCCTGGTTCCCACCATCGTAACACCATTAAAGTATAACATTGTATGTAAAATGTACTACAAAATAAAGCATTTTGGACCAGTTGCAAAACAAAGATCAGGATGCGTTTCCAGACCGTTGGTGAAGACCTGCAAGAAAGAATTGGTGTCGATATTCAAGATCAAATTGCTCTCGATTTTCCCGAATAAATGATGGGAGATTTCCCTGTGAATTAAGAAGATGATTGTGTAGTGGTGGTTGATTATGATGGTATGTGCGGAATTAGAAAAGATCTAGTGAATCGTCATACAAAATCAAGAACACATGAAGTAAATAAATATGGGTTTAGCTCTCATTAGTATTGATAGGAAGAGTACAAATGGGTCTTTCAATTTCTCTCTCTAAACTACTGCTCTCAAAGTGTTCATTCCATAAATAAGTGTCACTCACTTCCTATTTATAGGAAAGACAACTCATCACACAATACAAGTGGGTAAAGCACAAATACATCCAAGAATGACT
The DNA here is from genome assembly GCF_002870075.4 of Lactuca sativa. Lineage (NCBI taxonomy): Eukaryota > Viridiplantae > Streptophyta > Magnoliopsida > Asterales > Asteraceae > Lactuca > Lactuca sativa. The sequence goes on from NC_056627.2 coordinate 54,356,166, forward strand.
TTGCACCCTAACATTTCCCCCTCAAAGTTAGGATTGGATGTCCGAATTCAATATCCAACGAGCTTGTGCAATCAAGACCAAACTCCCCCTTGAAGTAACACCGATTTTCAAATCCGCAAATGAATACCCGAAAAACTCGCTTCAGATACCCATCATTCTCCCCCATTTTATAATCAAAAAATGATTATAAAACCCATTAAGGGTGAGAAGCGCCCGAGGAACGAACTTGACAATACTCCCCCTTGATGTGTGCCAAAAATGAAACTCCCAAAAAAACTTGCACGTAAAAACAGTCATGAAAAAGCCTCGAAAAAATTTCCAATTTATGAAAATTTTCGACTTTTGGGTGAGAGTTGCAAGATTTTCCAAAATTCGGGTAAAAACCGTCAATAACAAAATTCTGCAGGGACCCCACCCGTTGCGCCAAAAACAGCTAAAAATGTGAAACACTCCCCCAATTGCGAAACTGGGCATAAAGTGTAAGTTCGCACCAACTGCAGGGACCATAAATGAAAATTTTTCAATATCTCAGCTTTTATTACCCATTTTTGAAGGGGAGTATAAACTTCCAAATTTTCGAAACTTCAGGTACTACTTTCGAAATTTTTTTTCTTTTCATCCATACCTTCGGAAATCAGTCCAACTTTCGAATGCGGGTTTAAAGTGTTAAAACTTCGAAACTTTTGTATCCTCTCCGAAATTGCTTCGTCATACCAGTTGACGACTCAAAATCTTCGGACGATCAAACCAAAAATATTTGACTATCGAACAATCAAAAATCTTCGTTAGTCGACATTGATTCACCAATCTTCGTTAGTCAATGTCAATGCCCAAATCTTGATGTTATAGCCTTTGAAACCATACCCAAATCGATTATTACACCTTCATTCGCTTTTTCATTAACTCAAAACCATCGACACTTTGGGGGTGTTTGGGATTTTTTTTTCAAAGCCAAAAGTCCTTTTTATAAAAGTTCTTTTTCTTAAAAGTTCTTTTAAGGAGGAAAAGTTAAAAGTTGGTTTTTGAAAATGTTTGGATGAATTTTTTTGACTTTTGAATGCTTTTTACCTTTTAAAAGGCCAAAAGTCCCAAAAAGATACAATTTCATGAGTTTTGAAAAACCTTTTTTTCTTCTTGACAAAAGGTTGTTTTCAAAAGTTCTTTTTTAATTCCCAAACATCTTTTGAATTTTTTAACTTTTTCAAAAAGCTAAAAATCAATATTATTTTAAAAGCAATCCCAAACACTCTCTTTGTTAACAAAACCTGACGAGTCTTAGCTTTTTTATTTAGACCAATCGACAATTCAAACCATTCACAATTCGTTTCACAGTGAACGAATTCGCTATATCTTCCTTCTTCAACAACATACATTACTCAGTTGTTCATTACCAAATCAAATAGAGTTCGTTTTCAACCATCGACATCAACAATGAATCCTCCTTTCATTCAAGTCAATATCGATATTCAGCGACCCAGTTGATGCATCGAAATCTAACCCATGGCTTTCGAAATTAGATTACATATCAACATCAACAACCACATGTCGCTTTCTATACAACAATGAACCAAAATCCAATATAGTCGAACTCCCAATCAATCATCAAACTTCTCTATCGGAATCTTCCCATCGACCATACCGATTTTAAAATATCAACTCTCAAATCTATCAATCAACAACCAAAACAAAATCGATTTCGTTCCCAAGTATACCACCGTCGACATCAAGCTATTAATTATTTCAATTCGTCCCTAAACCTTGACCATTGGATTTCTTCATTTGTTCGCTTCATTTTCCAGGAAGTAGCCATCGACATCAACCTATCAATTTCAAATCAGGTTTGATTCCCGAGTCATCTCCTTCGAACATCGACTCCAAACACACCGATTTCGTTCAAAAAATTGATAATCGAACATCTTATGTAATTTTGACTTTTGAGTTGACTCGTCAAAAACCAATTCAGATACATCACAGATATCCAAAATCAAACTTGTATGAATGTTTGGATCTCTTCAACAAATCCCAATTCGACATCTCAATAAACTTTTTCCAATCAAACGTGCTTATTCCAATGAAATCACCAATAACAATTCGAACTACTCACATACTCGTTCGACTTAGACCCAACACGATTGCGACTCATCAAACACAAATCTAGATGAATCATTCGATTCCTGACCCATTCAAATCTAATTCAACAATCGACTCCAAGCAATACTGTTCGACTTTCAAGCGACTCAAACCAAGTACAACAAAATCGTAATCGATTTCAGATTCATCAAGAATCTGATTTTGAATTTCACATTGACTTGTCGTTCTTTCAGACGACTTCAACCAAATACAACTCCAAGAACATTCATTCCGGATTCAATCAATGAAAGCGGATCGATATAATTTTTGGGCTAAAAATTGTATGGATCAATGAATAGTAATGAATAATAAGATTTGTTGTTTGGGCTCAATATTTTGATTGAAGTTTTGGACTCAAAGTTGATCAGATCATGAAATTGGATCATATTAAAAAAGAATTAAGTGTTTGGATGAATAGTGAATTTCAAATGAATTGGAATTAGGCTCAACAATGAATTACAAGAACAATAACATTCGAAGATTAAACAAAATGAGTTTGGTTTTGGTTTTGATCTAAACAAAAATAATTGGATCAACAATAGGGTTGAAACAAATTTGATCCAATGAGGCAAATCGATCAAAAATTGAAAAACGCAAACTACGAATCGAAATCATGGACGTTTTGGAGTCCATTTAAAAATTTGAGATACCTTTTTGATGAATCGAGTTCCATTTTCAATGAACGAATCAAATTTAGAAGATCTTGGTTCTTTAGTTAGAATGAGAAATTCTCCAATTTGAACATTGTACAACCCACTATGTGTGATGTACAACTCGTTCTTCATGTTCTTCGTGTTCTTCAACGATCCAAGAACATCTTCATAAGAACCACCAACACTTTTGGGTTTTGACTTCAAATTCAATGCAACACTTGGAGATTGTTGCTTTGGAACCCAAATTTGCTTCATGGATTTTGGATTCACAACAACATTTGACGATTTTTGTCAATAAACCCGCTTGTTCTTCCATTTAATCTTCTTCTTCTTTTTCTTTCTCATCTTTTTGCATCTTGAAGACTTGATTTCATGAACAAAACCACTTCCCACAACTTCAACTTTATGAGTTTGAATCAAATCTTTTAGAGTTTGATACTTGTGATTTTCTTGGATCACCGACTTCCGATAAGGAATCATTCCTTCAAACGACTCACAAGAACACAAAATATCATCGGTTTGAACTCCAATCAAGCAAAAAACTTTTTCATCTTCATGAGAATCAACTTGAATCTTCTTATCATGAACTTCAAGAATATCAAGAACATCACATTGAACTCCGTTGTCTTGAACTTCAACAATCTTAAGAGCATGAAGATCGTTTGGGTCTTCAATTAGAGAAATGTATTTTTTATTGAACAAATCTCTTTCTTCTCCTTCATTTTGATTTCTACTACGGACTAATATGGACTAATATGGGTATTCGAAGCGAGTTTTTCGGGTATTCATTTGCGGATTTGAAGACCAGTGTTACTTCGAGGGGGAGTTTGGTCTTGATCGCATGAGCTTGTTGGATATTGAAGTCGAACATCCAATCCTAACTGTGAGGGGGAGAATGTTAGGTTGAAAAGTCACTCTTGGATGTATTTGTGCTTTAACCACTTGTATTGTGTGATGAGTTGTCTTTCCTATAAATAGGAAGCGAGTGATACTCATTTATGTAATGAACACTTTGAGAGCATTAGTTTAGAGAGAGAAATTGCAAGACCCATTTGTGATTATCAAAAGTTTTATCTGTTTGATTTTGTTCAAATTCAAAGTTTTCTCAAAAGTCTATCCATACGTTAATGGCGAAGTTCAACATGAACACGATGACGTCTTATTCTCATCCCCTTGGTTCATCGACTAAAATTCCGATGCTGATCCTCGAGTATCATGATCAGTGGGATGATCGGATGGAAGATTACTTGAATGGAATCTATGAAGAGTTATGGAGGTGTATTACCGGTGATGTTCATCCACCTCCTGTTTCAGAATATTGAAGCTTCTTCCAATAATCAAAATGTTCAAGAGGTAGCTGATAGATTGGAGAAGAATGAGAAGAAATCTATGAGAGAACTCATAGATGCTCTACCTCCTGTTGTGTACAATTATGTTCATAGTTGTAAAACTGCTAAATCCATTGTGAATACTTTGAAGGAAAAGTTTCAAGGGAATGAAAAAACAAAAATCAATTTAGTGAAATTTTGTCTAACTGAATTAAGAGAATTCAAACAAAAAGGTGGTGAAACTATCGAATTGTACTATGATTGTATGAATGAGCTAATCTATAAGTGCAGTTGATATAGAATCACCAGGTCAACAACACAGTTTTGATGGGTTTTGTACAAACAATCCTATGTGTGCATGTAACCCTAAAATTGGATCTATGTTTTCACTATTAGATACACAACATTATGAACACATATAGAAACCCTAATATGCCATAGTATTTTCGAAATACGCATAGAAGGTTAGATCACATACCTCTTGTTGTTATATTGCAATAACAACTCAAATCTTCAAACCCTAAGTCTTGAAAGCAAGTACCACAAGTGTAGTACCTCTAATGGCACCAAGAGCAAATGGAGAGACAAGAGAGAGAGAGAGAGAGAGAGAGAGAGAGAGAAGAGGTATGAAATTCGTCCCTAGGAACCCTAGACAAGGCATGGACGAATTCTTATGGCCTTAGGGGTCTTTATATAGGTGTAGAGATTGGGGTTTTAGTCCTTATCCTTATCTAGTTGCTTGCCCACCAAGTAACCATAAGATAAGCCTTGAAAAACCCTTATCCTTATCCTTTGGACGATTTCAAGGATATCTTATCCCTTGAATTCGTCCAACCTATATCTAGGATAACCATTACCATATTTTGTAACTATCACATAATTACAATTCAGCCCCTCTAGTTTAATTAATTACACTTGATCACAAAATTAATTCTTAATTAATTATTGACCAATATTAATTAAACAAATATGATTTCTCCTTTAATATATTATTCTTATAACATATTAATAAATCATAATAACCTCTTTCTCTATTATTTCTTCAGTCAAGTTGCTCTAGTGAAGGCAACCCAAAAAGACCATGCACAATCAGGTCAAGTACTTGACAAATATGGTTACGGGTTTAGACACTAATCCAACAGTCTCCCACTTGGATAAGTCTAGTAACTATAATAGTAAGTACTACTCGATTAGCAATCATAGCTCTCAAACACGCTTTCGAACTCTGATCTTATCAGTAACCTGTCCTTTAGATAAGGGATCATATATTCCGCCATTCTAGATATCGTATAGACGTGAGACATGGATTGAAATCATTCTCTCAGTCTATATGTTGTTTCCCGATTTCCGGTTTACGAAGACTGACTAATTGAACAAATCAAATTAGCCCTAGACCGACCAAGCATTTACGTTTGTCATCACTAAATCATCGAGGGGCCCACAGATATCGCTTTTATCCCACTTTGGGTAAAAGGAACGGATAAACTTCGACTCAATGTTTGCTTGCACTCACTCACCAAATCACACACAACAATAAGTTTTATAACACCAAGTTACTGGTGCATTTACATATTATCAATGTGTAACCGATTCGCAAGATACACCTCACACATCTCAGTTTCAAGAATACAAGATATCATCATCTCACCAATCGCTCGTGATAAAATCCATGAAGCGATCCAAGTGAGCGTGGGTTTAATCCAATGCTCAAAATCATATTCATAAGCACTCATGATGATATCTTGCAGCAAACCTTTGCTATGTCTAATACACTTTAGACAATTTACAAACCAATTCATGACAGTCTTCATTCATACCTACTTCCAACATATGAACGACTGTGGACCATTCGAATAATTCAATTATTATGAAATAATTAATTATTCAGGAAGTTAAAACATGCAAAGTGAAACACAAGAATAATACTAATCCTATATGGTCCCAAACCTTTGAGTATAAATAAAACACCTTTTATTTATCACCATATCGATTACTCATTATCCATTGTTTAATATTTCAGATAATCAATTTTATAACTCGAATCATAACCACAATTGTCCCATGCTCAAAGCATGCACACTTTGGTTTTTTATGGTCCATACTTTGTGAAATAGATCAATTGAAACTTTTCAAATGCAACTCATTTCACAATCCCCAATCCTTATAATTAGTGTAAGAATACCAAATTCTTGCCACCTTTTAGAATATGTCAAATTCTAATATTTTATGCAATGATCCTCTTGTGAAGTCACGGCACAAAAATCACAAAGACTCGGCTAATGAAATCACAAGGTACTCTATCAAAATTGTTACAGAAAAATTTTATAGATGTGATGTCTCTCACTCAAAGTACATTCCTTTGAACATCCTTTTGCATATAATTTTCTAATCTATGCGTAAATTCTTAATTTTCAACTCCCAATTATGGAAACATTTCCATATTTACCATATGACAAGTCATGCTTAATATAATCTTATCTATTCATAATAATGTCGATATGGTCCATTCAATGCCATACTTCCAACTACTCACAAGTGACCAATCCTCAGCGAACTTTGGATTGTCCTTTAATAGTTGTTTAATTATCATAGTCAAAACTGATTCTTGTCCTTTTTCCCTCTTAATGCGCTAGACATTTGGAAAATTTTTAGAATGCTCAAATATTATAGCACTTGCAATCGATCCTAGACCCGAAGCGTATGGGACACGATGCATAATGTCTTACATAAAGATACGATACTCTATCAATCTTCTGCCCTAATATTTTATGTGTCACGTTGTTACAATTCGAACTATGAAGAGGGATACCATAATCATAATCGAAATTTAAGAACACACTATGTATCCTTTGACTAAATTTATTAAATTTTCTCAATCTAAGCTTTAGATTTTGAAACGAAGTACAATATTCTCTCCTTTAATTATAGCAAAACAACTTTTCAACCCTTAGGACTTTGCAAAGCATAACTCTTGTTTTCTATAATTAATATTGATAACTTGCAATACTTACCATAATAATCATGCTCTCACTTACATGATGATTATTTCTTTACCAGCATAAAACTTATGCTCCTACTAGCTTCGACATGTATTCAGAAATTATCTGAACTTCTAGAAAACAATTTCTTAAGTTCATATTTCTAATACTAGATGCTTTGATAAGACTTTATCTAAGCTTCTCAAACTCATACACTTTTCCTTGGACAGCTCATATGTATATGTCTAAACGATTCTAGGACTCATATTAACAAGTCTAAAATGTTCAAACCCATTTGCCATTTCCCACAATTCGAACTGTGAAGAGGTATGTCGTAATCATAGTTGAATTTGAGAAACCCAAATTACATAATGCTATCTTCAAAATCTCTCTTAGTGAAAGCGTTTCCTCACAACCATTTTCATGAATGAGAGAAACCTTATAACACTTAGATTTTGTGGTGTATACATTCCCATCCATGTGAATTCTTCATAACCATAATTACAAGATAATGTTAGTGAAAAATCCAAACTCTTATGGATAGAACTTGTTCTTTTTAATTTCTTGCCATCAAGGGTCCCACCATTACTTCCAAGTTATTGAGCAGATCACCCCTTCATTTCAATTTACTTTCCATTGAACAAGGTGTCTTGCCCCTATACGATCCATTGAGAACTCGTAGAACTTAGATATACAGAAAACTCAATTGGAATGGCACAGAAAACAAAATAGTGTCAACACGATAGGTTGTAAACCTCAAGTCGTGTGCTAGTGATGATTGATAAGGTTTATTCTTGATTTGTTCTTGAAACCTTTCAAGACCATTAAGACTCCCACTGACTCCTTGACATATAAGGTTCTCTTGTCAAGAAACATTTCTTGACAAACAAATATTCAAGAGTTAGTGTAGTTTTGTCAATACAAAACATTTCATATGATTGGTCCTAGTTGTTCTTTGTCTTATCCAAGACATCACAACTTACCAATTTCAAATGTGCAAGAATAAGAAAGCCTTTTCCCAAATTCCACATTTGATGAATGTTATAAACCTTCTTAAGACTTGTCACTCAATTCACAATCTTGGAGTATTACTCTAAGACTTGATATTAGAACAAAGTATTATTGACTTCTTGATTTAACCATTTCCACAATTATCGATTCCTCTTTTTAGACATACAAATTGTACTAAGACTTACTTAGAGGATCAATTGAGATAAGGTTCTTAATCAATAAGACTTATCATAAAACATAATCAAACATAATCAAATTGAAACCACCCAAAAATACGACCCAAAAATTTCATTTTTCAATATAACCAAAAACCATAAATCTGAGTATCATATCATAAAACCACACACTATGTTTCTCATCCATAATAGATATACTGCGAGGAAAACTGTATCATAACTGAAACATAACATAATCAAGAAACTGAATCAACTCCCAGGAATAAAACTGAAGCTGTGGTGTGTGCGATGCCATCATCCCGAGCTCTTCCCTTTGCTTGCGGAAGTACCTGAAACCAAAACTGAAACTGTAAGCACGAAGCTTAGTGAGCTCCCCCAAACTACCACATACCATACAATAACATATAAAGCACATACTGGGGCCTTGCCCCCTCCATCGGACCGAAGTCCGAAGCTGACTGACTGGGACCTTGTCCCCTCCATCAGACCAAAGTCCGAAGCTAACTGACTGGGACCCTTTTCCCTTCCATCGGACCGAAGTCCGAAGCTGACTGACTGGGACCTTGTCCCCTCCATCGGACCGTAGTCCGAAGCTAACTGACTGGGACCTTTTCCCCTCCATCGGACCGAAGTCCGAAGCTAACTGACTGGGACCTTGTCCCCTCCATCGGACCGAAGTCCGAAGCTGACTGACTGAACATAGCATAGCATAACATGTCAACTAGCATAAACACATACATCCTGTCTGAGCCACGAAGGCGTCAAACATACTAACTACTGTATTGGACCGGAGTCCTGAAACTACTGCTAACTGAACGGGCCGGCATTGTGGCCTTAGACCCTGTTCCTACTGGAAGGAAACTCACCTCGTGAACTGGCTGCTGTGTGTATGGCTCTGGAAGCTAACTGCTGCTGCTCCGGTATCTCCCCGGCTACAAATGCATAACACACTCAATCAAATGCTAATCACTGTACTGGGGTAAAATGACTCTTTTACCCTTGGTCAAAGTCAACTCTCCTAATCAAAGTCAACTCTCCTGGTCAAAGTCAACCCACAGTTGACCTGACTCGCCGAGTTGGGCCGCCAACTCGCCGAGTCCCTATTCTCATTTCTCACTCCTACTCGCTGCTACTCGCCGAGTATGGCATCAACTCGACGAGTTCCCTTTCGAATCAAAACTCAGGCAATCTGCATCCGACTCGCTGAGTCGTATGAACAACTCGACGAGTTGTTCTTCGAGCTAAGAAGATTGCCTTGGACTCGCCGAGTTGTATGAACAACTCGCCGAGTCCCTCCATTACTGAGTCTGACCTCAAACTCGCTGAGTCCACTCTACCACTCACTGGTCCCACTCGGCATCACTCAAAAAGGGAAAAATCGGGGACTCGCGACTCGACTCGCCGAGTCGTTCTTCCGACTCGCCGAGTCGCTTGCATGCAGTAACTCCAAACTCGATTCTGCTTGAATCGAGTGTATAAAACTTATAGATCTGGACTCCCTTAACTCGATTAGCACGTAAAGATTCTATCTTTACGTGTCCATATGCATCGATGAAGATAAAATGGCTCAAAAAGCATAATAAAGGCTAGATCTAGGGTTTTCATGCAAAGTATCTTCAAAAAGGCAATAGATCCGGGCTCTACAACTCCTAAATGAACAGATCAAAGGATATCTCGATCTACTAAGGCATCCATACAATCATAAGGCTTGAGAAAAGCATCAAACTAGCTCTAGAAGAGTTCTAATGGAGGTTTAAGGCATAAAAGGGGAGGAAATCCGAATAATACCTCAATGAACTCTGGTTTGCCCTTGGATCTTTGCTCTACACTTCCTTTCCTTGCTCCTTTCTTCTTCCTCTTCTTCAAGCCTTCAAAATTCACACAAGAACACTTAGATCACTCAAGGATGGATTAGGGTTTTCTCACAGCTCTCTGAGGGTGAAGGAGGTGAGATTGGGGGCTATAAGGTGGTTTAAATAGTGAGCAACCCGGGGATTTATGGTTTCTTCCAGGCAGGCAGACTCGCCGAGTCCCGAATATGGACTCGCCGAGTCGCCGACTAACACGTGCTCAAAAACCCGTTCCTACTCGGCGAGTCAGGCTATGAACTCGCCGAGTCCCTCTTGCAAACTTCTAATTAAATACTATGGAATCATCATACCGGAGACGGGTCGTTACAATTCTCCCCCACTTGTCTCAGACTTCGTCCTCGAAGTCTGCTACTGCTGAATCTACAAATATCTCCGGGTAGTGCTCTCTCATCTCCTCCTCAGCCTCCCACGTCCACTCAGACCCCTTCCGGTGCTGCCACTGCACCTTCACTAACTGAATTTCCTTGTTCGTCAAGGTCTTTGTCTTCCGATCCAAAATCGCGACCGGCCTCTCAATATAATTCAGGCTGCTATCAACCTGAATATCCTCTAGGGGAACGACTGCTGACTCATCCACCAAACACTTCCTCAGCTGAGACACATGGAAAGTGTCGTGGATCTGACTAAGCTCCTCAGGAAGATCCAACCGATAAGCAACCCGACCCACCCAGGCCAAAACCATGAAAGGACCAATAAACCTGGGACCCAACTTGCCCCTCTTCCGGAACCTGATGACACCCTTCCAAGGTGAGACCTTCAGAAGGACCATATCACCCACCCGGAACTCCAAGTCTGAACGCCTCCTGTTGGCGTAGCTCTTCTGCCGACTCTGCGCAGTCTGCAGTCTACTACGGACCTGCTGGATCAACTCGGTCGTCTTGAGCACCACCTCTGTGCTCCCGATGACTCGCTGACTGACCTCGCCCCAACAAATCGGGGTCCTACACTTCCTCCCATACAGCATCTCAAAGGGAGGTCGATTAATGCTCGCATGATAACTGTTGTTATACGAAAATTCCGCTAACGGAAGATACGTATCCCAACTGCCCCTGAAATCTAAAACACATGCCCTGAGCATGTCCTCGAGGGTCTGAATCGTCCTCTCGCTCTGCCCGTCCGTCTGAGGGTGGAAAGCGGTGCTGAAATGAAGACGAGTACCCATCTCGTCGTAGAACTGCTTCCAGAATCTGGATGTAAAACGGACATCCCGGTCTGACACCACCGATACCGGCACTCCATGACGTGCCACAATCTCTCGCACATAGATGTCGGCTAACTTTTCTGCCAATATACTCTCCTGGATCGGGATAAAATGAGCACTCTTCATCAACCGATCCACTACTTCCCATATCGAATCTACTCCTCGTGCGGTCCTGGGAAGCTTGGTGACAAAATCCATGGTGATGTCCTCCCATTTCCACACTGGAATGTCTAACGGCTGCATCTTGCCGTGAGGCCGCTGGTGCTCCGCCTTGACCTTCCTGCAGGTCAGGCATCTCTGAACATACCAGGTGACGTCCCGCTTCATGCAGGGTCACCAATAATCGGGTCGAAGATCTCGATACATCTTCGTCGCCCTTGGGTGGATCGAAAATTGAGACTTATGAGCCTCATCCATCAACACCTGCCGTACCCCACCCCAGTACGGTACCCACACTCTCCCGTGAAGCGTCAGCAATCCCCGACTGTCATAATCAAACGAGGCTACTCGGCCCACTATCCTCTCACACTTTTGCCTCTCCTCCTTGAGGCCCTCAACCTGAGCCTCCTTGATCCGCTCCAACAATGGAGTGATCACTGTCATCCTCAAACACAAATCTCTGATAGGGGCTGCCGACACTTTGCGGCTTAGGGCGTCGGCCACCACGTTGGCCTTCCCTGGATGGTAAAGGATCTCACAGTCATAATCCTTCAGCACATCCAACCATCTCCTCTGCCTCATGTTCAAACTCGGCTGATCCATAAGGTACCTCAAACTCTTGTGATCCGTGTAGATAGTACAACGGACCCCATAAAGATAATGTCTCCAAATCTTGAGGGCAAACACAACCGCCCCCAGCTCTAAATCATGGGTAGGATAATTAGCCTCGTGAGGCTTCAACTGTCTCGAGGCGTAAGCTATCACATGGCCTCGCTGCATCAACACTGCTCCCATACCTATGATCGAGGCATCACAGTAGACTACGAAGTCCTCTACTCCCTATGGCAAGGTAAGGATCGGAGCCTCGCACAATCTCTGTCTGAGGGTCTCGAACGCTGTCTGCTGCTCAGGCCCCCAACGAAATACCACCGACTTCTTGGTCAGTCGGGTGAGCGGCACTGCTATCTTGGAGAAATCCTGAATGAATCTCCGGTAATACCCTGCCAACCCTAGGAAGCTCCGAATCACAGATGGAGACTTCGGGACCTCCCACTGCATCACGGCCTCTATCTTGGCCGGATCTACCAAAATACCCTTCTGGTTGACGAGGTGACCAAGGAACTGCACCTCGTGCAACCAGAACTCACACTTGGAGAACGTTGCGAAAAGCCTCTCCCTCCTCAAAACCTTCAGCACCTCCCGCAGGTGCTCCTCGTGCTCCTCCTGCGTCTTGGAATATACCAAGATATCATCTATGAATACTATCACTGACCGATCCAGCATCGGCCTGCACACGCGATTCATGAGATCCATGAACGCGGCTGGAGCATTGGTGAGCCCAAATGGCATCACCACAAACTCATAATGACCATACCTGGTCCTGAAAGCAGTCTTTTGCACATCTTCATCTCTAACCCACATCTGATGATACCCGGGACGAAGATCGATCTTGGAGAACCAAGACGCTCCCTGAAGCTGATCAAACAAATCATCTATCCTTGGAAGTGGGTAACGGTTCTTCACCGTTACCTTATTCAACTCCCGGTAATCTATACACATACGATGTGACCCATCCTTCTTCCTCACAAACAGGATCGGCGCTCCCCAAGGCGAACTGCTCGGCCGAATGAAACCCTTGTCTAGCAGCTCCTGCAGCTGCGTAGACAACTCCTGCATCTCAGGGGGAGCTAGGCGATACGGTGCCTTGGCTATCGGAGCCGCACCAGGAATCAGGTCGATCCTAAACTCAACCTGCCTCTCAGGAGGTATCCCCGGTAGATCCTCGGGAAATACATCCGGGAAGTCTCGCACTATAGGAACATCATCAACTGTCGTCTTGCCCTTCTCCCGGGCATCCAAGACATAAGCTACATAACCAGCGCAACCCTGCTGAAAATAGCGCCTCGCCTTTGCGGCGGAACAAAAGGTCGGTCCGCGCTGTAGCCTCTCGCCCTAAATCACTAACTCTCCCCCACTGGGAGTGCGAACCCTCACTAGCTGAAGCTCACAATCAATCACCGCCCCATTGGGGCTTAGCCAATCCATGCCCACAATAACCTTATTCCCTCGCAGGGGAATAGGAACCAGGTCCACCGAAAACTGCTCATCAAACAACTGAAGAGAACACCCTCTATGCACTCTGCCGACCCTCACGGTCCTATCATCTGCTATCTCAACCTCTAATGGACAATCCAGCTCCCCTGGAGCTCTACTAAATCTCTTGCTAAGCGCAAGCGATACGAATGATCGGGTAGCCCCCGAATCGAATAATACCACAGCAGAAATGCCGTTCACAGAGAACGACCCTAAATAAAACATACAATCATAAGCAATAGTCAATCAATAATAATAAAGAGATGAAGGGAAGATACATACCTGTCACCACATCAGGAGTCGCTCATGCCTCCTCTGCTGTCATCTAAAACGCCCTACTCTTCGCCACTGGCGTCTCGGCTCAGCCCTGCCGGCCATCTGTAATCCTCAAGGTAGCAGGGGCAGGTGCAGCTACCTTCCCTGCTGCGGCTAAACTCGGACACTGGGACTTTTTATGTCCCCTCTGATTGCACTGAAAGCAAATCAGATCTGATGCTGCAACGGCAGTAGCAGGGGCCGTACAATCCCTACTCAAATGCCCAATCTGACCGCACTTGTAGCAGCCGGAACTCCATGCCTTGCACACCCCATCGTGCATCTTCCCACACCTGCCACATCAACCGTGGCTCGGCTGACCCCTGGACCTGTGATCTGAAACCCTGGGCTTTTTGCCCGAACCGCCTGTACCCGAAACCGCCTCCGGTTTCCTCTTCTTCTCCATCTCGAGATCAATCTCCCTCTCTCGAGCCCTAGCTATCATGTCATCTAGCGTTTTACAGCTGGACTGGCTCACAAACTGGCAGATATCGCTCCACAACATCTCATGATAACGGGCCTTCTTCATCTCCTCATCAGCTGCATACTGAGGAACGAGAAGAGCCCTCTCCCTGAACTTGGCGGTGATCTCCGCCACTGTCTCTGTAGTCTGGGTGAGGTCCTGAAACTCCCTAGCTAACTGCTGCACCTCAATAAGCGGTGCAAACTCCGCCCTGAACCTGGTAGAGAAGTCAGCCCAGGTCATGGCATCCAATGCTGCATCATCTCCAATGGTATGTCCGACCTCCTCCCACCAATCCCGTGCCCTGTCCTTCAGAAGACAGGACGCCAATCTGACCTTGTCCCCCTCGGGACACCTGCTAGTGCGGAAAGCGTTGGCCACATCCGCCAACCATCTAATACTCGCTATGGGGTCCCGCGCCCCATGATAGTCCGGAGCTCCACATGCCCTGAACTCCCTGAATGTAAGGGTGTGCGACCCCATCATGGCCGCCACCTCGGCACGGAAGGTGCCCAATCTCTCATCCATCAGCTCTAGGATACCCTCCTTGATCGAACCGAAGATCACAGGAGTCTGCTCTATAATGATACGAGTAATCTCTGAAGAAAGAAACTCTCGGGTCTACTCATCCATACGCTCGTCCCCCGAGCCTGATCCTGATCCCTCCCCGACACCTCCATTGCCGGCTGCTGTCCTCGGATGCAAAACCACCATTCTGAAACACACCATAGCAATATCAGAAAACTGAAATATCTCAAGGGATCATTGATGCTACAACTAGTTTCCTGGTCTTGTCTCGGCCTTCCTTGATTCAAGTACGGATCCTTTGCTTTCAGTAGTACGGGCCCATACTACCTTCCACATCTATCCGTACTTTCCTCAAGAACTGCCTTGACTCCACCAAGTCACTTCTACTACTACTGATCTCTGCTACTCTCATCCTAGGCTTGCCCTAGGGAAATCTATGACTCCACTCAACCAGTCCTCGGCTGCTGAAGGCCTCCTTATAATGCTAATTAGCCACCACCTGAATACCATCACATGCGACGAGGCTCAGATAATCCTTCAAGTAAAAGACTCGTCCCTACAACGGTTGGACTCAAGCAAGAGCTGCGCAGTAGGGCCAAATCCAGCACTCTGAGATTATTCAACCCTGATCACATGTGGTGTGACGTATTCACCTAATGGCTAACTCCCATCACTCAGAATCCCACAAAGCACAAAGCAAGCAGCAGTCGAACACAAGAAACTACTCAAGCAATCCTATCCCCATAACGAGGAAACTGTACTAGCATACAATGCTAAGTTCATACTATCAGGCATAACCTAAACAGGCTATCCTATTGTTGTCTACTCAATACTAGCATGCAATATTCATAAAGCTGTAACACATAAAGCAGGCACATAAGGCATCCTCCTAGATCCTTAGTCCTATACTAGCATGCTGTTCTATTGAAACTGAAACTGAACAAATAACTTGTATGGGTAATTTGGGAGTACTTACTTGAGCTCGCCTGATCGCATACACCACACCCTTATCTCGTTTTAAAAAAAATTCCTTTCTTTCTAAGTGCTTTTAAAATTCTTTTAGAAAACGTTTTTCTTTTTAAAAACCTTTTATTTTCCCTTAGTTTGAGTTCAGATACACCCGGAAGTGTATCCGAATCCCTCAAACCAAGGCTCTGATACCAACTTGAAACGACCCAAAAACACGACCCAAAAATTTCATTTTTCAATATAACCAAAAACCATAAATCTGAGTATCATATCATAAAACCACACACTATGTTTCTCATCCATAATAGATATACTGCGAGGAAAACTGTATCATAACTGAAACATAACATAATCAAGAAACTGAATCAAATCCCGGGAATAAAACTGAAGCTGTGGTGTGTGCGATGCCATCATCCCGAGCTCTTCCCTTTGCTTGCGGAAGTACCTGAAACCAAAACTGAAACCGTAAGCACGAAGCTTAGTGAGCTCCCCCAAACTACCACATACCATACAATAACATATAAAGCACATACTGGGGCCTTGCCCCCTCCATCGGACCGAAGTCCGAAGCTGACTGACTGGGACCTTGTCCCCTCCATCGGACCAAAGTCCGAAGCTAACTGACTGGGACCCTTTTCCCTTCCATCGGACCGAAGTCCGAAGCTGACTGACTGGGACCTTGTCCCCTCCATCGGACCGAAGTCCGAAGCTAACTGACTGGGACCTTTTCCCCTCCATCGGACCGAAGTCCGAAGCTAACTGACTGGGACCTTGTCCCCTCCATCGGACCGAAGTCCGAAGCTGACTGACTGAACATAGCATAGCATAACATGTCAACTAGCATAAACACATACATCCTGTCTGAGCCACGAAGGCGTCAAACATACTAACTACTGTATTGGACCGGAGTCCTGAAACTACTGCTAACTGAACGGGCCGGCATTGTGGCCTTAGACCCTGTTCCTACTGGAAGGAAACTCACCTCGTGAACTGGCTGCTGTGTGTATGGCTCTGGAAGCTAACTGCTGCTGCTCCGGTATCTCCCCGGATACAAATCCATAACACACTCAATCAAATGCTAATCACTGTACTGGGGTAAAATGACTCTTTTACCCTTGGTCAAAGTCAACTCTCCTAATCAAAGTCAACTCTCCTGGTCAAAGTCAACCCACAGTTGACCTGACTCGCCGAGTTGGGCCGCCAACTCGCCGAGTCCCTATTCTCATTTCTCACCCCTACTTGCTGCTACTCGTCGAGTATGGCATCAACTCGACGAGTTCCCTTTCGAATCAAAACTCAGGCAATCTGCATCCGACTCGCCGAGTCGTATGAACAACTCGACGAGTTGTTCTTCGAGCTAAGAAGATTGCCTTGGACTCGCCGAGTTGTATGAACAACTCGCCGAGTCCCTCCATTACTGAGTCTGACCTCAAACTCGCTGAGTCCAGTCTACCACTCACTGGTCCCACTCGGCATCACTCAAAAAGGGAAAAATCGGGGACTCGCGACTCGACTCGCCGAGTCGTTCTTCCGACTCGCCGAGTCGCTTGCATGCAGCAACTCCAAACTCGATTATGCTTGAATCCAGTGTATAAAACTTATAGATCTGGACTCCCTTAACTCGATTAGCACGTAAAGATTCTATCTTTACGTGTCCATATGCGTCCATGAAGATAAAATGGCTCAAAAAGCATAATAAAGGCTAGATCTAGGGTTTTCATGCAAAGTATCTTCAAAAAGGCAATAGATCCGGGCTCTACAACTCCTAAATGAACAGATCAAAGGATATCTCGATCTACTAAGGCATCCATACAATCATAAGGCTTGAGAAAAGCATCAAACTAGCTCTAGAAGAGTTCTAATGGAGGTTTAAGGCATAAAAGGGGAGGAAATCCGAATAATACCTCAATGAACTCTGGTTTGCCCTTGGATCTTTGCTCTACACTTCCTTTCCTTGCTCCTTTCTTCTTCCTCTTCTTCAAGCCTTCAAAATTCACACAAGAACACTTAGATCACTCAAGGATGGATTAGGGTTTTCTCACAGCTCTCCGAGGGTGAAAGAGGCGAGATTGGGGGCTATAAGGTGGTTTAAATAGTGAGCAACCCGGGGATTTAGGGTTTCTTCCAGGCAGGCAGACTCGCCGAGTCCCGAATATGGACTCGCCGAGTCACCGACTAACACATGCTCAAAAACCCGTTCCTACTCGGCGAGTCAGGCTATGAACTCGCCGAGTCCCTCTTGCAAACTTCTAATTAAATACTATGGAATCATCATACCGGAGACGGGTCGTTACACAAATGTACTCTCCCTTCTTCTTAGAACAGAGAAACTTTTATCTTTCTGCCTCCTTGATTCTTCTTATTCGTTTTGCTATTGATTGAAACTCTTTTAATCAACCCAGAATTATACTCAATCTTATAAGTATAATCATATTCACTAGACTTTGGTAAATCATGACGAATGTCATTGTCACTTTTATGGTAGACTTGATCAACATACGACCTAGTGTACTCGATCTCTTAGTCCTTAATTTGACACTTTGTCAAAAATTAGTCTAAATTTCCCAAAAATGAAAGTTCTCATTCATCATACGATACTTGTTGCAGGATTCCAAGTTCCAATCCACTTGAAACTTGGGCGATGAGAAACTTTCCCTATTTGGTAAATTCTTGACACTTCCACAAATAACCTAATCAAGAATCAAATCCATTTTGATAATAATAGAAGTACACAAACATCAATTTTTAATATATGCCATTGTAAGGATAAACAAATAAGATAGAACCAAAATATATTTTATTCATAAAAGCAGCGAAAAACATGTCCTTACAATGCAAAATTCAACTGAAAAACTATGTAATCAAATACTCTTAACAAATCTATCATAACTTCCTAAGCTCAAAATCTGATCTTCGAATCCATGCGATCGTAATCCATTTCTTCGTGATCAGACTCATCTTGCTCTTCTATCAATCTTCCTCTCTTTTCTCTAATCCTGCAAAACATGCAAATGTAATCTTATCACATTATGTATAAAGAATAGGAATTTAATGGAGTTAGATAGTGGATTTTATACCTGAAGTAGAGCCATACTTCTTGACTCTCCCATCTCTTAGACTCTTCAGGTCCTTTGGGCAGCTTCGTATCCATTTCCCCTTCTCTTGGCAACAGAAACAGGTAGGTTCTTCTGGAATGTCCACGGAAGCATGGTCGGTTGAATTATTAGACAAATATGCTCCATTACTTCACCAAATCATTTCTAATTCAACAACAATAATCATGTAAGTTAAGTCAATGAGGGTCGCGTCAAGATCCATCATATAATACTCTCTTATGAACTTATCATATGATTTAGGGAGTGACTGAAGAACCCAGTCCACAACCAACTTATTAGGGAAAGATGCACCCAACATAATCAACCTATCTATGTGTGATTTCATCCCTAGGATGTGAGCACACACGGGTTTACCATCTTCATGTTCCATTGCCAATAGGGTTTCGGTGATCTTGAACCTTTCAAATCTTCGATCTTGTGGGTCAGGGAGAACAACGGGAGGAGGAGGAAGGAGTGAAAACAAGCTAGTCCATATTGATCCTTCAGTTTGGAACAAGCTTTCACTTTCAACAGGAATACCTTTTCCTTGGGATTCGGGAAGACCACAGTTAGAATCAGACATCTACAAAACGGGAGAAATTTCAAGTTATTGATTGAATCCTTAATGAAACACCCAAATGAGACATTAAGGCTAGGATCCAACAACATTATTTACACATTAG
Source organism: Lactuca sativa (assembly GCF_002870075.4). NCBI lineage: Eukaryota > Viridiplantae > Streptophyta > Magnoliopsida > Asterales > Asteraceae > Lactuca > Lactuca sativa. The sequence continues at coordinate 54,375,820 of NC_056627.2, forward strand.
AAGAGGGATGCCGTAATCCAATATGCAAATAATTTGGAGGTAAGTGAATGACTATTCACTAATTCTTCACCATGAAAAAAAACATAAGGCTTAAGTTTTAAATGTATTAAGAATTCCGAGATTTCCTTTGAGATTCATTGAACTTTTCAATGGAATGTTTAAATCTCAATATGCCCCTCTTGTTTGTGACTGGGATGCCGAGAATCACAAAGTGGGTGTGAATGACCATGCAAATCTACATGGTGCCCTCATTGTTACAGTCACCTATTCAATGTGTCGGTAAACCACACACGCTTCATCGAACTATGACAAACATTAAGTCACCCTTTGCCACCTTTGCTTAGAACCCAATTAGTGTGCTGGTTAACCACACGCGCTCCAAAAACGTCTTAGCAAGGGTACAAAGTGTAATTTCATGGGATTGCATCAATTTCACTTTTGCTTAAAGTAACTAGGATTGGGAATTTGTAAAAGCGCTTAGTTACTTTACATAGATTCATTATACTTATTAATGAAGAGAGGATTGCCCTATCCTACCGGTTCAGCTAACGACCCTCCACCAATCAAGGAAGCGGCGGGTAAGAGTGGATACCCATTAAACGACCATTTTATAGGCCATAACCTTATACCCCCCTTATAGATCGGCTTCGTGAATGAGGCCTACTAACGGTAAGACTAGCATTTTAGTTATACATATATAATATTAGACTTTTAATGTTATACATAGTATAAGGATGTATTTTACACTTTTAAAATACTAGGTGATTTAAATTTTATAAATTGCACTTAAAATATAAACCTTATCATTATGGATTTATTAACTCTCTTTTAATCATACACTTAATTAATTTAATAAAGCCATAAGGGTGTAATTTGAACTTTTTCAAATTTAGGGTTTTAGAATTTAACATTTTTCAAAATTAAACTTTTAATCAAACAATTTAAATTCCAAAACTTGAGGGCATGTTTTTGAAACTTTTCAAAACAATTAGGTTTTAATCTCACTTTAAAATTTTCAAAATTTAAGACTATTTAAATTAAAATTTTAAATATTAAAACTCTTGATTTAATAATTATCTTGAATTAAACTATTAATTTAAATTATTAAATCACAAGGGATTAATTAAATCATGAAGGATAGTTACCAATTAAACAATTAATTTATCCTAATCCTTTTAATCCCTCTAAATTTCGAAAATCATGGGATAGGATAATTCAAAGTCTTTAATTACCATATATAACCATTAAAGGATAATTACAAGATATAGGATAATCCAAATCCCTAAAATTTAGGATCTTATCTTGGGGAGGAGGCTAATCTCGAAAATCCTAGGGCTTGCAAACCCTAGATTTTGAAATCTTGAGGCTAAAGGAAGGGATTTGAAAACCCTTTCAAATATTTCGCAAATTAGGGTTTATGAGCCCTAATCTCGAAAATCCTAGCCTCCTAGGGTTTATTGGCTATAAACCCTAATATATCAAGTTCATACAATTGTATAATACTAATTGAAAACAAGTTAACCAAAGTCTCTGATACCACTGATGGGTTTTGTACAAACAATCTTATGTGTGCATGTAACCTTAGAATTGGATCTATGTTTTCACTATTAGATACACAACATTATGAACACATATAGAAACCCTAATATGCCCTAGTATTTTCGAAATACACATAGAAGGTTAGATCACACACCTCTTGTTGTTATATTGCAATAACAACTCAAATCTTCAAACCCTAAGTCTTGAAAGCAAGTACCACAAGTGTAGTACCTCTAATGGCTCACAAACACCAAGAGCAAATGGAGAGACAAGAGAGAGAGAGAGAGAGAGAGAGAGAGAGAGAGAGAAGAGGTATGAAATTCGTCCCTAGGAACCCTAGACAAGGCACGGACGAATTCTTATGGCCTTAGAGGTCTTTATATAGGTGTAGAGATTAGGGTTTTAGTTCTTATCCTTATCTAGTTGCTTGCCCACCAAGTAACCATAAGATAAGCCTTGAAAAAACCTTATCCTTATCCTTTGGACAATTTCAAGGATATCTTATCCCTTGAATTCGTCCAACCTATATCTAGGATAACCATTACCATATTTTGTAACTATCACATAATTACAATTCAGCCCCTCTAGTTTAATTAATTACACTTGATCACAAAATTAATTCTTAATTAATTATTGACCAATATTAATTAAACAAATATGATTTCTCCTTTAATATATTATTCTTATAACATATTAATAAATCATAATAACCTCTTTCTCTATTATTTCTCCAGTCAAGTTGCTCTGGTGAAGGCAACCCAAAAGGAGCATGCACAATCGGGTCAAGTACTTGACAAATATGGTTACGGGCTTAGACACTAATCCAACAAGTTTAATATGACGTTTGTAATGGGACTTTGCAAGGAATGGCGAAACGTGAGTTTAATGGTGAAAACTCAACAAAGTTTTGATAACTTTTCGTTGAATGATTTGTACAATCTGTTGAAAACTCATGAATCCGAAGTTAATGAAATTGCTGATGAAACGAAGATTAGTTTGGGAGGTCCACTTGCTTTAGTTTCAAAAGTAATTAGAAGAGAAGCACAGAGAGAAGCTATTGAGAAGGAAGGTTTGGATGATGGCGGTCTCATTGTAAATTCTGATGATGAGGCTGTTGCATTTTACTCAAACAACCGAGTAAAGAAATTCTTTAAGACGCCATTCAATGCAATGTCAAAAAATAATGAAATGAAAGGAAGTACTGTTGGGAAACTGGAGTTGATGAGAAGAAGGAAGAAAAGAAGGAAGGTCATGAAAAAGAGGAAAAGAAAGAGAAAAAGCTTAAAGGCGATGCTGGATTTGACTACCATTATTGCAATTGTGTGAATTATATGACATCTTATTGCATGCTTCGTAAGCGAGATGAGAAGAAGAACAAGGTGAAAGATGAAGCTTATTACATGGAGAGGCTGGAAGAAGTTCGTGAAAAAGCTAAGGGTTTGTCTTTGGTGGCTAAGGGAGCAGATGAAGAAGATGGAACATACCAAATTTTGTCCTCATGATAAGATGATGAAGAAATGCGTAATCCTACGCATGGAGCCTTGTATGCAATGTATGAGGAGGAAGATGAAGAATTCGTGACCGATTGTTTTTTTTGTATCGACAAGTACAGATAAATCACCAATGACCACGAAGGTACGTTCTTTACTTCAATATTTCAATATTCCTCTAAATGCATATGATTATGAGTTAATTGCTTTTGATGATATTGTTGCTTATTTTGATAATTTAGTTATCTCCGCTAGCAATGAGGCTAAGAAATCTAGTACTCTCTTACTAGAGACACAAAAGCAGTTGGATTTGAAGAAAATGAGAATAGAATATCTAGAGTTACAAATAAGTAATCTCATGTGAGATAGATACAATTTGAATAATGATGTTCGCATGTTATTAACTCAGAGAAACATTTATTATAATTCTGCTAAGAGATTATATGCCAAGTTGACTGCTTTACATCACTCTTCGGACATTAGCAAAGAACAACATAGGAAACTCTTGCCCTTTTTAGCATACGAAAGGGAGAAATTTGATTCTATTTCCTATGATTGTGAACAAACAATTGCTGATTTTGATAAAATTCCAGACAATAGATATGCATATGTAATAGTAAAAATTGATGAATGTTTGAATGCTAATGAATTAGTTGATATTGTAAATGTACCTTGACAAAGGACGAACAAATTAAGAATTTGAAAAGAACTGAGAATTCAGAAACTGATCTTCAAAACAATTATGCTGATATTGAAGATGATTCAGATAATATTAGCGAAATCGAAGAGGAGGAAGTTATTGATTGTTCTCAATTGTCTATCATTAATGTTGCTTCAATGGCTAAAGGAAAATAAATGTAATGATTCTGAGGTTAAAATTGACAATGACCAACCTTCAACTTCGAAAGTTGTTGATCATGATCATGTAACTTTCGAAAATAGTCAAACTGATAGTGACGATGATGAAGAAGTGTCAACTGGGACTAGTGCTCCAAAAGTTTCGAAAGAGAACATCATACTTCGCATAGTTGAAGATCAGGTGTACGAAGAAACAATGGAATTCAAAAAAGTCATGAAAGAAAAAGGTTCTCACTATCTTGAACCCAATTTTGTGGTTTATCCAAACTTCAAGTGTTCGAATGATGTCGTTTTTCCCAACCAAGTTTTTGTTACAACGGGTAATGGAGAAAGTGTTAAACCTGAAATAAACAAACTAGTTGAAGAGGAGAATAGGAAAGCTTCAAGGGATGGATTCTTCTCGAATCAAAGTACCATTGAAAACAATCTAACCAAAAACTCTTACACTTTTCAACGACAAAAACCAAGTCGAACATGGATTGTTAAAACTGACAAATCTCAAGCTGAAAAACAAACAAAGGTCAAAGTTACTGAAAATAAAACAAGTTTGGGTTGAAAAATCTAAAAAATCAAAATATGTTTCAACAAGGAATGACGTTAACTCTCAAAATGTCAAAATCAATTCTCAATATTTTAAAGATCAAGTTGACAAGATTTCAAAAGAAAACAAAATTTCAAAGAGACAAGCACGAAAGAAATTTTTTGGCAAAACATTGAGTCGCAAAAGAAACAAAATGTTTTGCTTAATAAATCTTCTGGAAAGAAAATGTTTAACAATGTTCAGACTTCTTTTGAAAAGAAATCAGTAAACAAGGAAAATCCCACTCACATTTCAATGAATTCGTCTCCTCAAGAATCAACTTCTAATGTTCAAAAATCTTATCATGAAAATTATGTGCAAAATAAACAATCAAAGAATTTTCATAAGACTTCATCAAATGAACGGAAGAATTATCATTATGTTTCACATCCAAATCAATTAATGAAATCTCAAAAGGTTTTTCCAAGAAATAATGTTGGTTATCAAAATCATTTTCAAAATCGTTATACTCCTCATGTTACAACACGAAAATCAACAAGACACTATGAGAAGTTGCAAGTTAGTGGAGGCAAATTCGAAAATCATAAGCCTGATCTACCACCTTTTCCAAACCCACCCTCAAAACAACCTGTAAAATCTTTATTTGTTAAAGGGAAAACAAATGTGAAGAATATCAATCATTGGTTGGACGGTAAGGGAAAAAGATTTCAATCTGTGAAATTTTCTCAAGAGGTGATCAAAGAGGAGTATGAGAAGTATTTGAATGAATCTTCGAATGGAAGTTCTTCCTCACAAGATTCGAATATTTATGTTAAACAATGGAAATCTCTTCCGAAGAAAATGGTTCGTGTGAAACAAACTGAAAAGGAAAAGGAAAAAGTCATTGAAGATCTTAAACCTACGAATACTTACTTTTCAATGCCTTTAACTAACAAATTAGACATAGTAGATAGTCTCAAGTCTAAAGTTCATCATTGGATCACAAGATCTTCATTTCACAGTATCTTTCAAACTAATCACCAAGGACCCAAACAACCTTGGGGACCTAAATTCTTTCATTAATTGCAGGTAATGAGTGACAAGCAATATGATGACAAATGGTATATTGATAGTGGTTGCTCACATCACATGACTGAACGGAAGGAAAATTTTCGTAATTATAGGACTTTAGAGAATGCTGGAGTTGTAAACTTTGGCAACAACAAAAAATTCCATGTTCGAGGATACGACAAAGTCACAAATGAGAATCTTACAGTCAAAAGAGTCGCATATGTCGAAGGTTTTCAACATAACTTGATAAGTGTTTCACAACTTGTTGTGGGCACTGGCAATCAAGTTGTGTTTAACGAAGAAGGCAATCTGATTTCGAACATTGACACAAAGGAAATTCTACTCAAATCCAAATGAAAAGGAGATATGTTCACTCTCAACATCAATCCAATTGTTGGAATTCCTTCAGTTTGCTTACTTTCAAAAGCTTCGGTTGACGTTATCTGGCTTTGGTATAGATGATTATCACACTTGAATTTTCAAAATTTAAATAAATTGGTGGTACAAGATCTGTTAAGAGGTTTACTTGTGTTAAAATTTGATAATGATACTTTATGTACAGCTTGCGAACAAGGAAAGCAGCACAGACAAGGTCATCCTATTGTGATTGATTCGAAGATTGTTGAGCCTCTTGAATAATTTCACATTAATTTATGTGGACCCTCAACTGTTGCAACTCTCAACAAAAAGAGATACATATTAGTCATTGTTGATGATTTTTCAAGATTCACATGGGTATATTTTCTACGACTCAAGTCTGAAATAGCACAAATATTGATCGACTTCATCAAGCACATTGAATTAAGTTTGAAGAAAAAGGTTTGAAAGATCAAGAATGACAATGGTTCTGAATTCAAAAATAATGTTCTCTATTCGTTTTTAACAGACAAAGGAATTTCGCTTAGTTTCTCTTCACCCTACACTCCTCAACAGAATGATGTTGTAGAAAGATGAAATTGTTCACTTTGTGAATCTGCACAAACAATGCTCACATATGCGAATCTTCCTCAATACTTATGTTGAAGTAGTATCTACTGCATGGTTTACTCAGAATCGATCCTTTATATTGTCGTTTTAACATTTAAGTCATGCTCCGATTTAAATCACAATAATTAACGTATTCTTGTATATGTACTGTAATGAACTGTTCTAGCTGTAATGTACGTGCTCTCTACCTAGCAAGTATAGTAATGTAATCATTCTAGTATAGTTGTATATGTTCTCTTCCTAGTATAGTTGTATATGTTCTGTACTGTAATTTTCTAGAAAGTATTGACTCATGAATGAACTGACTCATTGTATGGAATTGCGTTCTAGTAATTGTTCTAGTATCTTCCTAAACTACCCATATGGTAGTTTACTAGTAATCTATCTGGTACGTATAGACATGGATGTATACCCTTGCTACCCAAGGGCATGGGATGAACTGGAAGGACCTTTTATGACTATATATGTACACATGATATATAACTAATATTTAAACGACCTTCGGACGAGTACCCAATATCCCACCAGACCACATCTCAAGCGCGAAAAGGAAATAGGGTGGATAGCCTTCCTAAGTCTTTTAAATATTTCTTATATAACTATACATATAGAGGCATGCAATTTATAATATAAAAGCATAAATAAGTTTTGTAAAACATTTGAACATAAATATTTTTTTAAGAAATGATCGACTTGATGTCAATCTATAAAACAGTTTGAAGGCATAAGTTTGATAAAATAGTTTAAGTGTAAAGAAACATTTGTTTGAAACACAATTGTAAATATGTTTGAAATGTAATATACAGAGTAAGATGTACAGTGTAATAAGGAGTTTAAAACATATAAAATGTTTATAAAAATCATTTGAAGGAGACTGTTTGGTAAAACGGCTAATGAGTAGCCAAATCATTTGAATGATGTATATTAACCACATGTGATTGATGAAATAAGTAGCATAATTCTACTTACTAATCACATGTGATTGACATAATAAGTAGCATGATTCTACTTGTATCCCCCCCCACATAAAACATTTAAAAATAGTTTAAAACATTAGTTAAGGGGTATGAACTCACCTGCAGTAAGTGACTGAAATTGAACGGACTGTTATCGTAAGGAAGGATCGGACAAGTGCTTGGTGTCAAATGAAGTCTTTAGACACACACAATGATCTTAATTACATATGAAGACATATGTATCTAAATAATTAGTGATTAAAACATTAATTATACAAGTATAAACATTTAAACACGAGGAAAACACTTTTGGTCAACTGCTAGGAGGCTAATGGGTTGCAACAAAGGAGTGCAATGCCCCTAATGGGAGTTTATGGTCTAAAGACCATATGTCTTGGAGTTTACGGCCCAGGGGAGTAAAATCCTGGCTGTAAACTCTCAACAAAGCCTCTAATTGAAGTCTAACAATTATACAACTCATGTGGTGAATTGTTTCAAGGCTAAATCAAGTGTTTGGGTGCCATATTAACTCCTTTAAGGAGTTTACGGCCTTGGGACCATATTCCCTTGGAGTTTACGGCCGTAAACTCCCTTGGGAGGGTGGTTATGGTGTTTTCAAGTCTCAAACATTTCTAGGTAATGATCTATGTTGGGTTCTAGGCATAAGGAAGGAGTTAGGGTGTCATTTGACCCCGTTATAGGTGTTTACGGCCCAAGAGTTTGTCTTGGCCGTAAAGTCCTTAATATAAGTGATTCCTTATGTTCTCTAGGCCATAAACACTTTAGAGTACTTGTCCTAATTTAAGCTTAAGCCTTAGGAAGTGTTTGTGGCATCAAAACACCCCTATTTAGAGTTTTCGGCCCATGAACCAATTGGCCATGTGTTTACGGCCGTGAACACCCCTAGGTGTTGGTATTTTGATTACTTTGGGTCTTAGACACATCAAGGTAATGTGCTATGCTAGTCTATTGGTTCAATGAAGGCATTTAGGGCACTTAACATGGAGTTCACGACCCAAGAAGCTCCTTGGCCGTGAACTCACTTTCATCCATGTTTTGAAATGATTTTGGTGTCCTAAACATGAAATGAAGGTTTCTAGTTCGAGTTCTAAAGCTTTGAGGGTCATTGGAACCCTTTACGACCTTAAAATGGAGTTTACTCCCCAAGTGTTCTTGGGTGGTAAACTCCCAAATCTTGGGTTATCAATCCGATTTTGATGTTTTCTATTCTCTAATTTACTTACATACAAGCCTAAGTTAGTCACTTATCAAGGAAATGGGACTAGATAGCTCTTAAGCCACTTTTTGGAGTTTGCTCCCCAAGAACGTTCTTGGGCGGTAAACTCCCGGATCTCACATATTGGACATGTAATCTATGTTATTAAGCTTATAACAAGCATTATAAAACAACTAGAGAAGTGTACTCACGATTTGGGATGAAAACCCGAAGATCCGTGAGAGAGAATTTTGACTTTTCTCTAAATGGAATTCAACAAATGAACTAATTTGGTTCAGAATTCTATTTATAGTCTGGAGATATTTTTGGCAGAAAATATTTTTATTCCTGGAATGAACTCTAATGTCCTAGAGTATTGGAATAACAGTGTTGCACAAAACCCTAGTGCAACCACCCTCCTTGTCACACCCCAAAACCGATAACGGCAGAATACGTTTCGGGGTGGAGGACGTCATGTACAGTATCATTACAATTGCATAATAGTAAAAACAAGAAACATACAACCATTTCATTTACATAGTGAATTTAATTACAAGCGTGTTTCATATTGTTCAACAAACACCAAAAGTAAATAAAAAATAAGAGATGGATCTTGTATGCTCCACCTTCTCCAAAATGCTGCACCTGTACATGTCTATCTTTGACCTGAGGATACAAGTTATTTTGAAAACGAATATCAGCATAAAGCTGGCGAGTTCATAAGAGTTTAGTGTGAGTTTTTGTATAAAAAGCATTAGAACCGATAGTATGAAAAGCTGTAATTTACAGTCATAAGTAGTAGTAAAACCTAGAAAATCCTATATTTTCTAGAAAAACATTGTAAGTGAAAACCTTTAAGAAAAATGTCATTTTCATCTTTGAAAACCATTTATCGTAAAAGTATAATAGTGACTCTCGAATAAGTAATGCAATATGGTAGGTTATGCCTGAAGTCAATAATAATGGTGCAACTTCCTTTAGTGTTAGATACTTGTTTACTTCGGGATATTAACTTAACCTTTAGTTTAGTATTTTAGTGCGGTTATAGTGTATTTCTTGTATGTTACCAATAGTGTGAGTAATAGCGGACCCCATGACCAGCCCGGTCATGCACAGTGTAGTGAAGTAGTGGCATCCCTGGGCCTGTACGGCGCAGACTGGAGTTGACAGTCGGGATGATATAGCATCTGCCCCATATAGATCTATACATGTAGTGTCGTCTTCCTGTCGGAAAACTCCGGGCGTAGTGGGTAGCGAATAGAGTATCTCGTAGTGGATTAGTGTGTTATCGTCTGTTTAGTGCTTTCTCTTTTGTTATAGTGTAGTAGTCATTTAGTATAGTTCATAGTGTGTTCCCTTACTAGTGTATTGTCAGGTAATAGTGTATATTATAGTGTAGAGAGTAGTGACTATAGTGAGTAGTGGTAGTAGTAGCATTAACTATACCTATTATAGCTAACTTAGTGTGTATGGTTCTTATCATTTTAGTAATTTAGGCAGCTAATGAAATGAGAAATACTCGTATCCCATACTAATATACAAGATATATAACTAAAAAATCAACGACAGTCGGACGGATAACCACAACCCTAAGCCCACAATCAAACAAGAACAGGAAATAAGGCGAGCTATCGGTCCTAAGTCCTTCAAGTCTTACTTATATAAATATACCAGCGTGGTTACATTTTATAAGAAGATTTTTTTAAATAAAAGTATTGTCCAAAAGAAACATTTAAAAACTTGTTTGTTTATCCAAAATAGTTTTGAAAACGTAGAATCTATTTATAAGGCATAGTGATAAATCACATGTGATTTGAACTACGAATAGTGAATCACATGTGATTAATTCCCGTAACATGAATAATTTTCTTGTATAACTTTCCATAAACATGTATAATCAACTTGTATCCCCCCCTAAAACATATAAAACGTTTGAAAGGTTCATTAAAGGGGTATGAACTCACCTGAAATCGCGTAAATCGGGTGAATCGGGTAAATCGGGTAAAAGTGTCGGTTGAGCGTTTTGTATCAAATAACGACTTGTGCACCTTTTAGGACCCTAATGTCATATGAAATATGTATTTTACAAGAAATTAATCATTTTATGCTTTTCATTAAAGTATTTAGGCATTCTAGTATCAATTCGGGGTTTTAGGGCCTAAAAGGGGTTCCCGGGAGTGGTACAAGGCCAAAAGGGATTTGCGGGGAAGTCTATGAGTTCACTCCCTTGGAGTTTACGGCCTAAAGGCCACTCCTTGGGAGTTTACGGCCGTAAGCCCCCTAGGCTTGGCCGTAAACTCATGTATCCCTCCAAAATTACAAGTTAAGGCCTTATTTCACTTCCCTAAATTCCTAGCAAGTGTCTTGAACTAAATTGGAGAGTTTAAACCCTCATTTTGGGGCATTTTGGGGAGTTTACGGTCCAGGCTTGTGCTTGGGCCGTAAACTCCATTTAATCCTTCAAAATGGATGTTTAAATGGTCCAAAACACTTCCCTACACCTTAGATAAATTTTTGAAGGCCTTAGTGGAGTTTTAGGGACTTTTTGGCATAATTATTAGGTGTTTATGGCCCAAGCTTAGACTTGGCCATAAACTCCTCTTTTTATCTCCAAATGGTGTTGTTTAATGGCCTTAACATTTCCTAGGGTCATAGCTAAATTACTACATGCCCTAGATGAGTTTTTGGAGCAAGTGGCATGGAAAATTTGGTGTTTACGGCCTAAGCACAAGCTTGGGCTGTAAACTCCTTTTTAGGTCATAATAGATTATGTTTTCATGTCCCAACTCATTTAGGCCATTTCCCTAATTATTGTACAAGCTTATGGGAACAAAAATGGGACATTTGGCAAAGTTTTTGAGTCTTTACGGCCTAAGGGGCTTCCTAGGCCGTAAACTCCCTTTAATCTACTAAATCCTTTGATTTTTGGCCTCAAAATGCTATGGATTATGGTTAGAACAAGATAGGGAAGAAACCCTTACGTTGGAAGCCCGGATTCGCGGTTTTGGAGTCGGGTTCGGGTATAGAGAGAGAAAGTAGTGAGAGAGAGTGAATGAGTGGTAAAAGGGCTAAAAAGTGGTGTTCATTTTCTTATATATGTCTCGGGTATTGCACCTGATACACGGCAACCCGATGCTAAAGCTTAACGGGGTCAAAACTTTTTACCTGGGTGAAGTGGTTAAAAGTATATAGCTTCGCTTGGTTAAACGGGGTTTAACACTTAAAAGTTATATTTACTCAATAATAAAATGGTAATGTCAAGAAAATATGAATAGACAAACATTTATTAGTTGAGGACTCCAAACATCTCGGAAAATAATACATAACGACGATTTCCGTTAGTGAAGACGGGATTGTAACGGCAATAGATTTGGGGTTGTCACATCATCCCCCCGTTAGGGGAATTTCGTACCGAAATTTAGAATTCATACAGATAAGAATTACAATATTACTAAGCGAAGAGATGGGGATATTTGAGTTTCATTTGGTCTTCGCGCTCCCAAGTGAATTCCGGTCCTCGCTTGGCGTTCCACCGAACTTTCACAATTGGGATGCGGCTTTGTTTCGTTCGTTTTACTTCCCGATCCATAATCTCCGCAGGCTCTTCCACGAAGTTGAGGCTCTCATTGACCTCGATCTCATCGAGGGGGATCACGAGAGTCTCGTCAGACATACATTTCTTCAAGTTTGAGAAGTGGAAGGTAGGATGTATGTTACTTAGCTCGTGAGGTAAGTTGAGTTTATAAGCTACGAGGCTGATTCTGGTGAGAATCTCGAAAGGCCCTATGTACCTTGGGTTCAGCTTTCTACGCTTTCCAAAGCGTATCGTGCCCTTCCAGGGCGAGACCTTCAAAAGGACTCGGTCTCCCACCTGGAATTCCAAGGGTTTTCTTCGTTTGTCGGCGTAGCTTTTCTGTCGATCCCTAGCGGCTTTTAGTCGTTCACGTATCTGTACAATCTTCTCGGTCATCTCTCGAATGATCTCCGGACCAGTGAGGGCGTTGTCAGGAACTCGTCCTTTAGCTAACTGAGTGTCACCCACCTCAGCCCATCACAGCGGGGATCTGCACTTCCGGTCGTAGATGGCTTCGAATGGAGCTGCCTTGATGCTCGTATGATAACTATTGTTGTAGGAAAACTCCACAAGAGGCAAGTATGTATCCCACGATTTCCCGAAGTCGATCACCAAGCTTGCAACATATCTTCTAAGGTTTGGATCGTCCTCTCACTTTGTCCGTCGGTCTGCGGATGGTAGGCTGTACTCATGTCCAGCCTCGTCCCTAATGCCTTTTGCAATGATTGCCAGAATCTAGAGGTGAATCTACTATCTCTGTCTGAGCTAATAGATATAGGGACGCCATGCAGTCGTACTATTTCTTTAAGGTATGTTCTAGTGAGTTTCTCCATCTCGTCTGTTTCTTTGATGGGTAGGAAGTGTGTGGACTTGGTCAACCTATTAACGATGACCCAAATGGTATCCAATCCACCCGCTGTCTTGGGTAGTTTGGTTATAAAGTCCATTGTGATCCGCTCCCACTTCCATTCCGGTATCTCAGGTTGTTGGAGGAGTCCTGATGGCTTTTGATATTCGACCTTGACCTTTGTGACATTCCCAAAATCTCGGCCAGAAAAGACCGATTTTCATTTATGCTTTTAAATAATTTCAGAGTAAATCCTTTTGATTTGAAAGAGTTGCGGAATTTGTTCCCAAAACAAAACATGATAAAATAATGTTTATCAAAGCATTTCATCAAGAGATGCATTTCATTATATAATCAAAACTCGGGATGTCATGTTCCGATACAGACCATAAAGCATACACGATAACATTACAAGTCATTCAACAAATATATACATATACAGACTTGTAAACAAAACAACAAGATGATCCATCCATCTTACGCCCTTGTGCCACTTCCTGTAATACAAATAAAACTGAGTGGGTCAGGCTTGGGAGCCTGGTGAGCATATAGGGTTTTCAACCCACAATAAATAAGTTATATTTAATTTCACCAACCAATCACTATCCCGATTACCCATTCCCGTTATCCTCACTTTACGTCCCTAAAACAACATCTATCTCAAGGGACCTAATCTAGGATTTTCATCGGGACGGACATCACTGCGAAGGGGTTTCCTCAACAATAGATATCCTAAAGGCAACCATGAGGGGGATAGAGTACACCGGTGAACACATTGTTCACAACACCTACAGGTTATGAACCTGCTAGCGTTCCACTGGACTGTCTAGAAAGAGTCCGTGGTCGTTATCCATACTCCTTTGAATAACTAGATCAACAACAACAACAACATCGAGGCCTCTCATCTGTTTATTACACACCAACTATCTATCCATGTTCTACCCAACATATTAGTAGATAAATATATATATTTTCATACATAGTTTAAAACCTGTATATCATTTGCATTCAATATATATTCCACATAACAGATGAGGCATACCACATAACACGTATTCCCTAGAAAACAATTCAGATCTATGAGATAGAATAAAGTGAATATCCATTCACGCATACAATCACAAAATATACACATAACAAGTATATCGTATAAAATATTTCATAGTCACTCGTTAGAAGAAAGTAACTGCACCCTCACACATATAAATCACAATTTCATTAATACACTCAAACCGCACTTGTATTATTATCGTGTTTATGAAAGGTAGTATACACTCACTTGATCAGAAGATGATCGGACAGCACTACGACTTGCAGAAGTAGTAATCCACAGCAGATCTGGAAGATCTCCACAAAAATCGAACTTCTCGCGGGCAGAGCTTCGGCTCGGGAACCGCACTTCTCGGGATCTTCGGGATCTCGGGACATGCCTCGGGGCTAGAGTATGATACGGGGGCTTCGGGGTATTTCTGGCACGCAAAACGATGCAAAACGGGAGAGAGAAGAGAAGAAATTAGCAAAAGACTCGGCTGCCTTCGGATCCTTTTTATAGGAGGCTGGAGCCTCGGAGTACGCGGGGCGTACTGCAGTACGCAGTGCGTACTGCTTTCGAAATCGTCACTGCATGCGTCATCCGAAGTGTCGACACTCTTCGGAGTACGCGGGGCGTAAGTCGGATCGGACCGCTGACTCGGCTTCGGATAATGCCGGATTTTTGATTTAACAATAAATACAAAATAATTAATAAACTTCGGAAATTCATATCTTCTTCATACGAACTCCGTTTTCGACGTTCTTTATATCCACGGAAAGGTGAGACTATGCTCTACAACTTTCGTTTAGACTCCGTCGGCTAATTTTGACTTTATTTTTATTATTTATTTTTAATAGGTCGCGACAGAAAAACTTCGTTATAAATTCATAACTTCTTCGTTTGACGTCCGTTCTCGCCTAACTTTTTATCGCTTCGATACCAACAACGAGACCTTCGATCCTCGTTTAGACTGCTTCGGCTAAAAACCGCTCGATCTCAAATCGAGTATTTCAGGCTGCATACCGCTAAGTCGAAACTTCGATAAATCATAACTTCCTCATACGAAGTCAGATTTGGGCGTTCTATATATATTCAGAAACCTCGTTTCAACTACTACAACATTAGCCAAAGATATTAAGTTCATTCTACACTTCAATTTTGACGCTTATTTTTTATTCTTAATTAATCAGACCACATAATTAAGCAATTAAGCACAAAACACATAATACTCAAATAATACATTCTTATTATTTCAAAACGGGTTACAAAGGTTAACCTAGACTATTACATTGCTAAAAAATGGCAAGCCCGGAAACACAGGCGTTACAACCTTCGCGCAAGTAAGGCACTTATTCACAAAGGTAGCGATCTCCGCTTTCATGTTCGGCCACCAGTATAGCTTTTTGAGATCCAGATACATCTTATCTGAACCCGGGTGGACGGAGTAGCGAGTGTTGTGTGCTTCCCTCATAACCGAGTCTCTGAAACCTCCATGGTGTGGAGTCCAGATTCGGTCCATGAAGTAGTAGGCTCCGTCACCCTTAACCTCCAGATTTTTATCCATTCCGCGCAGGGATTCTCCCGTCACGTTCTCAGGCTTTAAGGCTTCCAGCTGAGCCTCTTTGATCTGTGTGGATAGATTCAAATGGATAGTCATCGTCAATGATTTGGTCCTTCGACCAGAATACTCCTTCCTACTCAGTGCGTCTGCTACTACGTTGGCTTTCCCCGGGTGATATCTAATTTCACAGTCGTAATCGTTAAGTAGCTCGACCCATCGAAGCTGCCTCATGTTGAGTTCTTTTTGGTTCAGTATGTGTTGGAGGCTTTTATGGTCAGTGTACACCACGCTCTTCGTCCCATACAAGTAGTGTCTCCAGATTTTTAGTGCGAAGACGACCGCTCCTAACTCGAGGTCGTGAGTAGTGTAGTTTACTTCATGGGTCTTTAGCTGCCTCGAGGCATAGGCGATAACCTTACCTCGTTGCATCAAGACACAACCGAGCCCCTGATTGGATGCATCACAGTATACAATAAAATCTTATGTCCCTTCGGGAAGGGATAATACTGGTGCGGTGCATAGGGCTCGCTTCAGGGTCTGAAATGCCTTCTCCTGTTTCTCTTCCCAGTCGAATGATACACCCTTCTGTGTTAGCATAGTGAGAGGCTTCGCAATCTGAGAGAAATTTTGGATGAATCTGCGGTAGTAGCCAGCGAGGCCTAGAAGTTGACGAATTTCTGTAGGCGTCTTCGGTGCTGACCAGTTCTCAATAGCTTTAATTTTGGAGGGATCCACGTGGATTCCATCTTTACTAACCACGTGTCCTAAGAATTCAACTCTTCGGATCCAAAACTTGCACTTAGAGAACTTCGCATATAACTTCTCGGATCGTAGTGTTTCCAGGACTTGTTGTAAATGATCCCCGTCTTCTTCCTCGCTCCGCGAGTAGACGAGTATATCATCAATAAAGACGATGACGAACTGATCTAGATATGGACGACACACCCTATTCATCAAGTCCATGAATACTGCGGGGGCGTTAGTCAGTCCAAAGGGCATCACTACGAACTTAAAATGCCCATAGCGGGTTCGGAAGGCTGTCTTCGGAACATCTTCCTCAAGCACCCGTAACTGATGATACCCGGATCTAAGATCAATCTTGGAGATGTAACTTGCTCCTTGTAGTTGGTCGAATAGATCGTCGATACGAGGGAGAGGGTAGCTATTTTTGACCGTGAGTTTATTGAGTTCCCTATAATCGATGCACATCCGAAACGATCCATCCTTCTTCTTCACGAACAAGACCGGAGCTCCCCAAGGTGAGAAGCTCGGTCTTATAAAACCCTTGCTGAGCAGTTTGTTGAGTTGACCGGATAGTTCTTGCATTTCGGCGGGCGCTAGACGGTAGGGCGACTTAGCTACGGGGGTAGCTCCTGGGACTAGGTCGATTCTGAACTCAACCTGACGTTTGGGAGGTAGGCCTGGAAGATCCTCCGGGAAGACATCAGGGAAATCGCATACTACGGGAATGTCTTTTGGATCTTTCGATTTCTGGTTAGTGTCGACAACGTGAGCAAGAAAGGCGCGATATTCCTTGCGCAAGTATTTCTGAGCCTGAATACTGGAGATGATACGAAGACTCGTACTCGGCTTATCTCCATATATCAATAGGGTTTCGTGATTCGGAAGGTTCAGGCGAATGGCTTTGTCGGAGCATAGGATATTGTCGCGATGAAAACTCAACCAATCCATACCAACAATGACATCGAAATTTTTGATTGAGACTGATATAAGATCGATTGAAAATGGGTGATCATCTAACGTGAGAGTACAACCGATATATATTTCGTTAGAGCTTTCTGTCTTCCCATTAGCCATTTCTACGACGAATATTTCTTTTAGTGGTTGGGGGGTTTGTTTGAGTAAGTGTTTAAAGTTTTGATTTATGAAGCTTCTTTCCGCACCACTATCGAATAAGACACAGGCATAAGAGTTGTTGAGAAGAAACGTACCCGTGACTACTGTGGGATCTGCTACCGCTTCATTGTGACCGATAGCGAGTAACCTTCTAGTTCCCCCAGCATTTGTAGCCTTCGGACAGTTCTTCTTGAAATGGCCAGCTTCGCCGCATCCATAACACGTCGGGGTCACTCCCGAACCCGGAACTTGAGAAATAGGTTTGGGAGGGGCCTTGCAGAATCGCACCGTATGGCCCTTCTGTCCGCAGTTGGAACACTGCAATTCATGGCAGGGGCCGTTGTGGTGGAAAGGGCACTTGGGACACTTGGGCAGATTCCCGCTATAAGCTTTTGGCGGGGCTGGTGCAGCTGGAGTGGCTGGGGTGGTGGCAGCATGGACCGCCATGATTTGCTGGTCCTTGGAGGAGGTTTGAGTTTTCTTGCCCTTCTTCTTATCCCATCGCTTCCTCTTTCTATTAGATGAATCGGGTGGTGCAGTGGTTGTTGTGGTTGTTGTTGCTGGGGTGGAGGAGATTTCGTGGTTGATCAGACTCTGGGCCAATTCCTTGGCGCTGTCAAAAGTGGTAGGGCGGCCAGAACATTTCCTCGATACGGGGGCACTAAACCCCAGATGTATCGTTCAATCTTCTTGCTTTCGGATGGGATCATGTTGGGACACATAGCCGCCAAGTCGCAAAACCTGGCCGTGTAAGCTGTTATGTCAGTCCCTTTCATCTTGAGGTTCCAGAGTTCTTCCTCAAGTTTCTGAACTTCGCCCCTAGGGCAGTATTCCCCTCTCATGAGATCTTTTAGAGTGTCCCAGCCCATGGCATTGGCTGTGACCAAGGAGAGTGCACTGACATGGCCGTTCCACCATGTCAAGGCCCTGTTAGTGAAGGTAGCAGTAGCGAACTTGATTTTGCTCTCTTCAGGGCAAGAGCACATCTCAAATACAGCTTCGGTTCTTTCGAACCATTGGGATAATGCCAGAATTTCTCCGGTACCATCGAAGAAGGTAGGTTTACAGTTCATGAAATCCTTATAAGTGCATCCCTGCACTCGTTGGTGGACTTCACCAAATCTAGAATTTCCACCGCTCGCATCATCCGAGTTCATTTGGGCCATGGCTGCTGTCACCGTCGCGGTCACAGCTGTTTGGAACAGCACCGGATCGAACTGCGGAGGAGGAGGTGGTGGAGGAGGGGTTTGAGTTGTTGGTCTTCCTCTGCTTGGACGCTCTCCTGGAGGCATCCTTCACTGGAAGATCATAGAAATGATAACAATAGTAAGAGCCTATTGTGAATACGAATAGAGTGCTTCATAGATTAAATCAACATAATCCAAGATCAGAATGAGAGTCATAGAAATAGAGTAGTCAACTGCCAATATACTGGTATTAATGGTGCAACACAAGTTCATGAAAATTGACCTAACAGTAGGTCTTACATCATACCATAGAGAAAATGTTGGCAGTTTAGAGGTTTAACTAGAGTACTTTTAAGCTAGGAATGTTTACAGACAAGAGATCTACGGAACATAGAGAGAAAAAGGCTAGTCCTTTAAACAAAAGAGTGAGGTAAATAGACGTCTTCTACTGGTGACGGTTACTTGTTGGGCGAATCCTCAGATCCGCTAGCTGACGCATAACTTCTTGAAGGTGTCGATCATGAGTCCTTTGGCATGCTCGGAGTTCCCTAACTTCGGCTCGGGATGTAGCCAGCTGATGCTGCAGAGCCTCGTTGGTCCTCTTTGTCCTGTCAATGGCTTCTTCAAGTTGGCGGATGCGAACCGTGTTGAGGTTTGAGTTGGCATCCACTTCTACGACTCGACCTATAGCAGCTTGGCCCTGCTCGACATTCCTGGCAGTCCTTCGGATCATGATGGGCAGAACCCGATCTGCTGATCCTCCTTCGCCTATGATGTAGAAGCTTCGGTATCCATTGTATGGCAAGGGCTGACCCTGCTCCTCGCTCTATCGGTGCAAGGATATGGCCCACATAGGAGTGGGACCCTGAAATACTGGACGGGGGTTAGGGTTCGGGGCTTCAGGAGGTTGGTTGTTAACTTCTGGTTCGGAGCTCGAGCTATCCGAGAAGCCTTCAGCATGATGATCATCCAAAGGTATCGGGTGATCATCGTCTGACTCCTCTTCGAGCCATCCCCCATTGCCCTGGTTCGGAAAGTACGGATCACCGGGATGGTGGAAGCCAGCCATGCTATCTACGCGAGAAAGGGAAAGGAAAGGTTAATAGACGTACTATTTTAAGATACTTATAGGATGAATCGTTATTAGTCGACCCAATACTTGCGTATTGCATACCGATTACATGTAACCGAATCAAGATAGTCCTTCGAATAAGCCACCCTAACTTCAGACCCCCAATCAAACAAGAACAGGGAATGAAGCAAAGGCTTCAAATTCTGAGTCTATAGCGCCCTAGTCACATGTAACTGTGGTGTATCCACTTAGCAACTATTGTCCTACTAGTAACGACCCTTTTTGTTATCACATACGTATATTCTAGAGATACAGAATACTCCTATAGTATTCTTATAGTAACGTTATTGTGGTAGTGTTGGTAAGTTTTAGACTTGTTGCAACACCACAACCAACTTAGGCACATGCTAGTCACTCTCAGGAAAACGTAGTTGATCAGGCTACATCACCCCGAATGTCACTATATGTCTCTAAGCCCAATTGTGCTGCCCAACAATCTTAATACTTTTGTTCTGTTCTAGTGTGATACTGATTTCTATGTTTTATAGTGATGTGTGTATATGTACATACTTAGTTAGATCTTTTAGATACTTAACAGTATATATTCTTGGTCAGAGTCTTTTAGTCCTGAAGTTTTTATAGTTCGTATATCTTTTATAGGTTGATATACTTGATTCACTATAAACAATGCTCTGATACCAATCTGTCACACCCCAAAACCGATAACGGCGGAATACGTTTCGGGGTGGAGGACGTCATGTACAGTATCATTACAATTGCATAATAGTAAAAACAAGAAACATACAACCATTTCATTTACATAGTGAATTTAATTACAAGCGTGTTTCATATTGTTCAACAAACACCAAAAGTAAATCAAAAATAAGAGATGGATCTTGTATGCTCCACCTTCTCCAAAATGTTGCACCAATACCTGTCTATCTTTGACCTGAGGATACAAGTTATTTTGAAAACGAATATCAGCATAAAGTTGGTGAGTTCATAAGAGTTTAGTGTGAGTCGGGATGATATAGCGTCTGCCCCGTATAGATCTATACATGTAGTGTCGTCTTCCTGTCGGAAAACTCCGGGCGTAGTGGGTAGCGAATAGAGTATCTCGTAGTGGATTAGTGTGTTATCGTCTGTTTAGTGCTTTCTCTTTTGTTATAGTGTAGTAGTCATTTAGTATAGTTCATAGTGTGTTCCCTTACTAGTGTATTATCAGGTAATAGTGTATATTATAGTGTAGGGAGTAGTGACTATAGTGAGTAGTGGTAGTAGTAGCATTAACTATACCTATTATAGCTAACTTAGTGTGTATGGTTCTTGTCATTTTAGTAATTTAGGCAGCTAATGAAATGAGAAATACTCGTATCCCATACTAATATACAAGATATATAACTAAGAAATCAACGACAGTCGGACGGATAACCACAACCCTAAGCCCACAAATAAACAAGAACAGGAAATAAGGTGAGCTATCGGTCCTAAGTCCTTCAAGTCTTACTTATATAAATATACCAGCGTGGTTACATTTTATAAGATGATTTGTTTAAATAAAAGTATTGTCCAAAAGAAACATTTAAAAACTTGTTTGTTTATCCAAAATAGTTTTGAAAACGTAGAATCTATTTATAAGGCATAGTGATAAATAACATGTGATTTGAACTACGAATAGTGAATCACATGTGATTAATTCCCGTAACATGAATAATTGTGATGGGATTAAAAACAACTTTTAATCTATGAAGATCGATTAGATCTTGAACAAGTATATGAATATGAAACAGTAAAAACGCAATAATAAGAACAAACAGCTTGAATCAAACGTGTCGAATGATTAAATAAAATCCTTAGAAGAGCTCGATTAAGAACATCAACTGTAAAGGATTAGAAGATTACAAGAACGATTACAGAAAAATATTGTACTCTTGATCTATCGCTCTTTCGATAATCTCAGCAATCCTAACCTAATATGCATGCAAGCATTTAACTTATATACAATACATAAAAGGCTCTCGGTTGGACAGGCCCAAACCGGAGAATACAAGGCTAAACAACGAGCCCAAAAGACGCAACATCAAAATTATCTACAGCCCAACAATCTCCCCCTTTGCGTCAATTTGGAGCGAGACCTTCACTTCTTACTTGGGCCGGCGGCTGAAGCTGGTACCTTCTTCTTCACGGTGCTAAACAGACACTTGGTTATGGAGAGGATGGTCTGTCTAAACCGGATGTACCAATTGATCATATCATTGAAGTACTTGATGTCATCAGCCGAATTGTCTTTACACTGCTTGATGATAGATAAGACGTGCTCCAAGCAAGTTGTAGTGTAAAGATGTTTGTCAGCTAAAGCGAAGAGACATTTCTGTCCTTCGGCTCTAGTGAACATCACAGAGTTTCGCCTCGGATCTATCTTGCCCATTTGCATTTGATTTAGATCACTGGCCGATCCCACAGGTGCGACTTTCGGTTTCTTCTTAAAAACTGTGGCGACCTCCTGATCCATTAGGGCCACCTCCATGATATAGCATGCCAGCATCCTTTTGACATGGTCTATGATGGGACCATATTCAGATTCATTTGTCAGCAGGATATTGTACAAGACTATCCAATCATGAGGATTCAGATTGGGCAGATCCGTCAGGGAGATGATGTGGGCAGTTCTTGCAGATCCTCGGATGAGCTTGAACTTAACGTTTGTGAATCTCCCCACGGCATAAGGCTTCAGCACCCAAACATTAACAATCTTCTGGGCGCTCCATGTGAGGTACTGAGGGCGAGCGGCTTCCAGGTAGAAGTCAATGAGCTCCCTATCAAGCTCATCGTTCGGATGCGGGACTTCAAAAATGTTAGAGAAGGCGTGGAAGATGAACGCCTTTCGAGTCAGCGGCATATCAAACTGCGAATCGATAGAGTTGTTGCAGTCGAATGATATCACCGGCTCGAGCCATAGTATGCTTGGAGTCTCTATGGCCTCTTTTATCATACGATCCCTGGTCCAGGCAGGGAAGAGCAACTTTCGGCTCTCAAGGAGATCGTGGGCTTCTTTTTGCTTTCGTTCGGCTTCTTCAGCTTCACGCGCCACACGACTGGCATCGTCTTCAGCATTGCGACTGTTCTTTCTTTTTAACAAGTATGCAATGGTCTCCTTGTCTTCATTGGCATCTTCATCTTCATCTCCTCCCTCTGCTATGTTTTTGCCCTTGTTCTTCACACCCGAACCTGAGGCATGACCGGTTGGGGGTGGTTCGGTTGTGTGAGTCGCTTTGGAGGAAGGAGGTGGTTTCGATCCTTGCTTCATATCTCCCCCTTGTTTCAGAATGGACACGAAACTCAGCAGGCCTTCAATTTTACTTAAAAGGTCCATGGCCGGAGATAGTTTTTCAGCGAGGGTACGCCTCACTGAGTGGTTAAGGATGGGGTCGTGTGCTTCCAGGATGTTTGAGAGAGCTGCGTGGACATCCGAAACACACGTCTTTATGACCTCCCTCTCGGATCGAAGAGCTTCCAATTGTTGCTGGGAGTTGGAAAGCTGCGTGCTCTTGACCTTCAGGGCGGTAGTTTTACTTGCCAAGACGTCCATCAGAGAATTTTCTGCCGCAAGATCCTCTTGTAGTTTTGCCAAGCGGGCATCGATGGAGGCACGAAGTGCCGAGTTGTCGTCGCTAAGATTTTGTCTGAGGATAGCGAACGAAGATAACTCCGTCGAGACAAACTGGGCCAATTGCTGAACAACTGGTTCCAGAGTTGTCTTAGTGGCTTCGGCATTCTCCTGCAAAGACTGCAGCAGGATAGAAGCGTCATTGAATAGTTTATCGACTTTTGCGGTCGCTGCCTCACAGGCTCGGGTGGAGGCGTCTATGGCAGCAGTTGCTGAGGCGACAGAATCATGTTGAGCCCTGGAGAAGGCGTCAACGATCTTCTGAAGGGCAGCTTCAGACAAAGATGACTGCTGGTTGGAAGAGGAGGCGAGAAGCTGATCAACCTTCTCGTTAAGCTCGCGAAGATGCTTCCGTGTCACTGGAGCATCATCCTCCTCATCACTCTGAACTTGAAACGGACTATAGTAGACCGAATCGAAGTTCATGTGATCACCACCAAGGTATTGATCACCGCCATCGGAGGCGTCTTCTGGAGATTGAGGTGGTGGTGAAGCTGGGGGTGTAGTGGGTTTGGTTGGTTCAGGTTGAGTGGGTGGGGGGTTAGTTTCGGGTGGTGGTTGTGTATGGGTAGTTTCGGTTTGAGGAGGTTCGGTTACTGGAGGGGTTTCGGTGATAGGTGGTGTTTCGGTTGATGTGGTGAATATGGGTGGAGGTATAGGGATAAAGGTTGGGGGAATTGTGGGGTTTATGGTGGGAATGGAAATAGGAATTGTGGGTGGAGGTGAAGGAACTGGGGATTGATGAAGTTCCATCTCTGGGGTTGGGGAACGAGGAGGTGTGTTGCCTCGTTGAGGAGAATCGTCTCCTTGTGATCCTTCAGAGTCCGAACTCCTACCTTCGGATTCGCTTGAAGAGGAGGGAATGACGAGCTTTCGCTTCGGTTGGGTCTTCCTCCTTTTCGGTTGAGGGGGTGAAGCAGCCTTCGTTTGTTTGCGCTTCTTGGGAGAAGGTCCCTTTGGAGCCTTGGACACTTGCTTCCCTTTCTCAGCCTTTTTGCCCCTGGCCACCGGTTTGTCGGCATCATGAATCGATCGCAGCATGTCCGGTGCCAGTTCCCTCGGACCAGTTGGCCCTAACTCCTTGATCGTTCTGATCAGTTTGCTGTCGGAGGGCACATCCCCATACATCGACTCCGGGATAGAGCCAATGAAAGAGAATTTTGATGCATCGGATACGATGATCTTCTTGGTATGAAACGTACCAATAGAAGACATCGATGCACCATCGGCTGTTGGAACGTCGAACTTATCCATGGCCCATCGTGTGATCAAGATCCAGAACCGGGCCAACGACACCTCAGAGTGTCGGGAAGAGGAAGAGAGGCTCTGAATCAGCTGTTGCCAAAGGACAAACCCATAGTCTAGGTTTATCCCATTGTACACCCCATACATTATCGAAAGGAAGAGACGACTTGCACCGTCAGATCATGAGCTCCTCTCTGACAGTCCCTTGAAGAGAACGGTAAATAACCCATTCCACTGGGGCGGTAGGCAGGACTTCTTAAACTTGGCGACGGAGGTGAGAACCTCTATGTAGCCCATGTTGTAAAACATGCTGTACAACATCCCAACCGGAATCGTCTCCGGGTGAACTCGTGATGAGTCAGCTGCAAACCCTAACAAAGTGCAGAAACGGGGGCGAGAAATTGAAGTCTTGTGTTCTCCCACTTCAAAGAATATCCGGTCGACGGCCTTGTCGTAGTAAGCCGTCGCATAGACCTGAGATAAGGCCACCATCGGCACCGTTTCAATTCTCGACAGTGCAGGAGCAAGCTGGGAGTACTTGAGGCATTCTATGACCGGCGACATGTAGGGATCATACGCCAGTGGGTTCAGATCAATGACTAGGCATTGCTGGGGTCGGATGGGAAGAATCTGAGAAGTTGCATGAACAGATGAAGATTCAGCCATTGTTGCAGGTTTGGGGAAGAAGAAGGACGGGAGAGTGTTTGGGAGTATTTTTGCTTTGGGAAATATGGGGGCAGTAAAGAGGTAAAAGGTGGTGTTGAAGGCTTTTTATAGTGGGTGATGGGAGAGAGAAAAATCGTTTCAAATCTCTTATGGAAATACGAAACGGGTTTTTGAGTGACTGATTGGTGACAGTTGGGGCGTGCGATGATCACGTAGGAGAGAGAGTGTCAGATTCCTAGGATTACGCCGCCCAATAAGCGCCGGTTCAGAGAAAGGAACTGTTTCCATTTCCACACGCGCCTCTTATGCCAGATTGATGACGCTTCATTATCGCACACGCGTCCTTTAAGTGTCAGAAAAAACGCGACCGTTTCAAATTCACGCGCCCTCCTTTTTACCGTCGTTTGAATTTCTATCCATTTAACTCCCGCCGAGTCAGCAACTTTTTGTCTTATCCCTTTTTTTAAACAGCTGTTTTCAATTAATGACCCACGTGGCTAATTTTTTATCACAACTTCTTTTTTAACCATCCAGTAATAATCCAGCCTGTAAAATAATTAGTAACGGAATTTTTTTTGAAAATCTAGGATTTTCGTGCAAAGAGTGTAAAAGAAAAGGAAATAAAACAACTCTTTTTAGGATAATCTGTGATGTCAATAATGACATGAAACTGATGATCCCGGGCACGAATCTCTTTCTTCAAGGTCAAGAGAGACCTCAAAGTGTTAGTGTGGAATCCCGTTGAATGACGATCAAACATTTATTAAGAAATGTTGAAAGGCTTCTTTTAATTAGGTTAACTTGGGGTAGTTTCGCTTTGATTCATCAATTCAATTCTTGATATAAGAACGAAAGTGAACAAAGTACTTGTGAGACCGGTGTAGTCTGTTGAACAAGTAGATAGGATTTGATTTTAAAGTAGCTTGGATTAATATGAAATCTCAGATAAAAATTTAAAACTAGATCCCATGGGAAGAAATGTTATGGTGTGTAACAATTTCATTGGAATCACGCAAAAGAAAATTTGAGATTCCATGAAGGTACATTCGTCTATTCATTGGTGAAAACTTGATCAAATTAATTGGTCACCGTCAATTCGTTGGTGTTGAATTTTGGGTTTCACTCAGCTCGTAGTGGCACAAAACTAAGATCATAAACACAGATGTTGTGTAACCATAAACCTCAGTGGTAGTTTCTGAGAGTCTCAAGGGTTACAGTGATGAAACGAATGTAATGGAGAAGTGTAATGGAGAAGGTGTAAGAAAACATAGTACCTCTGCTGCGAAAATAAGGACCAAGCAGGAGACTCTTAACTCATGTGAAAAGAGAGTGAGGTAGCTCACGATTAGAATAAATGAGTTAGCCTTATTGGGAAGACAAGGTTTGTGTATACCAGGTCATGAAGGCTATTATTCAAAATCTTATGAGGCTTGGGACACATACAGCAGCATGCTTCTAGGGACACTTAAGTAAGTCATCAAATATATCCCCATAAACGAATGAGCACACAAAGAAAAATAAATAAAATATTTTTGGAGTTTTTGAAATTTATAATAAAAATAAATAAAAAATAAATAAAAATAAAAAAGTAAGAGTTAAAATAAAATTAAGACCTAAACAACAAAAAAAAAAACTCTTGAAAAAAATGAAAAACCGAACCCGAACGTTCGGTTGGTTTCGGTTCTAGAAAATTTTGAAAAACCGAACCCGAACCTTCAGTTGGTTTCGGTTCCACAAAATTTTGAATAACCGAACCCGAACCTTCGGTTGGTTTCGGTTCCACAAAATTTTTGAAAAACCGAACCCGAACCTTCGGTAGGTTTCGGTTTTGGAAAATTTTGAGAAACTAAGGAATTTAGATATACAAGAAATAAATACTTTTAACATAAAGAAAAACAAAATAGTACAAGAAATATACAACACAGAAAAACTACCTTTGAAGTAATGAGCGAGTCAGATGGTTGAACCGAACCCGAACGTTCGGTTGGATTCGCTTCTTACGTTTGAGGTTGAGAGGTAGTATGAGGTACTGACTCTGATTCCATCATTCCTAGCCCTTGCAATATTTTATTGAATGATGCTTCTGGAAGAGCTTTGGTAAAGACGTCAGCCAGTTGATCAGTGGTTCTTACGAAGTGAACTTCGACGTTTCCATCTTCCACATGATCTTTGATGAAGTGATACCTTAGTGCTATGTGTTTGGTTTTAGAGTCTTGCACTGGGTTATGACAGATCCTAATTGCACTTTCAGAGTCACAATATAGTGGGATCTTCTTCATATTGAGTCCATAGTCTCGAAGTTGACTTTGGATCCAAATCACTTGTGATGTGCAGGATGCAGCGGCAATGTATTCCGCTTCAGCAGTAGACAGCGACACACATGTTTGTTTCTTGGATTGCCAGCTGACCAATTTCTCATCAAGAAATTGACAGCCACCAGTTGTGCTTTTACGGTCGAGTCCACATCCTCCAAGGTCAGCATCAGAATAGGCTTGAACGAAGAAGCCTGAATTGGATGGATACCACAGACCTAAGGAGGTGGTTCGCTTGAGATAGCGTAGGATGTTCTTTACTGCCAGCATGTGAGGTTCTCGTGGGTTAGCCTGAAATCGAGCACAATAACACACAGAAAACATGATATCAGGCCTGCTAGCAGTTAGATACATCAGTGAGCCTATCATTTGACGATAGAGTGTGATGTCGACAGCCGGTTTGTCTAGAGATGGGGTAAGCTTGGTGCCGAATGCCATTGGGACTTTGACTTTTGAGTCGCCCATCATGCCAAACTTCGCTAGGAGAGTCTTTGTGTAAGCTTCTTGATTAATAAAGATGCCTTCAGGTCCCTGTCTTATGTTTAAACCAAGGAAAAAGTTAATAGGACCCATTGAGCTCATTTCAAACTTAGTCTCCATCAACTTTCTGAATTCAGCTGTTAAGCTGGGATTCGT
The DNA here is from genome assembly GCF_002870075.4 of Lactuca sativa. NCBI lineage: Eukaryota > Viridiplantae > Streptophyta > Magnoliopsida > Asterales > Asteraceae > Lactuca > Lactuca sativa. Next base: position 54,404,114 of record NC_056627.2, read on the forward strand.
GGAGCCGAAGATGATGTCATCGACATAAATTTGAACTATCATAAGGTGGTTACCTTCCTTTTTGCGAAAGAAGGTTGGGTCAACCGAACCTTGTTTAAATTTAGACATCTTTAAAAATTTTGTAAGCGTTTCATACCAGGCTCTCAGAGCTTGTTTGAGGCCGTACACAGCTTTATCCAGAATATAGCAATGATTTGGATACTTTTCGTTCACGAACCCAGGAGGTTGCTCCACATACACATTTTCTTCGAGTTCTCCATTGAGAAATGCACACTTGACGTCCATTTGAAAAACCTCAAAGTTTTTGTGAGCAGCATAGGCCAAAAATATTCTAACAGATTCTAGCCTAGCTACTGGAGCGAACGTCTCTTCGTAATCTATTCCTTCCTCCTGACAGTATCCCTTGACCACCAGACGAGCCTTGTTCCTTATGACATTACCTTCCTTGTCCATTTTGTTTCTAAAAACCCATTTGAGACCAACAACCGAAGCATCTGGAGGAGTTGGAATGAGGCGCCAGACTTTGTTCCTTTCAAACTCGTTCAGTTCGTCTTGCATTGCTTGAACCCAATCAGAGTGATCGAGGGCAGTGTTCACTGTCTTCGGTTCAACTTTTGATACGAATGAGTTAAACATACAAAACTCTACCTTTGAAAATAAGGATGTCTGTTTTGCCTTCAGTTGAGATCGGGTCAAAACCTTCTCAGATACATCACCAACTACTTGAGAGATAGGATGATCTCTGGTCCATTTGGTAAGAGGAGGGTAATTCGGGTCGAAGGTTGGATCTAGTTCAGCGTTGATCATCTCTTCGGGCTCAGATTGGCTATCGTAATCAAGCGTCATATCATCATGCTCCCCCTCAATTGATGAGTCTTGAGAAACATGAGGTTCAGGAGTTACTTGTGCTGTTGGACTTTCAGGCGTTGAAGCACCTTCGTTTGGAGGGGCATCTTCGATTGGAGAGGCACCTTCGGTTGGTGAAGGACCTTCGGTTGAAGTAGTAGAGCTTGGCTCCCCCTGGACTTGTGAGCTTGGCTCCCCCTCTACATGAGAACTTGGCTCCCCCTCGACTGAAGCAGTGTTGGTTGGAGATTCATCAGTGGGCGATTCTCCTTCATGCATTCTTTTTGCAGCATCTTCGACAATTTGTTTCATATGATCAATTTTGTTGTCAGCTGCACCTGCTTCTGAGAGAGAAGCTTTTTCCGGTTCGTCAAAGAGTTCCAGAAAATTCTCGTACAAATTGGCAATCGAGACTGTGACTTGGCCAGTTCGAGGAAAGATTTCCCTGGCAGCGTCATCTATGGCCTGTAGCTTCTTGACATAGCTATCGTCGAAGGTCACATAGTATGTCTCTTCAATCCTTCTTGAACGTTTGTTTAGGACCCTGTACGCCTTGGATGTGAGTGAGTAACCCAGAAAGATTCCCTCGTCGGCTTTGACATCAAACTTGTTGCGGTGTTCTTTAGAGTTAAAGATGAAACACCTTGAGCCAAACACATGGAAAAATTTCACATTGGGTTTTCTGTTATTTATTATCTCATATGGTGTGAGCTTGAATCGCTTATTGAGATAGGACCTGTTCTGTGTATAACAAGCAGCAGAAATAGCGTCAGCCCAAAAATAAAGAGGTAAGGAAGCGAAACTTAACATAGTTCGGGCAGCTTCACACAAGGATCGGTTTCGTCTTTCGACTATTCCGTTCTATTGTGGTGTGTAGGGAGCTGAGAAATTATGACTAATTCCCTTTTCTGCAAGAAACTCTTCAAACTCCTTGTTCTTGAATTCGAGACCATTGTCGCTCCTGATGTTTCGAACGACCTTCTTGAGCTGGACTTCAATTTGCTTGATAAACACTTTCAGCTTTTGAGTCGCTTCAGATTTGAGCTTTAGAAAGAACACCCATGTAAATCGTGAGAAGTCATCAACGATAACAAGAATATACTTGCTACCACCGATGCTTTCGATAGATGAAGGACCACACAAATCGATATGAAGCAATTCGAGTGGTTCAACAACTTTTGTGTTAATTACGGATGGGTGACTTTGACGACTCTGTTTTCCCATTTCGCATGCAGCACACAAATGCTCTCTGTCAAACTTGAGCAATGGAAGGCCCCTAACATGACCTCCAGTGACAAGTCGGTTGATATCTTTGAAATTGAGATGAGAGAGTCTTCTGTGCCACAACCAGCTTTCGTCGGATTGAGCTTTGGATAACAGACATATGGTTGGGTTTCCTTTGATGGGTTTCATGTTCAGAGGAAACATTTCACCCTTTCGCTCTGACTTCAGAATCACTTTCTTTGTCTTTTTCTCTATGATTTCAGAACCTTCATCATCGAATGAAACCTTGAGACCTGTACCTCCAACAAGCTGAGATACACTGATGAGGTTGTGTTGGAGTCCTTCCACATAAGCCACCTTCCTTATTGTAAAGTCACCATTCGTTATCATCCCGTATCCCTTTATGGTGCCGAAAGAGTTATTTCCAAACTTGACGTTGCCACCATTAGCAAGAGATCTGTATTCCCTGAGCTCCTCTTTCCTCCCTGTCATGTGACGCGAGCAGCCACTGTCGATGTACCATTCTTCGTCAAACTGCTCGTCACTCATAACCTATAAAAATTAAACAGATTTAGGAACCCAAAGTTTCTTGGGTCCATGTGAGCTTTTCATGGGAACTGGAATAGTAAGAGAGATGTCAACTAGATATGTTCGTTTTATTAGAGTTGTTTCATCTTTCTTTTTAATGGTGAAGACTTTTATTTTGTTAGGATTGGGTGTGTTCGTTTTGAACTCTGATTTGGATTCATCGACCTTCTGCTTTCCCTTCTGTTCAGCTGAGGAATAAGGTTTTTGAGAACCAACGGAATTAGCTTTAGAGCAAGATGGAGACGAATGGGTGGAAGTAAAAGAACGAGAAGAATTAGGAAGAGAGGATTTGGATGGAGATGTCTTCCTTGCTGATGACTCTAGGTGACCCTTTTGCTTTTGATCGTTGGAGGGGCTGACCTTCGAGTCTTGTTCTCTTTTGATTTCTGAGCCGAACCTCTGTGTTCGGTTGGAGTTGTTCTTGGAACCGAACCTTTGGTTTCGGTTGAAATACTTTTCAGAACCGAACCTTTGCTTTCGGTTGGTATTTTCTTGCGAACCGAACCTTGGCTTTCGGTTGTTGGAACTTTCAGGCTTTCTTACAGGATTGTTTTCATACTTCAGATTCTTGTCCTGGTGTGAATAGTATGCATTCTGGGAGTGCCAGAATTGTTTCCTTTCAGAAAGGTTTTTCCTGTATCTTTGGTTCCTTTCTATCTTCTTATCCCTCATCTGCTTGGGTTGATGATGAACATTCGCTTTCGTTTTTGTTGTCACCTTGGCTGGTTCCTTTTGAACTTCAGGAGTTTTACTTTGAGCCGAGTGAGCAGAGGGAATATCCGAAGATGATTCAGTTTGCACTGAGGAAGTGGAAGGAATATCTGATGAGGATTCACTTTGAGCTGTTAGAGTAGAGGGAATGTTTTCTTTTGCTGAGTGATCATTCTCCTGAGGAATATCTTTCGTACCACTGGTACTTGGCTCATTGAACTTGTCCGGCTTATTTAAGGGTTCAGGGATGTATCTTCCTTTGCTCATCCAGGAGGTTCTTTCAGATAAGCCAATGGTTTCATTTGCATTATCAATAGGAGCTTCCTAGAAGTACTCATCACAGCCATCAGCATTGTCTTCGTTAACAATAGCTGTGAGTTCAGCTGTTTGATGTTCGGTTACTCCAGTCACCTTGTATACCTGATTTGGAGTGGTCCTGACCTTTTGATACACAACAGCCTTTTCTACTAATTTCGGGGACTTATTTTGGGACAATCTAGCGAATTCCACAGAATTTTCAGAAATAAGATTTTTGTGGTTTTTGGTTTTGCTTTTAACAAATTCTGAGCAGTCAACGGTATCCTCTACAGAAATTTCACTCAAGTTTTCGTCCTCGTTAAGCTTAGATGCATTTTCAACATCTATTTTATTTTCTGAGCTTACGTTGGCGTTTAGGGAGTCAAATTTTTGCATGGTTTCAGTTCTCAGTTTAAGTCGGTCATTTTCGTCCAAAAGGTTTTTGAGCATGTCCTTGTGGTCTTTGGATTTAATGAAGGACTCAATTTTGTCCAGTCCATACATGTAAGTCGGATTGACATCATCAGACGATATCACACTCTCACATTTATAGGCTTCGGCATCGATTTCATCCTCCTTAAATTCTAGGAAGGGCAAAATCATGCGATGGATCTTTTGGCCTATCTCACAATCCAAGTGAAGTTGAGTAATATTGGAATATAAACGTTTAGCTATAAAACAAAAAACATTTCGTTGTTTTAACAATTTCAAATTGTCTCTCTGCAAATAAATGTTTTCGTCTTTAACTTTAACTAATTCCGACTCTTTTAACTCAATCCACATTCGCCGCTCCTCACTCTTCGACGCCACCCTGCTTAATTGATCAGTCAGGTTAGAATTGGTGACTCGAGTTTGAGTTAAGCTACTATCTAAATGAGAAATTCTTGTATTAACATTTTTTAGTTCTTTCTCATATGAGGATGATGGTACTTTAGATGAAATAAAAACAGATTGTACCTTCTTTATCAGTTCATCGAGCTCATTGAACTGCTGGCTGAGTGGTTTGGCCGTAAAGCACATATCCTCCTGCACCTTCGGTCCATTGCTTCCTCCATCGGTATTGTATCCCCTCATTTGAGATACGTCAGTCACCATGAAGCATTTTCCACCACTGCTTTCCTCCTTAGCCACATAAGCCTTTCCATGAGTAGGCTTCCTCACTTCTTCGTCTTCTGAGTCAGTAGACCAAACTTCTGTGCTACCGAACTCATCGTCATTAACCAAACCCTGCACAATAAGAGCATTAATAGAAGGGTTAGCGGTAGACTTCTTCTTTCTCAACTCATCCAATCTCTTCTGCAGCACAGCTTCCTCATCATTTCCATCGTCCTTTTCGGCCATCTTCTTAAGAACACAGTCCTTAGCATAGTGGTTCTTGCCACCACAGTAGAAACAGCTTACTCCAGAATCGCCATCTGCCTTCGGTTCCTTCTTGGGCTCCTCAGCCTTCGGTTCATTGTTCCCTTTTTCAGAGCTGTAACTCCCCTGCCAGTTTCGGTTTTTGTTGCTGGGGAATCTCTTCTTTATGAACCTCTTAGGATTGGATACCATCATGGCATAATCCTCAGTTGTGAGGTCATATTCTTCCAAGTTGAGCTCTTCATCCTCCATCACAGCTTTACTTTTAGATAGGAGGGCCAACGAACCAAGACTAGAAACAACGTTCTTCTCTTGAACCACAATTTTCTCTTGGGACTTTAGAATACCCACTAGTTTCGCCAAACAGTATGATTTAAACTGTTCATGGGCTTTGACTGTGGAAACTACTGCTCTCCATTCAGATCTCAGTCCGTTCAAGAAAGTAACCTTTTGTTCAATGAGCTTCCTTTCAATGTCGTGTTTGATCATCTTGCTGAGAAGATGATTGAAGCGATCAAACGTCTGGGTCACTGTTTCTTCGGTCCCTTGCCTGAATTCACCAAACTCAGATAGAAGCAAGGTTTGGATGGAATGTTCAAGATCTTCGTCTGTGGAATACAGTTCGCGAAGTCTATCCCATACTTCCTTCGCCGTAGTGCATGAGCTGACCAGTCTGAATGTGTCGGACTGAAGGGCGAATCTGATCAACCTTATCGCCTTAATATTGCACTGGAATTTGTCTTTTTCATCTTGCGCAATATCCGTCACGTCCTTAAGCAGATCGTTGTACTCTTTTTGCGTCTTAATGATTCTGGATGTTGCAGAATGTGAAAACGGTCCATTGATGATGGCTTCCCAGATGAGATAACCATTGTCCTCCGATCCAATCACGTAATCTTCAAAATGATGCGCCCATACTTCATAGTCATGGGTGTATAAGATTGGAATCTTTGTCGTTGAACCAATGATGTTGGAAATATTAATGGGATTTGATTGCGTCGCGTCCATTATGATCGTAAAAACCTGTTCAAAGATCAGACTTGTAATAAAGCAGATTAGGGCAAAACAATAAATATTAAGATACGTCAATTAAGATGACGGCTCAATAAATATCGATGATTGCGGAAAACCCTAATGGAAATCTTTTTCACAGAAAAGATGTGTATCGATTACACAGCCTCCTGCTCCGATACCAATTGATGGGATTAAAAACAACTTTTAATCTATGAAGATCGATTAGATCTTGAACAAGTATATGAATATGAAACAGTAAAAACGCAATAATAAGAACAAACAGCTTGAATCAAACGTGTCGAATGATTAAATAAAATCCTTAGAAGAGCTCGATTAAGAACATCAACTGTAAAGGATTAGAAGATTACAAGAACAATTACAGAAAAATATTGTACTCTTGATCTATCGCTCTTTCGATAATCTCAGCAATCTTAACCTAATATGCATGCAAGCATTTAACTTATATACAATACATAAAAGGCTCTCGGTTGGACAGGCCCAAACCGGAGAATACAAGGCTAAACAACGAGCCCAAAAGACGCAACATCAAAATTATCTACAGCCCAACAAATTGTCTTGTATAACTTTCCATAAACATGTATAATCAACTTGTATCCCCCCCCCCTAAAACATATAAAACGTTTGAAAGGTTCATTAAAGGGGTATGAACTCACCTGAAATCGCGTAAATCGGGTGAATCGGGTAAATCGGGTAAAAGTGTCGGTTGAGCGTTTTGTATCAAATAACGACTTGTGCACCTTTTAGGACCCTAATGTCATATGAAATATGTATTTTACAAGAAATTAATCATTTTATGCTTTTCATTAAATTATTTAGGCATTCTAGTATCAATTCGGGGTTTTAGGGCCTAAAAGGGGTTCCCGGGAGTGGTACAAGGCCAAGAGGGATTTGCGGGGAAGTCTATGAGCTCACTCCCTTGGAGTTTACGGCCTAAAGGCCACTCCTTGGGAGTTTACGGCCGTAAGCCCCCTAGGCTTGGCCGTAAACTCATGTATCCCTCCAAAATTGCAAGTTAAGGCCTTATTTCACTTCCCTAAATTCCTAGCAAGTGTCTTGAACTAAATTGGAGACTTTAAACCCTCATTTTGGGGCATTTTGGGGATTTTACGGTCCAGGCTTGTGCTTGGGCCGTAAACTCCATTTAATCCTTCAAAATGGATGTTTAAATGGTCCAAAACACTTCCCTACACCTTAGATAAATTTTTGAAGGCCTTAGGTGGAGTTTTAGGGACTTTTTGGCAAAATTATTAGGTGTTTACGGCCCAAGCTTTGACTTGGCCGTAAACTCCTCTTTTTATCTCCAAATGGTGTTGTTTAATGGCCTTAACATTTCCTAGGGTCATAGCTAAATTACTACATGCCCTAGATGAGTTTTTGGATCAAATGGCATGGAAAATTTGGTGTTTATGGCCTAAGCACAAGCTTGGGCCGTAAACTCCTTTTTAGGTCATAATAGATTATGTTTTCATGTCCCAACTCATTTAGGCCATTTCCCTAATTATTGTACAAGCTTATGGGAAGAAAAATGGGACATTTGGCCAAGTTTTTGGGTGTTTACGGCCTAAGGGGCTTCCTAGGCCATAAACTCCCTTTAATCTACTAAATCCTTTGATTTTTGGCCTCAAAATGCTATGGATTATGATTAGAACAAGATAAGGAAGAAACCCTTACGTTTGGAAGTCGGGATTCACGGTTTTGGAGTCGGGTTCGGGTCTAGAGAGAGAAAGTAGTGAGAAAGAGTGAATGAGTGGTAACAGGGCTAAAAAGTGGTGTTCATTTGCTTATATATGTCTCGGGTATTGCACCCGGTACACGGCTACCCGATGCTAAAGCTTAACGGGGTCAAAAACTTTTTACCCGGGTGAAGTGGTTAAAAGTATATAGCTTCGCTTGGTTAAACGGGGTTTAACACTTAAAAGTTATATTCACTCAATAATAAAATGGTAATGTCAAGCAAATATGAATAGACAAACATTTATTAGTTCAGGACTCCAAAGATCTCGGAAAATAATACATAACGACGATTTCTGTTAGTGAAGACGGGATTGTAACGGCAATAGATTTGGGGTTGTCACACTCCTAATATCTCCTTTAGTGTAAATCCTGAAAACTGTCAAACTTACACTCGGAGTCTGAATTTTCACTGTAACTGTTCTACTTCTATTGGCTTGATATGGTTTGTTCAGAATGGAAATTTCGGGTTGTCACATCATCCCCCTGTTGAAGGGAATTTCGTCCCGAAATTACAATTTAGGCAAGGAAGTATGCACGAATGATCGAGTCGTGAGGAGGAAACTTCCTAATCTATTGGTTCTAGCGCACCTAAGTGAAATCGGGTTCTCGGTTGGCATTCCAACGAACCTTCACTAACTGGCAATGGTGTTGCTTCGTCCGTTTGACCTCTCGGTCGAGGGTCACTACGGTTCTATTTCAAAGGCGAGGATCTCGACGAGTGGACTTGCAAGAGTCCTAATGGAAAGGTATGGTTTCACTATCGAGACGTGAAGAGCAGGATGTACGTTACTGAGTTCGCGGAGTAGGTCTAGTTTGTGCGAGGCACAGGACCGATTCTGATAAGAATCTCGGAGGTCCTTTCTATCTTGGATTTAGCTTTCCCCGCTTTACGAAGCGTATTAAGCCGTTCCCGAGTGAGACTTCCTACAGAATTTGGTCACCCACTTGGAATCTCCAAGGTTTCTTTTTCTTGATTAACCTCCCATACAAAGGCCACCCCTTGCTGGGTCAAGGTCATATAGTTTCCTGTGATTTGCGAGGGTTTCTGGATGAACTATGATAGTAGGTCTGTAAGACCTAGAATTTGGTGAATGACTGCCGGCGTCTCTGGTGTCGACGAGTGCTCAACGGCTTTGACAAATTGAAAGAGTACTCAAAATTTCCCACATTACAATAGTGTGTCATAGAAATTTGAATCTTCAATTTCAAAACTCGTGCCTAGAGAACTTCGCTAAAGTTCCTCTGTAGGAAATGTTTCCATGGGTTTTCTTCTTACTACGAGGGTAGATAAGTAAGTCATTACATGGAGAAATGACGAACTGATCCAAGTAAGAAAGACGTAACCCTATTCATTTAGCTCATGAAAACTATGGGCGTATTGGTCCTATCCGAAGGGTATCACCACGGACTCGAATTGTCCGCATCGAGTTCAGGAGACAGTCTTCCAGACATCTTTCCCTAACACTCGAACTGGTGATATTCGGATCTCAGATCCATTCCTGGAAGTAGTTTCTTTCCTTGCGTTTGCTCAACCATCTCGTCTACGCGAGGCAGAGATAACGATTTCTAATGAAAAATCTTGACAGAGTCCTCGATTACCGAGGCACACACAATAACTAAGAGGTACTCCTGGCATGAGTACTTCGGGGATTTCTTCGGAAAGAAAATAACTAAGAAGTACTCCTGGCATGAGTACTTCGGCGTTCTGATGTGACGGTTTCGCTGGAAAAGTGATCTAGAAGAAAGAGATGTACGTATGAAGCTGTTTTCGTGAGGATCAAATTGAATCGACTCGTATGATAATGTCGGAATCATACTAAAACTTAAAGACATTAGATTTGAACATAAGACGTTTACAGACAAAACCCAACCGTGTAACCATGAACAGAGTTACAGTACTTTAGATTTACCACCAGACTATTGCTGCGAATAAGATATACTACAAAAGACAAGTATATGCAGCACGAGAATCCCTATACAGATAGGATCTCGCAAAAGGTAAGACTCTAGTTGTAATAGTTCTGGATAGTTTATAAGTCTGTTACAATAACACGCCTAAGTTACAATAACCAGGGTTCCGGAGTAGGCTCTCCTGCAGCTGTGATCTTGAGAATCTTCCTGTCTGTGCCAAAGTTCTTTGCTATAGGGCAATCCTTCTTGAAGTGCCCTATCTCACCGCATTGGTGGCGTGACTGGCTAGTACTAGCTTTGGTGACAGGATTGCGGTGTTTAGCCAGTGTTATGTGGACACGAGTGCCTTCCTCGTTACTCCACTTTGAAAATTGCTTCTTAAATCGTTCGGCGTTATAACTAATTTTGTGTGTAGGGTTAGTCCCGATGAAAGGGACTTGAGTGATGGGTCATTTCGGTGTTCCACAGTCACGAGGATGGTGCCCTATGTTTAGGCAATTGCAACATTGCATCTCATGGCATGCCCCATGATGATGGAAACTACACTTATCACACTTCGGGAGTTTTCCCTCGTATGGCCTGCTCGGTACTGGGTTGGCAGGGTTTTCCACTTGCTGCTGTTGTATAGCCAGCCTTTGGGATCTCTTGCGTTCTTTCCGGGCTTGACACTTTCGTTTCTTGTTCTCTGCTTTTCGGCTTTGCGAGCCTGTGACTGTTACTGTTTGGAGACTTCCTGGGTGGATACCACGATTGGAAACTTCATTCCCATCAGCAGCATTGACTGTGCTGATAGCGCTGCGGTGCGCAAGGACCGCGGTTACGGCAGCCACCACGGCAGCTGTAACTGCTGTTTGAAAGGTAACGACGTCCATAGGAAAAGTTGAGGTTTCGCTGATCGACTGATTGCTTCCGGATGACGACATGATTCTATAACACGAAAGATAAGGGTTTTGTGAGCGATGCTGGTTGACCCGTGATGTACTTAGATTGTTCATGTAAAGAGTACGACTATGTTCTCGAAAGTTTGACCTACATCCCTATGATGCAGTCCTAGTACGGAATGGAAGTATGATCGCGAAGGTTTGACCTACATCCCTATGATGCAGTCCTAGTAATGAGTAGAAGTAAGTTCGTAGAATGGTCTCAAGACGTTTGACGTTCGAGCCAAGGTATCGTGGGTTGGTGAATAACAAGATCCAACCACTGAAAGAGACTTGGAAATGTCTCCGGAGATAAATCACTATAGTCCAATGACTTGACTAAAGCATGTTTCAGATAGACCCCTAATGAAAGTATGATATGTGTACTTGAATGAAGAATGACACAAAAGTTAGCCGGCTGTCAATATCTTTGATATTCACGATGTAAAGATTCTAGAAAATGACCTTGTAAAGGTCTTACATCATATCCACAGAAGATAGTTCCTGACAGCATAAAGACCTATCTAAAGTACTTACGGTACAGGATAATTTCATAGAAAATGCCACATCGGGCATAGACAGAAAAACACGATTACTTTCTAACAAGGGAAACAAAGTAAAGAGTCTACTACTGACGATGGTCACCCCTCTAGTGAACTCTCAGTTCAGCCAGTTGACGTTCTACAACAAGTAGGTGTCTTTCGTACACTCCCTGGTGTACTCGGAGCTCTATGACTTCGGCTCGTGATTCAGCTAGTGCTTGCAGCAGGGTTTCATGGTTTCTCTCTGATCTCTCATGAGCATCTTCTTAGACGAATGGTGCGGAGGGTATGCATTCTTGCATCGGCGACAACTTCGGTAATCTGATGTAAGGCTGTCCTGCCTTGAATCTCATTTCAAGCCACTCTACGGACCAAGATTGGCAAGACTCTATCTGCTGAGCCCCCATTGCTCAAGTCGTAAAAGCTTCGGTCGCCATTAAATGGCATGGGCTGATCTTGTCCTTGGCTCCTTGTTTCCAAGCATTCCACTCACTCAGGGTCGGGCCATGAAAAGCCGGACGAGGGTTAGGAATTGGAAAGGGAGCTGCTCGGGGTAGGTTCTCAACCTCTGGTTCGGAGTTAGCATCATACGAAAGGTCTTCATCATGGTGATCATTCAAGGAGATAGGATGATCATTCTCTGGTTCTTCTCCAAACCAACCAGTTATGACTTCATTCGGAAGACACTGGTTGCCGAGGGGATGGAGCCCAGCTATGTTTTCTATGCGAGAATTTAGGGTAAGAGAATAATTATTAGACGAACTATCTAGATAATTATTTAGAAAATCTTCATCAGTTACATCGCTATTTGTGAAGTGCATACCAGCTATATGTAATCTAAATAGGATAGACCTTCGAATAAGTGATCTTAACTCCAAATTCACACAGAATAGGGGTAAAGTAAAATTTTCACAGATTCTAAGTCTATAACATCCTAATTACATGTAGCCTTAGTGTATCCACTTAGCAACTATTAACTTAGTAATGAAGATTCTGTTTTAGTTCTCAAGTATAAAGTACTTGTAGTAACATCAAATACTCCTATAGTATTTGAATTTTAATGTTATGTTCTATTGTTCTCATTGTGGTAGGGTTGGTAAGATTTTAGCATTGTTGCAACCACACAATTAAACATAGGCACATGCTAGTCAACTCTCGGATAATATAGGTGATCAGGCTATATCTTCCCAGTTTTGACCATATGTCTCTAAGCCCACTTATGTTGCCCAACAATCGTAATTCTTTTATACTGTCCTAGTGACACTGATTTTAGTATGAATGTAGCACGTATACTTACTTAAATATTTTATTATTTAAAGTATAAACTCTGGGTCAGAGTATTTTTAATCCCTTATGTATTTATAGTTAGTATATCTTTTATGGGTTGATATACTTAATTCACAATAAACAATGCTCTGATACCAATCTGTCACACCCCAAAACCAAGAACGGTGGAAACGTTCTGGGGCGGAGGACGTCATGTACAGTATCACAACAATGAAAAGTAGTAAACAAGTAACAACATCATCCATTGCATTAATAATATAATTATTATACAAATGTGTTCTGTCAAATTTTGATAAATACTAGAGCATAAATCAAAATGAAAGATAAGTCTTGAACAAGCTCCATCTTCCTTTCTCCTTGCGTCGGTACCTGTCTATGATGACCTGAGGATACAAGTAATTTTGAAAGCGAGTATCAGCTTTGAAGCTGGTGAGATCATAAGTATTTTAGTTTCTTAATTTGTACGTAAGAATTTGTAAGTATGAATTTGTATGTAAGAATTTGTAAGTATATGAATTGTAAGTATTGAGAATGTTTGTAAAACAACTGTAAACGTTTGAAAAACCCTAGAAATCCCTATGATTCCTATTAGTAACAGAAGGAGTCTTCTACCAAGACTTAACTGTTCTGAATGTAGTCTTCTACCAAGACCTATCTGTTCTCAATGTTCGTGTCATGTAAAAGTTTGTAATTTTCCCAAGTGTAACTATTATTAACAAAATATAGTTTCTACATTACCGTGCGTCGTGTGAACGTTCACGAAGTGAATGTAATGGAAAAATGAAATAGTACTATGGTGTAGTGCTATAAGGACTACTGTCGTACTAACTACCTTAAACCGGATTTATATTAAGGCATTATGTGATAAACTGCACCATACTATCGACTGATAACAATGACATACGAATGGTCGTAATAACGGAATGCCGTTTGGCACCCGCAGACCTGCAGGTCCGGCTGTAGCTAGCAACAAGGTGTAGGATTGTCAATCCAGTATAGATCTATACGCAAACTCACGCTCTCCCTCCAAGAGACTCTGGCTACAACTCGGGTCATGACATTTAAGTCATGCTCCGATTTAAATCACAATAATTAATGTATTCTTGTATATGTACTGTAATGAACTGTTCTAGTTGTAATGTACGTGCTCTCTACCTAGCAAGTATAGTAATGTAATCATTCTAGTATAGTTGTTTATGTTCTCTTCATAGTATAGTTGTATATGTTCTGTACTGTAATGTTCTAGAAAGTATTGACTCATGAATGAACTAACTCATTGTATGATATCGCGTTCTAGTAATTGTACTAGTAATCTATCTGGTACGTATAGACATGGATGTATACCCTTGCTACCCAAGGGAATGGGATGAACTGGAAGGACCTTTTATGACTACATATGTACACATGATATATAACTAATATTTAAACGACCTTCGGACGAGTACCCGATATCCCACCAGACCACATCTCAAGCGCGAAAAGGAAATAGGGTGGATAGCCTTCCTAAGTCTTTTAAATATTTCTTATATAACTATACATATAGAGGCATGCAATTTATAATATTAAATCATAAATAAGTTTTGTAAAACATTTGAACATGAATATTATTTTAAGAAATGATCGACTTGATGTCAATCTATAAAACAGTTTGAAGGCATAAGTTTGATAAAACAGTTTAAGTGTAAAGAAACATTTGTTTGAAACACAATTGTAAATAAGTTTGAAATGTAATATACAGAGTAAGATGTACAGTGTAATAAGGAGTTTAAAACATATAAAATGTTTATAAAAATCATTTGAAGGAAACTGTTTGGTAAAACGGCTAATGAGTAGCCAAATCATTTGAATGTTGTATATTAATCACATGTGATTGATGAAATAAGTAGCGTAATTCTTCTTACTAATCACATGTGATTGACATAATAAGTATCATGATTCTACTTGTATGCCCCCCCCCATAAAACATTTAAAAATAGTTTAAAACATTAGTTAAGGGGTATGAACTCACCTGCAGTAAGTGACTGGAATTGAACGGACTGTTATCGTAAGGAAGGATCGGACAAGTGCTTGGTGTCAAGTGAAGTCTTTAGACACACACAATGATCCTAATTACATATGAAGACATATGTATATAAATAATTAGTGATTAAAACACTAATTATACAAGTATAAACATTTAAACGCGAGGAAAACACTTTTGGTCAAGTGCTAGGAGGCTAATGGGTTGCAACAAAGGAGTGCAATGCCCCTAATGGGAGTTTATGGTCTAAAGACCATATGTCTTGGCGTTTACGGCCCAGGGGACTAAACTCCTGGCCGTAAACTCTCAACAAGGCCTCTAATTGAAGTCTAACATTTATACAACTCATGTGGTGAATTGTTTCAAGGCTAAATCAAGTGTTTGGGTGCCATATTAACTCCTTTAGGGAGTTTACGGCCTTGGGACCATATTCCCTTGGAGTTTACGGCCGTAAACTCCCTTGGGAGGGTGGTTATGGTGTTTTCAAGTCTCAAACATTTCTAGGTAATGATTTATGTTGGGTTCTAGGCATAAGGAAGGAGTTAGGGTGTCGTTTGACCCCGTTATAGGTGTTTACGGCCCAAGAGTTTGTCTTGGCCGTAAACTCCTTAATATAAGTGATTCCTTATGTTCTCTAGGCCATAAACACTTTAGAGTACTTGTCCTAATTTAAGCCTAAGCCTTAGGAAGTGTTTGTGGCATCAAAACACCCCTATTTAGAGTTTTCGGCCCATGAACCAATTGGCCATGTGTTTACGGCCGTGAACACCCCTAGGTGTTGGTATTTTGATTGCTTTGGGTGTTAGACACATCAAGGTAATGTGCTATGCTAGTCTATTGGTTCAATGAAGGCATTTAGGGCACTTTGGGCACTTAACATGGAGTTCACGGCCCAAGAAGCTCCTTGGCCGTGAACTCACTTTCATCCATGTTTTGAAATGATTTTGGTGTCCTAAACATGAAATGAAGGTTTCTAGTTCGAGTTCTAAAGCTTTGAGGGTTATTGGAACCCTTTAGGACCTTAAAATGGAGTTTACTCCCCAAGTGTTCTTGGGCGATAAACTCCCAAATCTTGGGTTATCAATCCGATTTTGATGTTTTCTATTCTCTAATTTACTTACATACAACCCTAAGTTAGTCACTTATCAAGGAAATGGGACTAGATAGCTCTTAAGCCACTTTTTGGAGTTTACTCCCCAAGAACGTTCTTGGGCGGTAAACTCCCGGATCTCACATATTTGACATGTAATCTATGTTATTAAGCTTATAACAAGCATTATAAAACAACTAGAGAAGTGTACTCTCGATTTGGGATGAAAACCCGAAGATCCGTGAGAGAGAATTTTGACTTTTCTCTAAATGGAATTCAACAAATGAACCAATTTGATTCAAAATTCTATTTATAGTCCGGAGATATTTTTGGCAGAAAATATTTTTATTCCTGGAACGAACTCTAATGTCCTAGAGTATTGGAATAACAGTGTTGCACAAAACCCTAGTGCAACCACCCTCCTAATATCTCCTTAAGTGTAAATCCTGAAAACTGCCAAACTTACACTCGGAGTCTGAATTTTCACTATAACTGTTCTACTTCTATTGGCTTGATATGGTTTGTTCAGAATGGAAATTTCGGGTTGTCACAGTGTGTCTGAAGCATCGAAACATTCCGATGATTCCACTCTTACACAGGATAACAATCATGTGTTGTCATCAACCAATTTTTTCACAAATAACGAAAGTCTGCCAGATAAGCCGAATTGATCATGTTGAGGGGGAGCATACGTTCGATAGGGAGAGAGAAAGAATGAATGATGATGTTGAGGGGGAGCATCAAAATATTAATCCAATTGTTAAGGGGAGCAAGTTGGAAATAATACAAATGTTTCGTATGATCAAACCGATACTTTTCATGATATTAATGATAATTTTTCGAATGCAGGTGAAGGATATGAAACTGAAGAAATGTTCGAAGATGCACCATTAGATTTGATCATTCATATCCTCCGATGGATAAATGGATTAAAAGTCATTCGAAAGAACAAGATTTAGGAAATCCACATGAAGGAGTGTTAACTAGAGCTCAATTACGTGTAATGAATGAGGTACTTAATGTAATTCAAGAATTTTGCATGTTCAATGTTTTTATTTTGAAAGTTGAACCACAAACAGTCAAGATTGCTATGGAAGATCCTAATTGGATTGTTTCTATGCAATCTAAATTGGCTGAATTTGAACGAAATAAAATTTGGCATCTAGTTCCTAAACAAAAAGATGTATAAGTAATATGATTAAAATGGATCTTTAAAAATAAAACTGATAAATAAGGCAATGTTGTTCGAAATAAATCTAGGCTTGTAGTCAAAGGTTATTCTCAACAAGAAAGTATAGATTATGAGGAAACCTTCGCCCCTGTCGCAAGACTCGAGGCAACTCGAATATTTTTGGCCTATGCAGTAAGGATGAAAGTGGGTCCAAACCCGGACCATTGGACCCGGACCCGGAAAACCCGAAACCCGGAATTGACGGATTACAAGACCCGATAACCGGACCGGTATACGGGAACCAGTTCCGGTTCGGTTCCGGGTATCATAGCGGGTAAAGTGGGTATGGAACTGGTTGGAACCGGAATTTGAACTTGGAACCGAAAACCCAAGATTGGAACCGGAATAAGAAAACTTTCAAAAATACCCCTGCTCTTATTTGCAGTTTCTGCAACGTTACATTATTACTTCTTAAAAATAGTTCGGAATCTTGATTGAGTATTGAATATGTATAAACTTGTAATTTGTTAATATGCAAAATCAGAGTAAAACAAGAAACATAAATATTGGTCATCTTTAATAAGATTCACGATGGTGGATACGAGAAGAGTAATTCTAAAGGAATTGCTGTTTGTTTCTTGGCTTCAATAGTATATTATATTCCAAGGCCTCAAATTAATAATAATTCATAATAATCTCTTTGTTTTTTAAAGTTAAAATAAAAGGTATCATAAGTTCCAAAAATACCCCTGTTGGGATCTGTTTCTCTGAGAAAACTAAATTTCGTTTGATGCTTTTATTTGCTTTTTTAAAAACATCTTTAAACCAACTAACCAAGCATGGATCTTGATACTATAGGTCTCCACCCACAACAACCAGTTTGAAACTACAACTTATAATGGGTAATCACAGCTGGGCAAAAGAACAAGCGATGACAAATATGCAAATTTCACCAAGTGCATTCTCTGCCTTTCAGGGTAATAACAAGACCATATGATCAACTCTGTTCCACCTACAAGCTTCCACTACCAGATATAAATTTCTTTCACAACAATTAGCATGTAACTGACTTGGACATAAAGTAACCCAACAATAGGTTGTAAGTGTAAACCTTACATAGACCAAACGTGTCGCTTATGGCCTTGTATCACTTGCACACACAATTATGGAATACAAACAACCAACTCCAAATTTATTCCAAACCAAGAAATCCATCTGTGTAACATTAGTGGTAACACATACACACACGAAAAGAATTGAGTCCACACCAAGACCCAATCCCATTCTAGTGAGACATGAAATAATAAAAACCAGAGATCTTTATTGCTAAAAATTCCCATATGCATGCATCCAAACCCTAGGGAGAAATCAAACACACACCGGAGCAATATAGAAATTCAACACCTAGGTAGCCAATTGTTCACCATTTCTCTTTAATTTAATGTAGGATATTGATTTGAAGTTTAATTGGAATTGTCGATCACAGAATGTGATACACAATGTCGAATTGTCGATCATAGAGAAAAGAATAAAATGTTAATTTTTTACTTGGCATCCCTCTTGATTCTTGAAGTCTTGCTCTTGTCACCGATCACACAAGAAAAATGATACCGATTAATCACAAAAAACGATAACGATTAGCCCTAACAGACGATGTCGATGGCAGTAACCCTTCGTTCGCTATGTCAGACCCAACCTGGATGAATGATCGAAATCGACTGGAGGATACGTTTTTTTTTGTACACGTTCAAATTCCGTTTCATGGTCTAATGAACCGGGTCTGGTATTTAATTTGGGTTCGGTTCTTTTTTTCGAATCTGGTTCTCAAACCCGTTGGAACCGTACCCGTTGGACACATACCCGGAACCCGGACAAGGCCAATTTTTAGAACCAGGAACTGGACCGTTTAAGAATTTTTCAGTTATACCAGTTCCGGTTCTGGTCCGATTCCGGTTCCGGTCCGGTTTTCCGGTTCTATAGCTCATCCCTACTATGCAGCACACAAAGATTTTGATGTTTATCAAATGGATGTCAAATGTGCTTTTCTCAATGGAGAACTTGAAGAAACGGTATAGGTTGAACAACCTCCAGGTTTTGTTAACAAAAAATTTCCTAATCATTGTTATATCTTAGACAAAGCTGTTTATGGGTTAAAACAAGCACCAAGAGCGTGGTATGCCACTCTTACCAATTTATTAAAGTAATCGAAATTGAAACAAGGATCAGTTGATCCCACTCTCCTTCGAAAGAAAGTTGGTGATCATCTCAAGCTTGTTCAAATCTATGTCGATGATATTATTTTTGGCTCTACTAAACCTGTTTTGACAAAAGAATTTGAAATTTTAATAAAAAGCCAGTTTGAGATGAGCATGATGGGAAAAATCAACAACTTTCTTGGGTTAAACATTTTTCAAAGAAGAGAAGGAATATTCATTAATCAAGAAAAGTATACATGAAATCTGCTTGAAAAGTTCAATGTGACGAATAACTCAAAGCTCAGAGCACCAATGGCAGTTGAAACGAAACTAACTCCTTCGTTAGATAAACCAGCTGTTGATCTCACATTGTACCGAAGCATGATATGTGCATTACTTTATCTTACAACAAGTCGACCTGATATCATGTTTTCTATGTGCAATTGTGTCAGGTATCAGTCAAATCCCAGTGAACCACATCTCACTGCAGTCAAAAATATTTTTTGTTATCTCAAAGGAACAACTTCGTTAGGATTGTGGTATCCTTAAAAAATAAGGTTCTTTATCCAAGAATTTTCAGATGTTGATTTGGGAGGTTGTAATCTTGATTGAAAAAGCACAAGTGGTGGATGTCAACTACTGGATGGGAGGTTAGTAAGCTGGTAATCGAAAAAGCAAACATGTGTTTCGATTTCCACAACAGAAGCAGAATATGTTGCTGCTGCAGTTTGTACTTCACAAATCATTTGGATACAAAGTCAATTGCGTGATTATGCAATCAACATGAAGAAAATTCCATTGTATTGTGACTCACAAAGTGCCATTTGCATTTGCCATAACCCTGTGCAACATTCGAAAACAAAACACATTGCTCTTCGTTATCATTTTATAAAGGATCATGTTGAAGAAGGAAACATAAAAGTACATTTTGTAAAGACAACTGATCAGCTTTTTGATATCTTTACGCAACCTTTAGATGAGAAATCTTTCGTAAGAATCATTCATGGCTTAGGAATGTTGGATGCAAATTCAGTTCCTGGATTACTTTCGTTAGAATGACAAGTCAAAAGTTTCGAAAAGATGTCGATTCAGCGGTTACTGTTCATGATTCAGCGGTTACTGGTCATAGTCAACGCTTCGACATGCTTCGTTTTCGTAAATTGGGCACATGGGTTTTTCTTAAATTTTCGTTAGTTTTGTCTTTTGTTAAATTTTCGTTAGTTTTGTCTTTTCTTAAATTTTCGTAAGTTTTATCATTTCTTAAATTTTCGTTAGTTTTGTTTTCCAATTTCAAAAACACCAAAAATACCAAAAAGATTTTTTTCGTTACTTTTATATTTTCTTATCAAATCAAAAACTCCAAAAATATTTTCGTTTTGTTTTTGATATTTTCATTCAAAAATTCAAAAACTCAAAATAATCCAAAAATATTTTTTTTGTTTTTGTTTTCTTGTGTAGGAATTTACGAAGATTTTTTGGAGGTTCATGCTTGTTACTTCAGGGAAAGGTAAACTTTCAAAACTATGTCCTAGTTAGGATGGCCCTAGAACCATGCTGCAACATGTTGACCCAAGTCTCCACGATTCAATGGGTTACGAAGCCTTAATGAACTTCTCATTCTGAGGATTCTTCCCAATCACTACTAGAAAAACAGCCTTTTACGACGCTCATTGCGTGTCGTAAAACGCTCAGATGACGTGCAAATGCGCGTCAAGGAAGGCTCTGTCATAAAGAGAGACGACGCACATTTACGACGCGCATTTACGATGCGCGGTTATGACACGCAATGCGTATCAAGGAATGCCCTGTC
This sequence comes from Lactuca sativa, assembly GCF_002870075.4. Classification (NCBI taxonomy): domain Eukaryota; kingdom Viridiplantae; phylum Streptophyta; class Magnoliopsida; order Asterales; family Asteraceae; genus Lactuca; species Lactuca sativa. The sequence goes on from NC_056627.2 coordinate 54,424,854, forward strand.
ATAAAGGAAGACGACACGCATTTGCGTGTCGTAACCTTACGACGCGCGTGTTTATGACACACAATGCGTATCAAGAAAGCCCCTGTCAAGAAAGGCCATGTCATAAATGAAGATGACACATTTTTGTGAATCATAATTTTAAATGTTAAAAAAAATAGTATTTACAGATTTACTAATTTTCAAATTAAATTTGCATTTAATGTCTCATAACAAAAAATAAAATACCATATACAAAAAATACAATCCATTGCATAAAATTTATTGTCATACAAATACCAAACTTTATTTCATATACATACATATGATTATATTATTCATTCAAAAAAAATATACCTACATCTTCCCCTAAATGTTATTACATGATATTGCCCACCTCATTGATGGATCACCAAGAGGAAAACCAACAACTGCCCTAAAATGTTCCATGATGTGCAACATTTAATAAAGTAAAATACCTCCTAAAAATAAAATTGCACAAGAAACAACACATCATAATGAGAAATTACTAACATGAATGGAAGAAGTACATTATAAATTCATTTTACCAAGAATGGCATGGATGATCAGGTGCTACAAAGTTTGTCCAAGCTGCCAAACAAAGACTGCATGAAAACCAAAAGATACATATGTACAATTGAAATGAAGAATGCAACACTTGTATATCTGCAAAAAACTTGAAAAAAACAACAAAGATTTAATGTTTATATATAGCAAGACCATATATATATATATATATATATATATATATATATATATATATATATATATATATATATATATACACACACACACACAATTCCATCAGTTGATTCAAGAAGCTTAATCCTCCAATCAAGAGTGTTTCTTGGAATTATTTTGGTTATTGCCTATGTGAAGTAAATTCAAGAATGGAAGTGGAAGTTATTTGAAGGGCTTTTTGGTAAATTTTATTAGTTGAAGGTGATGTTTACAGAAAGAAGTGGTATATCTTGAGTAAGATTGCCAATAAATTGCCCAAAAGAAGGTAAATAGTTTGGACCATTAGTGTTAACCATTGCCTTCTTTACCAAATCAACTGAAAGAAAACTATAAATTAAATAAAACATAGGAAGATTATCTTAATCAAATTCTATGTTGAAATAAGTAAAATACCTAAAAGGAAGCTTGTGAGATAAGGAAATGATCCATAATTATGTTCAACAGGAAGAGTCTTCATGAACCCTACTAATGGATGCACTGATGATCTCTCATAAGTAGTTGCTTAAATGAAAAAAAAATTACTATTATAAAATCGAAATCACTGAAAAAATAAAATAAATTGTGAAAAGAAACAAAAAGAATAATTAACCTGAGTTTGCTAGAATGAATATTAAGTCAATTGTAGGGTTACGAGAAGCAACTGCAAGTGCTAGTATTGCTCCAAAAGATTCTCCTACGTGTGCTTGAAAACCACAAATAAACAAAGTGAATTACAAATTTGGTCCCTGAATTTGGATCTTTTCTCAGATTTGGTCCCAAAAGAAATCGGTTTGTAATTTTGATCCTTAAATCAGTTAAAATTTTCTTAGCATAGTTTTAAAATCATATACGCTAGAATTTTGTTATTAAATTTAAGAAAAATTTACAAACTTCATTTTTTGTCCAAGGGCAAAATGGTCATTTTGGAAAAAAAAACATTTTAACAGCCGAGTAGTTAGAATTTCACAATTCAGGGGCCAAAATGCTTGTTTCTTTTCTAGACTGAATAAAATCATATAAGTGAGAGTAAATGACCATTTTACCTTTGCATTCTAACAAACAATTTTCATTCAGTGATACTTACCAAGTCATGTGATGATTTTTTCAATTCAGCCAAGACAGTAGCAGAATCTGCTTTGATAGGGCAATTAAACACTTGTAGTTTATTTATATAACAAAAACGTTTACTTCAAACCATATATATATATATATATATATATATATATATATATATATATATATATATATATATATATATACATATAAAATTCCCTGCCAAGCAAACATGTGACAGATAAATGATTTGTTGAAAAAACATTCCATTTTTTTTCCTTCCATGTATGTTGAATTTTTCATAAACTGAATCATAGAAACAGAAGAGTTAATTAGAAGAAAAAGAATGTGAAGTTATTAGACAAGATATGAAAGTTGGTGTGAATAATATAAATAGAATATCCATAAAGACACCGATTCTTAGTCTCATCATGTTTTTAAAGCTAATGTCCTGCAAGAAATTAGTACTGAAGATCTACATAATAAACATATTAATGAAAGATGTTTTAAATGGGGTTATGAGCTTTCATAGTTTTACTTTACTCGGTCCAAAATTGTAACTTTTCCATGGAACCTTGAAATAAGAAGAAAAAGTGAAAAAACTTTTGAGTTCCAACTAAACATAGTAAAAAGAAGGAAGTACAGGGACCTTTTTTTTTAATTTACTACATAAATTGGAAATATACCATTGTTTGTAATTGTTGATGCGACTGTCTCTGGAGTTTCCAATACATGTAGTCCAGCCATAGCCCACTATGTTGAATCCTTGCTGGCCCATGTACTTTTGCAGCCCACCTTATACATGAGGAAAGTTATAAAAATGGAAGACAAATAGCTGAGAAGACAATCAGGGACAAAATTGTAATGTCCCTTATAATCACTTTTACAGCCCACTGTATACTTAGTTGTATTATTATATGATGGAATTAGTTTCTATTTTTTAATGATGTTTTATTTGTTGCTGCTAAAATATTGGGAGATTATTGGTTTTTTTTTTTTTTTGCAGAGTTTGATATTTACTTATAACATATTTACTTGAAAATATGTTAATTTGAAACTACAAAGCTAATATGCTATAATTATAAAAGTAATAAAACTATTCCCAATCATAGCAATGTAAATTCAAACTACAACATTATAATTGTATGTTTCTTATAAAAAGTTCATTCCTGTTATTTACCTTTTTTGAGTTACAACGGTAACCATGTAGCAACCTTAGAGTTTCCTAGCCATTAAAATAACAATTGAATTACGTGTTGCTGATGTTGTCCTCTCATCGCTTGTCCATCTGATGTTGTTGTCCCTTGTCCAAGTTCATCTAATGCCACAACTAACTAGGTGTTGCTGATGATTGCACAACATATCCAATTTCATATCACTCACAAACCCAACACACACACACACACACAGAGTGAGACTAGCATAGATGCGGTTTCCAGCAGCTCGGTTATGACAAGGCCTTCCATAAATTGATCAATTCTTGCATGCATTCACCAACTCTGTATATCAAACTTGAGACATCACCTTTCCCTGCAAACATCCATATTGCTTGCACTTAACAACATACATAAACACTAAAAAAATTAATTATAAGCATTTAGCTTACCATCATCAGAATCAATTAGTTTTAAAAAAATATTGTAAAAGTATCATTTTTTTTAAAAAAATTTGTTCCATAAAACATCTTCATAAATACAAAAAAGTTCTATATTGCAATTTTTTCATTTCCATTCCATGATGGAATGAGACAAGCCACCCAAGTCGCTAAAATAGAAAATTTAGCTCACTATTCTATTCTAAAAGAACGAACCATTCTATTCCATCTATCAAAACAAACAACTTTTTTCCATTCCAATGGAATACACAATTTCATTCCTCCCTCAATTCCATTATACAAAAAATACAAAATTTAAACATTATATAAGCTCACTAAAACTCAAATAAGATTTATGATAAAAAAAAATCTAGTTACTTTTAGATAAAAAAAATATATAACTTTATTAAAATTATGAAAAAATTGGAAGGAATCACATTTTAAGAATGGTCTATTCCATTCCATCGGCAATGGTACAAACCATTCAATTCCTTCATACAAACACAATCTAAAATAAAATTATTTCAAGAAAAGAATAGGAAGTAAGAAGAAGCATACATGATTTCAACTATCTTTGTTAGGCTGAAAACTCGTGGAGCAGAATTAGACTATAGCTCCCCCATAAACACCTTACAAAGTGCTTTGACAAAGTCAACAATCACCTCACTATTAAGTTTGTTACTATTTATAAGCACACGGCTCATTTCACCAACTTGTTCCCACATATTTAAATTAGAAACCAAATTATGAGCTTGTTGTGATGTAATTCCACTAGAAGTATCGCCACCAATGTTTGAAATATCATATGAACCTCTTCTCATTGCTGCAGCTGTTGCCTGATGGAGGATTCTTCCAGCCTTCTTTTTTTAAGAACCGGAAAGACGTTTGACTTTTTTTTTGACTTTGTTCCTGATTCGTGTGAAAAGAAAGCGGAATCTTGTGCTTTCTCTTTGTAGATGCAAGTGTCCTGTGAGCGAGATCTATAGCGTGGATCTCTCTTTGCAATTTCTGATCACAACAAAATACCTTTTTTAATCAAAAGTTAGGAAGATGCATTTCCAAATAAGCCCAACTTTAAGATAAAAATATTCAAATTGAATGAACTTTAATAACATATACCTCAAATGATGCCCTGGTTGTATTGATTGGGATGAAGTTCTTGATTGTTAGGCTTCTTTGGGATGAAGTTCTTGAGAATTAGGGACTGTGTCTTCAATTGATATATAGAGAGCTTTGATAGAGTAGGGAGTTAAAGATGTAGTCGTGAAGAAAAAGGGATCTAAAAAGAATCAGAAGTTTGTTCCTTCCATCATAAATCAAACGGAGAAAAATTAAGCCGGGAAGAAAAAAAGTATTTAGCAAGATAGGGTTCTGGTAGAAGAAAAAAACATAGGGAAGAGAAAATCAACCGAAACACACCTTAATAAGACATAGGGCTTGTATATTTGAACAATAGAAGAAGTAATCCTAAGGTCGCCGGACATGACGTTGCCGGAAAGGGGAGGTGAGGTGATATCTTCGTTCGAGAGTCGACATATCTTGTTGTGATAGTACGTGACGGTTTTTACTTCGAATGATTTGGGCTCTGTGGAACTTTAACGTGAGGCCAATCATCAAGCATCCTAGGGCTTTATCGCAGTGGAAGGTGCCGTTATGAGTGCCGATTCGCTTAGGTGGTGAAGTGGAAGCAGCCATGAAAGTTAAACGTGAAATTGTTGAGTTGAATGCTATAAAATTGGGCATCAGTGAGAAAGGAAGTATAAGGGAGATTCGGGATCATAGAAATAGAAGGGATGCAACCAATGTTAAGGCTGGCAAACTTGTTTGAATGTCTGCTGTTAATGTTTCTAGGGTTTGTGAGGGTTGGAGGTGGGGGTGGGGTTTTTAATTTTTTTGGATTTCGTTTCCCCCTTAAGCTATACCCCGCGTTCTTCAAAAAAATTATAAAACAACACCTTTACACGATACGCCTTTAATATAAGCGCCCTCCGTGTTTTTCTTTGTTGGACACTAATTTTAGGCGCGCAATAATGCATGTCTTCTATCCTTCAAATTTTGGAAAACAGACATTAATCTTTTGGGAACGCACAAATGTGCGCCCTCTATCAGTGTGTGTGTCATTAATTGTGCGTCGTAAAAGGTTGTTTTTCTAGTAGTGAATCAGGCTATATTCCCATGAGTCACTAAGCTACCTTACTCTTCTCATATGAGTTAAGAGTTTACTGCTTGGTCCAAACATAGTAGAGGTACTTTCGTTTCTTAAACCAGTTCTTTTTAATCCTAACATTCTTATACATTCACACACAATGACATTTGTCCAAGAGATTTATGGTAGCAACCAATCAGGATCTAGACATATCAAAAATTTGTGTTTATAATCTAACATCATGAGACTGTGATGAAACTGAAACCCAAACTTACGAAACATAAGGAATTGACGGGGAACTTAGTTCCAGATTTTAACGAAACTTTTGTTTCTGTACCTATTTTGATACTCAAAAACATATTCTTTTTTTTGTTATAATTTGATCAAGTGTTCAAAACCCACGACATTTGTTACCCAACAAGATTCAAGAATATTTTTGATTAAAGAATATGTTTTCCGATTGAGTATCATCATTCACCTTCATTACTTGAAAATTTTGTCCAACGCTTACTTGTCTCTGACTACACTGGTCAAACAAGTAATTTCGTTTACAACTTGTCACTCTTATGTTTAGATGTGCTTTGTAACGAAATTTTATGCCACCCTTGAAAAGCTGATAAAAGAAGCCCTTTGATACTTCTCAACAAGTATTCGATTGTAATTCACATGAAACTACACAAGCTATTAATCATCTTTCTTGATGAATAACGAAGTGATCATTGCCTGGGATCTAACTGCATTCGTGTCACATATGTTTGACATCACAGATCTAATTTTTTTCTTTTACTTCTTATCTTCTTCTTTGGAACACATTGCACTCATGAAATCCTTGAGGTTTTGAGTAAAACCAACTCAGGTTGATGATTTCGCAAGTCTGGCACATGACTTTGCTTTAAAACCCAAAAGTGAAAGAGCCCAACCTCAATATCGAAGGTTACTGACGGTTCTTGTTCTCTTGGGGCACGTTATCTGGCTATGATAAGTGATGTTTGGTGTTCCAACCCGATATTCAAGAACAAAAAGTGAAGCTATAAAGTACACGCATGCCTATGTTTTTGGAGACTGGTGGTATTTTCTAGGGAACACGTCGGCCACATTTAATATGGAAACCGCTTCAAATTCAAACTTATCTTCTACTATAAAAAGGGTTTCAGAGGATCAATTCCAACTTTACGCATACTTCAAATTCTTAAGTAATTGATTTCCTTATTCTCTCTGATTTCTTCAAGAACTCAAAACCCTAACAATGGCGACCAATCAATCCCAAACCACTGAATACATTACCTCTCATCCAATCATGAAGATACAGAGCACCAATTATCAAGTTCTTGGTGCTCTTGACGTTTATCCAAGGAATTAAGAATGCTCATTGTTGCTCTTCAACATTCTGTCTTATTGACTGCCATGTTCTGATCATTTGCAGTTCCTATTTCATGGTTGTCACTTGTTGGTTCCACTACAACTTACAGCAACACGATGGAGATGTCACTTTCCAACTCACGAATGACAAGAAATTCAGGTTATCCAAGAAGCTCTTTGCTCAAATTCTGAATATCCCCAATGATGAACCTTTTTACAAGGTTAACAATACTCAAATCATTCATATGTTTAATGAGATGGGTCATCAACCAATTCTTAAAAAGATTAGTGATTTCAAGAAATCAGGTCTGCCCTGTATTTGGAATTTTATGTTTGGTATCTATCTTTGATGTTTAACCAGAAGAACATTTGGGTTAGACAAGGGCATATTAGAAGTCTATGCTATGGTTTCTGGCATTTACTACGACTTGCAAGTAGACTATGCATCTCAGCTATGGAAGGAATTTATCAAGAGTATTGAGAACATGAATGTTGTTGATGGGATTTCGTGTGCTCGATACTGGAGCTTGATCTTGGTGTTTGTTTATGCGAAGGAAGGGATTCAGGTTTCTGATACTGAAGAAGTTGCTGAGTTTGCTACTTATCATTATCCAAAGACATTGGAAGACGCTGCAGAAATTTTTCCGAATATAGCTCGTATTCCTGATGCGATGCTTCAAAAGATTGATCATGTCAATCCTATTTTGGTCGAATCTTTGACCAACATTAATCCTTCAGTTGAAACTAGAAAGTTGTTGGATGTCTCTGCTGAAGGCTCGTCGAAAAAGAAAAGAGGGTCCAAGAAGATAGTTCAGGAGAGTTCTCCTCCTGCTAGTCCTGCAAAAGTTTCGAAGAAGAGTTCAAAGGAGGATAACGCTTCGAAGAAAGAGGATCCACCGGTTGTTGTAACAAAGCCTGCTCTAACTAAAGATGTTGATCCTTTAATAGAAGTAGTACCTTCGAAGACGGGAGTTCTTAGATGACTTAACAAGATGGCTCATCGTTCTTGTCGTTCACCCGAAAGATCATCAAGTTTCTCACCTTCCTATATTCGTAAGCCACAAGTTAACAGTAAAGGGGTGATAATTTGCGAAATTCCTACACCTGTGTCTCCAGCCTCAAAGAAAAGAAGTGTCGAAGACATGGCCAAGCATATTTCGAAGAAATAGAAGAGGCCAAATAAACAACGAAAGTTGGTTATCCATGAAGCTTCCACGGATGATGAAGTGGTTCCTAACACACCACCCACAACAACAATTTTGGGCCATTTTCACCTGTGAGGGATTCTACAGTCAAGTCTAACTTACAGGAGACTGGAAATCTTGATGGCAATGTGAAAACTTCTCAAGTAGGCACAACCATCAATCACAGTGAAAAATTAACGAATTTGACTCCTGAGTAGACGAAGGTCATACTACCCAAGGTTTCGCATACTGAGTCATTTCATGAGGAGGTTCGAACCTCATGCATCACTGCAAACGTATCTGATACGAATGAAAATGTCAATAAGGGTGAAGGAGTTTCGACACATGCAGCTCAAGGTAACCCTTCTATTGTTGTCTCGTCTACCTTCGACACATTAGTTCTTGACACTACAGTTTCATTACCACCGTTTCTTGTACCCACTACATCTCAAATTCCTACTACCACTCATCCTCCTATATTTGATATTGTCCTACAACAACCTTTCATCACTTTATTCCAATCCCATTCCACTGATACCACACCAGTTCAAGACAACGAATCATAAGAAGAAGAGTTTCAGGGATCATTTGTAGAACTTGAATTTTATTCTGAAGAAGAAAAGATTACTAATCATATGATCATGTATGGAAAATAATTTAAAATCTTGAATCGAAAACTCAATTCACTTTTTCAGTCTCTAGAAAACGCAGGCAGTCATCATTCTATCTCAGGAATTGAAGTGGATGTGATTCTCAATGCCCAGGAGCATCGTATTCAAAGTAAACTTGAGAATGTAAATAGAGATCTTGAATCTAGGCTCAAAGCTCATTCTAACTCCTTTAATGGTGCATTGAAAGAATTAAAGGTAGTTGCCAAAGAGAGACATGTTCTTTTTGTTCAGGAAGTTAAAACTGTTCGTGAGAATGTGAATCTCAAGATTCAAGAACTTCGTGATGATATGGCGAATGAAGTTGTTGGGTTGGGTCATAGCTATTCTAATCTTCATAATAAGGTGGATATACTGGCTGATGCAATCATGAAAGTTGTGGAATGGCATACCACACTTGCTCTGAAAGTTGATAAACTTGGAGATGATGTAGTCAAGGGATTTGAAAATGTTGAAAAACTGTTAGGGGAGCTGAAAGTTCTTATGGCCAAGGATGAATCTTCGAAAGTTATGTCCATTTCTCTTGAGTTGTTAACAAATTTTTTTTAAAATTTAGAGTCTTTAATTCACTCTAAATTGGATCCACTTGCAAAGTTTGCCTACTTCATGCCAACGAATGCCCCACTTGTTAACACAGGGATGCAAGGGGGAGAAAAAGGGAGTGCTGGCACTGGTAGAAAATAAATGTTGGAAGTGGTTCCGGAGGAAGTGGTTCTGGAAAGGTTGAAGGTGATGCCAAGGTGGTTGGAAGAGTTTTAACTACTCAAATTCCAACATCTCTACCAATAATGTCAACAACAATTGTTTCGTCATGAACTACAACAACTAGACCAATAATGAAGGGAATAGTTATTAGGTCAGTGGGTCGAGACTCAAGCTCTTCTAAATCCAAGCCAACTGAAGTTGATAAAGGCAAAGGCAAAGGTGTCATCATTGAACCTTTGAAAGAAGAGGTCAAAGCAACTCAAGAAGCAGAAGTGGTAAAACAAAGGCATATTCAAAGCATTTTGAGGCAACGTGCAAATGATCCTCCTGGTCTGAACAAAGGTGATCCAATGAAGCTATATCACTATGAATATATTGAGGCTTTGACAGTAACTGGAGCTATGCATGAGTTTGATAAAGTTCCCAAAAGAATTTTCGATATTGTGAACTCAAATCTAAATCAACTAGATTTTCTAGTAAATAGAATGATGTTCCTGGATGAGCAGTTCGAACTTGCTGACAAGTACAAGGATAAGAATGAATAAAAACGACAAATTTTCGTTTTCATGTTGTACTTGGAAAAAAGGAGGAGGATGTATGGTCTTTAGTCAAAATAGTTTGAGTTCTTGGCATATCCAAAGACTTTTTGTTCGAGGGTATGTTACATACTTACTGTTATTATGCAGTCCGAGCAAACAATGTTCAATTTGACTTCTCGGTTGCATACTTTCCCATTATGAATCTTCATGATTTGATAGTGGTGGCCATGATAATGAAAAATGTTGATGTTTCGAAGCTTCAAGTTACGAGCAAAGAAGATTTTTTGTTTGGTTTTGCTCATTTGAAAACTTTTATTGATGGGTATTATAGAGCTTTATCATTAACAGATATTGAACTAGCTAAAGCTGTGGACAGAGAAATTTTTGTTCCTCAAACTATTCATGTGAAAAAGGCTAGCCTAAACAAATTCAAAGATGGAGAAATCTGTTTAAAGCCACTGGCAATTGTGTTCATTGGAAAGAATACAAAGGGAAACAATTCGAAGTTTTTGTTCCCTGTGTGTGATGTTGAAAGGTTTACAAAACCTCATTACACAAATCTTCTGATTCGTATGAATAGCTATACCAAGAACAATGAGAAGGAAAAAGCTGAAATTCAAAAGATTGTGAATTGGTATGCTGAGATCAGAAGAGTTATTCATCAGTCTGCGAAGATATTAATGGCTTGATTTTTCACTGCTCATAAAGGGGGAGAATGCAGAGGTCAAGTTTTTTTGTGAGGTTTCAAATCTTATTAATAGTTTCGTTAGATTGTAATCTTATTACAAGGGCATCTTAATGTACAAAGTCTAGTGTTATAGTCCCTTGTATTTTTTGTTCGCTTTCATCTTTCCTATAAATAAGGAAGTGTATTAGAGTAGATAAGAACTTCGCCTTTTTGCTCATTCGTGTAAACTTGTCTAAACTCTTTATACTGACTGAAAGCTAATTTGAGCGAAACATATTGTATTTACATCTTGTGTTCATCAATCAAACTTAACTCTGATCTCGTTATTCGATCTCGATTTTATTGCAACTTCAGATCGTGAGAGGTAGGATTATGGTGAGAAGATGGGTTTGAAGATGTTGAAGAACCAATGAATTTCATATCTTCTTCGTTTGGATCCATGGTGTCTTGTTTTGGATTCTTACAGGTGAATCCATGTGTGTTAATGGATAAAATCGATTGCCATTCGTATGTAAATATCACTTTATTTGGTGGGCTCCACTCTTAAATATCTTGTTGACCGGAGGAGGTGGACTAAAGTCATAAAATATTGAACATTAATATGATTTAGGGATGGTGGAAGGATTGGGGATAGGTTACACATGAAAAGACAAAAATACCCCCGCATGCAAGGCACATGAGGCATTTAAACGGCAACCACTAACGGCTAACGTCGATAAGGACTAACCGTGTAAGAAGATGCAAACCGATAGACAGTCCGAGTTAATTTTTAAAAATAGGGACTGTGCGTGCTTTTTGGCACCTGTACAAGGGACAATTCGTGTAATTTACTCAATCAAAATTAGCAAATATTAAATAATTATTAAATTGTTAAAGGGTATAATAGTAATCTTTACCATATTTAATTTTAGTAATTATTTAATATATTTAATATCCCTTTAAATAAGGATAATCAGTTTAAAATCCTACATTTACATTTGCCTCTACTTCACAATTGCCGATCTCCTCTGTTCACGACTTCATCCATCACCACCGGTGCAACCTCCTTCCCTGCGGCTACCAGCGCTGCCATCATCTTTCCCTGAAATAATGATCACATTTGTATCTCATTAACCTAACACTACGCGTCTTCATCATCAATCGATCATCAGAAGGCTTTTATAAATCCATAATTTTGCATTGATAACAACAGTTCATCCAAACAAGGGCTAACATTATCGATTCTTATACCCTCGTTGATCCAAATCACAACCAAATCAGAGCATACTCTATCCAAATCGCAACAACAAAATTAGTTCCTTTAAATCAAAACACAATCGATCAAAATCGTTTCCAGGTTAAGTGCTTTTTATTTCTTTTTTTATTTGTTTCTTGTTTTTGTTTACTTACCTAAATTTCACAATCTACATGTATAAATAATCAAGTCGGTTTGGTGTTAAAAGCTTATTGGTAAAAAACAAATTGAAGTAATAGTTATATTCATAAGTTGCACAATAGGTGTTTGTGGGAATGCCTAAAAACAATTTTGCTTTTGCTTTTTTAAATCCTTTTCACTTGTTGGATTTTTGTTTTTTTATACTTTGAGCTTTGATTCTCTATTATTTATATATGTTGCACAAAAGGTGATTGTGCAAATGCCTGAAAGAGAATCTGACCATGTTGTATGTATTCTGTCAAAACTCTCAGAATGCCTATTAATCTGTTAGAATTCGATTTCAATCTTCTTATTTGTTAAGATAAGAAAACTAAACATTGCAAGATAGGAAAAGTAAAAAAAAAAACATTATGGTAGAATATGCTATCATTCTCCATTATATAGTTTCCATTAAATAAGTAATGTTTGCATTCTGCCAAAATTTATTTATATAAATGCATTCTGTTAGAATGTCTTTGAGAATGTTTGTTAACAACAACTATACTTGCTTAACTGGTAATACTAACGAGTAATGCATGTTATTTTTTCAGAATGCCTTTAAGAAGAAATCAGATATTGATCATACAAGAGAAAGACTTGGAATAGAGTTCAAAAACAAGTATATTTGTGAAGAATTACATTCTTACAATAATACATCACATTTTCATAAGAATAGTTGGAATCAAGTCGATTATTGAGACCATTAAAGAAGATCAAGTGCATTTGTTCAATAATTGTATATTTAAGAATGCAATTTTGTAAGAATTTTATTCATTTTTATGGCATTCTGTTAGAATATGTGTAATTATATTAAAATGTATAATGTTGTTATTTTGTAAGAATATGTATTGATTTGTGTTTAAGTTCGTATGTCTATGAATAGATATAAGAATGTTGTTATTATTCAACCGGGGGTTCAAAAAAATGATTCTTTAATAATATTATAATAGAATACCATTCTGACATAATCACATAACATCATTTTAACAAAAAACATTCTGATAAAATAAAATCCTTTTGTGCTAACAAATAATGTTTGAGATTGAATTAATTTAAAAAAAAAAACTCAGATTTTTTTAAATCAAGAGCATTGATTATCCCCTAAATATTTGTTTTTTTTTTAATTTGTCTTAATTGACTAAAATACCCTTATAATGAATTTAGATTGTATTTTTATGTTATCTTTAATTTATTAATATTTATTAATCAATTACTTAAAATAACTAAAATGATTGGTCCACAATCAACCATACATGCACATAATACTTATCAAAGCCACAATAACCTAGCTATATATATATATATATATATATATATATATATATATATATATATATATATATATATATATATATATATATATACCTTCTATTTTTTTAGCAAATCTCTCTTAATTTTCTCCATCTTTTACCAAATTCACTTTAAAGAATTTGTAAAACAACTTCTTCCAACAATCCAAACAATTGAAAAACACCGGCTAGACCTACAATGGATCAACCGATTTATTCTCCACCGTTTCATTATTATGGTGATATGCTAATATTTTCCACCACAATTTTCACAACCACAACCACAACGACCAACACAACCACAACCATAAAGAGCACCACAACATGATCCATATTTTTTAATCCGTTTGAGTTTTTGTCCCAACTCGCGTTTGTTCAACAAACACAATCACAACCACAAACACCAATTTTTTATTCTGAACCAGAATTCGTTCAAGAAACTCAACCTACTCGAGCAACAACTAAAAGAAAACAAAAGGCGTCACCTAAGAATTGAAAAGATGACGGATTTTTAGTATTGGCACAAGCATGGATCAATATCTCTGAAGATGCGAAGACGGGCGAAGACCAAATATATGACCATTTTTGGATGCGAGTTAAACATAGGTTCCACATGTGACATCCCCAAAAATCACGGCCATAAAATACCGATTTTGTTTATGTTTTGTTTAAAAATCAGAGTAACATTTTAAATAAAAGTGTTGCGGAATTTGTCCCAAAACAAAATATGATAGAGATTTATCAAAAGCATTTCCGTAGAAATGTATTTCATTAAAAAGACTCGGGATGTCATGTTCGATACAGATCATAAGCATAAACAATACAACATAGGCCTTACTACATTATTCCGTATTTATAGGCCTAAAATCCATTAATCTCTCATCCCAAGATATCACATCTATGCTCATGCGCCACTACCTGTAATACAAGAAATTGAGTGGGTCAGGCTTGGGAGCCTGGTGAGCACATAGGGTTTTCAGCCCACAATAAATAAGTTTATTAATTTCCTCAACCAACAATAACCTGATTACCCGTTCCCGTTATCCTCACATTAGATCCCTAAGCATCTATCATAAGGGACCTATCCTAAGGATTATCATCGGGACGGACACTACTGCTAAGGGGATTCCTCAGCAATAAATGTCTAAGGCAACCATGTGGGGGATGGAGTACATCTGGTGAGCACACAGTTCAAATAAACACACAGTTCAAATAAACACCTACAGGTTGCGAGCCTGCTAGTGTTCCACTGGACTGTCTAGAATAGTTCGTGGTCGTCATCTATACTCCGCTAGATGACTGGATCATCAATAACATCTATAACGAGGCCTCTCATTATTTCATTTTATCACACAACAACTAATACATCTATCCATGTTTTACCCCAACATTTTCGTAGATATAAAATAAATATACAGTTTAAATCATTGAAAACATGTATAAAAATGTTCATCCAGCATAGATAGCAAGTATTCAGGTAATATGCACACATAGCACGTAATTTATATAAAATACTTCATATCTATGTGTAAGCTGAAAGTAACTATGCACTCACTTGAAAAGGTGGTGAATCCGAACTCAAACAGCGCTTCGCTTCTTAAAAATAATTTCCTTCGACGAAACCTAGTATTATTACCACTAGAGTTTAATCTATTATTCGCCGAGACTAATTAATAGTCTAGCTATTATTACTATTATATAAGCGTCAAACAATACTTATATATCCCATAATAATAGCCCAAGTACTTATTATAAGTTCCTAATAACGTTACTATAATTAAATAAACGATATATTAAAAATAGCGTAGATGTAGCTCACTTACAACGGGTTTTATAAAAAACCGGGCTTTGCTTGGAGCAGCGTTCCCGAGCCGAAAAGCTCTTCTTCTCGGAGCCTTCGAATACTCTGGGGCTTCCGCCTCGTGCTAAGGAGGTTCCCTAGGCTTTTCGGGGGGTTTCGAGGCTAGAGAGAGGTTCTAGAGAGAGAGTAAAGAGAAGAAAGAATGAGAAAGGTGTGAAGAAAATGAGGGTGGGAGAGGTTCTATTTATAGGGTGAAAATTGGCTGAACTTGGTGCCATATGTCACCATCTAGTGGCAAGACTTGGGGAGAAAGCAATGGCCAAGATTGTGCCATATCACCCATTTTCGCACAGCACACTTCCGACTTCTAAAATCCGTAACTTTCACATACGACCTCCGTTTTTGACGTTCTTTATATCCACGCGTAGATACAAAATAATATCTACAACTTTCATTTTTACTCCGTCGGCTAATTCTCGACCGATCTTAAATTTAACAGTACAAGGAGATTATACTGTTAAATGTCCCCGTAAAATTCATAACTTCTACATACGGACTCTGTTTTCTTCTGTCTTTTTACCGTTGAGTTCCTATTAATGAGATCTTCAACTCTCATTTAGGTCGCGTAAGTCAAAAACTGCTCGAACTAAAATTCAAGTTTCGGGTCATGCACTGCTAAGCCGAATCTTAGAAAAATCATAACTTCCTCATACGAAGTCGGATTTGGGTGTTCTTTTTATGGATGTTCTCGATTTAACATATACTATAACTTTAGTTTAGATCACTAAGGCTAAAAAGTCCTCCATCGTAAATCACTATTTACGTCTCCCGGTGTCGTGCCGGTTTTGCCGTAAAACTTCGCCGAGTCATAACCTCCTCGTTATAACTTGGATTTCGGCGTTCTTTATATCCTCGGAATCCTTGTTTCAACCACTACGACTTAATGTAGAGATATCAGACTTATCTCACACTTTGATTTTGACGCTTATTTTTATCTTTTATTTATTAAATATTTATAAATACATAATAAGCATAAAAATTCACATAATTCACATAATACTCAAATATTTCATCTTTATTAAAAAAAGTTACAATAGTTGACCTAGACTATTACATCATCAAAAATGTTTAGCCCTGAAAACCGGGCGTTACACCACAATAGATGAACCTTACTGAGTATCGTTCAAAAGACCAAGTTTATTCGGAATGGGGGAAGATGAACAACGAATTCATGTTGTTTAGCGATTTTTATAACAACATGAAACGATAATGGATAAGTGGCGAAAGCGATGCTGTGATTTTGCAGAAATCTTTAAAAGTCTACCAAAAAGAAATAAGAAGTCTTTCAAGTTTTTTGAAGTTTGGAATCTCGTCAAAGACAACAAAAAATGGCAATTGAACAAAACATTCAACGACCATATCGAGAGTGGTTCAAAATGGTCAAGAACATCTGAATCCGATCACACTACATCCGATGGCCATGTTGGTTTCGACCTCAATGAAGATGGACCGGTTCAAATTTCACCACCTTCCCGACCAATGGGAAGGGACAACACAAAAAACAAATGCAAAGGCAAAATATCAGATTCGGATGATTTGAAATACATTGGAGATGATATGAAGGGTATAAAAGATAGACTGGACAATATTTTGTAAATTGCTTCCGAAAGAGAGGTTTGGAAACAAAGGAAAAGTGACTTGAAAATACTAACAACTGACCGAGGAGGACCTTGAAATTGTTTTGGCAATGAAAGTTGATGTCAAAAAATGCTATGCTAAGTACGATTTTTTAAAATCGTTTGGTGTGTGTGTTTTTTTAGGATTAAGACTTGTAGTTTTTTTTTCTAAGGTTTTAGGATTTTTTTTAATGTGATATTATTTGTTTTCATAAATGAAATATTATGTTTTTAATTAAAACTAAAGTTTTTATTTATTAAAAAAAACAAGAATGACACCATTCCTTGGGAAGAAACATCACTTTTGTGGCAAAATGTGATGTAACGCCTACATAACACTATAGTAAAGTGAGGAAGCGTGACACCACTCCCTCCAGCCTTATAAGCTATTGATGGTTTAAATTAATAATCATTTATTCTCATCTTTTCCATTCCAAATACCTTGTTTTCGGGTATGGTATTAAAGATTAATACAAACAATACAAATGCAATGAAACTCTTTTTTATTCTATATTAAACAATATCAAATTCATGCACATAAAAATTCACACATGACATATAGTTTTATGCATATTGTCATGCACATATATCGATCATTTATGATGACCATGTTCAACTTAATAAATACTTGTGCGAAAAAAGTTGCATATGCATCATGTGCTTGCCATTTATGATGATCTTTGGTACTCCTTTCGGTCTATGAGACTACTCACATCGTTAGACTCAGCAAATTCGGACCCACTTATTGTGTACGCCTAAGGGACATGCATGGGTGTCTTTTGATTGTTTTAGGTCTTCTAATATCCAAGTCATTGTATACATGGATATGTATCAAGATGAGATTACATGTTTTCTATATAACTTCACGCGTAATAATAACTACAAATTAAATTTAGTAGTATATATATGGTGAAAATAGCTGCTATAGCTATTTAATTTGTGTAATACTAACTGTTATTGGTTAACGAAACATGTAATTTAACCTATTGGATTAAAAAGTACGAAGGCTATATGGATCATGTATTTTAAGACATGGGTAGTGGTTAGTAGGGATGAGACCACTTCCCCCTAATCCTAACCCCACATGACATGCATTGGTTTGAAATGGCTAAGGTATATATCACCCTATGTCCATATGGACCCCTCAAACTAACTCTAGGACTTCAATCACGTATATTCTTACAGAAAGAAAAAACTAAAATCTATAATTTAATCAAGAAAGTTTTATGATTTGTTTTTTAACGTATTATTTAATAAAAGTTTAGATAATAACTATCTGTAGACTAATATGAACTTACGATGCAAGGGTAATATTCGAAATTAGGTTTTCAAAGACTTGTTGGGCTTCACATGGTCTCCTTTTGCTACTAACTTGAGTAACTTCTACCATGGTTGATGTTATGTAAAAAAGATCGAATAGTGTGTTTATTGTTTAAATGTATGTTTTTAAAGTGATCATTGATACTTTTGAGAACCAGATCCCTATCACAATGAGCTACGAGGTAGATAGAGATAATGATAGTTATGTAACTTTATATTTTACACTATATAGCAACCTTGATATAGCAATTATGTAATTATGTGTGTTCATTTGAATCGATCTAGTCCGTTTAAGTGCTTCCAAATTGATTTTATTTTTCAAAAATATGAACTCAAATAGTCCAAACTATTTATATAACTTACATATTCTAATAATTCTTAAAAAACATAAATTTTTATTTTTTATAAACTCCGATGGTTGTTTTGAAAAAAAAACAATCACAAAACACAAATCAAATATTCAAATAGTATTAGAAATGTATTGGTTTCTATTTTAGCCATAACTTTTCTTTTTATTCCTTATTTGTCATTATATTTTGGAAGACTTTTTATTTTTGGGCTATTTGGTGGTTACCAACATGGGTTTGTTTATATGGAATATTTTTCTCAGTTTGCATTTAGCCCCAACATTTATATATAAGTTTGCATTTAGCCTAATAATTTTTTAGATTTTTTTTAAGCCATTGGCAGGTCACAAATAGGTACTTTAAAACGTAATAGCATAAATAAAAAAAAAAAGGAAAAAGACGAATGCAAAAGTTGAAAGTACGAATTATTCTTAAGGGGCGGGACGCGTTAGCTAGTTAAGTCAATGATTATATTTTGTATTATCGGTGTATGTTGTATTTTATTGTATATATGCATTTTAAAATAAAGAAAAAAGACCTAGTGTAAGTCTCGAATCCAAAACATTTAATAAACAATATGACATGCTAATATTTGAGCCAATCAAAATTGTTAATTCATTCGTAACTCATATAAGAACCAACTGACTATTTCAAATTACATAATTGTTGAAAAATCAAAGAAATAAGATGTCATTAAGTTCGGTTTTAAGAATTAAATGCAAGAAATAGCATCGAATGTTCTTTTTTGCCCTTATTATAACTTTGTACTTTCATAGTTTTTTATTACAGCATGTACTATCAAATTATTTTTTACGTTTCTTGGTGTCAGATTTCGAATTTCATTAATGCTATGTTGTTTGGGGTTTCTAGACCACAGCTTCAGTGCTTTTTGAAAACATAGTTACACAATCTTTTTTTATGGTGTAATGTTAGATCTAAAATGAACATTAATTAGGTGGGGTGGCTTTTGAATCCTCGACATGCTATTATGTAATATATACTTTTGCTCCCGACTAGTTTCTTACTAGTCCAGGTTTTATAAAATCATTATCGTTCAAAAGAAACTTTCAATTAATTTTTATTAATGCATTATACTTTGATAAATATACTTATTATAGCAATATGTAATATGTTGATTCACATTCTCATGGCTTAACACAATTTAATAGGTTTATATGTGATAACAAAGGGAGCCATTGACTCACCGTCTAATGCACTCTACCCTCAAGGAGAAGTCATAAATTTGACTTTTACCTTAAGTGTCTACGTTTTTCATTTAAGCTATTACCTTTTCAAATACTTATTGATGACTAGTCATTGGCTAAAATGAAAAAAAAAATTAGAAAAAATAATGGCAAATATGGAACAAACAAAATGTTTGGTCTAAATGCAAATTCATATGTAAATATTAGATATAAATGCAAACTCAGAAAACAATACCAACACGTCCTCAAAATTAGTTGGTGACCGACCAATGACCCAAAAATGAAAAGTTTTCGAAAATATAGACATATGAGGGAAAAAAAAGTTTAGGGCTAAACCAGAAAAATGTTGATATATAATGACTTTTGTGTCGTTAACTCTTCTATTTTCCATGCAACTTAACTTTAACTTTCCTTAAATTCGACATTCGCTTTCCGTATCACTTTCATCTTGGTTGTGTATTTTCTAATAGGTTATTTTATTTTTTATTTGTTAAAAACTAAATAATTAAAAAAATAGTTATTTTATATTAATATTAAACAAACGTAAAATATAAATATATTTTTAAATAGGTTTATAAATTGAAGTTAAGTTAAAATTTGAATTCTAACTCAATTCATTTAATTAAACAAAACGGGATGGCCTGGCCCATTTAGTTTTGGATCGTTTGTTGTCTAGCAAAAAGACAATACCAAAAATCCCTAGTTATGGTTAAACAAGAATGAGCAATAAGCTTCCCTTGCAACATTAAATGTTTGATTCATTCACTACAAAGAATAAAAAAGGGCAACTGTGCACCACATAAGTTTTTTCAACGAAAACACTCCAACAATCAAAATCAAAGATGTTCTAAAAGTAAAGAGAGAAATCTCTCTATCATCACCATATAAAACATATGATGTTAAATATCTCAACTAACAAAATAACAGGCTTTTCTAACAACTAAATCCTATTAAACCAACAAACAAGAAGCTAGAATAATTAGAAAACACGATAATGGTTTGATCTCAACTATTTATTTGTGACATATTATGTCATCGCATGCTCATTCAAGATATCACGCTGGCTCACTTCCTAAGATGTAGGGTGTTCCCCTACATGATCTTAAGGGTGGTTGCATATTTTCTAAGTAATGACTTCCAACCTTACAAAAACGACTACATGTTTAAATGTTTTAATTATGGAAGTAGTTGCAACAATCAAGAGTACATTTATATACAATAACTCATGCCTCTATGTACAGTTTTTCTATATCCAATCACATTAGCATGCTTATACGGCTTGATGTGTACTTAAATGAAGATAATAATGGTCAACAGTCAAGACAACTTAATGTATATAGATGATAATATAATCCCTAGTTTAGACATTATTTTTGCACAATATCTATTTATCATCTAAATATGCTTGAGATTGAGAGTTCAAGTCCGGTCTGAATCTTAGGTGATATTAAGAGTAGACTAAGTTTGCTGTTCTTAAAAAAAAAAAATCTAAACATTTTACACATCCTTATGTACATGTTACTCGTATACACATATCATACTTGATTAACGATTTCTTTATACATGACAATTATTAACACATAAAGTAACAATTCCAAAAAAAATAAGTTCTTCATATAAATATACTGGTATGTAGCATGTTGATATAGTTATAAAACTATCGGATTTTATTAATAAATATTATGCACTTATAGACTGTTTGATATACTTCTCATTGAGTCTAGCAATATGTTAGATCTAAACCATAATTAAAATTTATGATTCGTTCAGCATAAATGATGAGTTTGACTTAGTCAAAGCTTAAGTCAATGAACAACTATTAAACATCTTAAATACACAATAAAAATAAAAAAAGGAAATTACTAATCTAAGCCTAAAGCACTAATTACCTATACAAAAATAGAAAAAAAAACATATTAGCCAAAAATAGCTCACGAAATAGTAGATTGGTCAGGGTTGACTACGGTCAACGGTAAAAAACTACTCTTTCGTGGCAGTGGGCTACTGTTCCCGACCCTTCTACTTTTTCGCGGCCCATTGCCCATAGTATATAATGTATAATTTTTTAAATTAGGTTATTTTGACTATTGTTTTCTTGGTTTTACCTACTTTTTTCTCTGAAAAAACATCATAAATGGTCCCTGTGGTTTCCCCAAATCTGAAGCTTAGTCCCCATGGTTTAAAAACATCATAAATGGTCCTTGTGTTTTCAAAACTTTTGACGATTAGTCCTTATTGCTAACTTCGTTAAGTTTTGTCCGTTGACTGAATAGCATTTTCGTCATTTCACTACCAAAGGGACCATTTATGATGCCTTTTCTTTTTTCTTTTTTTTTTAAAAAAAAGAAAAATTAAATATGATTATTTAATATATAAAATCTCTCTCTCTCTCTCTCTCTCTCTCTCTCTCTCTTTCTTTCTCCTCTCTCTCTCTCTCTCTCTCTCTCTCTCTTTCATCAAACATGCACTTAAAGAACACCCACCACAAAAAATTTCACTTCAAAGCTCCAATCAACGAAGCTTGATAATCACTGGTCAGTACCCTCATCTTTGTTTTATCGACGGATAAACAACCACCGGAAGCACCACAATGGATCGATGGAAAACCCATATCGATGTTTTTCTTCATCTAGGCTTCCCTCACTGATATGGGTTTCAATGTCCTCCTTGTCCGAATTTTCGATGGAGACGACGTCCTCCTTCTTGTTGTTGCAAGTTCCTCATGCTTCGGATCACCAATACAACCTTCTTTTCGATCTCAAGAAATCCCCTGTCAATTGACCCTGCTTTACAGAGAAAGCGTAATTCACCGAATCAAACTTTGAGAGGAAATGTTTCTAATTAAAATCTTCAATGAGAGTGTTGTGAATCCACTGAACGGAGCTATATCTGAAGTGTAAAATCAATGGTAGATATAGAAGTATCGAGAGAAGTTAGAATACACTTATAATTAGCAATGTCTTCAATCGATTTACAATGTAAAATCACATTTTCTGGAAGGATCGTAGGAGGATAGGTAGAGGACTTGAAAGCACAAGAATGTGAGGAGTGGAATCAGGTAGAGGGAACAATAATGGATAGGCAAAGCACTTCCGATTCCTTATGTCCGTATCCATATCTCTTATAATTTTCGCTTATTTTAATTCCAACTCCTTAATTTCATATTCCTATCTCTATACATGTTTATCTATTTGCTGAATTGGATGTCTCTAGAAAGAAAATTGGAAGTGTATGCTTCCAATAGTAATAAATCTTAATAAATAAATTAGAAAATGAAAGAGGAGAACAATGCACTCCAAGTGTTCGATGAAACACCTGTGTAACAGCCCGGAATTCCAGGTATCTTTATTGATTTGATTATTTTGTGTTTTGAGAGGGGACTCGGCGAGTTGGAGCTCAGACTCGCCGAGTAGGGTCGCGATTCTGGACGCGGGATTCGGTTGGACTCGGCGAGTCCAGGATATGGACTCGGCGAGTCTGCGCTGTTTAATGAAACCCTAATTTCTCGGTTTTGGGACCTATTTAAAGGGCCTTATGGCCGTCATTTGTGCTCACCAGTCCCTTGAGTGAAACCCTAATCAAGTGTGAGCGTTTGGAGCATAGGAGGAGGCTATTATTGATCTTAGAGGTGTCATTTTGCAAGGAAAGAGGAAATCAGCCAAGGGGAAAGCAAGAGGAGCCATCTTCTGAGGATTTGGAGTCCAGAGCATCTCTATTGGGGTAATGTTTCGAGCTATTCTCTTCTATGTTGGTGTTTTCATTGATTTAGGGTTTATTGAACTCTTTTTGTGGCTAGATCTTATGCTCCCTTGGACCCCTAAGAGATTTAGACTATAGATCTCGACCCCTAAAGGTCCAGAGTGTCCCTTTGCCCAAGATTTTTGGGAATCAATGGAAGTTTTGGGTTGGAACCCTTATGCTTTAGACCAAAATGTTCATTATAAGCCATGGGGTGTGTTATGGACACCAAGATAGGGACTTTACGTGGTGAATCAGTCTTGAAAGGCTAGATCTATGAATTGATGGAACGGATCTGACCTTAGAAGCGAGTTTGAGTAATTGCATGGCATGGACTCGCCGAGTCCGATGAGCAGACTCGGCGAGTAGCTTGAAGATTGCCTTGGATCGACCAGTGAGTGATCCAGTCGAGTCACGGGTTGACTCAGTGAGTCAGGACGAGTTAGAGAGGGTCGACAGGTGGAACTCGTCGAGTCAGGGGAAGTACTCGACGAGTAAGAAGGGAATCCTATGGAGTTGGCGGATGCGTCTAGACTCGCCGAGTTGCCCTTGTGCACTCACCGAGTTCGGTCAAGTTGACCGTTGACCGTTGACCGTTGACCAGAGTTGACCTATGTTTGACTTCTTGGGGATAGTCAAACTTAGAAGATAAAAGTGTTAATAAGAGATGTATGATGTTATAGGGAGATTGTAGCTCAGCGGATCGAGCACGAGTGACTTCGGGATTTGCTAGCTTTCGATATTTACGAGGTGAGTCTTCTCACTATACTATACCCGGAAGGGTTTGACTGTGTGACCGGAAGGTCGGATATGATATGTGATATATGTGCTATATGTGATAGTTAATTTCTATACGTGCTATGTATGTTATGTGGGCCGGAAGGCATTATGTTATGGGCCGGAAGGTGTGTAATGTGGACCGTAAGGTTGGCGTGGGTAGGACCGGAAGGTTTACCCAGCAGGGACGGAAGTCCCCTGAGACACATGGACCGGAAGGTCAGGGCCTGGAAAGGCGTATGTGCGTAAGTTGTATTTTGGGGAACTCACTAAGCATTTATGTTACAGTTGTTGTGTATGTGTTTCAGGTACTAGCGAGGACCGTGGGAAGGCGTCGGCGTGATCTGTACACACTGATAGATGTTCTGTGATCTTGGGATTCATATGATTTGTATTCTGACATGACACTTAGAATGTTTATGCCTTGTTTTGAATGAAAATACTTTATTTTGAAATGAAAAATTTGTTTGAAAAATTACGTCGTTAGAAATTGGTATCAGAGCCTTGGTTTGAGGGATTCGGGTGCACCTTCGGGCGTAACTGAACTCAAACCGAGGATTTGAGGAAATTTTTTAAAATAAAGGCATAAACTTTTATAAATAATTTTGTGGTAAACAAGAACGAAGCAGTGTGTACGATCAGTCAGCGCCCGAACGGTAAAGATCCCCAAAATACCTTACAATGTTATGTTAAAAGATAAGATATGATATGAATTGTTATGCATGCTAGAAGACTAGGTATTCATGATAGGACTAGAGTGGCCTGATTTGTGATGCCTTAGTCTAGGGAGGTTTGCCGATATGAGATGCTTTGATAGCGTGCGGGTAGATAGTGCGTAACAAAAGTAGAGTAGTCACTATCCGGGGTTTGGGGAGGAAGACTTGGGATGAATGCTGATGCGGTGTGGTCGGTAGTATTGGGCCCGTACTACCGAAGACACCGGGTCAGGGGGAAACCCAAGTAAGAATCCCTAGATATCGGAGACTGAGTAGGGTTGCGTTATCGAGTGCGATTATACTCGATGGAGTCTCTGATAGTTTTATGTTGTATTTCAGAGACATCATGGTTGGACCACGCCACAGACCGAGTACGATCGGTGTGAGTGACGAGGAGATTCGTCAGATGATTCATGAGGAGGTGGCTGCAGCGATCCGGGCTGAGATTCCGGAGATGTTTGGGTCTATTAAGACCACCTTGATGGAGACTTTTGATGAGCGGTACGCCGCATTGACTGAGGCTGCAGCCGCTGCAGCTACCGCAGTTGTGGCCGCTGCCAGGCCACAGGGGGGTGACTCGTTGCTGTTTCGGGAGTTCAGCAACACGAAGCTACCTGAGTTTCATGGGACGCAGGATCCGATTGCTGCGATGAGGTGGATCGCTGATATTGAGGGGTTTTTCTACACTTGTTCATGTCCGGAGCATCTGAGGGTACGGTTCGCTTTGAACCAGCTCCGTCTGGGAGCGAAGGATTGGTGGAAGTTCGTGACGGCGAACTTCACTTTGGCAGAGATTTCAGCAGTGACATGGGAGAGGTTTACCTCTATGTTCAGAGACGAGTACGTTCCCCCGGTGGAGAGGGAACGATTGGTTCAGGAGTTCTTGACCCTCAAGCAGGGTACGGATTCGGTTACGGTGATCACGCGGAAGTTTCATGAGAGGGCGATGTTCTGCCCTGAGCTGGTGTCCACAGAGCAGGCTCGGATGAGCCGGTACATGGGTGTTTTGAGGAGGGATATCCGAGAGTTTTTGTCAAACTCCACCTATCATACCTTTGCTGAGCTTCAGGCGAATGCCAGGAAGCGCGAGATCGAGTTGGAGACCCAGGCCAGGGAGGAGGCCGAGTCTCAGCGGGTGGACCGGCGGCCGGCTCAGTCTCAGCCGGCAGCCAAGCGGACTAAGTCCGCCGATTCGAGGACGGGAGGTCCGAAGGGCCGCACTTGCGGAAAGTGCGGCAAGGGTCACGAGGGGACATGTCGATCTGGTGTTTGCTACAAGTGTGGCAAGGAGGGGCACATCGCTAGGGATTGCCCCAAGGGGTTTACGGTTTGCTTTCATTGCAACCAGACCGGCCATCGGAAGGCCGAGTGCCCTCAGCTTCTTCAGGGATCTGCACCTGCTGCCAGGGCTTCTGAGACTCGACCGGTGAAGGTCGAGGCCCCGAGGGCTCGTGGGAGAGCCTTTCAGCTGACTGCGGAGGAAGTCCGCGCTGCGCCCGATGTTGTGGCAGGTATGCTTTATTTCATGTATTTATTTTGATGTTGAGATGTTATGCTTATGTTATGTTATGCGTAGGTACTTTCCTTGTGAACTCTGTGCCTGCTTTAGTGCTATTTGACTCAGGTGCGAGTCGGTCTTTTGTATCTTTGGACTTTAGTCAGCATATCAGCGTTGGTCGTGAGCCGTTGAGTCGGCCTCTGAGAGTTTCTATAGCTGACGAGAGGGCGATTTGTGCCACGGAGGTTCTCCGGGGATGTGTGTTAGAGATTTTCGGGGTCGAGTTTCCGATTGATCTGATTCCTATTGCAATGGGTGATGTCTGTGTCATTGTGGGCATGGACTGGTTGAGCCGATTCGGCGCTGTCATCGACTGTGAGCGTCAGCTGGTGACTATACGAGACCCTAGTGGGGGAGTTCTTTCGGTGTACGGCGAGGGTACCCCTTCAGGATCAGCTTTTTGTTCGGCCGCTAGGGCGAGGCAGTGTTTACAGCAAGGCTGTAAGGGTTTTGTGGCGTATGTGATGGATACGCGGGAGGCTTCCGAGAGACCGAGATCAGTTGAGGAGGTTCCAGTGGTGCGTGAGTTTCCAGATGTTTTTCCCGAGGAGCTGCCGGGAGTACCTCCTGAGAGGCAAGTGGAGTTTGGTATTGATCTGGTTCCGGGGGCCGCGCCTATCGCTAAGGTGCCTTATCGTCTTGCACCTCCAGAGATGCAAGAGTTGTCCTCGCAGCTTCAAGAGTTGCTGGGGAAGGGATTCATTCGGCCGAGCAGCTCGCCGTGGGGAGCACCTATTCTGTTCGTCAAGAAGAAGGATGGTTCACACCGGATGTGCATTGATTACCGGGAGTTGAACAAGTTGACGGTCAAGAACCGTTACCAGTTACTGAGGATCGACGATTTATTCGATCAGTTGCAGGGAGCATCTTGGTTTTCCAAGATCGATCTGAGGTCGGGGTATCATCAGGTGAGAGTACGGGATGAGGACGTCCAGAAGACAGCGTTTAGGACGCGATATGGGCATTATGAGTTTGTGGTGATGCCTTTTGGGCTCACCAATGCCCCGGCTGTGTTCATGGATCTCATGAACAGGGTATGCAGGCCGATGCTGGATCGGTCGGTGATTGTATTCATCGATGATATTCTGGTGTATTCGAGATCTAGAGAGCAGCATGAGGAGCATTTGAGGGAGGTCCTTGGGGTGTTGAGATCGGAGAAGCTTTATGCAAAGTTCTCCAAGTGTGATTTCTGGTTGCGGGAGGTCCAGTTCCTAGGATACCTCGTTAACCAGGAAGGGATTCTGGTCGATCCGGCCAAGGTTGAGGCGGTGATGAGTTGGGAAGTGCCGAAGTCACCATCTGAGATCAGGAGTTTCCTCGGGTTGGCAGGGTATTATCGGAGATTTATCAAGGATTTCTCCAAGATCGCAGTGTCGCTCACCAGATTGACCCGGAAGGGTGTTGCATTCTCATGGGGTCCCGAGCAGCAGACCTCCTTTGAGACACTTCGCCAAAGGTTGTGCGAAGCCCCGGTATTAGCTCTCCCGGAAGGGATGGAGGATTTTGTAGTATATTGTGATGCATCGATTTTGGGGTTGGGTGCAGTGTTGATGCAGAGGGGTCATGTGATAGCTTATGCGTCGAGGCAATTGAAGCCTCATGAGACGAGATATCCCACGCATGATTTAGAGTTGGGGGCAGTAGTGTTCGCTCTCAAGATTTGGCGTCACTACTTGTATGGGGTTCGATGTACGATATACACGGACCATAAGAGCTTGAAGTATTTGATGGATCAGCCCAACCTAAATATGCATCAGAGGAGGTGGTTGGATGTGGTCAAGGATTATGATTGTGAGATCCTGTACCACCCAGGCAAGGCTAATGTGGTAGCCGATGCGTTGAGCCGCAGGGCGGAGAGCACTCCACTGCGAGAAGTATGTTTGAGATTGACCGTGATAGCTCCAGTATTGGATGCTATTCGTGGGGCGCAGGCCGAGGCTATGCAACCGGAGATGCAGAAGAGAGAGCGGGTCGTTGGGTTGGTTTCAGAGTTCGTTACGAATGGACGAGGGCTTATGACGTTTCAGGGTCGGATTTGGGTACCGTTCGTGGGTGGTATGCGTATTACTTTGATGGAAGAGGCTCATCGGTCGAAGTTTTCGATCCATCCGGGGGGCTACGAAGATGTATTTGGATTTGAGGAAAGAGTATTGGTGGCCCTGTATGAAGAGGGACGTCGCATGGTTCGTTGAGAGGTGCTTGACCTGCCGCAGGGTTAAGGCCGAGCACCAGAGACCACATGGCAAGTTGCAGCCATTGGAGGTTCCCGAATGGAAGTGGGAACAAATCACTATGGATTTCATCACCAAATTGCCGAGGACTGCCAGAGGAGTTGATGCAATTTGGGTGATTGTAGATAAGTTGACGAAGAGCGCTCACTTCCTTGCCATCAGTGAGAGTTCTTCAGCGGAGAAGTTGGCAGAGATATATGTGAGAGAAGTGGTATCTCGGCATGGGGTGCCGATCTCGATTGTTTCAGACCGTGATGTGCGCTTCACTTCCAGATTCTGGAAGAAATTCCATGAGGATCTGGGTACTAAATTGCATTTTAGTACCGCATATCATCCCCAGACAGACGGCCAGAGCGAGCGGACGATTCAGACGCTGGAGGACATGCTTCGAGCGTGTGTGTTAGATTTCGGGGGTAGCTGGGATGCGTATTTACCCTTGGCAGAGTTTTCCTACAACAACAGCCATCATTCGAGCATTGGTATGCCACCCTTTGAGCTGTTGTATGGTAGGAGGTGTCGGACCCCCATTTGCTGGGGAGAGGTTGGGCAGAGAGTGATGGGCAGTATAGAGATCGTGCTTCAGACGACAGAGCAGATTCAGCAGGTCAGACAGAGGTTATTGACCGCCCAGAGCCGACAGAAGAGTTATGCAGACAGACGCCGGTCCGAGCTTGAGTTTCAGGTCGGCGACTTCGTTCTCCTGAAAGTTTCTCCTTGGAAAGGAGTGATTCGATTCAGGAAGAGGGGCAAGTTGGGGCCCCGGTATATTGGGCCATTTCGTGTGATTACAAGGGTAGGCCGGGTAGCCTATCTTTTGGAGTTGCCAGCCGAGTTGGGGCAGATCCACGACACTTTTCACGTGTCGCAGTTGAGGAAGTGTATAGCCGATGAGTCGGCAGTGGTTCCATTAGAGGATATTCATATGGATGCGAGTCTGAATTATGCTGAGAGTCCTGTGGCCATCAGGGATCGGAAGATCAAGGTTCCGAGGAACAAGGAGGTACCTCTGGTGTTGGTTCAGTGGCAACACCGGAAGGGATCGGAGATGACCTGGGAGCCGGAGCGCGAGATGCGGGAGCAGCATCCGGAGCTATTTTCAGAGCAAGACTTCGAGGGCGAAGTCTAGTTCTAGTGGGGGAGAATTGTAATAGCCCGGAATTCCAGGTATCTTTATTGATTTGATTATTTTGTGTTTTGAGAGGGGACTCGGCGAGTTGGAGCTCAGACTCGCCGAGTAGGGTCGCGATTCTGGACGCGGGATTCGGTTGGACTCGGCGAGTCTGCGCTGTTTAATGAAACCCTAATTTCTCGGGGTTGGGACCTATTTAAAGGGCCTTATGGCCGTCATTTGTGCTCACCAGTCCCTTGAGTGAAACCCTAATCGAGTGTGAGCGTTTGGAGCATAGGAGGAGGCTATTATTGATCTTGGAGGTGTCATTTTGCAAGGAAAGAGAAAATCAGCCAAGGGGAAAGCAAGAGGAGCCATCTTCTGAGGATTTGGAGTCCAGAGCATCTCTATTGGGGTAATGTTTCGAGCTATTCTCTTCTATGTTGGTGTTTTCATTGATTTAGGGTTTATTGAACCCTTTTTGTGGCTAGATCTTGTGCTCCCTTGGACCCCTAAGAGATTTAGACTATAGATCTGGACCCCTAAAGGTCCAGAGTGTCCCTTTGCCCAAGCTTTTTGGGAATCAATGGAAGTTTTGGGTTGGAACCCTTATGCTTTAGACCAAAATGTTCATTATAAGCCATGGGGTGTGTTATGGACACCAAGATAGGGACTTTACGTGGTGAATCAGTCTTGAAAGGCTAGATCTATGAATTGATGGAACGGATCTGACCTTAGAAGCGAGTTTGAGTAATTGCATGGCATGGACTCGCCGAGTCCGATGAGCAGACTCGATGAGTAGCTTGAAGATTGCCTTGGATCGACCAGTGAGTGATCCAGTCGAGTCACGGGTTGACTCAGTGAGTCAGGACGAGTTAGAGAGGGTCGACAGGTGGTATGAGTCGAGTTGAGTCGGGGTGGCCCCGCGACTCTCCCAGGTGGAACTCGTCGAGTCAGGGTAAGTACTCGACGAGTAAGAAGGGAATCCTATGGAGTTGGCGGATGCGTCTAGACTCGCCGAGTTTCCCTTGTGCACTCGCCGACTCCGGTCAAGTTGACCGTTGACCGTTGACCGTTGACCAGAGTTGACCTATGTTTGACTTCTTGGGGATAGTCAAACTTAGAAGATAAAAGTGTTAATAGGAGATGTATGATGTTATATGGAGATTGTAGCTCGGCGGATCGAGCACGAGTGACTTCGGGATTTGCTAGCTTTCGATATTTACGAGGTGAGTCTTCTCACTATACTGTACCCGGAAGGGTTTGACTGTGTGACCGGAAGGTCGGATATGATATGTGATATATGTGCTATATGTGATAGTTAATTGTTATACGTGCTATGTATGTTATGTGGGCCGGAAGGCATTATGTTATGGGCCGGAAGGCATTATGTTATGGGCCGGAAGGCATTATGTTATGGGCCGGAAGGCGTGTAATGTGGACCGTAAGGTTGGCGTGGGTAGGACCGGAAGGTTTACCCAGCAGGGACGGAAGTCCCCTGAGACACATGGACCGGAAGGTCAGGGCCTGGAAAGGCGTATGTGCGTAAGTTGTATTTTGGGGAACTCACTAAGCATTTATGTTACAGTTGTTGTGTATGTGTTTCAGGTACTAGCGAGGACCGTGGGAAGGCGCCGGCGTGATCTGTACACACTGATAGATGTTCTGTGATCTTGGGATTCATATGATTTGTATTCTGACATGACACTTAGAATGTTTATGCCTTGTTTTGAATGAAAATACTTTATTTTGAAATGAAAAATTTGTTTGAAAAATTACGTCGTTACAACCTGAAAGAAAAGTACCTTCACAAAGCTGAAAGTGTCTAATTTCACACTTGATGCATTCAAAGTTGAAAGAAAACATCAGACCCAGTAGCTCACGAATTGGGTAACTCCACCCATTTCAAGTTATTATGCAGTACAGAGGAGAAATCGAGATACCTCCTCCAATATAAACACAAACACATGCAACAGAAAGTAGAAATCAAGTTCCTTCGATCATCAAATATTATACCAACATGAAACATGAAAGAAGGCTCTCAAGGGTGAGGTTGCAGGAGTAATCTTTGTGTGTGTTTTTTTGAAGAACACGATGAGAAATATATATATATATATATATATATATATATATATATATATATATATATTAAATAATTATATTTAAATTTTCTTTTTTTTTTTTTATATTTAAATTTTCTTTTTTTATAAAAAAAAAAAGAAAAAACATCATAAATGGTCCCTGTGCTAGTGAAATGACGAAAATGCCCTTCAGTTAACGGACAAAACTTAACGGAGTTAACAATAAGGACCAATCGTCAAAAGTTTTGAAAACACAGGGACTATCTATGATGTTTTTAAACCACGGGGACTAAACTTCAGATTTGGGAAAACCACAAGGACCATTTATGATGTTTTTTCTTTTTCTCTCAATGGAGAACCCGAAGAACAAAGTATGCCCTTTTTTTTTATCAAAATTTTACTGTATTTTTTATTAGGAATAGTTTTTGTATATGGGGATAATTTTTTTTAAAACGAAAAAAATATTAAAATCGTAGGTTTCATACGAAACCTACGGTGTACAAGTGCACAATGCACAGATTGTGCAGTGTAAACTTGTATACCGTAGGTTTCGTATGAAGCCTACGGTTTTAATTTTTTTTTTCGTTTTTTTTTTATGTTTGTTGTAACCTTGTAAGACACATTTTTTTTATTTTTTTTTAATTTTTTTTAGTTAATTCAAGTTCCGAAAATAATATTTAAATTTTTTTTTTGGATTTTTCCATTTATTTTGCATTTTAAAATTATTTTTTAGAATATATACAGTGTAATATTCTATTAGAATATTTCACGTATTTAAAAAAAAATAATTTTTTTTTAATTTTTTTTAGTTAATTCAAGTTCCGAAAATAATATTTAAAAAAAGAATTTTTAGATTTTTCCATTTATTTTGCATTTTAAAATTATTTTTTAGAATATGTCAGTGTAATATTCTATTAGAATATTTCACGTATTTAAAAAAAAACGGAATTTTTTTAATTTTTTTTAATTGTTTTTAATTTTTTTAGTTAATTCATGTTCCGAAAATAATATTTAAAAAAGAATTTTTGGATTTTTCCATTTATTTTGCATTTTAAAATTATTTTTAGATTTGGTCTCACGGTGTCACAAAATTAAAATGGTTTCAAATGAACCAGAACCTATAAATAAGCCTCAAATCCGAATGAAGATGGGTCCTCATTCACAAACCCACACCCACATTCCCATACCTCACTTGTACACCTCTCCATACCCATCCCATTCAATAATATATTCCTTTTTCTTTAAGGAAAACAAGCTGTTCGTGTAAAATAAGCCCAAAATTTACCTGTCACAATATAAGTATATAACCACTTATTTCACTATATCTATTATAAAATTCGTTTTTTATTGAAAATTTACTTAATTTGTTCTTTATTTACAACAAATTTTTTTTGGAAAATCTTTATAAACTTACCATTTTATTTTTGCACTACGGAATAGCTTTCTGTTTCGAAAATGGTTTTATGAAGATTTCTGTAACAAAGATTTTCGGATATAAAGTTATGATTGTCTAAATAATATGAAGAGCTCGTGTCATCCTGTCATCAATAAGTAACAAAATATCTATTTTATTTTATAAAAATATCATTATTAATAAAACAAAATATCATTTAAATAATTGTATTTTATGAACATAAAATTTTAGTTGTTTACCCTTTGATAGCATTTTCTTTCTTTATTAATGATGTTTTGAGAAGAAAAAAAAATAGTTCACCAGTATAAACAGTTTCACGATACATGAAAAACAATTTTGCAGTATACAAACTTCTTTTACTTTTTTAATATTTTTGGTTAGAGCCATAAAAAATAAAAAGAGTTCATAGCACTCGGTGATTATTCACAGAGAAAGTTTACGTATAATCAATCTTTTTCATATGCAGTAGTGGCGGGCAGATTTGTATATTTTTATTTTCTCTTTTTAATATACTTAATGTTTTTGTTATACGTTGATTTTTTTAAACTAGTCTAATCATAATATAAAAATGTCGGTTATTTATAACTATAGTTATATATTAATTTATTTATACTTTTGTTCCTTCATTGTACATTCCCGAACCGCTCATCTTTATCGTGTTGTAACTTTGACTATAAGCCTATCAAGTATGATGGTTATAGAAAATAGACTTATTTAGGTAATTAAATTTCAGTTTGTTCATATTCTGGTAATTTTTTTTTTTTTTGTACATATTTAGGTAACAGACTTTTTGGAAATGTTCACATATGACCATTATGTGTAACACTCCAAATCAAGTATTTCTCTTTAGACCCTTGAAATAGAGAAGATGGCATAAAAGGTCCCTTAGTACACGGGGAGTACTCCAGGAGTACGCTTAGCGTACTAAGGATGCATGAACACGGATGGTGGCCGCATACGCAGAGCGTACGCGACAGAGGGCCAAAACCTTAATTCTCGGACTTGACACCTATTTAAACACCCTTAAGCCTCTTGGAACAAACCCTAATCAGCCTTCATAGCCTCATTTCGCCCTTTTACACCAGAGATACCTTGTGAGGGTGTTTTTGAGCTTAAGGATTGTATTTGTGGCCATTTTAGAGTTCATTTAAGAAGAAGAAATTGCTAAGCAAGCTTGGAGTGACATTGGGCTTCAAGAATCTGCATCTAGTGCACCTTGAAGAGCCTCTAGAGGTATAAAGTCTTGATCTTGCCATCTTATTCATTAGATCTAGCTAGGGTTTTCTATATTGTCCCTTTAGTTGGTTTTGGACCTTCTCATGAGAGTTTAGCAACTCTAGAGATTGAAATGGTTAGATCTGAGCTTTATGAGCATGTTAGATGCATAAAGGTGCTAACTTGAAGAGTATCCAGACTCTATGCATGAGTTTGAAGCTTTATATGAAGTCCTATTGTGAAGAATGAAGTTTTTAAGTTCCATATAGCATGCAAGGGCATAAAGTTGCCAACTTTATGCCCTAGTACGTCTTAATGAGCCCATATCTAATATTGGACGTTAGAACATCAACTATTAAGCACTTAACGGAAGAAGGTGCTTAATCTGTTTGTACGATGGGCTTAAATTACAATACGCAGCGCGTACAACTCAGGGACTCAGTACGCTACGTGTACCAAAGTGGTACACAAGGCGTATGCACCTCAGATAGGCTCGAACTTGTTTTGGGCTTGTAAGCCCTTTGGTCCTTAATTAGTCATTGGGCATGGTCACGTTTTGAGTTAGTGGCCCAGCTTATCTATTTTGTGCCATGGTTACTATGGTTGAGCTATATTGGCCATGAGGCCCATTAATGATTTTGGACATGGACTTTGGGCCCATTAGCAAAGGAAGACTTTTTGGGCCATTGTAAAAGGACTTGGGGTTTAGGTTCTTCAATTGGATTATGTTCAACCCTAACCTAGGGTAATGGTATTATTGTTCTGCACGGGTGTTCATAGACTGTTAGGAGAGCAGCTTTCAGATTCAGCAGATAGAGGTGTGTCTCCTCACCATACCAATGGGTCGAAGGCACCAAGGTCGGCCCATTTTATGATATGTGGTACACTAGTTGATGTAGTGTTATGTGGCATGTTATTTGGTTATGTGCTAGGAGGTATGATAGTTGTATATGTGGTATACTTTGTATGGAAGACCATGGGAGAGCCCATGACACCTGGATGTAAGACCATGTAGGGAGCCCATGGCTTTCCTATTAAATACCATGGGGGAGCCCTTGACACCTGGATGTAAGACCATGGGGGGGGGGGGGGGGGGAGCCCATGACACTTAGGTGTAAGACCATGTGGGGAGCCCATGACACCCTGGAGTAAGACCCTGGGGGAACCCACGCCATCCTTATATGTTTGTATGCATGGATTATATGGTTTATGTAGCTTTTATAGCTAATATGGATTATGTGATTATGTGGATTGTGTGGGTTATGCTCTGGGGAACTCACTAAGCATTAGCTTACAGTTTTTTGGTTTGTTTTAGGTACTTCTGAGCCTAAGGGCAAGGGCAAGGCTTGATGGCGCGACATGCACTATCTCAGGCGTTTTGAAAACAATTGTTCTTGAGATTTTGTGGTTTATTGGAAATGTTTTTATTATTTAAAAATAAAAAAATTTCTTTAGAAAATTGGGTAGTTACAAGTTGGTATCAGAGCCTTGGTTTGAGGGATTCGAGCACACTCTCGGGTGTGTTAGGACTCAAACTAAGGGAATGGTAAAATTGTTTTCAAAAAAATAGAAGTTAAAAACTTCTTAAAATGGAAAAGAGGAGAGTGCAATGCCCGTGATCGGACGAGCCAAGTAAGTAGTTCCCCAATATGTTAGCCATGTTATACTAATATTTGGATTATGATAGTCGGATGGATATTGCTATGTGCATGCTTTTAAAATTGTATACGGTTAGGAGCTTATAGCCTTAGAATGATTGATTTTGCCTTATTTCCTGTTAATTGCCTGGTTGTGATCGTAGGGTAGAATCTATTATTTGAATGTCTATTTAATCCAGTTCTGTGTATTATTTGCATGAATAAAGGCAACCCGTTATGATTGAGTTTTGGTTTGATATGGATGGAGTAAATTTTAGGATATCCTAGGATTTGAGTTATGCGGTAGCCTATGAGATATGACTTGTTATGGGACAAATTAGAGTTATTAGGTAGAGCCTTGGGGAAGGTACAGGTAGGTGTCGAAGGTAGTATTGGGCCCGTAGTACTGGAAGCACATGACTTGTACCCGAACCAATGTTAGATTTGGAAGCTCTAAGGAGAACAGGTGTGGAAGGATCCCCTTTTTGGATATCATGATCATTATGTTTTATGGTATTGCAGTACAGTATGGTGGTGACACGACATGGAGCTGGGGGATCAGGATCAGGATCTGGGGTTGGGTCGGGCCATGCTACCGAGCCCATTGACAAGAGGTTGCGCGAGCTCATCGCAACCGAGGTTACGAGGGGCATACTTGACGTTACCCCAATGATTTTTAGGACGGTCAAGGAAGGGATGATGGAGATTATGGAGGAGAGGCTCAGGGAATTCAGAGCCGAGATTGCTGCGGGCCAGATTAGGGCCCGAACTCCCTCGTTTTGGGAGTTCAAGGTGTGCGGAGCGCCAGAGCTCTTCAGGGTCAGGGACCCCATAGTTAGTCAACGCTAAGTGGCGGACATAGAGAACGCCCAACGCACAAGTTCTTTCCCTGATGCGCAAATGCAGGTTTTGCTTCGTGTATGATGACGGACCAAGTCCAGGATTGGTGGGGTGAGGTGACTAGCCAGGTGGGAGCAGCCGGTGTGGCTGAGATGACATAGGAAGAGTTCTTCAGGCATTTCGATTTGGAGTTTGCACCACCCATTGAGGTGCAACGACTAGTAAGGGAGTTTCATGAGCTCCAGCAGACCATCGAGACTATGGCGGAGATCACCGCCAAGTTTCGGGAGCGAGCACTATTGATCCTGCAGTATGCTACATACGAGGATATGAGGAGGACGAGGTATCATTCCATGCTAAGGTATGATATCCGAGAGTTTGTGAGCTTTACAGGATGCAAAACGCTGAATGAGATAGTGGAGAAGGCTCATGAGCGGGAGATGGAGTTGGTGTCTAAGCCCATAACTATAACTGGGATGTACTTGAAACGATTGTAGCATGATTGTAACAGCCCGGATTCCCAGGTATTATTCATTTATTTATTTTGGTAATTTGTGAGGAGACTCGGCGAGTTAGAGCCTAGACTCGCCGAGTATGATCGCGGATTTGGACGTGGGTTCGCATCCGGACTCGGCGAGTCCAAGAGTGGACTCGGTGAGTCCATGCTGTTTAATGAAACCCTAATTTCCCGGCCCTGAGCCCTATTTAAAGGACCTTATAACCCTTCATTGCGGCTACCTTTGACCTTGAGAGCACCAGAGCAGCTGAGAGTCCTTGTGAGTGAGATAAGAGGCCATTATTCACCATTTTTGTGTGTGTTTGCAAGAAAGGAAGAGGAAGGCCAAGCTAGGAGAGTTGGGGAGCTTGGATCTACTTCCATTTCGGCAGAGGAAGCTATTTAAGGTAATATTCAGAGCTTATTCTCGTGTTTTTATTGATATGGTCAAATCTAGGGTTTCTTCATGCCTTGTTTGCCTTGTAATTGGAGTGTGAGAGGTCCCATGGGGAAATGGTACCTAGATCTGGACCTTAGTAGGTCCAGAGAGTCCCAAATGCCCTGCTTTATGCCTTTCCTTTTGAGTTGGGGACTTAGGTTACCATTTTAGATGTCATTTCACCAAAAGGAGCCTTGTAGGCGTTGCATGGTAGCCAAGATTGTAACTTTACGTGATGAATGTGCTTGGAAGGACTGGATCTATGAGTTAATGGAACAGATCTGACCTCAGGAGCGAGTTTGAGTTGATGCATGGCATGGACTCGCCAAGTCTGAAGAACAGACTCGGCGAGTAGCATGAAGATTGTCCTTAACCACTCAGCGAGTGGTCTTGCTGAGTTAAGGGGTTGACTCAGTGAGTCAGGGAGAGTTAGAGAGGGTTGACTGATGGTCTGAGTCGAGCTGGAACTCGCCGAGTTGTTCTTGAGACTCGGCGAGTTGAGTCGGGGTGGCCCCGCGATTCATGCCAGGTGGAACTCGTCGAGTCAGGGAAGTACTCGACGTGTCAAAAGAGGATCCTAGGGAGTCAGTGAACACGTATAGACTCGCCGAGTCGCTCTAGTGCACTCGTGAGTCCGGTCAAAGTTGACCGTTGACCGTTGACCAGAGTTGACCAGTGTTGATTTGATAGGGGTAGCCAACCTTAGTTGAGAAAGTGTTAATTAGAGATATATTGTGTTATAGGAGGATTATAGCTCGTAGGATCGAGCGCGAGTGATTTCCGGGATTTGCGAGTTATCGAGATACGCGAGGTGAGTCTTCTCACTATACCTTACCTTGAGTAGGTAACCAGAGTTATGTGACAGAGTATTTGTATGCTATATGTATGTTATGTGTTGTACTGCATTATTTCTATGTGATTTATGCTGTGCATGTTTATAGAGTTGGAACCGGAAGGTTCCCAGAGTTAGAACCAGAGATTTCACAGAGCAAGGTCCACGGACCCACAAAGTTATAGCCTCGAGTGGCTAATATGTGTTATGCATGGTATTTTGGGGAACTCACTAAGCTTTGTGCTTACAGTGTTGGTGTTGTTTGTTTCAGGTACTAGTGATGACCGTGGGAAGGCGCCGGCTTGATCTGTACACACACGTGGGATTTTTATGACATGTGATCTTGGGATTCTTGTATGACATGGATTGGAGTTTTTAAACATTGATGTTTTATGAAAATTAAATGAATATGTTTTTATATTATGAGAAAAATTATTTTGAAATTTACGGCGTTACAATGATCCTTTTTGGGTTGCCTTCACTAGTGCAACTTGATAGGATGGATTTAGGGAATAAGGTTGTTTATGGTTTATTAATATATTACAAGTATAATATATTAATCTGAAATCATATTATTTAATTAGTATTGATCAAGAATTAATTTGTAATTAATTTTGTGATCAAAAGACACTAATTAAATATAGGGGGATTGATTATGTAAATAAATAATTCTTGTAGTGTGGGCCAATGATCCATGATTATGTAGGTGGACTAAACTAATCGATGGATAGGGAGAATGCTTTGGAAAAATTGAAAATGAATGTGTAATTAGAGAAAACATAGATCCAAAACATTTAGGGTTGCATGAGCACCATAGGAGTGTTATAGTGCTCAAAACCCAAAATAGTGGTATCAGAACCATGTTTGTTTTCTATTATATTTGATGCTTACTAGTTTTTCAAAGCTGAAAAAAGTCGAAATTTTGCCTTTGACTGGTGAACTCGCCGAGTACATGAACAAACTCGACGAGTCCACTTTGTAAACAAGGCAACTCGGCGAGTCAGTTCATGCACTCTAAGAGATGATGGATCTGTTTGTAGAATTTCGAGTTTCTTGGCCTGGTTTGGATTAAGACCACTATCACAAACGGTTTTGGATCATTGGAAAAGTTTTTTTTAATGATATGGTAGTGATTGTACTCATCCAACCACGAGATAATTATCAAAGTTTTAAAATAATTGTTGGTTTATATGATAAACAAAGTTGTCTTTTCAAATTGTTGACTTAAGATTATCTTGATTATGAGTTTAGTTAGATCATGAATTATGTGATAATTTAGTTGTTAGAAAAATGATCTAAATGATGATTAATGACCTCCATAACTTGTCCTCAAGTTATGGAAAGTGAAAGGTCTCTTCATTAAAATCAAATTAAACTCATAGGTTATGAATATGAAAAGTTTTGACAAGTTTCAAAACTTGTCCTCAAGTTTTGGAATTTGCAAAGTCTCATTAAATGAAACTTTAATTCCAAAACCTAGAGTATTAAAAGTTAAAATTCAACCCTTATACTTTATAATATTATAAGTTTAATAATATATATGCACACACACACACACACACACATATATATATATATATATATATATATATATATATATATATGTATATATATATGTATATGTATAAGAACAAGTCAGTCTTACCGTTAGTAGGCCTCATTCACGAAGCTGGTCTATAAGGGGGGGTATAAGGTTACTGCCTATAAAATGGTGGTTTAATGAGTGTCCACTCTCACCCACCACTCCCTTGACTGGTGGAGGGTCGTTAGCCGAACGGATAGGATAGGACATTAATTCTCTCTCATTAAAAGTATAATGATAAATATAAAGTAACTAAAATTGTATTAAATTCTCAATCTTAGTTACTTTAGGAAAAATGTGAAAATAGTGCTAATCCATGAAATTACACTTGCACCTTTGTTAAGTCGTTAGTGGATCACGTATGGTTAACCAAAACACTAATCCGGAACTGTCAATGTGTAGAAAAGGGTAACCTTGTGTTAATCATAGATCAATGGAGTGTGTGTGGTTAACCGGCACATTGATTAGGTGATCTTTGTTAAGTCGTTAGTGGATCACGTATGGTTAACCGGCACACTAATCCGGAACTGTCAGTGTGTGGAAAAGGGTAACCCTGTGTTAATCATAGATCAATGGAGCGTGTGTGTTTAACCGACACATTGATTAGGTGATCTGTAACATTAGGTGTACCAAGCTAATTTGCATGGTTATTTACACCTTGTTTGTGATCCTCGGCATCCCAGTCACAAACCTGAAGGGTACACCGAGATTTAAATATGTCATTGAAAAGTTCAATGAATCTCAAAGATCTAGGAATTTCAAACCAATTGAAACTTAATAATCTATTTCGTTTTTCATGGTGGAAATTGGTAAATTGTCATTTACCTACCTTCAAATATTTTACAATTGGATTACGACATCCCTCTTCGCAATTGTAGAATATTGTGTTGGGTCCTAGCCTTAATATTTCATATTATGTGTAATATTAAGGATTATCATCTAATCTAAACTTTTTTCTTCTTCTTTTCAGATGTCTGTCCCAAATAATGCTTCCACACCAATTTCTTCAGGCTGTTTCTCCCTCATGAACCTATATGGGAGGGTCATTTTCGATGGCTCGAACTTCAATGATTGGATTCGAAACATCAGAATGGCTATTTGCTATGAGGACTAAGAATATGTCCTTGATAAAGAGCTAAAGGAGATTGATGTAACCACTGCCACTCCTAAACAAATCTTTGAACACACTATTCATGAGAGGGATATTACAAAGGTGTCATCTCTTATGATTGCAGATCTACAGAAGTCCTATGAGAAGTACTATCCCTATGAAATGTATCATGATTTGATGGAAAGATACCATCAAAGTGCTCGGCAGGAGAGGTATGAGATCATTGCCTCCATGATCACAACCAAAATGAAGGATGGTGAACCCATCACGACCTACTTGCAAAAGATGCAGAGATTCGTGGACCGCTTGCTTAAATTGAATACAATTTTGATGAAGAGTTGGCCATAGATATTATTCTACACTCTTTACCTCCTTGTTATGTTCAGTTTCGTATGACTTATCACATGAACAAGGAGGAGGTCACTCTTATCAAGCTTCAAGGCCTTTTAAGGACTGTTGAAAGCAACCTGAAAGGCAAATCGGTTGTGTCTACTCCTACTACTACTTCTACCCCTGTTCTGGTAATCAGACATGGAAAGGGAAAGAAGAAGAAGGCTCCCTCCAAGAGCCGTAAGGGAAAGTATCTTGATGGATCCTCTTCTAGTGGGTCCAAAGTTGGTTCTGCTAATTCCTCTAATCCGAAGGATGCAAAGTTCTTCCATTGCCATGAAAAAGGGCATTGGAAATGAAGTTGCCGCAAGTACTTGTAGGATATAAAGG
The DNA here is from genome assembly GCF_002870075.4 of Lactuca sativa. Classification (NCBI taxonomy): domain Eukaryota; kingdom Viridiplantae; phylum Streptophyta; class Magnoliopsida; order Asterales; family Asteraceae; genus Lactuca; species Lactuca sativa. Next base: position 54,467,054 of record NC_056627.2, read on the forward strand.
ATGGGAAGATCAAACCCTCCTTTGCAGGTATTTACACTATCCAATCTAAAAACTCATCACATGATAATTCTTGGGTCCTTAATACAGGTTGTGCATTTCACATTTGTTTTGATTTGTAGGGGCTAAAAAGAAGTAGGGGTGTGGAGCACGGGAAGATAAACTTAATAATGGGAAATAGAAAAATGTCGTCTGTGACCAAGATTGGAGTTTATTCTTTACTTAGTAATGGTTTAGATTTAGATTCGAATAATTGTTGTTACTTGGCTGATATGGAGATAAATATTATTTCCTTTCACCTTTTATTTTAATAATGAAATTGGTGGTATCAATGCTTATTACAATGGTGTATTTTATTTTGAAGCATTACCTTGCAATAGTGTATATGAAACTGTGAATGTTGTAGATAACCTAGGAAATAATGTGTTACACATTGATTCTTCCAATGATTTGGATAAAGCATGATTGTAGCATTTGTTGGATTAGTGTCTAAGTCCAAAACTATTTTGGTATGTACTTGACCCGATTATGAGCATGGTCCTTTTGGGTTGCCTTCACCATAGCAATATGTAGGATTAATTAAGGAGAGAAAGGTTTCATTATGATTTATTAATATATTATAAGAATAATATATTAAAGGAGAAATCATAATGTTTAATTAATATTAGTCAAGAATTAATTAAGAATTAATTTTGTGGCTAAAAGCGATTAATTAAACTTAAGGGAGTTATTGTGTGATTATAAGATAATTACATAGATGGGCTTATGGACTCCATAGAAGGTGGAGTGGATGAATTCTATCGGGGAAACCCATTAGAAGTCGTCCAAGGCTTCTAAAGAAGGAGTCCATGGGCTGCTTAGGGCTTAAGCAGTCAAATTAGGGTTTCCTTGTTAGATAACCCTAATTGCCTAAGTATATAAGGAGCCCTTAGGCACCAAAAACGTGGCTAACACTTCCTTTAGGGTTTCCAGCCGGTTTTGGTGCCTCCCCTCTCTTCTCTCTTCATCCAAGTTGCTTACTGGTGTTTGTGACTCCATTAGAGATGCAACACTTGAGGCACTAAGCTTTCTGAAGCCAAGGATTAGATTGTTATTGCTATATAACAATCAAAGGTTAGATCTAAACCCTATTTTATGTTAATATGATTAATTGTATGCTAGATCTAGGGTTTATAGCTTTGGATATTCAATTGCATGTTCATTAGACAAACTACATCTAAAAGCTTTTAGGGTTTGCATGTACACCATAGGAATGATGTATTGCTCGAAACCCATTAGTGGTATCAGAGCCTAGGGTTGTTTGTTAGTGAATTTGATGCTTATTTGAATGAAAAATCGAATTTTTTTTTGACTCTTTGGGGTTGGACTCGCCGAGTCCCTTGGGTACTCGACGGGTCAGTGAGTCCGACAACTATATTTCACGATTTTCTTGCCTTTTTTGCTGTGTGATAATTACCAAAACGTTTTTGATTGATAAAAATCGGATTTTTATGATATTGGGTGATTATCCTTGCCAAAATAAAAGATATCTTCGTATTAATTGAATAATTACTTCCTTATATGATTAAATTTAATTATTTGAATTATTTGGTGAATTATCTTGCAAGAAATTGAACTAGGTCAAAATTAGATAACCACTAATTAGTTGTTAATTGCCTTATTCGAAATTTTGATCTAGAATGTTCTTGATAAAGTTTGAAAAAGTTTCAAATTACTCCTTTTAGGTTTTATAGTTTAAATTTGAACTTAAAAGTGTTGTTTTTGAAACTTAAATAAGTTAAACCCTAATGTTTTGAAAAGTTTCAAAGCTTGCCCTCAAGTTTTGGATTTTAAAATTAAGGGTTTAGGTCATTTTTGGTCACTTAACTTTTGGTTTTGTGCTCATTTGGTCACTTAGCAATTTTTAAGTTTTAAAAGGTCATCAAACTTTTGACTTTGTGCTCATTTAGTCACTTAACTTTTAATTTGGTCACATTTAGTCACTTAACTTTTAGATTTGTGCTCATTTAGTCACCTAACTTTTAAAATTGTGCTCATTTAGTCACTAAACTTTTGAAAAAGTTTAAAAGTTTAGTGACTAAATGAACACAAGTTTAAAAGTTAGGTGACTAAATATGACCAAACCAAAAGTTAAGTGACTAAATGAGCACAAAGCCAAAAGTTTGATGACCTATTAAAACTTAAAAAGAGTTAAGTGACCAAATGAGCACAAAACCAAAAGTTAAGTGACCAAAAATGACCTAAACCCTAAAATTAATTAAAAGTCTTAATTTGAAATTTTAAATTTTAAAACCCAAGTAATTTGAAAAGTTCAATTTACACCCTTATGGTTTTATTAATTAATTAAAGTGTATAATTAAAAGAGATTTAATAAACCCACAAAGTTTTGTTTTACATTTAAATAAATTAAAAGTATAATTTACTAAAGTAGACCACCTAGTATTTTAAAAGTAGAAAATACACCATATACTATATATAACATTAAAACTCTAATATTATATATATATATATATATATATATATATATATATATATATATATATATATATGAGTAAAAAGTCAGTCTTACCGTTAGTAGGCCTCATTTACGAAGCTGGTCTATAAGGGGTGTTTAAGGAAATTGCCTATAAAATGGCGATTGAATGGGTATCCACTCTTACCCACCGCACTCTTGACTAGTGGAGGGTCGTTAGCCTGTGACAACCCAAAATTTCCATTCTGAACAAACCATATCAAGACAATAGAGCTTAGAACAGTTTCAGTGAAATTCCAGACTTCGGGTATAAGTTTGGCAATTTTTCAGGATTTACACTTAAGGAGATATCAAGAGAGTGGTTGCACTAGGGTTTTGTGCAACACTGTTATTCCAACACTCTATTATATTAGAAATCATTTCAGGAATAAAATTATTTTCTGCCAAAAATATTTCAGGACTATAAATAGAATTTTGAACCAAATTCATTCATTATTCGCATTTCCAACTAGAGAAAAGCCATTTTCTCTCTCACGGATCTTCGGGTTTTTATACCAAAACGTGAGTAACTCTTTCTAGTAGTGTTAGAAAGCTTATTATGTTCTTATAACATGATTTAGATGGCTAAATCATTAGATTTAGGAATTTACTCCCGAAGGTGTTCTTGGGCGGTAAACTCCCGAAACAAAGCCGAGACCGACCCTTGTGTTATGCTACTGCCTTAGACTCATTTATATGTGTATTAGGGACATGACATCAAGCAAAGATCACCCAAGTTTGGGAGTTTACGGCCCAAGAATATCTTAGGCCATGAACTCCAAATTCAAGCTCCAAATGGTGCTTTAAAGGCACCTAAAGCCTTAGACTTTTAACTAGACTTGTTCCCATTTAATCTAAGGCCTTAATCACATCAATAACACATGTAAAGATGAGTTTACGGCCATGACATGGTTCATGGGCCGTAAACATGATTTAAGGACACCAAAGTGTGATGGTATATGGGGAGTAAACTCATATATGGGGTCCTTTGGAACCCTAAACACAAGTGCCTTGTCCCACAATAGCTTAGATGCAATCCTTAGGGCTTAAAACACTTATATAAAGTGTTTATTATGTCTAGGATGTCTTAACATTATCAATTAGTGATTTGAGACTAATTGAGTGCATATATGTGTGATTATATGTTCATTAGGATCATAGTGTGTGTACAAGTCCTCGCTTGACACCTAGCAATCCTATATCGTTCACTTCATCCCAATCACCAACTACAGGTGAGTTCATACCCCTTAATCAATGTTTTAAATGATTTTAAATGCTTTAATGGGGGGAATAAAAGTAGAAAACAGTATGTTATTAAATCAATCTTATGTATTTTATAATTGTGTTTTCACTCAGTAGATTTCACATACTTCAAAAGTTGACACATGAAATGGTTTTCTATCTTAAAATACCGTGATAACAAAAGTATTAGTTTTGAAATGTTTATTAACATGACATCAAGTCACTCTTAATTATTATTCAAAACTCTTAGATATTTTGCAAAACCATTACCTTTACCTTCTTGAACAACCAATTACCTTCCAGTTAATTATCATAGGGATAGTTAGAAGAAACAAAACATTATTCCTATTACAAGGAATCACACAAGAGTCAGTTCATTCATGAGTCTATACCAGTACATTGCCTGATACATGAGTACATCTACATATACTTACCTGATACATGAGTACGTTTACATAGGCTTACATGATACATGAACACACTTACTTGAATACCATACATGAACACTGTTACATAGGTGCATTATCCTGTATTCACTTACATGGATACTTGTACTTAGAACTACGAGGATGACTTAGTTGTACTTTCCGTGTAAATTATCTTTCCTATCCCGGTTCAATGGGATATCTCGGCGGGACTAACCATTCCGAACCCCGCTGATTAGCACCAGTGGTCGATGACCATCTACGGAGGTCTATGGTTACTATTTATATTAGGAAGATCGATGACTGGGGCTATCCCCTCCACCCCCTGCTGTTGCTACAGAGGACAAGTGGACAATCTTCGATTGTTCATAAGGTTATACCTTTCGCTTATTGCGATGTTGTGTTACTCCTAGTACCCAGCGATGACACTTACATTAATACTTTTTCTGGACAATCTTCGGATGTTCATTAGGTTACATATTTCGCTTAATGCGATGTTGTGTTACTCCTAGTACCCAGCGATGACACTTACATTAATACTTTTTCTGGACAATCTTCGGATGTTCATTACGTTACATATTTCGCTTAATGCGATGTTGTGTTAGTTCTAGTACCCAGTGACAACACTTTCAGTAGTACATTTTCCTGTTTACTTTATTTTGTGATACTTTCACATAAACGATGAGTTAGACTAAGTACTTTAGTAGTAAACAATTGAAGGAAAAACTATCATTTTACTTACAAAACATTCGGGTCTTGGTAGAAGACTACATCTCAAACTAATAGAAAATAAGGGATTTTCTAGGGTTTTTCATACTTACCTCAACATTTTCATTTAAAGGTTTACATGGCCTTCATAATAGATTTTCATAAGCAAGACAACGACACTTAATTACTTATGAATTCACCAGCTTTAAAGCTGATACTCTCTTTCAAAATAACTTGTATTCTCAGGTCACCAGTTAGACAGGTACGATGTCCAGGCCTTGAGAAGACGGAGCAGAGTCAAGACTCGTCATATTTTTGATTATTCATTTTTATTGTTGTACATTATGAAAGAACACACATGTATTAAAACTCTACTTATAATGCAATGGATGATGTTGTTGGTTGTTTATTGTATTACACTGTTGTGATACTGTACATGATGTCCTCCACCCCTGAACGTTTCCGCCGTTCGTGGTTTTGGGGTGTGACATAGCCGAACATGTAGGATAGGATAGAAACCTTCCATTAACTAAATGCTTTTACAAATTCCCAAATCATAGTTACTTTAGGCAAAATGTGAAATTGTATGCTAATCCATGTAATTACACTTCGTACCCTTGTCAAACGTTAGTGGAGCGTGTGTGGTTAACCGGAACACTAATTTGGGGATGACATTGGTAGCGAAGGGTGGCTCGATGCTTATCATAGATCAATGGAGCGTGTGTGGCTAACCGACACATTGATTAGGTGATAGTAGCATTGAGTGCACCACATGATTCACACGGTTATTCACACATTGTTTGTGATCCTCGGCATCCCAGTCACAAACTTGAAGGGCGTAATCGAGATTAAACATTCCATTGAAAAGTTCAATGAATCTCAAAAGATCTAGGAGTTTCAATTCATTTAAAACTTTAATTTTCTTTTTCGTTTTTCATGGTGGAAATTGGTAAATCGTCATTTACCTACCTTCAAATATTCTGCAACTAGATTGCGGCATCCCTCTTCTAGGTTGTAGAGTATTGTGTTGGTTCCTAGCCTTGATGTTTCATTTGGGTGTTACATCGAGGATTCTAATCAACTTGACTTGAATTTCTCCTGTTTTGTAGATGTCTGAATCTAACAATGGTCTTCCCAAATCCCATGGAACAAGTTTTCCGTATGAAGATGATATTCCACGATATGATCGAGGAACAAGAGATCACGCTTCACTTCCTCCACCTCCTCCAATTATTCTCCCTGACCCACAAGTTCGAAGGCTTGAAAAGTTCAAGCTCGCTCAAGCCCTTTTGGCAAGTAAACACGAAGATGGGAAAACCTGTGTATGTACACATCTTAGATATGAAGTCACACATTAATAGGTTAAGGATGATGGGTGTCAATATCTCAGAGATGTTGGCTGTTGACTGGGTTCTTCAGTCGCTTCCTGAATCATATAGTGAGTTTATTAGAGAGTACTATATGATGGACCACGACGTGACCCTCATTGATGTCACCTATTTGCTTATAGCTGCTGAATCAGCAACAATTTGGTGTGCTGGTCAAGAAAATTTGTCTGGTGAATCAAACTCCCAAACTTCAATGGACACTGGCAACATTGGAAGTCCAGAAAGGACTAAGTATGAGATTGTCACATGTGCTCTGCCAAATGAGTCCATTTGCTTTTATTGCCAAGAGAAGGGGCATTGGAGACGAAGCTGCCCAAACTACTTGAGAGATCTAAGAGATGGGAGAGTCAAGACGTATGGCTCTACTTCAGGTAAAATCCAATAACTAACTCTATAAGTTCCTATTCTTTGATTTTCAATACATGATGTGATAAGATTACATTTTGATGTTTTGTAGGATCGAAAAAAGAGAGGAATTTTAAGGGAAGAAGTAAGCTGAATCTGATCGTGAAGAAATGGATTTCGATCGCATTTCTTGAAGATCAGATTTTTGAGCTACTAGTTTAGAGTTAGAATAGATTGCTTAGAAATTGAAATAGCATATTTTTCATTTGAATTGCATTGTAATGACAAGTTTTTCCACAATAAAATGAATTTTGATTTCGTCTTATTCATTTATCCTTGCAATGGCATATGTGAAAATGGATGCTTATGTATTACTAATTTTAGTAATGTTGAATTGGATGTGATTCTTGATTTTGTTATTTGTGAAATGTCAAGAATTTACCAAATATGGAGAGTTTCTCATCGCCCAAGTTTCAATTGGACAGAAACTATGAATCATGCAACATGCATTGCGTGATGAATAAGAAACTTGATATTTGGGAATTAGACCAAATCTTTGGCAAAGTGTCAAGTGAAGGACTAAGAGATAGAGCATACTAGGTTGTACGTTGATCAAGTCCACCACAAGAGTGATAAAGATATTCTTCATGATTTACAAAAGTTTAGCAAAATATGATTATACTTATAAGATTAAGTGTAATTCTGAGTTGGTTGAAAGAGTTTCAATGAATAGCAGAACGAATAAAAAAGAATCAAGTAGGCAGAAAGATAAAAGTTTCTCCATTCTAGGAAGAAAGGAGAGTACCTTTTATTGTGTTTTATGATAAGTCTTAATGATTAAGAACCATATCTCAATTGATCCTCTAAGTGAGTCTTAGTGCATTTGTATGTCTAAGAAGAGGAATCGAGAATTGTGGAAATGGTAAAATCAAGAAGTCAATCATACTTCATTCCAATATCAAGTCTTAGAGTTATACTCCAAGATTGTGAATTGAGTGACACGTCTTTAGTAGGTTTATAGCACTCAAAAAATGTGGAATTTGGAAAAGTTTTCTTATTCTTGCACATTTGAAATTGGTAAGTTGTGCTGTCTTGGATAAGACAAAGACCAACTAGAACCAATTATGTGAAGTGTTTTGTCTTGATAAGAACTACACTAACTCTTGAATATTTGTTTTTTCTTGGAAAGTTTCCTGACAAGAGAATCATATATGTCAAGAGGTCAGTGGGAATTTTAATGATCTAGAAAAAGGTTTCAAGAACAAATCAAGAATAAACCTTATCAATCATCACTAGCACACAACTTGAGGTTTACAATCTATCGTGTTGACATTATTTTGTTTCTGTGCCATTCCAATTGAGTTAATTCTGTATGTGAGTTCTATGAGTTCTCATTTGAATGCATAAAGACAAAGCGCCATGATCGATGGAAAGTACATTGATATGTAAGGATAAGTTGCTAAACTACTTGGAAGACATGGTGGGCATTCGTGTTACCATAAGGCTAGAAATCAAGAAAGTTCAATCCATATGAGTTTGGATTTTTCGCAAACTTGGTTTTGGAAAATTCACATTGATATGAACTCATACACCATAAAATATAAGTGTCATAAGATTCCCTCCTTCATGAAAATGACTGTGAGGAAATGCTTTCACTAAGAGAGATTTTAAGAAGATAGCAATTGTGAAAAATTATATTCTCAAATTTGATTATGGTTACGGCATCCCTTTCCATAGTTCGAATTGTGAGATTTGGCAATTAGTCTAACCTTTGGGACATGTTGATATAAGTTCTGAATTGTTTAGACACACATATGAGTTATCTAAGGCAAAGGTGTATAAGTTTTAAAAGCTTAGATAAAGGCTTATCGAAGCATTTGGTATTAGAAATATGAACTTCATAAATTCAATAGGCATTGTTTTCTGGAAGTTCAGCTATTTTCTGAATACATGTCAAAGCTAGTGGGAGCATAAGTGTTATGCTTATATGATAATAATCATCATGATAGTGGGAGCATAAGTGTTATGTTTGTATGATTATTATGACAAGTATTGCAAGTTAGCAATATTAATTATAGAAAACAAAGATTCACTTTGCAAAGTTGCAAGGGTTGAATAGTTGTTTTGCTATAATTAAGGGAGAGAGATTATACTTCGTTTCAAAATCTAAAGCTTAATTGAAAAATTTTAATAAATATAGTCAAAGGATACATAGTGTGTTCTCAAATTTCGATTATGATTACGACATCCCTCTTCATAGTTCGAATTGTGAGAACGTGACACATAAAATATTATGGCAGAATATTTATAAAGTATCATGTCTTTATGTAAGACATTATGCATCGTGTCCCATAAGCTTCGGGTATAGGATTGATTGCAAATGCTATAATATTTGACCATTCTAAAATTTTCCAAATGTCTAGCGCATTAAGAGGGAAAAAGGACTAGAATCGGTTTTGACTAAAATAATTAAACAACTATCAAAGAACGATCCAAAGTTCGCTGAGGATTGTTCGCTTGTGAGTAGTTGGAAGTATGGCATTGGATGGACCATATCGACATTATTATGAATAGATAAGATTCTATTAAGAATGAGTTGTCATATGGCAAATATGGAAATGTTTCCATATTGGGAGTTGGATATTGAGAGTCTATGTCTAGATTAGAAAATTTTATGCAAGAAGGATGTTCAAAGGTATGTACTTTGAATGTGAGACTTCAAGTCTATGGAATTTTCTTGTAATAATTTACGATAGAGTACTTTGTAATTTCATTGGCCAAGTCTTGGTGACATTTGTACTATGACTTTGCGAAAGGATCGTGTTGCATAAAATGTTAGAATCTAGAATATTCTAGTAGTGGCAAGAACCCAGTGTTCTAACACTAATGATAAGGATTGGGAATTGTGAAATGAGAATCATTGGAAAAGGTTTTCAATTGATCTATTTCATAAAGTAAGGACCATAAGAAACATAGTGTGCATGCTTTGTGCATGGGACATCTATTGTTGTAATTTGAGTAATAAGTTGATTTTCTGAAACAGTAAACAATGAATAATGAGTAATCAATATGCTGTTTAAACAAAAGTGTTTTATTTACTCCCACAAGTTTGGGGCCATATAGGATTAAGTATTATTGTTGTGTTTCAGTTTGCATGTTTTGACTTCCAGAATAACTGGGTTATTCAAACCTCTACAGTCGGTCATACGTTGGAAGTAAGTATGAAGGAAGACTGTCATGAAAAGTCTGCAGATTGTCTGAAGAGTTTAGACATAGCACAAGTTTGCTATAGGGTTCATGAGTGCTTTGATAAGATTAGAGTATTGGATTAAACCCACGCTCACTTGGATCACTTCATGGACTTATCACAGGTGATTAGTGAGACGATAATATTGTATATTCTTGAAACCGAGATGTATGAGTTGTTATTTGTTGGTCAGTTGCACATTAATAATAAGAAAACGCACCAGTAACTTGGTGTTATAAAACTTATTGTTGTGTGTGATTCGATCAGTAAATGCAAGTGAGCATTTGAGTTGAGGTTTATCCATTCCTTTTACCCATAGTGGGATAAAAGCGATATCTGTGGGCCCCTCGATGATTTAGTGATGACACCCTAAGCGCTTGACCAAGCCGGGACTAATTTAACGTGTTCAATTGTAGTCTGTTTTCAGTCGTAATAAATCATAAATCGGGAAACAATATAGAGAGAATGATTGAAATTCATGTCTTATGTCTATACGATATCTTGAGAATGGAGGAATATATGATCCCTTATCTAAAGGACATGCGTATCTGATAAGATCAGAGTTGACAACGGCTTTTGAAAGCTACGATTGCTGATCAGGTTCTGAAGTCATACAAAAAATAGTTATTAGACTTATCCAAGTGGGAGACTATTGGATTAGTGTCTAAGTCCATAACTATTTTGGTATGTACTTGACCCGATTATGAGCATGGTCCGTTTGGGTTGCCTTCACCATAGCAATATGTAGGATGAATTAAGGAGAGAAAGGTTTAATTATGATTTATTAATATATTATAAGAATAATATATTAAAGGAGAAATCATAATGTTTAATTAATATTAGTCAAGAATTAATTAAGAATTAATTTTGTGGCTAAAAGAGATTAATTAAACTTAAGGGACTTATTGTGTAATTATAAGATAATTACATTGATGGGCTTATGGACTCCATAGAAGGTGGAGTGGACGAATTATATGGGGGAAACCCATTAGAAGTCGTCCAAGGCTTCTAAAGAAGGATTCCATGGGCTTCTTAGGGATTAAGTAGTCAAATTAGGGTTTCCTTGTTAGATAACCCTAATTCCCTAAGTATATAAGGATCCCTTAGGCACCAAAAATGTGGCTAACACTTCCTTTAGGGTTTCCAGCTAGTTTTGGTGCCTCCCTTCTCTTCTCTCTTCATCCAAGTTGCTTAGTGGTGTTTGTGACTCCATTAGAGGTGCAACACTTGAGGCACTATGCTTTATGAAGCCAAGGATTAGATTGTTATTGCTATATAACAATCAAAGGTTAGATCTAAACCCTATTTTATGTTAATATGATTAATTGTATGCTAGATCTAGGGTTTATAGCTTTGGATATTCAATTGCATGTTCATTAGACAAACTAGATCCAAAAGCTTTTAGGGTTTGCATGTACACCATAGGAATGATGTATTGCTCGAAACCCATCAACATTGTCGTCTTGGACATGTCAAGAAATAGTGCATAGCCCAACTCCAAAAGGATGGAGTGTTGGAGTCATTCGAGTTAAAGTCGGGTGACACTTGAGAATATTGTTTACTTGGAAAGATGACCAAGTTCACCTTCACTGGTAATTGTGAAAGGGGTGAATGTATGTTGGATCTCATACACACTGATGTGTGTGGACCATTCAGAACCGCCACAAGGGATGCTAATCGCTTCTATGTGATGTTTACCGATGATTACAACAGATATGGATATATCTACTTAATCAAGCATAAGTCGGAAATCTTTGAAAAGTTCAAAGATTTTAAGCAAGAAGTGGAGAATCAATTGGGCATAAATATAAAGATGTTGCGATCCGATCGAGGATGAGAGTATCTTAGTATCGAGTTCCTTGACTATCTTAAGGAATGTGGAATTGTTTCACAATTGACGCCACCTAGGACACCACAGCTTAATGGTGTGGCTAAGAGGCACAATAGAACCTTGCTAGACATGGTTCATTCCATGATGATTCGAGCTTCGTTACCTATCTCATTCTGGGGGTATGCCTTAGAGACTGCCGCCCATATCCTTAATCTAGTCCCTACCAAAAGGGTTTCCAAAACACCTCAAGAGATGTGGGCTAGAAAGGTTCCCACATTAGACCACATCAAGGTTTGGGGTTGCGAGGCTTTCTTGAGACGTGAGACTCACGACAAGCTCGAACCATGGAGTGAGCGATGTATTTTCATCGGCTACCCGCAGAAGTCCTTTGGGTATCTCTTCTATAGACCAAGTGACTATGTTGTCTTCGTAGCGATGAGAGGTGTCTTTCATGAGAGAGAACTTATATGCCAAGGGGACAGTGGAAGGCAAATTAACCTTGAAGAGCTTCAAGAGTCAAGCGGTGAAGGAACCTCAAACACTAGCACTCAACCCGAGGAGGAAACTCCGGTTGAACCAATTGACAAGTCTGTACCTCCGAGGCATTCCAGTAGAGTTAGAGTTCCACCTGGGTTGTATGGTTTCCATATTACTGCATAAGGTGATACATTTATCAGTGATAACACACTGGTAGATTTGGATAAACCTAATAACTACAAGGAAGCCATGGCAGGCCCTGAGTCTGCTAAATGGAAATAGGCTATGGACAGCGAGATTCAGTCCATGTATGACAATCAAGTTTGGAACTTGGTTGACAATGTATCGGGTCGAAAGAAAGTCGTGTGCAAATGAATCTTCAAGAAGAAGACTGACATGGATGGAATGTACACACATATAAGGCGCGATTGGTTGCGAAGGGCTTTACTCAAACTCCAGGAGTTGATTATGATGAGATATTCTCACCAGCAGCGAAGATTAAATCTATAAGGGTTATGTTGGCCATTGCTGCATTTCATGACTATGAAATATGGAAAATGGATGTCAAAACTGCTTTCCTTAATGGAAAGTTTACTGAAGATGTTTACATCAGTCAGCCAGAGGGTTTTGTCAATGCAAAGTACCCTAATAGAGTGTGTAAGCTTGAGAAATCTATTTATGGATTGACACAAGCATCTTGCAGATGGAATCTTTGTTTTTATGAGAAAGTTAAAGAGTTTGGATTTTCAAGAAGCGAGGATGAGTCCTGTGTATAGGTTAAAGTTAGTGGGAGTATAATGAGCTTTTTGGTATTGTATGTAGATGACATACTACTCATAGGAAATGACATCCCAGCCTTGTAGGAGGTTAAGTCCTAGCTTGGGAAGTGTTTTGCTATAAAGGACCTCGGAGAAGCTGCCTATATCCTAGGGATAAGGATATTGAGACACAGAAGTAGAAGACTAATAGGACTTAATCAAAGTACCTACTTGGACAAGGTGCTGAAGCGTTTCAGCATGGAGAACTCCAAGAAAGGTAACCTACCTATCCTAAGCAATACCAAACTGAGTAAGACTCAAAGTTTGAGTATAGAGGCTGAGATAGCAGAAATGAGTCATATACCATATGCTTCCACAGTTGGTTCGATCATGTCTGCTATGACTTGTACTCGCCCTGATGTGGCCTTTGATTTGAGCATGGTTAGTAGATATCAAGCGAACCCTGGTAAAGCTCATTGGACTGTAGTTAAGAACATTCTCAAGTACCTACGGAGGACTAAGGAATGGGTCCTTACCCTTGGTGGGAGTGATGACTTGAGAGTGACAGGGTATAATGATGCCAACTTTCAAACCGACATAAATAATTTTTGCTCTCAGTCGGGGTGGGTGTTTACCCTGAATGGAGGAGCAGTGACATGGAAAAGTTCCAAGTAGGAGATTGTAGCTTATTGAACGTGTCAATTAGAGTACAAATCAACAAGCGAAGCAGCGAAGGAGGCAATATGGTTGAAAAACTTCATCGGAGACCTTGGAGTTATTCCTTCAATAAAGGAGCCTGTGGAAATTTTCTGCGATAATGAAGGGGCGATTGCCTTAAACAAGGAACCGAGAGATCATGGAAGATCCAGGCATATCGACAGAAAGTACCACTTCATAAGACATCAAGTAGAGGAAGGGTACCTCGTGGTGAAGAGGATATCGTCAGAGGACAACCCAACATATCCTCTTACAAAGGGACTGACTTGAGTTAAGCACTTGCAACATGCGAGGGGCATTAGGCTAAATGACGATATTAGTTTTAGTGATTAGATAAACCAAAACTTGTAATAGCTAAATTGTTATTGACATTTGATGATAAATAAAATGAGTTTTATTTATAAGTAAACTTACTGTCTTGTGTCAATGGTTTACTATTGTTTCACTTTGCATGTTTTGACTTCCAGAATAATAAGATTTATTCAAACTATCCACAATCGATCATACTTTGGAAGTAGGTATGAAAGAAGACTGTCATGAGTTGGCTTGTAGATTTGTCTAAGGAGTTAGGCATAGCAACATGTCTGCTACACCATTCATGAGTACTTCTGAAATAAGATTTGAGTATTGGATCAACCCGCGATCACTTGAATCACTTCATGGAATTTATCTCGAGTGATCGTGAGACGATAATATCATATAAGTCTTCAAACTAAGATATATGAGTTGTTGACTACAAGTTGGTTGTGCATTGATGATACGAAAACGCATCAGTAACTTGATGTTATAAAGCATATCGTTGTGCATGATTTAATGAGTAGTTAGTACAAGCATATAATGTCGAAGTTTATTTGTTCCCTTTTATCCTAATAGGATTAAAAGCGATATCTTTGCCCTCTCGATGATTCTGTTTTGATTATGTGTCGGGCCCGGTCAGAACTAAATTGATGTGTTTAGTTATGTTCTATGTCAGACGAATCGGAAATCGGTAAACAAACTGCTGGACAATAAGTATGACATTTTCCATGTATTTTTCCACTTGATATCTTGAGAACAGAGGATTATATGATCCCTTATCTAAAGGATGTGTCACTGACTGGGTCATAGTTGACAACGACTTTTGAAAGCTTACGATTGCTAAGTCGGATCCTGCACATTGGCAGTTATAGTTACTAGACTTATCCAAGTAGGAGACTATTGGATTTGGTGTCTAAGCCCATAACTTTAATTGAGATATACTTGACCTGATTGTAGCGTGGTCCTTTTTGGGTTGCCTTCACCAGTGCAACTTGATAGGATGGATTTGGGGAATAAGGTTGTTTATGGTTTATTAATATATTACAAGTATAATATATTAATATGAAATCATATTATTTAATTAGTATTGATCAAGAATTAATTTGGAATTAATTTTGTGATCAAAAGAGACTAATTAAATATAGGGATATTGATTATGTAAATCAATCATTCTTGTAGTGTGGGCCAATGATCTATAATTATGTAAGTGGGCTAAACTAATCCATGGATAGTCCATGGAGGTTAAACCCATGAGCCGGAGAATCTGGAAAGTCATGGGTTATTAGGGTTTACAAAGTGTAACCCTAGCATGTGCAACACTATAAATAGAACCCCCTGGAGCCAAAACTGGTTACAACATCTCTTGGAGATAGACAACTTATTCTCCTAATCCTCCTCTTGCATTTTGGTGTTTGTGAACCAATAGAGGCATCACACTTGATGTGCTCAAGCTTTCAAAGGTCAAGAAGTATACCCTACTCAAAAGGTATGCGTCCAAACCAAGTTTATATTGTATAGTTTCAATTGTATGCTAGATAGGGAGAATGCTTTGGAAAAATTGAAAATGCATGTATAATTAGAGAAAACATAGATCCAAAGCATTAAGGGTTGCATGTGCACCATAGGCGTGTTATAGTGCTCAAAACCCAACAGTTGGACTTCCACACCAAGTGGAATCCTGAGCAGGCACATACAACAGTAGGTTAGGCTAAAAAGCCTAAGACCTTGGATTCTTCCAGTAGGGGCCAACACCGTCATGGTTGGTGTGCCAAGTGAGGTAAACTGCACAGTGGGACTTTTCGGACAGCAGGATCGGGATGCTATGCATGTGTCCAGTCTGGCCACGTGATCAGGGATTGCCCCAAGAAGGACTTGATTTGTTTTCACTGCAACCAGACCGACCACAAACGAGCCAATTGTCTAAAGTTGCAGGGAGGACGAGGAGCAATGGTGGCGCCTGCGCCCACCACAATGAGGATCGCTGATGGCCGCCTTGCTAAGGCGGATGCTCAAGCAGTGAAGAGCCGCGCATTTCAGTTGACTACCGAGGAGGCTCGGGTAGCGCCAGACGTCGTGGCTGGTACGTGTTTTATCTTTCCTGCTTGATATTGATTTGTATTGCTTATGTGTATATATGTGCTTATGTATAGGGACCTTTTTGGTCAATGGTATGTCGGCTCACGTTCTATTCGACTCAGGTGCAACCCGATCGTTTGTATCTCTTGAGCTTAGCAAGTAGTTCCGGGATACGCCGGGTGATGGGTTTTGAGCATTCTAACACTCCTATGGTGTGCATGCAACCCTATGTGCCTTGGATCTATGTTTTCACTACTATACATGCAAATATACAAAATTCCAAAGCATCATCTTAACTAGCATATTATGGAGAAACTATACTACAAAAGTCTAGTTAGATGACATAACTTTTGATGGAGCTTGAAGTCTTGAACCTTTAAGAGCTTAGCCCCAATAGTGTGGAAGCCTCAAATGGAATCACACAACACCACAAACAAATGGAATAACTTTAGAAGAAGGTTACTTTGGTTCTCCCTATGAAATCGGCCCTTGCCCTCACTATGTGTATCCACTGGTGCTATTTCATGAACCATGGGACCCTTTATATAGTATGGCTCATTAGGGTTCCACCATTAAAGCCCTAATGTGCATGACTTTTCAACTCCTTCATGATCCATGGGTTTTAACCTCCATGGAGTATCCATGGGTTACAACATGGGTTAAGCTCAACATGAAGGACAATGGATCACAAGCCCACATATATACGAATTAATGATTTATATAATCAATCCCTATATATTTAATTAGTCTCTTTTGATCACGAAATTAATTCCAAATTAATTCTTGATCAATACTAATTAAATAATATGATTTCATATTAATATATTAGAACTTATAATATATTAATATAAATCATAAATAACCTTTTCTCACTTGTCTATCCAATTGTTCTGATGCCATGCAACCCAAATGGACCATGCTACTCTCAGGTCGAGTACATATCAACAATAGTTATAGGCTTCGACATATAATCCAACAGTCTCCTACTTGGATAAGTCTAAAACTATTATTCAAGTATGACGCTAAGATCCCAACTAGCAATCATAGCTCTCAAAGCCGCTGTCGAACTCTGACCTAGTCAAATGATGTGTCCATTAGATAAGGGATCATATATTCCTCCATTCTAGATATCATATGGACTAAGACATGGATTATAATCATTCTCTATTTCAATTTATTGTTTCCCGATTTCTGATTTATGATGACTGACTAATTGAACAAATGAAATCAGTCCAGGCTTGGCCAAGCACTTGGGGGTTTCATCAATAAATCATCGTGGGGCCCACATATATCACTTTTATCCCTCTTAGGGTAAAAGGAATGGAAAAAATTCGACCCAAATGCTCGCTTGTACTTACTCATCAAATCACACACAGCGATATGTTTTATAACAACCAAGTTACTGGTTGCGTTTACATATGTCAATGTGCAACCAACTCGCAACTACAACTCACACGTCTCCATTCGAAAAATATAAGATATTATCATCTCATGATCACTCGTTATAAAATCCGTGAAGTGATTCAAATGAGCGTGGGTTGAATCCAATACTCGAATCTCATTCCAGGAGCACTTATGAACACTATAGCCAGTTTGTCCCAGACAAACTATAGACCCATTCATGACAGTCTTGCCTCAATACCTACTTCCAAAGTATGATCGACTGTGGATGGTTTGAATAACTTAGTTATTCAGGAAGTCAAAATATGCAAAGTGAAACACAAGAATAATCGAATCCAATATGGTCTCAGAACTTATGAATATAAATAAAACACCTTTTATTTAATCACCATATTGATTAAACATTATTCATTGCATAATGTTTCAAATAATCAACTTAATACTTGAACTGAAACAATACTCATGCCATGCTCTAAGCATGCACACTATGTTTGTCCAAACAATAGTTATGCCATACTCCAAGTGTGCACACTATATTTGTCAATGATCCTTACTTAGTGAAATAGACCAATTGAGCATGATTCCAAAGATTCTCATTTCACAATCCCAAATCCTTACCATAAATTTAAGAATACCAAATTCTTGTCATTTACTGTAATCTGTTAGATTTTAAATTCATATGCATTGGTCTTCTTGCAATGACTATGCACAAAAGTCACAAAGACTTGGCAACAGACATTACAAAGTATTCCAATGGATATCAATTCCATGGAAACGAATTCTCACATTCAAAGTGCATTCCTTTGAACAACCTTCTTGCATTAAGTTTTTCTAATCTTACACAGATTTTGAAGAAACCATTTCCATATTCCCATTTTGACTCTTACTTCCAACTGTCCATGAGAAACCAATCTTAGGTAAACCTCGGATTGTCCTCGACAACTGCTTAATCATTTTAGTCATATCCAGTTCTCTTCCTTTTTCCCTCTTAATGGCCTAGGCATTTGGAAAATTTAGACCAGATAAGTATTATAGCACATGCAATTGATCCTATATCTGAAGCATACAAGACACGATTCACGATATCTCACATAAAGACATGATACTTGACCAGTCTTTTGCTACAATATTTCTAATAATTTGCCATGTTCTCATAATTCGAATTATGAAAAGGGATGCCGTAATCATAATTGAATTTTAGAACGCAAATAATGTAATCATGACTAAATTTGATTAACATTTCACAATCTAAGCCTTTAGATTTTAAATGAAGTATAATTTCCTCTCCCTTAATTATAGCAAAACAAAATTTTCAACCCCTGCAACTTCACGAATTGAAACTTTTGTTTTCTATAATTAACATTGTTAACTTGCAATAATTACCATAATTAATTATGCTCCCACTAGCATAATAATTATTATCTTACCAGCATAACACTTATGCTCCCACTAGTTCTGACATGTACTCAGAAATCAGCTGGACATCTAGAAATCGATGCTTCATTGATTTTCATTACCAAAGTTCAGATTTCTGATACAAGATGCTTCGATAATACTTTATCTAAGCTTCTCAAAATCGTACACCTTTCCTTAGATAGCTCACATATGTGTCTAAACAATTATGAAGAGGGATGGCATAATCATAATGTTTAGACCTTTTGTCATTCTCACAGTTCAAACCATGAAGAGGGATGGCGTAATCATGATCGAATTTGAGAATGCAAACATCCCAATTGCTATCTACTTTAAATCTTCTTAGTGAAAGCGTTTCCTCACCATCATTTTCATGAATCGAAGAGAAACCTTATGAAACTTAGATTTTATGGTGTATGTGTTCCTATCCATGTGAATTTGTCAAAATCATAATCACAAGACAAGGTTAGTGACAAATTCAAACTCATATAGATTGAACTTGTTCAATCTTAATTTCTTGCCACCTGGCAGAACAAGGGCCTACCATTGCTTCCAAGTTGTTATGCAGACAATTGAGAACTCATAGAACTCGCATACATAGTTAATTTTATCGGAATAGGCACATAAACAAGAATTATGTCAGCATGATAGGTTACAAACCTCAAGTCGTGTGCTAATGATAAACTATAGGTTTTATTTTTGATTAGTTCTTGAAACTCTTTTAGGATCTTTAAGACTCCCACTGACCTCTTGACATATAAGTTTCTCATTGTCAAATACCATTATTTGACAACAAATATTTAAGAGTTAGTGCAGATTCTTATCAAGACAAACACTTCACACAATTGGCCTTAGTTGGTCTTTGTTTAATCCAAAACATCACAACTTACCAATTTCAAATGTACAAGAGTAGAAAACATTTTACTCTTACTTTTGACAAGTTTTATAAACCTTCTTTAAGATATGTCACTCAATTTAAAATATTGGAGTATGACTCTAAGAATTGTTTTGGAACGAAGTATGACTCATCTTCTTGATTTAACCACTTCAACAATTCATGAATCCTCTTCTTAGCCATAAGAATACACTAAGATTTTCTTAGAGGTTCAATTGTGATATGGTTTCATAATCGTTAAGATGATCCTAAAACATGATACTAAAGTACTCTCCCATCTTTTTAGATTTGAGAAACTATTATCTTTCTGCCTAATTTGATTCTTCTCATTCGTTCTGCCTTACATTGAAACTTTTTCAATGTTTCAGAATTATACATAAACTTGTAAGTATAACCATATTTACTAAACTTTAATAAATCATGACGAATAGTCTTATTGATCTTTGTGGTGGACTTGACCAGTGCACAAGAATGTGTACTCGATCCCTTAGTCCTTCACTTGACTCACATATACATATGAACAAGGAATTAGTCCTAATTTTCCAAAGATGAAAATTCTCACTCATCATACAATACAACTTGCATGATTCCAAGTTTCTGTCCAATTGAAACTTGGTTGATGAAAATCTTTCCTTATTTGGTAAATTTAGACTCTACCACAAAAGAAAGAATCAAATTCATATTTCCAATATTGCTAGAAACATACAAACATCAATTTTCATAAATTCCATTGCAAGGAGATATAAAACAAATTTTTTTTTTATTAATTTATAAAATGTGGAAATACTTTTCCTTACAATGCAATTACAAGTGAAAAACTATGCTATTACATATTTCCTACCAATCTATTATAACTCCCAAGTAGTAGCTCAAGAATCCGATCTTCGAATCATGCGATTGAAATCCATCTTCGTGATTAGATTCAACATACTCTTCTTTTAAGCTTCCTTCCCTTTGCTTGATCCTGCCAAACATCAAAATGCAACCTAGTCACATCATGTATTAAGAATCAACGATTAGAAAGTTAGAAGAGTTAGATAGTGTACTTACCTGAAGCAGAGTCAAACATTTTGTCTCTACTATCTTTCAGATATTTCAGGTAGTCAGGGAAGCTTCACTTCCAATGTCCCTTCTCTTGACAGTAAAAATTTACAGAATCTTAGGGAATGGTACACAGGACTATCACATACATAGCCTTTCTCTCTACCATTTGGTCAACCGGGTTGACCATGGCCAATCCCTTTCCATTGGGAGGAGAAAACTTTTCTGGACTTCCAATGTTACCATTGTCAATGTCCATGGAAATTTGAGAACTAGATCTTCCACCCAAATTTACTTTTCCAGTGCGCCAAAACATTGTTGATTCAGCAGCAACAAACAAATAGGTAAGATCAATAACGGTCATGTCGTGGCATGTCACATAATAGTCCATAATGAACTCACTATATTATTGGATTAGATGTCTAAGCCCATAACTATTATTTGGATGTACTCGACCCAAGAGTAGCATGGTCCATTTAGGTTGCATAACACCAGGATAGTTTGATAGGATGGACTCGTGAGAGAAGGTTATATATGATATATTAATATCTTATAAGTTCTAATATATTAATATGAAATCATATGTTTTAATTAGTATCAATCAATAATTAATTTCATATATCTTATAAGTTCTAATATATTAATATGAAATCATATGTTTCAATTAGTATCGATCAATAATTAATTTGAAATTAATTTAGTGATCAAAAGGAGACTAATTAAATCTATGGGGACTAATTATGGTAATTAGTTATATTTATATGTGTTAGACTTATGATCCATATTGGACCAAGTTTATGTATGGATACATAAAGAGTTGGGCCACATGAACCATGTATCATATAAACCATGGGTATGGATTTGGGTTATACCCATGACCCTTGAAATCCCACATATAAATATGTAGCGCATTGACCAAAATCTCTACTTGTAGTTCTACAAGAAGTGCTTAGAGAATGATGGTGTTTTTGGTCCATGGAGTTTCTCTCTCAAGAGTCACCTTTGTCCTAGGTGAGTTGTGATTCCATTTGAGGTGCAACACTTGGGGCACTAAGTTCTTAAAGGCCAAAGTGTTTCAAGCAACACCAAAATACATCAAGACTTCAAGCCACATAAAAGGTATGTTACTCTAACTAGTATCTTGTATTGTTTATGACAAATTGCATGCTAGTTACAAGTTTCATACCTTGGAAACTCCTTTGCATGTATAATTAGTGAAAACATAGATCCAAGGTATTTAGGGTTGTATGTACACCATAGGATGTTGTATTATATCAAAATCCTTCAGTGGTATCAGAGCCAAGACTTGTTTTCAATTATACTTGATGCAACTTGTTGAAAAAAGCTAAAAAAATCGATTTTCTGGTTTTTTGGGCTGTCGACTCGGCGAGTCCACTGATGGAATCGGCGAGTCCATGAAGAAATTCATACTACTCGTTGAGTAGGTTCATACACTCGACGAGTAGGAGCTCATGACATCATATTTTCGACTTTTAAGGCTGGAATTGGACTAGAATCATTACCCTAAGCTGTTTTTCAACATATAAACCTGGTTTTGATGTGGTAATGATCATTCTAATCCAATTCAAAAGATAATTATCAATAGATTCATGTTTTATATTAGTTTAATGGTTAGGCTAATTACATGAAAAATTGTTTGATTTCAATTATCTTGTTCTTATGAGTTTGTTTAGATTAATAGAAAAATTTTGTGATAATTTGTTTTCGATCCAAATTGATCTAAGAGTTGTTCAAAAAATGTGTTTTTGTAACTTTTCCTCAAGTTATATGAAAAGTCTCATTTATGATTTTTTAAAACTCATAAGATTTCCATAAGTTATGAAAATGAAGAGTCTCATTTTTAAATGCTTTAAAGTCTTCCATAACTTGTCCTCAAGTTATGGAACTTGAAGAGTTTTTTCATTAAAACTACTTTAAACTCATAAGTTATGGAATTGAAAAGTTTTTTGAATTGTTCAAAACTTGCCCTCAAGTTTTGGAATTTGTAAAGTTTCCCCTCATGAATACTTTAATCCCAAGTTAAATCCTTAGAATTTTAAAAGGTTAAAATTCATCCCTTATACCATTATAATATTAATAGTTAATATATATATATATATATATATATATATATATATATATATATGTGTGTGTGTGTGTGTGTGTGTGTGTATAAGAACAAAGTCAGTCTTACCGTTAGTAGGCCTCATTCACGAAGCCGGTCTATAAGGAGGGGGGGGGGGGTATAAGGTTACTGCCTACAAAATGGCAGTTTAATGGGTGTCCACTCTCACCCACCGCTTCCTTGACTGGTGGAGGGTCGTTAGCCGAACGGGTAGGATAGGACTATAATTATCCCATTCATTAAAAGTATAATGATAAATACTAAGTAACTAAACACTTTAAATTCTCAATCTTAGTTACTTAGGAAAATGTGAATTTGGTGCTAACCCATGAAATTACACTATGCACCTTGCTTAAGTCAATAGTGGAGCGTGTGTGATTAACCGACACACTAACTTGTGTTTAACAAGGTTGGAAAAGGGTGGCTTAAGCTTTATTATAGATCGGTGGAGCGCATGTGGTTAACCGACACATCAATTAGGTGATAAAAATTAAGAGTACCAAGTATATTTGCATGGTTAATCACACCTTGTTTTGTGATCCTCGGCATCCCTGTCATAAAACTTGAGAGGGCACAATCGAGATTGAAACATGCCATTGAAAAGTTCAATGAATCTCAAAAGATCTAGAGTTTCAAATCCAATTAAAACCTAATATTTATTTTGTTTTTCATGGTGGAAATTAGTGAATCGTCATTTGCCTACCTTCAAATATTTTATAGCTTGGATTACGGCATCCCTCTTCCAAGTTATAAAATATTGTGTTGGGTCCTAACTTTAATATTTCATATTGGGTGTTATATTAAGGACGTAAATCAACTAACTTGAATATCTCCCATTGTAGACGTCTGGTTCAGACAACTATGATCTTCCTAAATTTCTTGGAAAAAACTTTCCTAATAAAGATGATGTCCCGTGGTTGGATAATGGAAATCATACTTCAATTCCTCCACCTCCTCCAATTATTCTCCCTTACCTACAAGTTATTGAATAGTTCAAGGTCACTCAAGCCCTATTGGAAAGCAATGTCTATGTATGCTCACATCTTGGAGATGAAGTCTCATATTGATAAGTCAGGAGAGTTGGGTGTCAAAGTCTAAAGGAATTTGGATTGTTGACTAGGTTCTTCAATCACTTTCTAAGTCACATAGTAAGTTCCTTTAGGACTACTATATAACATACCATGACATGACCCTTAATGATCTTACCTATTTACTTGTTGCTGCTGAATCAGAAATGATTTGAAGCACTGGTAAAGCAAATTTGATTGGAAGATCGACTTCCCAAACTTCCAAGGACATTGACAATGGTAACACTGGAAATCTAGAAAAACCGTCTCTTCCTAATGGAAAGGGATCGGCCATAGTCAACTCAGTTGATCAAATGGTAAAGAGAAAGGCTAAGTTTGAGATAGTCCCGTGTACCATTCCCAAAGAGTCCATATGTTTCTATTGCCAAAGGAAGGCACATTGGTTGCGAAGCTGCCCTATTTACCTAAAATATCATTAGGATGGCAAAGTCAAAAAGTTTGACTATACTTCGGGTAAAGTCCACTATCTGACTCTATTAAGTTCCTATTGGGAGACTATTATTACATGTTGATTCTGATTGCAAAGATGGATTTCAATCGCATGGTTCGGTGATCAGAATTTTGAGTTGTTGCTTGAGAGTTGTGATAGGTTGCCTAGGAATAAATAACAACATTGTTTTCATATGCATTTGCATTGTAAGGATAAGTTTTTTCCGCAAGTTTTAAAATAAAAGAAAAGGTTTTAATTTTTATTTATTTTAAATATCCTTACAATGGCATAGTGAAAAATTGTTGTTTATGTGATTCCATTGATAGCATTATTGGAAAATGAATTTGATTCTTTCGTTTGTAGTAGTGTCATAATTTACCAAATAAGGAAATATTCTCATCACCCAAGTTTCAGTTGGATAGAAACTTGGAATCATGCAACCTTTATTGTATGATAAATGAGAATTTTCATCTTTGGAAAATTAAGACTAATTCCTTGTTCACATGTATATGTGAGTCAAGTGAAGGATTAGGGGATCAGGTACGCTTCAATGTGCGCTGGTCAGGTCCACCACATAGCACGATAAGACTATTCGTCATGATTTACTAAAGTTTAGTAAATATGGTTATGCTTACAAGTTTAAGTGTAATTCTGAAAAAATTGAAAAAGTTTCAATGTATGACAGGACGAATAAGTAGAATGAAATTAGGCAGAAAGATAAAAGTTTCTCCATTCTTAAAAGATGGGAGAGTACTTGAGAATCTTGTTTTATGATTATCTTAGTGATTATGAAACCATATCACAATTGTGTTGGATTAGTGTTTAAGCCCATAACTATTATTGGTATGTATTCAACCCGAGAGTAGCAAGGTCCATTTGGGTTGCACTTCATCGGAACAATTTATATGGATAGTCTTTTGAGAATCATATGTTTATGATTTATATTAATATATTATAAGTTCTAATATATTAATATGAAATCATATTATTTAATTAGTATTGATCAAGAATTAATTTAGTGATCAAAAGGAATTGATTAAATATGGACTCTTATATATATAGCATAGGCCAAGTTCATTTAGGTTGGGCTAAGCTTTCATGGATAGTCCATGGAGTTTTAACCCATGGATCCTATGGAAATGAAAGGTCATGGATATTAGGGTTTACATGGATGAAACCCTAATCCTCCATATTATATAAAGAGGTCTTTGGCACATGAAATGGCACTAGTGTGTGAGAAAAAAAGAGTGGGCCAATTTCTAGTGTGCTTACTATTCTCTCAAGATTTCCAAGGTGTTTTTGGTGATTTATGATTCCACCTGAGGCTTCCACACTATTAGGGCTAAGATCTTAAAGTTCAAGACTTCAAGCTACACCAAAAGGTATGTCATCTAACCAGGCTTTTGTAGTATAGTTGTTTCATATTATGCTAGTTAGGATGAAACCTTGGAATATTAAATATTTGCATGTATAATAGAGAAAACATAGATCCAAGGTTTATAGGGTTGCATGTATACCATGGGAGTGTTAGAATGCTCAAAACCCATCAATTTGATTCTCTAAGGACATCTTACTACGTTTGTTTGACTAAGAAGAGGAATCGTGAATTGTTGAAATGGTTAAATCAAGAAGATGAATCATACTTCGTTCAAAAACAAGTATTAGAGTGATACTCCAAGATTGTATCTTTAGTGACATAATCTTAGAAAGGTTTAAAATACTTGTCAAATGTAGAGTAAAATGTTTTCTTACTCTTGTACATTTGAAATTGGTAAGTTGTGATGTTTTGGATGAAACAAACACCAACTAAGGCCAATTGTGTAAAGTGTTTGTCTTGATAAGAATCCGCACTAACTCTTGAATATTTGCTTCGTCAAGGAATGGTTCTTGACAAGGGAAGCTTATATGTCAAGAAGCCAGTAGGAGTCTTAAAGATCTTGAAAAGTTTCAAGAAGTAATCAAGGGTATTGTTTATCACTAGCACACGACTTGAGGTTTGTAACCCATCGTGTTGACATATTCTTGTTGGATTAGGTGTCTAAGCCCATAACTATAATTGGTATATACTTGAATTGATAGCAACACAATCCTTTTGGGTTGCCCTCCAACCTAGCAACCGGACAAAGGAAATTATGAAAGGAGAGATATTAATTTATTATAAGATTAATAAATTAATATAAATGATTTATTAATATGTTAAAAGATTAATATATTAATTAGGAATTATTATGTTTAATTAATAGTTAGCCAGGAATTAATTTTGGGGTTAAAAGTATTAATTATAAAGTGTAGGGACTAGTTTGCAATTATCTAATAGTTGAGTGGAAGGCTCCAGAACCCCCTTGGAAGAGGGTGGACGAAATATATAGGGGAAACCCTAATGATTTCGTCCATGGTGGCTTGGATAAGGCCCTTGGGTTTGCTTAGGCCCTAAGCAAGGAGCATTAGGGTTTTTCCATAAACCCTAGATCCCTCAGCTATATAAGGAGCCTCTTGGTTCACATTTTTTGTTACACTTTCTTTTGAAGAAACCCTAAGGCCGAGATTTTGCATACTCCCTCTCCCCTCTCTCTTCTACTTTCCTTCTTGCTAGTTTTGGTGTGATTCCATTAGAGGCATTACACTTGTGGTGCTAAGCTTCCAAGAAGATCAAGATCAAGATCAAGGGAATTGTCAATTGTTTACTATAACAATTGAAAGGTATGTAACTCCTAACCCTAGTTTGTTAATTTCCATATTATCCTCCTCCTCTAGGGTTCTTGTTTTGCAATTCAAAGTTGTATGTTCAATAGTTAAAACATAGATCCAAAGTAGGTTGCATGTGAACTTAGGAATTGTTTTTATAGTTTATTTGTTTTACCTAAAACCCATCAATTCTTGTTTATGTGTCTATATGATATCTAGAATGGAGGAATATATGATCCGTAATCTAATGGACACATCATTGACTAGGTCACAGTTCGACAACGGCTTTTAAGAGCTATGATTGCTAGTCGGGATCTTGGATTCATATGCAACAATAGTTTTAGACTTATCCAAGTGGGAGACTATTGGATTAGATGTCTAAGCCCATAACTATTATTGGTGTGTACTTGACCCGAGTGTATCATGGTCTATTTGGGTTGCATAACATCAGGACAATTTGATAGGATGGACTCGTGAGAGAAGGTTATATATGATTTATTAATATATTATAAGTTCTAATAGATTAATATGAAATCATATGTTTTAATTAGTATTGATCAAGAATTAATTTAGAATTAATTTTGTGATCAAAAGGAGAATAATTAAATCTATGGGGACTAATTATGGTAATTAGTTATATTTATATGTGTTGGGCTTATGATCCATGTTGGACCAAGTTTATGTATGGTTACATAAAGAGTTGGGCCACATGAACCATGGATCATAAAACCCATGGGTATGGATTTGGGTTATACCCATGACCCTTGGAATACTACATATAAATATGTAGTGCATTGCCCAAAATCGCCACTTGTAGCTCTACAAGAAGTTCTTAGAGAATGATGATGTTTTTGGTGCATGGATTTTCTCTCTCAAGAGTCACCTTTGTCCTAGGTGAGTTGTGATTCCATTTGAGGTGCAACACTTGGGGAACTAAGTTCTTAAAGGCCAAAGTGTTTCAAGCAACACCAAAATACATCAAGACTTCAAGCCACATGAAAAGTATGTTACTCTAACTAGTATCTTGTATTGTTTATGACAAATTGCATGCTAGTTATAGGTTTAATACCTTGGAAACGCCTTCGCATGTATAATTAGTGAAAACATAGATCCAAGGTATTTAGGGTTGTATGTACACCATAGGATGTTTTATTATACCAAAACCCTTCATATATGACTCAGGAAATGATTGAAGAACCCAGTCAACAACCATCTTCCTTTAGACTTCGACACCGAACACTCTCAGCCAGTCGATATGTGACTTCATCTACAAGACCTGAGTATAGAAAAGCCTTCCATCTTCGTGTTTCATTGCAGGTAGGGCTTGAGCGACCTTGAATTTTACAAGTCTTCGAGCTTATGGGTCAGGGAGATTAATTAGAGGAGGTGGAGGAAGAGAAGTATGATTTCCATGATCTAACCGCGAGACATCATCTTCAGTAGGAAAGCTTATTCCAAGGGATTTGGGAAGACCATAGTTGTCTGAACCAAACATCTATAATGGGAGAAATTCAAGTTAGTTGATTTAAGTACTTAATATAACACCCAATATGAAATATTAAGGCTAGGACCCAACCAATATTGTATAACTTGGAAGAGGGATGTCGTAATCCAAGCTATAAAGTATTTGAAGGTAGGCGAATGACGATTCACCAATTTCCACCTTGAAAAACAAAATAGGTATTAGGTTTTAATTGGATTGAAACTCCTAGATCTTTTGAGATTTATTGAACTTTTCAATGGCATGTTTAAATCTCGGTTGTGACCTCTCAAATTTGTGACTGGGATGCCGAGGATCACAAACAAGGTGTGAATAACCATGCAAATTAACTTGGTACCCTTAACTTTATTACCTAATCAATGTGCCAGTTAACTACACACGCTCCACCAATCTATGATAAACATTTAGTTACCCATTTCCACTCTTACTAGTCCATGTTAGTGTGCCGGTTAACCACACACCCTCCACCAACGACTTGGTAAGGTACAAAGTGTAATTTCACGGGTTAGCACCATATTCACATTTTCCTAAAGTAACTAAGATTGGGAATTTATAAGTGTTTAGTTACGTTATATTTATCATTATATTTTTAATGAAGGGAGAATTAGAGTCCTATCCTACCCATCCGGCTAGCGACCCTCCACCAGTCAACGAAGTGGTGGGTGAGAGTGGACACCCATTAAATCGCCATTTTATAGGCACTGACCTTATAACCCCCTTATAGACCGGCTTCGTGAATGATGCTTACTAACGGTAAGACTGACTTTTACTCTTATACATACATACATACATACATATATATATATATATATATATATATATATATATATATATATATAACCTATAATATTATAATAGTATAAGGGTTGAACTTTAAACTATTTAAAATTCTAGGGTTTGGAACTAAAGTATTCAAAAGTGTAACTTTACAATTTCCAAAACATGAGGGAAAGGTTTGAACAATTCAAAAACTTTTGGAATCTATAACATATGAGTTTAATATGGCTTTTAATGACAAGACTCTTAAAAATCCATATTTGAGGACAAGTTATGTATGTAATAAAACAATCTATGGGAAAAACTCTTCAAAAACATAACTGATGACTTTTTAAGACTCATTAACAAGAAAGACTTTTGGTTTGCCATAACTTGAGGACAAGTTGTGGAATCCATTAAAGACCATTTAGATCATCTAATAAACAAACAAATATGTCAAGAAAAACTGTGATCTAGATTAAACTCATATGAACAAGACAATTCAAATCAAACAATTTTCATGTAATTTGCCTAACCATTAACCTAATACAAAACATGAAACTTTTGACAATTATCTTTTGATTTGGATTAGAATGATCATTACCACATCAAAAACAAGTTTATAAGTTCAAAAATGGCTTAGGGTAATGATTCTAGTCCAATTCCAGCCTTAAAAGTCGAAAATCTACACTCTGGGACTCCAGCTCGTCGAGTGAATGAACAAACTCAGCAAGTTGGTCAGATTTTGCCTTGGACTCGGTGAGTTCACTGTTCAGAAAGCCAGTTTTTCTATTTTTCAGCAATTGCATCAAGTATAATTGAAAACCAAGCCTAGGGGCTGATACCACTTATGGGTTTTGAGCATTCTAACACTCCTATGGTGTGCATGCAACCCTATGTGCCTTGGATCTATGTTTTCACTACTATACATGCAAATATACAAAATTCCAAAGCATCATCATAACCAGCATATTATGGAGCAACTATACTACAAAAGTCTAGTTAGATGACATAAGTTTTGATGAAGCTTGAAGTCTTGAACCTTTAAGAGCTTAGCCCCAATAGTGTGAAAGCTTCAAATGGAATCACATAACACCACCAACAAATGGAATAACTTGAGAAGAAGGTTACTTTGGTTCTCCCTATGAAATCGGCCCTTGCCCTCACTATGTGTATCTACTAGTACCATTTCATGAACCATGGGATCCTTTATATAGTGTCGCTCATTAAGGTTACACCATGTAAACCCTAATGTGCATGACTTTCCATCTCCTTCATAATCCATGGGTTTTAACCTCCATGAAGTATCCATGGGTTACCACGTGGGTTCAGCCCAACACGAAGGACAGTAGATCACAAGCCCACATATATAAGAATGAATGATTCATATAATCAATCCCCATATATTTAATTAGTCTCTTTCGATCACAAAAATAATTCAAAATTAATTCTTGATCAATACTAATTAAATAATATGATTTCATATTAATATATTAGAACTTATAATATATTAATATAAATCATAAATAAACTTTTCTCATTTGTCTATCCAATTGTTTTGATGCCATGCAACCCAAATGGACCATGTTACTCTCAGGTCGAGTACATATCAATAATAGTTATGGGCTTAGACATCTAATCCAATACCAGGGACTTTGGATTCCCTGCTTGAGGTTGAGATTATGAATGACCGCACTGTGAGTGTTGTGAGGGTGTATCGGGACTATGTCCAGAATATGCTTGGGGAGAGGCTTCGTGTTGATCTATTTTTGATACCGTTGCGAGGGCTGAAGGTGGTCATCGGGATGGACTGGTTGGGAGCTAATGGGGCGATGATCGATTGCGAGCATTAGCTGGTGAGGGTTCGAACCCCAAGTAAGGGAGAACTGGTTATTCACGGAGAGAGGGACTCAGAGGGGCCAACCCTCTGTTCAACTATGAGAGCTAGGAGATGGCTTCATTAGGGTTGTTTTGGATTTTTGGCTTGTATCTCAGATACGAGGGTTTAGAACATGACAGATTTGGGCAGTGTACAAGTTGTACAGGAATTCCGGGATGTCTTTCCCGAGGGTTTATTCGTCCGAGTAGTTCCCTCTGGGGAGTACCGACCCTGTTTGTGAAAAAGAAGGATGGGTCACACGGTTATCGAGAGCTAAACAAACTAACGGTGAAAAACCGTTATCCACCCCAATGGATAGACGATTTGTTTGATCGGGTGTAGGGTGCATCTTGGTTTTCCAAGATTGATCTTCGGTCGGGGTACCATCACATGAGGATCAGCAAACAGGATATACCGAAGACAACCTTCAGGACTCGGTACGAGCACTATGAGTTTGTGGTGATACCATTCGGGCTCACCAATACCCCAACAACGTTCATGGATCCCATGAACAGGGTGTGTAGACCGATGCTGAATCGGTCGGTGATCGTTTTTATTGATGATATCCCGGTCTATTCTAAGACCAAGGAGCAGGATGAGCAGCATCCGAGGGAGGTATTGGAGACACTGAGAACGTAAAGGCTTTATGCCAAGTTCTCAATGTGTGATTTCTAGTTGCGAGAGGTGCAATTTTGGGGCACATCATCCACCAGGAGGGTATTACGGTGGATCCAGCCAAGGTTGAGGCAGTGATGCTATGGGAAGTACCGATGAGCGCATCTGAGATTCATAGCTTTTTGGGTCTAGCAGGGTACTATCAGAGATTTATCCATGATTTCTTCAAGATTGCGGTGCCTTTGACCCGCCTGACCAAGAAGAATGTGCCATTTCGATGGGCCCGGATTAGCAGTCGGCTTTCGAGACCCTGAGATAGAGGTTATGTGAGGCTTCGATTCTCGTACTACCTGAGGGGCTGGATGATTTCGTAGTGTACTGTGATGTATCAATCTCGGGGTTAGGCGCCGTATTGATGCAGAGAGGAAAGGTGATCGCATACGCCTCGAGGCAGTTGAAGCCTCACGAGGCGAACTACACCACTCACGACCTGGAATTAGGGGCAGTGGTGTTTGCCCTCAAGATTTGGAGGCACTATTTGTATGGATTTCGGTGCACCATCTTCACTGACCACAAAAGTTTGAAGTATTTGATGGATTAGCAGAACCTAAACATGCGACAAAGGAGGTGGTTGGATGTACTGAAAGATTATGATTGCGAGATCTTGTATCATCCACGGAAGGACAACGTGGTGCCCGATGCCTTTAGCCGCAAGACGGGGGGTTCTCCGGCCAGGAACGTTTGTTTGTGGATGACGGTGGTCTCTCCACAGCTAGATAGGATAGAGAAGGCTCAACTGGAGGGCTTGAAGAAAGAGAACTGGAAGATAGAGCGGATTCGGGGTCAGTTTCCCTTGTTTGTTCAGGATAGCCGAGGCCTTATGACACAGTGTGGCCGTGTGTGGATACCGGTAACCGGGGGTGTGAGACAGAAGATCCTGGAGTCGGCACAAAGATCCCAGAGGAGGCACACAGATCGAAGTTCTCTATTCTCCCGGGGGCCACAAAGATGTAAAGGGATCTGAGGTTGACTTACTGGTGGCCCTACATGAAGTGGGAGATTGCATGGTTCGTGCAGCGTTGCTTGACCTGCAGGAAGGTCAAGGCCGAACATTAGAGGCCTCACGGCAAGGTTCAGTCGTTACCCATTCCTATGTGAAAATGGGAACAAATCACCATGGACTTCATCATGAAGTTACCAAGGACAGCAAGGGATGTGGATGTCATATGAGTTATTATGGATAGGTTGACGAAGAGTGCCCACTTTATTTCAATCTCTAAGAGCATCTCCGCTGAAAAATTAGTGGATATTTATGTGCGAGAGGTGATGGTTAGGCATGGGATGCCAGTGTCAGTGGTCTCTGACCGGGATGTCTGATTTACATCTAGATTCTGGAGGAAGTTACACGAGGAACTGGGCACTCAATTACATTTCAGCACGACTTACCACCCCCAGATAGATGGCCAGTGTGAGAGGATGATCCAGACATTGGAGGATATGCTTCGAGCAGGTGTATTGGACTTTGGAGGGAGTTCGGATACATAGCTCCCGCTAGCAGAGTTTTCATATAACAATAGTTATCATGCTAGTATCGACCGAACCCCGTTCAAGATGTTGTATGGTTGGAGGTGTAGGACCCATGTTTTTTGGGGCGAGGTTGGACACCGAGTCATGGGGAGCACCGAGGTGGTGCTCAGGACTACCGAGTTGATTCAACAAGTGCGCGACCGGCTGCGAGTCGCATAGAGCTGTCAGAAAAGCTAATCTAACCGACGCCGATCGGATCTTGAGTTTCAAGTGGGGGACTTTGTTTTGATGAAGGTGTTGCCATGGAAGGGAGTCATCAGGTTTCTGAAGAGGGGCAAGTTAGGGCCTCGATACATTGGTCCATTCAGGATTTCTTCCCGGGTGGGGAATGTTGCTTACTGTTTGGATCTGGCGGACGAGCTTAGCCAGATTCACAAAACCTTCCATGTGTCTCAGCTTCGGAAGTGTGTCACTGACAATGCCACAATTATTTTATTGAACGACATTCAGGTTGATGAGAGCCTGAACTACATTGAAAGACCCATTTCTGGTTTGGATAGGAGGACTAAGGTTCTTCATAACAAGGAGGTGAAGCTGGTGAAGGTGCAATGACAACATCGAAGAGGCTCCGAATAGACATGGGAGCTGGAGGACGAGATGCGAGAGCATCACCCCGATCTATTTGCATCTATTGACTTCGAGGACGAAGTCTAGTCCAAGTGGGGGAGAGTCGTAACATTCCAAATCAGGTATTACTTTTTGGACCCTTGAAATGGAAAAGATGGCATAAAAGGTCCCTTGGTACACGGGGCATACTCCAGGAGTACGCCCAGCGTACTAAGGATGCATGAACACAGAGGTTGGTCGCGTACGTAGGGTATACGTATAAGTGCATGGAGCATACGCGACAGAGGGCCAAAACCCTAATTCTAGGACTTGACACCTATTTAAACACCTTTAAGCCTCTTGGAACAAACCCTAATCAGCCTCCATAGCCTCATTTTGCCCTTTTACACCAGAGATCACTTGTGAGAGTGCTTTTGAGCTTAAGGTGTGTATTTGTGGCCATTTTAGAGTACATTCAAGAAGAAGGAATTGCTAAGAAAGCTTGTAGTGGCATTGGGCTTCAAGAATCTGCATCTAGTTCACCTTGAAGAGCTTCTAGAGGTATATAATCTTGATCTTGCCATCTTATTCATTAGATCTAGCTAGGGTTTTCTATGTTGTCCCTTTAGTTGGTTTTGGACCTTCTCTTGAGAGTTGAGCAACTCCAGACACTCAAATGGTTAGATTTGAGCTTTATGAGCATGGTAGATGCATAAAGGTGCTAGCTTGAAGAGTATTTAGACACCATTCATGAGGTTAAAACTTTATATGAAGCCCTAATGTGAAGAATGAAGTTTTTAAGTTCCATATAGCATGCAAGGGCATTAAGTTGCCAACTTTATGTCCTAGTACGTCTTAATGAGCCCAGATCTGATTTTAGACGTTAGAACATCGATTATTAAGCACTTAATGAAGAAGGTGCGTAAACTGTTTGTACGCTGGGCGTAACTTAGAGTACGCAGCGCGTACATCTCAGGGACTCAGTACACTGTGCATACTAGAGTGGTACCCAAGGCGTACACACCTCAGATGGGCTCAGACTTATTTTGGGCTTGTAAGCACTTTGGGCCTGGTCACGTTTTGAGTTAGTGGCCCGACTTATCTTTTTTGGGCATGGTTACTATGGTTGGGATTTATCGGGCCATGAGGCCCATTAATGATTTTGGACACGGACCTTAGGCCCATTAGAAAAGGAAGACTTTTTGGGCCATTGTGAAAGGACTTAGGGTTTGGGTTCCTCAGTTGGATTATGTTCAGCCCTAACCTAGGGTAATGATATTATTGTTCAGCATGGGTGTTCACGGACTATTAGGAGAGCAGCTTTCAGATTCAGTAGATAGAGGTGAGTCTCCTCACCATACCAATAGGCCGAAGGCACAAAGGCCGACCTGTTTTATGATATGTGGTACACTAGTTGATGTAGTGTTATGTGGCATGTTAGTTGGTTATGTGCTAGGAGGTATTTAAGTTGTATATGTGGTATACTTGTATGGAAGATCATGGGAGAGTCTATCACACCTAGATGTAAGACCATGTGGGGAGCCCATAGCTTTCCTATTAAAGACCATGCGAGAGCCAATAACACCTCGATGTAAGACCATGTAGGGAGCTAATGGTTATCCTATTAAAGACCATGGGGGAAGCCCATGGCACTTAGGTGTAAGACCATGTCGGGAGCCCATGGCATCCTAGAGCAAGAACCTGGGGGAGCCAACGACATCCTTATATGTTTGTATGCATTGCTTATATTGTTTATGTAGCTTTTATAGCTAATATGGATTTTGTGATTATGTGGATTGTGTGGGGTATGCTCTGGGGAACTCACTAAGCATTAGCATACAATTTGTTGGTTTGTTTCAGGTACTTCTGAGCCAAAGGGCAACGACAAGGCTTGATGGCGTGACATGCACTCTCTCGTGCGTTTTTATGGGACACTATGATATTTCAAATAAAATTGTTGATGTTATGAATTTGAAAACAATTGTTCTTGAAATTTTGTGGTTTATTGGAAATGTTTTGATTATTTAAAAATGAAAAAAAAATTCTTTTGAAAATTGGGTAGTTACATTATGACCGACTGTAGCAGGTAACATCCGATCATAACTGGTCATAATGGTCATATGTGAACACTTCGAAAATGTTCGTTGCCTAGGTGTGTACAAAAAAAAAAGATAGGTACTCATATGTGAACAAACCGAAAAGGTAAGAGTAAATTACACTAATGGTCCCTATGGTTTGGGTATTTTGTGCGTTTAGTTCCTAACTTATTTTTTAACTCATATGATCCATACTGTTTATTTTTGTAATGTGTTTGGTCCTTGTCTTACCTCAAAAGACTATTGTGTCATTTTTAATTTATTTTCTTATTTATGTATTTATTTTTTATATATTTAAAAATATTAATAGACCTCATATATTTGTATCTACTCACCCTAAATCTAAAACCACATTTAAGAAATTTGAACTGGGTCCCACCAGTCACCATCCCATCTCTCATCCGGCTCAACTTCTATTTCTTTTTCATCTTTAGGAGATACAGATTTGTGAGATCTATTAACTTTTTTTTTTAATTTATAGAAAATAAATACATAAATAAGAAAATTAATTAAAAAAATTAATTAAAAAGGGAACAATAGTCTTTTGAGGAAAGACGGGGACTAAATGCACAACAAAAATATACAATAGGGATCATCCGAGTTAAAAAATAAGTTAGGGACCAGATGCACAAATTACCCAAACCATAGGGACCATTCGTCTAATTTACTCTTACCTTGTCAGTTTGTTCACATCTGGGTAACTATCTTTTTTTTTGTAGACATCTAGTTAACAAATTTTTTGGAAGTGTTCACATAGCCATTATAACCAGTTATGACCGGATATAACCTGCTACAGTCGGTCATAATGGTCATATGTGAACACTTCCAAAAAGTTTGTTACCTAGATGTGTACAAAAAAAAAGATAGTTACCCAGATGTGAACAAACTGAAAAGTTAATTGCCATAATAAGTCTATTTCCGGATGGTTATTACTCAACAAGTGTTGCTATATCAATGCACCTACTTCACCTCCATTTGCATGCTACTATATATATTCTCTTATTCATATAAATCATCACATCATAGGAGTATATAAACAGTATTACACTTACATAGAGATACATTAAGCATTCTGAGAGGTATGTATAAATATTCTCCTCTATTTTCACCTGATATTCCATATATATATATATATATATATATATATATATATATATATATATATATATATATATATATATCATTTTATTATTGATTATTTTAATATGACATATACTCTAATAAATAAAGACTTTTTTTGTCACATGCTATATTCTCATTCATTTTATTACCTTTCATTTTATGGTTATTTTAAATTATTTTTTTCTACATATTATTTTATGGTGTTTTTCCATTTTAATAAATTCTCCATAGTTTTAAATGTAATAATTACAATAAATGTAATATAAACGGATAATAGTTTCATTAATGAACTTACCTTCGAATTTTAAAACTCC
Source organism: Lactuca sativa (assembly GCF_002870075.4). Taxonomy (NCBI): domain Eukaryota; kingdom Viridiplantae; phylum Streptophyta; class Magnoliopsida; order Asterales; family Asteraceae; genus Lactuca; species Lactuca sativa. The sequence goes on from NC_056627.2 coordinate 54,504,568, forward strand.
TAACTTAAACTCTCATTATTAGTTTCATTAGTTAATTTATTTAAATTTTAAAGAGAAAAAAAAAAGCACTTCAAATTTAATAAGTCAATACTTTATCATTTTTCGTATAAATTCAAACTCTTCAAATATTTCCACCTTCATATTTAATTCTTTTAAAAAAAGAAAAAAATTCACACAACTAGTTTAAAGTAATCACTATATCTAAAGACTAAATAAAAATTTCATTAATAAAACACACAAAAATTACATTAATAAAACTAAAAAAATACATAAAAATTTAAAACTATTTTACTCTAAAAAATTACATTGATAAAAGTAAATAATAATTATTAATCCTCATACTATGCACAAATTTTTAGTTGGAGTTCTAATAAACATTTCGAGAATTTCCATTGAAAGCCCTAGTCGCGGCGAGGGGAGGGGGTGGGGGGTACGGAAATTCGCATATTGGTCATCATTAGTTGTTCCCATTGCGCTTCAGTTTTGAAGTCTAATTTTTTTCTCTAGAGAAAATAGACTTCAAAACTATCAAGCTTTTCCGAAAGTACCTGCATGACAATTGCATCAACAACGTTTCTTTCTGATGACGATGCTCCCTATTTTGATTTTTCATTTTCAACCGACTATCGAAAAGTGATTTCCGGTGGATCATTGTAGAGGTCGTCATTTAGTTCAATTCTAAAACATCCGTCTGACTCTAAAATTTTCGTACATTTGTTGGAGCATGTGGATTACACAAGTGATTTTGGATTAAGCATCCACTCTGGATCATCTAATATAACTAGTCATGTTTTTTAATGGCTAAATGGTATAGCACCATGGGTGTCTTATATTATTGAAGTGCGGTGGTTGAGATTTTGAAATCATTTAACCCACTTTTATGCATGTTTGTGAGATTTTTGAACATACCTCTAAATTGGTGTAATGTAACATCCCAATGATGAGGTACTTCTAATTTTGACCTTAAGCATGAAGATTATTTTCATTTTAGCCATTGAGCATCGAAAAGGTTGAAAATGGCTAATAGTGGAATTTTTGTAAAAAGTGAGGAAAAGGCACTTACATTGGGCGTACAAGCCTGATACGCTGGTGTAAGTCCCTCTAATAGGAAGCAGCATCGTTTGGCCTATGTTGGGCGTACTATGCGTACGTCAGGCATAACTCGTCTGGAATCAAACCCAAATCCAAAGGTTTTGGACCATATATATTCAACCTTACATCCCATCCCCTCATCCCACTTCCAACCTCCATCATTTGAGACGTTTTCTTGCAAACCCTAACCCTCTTTATTGCATTTTGAGACCTTTGAGTGTGTTTTCTTGTGTTCCAAAGGAGGAAGAAGGTGTTGGAACCTTAGAAGCTAGAAGCAAGCCTGGATATGGAAGTCTTGCATCATTCTCAATCTTCAGAAGGTAAAAAGTTCCCACCTTGATGATTAAGTTGCTAGATCTAGCTTGCATGAATATAATATGAGGTTTTGTCCCCAAATATGGACTTTCTTTTATATGGCATGGTATAGAACGTTTGAATCGTCCTTTTGGACGTATTTACATGTATTGAGTCATAAAAATATGGTCTTGGCCCCTGAGATTATTTCATGCAAGCCATTAAGAGCTTTAGTGGTTCAGATAAGCTAGGGTTTTGTTGTTGGGCTTGATTTAGATATGTAGAATCATAAAGTTGGATACTTTATGGTTTGGGATGCCATTTGGGACTAAGATTGAGATTTAGATGTAGTGGTTTAAGTAAATAAGTCCTCAAAATGAAGTTGTTAAGCCATCGCGTATGCTGGGTGTAGCTTGTCGAACGCCCGACGTACGCCTAAGCGAGCCCCGACCTGGATCGTGTGTACGGGGGCGTACGAGCCGAGTACGTTGGATGTACTCGGTTTAGGTTGAATTTTCTTAACCTATTGAATTTGACTTTGAACAAGGTTGACTAAGTTTTACTTAAGGGTATTTTGAGGTAAAGTTGAGTCTTGGTCTCTATCTGTTGAATAGGTGACATATAGAGCCGATAGTTGGATAAGTTTATCATTCATCTTTTCATCAGACTATGAGGTGAGTTTTCCTCATTGTATTTACGGGTCAAAGGCACCAAGGCCAACCTATTGGATTGATATCCTATTATACATTGATTTATGATAGGTTGAGTATGGGATAGGCCTATATGATTATGATACTTGTTGATATGTGTAGATCCGGTAGATCTGTAGGACTACTTGTGACTTCTGGCTGCATCATTATCTGTCTGTTGATTTTGTTTGTTATCTGTTACATGTCGACATATTGTGTTGGGTTGAGAATTTACTGCATTTTGTATGAGTTAACAGACAGGGGGTATTCGAGCTCGATGGCTGAGTAGACCCGAGGGTATTCCAGTCCGATGACTGAGTGGGCCCACTGTATATTGGTATTCCAGTCTGATGACTAAGTGGACATGTTGTATATTGGCATTCCAGTCTGATGACTGATTAGGCCAAGGGTAATCCAGATTGATGGTTGTGGACCCGGGGGTATTCCATTCTGATGACTAATTGGACCCAACATGCTTGTTTGTATATGATATGTGTATTGTGTGGTGGTACTTTAAGGGAAACTAACTAAGTGTTCGGTTATATTTTTTGGTTATGGATTCAGGTAATTTTGAGGATCGTGGGAAGGCGAAGTCGTGACCGTATATATCCTGATTTTTATGTTGTTGATCTTGGGAGACTATTCTAAATAGTATTTTAGAAACAACGGTTTTGTAAACACTTTTATTAGTAAATGGGTTGATTTAAAAAGTTTAAATTGGTTGTGATTTTTGAGATGTTACAAGTTGGAATCAGAGCCTTGGTTTGAGCGAATTGGAGTAACACCCGTGTGAATCTGGTCTCAAACTAAGGAACTGCAAACGTTTTAAAAATGATTTTCAAAAATTGTTTTAAAAAATAATCAAGAAAGGATGTGATGTGTATAATCAGCCGGAGCCAGTAAGTAGACCCCAAATTACCACACTATTATTTGATATTATGATATGTTAGAACATCATGCTAGTGATAGGCTAGGGATCTTCAGGAATCACATGATAGAATTGCTTGATTTTATGATGCTTAATAGCCTAGGGTTTCCTTTATATGACATTGACATTAGTACTGTAGTTGCTTAGTGTATGCATCAAAATTATACATAAATAAGATTTTATAGCCTGAGAATGTTTGATTTAGCCTTATTTCCTGTTCCTTGTTTGGTTATGGGCTTAGGGTAGAATCAAGTATTCGACTGTCTGTAGAATCCACTGTTATGTATGATTAGCATACACGAGTGCTACAGGGTTGGCGGAAGTTTCATGGATGAGTTATGTGGGGTCAGTCGACCAATTGAGGGATTTCTAGCCTTTCTCTAGGAAGTGAGAATAGGGTGTATACACATTTTGGTGAGTGTGGTTAGGGTTATTGTGATGATCTTATGAGGCAAATATGAGTGTGGTTACATTTGTTGTTAGGATCCGGATCAGGAGCCAGAGCAGGTGGCCATGATGGGCCAGGAATGACTGAGGACCGGGTTAGGGAGATAATTAATGAGGAGGTTGTTTCTATTTTCTGGGGGAAGATACCCAAGTTGTTTGGGTCTATTAAGATCGCCATGATGGAGTTCTTTGTTGATCGAGACGCTGCACTTTTGGAGACTACTATTGCTGCAGCCACCGCAACTGCTGCTGCGCTAGGGATTGGTGCTGGGAGAGCCTTCCAGTACTAGGAATTCGACAATACGAAGCCCCCAGAGTTTCACTGGGTTTAGGATCCGATCATTGCCATGAGGTGGCTGTCAGATGTTGAGGGATGTTTCTTTCCTTGCTGCTGCCCAGCTGACCAGAGGGTCAAGTACGCTCTGAACCTTCTTAGAACCAGAGCGAAGGATTGGTGGAGACTGATTACTAGTTCTTACAATCCAGAGTAGAGAGCTACAATATAATGGGAGCAGTTCTTTGAGATGTTCCGCTCGAGGTATGTTCCATTGGTGGAGTGGGAGAGGCTGGCTCAAGAGTACTTCGATTTGAGAGAGGGGACCGAGTCGATGATGGAGATCACCAAGATGTTTACAGAGAGAGCCATGTTTTTCCCTGATTTTGCTGCTTCTGGGCAAGCTCATATGACCCGGTACTTGAGCATGCTCAAGATGGACATCTGTCGATTTGTGTATACACAACGCTATGGTACACTGGTGGAGTTGCAGGAGGCCGCCAGGCGGCAGGAGATCAAGATGAAGCTCCATACAAGGGAGCAGAGGAAGGCCCCGACGCAGTTGTAGCCTGTGGTGAAGCCGTTTAAGGCCGCTGATGTGAGATCTGGGAATTAGAGGGGCCGCACTTATGGGAAGTGCGACAATGTTCATGATGGTGCTTGCCGATCTTCTTCTAGATGCCACAAATGTGGCAGGAAGGGCCACATTGCAAGGGAATGCTGTCAACAAGCTCCAGTACCCATCACCAGGATTTGCTATCACTGCGACCAGGTTGGCCATATGAAGGCCAACTGTCCCATGCTTGCTGCTAGACTGGCGTAGGCTCCAGAGCCGGCTACTTTGAGGATCATGGATGGGAGCCAGGGAATGGCGGAACCCCCGAGGACTCGAGTTTGTGATTTTCAGCTCACAACGAAGGAGGCTAGGGAAGTGCCTGATTTCATGACGGTTATGTTTATATTTATTGTTATATCGATTATTTTATGGTATGCTTATATTTATGATTCTGTTAGGTACCTTCCTAGTGAACTCTTTTCCTGCTCTTGTGCTTTTTGACTTGGGTGATAGTCGGTATTTTGTATCCCATATGTTCGGTAGGGAGTTTGATATGCCTATTAGGGAGTTAGAGTGTCCGTTGCAGGTTTCTATCTCCAACGAACACGAGTTTTCTGCATCCAGAGTGTATCAGGGTTGTGTATTGGAGATCCTCGGGGGTGCCTTACCCGATAGATTTGATCCCTATCCTCATAGGGGATGTATGTGTGATAGTGGGGATGGATTGGCTGAGCAAGTTTGGTGTCATGATCGATTGCGAGGGCCAGTGAGTAGTAGTTCGAACCTAAAGTGGGGGAGAAATGGTTATCTATGGAGAGGGTACCAGGGTTGGTTCAGGGTTTTGTTTGGTAGCCAGTGCTCGACAATATATATAGCATGGATGTGCGGGTTATCGTGCTTATGCCGTTGATACTCGAGTAGGGGAGCAGGTCTCAGTTTTAGATGTGCTAGTTGTTAGCGAGTTTGCCGATGTATTCCCGTAGGAGTTACCCGGTGTGCCTCTCGAGAGGCAGGTTGAGTTCATGATTGATCTAGTGTCAAGTGTGGTTCCGATTGCCAAGGCGTCACACCGCTTGGCATTGCTCGAGATGAAGGAGTTATCCTTTCAGCTTCAGGAGCTATTAGGCAAGCAGTTCATCAGACCAAGCAGTTCACTGTGGGGAGCACTGATACTGTTCGTCAAGAAGAAGGATGGTTCACACCGGATGTGAATTGATTACCGGGAGTTGAACAAGTTAACAGTGAAGAACCGTTATCCACTTTCGCGGATTGATGACCTCTTTGATCACATGCAGGGTGCATCTTGGTTCTCTAAGATTGACTTGAGGTCTGGCTATCATCAGGTGAGGGTGAAAGAGGAGGAAGTGGAGAAGACCATGTTTCGGACTCAATATGGGCATTACGAGTTCGTAATAATGCCATTTGGGCTCACCAATGTGTCTGCAGTGTTTATGGATTTAATAAATCGGGTGTGCAGGCTCATGCTCAACCTATCTGTTATTGTGTTCATTGATGATATCTTGGTGTATTCCAAGACCAGAGATCAACACAAGGAACACCTTCGAAGCTTTTCAGAGTATTGAGGTAGGAACCGCTATATGAAAAATCATCGATGTGTGAGTTCTGGTTACGAGAGGTCCAGTTCTTGCGAAACGATTCTGCCAAGATCGAGGCCATGATGCAGCCTTTGGAGGTTCCCAGCCTTTCGTCGATCCGGCCAAGATCAAGGCCGTGATGCAGTTGGAGGTTTCGAAATATCCCTCAGAGATCAGGAGTTTCTTGGGATTGTCGGCACACAATCAGAGATTTATTCAGGACTTTTCCAAGATCGCATTACCCCTCACTCGGAAGGGAGTGGATTTCCGATGGGGCCCTAAACAACATTTTGCTTTTGATACGCTGCATTAAAGGTTATGTAAGGCCGTGGTGTTGACCCTTCTAGAGGGTGTCGAGGATTTCATTGTAATTTGTGATGCATCCATCATTGGTTTGGGGGCGGTCCTTATGCATAGGGGACAAGTGATTGCCTCTGCTTCGCGGTAGCTGAAGCCGCATGAGGCACGGTATCCTAATCATGACCTGGAGTTAGGGGAAGTGGTGTTTGCCCTCAAGATTTGGAGACATTATCTTTATGGGGTCCGTTGTACCATTTACACAGATCACAAGAGTTTGCGATATCTTATGGACCAGCCGAATCTAAACATGAGGCAGCGCAGTTGGCTGGAGATCAAGGATTACGACTGCGAGATACTTTACCATCCGTGTAAAGAGAATGTGGTAATGGATGCGCTGAGCCGCAAGTTGGCTGGATCTTTAGCTGGAGAGATGTGTATGAGGGTATCCGTTGATTCTCCACTTTTGGGTTTGATCCGGGAGGCACAAGAAGAGGGAGTTAGGAAGCAGAACTAGAAACAAGATAGGATTAGGGGCGAGATCAATAGGTTTGTCACCGATAGTCGGGGGTTAATGACCCGGTGTGGTCGGGTTGGGGTTCCAGTTTCTAGTGGGATCAGGCAGATAGTGTTGGAGGAGGCTCATAAGTCTCGCTTTTCTATATATCCGGGAGCCACCAAGAAGTATCGAGATAGTGGTACGCCAGGCGTACTAGGTGGCTCTACTTAAAAGTCACGCACATGAGTACACTAAGCGTACACACACGTACACCCAGGATACTCAGCTGCAACCTTTCTCAAAAACGGGACTTATCCTGCCAAAACTTCAAACTTCCATAGCTTCCTCGATATAACTCTGATTCCAATGAACCTTATACACACGGAAAGGTGTCGAGATGCCCTACGCTTCTAGCAACTCGTTGCAACCCCGAGGCTTCCTCATGCCCGGGTTGCAACCCACAAACCCTAATCTTAGACGATCCGAAACAGGATGTTACACTGACCCACTCGATTACTTTGTTTCCCAGGTAGCGGTACAAAGGTATATTGATAGTGATCTGATGAGAGTTTTAAGGAGATATAGGCCATTAGTATAATAACATATTGTAAGGCATGTAATGACTATGTTTATGCTTAAATTTCTTGTATCAGTTATGACATCCCAAATTTTATTAATAAATGAAAAACATTTCTTCGTAAATACTTTTTATGGAACAAATTCTATAGTCATAAATAAACTCTATTTTAAAATAAACATAAATTAAAAGGTCTTTTCTGACCTTGAAAATGGGGATATCACAGACACATGTAAAGGGTCTTCAAACTACCATTTACCAAGACAACCATTACATGCAAAAGGAACTTCAAGTCTCCATGTGTTGTAGAGGTTGTGATATTTAAGTCATTAAGACTACAATTAAGCCCAAGACCAAAAGTAGAAGCTCAAAGTCGGGATTATAGTCTCAAGTGGTTAAGTGATCTCCAAACTGATCATTTCTTCAACTTGTTACATTTGGAAAAAAAAATACAACTAGTCTAACCAATTTATTATATACATAATAAACAAATGAAAAAAATATCTATTTATCTATTACATCTAATGAATAAATTAATAACCAGCCAACACAACACACTGGTCCTAATGGTTTTTTATACATAACAAAATATATCAAATATAATAATGAACACTTTTTTTCTAAGGAAACTTTATACAACCTAATACATGAAAAAATGGTTGCATAAAAATTACAATTATAAAAATAAGAAATTGTCGTAGAAAATATATCTGGTGACTTCTTTGCCAAAAGAAATACCAAGCATATTTTTCAAAACCAAAGGTTATCAAACACTTAAATAAATCTTTCTAAACATGTATAAGAGGCTCTAATACCAGTAATGAGTTTCGAAAAGCTAAAACCGTTCTTTTTTATAAAATACGCCAAACGGGAGACTTTTAAAATAACTAGTTTATTTTTATGATAATTTTAACAAAATCACCAAGAAGATCCAAATACATGAACTAGAAAGATTATGATAACCATAGGATGTTTAGAACTATAAAATTTGAAGACTTTGATCGACTTGGTTTTGGAGAGTTGATGAAGATAGCAAAGAACATGAAGCTTGATCTTCTCTATAATATATCCATCATCAAGAGTAAGACATGATGAAATGCTAGTTTCTTTCTTTTATAAGTGACTTCTTGATAGTTTAATTTTATTTACTTCTTTTTATAGTTAATTTTAACATTTTTTTCATTCATAGTTTAGCTAATTTTCATGCATTTTTTCCTTTTTGTTATATTTTAGGTACTTTATATTTTCGTGAACATAATTGAATATTTTAAGAAGACTAGCGAATCAGGATCTTAGAGAAGCAATAGGACTTGGAGGACAACAAGGATTTTGGGCATGATAGCTATGGAGATGATACATGGAGTGGGCTTGTTTATTATTTGAAGGCTTGGAGGAAACGAACTTTAAATTTGTAAGAAATGGAAGAATATTTGAGTGTGCAGAGATTATTGATCAGGCGATTACGTGAGTTATTGATCATTTGGGTAAGCCAAATTGGGCTTAAAATGGAGAGAGCTTGAAGAAAAATGGGCTAGAAACTGAACGGACTCGAACTGGGCCAACGGACTAAAGCATTGTAGGTCCAACAAATGGAAATGGCCCATTCTCAGTTGGTTCACGCGGCCCGTGTGAGTTCCTGCAAGGACAATTTCATGATTTTACTTTTGGCTTGTATTTGAGGAAGTTTGGTGGGATTCTTTTAACACTTGCACATCCGATTTTGGAGCACTTTCTCTGGAGATTTTGGAGCATTTTGAAGGCCAATAACACATCAAGAACTTCATCTTTATGCTCTTGAATCTTGTTAAATGTTTGGTACAATCTTTTCTTACTTTGTTTTCTTGAGTTTAGCCATGTTAGGCAAAACTAGACATGGTTGACTTTGGTGAAATCATTTGAATGTTTGTTGAATGTTTAAGACTCCATGAATTTGTTCTTGAATCTATATGAGAATGTTTTGTGTTTTTAACATCTTATTACTACTTGTATGTTTTTATTCATGAGTTTAAATGTGGTTGTGGTGATTAGTTGGCTTATTTCTTGATTAAGTAAAGGATTTTTAAATTAGCAATCAACAAGTGATTTTATAGTTGGTTTTACTTCACACAATCATAAAAACATTTTCTCTAACATGGAAGTGAAAGCATTTGAATCCTCTTGGATTTGGTGACTTTTTGGTTCTTAATGCTAGTTGCCTTTCACTAATTACATGCTTAATGGAAATTGTGACTTCGACTAAGGAAATTGTTATGAGCGTTTCTAACCATTTTGACAACTAAGAAAAATCTAGGTAACCTCAAGCTTCTTGGATTACTATAGCCAAATTAAGGATTTAAAACAAGTATTGCACCATTGGATTCTAATGATATGTTCATCAAATGTTCAAATGAGGAAACCTTAAGTCAACCATCTTTCTCTTATTGATTTTATATCATATTCTTGTTTTTGTTGAATTGTTCATTTAAATTTAGTTTAATTGTAGTTTTTTTTCAAGTATATCAAAAGATCAAAACCCCCATTTTTACTTTATTGTCAATTTCATGTATTTTTACAAAGAGATTTTTCATAGAGATAAAACTGAACCAATCTCCGTAGATTCAACCCCTTTATCACTATACACTATTTTAGTGTAAAATATTTATGGTTATAATTAGGTTGGCCTCGACAACCACCAAATTTTGGCACCGTTGCCGGGGATTGGTTTTGATTTAATCAGTTTGTTTCTCGATGCCTAGATCTTGTTGTGAAGGTACTCTAATTTAATACCCCGAAATTAAAAAAAAGTATGGTTCGAAAAGGAACCTTCCTTGCATTAAAGACCAACTTTGTAAGCTAGCTGAGTTAGTTTTGATGATTGGAACTGACCAATTTGTGCAACCCACAACTCTTCCTTACGATAATTGCACCCAAAATGGACATCATTCAGATATGTGTACATATTTACAAGGAGAATGGGAAGAAGTGCAAGAAAGGGGAAGCTACTACTGGCCATACCAATGGAGTTATGATCAACCTCAACATGATCAATGGTGGGACAACAACCAAGCTTGGGGATACAACCAATACCAAAGCCCATACCAAGCTTGGAGAAATGACCAATACCAACCAACTCCACAATTCCAACATCCATTTCCTCCACATCCTCAACAACCTAAATGGAAAGCATGTCCTTAGATGACATTATGAAGAGCATTTCCACTACTAACCAAAATTTCCAATAAGTAACCAAAGCTAGCCTAAAATGAATAGACCAAAAAATAACACAACTTACTCAATCAATAAGTATAATGGAAGCTCAATACAAACTACCATCTGACGATAGACCATGGCATAGCCCATATGCCATTATTTTGAAAGATTAGAAAAGTTTTGATGGCCTAAGAGTGTTATATGGAGAAGAGGGAGAAGGAGTAGAAGTGGAAGATGTTGTAAAGGAGGAAGATGAAATTGAGAAAGATGTCAATGAAACTATAGCGGAAATGTTGTGGGTTAACGAAAGAGAGGTTGAGCCACCTAGTACCATTAAGAAACTAACTCTAGTGGTAGCAAAACTACAAGAGCCAGGAATGATAGATATGTCGGACCCTTCAAAGGACACATATCCCGAGAAGGAAGACGCCCAACCAGTCACCAACTCGACCACCATGTCAAAGAGGGAAGACTTCATCACCTTATTGAACAATTACAAGAAAGAATAGGGTTTGATGATTGATATTATCAAAGGTCTAAGTCCAGTATGGTTCTCCTATAAAAAGAAAGTCAAATACAAGAAAAGAGTCCCAATGGAGGTGTGGAAATTAAAAAATGTCGACACGGGGCAAGTTTTCAAGGGTAATGGACACTGTTTGAAACCATTCTATGAAGGTTTCAATGCAAATGCCCTAGACATCATCCATTTGGATGTCTTGAGGTGTTGAAGCAAAGATTGGAGGATGTCTCGCCAAAGACGTTAAATAAGGAAATTTTTGGAAAGCATTGTGCTTTCATCTTTTCCAAATCCAATAAATTATTTTAAAAAGCATTTTTGAGATTTTGAAAATAATATTTTTGAAAAATTTCATCTCTCATTCCCGTTTTTGTTCCAAACTTTTGCCAGTTTTTTGAAACCCAGATTTTGTAGAATCATTTTGGCCAAAAATCAAGTTTTTAGAGAAATTTCAAAATTTCATCTCTCATACGCCCCGCCCGCATGTAAGGTGTTGACCAGAATTTTAAGCGGTTTGACTTTAGTTGACCAACGTTGACTGATGTTAACTTTCTTGACCAAATGGATTAAATATCCAGTTCACCCTTCTTTTTCCCCTCACCCATCGGTGCTTCTTCTTCCTTACACTATTCTCTCTCAAAACTCCATTCAAGCTTCATACAAAAACTCGTTTTCCTGGAGATCCACCAGTCGGAATCCCGTGATAAAACCGCCATTATTTTCTATTACTCCTCCACTACAAACCCCTATCTGCCTCCAGATCCCCTGATTTAGGTACATTTGCTCTGACCTCAAGCATTGAGGTTAATGCTTATTTTTAAGCTTAGGGTGAGGTATTCCCTTTTATTTTTAACTTTTCATGCATTTTTTAGTTAGGTTGCATAACATATTAGACTTCAGCTAATTTTCATTCATTTTTTATTTTATCAAGCTCCAAAAAGATTTTTATTTTCTTCTTTTCTAATTTATTTTTTCATAAAATTTAGCTTAGGGCATTAACATGCATGCATTTTTGTTGTTTGTTTATTCTCAACCCCTTGGATGTCATGGAACATGTTCATAGTTATTGTATCATTATTTTTCCAGGATCTTGTTTTCATCTCACACATCGAACCGGGACTATTAGGCTGCAGTTTGGGACTTCATACTTGGGATCAACTGTTGGAGCTTAAAGGGGTAAGTGATCATGACCAGGTAGTTTTCATGAAGAATTATGAATGCAATACTAAAAACTGTAGGATATACTATAGCAATGGATTTTTTTAGCCTGCGGTCTATGCCGCTAAGAGGATCACACTTGATCATGTTTGAATCGTTAGGATGAAGCACTAGTGCTTGTCCTCGAGTAGAATCCATATCCGACCTCCTTACATCACCATATTTTTTTGAGATTTCCTTAGGATTTTAGAGAGTCTTTTAGCCCACATTTATACATTTTCATTATATATGTAAAATCACAAGTTTGAAAAGAAGCCTACATCTCTATGCTCCACATATGGTCATTTTGACACTTAGACCATTCAGATTGTTATTACCTTTTAGTTCTAATTACATACTTTTGGAAACCAAATTTTGAGTCAAAAAGTTTTCTTGATAGAAATTTGGATATGTTGGTTCATTACATTCAAATATCTTCTCTTCAAAAAAATAAAAATAAAAAAAACGAGAAGCTCAAACAAGCAAACTCCAAGCTGCGATTATCTTAGATGGGTGACCTGTTCAATTATTGAATCAAATTTTCTTACATTTTGGTTGTCCCAACGTTTGATATTCATTTATATAGGCATGTTTTATTGTATATAGATCGAATTGTTTTCGCAAATTGGTGATGTTAGGGAGTCTGTCGAGTCGGATACTACTGGTTGTTCGGGCCGATACTAAGTGAACTGATTCCTACAATGATACCAGAGCAATGAAATCCAATCACACTTCAGAGTGGGTGACAGACATGAGATGTAACGTCCCAAAAATCAGGGGTAAAAATTTCATTTTTAATATAACTAAAACATTGATACCCTTTAATTCAAACAATCAAATCATAGTCAATCAAATCGTTTATCAGAGTTCATCCCAAAATCATTCATTGTGGAAATCATAGGTGTGTGCACAGCGATCTACCCGAGCTCTTCCTTTCCAACACGTTGATTCCTGAAACCATAAACAAACCTGTAAGCATGAAGCTTAGTGAGTTTCCCAGAGCATACCATTCACACAAACCACATATCACATATTATGTTAGCTATAAAAGCTACACACATATCATATATAATGTTAGCTATAAAAGCTACCATATATCACATAATCCCTGCATACATAAACCTGTAATAGTGCCATGGGCTACCTCACATGGTCTTTACCTAGGACTGCCATGGGCTCCCCCACATGGTCTTACATCCAATGCCATGGGCTACCCCACATGGTCTTTACCTAGGACCGCCATGGTCTACCCCACATGGTCTTACATCGAATGCCACGGGCTTCCCCCGCGGTCTTCCCTGCAAATACCATATATAACCAAATAGCATATCATGCATCACATAAATATCTACACATAACACGTACATAAACCTGTATGGATGCTGTGGTTACCCCCAGGGTCTTATACCATTGTGCCATGGGCTACCCCACATGGTCTTCCATGCAAGTATCACAAAGACAACTAGCATATCACATAATTACTAGCATACCACCTAGAATAAAGCTAACTATCATATCACAAAACATAAGATGGGCCGGCCTTGGTGCCTTAGACCCATTGGTATGGTGAGAAGACTCAGTTGCAACTGTCGGCTGAAGAAATAAGATCACGCTGCTCCAACCACCGACACGAACCCCTCCACTGGTCAACACCAAAAACTGAACTCAATAAATACCAATAATTACCAAAATACCCCTAGAAGTCAACTGGTCAACTCTTGGTCAAAGTCAAAGTCCTTAGTCAAAGTCAAACTTCCTGACTGACTCTACTCGCCGAGTCAACCCGCTGACTCGTCGAGTCCAAGAATCTTTCAGTCCCATCCTGCTCCACTCACCGAGTCGTCCCTCAACTCACCGATTCACGACTTAACCAGAAAAGGTTAGGGTTCCATGACCAGACTCGCCGAGTCCAAGGCAATCTTCAACAGACTCGCCGAGTTGTTCTTCCAACTCGCCGAGTTCATGCACATATTCATACAACTCGTCGAGTACACTCATGTGACTTGCCGAGTATCTCCAATTCTCAATCCATTCAGAGGCTTATCAAGCCAGGGGCTCCAATCCATAGATCTACCCTTCTACAAGCTATCTCTCACATAAAGTTGCAAACTTTACGTGATACCAACGAGATATAAGCCCAAAACACATTAGGGCTTGAGTTTTAGACAAGGGGGCTTCACCAACAATTTATTGGCCTAAACTTTATGACTTTCTAGGTTATTACCAACCTAGATCTGAGGTAGCATCCTCAGATCTACTCCAAACTCGAAATAGATATACTCAAAATGCCCAAAACTCAACATAAGATAGATCTAGATGCACATAAGCCCAAACAGCAGACTATTACCTCAAATGAAAGCTCCAACTGAAGTAAATCTCAGATCTACACCACTCCTTTGCAGCAAAGCCCTTGATCTTTAAGCCCCTCTTAAAGATTCTCTCTTCCAAGGCTCTAATCTCTCAATTAATGAAGGCTCACTCAATTCTAGGTTTTCTGGAACTCAAAAGGGGAGTAAAGAGGCTGAGGGTGGGTTATAATGTGCTTTATATACGGCACAACCTCTGGGATTAGGGTTTTTCTCGACCAGACCAGACTCGTCGAGTCCACTCGCTGACTCGCCAAGTCGGTCACTTACACAATGACCCGGATTCCGCTCCGACTCGTCAAGTTCCTCCCTGGACTCGACGATGTAACGCTGAAAATTTCAAAACAATTTTTCATTTAAAATAAACGTTTAATTCTTAGAAACACTTTGCTTAAAATCTCATTCATAATCGAATTACAAAACATAACTCCATTTTTACTTGCATAATAAACCAGGATCCTTAAAACATGATTCTTTCTCTGGTGTGTACAATCGAGCCGGCGCCGTCCCATGATCCTGAGAGAAACCTGAAACATATAACACAAAACACTATAAGCACGAAGCTTAGTGAGTTCCCCAAAATACCACACATAACACATATTAGCCACTCGAGGCTATAACTCTGTGGGTCCGTGGACCCTACTCTGTGAACCCACTAGTTCTAACTCTAGGAACCTTCCGGTTCCAACTCTATAAGCATGCACAACATAAATCACATAGACATAATGCAGTACAACACATAACATACATATGGCATACACATACTCTGTCACATAACTCTGATTACCTACTCAAGGTAAAGTATAGTGAGAAGACTCACCTCGCGTATCTCGATAACTCGCAAATCCCGAAAGTCACTCGCGCTCGATCCTCTGAGCTATAATCCTCCTATAACACAATATACCTCTAATTAACACTTTCTCAACTAGGGTTGACTACCCCCATCAAGTCAACACTGGCCAACTCTGGTCAACGGTCAACTTTGACCGGACTCGGCAAGTGCACTAGAGCGACTCGGCGAGTCTATATGTGTTCACCAACTCTCTAGGATTCTCTTTTGACTCGTCGAGTACTCCCCTGACTCGACGAGTTCCACCTGGCATGAATCGCGGGGCCACCACGACTCAAGTCGCCGAGTCTCAAGAACAACTCGGCGAGTTCCAGCTCGACTCAGTCCACTTGACAATCCTCTCTAACTTTCCCTGACTCACTGAGTCGACCCTTAACTCAGCAAGACCACTCGCTGAGTGGTTAAGGACAAACTTCATGCTACTTGCCGAGTCTGTTCTTCGGACTCGGCGAGTCCATTCCATGCACCAACTCAATCTCACTTCTAAGGTCAGATCCGCTCCAACAACTCATAGGTCTGACCCTCCTAAACACATACATCACGTAAAGTTCATGTCTTGGCGCTCATAACACACCCCATGACTCATAAATGGTGTTTTGACCTCAAGCACAAGGAGCCCAATCCAAAACCCCCCATGGATTCATAAAAAGCTTGGACAAAGGGACACTCTGGACCTCCAAGGGTCCAGATCTAGAACCTAACTCGTTTATGGGACCAATTGGGCACTAGATCTAGCCACAAAAGGGCTCAACAAACCCTAAATCAACATGAACATAAGCATAACAGAGAATTGCTCGAAAATAGTACCTCAAACGTGCTGTTCTGGACCTCAAATCTTCAGGAAGTTGATCCTCTTGACTATAACTTCCTTTCCCTTGCTAAATAACACCTCCAATGGTTGATAATGGCTCCTTCTCTCACTCCACACGCTCAAATGCGCTAGGGTTTCGCTCTGGGGGCTGGTGAGCACAAATGAAGGCCATAAGGCCCTTTAAATAGACCCCAAACCTGAGAAATTAGGGTTTCATTAAACAGCGCGGACTCGCCGAGTCCAGGCGCGAACCCGCGTCCAGATCCACGATCATACTCGGCGAGTCTAGGATCCAACTCGCCGAGTCCCCTCACAAATCATCAAAAATAAATAAATGAATAATACCTGGGAATCCGGGCTGTTACAGACGAGTTGACTCTTGATTAGAGCTTAACCTTTCTTTTCTTGGTCTTCCTGATTCTGGGTGTTACAAATCTCCCCCACTTAAACTAGACTTCGTCCTCGAAGCCCACCACGGTCAACTATTTCACAACCCACTTAATGCTTACCACTATCTATGCACTTAACTTATCCGATTGAAATTCTTGAAAATGTCTTATCCTGACTAACCTGATCATTACCATCTTCCAGTGTACCACTTTTACCTAACCGGAAAATTTCACCGGCACTCACAGTGCACCTACTTCTGATACACAAGGGGTTACCCCTTTTACCCTGCATTACCACTAACTTTTCCAGGGCAACTTTCCACAAGCAACAAACCTTTCCCAGTGTTGGCCATCGAACCCTTATCCACGAAATAGTTTCACCCGTGATGCTCCAATACTGAAATCTCCACTCCGTATGATAATTCAAACAATCCACTCGAGAAATCGATCCCTCTCTGCTATGGTCAAAACTCAACTAAAACTATGAAACAGCTATCAGATTACCTGATTCCGCAATGAGCAACTTAGCATCACCCGCCCATTTGAACGACATGGTCGCCTCTAAAAGCATACCCAACTCAAAAACTGGTACCAACCATAACACTGAAACTATCTGAAACACTGAACTTCCTGGAGCACTGAACTGCCTAAAACACTAAACTACCTGAAACACTAAACTTCCCAAAATATCTCGATACCTTCCTGGTCTCCAATCATTCGTCGGTTATTTGCAACACCGAGTTCTAACTCAACTGTGGAGTCCAAGGACTCCTCACTCAGTCTCTCCCATGACTTCTGAATGAAATCTTTCTCTGGAACTAGTTTCCACTAGTTATCCTGTCACTGTGGCTCTAACAACCTCCCGCTACTACGAAACTGCTTTTCAGAAGAACGACCGGGACCTCCCTAGTCCTGACTTGACTGTCAGCTGTCCGAAGAACCGGACACCTTCCCGATTGCTGAGCTAGAGACACATGCTCCACATTCCCACATGACCTCCGAAGGACACCTCGTATGACAATAACCGCCCTGACAATAACTTTTCTCTCGATTCCTTCACTTCCTTGATCCATCCGATCATGACAGGCAGACAACGCGTCACCACTAATTCCGACACAAAAATGAATGCCACAATAACAACTGTGGTCTTACATCATACCCCGACCTCCCTCGACCTGTCTTTTCATGGTTAAACATGTCATGGTCCCATTACTGATAGAACCAATTTCAGTCACACTGTGATGGCTTGAGCTACCATCAACCACACCCATTCATTACCCGGGTATCCTGCATTTGATGCCCTTGGCATCTTATGCTCCCAATCTCATCTTACTGAAACAAAATCTTGTACTGAACATGCACGATCCCTGATTCGGAATCCTTTCCGAAACCAATCAACACCCCGCTACTACCTCGAGGTTCATAATACACCAAAACTTCCGACGTCCCCTTCGTGGCTAGTAGACAATCACCCTTAGCCGATCGCTGAGACTACCAGTTTCTCATCTGGTCCAACCACCAGGTTTCCAGGTGATCAAAAACCAAGACTACCCAGCCGTAGCCATTCTGCATCACGTGCCACTTATCCACAAGATCCTGCAACTCGAGATCCAACCCTTGACTCAACAGTCTCTACCACTTCCATTCTGAAATCCCATACCCATCCGGGCTCGCCCATGAATAATTCATCGAATATCCCTCCGATCCTGATTCTGCCTAAGTTGTGGCTTTCCCACGACTTTGCGAACTGATCTACCGTAGACCCAATCACTCGAATAACTCATGAATACTACGACTACCCCGTAGTCTTACAACACTTTCACAGTGAATGCTACGGTTCCCCCCGTAGTCTTACAACACTTTCACAGTGAATGCTACGGCTCCCCCGGGTCTTACAACACTTTCATACCACATGATCGTTGCCCATGGCCCTACTGCTCACCTATCAATCCGAACACGTCTCACTGTTTAGCACCTATGTAGTCTATCCTCCCAAACTGAACTCAATTACTGACTGGAACACTACCTGGTTCCCTTCCCCGAAGCCTGCAATATGACATCAGAAGGACGCGATCCAAATGTCGGGGAGTTTCCTGAACTCCCATCTCACGATATCTGATACTCATTCGGCCCCTTAGGCTGCCTTTCCTCCCTAAAAGGAAAATGTGAGACACATCCACGTCTCACACTCGCTTTTCTTCGGGATATCTGAATAATTCTCCCCCACTTAGATTCGACTAAGTCCGCTTGGCACATGAAAATTGAAGGATTCCCACATCCTCTCTCTCGTTCCAATGGTTAATTTGCTGACGAGCGGCGCCTAACAAAGCTAGAACACCAAGAATAACCCTTCCCAAAACAACACAACTTCCGAAGACCCGCTAGCATCTCCGAATCCCAACCATACACTACTAGAAAAATAGCCTTTTACGATGCGCAAATTACGACACTCATTAATATATGTTACGCAAACGAGAGTGACATTAAAAAAGTGTCATCTCTTCAGAAAATTTAAGGATTTAGGTCACGCATTATTGCGTGCCTTTAAATTAGTGTCAAAATAAAAAAAAAATTAAAAACACGGAGGGCGCTGTACCTTAAATGCACGTCCTCTATATGTGTCGCTTTATAATTTTAATGAACGCGCGTTCCTTAGTTACAAGCGGGAAAAGAAAAGCCAAAAAATTAGAAAAGCCCACTACCCTCCCTGCCCTAATCATTTTCACGCATCTTTCATTCTCCTCACACTATTGTGCAACTTCTCAATCAAAGATCGAAGGTTACGATTTCATCTCCATCTCTCGAATTCATCATCTCAATCAAGAAAAAGGGCTTCTGATTTCCATTCATCTACTTCATCGTTGCTATAATTTCACCTTCTTCATCTCTCTGTTGTTATTGAGAATACTCGCCAACAGTGTGAGGAGAAAAAACGCAAACAATGAGCACCACCTCTCGAATTCATCTCCATCTTGAATTCATCATCTCTATCCCTCCCTGCCCTAAGCATCGGGCTGTTTTCTAGTAGTGAAATTAGAAAACAGTGTGAGGAGAAAAAGGGCTTCTTCATCTCCATCTCTCGAATTCATCATCTCAATCTTGAATTCATCATCTCTATCCCTCTGCTTCTTCCCCTCTTAATCCAGCTCTTGGTTCATGGAACTAATTTGCAAAATCCCGCCTAATTTTCTTACAGGTGGTGCTCAATCCATAAAATATTCGCATCATCACGAAGCAAAAACGCAAAATCTTCTTCATTCTCTCTCCTCTATCCCTTCCATAGCTGCTTAATATTTCCTTTTTCACTGTTTCAGCATATCGATGGTCTGAAATCCAACTTCATGTCTACTATTATCATTGCGTCTTCATCCGGTTATCAGGTAAAATATCCACATTTGAGATTTTATTCACAGTTTATTTGTTATTTAATGTCTGAGCTGTGGTTGAATGGTCTTGAACCTTGAAGTGGGTAGGCTTTTGGTCTATTAGTTACAAAGTGCCCGTTCACAAAGGAGTAATTTAATATTGACCTTGATATTGATCCAGTAATCTAAACAGTAATCTAATATTGACCTTGATATTGATCCAGCTGATGGAATGACCTATGCTTAACCTTTGTGAACATCCTTGCTGGTCCTCTTGTCAAGGGTTTTCTGATATGGTACTCTCCTGTAAATATATAGTGACAATAGATATTTCTTTTGTCTAATTTTTTCATTGATATGTGGTATTGCAGGTTATATCACTGGACAACATGGTTGATAGGCTTTCTGATGTTAAGCTTCAGCCAACTAAGGTACTGACTGCTATATGTGGCCTGATTATGTTTCTCCATTTTCCAGGTCAAATTTTAGTGTAAAATTGGTGGTGTTATTTAAGGATAAGGTCGTTAAAGCCAATGAGGTTTTAGCTGCTGGTCATCAACCACGCCCTATCATGGAAACCATCATTGTAACCCTTTTGTATCTTGCTCTGCATAGTGAGAATATTGAGTTGGAGGTATTTAAATCCTTTTAAATTTTATTGAACGTCATTTCTTGTGAAAAATATTCACCACATGTTCTTTTTTCTTATCTGACTGATTTAATTTTTAGTGAGGCACTACAAAGGCAAATTTATGTAGAAGATGTGTAATAGTTATCAAGTTTTTCGACTGATTTTTCTTTGGTGGGGATATGTATGCTTCTGTTGACCTTTTAAATTTCATGCAAGCTATTTTTATGATCTGTGTTATTGCTGCTATTGATTCCTCCCAGAGGTACTATTCTTGTACTTATTTGCCGACCAACCAAAGCCTTTATACTTATTGCAATCACTTTACTGCAGGGAGCTGGTTGCTGCTGTACTTGACAACCTTTCTAAAAAACTACAATACAACTCCAGATCAGAGGGTTTTTTTTTCAGTTTATCTTTAATCCTCTTACTAGCTTATAATACAAATTGATATTGATTGTGTCATTGAGGGACAAAACTGAGCTATCTAGATTTTTTTTTTGTGAATAACTAGAAGTAGCTGTTTATGAGGTTATTATACATCAAGGTGATTGAATTTAGCTGTTTTGTAGTACATTGGAGAGCTTATTGCATCAATTATTTTCTTCTGGGTCCAGTGTGGTGTAAGCTTGGCTGCATTAGTTGAGGTAATATTAACACAACTATTTAATGGAAGACATTGTTGGATGTACATTTAATCTCATTTGGTCTTTGCAGACACGTGAACTTTTTGTTCTTAATGTGGAAGCTAGTAATTTCATTCAATATTGTTACCGTTGGCTTCTTCCAGCTTTGGTTTTGCATAACGATGTTTCCAACTTGAACTGGGTTGCCAAGGTGGGATCTTTTAATATGCTTGAAACTTCATATTGTTATTATTTGTTTTTTTTAATAATTTTGATGGTTGAATGATTGGCCTTATTTTGTTTGAGCTGACATCATTTATGCATGCAGGTTTCCGGTTAATCTTCTGCAGCACTTATTAAGAGTCACTTGTACATATCTTTTTAGTTTGTATAGCATTAAATTGCAGCAAAAGGTTTGGGTGGGAATCTGGAACAGTAGCACTTCAGAGTTCAATATTAAGTATCTCTGGGTTATTTGAGAAGGAGCGGGACACCCTTATTAAGAAACACATGGTTTGCTAGTCGGCCTCTAATACACAAGCTTAGTTATACATAAAGGAGTAATTTGTAAATGGGTTTACTCGATTGTAACACTTGCTGTTATCTAAATGGTAGGGTGCTGAGGACAAGGCCTATGATGAAGAGTGACAGTGTCAAGGTGGATTAGAGTGGGCTCTGTGAGAGTCTTGTTTGCTTCAAAAGAAAGATGGAAGCTAAATGTTTAGACCAAACTGAGCTCAAAGAAGTCAATGTAAACATTCAACAGACTGGTCAACCACAGAAGAAGCAAAAACGTCGTAGAAGACCTCCTAAGACACAAGGTAAATCTACATCATTACATCTGACTGATGACATGGCACTTTTCAAGAAATTAGAACGCAGGGGAAGACTACCTAAAGTGCAGGCAGGGGAGTTGACCAATGCAAAAAAGTCAAAGCTTGTGGTGGGCAAGAAAAACAACAACCAGTTGAAGGGTAAAAATGTCAAAAAAGGGTCCCAAAAGTTTCCAAAACAGAATACCAGTTGCCCTTCATCATCCTGATGAGGTACATATCCATTTCTATGAATATTCCCAATTTTGTTTTATCGAGTAAATTAAATGTTTGGTCTCTGAATATGGCTTATTTTTTCAATTTGGTCCCAAAAGTTTTCTCTTGCAGTTTTGGTCATCCTTTGAGGTTCTTATAACTTTTTTGATCCTTGTTCCAAGTAATACCTGATTGTTTTCAACTTTGGCCCCAAAAATATAGTCATTTTCTTGAAACAGATACCAAAAACTTCAAATAAGACCAAAATTGCAAAAATTAGGGGACCAAAAATATAATTAACTATTGTTTGTTTTGTTATTAAATGCATTTCAGGGGGATTTGGGGTATATATACCTTGATTTAAATTGTAGACAGGGGAAGTATCCTGGTTGTGCTCATTTTGCCATAAGAGGAGGGCGTACAGTTTCCAAAACAGAATACCAGTTGCCAGTAAGTTGTTATTACAGTATATTTTGTTTTGTTCATCAAGGGCAAATTGCAGGAATTATTATTGTATTCCATTACCAAGAATAGAAAAAAAGTGATGAAATGTTTTTGTTGATTATTATTGTGAAGGTGATTGTCGTTGTTTGCAACTTCTCAAAGCCCCATAATTCATCAATCGTGAGACTTAACCACTCTGATGTGGATACCCTTTTCCATGAATTTGGGCATGCTCTTCATTCCTTGCTTTCACGAATAGTAAGTGTTGCACCATTTTTTAAAGACTTGATTAAATTAATCAATCTTTGGTACTATTTTTATTTATTATGAATTGGTTGATCAAAAATTGTATAGTGATAGATTGAAAAGCTTGTTTATCCATTTCAAAATTTCACCAAAATTGACATGAAATTCTATAACTCTCGAGATATTAATTGTGGTACATAGGGAAATTCTTGATTTTAATTGATAACAAATGCATATACATTAAGGCTGAATGCAAGAAACACAACGTACATAGGGAAATTCTTGATTTTTATAAAATGTGTGTTGTCTCATCAGGCACTTGTTGTGTTGGTTCATGATATGGGTCCAACCGGGAGCTTATAAGTGATGCCATTAACAGCACTTTGCAATTCAAGGTAACTATCATATCTGTTGTGTTGTGTTGGTTCATGATGTACATCATTCAACCCCAGACCGTATTTCAAGTTATTCATTAATTGGTTATATTGAACTTTGGATTCTTGGAAAAATGTATGTTACTACATGTGTATTAAATTTTAATATTTTATAACATAGATTGATGATGCTTGAAGCCTTTCTGAATACTAATGTGTTGACGATGAATATAGGTATCATGCGGAAACAGAAACATAACAATAAGAAGTAGAAAGAAGAAGGTGTTCCTTAATAACAATGTAGTATTAGGTTATATAGTTAGGAAAACCTCTTTCCATGGAACGATTATTTGTATGACATTAAATTGATGCAATGGATTCTATTTTTTGTATATTATATTTTAATTTCTATTATGAAACATTAAATACAAATTTAATTTGAAAATAAGTAAATCTATAAATAATATATTTTTTTAAACATTTAAATTTACGATACGCAAAAATGTGTGTCATCTTCATTTATGACATGGCCTTTCTTGACAGGGGCTTTCTTGATACGCATTGCGTGTCATTAACGCGCGCGTCGTAAGGTTACGACACGCGAATACGTGTCATCTTCCTTTATGACAGGGCCTTCCTTGATACGCAATGTGTGTCGTAACCGCGCGTCGTAAATGTGCGTCATAAATGCGCGTCGTAAATGCGCGTCATCTCTATTTATGACAGGGCCTTCCTTGACACACATTTGCGCGTCGTCTGAGCGTTTTACGATGCGCAATGAGCGTCTTAAAAGGCCTTTTTCTAGTAGTGATATCAACGGATTTAGATGCTTTAAATACTGTTATTCTCGGTGCTTGCTGACCGAAGGTCGGATGGTCTAACCAAATCTTTAGCAACAATTCTCTCTTCCCTTGACAACCTCGGGAGCCCTTCCAAACATAATAGCTAAGGTTACTGGAACCTAGTCATAATTTCCCTCATATAAGCCCTGGAACCAATCCAGACCATACCCAAAATGACACGCGCGTACTGAAAATTCTTTGATAACTGGAGTCGGTGCCCTCACTGCTCCTCCCTGATCGTCAAGTTGTTGACTTCATTGTCCCGCATCTGCCTTCAACGACAATATGATGGACTTGCCCCCTATGGGCATTCCCTGCTGACGTGGCCAAACCTGCTACACCTGTAGCTACCAAGATCACCGGATAGCCTCCGACAATGACTCGGAGTGATCACGGTATGTACGGAATCCACTCCGCAAGATACGTCTATCTGAAAGCTCCTTAAAGATTCCTCGGTGCGTTGGCTGGCACTTGATACTCTTGCTAACTCGAACATTAGCAGAAATCCGACCTGAGGTCTAACTATCACACTCCCCAAGCAATATAAATTATCGGTACCACCGAAAATGACCGAAGATAGTATATCCGCAAACACCTGGAGGACTCCTGACCATCTCCTCCTGAGTTACCTCGACCATCCGGAGAACATGATGCAACACTTCATCCCGATCCCAATGGCAATCCAATGCCTTGTAACGAGCTCCATTGCGTATTTTCGCAAGTATTGCACCGAATCCGGCCCTGTTGGCCTCTCAAAAGTTGATCCAAACTCCTGGATCCCCCTCCCGAGATCCTCCACTATAGGCACCCGGGCTGGTCCCCTTTTCCAAAGGTGACCCTAATCAATACCTGCTCCAAAATCTAGAAATCATAACATTTAGGGTCTCGCACCCTGACGCAATCACCTGCTCAATCTTCCACATCCGATCTGCAATAGATGGCGCAACCTATGCTCCCAACCAGTTACAAACTTTCCCCAAGACAAGGTCTTTAACTCCGAAAGTGCAATAGATCGCACCATCAATCCTTGCCGCCTGATGCAAGAGATCAAATGCGAACTCCCAATCCTAGCAGTCCTTCTGCTAACTGGCTCTCTATCGGAGCCAGGACCAAACCCTGGCCCTTCCCCTTTCATGCTCATCCGCATTCTGCACTGCAGCTATCTCCACAGTCCACTCGTAACCACGAATTCCTTTCCCAGGTTTCTTGGATTCTTCGAGACTTTCCCCGATTCGATTATGGATCCTGTGCTTTCAGTAGTACGAGCCCAATACTACCTTCCACACCTATCCATACTTTCCTTCGAAATCATCCCAAATCCTCTAAGTCACCTACTTCCCTGATGTACTAAATGTCTTCTAGACAGCAGCACAATATCCACCTAAGCACCTCCTAGGTCTCCTCCTAGGCTTCCAATCACACCGAACCACCCCACTACTCACTGGAGCATATCCTAGGCATTCCTAGGTTCCCGACCTCGCCCTGCCATCAGCTGCTATGGAACTCCTCACGATGCCAGTTATCTACCTCCTGGATATCGTCACATCCACTTAGTAGTTGACTCCCATCACTAAAGAGTTCCACAAAGCACAAATCAAGCAGCATTCATGCAGATGCACTCCTGACACTAATCTGATCCTAGGCTCATCCTAGGGTAATCTCCGACCCACATACGATCATAGAATATCCGGCCCACGTACCACAACCCAAGTTGTCCACATCCACCCTCGCTGACGGTTGCCTTATGCATGCAAATTGTACACAAAACAGGAAACGAGCCGCACCAATTATTCTATGGCCATGAGATCCTAACTGTATACAATTTTAAAACATACACGTAGCAGTTACCAATATCAATAATCATTCTCATTCTAGCATGGTATCCAGCATCCCAATGATAGAAACATCACATATTAGGTCAATCTATTGTTGTCTACTCAACACTAGCATGCAAGTCTAAGAGCTCATATAGCATATAAGGCATCCCTCCTAGCCCTAGCTAGCATGCGATATTCATATTCATAACCAAATCATAACAGATAACTGATGTGGGTATTCTAGGTAAACTTACTTGAGCTCGGCCGATTGCATGCACCACACCCTTTCTTTTCTTAGAAAACTTTTCCTTGAAAACATTTTCCTTTAAAAAAATAACTTCCAGATCCTCAGTCTGAGTTCAGAGACACCTGAAAGTATGTCCGAATCCCTCAAACCAAGGCTCTGATACCAACTTGTAATGTCCCAAAAATCAGGGGTAAAAATTTCATTTTTAATATAACTAAAACATTGATACCCTTTAATTCAAACAATCAAATCATAGTCAATCAAATCGTTTATCAGAGTTTATCCCAAAATCATTCATTGCGGAAATCATAGGTGTGTGCACTGCGATCAACCCGAGCTCTTCCTTTCCAACACGTTGATTCCTGAAACCATAAACAAACCTGTAAGCATGAAGTTTAGTGAGTTTCCTAGAGCATACCATTCACACAAACCACATATGACATATCATGTTAGCTATAAAAGCTACACACATATCATATATACCGTTAGCTATAAAAGCTACCATATATCACATAATCCCTGCATACATAAACCTGTAACAGTGCCATGGACTACCCCACATGGTCTTTACCTAGGACTGCCATGGACTCCCCCACATGGTCTTACATCCAATGCCATGGGCTACCCCACATGGTCTTTACCTAGGACTGCCATGGGCTACCCCACATGGTCTTACATCCAATGCCACGGGCTTCCCCTGGGGTCTTCCCTGCAAATACCATATATAACATAATAGCATATCATGCATCACATAAATATCTACACATAACACGTACATACACCTGTATGGATTATGTGGCTACCCCCAGGGTCTTATACCATCGTGCCATGGGCTACCCCACATTGTCTTCCATGCAAGTATCACAAAGACAACTATCATATCACATAATTACCAGCATACCACCTAGCATAAAGCTAACTATCATATCACACAACATAATATGGACCGGCCTTGGTGCCTTAAACCCATTGGTATGGTGAGAAGACTCACCTACAACTATCGGCTGAAGAAATAAGACCATGCTGCTCCAACAACCGACTCGAACCCCTCCACTGGTCAACACCAAAAACTGAACTCAATAAATACCAATAATTACCAAAATATCCATAGAAGTCAACTGGTCAACTCTTGGTCAAAGTCAAAGTCCTTAGTCAAAGTCAAACTTCCTGATTGACTTTACTCGCCGAGTTAACCCGCTGACTCGTCGAGTCCAAGAATCTTTGAGTCCCATCCTGCTCCATTCACCGATTCACGACTTAACCAGAAAAGGTTATGGTTCCATGACCAAACTTGCTGAGTCCAAGAACAGACTCGCCGAGTCCAAGGCAATCTTCAGCAGACTCGCCGAGTTGTTCTTCCAACTTGCCGAGTTCATGCACATATTCATACAACTCGTCGAGTACACTCATGTGACTCGCCGAGTATCTCCAGTTCTCAATCCATTCAGAGGCTTTTCAAGCCAGGGGCTCTAATCCATAGATCTACCCTTCTACAAGCTATCTCTCATGTAAAGTTGCAAACTTTACGTGATACCAAGGAGATATAAGCCCAAAACACACTAGGGCTTGGGTTTTAGACAAAGGGGCTTCACCAACAACTTATTGGCCTAAACTTTATGACTTTCTATCTTATTACCAACCTAGATCTGAGGTAGCATCCTCAGATCTACTCCAAACTCGAAATAGATCTCATCTATACTCAAAATGCCCAAAACACAACATAAGATAGGTCTAGATGCACATAAGCCCAATCAAAAAACTATTACCTCAAATGAAAGCTCCAACTGAAGTAAATCCCGGATCTACACCACTCCTTTGCAGCAAAGCCCTTGATCTTTAAGCCCCTCTCAAAGATTCTCTTTTCCAAGGCTTTAATCTCTCAATTAATGAAGGCTCACTCAATTCTACGGTTTCTGGAACTCAAAAGGGGAGTAAAGAGGCTGAGGGTGGGTTATAATGTGCTTTATATAGGGCACAACCTTTAGGATTAGGGTTTTTCTCGCCCAGACCAGACTCGCCGAGTCGGTCACTTACTCAATGACCCGGATCTCGCTCCGACTCATCGAGTTCCTCCCTGGACTCAACGAGTTGACTCTTGATTTAGAGTTTAACCTTTCTTTTCTTGGTCTTCCTGATTATGGGTGTTACATGAGACCACACAAGTTTCGTGATAAGAGTGTACACTTACAGAAGAGTTCCACACGAGCCCATCCATTTGCTTTCTCCCTACTACAAATTTTCTTCATTGTATGCATATTCCATTGGGGTTGCGACTGAACATCCCTCGTTAATCACCTAGAGGAGTTGTCCTGGATGTGGTTTATGGTTCCATTGTCATCGGATGAAAAATTCGTGAGACAATAGCAAGATCAATTATGACCATGTTGACTAACTGTGATTAGGTTCTATGGTTCTATACATTCTTTTTGTTTTTCTTAGGATAGTTCATCCCAAGTTCATTTTAGTCTTGTCTTACTTGAGGATAAGTAAGATTTAAGATTTGGGTGATTGGATAGTTTCATTTTATTTAAATCTTTTTATAGTTTATTTTAGCATTTTTTTTCGTTCATAGTTTAGCTAATTTTCTTGCATATTTTCCTTTTTGTTATATTTCGGGTACTTTCTAGTTTTGTGAGCATAATTGCGGATTTTAAGGAGACTATCGGATCGAAATCATTGGGAACCAAATGGACTTAGTGGACAACAAGGATTTTGGGAATGATAGCTATGGAGATTATGCATGGAGTGGGCTTGTTGATTATTTGAAGGCTTGGAGGAAACGAACTTTAAATTTGCAAGAAATGGAAGAATATTTGGGTGTGCAGAGATTATTGATTGGGCGATTACGTGAGTTATGGATCATTTGGGGAAGCCAAATTGGGCTTAAAATGAAGAGAACTTGAAGAAAAATGGGCTAGAAGCTGATCGGACTCGAACTGGGCCAGTGGACTAAAGGATTGCAGGCCCAATAAATGGAAATGGCCCATTCTCAGTCAGTTCACTCGACCCACGTAAGAATGCCACGCGGCCCGCGTGAGTTCCTACGAGGGCAATTTCATGATTTTAGTTTTGGCTTCTATTTGAGAAAGTTTGGTGGGATTGTTTTGACACTTGCACATCCAATTTTGGAGCACTTTCTCTGGAGATTTTGGAGCATTGTAACACCGTAAATTTTCAAACAAAATTTTCCTTTTAAAATCACATAATTCTCATAACACATTTCACAAAAATCTCACTGATTTAATTGACAAAACGCAACACCATAATTGTTTGATTAATAATCCAGGATCCTCAAAGCATAACTCTTTCTCTAGTGTGTACAATCAAGCCGGTTCCTTCCCACGATCCTGAGAAAACCTAAAACACATATCACATAACACGGTAAGCACGAGGCTTAGTGAGTTCCCCAAAATACCACACATATCTCAATAGCCTCTCATGGCTATACTCAGATAAGGCCCTTCGGTCAATGTGTCTCAGTGGGACCCTCCGGTCCCAAAACTCGGGTGGACCCTTTGGTCCTAACTCAATAAGCTCATAATAATAACGCTCAACGTAAATCACAAAGACATAATGTATAATATCACAATACACAGGTAAGCACATAAGACATCTTAGTCACACAAAGATACCACTCATGGTAAGTATGGTGAGAAGACTCACCACAGATGATGAACAGCCTCTATAAATGTTGTTATTGCGCACCGGCCTCTATCTCTAAGCCAAAACCACAATTAACCCAATTAGGAACTAAGTCCAAACTGTCACTCATTAGGTATAAAGGTAGTCCACTAACCAGCCTATCAATAAACTAAAACCCATTGGGCCCACCAAGGCCCAATAATAAATGGGCTCTTCCGATGCCCAACTGTCAAATCTAAATGGCAAGCCCAACTCAAGGGCCCAAAGCACACACACACACACTCACACACACACAGATATATACATATATATATATGTATATATATATATATATATATATATATATATATATATATTCCTCTGGTCCAAAAATCTATTGCAACAAGCCCAAACTCCAGGACCAACACTCAAGGCCCAAAATGAGACTTAGCCCAAAAAGTCCACAATGAGGTTACATGGGGCGTACCTCCCTTGGTACGCTCAGCGTACTCACGAATCCAGATTGGACATCGGGAACACTTAGTCAGTATGCAGGGGGTACTGGAATTATGCTTAACGTACTTCCCAAATTCACTCTTTCTACTCATTTGGTCTTAATCCGTTAAGACTTAAGACCTTGGCTCATATCACAGATCTAGACTCCCTAATGGCTCTTACTCCATAAAGTCAATGACTTTAAGCCTTGGCATGGCTGATAAGGTCACAAACACACAAAACTCTCACTCTTCTATCACAAAATGCTCATATCTCATGCATGGCTTGATTCCAACGTCTAAGTCTTAATTTTTATGACATTACACCACTAAATACACTCAAAGGGGTTGGTCAAAGTCTCTAGAGCTCAATATCTCATAAAGTCTCCAAATTTTTAGGACAAAACCCTAAAATACTCTACTAATATGCACAAATCAAAAGAGTGAGAAAGCTTGCAGATTTATACCTTTATATGGAGCTCCCAACGTAGATATGCTCAAATCCAAGGGCATGGACTCTCACTCCTTTTTCTCCAAAGCTTCTTCTTCACTCCAAGTGTTGGGTTTTGAGCAATCTAACACTTCCTAAGTGTGCATGCAACCCTAATAAACCTTGGATCTATGTTTGTCTAAATACATGCAAAATAATAATTTTCCAAGGTTTATAACCTATCTAACATGGCATGGGGAACATTTCAACATAAAAGAGTTAGAAGAGATTACATACCTTTTTGATGAGTTTGATTCTTGAGGAGTTTGAGGGCCAAGCACCAATAGTGTGAATGCCTCAAATGGAATCACAAATCACCACAAACTCTTGGAAAACTTTGAGAGAGTACACACACACTTATATTTTCGGCCACACACAAGCATACATACACTAGTGGCTATTTCATGCAACATAAGCATGCTTATATAGTGTACATGGTTAAGGTGAAACCCTAATAACCCATGACCTTTCCTTTTCCAAGGATCCATGGGTTAAAAGCTCCATGGACTTCCATCCAAGCCTAGCCCATTAACAAATGAGTGTTAGCCCACACCATATAAAACCAATAGCCCATAATCTAATTAGTCTTCCTTTCAATCTCTAAATTAATTCATAATTAATTTAAGACTAAGACTAATTAAATAACATAACTTCATATTAATATATTATAACTTATAATATATTAATAAACATATGTGTATAACTCTCATAAAATTATCCATAAATTGTTCGGGTGAAATGCAACCCAAATGGACCATGCCGGGTCGGGTCAAGTATATACCAAATAAGTTATGGACTTAGACACCTTATCCAACAGACTCCCACTTGGATAAGTCTAATAACTGTATTTGCCTATATAACTTCAGGAACCAACCAGCAATCGTAGCTCTCGAAAACTCTGTTGAACTATGAAGCGCCATTTTAAGACAAGTGATCATATAATCCTCTGTTCTCATGATATCAGCCGGACAAACACATGGAACTATGTCTTGCTTATTTTCTGGCAGTTGTTTCTCGATTTCCGATTTGTTTGACAAAGAACTTTACTGAACACATCAGTTTAGTTCTGACCAGGCCCGGTACATGGGTCAACACAAAATCATCGAGGGGCCAAGATATCGCTTCTATTTCTAGAAGGAACAGATAAACTTCGTCTCATATGCTTGTTCTACTACTTGTTGAATTGTACACAAAGGCACGTTTTATAACATCAAGTTACTGATGCGTTTACGTGCAATCAATGCACAACCAACTCATAGGTAACAACTCATATCTCTAGGTTTGAAGATTTATATGATATTATCGTCTCACGATCACTCGAGATAAATTCCATGAAGTGATACAAGTGAGTGTGGGTTTATACCAATACTCTTAACTTATGAGTACTCATGAACGTTGCAGCAACCATTGCCATGTCTAAACACCTTTATCCATCTACAAACCCAATTCATGACAATCTTGATTCATACCTACTTCCGACGTATGACCAATTGTGGAGGTTTGAATAAATTAATTATTCTGGAAGTCAAAACATGCAAAACTGAAACAATAGTAAATAATTGACAATGACAGTAACACTTTACTCATAAATAAATCACAAATTTTATTCATCATCAAATGTCGATTACATTTTACAAGTTTCAGGAAAACTATCTAATCTGTAAAACTAATATCGTCCCTCAGCCCGATGCGGCTCGCATGCTGAAAATGCTTAACCCTCGTCAGTCCCTTCGTAAGGGGATTTGCAGGATTCTCATCCAACGATATCCTCTTTGCCACGAGGAGTCCTTCTTCAATCTTGTGTCTTATGAAGTGATATTTTCTGTCAATGTGTCGGGATCTGCCATGATCTCTTGGTTCCTTGGCTAAGGCAACCGCACTATTGCTATCACAGAAAATCTCCATAGGTTCCTTAATAGCTGGTACAAATCCAAGGTCTCCGATGAAGTTCTTTAGCCATATCGCCTCCTTCGCTGCTTCACTCGCTGCTATATACTCTGATTCACAAGTCGAATCAGCCGTCATCTCCTGCTTGGAACTCTTCCAAGAAATTGCCCCTCCATTTAAGGTAAAGACCCAGCCTGACTGAGAGCGGAAGTTATCCCTATCAGTCTGAAAACTAGCATCACTATACCCTAATACTCTCAAGTCATCACTCCCACCAAGGGTAAGGATCCAATCCTTAGTCCTCTGCAGGTACTTGAGAATGTTCTTTACCGTGGTCCAATGAGCCTTGCCAGGGTTCCCCTGATACCTGCTGACCATGCTCAAAGCAAAGGCCACATCAGGGCGGGTACAAGTCATAGCATACATGATCGAGCCAACAGCGGAAGCATACGATAATTGGCTCATCTCAGCTATCTCTGCCTCTGTACTCGGACTCTGAGTCTTACTTAGTTTGGCATTGCTTTGGATCGGTAAATCTCCTTTCTTGGAATTCTGCATGTTGAACCTTTTCAACACCTTATCCAAGTAGGTACTCTGACTAAGTCCAATTAGTCTTTTACTCCTTTCTCTTAATATCCTTATCCCTAGGATATAGGCAGCCTCCCCTAGGTCCTTCATAGCAAAGCACTTCCCAAGCCAGGACTTAACCTCCTGCCAGGTTGGGATGTCATTTCCTATAAGTAGTATGTCATCCACATATAGTAACAAGAAGCTAACTATACTCCCACTAGCTCTGACATACACGCAAGACTCATCTTCACTTCTCGAGAAGCCAAACTCTTTGACCTTCTCATCAAAACAAAGATTCCAGCTACGAGATGCTTGTTTTAATCCATAAATGGATTTCTCAAGCTTGCATACTCTATTAGGGTACTCTGCACTGACAAAACCCTCTGGCTGATTCATGTACACATCCTCAGCCAACTTTCCATTAAGGAAAGCGGTTTTGACATCCATTTGCCATATTTCATAATCATGAAATGCAGCAATGGCTAGCATAACCCTAATAGACTTAATCTTTGCTACCGGCGAGAAGGTTTCATCATAATCAATACCTTGAGTCTAAGTAAAACCCTTCGCAACCAGTCGAGCCTTATAAGTATGCACTTTTCCTTCCATGTCGGTCTTCTTCTTGAAGATCCATTTGCACCCAACTGTTTTACGGCCTGGTACATTGTCAACCAAGTTCCAAACTTGATTGTCATACATGGACTGTATCTCGCTGTCCATAGCCTCCTTCCATTTAGCAGACTCCGGGCCTGCCATGGATTCCTTAACACTGCTAGGTTCATCCAAATTTACCAGTGTACTATCACTGATAAACGTATCACCTTCCGTAGTAATATGAAAGCCATAATAAAACGAAGGTGTGTTCCTAACCCGTGTGGAACGCCTCGGAGGTACAGACATGTCAGCTTGCTCAACAGGAGTTTCCTCCTCAGGTTGATTGCTAGTGTCTGAGGTTCCTTCACCAATTGCTTCTTGAATTTCTTCAAGATCAATTTTCCTCCCACTGTCTCCTTGGCTTATAAATTCTCTCTCACGAAAGACCCCTCTTCTTGCTACAAAGACCACATTCTCACTGGGTCGGTAGAAGAGGTAACCGAAGGATTTCTGTGGGTAGCCGATGGAAATACACCTTTCACTTCGGGGTTCGAGCTTATCATGAGTCTCATGCCTCACGAAAGCCTCGCAACCCCAAATATTGATGTGGTCCAAATTGGGAACCTTCCCAGTCCACATCTCATGAGGTGTTTTGGTAACCTTCTTTGTAGGGACTAAATTAAGGATATGGGCGGCAGTCTCTAAGGCATACCCCCAAAAGGAGATCGGTAGCGAAACTCGACTCATCATAGAGCGAACCATGTCCAACAAGGTTCGATTACGCCTATCAGCTACACCATTCAGTTGTGGTGTCCTGGGAGGAGTCAATTGTGAAACAATCCCACACTCCTTAAGATAGTCAAGGAACTCGGTACTAAGATACTCACCACCTCGATCGGATCGAAGCATCTTAATGTTCCTGCCCAATTGATTTTCTACTTCCTGGTTGAATTCCTTAAACCTTTCAAAGGTTTCTGACTTATGTTTGATTAAGTAGACATACCCATATCTACTAAAATCATCAATAAAAGTCACATAATACCGATTAGCATCCCTTGTGGCGGTTTTGAATGGCCCACATACATCAGTATGTATTAGGTCCAACAAACCCTCACCCCTTTCACAAGTTCCAGTGAAGGGTGATTTTGTCATTTTTCCAAGTAGACAAGATTCACAACTATCATCCGATTTAAGGTCGAATGATTCCAAGACTCCACTCTTTTGGAGTTGGCCTATGCGTTTCTTGTTTACATGTCCAAGACGACAATGCCACAATGATGTTTTATCTAGGCTAGTAGAAGAATCAATATACAATACATTATTTCCTAAGTTGTCTACAATCGACACAGTTTCATACACACCATCACAAGGTAATGTTTTAAAATAAAACACATTTTTATAGAAAGCATTAATACCACCACATTCATTATCAAACGAAAAGGTAAAACCTTGTTTGTACAAAGCATGAAAAGAAATAATATTCCTCGCCATTTCAGACGAGTACACACATTTATTCAAATCTAATTTTAACCCATTATTAAGCAACAAAGTGTAAACTCCAATCTTGGAAACAGGTGAAGCCTTCCTATTCCCCATGATCAAGTTTATCTTCCCGTGCTCCACATCCTCACTTCTTCTTAGGCACTGCAAATCAGAACATATGTGAATACCACATCCTGTATCAAGCACTCAAGAGTTAGAATATGTTGAGTAATTAGACAATATAGTGTAAATACCTGCATGGGTGGGTTTCACTTTCCCATCCTTTAGATCCTGCAAGTACTTAGGGCAGTTTCACTTCCAGTGTGCCTTTTCTTGGTAATAAAAGCATCCAGCATCCTTGGGAATGGCAGAAGGAGTGATAGAACCGCTCTTGGTCTTCGATGAGGAGCCTTCAAGAGACTTTCCCTTGGTACCCTTCGAAGGGTGCTTCCTCTTTTTCCCTTTGCCTTGCCCGATAGCCAAAACAGGGGTAGATGTTGGAGTAGAAGTAGGAGAGGTAACAACCGCCTTGCCCTTAAGACCGGTTTCAGCGGTCTTCAAGAGTCCTTGAAGCTTGCTGAGGGTAACTTCCTCCTTGTTCATATGATATGTCATACGAAAATGGTCATAACAAGAAGGTAAGGAGTGCAAAATGATGTCAATTGCCAACTCCTTAGGGATGTTCACATTCAGCTTCAGCAAACGGTCCACATACCTTTGCATCTTTTGCATGTGAGCCGTGACGGAATCACCGTCCTTCATGCGGGTAGTTATTATGGAGGAGATTATTTCATACTGCTCCTGACGAGCACTCTGATGGTACCTTTCCATCAGGTCCTGGTGCATCTCAAAAGGGTAGAAATCTTCATATGACTTTTGGAGCTCGGCTGTCATCGTGGCCATCATGATACATGCCACCTTAGTAGCATCTCTCTCATGTGTCCTGAATTCAGCGATCTCCTCAGGAGTAGCAGTAGACTCATCAAGCTCTTTTAACTCCTTATCGAGGACATATTCCTTGTCCTCATAACGAGTAACCATCCTGATGTTCCTAATCCAATCCATGAAGTTGGAACCATCAAAGATGACCCTCCAACAAAGATTCACGAGAGAGAAAGAACCAGTTGGGTTAGAGCCTGAAGCATTAGTGTTGGAAGACATCTGAAAGAAGAAAGCAAGTTTAGATTAGATATATAGAATCCTTAATAAGACACCCAAATGTAATATTAAGGCTAGGACCCAATCACAATATATTATACTTAGAAGAGGGATGCCGTAATCTAAGTAATAATATATTTGAAAGGTAGGTGAATGACGATTCACCAATTTCCACCATGAAAACAAAATGTATTATTAGGTTTTAATTGGATTTGAAATTCCTAGGTTCTTTTGAGATTCATTGAACTTTTCAATGGCATGTTTCAATCTTGATTGTGCCCTTCAAGTTTTGTGACTGGGATGCCGAGGATCACAAAACAAGGTGTGAATAACCATGCTAATTCACTTGGTACCCTTAATATTATCACCTAATCAATGTATCGGTTAACCACACACGCTCCATTGATCTATGACAAACATTAAGTCACCCTTTGTGATCCTTACTAGTCCAAGTTAGTGTGCCGGTTAACCACACACGCTCCACCAACGACTTGGTAAGGTACAAAGTGTGAATTCCATGGACTAGCACCATGTTCACATTTTTCCTAAAATAACTAAGATTGGGAATTAAAAGGTTTAGTTACTTTATAATAATCATTATACTTTTAATGAGGATTTAAAGTCATTGTCCTACCCGTTCGGCTAACGACCCTCCACCAGTCAAGCAAGCGGTGGGTGAGAGTGGACACCCATTAAGTCACCATTTTATAGGCAACAACCTTATACCGACCTTATAGACCGGCTTCGTGAATGAGGCCTACTAACGGTAGAACGACTTATTCTTATACATATATATAATAATTAACCATTAATGTTATAAATAGTATAAGGGTTGAATTTTAACTATTAAAACTCTAAGGGTTGGAATTAAAGTTTATTAAAGTGTGTGAAACTTTACAAATTCCAAAACTTGAGGGCAAGTTTTGTAACTATCCAAAACTTTTCATTTCATAACTTATGAATTAAAGGTTCATAAAAATGAAGACTCTTCATTTTCATGTAACTTATGTGTTTAAATGTGTGTGTTAAAGAAAGTGACCTTTGGATATCCATAACTTGAGGACAAATTATGGACTCCATTAAAACACATAAATGATCAAGAATTAATTCTAAACAATTTAGCAAATAATTCCTATCATCTTCTAAATTCATAAGGACATGAACATGATCATCAAAACATCAAGAATTATATGAACACATAAAAATCATGGAATTTTGATATATGCTATTGTAAATGGATTAGAACAACCATTACACCAACTAAAACAAGTTTTAAAACACCAAAACAGTTTAGGGTAATGTTTCTAGTCCATTTCCAGCAGCTAAAGTCGAAAATCTGCACTCTGTCGCTCCTACTCGTCGAGTGCATGAACCTACTCGGCGAGTAGGTTGAAGATACACATGGACTCGGCGAGTCCCCCCATGGACTCGGCGAGTTCATCAGGCAGACAGCAAGTTTTTCCACTTTTTCAACTATTTTGCATCAAGTATCAAACAAGCAAGCCTAGGCTCTGATACCACTGTTGGGTTTTGAGCAATCTAACACTTCCTAAGTGTGCATGCAACCCTAATAAACCTTGGATCTATGTTTGTCTAAATACATGCAAAATAATAATTTTCCAAGGTTTATAACCTATCTAACATGGCATGGGGAACATTTCAACATAAAAGAGTTAGAAGAGATTACATACCTTTTTGATGAGTTTGATTCTTGAGGAGTTTGAGGGCCAAGCACTAATAGTGTGAATGCCTCAAATGGAATCACAAATCACCACAAACTCTTGGAAAACTTTGAGAGAGTACACACACTTATATTTTCGGCCACACACAAGCATACATACACTAGTGGCTATTTCATGCAACATAAGCATGCTTATATAGTGTACATGGTTAAGGTGAAACCCTAATAACCCATGACCTTTCCTTTTCCAAGGATCCATGGGTTAAAAGCTCCATGGATCATCCATGGACTTCCATCCAAGCCTAGCCCATTAACAAATGAGTGTTAGCCCACACCATATAAAACCAATAGCCCATAATCTAATTAGTCTTCCTTTCAATCTCTAAATTAATTCATAATTAATTTAAGACTAAGACTAATTAAATAACATAACTTCATATTAATATATTATAACTTATAATATATTAATAAACATATGTGTATAACTCTCATAAAATTATCCATAAATTGTTCGGGTGAAATGCAACCCAAATGGACCATGCCGGGTCGGGTCAAGTATATACCAAATAAGTTATGGACTTAGACACCTTATCCAACACCAAGAACACACAAAAACACTCGAAGGCTCTAAAATGCACTCACAAGCTCCATGAATGAAGGATTAGGGTTTAAGAGGGTTTGTAATCTGATGATGGTGGCCAGGAATGAGGCCATCTCATTCTTTATATAGGGACACCCCTCAACTAGGGTTTTTCATTCAGTGCCTAGTACGTCCAACGTACCCTCTGGTACGCCCAGCGTACTAGGTAGCTCTGCTTAAAAATCACGCACATTAGTATGCTAAGTGTACACACACATACGCCCAGGGTACTCAGTTTCCACCTTTCTCAAATAAGGGATTTATCCTGCCAAAACTTCAAACTTCCATTGCTTCCTCGATATAAATCCATTTCTAACGAACCTCATATCCACGGAACGGTGACAAGATGCCCTACGTTTCTAGCAACTCTTCGCAACCTTGAGACTTCCTCATGCCCAGGTTGCAGCCCGCAAACCCTAATCACGGACGATCCGAAACAGGATGTTACAATTCTCCCCCACTTGAATTAGCTTTCGCCCTTGAAATTGCTCCTTATCAACACATAGATCAAACCCAAACCCGATAAGCACCACCGAAAGGACCTCATATCATACAACAATCTCTTCCAAAAGCACCTGAAACCAACAGGAACTCCTGACCCTGAAGAAGGACAGACCCTTTTGTGGTCTATCTCTCTGTCAGACCACCCTCGCAAAATATCATCATGTTAATCGATCGTCGAATAACAGACTCTAGAACACTCTACCAAATCTAATTCTCTAATTGATCCCAATCGCAACTCAAAAGGAACGGAAAGGTCATATCCCATTAAGGGCCCACCATCTGAACAACTATCAAAACTCTTATGAAGGAATGATCCTCAAAACTCTGTCCTCAGACAAGGAAGCGGTCCAGCCAGCTTGGAACAATCCTCTGACACCCTTAATCATAAGCCCCAATTCATCTCAAATGTCCCTTCCAACACTGAGCACCAGCTCAACTCTGACCCAATAGTTGAACCTCCAAAAGTTACCCACTGCATACCCAATCAAACGACTTACCACCTTCCTTATCACAATAACTATATTGGATCATTGTGACACACAAGTAACAATGTTCGCTTTACCCAAATAGTTAAGCCTCCAAAGGTTACCCACTACAACCCCATCTGAAGTCGTCTCACCTCCGACCTTTGTCGTCTACCACCTACTGGTTCCATGCGTCTCACGGTTCTTCCCATACCAACGAAACTGACCCACTCCGATCTGAGTCACCAGATGGAGATCATTACCCCTCAAAATGAAACCCATCTACAAATCCGAAACCTCATCTCACCTACTCAATACACGAATTGTCCCAAACTCAACTCAAGAGTCTGATTCCACAGCAGAATGGGAACCACTCATTTCCAATCTGATACTCAACCCGAACCTGCGATTCGCGAATTTATACACACACTATCTCTCCAATTCCTTCCGATTACTATAATCCCTCCTCAACCCAGGATACAACAATCCTCGACCATCACGGAGACCCCAATCTCGCCCTTGGTCCGACAACTAGGTTCCAGAAGACTCAAGTGGTAAGGCTACCCAAGCCCAAGAACTCGTCTGCATCATACTCTGAGTAGTGAATACTACAGCTCCAGGTAGAACAATATTCACTCTTATCGACTACTAAGTGCTACAGTCCCCCCCGTAGTCCTACAACACCCCCTCACTGACTCGTGAATGCTACGACTCCCTAGAGTATCACAACACTCTTTCGCTAACCATTGAATACTACGGCTCCCCACAGTACTACCACATTCTCTCACTTACTAGTGAGTACTACACCCCCCCCCGGCAGTATCACATCACTGTCTCGCTAACCAGTGAATACTACGGCTCCCCGCAGAATGACGACACTCCCTCGCTGACTAGTGAGTACTACGGATCCCCATAGTTGATGGGTTTTGAGCATTCTAACACTCCTATGGTGTACATGCAACCCTATAAACCTTGGATCTATGTTTTCTCTATTATACATGCAAATATTTAATATTCCAGGGTTTTATCCTAACTAGAATAATATGAAGCAACTATAATACAAAAGTCTAGTTAGATAACATACCTTTTGATGTGGCTGGAAGTCTTGAACTTTAAGAGCTTAGCCCCAATAGTGTGGAAGCCTCAAGTGGAATCACATATCACCAAATTGCGACTGAAATTGGCCCACTCTTCTTAAGAGAATAGTAAGCACACTAGAAATTGGCCCACTCTTCTTTACTCACACAATACTGCTATTTCATGTGCCAATTAAAGACCTCTTTATATAGTATGGAGGATTAACCCTAATACCCATGACCTTTTATTTCCATAGGATCCATGGGTTAAAAACTCCATGGACAATCCATGCAAGCTTAGCGCAACCTAAATGAACTTGGCCCATGCTATATATATATATATATATATATATATATATATATATATATATATATATATATATATATATATATATATATAAGAGTCCATATTTAATTAGTTCCTTTTGATCACTAAATTAATTCTAAATTAATACATTATCAATTCTAATTAAATAATATGATTTCATATTAATATATTAGAACTTATAATATAATAATATAAATCATAAACATACTATTCTCAAAAGAATATCCATATAAATTGTTCCAGTGAAGTGCAACCCAAATGGACCATGATAAATTGGGTCAAGTACATACCAATTATAGTTGTGGACTTAGAAACTAATCCTACAGTCTCCCACTTGGATAAATCTAAAACTATTATTGTTTATGACTTCCGAACCTGATTAGCAATCGTAGCTCTTAAAATATGTTGTCGAACTCTGAACAAATCAATGACGTGTCCATTAGATAAGGGATCATATATTCCTCAATTCAAGATATCATATGGACTGAGACATGGATTATAATCATTCTCTCTGTCCATTTTTTGTTTCTCGATTTCTGATTTATGACGACCGACTAATTGAACAAATCAAATCAGTCCAGGCTTGGCCAAGCACTTCGGGGTGTCATCACTAAATCATCAAGGGGCCCACAGATATTGCTTTTATCACTTTAAGGCTAAAAGGAATGGATAAACTTCGACTCATATGCTTGTTCTATTACTTGTTGAATCATACACAAAGGCACGTTTTATAACATCGAGTTACCAATGGGTTTTCGTGCAATCAATGTATGACCAACTCATAGTCAACAACTCATATCTCTAGGTTTGAAGAATATAAGATATTATCGTCTCATGATCACTCATGATAAAATCCTTGAAGTGATTCAAATGAGTGTGGGCTGAATCCAATACTCAGAACTTATGAGCACTCATGAGTGTTGTAGCAACTCTTGCTATGTCCAACATCTTAGACATCTACAAGCCAACTTCATGACAATCTTGATTCATATCTACTTCCAACATATGACCGACTGTTGATGGTTTTAATAACTTAGTCATTCGGGAAGAATTACCTAGTTGTTCTGGAAGTCAAAACATGCAAAGTGAAACACAAGAATAATCGAATCCAATATGGTCTCAGAACTTATGAATATAAATAGAACACCTTTTATTTATCACCATATTGATTACACATTATTCAT
This sequence comes from Lactuca sativa, assembly GCF_002870075.4. Taxonomy (NCBI): domain Eukaryota; kingdom Viridiplantae; phylum Streptophyta; class Magnoliopsida; order Asterales; family Asteraceae; genus Lactuca; species Lactuca sativa. The sequence goes on from NC_056627.2 coordinate 54,546,925, forward strand.
TGTATAATGTTTCAACTAATCAACTTTATACTTGAATCAAGACACTAGTCATGCCATGCTCTAAGCATGTACACTATGTTTATCCAAACGATAGTCATGCCATCCATAAAGTATGCACACTATCTTTGTCCAAACATTAGTAATTCCATACACCAAGTATGCACACTAAGTTTCTCTATGATCTTTACTTTGTGAAATAGATCGATTGAACATAATTCTAATGATTCTCATTTCACAATCCCAAATCCTTAATGTAAGAATTCCAAATTCCTACCATTTACCGAAATCTATTAGATTTTAAAATTATATGCACTGATCCTCTTGTAATGATTATGCACAAAGTCACAAAGACTTGTCAACAATCATTACAGAGTATTCCAATGGAGATCAACTCCATGGAAACGAAGTCTCATATTCAAAGTACATTGCTTTGAACATCATTCTTGCATTAAGTTTCCTAATCTTACACATATTGAATAACTTCCACCTATGGAGTCATTTCCATATACCCATTTTGACTATCACTTCTGAACAAGAGTTGCCTCCTTTCAGAATATGCCAATATGGTCCTTCCAAAATTCACACTATAGTTCCAACTGTCCTTGAGCAACCAATCTTTGGTAAACCTTAGATTGTCCTCGAAAATTGCTTAATCATTTTAGTCATATTCAATTATAGACCTTTTTTCCCTCTTAATGGCACCAGGGTTTGGAAAAAAAAATAGAAATGATAAATATTATAGCACATGCAATCGATCCTACACCTGAAGCATATGAGACACGATTCATGATGTCTCACATAAAGACATGATTCTGGACCAGTCTTTTGCTACAATATTTTTATTTGCCATGTTTTCATAAGTCGACTATGAAGAAGGATGTCGTAATCATAATCGAATTGTGAGAACGCAATATATATATATATATATATATATATATATATATATATATATATATATATATATATATATATAGAATTTCCTTAAGTTGAGCCATTCCAACATAAAAATCATACATATATCCTTGACTAAAGATGATTAAAATCACAATCTAAGCTTTTAGAATTGAAATGAAGTACAATTTCCTCTCCCTTAATTATAGCAAAACAACTTTTCCCAATTGAAACTTTTGTTTTCTATAATTAACATTGCTAACTTGCAACACTTATCATAATTATCATGCTCCCACTAACATGAGAATTATCAGCATTACACTTATGCTCCCACTAGCTTTGACATGTACTCAGAAATCAGCTGGACTTCTAGAAATCAATACTTAATTAACTTTCTTATCAAAGTTCAGACTTCTGATACGAGATGCTTTGATAAAACTTTATCAAAATCATAGACCTTCCCTTAGATAGCTCATATGTGTGTCTAAACAATTTTAGAAATATGAAAAGGGATGTTGTAATCATAGTCTCAATTGTTTGGACCTTTGCCATTCCTCACAAGTCCATGTTAGTGTGCCGGTTAACCACACACGCTCAACTAACGACTTTGAGAATGCAAATATCACAATTGCTATCTACTTAAAATGACTTTTCATTAATCGGAGAGAAACCACCTCACCATCATTTTCATGTATCGGATAGAAACCTTATGACACTTAGATTTTATGGTGTATGTGTTCCTATCCATGTGAATTTTTTAAAACCATAATCACAAGACACGGTTAATGAAAAATCCGAACTCATATGGACTGAATTTGTGCAGTCTTAAATTCTTGCCAGCAGGCAGCACAAGGGCCTGCCATTGCTTCCAAGTTGTTATGCAACCAATTGAGAACTCTCAGAACTCATATGCAATGCCAACTTTAGCTGGAATGGCCACAGAAATAGGAATATGTCAACACGATAGGTTATAAACCTCAAGTTGTGAGCTAGTGAGAAACTATAGGTTTTATTCTTGATTAGATCTTGAAATTCTTTCAGGATCTTTTAGACTCCCACTGCCCTCTTGACATATAAGACTCTCTTGCCAAGACCCATTCTTTGACAAACAAATATTCAGGAGATAGTGTGGATTCTTATTACGACAAACACTTCACACAATTTGCCTAAGTGGTCTCTATTTTATCCAAAACATCACAACTTACCAATTTCAAATGTACAAGAGTAGGACACATTTTACTCTTACATTTTACAAGTGTTAATAAACCTTCTTTAAGATGTATCACTCAAATTACAATCTTGGAGTATGACTCTAAGACTTGTTTTGGAATGAAGTATGACTCACCTTCTTGATTTAACCATTTCAACAACTCATGACTCCTCTTCTTAGCCATAGGAATGCACTAAGATGTCCTTAGAGGACTAATTGTGATATGATTTCTTAATCATTAAGATGATCACGAACATGAAATTAAAGTACTCTCCCTTCTTTTTAGATTTGAGAAACTTTTATCTTTCTGCCTAATTTGATTCTTCTTATTCGTTCTGCCATACATCGAAACTTTTCCAATGTTTCAGAATTATACTTAAACTTATAAGTATAACCATATCTACTAAACTTTAGTAAATAATGACAAATAGTCTTATCGATCTTTTGTGGTGGACTTAACCAGTGCACACAAATGTGTACTGGATCCCTTAGTCGATCACTTGACTCACATATACATGTCAACAAGGAATTAGTCTTAATTTTCCAAAGATGAAAATTCTCATTCATCATATTATACAACTTGCATGATTCCAAATTTCAGTCCAATTGAAACCTTGGGTGATGAGAATATTTCCTTATTTGGTAAATTTAGATACTACCACAAATGAAAGAATCAAATTCATATTTCCATTATTGCTAGAAACATACAACATCAATTTTCCATAAATGTCATTGCAAGGAAATATAAAAAAAATAAAACAAAATTTTATTTATTTAAAAAATGCGGAATTTTTTTTCCTTACTATGCAACTAAAATGAAAACTATGCTATTAAATATTTTCTAGCAATCTATCATAACTCCTAAGTAGTAGCTCAAGAATCCGATCTTCGAACCATGCGATTGAAATCCATCTTCGCGATTAGATTCAACATACTCCTCTTTTAAGTTACCTTCCTTTTGCTTGATTCTGCCAAACATCCAAATGTAACCGAGTCACATTTTGTATTAAGAATCATCAATAAGGAACTTAACTGAGTTAGATAGTGGACTTACTTGAAGTGGAGTCAAACTTTTTGACTTGACCTTCTCTTAGATCTTTCAAGTAGCCAGGGCAGCTTCGCAACCAATGCCCATTCCTTTGGCAATAGAAACATATGGACTCTTTGGTAATGGTACATGGGACTATCTCGGACTTAGCATTTCTCTTTACCATTTGACAACCGAGTTGACTATGGTCGATCCCTTTCCATTGGGAAGAGAAAGCTTTTCTGGATATTCAATGTTACCATTGTCAATGTCCATGGTAGTTTGGGAAGTTGATATTCTAATCAAATTTGCTATACCAGTGCTCCGAATCATTGTTGATTCAGCAGCACCAAGCAAATAGATAAGATCATTAAGGGTCATGTCATAGTCTGTTACATAGTAGTCCTTAAGGAACTCACCATGTGACTTAGGAAGTGAGTAGTCAACATCCAAATTCCTCAAGACTTTGATACCCAACTCTCCCGGCTTGTCAATATGTGACTTCATCTCCAAGATGTGAGCACACATAGACCTTGCTTGACAATAGGGCTAGAGTGACCTTGAACTTGTGGGTTAGGGAGAATAATTGGAGCAGGTGGAGGTAGATAAGTATGATTTCCATGAGATTTGGGAAGATCATAGTTGTCTAAACCAGACATCTACAATGGGAGAAATTAAAGTTAGTTGATTCATGTCCTTAATATAACACTCAATATAAAATATTAAGGCTAGGAACCAACACAATATTTTATAACTTGGAAGTAACTTGGAAGAGGGATGCCGTAATCCAAGTTATAAATATTTGAAGGTAGGTGAATGACGATTCACCAATTTCCACCATGAAAAAAGAAATAATTTATTAGGATTTTAATTGGATTTGAAACTCCTAGATCTTTTGAGATTCATTGAACTTTTCAATGGCATGTTTCAATCTCGATTGTGCCCTCTCAAGTTTTGTGATTGGGATGCCGAGGATCACAAAACAAGGTGTGAATAACCATGCAATATACTTGGTACCCTTAATATTTATCACTAAATCGATGTGCCGGTTAACCACAAACGCTTCACCGATCCTATGATAAACATTAAGTTACCCTTTGTCTACCTTGTTAAATCCAGGTTAGTATGTCGGTTAACCACACACGCTCCACTAACGATTTAAGCAAAGTGCAAAGTGTAATTTCATGGGTTAGCACCAAATTCACATTTTTCTAAAGTAATTAAGATTGTGAATTTATAAAAGGTTTAGTTACTTTATATGTATCATTATACTTATAATGAAGGGAGAATTATAGTCCTTGTCCTACTCGTTCGGCTAACGACCCTCCACCAGTCAAGGAAGCGGTGGGTAAGAGTGGACACCCATTAAACTGTCATTTTATAGGCAGTAACCTTATACCCCCCTTATAGACCGGCTTCGTGAATGAGGCCTACTAATGGTAAGACTGAGTTGATCTTATACATATATATATTATTAACTTATAATACTATAAAGTATAAGGGTTGAATTTTAACTTTCAAAATTCTAAGGTTTGGAATTAAAGGTATAACATGGAGGAGGTGGAGGTAGAGAAGTTTAATTTCCATGAGATTTGGGAAGATCATAGTTGTCTAAACCAGACATCTACAATGGGAGATATTCAAGTTAGTTGATTTAAGTCCTTAATATAGCACCTAATATGAAATATTAAGGCTAGGACCCAACACAATATTTTATAACTTACAAAAGGGATGTCGTAATCCAAGCTATAAAATATTTGAAGGTAGATGAATGACGATTCACCAATTTCCACCATGAAAAACGAAATAAATTATTAGGTTTTAATTGGTTTTGAAACTCCTAGATTCTTTGAGATTCATTGAACTTTTTAATGGCATATTTCAATCTCGAGTGTGCCCTTCAGGTTTTGTAACTGGGATGCCGAGGATCACAAAACAAGGTGTGAAGTAACCATTTGGTACCCTTAATGTTTACCCCTCAATCGATGTGCCAGTTAACCACACGTGCTCCATTGATACTATGATAAACATTAAGTTACCATTTGCCTACCTTGTTAAGTCCAGCTAGTGTGCCGGTTAACCACACGCGCTCCACTAACCGACTTAAGCAAAGTGAAAAGTGTAATTTCATGGGTTAGCACCTTATTCACATTTCCCTAAAGTAACTAAGATTGGGAATTAATAAAACATTTAGTTACTTTGTATTTATCATTAATACTTTTAATGAAGGGAGAATTCTAGTCCTTGTCCTACCCGTTCGGCTAACGACCCTCCATCAGGGAAGGAAGCAGTGGGTGAGAGTGGACACCTATTAAGCTGCCATTTTATAGGCAGCAACCTTATACCCCCTTATAGATCGGCTTCGTGAATGAGGCCTACTAACGGTAAAACGAATTGTTCTTATACATATATAATTATTATTAAACTTATAATATTATAAAGTATAAGTGTTGAATTTTAACTTTTAAAATTCTAGGGGTTGGAACTAAAGTTTTTAAAGTGACTTTATTTGTTCAAAAACTTGAGGGCAAGTTTTGTGACTTTCAAAACTTTTCATCTTTCATAACTTGTGAGTTAATGGTTTAATAAAATGAGAGACTTTTCATTTTATGTAACCTATGTGTTTCTTTAATGGACTTTTAAAAGGATGACTTTTAGTAATCCATAACTTGAGGACAAATTATGGATTCCATTAAAACACATAATGATCAAGAATTAAACTAACAAGCAAGTTACAAATAATTCCTATGATCTTCTAAACTCATAAGTTCATGAACATGTATATCAACAATTTCAAAAATCATAAATTAACCATATAAAACTTGAAATTTTGATAATAGCTATTGAAAATGGGTTAGCATAACCATTACACCATCTAAAACAAGTTTTATAAGACCAAAACAATTTAGGGTAATGTTCCTAGTCCATTTCCAGCAGCAAAACTCAAAAATCTGCATTTTGGGGCTCCTACTCGTCGAGTGAACGAACCTACTCGACGAGTAAGATGAATTTACTCATGGACTCATCGAGTCCCCCCATGGACTCGGCGAGTTAATGCTGCAGAGTGTAGAAAAACTGAGTTTTTTTCACAATTTTGCATCAAGTATCAAACAAACAAGCCTAGGCTCTGATACCACTGTAGGGTTTTGAGCATTCTAACACTCCTAAGGTGTACATGCAACCCTAGAAACCTTGGATCTATGTTTTATTATGATACATGCAAAATTGATTTTCCAAGGTTCTTAACCTATCTAGCATACCATGGGGAACTTTTAAACATAAATGCTAGAAGAAGAACATACCTTTTGTAGCTTGGAAAACCCATCAAATATCCCTAAATCTCACTAAAATCACAACAATTTGTTAGTTGGAGCTTGAAAATGAATCTATGAATGTAATCATTACATAAAACTTCTATGTTTTTCATAAAATGAAAAGGGAATTCGAATTAGCGAACTCCCATGAACACTAAATAAAATTGTAGAGAGAAAAGAAGAGAAAACTACATTCCAAGTGTGTAGATGAAGAGATTTGAGCAAAGCTTTCACCATCTCATTATAGATCTTCAAATACCATGAAAAAGAGTGGAAACGCCAAAGAGAGGGAAGAATATAGCTGAAATTGTGTTTCGGAAAAAGTGGGGAGAAAAGGGGTTTAATTGTTCTTTTATTTGGACATTTGGCAACTATGGTCCCTCCTCTTCAATGATTCTTCAAAAAAGCTCCCAAGTTATCTAGAACTTAGAATTTTTTCACATAAGGTCATTTCCCATGTAAAGTGAACTAAGGGCCTGTTTGATTAGATGCTGACTGGGTCCAGTCAGAGGTTTTTGTCTGACTCGGTCCAGTCAGATTGTTCATATCTCTGACTTGGTCCGCTAATAGTTGCTGATTCGGTCCGCCAAAAAAAAGAGTTGACTAAGTAAAATAATTTGTTTGCCCTTCTCCTCCCAAAATATGCGTAATCCTTCGCACCTCTTCTTCCCCGTCGCCAAAGAACGAACGCAAGGATAGCTAGATCCACCGCTTCCTCCTCAAACTCCAGCCTCCTCCTCCAGCATCGTCCTCCATCGCAATCGTCGTCTCCGGCCTCCTTCATCGTTAGTTTCTTCTCTAATCTCCTCTTTATCTCTGCAACACGATTTCTGATTCACAATAGATTTCCAGTTATGGGATACCTTGTATTGTTTTTGTAAAGAACTTCATTTTGGTTGATTCTAGAAAAAAATAATCAAATCAATTAGCTTGATTTTTGGAAATTAATTTGAAGATTCAATTGTGTTTCTGTGTCGTTCTTGAAACAAATAATCAAATCAACTAGTTTGATTTAGATCAAGAAACAATATATTAAAGATATATAATAACCTTTTGGATTGAAATAATCAAATTTGTGGTGTGACTCTTTGACATTGAAAATTACTTGATTGATGATTGACGGGTTTTTTAGTAAAGAGTTAAAGGAATTTACCAAGCATTCATTTTCAGGTGTTCCAAAGTTAAGAGTAAATTACACGAATGGTTCCTATGGTTTGAGGTAATTTGCGCGTTTGGTCCCTAACTTATTTTTTAAACTTAGAAGGTCCCTACTGTTTGTTTTTGTAACGCTTTTGGTCCTTGTCTTACCTAAAAATATAATTTTGCCCTTGAATTTTTTAATTTATTTAAATAAACACACCCCCAACCCCACCCCTCACCTTACTTTACCTACTCCATCATTTTTCTATATTTAAATAATAGTCTTTTTAGGTAAGACAGGGACCAAGCGTAACAAAAACAAACAATAGGGACCTTCCGAGTTAAAAAAATAAGTTAGGGACCAAGCACGCAAATTACCCCAAACCATAAGGACCATTCGTGTAATTTACTCCAAAGTTAATGATATATTTTTTTTATTCTAAATAGCTCTAAATGTTTGAAATCAGATGCAAGACGCAAGACGATGTAGTTATGATTTACAATAGTAAATGGAAGCATTAATTGAGTTTAAAGTCAAAAAAGTTTGGATGGTCAAAATTGGAGTTTCATCCTTAACAATCAATTAGGAAGTTACTTTTGTGCTCATGTTTGCAAATCGAAAAAGATGCGATCAAAAGGAAATTCAAAGGCGTTCAAAATTGATATGCTTTATTGTATATGAATTATGAGCTTTATTGTATATGGATTATGAAGTATGGGGTTGACGATAATAGCTTGAGAAATAATGGGAAGAAGGAAAAAAGAACAATTCTGTACATAGAGAATATGTGTGTAGATTGTCAAATGTTATACCTTAAAGTGTTGTGTATTATAATGTTACTTAGGATTTTGTATGCTATTTTATTTAAGGGTAATATAGTTATTTTTTTACTGTAGGTTTAATGTTTTTACGAGGAAATGTTGTTTGAGGGTAATATAGTCATTTTGCACAATCAATTAGATGTAAAATCAAACAACAAGTTTCAGTCAGAAGTTAACTCAGTTAGAACTTCTAACTCAGTCAGTTTTTACCCAGTTAGCAGTTATTAAACGACCCTAACTTGGTTGTACTCACTCACTTGGTCAACACATAGTAAAACACAAGTTTCACCAACTTGACACATATGACCCTTCTGACAAAAATAATTTGTATGACACTTATATAAAAAATATTAACTAGCGACAGGTTTTATTATTATTTTTTTTATCATTTTCTCAAATTTTCAATTATCTAATTTATTTAATTTCATTTTCATTTATTTTATTTTAAATTAGAAGTTTTATTACTACCTCCGTCTCAAATTAATATTCCATTTTTGAATTTTGAAGTCTTTTTTCTTCAACTTTGACCTTAAATATTTTTGTTTTTAATAAATAATACTTGATGCAAAAATATATGAATGGATTGTATTTTAAATGTTTTTTCATTGTTATAAATTTTATCAAGTAATATATAACACAAATAAAAATATTTAAGGTCAAAGTTAAAGAAAAAAAACTTAAAAAGTCAAAAATGAACTATCAAGGAAAAAGTATTTTTTGATTGAAAAGTAAAAACTTCTGGCCCGAAAAATATGAAGTTACAAAAAGTGCAACGTCATCAATTGGGTGCTTGTCATTTTAGGCCTTTAGGTTTCTTTTTCTTTTTTTTTTTGGAAAAGTTCACAAAAAAATGCCCATCACTTTAAATATTGACAAAGAAAAAACAAATAAACAAAAAAAAAAAAAACAAAACAAAATTATGTGCATTTTCGTCATATCACACTCATTTAACGAAGACCCATAGACGTTGATGAACCTAGGAACCTCCGATGCAAGATTTAGAAAACATAGGGACCACCCATAACAAATTTTCAAAAGTTTGACAAAAAATGCAAATTAGAGCATACCCCATGGACCAAATATGTAATTTATTCTAGACCAAAATCGCATAAATGCTCCCTATAGTTTATCACATGTCGCAAACTTGATCTCTCTTAAGTTTTATTTGCTAATGATCTTTATTGTTTTATTTTTTTTCCATGGTTGGTTCCTGAGCGATAATAATAATAATAATAATAATAATAATAATAATAATAATAATAATAATAATAGTAATAAACTTTTCTACAATTTTCTAATTCCTTTTTCATTTTTAACTGATTTTAACAACTAAAGAAAAAGAAAAGAGTAAATGAATCTCTCGGACTTCCGATATACGGGTGAAACACTCAAATCCAATCCACCCATTTCAATCCATCCGGTTCTTTAAGGCTTGTGATAGAGTGTAATCAAAATGTCCATTAAAAACACAAGAACATAACGAGATGGAGAAACATTGATGGGTCTTCATCTCATCATGGTGTTAGGCCTTTGTCTCATCATACCAATACAAACAATGTTGTTCGGGTTTGATCTCATCATGCCAATAAAATCAATGTTGTTGGATATTCATATCATTAGAACAAAAATATAACGAGATGGAGAAATGGCATGAATTTAATTCGTCAAATGCCACGTGAAAACCTACAACTAATCCTCTTTGGGAGCTAATGAAAACCCATATACATTTGACACCAAACAAATTTACCTTTATATCGGCATTTTGTTTGCAGTAGATATAAGGTTCTAAATGACATGAAACGTGCGACGACAATGTCAAACCTCAAGCTTACGAGTTACGGTGAGTCATGACGTCTTTCAAGGCGTGATGTAAGGATACAATTTTATATTAATTTAAAATTATATTACCACATAAATGTAAACTTATATCAAATATAACTAGTTTTTAAAAATGTTATATCAATAACTAATAACAACAAGATAACAAAAAAACACAATAGTTGTATCCCAGATTAGAAAGACATACCCAAAAGCGACAAAACGTGTCTCAAACGAAAAAACATATGCCATGACACGTCATATCACGCATTGCCATGTGTCACGCCTAACAGCAACGTTATGAGATTTTTTGTAACGACGAAGCTACACCTCACAAATTACACGCCTTTTAGAACACTGAGTACATGACATGACATGTAGATGAGGCAATGACATTAATTGAGATGATGCCTTTGGATTTAGTAATGGCATTAATCTTCATTTAGAATGGTAATCATCCCTATATTAGCCCTCACATCAACAAAGGTAGCAACCCCAAGAACAACCCAAATTCAAAGATGGTGAACCCTAATCGTTACTTCCAAACACAAAAATTGATGTAGAGGACATGAGATTGGAACAAGCGCGGGTGCGTATAGGTAAGGGGTATGGGTATGAGGTTAAATTTATTTTCATTTTCCTTTTTATTAAAATTAGTGAAAGAAAATTATAAAAGAAAATGACAAAGTAGAAAAGTCTGGATGACAACAATGCAAGAAATGAAACCAAGAGGACCATTCACATAAAAAAATATAGAAAGATTGAATTTGAGACTTTTGTTAAACCACATGTACCATTTATGCAATTTTGTCTTTACTCTATATTTCATTTTGATGAATTTAATAGTAATAAACATTAAGGAAATTAAACACTATGATCCTCTATATTATAAATTAAAATGGTTCAAACCCATAATCATCATACTAAAATTTCACAACCCCAAAAGAAAGAAAAAAAATTATAAAAAAAAAGAGTTAGCTTCGGGTTCACAATAAGAACATCAAACCCAAAACATCTCTGGAGATCATAAATGAGAAATTTCAAGAAAATATAGATGTACATAGGAGATCCAAGTCGTTATATCTCCATTTTCTCTTTCTGTTATTTTTTTTGGTGGGTAAAAAGTTCTTGTAGATGATTCAATTCGGTACCTTGGCGTTGGCGATGTTAAGGAAGGTAATTAAGTTGATGATGTCCATGATCATGTTCATCCCACTGTGTTTGACTCCAGTATGATTGATCCACGCTTCCTGTTAGATCAAACAATGCTTGATCTGTACCATTATCCCAATCCTCTGTGCCAAGTTCATCGTTAGTTGCCTTGTCATGTAACCCCGAAAACTCCGTTTGATCTGTGTGAGCATCCATGAATCCCAGTGGACCTGTATCGGGAACCTTCAAATCATCTTCCATGGTATGATCTGTATGCATCCATTGTTGTTGGTTCGCGTTTGAATTTTCTACAAGATGACCAGTGTGGTGCATCCGGAACGGTGAAATGTCGGCGGCTATGTTAAATCCTAGTGGCAATTGACCGGTGGATGAGGTTATCAAGCTTGTAAATGTCCCAATCTCTGGGAATATGTTGTTTTCGGCTGATGAGTGGTTCAGTAGCTGTGGATCGAAGCTAGGGTTCGGAGCAGACGACTGAGTGATATTGAGAAATCCTGAGGAGGATTCCTGAAAATTAAGCAACGTCGGTGCAGAGTTTGTTGATTTAATACCTGACAACACCTCTGCGGCGGCGGCCGGTGCGATTGGGGTTGTCTTCACCTTTGTTTTTGCCGTCGTAGTGTTCGCTGTGAGGCTAGAGCTGTCACTGCTGGAATTTTGTGAATGAGACGATTTCCGTACAGTAGCATCGGAGGAAGGGTTATTGTTACTGGACTTTGGCTTCGACCTCTTAGTTTTACGGCATCCACCGCCGACGGGGACGTTACGGAGTACACCACCTTTGGTCCAGTATCGCCGGCAGCTCTTACAGAAATGACGTGGCTGAGAGAGATTGTAGTTGTTGTAGTAACAGAATTTCGTGTTCAACGACTCGCAACGCGGACATTTCAAAGCCTGTGGTCCGTGACCTTGGTGGTGGTGGTGCGGTCGCAACCGTCTATCCCCACCGCCGCCGCCGAACAACCTACCTCCTCCTCCACCACTCCCAATCGAATGTATATCCTGCATTTCTTACCAAAATAAAAATAAAAAACAAAAATCCGCCAAACACCACACCCGAATTTCTCAAACTCGAAGAAATAGAACCTAAAATACGAAACTAACACCGGATTTTGATGGACTTGAGCTCACATTTGCCGACTTCTGTTTCTCTCTCTAGAAAAAGTATGAGGGAGAGAGTGATCATGAAATATCTCTACTACACAAAAACTGGGAGTATTATTTCTGTAAGAATAAAATGGGGTGACTAGATGTGAATTTACGGAAATAGCCCTGATGCAAGTTGAAAATTACTACAGGTGCCGCGCGGTGTACAATTACAAAATTAGCCCTACATATCATCATAGGTAATAAGAGTTACAGTAACGACGGGTGTAGGTAGGTTGTAGGTACCCACATGTAGCTCGTACTCTAAGAAAATCAAATCATTCACAAATTGATTTTAGGAAATACTGCTTGACCAGAAAATGGCAATTAATTATTAATAATGGATTGTATTTTCTTAAATGTTTTTTTAAAAAATTAGACAAAACTGTATAAATGGTGTTTATGGTTAGCTGAAAATTGTCATTTTGGTTCAAAAAAGTTTAGAGTACCACCAGAGGTCCAAATTTTTCATTTTGTTGCGAGTTTGGTCCAGTTTTTTATAAACTTTTTCATATTATTTTGCCTTTATTTTTTTTCTTTTTAAGTTTTTTTATTATTTAAATACTTTTTTTTTATTAAAAGAAAAATTAAAAAAATAAAATTTGAATTTTCTATTATATTTTTATAATTTTTTATAACAAAAAAAAACGAAATATCTATTTCTCTCTCTCTCTCTCTCTCTCTCTCTCTCTCTCTCTCTCTCTCTCTCTCTCTCTCTCTCTCTCTCTCTCTCGTTTCTTGCTTACCACCGGCCAAAGAATAATAAATAGGCGGTTGTCGCCGGCGTAGGCTGCCCCTCCGCCCCCCAACAGTCAGTTAGCACCACCCCAAACACCCACTTCGATCGTTGCTGCCCTTCATTTGAACCTCCACGAGAGAAAACGAGATCGAGATCTGAAAGTTAGGGTTTCTTGGCAGCTAGGGTTTTCGAAAGGAGCGTTTAATGACTAGAAATCGAGGGGAGACACATGAGGTTGCTCAGGTGGCTTCTGTTGCTTCGTTCCACAACAGCAATCAGCGACGATGGCTCCACATCAGCGGTATTGGTGGTGGCAGGGGTTGCTCCGACGGCTTCTGCTGCTTCGTTCCTTGCTGTTTCGACGAGCTCGACGAGAGGGAGGGCAGTGAGGCGATGGTTGGAGCTTGATCTCGTTCCAATTCAACAGAAAAAAAAAAGATTAGAGATGGTGGTGTCTTGTGGTGGCTGAGGAAGAACTCTGACTACAGCAGTAGTGTGGGCTTTTGGTTGGTGTTTGTTTGATAGAACAGAAGGAAGTTGGTGGTTGGAGTGGTGGTTTTCAGTGGTTAAAGTGGTGGTGTATGGTGAAGTGGTGGGTTATTCTCGGAAGGGAAACGGAGGTGGCACAGTGATGGTGAGTGTTTCTTGGTGGCCGGAAAACAACTCCACCTTCGATGGAGTTCTCTTGCTCTAAAATGAAGAAGAAGGAGGAGGGATAACCACTTCCTTTGACTGGTAAGATATGAATGAGCAGAAGAGAAGGATTTGTGACGTTAAAGAGAGAGAGATTTCTTTTTTATTTTTTTTATTTTGTTATAAAAAATTATAAAAATAAAATAGAAAATGCAAAGTTTCTTTTTTATTTTTTCTTTTAATTAAAAAAGTATTTAAATAATTAAAAAAACTGAAAAAGAAAAAAATAAGGGCAAAATAGTCATTATGAAAAAGTTTATAGATAACTGGACCAAACTCGCAACAAATGTTTGGACCTCTGGTGCTAGTCCAAACCTTTTTGGACCAAAATGGCAATTTTCAGCTAACCACGGGGACCGTTTGTGCAGTTTTGTCAAAAAAATTTAAAAAAAGGAAAAATAATTAAAATATATTACACCCTCACCTCGACTTATTCTACACTCCTTTCTTTATCTCTAATCCTTAACCTTTATACTCCACCTTCTTTTCTCCAAAAAAAATCATCGGAAATCACCGAACAACCACTTCCCCGCTATCAGATTTTCACAGAACTACCACCAATTGAACCCTTATTACGCACGATCAAAACCCCACCCATTGATTCTCTTTCCTCCATCGTTTCATACGTCATTAACCACTGTGCGACACCACTTCCAAAGTCATCGAAAATTGCATACCACTTATTCTAGCTTCAGTTTTTTTTGAAATCACCTTCTTTGGACTCTCATTGGTGTTTAAACAAAACCCCGAACAACCGCCATAGCTACCTTCGGCGATCACCCCCACATCGTCGTCAACACCATTTTTCAACCACTTCCAGCATCCATTTTCAAAACTGACACCATCATTAGAACAAGTGAGAGGTGCGCAACAAACCTACACTAAGCAAACCCCCACAACATCTTATTAGAATTTCGCCAACGCCATGTCTCGCCACGATCAGTTGTCGAAAAATTCAGAAAACTGTCAGAAGCTTCATGACTCGCCATTTGACTCCAAAAACCCACCGCTAGAGCCTACCGATGGACACCTGATCTATTTTTTAGATTTAGGATATGGTTTTCTTAACAGACGTTAGATGATGGTGGTGAAAGAAGGGAAAAGAAAAACGGTAATGTGGGTAAGTGGTGGTAGTGTTGAATAGTGGTGGTAATATGCATAGGCATTTTCTTTTTTTAATAATTTATATAATAATCAATATAAATTCAAATTATCCAATAAAAGAAAAGGATAAAGAAACTAAAAAACGTAAATAAGTCTTTTATATGGGTGAGGGACCAACCATGATAAAAGAAAATGAAACAACAAGGACCTTCCATGACACCAAAAATATTTAGAGACTAAATTTTTATATTTTGGGAAACCATAGGGACTATTTATAAAGATTTGTCCAATCTGAAAAATTACTAAACAAAAGTTAAAGGGAAATGACACCATAGCCCATCAATTTTTTCACTTTTGGTTTAAATGTTCCTTAAACTTTTTTTTTTCTGGCTTTATAGGGGTATAAGCAAGGCCGTATCTAGCTTATAACAAGGTAGGTCCTAGGATCTACCTAAAATTTGAATTTCATTTATAACCTACCTAAAATTTGAATTTCATTTATAATATATATATCACAAAAATTAGGAACTACCTTAGAAAAAACAGAGGACCTACCTTGAGTTTGTTTTTCTAAAAGTGTCTTAAAAAACCATTTTAAAATAGGCAAAAAAAATAAGTTTTATGGGACATTTGTGCTGCTAAATGTACAGGGTTAAATATAAGATATAGTTTTTATCAAACAATAAGGTATCAATACACTAATAATCACCTAATTTTTCATTAAATCGTTCGGTTTTTCAATTATATTTCAGTCGTTTTTTTTTTTTTTAATTTTAATTGGTGGTGGCTGATCGGTTTTTTCAGTTATATTTCAGTAAATCGTACACGACCCGACCTGACCCCTCACAAGTGTTATTTGATTTTTTTTATCGGTTTCACTTAATTTGGGAACCACGTGATATTTTGTTCTAGATTGGCCACTAGGTATAAGGTGGATTTTGACCTGCTTATTTGGTCTATCTAACCTAGAAAAACTGGTTTATGTACCATATAATCATTTTCTCACCGGAAAGTCAACATTATCTGCAAATTTAGAAGCAAACCTAGAAAATTTCACTTCTTCCACGTTCTAATTTCATATCTCTTGATGATCCGATTATACTGGAGTTTCGTTAATTACTTAGCAATGATCTGATGGGTTTTGAGAACAACATACAATCTTATGTGTGCATGCAACCTTAATTGAAGATCTATGTTTTCTCTAATTGAACATACAATAATGAACAACAAAGTATAAACCCTAGATCTATGGTGTATAATCGAAAATCAGATAATAAAGGGTTATAATACATACCTTTAAGATTGTTATTGTAAACAATCTTGAATCCTTACTTGAAAGACCTTTGGTAGCAAGCGCCACAAGTGTCGCGCCTCTTATGGTTCATAAACAAACTTAAGCAACCAAGGAATACTATAGAGAGAAAGAAAGAGAGAGAGAGAGAGAGAGAGAGAGAGAGAGAGAGAGGAGTAGATCAGAATTTTGGCCAAGGCACTTAGAATGAAGGGCTAGGCCGAAATTTAACCCTAACGAGGGTTTATATAGGTGTTAGGAATGTATTGGAGAAGACAAGTATATCCAAGATAACCCTAATCCCTTAACTTCCTCCCTAAGCCATCCAAGGAACCCTAGAGCCCAAGGAAACCCTAGAGATGCTCTAGATTTCGTTCCCTCTTTAGGGAGGTTCTAGAATTGCCAAATGCTCAACTATTGAACATTGTCACCTTTAGTCCATGCACTTTTAATTAATTCCTTCAACCCTAAAATTAATTCCAAATTAATTTCTGATTAAATACTAATTAAACAATATGATTTCTAATTAATATATTATTTCCATAATACATTAATAAATCATTTATTTTGATTTCTAATTAATTTATTAACCAAGTAATAAATTAATAAATCATTATTCTCTCTCTAAAAGCTATCCTATTCAATTGCTAGGTTTGAAGGCAACCCAAAAGGATTGTGCTACTATCAATTCAAGTATATACCAGTTATAGTTATGGGCTTAGACACCTAATCCAGTAGTCTTCCACTTGGATAAGTCTAATAACTATAACTACCAGTATAACTACTTAATCGACTAGCAAATTTTAGCTACCAAAAGTCGATGTCGAACTATGACTTAGTCAGTAACGCTCAAGCAACTAAAGGACTCAAAGAGAAGATAAAAATGGCCATAAACTCTCTAATGGAGAGATATAACAAACAAATGGTCAATGTAAAGCCTTTTTACCTTCAAAGAGCTGCTACTACTGAATAAATGTCGGATCCAAAGCCTCTTTCTCATTCCAGACCCTTTACTCTTCAAGCTCCTTTAAATATTGCACCAAAACACACACTCTTAGCCTCTCTCTCTCTCTATCTCTCTCGCAGAAGATAAAAACGCGATTAGGGTTTCTCTCAGGGTGCTATGGTAATGAGGGAGGCGGGGTAAAGGACTTAAAGTCCTTTAAATAGGGTGCAAACCCTGAAAATTAGGTTTTTCACACTTATCTCCTACTCGTCGAGTTTGGTCCCCCTAACTCGTCGAGTAGACTCTAAAAAACACGTGGCTATCTCAATCTCTACTCGACGAGTTGAGTTGGATTTTATTGATTTTTCAGATAAACGAAGGAACCCGACGAGTCGCATAGATGCACTCGACGAGTTGGGTCAACATGGACTGTTGACTCGAGTGTTGACTTCCGTTGACTTCTAGGGTTTGGTCAAGTTATGGATTTTGTAGACCATGGAGGGGTAAAATGGTCTTTCACCATTTCTGAGAGTTAGAAAAGGGGTTAGTTTAACATCTTTGGAGTTGTTGTTATAAATTGTTAATTAGAGATGATTTTGACATGTAGGCAGAGTTTGGACCGATCGTTGAGTACGAGACCTACTTGCTTACTTATGAGGTGAGTTTTCTCATTGTACTTACCTAAGTGGTAATACTATGTGACTGGAGGGCCTTATTTGAGTTTTTGACCAGAGGGTCTTATGTGCTTATACTGAGTTATGTGATATCATGCATTTTGTCTTTGTGATTTATGTTGTATATTATTATGTGCCTTATTGAGTTAGGACTGGAGGGTCCAAACCGAGTTGTGAGATCGGAGGGTCCTCACTGAGATACTAAACTGGAGGGTCCAACCAGAGTTGTGAGACCGGACGGTCTTCATTAAGACACATGATCGGAGGGTCCTTATCGAGCTAGAGCCATGAGAGGCTAATTATTTGTTTGTGGTATTTTGGGGAACTCACTAAGCTTCATGCTTATAGTGTTGTGTGAATTATGTTTCAGGTACCTCACAGGATCGCGGGAAGGCACCGACATGATTGTACACACTAGCTTAAGATTATGTTTTGAGGATTCTAGGATATTGTTAAACATTTTGTGGTCTTGTGTTTTGAACAAGTTATAAATGTGGATTTGAGAAATGTGAATTTGTGTTTTTCTGTGGTGTTAAAAATGAAAATTTTATGTGAAAATTTAGAGTGTTACAAGTTGGTATCATGCTCAAACAACTAAAGGACTCAAAGAGAAGATGGAAATGACCATAAACTCTCTAATGGAGAGATCTAACAAACAAGTGGTCAAGGTAATGCCTTTTTACCTTCAAAGAGCTGCTACTATTGAATAAATGTCGGATCCCAAGCCTCCTTGTCGTTCCAGGCCCTCTACTCTTCAAGCTCCTTCAAATATTGCACCAAAACACACACTCTTAGCCTCTCTCTTGAGGGGTTTTGAGCATTCTAACACTCCTATGGTGTACATGCAACCCTAAATACCTTGGATCTATGTTTTCTCTATTATACATGCAACTTGAACTTCCCAAGGTATTACCCTAACTAGCATACAATCTTTGATACTTGGGTAATATAAACAAGTTATAAGACATACTTTTTGATGAAGCTTGAAGTCTTGATCTTTAAGAGCTTAGCCCCAATAGTGTGGAAGCCTCAAGTGGAATCACAAATCACCAAAACCACCTTGGAAACCTTGAGAGAATAGTAAGCACACTTGAATTTGGCCCACTCTTGTATACACACACACTAGTGTCATTTCATGTGCCAAATACCTCTTTATGTAGTATGGAGGATTAGGGTTTCATCCATGTAAACCCTAATACCCATGCCCTTTCATTTCCATAGCATCCATGGGTTAAAAACTCCATGGACTATCCATGCAAGCTTAGCCCAACCTAAATGAACTTGGCCCATACTATATATATATATATATATATATATATATATATATATATATATATATATATAAGAGTCCATATTTAATTAGTTCCTTTTCATCACTAAATTAATTATTGATCAATACTAATTAAATAATATGATTCCATATTATTAGAACTTATAATATATTAATATAAATCATAAACATACTATTATGAAAAGACTATCCATATAAATTGTTCCGGTGAAGTGCAACCCAAATGGACCATGCCAAATTGGGTCAAGTACATACCAATTATAGTTATGGCCTTAGACACTAATCCAACAGTCTCTCACTTGGATAAGTCTAAAACTATTATTACGTATGACTTTAAAACCTGACTAGCAATCGTAGCTCTTAAAGCCGCCGTCGAACTCTGACCTTAGTCAACGACTTGTTCATTAGATAATGGATCATATATTCCTCCATTCTAGATATCATATGGACTGAGAAATGGATTATAATCATTCTCTCTGTCCATTTGCTTTTTCCTGATTTCCGATTTATGACGACCGACTAATTGAACAAATCAAATCAGTCCTGGCTTGGCCAAGCACTTCGAGGTGTCATCACTAAATCATCGAGGGGCCCACATATATCGCTTTTATCCCTTAAAGGGTAAAAGTAATGGATAAATTCCGACTCATATGCTTGTTCTACTACCTGTTGAATCATACACAAAGGCACGTTTTATAACATCGAGTTACAAATGTGTTTTCGTACAATCAATGCATAACCAACTCATAGGCAACAACAAAAATATCTCTAGGTTTGAAGAATATAAGATATTATCGTCTAATGATCACTCGTGATAAAATCCATGAAGTGATTCAAATGAGCGTGGGTTTAATCCAATACTCAGAACTTATGAGCACTCATGAATGTTGCAGCAACTCTTGCTATGTCCCATACCTTGGACATTTGCAATCCAGCTTCTTGACAGTCTTGCCTTAATACCTATTTCCAACGTATTATCGATTGTGGATGGTTTGAACAATTTAGTCATTCAGGAAGAACGACCTAGTTATTTTGGAAGTCAAAACATGCATAGTGAAACAGAAGATTAATCGAATCCAATATTGTCTCAGAACTTATGAATATAAATTGAACACCTTCTGTTTATCACCATATTGATTACACATCATTCCTTGCATATTGTTTCAAACTATCAACTTTATACTAGAATTAAAAACAATAGTTGTCCTATGCTCCAAGCATGTACATTATGTTTTCTAAACACTAGTCATGCCATACACCAAGTATGCACATTATGTTTGTCTAAACATTAGTTATGCCATACACCAAGTATGCACACTAAGTTTGTTTATGATTTTTACTCTGTGAAATAGATCGATTGAACATAATTACAATGATTCTCATTTCACAATCCCAAATCCTTACTGCAAAGGCAAGAATTCCAAATTCCTTCCATTTACCTAAATCTATTAGATTCTAAACTTATATGCATTGATCCTCTTGTAATGATTATGCACAAAGCCACAAAGACTTGTCAACAGATATTACATAGTATTCTAATGGAGATCATTCCATGGATACGAAGTTTCAAATTCAAAGTACATTGCTTTGAACATCCTTCTTGCATTAAGTTTCCTAATCTTACATAGATTTAATGAATAACTTCCACCTATGGGAATATTTCCATATTCCCATTTTGACTATCACTCCTGACAAGAGTTGCCACTTTTCAGAATATGTCAATATGGCCCTTCCAAAATTAACATTATACTTCCAACTGTCCCTGAGCAACCAATCTTTGGTAAGCCTTAGATTGTCCTCGATAATTGCTTAATCAAATTAGTCATCTCCAGTTCTAGTACTTTTTCCCTCTTAATGCTCTAGGCATTTGGAAAAATTTAGAATAGATGAATATTATAGAACATACAATCGATCCTATATCCGAAGGATATGGGACACGATTCATGATGTCTCATATAAAGACATGACACTAGACTGGTCTTTTTCTATAATATTTCTATTTCTATTTGCCATTTTCTCATAATTCAGATTGTGAAAAGGGATGCCGTAATCACAATCGAATTTTACAACGCAAATAATGTTCCCATATATAGAATTTCCTTATGTTGAACCATTCCAACATAACATTCATATATATACTTGACTAAATTTGATTAAAATCTCACGATCTAAGCTTTTAGATTTGAAATGAAGTATAATTTCCTCTTCCTTGATTATAGCAAAACAACTTTTTCCCAATTGAAACCTTTTGTTTTCTATAATTAACATTGCTAAATTGAAACACTTATCATAATTATCATGCTCCCACTAACATGATGATTATTAGCATAACACTTCTGCTCTCACTAGCTTTGACCTATACTCAGAAATCAGCTGGACTTCTAGAAACCAATAATTTATTGACTTTCTTACCAATGTTCAAATTTCTGGTACAGGATGCTTTGATAAAAAAAACTTTATCAAAATGATACACCTTTCCTTAGATAGCACACATGTGTGTCTAAACAATTTCAGAACTATGAAAAGGGATGCCGTAATCATAGTCTCAATTGTTTAGACCTTTTCCATTCCACATAAGTCCATGTTAGTGTGCCGGTTAACCACACACGCTCCACTAACGACTTTGATAATGCAAATATCACACTTGCTATCTACCTAAAATCTACATAGTGAAAGCGTTTCCTCAACATCATTTTCATGAATCGGAGAGAAACCTTATGACACTTAGATTTTATGGTGTATGTGTTCCTATCCATGTGAATTTGTCAAAACCATAATCACAAGACAAGGTTAGTGACAAATCCAAACTCATATGGATTGAACTTGTGCAGTCTTAACTTCTTTCCACCTGGCAGCACAAGGGCCTGCCATTGCTTCCAAGTCGTTATACAACCAATTGAGAACTCTCAGAACTCATATGAAAAGCCAACTTTAACTAGAATGGGCACAAAAATAGGAAAAATGTCAACACGATAGGTTATAAACCTCAAGTCGTGAGCTAGTGAGAAACTATAGGTTTTATTCTTGAATAGATCTTGAAATTCTTTCAAGATCTTTTAGACTCCCACTGTCCTCTTGACATATAAGACTCTCTTGCCAAGACCCATTCTTTGATAAACAAATATTCAAGAGATAGTGCGGATTCTTATCAAGGCAAACACTTCACATAATTGGCCTAAGTTGGTCTCTATTTTATCCAAAACATCACAACTTACCCATTTCAAATTTACAATAGTAGGACACATTTTACTCTTACATTTGACTAGTGTTAATAAACCTTCTTCAAGATGTGTCACTCATATTACAATCTTGGGGTATGACTCTAAGACTTGTTTTTGGAACGAAGTATGACTCATCTTCTTGATTTAACCATTTCAGCAATTCTTGATTCCTCTTCTTAACCATAGGAATGCACTAAGATGTCCTTAGAGGACCAATTGTGATATGGTTTCTTAATCATTAAGATGATCACAAAACATGATACTAAAGTACTCTCCTATCTTTTTAGATTTGAGAAACTTTTATCTTTCTACCTAATTTGATTCTTTTCATTCGTTCTGCCATACATCGAAACTTTTCCAATGTTTCAGAATTATACTTAAACCTGTAAGTATAACCATATTTACTAAACTTTAGTAAATCATGACGAATAGTCTTATCAATCTTTTGTGGTGGACTTGATCAATGTACAAGAATGTGTACTCGATCCATTAGTCCTTCACTTGACTCACATATACATGTGAACAAGGAATTAGTCTTAATTTTCCAAAGATGAAGATTTTCATTCATCATACTATTCAACTTGCATGATTCCAAGTTTCGGTCCAATTGAAACTTGGGTGATGAGAATCTTTCCTTATTTGGTAAATTTAGGCACTACTACAAATGAAAGAATCAAATTCATATTTCCATTCTTGGTAGAAACACATAAACTACAATTTTCCATAAATCCCATTGCAAGGAAATAAAATAAAATAAAACCAAAATTTTATTTATTTATAAGATACAGAAAAACCTTTTTCCTTACAATGCAACTTTAAATGAAAACTATGCTATTACATATTTCCTAGCAATATATCATAACTCTATAAGTAGTAGCTTAAGAATCCGATCTTCGAACCATGCGATTGAAATCCATCTTCGCGATCATATTCAGCGTACTCTTTCTTTAAGTTCCCTTCCCTTTTCTTGATCCTGCCATACATTAAAAACGTATTTAGAATCTTCAAATAGGAACTTAAGAGAGTTAGATAATGGACTTACCTGAAGTAGAGTCAAACTTTTTAACTTGACCTTCTCTCATGTCTTTCAGGTAGTTAGGGCAGCTTCGCAACCAATGCCCCTTCTTTGGCAATAGGAACATATGGACCCTTTGGGAATGGTACACATGACTATCTCAGACATAGCCTTTCTCTTTACCATTTGGTCAACCGAGTTGACTATGGCTGATCCCTTTCCATTGGGAAGAGAAAACGTTTCTGGATATTCAATGTTAGCATTGTCAATGTCCATGGAAGTTTGGGAAGTTGATCTTCTTAATCAAATTTGCTCTACCAGTGCTCCAAATCATTGCTGATTCAACTGCACCAAGCAAATAGATAAGATCATTAAGGGTCATGTCATAGTCTTTCACATAGTAGTCCCAAAGGACACTCACTATGAGACTTAGAAAGTGATTGAACAACCAAATTTCTCAAGACTTTGACACCCAACTCTCCCGGCTTGTCAATATGTTACTTTATCTCCAAAATGTGAGCACACATAGACTTTGCTTTTCAATAGGGCTTGAGTGAACTTAAACTATTCAAGAACTTGTGGGTTAGGGAGAGTAATTGGAGGAGGTAAAGGGAGTGAAGAATGATTTCCGGGACATCATCTTCATTAGGAAAACATGTTCCAAGAGTTTTGGAAAGATCATAATTGTCTGAACCAGACATCTTTTGGGAGATATTCCACATAGTTGATTTAAAGTCCTTAACATAACACCCAATATGAAATATTAAGGCTAGGACTGTAACAAAGTAAATTTCAAAACAAATTTTTGAAATTTTTCATCAACCAAGTTCATATAAAAACATTCTCAAATATTTCCAATATTAGTTTTTGAAACATAACATATCCCAAGATCATAAAATCAAACTCTCTCTCTAGTGTGTACGAGTCACGCCGGCGCCTTCCCACGGTCCTCGCTCATACCTAAAACACATAACACAACAACTGTAAGCATAAATGCTTAGTGAGTTCCCTAAAATACCGCATACAACACATACGCCGCTCGAGGCTATAATACGACCCTCCGGTCGATGTGTCTCAGCGGGACCCTCCAGCCCCGTAGCTCGTTGGACCCTTTGGTCCGGTCATAGCTCGTTGGACCCTCCGGTCCGGTCTATCACATCATACAACATACATATATCACATAGCACATAATCTCATACGTAACACATAAGACCCTCTGGTCAACACATAATACTACTCTAGCTAATGTATAGTGAGAAGACTCACCTCAGGTGTCTCGGTAAGTCTCTGACTCGGTAGAAATGTGATCTAGCCTCCGCCTAATCACATAAAGTAAACACTCTTATAAATATAACTATACTCAAACCTTTCTTAACACCCTCAGAAGGGTAAAAGACCATTTTACCCCTCTCTTGGCTTAAAGGCCTCACTGTTGACCAAACCCTAAAAGTCCACAAAAGTCAACGGTCAAACTTTGACCCGACTCGTCAAGTGCACTTGGGCGACTCGGCGAGTCTACACGTGTCCACTGACTCTCTTAGTCCCTCTCTTGGCACGTCGAGTCCTTCCCCTTACTCGACGAGTTACACTTGGCATGAATCGCGGGGCCACCCCGACTCAACTCGCCGAGTCTCAAGAACAACTCGAGGAGTTCCGCCTTGAACTCAGTCCCCTAACTCTCCCTGGCTCACCAAGTTATTTCCCCAACTCGGTAAGTCTACTCACTGAGTGATTTACGGGAAACCCTCATCCTACTCGCCGAGTCTGCTCTTTGGACTCAGCGAGTTTATGCGATGCAAAAACTCCATAAGCCTCCTGAGGTCAGATCTGCTCCTTAAATTCATAGATCTGGCCTTCCCAAGTATGAAAATCACATAAAGTTCAAACCTTGACATTCATATAACATCTAAATTGTCTAACTTGGTGATTTAGCCCCAAAAATGACAACCCAATGTCATGGCTCCCAAAATAACTCATAAAGCTCCAAGGGTTAAGGTCTTTGGACCTCTTTGGGTCCAGATCCAAAGCATAGACTCGAGAAGGGACCAATTGCTCCACATATCCATCCTCTAAAGGGGTTAGAAAACCCTAACTCTAAGAATCAACACCAAAACTGAAGAGAGTCCGAACAAATACCTCAATATGATCTCTATGAACTCAGAAGTCACCAAAATCGCACCTCCTTCAGCCTCCTCTTGCCTTGGTCACCTCATTCTTGCAAATATACCAACAAAAGGATCAATAATGGCCTCTCCTTCCTCACAAACGCTCTAGATCTCTTGGGGTTTCTCTCTAGGGTTTGGTAGTCGCAAATGACGGCCTTAAGGGCCTTTAAATAGGTCCCAAACCCAGGAAATTAGAGTTTCATTAAACAACATGGACTCGCCGAGTCCACTCATGAACTCGCCGGGTCCGACTGTGAACCCGGATACGAATCCGCGACCATACTCGACAAGTTTAAACACCAACTCGCCGAGTCTCCTCACAACTTCCAAAAATAAAGGAATAAAATATTATACCTGGGAATCCGGATGTTACAATTCTCCCCCACTAGAATTAGACTTCGCCCTCGAAGTGTCACTCTGCAAACAACTCTGGATGCTGCTCCCGCATCTCACACTTCGGCTCCCAAGTCAACTCTGACTCTTTTCGATGTTGCCACTGGACCTGCACCAGAGGCACCTCCTTGTTCCTCAAAACCTTGATCTTCCGATCCCTAATCGCCACCGGTCTCTCAACATAATTCAGGCTCGCATCCACCTGAATATTTTCTAATGGAAACACTGCCGACTCGTCGGCTATACACTTTCGCAGCTGCGACACGTGGAATATGTCATGAATCTGACCCAACTCCGCAGGTAACTCCAAACGGTAGGCTACCCTGCCTACCCTCGCGATCACCCTGAAAGGACCAATATATTGGGGCCCCAACTTGCCCCTCTTCCTAAATCGAATCACTCCTTTCCAAGGAGAGACCTTTAGGAGCACGAAGTCGCCGACCTGAAACTCGAGCTCGGACCGGCGTCTGTCCGCATAACTCTTCTGACGACTCTGAGCGATCAACAACCTCTGTCTGGCTTGCTGAATCTACTTTTTTCGTCTGAATCACGATCTTGGTACTACCCATCACACGCTGCCCTACTTCTTCCCATCAAATGGGGGTCTGACACCTCCTCCCATACAACAGCTCAAAGGGTGGCATACTAATGCTCGAATGATGGCTGTTGTTGTAGGAAAACTCTGCCAAGGGAAAATACGTGTCCCAACTCCCGCCGAAGTCCAACACACATGCTCGGAGCATGTCCTCGAGTGTCTGAATCGTCTGCTCACTTTGCCCGTCAGTCTGTGGGTGGTATGCGGTACTAAAATGCAGTTTCGTACCCAATTCCTCATGAAACTTCTTCCAGAATCTGGAAGTGAAACGTACATCTCGATCTGAGACAATCGAGATCGGCACTCCATGACGCGATACCACCTCTCTCACATACATCTCTGCCAACCTCTCCGCGGAAGAGCTCTCACTGATAGCCAGGAAGTGAGCGCTCTTCGTCAACCTGTCCACAATCACCCAAATTGCATCGACACCCCTCGTAGTCCTTGGCAATTTGGTGATGAAATCCATGTTAATATGTTCCTATTTCCACTCGGGAATCTCTAACGGCTATAGCTTACCATGTGGACATTGGTGCTCGGCCTTAACCCTGCGGCAGGTCAAGCATCTCTTTACAAACCATGCGAAATCCCTCTTCATACAGGGCCACCAATACTCCCTTTTCAGGTCCAAATACATCTTAGTGGCCCCGGGATGGATCGAGAACTTCGATCGATGAGCCTCTTCCATCAAAATGGTACGCGTTCTGCCCACAGACGGTACCCATATCCGACCCTGAAATGTCATAAGCCCCCGACTATCGGTAACGAATTCCGATACCAGCCCGACAACTCGCTCTCTTTTCTGGCTTTTTGGCCTCATGGCCTCAGCCTGGGCCCTACGAATAGCGTCCAACACCAGGGTCATCACTGTCAATCTCAAACAAACATCTCGCATCAGGGCGCCCTCCACCCTACGGCTCAGTGCATCGGCTACAACATTAGCCTTGCCCGGGTGGTACAGGATCTCACAATCATAATCCTTGACCACATCCAACCACTTCCTCTGGCGCATATTCAGATTGGGCTGATCCATCAAATACTTCAAAACTCTTGTGGTCCGTGTATATCGTACACCGAACCCCATACAGATAATGTCGCCAGATCTTGAGGGCGAACACTACTGCTCCCAATTCCAAATCATGAGTGGGATACCTCGACTCATGAGGCTTAAGCTGCCTCGATGCATATGCTATCACATGCCCCCTCTGCATAAGCACCGCTCCCAATCCGGATATCGATGCATCACAATATACGACAAAATCCTCCATCCCTTCCGGAAGGGCTAATACTGGGGCTTCGCATAATTTCTGGCGAAGTGCCTCGAACGAGGTCTGCTGCTCCGGACCCCAAGAAAATGCAGCACCCTTCCGGATCAACTTGGTGAGTGGCACGACGATCTTGGATAAATACTTAATAAATCTCCGATAATAGCCGGCCAAACCCAGAAAGCTCCTGATCTCGGTGGGTGATCTCGGCACCTCCCACCTCATGACCGCCTCAATCTTGGCCAGATCGACCAATATCCCATTCTGGTTGACGAGATGCCCCAAAACTGAACCTCTCGTAACCAGAACTCACATTTGGAGAACTTGACATAAAGCCTCTCCGATCTCAGAACTCCGAGGATCTATCTCAAATGCTCCTCATGCTGCTCTCTAGATCTCGAATACACCAATATGTCGTCGATGAACACGATCACCGAGCGATCCAACATCGGTCTGCACACTCTGTTCATGAGATCCATGAACACCGCCGGTGCGTTGGTGAGTCCGAAAGGCATCACCACGAACTCGTAATGCCCATAACGAGTCCGGAATGCTGTCTTCTGGACGTCCTCATCTCGCACCTTCACCTGATGATACCCAGACCTCAAATCGATCTTGGAGAACCAAGATGCTCCCTGCAACTGATCGAACAAATCATCGATCCTCGACAACGGGTAACGGTTCTTGACCGTTAGTTTGTTCAACTCCCGGTAAACAATGCACATCCGATGTGAACCATCCTTTTTTTTACAAAAAGAATAGGCACCCCCCATGGCGAACTGCTCGACTGAATAAACCCCTTCCCCAGCAGCTCCTGGAGCTGCGAGGATAGCTCCTGCATCTCTGGAGGCGCAAGGCGATAAGGCGCCTTGGCGATAGGCATAGCTCCCGGAACCAACTAAATACCAAACTCTACCTGCCTCTCCGGAGGCACACCTGACAACTCCTCTGGAAACACATCCGAAAACTCATGCACTATCGGGACCTCATCAACTGACCTCGGTCTCTCTGAATCAACCCTCACATCCATCACATATGCTAGAAATCCCCTACAGCCCTGCTGTAAACTCTGTCTCGCTCTGGCGGCAGAACAAAATGCTGACCCAGCACGTGTACCCTCTCCTTACACCGTAAGAACTCCCCCACTAGGGTCTCGAATCGTCACCAATTGACGCTTGCAGTCTATCACAGATCCATACCGGCTCAACCAATCCATACCCACTATAACACACACATCCCCCATCACAATCGGAACCAGATCTATCAGAAACTCGACACCGAAGATCTCAAGGACACATCCTCGAATCACCTCTGAAGCATACACTGCTCGCTCATCAGTTATGGAAACTCGCAGAGGAAGATCCAACACCTCTCGACGGATACTAATGTGCTGACTAAATGCTACGGAAACAAACAACCGACTCGCACCCGAGTCAAATAATACCAAAGCAGGCACATAACTCACAAGAAAAGTACCAACGCACATCATCATATAAGCATAATAACTCAACTCAAATAAAAGATGAATATAGAATACATACCAGCCACAACATCGGGTGCCGCGTGGACCTCCTCCGCAGTCAACTGGAATGCTCTCCCACAAGCCTTCGGCGCCTCGGCCTTCACCGGACGAACCTCGGTAGTCCTAGCAGCAGGCGCAGATCCCTGAAGTAGCTGAGGGCACTCGGCCTTCCGATGGCCGGTCTGGTTGCAATGAAAGAAAACCGAAACTCCCTTGGGCAATCCCTCATGATATGCCCCTCCTTCCCGCACTTGTAACATACTCCAGCCTTACACGACCCCTCGTGACTCTTGCCGCACTTCCCACAAGTGCGGCCCTTCGTGCCTCCAGATCTCGAATCAGCGGGTCTAGCCCGCTTGGCTTCCGGCTGAGACTGAGCCGGTCGCCGATCCGCCCTCTGTGACTCGGCCTCCTCCCTGGCCTGAGTCTCCAACTCAATCTCCCTCTTCCGGGCATTTGCCTGGAGCTCAACAAATGTCCGGTAAGTCGAGTTCTCCACGAACTTCCAAATATCTCTCCTCAGAATACTCAGATAACAGCTCATACGAGCCTGCTCAGAAGACACCTGCTCAGGGCAAAACATCGCCCTCTCATGAAACTTCCTGGTGATCACTGCCACAGAATCAGTACCCTGCTTGAGGGTCAAGAACTCCTGAATCAATCGTTCCCTCTCCACCGAGAGAACATACTCGTCTCTGAATATAGCGGTGAACCTCTCCCAAGTCACCTCAGAAATCTCTGCCAAAGTGAAGTTCGCCGTCACGAACTTCCACCAATCCTTCGCTCCTAAGAGGAGCTCGTTTAGAGCGAACCGTACCCTCAAGTGCTCTGGACAAGAACACGTATAGAAACATCCCTCGATGTCAGAGATCCATCTCATCGCAGTAATAGGGTCCTACGTCCCATCGAACTCCGGTGGCTTCGTGTTGCTGAACTCCCGAAACAACAACGAGTCACCTCCCTGAGGTCTGGCAGCAGCAACAACATCAGTAGCTGCAGATGCCGCAGCCTCAGTCAGTGCTGCATACTGCTCATCAAAGGTCTCAATCAATGTGGTTTTGATGTCCCTAAACATCTCAGGAATCTCAGCCCGGATGGCAGCAGCCACCTCCTCATGAATCAATCGACGGATCTCCTCGTCGCTGACACCACTGCTCTTAGGTGTGTATCGAGTCCCAACCATGATGCCTCTGAAATACAACAATAAATATGAGAGACTCGATCGAGCATACTCATACTCGATGACACAACCCTACTTGTCCTCCGTTGTCCAAAAGATTCTTACTTGGAATGCGCACTGATCCGGTGTCTTCAGTAGTACAGGCCCAATACTACTGACCACACCGCATCAGCATTCACTCCAAGTCCTCCTCCTTGGATCCTGGATTACAAGTACTCTACTCTCATTATGCATTGACTACCCTCCGATAGACCTCTCATGAGCTCCTAACTGCTATCTACTCGCTCTCAAAGCTTCTCAGCAACAAGAATCTCCTAGGCTAAGGCATCACAAATCAGGCCACTCTAGTCCTAATATGAATACCTAGCCTACTCTAGCATGCAAAATGTAACATAGCATATCTCATAACACATAATGTAAGGGTACTTTTGGGGATTCACCGTTCGGGCGTTGGCTGATCGTACACATGGCTCTGCTCCGTTTGTCCCAAACTATTTTTTACTCTTTTCAAAAATTTTACTTCATTATCAAAAATTTTCCTCAAATCCTCAGTTTGAGTTCAGATACGCCCGAAGATGCATCCGAATCCCTCAAACCAAGGCTCTGATACCAACTTGTAACGACGTAAATTTCAAAACAAATTTTTGAAATTTTTAATCAACCAAGTTCATATAAAAACATTCTCAAATATTTCCAATATTAGTTTTTGAAACATAACATATCCCAAGATCATAAAATCAAACTCTCTCTAGTGTGTATGAGTCACGCCGGCGCCTTCCCACGGTCCTCGCTAGTACCTGAAACACATAACACAACAACTGTAAGCATAAATGCTTAGTGAGTTCCCCAAAATACTGCATACAACACATACGCCACTCGAGGCTATAATACGACCCTCCGGTCGATGTGTCTCAGCGGGACCCTCCAGCCCCGTAGCTCGTTGGACCCTCCGGTCCGGTCTATAACATCATACAACATACATATATCACATAGCACATAATCCCATACGTAACACATAAGACCCTCTGGTCAACACATAATACCACTCTAGGTAACGTATAGTGAGAAGACTCACCTCAGGTGTCTCGGTAAGTCTCTGACTCGGTAGAAATGTGATCTAGCCTCCGCCTAATCACATAAAGTAAATACTCTTATAAATATAACTATACTCAAACCTTTCTTAACACCCTCAGAAGGGTAAAAGACCATTTTACCCCTCTCTTGGCTTAAAGGCCTCACTGTTGACCAAACCCTAAAAGTCCACAAAAGTCAACGGTCAAACTTTGACCCGACTCGTCGAGTGCACTTGGGCGACTCGGTGAGTCTACACGTGTCCACTGACTCTCTTAGTCCCTCTCTTGGCACGTCGAGTCCTTCCCCTTACTCGACGTGTTACACTTGGCATGAATCGCGGGGCCACCCCGACTCAACTCGCCGAGTCTCAAGAACAACTCGAGGAGTTCCGCCTTGAACTCCAGTCCCCTAACTCTCCCTGGCTCACCAAGTTATTTCCCCAACTCGATAAGTCTACTCACTGAGTGATTTACGGGAAACCCTCATCCTACTCGCCGAGTCTGCTCTTCGGACTCAGCGAGTTTATGCGGTGCAAAAACTCCATAGGCCTCCTGAGGTCAGATCTGCTCCTTAAATTCATAGATCTGGCCTTCCTAAGCATGAAAATCACATAAAGTTCAAACCTTGACATTCATATAACATCTAAATTGTCTAACTTGGTGATTTAGCCCCAAAAATGACAACCCAAGGTCATGGCTCCCAAAATAACTCATAAAGCTCCAAGGGTTAAGGTCTTTGGACCTCTTTGGGTCCAGATCCAAAGCATAGACTCGAGAAGGGACCAATTGCTCCACATATCCATCCTCTAAAGGGGTTAGAAAACCCTAACTCTAAGAATCAACACCAAAACTGAAGAGAGTCCGAACAAATACCTCAATATGATCTCTATGAACTCAGAAGTCACCAAAATCGCACCTCCTTCAGCCTCCTCTTGCCTTGGTCACCTCCTTCTTGCAAATATACCAACAAAAGGATCAAGATTGGCCTCTCCTTCCTCACAAACGCTCTAGATCTCTTAGGGGTTCTCTCTGGGGTTTGGTAGCCGCAAATGTCGGCCTTAAGGGCCTTTAAATAGGTCCCAAACCCAGGAAATTAGGGTTTCATTAAATAGCGTGGACTCGCCGAGTCCACTCATGAAATCGTCGAGTCCGGCTGTGAACTCGGATACGAATCCGCGGCCATACTCAGCGAGTTTAAACACCAACTCGCCGAGTCTCCTCACAACTTCCAAAAAAAAAGGAATAAAATATTATACCTGGGAATCCGGATGTTACAAGGACCCAACACAATATTTTATAACCTGGAAGAGGGATGCCGTAAACCAAGCTATAGAATATTTAAAGGTAGGCGAATGACGATTCACCAATTTCCACCATGAAAAACGAAATAATTTATTAGGTTTTAATTGGATTTGAAACTCCTAGATCTTTTGAGCTTCATTCAAATTTTCAATGGCATGTTTCAATCTCGATTGTGCCCTCTCAAATTTTGTGACTGGGATGCCAAGGATCACAAAACAAGGTGTGAATAACCATGCAAATATAATTGGTACCCTTAATATTTACCACTCAATCAATGTGCTGGTTAACCACATGCGCTCCACCGATACTATGATAAACATTAAGTTACCCTTTGCCTACCTCGTTAAATCAAGCTAGTGTGTCAGTAAACCACACACGCTCCATTAACCGACTTAAGCAAAGTGAAAAGTGTAAGTTCATGGGTTAGCATCAAATTCACATTTCCCTAAAGTAACTAAGATTGGGAATTTATAAAAGGTTTAGTTACTTTATCATTATACTTATACTGAGGGAGACTTATAGTCCTTGTCCTACCCATTCAGCTAACGACCCTCCACCAGTCAAGGAAACGGTGGGTGAGAGTGGACACCCATTAAACTGCCATTTTATAGGCAGTAACCTTATACCCCCTTATAGACCGGCTCCGTGAATGAGGCCTACTAACAATAAGACTGACTTGATCTTATATATATATATATATATATATATATATATATATATATATATATATATATATATATATATAAACTTATAATACTATAAAGTATAAGGGTTGAATTTTAACTTTTAAAACTCTAGGGTTTGGAATTAAAGTGTGTGTGAAACTTTACAAATTCCAAAACTTGAGGGCAAGTTTTGAACTGTTCAAAAACTTCTCAATTCCTTAACTTATGTGTTTAAATTAGTTCTAATAAAAAACTCTTCAAGTTCCATAACTTGAGGACAAGTTATGAAAGACTTTAAAACATTTAAAAATGA
The DNA here is from genome assembly GCF_002870075.4 of Lactuca sativa. Lineage (NCBI taxonomy): Eukaryota > Viridiplantae > Streptophyta > Magnoliopsida > Asterales > Asteraceae > Lactuca > Lactuca sativa. The sequence continues at coordinate 54,580,913 of NC_056627.2, forward strand.
GACTCTCCATTTGTCATAACTTATGGAAATCTTATGAGTTTTAATAATCATAAATGTGACTTTTCATATAACTTGAGGACAAGTTACAAAAACACATATTATGAACAACTTTTAGATTAATTTGGATTGAAAACATATTATCACATAACTTTTCTATTAATCTATATCAACTCATAAGAACAAGATAATTCAAATCAAACACTTTTCATGTAATTAGCCTAACCATTAAACTAATACAAAACATGAATCTATTGTCAATTATCTATGAAATTGGATTAGCATGAACATTTCCACATCAAAAACAGGTTTACAAGTTCAAAAACAGCTTAGGGTAATGTTCCTAGTCCAATTCCAGCCAAAAACCTCGAAGATATGCTGTCTGGGGGTCCAACTCGTCGAGTGCATGAACCAACTCGACGAGTTGGATGATTTTATGCATGGACTCGGCGAGTCCACTGTCCAGAACAATAGAAAATCGATTTTTTCAGCATTTTTCAACAATTTGCATAAAGTATAAAAGAAAACAAGCCTAGGCTCTGATACCACTGAAGGGTTTTGAACATTCTAACATTCCTATGGTGTGCATGCAACCCTAAATACCTTGGATCTATGTTTTCTCTATTATACATGCAAACTTGAACTTTCCATGGTATTACCCTAAATAGCATACAATCTTTGATACATGGGTAATTTAAACAAGTTATAAGACATACCTTTTGATGAAGCTTGAAGTCTTGATCTTTAAGAGCTTAGACCCAATAGTGTGGAAGCCTCAAGTGGAATCAAAAATCACCAAAACCACCTTCGAAACCTTGAGAGAATAGTAAGCACACTAGAAATTGGCCCACTCTTGTATACACACACACTAGTGCCATTTCTTGTGCCAAAGACCTCTTTATATAGTATGGAGGATTAGGGTTTCATCCATGTACACCCTAATACCCATGCCCTTTCATTTCCATAGGATCCATGGGTTAAAAAAAATCCATGGACTATCCATGCAAGCTTAGTGTTGAGAGAAAAACTTTGAGACACACTTGAAAAAACGTTAGAACAAGTATATTGCGGAATAGTTTATCTCGAAGGATCTAAAATCTCAACAATAATATTTAGAGTTAGATGGTTAGAGAGTTAGTTGCGGATAAGTAAAGAAATGGAAATGACAACAATTGTTATATCAAGTATACACATAAGTTGATTCATAACGAGGAGCATATTCAAGCCAAGTTAATAAGTGAGATCAAACTTAGTGATTAAGTCACAAAAGACTTGCTCCGAAGAGAGATTATAATTGGTTAAGTGAGACTAAGAGGTATCAGTAAGAGAGATAGAAAATATAACTTCAGAGATGTGTATTCAGAATAATAGATGCGTTATCAATACAAAGAGAATGAGCTCTATTTATAGAGACTCAAGAGTTACATTAGATTCACTCTCTAAGAGTAGCCATGCAAGGCATACTGGGCAATAGAGAGGATACCAGTAAGACAAAATGAACTAGGTAACAAAGAGTGACTGCGGTAGGTAGAGACTCCGGATGCGGTTGCTGAAGAAGGAGATTGCCTGTGGGTGCTTGTAGACTGCGGTAGCTGAAGTTCAAGAGGGTCACTTTTTATGATTCAACAATTTCCCCCTAAGTGACCTCTTTAACTTTTGTTCAGCTATGAAGTTTAAGAAACTTGATCAGGATCCACCAAAACTTCCTGAATTTTCGAACCAGATGATTCTCCTTAAAATCTCGAACTTGACTTCTGCAGTAGTGTGCTTCGATTTTTCTACTACATTTCGGAAGATATCAAGTTGCTTCCTGGTGAGGCGATGCATGGCAGTCATAGGAATGAAGTATTTGACATTATCGATCTTCCTTTTGAAAACGACTCTGAGTTCAGGGAAGTTGGTTGCACCTAAGGATATTTCTTCATAGCCTTCGGTAGGCATTGGTGCAGGGTCGAGTGGTGGCAGATCAAATTTCTTGGCAATGTTGGGGTAGATGTCTGCGTCGATTTTAGCAAAATCACAAACCGTTTCCTTCAAAAAGGTATTAGCCCTTTAAAGCGCAATATTCATCTTCGGGTGCTTCTCGGACTTGTTCTGGAACACCTTTGCAATGAGAAAGACTTCTTCCAAATTCATACAAGGGAAGTCAACTTGCGTGTGGACATAGTCGTGTTCCCTTCTAGTGAGGGTATACTGGATGATGTTAGCCTTCTTGAACTTCCGAGTCTTGTAGTTCTTGACTGCGGATGGTCTATCATTAGACCATATTTTCTCAATAAGAGAGGCATGCTTAGCATAAAAAAGACTAAGTCTCTCAAATTCCATTGGCAGTCTTTTGGGGTCTGGAAGGATGCGTTCGAATTGCTCAAATACTGTGAAGTATCTAGCATTTGGAGAGATTGGGACATCCCAGTATCCATCCGAAGTGGGTTAAGCATAGGTGAGGTGAGGTATGTAATCGTCATCTTGCAGTCTACGGTGAGGATTGATCCAAGAGTTTATCAAGGATTCATCCATGATAGTATCAAAACCGCATTCTCTCCATATGAGCTCCACAAGTTTGGCTTCCTTCCAATCTTTTTTTCCTTTGGGTGGTGGCAGGGGAGTCATTTGAGCTTGGAGAGGACATGTGCTCCACAATATTTTTGAAGTGAGGGGGAGTCTTTAGTTTCTCAGTAGTGATCTCCTCTTGCGGTGGAGTCTTATGAGGTGGAGTATGATGAAATGGTTGCCGTGTAGGAATTTTTTCTGTATTGATGGGGGGACTTTGATGTTGTGATATGGAGAGATGGACTTCTTCTTCACTTCCCCCTCTTGAGGAAAGCAACCCAAGATTTCGGGGCCATGGAAATTTGTGGACAAAGATCGTTGCAGACGGTTGATTGTAGCTTGAAGGAATGAGATAGTGGACTTATAGGCAGTATGAGTCTCATTGATCAACTTTTGAGATTGAGAGGCTTGATCCGCAATGGATGCTTGAAGGTCTTTCTTGATTGCGGTTACCTCAGAGACGAGGCGTTCCACAGCAGCCATGAAGTCCTTGTGATCTGCTTGTCGATTTTTGTCAAGGGACCGGATTCCCATTTCGACTTTGAGGGAGATACGCTCAGCAGCCAATCTCTCACGAGTTTCCAAGCGCTCTATCCGTTTGATCAATGACTGTGGTTCGGGGGTGTCTTCTTGTTGCGGTTGAGTTGGCTTGACCACAACAAGGATTTGATTAATCTTTGCTTGTAGGCTCAAAAATTCTTTCCGAGTGACAACATTCTTCTTCTTTTTCTTCTTCTCTTTGGGTTTTGAAGTTGAATGGTGAGAGCCACTGGATTCTTCTACTTCATCAAACATCATAAGATCATCATCAGAGGGAGAGGGTTTGTTTACCTCTTGTAGATCAGCATCATCAAAACTGAAGGTGGGAGCAGAGCTCACTTCTATTGCGGTTCCTGCGTCTTGTGAGTCTTGGACAGTGGGAGTGGGAGGAACTTTGGAAGCATTTTGATCAGCAGTTGCTTCCTGAGCCTTGTGGAGAGTTCCAACCAACTCAGACATCCAGTCTTGAACTTTCAATATGGTGGCTACGGTATTGGCATTGTTAATTGCATCTACCCAATACTTAGCCACAACTTGGATTTCTTGTTCCTTCTACTGCTGTTGCTTGATTTGTTGATCTTTGCGTGCTTGGATTGCCTTACGGAAAGCAGCATATTTCTGAATGTCGGCTTTAGATACCAGATTGTAGTTTAACCAAGAGTCATTCGAGTCTTCACCGTCAAATCCTTTGTATCGCACCGAAGTGTCCTTCGGGTCTACGGATCATTGCACATTTGTGCTCACCGTGCCTAAACCACCTGTTACAAATGTAAGCAGAGTAGGATTTCCTGAGCTTCCTCGGTCTCCTTGACCCATAGTCAATTTTGGCCTCAGCTCAGTTCTGGCATGGGCGGAAGAAATGCCCTGCGGTTGGGAAGGTGTTTGAAGTGTATGGGTTACGTTCAAGAGGATGGAGTTCAACTCCTCAGGTGAAAAGAAATGCAGTCGGGAAGCCTTGGAGATCTTAGGGCGAGAACCAATATTATCCTCTTGGGAATGAACTGAGGGGGGGGGGGGGGGAGTCTCCACGATGTGGTGAAGCAGACTCACTTTCTGAGCTTGAAAGGTGTTCGATGGTGGTGTTGAATGGATGTGCGGCCATCCCAAGGACTATCGGAGCCTGTTGAGAGGCTGAGGTATCAGTCCGGTCATGCATATGGCTAGTGGGATCGGTTCTGTGTTTCTTGAGGATTGCAATGGGTTGATCATCCTCATTAGAGTCACTGCTGGAGACATGTCTGCTTGGTTCGACGATAGTGATTACTTGTGGAGTCTTTCTTTTCCTGGAGGGCTTGGAGGGATTGGAACCATCCTTTTTAGAACTTCTTTTTTCTTGGTGTTGCGGGGGCCATGAAGAGCAGAGACTTTATGCTTGCGTCTTTGGGAGTGAGACATGTTGGAGAGAGTTGTGGAGGCTAGGACTGCGGTGCCTTCATGGTTAATGATTACGGATGAATTTTGAAGAGGCGGGGTAGAAAGGTATGGGTCAATACCTTCCGTAGCCTCAATATAATCTTTTGAGATCCTTGGTGACAATGAAATTGATGTCACTACCCATGTTGATCCCTGCATCTGCATGAAGGTCTGAAATGTAGAGGGACTAGAACCTTGCAAAAGTGAGTTCGGTTAGGTTCTCCCTTGGGCTCTCCTTGAGAAGGTATTGAAGAAAGTAGTCCCATAGGATCTGCTCGTAGTTCACGTCATGACCTGTGAAGATACTCCACACCAGCTCTAGAAGTTTGAGTCCCATGTTATCCGTGCCTCCGGTTCTACCGGATAGACTGCGGATGATGAAATGACAAACGAATTGCCAGACCACAGGCAATTGGTTTTTCTTGAATTCACCTATTCCTTTAATTTTCTTCTGATATCCCATTTGGTAAAGTGCAGAAGTAATGTCCGTCATGGATGGGGTGAAAATCTTGATAGAGGGATAAACAAGGAGGTTAATGGCAGAAAGAAACTTTTCTTTGGACAGAATGACCAAAGAATCGTTAACCTGGTTAAGATGAACTTCTTGTGGGTTTTCAAGTGGGCGATAGGTTGAGAAGGCACATTTGAAAAGGGTTGAGATTGGGACAACATCTGTGAAAGCATCAAAGGGGCCAAACAGGGGGTGATTCTTCAAAAACTTGATCAATAGCTTGATCGCAGCATTGTAGGATGAATAATCTTTGAACACTGCTCGGAAGTTGCTTGAAGCAATCATGGGAGAGTCTGAACCAATAGGGTTCACTGATCCAGATGCCATGGATTGTTTCTTGGATACACCGGATTTCACCATTGTAGGAGCTTGAGAGAAAGAGTAGAAAACCGAGTGCTTGAAGGAATTTGAGAAGGAAGATACAATGTTTAGAGAGCGTAAAGTGATTTTGGGGAAGAAGAAGGGTTTATATAGGGACGAATTTGAACAGTAACTATATTTTACCATAGGTAAAAAGAAAGGATAAGGTAAAAGGTCGTTTGGAGGGAATATTTTGATTTGGAAATTAAATCTCAGCCACATAATATGAAACAGTTTAAAAAGTTTTGGAGATTTACCAAAAAGGATTTGCATTTAATGCAAAATCAGACGTACATCATTACGTCAGGTGATCGTGTGGTGAGGGGAAAAGAAGTTGTAACGGATGGGACGTGCTGGGTATGAGGAAAAGACAGATTAAGGATGTGTTTATGGAAAATCGTTCTTTTTGCCATCATACCTAAAATAGGTCTGACACAAGGTTTAAAAGAAAAGGATAATGAGACAGTTTCTCAAGGAATGTTTTTATTTAATGTTTTATTTAATGAAGGATCATTAAATAGCACACCATGATTCAAGAATTAATGAATCACTTGAGAAATTATCAATGTGATTGCGGATGGAAAATTCCTCGCGGACGGATCCTTTGCCATTGCGGATGGGTAGATATCTGACTGCAGTAGAAGAAACTGAGGAGATCACATGTACAAAAAGTTAGTAATAACAAACAAGAATGACCAATGAAGGATAAATATAATAGATGGTTGCGGTACATAGATTGCGGTACACAGGATATACCAAAACCTTTTAATATACGTAGCTTTCAGTTAGGACCGCAATAGAGACCAAGGATGGTCTGCAGTACCTAACAATTCAAGAAGAATTGAGGGTCCGGATTCATCATTCCTAACGATTGTAAGAAAGTGTTGAGCTTTGTAGAGTCAAGTGCCTTTGTGAATACATCAGCAATCTCTTCATGAGTATGGACAAAGATGAGTTCAATGTTACCTTTCAGGATGTGGTCTTTGATGAAGTGATACCGTCGTTTAATATGCTTGGTCTTGGAGTGCTAAATAGGATTGTGAGAAATCGCTATAGCACTTTCAGAGTCACAGTAAATTGGTATTTGCAACATTTTGTATCCGTAGTCCATAAGTTGTGTCTTCATCCATAGAACTTGTGAACAACAGCTGGCAGTGACCACATATTCAGATTCTGTGGTAGACAATGATACACAACTTTGTTTCCTTGATGACCAGCTAATGAGTCTTCCACCTAGAAATTGACATCCGCCTGAGGTGCTTTTTCGATCTGGTCTGCATCCAGCATGATCCGCATCTGTGAATGCCTAAAGGCTGAAGTCATTGCCTGCGGGGTACCATAATCAGAGAGACTTGCTTCCTTTCAGGTACCGTAGAATTTGTTTGGCTGCGGTCATATGTCACACTTTTGGGTCAGCCTGATACCTTGCACATACACCAGTTGCAAAGACAATGTCTGGTCGGCTTGGAGTGAGGTATATTAGAGAGCCTATGATACCTCTATAAGTCTTGTGATCCACAGATTCGCCTGAGGGATCAGCAGAGATCTTATATCCGAAGGCCATGGGGACCTTAGCCAATGAACATTTGTCCATAGAATATTTCTTCAACAGTTCAGTGGTGTATTTCTCTATTCATGCTCCTTTTGAACTTGTTGGTCATGAGCTTAGCAAATTCATCCACCATTCCTTGACCAGTCGATCCGAAGATGATATCATCCACATACATTTGTACAGGCATAAGGTGGTCACCATTTGCTTTTCTAAATAAAGTGGGATCAATAACTCCACTTTTGCATCCGGACGAGACAAGAAATTCAGAGAGAGTCTCGTACCACGTTCTTGGGGCTTGCTTCAGACGGTAGAGTGCTTTTTCAAGTTTGTAGCAGTGGTAAGGAAATTCAATACTTTCAAAACCTGGAGGTTGTTGAAGATAAACCTCTTCTTTTAATTCCCCATTGAGAAATGCACTCTTAACGTCCATTTGGTGTACCTTGACGTTTTTGTGGGTTGTGTATGCTAAGAAGATTCGGATGGATTCCATTCGTGCCACCGGAGCGTACGTTTCATCATAGTCAACACCTTCAAGTTGACTGTAGCCCTTTGCAACTAGCCTTGCCTTGTTTCTGACTACCGCACCAGATTCATGCAGCTTGTTTTTGAATATCCATCTAGTACCAACAATGGTGTGACCGTGTGGCTTCAGGATGAGCTTCCACACTTTGTTTCTTTTGAATTCTTCTAGCTCTCCTTGCACTGCGGATATCCAACCAGGTTCTAGTAATGCTTCTTTGATCCTTCGGGGCTCAACTAAGGACCTAAATGTTGCGTAGTGACAATGATCAGATAAGTCCTTAGAAGATCGAGTATGGATACCTGCGGATGGGTTGCCAATGATTTGACCTGGTGGGTGGTCTTTCGTCCATACGTATAGACGGGGTTGTAGATGATCAGCAGCTGCAGTAGAGGGAATATCTTCAATATCAGAAGAATCTGTGGTTGGAGAAGACAGTCCCCCATGGACATGAGAACATCCCACGGAATCATCTTGGTTTGTTGGAACGAGAATGGAATATTCTTGAGAAGTTTGGAGAGGTTCCCCTTGGATTGCTGATGGGAGTTCCTCTGGAACCTGAGAAGGTTCCCCATGGACTGCAGATGGGAGAGTGATAATCCTTGAATCAGTTCTTGTGTCAATGTTCTCTATGAGTTCATCATCCGAATCCGAAGATACGTTTGATAGTAATGATTCTCTGCGAATAGGAACTTGAGCCACATCAAGTACTGGAACCTCGATGGTTGTTCCTTGATCCAGAGTAGTGCTTTCCCCCTTAACCGGAGAGGTGAAAGTATTGAGAGATGCTACTTCGGATAGAGATGGACCAGAAACATCAGTGGATTTCTTACCACATTCACATGCAGGACAAAGAGTATAATTGCTGAACTTGAGAATAGGGAGTCCTCTGACTAGTTCTCCAGTGACCAAAGTGTTAATGTATCTGAAGTTGAGATGAGCTAGCTTGCGGTGCCATAGCCAAGTCACTTCGGATATAGATTTGGAAAGGAAACATAACTGCGGTTTGCCTATGATCAGAGAGACATCCCGAGGATACACAGTACCCTCGGATCGAGACTTGATCAAACATGTGCTCCTATCACTTGTCATTACATAACAAAATTGATCATCAAATTCAACTCGATGGCCTGCCTTATATAGTTGGCCAACATTGATGAGATTATGTTTAAGGCTTTCTACATAAGCAACCTTTTGAATAGAGAAGTTACCCGTAGTGAGTACACCGTAACCTCAGATGATTCCATTCGTATTGTTTCCGAATGTAACGTTTCCACCGTTGTAGATTGGCTTGAGAATTTGCGTTGTTTCTTACTTGAGTCTGAGGAACAAAACCCATGTGAAGCATGTGAAGTCATCTACTATAACCAGTATGTACTTTTTGTGATGGAGACTGGATACGGTTGATGGACCGTAGAGATCAATGTGCAGGAGCTCAAGTGGTTCAGAAATTGAAGAGTCAATAACCATGGGGTGACTTGCTTTTCGATTTCTTACCACATTCACATGCAGGACAAAGAGTATCATTACTGAACTTGAGAATAGGGAGTCCTCTGACTAGTTCAGGGATGTATTTCTCTATTCATGCTCATTTTGAACTTGTTGGTCATGAGCTTAGCAAATTCATCCACCATTCCTTGATCAGTCGATCCGAAGATGATATCATCCACATATATTTGTACAGGCATAAGGTGGTCACCATTTGCTTTTCTAAATAAAGTGGGATTAATTACTCCTTTTTTGTATCCGGACGAGACAAGAAATTCAGAGAGAGTCTCGTACCACGCTCTTGGGGCTTGCTTCAGACGGTAGACTGCTTTTTCAAGTTTGTAGCAGTGGTCAGGAAATTCAATACTTTCAAACCCTGGAGGTTGCTAAAGATAAACCTCTTCTTTGAATTCCCCATTAAGAAATGCACTCTTAACGTCCATTTGGTGTACCTTGATGTTTTTATGGGCTGTGTATGCTAAGAAGATTCGGATGGCTTCCATTCATGCCACCGGAGCGTACGTTTCATCATAGTCAACACCTTCAAGTTGACTGTAGCCCTTTGCAACTAGCCTTGCCTTGTTTCATACTACCGCACCAGATTCATCCAGCTTGTTTTTGAATACCCATCTAGTACCAACAATGGTGTGACCGTATGGCTTCGGGATGAGCTTCCACACTTTGTTTCTTTTGAATTCTTCTAGCTCTTCTTGCACTGCGGATATCCAATCAGGATCTAGTACTGCTTCTTTGATCGTTCGGGGCTCAACTGAGGACATAAATGTTGCGTAGTGACAATGATCAGATAAGTCCTTAGAAGATCGAGTCTGGATACCTGCGGATGGGTTGCCAATGATTTGACCTGGTGGGTGGTCTTTCGTCCATACGTATAAACATGGTTGTAGATGATCACCAGCTACGGTAGAGGGAATATCTTCACTATCAGAAGAATATGTGGTTGGAGAAGACAGTCCCCCATGGATATGAGAACATCTCGCGGAATCATCTTGGTTTGTTGGAACGAGAATGGAATATTCTTGAGCAGTTTGGAGAGGTTCCCCCTAGATTGTTGATGGGAGTTCCTATGGAACCTGAGAAGGTTCCCCATGGACTGCAGATGGGAGAGTGATAATCCTTGAATCAGTTCTTGTGTCAATGTTCTCTATGAGTTCATCATCCGAATCCGAAGATACGTTTGATAGTAATGATTCTCTGCGAATAGGAACTTGAGCCACATCAAGTACTGGAACCTCGATGGTTGTTGCTTGATCCGGAGTAGTGCTTTCCCCCTTAACCGGAGAGGTGAAAGTATTGAGAGATGCTACTTCGGATAGAGATGGACCAGAAACATCAGCGTGTTGTAGTTGAGCGGCCGGTGACACAAGAACTTCGGATAGTTTTGCCGTTTCAACAGGGTCAAAAAGATCGTCATAATTTACTTCAACTAGATTTAAAGGACCGGAAGAGGCAGTAATATCGCTTTCCATAATTGCGGTGGTTTCAGTGGATGGAGGGGCGTTGCAGATGTGAGAATCATCAAATTTCACATCGAAGCTTTCAATGATTAGCCTTGTACGTCTGATGAGAACTCGATAAGCAACCTTGTTAGTGGAATAGCCAAGGAAGATGCCTTCATCAGACTTCAATGTAAATTTGTTAAGCTGATCTCTGTTGTTGATCACAAAACATCTACACCCAAAGATATGAAAGAAGCGAACATTTGGTTTGTAGTTGTTAAGGCCCTCATACGGTGTTTTATTAAGGCGTTTGCAGACAATGCTTCGGTTTTGTACAAAGCATGTAGTTGCTACAACTTCAGCCCAGAAGTAGAGAGGAAGGTGTGCGAAGTTGAGTATGGATCTGGATGCTTCTACTAGTGTGCGGTTCCTTCTCTCTACTACTCCATTTTTCTCTGGTGTATAAGGAGCTGAAAAGTTGTGAGTGATGCCTTTGGACACCAAGAAACTGTTGAGAGGATGATTAGTAAATTCGGTTCCATTATCACTATGGATACGTCTTACTGACAGCTTGATCTGAAGTTCTATTTCCATGATGAAGTTGATGAGAATTTGCGTTGTTTCTGACTTGAGTCTGAGGAAGAAAACCCATGTGAAGCGTGTGAAGTCATCTACTATAAACAATATGTACTTTTTGTGATGGAGACTGGATATGGTTGATGGACCACAGAGATCAATGTGCAGGAGCTCAAGTGGTTCAGAAATTGAAGAGTCAATCACCATGGGGTGACTTGCTTTGGATTTCTTACCACATTCACATGTAGGACAAAGAGTATCATTGCTGAACTTGAGAATAGGGAGTCCTCTGACTAGTTCAGTGGTGTATTTCTCTATTCATGCTCATTTTGAACTTTTTGGTCATGAGCTTAGCAAATTTATCCACCATTCCTTGATCAGTCGATCCGAAGATGATATCATCCACATATATTTGTACATGCATAAGGTGGTCACCATTTGCTTTTCTAAATAAAGTGGGATTAATTACTCCTCTTTTGTATCCGGACGAGACAAGAAATTCAGAGAGAGTCTCGTACCATGCTCTTGGGGCTTGCTTTAGACGGTAGACTGCTTTTTCAAGTTTGTAGTAGTGGTCAGGAAATTCAATAGTTTCAAAGCCTGGAGGTTGTTGAAGATAAAACTCTTCTTTGAATTCCCCATTGAGAAATGCACTCTTAACGTCCATTTGGTGTAGCCCTTTGCAACTAGCCTTGCCTTGTTTCTGACTACCGCACCAGATTTATGCAACTTGTTTTTGAATACCCATCTAGTACCAACAATGGTGTGACCGTATGGCTTTGGGATGAGCTTCCACACTTTGTTTCTTTTGAATTCTTCTAGCTCTTCTTGCACTGCGGATATCCAATCAAGATCTAGTAATGGTTCTTTGATCGTTCGGGGCTCAACTGAGGACATAAATGTTGCGTAGTGACAATGATCAGATAAGTCCTTAGATGATCGAGTCTGGATACCTACGGATGGGTTGCCAATGATTTGACCTGGTGGGTGGTCTTTCGTCCATACATATAGACGGGGTTGTAGATGATCAACAGCTGCGGTAGAGGGAATATCTTCAATATCAGAAGAATCTGTGGTTGGAGAAGACAGTCCCCCTGGACTTGAGAACATCCTGCGGAATCATCTTGGTTTGTTGGAATGAGAATGGAATATTTTTGAGCAGTTTCGAGAGGTTCCCCCTGGATTGGATGGGAGTTCCTCTGGAATCTGAGAAGGTTCCCCATGGACTGCAGATGGGAGAGTGATAATCCTTGAATCAGTTCTTGTGTCAATGTTCTCTATGAGTTCATCATCCGAATCCGAAGATATGTTTGATGGTAATGATTCTCTACGAATAGGAACTTGAGCCACATCAAGTACTGGAACCTCGATGGTTGTTGCTTGATCTGGAGTAGTGCTTTCCCCCTCAACCGGAGAGGTGAAAGTATTGAGAGATGCTACTTCGGATAGAGATGGACCAGAAACATCAGCGTGTTGTAGTTGAGCGGCCAATGACACAAGAACTTCGGATAGTTTTGCCGTTTCAACAGGGTCAAAAAGATCGTCATAATTTACTTCAACTAGATTTAAAGGACCGGAAGAGGCAGTAATATCGCTTTCCATAATTGCGGTGGTTTCAGTGGATGGAGGGGCGTTGCAGATGTGAGAATCATCAAATTTCACATCGAAGCTTTCAATGATTAGCCTTGTACATCTGATGAGAACTCGATAAGCAACCTTGTTAGTGGAATAGCCAAGGAAGATGCCTTCATCAGACTTCATTGTAAATTTGTTAAGCTGATCTCTGTTGTTGATCACAAAACATCTACACCCAAAGATATGAAAGAAGTGAACATTTGCTTTGCAGTTGTTAAGGCCCTCATACGGTGTTTTATTAAGGCGTTTGCAGACAATGCTTCGGTTTTGTACAAAGCATGTAGTTGCTACAACTTCAGCCTAGAAGTAGAGAGGAAGGTGTGCGAAGTTGAGTATGTATCTGGATGCTTCTACTAGTGTGCGGTTCCTTCCCTCTACTACTCCATTTTGCGGTGGTGTATGAGGAGCTAAAAAGTTGTGAGTGATGCCTTTCGACACCAAGAAACTGTTGAGAGGATGACTTGTAAATTCGGTTGCATTATCACTGTGGATACGTCTTACTGACAACTTGATCTGAAGTTCTATTTCCATGATGAAGTTGATGAGAATTTGCATTGTTTCTGACTTAAGTGTGAGGAAGAAAACCCATGTGAAGCGTGTGAAGTCATGTACTATAACCAGTATGTACTTTTTGTGATTGAGACTGGATACGGTTGCTGGACCACAGAGATCAATGTGCAAGAGCTCAAATGGTTCAGAAATTGAAGAGTCAATCACCATGGGGTGACTTCCTTTGGATTTCTTACCACATTCACATGCAGGACAAAGAGTATCATTGCTGAAGTTGAGAATAGGGAGTCCTATGACTAGTTCTCTAGTGACCAAAGTGTTGATGTATCTGAAGTTGAGATGAGCTAGCTTGCGGTGCCATAGCCAACTCACTTCGGATATAGATTTGGAAAGGAAACATAACTACGGTTTGCCTATGATCAGAGAGACATCCCGAGGATACATAGTACCCTCGGATCGAGACTTGATCAAACATGTGCTCCTATCACTTGTCATTACAAAACAAAATTGATCATCAAATTCAACTCGATGGCATGCCTTACATAGTTGACCAACATAGATGAGATTGTGTTTAAGGCCTTCTACATAAGCAACCTTTTGAATATTGAAGTTCTTCATAGTGAGTACACCGTAACCTTGGATGATTCCATTCGTATTGTTTCTGAATGTAACGTTTCCACCGTTGCAGATTAGCTTGAAATCCCGAAGGTATTCTAACCTTCCGGTCATGTGCAAGGAGCAGGCATTGTTGATTAACCATTCATATTCTTGTTCCTCCTTGCACAAAGCCTGAGAATTACACGGTTAGTTTAGGCATCCAAACTAGTTTGGAGCCTGGAACAACAGATGAGTTTCTGAATGATGCATGGACTGGTTTCATGCCAACTTTTAATTCCAGTCCTGGGTGTTTGTGTAGTTTTGTAGTGTTGTGTGTTTTTGATAAGTTATGAGGTTTCTGATTCCAACTAGATTTGACATAGGATGAATCTTTTTGGCAACTACACCAACATTCACAGGTTGAGATTTTGTCTTTTGTTTGGACACCACGTTTGGTCCGTGGTATAAAGGATGAGTTGTTGGGCTTGTGACTAGTCCGAGGTTGAAAAGATCTGACATGAGTGTGGTTTGGTTTCTGAAAAGTTTGTTTTGAAAAAGGTTTAGCACATTGAGATCTTTGTGTTCTTTTTGTTGGATTTGGTAATATACCCTTCCACTAGTTAAAATTTTGATGTGACTTTAAAAGTGTTGGAGTGAGTAAGATACCTTTCCATTTCGGAACATCTGAGGAATAGATTTGAAAACTATTGTTTCAAAAAGACTTTACATTTTTTTGGGTTGTGTCAGATGAACTAGGAATGACCGTTGAAAATGTACATTACTTTTTGTATGTTTTTTTGATGGTAGAGTTTTTTGAAAAATAGTGAGAGAAAACAAAATTTTCTGGTCTTTTGGACTTTTGAAATCTGACATGCTTCTTGTTTTTTGAGAAAATTTGTCTATTTGTGCCTCGAGAGCGAATTTCCTCTTTGAAAGCCCTTTTAGCTAAGGATTTTGGTGAACCGTAGTCTCTGTTGTTCAATTGCGGTTTCCTAGAACCCTTTGAAATTTTGTGAAAACATGGGCTTGAGTCATCCGAACTTGAAGATTCAGGGATTTGAGAACATTGACCCACTTCAAAGTTTTCTATGGGTAATTCATGATGAATTGTTTGAAGAGTGGCATAAATTTTGTTCGAAGACTGCGATACGGATGACTTGACTACCGTAGAGTAAGTCTTAGTTGGGACTTCAATGGGATTTTTGTGGGACTTTTGACTACAGTGTGAGACAGTGTGGTCTGAGGACAATGACGAAAAGTCTTTTGAGTTCAGTTCCCTCAATGAAAATTTCTTCATCAACTACGGATGAGGTTTGAGAATTTAGGTAAGTGGTGCCACAGATAGGAATTTGATCACATGTGTGACCCGAAACCTAAGGCACAATTTCCTCAATGACACAATTATTGCTTAGATTATGAAGTCTACCGAAGTGAGTTTTGATATCTTCGGGAAAGGTCTTGTCATTGACTGGGAAATGAAATTATCACTCTAGAGGGACATATATTCTGTCTTTGTTGAACCGGGGTGAGGACTCCATTACGGTAGGATATCCATTTGACCATCTCCAATTGTATGTGTTGTCCACGGTTCCATTATTTACCAAATTTTCAATAGCTTCACTTTCATTGAACAAATTTTCGATTGAAAGATTTAAACATACAATTTCACTCTGAGCTAAATCTCTCTGGTTCAAAGTTATCTCTGATTGTGTTTCACTCAACATTCTTGCATTTTTTCTAACTCTAAGTCCTTTTCTAACATAGCCATTTTGAGTCTTTTGTTATCCAGTCGTCCTCTCACATGGAACATCTCCCGGGACGCAATGTTCTTCTCATTCAAGGCTTTGTTATAGTCTGTAAGGACGGCAACACATGTTTCATTAAGATCATCTATGTAAGGTTGACAGTCATGCATGCTATAGTTTAGAGTTTGGATCATGAGTTTTACCTGTTCGACAATGCTTAGATTTCCATCCTTTGCCATGTAGCAGTAGTTTTTGTCCAGCTTTGTAGAACCATCATCATCCATAGTTGCCAGCATGCAGATTTTGCCTTTTCCATTGACATTGCTGATGGTTTCATCTTCGTCTCCGGATGACCAAACCTGATGGTCTCTTTTGACATGGGCTACGTATGCCCTTGCCTTTTCCTTATCTTCCAACTCTTGAGCCATTCTATGGTAGAATGCTCTGTCTCTTACTACATTGGCCTTACAATCTCTTGCAATCTGATTCTCTTTGTTGCATTTGTGGCAAATTAGAACATCAGTCTTGTCTTCCGAGGGAGTACCGGAGTCAGTTGTTTGAGTAGACTTTGGTGCTTCCTTAGGTTGAGTATTTTGAGATTGAGGTGGTGGATGAGAACTTTTAGGATAATGAGAGAGATTTTTTTGTGGGTTGAAGTTACGATTGAAAGGTGGTTTGTTGAATTGTTGATTTTTGCGAAAAGAGTGAGGTGGTAGTCAGTTGAATTGTTTGCTAACTAAAGCCATAGCCTTTTGAAATTCTTCTTCATCATCATACTCGGAATCAGCTTCGTATGACTGCGGTGGAGTGTCATATGAGGGAGAGTAAGATTGATTATGTGGAGCTTGTGCTATGAGAGCAAGAGGTCCTCCGAAGTCAGCACCGTCTTTGAGTACGGTGGATTCTTGTGCTTGCAGTTCTCCATAGAGCTTGTAGAGTGACAAAGAATGATTCTTTCTATTGCCTTGGACTATCATCTTAGCCGTAGTCCAATGTCTTCCCAAACGATTAAGAAACTGAAGATTTGTTTCATGGTTACTGTGGATGGTGCCTGCATTGGATAGCTTGGTGACTATCAGGTTGAACCTTTTGAAGGAGTCTTCCAAACTCTCTCCAGTATGAGCTTTGAAGTTGTTGAACTCATTGAGTGTGGTTGTAAGCTTCTTGTCTTGTGCTTGTTCTGAGCCTTCGTATAGATTCTTGAGCACTTCCTAGATATCTTTTGCTGATTTGCAATTTATGATAATATCGAAGTTGTCAGGAGCAACTCCACAGGAGATTTCATAAAAAGCAACAACATCATTTTCCATTTTATCGAGATCATCCTTGGTGGGACGGTTCATGACTGGTTGACCTCCTCCTAGTCTGGTTGTAGCTCCGTCAGTTTGGACTGGTGTAAGGACTGGGACATGTGGTCCTTCTTCTACGGATCGCCATACGTCTCTACCAAGTCTCCTTAAGTATCTTTCTATTCTTTGTGACCAGTGATGATATTCATTTGCTACCAATATTGGGGCTCGATTAGAACCACCAACACTGTTGCAAACATTCAGAGATAACAATTGTGCCATTTTTTTTAAGAAATGAGCTTTAGTGGTATAAAAGGCCCTTTGAAAATCAGAGTTCCGTTTTCAAAATGCAACCACTATGGCTCTGATACCAATTGTTGAGAGAAAAACTTTGAGACACACTTGAACAAACGTTAGAACAAGTATGTTGCAGAATAGTTAATCTCGAAGGATCTAAAAGCTCAACAATAATAGTTAGAGTTACATGGTTAGAGAGTTACGGAAAAGTAAAGAAATGGAAATGACAACAATTGCTATATCAAGTATACACATAAGTTGATTCATAACGATGAATGCATTCAAGCCAAGTTAATAAGTGAGATCAAACTTAGTAATTAAGTCACAAAAGACTTGCTCTGAAAAGAGATTGTAATCGGTTAAGTGAGAGTAAGAGGTATGAGAAAGAGAGACAGAAAAGATAACTTCAGAGATGTGTATTCAGAATAATAGATGCGTTATCAATACAAAGAGAATGAGCTCTATTTATAGAGACTCAAGGAGTTACATTAGATTCACTCTCTAAGAGTAGCCACGAAAGGCATACTGGGCAATAGAAAGGATTACAGTAAGACAAAATGAACTAAGTAACAAAGAGTGACTGCAGTAGGTAGAGACTCCGGATGCGGTTGCTGAAGAAGGAGCTTGACTGCGGGTGCTTGTAGACTACATTAGCTGAAGTTCAAGAGCGTTACTTTTTATGATTCAACACTTAGCCCAACCTAAATGAACTTGGCCCATACTATATATATATATATATATATATATATATATATATAAGAGTCCATATTTAATTAGTTCCTTTTGATCACTAAATTAATTATTGATCAATACTAATGAAATAATATGATTCCATAGTAATATACTAGAACTTATAATATATTAATATAAATCATAAACATACTATTCTCAAAAGACTATCCATATAAATTGTTCCGGTGAAGTGCAACCCTAATGGACCATGCCAAATCGGGTCAAGTACATACCAATTATAGTTATGAGCTTAGACACTAATCCAACATCTCTCTCTCTCTCTCTCATAGATGATAACAGCTTGATTAGGGTTTCTCTCAGGGTGCTAAGGTAATGTGGGAGGCGGGGTAAAGGACTTAAGGTCCTTTAAATAGGGTGCAAACCTTGAAAATTATGGTTTTCACACTCAACTACTCCTTGTCGAGTTTGGTCCCTCCAACTCATCGAGTAGACTCTAAAAATCATGCGGCAATCTCAATCTCTACTCGACGAATTGAGTTGGATTTTCTTGATTTTCAGAGAAACGAAGGAACTTGACAAGTTTCATAGATGCACTCAATGAGTTGGGTCAACATGGGCTGTTGACTCGGGTGTTGACTTCTGTTGACTTTTAGGGTTTGGTCAAGTTATGGGGTTTGGAGACCATGCAGGGGCAAAATGGTCTTTCACCATTTCTTAGAGTTAGAAAAGGGGTTAGTTTAACATCTTTGGAGTTGTTGTTATAAATTGTTAATTAGAGATGATTTTGACATGTAGGCAGAGTTTGGACCGATCGTTGAGTACGAGACCTTCTCTCTTACTTACGAGGTGAGTCTTATCACTGTACTTACGTGAGTGGTAATACTGTGTGATCGGAGGGTCTTATTTGAGTTATTGACTAGAGGCTCTTATGTGCTTATACTGAATTATGTGCTATCATGCATTTTGACTTTGTGATTTATGTTGTATATTATTCTGTGCCTTATTGAGTTAGGACCGGAGGGTCCAAACCGAGTTGTGAGACTGGAGGGTGCTCACTGAGATACCAGACTGGAGGGTCCAACCCGAGTTGTGAGACCGGAGGGTCTTCACTAAGACACATGACTGGAGGGTCCTTATCGAGCTATTGCCATGAGAGGCTAATTATTTGTGTGTGGTATTTTGGGGAACTCACTAAGATTCATGCTTACAGTGTTGTGTGAAATGTGTTTCAGGTACCTCACAGGATCGCAGGAAGTCGCCGACATGATTGTACAAACCAGCTTGAGATTATGTTTTGAGCATTTTGGGATATTGTTAAACATTTTGTGGTCTTGTGTTTTGAACAACTTATAAATGTAGGTTTGAGAAATGTGAATTTGTGTTTTTGTGTGGTGTTCAAACAACTAAAGGAGTCAAAGAGAAGATAGAAATGGCCATAAACTCTCTAATGGAGAGATATAACAAACAAATGGTCAAGGTAATGCCTTTTTACCTTCAAAGAGCTGCTACTACTAAATAAATGATGGATCCAAAGCCTCTTTCTCATTCCAGGACCTCTACTCTTCAGGCTCCTTCAAATATTGCACCAAAACACACACTCTTAGCCTCTCTATCTCTCTCTCTCTCTCTCTCAATCTCTCTATCTCTCTCTGTCTCGCAGATGATAACAACTCGATTAGGGTTTCTCTCAAGGTGCTAAGGTAATGAGGGAGGCGGGGTAAAGGACTTAAGGTCCTTTAAATAGGTTGCAAACCCTAAAAATTAAGTTTTTCACACTCAGCTCGTACTCGTCGAGTTGGGTCCCTACAATTCGTCGAGTAGACTCTAAAAATCACGCGACTATCTTAATCTATACTCGACGAGTTGAGTTGGATTTTCCTGATTTTTCAGAGAAACGAAGGAACTGGACAAGTCGCATAGATGCACTCGACGAGTTGGGTCAACATGGATTGTTGACTCGAGTGTTAACTGAGAGACCAAAATAGATCTAATGCGCAGGGACAAGGTTTGGAAACTCAAACCTTGAGTGAATGCTTAAGATCAATGTCTAATTACTAATAAATGTTCAAGTCAAGGCTAGAAAGACCAGTGAAGTCTTAGATAATGTATTCAATAATTGATCAAGTCATAAATGAAGTATGAGAATAAATGATCAAGATAAAGCTAATAAATGAAGAACAAGAAGAATGTTTGAAAGAAGTCTTGAATAACAGAGTAAATGCCAAAAGTTAAGTAAAAGATCCGTATTTGACTTTGCATTGAAAGCTCCTATAAATAGGAGTGAAGTATACACCGAATTAACTACAAAGCTTACACAGGACTGGACAATAGAAATGTTTCTAACATTCTGATTGTCTAATATTACAAAATACTAAGTCCTATGACTAGTTACATCAATACAAAGACAAATTTAATAAATGCACCATGACAAAAAAATGTGACTTCGGATCTTCATCCTTTCCGGACATGAAAGTCATTCTAAAATGTCTTCATCTTCTTATCTTCTTCCCTTCTGGTTCGGACAGATTCTAGACCACTCTTCACAGATTACTCCGGACCGTGCACTTTGGAATTCAGACTTAGGATTATTAGAGGTTCATTTTCAGGTTCCAACAACCTCCCCTTAAGTGAACTTAGCAATCCATTCAACTATACAACTTCTTCCTTGATGAAGGTGTAATCCCGGAACAACCATTCTCTGACTTTAATATACCAGGTCAATTGACTTACAAACTTTGCTTTGACCTTTTCCAGAGCTTTAGACTTTGAAGCTCGAGAGATGAACTTACGAAGGGCTTTGGTTGGGTATAGGTGTTTGTCTAGGACATGGAAAAAGTACTTCTTGTTTGTCTTCTTGGTAATGTAGACAAACCCTAGAACCGGATCATCAATTGGACCATCCTCAAGCAGCTCAGCTTCCGGAAGAACATAGGTGATCGTTGTAACGAAGTCTTTAGTTCCGTAGAGATGACCCAACTCATAATCGCAACTGCAAAAAATTCCGCGATGTAATCTTTCAGGAAGCTTAGAGCTGCATGAAAAGCACCCATGCCGATATCATTGTTTTGCATTCCTCGAAAGTGAGCAGCCAGAGTCAGGATGTCGTTTGGATTCAAGGAAGGGAGGTCTGCACCAGTAATGGTTCGGTGGGTAGGCTTGTTTCGCAGGACGTGAAATCGAAAGAGTGGGCAGTTAAGACCAAATTTCACTTGGATTTTTCTTGCAAATCCATGGACTTGAGTGATTCTCTTTCTGGTCCATACCTCCTTAAACGATTGAGCATTCTTGGAATAGAATGTTTCAAGCCTTTCACGTTCGGTCCGAATGACTACTTCCGGATTGTCATTTGGGTGAAGAGGAGCAAATTTGATGTAGTACTTATTGTATAGAGAAAGAGGATGATCGAGCTGTTCGGAATCGTTGGATGGAAGGTCATAATACATACACAGAACAATTTCTTGGTCTTGGAGTATGCCTTTATGGAAAAGAGGAGATATCCCATGCAACGGATCATGATTATACTTAAGAGCTTGGATCCGGATGCTAGCCTCTAATGTCTGGTTGATTTCCTCCTGGGACCATCCTTGTTTTTGCTTGAGAGGATGTCTGGAGTGGTAGGCTTGTTGATCATCAGTCATGGGCTTTTTGCCTTTGTCTCTTTTTAGAGCGGACATGATGACCTATATGTTTTCATACACTACATATTCCGGAGTGGGGTTCGGAAGAGGATCTTCTGGAATATTATCAGGGATCCGGAGTGGAGAGCCCTGGTCTATTGCAGCGATTTTTGAGGTTGGAATGGGTGGGAACATAGAAGGAGTGGGTCGGAAGGCTTGATTTGTGAGGAAGGTTTTGGCTTTGGCCATATGAATGAACCTTTGAAGAGCGCCCGATAAAGATGATGGCCAAGAGGTTGCAGACCATATCCTTTTATCTTCCTCAGTCAGTGCCTTGGGGAATAGCTGCTTGGGAGCCTCGAGACCTAGAACTCCTTTGGTGACATATTTTTCCTCTTCACTATTTTCTTCATCTTCGGAGGAGTTTCCTAAAAGTCCGGACACGACTTGGACTTCATCATCGGAATTCAAGTCTTCATCTTGGAGTGTAAACTCCAAGGCGGGTTTCCAAGGTTGGCTTGGGCCTTCTCCCCCTCTTGCATCGGGATACCTTCGGACCGGTGCAAGCATTAAGGACTCCTTTACTTTATCAAATTTCTCTAACACTTTTGGAGACTAGTGTTGAGTTGTTTGGTGAAATTATCATAGGCCTCATAAGTAGGTGCTTGAGCAGCCAGGTGATCGAGCAGATGCCCCAGGGCGGCTAACATCTCATCAAACTTTCGATTCAGAACATCAACAATGTTCCAAGTGGATTGAATAAGTTTGATGAGGACTTGTTGGATGATGAGATTCATCTCGTGCTTCTTCTTTATCTCCTTCTCCAGTCTTTGAATTTGCTTCTCATGACACACATGGGTCTGCTTAATGAGATCATTGGTAGCAGACACCAAGTCGTCATGGACTTTGAGCATGGAGGTGATGGTGTCAAGATAATGTTCGACCAAAGCATCGTATTTTGCTTCAACTTCTTCCAGAGAGTGCTTGAGCCGGATAGAGATTAGTTGGTCAAGCTGGGCTTCTCGTTCTACAACTGAAGGCCCGGACTGATGTTACAGAGACTGGAGGATGGCATCAAGTTTGGAATCAAGTCCGGAGACTTTTGGATCCATTTTTGTGTTGGGCTCTATTATGGATGTTTCGATTGATGACACCTTCTTCATAGTATCTGAGAGGTTGGTATGAATCTCGAGAAGAGCGAAGGGGTCAATGTAGTCACCAGCTGATGATTTGGAGTTAGAGTCTGAGTGTTGCGGAGGAGCTTGTCGTGAAGAAGTACTTGTGGATGGACCAGGCTTAGTTGCGGCATCATCTTCATGCAGTTTGGAGTTAAGTCCACCATCCGGAGTGGTTGACGAAGATGATCCGAAGTCAAAGGCAGACTTGGAGGTTGTTGGCTTGGATTGAAAGCGGACGGGTGACATGAAGTAGGGGTTCAAAACCGATTTGCCTTCATCAGAGAGCATGATTTCTTCGGAGAGTTCTTCATCCGAATCATTTTGGAAGACGCTGGTGTGCGTGGTGATTGGTGGTTGTTCCGAAGCCAGTTCTTGATCAACATCATCATCGTCGGTAGGAGGAACATAAGGAAGATTACTTTGATGAGCCCTTTTATACATGGAAGTAAGAGTGGCTTCCACCTGAGCTCTTGTTAGATCCGAACGTCTAGAAACAGCCCTGTTGACATAATCTTCCCATTTGGGATCGTTAGCACCTGGTCGTCCTGTACACCTTCTGGGTATCAGACCAGTTGAGGCATCCGAAGTTGGAGAGACTGCTCCAACTCCGGAATGCTTAGGGTCCGGAACAGGGGTTCTGGAGTATGTGCTAGTGTGAGAAACAAGAGGGATATTAAAAGAGACTCGTGGGTGTGTTCTAGGGGGAAGCAAGGAACTATGATCAACACCGGCATCATCTTTTGAGGGTTTGGCTTAGTGGGATAATTCTATCGTTTGGCAGATTTTTTAATCTTAGATCCAAACATGAAAGGTTTGGCCTTTTCCGAAACAGGCTCAACGGAGACTGGGGCAGGTTGTGTTGGGTCAAACACAACAAAAGTCTCCATGTGATGTTTTAGGTAAATGGATTCAGAAGATATTGAGGCCAACATATGGTTTGGAAGACATTTTACTGGACCAAAAGAGGATTGGTCCTGAATTCTACAGGCCTTAACAACCTTAAATGAGACACATACCTCCGGAGGAACTACGAAAATTGGAAGTGGTTAGGAAATCTGCTTGAAGAGTTGCTGAATTGTCAGTGCAAAACCTTGGGTTTCAAATCTCATTATCCTTCCTCTTGATGGAAAATTTGTAGAAATCTTGCCATAGGACCTCCGAAAGATCTACTGCATTGGCACGTCCAAAGTAAATACCGTTGACTACATGTAATTAGTCCTTGCTGAGGGTGTCTGTATCACCATGCTTGCCAGACAGCCCTCGAATGATGAAGTGCATTAGCACTGTCCATAAGCCAGAGACGGCTGATTTCTTGAAGTCTTTGGATTTGTAATCTTGGTTGTAGCCTATGTGATTTAGAAAGGTCTGAAACTCTTCAGTTGTGGGTTCTTGAACTCTAAAACCCTGGGGGTTTTCTTTCACACCTATCGCCTTGAGAAAAGTAGTCTTGAAAATAGGCACAATCCTGTCACCGATGATCTTTGTCTACAATACACCATCATCAAGTTTGATGCTTGTGAATGCTCTGTGGAGATGATGAAGTGGAATAGGTCGTTTAGGAACTTTGGTGAGGGGGACAAAGATTGGATGATTCGTGATAAATTCGATCATAACCCTAAGAGATTCATCATAATCTTTAGGATTTAGGGAAAACAGTTGCGTCGTGTCCCTTATAAATGGTTCAAGGGATGTTGATGAGGAAGAGCCTTTGGATTGTTTCTTCTTGGCAATGGATTTCCTGGGAGTAGAGGTGGTTGGAACAGTTTTTGGTGGTGAAGAGTGGGAAGCCATTGTTGCAGATAGATGAGAGCTTGATGAACACGAAGAGCACCGAGAGAATTTGAGGGTTTTGAGAGTATTGGCCGCGTAAAGAGGTAAAAGGATTAATCAATGGGTATTTATAGGTAAGCTAAGTGGGTCGGGTCAGGGGAGGTAATGATGAGGATCCAAATTCGAAACAGGTTACATTAAATGGGTAACTGTTTTAGGGGGTTGAGTTGACCTGGGAGGGGAAAGGTTAGGTGGTTTTTAGCTTGAAGTGGAAAACTCTGAACGGCGAATAGATGGTTGCTTTATGGGGGTGTGCAGACGTGTTACGATATTCAAGGAAGATAGGATAAGGATCTTCTCAAAAAGTAACCGTTGCAAAAACGTTTCGCCTTATTAACCTTTGGAATTCCGGATGAGCGGTTTCGAATAGAGTATGATCCGGAGGACAAAGAGTTATGTTCCGGAACATGTTTGTATTTGAAAAGTGTTCCGGAATTAGATGTAATATGGAGTGAGTTTTGGTTCCGGAGCAAAGAAAATTCAATGCGATTCCGGAAAAGGTTTGAAATTCCGGAGCAAAAATTCCAGAATAGTGATTTGAAAAAGGTTTATGGAACATGATTTGAAAAACATTCCGGTGAGAAATCCAAGAAAAGTTTCGAGAGTAAATTTGAGGAAAACTTCCAGAGTGAATTTTAAAAATTCCTAAGTGTAGTATGCACTACCTTTCCAGAGTGAAATTCCGGAATGTCATTACGAAGTTTATTCCGAGATGAAAATTTAAGCATTATGTCAAAGTGGACTTTGAATACAAGATGATCATGATGAACTGTACAACTCAAAACTCAAGTAATGGTCAGAAATAAAGAGAAGTGAAATGATCCTATGTATTCCGAGAGAAAGTAGTTCCGAAGAAAAAAAATATCGAAACTAATTTTCTTTCAAATACGTCTATCAAAGAGAACATGTCTCTTGAAAGAACGGAGGATCTGGTATCATCATACCTATCTTGTTCAGAAAACCATTGAATTTGGTTTCGTCTAATGCCTTAATAAAGACATCAGCAATCTCATCATCAGATGGAACAAAAAGAGTTCAATGTTACCATTTAGAACATGATCTTTTATGAAATGGTACCTTATATCAATATGCTTAGTCATTGAGTGCTAATTGGATTGTGATAATGAAAATAGATAGGAATGCATTGAAAGCGGTAACCATAATCCAAGAGTTGAGATTTCATCGACTAAACATGTGATGTACAGCTGGCAACTGCGATGTATTCGGCTTCGGCTGTAGAGAGTGCAATGCAGTTCTGTTTCTCGGATGACCAACTGACCAAACGACCACCTAAGAATTGACAGCCACCTGAAGTGCCTTTTCTATCAAGTTGAAGACCACCATAGTTTGAGTCTAAGTAAGCTTGAAGTAGGAGGCTCTCATTTGCTAGGTACCAGATTCCGAGACTCTTTGTACCTTTGAGGTATCGGAAAATTTGTTTCACAGCCAAGAGTTGAGACATTTTTGGGTTGACTTGAATCTGACAGACAAACATGTAGAAAACATGATATCCGGACGACTTGCTGTGAGATAGAGCAGGGATCCAATCATTCCACAATATTTCTTTTTCATCAACTGAAACACCTAAGGGGTCGACAAATATGAGTTACGAAATGTACTTCTCTTGGTGAATGAAGATTCCTCTGTTAGTTTGTTTGACTTGGAGGTCAAGAAAGAAGCCTAACTCCCGATTCATGCTCATTTGGAATCCATTGATCATTAGTTTAGCAAAGTCAACGACCATAGATGAATCCGTTGATCTAAAAATGATATCTTTCACATAAATTTGTACCAACATCAGAAGTTTTCCATTTGGTCTTCGGGACAAGGTAGGATCTAGAATTCCTCTTTGGAAACCGGAGCGCTTGAGAAAATCGATGAAGGTCTCGTACCATGCCCGAGGAGCCTGCTTGAGTCCGTAGACTGCCTTCCGGAGTTGTAACAGTAGTTCGGAAAGGAAATATTAATAAAACTTGGAGGCTGTTGAAGATATACTTCAGTGTCGAGTTCACCATTAAGAAAATCACTCTTAACATCCTTTTGGTAAACTTTGAAGCCTTCGTGGGCAACATAAGGAAGTAAGATCCTAATGGCTTCAAGATGTGTAACAGGAGCAAAGGTCTCATCGTAGTCGAGTCCTTCAATCTGTGTAAATCCTTTTGCCACCAATCTTTCTTTATTACGAATAACAACTCCCACATCATCAAGCTTGTTGTGAAATACCCATATTGTACCGACAACGGGGTGATTCAAAGGCGGAGGCATGAGAGTCCAAACTTCATTTCGGTCAAATTCTGCCAGTTCTTCTTGCATGGCTGTAATCGAATCAGCATGCTCTAATGTTTCCTTGATGAATTTGGGTTCAACCATGGATATAAATGAAGAAAAATGTCATTCATTTTGAATACTTGTAGTAGAACGAGTCTATACACCAGCATTGGGGTTTGCAATTACTTGATTCGGAGGATGATCCTTTGTCCAGACGTGTAACCTCGAAAGTTCTTGTGCAACCGTTGATCCAATATTTGTTGGGTTTTGAGCATTCTAACACTCCTAAGTGTACATGCAACCCTAAATACCTTGGATCTATGTTTTCTCTATTATACATGCAAATATGATCTTTCCAAGGTATTCATCCTAACTAGCATAATAACATTGATTCATATGATTATATCAAGTTAGAATTACATACCTCTTTGATGTAGAATGTCTTCATGAAGCTTGAGTGCCTAGTGCCCCAAGTGTGACACCTCAAATGGTTCACACAACATCAAGTGCATTTGGAATAACTTAGAGAGAAAATAGAACACTTCAAAATCGGCTTGCCCTCACTTGTTTCACTAGTGCCCGATTTCTTCAATCATAAAATCATTATATAGTTAGTCACAATTAGGGTAAACCCTAATTGTCATGGATTTCCATTTCCATGGATCCATGGGTTCAAATACACCATGGATCATCCTATGGGTTTTAGCTTAACTTTATAATCCATGGAGCATTAGCCCACTATATAAGTATGGATGATTTACACAATCAACCTATATATTTAAGTAGTCTTCTTTTGATCACCTAATTAATTCTAGATAAATTCTTGATCAATACTAATTAAATAATCTTATTAATATATTAGAACTTATAATATATTAATAAACCTTAAGTGTTATTTCTCTCATTTTAGTCTATCCACATGCATGATGCCATGTAACCCAAATGGACCATGCCGGGTCAGGTCAAGTCTTACCAATTATAGTTGTGGACTTAGACACTAATCCAACATTCTCTCACTTGGATAAGTCTAAAACTATTATTGCAAGTATGACTTCAAGAACCGACCGACAATCGTAGCTCTCAAAAGCTTCTGTCGAGCTCTGACCTTGCCAATGATCTCTGAACTTTGTCAATGACTTGTCCATTAGATAAGGGATCATATATTCCTCCATTCTAGATATCATATGGACTGAGACATGGATTATAATCATTCTCTCTGTCCATTTGTTGTTTCCCGATTTCCTATTTATGACGACTGACTAATTGAACAAATCAAATCAGTCCAGGCCCGACCGAGAACTTACATTTGTCATCACTAAATCATCGAGGGGCCCACAGATATCACTTTTATCCTGAAGGTAAAAGGAATGCATAAACTTTGACTCATATGGCTCGTTCTACTACTTGTTAAATCATACACAAAGGCACGTTTTATAACATCGAGTTGCCGAATGCGTTTTCGTGCAATCAATGTACAACCAACTCATAGTAACAACTCATATATCTAGGTTTGAAGAATATAAGATTTTGTGGTCTCATGAATTACTCGTGATAAAATCCATGAAGTGATTCAAATGAGCGTGGGTTGAATCTAATACTCATAACTTATGAGCACTCATGAATGTTGTAGCAACCATTGCTATGTCTAATGCACCTTAGACAAATCTTACAAGCCAGATTCATGACATTCTTGATTCATATCTACTTCCAACATATGACTGACTGTGGATGGTTTGAATAACTTAATCATTCGGAAAGAATGATCTAATTATTCTGGAAGTCAAAACATGCAAAGTGAAACACAAGAATAATACTTAATCCCATATGGCCCCAAACTCTTGAGTGTAAATAAAACCCTTTTATCTAAGCACCATATTGATTACTCATTATTCATTTTTTCGATTTATCAACTTAATACTTGAATTAAAACAATAGTCATGCCATGCACCAAGCATGCACACTATGTTTAGCTATGGTCCTTGCTTTTGTGGAATAGATCAATTGAACATGACTCCAATGATTCTCATTTCACAATCCCATTCCCTTTTGTAGATGTAAGAATACCAAACTCTTACCATTTACTGTAATCTGTTAGATTCTAAACTTATATGCAATGATCCTCTTGTAATGAATATGCACAAAAGTCACAAAGACTTGGAAACATACATTACAAAGTATTCCAATGGAGATCAATTCCATGGAAACGAAGTCTCACATTCAAGGTACATTCCTTTGAACATCCTTCTTTGCATTAAGTTTTCTAATCTTACACAGATTCAGAGAATAACTTCCACCTATGGAGACAATTCCATATTACCATTGTGACTATCACTTTTGAACAAGAGTTGCCTCTTTTCAAAATGTGTCAATATGGTCCTTACTCTATACTTCCAACTGTCCATGAGTGACCAATCTTTGGTAACCTCAGATTGTCCTCGACAATTGCTTAATCATTTTAGTCATATCGAGTTCTATTTCTTTTTCCCTCCTAATGTCCTATGCATTTGGAAAATTTGGAATGGATAAATATTATATCACATGTAATCAAACCTATAACCAAAGCATATGGGACATGATTCATGCTACAAAATTTTTATTTGCCATGTTCTCACAATTCGAACTATGAAGAGGTATGCCGTAATCATAATCGAATTTTGAGAACGTAACATATATAGAATTTCCTTATGTTGAACCATTCCAACATAACATTCATATATATCCTTGAGTAAAATTGATTAAAATCTCAATCTAAGCTCGTAGAATTGGAATGAAGTATAAAATCCTCACCCTTAATTATAGCAAAACAACTTTTCAAACCCGAATTGAAACTTTTGTTTTCTATAATTAAGATTGCTAACTTGCAACACTTAACATAATAATAATGCTCCCACTAACATGATGATTATTGTTGAATCATAAAAGTGACCCTCTTGAACTCAACTACCGGAACCGTCTCCTTACTACCGCAACGGTTCAGCTCCCACAACCAATCCAGCATCCGAAGTCATTTCTACAAACCGCAACCATTCTTTATCAACAATCATCTTAGCATCCGGAGTCATCAAGTCTTCAGCATCCGCAGTCTTAGTTATTTCCTTTACTTATCTTATGTAATGTACTCTATTGTCCAGCATGCCTTGCACGACTTCTTATAGAGTAGTTTGTTTCAGAGTCTTTATAAATAGACTCATTCTCTTGTATCAAAACAACTTCTTACTACGCTTCTTAACTTCTTAATACACAAGATTTCTCCTTCAATCATCTCTCTTATCTTCTTCATCTCTCTATCTTATTACTCTTCACACTCAAACTGCTACTGGAATATAACCTCTCTTCAGAACAAGTCTTCTAGACTTAATCACTAAACTTGATCTCACTTACTAACTTGGAGTGAATGCATTCCTGTTATGAATCAGTTTAAGTGTATTCTTGATATAACAACTGTTGTCATTTATATTTCTTTACTTTCCGCAACTAACTATCTAACTATATAACTATATTATTGTTGAGCTTTTGATCCTTTGATATTAACTCTATTCCGCAATATACTTGTACTAACGTTTGTTCAAGTGTGTCTCCAAGTTTTTCTCTCAACAATTGGTATCAGAGCCAAAGTGGTTGCTTTTTGAATATCGGAACTCTGATTTTCTCATTAAGCCTTCTATACCACTAAAGCTCATTTCTCAAAAAAAAAAACAAAAAAAAAAAACAAAATGGCACAATCGTTATCTCTGAATGTCTCCAATAGTGTTGGTGGTTCTAACCGAGCTCCGATACTAGTAGAAAATGAGTATCATCACTGGTCACAAAGAATGGAGAGGTACTTAAGAAGACTGGGTAGAGATGTATGGCGATCCGTGGAAGAAGGACCACACATTCCATTCCTTACACCAGTTCAAACTGACGGAGCGGAAACCTGACTAGGAGGAGGTCAACCAACTATGAGTCATCCTACCAAGGATGATCTCGATAAAGTGGAAAATGATACTATTGCTTTTTATGAAATTTGTTGTGGTGTCGCTCCTGACAACTTTGATATTATCATAAACTGCAAGTCAGCAAAAGAGATCTGGGATACACTCAAAAACCTGTACGAAGGCTCAGAACAAGCACAAGATAAGAAGCTCACTACCGTACTCAACGACTTCAACAACTTCAAAGCTCATGCTGGTGAAAGTTTGGAAGACTCCTTCAAGAGATTCAACCTGATAGTGACAAAGTTATCAAATGCTAGTACCAGCCGCAGCAACCATGAAACCAATCTCCAGTTCCTTAATGGCTTAGGATGACATTGGACTACGGCCAAAATGATAGTCCAAGGTGACAGGAAAATTCACTCTTTATCACTCTACAAACTCTATGGAGAACTTCAAGCACAAGAATCCACTGTGCTTAAAGACTGTGCTGACTTCGGAGGACTACTTGCCCTCATAGCACAAGCTCCACTGTAGTCACCTTACTCTTCATCGTATGATACCCCACCGCAGTCATACGAAGTAGATTCTGAGTATGATGATGAAGAAGAATTTCAGAAGGCTATTGCTCTAGTTAACCAAAAGTTCAACCGCATACCACCTTCCTCTTTCCGCAAGAATCAACAGTTCAACAAACCTCCATTCAACCGTAACTTCGGTCCCCAGAACAACCACTCTCGGTATCCTAAAGGCTCTCAGAACAATCAACCCAAGGAGGTACCGCAGTCTCCTCAGAACAATGACTCCGGTACTCAATCAGAAGACAAGACTGATGTTCTGATTTGTCACACATGCAACAAAGAAAATCACTTCGCAAAAGACTGTAAGGCCAACGTAGTCAAGGACAGAGCATTCTATCTTAGAATGGCTCAAGAGTTAGAAGAAAAAGAAAAGGCAAGGGCATATGTGGCTCAAGTTAAAAGAGACCAACAAGTTTGGTCATTAGGAGATGAAGAAGAGACCATCAACAGTGTTAAGGGAAAAGGGAAAATCTGCAAGCTGGCAACTGCGGATGATGATGGGTCAGTAATGTTGAACAAAAACTACTGCTACATGGCGAAAGTTGGGACTCTAAGCATTGTTGAACATGTAAAACTCATGATCCAAACTTTAAATTATAGCATGCATGACTGTCAACCCTACATAGATGATCTTAATGACACTTGTGCTGCCGTCCTTACAGACTATAACAAAGCCCTAGATGAGAAGAATATTGCATCCCAAGAGATGTTCATGTGAGAGGAAGACTGGATAACAAGAGACTTAAGATGGCAATGTTAGAGAAGGATCTAGAGTTAGAGAAAGATGCTAGAATGTTAAGTGAAACCTAGTTAGAGATAGCCTTAAATCAAAGAGATTTAGCTCAGAGAGAAATTGTACGATTGAATCTCTTAATTGAAAAATTGTTTAATGAAAGTGAGGCTATTGAAAATTTGGTAAATAATGGAACCGTAGACAATACATATAATTGGGGTTGGTCAAATGGGTATCCTACCGCAATAGATTCCTCACCCCGGTTCAACAAAGACAGAGTGTATGTCCCTCCTGATAGAGAATTTCATTTCCCTGTAAATGACAAGACTTTTCCCGAAGATATCCAAACTCACTTCGGTAGACTGCACAATTTGATCAATAATTGTGTCATTGAGGAAGTTGGGCCCGGGGATTCTAGTCACAAATGTGATCAAACTCCAATCAGTGGCACCACTCACTCAAATTATTAAACTTCATCCGAAGTTGATGAAGAAATTGTTGTTGAAAACCCTGAAGGCTCAACAGACTTTCCATCTTTGTCCTCAGACCGTAGCGTTCCACACTATAGGCAATTGTCCCAGAAGTGTCCCACCACAATCTCAAATAAGACCTACTCTGCGGTAGTCAAATCATCTTCACCGCAGCTGAACAACAATAACTGCATCTCTTCAGTTCAAGGAACTACAACTCTTCAACCGATTTTTCACAAATTACCTATAAAAAATTTTGAAGTAGGTCAATGTTCTCAAATTCCAGAATCTTCAAGTTCTGATGATTCTAGTCGGCATTTTCAAAAGTGTTCAAAAAATCTTAGGAAACCACAATTGAATAACAATGATTGCGGTTCACCAAAATCTTTAGCAAAAAGAGCTTTCAATGAAGAAATTAGATCTCGAAACAAAACCAGACAAAGTTTTTCAAAAAATAAGAAACATGTGAGAATTCCAAAATCCAGGAGTCCAGAAAAATTTGTTTTCACAAATTACATTTCAAAAAATTCTTCTTTCATGAAAACAAACAAGAATGGAAGTTCAGTTTCAAAAGCCACTCTTGCTACTTTTGACACAACCCAAAAAGGTGTCAGATCTGTAAGAAACTACATTTTTCAGGTCTATTCCCAAAATGACCCCAAGTGGAAAGGAATTTTACCAAATCCACCTAGAGGAACTCAAAGATTTCCACATGCAAAACCTCGTTCAAAACAAACTTTTCAAAAATCAAATGTCAAATCTTTCAGAAGTTACCCAACTCGGACCAATTTCAAGTCCAATTCACTCCATAAACCGCTGACCAACCACAATGTCAGATTCAACAACAAACCCTCTTTTTGTAAATGTTAGTGCAGCTGTCAAAAGTTTTTATCTCATGACAAGTCAAATAAAAGTCAGAATCTCGTACTTTTCAGAAACCTCGTAATAATCCAAATCTGAACAAACACCCAGGATTAGGTCTAAAAGTTGACAAAAGCCTTTCCATGCAACCTCGGACCATGCATCATTTAAGAATATATCAATCGTCCCTGGCTCCAAACTTGTTTGGATGCCTAAACTAACTGTGTAATTCTTAGGCTTTGTGCAAGGAGGAACAAGAAGAAGAATTGTTAATTGACAGTTCCTGCTCCTTGCACATGACCGGGAGGTTAGAGTACCTTCGGGATTTTAGGCCTATATGCAATGGCGGAAATGTCACGTTTGGCAACAATGCAAACGGTGTCATCCGAGGTTACGGTGTTCTCACTACGGGAAACTTTTCCATTCAGAAGGTTGCTTATGTAGAAGGTCTTAAACACAATCTCATCAGTGTTGGCCAACTATGTAAAGCAGGACATCGTGTTGAATTTGACAATCAATTCTGTTACATAATGACGAGTGACCACAACACTTGCTTAATCAAATCACGCTGCGAAGGCACGATGTACTCTCTTGATGTTTCTCTCATCATTGGCAAACCGCAGCTGTGTTTTCTGTCCAAAGCTGTATCCGAAGTCTGCTGGCTATGGCACCGTAAGCTAGCTCATCTCAACTTTCGCTACATCAACAACCTCGTCACAGGAGAACTAGTCCGTGGTCTTCCCATTCTCAAATTCAGCAACGATACCCTTTGTCCAGCATGTGAATGCGGCAAACAAGCAAAAGCAAGCCATCCTCTAATAATGGATTCTTCTATCTCTGAACCACTGGAGCTGTTACACATTGATCTCTGCGGTCCCTCAACCGTAGTCAGTCTTCACCACAAAAAATATATACTAGTTATTGTTGATGACTACACACGTTTCACATGGGTATTCTTTCTTAGACTCAAATCAAAGACACCGCAGATCTTCATTAACTTCATCAAAGAAATCGAACTTCAAATCAAGCTTCTAGTCAGACGCATCTGTAGTGACAATGGAACTGAGTTCACTAATCATCTTCTGAACAGTTTCCTAGTTTCCAAAGGCATCTCTCACAACTTTTCAACACCCTATACACCGCAACAAAATGGTGTAGTAGAAAGAAGGAACCGCACTCTCGCTGAAGCAGCCAGATCCATGCTTAACTTTGCCCAACTTCCTCTCTACTTCTGGGCCGAAGCAGTAGCAGCAGCATGCTTTGTTCAAAACCGAAGTATTATTTGCAAGCGTCTCAATAAAACACCATATCAAGGTCTCAACAATTGCAAACCCAATGTTCTTTTCTTTCATATCTTTGGATGTAGATGCTTCGTGATCAACAACAGAGACCAACTCAACAAGTTTGCACCAAAGTCTGACGAAGGTATCTTCCTTGGTTATTCTACTAACAAGGTTGCATATCGAGTGCTCATCAGAAGAACAAGGTTGATCATCGAAAGCTTCGATGTGAAATTTGATGACTCTCACATCCGCAGTGCACCTCCATCCACTGAAACAAATGCAATCATGGAAAGTGACATTCCAGCCACTTCCGGACCTCTGAATCTAGTTGAAGTCAACTATGATGATCTGTTTGATCCTGTTGAAACAGCGAAACTATCCGAAGTTCTAGTGTCACCCGCAGCTCAACAAAAACATGCCGACGTATCTGGACCATCTATATCTGAAGTAGTATCGCTCAATACTTCCACCTCTCCGGTTGAGGGGGAAAGCTCTACTCCGGATCATTTTGCAACCGTTGAGGTTCCAGTACCTGATGCTGCTTACATTCCTTCCCGAAGTGAAGCTTCTCCATCAAACGTTCCTTCGTAGGACTCAGATGACGAACTCATAGAGAATATTGACACTAGATCTGATCCTAGAATTGTCACTCTCCCATCCGCATTCCAGGGGGAACCTTCTCAGGTTCCATAGGAACTCCCATCCGCAATCCAGGGGGAACCTCAATCTCTGCCAACTCCTCAAGTAAATTCTGCTTCAATAGATCAAGATGATTTAGTAGGATGTTCTCAAGTCTAGGGGGAACTGCCTTCCCCAACCGCAGATTCCTCTAACATCCAAGATATTCCTTCTACTGCAACTGCTGATCATCTGATGCCACGTCTTCATGTTTGGACAAGAGACCACCCACCAGGTCAAATTATCGGCAACCCATCCGCAGGTATCCAGACTTGATCTTCCATTTATCTGACCACTGCCATTATGCAGCATTTATGTCTTCGGTTGAACCTCGAACGATCAAAGAAGCCTTGCTTGAACCAGACTGGATAGTGGCAATGCAAGAAGAATTAGAAGAATTTGAAAGAAACAAAGTATGACAACTTGTTCCTCTTCCACAAGGTCATACTATTGTTGGTACAAGATGAGTTTTTAAGAACAAGCTAGACGAATCAGGCTCAGTCATCTGAAACAAGGCATTGACTACGATGAAACGTATGCTCCGGTAGCATGCATGGAAGCCATCCGGATCTTTCTAGCATACGCAACGCACAAAAATGTCAAGGTACACCAAATGGACGTTAAGAGTGCCTTCCTCAATGGTGAACTAAAAGAAGAGGTTTATCTTTAGCAACCTCCAGGCTTTGAAAATGTTGAATTCCCTGACCACTGCTATAAGCTTGAAAAAGCAGTCTACGGTCTGAAACAAGCCCCAAGAGCTTGGTATGAGACACTATTTGAATTTCTTGTCTCATCCGGGTACAAAAGAGGAGTGATTGATCCCACATTATTCAGAAAATCAAATGGTGACCATCTTATGTTGGTACAAATTTATGTGGATGATATCATCTTCGGATCGACTGATCAAGGTATGGTAGATGAATTTGCAAAGCTCATGACCAGCAAATTCAAAATGAGTATGAATAGAGAGATTAATTTCTTTCTAGGTCTTCAAGTCAAACAAATTCAGCAAGGAATTTTCATTCACCAAGAGAAATACACCACCGAACTTCTGAAGAAATATTCAATGGAGAACTGCTCTTCTGCTAAGGTCCCTATGGCCTTCGGTCATAAGATCTTTACTGATCCCTCTGGTGAATCTGTGGATCACAGGACCTATAGAGGTATTGGATCGCTGATGTACCTCACCGCAAGCAGACCTGACATTGTCTTTGCAACGGGTGTATGTGCAAGATACCAGGCTGATCCAAAAGTGTCTCACATGACCGCAGCCAAACAAATTCTTTGGTATCTTAAAGGAAGCAAATCGATGGGCTTATGGTATCCCGCAGGCAACGAATTCAGTCTTTAAGCCTTCACCGATGCGGCTCATGCAGGTTGTAAGCTCGATAGAAAAAGTACATCAGGTGGATGCCAATTCCTAGGCGGAAGACTTATGAGCTGGTCCTCAAGAAAACAAACGTGTGTATCTCTATCTACCGCAGAAGCAGAATATGTGGCCACAGCCAGCTGCTATTCCCAAGTTCTTTGGATGATGACACAATTGCTAGACTACGGGTACAGAATGCTGCGGATACCAATTTACTATGACTCTGAAAGTGCTATAGCGATCTCTCATAATCCTATTCAGCACTCCAAGACAAAACATATTGAGTTACGGTATCATTTCATCAAAGATCATATTCTGAAAGGTAATATTGAACTCATTTTTGTTCCTACTCATGAAGAGATTGCTGATGTTTTCACAAAAGCTCTTGACTCTACAAAACTCAATGCATTCTTACAAATGTTGGGAATGAAGAATCCGGACCCGCAATTCTTTATGAAGTGTTAGCTACCGCAGACCATCATTGGTCTCCATTGCGGTTCTAACTGAGAATTACATATGATAGATGGTTTTGATACCGCAATCTAGGTACCATAACCATATATCATATGTATCTCTCATGGGTTTTAATGTTCTTTTATTTCTAACTCTTTGTACAAGTGTTTTATCACAGATTCTCTCTGAAATCTTTCTTCGCTCATCCGCGATGAAGTTTCTCAACCGCAATGATGTTTTCATCCGCAATCACCTTAAATAAATTCCAACAGATCATTAACTCTCGAATCCTTGTGTGTTATTTAATGATCCTTTATTAAATAAAATACAAACATTCCCTTTAGAAACTGTCACATTCTCTTTCTTAATAAACCCAGGATCATACCTATTTTAAGGATGATGACAAAAAGAACGATTCCCAAATCAAACCATTCTCAACCTATCTTTTCTTCTTCCAACCACATCCCATCAGTTACAACATTCTCTCTCCTCAACCCACGTTTACCTGAGGTATTACCATGCGTCTAATCCGCCATTAAATGCAATCCCCCTTTTAAGATTTCTCAAAATCTCTCCAAAAACTATTTCATATTCGTGTGGCTGAGATTCAATCCCAGAATCATTGATTCCCCCCAAAAACCCCATTCAACTTCGTACCCCCTTCTATCTTTTACCTAGGGTTAAAATTCTTTTACCCCCTTTATAAACCCATATTCTTCACTAAAATCGTTTACGCTCTCTGTTAATCGATTATTCTCTATTTTCTCAAAACTCCCAAAAGCTCTCAAGAACTCCAATCTCACATCTCTCAATGGCGAAATCAGGTGTATCAAAGAAGCAATCCAACGCTTCAAGATCCATGACTCAGACTGGTTCCACAACACCATCAATCGCTTCAAGCAACTTCCGTGCAGTGTTTGAAGATCATCAATCGTATATTGCTCCAACAAAACTGATGATCAAGAACCTCAAGAATCACATCCTATTTGGTCCATTCGACGCATTCACTGATGTTGTTCCCGTTTCTACACTCTTCATGTGTGCTTTTTCTGCATACAGACCACTGGAAAACCCTCAAGAAGTGCATCTCAACATCATCAATGATTCCTTGGTCATCTTGACCAAAGAGAAGTTCTTGAATGCCATAAACCTTTTGATTCATCCTTCCATCAAGATCTTCACACCATCATTATCTGACATCACCACCGCACTCTACTAAATGCGTTACCAGAAACCGATCCGAGGGATTGGTGAATTCAAGAAGAACCAACTGCCTGTGGTTTGGCAGTTCGTATGCCACTTTGTCATCCGCTGTCTGTCTGGCAGGACCGGAGGCATCGACAACATGGGCTTAAAGCTGTTAGAATTGGTATGGAGCATCTTCACAGGCCACGATGTCAACTACGACCAAATTCTTTGGGATGATTTCCTCCAGTACATTCCCAAAGAGCACCCCAGAGAGAACCCAACCGAGCTCACCTTTGCTCGATTCTGGTCTCTATGCATTTCTGATCTACATGCGGATGCTGGTCTCGACATGGGCAGTGACATCAACTTTTTTGTCACCAAGGATCTCAAAAGGTACAATGCCTCTTCTGATCAAACTCTTTTTGGACCTATCCGCAGGCTCCCCATTCACATCCTTACCTTGCTTGGTCTCGAGACTGCTGATGTCTCAGATCACATAGAGGCTACGGAGGGTATTATCCCATACCCTTCTACCCCACCTCTTCCTTCTACTACCATTCTTCATGAGGGTACCGCAACACCCTCTGCCACTACACTTTCTAACATTTCTCAACGGAGAAAATCTGTGGCTTCCAAAAAGAAAGCTACCACACCCAAGAAGAAAGCCCCCAAACCCGCACCTTCTAAGAAACGAAAAGCCAAAACCCCCACTGTATCGAGCAGTGATTCTGATGAAGATAGACAACCTATATCTATCCTCAAGAAAAGAAAGACAACCGCAACCACTGGCCAAATGCGTGACCAGACTGATACTGCAGCCTCTCAACAGGTTCTGGTAGTCCTTGGGGTGACCGCACACCCATTCAATACCTCTATCGAATACCAATCAACCTCATCATGTGAGATTGTTTCATTATCATCTTCATCTGAACGTGAAGACAGCCCCCCAGTTTTATCTCAAGTAGATAAATCTGGAAAATGCCCTAATGTCTCCAGGGCTTCCCGGCTGCATATCTTTTCTTCCGAGGAGTTAGACTCCATCCTCTTGCAAGTATCCTAAACACTTCAAACACCACTCCATCCGCAGGGAATCTCTTTCGCCCATTCCAGAACTGGGCCGAGGCCAGACTTGACCACGGGTCAAGGAGACCGAGGAAGCCCAGGAAATCCTACTCTGCTTACATCTTTATCAGGTGGTTTAGGCACGGTGACCACTAATGTGCCAGGATCCGTGAACCCAAGCGACACCTTGGTGCGAACTCAAGGAATTAACGGTGACGATTCTAGTGACTCTTGGAGTCAGTATCAGCCAACTACTGATGCTGAAATCAAGAAATATGCTGCTTTCAAAAGAGCATTCCAAGCCCGCAAGGAGCAACAAGTCAAACAACAATAGCAGAAGGAACAAGAAATCCTGTCCGTGGCTAAGTACTGGGCAAATGCAATCAACAATGCCCATACTACGGCCACAATCCAAACGGTTCAAAACTGGATGGATCAAATGGCGGAAACTGTATTGAAAGCTCAAGCCTCAACCGTAGCCGCAGGTACATCTACTGTTCCTCCTACTTCAACTCCTGTTCCGCCTACCGCAATCAACCCATCTCAAGACGAAGAGCCAACTATTGAACTCAGATCGGCCCCAACCTTGGGTTTTGATGATGAAGACATCCAAGAGGTCAACAAACCAAATCCTTCCAATGATGACCTAATGATGTTCGAAGAAGAAGAAGAGTCCAGCGGTTCACAACACTCAACTTCTAAGCCCAAGGAAAAGAAAAAGAAAAAGAAGAAAGCTGCTGTCACAAGAAAAGAGTTCCTCAATCTCCAAGCTAAAGTCGATCAGATTTTAGCTGCGGTCAAGCCTACTCAACCTCCACCTGAAGATATTCCAAGACCGCAGTCCCTCATTGAACGCATTGAACGACTTGAGACAAGAGAGCGTATGGCTACTGAGCGCATCTCTCTCAAGGTCGAAATGGGGATTCGATCGCTTGACAACAACCGCAGGGCAGATCATCAAACAAGGCTTACAAACAGCCATTGCGGACCAAGCTGCTTTATCTCAAAGGGTGATAGATGAGACTCACACTGCCTATGAGTCCGCTATCTCTGTTCTTCATGCTACGATCAACCGGATGCAGAAATATCTTACTACCAATTTCCATGGCCCTGAAATCCTTCAACTTACAAAGGATATTCACAAACTGCTCTTTAACTCTTCCATTCCAGACAACTCCCAACTGGCCGACACTATGAAAACTCACTTTGCAGAAGTCTGTGCCAAAGTGGATGGCTTCAAACAATGGCTTAAGGACGCACCAGGGTTGCATTCCTCAAGAGGGGGAAGTGATGAAGAAGGCCATCGCTCAGATACATACATTCGTCAGAGCCCTCCAATCACCACAAATAAAATTCCCACACCGCAGCCTTCACCGTAACCATCTCAACATACTCCAACTCCCCCCTCTTCACCTCCTAAAGACACATCCAAAAGGCCTGAGACTCCTCCTCATTTCAAAAACCTTGAGGAACATATGTCATCAGAAAGCTCCACAGACTCCCCTGCCACAGCTCAAAGAAAACAAGACCGGAAAGGAGCCAAGTTAGTTGAACTCATCTGGAGAGAGTGTGGATTTGACACTATGATCAATGAATCGTTGATCAAATCATGGGTCAATCCGCACCACAGGCTGCTAGATGAAGACTACACTCCCCGTCTCACTTATGCTGAACCACCATCCGATGGTTATTGGGATATTCCAATTTCTCCCAATGCCAAGTATTTTGCTGTCTTCGAATCCTTTGACCGTAGTCTCCCTGATCACAAGCGTCTGCCGATGGAATTTGAAAGACTCACTCGCTTCTATGCGAAGCATGGCTGTTCAGTAGAAAACATATGGTCTAACGATAGACCATCCGCAGTGAAAAACTACAAGATGCGGAAGTTCATGAAAGCAGACTTTGCTCAATTCACTCTTACTAGAAGAGAGCATGACTACATCCGCACCCAGGCAGACTTTCCCTGCATGAATCCTGAAGAAATATTTCTCATTTCCAGAGTTTTTCAAAACAAGATAGAGAAGCATCGGAAGATGCAGATAGCTCTTGAGAAAGCCAAATCTTTTCTAAAGGACACTGTTTGCGACTTTGCCAAAATAGATGCGGACATCCATCCCACCATCCTCAAGAAATTTGACCTTCCACCACTTGAACCAGTGCCAATGCTTACAGAAGGCTATGAAGAAAGATCTCTAGGCGCAACCAACTTTCCAGAACTTCGCATCATATTCAAACGGAAGACAGACAATGTCAAATACTTCATTCCGATGAATGCCATGCACCGCCTGCCCAAGAAGCAACTTGACATCTGCAAGACCGCAGTAGAAAGATCCAAGCACACTACTACTGAAGTCAAGTTTGAGATCACAAGAAGAATCACTTGGCTGTAAAATGTTAGAAAATTTTGGTAGATTTTGATCAAATTCCTCAAACTTGATAACTGAACCGGAGTTAAAGAGGTCACTTAGGGGGAATTTGTTGAATCATAAAAGTGACCCTCTTGAACTCAACTACCGCAACCGTCTCCTTACTACCGCAACGGTTCAGCTCCCACAACCAATCCAGCATCCGAAGTCATTTTTACAAAACGCAACCATTCTCCATCAGCAATCATCTAAGCATCCGGAGTCATCAAGTCTTTAGCATCCGCAGCCTTAGTTATTTCCTTTACTTATCTTATGTAATGTACTCTATTGTCCAGCATGCCTTGCACGGCTGCTTATAGAGTAGTTTGTTTCAGAGTCTTTATAAATAGACTCATTCTCTTGTGTCAAAACAACTTCTTACTACGCTTCTTAACTTCTTAATACACAAGATTTCTCCTTCAATCATCTCTCTTATCTTCTTCATTTCTCTATCTTATTACTCTTCACACTCAAACTGCTACTGGAATATAACCTCTCTTTGGAGCAAGTCTTCTAGACTTAATCACTAAACTTGATCTCACTTACTAACTTGGAGTGAATGCATTCCTGTTATGAATCAGTTTAAGTGTATTCTTGATATAACAACTGTTTTCATTTGCATTTCTTTACTTTCCGCAACTAACTATCTAACTATCTAACAATATTATTGTTGAGCTTTTGATCCTTTGAGATTAACTCTATTCCGCAATATACGTGTACTAACGTTTGTTCAAGTGTGTATCCAAGTTTTTCTCTCAACAATTATTAGCATAACACTTATGCTCCCACTAGCTCTGACATGTATCCAGAAATCAGTTGGACTTCTTGAAATCAACAGTATATTGACTTTCTCACCAAAGTTCAGATTTATGATACGAGATAGCTTTGATAAGACTTTATCAAAATCATACACGTTTCATTAGATAACTCACATGTGTCTAAACAATTTTAGAACTATGAAAAGGGATGCCATAATCATAGTCTCAATTGTTTAGACCTTTG
This sequence comes from Lactuca sativa, assembly GCF_002870075.4. NCBI lineage: Eukaryota > Viridiplantae > Streptophyta > Magnoliopsida > Asterales > Asteraceae > Lactuca > Lactuca sativa. Next base: position 54,623,535 of record NC_056627.2, read on the forward strand.
CCATTTCTCACAAGTCTATGTTAGTGTGCCGGTTAACCACACACGCTCCACTAACGACTTTGAGAATGCAAATATTACAATTGCTATCTTCCTAAAATCTACTTAGTGAAAGCGTTTCCTCACCATCATTTTCATGACTCGGGGAGAAACTTTATAACACTTAGATTTTATGGCGTAAGTGTTCCTATCCATGTGATTTTTTCATAACCATAATCACATGACAAGGTTAGTGGCAAATCCAAATATATATGGACTGCACTTGTTCAATCTTAATTTCTTGCCACCCGATAGCAAAAGGGCCTACCATTGCTTCCAGGTTGTTATGCAAACATTTGAGAACTCATAGAACTCACAAGCATAGCCAACTTTAACTGGAATGGCACAGAAACAAGAATAAGTCAACACGATAGGTTATAAACCTTAAGTCGTGGGCTAGTGATTAATAATCCTCTTGATCAGTTCTCGAAACTATCTCAAGACTCCCACTGTCCTCTTGACATATAAGATTCTCTTGTCAAGAACCATTCCTTGACAAAACAAATCTTCAAGAGTTAGTGAGGATTCTTATCAAGATAAACACTTCTCACAATTGGTCTTAGTTGGTCTCTGTTTTATCCAAAACATCACAACTTACCAATTCCAAATGTACAAGAGTAAGAAACATGTTACTCTACATTTGATAAGTGTTATAAACCTTTCTTAAAATTATGTCACTCAAGTTACAATCTTAGAGTATGACTCTAGGACTTGTTTTGGAACGAAGTATGATTTATCTTTTGATTTAACCATTTCAACAATTCATGATTCCTTTTCTTAGCCAAACAAATGCACAAAGGTGTCTTTTAGAGGATCAATTGTGACAGGGTTTCATAATCACTAAGATAATCATAAAACAAGATACTCAAGCACTCTCCCATCTCTTCAGATTGGAGAAACTTTTATCTTTCTGCCTAATTTGATTCTTCTTATTTATTCTGCCAATCATTGAAACCTATCCAATGTTTCAGAATTACACTTAAACTTGTAAGCATAACCATATTTACTAAACTTCAGTACATCATAATTAATAACCTTATTATTCTTTGTGGTGGACCTGACCAACGCACAACCTAATGTACCCGATCCTTTAGTCCCTCACTTGACTCACATGCGAATGTGAACAAGGAATTAGTCTTAATTTACCCAACGCTTGAAAGTTCTCATTCATCATGCTATACAACTTGCATGATTCCAAGTTTCTATCCAACTGAAACTTGGGTGATGAGAATATTTCCTTATTTGGTAAATTTAGACACTACCACAAATGAAAGAATCAATTTAATATTTCCACTCTTGCTCTTAATGGAATCTTATAAGCAACAAAATTTTTCACAAATGCCATTGTAAGGATATTTTTAAAATATATAAAAAAGAAATTTGCGGAAAAACTATCCTTACAATGCAAAAGCACATGAGAAACTTTGTTGTTATCTATTCCTAAGCAATATATCATAACTCGTAAGAAGTAGCTCAAGAATCCGATCTTCAAACTATGCGATAGAAATCCATCTACATGATCAGATTCAACATACTCTTTCTTTAAGTTTCTCTCTTTTCTTTGATTCTTATAGCATCACCATGTGACTTAGTCACATTATGTAATAGGAATCTCCAAATAGGAGCTTAACAAAGTTAGACAATGGACTTTACTTGAAGTAGAGTCAAACTTATTGACTTTAACATCCTTAGGTAAATTTGGCAGCTTCGCAAACAGTGCCCCTTCCTTTGGCAATTTTAACAAATGGATAATTTGGTAATGGTACATGGGACTATCATAGACTTAGCTTTTTTCTTTACCATTTGGTCAACCGAGTTGACTATGGCCGATCCCTTTCCATTGGGAAGAGAGAACTTTATTGGATATCCAATGTCATCATTGTTAGTGTCCATAAAGTTTTAGGAAGTTGATCTTAGAAAATAGATAAAATCATTAAGGGTCTTGTCATAGTCTGTTTCATAGGAGTCCCAAAGGAACTCACAGCATGACTTAGAAAGTAATTGAGCCACCAACTTTCTGAAGACTTTAACACCCAACTCTCCCGACTTGGGAATATGTGACTACATCTCCAAGATGTGATCACATATAGACCTTTGCTTGCCAATAGGGCTTAAGTGACCTTAAACTTTTCAAGAACTTGTGGGTTATGGAGAATAAATGGAGGAGGTGAAAGAAGTATGATTTCCATGGGACATCATCTTCATTTAGGAAAGCTTGTTTCAAGAGATTTAGGAAGATCATAAATGTCTAAACCAGACATCTTTTAGGAGATATTCAAGATAGTTGATTTAAAGTCCTTAACATAACACCCAATATGAAATATTAAGGCTAGGACCCAACAAACTATTTTATAACTTGGAAGATGGATGCCGTAATCCAAGCTATAGAATATTTGAAGGTAGGTAAATGACGATTTACCAATTTCCACCATGAAAAACGAAATTATTCATTAAATTTTAATTGGATTTAAAACTCCTAGATCTTTTGAGATACATTGAACTTTCAATGGCATGTTTGAAGCTCGATTGTGCCCTCTCAAGTTTGTGACTGGGATGCCGAGGATCACAAACAAGGTGTGAATAACCATGCAAATAGACTTGGTACCCTTAATTTTATCACCTAATCGATGTTCCGATTAACCACACACGCTCCACCGATCTATGATAAAACTTAAGTCACCCTTTGACACATTGTCAGTCCCATGTTAGTCTGTCGGTTAACCACACACGCTCCACTAACGACCTAACAAAGGTGCAAAGTGTAAGTTCATGGGTTAGCACCATTTCACATTTTCCTAAGTAACTAAGATTGGGAATTTATAAGTGTTTAGTTACTTAGTATTTATCATTATATTTTTAATGAAGGGAGAATTATAGTCCTTTCCTACCCGTTCGGCTAACGACCCTCCACCAGTCAAGGAAACGGTGGGTGAGGGTGGACACCCATTAAACTGCCATTTTATAGGCAGTAACCTTATACCCCCTTATAGATCGGCTTCATGAATGAGGCCTACTAACGGTAAGATTGACTTTATCTTATACATATCTTTATAATTAAAATTATAATAATAGTATAAGGTTGTATTTTAAACATTTAAAATACTTGGTCGTTTAATCTATTAATTAAACTATACTATTAATTTAATTAAACCTAAACCATGTCTTTATGGAATTATTAACTCTTTTAATTAAACACTTTAATTAATTTAATGAAGTGCATAAAGTTTGAATTTTAACCTTTTAAAATTCTAGGGTTTGGAATTAAAGTGTACATGGGGTGACTTTACAAATTCCAAAACTTAAGGGCAAGTTTTGAAACTTTTCAAAAGTCTTCAATTTAATAACATATGAGTTTGATATAGGTTTTTTAAAACATTTAATAAAGAGACTCTTGGAAATCCATAACTTGAGGACAAGTTATGGAGGTCATAAAACAATTTATGGAGAAAAGACTTTTCAAGTTCATAACATATTTTTTTTTAATAAAATTCATTAATGAGACTTTTCATGTAACTTATGGACAAGTTACAAAAGCACATTTTATGAATAAATTTTAGACCAATTTGAATCAAAAACAACTATCACAAACAGATCTAGCAATATTCATAATCTTGATTTTACTCATATGTACAAGACAATTCAAATCAAACAATTTTCATGTAATTAGCCTAAACATTAAACTAATACAAAGCATGAAACTTTTGACAATTATCTTTGAAATTGGATTAGAATGAACATTACCACATCAAAAACAGGTTTATAGGTTCAAAAACAGCTTAGGGTAATGATTCTAGTCCAATTCCAGCCTTAAAAGTCGAAAATATGCTGTCTAGGGCTCCTACTCGTCGAGTGTATGAACCTACTCAACGAGTAGGATGATTTTCTTCATGGACTCGGTGAGTTCATCAGTGGACTCGGCGAGTCCAGTGCCTAGAAAGCCAAAAAATCGATTTTTTTAGCATTTTCAGCACTTTGCATCAAGTATAATTGAAAACAAGCCTAGTCTCTGATACCACTATTGGGTTTTGAGCATTCTAACACTCCTAATTGTACATGTAACCCTAAATACCTTGGATCTATGTTTTCTCTATTATACATGCAAATATGATCTTTCCAAGGTATTCATCCTAACTAGGATAATAACATTGATTCATATGAATATATCAAGTTAGAATTACATACCTCTTTGATGTAGAATGTCTTCATGAAGCTTGAATGCCTAGTGCCCCAAGTGTGACACCTCAAATGGTTCACACAACATAAAGTGCATTTGGAATAACTTAGAGAGAAAATAGAACACTTCAAAATCGGCTTGCCCTCACTTGTTTCACTAGTGGCCGATTTCTTCAATCATAAGATCATTATATAGTTAGTCACAATTAGGGTAAACCCTATTTGTCACGGCTTTCCATTTCGTTGGATCCATGGGTTCAAATACACCATCGAGCATCCGTGGAGCATCCTATGGGTTTTAGCCCAACTTGATAATCCATGGAGCATTAGCCCACTATATAAGTATGGATGATTTACACAATCAACCCATATATTTAATTAGTCTTCTTTTGATCACTTAATTAATTCTTGATCAATACTAATTAGATAATCTTATTAATATATTAGAACTTATAATATATTAATAAACCTTAAGTGTTATTTCTCTCATTTTAGTCTATCCAAATGCATGATGCCATGAAACCCAAATGGACCATGTCGGGTCGGGTCAAGTCTTACCAATTATAGTTATGGACTTAGACATTAATCCAACAATAAATTGATTTGCTCCCCCTCAGTGGTTTGATTGTGAGAATGATGCTCCCCCTGAACTTCTGAACCGGAGAGAGTTACATCATCATCAGAAGGGAACTCAAAGAAAAGTTCATTTTCATCAATGTTGATGGGATTGGAGTCACCGTAGTTAGCAGTTACATATTGGAAGCCAATGATATTGGATTCAAGAGATGGATGAGTATTCTCCTCCTCAACCTGAGAAGGTTGAAATGGTTCATAATTAAATGGAGAGAGGCTTGGGATTGAACAGGAGACGTTTTGAGAAATAGGGGCTTCCGAAGGAGAGATTTGATTGGAAGTAGGTTGTGTACAGGATCCCGAATGAAGTGTGGTTTCAAAAGGGCCAAAGAGAGTTTCAAAGTCAACTTCAAGAATTGTTTGAGTGTTCTGACATCCTGGCGGAGGACCATCAGACTCCATAATGTGAGTTGTGATGTGGGTTGGGCTAGAATTTCGAATGAAGTTGTCATTGAAGGTAACGTCAAAGCTTTCTTCCAGAACACGAGTTCTCCGGTTAAGAACTCTATAAACTTTTGATTTTGAGGAGTACCCAAGAAAGATGGCTTCATCAGCTTTAGGTTGGAACTTGGTAAGCTAATCACAATTGTTCTTGATGAAGCATTTGCATCCAAAAACATGTAGAAACGAGATTGTTGGCTTCCGACCATTCATAGCTTCGTACGGTGTCATGTTGAGGCGTTGATTGATGATACTCCGATTTTGAGTAAAGCATGCAGTAGATACAACTTCAGCCCAAAGATAGAGTGGTAGATTTGCGAAGTTTAGCATAGATCGAGCAACTTCAACGAGAGTTCTATTTCGTCTTTCGACTACACCATTTTGTTGTGGAGTATATGGAGCTGAGAAGTTGTGATTGTTCCCTTTCTCAATGAGAAATTTCTCAACGGTGGAATTAGTGAATTCCGATCCATTTGCACTTCGGATTCTCCTAACTGGGAGTTTGATAAGAACTTCAATTCCTTTGATAAAGTTTATGAGCTCTGAGGCTGCTTCGGATTTCAGCTTTAGCAAGAAGACCCAAGTGAACCTTGTGAAATCATCAACAATCACAAGAATGTATTTCTTTTGATGAAGACTTTCTATAGTGGAAGGTCCAAAAAGATCAATGTGCAGAAGTTCCAATGGTCCCGAAATGGATTTTTCAATGATAACAGGATGACCCTTCTTCGACTGCTTGCCACACTCACAAGCAGCACACAAATAATCATTTTCAAATTTAAGAAGAGGTAAACATCTCACCGTTTCACCAGATACGAGATCATTCATGTACCGAAAGTTTAGGTGAGCGAGCATTCGGTTCCATAACCAACTGACGTCAGGAACAACTTTGGTGAAAAGGTAGAGTTGCAGTTTTCCAATAATCATGTTGATGTTGAGCGGGTACATGTTCTTGTTGCGAAGCGACTTGATTAAGCATCATTTCTGGTCTTCAGTCATTGCATAGTTTTACTTTTTGCAAAATTCCACATGTCGATTTGAATCAGTGAGCTGAGCAACACTTATCAAATTATGTTTCAGATCAGCTACGTTAGCCACATTTGAAATAGAGAAGTTTCCATTGGTGCCCCGTTATGTGCATGGAGCAAGCATTATCAATATTCCATATTGTTTCTTGCTCCGAAGCATAAAGTGCCTTCAAAATCAATTTGTAATGGAGTTTTTAGGCTCCGAATTAGACTTTGGGATGTAGACATGGACGTTGGACTTTGATTGTGACTTAGGAACAATATTGTGTTTCTGGGAGGTATTTTTCGAATTATTTGGAAACAGACAGAAGGCTAATGTCTTTTCATCGATCCAGTAGTCATAGTCAATGACTTGGGGTATCCAAACAGTCTTCTTCGGACCTTTAACTTCCGAAGGGTTGGAAACAGTTGTATCCTTCGGATTTGTGGTTTCATCAATAAAAGATTTAACTTTCCACACAAGATTTTTCTTTGAAGATTTTGAAAGATTTTTTTTCTTTGAATTTGTGGATTTGTTTGATGATACATTGGTGTTTGAAAGATTGGGTTTAAAAATTGTGCCATCAGATTTAACAATAAAAACAGATGAAACAGTCTGAGGGGAAGTGTTTTGGACAGTCATGGCATTCACACAAGATTTTGGTTGAGTAGAACTGACTGCATTCTTGGGTTTTACACGATTGAGAGATTCAGAAGGTCTTTTTAGGATATTAGTGGGAGCGAAGGAGTTTTGACTATGGGTTGATGCATGAGAGTTCTGGGATACTCTCGGTTTGGAGTTTTCAATGAACCTAGAATTTTGTATTTTCTTAACTTCCTTATTATGTGCATGTCTAGCTTCCACTTTGGGATCTATGATATCCATCGTATTCAACATTGGTTTTCTTTTATAGTGAGATGAGGATTTTGAAGTTTGTCCTATAGATGGATGACTAAACTCAGGAGAAATGGGAACCAATTTCGTTTTTGAGACTAGTAAGGAGTCAGATTCACAAGAATCAGAGGATACACAACTTGATTTTCAACTTTATCATCTAAGGATGCCCATACAAACTCAGAGGTGTCAGTTTCATATGATTATTCCTAAGGACATAATCTATGCAATTTGAAAGACTGTGATGAAATTCCGTGGTCCGATTTAGGTCCAGGTTTATTAGAGGCGAAAATAGCGTGGAATTAGGACACTTGACAACAATTGGTTTGAACTCAGGAATTAGAGACTCAAAATGGTCTGCAGTCTCAAGAAGTGGTGACAACGGAGAAACAGGAGTGTCCAAATTTTTGATGTTCGGAACCTCTCCCATGAAAGTCAAGTTTTGCAATTCCTTCAAGGGACTAGCAATTGGTTTCGGAAACTCACTTCCAAGACCATGTGCTTTATACCATGGATGAAGAAAATTATGAGTCATCCGAATGTCCGCTTCAAGCATGTCTATTGATTTCACATTTGTCTTTTAAAATGATACATTCATCATTTGACATTACAAGTTCACGCTCTAGAGACTCGATTTTCAATTTTTTTTATCCTCGAAACGTAACTTAAGACGATTTAATTCACACTCCTTCTTCTCACTCGCATCTATGGCTGATTCATAGGCTTTTATAGATGGTGCTCATGTCTATGACAAATCAAAATTATTATTAGAGATCGTGGATTTTACCTGTTGAACGATGCTTCAACCAGGTGGATCATTGGTGGCCATGTAGGAATAGTGAGGTTCAACAACATCATCTTCATCTTCTGACCTAGAAGATCAATAACCTTCATCACATTAAACAGTTTGTTTTGCCATTAGACACATATTCCTTCCATATACCATGTCATCATCATCCCCGGGTGACCAACATCCTTCAACATCTCTCGAGACTATTGTCACAAAGGCTTTTTCAATTTCAGCCATCTCTTGAGCTTTTTAGACGTAGTAGGTAGAATCCTTGACTTTTGGTTTTTGCGGAATATCAGCCAAACAATATTTAGCAAAATGGTTTGCATGTCCACACTTATGACACACAATTTTTGGTTTGTCCGATTTGGAACTTTGAGAAGGTTCCTGAGTAGAGTTTGGCATAGAGAGGTTTGGTTTGTATGCTGGATGATTTTTCGAAGATGGTTTAGGTTCTGGAGCTAAGTATGGTTGAGGATTGTTGTGGTGTGGAGCATGAAATTGGTTTTGATATGGTTTGTAAGAGGGATTGAAAGGACGTTTGTATTTCATTGAGAGTAATGCAAACTTCTGTTGGAAACGGAGTTCATAGTCCATAGCTTCTGAATCATCAACATGATAGATTTGTGTGGGTAAGATGGGTGCAGATGATTGAACTGATGGAACAATGGGTTTAAAAGGATCCGAAGTAGACAAGTTCGGAATGGTTGGTTCGAAAGAGATAACAATGGCAAAAGGACCTCCAGAGAGTTCCCTTATGGTTTGAGCAACATTAGATTCGTGTCCTTGAAGTTCATCAAAGAGTTGATAGAGTTTCAACTTTTTCAAGGAACAATTGCTTTGGAGACAAGATTTTACATTTCCCCTTCCTTTGCCAAGACTATTTATGAATTTAAGATTGTACTCCAGAGGAGTTCGGACAATCCCATGAGCAGTCATGTTGTTAACCACAATTCGGTAACGATTGGAAGCTGAGGCCACTGATTCACCAGGAGTTGTAGTGAAGGTATCGAAGTCGTTGACAACTCAGGTGAGGCGCTTGTCTTTCATATTTTCCAAACCTTGAATCAGGTCCTAAAGAGTGTCCTAAATCTCTTTGGTAGATTTACATAGTTTTATGTGCTCAAAGAGTGAGGGAGGAACACCAAACACCATATCTGAGAAAGCAACTTGGTCAGCATGCAACATCTCAATGTCATCTGCAGTTAGAGGAGCTGGACCAGTTTCATCATAACCCATAAGTTGAGCAGCAACATCTCTCACAACTATTCTAACAGGAACATGAGGACCTTCTTTGATGGATCACCAGATTTCTTCACCTTTATCTTTGGCTAGTAAAAATCTTTCCACTCTAACTTTCTAGTGATCATATTCTTCCACAACTAGTAATGGGCACTTATAGGGCTACCCACACTATTTGCGATTTGCATTGAATCATTTGCTGAGGATTAGAGGTAGCCATTGAAGTTAAGATATCTTCAAGCTAAAGTGGTATATAGAAGAACTTTTATCCTTATCACAAAAATGGTTGAAATACCAAGGTAATCACAAGCCAACTATAATCAGATCTTATGGATTGAAAGGACAACCACTCATGCTCTGATACCAAATGAGAGAACAAAACAGATCTAATGCGCAGGGAAAAGGTTTGAAAACTCAAACCTTGAGTGAATGCTTAAGATCAATGTCTGCTTACTAATAAATGTTTAAGTCAAGGATGGAAAGACTAGTCAAGTCTTAGATAATGTATTCAACAAATGATCAAGTCATAAATGAAGTATGAGAATAAATGATCAATGTAAAGCTAATAAATGAAGAACAAGAAGAATGTTTGAAAGAAGTCTTGAATAACAGAGTAAATACCAAAAGTTATGACTTTGCATTGAAAGCTCCTATAAATAGGAGTGAAGTATATGCCGAATTAACTACAAAGCTTATAGAAGACTGGACAATAGAAATGTTTCTGACATTCTGATTGTCTAATATTACAAAAGACTAAGTCCTATGAATAGTTACATCAATACAAAGACAAATTTAATAAATGCACCAAGACAAAAAAAAATATGACTTCGGATCTTCATCCATTCCGGACATGAGAGTCATTCTGAAATGTCTTCATCTTCTTATCTTCTTCTCTTCTAGTCCAAACGGATTCCAAACCACTCTTAAGATGACTCCAGACCGTGCACTTTGGAATTGAGGCTTAGGATTGCTAGAGGTTCACTTTTAGGTTCCAACATTAACTTCCGTTGATTTTTAGGGGTTGGTCAAGTTATGGATTTTGGAGACCATGGAGGGGTAAAATGGTTTTTCATCCTTTCTGAGAGTTAGAAAAGGGGGTTATTTTAACATTGTAAGAACCCATTTTTATTCGAACGGTGGATGCGGAAGAATAATCTTGAGATTTATCGTGTATCAAAATATAAAAATATGAAGAACATGATGTGAATTCTTAAAATATTAGAAATAAAAGAGAGATAACAATAATATTAATGAAGAACAATGGTGGGAGAGAAAACTCTCCCTAGGTGGGAGAGATCCCACCACGTTCTCTCTCTAGGATTACATTTTTGAAAAGATGCATGACAAGAAAATGGCCACCTCTCCCTTCATATAGGAGGGAGAGATAAAATACACCAACAATACAATAAAGGGAATAATACAACCTAACTATTACTCATTGTTTGTAGAGCATTTCCAAGCTCCAAAATTCTCTCCCTAAATGCTTACAAATGATGAGAGATACAATAAGTGATACTAGGCTATAATACAGTAATCCGACTAGCAAGTGTGGTAATAAAACGAAACATAGTGAGAACCAAATGCTGAAATGTCTCTAAAACTCTAAAGTGTCTGTGAAGTCTGAAACTGGCCATGAATCTCTAAATAATGAAGGTCTTCGGCTTCAAAGCACAACCAATGAAGCAGAAAAAATAAGATCAAAATCTTCAAACCAGTCATAATCAGCGGAAGAAGAAGGTCACCATGAGCAAGTAGAAGATCCAATAAAAGAAACACTTCAGCTTCAAAAAGTCTGAAAAACATCTCGAGTTATCGAATCATAATGCACCAAGATTCTTCAAAGAATAACCTGCTAAAAAATGTGAAGCATACATAAAATGAAGTCCGGATAAAAATAATGCGAGTCCAAAGACATGGTCCAGCAATGCCAAAAATTTGATCCAATGATCAAAAATAAGTGTCACGTCACATCGCCAAAATAATCTTCATCTTGAGCATATCACAAACCAAACTCAAAAAATCATAAGATCTGAACCGGATGCGAACACAAAATCATCCTGTGGTAGAGTCCGAATAATTAATAATCTGAATCGGAAAACATTGAGTAATGTCAAAATTTTGATCCGTAAAGACCAAAAATAAGTGCCACATCGCATCACTAAATAAATAATCATCTTCAGAAGTCTTCAAAAATCCGAACTCAAACAATCATAAGAACCAAATTCGGATGATATTCTCTCCCTATTTTTGATAACCAATGACCGGATATCAAAAATCAACAAATCATCGGATGGAGAGTGTCGGATACCAAGAGCTAAGAGAGCTCTCCCTAGATGTATGAAGGGTCTCGATAAGACACGAAAAATAGAGTAAAATAGATACTCTGCGGTCATGAGAAGGTGGCTGATATTGTTGCTGAAGTTGCATGAACAAATACTATAGAACAAAGAATCACCGCATGAAAAATATCTCTGTTGTGCCGAAAATGTACCAAAATATCCAAACTGCGCCGCCGGAACTCTCGAAGTGGTCTTCAATAGAGAATAAAGTTCACATGCTCAAGATACACGATTCGTCAACATAAAATCAAGAGCGACAAGCCATAAAATCCCATAAAGTTAAGAATGCAAAACAACTTTGTTGATCAATCGCCGTTGCGGTGCAAGCATCACAAATAATAATATGAAGTCCGACTGCGGTATGGAGTATTCTTCCAAAATAACCGGCATGAAATGAACCAATGTGACAATCCAAGGTTCGGTTGAGGCAAAAGTAGGTGTAAAAAAATAATTGGTTTTAATAAAAAATTGGCGTTAAAAAAATTGTCGTTAAAAAAAAATTGGCTGAAAAAAAATTTTCGTTCAAAAAAAAATTGGCTGAAAAAAAATTTGGTTGAAAAAAAATTGCCATTAAAAAAAATTGGCTGAAAAAAAAATTAAATAAAATGGCTGAAAAAAAGTTTCAGAAAAAATAAGAAGGATAAAAAAAAGGAGGGGGGAGCTGAAGAGAATGGAGGAAAAAAGGAGGGGAGGGGAGGAGGAAGGAGGAGAAGAAGGAAGAAGGGAAGGGAAGGAGGGAGGGGCTGGTCGAAGGCTGGAGAAGGAGAGAGAGGGGGGTGTGGGTGGATCTGGGTTCGGATGAGAAGGAGGGATGCGTATGGTAGTAGGTGCGATGGTAGGTGGGTGCAGACGAGAGCTGAGTACCGAAGTCTGCGGGTGAAGAATGATAGCTGCGGGTCGGACTGCGGTAGTACCAAAGCGGTTTGATACTGTAGGGGTGGTCCAAACCGACAAGAAAGCCTGCAGTCCGATAAGCAAAACCATGTGACAATACGCAAAAGCATGCGCCCTATAAATAATGTCATCTCTTCTAAAATTTGAAGGATAGAGGACACACATTTATGCGTGCCCTGAAATTAGTTTCAGAAAAGAAAAAAAAAGAAATACGGAGAGCACCTATCATAAAAAGCATGTCGTGTAAAGGCGTCACTTTATATTTTTTTTAATAAGGCGCGTTCTCCGTATTTTTTTTGGGAAATGAAATCCCACAAAAATTAAACACCCCGCCTGATACTCTTTCTTCTCCTTTTAAAATCCTCTGCTAAGAACCCTAAATCATTCATAACCATTTTCCATTCCCAAAAAAAATTAAACATCCCGCTTACTGTGACTCCCCAAATCACCCTAAACCATAAATCCCTAAATATTAAGAACCCTAATTTGTTCTTGAGTAACAGTGCCTTAGATCAAAATATGTGAATTCAACTTCGAATTAGTTCAGGTTCTCTCAATCAAGAACCTCCCCATTGCCGGAGTCATCCGTTCGTTATCCCATATGGTCATTGTCACAGCCTCGGGCTTTATCAACTCCTTCTGCAAGATCTTTATCGTAAATTCTATCAATTCTAACCTTTCTATCAATCAAGAAACCCTAACCTTTCTCTCTATTCACGAGCCAGTAATTTAGGCAAAGAAGATCAACATCACAGACCAACTGGTTCGATTTCTCCCTAAAACTGGTACAACTTCTCCTAAATCTGACATCACTCCACTCTCTGAGTTTGTTTTATCCCTAATCGATGCATCCACCTTCTCGTCTCTCCCCCTCCATCGGGTTTCCTCTCATCTCTCTCCTCCATAGATGAAGATTATCGGGGATGTGAAAGGAGTAACCGAAGGAACCCTAAAACTACTCTGATTGCACAAACACTTCTTCTCCTGCAAGTTTAGGTAAGTCTTTCCTCCATAGAGTATAATTTCTTCTTTTATGTTTTTGCATCTTTAATCTTTCAAACCCCTTTCTTGTTCTTCTTTCACTGTTAGACTTTATGTGGATTTAGCTCTTTGATTTTATAAAATCTTCATAAACTGTTAGGTTTTCTTGATTCTTGGAACCTGCATATTTATTTTCGTTCCCAATCTGGGCATTTTTATCTATGATTAGTAAACAAATTAGGGCTATGATTCTTACACATCTAACCCTTTTGCCCGTGTTTTTGTTCTTAATGTTTTTCTTTTTTAGAAAATTCCATCGTATTTAGTTCTTGTTCTTGACTCTGAAAACACCCATGTGTTGTTTAGTTATTAATCATTCTTCAAACATTCTTGTTCTTATTGCTTTTCTTTTGCTAGGGGTTGCTTGATTCGGCTAAATTGGTGTCTAGGTTGCATGATAAAATGGAACCAGAGCCTGTTGTAAATGAAATGAGACTACTTGGTTGCTTAGATGCATTGGCACTCAATTTTTCAATTCAGGAAGTAGAATTCAGTTTTAATGAGTTTGGTCCAGATGATGAAGCAGATGACTACTCAAGAAACACTCCTGATGCATTTCATGAAGATTATGTAGGCAATCTGTTCGATGAAATGCCAGGAGACGAGTTTTGGTCTGAACTAAAAGCCATCAGATGGTGTCCTATTTCTGTTGACCCACCTTTGATCGGACTTCCATGGTTAGTGTCAACTCATCAAATTGTAGCACCGGATTCTATTAGACCAAAATCACAGATGTGGCTCGGTTCATCCATGGTTGTCAAATCAGAGAGATCAATGTTTGAATCTTCCAACACTCCATTGTTGGTGCCTGATTCTCGAGGGGTTCTCATGGTTGCAAGGGATGCGATGTATAATGATGCACCTTGGTTGGAAAATAATACCCCTCTGGGAAAACATATCATACACTCGAGTATTAGTCATGATCTGGCTAATAGGCTTGGGATTCAATCCCTTCGTTTAAGACTAGTATATCCGTTCATTGGGCTTGTGTTATGTGCTTAACACAATATGATTTTATTTAATACGTAGAAATAAAAAGTAATAATTATATATCTAAATATGTAGACTTATTTGTATATAAATAACACAGATATGAAGGTAACGCAAGAAGAGAGAGGAAATGGTGGCGAAACAGATACTACTGATGTGATTATTGAGGAAGACATGGTTGCTAGTGCTCAAAACCTTGATATTGTTTGTGACAATATCGGAAGAAGATGATAATTGTGTCTAATAAAAGCTAACAAAAAATTGTTATTTGGTTACTCGGTTTCGACAAATCATATTAAGTGTATGAGTGAGAGACAATTGGCAATGGCTATAGGAAATCAACACATACATATTCTTGAATGTTTGAATTTGACCTTGTTGTCTTTAGTTAACTTTTTTTTCTTTCTTTAAAGTGGGTTTTTGGCCGTGAAGAATGCAAGTCTTTGTTTTCTGTTATCTGTCTGCAACTTTATAGTTCAACTTCTTTCTAGACAATGCATAAGATCAAGTGGATCTAATGGTACTTCAAAGCTGAAGAGCATCAATGCATAAATCATATGAAGTTTGCAAACAAATATAGCAGTTTTCATTATATATAACCAGATATTTTTCTAGTTTTAAAGCCTATCTATATTTTTTGAAAAGCTAGTTTTAATTTCAAATTAATCGAAATTCAGTGTGTGGAATAAGCCGGTCAGTGGCAATTGTTTTTTTTATTTATTAATGTTGTAGTTTTGATGTAGAAAAGTTTCATTTGTGGTTTCAGGTATTTCACATGTTAGGAGTTAGCATTGATGCAGATCAGAGAATAACACAAGATTTGGAAAAGTTGAGCACAGATTTGTCAGGGCTAGTAACCGGAATGGTAAAGCCATCTATTGATATTTTATGGTGAGTCTATGTTTTTTTTTACCTTAGACAAGCTTTTCAGGGCTATTTTGCACAGGCAAGAGCAAGAGATTGAGAGCAATAAATAAGCGAAAGGGATAATAATATTGGTGCTTATTTTAAAATTTGATACTATTTGATGTTGTTTGTAGGTTCACATGGAGAATGAAGATGTTGATAGGTAGGCATGGTATTGCTATACTATATGCATATATGTTGCTAGGGTTAGGCTTTCTAAGGAGTGCCACTCTTGATTTTGGTGACCTGGGAAATCGGGAACAAGAACTTGAAGGGAGCTTTAGGTCATCATCTTTTGTTTTGTTAATTATTATTTCTCAATCCTTGTCACTTGTGATTCTCATTCATTATTGCACAAAATAACAGAGCTTTAAGTTTAAGGAGGATGTTTTGTTTACCTATGTAGGTTCATGCACGAGAGGCTGCGTATACATGCTGAATCTGTTGCTTTCTTTGGAGGTGGTGCTCTGGAAAAAGTGGTAACTCCTCTCTTCTTTCTTTTTTATATCTCCTTCCACAAAGGAGAATTTTGGAATATAATATTAATAATAATAATACTTGAATATGGTTTGTCTGACAGATGATTGAGTCAAGATTTAATGAGGTTCTTGCTCATGCTAAAATACTTCAGAGGAAGAAATAGTTATTAGGAGTACTCAATGACTTTGTCACCAAACAACTACCCCACAATGTTACATGGGGATTGAGCTTGTTATATGCTATGGAGCACAAAGCTGACCGTTCATTGACTTCCACTCAAGGTCAACTCCCATTCTCAATTCCGATTCATCATGACATTTGTTTACCACAATAGGAAATACTTTAGTAGTTGTAAATCGATTACCTGAACCTAATGAAATTTAGGCTTTTATTTTTTTGGTTTGGATGTGAGTGGATTTTTTTGTTAGCAGGTGAGCTTGCACATGCATTGCGGTTTTTGGCATCAGTTGTATCTCAAAGCTTCTTGGCCTTTGGTGACATCTTGGAGCTGCATCGAAAGTTCATCTAACTGTCTGGTGGTGTTAATTGGATTTTTGAACTTGAGGAACTTCTTGATGCTGCACAATCTGGTTAGTGTTTTATCTAATCTTTTAGGCTGTTCCTTATTTACTAATAATCTGATCGAAATTGCAGATGAAAATGTTGGTACTTCATCAAAGTCCAATGAGGAATCTGAGGATGTTATCTCTTTTTCGGAGGTTGATATTATTACGCCAACACATAATTTATTAGCCAGAAAGTTGAAATGCGAGATAGTACCAGGGAAAAACCTTCTTCTTACCGGTTAGTGTTATAGTCTGATTATTATGGATAATGATTATAAATAACTGTGAGGATTAAAAAAAATAAAAATATAAAATGAAGGTCCGAATGGAAGTGGTAAATAATCAGTGTTCAGGGCTCTGCGAGGTCTTTGGCCTATTGTGGATGGACGACTTGTTAAACCATGCCACGATGTTAATGACGTTGTTGAGGCTGAATCTGGTTGTGGCACTGGTATTTTATATATTCCTCAAAAGCCGTATACTTGTTTAGGAACATTATGTGATCAAATCATCTATCCCCTTTCACATGAGCAAGCCGAAAAGAGGGCATTAAGTTTGTATCAACAAGGTCAATTTCAATTCTTTCCATTTTCATTTTCCCACTTTCAAGTACGTCCTATAATGTAAATGTTGTGATTTCATTTCATTTCAGGGAAAATAGACGTTGGTGTTGCTGATGCAAATATTCTGGATATGCATTTAAAAAGGATTCAAGAGAATGTGAAATTGTTGTACCTTTTTGAAAGAGAAGGGATGTGGGATGCTAGTCTCTTGGTGAACAACAAAGATTAGGCATGGTGAGCTTCCACCACATCACATCACATCATTATCATATGTATTAATTACTACAACTATTGTATTCTAATTTGTTTTTTTTGTTGTTGTTTTAAAGGCTCACTTATTCTTTTACAAGCCTCAGTTTGGCGTCCTAGATGAATGCACCAAGTAAATTTTATGGTGTGAGTTAAAGAGCTGACATGGCGTCCTAGATGAATGTTACTGTTGATTTGTTTTATCTTTCCATGGAACGATTATTTGTATGACATTAAATTTTATGCAATGGATTGTATTTTTTGTATGTGATATTTTATTTTCTATTATGAGATATTAAATACAAATTTAATTTGAAAACTAGTAAATCTATAAATAATATATTTTTTTAAAATTTAAAATAATGATACACAAAAATTTGTGTCATCTTCATTTATGACATGGCCTTTCTTGACAGGGGCTTTAATGATACCCAATGCGCGTTGTAAATGCGCGTCGTAAGGTTACGACACGCAAATGCGTGTCATCTTCATTTATGACAGGGACTTCCTTAATACGCAATGCGTGTCGTAAACGCGCGTCGTAAATGCGTGTCGTAATTGCGCGTCGTAAAAACGCGTCGTAAATAGACGACGCCTAAAAGCGTGTCGTCTCTCGTTATGACAGGGCCTTTCTTGACACGTATTTGCGTGTCGTAAAAGGCTGTTTACTAGTAGTGTTAAGAAGGAAAAAAATGAGTGGAGTACTCTTTACCCAAAAGAGTAACAAGGACAATTAACTTTTTGCAAACAAATTATCACGTATAATATGGATTCACAACAACATTTTTTGAGTTGTAAGATATGAATACCATATCTTGTTTTGAAGAACATAAGAGGTTGTTGGAAAAAAAAAATCTTCACAATAAAGTGCTTTCCTCCACTTTCTTCAAGAAAATAAGCCAATTATTTTGTGTCTTCTCATCCAAGAATAAAAAACTCCCTGGAACAATTTCTTCAACAATTTGAGACCACACAAATAATTTATTCTCCCATTTTTCTTCATTTCTTCAACAGAAAGATAAAAAGAACTTCAAGAACATAAATTTCAGTAGTGAATTTGATGAGCAACAGCAACATAATTATTTTACTAAGAAACAATCACCCTAGAAAAATAGAAAACTCATAAGAAATTTCCAGTTTGAACCCGAAAATTCTTTGCAAAAACACGAAAAAACTTCAAGAAAATCACTGAACGAGAGTCGTTCCCTTGAAATAATCGTGAGATCTTCAAGGTACGACTCTGATACCAATTGTAGGAACCCATTCTTATACGAACGGTGGATGCGGAAGAATAATCTTGAGATTTATCGTGTATCAAAATATAAAAATATGAAGAAATTGATGAGAATTCTTAGAAGATGAGAAAGAAAAGAGAGATAATAATAATATTCATGAAGAACAATGGTGGGAGAGAAAACTCTCCCTAGGTGGGAGAGATCCCACCACTTTCTCTCTCTAGGATTACATTTTTGAAAAGATGCATGATAAGAAAATGACCACCTCTCCCTTTATATAGGAGGGAGAGATAAAATACACCAACAATAAAATAAAGGGAAAAATACAACGTAACTATCACTCATTACTTATAGAGCATTTCCATGCTCCAACATAATT
This sequence comes from Lactuca sativa, assembly GCF_002870075.4. Lineage (NCBI taxonomy): Eukaryota > Viridiplantae > Streptophyta > Magnoliopsida > Asterales > Asteraceae > Lactuca > Lactuca sativa. Next base: position 54,642,394 of record NC_056627.2, read on the forward strand.
TCCCCCTAAGTGACCTCTTCAACTTTTCATTGAAGTGTTGAGCTTGAGGAACTTGATGAGGATGCACCAGAACTTCCTGACTTCCTTAAGCCACGTAATCCTTCTTGAAATTTCAAACTTCAGTTCAACAGTTGTGTGTTTAGATTTGTTGACGGCATTCTGAGTTATCTCCAATTGCTTACGGGTCATGCGGTTCATGGCAGTCATTGGGATGAAGTATTTTGTTTCATCATTTAAGCGTTTGAAAATGACTCAAAGATCTGGAAAGTTAGTTGATCCAAGAGATCTTTCTTGAAAGCCTTCAGTCAGGACCAGAGCTGGTTCAAGCGGAGGAAGGTTAAACTTCTGAGCAAGTGCCAGGTGGATGTCCGCATCAATTCTTGCAAAGTAAGACACAATCTCTTTCAGAAAGGTACATGCCCTTTCATATGCAGTCTTCATCTTCAGATGTTTTCAGACTTATTCTGAAATACCTTTGCAATTAGGAAGATTTTTCTTGGTTCATGCAAGGAAAATCAGCTTGAGTTCGGATGTAGTCTGAGTTTCTTCTGGTGAGGGTGTATTGGATGAATTATGTCTTCATGAATTTTCAGGTCTTGTAGTTTTTGACGACTGTGGGTATGTCATTGGACCAGATCTTCTCGATTTCAGATCCATGCTTGGCATGAAATCTGTCAAGTCTTTCAAACTCTAGAGGAAAACTTTTATGATGGATTTATGAGGGAATGTCCCAATAACCATCATGAGGAGGTTCTGCGTATGTGAGGTAAGGATTGTAATCGTCATCAAGTAATCTTCTGTGCGGATTGACCCAAGAGTTTATGAGGGATTCATCTATTGTGATATCAAGACCGTTTCCCCTCCATATCAACTCAGCGAATTTAGCTGATCTCAAGTCAACTTTCTTTTGTTTGGTAGCGGGAGAGTCAACGGAGTGTTCGGATTACATATAAGACTCTAAATTCTTGAAATGAGGGGGAGTCTCGGGTTGTTCTAGAGAAGGATGAGATTCTTGAATTGGCGGTTGTTGCGGTGGTGACTGATGACTTGAACTTCTTTGGGGAGAGGGAACAGGTGTTTTCTTCTGAGGAGATGGTTGTGGTGAAGGTTGAGGAGTAGGAACTTTTCCATGGATCAGATGAGAATGCTGATGAGAGATATGATCTGAGTTTTGGTCTTCACTTCCCCCTCTTGAGGAAGGAACAATTGGTACTTCCTCAATCCATTTCCTAAGACCATCAATCTTTCCACAGACTTCGTCAAATTGAGCATTTAGTGCATCAGCAAGGTGTTGGTTTTTTGGGATTGCGGGATTAAAGAGCAATCTGTGTATCTCCTTGGTGAGGCGCAAGATTTCTGGACCATGAAAATTGGATGATAAGGACCTGCGGAGGCTGTTGATGGTTGATTATAGAACTGAGATGGTAGATTCATACGCATTGTGCGTTTCTTCAGCAAAATTTTGGGATTGATCAGATTTATCTGAAAGAATGGTTTGAAGATCAGATTTGATTGAGGAAACTTCAGAGATGTGTTTTTCGACTGTGGTGATGAAATTTTGATGATCAGCCTTGCGAGAGTTATCCAGGGCCCGAATGGCCATCTCTACTTTAAGAGAGATCCGTTCTGCGGCAAGAAGCTCTCTGGCTTCTATTCTTTCAATGCGGTCAATGAGAAACCATGGTCCAGGAACATCATCAGGTTACGGTTTGGAAGATTTCACAGCAGCAAGAATTTGATCAACTTTATCTTGCAAATTCAAGAATTCTTTTCTGGAGACAACTTGCTTCTTTTTCTTCTTCTTCTTCTCCTTGGGCTTAGAAGTGGAATGCTGGGATCCATTGGACTCTTCTTCTTCATCGAAAATCATCATAGGATCATCTGAGGGCTCTAGTTGATTGACTTCATAGATATCAATATCATCAAAACCAAAGGTGGGTGCAGAACTAACTTCGATTGCAGTACCATCCCCTTGAGAATCATGTGTTGGAGGAGGCTTGGATGGACCTGCATTATGTTGAGCAGTTTGAGCGTTGCGGACGGTCTTAGCCATTTCATCCATCCAGTTCTGGACCTTTAGAATTGTAGCCATCGTGTTGGCAATGTTTATGGCATTGGCCCAGTATTTGGCTACGGTTTGAATCTCCTGTTGCTTCTATTGAAGTTGCTTGATTTGTTGATCTTTTCTTGCTTGAAATGTCCTACGGAAAGCAGCATATTTCTGAGCTTTGGATTTTGTTCTTGGTTTGTAATGCCTCCAGAAATCATTTGATTCATCACCGTCAAATACTTGAAAACGCACCAAGGTGTCCCTCGGGTTCACAGATCCTTTCACATTTGTGCTCATTGTGCCTAAACCACCTGGAAAAGATGTAAGCAGAGTAGGATTTCCGGAGCTTCCTTGGTCTCCTTGACCCGTGGTCAAGTTTGGCCTCGGCTCCGTTCTGGCAAGGGCTGAAGAATCGCCCTACGGTTGGGTAGGTGTATGTCACACCCCGACCGTCGGCGGAAACACTGGGCAGTGTAACATCATTTCTCGTATCATAGTTATCAACTTCCTGAAAACACATGCATTTAAAATACATCAACATAAAGTTGGTGAGTCCATAGGTTTTGACTCCATATAAAAATAATACATATTCCGAGTTTCAAAAGTATAGTTTTGAAAGTATAATTTTGACTCTCCAACGTTTACTATATATATCCTAGGTATAAAAGTTTACTTACCAAATAAGTATATACTTATAAGTCTCATATACTATGAATATAAGTGTTTGTAATTCCATACAAACGAAAGTTGCTACGTATAAATCTTATTTTAGTTCTATACGAGTAAAACCACTACGTATAAATCTATTTCAATTCTATACGAGTATGTGTGCTAGGTATAATTATCTACTTAATATACAAGTAGTACCTAGGGTATAAGTAGGGGGAAACTTATACTTAACATTAATACTTGTATAGCGACAAAGTATAATGCTTCTAACAATTTACTACCATGAGTCCGTAACCGCTGCTTGACAAAAAAACCTCTGACAAAACAATACACTCATGATTTACCATGAGAAACAAACACCGCGCGCTTCATCGACGCCGGAATAAAAATAAAAGGAACGAATCGTCATTCGCTTGTCTTGGGGTGTAATTAACAACCACGAGTGGGGTCGTCAACTCGTATCTTACTCATACACGACTTCCTTGCTCACACGAGATTAACGGTTACAGGTCAGAGGACTTCCACTAAGATCCCCAATCTTAGTTGATGAATGAGGTAGCTCATGTAGACATTGACGGCTTCCTATAGCTCTAACAACAAAAGCATTTTCATGTCTAAAACCCTAAGTCACTAGACTATGTTTTTAAACATTACTCCTAACTTCATAACATTTAGGCAGTATAACAACTATATCTTGAAGTAAAACCAGGTTTTATCTTGACCTAAAACCAATAATAACAACATATAACGTTCCTAGTTTTATCTTGACATAAAACTATCAATCACAATACTAAGTTTTATCTTAACATAAAACTAACAATAACAACATATAACATATCCAGTTTTATCTTGACATAAAACCAATAATAGCAACATATGACGTTCCTATTTTTATCTTGACATAAAACTATCATTAACAATACTAAGTTTTATCTTAACATAAAACTAACAATAACAACATATACCATATCCAGTTTTATCTTGACATAAAACCAATAATAGCAACATAAATTATAACTTAACATATAGAACTTTCGGATATAACTTCAGAACTATATCGCACACAACATATATATAGAATCCTAAGTATAACTCAAGATCTACATTAGTTTACTACTATAACAATAACGTGCTAACAACTTTATGATAGTTGTATACTCTCATATACGAAATAACTATATCCCTGTTATTATAACTATCTACGTTGATACTAATATACTATCATATAGATATAATAATAACGTATATATAATATTTAACATGCATTTTCCCCCTAAATATTAGAAAGTGGGGCCGTGAAACTGACCTTAATAGCGTGATTTTATGTAATCTAAGCAGAAATGGTCTGGGTACAAGGTCGTCTAGGCTCGGCATGCAAGAGGGCTTCAGCAAATGAGAAAGGAGAAATGGGAATGGTGTAAGGAAGTGTCAAGGTTGGACCTGCTATTTATAGGAAGGGTTTTGGACACTCACGATGTGAGAATCTCATTGTTCACGTCGTGAGTTTCGAGCTAATCTCTTCGTAGACTTGCCATCCGTCTTCTAGCTTCCGAAGGTGGCAAAATGAGCCCTCACGACGTGAAAAATGCCTTGTTCACGTCGTGAGTTTAGATCTTATCCCCTCGTAGCCTCGTCACACCTTCTAGATCCAAAATATGGTGGTTTGACTCCTCACGTCGTGAGTTCAGTCCAATTAGGGTTTCTGACAGCGACATCTTCAGAAGGCCATAACTTTTGCATACGAACTCCGTTTCTGACGTTCTTTATATCCACGCGTAGGTATTTACGAGCACTAGAACTCTTTTTTAGACTCCAATAGCTAATTCTAAGCCTATTTTAAATTCCTCATGCTATAGAGATTTTATAGTGTTCGGTTTATCATAACTTTGTAACACCGTAAATTTCAAAACAATTTTTCGCATTTAATAAAAACATAATTCATTTAATATTCATTAAAAAATCAATGTTTGAAACTCAATCCATGCCATATAAAAATCCCAAGATCTCATAACATAAAAATCCCGTGTGTGTGTACTGATCAAGCCGGCGCCTTCCCACGGTCTTCACTAGTACCTGAATCAAATAACACCAAACACTGTAAGCACAAAGTTTAGTGAGTTCCCTAAAATACCACACATAACACATATTAGCCACTCGAGGCTATCAATCTGTGGGTCCGTGGACCCTACTTTGTGAACCCTCTAGTTCTATCTCTGTGAACCTTCTGGTTCCGTCTCTATAAACATGCACAACATAAATCACATAGAAATAATGCAGTACAACACATAACATACATATAGCATACAAACACTCTGTCACATAACTCTGATTACCTACTCAAGGTAAAGTATAGTGAGAAGACTTACCTCGCGTATCACGATAACTCGCAAATCCTGGAAATCACTCGCGCTCGATCCCCCGAGCTATAATCCTCCTATAGCACAATATATCTCAAATTAACACTTTCACAACTAAGGTTGACTAACCCTATCAAGTCAACACTGGTCAACTCTGGTCAATGGTCAACGGTCAACTTTGACCGGACTCGGCGAGTGCACTAGAGCGACTCGGCGAGTCTATACGTGTTCACTGACTCCCTCGGATCCTCTCTTGACACGTCGAGTACTTCCCTAACTCAACGAGTTCCACCTAGCATGAATCGCGGGGCCACCACGACTCAACTTGCCGAGTCTCAAGAAGAAATCGGTGAGTTTCGGCTTGACTCAGCCCCCTATTGACTCTCCCTGACTCACTGGGTCATCCCCGAACCCGGCGAGTCTACTCGCTGAACAGTTTACGTGAAACCCCAACCCTACTCGCCGAGTCTCAAGAACAACTCGGCGAGTTCATGCCATGCACAAACTCTATTGACCTTCTGAGGTCAGATCTGTTTCCCTAAACCATAGATCTCGCCTTCCCAAGCATGAATGTCACGTACAGTTCGAAACTTGATGCTTGTATAACCCTTACAAGGCATTAAAAGGAGATTATGTCCCAAAAATGACAACCTAGGTCCAATAACTCCATAATAACCCAAAAAACTCCAAGGGTTAAGGTCTCTGGACCTCTTTGAGTCCAAATCCAAGGCACAAACTCGAAGAGGGACCATTTGCTTCACATAAACACTCTCCAAAGGGGTTAAAAAACCCTAACTCTAAAGATCAACCCTGAAATTGAAGGAGGTTCGAACTACTACCTCAAAATGAAGCCTCTGGACTCTGGATCTACTGGCATCTCACCTCCTCCTTGCTCTTGCCACCCTCTTCTTGCTAAACAAGGAATGCAAAGGCCCAAAAGTGACTTCCTCTCTCCCAAAACGATTTAGCTCTCTTAGGGTTCTCTCAAGGGACTGGTAGCCGCAATGGGAGGCTATAAGTGCCCTTAAATAGGCTCCAAACCCAGGGAATTAGGGTTTCATTAAACAGCATGGACTTGCCGAGTCCGTACGCGAACCCGTGCCCATAGTTGCAATCATACTCGGCGAGTGTGGGCTCCAACTCGCCAATTCTCCTCACAAATCACCAAAATATAAGAATGAATAATACCTGGGAATCCGGGCTGTTACAATTCTGCCCCACAAGAACTAGACTTCGCCCTCGAAGTCTTGCTCTGCAAATAACTCCGGATGCTGCTCACGCATCTCATGCTCCGGCTCCTAAGTCATCTCGGACCCCTTTCGATGCTGCCACTGAACCAAAACCAAGGGTACCTCCTTGTTCCTCAGAAACTTGATTTTCCGATCTCCGATTTCCACTGGTCTCTAAGAATAATTTAGGCTCGCATCCACCTAAATATCCTCTAATGGAACCACTGCCGACTCATCGGCTATACACTTCCGCAATTGTGACACGTGGAAAGTGTCGTGAATCTGCCCCAACTCTGCTGGCAATTCCAAACGATAGGCTACCCTGCCTACCCTCGCGACCACCCGGAATGGACCAATATATCGGGGCCCAACTTGCCCCTCTTCCTGAATCGAATCACTCCTTTCCAAGGAGAGACCTTCAGGAGCACAAAATCGTCGACCTGAAACTCAAGCTCGGACCGACGTCTGTCCACATAACTCTTCTGACGACTATGAGCGGTCAACAACCTCTGTCTGACCTGTTGGATCTGCTCTGTCATCTGAAGCACGATCTCTGTACTGCCCATCACACGCTGTCCGACCTCTCCCCAGCAAATGGGGGTCCGACACCTCATCCCATACAACAGCTCAAAGGGCGGCATACCAATGCTCGAATGATGGCTGCTGTTGTAGGAAAACTCTGCCAAGGGCAAGTATGTATTCCAACTCCACCCAAAATCCAACACACATGCCCGGAGCATGTCCTCGAGCGTCTGAATCGTCCGCTCACTCTGTCCGTCTGTCTGGGGGTGATATGCGGTACTAAAATGCAGCCTAGTACCCAACTCCTCATGAAACTTCTTCCAGAATCTGGAAGTGAAACGTACATCCCGGTCTGAGACAATCGAGATCGGCACCCCATGCCGAGATACCACTTCCCTCACGTACTTCTCTGCGGAGGAGCTCTCACTAATAGCAAGGAAGTGGGCGCTCTTCGTCAACCTGTCCACAATCACCCAAATTGCATCGACTCCCCTAGCAGTCCTTGGAAATTTGGTGATAAAATCCATGGTGATCTGTTCCTACTTCCATTCGGGAACCTCCAACGGCTGCAACTTACCATGCGGTCTCTGGTGCTCGGCGTTAACCCTACGACAGGTTAAGCACCTCTCAACCAACCACGCAACATCCCTCTTCATACAGGGCCACCAATACTCCCTCCTCATGTCCAAATACATCTTAGTAGCCCCAGTATGGATCCAGAATTTCGACCGATGAGCCTCTTCCATCAAAATGGTACGCGCCCCTCCCACAAACGGTACCCATATACGCCCCTGAAAAGTCATAAGCCCCCGACCATCGGTAACAAACTCCGATACCATCCCAACAACTCGCTCCCTCTTTTGGTTCTCCGATCTCACGGCCTCAGCCTGCGCTCCACGAATGGTGTCCAACACCGGAGCCATCACGGTCAATCGCAAACATACACCTCCCAATGGGGCGCTCTCCGCCCTGTGACTCAAGGCGTCGGCTACCACATTAGCCTTGCCCGGATGGTACAGAATCTCACAATCATAATCCTTGACCACATCCAACCACCTCCTCTGCCGCATATTTGGCTTGGGCTAATCCATCAAATACTTCAGGCTCTTATGGTCCGTATATATCGTACACCGAACCCCATATAGATAGTGACGCCAAATCTTGAGGGCGAACACCATTGCCCCCAACTCTAGATCATGGGTGGGATACCTCGTCTCATGAGGTTTCAGCTGCCTCGATGCGTATGCTATCACATGCCCTCTCTGCATCAGCACCGCTCCCAACCCCAAGATCGATGCATCACAGTATACCACAAAGTCCTCCATCCCCTCCGGGAGGGCTAACACCGGGGCTTCGCATAACCTTTGGCAAAGCGTCTCAAAGGAGGCCTGCTGCTCGGGGCCTCATGAAAAAGCGACACCCTTCCGGGTCAACCTGGTGAGTGGTACTGCGATCTTAGAGAAATCCTTGATAAATCTCCGATAATAACCTGCCAACCCCAGGAAACTCCTAATCTCGGAGGGTGACCTCGGCACCTCCCAACTCATCACCGCCTCAACTTTGGCCGGGTCGACCAATATCCCTTTCTGGTTAACGAGAAGACCCAGGAACTGGACCTCTCGCAACCAGAAATCACACTTGGAGAATTTGGCATGAAGCCTCTCCGATCTCAGAACTCTGAGGATCTCCCTCAAATGCTCCTCATGCTGCTCTCTAGATCTAGAATATACCAAAATGTCGTCAATGAATACAATCACCGACCGATCCAGCATCGGCCTGCACACTCGGTTCATGAGATCCGTGAACACTGCCGGGTCATTGGTGAGCCCGAAAGGCATCACCACAAACTCGTAATGCCCATAACGCGTCTTGAACGCTGTCTTCTGGATGTCCTTATCTCGCACCCTCACCTGATGATATCCAGACCTCAAATCGATCTTGGAGAACCAAGATGCTCCCTGTAACTGATCGAACAAATCGTGGATCCTCGGCAACGGGTAACGGTTCTTGATCGTCAGCTTGTTCAACTCCCGGTAATCAATGCACATCCGGTGTGAACCATCCTTCTTCTTGACAAAGAAGATAGGCGCTCCCCACGACGAGCTGCTCGGCCGAATAAACCCCTTTCCCAGCAGCTCCTGAAGCTGCAAGGATAACTCTTGCATCTCTGGAGGTGCAAGGCGATAAGGCACCTTAGCGATAGGCACGGCCCCCGGAACCAAATCGATACTGAACTCCACTTGCCTCACAGGAGGCACACTCGGCAACTCCTCTGGAAATACATTTGGGAACTCACGCACTATCAGAACCTCCTCAACTGACCTCGACCTCTCGGAATCCACTCGCGTATCCATCACATACGCCACAGAACCCTTACAGCCCTGCTGAAGACACTGCCTCGCCCTAGCGGCCGAACAAAACGCTGACCCAGAATGTGTACCTTCGCCGTACACCGTAAGGACTCCCCCATTAGGGTCTCATGTGGTCACCAGCTGTCGCTCGCAGTCGATAACCGCACCGAATCTGCTCAACCAGTCCATGCCCATGATGACACATATATCACCCATCGTAATAGAAACCAAATCAATCGGGAACTCAACACCGAAAATCTCGAACACGCACCCCCGGAGAACCTCCGTGGCATATATCACCCTCTCGTCAGCTATGGAAACTCTTAGAGGCCGACTCAACGCCTCACAACTAACACTGATATGCTGACTAAAAGCCAAAGATACAAAAGACCGACTCGCTCCCGAGTCAAATAACACCAAGGCAGGTACAGAATTCACAAGAAAAGTACCTACGCATAACATAATATAAGCATAATATCTCAACATCAAAATAAATACACGAAAGAATACATACCACCCACGACATCGGGCGCTGCGCGGACCTCCTCCGCGGTCAACTGAAAGGCTCTCCCTCGTGCCTTCGGTGCCTCGGCCTTCACTGGCCGACTCTCGGTAGCTTTGATGGTGGCAAGGGCAAATCCCTGAGGTGCTCCCTAAGCTGATCCCCGCAACTGCGGACACTCCGCCTTCCGGTGTCCGGTCTGGTTGCAGTGGAAACACACTGCAAACCCCTTGGGACAGTCCTTGGCCATATGCCCCTCCTTGCCACACTTGTAGCAAGATCTAGCTCTACATACTCCATCATGACCCTTGTCGCACTTTCCACAAGTGCGGCCCTTCTGGCTCCCCGCTTTGGGATCAGCGGGCTTGGCCCGCTTGGCTGCCGGCTGGGACTGTGCCGGTCGCCGATCCCTCCCCCGAGACTCCGCCTCCTCCATGGCCTGAGTCTCTAGCTTAATCTCCCTCTTCCGGGCATTTGCCTGAAGCTCGACAAATGGCCGGTACGAGGAGTTCGCCACGAACTCCTGAATGTCTCGTCTCAAAATACTCAAATATCGGCTCATACGTGCCTGCTCAGTGGACACGTGCTCAGGGCAGAACATCGCCCTCTCGTGGAACATCCTGGTAATCATCGTAACAGACTCAGTACCCTGCTTGAGGGTCAGAAACTCCTAGGCCAAACGCTCCCTCTCCACCTGGGGAACGTAATCATCTCGGAACATGGCAGTGAACCTCTCCCAGGTCACTGCCGCAAGCTCAACAGGCGTAAAGTGCGCCGTCACAAACTTCCACCAGTCCTTCGCTCCCAAGCGAAGCTGGTTCAGCGCGAACCGAACTCTCAAATGCTCAGGAGATGAGCAAGTGAAGAAACACCCCTCTATGTTAGAAATCCATCTCATAGCCTCCACCGGGTCCTGGGTCCCATCAAACTCCGGCGGTTTTGTGTTGCTGAACTCTCGGAACAGCAACGCATCACCACCCTGCGGCCTCGCGGCATCAATAGCTGCGGTGGCCGTTGCAGCAGCAGCCTCAGAAAGAGCAGCATATTGCTCGTCGAAAGTCTCGATCAACGTGGTCTTAATACACCCGAACATCTCTGGTATCTCTACCCTGATGGCCGCAGCCACCTCCTCATGGATGATCTGGCGGATCTCCTCATCACTGGCCCCACTGCTCTCAGGCATAAGACGTGTCCTCACCATGAAATACCTTTGAAATACAAAAGACGATAAATTAGAATCCATTCGAGCATACTCACACTCGACAACTCGTTCCTCCTTGATCCTTGGCATTCCAAAGATTCTTACTTGGGCTGTACACCGCCCCGGTGCTTTCAGTAGTACGGGCCCATTACTACTGTCCGCACCGTATCAGAATACATCCCAAGTTTTCCTCTTCAGATCCCAAATTCCAAGTACTCTATTATGCATAATCCACTCTCTAACAGATCTCTCATAAGTCCCTCGCTGCTACCTACTCACTCTCAAGCATCTCATAGCAGCTCACCTCTCCCTAGGCTAAGGCATCACAAATCAGGCCACTCTAGTCCTAATACGAGTACCTAGCCTACTCTAGCATGAGAATACATCATATCCATATCAATATCACATAACATTAGGGTATTTTAGGAAATCACCGTTTGGGCGCAGACTGATCGTACACACAACTCTACTTTGCGTTTTCCAAAAATCTTTTACTCTTTTTGAAAATACTTGTCAAATCCTCAGTTTGAGTTCAAATACGCCCGAAGGTGTACTCGAATCCCTGAAACCATGGCTCTGATACCAACTTGTAACACCGTAAATTTCAAAACAATTTTTTGCATTTTATAAAAACATAATTCATTTAATATTCATTAAAACATCAATGTTTGAAGCTCAATCCATGCCATATAAAAATCCCAAGATCTCATAACATAAAAATCCTGTGTGTGTGTACTGATCAAGTCGGCGCCTTCCCACGGTCATCACTAGTACCTGAAACAAATAACACCAAACACTGTAAGCACAAAGCTTAGTGAGTTCCCCAAAATAGCACACATAACACATATTAGCCACTCAAGGCTATAACTCTGTGGGTCCGTGGACCCTACTCTGTGAACCCTCTGGTTCTATCTCTGTGAACCTTCTGGTTCCAACTCTATAAACATGCACAGCATAAATCACATAGAAATAATGCAGTACAACACATAATATACATATAGCATACAAACACTCTGTCACATAACTCTGATTACCTACTCAAGGTAAAGTATTGTGAGAAGACTCACTTCGTGTATCTCGATAACTCGCAAATTTCGGAAATCACTCGCGCTCGATCCCCCGAGCTATAATCCTGGTATAGCACAATATATCTCTAATTAACACTTTCACAACTAAGGTTGACTAACCCTATCAAGTCAACACTGGTCAACTCTGGTCAATGGTCAACGATCAACTTTGACCGGACTCGGCGAGTGCACTAGAGCGACTCGGCGAGTCTATACGTGTTCACTGACTCCCTCAGATCCTCTCTTGACACGTCGAGTACTTCCCTAACTCGATGAGTTCCACCTGGCATGAATCGCTGGGCTACCACGACTCAACTCGCCGAGTCTCAAGAACAACTCAACGAGTTCCGGCTTGACTCAACCCCCTATTGACTCTCCCAGACTCACTGGGTCATCCCCCAACCTGGCGAGTCTACTCGCTGAGCAATTTACGTGAAACCCCAACCCTACTCGCCGAGTCTCAAGAACAACGCGGCGAGTTCATGCCATTCACAAACTCTATTGACCTTCTGAGCTCAGATCTGCTTCCCTAAACCATAGATCTGGCCTTCCCAAGCATGAATGTCACTTAAAGTTCGAAAGTTGATGCTTGTATAACCCCCACAAGGCATTAAAAGGAGATTTGGTCCCAAAAATGACAACCTAGGTCCAATAACTCCATAATAACCCAAAAAGCTCCAAGGGTTAAGGTCTCTGGACCTCTTTGAGTCCAGATCCAAGGCACAAACTCGAAGAGGGACCATTTGCTTCACATAATCACTCTCCAAAGGGGTTAGAAAGCCCTAACTCTAAAGATCAACCCTAAAACTGAAGGAGGTTCGAACTACTACCTCAAAATGAAGCCTCTGGACTCTAGATCTGCTGGAATCTCACCTCCTCCTTGCTCTTGCCACCCTCTTCTTGCTAAACAAGGAATGCAAAGGCCCAAAAGTGACTTCCTCTCTCCCAAAACGATTTAGCTCTCTTAGGGTTCTCTTAAGGGACTGGTAGCCGCAATGGGAGGCTATAAGTTCCCTTAAATAGGCTCCAAACCCGAGGAATTAGGGTTTCATTAAACAGCGTGGACTTGCCAAGTCCACTTTTGGACTCGCCGAGTCCTTACGCGAACCCGTGCCCATGGCCGCGATCATACTCGGCGAGTTTGGGCTCCAACTCGCCGAGTCTCCTCACAAATCACCAAAATATAAGAATGAATAATACCTGGGAATCCGGGCTGTTACAAACTTCTTCATGCAAATTCAGATTTAGATGTTCTCTATATTCTTGGAATCGTATGGACGTATACTTTGATTTATACCATAAAGTATGTATGAAAGTTCATATTGATATTAGAATTATCATGAAATACATAGTAAGTTTACTACATTACTAGTTTAACAAAATCATATTACATGATTGGTATAATCACATGTGATTTTTATTGACCTATTTTGACTAGTGTTACAGTGTATTGAGTGTTTAGAGTACAATGTCTAGAATGGAGCGCAACTCCTGTTCTGAAAAGAAATGAAGTCTGGAAGCCCTGGAGACCTTAGGGAGAGAATAACCAATTAGATCCTCTTAGGATCTAGTTGCGGGTGAGTCTCCACGTTGAGATGAAACGAGCACACTTGCGGTGTTCAAGTGGCTGGATAGGGTAGTAGCAAATGGGTCTGCGGGGACCCCAAGGACTACCGGGGCCTTTTGAGAGGCTAAGGTATCAGTCCGATCATGCATTTGGCCAGAGGGTTTGGTTTTCCTTTTCTTGAGAATGGAAATAGGAGTAGAGCCGAGATCAGAATCATTTGAAGATTGATTGGACTCAGAGTCATGATCTGATGAGGCAACGTGTTGTAGTTTTTGCTTCTTAGAGGGTTCTGCTTCCTTGGGGGCTTTGATTTTCATGGATGTTTTACGCTTCTTGTGAGTTGCACCCGTTGAATGTCTCATACCCTTGCTGCGGGGGCCTTGCTTGGGAGAAGCCAACTGTTTGATTCTTGAAGCTAAGGGAACATGGGATAGAGTAGTAGAAGATGGAGCTGTAATCGCTCTAGTTGATTGGGTGCGGTAGAGGCTAATATGTTTTGACTTGGGAGATGTGGGGTAGGAAGTTATGGGTCAATACCTTCTGTAGCCTCAATGTGATATGTGACTATTTGGGTCTCAAGTCCAACAGTAGTTAAAATATGAGCAGGTAAATGACGAATTGGTCCAAAGATAGATTGATCTTTAGAAGGAGCATACCTTTTGAGATCGCGTGTGATAAAGAGATTGATATCATTGCCCATATTGAGGTTGGCATCGTGGTGAAGATCTGAAATACAGAGTGCCCAAAATCTTGTAAAAGTAAGTTCTGTTGGATTTTCTTTTGGAGTCTCCTTAGGGATGTATTGGAGAAAATCATCCCATAGGATTTGACCATAGTTTACATCATGACCCGTGAAGATGCTCCATACTATCTCAAGTAGTTTGAGGCCCATGTTATCAGTGCCCCCGGTTCGTCCAGATAGGCTACGGATCACAAAATGGCACACAAACTGCCAAACCATGGGGAGCTGGTTCTTCTTATACTCTCAAATACCCTTGATCTTCTTCTGGTATCCCATCTGATGCAGAGTGGAGGTGATGTCTGTGACACTTGGTGAAAAGAACTTGGTTGAGGGATGCACCAGGAGGTTGATCGCAGTAAGAAACTTGTCTTTGGTCAAGATAACAAAAGAATCATCCGCCAAGTTCAGATGAACTTCTGGCAGATTATCAAGAGGGTGGTATGCTAAGAATGCACATTTGAATAATGTGGAGATGGGAACCGCATCAGTGAAAGCTTCGAATGGTCCAAAGAGTGGATGATTGGAGATAAACTTGATCATGAGATGAATAGACTCATTATAGGAAGGATGATCATCGAAAATTGCCCAAAAATTGCTAGAGGAAATTACAGGTGATTGGTTCCGTGTAGCAAAATCGGAACCAGTTGGTTGAACAGAGGCTGATGCTTTTGATTGCTTCTTTGAAACTCCTGATTTCACCATTTTGAAAAACTTGAAGAACTTGCAGAAAAAATTTGACGTGTAAGAGGGAAGAAGAGGAAGTTATTCGAATTTGAGAGATAAGAAAGCGTAAAACTTTCTTGGGGAAGAAAAGAGGGTTTATATAGTGGCAGATTTCAAATAATTATTGTTTTCACCCTAAAGAAAAAGCAGTTAAGGGTAAAACCTTTGTTTTTTTTTATTATTGAAATCATTATCAGCCACAAAATTATTTAACAAAAGGTTTTTTTTTTAATTTCCAAAAATGACATTTAATGAAATGTCAGACCCAATACCCCATATCTGAAGATCGTGTGGTCTCAGCCTTGACTATGGAATCTGATTTCCTAGCGACTATGTTCCCCTTTTTTCCTGCAGTCTTTCCAGCTATGGATCCTACAATTCCCTACGAAGCTCCCTGACAACCCCTTCAATCCATCTTCATCTTGGCTGGCAGCCTAGATTGAGCCCTGGGACTGATCTTCCCGCTGGCTTTACTGCAGCAGTACTCACAGTGAAAGGTCAGCGGGGGGCATAGCGAAAATCCTCACCGAGATGACTGGACAACCTATCGACCAGATCGCACCAGCGGAGCGATTCAAAGCCTCTTTGGAGCGAATTCCTTTGAAGTAGTTAGTGCTCTAATTGAGTGAGCCGTGGATCATAAATGATGAGGGACAGGCCCTGAAGCGAAGGACGGGAACGAGCGGAATCAATGTGTTCCAATTTCTGGCCTTGCACCGACCATCCAATGGACCATGTACTAAACGGCCACTGCCTGAAAGGACTATGTCCATGGGACCGCCGCCCCCTCCACGAGGTACATCTCGCGCCTATGGGTCGCTATAACTATCCAAGAATACACTCGAAACTGGAAGGATAAACAAACCCACCCGGTGGACTGCCGAGCTACAAGTCCTACGAGACAGGAGCGGGATTCTCTAAACAGCCAAGGTCGTGGGTAGCCAAGAGGGCCTACTTGGAGACTTGGGATCTCAGCAGGAAATGCGAATACTATGAATAACCTCTTGTCCCTCTTCGTCTTTCCAAAGGGGGTGAAAATCGGGCCTACTATGACAAAGAGATTGGGCTATGATTTCGTCTTGTGTAGTTCACTTTCCATTGAGCAATAAGCCTCAGTTTGTCTTGTCCAGTCGTTTAGAGTCCTTTCACGCTATTCCTCGCGTGTCGAATATTCCAGCAGGTGACAGAAAGAATAAGAATGCTAATTGAAGAGCTTAGGCGCGAAGGTAGTCTCATAATAGATAAAAGGGCTAAAAGGCGAACGAACTGAAGGCCCTGCGATAGACATCATGCTTAGGATTCTCTTTCAGCTGCTTTTTATTAACTTAGGGCATTAGCTGGCAATAGCCATCGGTGCGAGGTCAAAGGCAGGGATAGGCGAGGAAATAGGAAACTTCATCCTTTACAAAAACTTTAAAGTTTAGGGCAGGTGTTGCATAAGGACTTCCCGGATTTTGTCAAAGCGGCCTGGAGAGGGGAACAAGGTTGGAATGAAGCTGTTGATGGATTCAGAGACCGTGTGACTAGATGGAATAAGGAAGTGTTTGGAAATATGAAATAGAAGAAGGAAATTTTGTACCGAAGATTGGATGGCATTAACCGAAAGCTTGCAGCTGGCGCTTACTACCCTGAAATTGACAGACTGAGAAATTATCTCCGGCTTTAATTGGAGGGATTGCTGGCTCAGGAAGAAGTAATGTGGGTTTATAATTCTCGTTGCAATTGGTATAAACATGGAGATCGTAATACCCGGTATTTCCACTCTTTAGCTAGTGCAAGACGGAAGGGATGAAAAACCGTTGCATAAAGGTGGAAAATGTAGCGGATGTGACATCTTGGGGGTAAGTGGAAAATACATTTTAAGGAAAAGATTTTCTAACAGGATTTCTTTTATTGGAAACTATTTTATTTTGACATCACACCTAAAATAGGTCTGACAAAAGGTTTATTTGAAAAGAAGAATTGAAACGATCATATGCAACAAAACAAATATAATTTTTTTGAGAATGTTTTTCTTATTTAATGAAGGATCATTAAAATGTTTCACGAATTTATGATGTAGTTGAAAGTTCCATCACTTGTGATTGTGGATTGAGTCTTCATTGCGGATTAAGACTTCATTACGGATGACTTCATTACGAATGACTGGATAGATGACTGCCGTAGAAGAAACTGAGAGGAACACTTGAACACAATTAGAACTAAAAAACAATAAAAGACTCTTGAATATAAGTATGATACATAGTCGTGATATATATGTTGGATTAATGTCTAAGTCCATAACTATATTTGGTATGTACTTGACCCGACCCGGCATGGTCCATTTGGGTTGCACTTCACCGACACAATTTATATAGATAATCTTTTGAGAATAGTATATTTATGATTAATATTAATATATTATAAGTTCTAATATATTAATATGGAATCATATTATTTAATTAGTATTGATCAAGAATTAATTTATAATTAATTAAGTGATCAAAAGGAAACTAATTAATATGGACTCTTAGATATATATGTGTAGTGGGCCAAGTTCATTTAGGTTGGGCTAAGTCTTCATGGATAGTCCATGGAGATTTAACCCATGGAACCTAGGAAATGGAAGTTCATGGGTATTAGGGTTTAACCCTAATCCTCAACAGTATATAAAAATGTCCTTGGTTGGTGAAATTGGGACTAGTGTGTGGATACACTAAGAGGGCTAGCCAATTTCACTAGAGAGAACCAAGTGTCCATATTCTCTAAAGTCTTCCAAGGTGTTTTGGTGATTTGTGATTCCACTTGAGGCTTCCACACTATTAGGGCTAAGCTCTTAAAGCTTGAAGACATCAAGCTACTCCAAAAGGTATGTCATCTAACTAGTCTTTGAAGTATAGTTGCTTCTTAATATGCTAGTTAGGATTCAAGCCTTGGAAAGTTCTTATTTGCATGTATAATAGAAAAAACATAGATCCAATGTTTATAGGGTTGCATGTACACCATAGGAGTGTTAGAATGCTCAAAACCCAGCAGTGGTATCAGAGCCTAGGCTTGTTTTCAATTATACTTGATGAAAATTGCTGAAAAATGCTGAAAAAGTCGAATTTCGGGCATTCTGGGCACTGGACTCGCCGAGTCTACTGATGAACTCGCCGAGTCCATGAGTAAAATCATCCTACTCGTCGAGTAGGTTCATGCACTCGACGAGTAGGAGCCCCAGACAACATATTTTCGAGTGTTTTGGTTAGAAATGGACTAGGAACATTACCCTAAGCTGTTTTTGGACTTATAAACTTATTTTTGATGTGGTGATGTTCATACTAATCCAATTTCAAAGATAATTATCAATAGATTCATGTTTTGTATTAGTTTAAGTGTTATGCTAATTACATGAGAAAAGTTTGATTGAATTATCTTGTTCATATGAGTTGCTTAGATTAATAGATAAGTTAATTGAATAGTTGTTTTCAATCCATTTTAATCTAAGAGATGATTCAAAAATGTGTTTGTGTAACTTTTCCTCAAGTTACATGAAAGGTCACATTTAAGTTTCATAAAACTCATAAAAGTTGGCAATGGTTACAAAAATGAAGAGTCTTGTCTCATTGAATGGTTTTATGACTCCATAACTTGTCCTCAAGTGATGGAAGTTCAAGAGTCACTTCATTCAGTAATAAAATGTGTAACCTTAATAAATTCCATAAGTTATAAAATAAAGAAAAACTAATTCTTTTATTAGTTTAAAGTCTTCCATAACTTGTCCTCAAGTTATGGAACTTGAAGAGTTTTTGGATTAAAACTACTTTAAACTCATAAGTTATGGAATTAATTAGTTTTGAATAGTTTCAAAACTTGCCCTCAAGTTTTGGAATTTGAAAAGTTTTCTCTTATGAATACTTTAATTCCAAGTTAGCCCTTAGAATTTTAAAAGTTAAAATTCAACCCTTATACTTTATAATATTATAAGTTAATAATATTTATATATATATGTATAAGAGTAAAGTCAGTCTTACCGTTAGTAGGCCTCATTCACGAAGCTGGTCTATAAGGGGGGGGGGGGGTATAAGGTTACTTTCTATAAAATGACAATTTAATGGGTGTCCACTCTCACCCACCGCTTCCTTGACCGGTGAAGGGTCGTTAGCCGAACGGGTTTGACAAGACTATAATTCTCCCTTCATTGAAAGTATTAATGAGAAATACTAAGTAACTAAACCATTTAAAAATACCCAATCTTAGTTACTTAGGAAAATGTGAATAAGGTGCTAATCCATGAAATTACACTTTGCACTTTGTTTAAGTCGGTTAGTAGAGCGTGTGTGGTTAACCGGCACACTAACTCGTATTTAACAAGGTAGGCAAAGGGTAACTTAATGTTTATCATAGTATCGATGGAACATGTGTGGTTAACCTACACATCGATTGAGGGGTAAACACTTAAGGGTATCAAGTAATTTGCATGGTTACTTCACACCTTGTTTTGTGATCCTCGGCATCCCAGTCACAAAACCTGAACGGCACACTCAAGATTGAAACATGCCATTGAACAGTTCAATGAATCTCAAAAAATCTACGAGTTTCAAATCCAATTAAAACTTAATAATACATTTCGTTTATCTTGGTGGAAATTGGTGAATCCTCATTCACCTACCTTTAAATATTTTATAGCTTGGACTACGGCATCCCTCTTCTAAGTTATAAAATAGTTTGTTGGGTCCTAGCCTTAATATTTCATATTGGGTGTCATATTAAGGACTTTAAATCAACTATCTTGAATATCTCCCAAAAGATGTACGGTTTAGACATCTATGATCTTCCCAAATCTCTTGAAACAAGCTTTCCTAAATTAAGATGATGTCCCATGGAAATCATACTTCTTTCACCTCCTCTAATTATTCTCCCTAACCCACAAGTTGTTGAAAAGTTTAAGGTCACTCAAGCCCTATTGGCAAAGCAAAGTCTAGGTGTGGTCACATCTTGGAGATGTAGTCACATATTGACAAGCCGGGTGAGTTGGGTGTCAAAGTCTTTAGAAAGTTGGTGGTTCAATCACTTTCTAAGTCACATAGTGAGTTCCTTTGGAACACCTATGAAATAGACTATGACAAGACCCTTAATGATCTTATCTATTTGCTAAGATCAACTTCCAAAACTTTATGGATATTGACAATGATGACATTGGATATCTAGTAGAGCTCTTTCTTCCCAATGGAAAAGGATCAGCCACAGTCAACTCGGTTGACCAAATGGTAAAGAGAAAGGCTAAGTCTGTGATAATCCCATGTTCCATTACCAAAGCGTCCACATGTTAAAATGCCAAAGGAAGGGGCATTGGTTGTGAAGCTGCCAAATTTACCTAAGGATGTTAAAGTCAATAAGTTTGACTCTACTTTAGGAAAATTCCACTATCTAACTCTGCTAAGTTTCTATTCTGAGATTCTTATTAAATGATGTGACTGGGTCACATGTTGATGTTTTAAGAATCAAAGAAAAGTGAAGAAACTTAAAGAAAGAATATGTTGAATCTGATCGCGTAGATGGATTTCTATTGCATAGGTTGAAGATCGGATTCTTGAGCTACTTCTTAAGAGTTATGATATATTGCTTAGGAATAGATAACAACAAGTTTTCATATGGATTGTAAGGATAGTTTTTCCGCAAAGTTTTAAAATAAAAGGAAAATTTTGATTTTATTTATTTTAAAAATATCCTTACAATGGCATTTGTGGAAATTTTTGTTGCTTATAAGATTCCATTAATAGCAAGAGTGGAAATATGAAATTGATTCTTTCATTTGTGGTAATGTCTAAATTTACCAAATAAAGAAAGATTCTCATCACCCAGGTTTCAATTGGACCGGAACTTGGAATCATGCAAGTTGTATAGCATGATGAATGAGAACATTCAAGTATTGGAAAATTAAGACTAATTACTTGTTCACATGGATGTGTGAGTCAAGTAATGGACTAAGGGATCGAGTACACATTCTTGTGCACTGATTAAGTCCACCACAAAAGATCGATAAGACTATTCGTCATAATTTACTAAAGCTTAGTAAATATGGTTATACTTACAAGTTTAAGTATAATTCTAAGACATTGGAAAAAGTTCCAATGTATGGCAGAGCGAATAAAAAGCATCAAATTAGGCAGAAAGATAGAAGTTTCTCAAATCTGAAAAGATGGGAGAGTACTTTAGTATCAGTTTTGTGATCATCTTAATGATTTAGAGACCTTATCACAATTCGTCCTCTAAGTGCCCTCTTATAGCTAAGAAGAGGAGCTATGAATTGTTGAAGTGGTTAAATCAAGAAGATGATTCATACTTCGTTCCAAAAACAATTCTTAGAGCCATACTCCAAGATTGTAACTTGAGTTACATGTCTTAAAGAAGGTTTAAAACACTTGGTAAATGTAAGAGTAAAAGTTTTCAACTCTTGTACATTTGAAATTGGTAAGTTGTGATGTCTTGGATAAAACAAAGACCAACTTAGGCAAATTTTGTGAAGTGTTTGTCTTGATTAGAATCCACAATATCTCTTGAATAACTAACAAGAAAGTCTTATATGTCAAGAGGACAGTGGGAGTCTTAAAAGTCTTGAAAGTGTCAAGAACTAATCAAGAACAGAACCTAAAGTTCTTCACTAGCACACGACTTGAGGTTCATAACCTATCATGTTGACATATTTTGTGCCCATTCCAATCAAATTTGTCTTTGCATATGTGTTCTTAGAGTTCTCAATTGGTTGCACAACAACTTGGAAGCAAAGGCAGGCCCTTGAGCTGCCAGATGGCAAGAAATTAAGATTGAGTTCAGTCCATATGAGTTTGCATCTGTCATTATCCTTGTCTTGTGACTATGGTTTTGACAATTCACATGGATAAGAACACATACACCATTAAATCTAAGCTTCATAAGGTTTCTCTCCGATTCATGAAAACGATGGCGAGGAAACACTTTCACTAAGTAGATTTTAGCTAGATAGCAATTGTGATATTTGCATTCTCAAAGTCGTTAGTGGAGCGTGTGTGGTTAACCGGCACACTAACCTGGACTTGTCAGAAGTGGCAAAAAGGTCTAACCATTATGATTACGGCATCCCTCTTCATAATTGTTTAGACACACAAGTGTGCTATCTAAGGGAAGGTGTATGATTTTGATAAAGTTTTATCAAAACAATCTAGTATCAGAAATCTGAACTTTGGTAAGAAAGTCAGCTAATTTCTAAGTACATGTCAAAGCTAGTGGGAGCATAAGTGTTATGCTAATAATCATCATGTTAGTGGGAGCATGATAATTATGATAAAGGTTGCAAGTTAGCAATGTTAATTATAGAAAACAAAAGGTTTCAATTGGGGAAAAGTTGTTTTACTATAATTAAGGGAGAGAAAATTATACTTCATCTCAAATCTAAAAGCTTAGATTGAGGTTTTAATCATATTTAGTCAAGGATATATATATATATATATATATATATATATATATATATATATATATATATATATATATATATGAGTTTCATGTTGGAATGGCTCAACATAAGGAAATTATGTATATGGGTCCATTATTTACGTTCTAAACTTCAATTATGATTACGACATCCCTTTTCATAATCTGAATTATGAGAACTTGGCAAATAGAAATGGAAATGTTATAGCAAAAGACTGGTTTAGTCTTTATGTGAGACATCATGAATCGTGTCCCATATGCTTCGGATATAGGATCGATTACATGTGCTATACATTCATCCTTTCTAAAATTTTCCAAATGACTGGGGCATTAAGAAGGGGAATGGTCTAGAATTGGATGTGACTAAAAGGATTAAGCAATTGTTGAGGACAATCTAAGGTTTACCAAGGATTGGTTGCTCAAGGACAGTTGGAAGTATAGTGTTGACTTTGGAAGGACCATATTGACATAGTCTGAAAAGAGGCAACTCTTGTTCAGAAGTGATAGTCAAAATGGAATATGGAAATTGTTCAAAGTTAGAAAGTATTCAATCTGTAAGATTAGGAAACTTAATGCAAGAAGGATGTTTCCAAGGAGTTGATCTCCTTTGGAATACTCTGTAATGATTGTTTCCAAGTCTTTGTGAATTTGTGCATAATTATTACAAGAGGATCAATGCATATAAGTTTAGAATCTAACATATTTCAGTAAATGGCATGAATTTGGAATTCTTGCATTTGCAGTAAGGAATTGGGACTGTGAAATGAGAATCATTGAAGTTATGTTCAACTGGTCTATTTCACAAAGTAAAGATCATAGTCAAACATAGTATGCATACTTGGTGTGTGGCATGACCAGTGTTTAGAAAACATAGTGTACGTGCTTGGAGCATGGTACAACTAGTGTTTTAATTCAAGTATAAAGTTGATAAAACCGAAACAATGAATAATGAGTAATCAGTATGGTGATAAATAAAAGTGTTTATTTATGTTCATAGGGTTTGATACCATATTTGATTCATTTATTCTTGTGTTTCACTTTGCATGTTTTGACTTCTAGAATAAACTAGGTTATTCTTCCGGAATGACTAAGTTATTCAAACCATCCACAGTCGGTCATATGTTGGAAGTAGATATGAATCAAGACTGTCATGGGTTGGCTTGTAGAGGTCTAAGATGTTGGACAAAGGGCTACAACACTCATGAGTGCTCATAAGTTCTTAGTATTGGATTCAACCCGCGCTCATTGGAATCACTTCATGGATTTTATCACGAGTGATCATGAGACGATAATATCTTATATTCTTCAAACATAGAGATATGAGTTGTTACTATGAGTTGGTTGTACATTGATTGCACGAAAACGCATTCGATAACTCGGTGTTATAAAACGTGCCTTTGTGTACGATTCAACAAGTAGTAGAACACGCCATATTAGTCAAAGTTTATCCATTCCTTTTACCTTCGGGATAAAAGCGATATCTGTCGGCCCCTCGATGATTTAATGATGACACATGTGAGTGCTTGGCCAAGCCAGGACTGATTTGATTTGTTTAATCAGTCAATCGTCATGAATCGGAAATCAGGAAACAACAAATGGACAGAGAGAATGATTATAATCCATGTCTCAGTCCATATGATATATAGAATGGAGGAAAATATGATCGCTTATCTAATGGACAAGTTTGTTGACAAAGATCAGAGTTCGACAGCGGCTTTAAGAGCTACAATTGCCAGTTAGGTTTTGAACTCATACTCAATAATAGTTTTAGACTTATCTAAGTGGGAGACTGTTGGATTAATGTCTAAGTCCATAACTATATTTGGTATGTACTTGACCCGACCCGGCATGGTCCATTTGGGTTGCACTTCACCGACACAATTTATATAGATAATCTTTTGAGAATAGTATATTTATGATTAATATTAATATATTATAAGTTCTAATATATTAATATGGAATCATATTATTTAATTAGTATTGAGCAAGAATTAATTTATAATTAATTAAGTGATCAAAAGGAAACTAATTAATATGGACTCTTAGATATATATGTGTAGTGGGCCAAGTTCATTTAGGTTGGGCTAAGTCTTCATGGATAGTCCATGGAGATTTAACCCATGGAACCTAGGAAATGGAAGTTCATGGGTATTAGGGTTTAACCCTAATCCTCAACACTATATAAAGATGTCCTTGGTTGGTGAAATTGGGACTAGTGTGTGGATACACTAAGAGGGCTAGCCAATTTCACTAGAGAGAACCAAGTGTCCATATTCTCTAAAGTCTTCCAAGGTGTTTTGGTGATTTGTGATTCCACTTGAGGCTTCCACACTATTAGGGCTAAGCTCTTAAAGCTTGAAGACATCAAGCTACTCCAAAAGGTATGTCATCTAACTAGTCTTTGAAGTATAGTTGCTTCTTAATATGCTAGTTAGGATTCAAGCCTTGGAAAGTTCTTATTTGCATGTATAATAGAAAAAACATAGATCCAATGTTTATAGGGTTGCATGTACACCATAGGAGTGTTAGAATGCTCAAAACCCAACAATATATGCTATATTGCGGTACATAAACATGTACTGCAATACACAATATATTGAAACTATGTAAGATAAATATATTTAGTTCAGACCGCAATGATAACCAAGAGTGGTCTGCGGTACCTATCAATTCAAGAAGAATTGCGGGTCTGGATTCATCATTCCTAACATTTGTAAGAAACTGTTGACTTTTGTCGAGTCTAGTGCCTTTGTGAATACATCAACAATCTCTTCATGAGTATGAGCAAAAATTAGCTCAATGTTACCTTTCAGGATGTGATCTTTAATGAAATGGTACCGTAGTTGAATATGCTTAATCTTGGATTGATGAATAGGATTATGAGAAATTTCTATGGCACTTTCTGAATCACAATACGTTGGTATCCGCAGCATTCTTTATCCATAGTCCATAAGTTGCGTTTTCATCCACAAGACTTGTGAGCAACAGCTGGCTGCTGCCACATATTCAGCTTCAGCAGTAGACAGTGAGACACAACTCTGTTTCCTTGATGACCAGCTGACGAGTCTTCCGCCAAGAAAGTGACATCCACCGGAAGTGCTTTTTCTGTCCGCTCTACATCAAGCATGATCCGCATCAGTGTATGCTTGAAGGCTGAAGTCATTTCCTATGGGATACCAGAGGCCTAGAGACTTGTTTCCCTTTAAGTATATGAGAATCTGCTTGGCTGCGGTTATATGAGATACTTTCGGACCGGCTTGGTATCTTGTGCATACTCCTGTCGCAAAGACAATTTCTGGTCGGCTTGCAGTAAGGTACATCAGTGAGCCAATTATTCCTCTATAAGTTTTGTGATCCACTGATTCTCCGGAAGGATCAGCAGAAATCTTACATCCGAAGGCCATATGAAGCTTGGCCAATGAACAATTATCCATTGAGTATTTCTTCAGTAGTTTAGAGGTGTATTTCTCCTGATGGATGAATATCCCTTGAGGTACTTGTTTCACTTGAAGTCCTAGAAAGAATTTAATCTCTCTATTCATGCTAATTTGAAACTTGTTGGTCATGAGCTTTGCAAATTCATCCACCATCTTTTAATCAGTGGATCCGAAGATGATATCATCCACATATATTTGTACGAGCATAAGGTTATTACCATTTTCCTTTCTAAATAAGGCGGGATCAATCACTCCTCTTTTGTATCCAGACGAGACAAGAAATTCAGAAAGAGTCTCGTACCATGGTCTTGGAGCTTGCTTTAGACCGTAGACCGCTTTCTCAAGCTTTTAACAGTGGTTTGGAAATTCAAGACTTTCGAAGCCAGGAGGTTGCTGAAGATAAACCTCCTCTTTCAATTCACCATTGAGAAAAACACTCTTCACATCCATTTGATGTAGTTTAATGTTCTTATGAGCTGCCTATCCTAAGAAAATGCAAATGGCTTCCATTCGTGCTACAGGGGCGTATGTTTCATCATAGTCAATACCTTCAAGTTGACTATACCCCTTGGCGACTAATCTTGCTTTGTTTCGGACTACTGCACCGGATTCATCCAATTTGTTCTTGTACACTCATCTGGTACCAACAATAGTGTGACCTTCTAGCTTCGGAACGAGTTGCCACACTTTGTTTCTTTTAAACTCTTCTAGTTCTTCTTGCACGGCTGCAATTCAATCGGGCTCCATTATTGGTTCTTTGATGGTTCGGGGCTTGACTGAAGACATAAATGCCGCAAAGTGACAGTGATTAGATAAGTCTTGTGAGGATCGAGTTTGGATGCTTGCTGATGCGTTTCCGATGATAAGACCTGGTGGGTGATCCTACGTCCATACGTGTAGACGAGGTTGAAGATGGTCAACAGCTGCAGTGGATGGGATGTCTTCAGTATCTGAAGATTTTGCAGATGGGGATGGCAGTTCCCCCTGGACTTATTAGAAGCCGGCTGAATTGTCTTGATTTGGGAAGGTGGGATTAGAGTTTCTTGATCAACTGATTGAGGTTCTCTCTGGATTGTGGATGGGAGTTCCTCTTGAACCTGAGAAGGTTCCCCTAGATTGTTGGAAGTATGATAACCCACGGATCAGTTATTGTGCCAATGTTATCTATATTTTCGTCATCTGAGTTAGAAGAAACATCTGAGGGTAGAGATCCTATGTGGATAGGAACTGGAGCTACATCATCAAGTACTGGAACCTCGGTGGTTGTTACTTGCTCCAGAGTGGAGTTTTCCCCCTCAACCTGCAAGGCGGAAGTATTGAGTGATACTTCATAGGATAGAGATGGACCAGATACATCTACATGTTGCTGTTGAGCTTCTAGGGACACAAGAATTTCGGATAACCTAGCGGTCTCTACAGGGTCAAAGAGATCATCATAGTTTACTTCAACTAAGTTTAATGGACCCGAAGAGGCAGGAATATCACTTTCCAGGATTGATTTGGTTTCGGTTGATGGAGCGATGTTGCGGATGTAATAGTCATCGAATTTGACATCGAAGCTTTCGAATATTAGTCTTGTGCGTCTAATGAGAACCCTATAAGCTACCTTGTTTGTTGAGTAGCCAAGAAAAATGTCTTCATCATACTTTGGTGCAAACATTTTTAGATGATCTCTGTTGTTGATCACAAAACATCTACACACAAAGATGTGGAAGAAACGGACATTTGGTTTGCGGTTGTTAAGGCCCTCATAAGGAGTTTTACTGACACGCTTGCAAACAATGCTTCGGTTTTAAACAAAGTAGGTTGTGGCCACTGCTTCAGCCCAGAAGTAGAGAGGAAGATGTGTAAAATGAAGAATAGATCTGGCTGCTTCTACAAGAGTTCGGTTTCTTCGCTCTACTACTCCATTCTGATGCGGTGTGTAGGGAGCTGAGAAATTGTGACTAATACCCTTTCAAACCAAGAAATTGTCTAAGAGATGATTGGTAAAATCAGTTCCATTATCACTTCAGATGCGACGCACTGGTAATTTGATCTGAAGTTCAATTTCTTTGATAAAAATTATCAGTATCTGCGGAGTTTTAGATTTGATTCTTAAGAAGTAGACCCAAGTAAAATGAGTGAAGGCATCAACTATAACCAGTATGTATTTTTTGTGATGAAGACTGGCTATGGTAGATGGACCGCAGAGATTAATGTGTAGGAGTTCCAGTGGTTCAGAAATTGAAGAATCAATCAGCCTTAGGTGACTTGCTTTTGATTGTTTGCCACATTCACAGGCAGGACAGAGTGTATCATTGCTGAATTTGAGAATTGGGAGACCTCGGATGAGTTCTCCGGTGACCAAATTGTTGATGCATCTGAAATTAAGATAAGCTAGCTTGTGGTGCCATAGCCAGCTAACATCAGATACTGCTTTGGATAGAAAACATAGTTGCGGTTTGCCAATGATCAGAGGCACATCCAGAGGATACATGGTTCCTTCGGTCTTGTATTTGATTAAACAGGTGCTTCTATCACTTATCATTATGAAGCAGTACTCATTGTCAAATTTAACTCTGTGGCGTGCTTTACATAGTTGGCCTACACTTATGAGATTGTGTTTAAGGCTTTCTACGTAAGCAACCTTTTGAATAGAGAAGTGTCCCGAAGGTATTCTAACCTTCCGGTCATGTGCAAGGAGCAGGCACTATCAATTAACCATTCCTCTTCTTGTTCCTCCTTACACAAAGCCTGACAATTACACAGTTAGTTTGGGCATCCAAAGAAGTTTGGAGCCCGGGGCTACAGATGATTTTTTATGAATGCATGATCGAGGTTGTAGGGACATGTTTAGTGTCCACATTGAGTCCTAGACTTGAGAACTTGTGAGTTTTTGGAGATTTTGAAAAGTTACGAGGTCTATGATTGATACGAGGTTTTTCAAAAGTATGTGAGTTTTGACAAGTATAGGTTCTTTGAGAAATACGAGGTTGGGCTTGAGAAATCCCCTTTTGATGAAAATCAGATGAGCGACTTTGAGCACTTTCCCTGACATTGTTTCTAGTCAGCGGTCTGAAGGATATGGAATTATGTTTAGGACCGGTCTGATGATGAGATCTGACATTTGTGCCTTTACTTTTTGAGTCATAGTGCCTTGTCACAGTGTGTGCATGTGACTATTTCCTAGGATGTATCATTGTAAGAGACTGACGAGATTTGATATTGGTTGGTGTAGGTAAGATTCCTTTCCATTTTGTGTTGTCTAAGGAATATTCTATAAACCATTGCTACGAAAAGACTTTACTTGCTTTTGGTTTTGTCAGATTTCTTCGAAAAATTTTGAGGGACTGTACATTTGTTTTTGCTTGATTTTCTGACAGTCGAGATTTTAGAAAGATAGTTTGAAAAAACTGGTTTTTCTGGACTCTTGGAATTTGAAACATTGACTTGTCTTTTCGAAAAACTTTTCTTCCTTTTGTTATCGAACTGATGTTCCCTTTTTAAAGCCATTTTTGCTAAAGTTTTTGGTGTACAATAGTCAGTGAGATTCAATTGTGGTTTCTTTGAATCCTTAGATTGTTTTGAAAACGAGGACTTGACTCATCCGAGCTGGATGGTTTAGGATTCTGGGAACCTTGACCGTATTCAAAGTTTTTTATGAGCAATTCGTGATGAATTGGCTGAAGGATTACTAAACTTTTGACTGGGGATTGCGGTAAGGATGATTAGACTACCGCATAGTAAGATTGAGTTGTGGGACACTTTATGAGGGACAGTTGGTCAGACTTCGGTGTAGGATTGTAGTCGGCGAGACTGCGATCCGAAGGCAGTGAAGGAAAGTTTGTGAAGTCTACTGGGTCTTCCATATATGGCACCTGAGAATTGGGATTAATTGTGCCAATGATTGGTTTTTGATAACAAGTGTGATCTGAGGATTCCGGAAGAATTTACTCAATGACACAATTATTTCTTAGATCATGCAAGCGACCGAAGTGCGCTTTGGTGTCCTCAGGGAAGGTTTTATTATTGACAAGGGAATGGAACTCTCGGTCCAGAGGGACATAGGGACGTTCCTTGTTAAATTAAGGTGAAGATTCCTTTGCGGTATTGTACCCATTGGACCAACCCCAATTATAGGTGTTATCTATGGTTCCATTGTTCACAAGATTTTCAATAGCTTCACTTTCATTGAATAGTTTTTCTATTAAAAGATTTAAACGTACAATTTCACTCTGAGCAAAATGTCTTTGGTTCAAAGTTATTTCTAATTCTGTTCCACTTAACATTATTGAATCTTTCTCTAACTCTAAGCTCTTTTCTAACATAGCTACTTTGTGTTTTTTGTTATCCAGTCATCCTCTTACGTGAAACATCTCTTGGGACGCTATGTTCTTCTTAACTAGAGCTTTTTAATAGTCTGTAAGGACGGCAACACACGTGTCATTAATGGTTGACAGTCATGCGTGCTATAATTTAGAGTTTGGATCATGAGTTTTACCTGTTCGACGATGCTTAGAGTACCATCCTTTGCCATGTAGCAGTAGTTCTTTTCCATCTTCGTAGAGCCATCATCATCCACAGTTGCCAACATGCAAATCTTGCCTTTTCCCTTGATGTTGCTGATGTCTTCATCTTCATCTCCAGATGACCAGACTTGATGGTCCCTTTTTACATGAGCTACGTATGCCCTTGATTTTTCTTTTTCTTCCAATTCTTGAGCCATTCTAAGGTAGAATGCTCTATCTTTCACTATGTTGGCTTTGCATTCTTTTGCAAAGTGATTCTCCTTGTTGCATTTATGACAGATTACAACATCATTTTTATCTTCTGACGAGGTACCGGAGTTAATTGGATTGATGGGCTTCGGTGGCTCTTTGGGTTGAGTGGTCTGAGGTTTTGGTGGTAGGTAAGGATTCTTGGGATATCGAGAGTGATTATTGAAGTTGCGGTTGAATGGAGGTTTGTTGAACTGCTGATTTTTACGAAAAGAAGGAGGTGGTAGCCGGTTGAACTGTTGGCTAGAAAGAGAAATAGCATTATGTAATTCTTCTTCATCATCATATTCAGAGTTAGCTTCGTTTGACTGCGGAGGATTGTCAAACGAGGGAGAGTAAGATTGAATGTATGGAGCTTATGCTATGAGAGTGAGTGGTCCTACGAAGTCATCACCTTCTTTGAGTAAAGTGGATTCTTGTGCTTGCAATTCATAGTAGAGCTTATAGAGTGATAAAAAAAAATGGTTCTTTCTATCTCCTTGCACTATCATATTTGCAGCCATCCAGTGTCTTCCCAAACCATTGAGAAACTGAAGATTTGTCTCATGGTTGCTTCGGACCATGCCAGCATTAGATAACTTAGTGACAATCAGGTTGAACCTTTTGAAGGAGTCTTCCAAACTGTCTTCAGTATGAGCTTTGAAATTGTTGAACTCACTGAGTGCAGTTATGAGCTTCTTATCTTGAGCTTGTTTTGTGCCCTCACATAAGTTTTTGAGAACATCCGAAATTTCTTTTGCTGATTTGTAGTTTATGTTTATGCCGAAGTTATCGGGAGCAACTCCACACGAGATTTCATAAAAAGCAATAACATCATTTTCCGTTTTATCGAGATCATCTTTGGTGGGACGATTCAAGGTTGGTTGACCTCCTCCTAGTCTGGCTGTGGCGCCGTCGGTTTGAACTGGTGTGAGAACAGGAACATGAGGTCCTGCTTCTACAGATGGCCATACATCTGTTCCAAGTCTCCTTAAGTATCTTTCCATCCTTTGAGACCAGTGATGATATACGTTTGCCACTAATATTGGGGCTCTATTAGAACCACCAAAACTGTTGGAAACATTGAGAGATAATGCTTGTGCCATATTTCCTTGTTTTGAAAAATAATTTTGTGTTTTTAAGAAATGAGCATCAGTGGTATAGAAGGCTTTTTGAAAATCAGAGTTTTGATTCAAAAAGCAACCACTATGGCTCTGATACCAATTGTTGAGAGAAAAACTTGAGTTACACTTGAACAAACGTTAGAACAAGTGGTAATGCGGGATAATGTTTAACTCAAAGTATCATTAAATCTCAACAATAAAAATAAGTTAAAGTTAGGAAGTTAGAGAGTTAGATGCGGAAATATAAGGAAATATAAATGACAACAAGTATTATATCAAGTATACACATAAGTTGATTCTTAACAAGGAATGCAATCAGACCAAGTTAGTGAGTGAGATCAAACTTAGTGAATAAGTCTAGAAATACTTTCTCTGAAGAGATATTAAAATAAGTTAAGATTATATGATAAGTAAGAAGGAAGTAAGATAACTGAAGAGATTGAAGTAGCGTAGAGATGTGTATTTCATTCAGAAAGAGAGAACTCTATTTATAGAGTCTCAAAGATTACAAACAGTCTTATCTGATAGTATTTGCCACGCAGGGCACATTGGACAAAAGAAAGTACTAAAAGAAAAACAGATAAAAGACTAAGACTAAGTGTTGATGACTATGACTGCGGTTGCTGATCTTGATTGCGGTGCTGAGTTCGACTACGGTAAAAGGAATGATTGCGGTTCCAGATGACAACTTTGGGTCTCTATTAAGTTTAAGAGGGTCACTTCTATGTTACAACATCTTTGGAGTTGTTGTTATAAATTGTTAATTAGAGATGATTACGACACGTAGGCGGAGTTTGGACCGATCGTTGAGTACGAGACCTATTTTTAACTTACGAGGTGATTCTTCTCACTGTACATACCTGAGTGGTAATACTGTTGGATTAGTGTCTAAGTCCATAACTATTTTGGTATGTACTTGACCCGATGGTGCATGGTCCTTTTGGGTTGCCTTCACCAAAGCAACTTGATAGGATGAATTATGGAGAGAAAGGATTAAATATGATTTATTAATATATTATGAGAATAACATATTAAAGGAGAAATCATATTGTTTAATTAATATTAGTCAATAATTAATTGGTAATTAGTTTTGTGACTAAAAGAGATTAATTAAACTTAAGGGACTGGAATTGTAATTATATGATAATTGCAATTTGGGCCATGGATTGTCTTAGTTGCAATTTGGGCCACGAATTATATGGGGAAACCCATAAGGAAATTGTCCAACACCCTAATTAATGGAGTCCATGGGTTGCTTAGGGCTTAAGCATCCAAATTAGGGTTTCCTTGTTAGATAACCCTAATTGCCTAACTATATATAAGAACCTTCTGACCCAAAAACGCGGTGAAGCTTTCTTCTAGGGTTAGAACACATTTTGGGCAGCCTCCATCCTCTCTCCTCTTCATCCTCTTGCTTATGGTGTTTGTGAACCATTAGAGGAGTGACAATTGACTCTAAGCTTTCTAAAGTCAATACAAGGAGATTTGGGATTGTTATTGCTACATAACAATCAAGGTAACATCTTAAACCTATTCTCATGATAATATGATTACTTGAATGCTAGAATTAGGGTTTATAGTCTTGGATAACTTGCATGTACAATAGAGAAACCTAGATCCAAGCATTAGGGTTTGTATGAGCACATAGGATGTTCTTAGGACCAAAACACATCAGTGGTATCAGAGCCTAGACTGGTTTCTATTGTATTGATGCATTATATGTTTAAAAAATTCGATTTTTTGGTGTCTGGAGGCTGGACTCGCCGAGTCCATAGCTGAACTCGCCGAGTCCATGCTGACTCGACGAGTCCATGCTTGACTCGACGAGTCAACTCGTCAGATGGAGTAAACTTCGGGATTTCTTGCTGTTTTTACTTAAGGATAGTTGCCTTATCATATTAGATCAATATAAATCCGATTTTATGATATATTTGACTATATTCTTGATCTAATTGATGATATTTATCAATTAATAAAATATTTGTTTCCTTATGTGATAATTGATTAATTATTTTGATTAAATTGGTAAATTGTTTTGCAAGAAATCATTAAATAAATCAAATATGGATAATTATGTGATTAAATGTTAATTAAGATTATTTGTTATTTGATCCTTGTTGTTATGAAAAGTTTCATATTTTCCCCTTTAGGTTTTATAGTTTAAATTTGAACCCAAAAGTTTTGTTGTTTTGAAATTTAAATAGTTGAAATCCTAATGTTTTGAAAAAGGTTTCAAAACTTTCCCTCAAGTTTTGGAATTTTAATTTTGATTAATTGTTTAATTTTGATGTATATTTAAATTTTAAACCCTAATGTTTTGAAATGTTTCAGAACTTGACCTCAAGTTTTGGAATTTAAAAGTTGATTAAAAGTTTAATTAGGAATGTTAAATTCTAAAACCCTAGTATTGTTTTGAAAAAGTTCAAATCACACCCTTATGGTTTTATTAATTAATTAAGGTGTATAATTAAAAGAGATTTAGTAAATCCATAAAGTCTTGGTATACAATTTAATTCAATTGAAAGTATAATTATTAAATTAGACCACCTAGTATTTTAAAAGTATAAAATACACCCTATACTATATATATAAAATTAAAAGTCTAACATTATATATATATATATATATATATATATATATATATATATATATATATATATATATATATGTATGTATGTATGAGTAAAGTCAGTCTTACCGTTAGTAGGCCTCATTCACGAAGCTGTTCTATAAGGTGTGTTTAAGGAAATTGCCTATAAAATGGCGATTGAATGGGTATCCACTCTTACCCACTGCACTCTTGACTAGTGGAGGGTCGTTAGCCGAACGGGTAGGATAGGACGAAACCTTCCATTATAAGTATAATGAATTATTAAAGTAACTAAATGTTTTCATAAAATTCCCAATCTTATTTACTTAGGCAAAAGTGAATTGATGCAATTCCATAAAATTACACTTTGTGCCCTTGTAAAGACGTTAGTGGAGTGTGTGTGGTTTACCGGCACACTAAATGGTTCTAAGCAAAGGTAGCAAAGGGTGACTCAATGTTTGTCATAGTTCGGTGGAGCGTGTGTGGTTTACCGGCACATCGAATAGGTGACTGTAACATGTGAGGGCACCATGTAAGTTTGCATGGTTATTCACACCCGCTTTGTGATCCTCGGCATCCCAGTCACAAACAAGAGGGGCATATCGAGATTTAAACATGCCATTGAAAGTTCAATGAATCTCAAAGGATCTAGGAGTTTCCACAGATTTAAAACTTAAAATTTCTTTTTCGTTTTTCATGGTGGAAATTAGTGAATTGTCATTCACTTACCATCAAATGTTCTGCAATTTGGGTTACAGCATCCCTCTACCGAGTTGTAGAACATTGTGTTGGGTCCTAGCCTTAGTATCTCATTTGGGTGATTTACTGAGGACTCAATCTATCAACTAACTTGAATTCGTTTTCTCCCGTTTTGTAGATGTCAAGGTATGACAACTATGGTCTTCTCAAATCCCGTGGAACAAGCATTCCACATGAAGATGATATTCCACGATTTGATCGAGGAACAAGAAATCATGTTTCACTTCCTCCACCTCCTCTAATTGTTCTCCCTAACCCGCAAGTTCGAAGGCTTGAAAAGTTCAAACTCACTCAAGCCCTTTTGGCAAGTAAACATAAAGAAGGAAAGTCGGTGTGTGCACACGTCCTAGGGATGAAGTCACACATTGATAGGTTAAGAATGTTGGGATCCGTTGTCTGTGAGGAAATGGCTGTTGATTGGGTTCTTCAGTCACTTCCTAACTCATATAGTGAGTTCGTAAGAGAGTACTATATAATGAACCGCGACGTGACCCTTATAGATCTCACCTATATGCTTATTGCTGCTGAATCAACAATGGTTTGGCGCAATAGGAAAGCAAAGTTGATTGGTGAATCTGCCTTCAAGACCTCTATGGATATAGAAAATGGCAACGAAAGACATGCTATGATCGAAAAGTTTGATCATAAGAGAAAGGTAATGTTTGAAGTAGTTCCATGTGCTGTTCCAAAAGAGTCGATTTGCTTTTATTGCCAAGAGAAGGGGCATTGGAGACGAAGCTGCCCCATTTACCTAAGAGATCTAAGATATGGGAGAGTCGAAACGTATGGCTCTAATATAGGTAAAATCCGTTGACTAACTCTTTTAAGCTTCTATTCTAGATTCTTAATACATAATGTGATAAGATTACAATTGATGTTTTGTAGGATCGAAGAAAAGAAAGGAAGCTTAAGGGAAGAAGTGAACAGAATCTAACCGTGAAGGAATGGATTTCGATCGCATTTCTCGAAGATTAGATTCT
The DNA here is from genome assembly GCF_002870075.4 of Lactuca sativa. Lineage (NCBI taxonomy): Eukaryota > Viridiplantae > Streptophyta > Magnoliopsida > Asterales > Asteraceae > Lactuca > Lactuca sativa. The sequence goes on from NC_056627.2 coordinate 54,678,434, forward strand.
TGAGCTACTACTTAGAGTTAGAATTAGATTGCTAAGAAAGATGTATTAGCATAGTTTTTCAATGAATTGCATTGTAAGGACAAAATTTTTCCACAATAAAATAAATTTTGATTTTATATTATTTATTTATCCTTGCAATGGCGTATATGAAAAATTGATGTTTTAATGTTTATATTATTAGGAATAATGAATTTGGTTCTTATTTATGTTATTTATGGAAAGTCGAGAATTTACCAAATGGGAGAGTTTCTCATCGCCCAAGTTTCAATTGGACAGAAATTTGGAATCACGCAACTTGGTTGCATGATGAATGAGAAATTTCATATTTGGAAATTAGACTAATTCGTTGACAAAGTGTCAAGTGAAGGACTAGGAGATCGAGCACACAAAGTTGCGTGTCGATCAAGTCCACCATAAGAGTAACAAAGATATTCATCATGTTTTACTAAAAGTTTAGTAAATATGATTATAGTCATAAGATTAAGTGTAATTATGAATTGATTGAAAAGGTTTAAATCAATAGCAGAACGAATAAGAAGAATCAAGTAGGCAGAAAGATAAAAGTTTCTCCATTCTAAGACGAAGGGAGAGTACCTTTTATGCTTTATGATAGGTCTTAATGATTAAGAACCATATCTCAATTGATCCTCTAAGTGAATCTTAGTACAATTGTATGTCTAAGAAGAGGAATCAAGAATTGAAGAAATGGTTAAATCACAAAGTCAATCATACTTCGTTCCAAAACAAGTCTTAGAGTTAAGATTGTGACATTGAGTGATCAGTATTAAGAAGGTTTATATCATTCATCAAATATGGAAAAGTTGTGATGTCTTGGATAAGACAAAGACCAACTAGGACCAATTTATGAAGTGTTTTGATAAAAACTACACTAACTCTTGAATATTTGGTTGTCAAGAAATGTTTATTGACAAGAGAATCTTATATGTCAAGGAGTCAGTGGGAGTCTTAATGGACTTGAAAGGTTTCAAGAACAAATCAAATAAACCTTATCGGTAATCACTAGCACACGAGTTAAGGTTTACAACCTATCGTGTTGACATTATTTTGTTTCTGTGCCAATCCAATCGAGTTATTTATGCTTTATGATAGGTCTTAATGATTAAGAACCATATCTCAATTGATCCTCTAAGTGAATCTTAGTACAATTGTATGTCTAAGAAGAGGAATCAAGAATTGAAGAAATGGTTAAATCACAAAGTCAATCATACTTTGTTCCAAAACAAGTCTTAGAGTTAAGATTGTGACATTGAGTGATCAGTATTAAGAAGGTTTATATCATTCATCAAATATGGAAAAGTTGTGATGTCTTGGATAAGACAAAGACCAACTAGGACCAATTTATGAAGTGTTTTGATAAAAACTACACTAACTCTTGAATATTTGGTTGTCAAGAAATGTTTATTGACAAGAGAATATTATATGTCAAGGAGTCAGTGGGAGTCTTAATGGTCTTGAAAAGTTCAAGAACTAATCAAGAATAAACCTTATCGATCATCACTAGCACACGACTTGAGTTTCACAACCTATCGTGTTGACACTGTCTTCTTTCTGTGCCGTTCCAATTGAGTTAATTATGTATGTGAGTTCTATGAGTTCTCATTTGAACGCATAAAAGGCAAGCACCTTGATCAATGAAAAGTACATTGATAGGAAAGGATGAGCTGCTTAACTACTTGGAAGACATGGTGGGTAGTTATGCTACCATAAGACAAGAAATCGAGATTAAGAAAGTTCGATCCATATGAGTTTGAATTTGTCGTAAACTTTGGTTTTGACAAATTCACATGGATAGGAAAACATACGCCGTTTGAATCTAAGTGTCATAAGATTTCCTCCTTCATGAAAATGATTTTGAGGAAATGCTTTCACAAAGAAAGATTTTAAGAAGATAGTGATTGTAAAATTGCATTCTCGAATTCAATTATGGTTACGGTATCCCTTTCCATAATTTGAGTTGTAAGGTTTGGCAATTAGTCTTAATTTTTTAGATGCACAAATAAACTATCTAAGGCAAAGGTGTATAAGTTCAAGAAGCCTTGATAAAAGATTATTAAAGCACTAAGTATTAGAAACATGAACTTAAAAAATTCAATAAGTATTGTTTGTCTGAAAGTTAAGATGTTTCTAAAGACATGTCAAGGCTAGTGGGAGTATAAGTGTTATGTTTATAATAATCATCATGATACTGGGACCATAAATGTTATGATTGTATGATTATTAAGGCACATATTGCAAGTTGGCAATATTAATTATAGAAAACAAGAGTTATACCCTGCAAATTCGTAAGGGTTGTAAAGTTGTTTTGCTATAATTAAGGGAGATAATATTATGCTTCATTTCAAATCTAAAGGATTAGGTTGAGAAATGTTAATAAATTTAGTCAAGGGTACATAGTGTGTTCTTAAAATTTCGATTATGATTACGACATTCCTCTTCACAATTCGAATTCTGAGAACATAGCAAATTAAACATTATGTGTCGTGTCCCATACGCTTCGGGTATAGGATCGATTGCAAATGCTTTAATGTTTGACCATTCTAAAATTTTCCAAATGTCGAGCACATTTAGAGGGAAAAGGGACTAGAATTGGTTTTGACTAAAATAATTAAACAACTATCAAAGGACAATCCAAAGTTTGACGAGGATTGGTCGCTTATGAGTAGTTGGAAGCATGGTATTGGATGGACCATATCGACATTATTATGAATAGAAAAGATTCTATTAAGAATGAGTTGTCATATGGAAAATATGGAAGCGTGTCCATATTGGGAATTGAATATTGAAAATCTATGTCTAGATTAGAAACTTTTATGCAAAAGGATGTTCAAAGGAATGTTCTTTGAGTGAGAGACATCATATCTAAGGAATTGTATTGTAACAATCTCCGATAGAGGATTTTGTAATATCATTGGCAATAGTCTTTGTGACTTTGGTGCAGTGACATTACGAAAGGATCATTGCATAAAATGTTAGAATCTAATATATTTCATAAGTAAAAAGAATTTGATATTCTCACACTTATGAAAAAGGATTTGGAGTTGTGAAATGAGAATGATTGGAAATGTGTTCAATTTGATCTATTTCACAAAAGTAAGAACCATAGGTAAACATTGTGTACATGCTAAGAGCATGGGACAAGTGTAATAATTCAAGTAAGAAGTTGATTACCCGAAATGACAAATAATGAGTAATCAATATGGTGATAAATAAAAGTAGTTTTATTTATACTCAAAGGTTTGAGGCTATATGGGATTAGTATTATTCTTGTGTTTCACATTTGCATGTTTTGACTTCCAGAATAATTGAATTTATTAAGAATAATCGAATTATTCGAACGAGCCATAGTCATTCATATATTGGAAGTAGATATGAATGAAGACAGTCGTGGATTGGTGTGTGGATTGTCTAAAAGAGTATTAGACATAAGCAAATGTTTGCTGCAACGTTCATGAGTGCTTATGAATATGATTTGAGCATTGGATTAAACCCACGCTCACTTGGATCACTCCATGAATTGTATCACGAGTGATTGGTGAGACGATAACATCTTATATTCTTGAAACCGAGATGTGTGAGTTGTATCTTGCAAATCGGTTGCACATTGATAATATGTAAACGCACTAGTAACTTGGTGTTATAAAACATATTGTTGTGTGTGATTCGGTGAGTAAGTGCAAGCAAGCATTGTATCAAAGTTTATCCGTTCCTTTTATCCAAGGTATGATAAAAGCGATATCTTTGGGCCCCTCGATGATTTAGTGATCACAAACATTAATGCTCGGCCGGGCTAGGGCTAATTTGATTTTTTCAATTAGTCAGTCGTCATAAATCGGGAATCGCGATATAGGACAAAGAGAATGATTTGAAATCATATCTCATATGATATCTAGAATGGAGGAATATATGATTCCTTATCTAAGGACACGTGTATCTGATAGGATCAGAGTTGACAGCAGCTTTGTAAAGCTACGATTGCAGATCAGGATCTGAAGTCATACGCATAATAGCTATTAGACTTATCCTAGTGGGAGACTGTTGGATTAGTGTCTAAGTCCATAACTATTTTGGTATGTACTTGACCCGATGGTGCATGGTCCTTTTGGGTTGCCTTCACCAAAGCAACTTGATAGGATGAATTATGGAGAGAAAGGATTAAATATGATTTATTAATATATTATGAGAATGATATATTAAAGGAGAAATCATATTGTTTAATTATTATTAGTCAATAATTAATTGGTAATTAGTTTTCTGACTAAAAGAGATTAATTAAACTTAAGGGACTGGAATTGTAATTATAAGATAATTGCAATTTGGGCCATGGATTGTCTTAAATTAAGGAGTGGACGAATTCTATGGGGAAACCCATAAGGAAATCGTCCAAGGCCCTAATTAATGGAGTCCATGGGTTGCTTAGGGATTAAGCATCCAAATTAGGGTTTCCTTGTTAGATAACCCTAATTGTCTAACTATATATAAGAACCTTCTGACCCAAAAACGCGGTGAAGCTTTCTTCTAGGGTTAGAACACATTTTGGGCAGCCTCCATCCTCTCTCCTCTTCATCCTCTTGCTTATGGTGTTTGTGAACCATTAGAGGAGTGACAATTGTGACTCTAAGCTTTCTAAAGTCAATACAAGGAGATTTGGGATTGTTATTGCTACATAACAATCAAGGTAACATCTTAATCCTATTCTCATGATAATATGATTACTTGAATGCTAGAATTAGGGTTTATAGTCTTGGATAACTTGCATGTACAATAGAGAAACCTAGATCCAAGCATTAGGGTTTGTATGAGCACATAGGATGTTCTTAGGACCAAAACACATCAAATACTGTGTGACTGGAAGGTCTTATTTGAGTTATTTAACGAAGGGTCTTATGTGCTTATACTGAGTTATGTGATATCATGAATTTTTCTCTGTGATTTATGGTGTATATTATTCTGTCCCTTATTGAGTTAGGACAGGAGGGTCTAAACGAGTTGTGAGACTGGAGGGTACTCACTGAAATACCGTACTGGAGGGTCCAACCCATGTTGTGAGACCGGAGGGTCTTCACAGAGACACATGACCGGAGGGTCCTTATCGATCTATTTCCATGAAAGGCTAATTATTTGTGTGTGGTATATTGGGGAACTCATTGAGCTTCGTGCTTACAGTGTTGTGTGAAATGTGTTTCAGGTACCTCACAGGATCGCGGGAAGTCGCCAACATGATTGTACACACCGGCTTGAGATTATGTTTTGAGGATTTTTGGATATTGTTAAACATTTTGTGGTCTTGTGTTTTGAACAACTTATAAATGTGGGTTTCAGAAATGTGAATTTTTTTTTGTGTGGTGTTCAAAATGAAATATTTATTTGAAAATTCAGAGTATTACAAGTTAGTATCATGCTCAAACAACTAAAGGACTCAAAGAGAAGACTGAAATGGCCATAAACTCTAATGTAGAAATCTAACAAACAAGTGGTCAAGGTAATGCCTTTTACCTTCAAAGAGCTGCTACTACTAAATAAATGTTGGATCCAAAGCCTCCTTCTCGTTCCAGGCTCTCTACTCTTCAACCACCTTCATATACTGTGGGTGTTGGGGTAAAGGACTTAAGGTCCTTTAAATGGGGGTACAAACCCTGAAAATTAGGGTTTTCACACTCAGCTCCTACTCATCGAGTTAGTCCCCCCAACTCGTCGAGTAGACTCTAAAAATCATGCAACTATCTCAATCTCTACTCGGAGAGTTGAGTGGGATTTTCCCGATTTTTTATAGAAATGAAGGAACTCAACGAGTCGTATAGATACACTCGACGAGTTGGGTCAACATGGACTGTTGACTTGAGTGTTGACTTCCATTGACTTTTAGGGTTTGGTCAAGTTATGGATTTTGGAGTTCATGGAGGGGTAAAATGGTCTTTCACCCTTTATAAGAGTTAGAAAAGGGGTTAGTTTTACATCTTTGGAGTTGTTGTTGTAAATTGTTAATTAGAGATGATTATCATATGTAGGCAGAGTTTGGACCGATCGTTGAGTACGAGACCTACTTGCTTACTTACGAAGTGTGTCTTCTCACTGTACTTACCTAAGTGGTAAAACTGTGTGACTTGAGGGTCTTATTTGAGTTATTGACCGGAGGGTTTTTTGTGCTTATACTGAGTTATGTGATATCATGCATTTTGTCTTTGTGATTTATGCTGTATATTATTATGTGACTTATTGAGTTAGGACCGGAGGGTCCAAACCGAGTTGTGAGACCGGAGGGTCCTTATTGAGATACCGGATTGGAGGGTCCAACCCGAGTCGTGAGACCAGAGGGTCTTCACTAAGAAACATTACCGGAGGGTCCTTATTGAGCTATAGCCATGAGAGGCTAATTATTTGTTTATGGAATTTTGGGGAACTCACTAAGCTTTGTGATTACAGTGTAGTGTGAAATGTGTTTCAGGTACCTCACAGGATCGCGGGAAGGCACCGATATGATTGTACACACCAACTTGAGATTATGTTTTGAGGATTCTTGGATATTTTTAAACATTTTGTGGTCTTGTGTGTTGAACAACTTATAAATGTGGGTTTGAGAAATTTGAATTTGTGTTTTTATGTGGTGTTAAAAATGAAATATTTATTTGATAATTTAGAGTGTTAGAAGGTGGTATCATGCTTAAACAACTAAAGGACTCAAAGAGGAGATAGAAATGGCCATAAACTATCTAATTGAGAGATCTAACAAACAAGTTGTCAAGGTAATGCCTTTTTATCTTCAAAGAGCTGCTACTACCGAATAAATGTCGGATGCAAAGCCTCATTCTCGTTACAGGCCCTCTACTCTTCAAGCTCCTTCAAATATTGCACCAAAAGACACACTCTTAGCCTCTCTCTCTCTCTCTCTGTCTCTCTCTCTCGCATATGATAACAGTTCGACTAGCGTTTCTATCAATGTGCTAAGGTAATGAGGGAGGCGGGGTAAAGGACTTAAGGTCCTTTAAATAGGGTGCAAACCTGGTGGTTTTCAAGGCCATCAAAATAAATACCCTAAATATTACACACTAAAGTAGTGTATAACGGTAAAGGGATCGTTTCCACGGAGATTGGTTCAACTTAAATCACTTGTTCAAGTACTTGTAAAACAAAAGTAAAAGTAAAGGGGGGGGGGGTAATTCTTTTTGATTGTTTGACAAAATTAAAACTAAGATATAATATAAGTATGACAAGTAGACAAGTAAAATATTTGATTAAATTAAATGAAGTGAAATTGGTTGAATTTGGGTACACCACATGGATGACATGGTTGACTTGTCTTTAGATTAAATGGAACAACACTTGTGAATTAATTTAAATTGGCTATAGCAATTCATAAGCACAAATTACCTCAAATCTTAATTGTTATTAAAATGGCTAGAGGAGCTCTTAACACATTTCCTTAATTAAAGTCACAAAATAAGTGAAGCATATAATCTTGTGAAAATCAATTAGCTTGAAGTTCTAAGAGTTACCAAATCCAAAAGATAATCCAATGCTTACATTATCATTATGGAGAAAACATTTCCATGGTCTAAATGAAATGAAAACAAACATATAAACCATTTATTGCTTCCTAATTTGAGGGTCCATTACTTAACTAAGATATAGTCAACAAAAATAAGCATTCATTCATCAAAGCTCATGGTCAATGATAAATAAACACAAGAAGATGTTTAACTAGAAAACATTTCCATAAACTTCAAACACAAGATAACATTTAGTCTTCAAAGCAACCAATCATCCATGGGATTTAAACTTAATCAACCAAATGAGAATCTACCCAAGCATGGCCAAAGTAAAATAAATACAAGATAGTTTAGAGATACCAAATATGATTCAAAGTACAAGATGAAATGAAATTACACCAATCTTCAGAATCCACAATTTCTTCCCAACTTTTCTTGAGAGCAAAAAAGTAGTTCTTCCAAGTGATTGATAATGAACAATCCCCCCAAAACTTCAGTAAAAGGTGTTTATTTCTGAATTCAAAAACTTCCTAAAAGCCATTCACCAACCTTCCCAAAATAGAGTCAAAAAGTCAAAAACCGGATTCACTTCAACACGATCCACGTTGACCGTGTGTGGATCCCCACGGACCACGTGGGTCTCGCTGATTGCATGCTTTGGCCCACTTTATATGTAATCCAACCCAATCTTCCTTTAACATCCCAACCTAAATGCATAAATTCTTGGAAGTCCAATTATGTTATTCCAAAGCCTCCAATGATGGTCCAATGCCTCATTAGTCTTCCTTAACTTGAATCCTCATCCAAAGATTAAGTCCAACACGCTTCTCACTTATACTGATACCAAGCCCAATTGCACCACTTCAAGTCCATGAACAAATTGCAAGCCTCTAGTAGTCCCGCACTCCTTCCATACCTCCAATAACAAATAGTCTTCGATAAATCCATCAAATAAGCTCAAAAGACTAGAAAGCACCCGGTAAAGGAGAAAAATTACAAAAAGAGAAAATATGCATGAACATTAGCTAAAATGAGATGGTTTTAACTAAAAATAAACTATGAAAAGAAGTAATAAAATGAAACTATCAAAACATCCCAATCTCAAACCTTACTTGTCCTCAAGTAAGACAAGACTATAATGAACTTGGGATGAACTATCCTAAATAGAAAAAAGAATGAACATCTTAGGTGGAAATTCATGACATGCCCTTAAAATAAAAACATATAATCCATTTTTAGGGATAAGAATCGATGTAAGGGAAGAGCCTTTGTTACCTTTCTAGCAAGGGATACATGTTGATCAGGATGCAAAATGTGCATACATACTTCACTAGTATGGTTTATGTGACATTGTTTCGTGGTCTGATCTAGCCCACTAGCCATAATAATATGTCCCTCAGTTAGAATGTTCCTCACTCCTCACAACTTCAACCCCATACCGAAAAATAAATCCTAGAAAAAGATAACATGGGCCAAAAATGGCATGGAACGAGCTATGTACAAAAGTTGGCAAACTACAATCATCTGGAAGAATAAGTTCTTCCACCAAAATAAGATCCATGTAGAGCGAAGAGTCGAGCACGCAATGAGTAAAGGGCGCCATCGTAGTTGCCAACAAAAGATGGAATATGACTAGAAAAACATCAAAGTAGAAACAAATTACACAAACTAAAAACCAAAAAAATTGGCTAAACATCTACCAAAGAAAACAAATGAATACAACTCCGTGGCCTGGCCTTTTCTTTTAATTTTTTTAACACTTTTTTTTGTTATAGCTCACTTTTTTGGTTTACCACAGGAGTTTTACAAATATAGCCTGCAAATAAAAATACAAAACATAACTATATACAAACTATAAGTGGAATCTAAATCTAGTCCAAACAAGAGGCCAAACGAGCACAACTACACTAAGGCTAATTCGAGATCAAGTGGGAAAATGTGTCTAACTCATAAAGTAATGAGATATGATGTGAATTGTAGTAGTTAGACACTAAAGACCTCAAAGTAGCACAATCTAGTTTTTATTCCTTTCTTTAGGGTTTGATTTTGGTTTGTGAGGAAAATGCAAGCGAGGGACTAGTCGACACGAGGCTAAGTTGTCCCCCTACTTTTGCCACACTTGCCATATGTCGATTCATATGAATAACTACTTGCACTCTCTCCCCACGTATCTATAAGAGAAGATGCAACAACTGTAGGTCCCTAAGAATGATTCTTATTTGTTATGTGAGTTTCCAAAAGAATTGTATTTAATGTGTGTCGAGTCTTTCAAGTAAAGATGTTCAAAGATGAGAATAAAGGGATAACAAAAATGCATGAATGTTAATTCCTTAAGCTAAATGTCATGCAAAACTAAAAAGTGAAAAAGAAGAAAATAAAATCTTTTTGGAGTTTTATAAAATAAAAAAGAATGAATGCAAATTAAAGCTAAAATGCTATACAACCTAAGGTAAAATGCATGCGAAAGAAAAAAGAAAAGGGAATACCCCACCCCAAGCTTAGTAATAAGCATTGTCCTCAATGCTTGGGGCGAGGTGAAAGTACCTAAACCGTGGGATCGGGAGGAGGATATGGGTGTTGGGGTTAAGGGTAGGGGTCAGGAAGACTAAAATATCCAACCCCTTGAGGACAATACCACGTAAAACTGCTCCTATTCCTACGACAGACGTGATGCATGTTTGTGAAAAGCTGCTCATCCAAGAGAATTTTGTTGTTAATGGGCTCGTAATTGTCTGGGAGCTCAATGTCAAGACCGCGGGCTAAAAGGGTGACAAATCCTCCAATGCAAATATCATCGGTTGCTTTGGTTCTCATGAGTGTGCATTTATGGAAACAGAACGAGGCAAAATCTGGGATCGACGGGTTTTCACGTCGCGTCATGCACCAAAGGAAGAAGAGCTCATTTTTTGTGACTAGGCCGACTTCTTTGCGGGCAAAAACAGTGCGCATCAAGATACGATGGGCAATGCGGAGGCACGGGTGAATGATGGAGGTTGCCTTATCGCGACCGGCACATGAAAAGATCTCACCGGTGATTTCCGTATAAAAAGTCTCGTGGTTGAACTCGGCAGGAAAGGTGTCAAAAGTTGCGAATGTGTTCGAGGAAGGTAAGCCAAAAGTGTCATTTATCCTTGCAAAATCAATGTACGCCCGATCCCCCATAAGTTATAATGCAACCTTTTTTCTCTCGCTGTCTAACCCACATTCGTCAAGGAACTCTCTAGTAGGGAGCTCGTAAGTGTGTGCCATGAGTTCGAGAAGGTTTTCCCACCCGATGTTATGGAACAATTGAGTGACCCAGTCAAGAACCCCTAATGAAATGAGCGTGGGTTTGCACAGAAATTTGGTGGAGGCAAGTTTCCTAGGAAAACTCTTCTTGTAATTTTCAGTCGCCTTAGCGTCCCGAAACCTTAGAGTGTCGGGTTCATCATTTTGAGCTCTAGTGGGGGTCTTGCCTCGGGCAACAGTCGGGCGTTTTCTATATGTGTACATGATCAACCTATAAGGAAATTAACAACCACACGAACCAACAATACCAACAAATAATATTTCAATGCAAATCACCAATTGAATCCCTATGGACTTCTAAAATGGTTCAACAATCAAAGCAATAAATACTTCATAGACTAATTTGATGCAATACTGTTGAGTCCAAGTGATTGCGTCATTGGGCTTTGTGTTCGGTCCATTTGTATTCTCGGTTTGGGCCTATCCAGCCGTGTTTTGTTTTAGGGTTTAGAAAATATATAGTGCATGCATGCATTATATTAGTAACGCGTTTTGATTGTTATTATTGATTGATCTTACATTGTAACCCTAGCACACCTCTACAGTAGCAATTCACATTGAATTCTTCTAAGGTGGAGCATATTAATCATTCGAAACTCGTTTGATTCATCTCTGTGTTTATCGTTTTCTATTCTTGTCATTGTCCTTTTAATATATGTTTGAATCTATCGATCTAAGAGAATATTATTCTCATCAATTGGTATCAGAGCAGGAGACTGTGTAATATATACGCATCTCTTCTATTGGAAGAAAAATTTTAGGGTTTCCGCTTTCATCGAATTGTTAGGAGCCGTCATCTCTTCATTGACGCTGTTTCTTGCTTTTGATAAAACCCAAATTCAATCTTTACAAGTCTGACTCTTAGCAGATATCTGAAAAAGGTCATCATGTCTCTCGACGATTCACAAACCAATCCGATCAATATCTCCAACAGCATTGGATCCACAACTAGGATCCCGATTCTATACACTCAAGATTATGAAGTTTGGACACATCACTTTGAAGACTACGTCATTGGTTCTGAAGACAACGATTCTTTTCTCTGGGAAGCAATAACATTAGGTCCTTTTGTTCATTCTGGAACAAATAGATCCATTAAGACTCAAAAGGAGTACAAGAAAAGTTGTTGTGTAACGTTAAAGCCATGAGAATGATAAGATTCGCTTTGCAGTCCGATACCTTTCGTTTGGTAGGCCCATGCACCACAACAAAAGAGATCCGGGATAGACTCAAGGAGTTGTATTCCACTGATGAGGACCTGGAACATTACATCCAAACTCTATTGCTCTCTAAGTTCGGTGCTTTCCAACAAAATCCAAATGAAAAATTATTCACACATTCGATCGTTTCAACCATCTTTTTAGAGAAATGTTTTTTCATGGTATTGGAAGAGAAGTGATTGAACAGAAGGTCACATTTCCGAATGGTTTGAGACACGAATGGATGGTTGTGGCATCAACTATGAAGGCTCACGAGCAATTTAAGACCTATTCATTGGTGAAGATGGTGGTAATTCTCATGTCTCATGAAAGTGTTGTGACAAAGGAAGCAAAAGTGGTGTCTGGTATGGGATCTTGGCCATCCTCTCTTAGGCGAAGAATTTGGCAGAAGGTGAAGATGATTCATAAATGTCAGAATGTGATCTGTCAAGCAAAGAGTATGCGATGATGGTTTCCAAACAAAAGCGATTTGCTCGCAAAAAGTTCCTCGTTGCCAAGAACCGAAACTGGCAGGGAAGCTGCAGCTTAGAAAAGGCGAAAGAAGATAACAAAAGCAATCCTACGAAAGAAGAAGAGAAGATGGAGAGCAAACTGGTAGGAGACTCTGGATACGATTTCAACTTCTGCCATGGCAAAAACCACTTGCCAAAGATTGCATGTTAAGAAAAATATCAGAGAAGAAGGAGGGTGAAGATGATGAAGCAAATCATATGCGCAAGCTGGAGGAGATAAAGAAGAAGAAAGCTACGAACAATTCTATGAATGCTTTGATTGTGCAGGAGAACATTATGGATGATGAGTTCGGTGGCGTGGAGGTCTGGTCTACAGACTCTAAAGATGAAGAGATACGTAAACCCACGCATGGCAGGGCTTTTGTGGCGAAAGAAGATGGTGCTGAGCGCGCTGGGAGATGCTTGATGGTGACAGCTGGAGTGTCACAAATGAGGAGTTACACAACCGAAGGCGAGCATGATGAGGCGAATAAAAGGAAGATAAGTGTTTTATAGCCAAACCTGTGAGTGAAAGGATCAACAACTGCGATCAGTTGATCAAGAAGGTACAATCTATTCTCGAATAACTTAAAATACCTGTAACAAACTATGAAAAGGAATTAAATGAATTAAAATTCGAAATTTCTAGTTTAAGTGGAAGTCTAATGCAAACATGCCTCAGAAATGCTAACTTAACCGATCAACTTAGCAGGGTGGCATCCAAGAGTGAGGAGCGAAGGATATGGATCGAGAAGACAGAGTTAGATTTAGTTAGAACGAGAGATGAGTTGATTTATTTACAACGTGACAATTTGAAGTTTTTAAAACAAAGGAATATTTTTTGTTTAATAGCTAAACGTCTTTACACTAATATTACTCAGTTACATTTGAATTGTGATATTGACAAAATGTTCACAAAATGATTTTGCCGTTTCTTGAATTTAAGGAGGATGAAGTTGATGTCGATTGCTACAATTGTGAATCTATTGTATCATCAGATGAGGTTTCAGATGCTTACAAGATTGGTCTTGACAAAATTGAGTCCTTTATAAAGTCCAAAGACGATAAGGACATGCTTAGGAATTTACTGGACGAAAATAACAGATTGAAACTAAAGATCGAAACCATGCAAAAATTTGATTCATTGAGTACGAAATAAAGTTCAGAAAATAAGATGAATGTGGAAAATACTTCTGAATTTTACGAGGACAGTGATATGAGTGAAATTTCTGAATGCGATGAGGTCGACTGCTCTGAATTCCTCAAAAGTTAACCCAAACCGGAAAAACCTCTCATATCTGAAAACTCGGTTGCTTTCGCTCGTATGTCCAAGGACAAGTCCAAAGTCCTTAAAGAAAAGGCAGTGGTATACAAAAAAGTGCAAACTGTACAGAATCAAGTCTATGCCACCACTGGAGTTACTAAGAAGCAAAAAATTGAGCTAACTTCTTTCATAGATGAAGACAATGCTGATGGGTGTGATAAATTCTTCTGGTATGCTCCCATTGACAATGCAGACGAAACAGTGGGTCTGTCGGAGCAAACCTCATGGAGAGTCAAGGGTAGATATGTGGCTGAACCTCTCAACAAGCCTTCAAGCTTTGATAAGACAAGTACAAGCGGTACTAAAGAAATTAAAGGCGAACCGAAAAAGGCATCTAGAGAATAATCTCCAAGCGAAGCTTATGAAGATGAACCGAAACCAAAGGCAAAAGTTGACAAATCTAAAAAACAGCTTGTTGAGCAAACACGTCAAAGGAACAGAAGGTACCAAAAGAATCTCAAAGAGAGAAAGCAGTTTTGCAATTCTCAAAATGCTATTCACATTCACAAGGTATCGAATCCTCAGGCAAAAGTAATCCCTCAAGCAAACAAAAGTTTATGTACTCACTATCAGTCTTGTATCCAAACAAACCAAAGAAACAGTTTCGGTACTGAATCAAGAAGTAGTAAGAAATGAAAGACCAACTTCGGTCCTAAGGTCCATAAACAACCGAAGCCGAACCAGGTCAAGAATATCAAAGGAAAGGGAAATCTAGTTTCACACCTTGAAGTTCATACCAAAAAGACGTTATCTAACCCTAGGAATCAAAAGACAAGTTTAAGTGAGAATCAAAACAAAAATAAATAGTCAACTTAAAATAAGCCAAAACAAGAAAACAATAAAATCAAGGTTTTTACCATCAAAAGAATAGATGAAATCACCTTACTAAAAAGAACATATTTGGTTGATCTTTCAGTTGCAATTCCCTGTCCTATAAAAGGCTCACGAGGACCTAAGAAACTTTGGGTTCTTAAATATGCTTAAATTTTGTAGGTTATAAGTGACGACCAGTTCGACGACGAATGGTAAATTGATAGTGGCTGCTCATGTCACATGACAGGAAGGAGTGAAGAGCTAAGGGAGTTTCGGTCCCTTAAGGATGGTGGATGTGTCAAATACGGGAATAATTCATATCACATGATCAAAGGCTACAGAATGATCACAAACGGAGAATTCTCATTCCGGAAGGTAGCATATGTAGAGGGATTACAACACAATCTCATCAGCGTCTCTCAACTGGTCGTGGGAACTAGCTTGAATGTTTCATTCGATGATGAAGGTTCTGAGATTGTTGAAAAGAAGACGAAGATAGTCCTGTTAAAATCCAAGCAAAAAGGAGAGATGTATCCTCTAAATCTTAACCCAATTCGAGGAAAGCCAGTTGTATGCCTTTTGTTAAAAGCACACTCTGACGAAAGTTGGCTCTGGCACCGAAGGCTCTCACATATTAACTTTAAAGATATCAATAAGTTGTTTATCGATGATCATGTACGAGGACATCCCCTTCTCAAATTTGATAAGGAACACTTGTGCGCTGCATGCGAAATGGGAAAGAAAAGCCAAAAGAGTCATCCCACATGTGTTATCACAAAAATCATTGAACCACTTGAGCTTCTACACATCGACTTGTGTGGTCCTTCAGTAGTCGAAAGCATCGGTGGTAGTAAGTACATTTTGGTAATTGTTGATGACATTTCACGTTTCACTTGGGTTTTCTTTCTTAAACAGAAATCAGAGGCGACTCCTAAGCTCAAAGCGTTTATAAAGCAAGTGCAACTTCAACTGTAAAGGTGGTTAGAAACATCATAAGTGACAACGGGCTGAAATTTAAAAATCAAGAGGTCGAAGAATTTCTTGTTAATAAAGGAGTGTCTCACAACTTTTCTACTTCCTACACTCCACAACAGAATGGCATAGTTGAAAGGAGAAACCACTCTTTGTGTGAAGCAGCTCGAACCATGCTTAGCTTCGCTTCCTTACCCTTGTACTTCTAGGATGATGCCATAGCTTCTTCCTGCTATACCCAGAACCAATCCTTCCTTAATAAGCGCTTTCCCATCACTCCATACGAAATCGTGAATAATCGCAAGCCAAATGTTAAGTTCTTCCATGTGTTCAATTCATGGTGCTTTATTTTCAACTCCAAAGAGAACCGAAACAAGATCGATGTAAAGGAAAATGAAGGGAATTTTCTTGGTTATTTGCTTTCTTCAAAGGCATATAGGGTGTTGAATAAGCATTTAACGAAAATTGAAGAAACCTATTATGTCACCTTTGATGATGATTACGTGAAGAAACTTTAATCAATTAAAGGTCTAACAGAGGAAATCTTTCTAGCATCAGGTCAACTCTCGGTTCCAATTTCCAATCTATTTGAAGAATACATGTTACTCTTTGATGAACCAGAAAGAACAATAAATTATGAGACAAAGGCAACTGACAACAAGATCGAAAACTTGAAGAAAATTATCATTGAAGCAGCAAAATAATTAGAAAGAGAACATAAAGGACCAAACGAACAGCCACGTCCAAGTGAACCTCCAAAAGAAAGCTCTATATTACACGGGGAGGGTTTATCCACATCAGACAACCCTGATTCGGCATTCCAAGAGGAAAATCCATCACCAACAACAACCCATAATGTCCCATTCGAGGGGGAGCATTCTGATCAAGATGTTGAAATCGTCTCATCATTCAAGGGGGAGAATCATAATACGAATGATGATTCGGATTTTCAATCGGAATTGGAAGAGGAAATCAATGCCGAATTAGATCCTGCATATGATCCAAACTACCCTCCTCTCACAAAATGGACAAGAGATCATCCAAAAACTCAAGTAGTTGGTGAATCATCTGAGGGAGTGCTCACACGGTCTCAAATAAAAGCGAAGCAAATTGCTCTGTTCTCTCAAGTAGAATTTTGCATGTTTAACTCATTCGTCTCAAAAATAGAACCAAAAACGATTAATATTGCACTCGATCACTCAGGTTGGGTACAGGCAATGCAAGACGAACTTCATGAGTTTGAGAGAAATTCAGTTTGGAGACTAGTTCCCATACTAAAGGATACATCTGTAGTTGGCTTAAAATGGGTTTTCAGAAACAAAATGGACAAGAAGGGAATGTGATTCATAATAAGGCGAGGATGGTTGTAAAGGGATATTGTCAGGAAGAAGGTATAGACTATGAAGAAACCTTCGCCCCTGTAGCAAGGTTAGAATCAGTGCGAATCTTCTGGCATATGCTGCACACAATAACTTTGAAGTATTTCAATTAGATGTGAAGTGTGCATTCCTAAATGGAGAGTTAGTGGAGACTGTATATGTTGACCAACCACCAGGTTTCGTGAATGAAAAGAATCCTAATCATTGCTATATCCTGGATAAATCCGTCTATGGGTTGAAGCAATCTCCTAGAGCCTTGTATGAAACCCTTACTCGATTTCAATGTCCCAGTTTAAACAAGGTTCGGTTGACCCAACCTTCTTTTGAAAGAAAAAGGGTGACCACTTAATGATCGTCCAAATTTATGTCGATGACATCATCTTCGGTTCCACGAATCCATGTCTAATAGCTGAATTCAGGAAATTGATGGAGACTAAGTTTGAGATGAGCTCAATGAGTCCAATTAAATTTTTCCTTGGCTTGAATATTAAACAGGGACCCAAAGGAATATTTATCAATCGGGAGGCCTATACGAAGACCTTACTAGCTAAGTTTGGCATGATGGGTGGTTCAAAACTAAAAGTTCCTATGGTATTTGGAACGAAGTTAACTCCATCTTTGGAGAAACCGATTGTTGATATGACTCTCTATCGGCAAATGATAGGGTCTCTAATGTATCTAACAGCTAGTAGACCAGACATTATGTTTTTTGTTTGTTACTATGCCAGGTTCCAAGCTAATCCACGCGAACTTCTTCTCTCACTTTGTGCTATCCTGCTAAATCATGATTTTTTGTTCAAGCATTCTCTGATGTTGATCTTGGAGGATGCGGTTTGGACCGAAAGAGCACTACAGGAGGATGTCAATTCCTATATGGTAAACTTGTCAGTTGGCAGTCCAAGAAACAAACATGTGTTTTGCTCTCTACAACCAAAGTTGAGTATATTGTTGCAGCATCTTGCACTTCCCAGGTCATTTGGATACAAAGCCAATTAATAGATTATGTCCTGAATATGAAGAACATTCCTCTTTATTGCGACTCTGAAAGCGCCATCAGAATTTGTTATAATCCAGTGCAACATCCCAAGAAGAAACACATAGCACTGAGATATCACTTCATCAAGGATCATGTAGAAGATGGGAATGTTAAAATTAACTTCATTCGTTCCTCTGATCAATTGCCTGACATCTTCACTAAGGCCTTGCCTGAAGCACCGTTTAATAAAGTACTACAAGGCTTAGGAATGATGGAAGCTGCGTCAGTTCCAAAAGCACACTCGTTTCATTAGGAATAACTTTCTCTTTCGCTTTCTTATTATTTTTCAACAACCGAAATGAGCCGAACGCTCTGTCTAT
The DNA here is from genome assembly GCF_002870075.4 of Lactuca sativa. Classification (NCBI taxonomy): domain Eukaryota; kingdom Viridiplantae; phylum Streptophyta; class Magnoliopsida; order Asterales; family Asteraceae; genus Lactuca; species Lactuca sativa. Next base: position 54,696,782 of record NC_056627.2, read on the forward strand.
TTCGACTCCTAATTTTTCGGGAACCGAAATGAAGTGAAGGCTCGGTCTATTTCGCCTCTTATCATTTTTCAAAGAGAGCGATTGTTTCAACTTATGGTTTGGAACTTACATATCCTTTGTATACTATGTATATATTTTGTTTACTTTACTTTATGTCTTTAATTCATTACCAAAACTCAAGAATAGTTTTATTTCTGTTTTTATTTATTTTTTCAGAAAAATTTCATAAAATCCAAAAATATTTTCTTTTTATAATTCTGTATCACAGATGTACTTACATGATGGAGCTGGGGCAGGTATAAATTTTGTATCTATGTACTAGCTAATTGTCCCTAGAAGCATGTTGTTGCATGTTGACCGAAGCCTCCAAGACTTTGAGTGAAGCCTTACTGATTCGATATATACCAATTGTTTCTTCCCAATTAGGCTGATAAAATCACTCAAGTCATGAGCTACCTTAATCTTCTCAAATTGAGTTAAGAGTTATCTGCTTGGTCTATTTTAATTGCAGAGGTACTTTTGGTTCTTTAACAACCTATTATTATTTCTCCATCTAATTTTGGTTCATAATCGTAACCCTTGAGACTCTTAGTATTTACCACTGAGGTTTATGGTTACACAACATCTGTGTTGATAATCTTAGTTTCGTTTCACCACGTGCTAAGTGAGACCCAAAAACCAATGCCTTAAATGAATTGATGGTCAGTACCTTGAAATCCTTTTATTTTTGTGTGATCTTTAGGAATTTGTCTAACACCAAGACTTTTCATCCCAAAAGATCCAGTCTTTATTTTTTTTGGATTTCAACATATAAATCACCAAGTTACTGAATATATTATCTAACCTACTTGTTCAACAGGCCACACTTCTCTCACAAGTACTTCATCCAACTTTCGTTCTTATGTCAAGTACTGAAGTTCGGTTGAAGCGAAGCCACCAATTATAGCTTAAATTTGAAAAGATGCCTTTCAATGTTTCTTAATAAACATTTGATCGTATTTCACCGGGAAACCACACATACACTTCTAAGTCTCTCTTGAATTTGAAGGAAATGATTCGTGCCTGGGATCCATAGTTTCGTGTCTATCTAGACATCACTTAAATCCCACAAATAATTTGCTTTATTTCTTTTCGATTGGCACACTTTTGCACGAAGATCTTTATGATCTTTCACAAGTCTTGATCGTGGAACAAATTGGTATTTCTCAAATACGGCGTTCGGTTCAATTTGTTGTGGTGGTACACTATATTGGGAGCGAAGGGTAAATACATATGAAGCTAAAGGATGACTCGATATTTCATAGGGAATTTGGATCATTTCAAAATTGAAATAAAAGATGAAAGGATAAGGTTTTAAAGGCACGTGAATTTGAATCTTTTCCATTCTCACGCCGCCTGACACACTTTTCGGGGTAACAATTGTCAAATCGTGCTTTTTCAGGCGACACATCAGCGGATTGTGCACTCATCACTCCGAATTTTTTCTCTCACATGGTAATTGTATAAAGCGATTTCTCAACTTCTGTTTATACTCTTATCACTTCCAAATCCTCTCAAGAGCTATATGGTGTATTCTCTCTGTACTGTTCATCTTCTTCTTCAAGAATCATCAATGGCAGATTCCTCTTCAGTTCATGAACAAAGTGCCCAGTCATCTCTTCTCACAATTAAACCAAATCAGAACCTCATCATTCATCTATCACCGTTCCAGTATGATCCATATATGCTGCAAGTGGTTGAATGCCTTAAATATTCACCATTTGTTGTTGCACTAACCAAGGTGGAGTATGTTCCAATGTCGTTGCTCTCTCAAGTCGGCTTAATTGTTGTCTACGACAAAGTCAAGGAGAGAATCTTCTTTGAGATCTTCAATCACAAAGCGTCGATTTCCAAAACTCGATTTTGTTTGTTACTAAGGATGGCTATCGACGACTCCATGATCAACCTTGATACTTTTTCCACCACTCAACACTTCACAATGTTCTATGATATGGGGTATACTGAGGTTCTCACCATTATTACAAAGTTCAAGAAAGTCATGCCTTCCTCCTCAGTGGAATGGACTTTTTACCCTCCTCTTCAAAGGTTTATTGAAGAGGGTTGCTGGTTCTGATGGGGCGAGTAAGGCGTTAATGACCGTTCTTTATGGTCTGTACCATGGGGTTAACATGGACTTTGGATCCATCTTATGATCGCAACTGGTTCAAAGTCTTAATTCTGCTTCTCGCTACCCTGGAATCTCTTGCGCTAGATTTTGGACTCTATTTACTCACTGGGCGATGGAGAAATTTAAAGTTCCAACAATGGTTGACTCCCTAATGTCATCGATTACTACCTTTCACATGATGAAGATAATCATTTTTGATCCATCAAAGTTCATATTTCTTGGTTCGGTTTCGGAATCAATGTATCGTTGTGTCTCCACTAAAAGTAAATGGATGAATGAGTACAAGAAGCTCCCTCCTTCAGCACCATTGCAGCTTACTCTTGAAATGCAAAATTCGCTGGAAGCAACAGACAAACCAGCGAAACAAGGGAAAAAGCCTGACAGAAAAGGGGAGAACAAAGGTCAATCCTCTAATGGTTCTACTCCCAAGAAGTAAAAGCCTGAACAAGCCGCTCCTTGGGCTCCAAAGAAACGAAAGACTAAGAAGAAGGCACACAAACCAAAGGCTCCTTCATCAAGTGACTCCGACTATGTTCCATCTGATCCACAACCCGAGCCCGAGTCTGGTGACGATGATGTCTCTCAACACGAAAGTTCACTTCGAAGTAATTCGGCTCCTCCCTCACCAGATCATGAAGGTTACCGAAACTTACCTCCTCCTTCTCCTACTCAATCGGTTCCAATTACCATTGCTCATTGTCCTCCTCCAATCTCTTCTTCCACTACAACCTCAATTCCAATTCACACTCCCTTATTCACCAAAGTTACAACAACCACTACCACTACCACTCAACCACAAGCTGGTGTCAACGTATCTGATACGGGGGTACCTACTTCAGAATCTGAACCACCAATCACTTCAAAACCTTTATCCCCACCTCCATCACACGAATCTGACATTGTTCTTAGCGGAGCAGAAATGGAGTTTCACTCAGTTTATTTTAGCCCATATCGTGTTCAAAGCGATGATGATGATGATGCTCCGGTCACAAAGAAGCATTTAAAGAATCTGAATGACACGCTTGATAAAATGCTCTCTTCTTTCTCCTCTACTCCAACTCAGGTGTATTCTGAAGCTGAAATCAAGGCTCTGTTGGAAACCATTGTCAAAGAGCATGATACTACAATTTCTAATGTCGTTAAAGATATAGATGCTTCCACTTCCTCTTACCAGAAAGCCTCTATTGCAATTGATGAATCCACAAAAGATTGCAAGCACAAATGTTGAAAATCTGATTTCTAATGCTCATGTTTTTCTTGACTCTCTGCAAGCTGCACCTCAAAAGAATGCTCATATGGTGAATGCTTCGGTTGATACTCTTACCAGTTCGCTTCAAGCTAAAAAGAAGCATTTTGTGGAAGCACGCCAAACCATCAAATCCGAGTACACTGAGCTTCAATCTTCCATAAATCATCGTCTTGATAAACTTCAATCTGATCTAGCCATGGAGAACAAACTCATGGATGAACTGGCTCTCAAGACCACCAAAGTTAAAACTCAAGATCTGAAGCTCAACCAGGCTCTAAAAGAGAATGATGAACTCAAGTCAGAGCGAGCTGTCATAAAGAGCAGCGTTGGTGATGTGGATTCCATTATTCTGCATCTTCTGGAAGCGCATGGCTCAGTTCTTACTATCTCGGTTCGATGAAACTTGGCTAAGAAGTTGAGACCTGCTCTAGACATTCTAAGCAGCATAGAAGGTGTTCCAGAGTCTTTTGTCCCTCCGAAACAAGGGGAAGAAGATGTTAGCCAAGTTCAATCACAACAACCTCCAACAAGCAAACCCATCCCACGACCTAAAGTCACTGCTGAACCGAAGGGTAATGAAGATTCAGGCAGTCTGAAGGAAAAACAAAATTAGTAAATTAGTGATGATGATGAGGTTGAAATCGAAGATGTGGTCGAAATCAAAGGAAAAGCCTCCAAAACAGAAAATGTTAAAGTCAAAAAAATGAACAAGAGATTGAGGAAAAGCTTAGTAAGGTGAATGAAGAAATTGAAAGGGAGATGAAACAAAAAGAAGCGAACGATGCCATGGAATGAAGGAAAACCATGTTCCCTCTATGGACGATGGAAAAACTTCTGAAGGAGGTAATCGAATCACCAAGAACACATTGGCTCGAACCAGTCCTTTCATTCAATCTTGAAAATTCCAAGGACTCTCAATTTGTCATGCCAATCACCCGAAAGGCATTTATATTTCATTGTTTCGAGTCAACTGTTGCCATCCCTTCTCCTGACCCGTAGGTTGATCAAGACCTGATCGAGTATAATTTTACATTCTCTCAACCACAATACCTGACTTGGAGTAATTAGAAGATCACAACAGTTAAGGTGGTGAAACCCACTTCGGCAGGGAAGTTCATCAACATCAAATTCAGAGTGACTCGAGGCTCAGATACTTCTGTCCATATGATCTCCTTCGCTGATATGCCGAATCTGAATCCTCATGACTGGATCCTCTTGAACAACATCTTACTGACCAATCAACAAGAGTATGAGCCTATCATTGATCATATCAAGCGAATGTTGGTGTGCTATATTCTTGAAGTCGCGAAGATGGATTAAGAGATCACGTCTTCCCTGAAAAAGAAGCCCATCATCAAACTAATTGGGAAGGCAATCGACATCAATTTGATGATGAAGGGAAAGATCGACCCACAGTTTCACATAGTCATGTTCACTAGGGGAGAAGGTCAAAAATGCTTGTTCGCTCTTGTTGACAAACACATGTTCTCCACTTCATGCTTGGTGCACATTCTTGAGATCATATACAGGTGCGATCAGAACAGTGATGCATACAAGAAGTTGTTTTCGGATATGCTTTGGTGGTGTATTAACTTTCGCCAAACTCTACTTGCTCTTATACCGAAGTTGTTCAAGACTGTGATGAAAACCATCATTACTCAACCGAAGTGATCTCTCGCCCCAATTGACGCAAAGGCGGAGATTGTTGAGTCCAAGTGATTGCGTCATTGGGCTTTGTGTTCGGTCCATTTGTATTCTCGGTTTGGGCATGTCTAGCCGTGTTTTGTTTTAGGGTTTAGTATATATAGTGTATGCATGCATTATATTATTTACGCTTCTTGATTATTTTTATTGATTGATCTTAGAATGTAACCCTAGTACACCTCTACAGTAGCAATTCACATTGAATTCTTCTTAGGTGGAGCATATTAATCATTCAACACTCGTTTGATTCATCTCTATATTTATCGTTTTCTATTCTAGTCATTATCCTTTTAATATCTGTTTGAATCTATCGATCTAAGAGAATATTATTCTCCTTAAATACCATATAAATTGTTGTTCTAAAACATGCATATTGGTTAATTAAAGTCAAGTAAAGAATGTACCGATTGGTGACCACGACTATTGAAAGTCAAAAATTTGCACGCGAAAATTCGGGATTTGAAAATCTTGCAACACTCCACCCAAGCTTGAAGCTTTGCTCAATTCCCCATGAGAAGTAATTTACCGCAAAAACCCGAGAAATCTGGCAACGGGTTGAGATTCCGGAAAAATTTTCCGACGAGCTTTGAGAAATATTTTTAGTGGGGTTTGTAGCCTTTACCTAGAGGAGAACAATGGTGGTGTCAGAATTGTGAGAGATGGCCGGTGTTGGAGCATGGAAATGTTCTACAAATAATGAGTGGTAGTTTGGTAGCATTTTTCCCTTTATTCTATTGTTGGTGTATTTAACTCTCCTTTATATGTAAAGGGAGAGGTGGTCATTTCTTAGTTATACACTCTTAGTCTCAATGTAATTCTAGAGAGAGAATTCGTGGTTTGTCCCCACATAGGGAGAGTTTCTCTCTCCCACCAATGTTCATCATGAATTATATTTTATATCTCTTTCTTTCTCATCTTTCAAGAATTCTCATCATGTTCTTCATATATTTATATTTTGATACATGATAAATCTCGAGATATTTTCCTTCTACATCCACCGTTCATATAAAAATGGGTCTCTACAATTGGTATCAGAGCCATACCTTGAAGGGTTAATCGACTAGTTCAAGGGAACAACTCCCGTTCGGTGATTATCTTGAAGATTTTTTGTGTTTTTGCAAGAATTTTCGGGTTCTACCAGAAATTTCTAATGAGTTTTCTATTTTTCTGGGGTGATTCTTACTTAGTAGAATAATTATGTTGCTGCTGCTCCCTCAAATTCACTGCTGGAAATATATGTTCTTGGTGTTCTTAGTATTTTTCTGTTGAAGAAATGAAGATAAATGGGTGAAGATATTATTTTTCTGGTCTCCAAACTGTTGAAGAATATGCTCAAGGAGGTTCTTATTCTTGGAAGAAAAGACACAAATTATGGGCTTATTTATTGATAAAGTTGGAGCATTTTTCTTGAAGACTTTTCCCAGTAACTTTTGTCATTCAAAAGTTATGATATTCTCTTGTTCATAAACAAATTGTTGCTGTAGATCTTTATGAAGAATGTATGGACGTAATTCTTTGGTGTGCATAAAGCCACATGTCCTTCTTGGACCCTTGAATCGCAACCAAAAACTGCCTACCAGAGCCTCCTAAGAAGCCTCCCGGCAGCCCCTCTCAGGCCTTGGTCCGTAACCATTTAGCCAGGCCTTGGTCAGCAACCTGTTAGCCTAAAACCGAGGACGGCAACTTCCTTTCTTTCTGCTGACCGAAGCCTCTTTTTTCTTCGGACCGAAGTCCAGACCCCTACCGTAGCTTCAGATCCCTCATCGGACCGTAACTCACTTGCTTCTCCTTCGCACCATCAGCAGACGTCCGACTTGCAGTCCTCATCCGTAGGCAAGCCTTGTCCTCACCCTTATCCATCCGCAACCTCCTTATCCTCGGTTCACTTGCGTCTCTAGCCCCTCCTTCTCCTTCCTCCTTCTAGCCTCCCTCCTCCCCCCTTTCCTTCCCTCCTTCTTCCTCCTCCTTTCCTCCTTCTTTTTTCCTCCCTTCTCATCAGCCCCTCCCCTTTTTTTAAGCCTTCTTATTTTTTTTAACTTCATTTTTTTTCTTTTTCATCCTTTTTTTATTGTTTAATTTTTTTAAATTTATTTTTTTACAACATTTATTTTTTGTTTAGCCAATTAATTTTTTAAACACCATTTTTTTTATTTAGCTAATTTTTTTATTAAAACAAATTATTTTTTTACACCAATTTTTTTTAATACCAATTTTTGCCACAAACCACCCATGGATTGTCACATTGGTTCACTTCATGCCGGTTATTTTGGAAGAATACTCCATACCGAAGTCGGATTTCGTGTTATTCTTTGTGATGCTTGCACCGCAACGACAATTGATCAACAAAGTTGTTTCGCATTCTTCACTTTATGGGATTTTTATGACTTTTCGTTCTTGATCCCCGGTTGACGAATCATGTATCTTGAGCATGTGGAATTTATTTTCTATTGAAGACCACTAGGAGAGTTCCGACACCGCATTTTGGGTATTTTGGTACATTTTCGGCACAACAAAGATATTTTTCATGTAGTGATTCTTCGTTCTATGGTATTTGTTCATGCAGCTTCAGCAACTATATCACCCATCTTCCCATGACAACAAAGTATCTCTTTTACTCTATTTCTCGTGTCTTATCGTGACCCTTCATACATCTTGGGAGAGCTTTATTAGCTCTTGGTATCCGACACTCTCCATCCGATGATTTGTTGAGTTTTGATATCCGATCATTGGTTATCAAAAAGACGGAGATAATGTCATCCTGATTTAGTTATTATGATTGTTTGAGTTTGGATTTTTGAAGAATTCTGAAGACGATGATTAATTTAGTGATGTGATGTGGCAGTTATTTTTGGTATTCACGGATAAAAGTTTTGGCATTACTAGATGTTTACCCACTCCAGATTATTTATTATTCGGACTCTATCACATGATGATTTTGTGTTCGCATCCGGTTTAGATCTTATGATTTTTTTGAGTTTGGATTTGTGATATTTTGAAGACGAAGATTATTTTGGCAATGTGATGTGGCACTTATTTTTGATCTTGTTGATCAAATTTTTGGCATTCTTGGACCATGTCTTTGGACTCACATTATTTATTATCTGGACTTCATTTTTTTGGATGCTTCACATTTTTAGCAGGTTATTCTTTGAAGAATTTTGGTGTATTATGATTTCATAACTCGAGATGTTTTTCAGAGTTTTTGAAGCCAAAGTGTTTCTTTTATTGGATCTTACACTTGATCATGGTGATCTTCTTCTTATTCATGGCGCTTATGACTAGTTTGAATATTTGGATCTTATTTTTCTGCTTCATTGGTGGTGCTTTGAAGCCGAAGACCTTTATTGTTTAGAGATTCATGGTCAGTTTCAAACTTCATAGACACTTCAGAATTTCAGTGACATTTAAACATTTTGTTCTCATTATGTTTCATTTTATTACCATACTTGCTAGTCGAATTACTGTATTATAGCCTTATATCACTTATTTTATCTCTCATCATTTGTAAGCATTTAGGGAGAGAATGTTGGAGCATGGAAATGCTCTACAAATAATGAGTGCTAGTTAGGTTGTATTTTTCCGTTTATTGTATTGTTGGTGTATTTTACTCTCCATCATATATAAAGGGAGAGGTGGTCATTTCTTAGTTATACACTCTTAGTCTCAATGTAATTCTAGAGAGAGAATTGGTGGGTTTTCCCCATCTAGGGAGAGTTTCTCTCTCCCATCAATGTTCTTCATGAATTATATTTTATATCTCTTTCTTTCTCATCTTTCAAGAATTATCATCATGTTCTTCATATATTAATATTTTGATACACGATAAATCTCGATATATTTTTCTTCCGCATCCACCGTTCATATAAAAATGGGTCTCTACAGCCCGAATTGCCCAGAAAATGGTCGGAAAGTGGCGAGATGGTGGTGGTGGTGCCTAGAATTCCAGCAACAAATCGGACCGACGGTTGGACGGGAAATCAAGTTTTTTGTTGGAAGTGGGAGGTGCTGTAATGGAGTTTAGGGAAAAGAAGAAGAAGAAAGGAAGAAAAGGGCTGGCTGGTTAATTTGGGGGTTATGTTGGGTTTTGAGCATTCTAACACTCCTAAGTGTACATGCAACCCTAAATACCTTGGATCTATGTTTTCTCTATTATACATACAAATAAGAACTTCCAAGGTATTATCCTAATCTAGCATACAAAACAATGAGTGTAACAAGATAGAATACATACCTCTTTGATGTAGAAAGTCTTCATGAAGCTTGAGTGCCAAGTGCCCCAAGCGTGACACCTCAAATGGTTCACACAACACCAAATACACTTGGAATATGTCACACCCCAAAACCAAGAACGGCGGAAACGTTCTGGGGCGGAGGACGTCATGTATAATATCAACAACAATGTAAAGTAGTAAACAAGCAACAACATCATCCATCGCATTAATAAAATAATTATTATACAATTGTATTCTGTCAAATTTTGATAAACACTAAAGCATAAATCAAAATGAAAGATATGTTTTGAATAAGCTCCATCTTCCTTTCTCCTTGCATCGGTACCTGTCTATGATGACCTGAGGATACAAGTAATTCTGATAGCGAGTATCAGCTTTGAAGCTGGTGAGATCATAAGTATTTAGTGGCTTAATTTGTATGTAAGAATTTGTAAGTGTATATGAATTGTAAGTATTTGTAAGTCTATCTATTGTAAGAATTTGTAAGTGTTTGAAAAACCCTAGAATCCCTATGATTCCTTCTAGTATATGAAGGTGTCTTCTACAAAGACCTAACTGTTCTATGTGTGTGTCTCTTGTAAGAGTATGTATTTTTCCAAAGTATAACTATCATTTTCCAAAAATATAGTTTGTACATTTATGTTCAAGTGAGGTTATCACTAAAAATATGTAATGGAAAAATTAACGTAGTACTAAAACGTAGCTCTAAAAGGACTACTACCGTACTAACTACCTTAAACCGGATTTTAGGCTAAATCATTTTGTGATAAATTGCACCATACTATCGACTAGTAACAACGACATACGAATGGTCGTAATAACAGAATGACGTTTGGCACCCGCAGACCTACATGTCCGGATGTAGCGAGCAGCAGGGTGTAGGATTGTCAATCCAGCATAGATCTATACGCAAACTCACGCTCCCCCTCCAAGAGACTCTGGCCGCAATTCAAGTCATTAGGTTTTAAGTCATGCTCCGATTTAAATCACATTAATTAACGTATTCTCGTATATGTAATATAACGAACTGTTCTAGCTGTAATGTACGTGCTCTCTACCTAGCAAGTATAGTAATGTAAGTGTTCTAGTATAGTTGTATATGTTCTCGTCCTAGTATAGCTGTATATGTTCTCGTCCTAGTATAGTTGTATATGTTCTCGTCCTAGTATAGTTGTATATGTTCTCATAGTATAGTTGTATATGTTCTCATAGTATAGTTGTATATGTTCTCTTCCTAGTATAGTTATATATGTAATAGTATGACCCTGTGTTACCCCGATGGTAACTTACTAATGATGTGTCTAGTACGTATGAATATGGAAGTACTTTTATGTCTATATATGTATATTTGATATATAATTAATATGGAAACGACCTTCGGATGGTCACCCGAAATCCCACCAGACCACATCCAAATCGAGAAAAAGGAAATAGGGCGGATGGCCTTCCTAAGCCCTTTAAACATTATTTATACATCTATACATATATGGGCATGCAATTTATAATATAAAAGCATAAATAAGTTTCGTAAGATATTTGAAACAGAAATATTATTTTAAGAAAAGATCGACTTGATGTGAATCTATAAAAGAATTTGAAGGCATAAGTTTGATAAAACAGTTTAAGTATAAGGAAACATTTGTTTGAAAAACAGTTGTAAATAAGTTTGAAATATGATATACAGAGTAAGAGGTACAGTGTAATAAGGAGTTTAAAACATATAAAATGTTTATAAAAATCATTTGAAGGAAACTGTTTGGTAAAATGGCTAATGAGTAGCCAAATCATTTGAATGCTGTATATTAATCACATGTGATTGATGTAATAAGTAATATAATCCTACTTACTAATCACATGTGATTGACATAATAAGTAGCATGATTCTACTTGTATCCCCCCCCCATAAAACATTTAAAATAGTTTAAAACATTAGTTAAGGGGTATGAACTCACCTGTAATAAGTGACTGGAATTGAACGGACTGTTATCGTACGGAAGGATCGGACAAGTGCTTGGTGTCAAGTGAAGACTTAGACACACACAATGATCCTAATTACATATGAAAACATATGTATATAAATAATTAGAGATTTAATCACTAATTATACAAGTATAAACATTTAACGCGAGGACAACACTTTTGGTCAAGTGCTAGGAGGCTAATGGGTTGCAACAAAGGAGTGCAATGCCCCTAATGGAAGTTTAAGGTCAAATGACCATTTTCATTGGAGTTTACGGCCCAGGGGAGTAAGCTCCTGGCCGTAAACTCTCAGCCAAGTCTTGAAATGGAGCCTAGAATTATCACAACTCTAGTGGGGAATTGTTTCTAGGCTATACAAGTTTTTGGGCACCATATTGACTCCTTTGGGGAGTTTACGGCCCAAAGACCCTATTCCCTTGGAGTTTATGGCCGTAAACTCCCTTGGGAGGGTTCTCATGGTGCTTTCAAGTCTCAAACATTTCTAGGAACAAATCTAGACCTTAGTACTTCGCTTTAGGAGGGTTTATGGCACTAAATGGTACCATTTTATGGAGTTTACGGCCTTGGAACCCTTTGGTCCGTAAACTCCCTCACACATGGGGTTCTAAATTTTTTAGCTAGTCCATAACTCATCTAGGTACATGCCCAAATTGTCTCATGGCCTAATGAAGTGTCTAGGGTGTCCTTTGACCCCTTTATGGGAGTTTACGGCCCAAGAACCACTCTTGGCCGTAAACTCTTCAATACTTGTGCTTTTCTTATGTTTCCTAGGTCCTAAACACATTAAGGTATTTGCCTAAAATAGAGTCCAAGCCTTAGGAAGTGTTTGAAAGGATTTTGGCACTTAAACTTGGAGTTTACGGCCTAAGGAGCTTCTTGGCCGTAAACTCCCTTCTAGAAATGATTTCTAATGGTTTTGTTGGTAATAAGCATGAGTTTAAGGCTCCTAGGTTTTTGTTTTAAGGCTAAGGGAACATTAGGCACTCATTTGTGCCTTCACTTGGAGTTTACGGCCCAAGAGATGTTCCTTGGCCGTAAACTCCTAAAACTAAATGGTTTTGATTGATTTCTAGTCTCTAATGTTCATACATAAAGTCCTTAACTAGTTGCCTAACACGGAAATGGGACTAGATAGCTTTTAGGCCTTGTTTTGGAGTTTACACCCCAAGAACGTTCTTGGGCCGTAAGCTCCCGGATCTTATGTTTTGGACATGTAAATAATGTTATTAAGCATATAACAAGTATTAAAACACATCTAGGAAAGTAGACTCACAATCTGGGATGAAAACCCGAAGATCCGTGAGAGAGAAATTGGCTTTTCTCTAATTGGAATTCAACTAATGAACCAATTTGGTTCAGAATTCTATTTATAGTCCTGAGATTTTTGGCAGAAAATATTTCTATTCTCGGAATGGATTCTAATGACCTAGAGTAATGGAATTACAGTGCTGCACAAAATCCTAGTGCATCCACTCTCCTAATAACTCCTTAGGTGTAAAACCCTGAAAATTGCCAAACTTATACCATAAGTCTGAATTTTCACTGCAACTGCTCTACTTCTATTGGATTGAAATGGTTTGATTAGAATGGAAATTTCGGGTTGTCACATCATCCCCCTGTTAAAGGGAATTTCGTCCCGAAATTAGAATTTAGGCAAGGAAGTATGCACGAATGATCGAGTCATGAGGAGGAAACTTCCTAATCGATTGGTTCTAGCGCACTTAAGTGATATCGGGCTCTCGGTTTGCATTCCAACAAACCTTCACTAACTGGCGACGGCGTTGCTTTGTTCGCTTGACCTCTCGGTCGAGGGTCACTACGGTTCTAGTACGAAGGCGAGGATCTCGACGAGTGGACTTGCAAGAGTCCTAACGGAAAGGTATGGTTTCACGATCGAGATGCGAAGTGTAGATTGTACGTTACTGAGTTTGCGGAGTAGGTCTAGTTTGTGCGAGGCACAGGACCGATTCTGATAAGAATCTCGGAGGTCCTGTCTAACTTGGATTTAGCTTTCCACGCCTTACGAAGCCTATTAAGCCATTCCCAGAGTGAGTTATCCTAAAGAACTTGGTCACTCACTTGGAATTTCAAAGGTTCCTTTTCTTGCGTAACTTCCCAGTCAAAGGCCACCCCTTGCTGGGTCAAGGTCGTACGAGTTTCTGTAGCTTGCGAAGAGTTCTGAATGAACTAAGACGGTAGGTCGGTAAGACCTAGAATCTGGCGAAAAACTGTCGGCGTCTCTGGTGTCAATAAATGCTCAATGGTTTTTGACAAATTGAAAGAGTACTCAAAATTTCCCACATTACTAACAGTGTGTCCTAGAAATTTGACTCTTCAATTTCAAAACTCGTGCCTAGAGAACTTTGCTAAAAGTTCCTCTGTAGGAAATGTTTTCATGGGTTTTCTTCTTACTACAAGGGCAGATAAGTAAGTCATTACATGGAGAAATGGCAAATCGATCCAAGTAAGAAAGACGTAACGCTATTCATTTAGCTCATGAAAATTATGGGCGTATTGGTCCTATCCGAAAGGTATCACTACGAACTCGAAGTGTCCGTATCGAGTTCAGGAGATAGTCTCCCGGACATCCTTCCCTAACACTCGAACTGGTGATATTCGGATTTCAGATCCATTCCTGGAAGTAGTTTCTTTCCTTGCGTTTGCTCAACCCTTTTGTCTATGCGAGGCAGAGATAACGATTTCTATGAAAATCTTGACGGATTCCTCGATATCCGAGGCACATATGATGCAATCCGTCGATCTCTGGAAGAATATGACCGGGGTTCTCTAGGGTGAGAAACCTAGTCTTCTAATTCTATTTCTGTGTAGTTTGCTAAGTTGTCCGGACTGTTCTTGTATCTTCGTAGGTGTTAAACTATAGGGCGATCTGTTTACGAGAGTCGTATTGGGTTCTAAGTTTGTCCACATGCCGATGTGATTTCTCGTAGGCTTAAGCAGTTCTCCGTCCTGAAGTTCTTACTAGAATTCATACATGGTTTCACCATCACAATTTCGGGTATACGAGTCGCATATAATTAAGGTTGAAAAGGTAGTCGAATAACTGATTCTTCTTTAAGCTCACATCCCATCGGGGAAAAAGAAGTTAAAGTTGAATCATCAATTCTAAACCTGTAGAAGCTTGATTATATATAACTCTTACGTATACCTTCCTCAGTGATAGATCAATCGCATGAATCCTTGGATTGGACTTGACGTACTGCACGAGTGGTACTTCGGGGATTTCTTCGGAAAGAAAATAACTAAGAGGTACTCCTGGCATGAGTACTTCGGCATTCTGACATGACGGCTTCGCTGGAAAAGTGATCTAGAAGAAAGAGGTGTACGTATGAAGCTGTTTTGGTGTCGATCAAATTGAATCTGATTGTATGATAATGTCGGAATCATACAGAAACTTTAAAGACATTAGAATTAAACATAAGACTGTTACAGACAAAACACAACTGTGCAACCATGAACAGAGTTATAGTACTTTAGATTTACCACAAGACTATTGCTGCGAATAAGATATACTACAAATGACAAGTATACGCAGCACGAGAATTCCTATGCAGACAGGATCTCGCAAAAGGTAAGACTCTAGTTGCACTAGTTTTAAGTAGTTTATAAGTCTGTTACAACGAAACGCCTTAATTACATTAATGTGGTTTCCGTAGTAGGCTCTCCTGCAGCTGTGATCCTAAGGATCTTCCCATCAACACCCGAGTTCTTGGTTATCGGGCAATCTCTCTTGAAGTGTCAAATTTCACCGCATTGGTGACATATCTGGACAACACCAACACTGGTGGTAGAAGTGAAGTGTCAAGTGGGATTTATGGGGATGCGGGTTCTTTCCTTGATTTCCTTCTTCGGGCAATCTCTTTTATAGTGCCCAAACTCACCACAATTATAGTAAACTAGGCTTGTTCTAGTGGTGGAGGTAGTTCTACAGAAACGAGCACTGTGCCCCATCTTGTTGCAATTTTTGCATTGTAAGGCTCAACAAATTCCCTCGTGGTGGTAGTTGCACCGGTCGCAATTTGGGAGTGTTCCTTTGTATGGTCTGCTCGGTACTGGGGTGGCAGAGGTTTCCGCTTGCTGTTGTTGCATGGGAAGTTTTCGGGGTTTCTTGTATTGTTTCTGAGTTTGACGCTTCCGTTTCTTGTTCTTTGATTTTTGGCTTTGCGGGCATGAGGCCGTTATCGTTTGATGACCTCTTGGATGGATACTACGATTGGAAACTTCATTCCCATCAGCAGCATTGACTGTGTTGTTAGCGCTACGGTGCGCAAGGACCGCGGTTACGGCAGCCACTACGGCAGCTGTAACTGTTGTTTGAAAGGTAGCGGCGTCCATGGGAAAAGTAGAGGTCTCGTTGCTTGGCTGGTTGTTTCCGGATGACGACATGATTCTGTAACACGAAAGATATGGATTTTGTGAGCATTTTGGTTGACCCTGATGTACTTAGATTGTTCATGTAAAGAGTAAGAGTATGATCTCGAAAGTTTGACCTACATCCCTATGATGCAGTCCTAGTAAAGAATGAAAGTATGTTCGCGAAGGTTTGACCTACATCCCTATGATGCAGTCCTAGTACGGAATGGGAGTATGTTCGTAGAATGGTCTCAAGACGTTTGTCGTTCGAGCTGAGGTATCGTGGATTGGTGAATAACAAGATCCAACCACTGAAAGAGACTTGGAAATGTCCCTAGAGCTAAATTACTATAGTCCCAATGACTTGACTAAAGCATGATTCAGATAGACTCTAATGAAAGAATGATAAGAGTACTTGAATGAAGAATGAAACAAAAGTTAGCCGGCTGTCAATATCTTTGATATTCACGATGTAAAGGTTCAGGAAAATGACCTTGTAAAGGTCTTACATCATATCCACAGAAGATAGTTCCTGACAGCATAAAGATCTAACTAAAGTACTTACGGTACAAGATAATTTCATAGAAAATGCCACATCGGGCATAGACAGAAAACACGATCACTATTAATAAGGAAATAAGGTAAAGCGTCTACTACTGGCGACGGTCAACTCTCTGGTGAACTCTTAGTTCAGCCAATTGATGTTCCACGTCAAGTAGGTGTCTTTCGCACACCATCTGGCGTACTCGGAGCTCTATGACTTCGGCTCGTGATTCAGCCAGTGCTTGCGGTAGGGTTTCATGGTTTCTCTCTGATCTCTCATGAGCATCTTCTAGATGAATGGTGTGGAGGGTATGCATTCTAGCATAGGCGACTACTTCTGTAATCTGATGTAGGGCTGTCGTGCCTTGAATCTCATTTCAGGCCACTCAGCGGACCAAGATTGGCAAGACTATATCTGCTAAGCCCTCATTGCTCAAGTCGTAAAAGCTTCGGTCGCCATTAAATGGCATGGGCTGATCTTGTCCTTGGCTCCATATTTCCAAGCATTCCACTCACTCAGGGTCGGGCCATGAAAAAGCCGGACGAGGGTTAGGAATTGGAAAGGTCTTCATCATGGTGATCATTCAAGGGGATAGGATGATCATTCTCTGGTTATTCTCCAAACCAACCAGCTATGACTTCGTTCGGAAGATACTGGTTGTCAAGGGGATGGAGTCCAGTTATGATTTCTATGCGAGAATTTAGGGTAAAAGGATAATTATTTAGAAAACCTTCATTAGTTACATCGCTATTTGTGAAGTGCATACCAACTATGTGTAATCTAAATAGGATAGACCTTCGAATAAGTGACCTTAATTCCAAATTCACACAGAATAGGGGTAAGGCAAAATTATTGCAGATTCTAAGTCTATAACATCCTAATTACATATAGCCTCAGTGTATCCACTTAGCAACCATCAACTTAATAATGAAGATCCCGTTTTAGTTCTGAAGTATAATGTACTTATAGTAACACCAAATACTCCTATAGTATTTTAAATTTTAATGTTATGTTCTATTGTTATCATTGTGGTACGGTTGGTAAGATTTTAGCAGTGTTGCGTCCGCACAATTAAACTTAGGCAGATGCTAGTCAACCCTCGGATAATATAGGCGATCAGGCTATATCTTCCCAGTTTTGACCATATGTCTCTAAGCCCACTTGTGTTGTCCAACAATCGTAATTCTTTTGTACTGTCCTAGTAACACTGATTTTAGTATGAATGCAGCACGTATACTTTATTAAATATTTTATTATTTAAAGTATAAACTCTCGGTCAGAGTATTTTTAATCCCTTATGTATTTATAGTTAGTATATCTTTTATGGGTTGATATACTTAATTCACTATAAACAATGCTCTGAAACCAATCTGTCACACCCCAAAACCAAGAACGGCGGAAACGTTCTGGGGCGGAGGACGTCATGTATAATATCAACAACAATGTAAAGTAGTAAACAAGCAACAACATCATCCATCGCATTAATAAAATAATTATTATACAATTGTATTCTGTGAAATTTTGATAAACACTAAAGCATAAATCAAAATGAAAGATAAGTCTTGAATAAGCTCCATCTTCCTTTCTCCTTGCATCGGTACCTGTCTATGATGACCTGAGGATACAAGTAATTTTGAAACCGGGTATCAGCTTTGAAGCTGGTGAGATCATAAGTATTTAGTGGCTTAATTTGTATGTAAGAATTTGTAAGTGTATATGAATTGTAAGTATTTGTAAGTCTATGTATTGTAAGAATTTGTAAGTGTTTGAAAAACCCTAGAATCCCTATAATTCCTTCTAGTATATGAAGGTGTCTTCTACCAAGACCTAACTATTCTGTGTGTGTGTCTCTTGTAAGAGTACGTATTTTTACAAAGTATAACTATCATTTTCCAAAAATATAGTTTGTACATTTATGTTTAAGTGAGGTTATCACTAAAAATATGTAATGGAAAAATTAGCGTAGTACTAAAACGTAGCTCTAAAAGGACTACTACCGTACTAACTACCTTAAACCGGATTTTAGGCTAAGGCATTCTGTGATAAATTGCACCATACTATCGACTAGTAACAACGACATACGAATGGTCGTAATAACGGAATGACGTTTCGCACCTGCAGACCTGCAGGTCCGGCTCTAGCGAGCAACAGGGTGTAGGATTGTCAATCCAGCATAGATCTATACGCAAACTCACGCTCCCCCTCCAAGAGACTCTGGCCGCAACTCAAGTCATGAGGTTTTAAGTCATACTCCGATTTAAATCACATTAATTAACGTATTCTCGTATATGTAGTATAACGAACTGTTCTAGCTGTAATGTACGTGCTCTCTACCTAGCAAGTATAGTAATGTAAGCGTTCTAGTATAGTTGTATATGTTCTCGTCCTAGTATAGTTGTATATGTTCTCGTCCTAGTATAGCTGTATATGTTCTCGTCCTAGTATAGTTGTATATGTTCTCGTCCTAGTATAGTTGTATATGTTCTCATAGTATAGTTGTATATGTTCTCATAGTATAGTTGTATATGTTCTCTTCCTAGTATAGTTGTATATGTAATAGTATGACCCTGTGTTACCCCGATGGTAACTTACTAATGATGTGTCTAGTACGTATGAATATGGAAGTACTTTTATGTCTATATATGTATATTTGATATATAGTTAATATGGAAACGACCTTCGGATGGTCACCCGAAATCCCACCAGACCACATCCAAATCGAGAAAAAGGAAATAGGGCGGATGGCCTTCCTAATCCCTTTAAACATTATTTATACATCTATACATATATGGGCATGCAATTTATAATATAAAAACATAAATAAGTTTCGTAAGATATTTGAAACAGAAATATTATTTTAAGAAAAGATCGACTTGATGTCAATCTATAAAAGAATTTGAAGGCATAAGTTTGATAAAACAGTTTAAGTATAAGGAAACATTTGTTTGAAACACAGTTGTAAATAAGTTTGAAATATGATATACAGAGTAAGAGGTACAGTTTAATAAGGAGTTTAAAACATATAAAATGTTTATAAAAATCATTTGAAGGAAACTATTTGGTAAAATGGCTAATGAGTAGCCAAATCATTTGAATGCTGTATATTAATCACATGTGATTGATATAATAAGTAATATAATCCTACTTACTAATCACATGTGATTGACATAATAAGTAGCATGATTCTACTTGTATCCCCCCATAAAACATTTAAAATAGTTTCAAACATTAGTTAAGGGGTATGAACTCACCTGCAGTAAGTGACTGGAATTGAACGGGCTGTTACCGTATGGAAGGATCAGACAAGTGCTTGGTGTCAAGTGAAGACTTAGACACACACAATGATCCTAATTACATATGAAGACATATGTATATAAATAATTAGAGATTTTATCACTAATTATACAAGTATAAACATTTAACGCGAGGACAACACTTTTGGTCAAGTGCTAGGAGGCTAATGGGTTGCAACAAAGGAGTGCAATGCCCCTAATGGAAGTTTAAGGTCAAATGACCATTTTCATTGGAGTTTACGGCCCAGGGGAGTAAGCTCCTGGCCGTAAACTCTCAACCAAGTCTTGAAATGGAGCCTAGAATTATCACAACTCTAGTGGGGAATTGTTTCTAGGCTATACAAGTTTTTGGGCACCATATTGACTCCTTTGGGGAGTTTACGGCCCAAAGACCCTATTCCCTTGGAGTTTACGGCCGTAAACTCCCTTGGGAGGGTTCTCATGGTGCTTTCAAGTCTCAAACATTTCTAGGAACAAATCTAGACCTTAGTACTTGGCTTTAGGAGGGTTTATGGCACTAAATGGTACCATTTTATGGAGTTTACGGCCTTGGAACCCTTTGGGCCGTAAACTCCCTCACACATGGGGTTCTAAATGTTTTAGCTACTCCATAACTCATCTAGGTACATGCCCAAATTGTCTCATGGCCTAAGGAAGTGTCTAGGGTGTCCTTTGACCCCTTTATGGGAGTTTACGGCCCAAGAACCACTCTTGGACGTAAAATCTTCAATACGTGTGCTTTTCTGATGTTTCCTAGGTCCTAAACACATTAAGGTATTTGCCTAAAATAGAGTCCAAGCCTCAGGAAGTGTTTGAAAGGATTTTGGCACTTAAACTTGGAGTTTACGGCCTAAGGAGCTTCTTGGCCGTAAACTCCCTTCTAGAAATGATTTCTAATTGTTTTGTTGGTAATAAGCATGAGTTTAAGGCTCCTAGGTTTTTGTTTTAAGGCTAAGGGAGCATTAGGCACTCATTTGTGCCTTCACTTGGAGTTTACGGCCCAAGAGATGTTCCTTGGCCGTAAACTCCTAAAACTAAATGGTTTTGATTGATTTCTAGCCTCTAATGTTCATACATAAAGTCCTTAACTAGTTGCCTAACACAGAAATGGGACTAGATAGCTTTTAGGCCTTGTTTTGGAGTTTACACCCCAAGAACGTTCTTGGGCCGTAAGCTCCCGGATCTTGTGTTTTGGACATGTAAATAATGTTATTAAACATATAACAAGTATTAAAACACATCTACGAAAGTAGACTCACAATCTGGGATGAAAACCCGAAGATCCGTGAGAGAGAAATTGGCTTTTCTCAAATTGGAATTCAACTAATGAACCAATTTGGTTCAGAATTCTATTTATAGTCCTGAGATTTTTGGCAGAAAATATTTCTATTCTCGGAATGGATTCTAATGACCTAGAGTAATGGAATTACAGTGTTGCCCAAAATCCTAGTGCATCCACTCTCCTAATAACTCCTTAGGTGTAAATCCCTAAAAATTTCCAAACTTATACCATAAGTCTGAATTTTCACTGCAACTGCTCTACTTCTATTGGATTAAAATGGTTTGATTAGAATGGAAATTTCGGGTTGTCACAGAATAACTTGAGAGAATTCTACACTCATAAAAATCGGCTAGCCCTTTCTTTTCTCAATTTAGTGGCCGATTTTGTCAAGAATAAGATCTTTATATAGTGTTACAATTAGGGTAAACCCTAATTGTCATGACTTTCCATTTCCTTGGATCCATGGGTTCACATACACCATGGAGCATCCATGGACCATCCTATGGGTTTTAGCCCAACTTGATTATCCATGGAGCATTAGCCAACTATACAAGTATGGATAATTTACACAATCAACCCATATATTTAATTAGTCTTCTTTTGATCACTTAATTAATCCTAGATTAATTCTTGATCTATACTAATTAAATAATCTTATTATTCTTATTATTAATATACTAGAACTTATAATATATTAATAACCATAAGTGTCTTATTTCTGTCATTATAGTCTATCCAAATGCATGATGCCATGCAACCCAAATGGACCATGTCGGTTCGGGCCAAGTCTTACCAATTATAGTTATGGACTTAGACATTAATCCAACAGTCTCCCACTTGGATAAGTCTAAAACTATTATTGCGTATGACTTCAGGAACCAACTGGCAATCGTAGCTCTCAAAAGCTTCTGTCGAACTCTGACCTTGTAGATGAACTCTAACCTTTGTCAGTGACTTGTCCATTAGATAAGGGATCATATATTCCTCCATTCTAGATATCATACGGATTGAGACATGGATTATAATCATTCTCTCTGTCCATTTGTTGTTTCCTGATTTCCGATTTATGACGACTGACTAATTGAACAAATCAAATCAGTCCTGGCTCGGCCGAGTACTTCCATTTGTCATCATCAAATCATCGAGGGGCCCACAGATATCGCTTTTATCCAGAAAGTAAAAGTAATGGATAAACTTCGAGTCATATGGCTTGTTCTACTACTTGTTGAATCATACACAAAGACACGTTTTATAGCACCGAGTTACCAAATGCGTTTTCGTGCAATCAATGTACAACCAACTCATAGTAACAACTCATATCTCTATGTTTGAAGAATATAAGATATTATATTCTCATGATCACTCGTGATAAAATCCATGAAGTGATTCCAATGAGCGTAGGTTGAATCCAATACTCAGAACTTATGAGCACTCATGAGTGTTGTAGCCCTTTGTCCAACACCTTAGACCTCTACAAGCCAACCCATGACAGTCTTAATTCATATCTACTTCCAACATATGACCGACTGTGGATGGTTTGAATAACTTAGTCATTCTGGAAGAATAACCTAGTTTATTCGGGAAGTCAAAACATGCAAAGTGAAACACAACAATAATTGAATCCGATATGGTATCAAAACCTATGAACATAAATAAAACACCTTTTATTTATCACCATATGATTACATATTATTCATTGTATACTGTTTCAACTATCAACTTTATTCTTGAATTTAAAACAATAGTTGTCCCATGATCCAAGCATGTACACTATGTTTTTTTCTAAACACTAGTCATTCCATACACCAAGTATGCATACTATGTTTGTCTATGATCTTTACTTTGTGAACTAGATCAATTGAACATAACTTCAATGATTCTCTTTTCACAGTCCCAAATCCTTACTGCAAATGCAAGAATTCCAAATTCATGTCATTTACTGAAATCTGTTAGATTCTAAACTTATATGCATTGATCCTCTTGTAATGATTATTCACAAAGTCAGAAAGACTTGACAAAAATCATTACAGAGTATTCCAAAGGGGATCAGCTCCTTGGAAACATCCTTCTTGCACTAAGTTTCCTAATCTTAAACAGATTGAAAATTTCTAACTTTGAAACATTTCCAGATTCCATTTTGACTATCACTTCTGAACAAGAGTTGCCTCCTTACAGACTATGTCAATATGGTCCTTCCAAAATTATCCCTATACTTCCAACTATCCTTGAGCACCCAATCTTTGGTAAACCTTAGATTGTCCTCGACAATTGTTTAATCCTTTTAGTCATATCCAGTTCTAAACCTTTTCCCTTCTTAATGCCCCAGGCATTTGGAAAATTTTAGAAAGGATGAATATAGCACATGTAATCGATCCTATATCCCAAGCATATGGGACACGATTCATGATGTCTCACAAAAAGAATAAACCAGTCTTTTGCTATAACATTTCCATTTCAATTTGCCAAGTTCTCATAATTCAGATTATGAAAAGGGATGCCATAATCATAATCGAAATTTAGAACACAAATAATGGACCCATATACAAAATTTCCTTATGTTGAGCCATTCCAACATGAAATTCATATATATATATATATATATATATATATATATATATATATATATATATATATATATATATATATATATATATATATATATATATATATCCTTGACTAAACGATTAAAACCTCACGATCTAAGCTTATAGATTTGAGATGAAGTATAATTTCCTCTCCCTTAATTATAGCAAAACAACCTTTTTCCCAATTGAATTTTGTTTTCTATAATTAACATTGCTAACTTGCAACCTTTATCATAATTATCATGCTCCCACTAACATGATGATTATTAGCATAACACTTATGCTCCCACTAGCTTTGACATGTACTCAGAAATCAGCTGACTTTCTTACCAAAGTTCAGATTTCTGATACAAGATTGTTTTGATAAGACTTTATCAAAATCATACAGCTTCCCTTAGATAGCACGCTTGTGTGTCTAAACAATTATGAAGAGGGATGCCGTAATCATAATGATTAGACCTTTTTTCCACTTCTCACAAGTCCAGGTTAGTGTGCCGGTAAACCACACACGCTCCACTAACGACTTTGAGAATGCAAATATTACAATTGCTATCTAGCTAAAATCTACTTAGTGAAAGTGTTTCCTCACCATCATTTTCATAAATCGGAGAGAAACCTTATGACACTTAGATTTTTATGGTGTATGTGTTCTTATCCATGTGAATTGTCAAAACCATTGTCACAAGACAAGGATAATGACAAATCCAAACTCACATGGATTTTACTCAATCTTAACTTCTAGCCACCTGGCAGCTCAAGGGCCTGCCATTGCTTCCAAGTTGTTGTGCAACACATTGAGAACTCTAAGAACTCATATGCAAAGCCAACTTTAACTGGAATGGGCACAGAATATGTCAACACGATAGGTTATAAACCTCAAGTCGTGTGCTAGTGAAGAACTTCAGGTTTTATTCTTGATTAGTTCTTGAGACTTTCAAGACCTTTAAGACTCCCACTGTCCTCTTGACCTATAAGACTCCCTTGTCAAACATCCAAGAGATAGTGTGGATTCTAACCAAGACAACCACTTCACACAATTGGCCTAAGATGGTCTTTTGTTTTTATCCAAAACATCACAACTTACCAATTTCAAATGTACAAGAGTAGAAAACTTTTACTCTTACATTTGACAAGTGTTTTAAACCTTCTTTAAGACATGTCACTCAAGTTATAATCTTGGAGTATGACTCTAAGACTTGTATTGGAACGAAGTATGACTCATCTTTTTGATTTAACCATTTCAACAATTCAAGATCCCTCTTCTTAGTCATAAGAATGCACTAAGATTTCCTTAGAGAACTAATTGTGCTATGGTTTCTTAATCATTAAGATGATCACAAAATTGATACTAAAGTACTCTCTTATCTTTTCAGATTTGAGAAACTTTTATCCTTTTGCCTAATTTGATTCTTCTTATTCGCTCTATCATACATTGGAACCTTTTTCCAATGTCTCAGAGTTACACTTAAGATTGTAAGTATAATCATGTTTACTAAGCTTTTGTAAACTATAACGAATAGTTTTATCAATCTTTTGTGGTGGACTTGACCAGTGCACAAGAATGTGTACTCGATCCCTTAGTCCTTCACTTGACTCACACATCCATGTGAACAAGTAATTAGTCTTAATTTTCCAATACTTGAAAGTTCTCATTCATCATGCTATACAACTTGCATGATTCCAAGTTCCGGTCCAAATGAAACTTGGGTGATGAGAATCTTCCTTTATTTGGTAATTTAGACATTACCACAAATGACAGAATCAATTTCATATTTCCACTCTTGCTATTAACGAAATCATATAAGCAACAATTTTTCCTCAAATGCCATTGTAAGGATATTTTAAAATAATTAAAATCAAAAATTTTCTTTTATTTTAAAACTTTGCGGAAAAACTTGTCCTTACAATCCATATGAAAACTTGTTGTTATCTATTCCTAAGCAATATCTCATAACTCCTAAGAAGTAGCTCAAGTATCCGATCTTCAAACTATGCGATAGAAATCCATCTACGCCATCAGATTCAGCATATTATTTCTTTAAGTTTCTTCACTTTTCTTTGATTCTTAAAACATCACCATGTGACCCAGTCGCATCATGTATCAAGAATCTCATAATAGAAACTTTGCAGAGTTAGATAGTGGACTTTACCTGAAGTAGTGTCAAACTTATTGACATTAACATCCTTAGGTAAATTTGGCAGCTTCGCAACCAATGCCCCTTTCTTTGGCAATATAAACATATGGACCCTTTGATAATGGTACACGGGACTATCACAGACTTAGCTTTTCTCTTTACCATTTGGTCAACCGAGTTGACTATGGCTGATCCCTTTCCATTAGGAAGAGAATGCTTTCCTGGATTTCCTATGTCACTATTGTCAATGTCCATCAAGTTTTAAGGAAGTTGATCTTAACAAAAAGATAAGATCATTAAGGGTCTTGTCATAGTCTATTTCATAGGTGTCCCAAAGGAACTCACTATGTGACTTAGAAAGTGATTGAACCACCAACTTTCACAAGACTTTGACACCCAACACTCCTGGCTTGTCAATATGTGACTACATCTCCAAGATGTGACCACACCTAGATCTTGCCTTGCCAATAGGGCCTGAGTGACCTTAAACTTTTCAAGAACTTGTGGGTTAGGGAGAATAATTGGAGGAGGTGAATGAAGTATGATTTCCAAGGGACATCATCTTCGTTTAGCAAAGCTTGTTTCAAGAGATTTGGGAAGATCATAAATGTCTAAACCAGACATCTTTTGGGAGATATTCAAGATAGTTGATCTTAAGTCCTTAATATGACACCCAATATGAAATATTAAGGCTAGGACCCTACAAACTATTTTATAACTTAGAAGAGGTATGCCGTACTCCAAGCTATAAAATAATTGAAGGTAGGTGAATGACGATTCACCAATTTCCACCAAGATAAACGAAATATATATTAGGTTTTAATTGGTTTTGAAACTCCTAGATCTTTGAGATTCATTGAACTGTTCAAAGGCATGTTTCAATCTCGAGTGTGCCCTTCAGGTTTTGTGACTGGGATGCGGAGGATCACAAAACAAGGTGTGAAGTAACCATGCAAATTACTTGGTACCCTTAAGTGTTTACCCCTCAATCGATGTGCCGGTTAACCACACACGCTCCATGGATACTATGATAAACATTAAGTTACCCTTTACCTACCTTGTTAAATACGAGTTAGTATGCCAGTTAACCACACACGCTCTACTAACCGACTTAAACAAAGTGCAAAGTGTAATTTCATGGATTAGCACCTTATTCACCTTTTCCTAAGTAACTAAGATTGGGTATTATTAAGATTATAGTTACTTAGTATTTATCATTAATACTTTTAATGAAAGGAGAATTCTAGTCCTGTCAAACCCGTTCGGCTAACGACCCTCCACCAGTCAAGCAAGCGGTGGGTGAGAGTGGACACCCATTAAGTTGCCATTTTATAGGCAACAACCTTATACCCACCTTATAGACCGGCTTCGTGAATGAGGCGTACTAGCGGTAAGACTGACTTTATTCTTATACATATATATATATATATATATATATATATATATATATATATATATATATATATATATATATATATATATATATATATATATATTATTAACTTATAATATTATAAAGTATAAGGGTTGAATTTTAACTCTTTAAAACTCTAAGGGCTAACTTGGAATTAAAGTAGTCATAAGTGAAAACTTTTCAAATTCCAATACTTGAGGGCAAGTTTTGAAACTATTCAAAACTAATTAATTCCATAACTTATGTGTTTAAAGTAGTTTTAATCCAAAAACTCTTCAAGTTCCATAACTTGAGGCCAAGTTATGGAAGACTTTAAACTAATAAAAGAATTAACTTTTTCCTTTATTTTATAACTTATGGAATTAATTAAGGTTACACTTTTTTTATTTATTTATTATTTAATGAAGAGACTCTTGGTCCTCCATAACTTGAGGACAAGTTATGGAGTCATAAACCCATTTAATTAGAACTAGACTTTTCATTTTTTGTAACCTTTGCCAACAATTATGAGTTTTATGAAACTTAAATGTGACTTTTCATATAACTTGAGGACAAGTTACAAAAACACATTTTAGAATCAACTCTTAGATTAATTTGGATTGAAAACAACTATTTAACTCAACTTTTCTATTAATCTAAGCAACTCATAAGAACAAGATAATTCAAATCAAACTTTTTCATGTAATTAGTCTAAACCTTAAACTAATACAAAACATGAATCTATTGACAATTATCTTTGAAATTGGTTTAGCATGAACATTACCACATCAAAAACAAGTTTATAAGTTCAAAAACATCTTAGGGTAATGTTCCTAGTCCAATTCCAGCCAAAAAGGTCGAATTTATGCTGTCTGGGGCTCCTACTCGGCGAGTGCATGAACCTACTCGGCGAGTAGGATGATTTTACTCATGGACTCGGCGAGTTCATCAGTGGACTCGGCGAGTCCAGTGCCCAGAAAGCTAGAAAATCGAGTTTTCAGCATTTTTCAGCAATTTGCATCAAGTATAATAGAAAACAAGCCTAGGCTCTGATACAATTGTTGGGTTTTGAGCATTCTAACACTCCTAAGTGTACATGCAACCCTAAATACCTTGGATCTATGTTTTCTCTATTATACATACAAATAAGAACTTCCAAGGTATTATCCTAATCTAGCATACAAAACAATGAGTGTAACAAGATAGAATACATACCTCTTTGATGTAGAAAGTCTTCATGAAGCTTGAGTGCCAAGTGCCCCAAGCGTGACACCTCAAATGGTTCACACAACACCAAATACACTTGGAATAAGTTGAGAGAATTCTACACTCATGAAAATCGGCTAGCCCTTTCTTTTGTCACTCTGTTGGCCGATTTTGTCAAGAATAAGATCTTTATATAGTGTTACAATTAGGGTAAACCCTAATTGTCATGACTTTCCATTTCCTTGGATCCATGGGTTCACATACACCATGGAGCATCCATGGACCATCCTATGGGTTTTAGCCCAACTTGATTATCCATGGAGCATTAGCCCACTATACAAGGATGATTTACACAATCAACCCATATATTTAATTAGTCTTCTTTTGATCACTTAATTAATCTTAGATTAATTCTTGATCAATACTAATTAAATAATCTTATTATTCTTATTATTAATATACTAGAACTTATAATATATTAATAACCATAAGTGTCTTATTTCTCTCATTATAGTCTATCCAAATGCATGATGCCATGCAACCCAAATGGACCATGTCGGGTCGGGTCAAGTCTTACCAATTATAGTTATGGACTTAGACATTAATCCAACAGTTTAATTCGCGCTCAAACCTGGTCAAAACATGGGTTAACGAAAGTCAACACCTCACGCGAACGGTCCCTGGAGTACATTCGGTCCGCGTGAATTGCACTAAAACAATCCCAAATTGGCATTTTCACACAGTCCTTTAGCAGCGATCATATGCGCCACCTTTGTTTATTCACGCAGACAGGACTCCGATCACACAGGGTCCGCGTAAAAAGTTCTATAATCATCTGAATTTGAAGAATGATGCGGTCAAATTTTTTGGCCACATGCGGTCCGTTTTTATAACACACACAGTCCGTTTTTATAACCCATGCGGACTACTTTTCGAGTACACGTGGACCGCGTGTGTCTTGCAGAAACCTTCTTAATTCTTTGCCCTTGGCCAATATGAACATCGGGGTTTAAAATTCAACACTCTTTTGCTGCAAGAAGGAAGAAGAAGAAAGGGGAAATGCAAAAAGAATTTATCTAATGTGTTTATGCGGAATTAGAAAACATGAAAACATTAAGTTTTCCAAAAATGCCCATTTTTAACGTCTTTGGCGAGACGTCCTTCCAGCTTGATTCAACACCTCGGGACATCCAAATGGATGATTTCAAGGGCATTTGCATTAAAACCTTCATAGAATGGCTTCAAACGATGCCCGTTGACTTTGAAAAATTTGTCCCATTTCTTCACTTTGTATTTCATCTACTCCATGCTCAATGACTTTTAGCATAACAAATGGGCCTATCAATATGGACCTCAATTTTCTAGGACATAACTTCAATCGCGAATGGTAAAGCAAAACCCTATGTCCCGGTTCAAAGTGTTTGTAGGTGATGGACTTGTCGTGGAAAAGTTTTGTTTTCTCCTTATAAATCCTTGAGTTTTCATAAGAGTAATTTCTCAATTCTTCTAAGTCTTGAAGTTGAAAATTCCTATGTTTTCCCGTCTCATCAATATTGAAATTACATTGCTTGACCGCCCAGAATGCATGGTTCTCCAATTCCACTGGAATATGACATGGTTTTCTAAAAACCAACTTAAATGGGTACATTCTATCGGGGTCATGTAAGCGGTCAAAGAGGCCCACAAGGCATCATCAAGCCCCAAACTCCAATCCTTTCTTGTCGCATTCATTGTTTTCTCAAGAATACTCTTCACCTCATGATTTGAAACTTCCGCTTGACCGTTCGTCTGAGGGTGGTAGGCGGTTGAGACGCGATGGGTCACATTGTACTTCTTCAATAAAGCCTTCATCTTCTTGTTGCAGAAATACGTCCCTCGATCACTAATCAAAGCCCTAGGCGCACCAAATCTTACAAATACGTTAGATTTTACAAAGTCGATAATCGTTTTGGCATCATTCAATCTTGTGGCTTCGGCCTCAACCCATTTAGAGACATAGTCAACCGCGAGAAAAATATGAACATTGCCAAATAAGACGGGAAATGGGCTCATAAAATCAATCCCCCATACGTCAAAAACTTCACAAATAAGGATTGGATTTTTGGCATTTGGTTCTTTTGTGAAATATTCCCCGTCCTTCGGCACCGTTCACAACTTTTACAAAACAAGTAACAATCGTGTGACATGGTTGGCCAAAATAGTCCACACTCAAGAGCCTTTCTCAAGGTTCGGCTAGGTTCAAAGTGTCCCCTACAAGGAAATTCATGACAAAATTGCAAAATAGATTGATGTTCTTGTTGGGGCACACATCTCCTGATGATTTGATCAGGACAATGTTTCCACAAATAAGGTTCATCCCACACATAATACTTTGCATCACTTTTTAGTTTGTCTTTTTGAGCATGGGTGAATGTGTCGGGATACATTTTCATGACCAAGAAGTAAATGATAGTGGCATACCAAGGAATAGATTGAGTAAGGGAAAAGAGATGCTCATCCGAAAACTCGTCCTGCAACGGGAAAAGAGTCTCATTTGAAGTGATCCGGCTTAGGTGGTCGTCAACAAGGTTCTTGCTTCCACTCTTGTCCCAAATCTCCAAATATAATTCTTGCAATAGTAGGATCCACCGGATGAGTCTTGGTTTTGCATGTTTCTCTGTCATCAAGTACTTGAGTATCGTGTGTTCCGAATACACTATGACTTTGGTACCGAGTAGGTATTGTATAAACTTCTCCCAAGTGAACACTATGGCCAATAGGTCCTTCTCCGTGGTAGAGTAGTTTCTTTGAGCATTGTCTAGTGTTGTCGATGGATAGTAAATCACATGGGAGGCTTTTCCACTCTTTTAACCCAAAATGGCACCTATAGCATAGTTGCTTGCATCACACATGATCTCGAAGGGGAGATCCCAATTTGGTGTTTTCATGATAGCAGCAGATGTAAGAAACTCTTTGAGCTTGTCGAAAGCTTCTTTGCATGCGTCATTGAACTCAAAATCAACATCCTTTTGTAAGAGTTGGCACATTAGTGTTGTTATCTTTGAAAAATCCTTGATAAACCTTCGGTAGAAACCTGCGTGGCCCAAAAAAGAACGAACTTCCCGAACACAAATCGGGTAAGGTAAGCTTTGAATAAGATCTATTTTGGCCTTATCTACCTTAATTCCTTTCTTAGACACAATGTGACCTAAAATAAGACCTTAACTTACCAAAAAATGGCATTTCTCAAAATTTAGAACTAAATTCGTTTCAATGCATCTTTTTAAGATTTTGGTGGGTTGGTCAAACATTCTTGAAACGAGTTCCTATATACCCTAAAGTCATCCATACAAACCTCAACTATGTTTTCAACATATTCTGAAAAGATACTAATCATGAAACGTTGGACAGTGTCCAGGGTGTTACACAATCCAAATGGCATTCTCCGGTATGCAAAAGTGCCAACTAGACATGTAAATGTTGTCTTTTCTTGGTCTTCCAGTGCCACCGGGATTGGGTGAAAACCGGAGTACCCGTCGAGACAACAATAGTGAGATTTTCTGGCCAACCTTTCTAACATTTGGTCAATGAAAGGCAATGGAAAATGATGTTTTCTTTTGCTTGCTTTGAGCTTGCGGTAGTCAATGCATACTCTCCACCCATTTTGCATGCGGGTGGGGACCATCATACCTTTATTGTTCTCGACCACCGTGATTCCCGTCTTCTTTGGCACAACATACACTAGGATCACCCACTTGCTATCCGAGATTGGATAGATCATCCCTGCATCAAGGAGCTTCAAAATATCTTTCTTCATAACTTCCATCATAGGCGGGTTCAATCTTCTTTGCACATCCCGACCCGGCTTGCATTCATCCTCCATCAAGATCTTGTGCATACAAGTGAAGGGGCTCAATCCCTTGATATCTACAACTGTCCAACCCATTGCTTCTTTATCTTCCTTCAACACCTTGAGAAGTTGGTTTTCTTCACAGTCAGTTAAGTGGGTAGAAATGATGACCGAAAGAGTCTCGTTGTTTCCCAAGTACGCATATTTCAATTGTTGAGCTAGGACTTTCAATTCTAGTTTCGGTGGTTGAACACGGGAGGGTGGCAATATTGTGTGGATTTGAGGTAACTCAATTTGCTTCACACTGAATTGAGTGATTTTCTTGATCTCCAAATTGTTAACCAATCTTTCAACTTCCGGGTCTAACGAGTAGAGCTTCAACTTCTTGGCTAATTTTCCACAATAAAATCCTTTGCTTAAAATCATCTCCAACATGTCACCATTAGACAACTCAAACAATTCTTGGGTGAATGGTTCGACAAAATCCACAAAACACAAAGATGAAACATAACTAGGATATCTCATAGCATCATAGATATTGAAACTTATTGTTTCCCCATCAAAATCCATTGTTAAGCTTCCCGCACACACATCAATATTCGTTCTAGCCATCTTCAAAAATGATCTCCCAAGTAAAATTAGACCCGACTTGGAGGACACTTGTTCTTCTAAATCAATCACATAGAGATTCGCCAGGAAGACCAATTGGTTCACTTGAACCAAAACATCTTCCAAAACGCCTCTAGGAAAGACACTTGATTTATCCGTAAGAGATATTATGACTCCAGTTTCACTCAAAGGTCGGACATTCAATGATTCATACACCGAAAAAGGGCATGACATTATTAGAAACACCAAGTTCAAGCATGGCACTACTAAAAGTGACATCCCCAATCTTACAAGGAACCGTAAACATTCTTGGATCTTTGCGCTTAGGTGGAAGTTTCCTTTGCAAAACCGCAGATGTGTTTTTGTTCGTTGAGATTTTCTCATTTCCCTTTAATTTCCTCTTGTTGGTACAAAGTTCCTCAAGGATTTTTCATATCTAGGGATTTATTTGATTGCATAAAGTAAAGGGATGTTCACTTCCAACTTTCAGAAGGTGTCCAAGATCTCTTTCTACTCCATATTTTTCTTTGAAGTTGCAAGTCGGGAGGGGAATGATGGTCGAGCAGTTATTGGAGTCACTAGAGAGCTAATCTTCCTTGGAACTCCGACTTGTGTAGCATTCTTAACAACGGGATCCTCAACGGGAGTGATCTGTATTTCTTCCTCCTGTTCCATTGACTTCTTTTTTGTACTACTTTCTTTGGTTTGTTTACCACTTCTCATGGTCACCACATTAACATTTGGGTTCTTTTCGGTTTAAGAAAGGAGTTTTCCACGGGACTCCAACTTTCTTATAGATGTAAGTACATCTCCCATTTGTGCTTCAAGGTTGGAGATACTAGTCCTTGTCTCTTTTTGGAATTGTTGCGTACTAGTGGCTAACAATTTGACAATGTCTTCAAGAGACATTCCGGAGCTACTTGGTTGGGATTGAAGAGGTTGTTGGTGATGATGTGGAGGGTGTGGTTTAGGTTGATAATGTGGTTTTGGGTGTTGGTAATGAGGTTATTATGGTGGATAAGAAGGTCTAACCAATGCATTTTGAGGCAATGGTCTAAGGTTGTAGCTCATATTGGGATTTGGCTTCCAACTTGAATTGTATTCATTTTGGTAACCGGATGGTTTGTTGTGGTAATTTTGGAATTCTCCCGTGGCATTCACATGTTCTGCATCTTCTTGAAGAATGGGACACATATTCCTAGGATGTCCCATTCTTGCACATATCCCACAAACCATCACTTATGGAGTTTGTCCCATAGCTAACTTTTGAACAATGGATGTTAAATCTTTGATTTGAGAGTCTAGATTCGATGTACCCACTTAGTTGACTTTTTGTTGAGTTTCTCTCTTCATATCTTGGCGTGAGCCAAAATGTTGGGAATTCACGACTATGGTATTGAAAAGTTGTCTGGTTTGTTGTGGAGATTTACTAAAGACATCACCCCCACTTGAGACATAAACTAATCTTCTCTCCATTGGTAACAATCCCTCGTAGAAGTTTTGAATGAGGAGTTGTTCTTGAATTTGATGTTATGGACAACTATAGCACAAGTTGTTGAACCTCTCCTAATAATCATGAAAAGTCGCATTTTGACCTTGGCGGATTCCACAAATCTCATTTCTAAGACTGGAGACTCTTGAAGTGGGATAAGACTTGTCAAGTAAAGCTCTTGCCATGTCAGTCCATGCGTTGATTGACCCCAGGGGGAGATAGAATAGCCAATTTTTTTCTCTATCAGCCAATGAAAAGGGGAATGCCCTTAGCTACATTTGGTCATCGGTTGACCTTTGTGGCTTCATACTAGTGCAAATTATATGGAACATATTTAAATGCTTATAGGGGTCTTCATTCTCTAATCCATGAAAAGTTGGAAGGTGATGGATAAACTTGACATCAATTTCGAACCTCCTTACAAAACGAGATAATTGATACCGGTTTGAGTTTGTGTAACATCGGTTTCCATCATTTGCCTCAAGGTACTTTCGGGAGATTCCCCTCCTTTTGCCATTTCAATTGGGTTTATGATTGGTGGATTTTGTTGTAGAGGTGGTGTTTCAGGAATTTCTTGGTGAGGGTCGGGACTAGAATCAGGTTTCGTATCACTTGATGAAGCGGGTTCAACCTCCGGATCCCATTGAGGATTAGAAGTTTGACCACGTTCTATTCTCTTTTCCTTCGCCAAACGCTTTGCTTCTTTTTCAATTTCCGGATTATAAATCAAAGCACCTATACGTTAAGATTTGGGCATAGAGACAAAAATTGATTAAAAATAAACCAATCCCCAGCAACGGCGCCAAAATGTGGTGGTTGTCGAGGCCAACAAAATAAATACCCTGAATATTACACACTAAAGTAGTGTATAGTTGTAAAGGGATCGTTTCCACGGAGATTGGTTCAATTTAAATCTCTATGTAAATCACTTGTTCAAGTACTTGTAAAACAAAAGTAAAAGTAAAGGGGGGGGGGTTATTCTTTTTGATTGTTTGACAAAATTAAAACTAAGTTAGAATATAAGTATGACAAGTAAACAAGTAAAAGATTTCTTTAAATTCAATGAAGCGAATTTGCTTATTTTGGGTACACCACATGGATGACATGGTTAACTTGTCATTAGATTAAACAGAACAACACTTGTGAATTAATTTAACTTGGATATAGCAATCCATAAGCACAAATTACCTCAACTCTTCATTGTTATTAAAATGGCTAGAGGAGCTCTTAACACATTTCCTTAATTAAAGTCATAAAATCAATAATCTTGTGAAAATCAACTAGCTTTAAGTTCTAAGAGTTAAAAAATCCAAAAGATAATCAAATGTTTACATTATCATTATGGAGGAAACATTTCCATGGTCTAAATGAAATGAAAAAAAAAAACATATACTAATTTGAGGGTCCATTACTTAACCAAGAAATTAGTAAAAAAAATAAGCATTCATTCATCAAAGCTCATGATCAAAGATAAATAAACATAACAAGATGTTTAACTAGAAAACATTTCCATAAACTTCAAACACAAGATAACATTTAGTCTTCAAAGCAACCATCATCCATGGGATTTAACCCTAATCAACAAAATGAGAATCTAGCCAAGCATGGCCAAAGTAAAAGAACTACAAGATAGTTTAGAGATACTAAACATGATTTAATGTGCAAGATGAAATGAAATTACACCAATCTTCAAAATCCTCAATTTCTTCCAAACTTTTCTTGAGATCAAAAGAGTAGTTATTCCAAGTGATTGATAATGAAAAATGCCCCCAAAACTTTAGTAAAAAGGTGTTTATTTCCGGATTCAAAAGTCCCCCACCATCCACCAACCTTCCCAAAATAGAGTCAAAAATTCAAAACCCTGATTCACTTCAGCACGATCCACGTGGACCGTTTGTGGATCCACGAAGACAATGTGTGTATCGCTGATTGAATGCCTTGGCCCAATTAATATGTAATCCAGCCCAATCTTCCTTTAACATCCTGACCCAAATGCATCAATTCTTGGAAGTCCAATTATGTTATTCCAAAGCCTCCAATGATGGTCCAATGCCTCATTAGTCTTCCTTAACTCGAATCTTCGTCTAAAGATTAAGTCCAAAACGCTTCTCACTTATGCTGACACCAAGCCCAATTGCACCACTTCAAGTCCATGAACAAATTGCAAGCCTCCAGCAGGTCCCCCACTCTTTCCATACCTCCAATAACAAAGTCTTCGATAAATCCTGCAAATAAGCTCACAAGACTGGAAAGCACCCGGTAAAGGAGAAAATTAACAAAAAGAGAAAATATGCATGAAGATTAGATAAAATGAGATGGTTTTAACTAAAAATAAACTATGAAAAGAAGTAATCAAAATCAAACTATCAAAACCCTGAAAATTAGGGTTTTCACACTCAGCTCCTACTCGTCGAGCAGACTCTAAAAATCACGCGGCTATCTCAATCTCTACTCGACAAGACGCATAGATACACACGAGGAGTTAGGTCAACATGGAATGTTGACTCGAGTGTTAACTTTCGTTGACTTTTAGGGTTTGGTCAAGTTATAGACTTTGGAGACCATGTAGGGGTAAAATGGTATTTCACCCTTTTCGAGAGTTAGAAAAGGGGTTTGTTTAACATCTTTGGAGTTGTTGTTATAAACTGTTAATAAGATATTATTAAGACTTGTAGGCAGAATTTGGACCGATCGTTGAGTACGAGACCTACTTGCTTATTTACGAAGTGAGTCTTCTCATGGTACTTACCTGAGTGGAAATATTGTGTGACTGGAGGGTCTTGTGTGCTTATATTGAGTTATGTGATATCATGCATTTTGTCTTTGTGATTTATGTTGTATATTATTCAGTGCCTTATTAAGTTAGGACACGAGGGTCCAAACCGAGTTGTGAGACCAGCGGGTCATCACTAAGATACCGGAGACGAGGGTCCAACCCGAGTTTTCAGACTGGATGGTCTTCACTGAGACACATAATTGGAGGGTCCTTATCGAGCTATAGCCATGGGAGGCTAATTATTTTTGTGGGGTATTTTGGGGAGCTCACTAAGCTTCGTGCTTATAGTGTTGTGTGAAATGTGTTTTAGGTACCTCACATGATCGCGAGAAGGCACCGAAATGATTCTACACACCAGCTTGAGAGTATGTTTTGAGGATTTTGGCATATTGTTAAACATATTGTGGTGTTGTGTTTTGAATAATTTAAAAATGTGGGTTTGAGTAATATGAATTTATGTTTTTGTGTGGTAATAAAAATGAAATATTTATTTGAAAATTTAGAGTGTTACAAGTTGGTATCATGCTCAAACAACTAAAGGACTCAAAGAGAAGATAGAAATGGCCATAAACTCTCTAATAGAGAGATCTAACAAACAAGTGGTCAAGGTACTGCCTTTTTACCTTCAAAGAGCTGTTACTACTGAATAAATGTCGGATCCAAAGCCTCCTTCTCGTTCCAGGCCCTCTACTCTTCAAGCTCCTTCAAATATTGCAGCAAAACACACACTCTTAGCCTCTCTCTCTCTCTCTCTCTCACACAAATGATAACAGCTCGATTAGGGTTTCTCTCAGAGTGCTAAGGTAATGAGGGAGGCGGGGTAAAGGAATTAAGGTCCTTTAAATAGGGTACAAACCCCGAAAATTAAGGTTTTCACACTCAACTCCTACTCGTTGAGTTGGGTCCCCCAACTAGTCAAGTAGACTCTAAAAATCACGCGACTATCTCAACCTCTACTCAGCGAGTTGATTTAGATTTTCCCAATTTTTCACAAAACTGAAGAAACTCGACGAGTTGCATAGATGCACTCGAAGAGTTGGGTCAAGGTGGACTGTTGACTCTAGTGTTGACTTTCGTTGACTTTTAGGGTTTGGTTAACTTTATGGATTTTGGTGACAATGGAGGGGTAAAATGGTCTTTCACCCTTTTTGAGATTTAAAAAAGGGGTTAGTTTAACATCTCTAGTGTTGTTGTTATAAATTCTTAATTAGAGATAATTATGACATGTAGGCGGGGTTTGGACTAATCGTTGAGTACGATGAGAGTCTTCTCATTGTACTTACCTGAGTGGTAAAACTATTTGACCAGAGGGTCTTATTTGACTTATTGGCCGGAGGGTCTTATGTGCTTATACTGAGTTTTGTGATATCATGCATCTTGTGTTTATGATTTATGTTGTATATTATTCTGTGCCTTATTCATTTAGGACCAGAAGGTTCAAACCGAGTTGGCAGACCAGCAGGTCCTCACTGAGATACCGGACTCGAGGGTCCAACCCAAGTTTTGAGACTGGAGGGTCTTCACTAAGCACATAGTCGAAGGGTCCTTATCACACTATAACCATGAGAGGCTAATTATTGATGTGCATTTTTTCGGGGATCATACTAAGCTTCGTGCTTATAGTGTTGTGTGAAAAGTGTTTTAGGTACATCATAGGATCGCGGGAAGGCAACAACATGATTGTAGACACCAACTTAAGATTATGTTTTGAGGATTTTGACGTATTGGTAAACATTTTGTAGTCTTGTGTTTTGAACAACTTATAAATGTGGGTTTGAGAAATATGAATTTATTTTTTTGTGTGGTGTTAAAATGAAATATTTATTTGAAAATTTAGAGTGTTACAAGTTGGTATTATGCTCAAACAACTAAAGGACTCAAAGAGAAGATAGAAATGGCCATAAACTCTCTAGTGGAGAGATCTAACAAACAAGTGGTCAAGGTATTGCCTTTTTACCTTCAAAGAACTTCTACTACTGAATAAATGCTTGATCCAAAGCCTCCTTCTCGTTCAAGGCCCTCCAGACACTCAAGGATATGCTCCTTCTCGTTCAAATCCTCCTTCTCGTTCAAAGACGGATGGTTAGAGTGAGCGCACCATCCAAACACTCGAGGATATGCTCTGAGCTTGCGTGATGGACTTCAGCAAGTCATGGGATACCCACTTGCCTCTGATCGAATTCTCATATAACAATAGTTATCACACGAGCATCAAGGTTGCTCCCTTCGATGCTCTTTATGGTCGTCAATGCAGATTCCCCCTATGCTGAGCCGAGGTGGGTGATACTCAACTAGCAAAATGGAAATCGCAAGCCAATACTCTTACAGGACCCGAAATCATTTGTGAGACGACTGAAAAGATAGTGCAAATCAATGCCCGACTTCAAGAATCGCGAGACCGACAAAATTGTTATGCTGACAAGCGGCGAAAGCCATTAGAATTTCAATTTGGGGATTGAGTGTTGTTAAAGGTATCTCCTTGTAAGGAAGTGATTCGCTTTGGGAAACGAGGAAAATTGAACCCGCGATACATTGGACCGTTTGAGATTCTTGACTGGATTGGTCCAGTGGCTTACAAGTTGCAGCTACCTGTTGAACTCAACAACGTACACCCGGTGTTCCACATCTCGAATCTGAAAAAGTGTCTATCATATGAAACCCTTTTCGTCCCTTTGGAAGAGATTGAGATAAACGAGAATCTCATGTTCGTCGAAGAACCAGTCGAGATTATGGATAGGGAAGTGAAGCGTACAAAGCAAAGTCGCATTCCGATTGTGAAGGTTCGATGGAGCGCTAAACGTGGACCGAAATTAACGTGGGAACGTGAAGACCAAATGAAGCAAAAATACCGTCACTTATTCTTTCCTTCACAAACCTAGTTTTCAAAAGAATTTCGGGATGAAATTCCCTCTAACGGGGGGATGATGTCACAACTAGCATTTTAGCTAGGAAATTCTACTCTCTTGTAATCATTCAACTATTGTAAAACATATACTCTAAGTAAATATCACTCAGTGCTCATTTAAATTCACCTTTCATGTTCAACAAAGAGTGTGAAAGCCCAAAGAATCCCGGTTTGAGTCCATATTGGACTATGATTTTCTTATTGGGCCTAATGGACCAAGAAGCATTCAATTCAACTATTTTGGGCTTGGAAACCCTATTTGGATTCTAAATGGACCCAATTCATAACTCTATAACATTTTGGACCATTTGGGCCTAGGATGATTCATGTAACCCTAATGGCCCTTATTGGACCATAAATAATCCAATTAACCCAAGTAAGCCATAAATCCATTCTTTTATGCCATTCTGGGTCGTGAACCATCTAATGAGCCTAATGGGCCGAAAAGTAATCATTTGGGCCTCATAATTTCGAGTAAAGACAAGTAAAGGCCCTAAATATTCCACCCCTTCTCCAACCCAAAATTCTCGGCCCATGAGTAACAAAAAAGAAAAAAAAGAAATACAATGGGGGTTGACTTTGGTGGTGTCACCTCCATATTATTCACCATTCAACAAGGTAATTGTTTCTCATACTTCCATGTAAACTTGTATAACCCAAATTGCTTCAAGAATAGTCTCTCTTCCTCTCTTTATTATTCTCGGCCAACACCAACATCTCACCACCTTCATTTCTTTTCAAAATCATCTCAAGAATCCTCTCAAGAATACCTCTCTTTCATCCATAATTTCGAGACTTTGTGTGGATCTTCAATAGGTTCTCATCTATATCATCACTCTTTGGTAAGTTGTTATCATATTTAAGTCTTTGATTTTCATCCTTAAGTTAATAAGACTCTCTTATGAAGCTTCATTTCGTGACCTAACACCTTAGAAACTTCATAAGCTCGAAATCCACTCAAGGAGCTTGTTAGAGCCAAAATCACATCAACTTCTTACATTACTTCATCAAAACCGAAACATCAAAGCAAAGGTGAGTTCATACCCCCTTGTTTTCGGTTTTCATATGATTTTTGGGGGAGAATGCAAGTAAAATGTGTAGATCTATGTGTTATATGCATATCTTGTGTGATTTCTTAGTTTATTTTGTAAAAATGTGTTAGATATTAACAAATCTCGACATGTTAAGGAACATTGAGTAAAGTTCCATGAACTAAGCCACTTCATACATTATATTATCAACTTAAAAGTTTTTATATGTTTAACATATAAAAGTTTAAAACGAAAACCTTGTTAAGGGTCAAAATTGTCAAGAAAACAAAAGATAAGGGAAAAAGTGACATTTATGTTTTTTATAGGGATCAAACAGGTCCTTCTTGTATAAAAATGGATTTTTATGATAAAAATGATTTCCAAAGGGCCAAAAATGGAAATTTTAGCTTAATGGGCCAAATATTTAGGCCTCATGGTTTTGGGCCCAATTTTGCAAAAAAAATTGACGTTTTGGGATTAAAAATGTTATTTGACCAAATTTTGAGTCATAAATGTAAATAAACCAAATTTAGGTGTGAAAATAACATTTATTTCTAAATTGGACCAAAAATGTAA
Organism: Lactuca sativa; assembly: GCF_002870075.4. NCBI lineage: Eukaryota > Viridiplantae > Streptophyta > Magnoliopsida > Asterales > Asteraceae > Lactuca > Lactuca sativa. The sequence continues at coordinate 54,738,141 of NC_056627.2, forward strand.
CTTTTATCAAAATTGGGCCGAAAGTGTCAATTTTACAAACAGGGGACTGAAAATTTAATTTTCTGCAAATTTGGGCCATAAATGTCAAAATATAAGTTTTTGGCTTAAATCCGTGAATATCTAAACATTTGGGACGAAATTAGAAATTTTTATAAATTATGGACTAAAGTGTCATTTTTACAAAACTTTGGGCCTTAATTGAAAATTTTAGGCTTACCAGCCAAAAACGTTGTTTCAACAAAAAGGACTTTTTATATTCAATTCGGTAAACCTCGAACTAAAACAAACAACGAAATACAACGATAAAAATTTTATTGGGCCTAATATTCACGTTACATGGTCAATCGGCCTTAAGGGCCCATTCAAGTGTATATTGAGACCAATATTTTCCATGACATGTTTATTGGGCCTTGTGACCCATTTACATGTTAATTTGAGCCTATGCTATGGGTCACATGTTTGTTGGGCCTTGGTGGTCCATTTACATGCTAATTGGGCTTGGACTGAAATTCACATGCTTAGTAGATCGTAACTATACCTTTGCATAATCATTCAAATTTGTATACTTATATATGTAGCTCTTGAATATGAAAACATACAACATACACGTAAACATTAAACATAGTACAAAAGGTTGAGAATCTTGTGAGACATGTCGGTTGGCACCTCTAAGTGTACAATCGTAGCCTGTAGTTATAACCACAGTTTCCTGGAGGGAGAACAGGAGTTTGTGTATAGATCTATACAGGGTGACCCCCCACGCCTTAGTTGTTCGCTACAGCTAGACTAGGCCAGTCTAGGGCGACAAAACCTTGAGCAAATACTGGGGTTTGGAAAAATGCCAAGACGGGCAACCTAGTCATTATCATGCATGGTTATAACGGCTCATATAGAGATCCAATACCAATTTAACATTTTGAAGATTAACCCTTCGTTGATGTCAGTACAAAACAACTTAATTAATGATAGAAGAATCTCGACATTATTAAATATCAGAAAATATCGGATTTTCTGGGGAAATACTATTGTTCAATTATCAGTTACTTACACTACAAAGAAATCTAAACTACAATCAAATAAGTTATTGCTATGAAATTCACACATGCATTTATACTTGATGTTCACGTCATTTTCAGACATTTTTATGGAAAATATCGGATTTTCTGGGTTTTTACGAAAGATATAAAGACTTTTATCCAAACATACTTATGAACTCACCAACATTATATATGTTGACCGTTTTTAAAATAACTTGTATTGGAAGGTAATCGTTAAGCAGGAAGATTTTCAAGTATGTGTGAATTTATTTTGTGTAACATCACTCCTCGTACTATTAATACTTTGAATTTATGTATTTTATAACAATGTACTTGATGTGAACAATGCTGGTTGTTATATGTAATCTTGGTGGTGAATATATTATGTTTCATATATATTCATTGTGATGATAATTTAATTGTTTGTTACATGAGCCCCCGGATGTTTCCGCAGTCTGGTTCGGGGGTGTGACAAAAAAGAACTCAAAAACACTAAAAACACGATGAAAAAACATTTAATATTTAGCCAATTCAATTGATACTAATCCTGGCTCTTATACCAATTGTAAAACCCCGATCTAGGTATCAATCCAAATCAGTAGATTGGTTTTGAATCCCAATTCCCGTGAATGAAACAAATCGTAAATATGAAATAAGAACACAATATGAATCTTCAATGCACACTATATTGATTAATAGTCTAGTACATAAGACTCTTTATAGCTCTGGGTTCTCTTGGTTCTCTCCCAAAACTTGAAATCAATCAACTAGAATGACCAACCCTAAACACGGCTGAAATAGTACAATGTATACCTAGACCTAATTACAAAGGCCCATCCCAAAGCCCAACCGAACGCATCATTAAGCCTACTGAATTCACATGGTGCTGTCGGTCCAAACACCACTGAATTCATGGTGTTTTCAGTCCTAGACCGCAAACTCTAAAAGCTACCTAAAGTAAAGTATGAACCACAAATCACGTCCCAACATGGTGATTTGGGTTGATACATATAAACCAGAAAAATTCATGGAGTCTTCGGTGGGTGAAATTTAGGGGCGCTATCAAAAGTTGGATCGGTGCTAAAGTAAGTACCACCAACACGAGAGTCGTTCACCCGAAATCAGTGATTCTGCTAGTTCTTTGGACTATTCCCCCATCAGGAACAAACACATGGGCGTTCTTTCGAGCATAGAAAGTAAACTTATTCCCTGCAGTAGAAAACCAAAATAATCTTGAACACCCAAATGTTGAGAAGGAAACCATGGGATCAGAATAACATCTCGAAAGCCACAACCTTATTGACAGCATTGGGAGTGATTTCATATATGTTAACGCCATTGTTATGTAGCACCTGGTCCAGAAACTCGGTCATTGGAAGTTGGTAGCTAGCATCGAAATTTTTGAAGAATATACTTGCCTTCGCATGGGGAGGCTCTAGAAATGAAGCCCCATCCAAAGGAATTAGCACCCCATCATCTCTTTGGAAGCCGTACTTCTCATAGGGAGCATCAACATATTCTGGCATGGGGTCACACTGAAAGTAGAAACTATGGTACCAAGCAAATCCATTTCTTAGGAAGTTGAAGAAAAAAGAAGAAGAAGGAATAGTGATAGAACATAAAAGAGAAAAAGATAGTAAGAAACCATGTATTTATGGAGAAAATCAGAAGGCAATCAAACTTCTAGAAAAAACGGTCACGTCCGAAGAAATCAAAATTGCTCGACGGATAGTAAGGAGACATCTATAGTCTGAAGTCTAGAACATAATGACTAATCATGTACACCATCATCACGACACTATGGGGCTTGATGATATACCCTATGATCTTCCTGATTGCTTTTTATAGGTTAAAAATCAAAGCATGAGGCGAAATAACTTAACCCTTATGTTCACATACAACCTATTTGGATCTAAGTTTTCTCTATTGATAGCTATAATCTAATGACCATCAAGAACCCTAAGTAGGCCCTACTATAATAAAAATTAAAAAGGGATTAGGGTTTACATACCTTTTGATTATTATAGAAAATAATCAAACCAATTCCTTTCTTCAAATGTCTTGGAAAGTAAGCACTAGAAATCCAATTACTCTGATGGTTTGTACCCAAACCCTACTAAATAAGAGGACTTGAGGAGAAAAGGAGAGGGAGTAGGATTTTCGGCTATTCCTTTAGTACAAGTTGTGGACGAAAATAAGGAGCCAGTGGGGTCTATTTATAGCTGATACACGAAGCCTTAGAAACCCTAATTTGAATATAATAATATTATTTCAAATTTGGTAATTATCCAACTCGATAATTATCTTTAAGGATTAATTTAAAACCCTTAAAAACCATACATGACCCATGGAAGGTTCATGAACCTCTCTTATTCAACTATTGAATGATTACAGCTTAAGTCCCTGCACTTTTAATTAATCCCAAATTTATTCCAATTAATTTTTAATTAAAGAATACTATTTCAAATTAATATATTAATCTCATAATATATTAAAAAAAATATCTATTTCCATTTATTAATCATATAATAAATTAAAATAATCAGCCTCTCTCTCTCTCTCTCTCTCTCTCTCTCTTTCTCTCTCTCTAAAGGTCATTCTAGTCAATTACTAGTTTTGAGGGCAACCCAAAAAGTACTTTGCTCTTAATTCAAGTATATACCAATTTAGTTATTGTCTTACACCTTAATCAAATAGTCTCCCACTTGGATAATTTTGTAACTATAATTGCAAGTATAACTTCTAAAATATACATCAAAGTGTGCTTTCTACCGAACTTTGATCCAATCAGACATTGGCCCTAAGATAAGTGATCAAATATTCCTTCATTCTTCAAGATATCGTATGGACATGAGTTATTGATTACAATCAATCTCATTGTCTAAAATTCTATTTCTTGATTTGCGATGATGTCATTAGACTACTAATTGAACACATCAATTCAATCTGGTTGGGCCCAACACTATAATACCAACACCAAATCACTGAGGGGTCGAAAGATATTGCTTTTCCTATTAGGCAAAAAGGAACGAATAAACTTCGAATTATATACCTATATCTTTTACTCACCAAATCATACATGACATTACATTTTATAACATCATGTTACTGATGCTTTTTCACAATACCAATGTACAACCGACTTTTAAATTACAACTTATATATCTTTCTTTGAAGAATAAAAGATTTTATCATCTCATAATTACTTGTGATATAATCCTTGAATTAATTTTCTTATTGTGGGTTTATCCATTACTCAAAATCTCCATTATTCTAAGTACTCATGAATATTGTAGGAACCCATTGCAATGTATTATCCCAAAAGACAATATACAATCTATTCATTACAGTCTTAATTCACTACTTACTTCGAATAGTCAAATCATTCAGGAAGTAAAACATGCAAAATGAATCACAAGAATAAATAATTGAAAAAGGCAGTATAATACTCATAAATAATTCTCTAATATCTAATCACCAAACCAATTACATTTATTTTGTTACAAAGTTTTAAAATTATCAAATAACTACTAAAACATAGATCTTCTCTTAAGCTAATGCTTCTTGCATGATGGTTATGTTTAACCCCACTCAGAACCTTCGTGAAAGGATATGCATGATTGTCTTCTGATGGCACTCCCTTCATCCGGAGATTAAGTTCTTAAACCCTATGTCCGATATCATGACATTTTATGTTGATTTGCTTGGATCTACCATGATCCTTTGGTATTTTGTCAAAGCAACGACCCCTTCAGTATCGCAAAAAAGTTCCTATGGCTCTTGAATGGTCAGGACTACTCTGAGATTGCCGATGAATTTCTTCAACCAAGCCACCTCCTTCTATTCCTCAATGGTTGCTATGTACTCTGATTCACAAGTAGAATCAACAACCATATCCTACTTTGAACTTTTCCAAGTCACCACTCCACCATTTAACACACCAGTGTGATTGAGAACAAAAGTTGTCTCGATCTGTCTAAAAATTGGCATCACTATATCCACTTACTCTTAACGTATCACTACCACGAACGACTACAACCATGTCCTATGTTCTTCACAACTACTTAAGAATATTCTTAACTGCAGTCCAATGAGCTCTGCTTAGATTTCCATAAAATCGACTAACCATGCTAAAAGAATAAGACACATCAAGGAGAATACATATCATAGCATACATGATCGAACCTACAGCCAAAGCATATGGAACACAACTCATGTCATCTATTTCCTCATTTGTACAAGGCTCTGAGTCATACTCAACTTAACAGTATGATGGATGGGTAAATCCCCTTTCTTGTAATTCTCCATACTAAAATGTCTTAGTACTTTATCTAAGTATGTACTCTTACTAAGGCCAATAAATCATTTCTTTATATCCCTCAAAATCGTCATTCCAAGAATATAGGTTGTTTCCACTAGGTCTTGTAGGGTTCTGAGCATTCTAATACACCTATCGTGTACATGCAACCCTAGAAACCTTGGATCTATGTTTTACTATGATACATGCAAATTTGTTTTTCTAAGGTTCTTAACCTAACTAGCATGACATGGGGAACTTTTAAAACATAATAAGCTGGTAGAGTTACATACCTTTTACTAGTTGTTGATTGCTTGGAGTTTGAGAGCCTAGCACCAATAATGTGGATGCCTCAAATGGAAGTCACAAATCACCACAAACCTTGGAAACTTGAGAGAATAGTAGCACTCTTCTTGAAATTGGCCCTCTTAGTTCTCACACCAAAAACTAGTTGATTTCAAGTGTCAAGGACTCCTTTATATAGTGTGGTTGATTAGGGTTACATCCATGTAAACCCTAATACCCATGACTTTTCATTTCCATGAAATCCATGGGTTAAAGCTCCATGGACTATCCATGGCCTTACCATGCAAGCCTAGCCCATTCTTAATAAGCATTAGCCCACACTATATAAATAAAGAGTTCATACTTAATTAGTAATACTTTTGATCACTAAATTAATTCTAAATTAATTGTAGATCAATACTAATTAAATAACATGACTTCTTATTAATATATTAGAACTTATAATATATTAATAAATCATTACTTATACTGTTCTCAAAAGATTGTCCATATAAATTGTTCGGGTGAAGTGCAATCCAAATGGACCATGCCGGGTCGGGTCAAGTACATCTCAAATATAGTTATGGACTTAGAAACCTTATCCAACAGGTCCTTCATGGAGAAACACTTTCCAAGCCAAGATTTTACTTCTTTCTGGGTCAAAATGTCATTTCTAATAAGGAGTGTGTCATCAACATACAATACTACGAAAGTCACTATACTCCTACTAGCCTTGACATACACACAAGACTTATCCTCACTCCAAGAGAAACCAAACTCTTTAAATTTCTCATGGAAGCAAAGATTACAGGTGTGAGGTGCTTGTTTCAATCTATAAATTGTTTCTCAAGCTTACACACTCTATGAGGAAGCTTGGCATGTATAAAACCCTCTATCTTACTCATGTAAACATCCTTAGAGAACTTCCAATTGAGGAAAGCGGTTTTAACATCCGTTTTTCCTATTTCATAATCATGAAATGTTGTTATTGCTAGAATAACCCTAATAGACTTTAACTTAGCCACTGGTAAGAAGGTCTCATCATAGTCAATCCCTTGGGTTTCAGTAAAAACCTTCGCAAATAGTCGTTCCTTGATTGTGTGCACCTTTCCATCCATGATTGTCTTCTTCTTAAAGATCCATTTGCACCTAACTCTCTTTCGATGTAGTACATGATCAACCAAATTTCAAACTTTTTTATTATACACAGACTGGATCTCACTATTTATTGCCTCTTTCCACTTAGCAGCCTTAGGGCTCGTCATCGTTTCCTTGTAGTTAGTTAGATCATCTATATTTACCAGTGTACTATCATTAATAAATGTGTCATCATCCGACGTTATATGGAAACCACAAAACAAAGGTGGCATGCTAACCCTACCGAACCGATGAAGAGGTAATGAATTGTCAATAGGCTCAATAGGAGCCTCTCCTCCTCTGGTTGAGATCTAGTGTCTGTTAAGGTTCCTTCATTGGTAACTCCTGAATCTCTTCAAGGTCAAATAAACTCTCATTTTCCTCTTTGAATATGAGCTCTCTCTTGTGAAAGACTCCCCTTAGAGCTTTAGAGACCACGTTCTCAGTAGGTCTGTAGAACAAGTATCCAAAATACAAATCTCGGCTATGTGTGCTTATGTAACATCCCCCTCTAGCTCGTATCAAAATATTGTCCGCTTTGGACTCCCATCATGAAACAATTCTCAGGGAGTCACCCATCACTGAATTGTTCTTTCTCGTGCACGCTTAACTGTAGAGTTCTTATGGTATCTGCTCCCCTCACGACTTTAAAACATGTTTTGATAGGGAAGGTATCCACACTCCTTACAAGGAATGATTAGTTCTCCTTCCCAGCCTATGTGGGATCAGTGCAACCCACCTTCACCACCCATTATAGGGTTCGACGTCACACATCGACCCGTGCACTGACTCTGATACCATTCATAACATTGTGATTTTTCACCGACATTTTTTTTTATTTTTAAAAAACGTTTATTTAACAAAATACGTTAACGGAAGTCTTCTTTTTAATTTTATGAAAACATAACCAATGTATCAATACTGATACATAAACTGGAGTGTAACTACCCCAAAGCTGCATCTTCACTAAGCTGACAAGTTATGCTACTTGTACCAACGCAAGGCAACAACAAACAAGGAAACAAGTGTCATCAAATTCTAAGTGAGTCAACCATAAGTATAATGTTAGGAAAACACACATAAAATATCATCATATACATCACATGTATCACAGACATCACATACGTCACACACATCATATACATCGCGTACATCACATTCATCACTAAAGTACCATTAGGATCTTCTGTTATTATTTATCTTTTATATTGGAGAAATATTAATTATTCCTAACCTAGCCATGGGTCCCTCACTAACCCGCATGGTAGAGACCCCATACATGAGTCCATCACTAACCCGTCAGGTAGCCACCCTACACGTAGGTCCATCGCTAAACTGAAGGCGAAACCTATTCACTACTAAGTGATCGGCCCAACCCTTCCCCCACTGGGTCCATCACTAAACCAAGAGGTAAAAACCTCATTCACTAATAATGTGACCGGATCGACCAAATTCAGTAAGTGAGGCGTGACTCTAACTCATAACATTTCTACCCATTCATTGCTTTGCAACTCTAACATTTCACATACAAGTATGAGTTTTGTCATTCAAGAGTGGTACTTGTCAATGTTTACCATCACTAGAAACTTCCCACTCAAATGTGATATTTGATCCAACATCATCACTACACCGATATCACTCCAGTCCTCGAACACCTTAGTGTCCATGAAGCATTTCCCGAGTGGTAGTCCAGAAAAATCACCCAGCGTCAATATTGGCCTAATCTCTTTCCATTCATATATATTTCAACCTATAAGGTCCTCACAAGTATCCGGATAGGGTACACACCTAAGACTAGGTTGCTACCCTTTACGCCCACTAAGTGTATTCCCCTTTTTAATTAATATATTATTAATTCATCACATAAGGATTACATTACAAACCTCCTTAAGTAATCATGATCAATATATATTAATATTAAATGGAATATTACTTTCCTACTTCACAATATGTAAACATACAACAAGACATATCAAGTTAAGGAATTTTACATCTTTTATATAATCATGCACATATCATCACTTCATCATTAAGGCATCTTATAGCAATAGCATTCATTGTACTAAGCATCATATACATGAATTTTAGAAAATCATAGCATGCACATACCACACACAACCAACACTAATCCCTCTTTCTATGATGGACCTATAAGACCCCTCACATCAAAATAACAAACAAAAAGAATAGCATGAAGGAAACATCATTCACATAAACACATCATTCACAATTGCGGTACAAGAAACCTAAATAACCTAGGTTCATTCCAATCCCTCTGAGATGTGGAATTCCTAACAAGTAGTTTAAATAACCACAAAGATGGACTCACCTTTTTGTCAAAAACGCATCCTCTATACACTTCAACTCTTGTAGGAACTAAAGTATCTAACCTTCCCCTATTAAAGAACACATAAATTGATTACTAGAAGTTTTCATGAACAAATAATTGCAATTATACTACCGAAACATGCAAAATAGTTATTTGGTAAAATTATGATATTTTAACCTGAAACAACAACCTGTTCAATGCCACTTTAGCCCCACTTAAACCTGAATAAGTTGAATTTTTTTTCATATTATAGTATATTGGACTCTTATGTTTTCATAAAGTGCTGGCACAAGTCTATATGATTTTTCTAGAATTTTCTATGAATTTTACACGACAGCATGTGTGACATCCCCATTTTCTCGGCCAGAAAAGACCGATTTGTTTACGCTTTATTTTCAAATCATAGCAACATTTTAAAGAAAAGTGTTGCAGAATTTGTTCCTAGAAAAACGTGATAAATATGCTATCAAAGAATTTTCGAAGAAATATGTTTTTTTCATTGTAATACAATGGGATGTCAGTGTCAATATAGAAGCATGAGCATAAATAGAACTTACATTCATTTTCACTAATGATCTACATCTCTTTAATCTCTCGCTATAGTGCAGCTTTATATCGACACTTGTGATACAAATAAAATGAGTGGGTTAGTTTGGGAAACCTGGTGAATACATAGGGTTTTTAACCCACAATAATATTATGTATTATGTTTAAACATCAACAATCAACCCAATTACCAACCCTATTATCATCTTTATTCTTAAGGACCTACCCTAATAAGCAACTACTCTTTATTCATTCATTCCTAAGGTTTGTCCTAAGGAATAGGCATGAATTAAATCATCGCCAGGGTTTCTACAATAGCACTAAATCCATAGTATCCAAGGTTCATCCAACGGGTGCTAAGTCCATAGCTCTCATTTGTCAATAGTATTATTTGCAGGAGTCCACCTGCAATAAATGTCAATGGGTTGTTAAAGTACACTGGGCGAACATATTGTACACAACACCTACATGGTACGAGCCTACTAGTGTTCCATCAGACCATCTAGAAGAGTCTATGGTTGTCATCTATACTCTGCTAGATGACGGGGCCAACACTTGGGCAAAGGCTTCTCTCATTTCTCACCACTCACCCTCATCTCATGATCTATATCACTTTTCATCTCATCCTCCAACTCATTTTTCATGACACACCAACTATTTCATCTACCCATGTTTTACCCAACATATTTGTAGATATAAAATACATATAGAGTTTAGATTTGAAGAAAAATCCTAGATCTAAAAAGAAAATACATTGACGGTTCAGATCTAAAGAAAAAAGCTTAGTTCTGAAAAGAAAATATATATACGGTTCAGATCTGAAGAAAAAAAGGTCTAGATCTGAAAAACAAAGATTAAATCTTTCATCCATTATAGATCTCAAGTTATAAAATAAATATACAGTTTCGACCTAAAAAACAAATTTTAAATCTTTCAATCAGCAAAGATCTCAAGTAAATAGATAATATGCACAATTGCACACATAGCGAGTAAATTATATAAAATACTTCATATCTATGTGTAAGATGAAAGTAACTATGCAATCACTTGTTAAGGTGGTGATTCTAAACTCAGACAACACTTCACTCTTTAAAAAAGAATTCCTTTGATGAAATCAGGAGGTTTGTTGAAAACCGGGTTCTGCACGGGAAGAGTTTCAAACCAAAAAACTTATTTTTCTAGGAGCCTTCGGGCGCTCCGAGGATTTCTTATAGTGCTAGGGAGCTTTCCTAGGCTTAGGGTGGTTTAGGGAGGCTAGAGAGTGAGTAGAGAGAGAAAGAAGTGGACAAAAGTCTGAGAAAATCGGTTGCACCTCGTACCCTTTTATAGGCCGAGAGGCCTCGCAGTACGCGGGGAGTACTTCAGATCTATGTGGAGCATAGTAACATGCATCTGACATCGGCAGGAGCTTCGTGGCTTATTTCAGACTGTAGGAGAAGGGACCGTGCACCGTTCACTCCTCGTACGCAGGGCATACTTCGGACTGGAGGCGTTCCTTGGGCTACGCGGTGCGTAGCCTCGCACCCAGCTCGCAATTCACACCCTCGACTTCAAAATTTTGTAACTTTCGCATACGAAATCCATTTTTGATGTTCTTCATATCCACGCGTAGGCGGGACTGTACTCTACAACTTTTGTTTAGACTCTGTCGGCTAATTTTGATTCTATTTTTAAAGTTATATTTTAAACACGCCAAGACAGGAAAAGTTCGTTAAAAATTCATAACTTCTTCATCCGACGTCCGTTTTCGTCTGTCTTTTTACCGTTGACGTACTATTAACAAGACCTTTGATTCCCATTTAGGTTGTGTCATCTGAAAGCCATTCAATCTACTATTCGAACTTTGGGTTGTGTATTGTTAATCCAAAACTTGGAAAAATCTTAACTTTGTCATAAGAAGTCAGACTTGGGCGTTCTTTTTATGCACACTCTCGGTTTAGTGAGCAATACGATTTTTATTATGATCGCTAAGGCTAAAAAGCACTTTATCATAAACTCACTTTTTACGTCACGCAGTGTCGTGCAGTTTCTATCGCGAAACTTCTACAGGTCATAACTTCTTCATTATAACTCGGATTTCAGTGTTTTTTATATCCCCGGAATACTTGTCACGACTACTACAACTTTCTTCATAGATATCAGGGTTATCTAAAGTTCTATTTTTGATGCTTTTTTTCATTCTTAATTTATTATATCATTATAAACAAGTGTAAAACACATAAAATCACATAATTCACATAATATTCAAGTAATTCCTCCTTATTACTTCAAAATGAGTTACAATGGTTGACCTTGACTATTTCATTCTTATACTAATGCGTAGCCCTGAAACACATGCATTACAATTCTCTCCCCCTTAGGATGATTTTGTACCGGAATCATGCATCAGCAAACAGATGTGGATAACGACTCATCATGTCACTCTCTGTTTCCTAGGTGAAGTTCGACCCAGTCGTATGTTTCAATTTCACAAGCACTAAGTCGACCATTTTGCGTCGTAACTTCTTTGTTTTATAGTCATTAATCACTTAGGTCTCTTCGATTGGCCTCTTACTCTCATCCATTCTTAATTCTGAAATTGGAATTATCTTGAGAACTTCTCCCATGAACTTCCTCAAATAACACACGTGGAAAGTGTTATGTATACCATCTAGTTCTTTTGGTAGTTATAGCCTGTAAAGATGGTTCCCGATCTTCTGAAGAGCTTTGAACGGTCCAATAAACCTTGGACTAGACTTTCCTCTCTTCCCTATGATGAGACTTTAAGCAAGCCTGAATCTCCAACTTTGAATGTCATCGGTTGTCTTTTCTTATCACTATTGCTCTTTTGACGATCCTGAGCTGCTAACATCCTTTCTCTAATCACCTTTAACTTTTCAGTAGTCTGATGGACTTTCTCAGGGCCCATAAATTGCTTCTCTCCAGCTTCAAGCGAACAATACAATGTACGACACTTATGTCCATACATAGTTATTGGATTAGGTGTCTAAGTCCATAACTATTTCTGGAATGTGCTTGACCCGATTAGCATGGTCCATTTGGTTTGCATGGCATTACAACACTTGGATAGACTAAATGAGAGAAAGGGCACTTAAGGATTATTAATATATTATAAGTTCTAATATATTAATAATATTATTTAATTAGTATTGATCAAAGAATTAATTTGGAGTTAATTAGGTGATCAAAAAGAGACTAATTAAATATATGGGGTTGATTGTGTAAATCATCTAGTCTTTTATAGTGGGTTAATGATCCATGGTTTGTATGGATTAGGCTAAAACCCGTAAGGTGCTCCATGGATAGTCCATGGAGGTTTCAAACCTGTGGATCATGGAATATGGAAAGCCATGACAATAAGGGTTTACATGGTGTAACCCTACTTGTTTCACAACTATATTAAGACCCCTTCTCTACCAAAATTGGCAGTTGTACAAGCAAGTAAAGAGGGCTAGCCGATTTTGAGGTGTTAGTGAAATTCTCTCAAGGTTATTCCAAGTGTTGTGGTGTTGTGTGAGACATTTGAGGCATCATACTTGAGGTGCTAGGCTCAAAAGGTTCTCAAGGAATCCAAACAACAAAAGGTATGTTCTTCTTCTAGCATTTATGTTTAAAAGTTCTCCATGCTATACTAGATAGGTTAAGAACCTTGGAAAATCAAATTTTCATGTATCTTAGTCAAACATAGATCTAAGGTTTCTAGGGTTGCATGTACACCTTAAGAGTGTTAGAATGCTCAAAACCCTTCAGTGGTATCAGAGCCTAGGCTTGTTTACTTAATACTTGATGCAAAATTGCTTTTCAAAAGCCAAAACTGTCCAGACAAGAAAACTCGATGAGTTGTGGCCAAAAACTTGTTGAGTTCATGTGTTATTTCATGAACTCGATGAGTTCCTTGATGAACTCGACGAGTTTGTCATCCAGTGCGTAGTTTTTGGAGCTTTGCTGCTGGAAATGGACTAGAAACATTACCCTAACTATTTTGGTCTTATAAAACTTGTTTTAGTTGGTGTAATGGTTATGCTAATCCATTTTTAATGGCTATTATCAAAAATTCAAGTTTTATATGGTTTATGTATGTTTCTTGAAATTGTTGATATGCATGTTCATGAACTTACAAGTTTAGAAGATCATAGGAATTATTTGTAACTTGCTTGTTAGTTTAATTCTTGATCATTATGTGTTTTAATGGAATCCATAATTTTTCCTCAAGTTATAGATTACCAAAAGTCATTCTTTTAAAGTCCATTAAAGAAACACATAGGTTATATAAAATGAAAAGTCTGTCATTTTAATAAGCCATTAACTCATAAGTTGTGAAAGATGAAAAGTTTTGAAAGACTTGCCCTCAAGTTTTGGAACATGTAAAGTCACTTTAAAAACTTTAGTTCCAACCCCTAGAATTTTAAAAGTTAAAATTCAACCCTTATACTTTATAATATTATAAGTTTAATAATAATTATATATGTATAAGAACAAGTCGTTTTACCGTTAGTAGGCCTCATTTACGAAGCCGGCCTATAAGGGGGGGTATAAGGTTGCTGCCTATAAAATGGCAGCTTAATGGGTGTCCACTCTTACCCACCACTTCCTTGACTGGTGGAGGGTCGTTTGCCGAACAGGTAGGACAAGGACTTTAAATCCTCGTTAAAAGTATGATAAACGTAAAGTAACTAAATGTTTTTATAAATTCCCAATCTTAGTTACATTAGGCAAATGTGAATAAGGTGCTAACCCATGAAATTACACTTTGCACTTTGCTTAAGTCGTTAGTGGAGCGTGTGTGGTTAACCGGCACACTAACCTGGACTTAACAAGGTAGGCAAAGGGTGGCTTAAGGTTTATCATAGGTCGGTGGATCGCGTGTGGTTAACCAGCACATCGATTGAGTGATAAACATTAAGGGCACCAAGTAATTTTCATGGTTACTTCACACCTTGTTTTGTGATCCTCGACATCCCAGTCACAAAACCTGAAGGGCACACTCGAGATTGAAACATGCCATTGAAAAGTTCTATGAATCTCAAAGAATCTAGAAGTTTCAAAACCAATTAAAACCTAATAATTTATTTCGTTTTTCATGGTGGAAATTGGTGAATCGTCATTCACCTACCTTTAAATATTTTATAGCTTGGATTACGGCATCCTTCTTCTAAATTTTAAAATATTGTGTTGCGTCCTAGCCTTAATATTACATTTGGGACTCTTATTTAGGACTATCTTTATATCTAATCTAACCTTGTCTTTCTTCTTTTCAGATGTCTTCCAATAATACTGCTTCTGGCTCAAACCCTATCGGCTCCTTCTCTCTCATGAACCTTTGTAGGAGATTCATCTTCGATGGATCCAACTTTATGGATTGGATCAGGAACATCAGGATGAGCTCCAAAATGAAGGATGAGCTTAAGGAACTTAAGTCGTCTGCTACTCCTGAGGAGATCGCTGAATAGCAGGCACATGAGAGAGATGCAACCAAAGTGGCATGAATCATGTTGGCCACAATGACGGATGAGCTCCAAAAGTCCTATGAGGATAACTACCCTTTTGAGATGCACCAGGACTTGATAGACAACTACCATCAGAGTGCTCGTCAGGAGTGATATGAAATCATCTCCTCCATGATAACAACCCGGATAAAGGATGGTGAACCCATTACGAGCCACATGCAGAAAATGCAAAGGTATGTGGACCGTTTGTTGAAACTGAATGTGAACTTCCCTAAGGAGTTGGCAATTGACATCATTTTGCACTCCTTACCTTCATGTTATGATCAATTCCGTATAACATACCACATGAACAAGGAGGAAGTTACACTTATAAAACTTCAAGGACTCTTGAAGATCACGAAAAGTGGTCTTAAGAGTAAATCGGTTTTTACCACTCCTGCTCCTACCGCGGCCCTAGTCTTGGCTATCGGGCAAGGCAAAGGAAAGAAGAGGAAGAGCCCTTTGAAGGTACCAAGGGTAAGACCCTTGATGGATCCTCTTCAAGTTGAACAAAGAAAGGTTTCGTCACTCCTTCTTCCAACCCTAAAAAGGTTGAATCCTTCTATTGCCATGAAAATTCGCACTGGAAGAAAAACTGCCCAAAGTACCAGCAAGATGTGAAGGATGGGAAAGTGAAACCCAACCATGCAGGTATATACACTATATTGTCTAATAATTCACCCCATACTAATTCTTGGGTCCTTGATACAGGTTGTGGTATTCACATATGTACTGATTTGCAGGGACTAAGAAGAAGTGAGAATATGGAGCATGGGAAGATAAACTTGATCATGAGGAATAGGAAAGCTTCACGTATCACCAAGATTGGAGTTTTTTCTTTGTTGCTAAGTAGTGAATTACTGTTAGATTTAAATAAGTGTTGTTACTCGTCTGAAATGGAAAGAAATATTATTTCCTTTCATGGTTTATACAAACAAGGTTTTACATTTTCATTTGATAATGAATGTGGTGGTATTAATGCTTTCTTTAATAATGTTCTTTATTTTAAATCATTACCTTGTGATGGTGTATATGAAACTATGTCAGTTGTTGATAACCTAGGAAATAATGTATTGTGTATTGATTCTTCCACTAGTTTTGATAAAGCATCATTATGGCATTGTCGTCTTGGACATGTAGGCAAGAAACGCATGGGCCAACTCCAAAAGGATGGAGTTTTGGTGTCATTTGACCTAAAGTCAGATGATAGTTGTGAATCTTGTTTGCTTGGGAAAATGACAAAGTCATGCTTCACTGGTACTTGTGCTAGGGGTGAGGGTTTGTTGGACCTCATACATACTGATGTTTGTGGACCCTTCAGAACCGCCACAAGATATGCTCACCGCTTTTATGGTACTTTCACTGATGATTTTCGTAGATATGGATATTTCTACTTAATCAAGCATAAGTTGGAGACCTTTGAAAGATTCAAAGAGTTCAAACAGGAAGTAGAGAATTAGTTGGGAATGAACATTAAGATGTTTCGATCCGATCGAGGTGGTGAGTATCTTAGTACAGAGTTCGTTGACTATCTTAAGGAATGTGGGATTATCTCACAATTGACACCTCCCAAGACATCACAGCTTAATAGTGTAGCTGAGAGGCACAATCGAACCTCCTTGGATATGGTTTGTTCCATGATGAGTCGAGCTTTGCTATCAATCTCATTTTGGGGGTATGCCTTAGAGACTGACGCCCAAATCCTTAATCTAGTCCTTACAAAGAAGGTTTCCAAAACACATCAGGAGATGTGGACTAAAAAAGTTCCCAATCTGTACCACATCAATATTTAGGGATGCGAGGCTTTCGTGAGGCACGAGTCTCACAATAAGCTTGAACCTCGAAGTGAGAGGTGTATTTTCATTGGCTATCCACAGAGATCCTTTGGTTACCTCTTCTACATACCTAGCGATAATGTGGTCTTTGTAGCAAGGAGGGGATTCTTTTGCGAGAGAGAGTTCATGATCCAAGGAAACAGTGGCAGTAAAATTGACCTTGAAGAAATTCAAGAGTCAAGTGGTGAAGGAACCTCAAACCCTAGCAATCAAACTAAGGAGGAAACTCCTGTTGATCCGACAGAAGAGTCTGTACCTCTGAGGCGTTCCAAGAGAGTTAGGAATGCACCTGAGCATTACTATGGATTCCATATTATTGCGGAAGGTGATACACTTATCAGTGATAGCACACAAGTAATTCTGGATGAACCTAACAGTTTCACGGAAGCCATGGCTGGCCCTGAGGCTACTAATGGAAAGAGGCTATGGACAGCGAGAAGAAATCCATGTATGACAATCAAGTTTGGAACTTGGTTAACAATGTACCAAGTCGTAATACAGTTAGGTGCAAGTGGATCTTTAAGAAGAAGACCGACATAGATGGTAATGTACACACTTATAAGGCACAACTTGTTGCAAAGGGCTTTTCTCAAACTCCGGGAGTTGATTATGATGAGACCTTTTCACCAGTAGCGAAGATTAAGTCTATTAGGATTATGTTAGCCATTGTTGCATTTCATGATTATGCAATATGACAAATGGATGTCAAAACCGCTTTCCTTAATGGAAAGTTGGCTGAGGATGTTTACATGATTTAGCCAGAGGGTTTTATCAGTAAAGAGTACCCTAATAGAGTGTGTAAGCTTGAGAAAACTATTTATGGATTAAAGCAAGCACCTCCAGATGGAATCTTTGCTTCAATGAGAAAGTCAAAGAGTTTGGCTTTTCGAGGAGTGAAGATGAATTTTGTGTATATGTCAAGGCTAGTGGAAGTATAGTTAGCTTTTTGGTATTGTATGTGGATGACATACTACTCGTAGGAAATTAAATCCCAACTCTGCAGGAAGTGAAGTCCTAGCTTCGAAAGTGTTTCGCTATGAAGGACCTTAGAGAAGCTGCCTATATCCTAGGGATAAGGATTTTGAGAGACAAGGGTAAAAGACTAATTGGACTTAGTCAGAGCAACTATGTGGTTAAAGTGTTGAGTAAGACTCAGAGCCTGAGTACAAAGGCTGAGATAGTAGATATGATTCGAGTACCATATGCTCCCACTGTACGGTCGATCATGGATCCTATGACTTGTACTCGTCTTGATGTGGCCTATTCATTAAGCATGGTCAGCATATATCAGGGGCAACCCGGCAAGGCTCTCTAGACTGCGGTAAAGAACATTCTCAAGTACTTGCGGAGGACTAAGGACTGGGTCCTAACCCTCGGTGGGAGTGATCACCTGAGAGTATTAGGGTATATTGATGCTAGCTTTCAGACTGATAGGGATAATTTTCGCTCTATGTCAGGCTGGGTCTTTACCTTAAACGGAGTAGCAATTTCTTGGAAAACTTCCAAGCAGGAGATATTGGCTGATTCAACTTACGAATAAAAGTATATAGCGGCAAGCGAGGCAGCGAAGGAGGCTATATGGATAAAGAACTTCATTGGAGTCCTTGGAGTTCTACCAGCTATATAGGATCCTATAGAGATTTTCTGTGATAGTGAAAGTGCAGTTGCCTTAGGCAAGGAACCAAGGGATCACGGGAGATCCAGACACATCAAAAGAAAATACCATTTCAGCAGACATCGAATAGAAGAAGGACTCCTCGTGGCAAAGAGGGTATCATCGTATGAGTACCCGACAGATCCCCTCACGAAGGGACTGGGCAGGGTTAAGCATCTTCAGCATGAGAGGTTCATAGGGCTGAAGGATGATATTAGTTTTACTAGTTAGATAGCTTTGAAATGTGTAAAGTGTAATTGACATTTGATGATGAATAAAAGTTGTGTTTATTTATGAGTAAAATGTTGCTATCTTTTGTCAATCGTTTACTATCATTTCATTTTTGCATGTTTTGACTTCCAGAATAATTATGTTTTTGTATTTCATATTATTCAAATTCTCCACATTTGGTCATATGTTGGAAGTAGATATGAATCAAGACTGTCATGAGTTGGCTTGTAGATGTCTAATATGTTAGACATAGCAAAGTATTGCTAAAACACACATGAGTGCTCATAAGTTCTGAGTAATGGATTCAACCCACGTTCACTGGTATCACTTCATGGAATTTATCTTGAGTGATCGTGAGACGGTAATATCATATAAGTCTTCAAACCTAGGGATACGACTTGTTGCCTAGAGTTGGTTATACATTGATTGTACGAAAACGCATTGGTAACTCGATGTTATAAAACGTGCCTTTGTGTATATGAGTCGAAGTTTATTTATTCCTTCTTGGATTAGAAGTGATATCTGGGCCCTCGATGATTTTGTGTTGACCCATGTACCGGGACCGGTCAGAACGAAGTTGATGTGTTCAATTAAGTTATATGTCAAACAAATCAGAAATTGGGAAACAAACGGTTGGACAATCAGTAAGACATTGTTCCATGTATTTGTCTAGCTGATATCTATAACAGAAGATTATATGATCACTTATCTTAAATGGTGTATCATCATCATCTCAGTTCCGCAAGACCTTGAAAGAGCTACGTTTGCAGATCGGTTCCTAAAGTCAATCTTGCAGTTATAGTTATTAGACTTATCCAAGTGGGAGACTGTTGGATTAGGTGTGTAAGTTCATAACTATTTATGGAATGTACTTGACCCGATTAGCAGGGTTCATTTGGGTTGCATGGCATTACAACACTTGGATAGACTAAATGAGAGAAAGTGCACTTAAGGATTATTAATATATTATAAGTTCTAATATATTAATAATATTATTTAATTAGTATTGATCAAAGAATTAATTTGGAATTAATTTAGTGATCAAAAAGAGACTAATTAAATATATGGGGTTGATTGTGTAAATCATCTATTCTTGTATAGTGGGCTAATGATCCATGGTTTGTATGGATTGGGCTAAAACCCATAAGGTGCTCCTTGGATAATCCATGGAGGTTACAAACCCATGGATCATGGAATATGGAAAGCCATGACAATTAGGGTTTACATGGTGTAACCCTACTTATGTCACAACTATATAAACACCCCTTGTCTAGAAAAATTGGTACTTGTACAAGCAAGTAAAGAGGTCTAGCCGATTTTGAGGTGTTAGTGAACTTCTCTCAAGGTTATTCCAAGTGTTGTGGTGTTGTGTGAGACATTTGAGGCATCACACTTGAGGTGCTAGGCTCACAAGGTTCTTAAGGAATCCAAACAACAAAAGGTATGTTCTTCTTCTAACATTTATGTTTAAAAGTTCTCCATGCTATGCTAGATAGGTTAAGAACATTGGAAAATCAAATTTGCATGTATCTTAGTCAAACATAGATCCAAGGTTTCTAGGGTTGCATGTACACCTTAGGAGTGTTAGAATGCTCAAAATCCTTCAATAGCTTGGTAAGGTGCCATCTTGATGCTCGATTGATAACTATTTTTGTAGGAAAATTATACCAGGGGTAAGTGTTAATCCCAGTTACCTTGGAATTCCAGAGTAGAAACTGTTGGCATATCTCCAAGTGTTTGAATCGTTCTTTCGCTTTGAATATCGGTCTGTGGATGGTAGGTTGTACTTAAACACAACTTCGTACCCAATTCATCTTGTAGACTCCTCCAAAACCTTGACGTGAAACGACTACCACTAACGGATACAATCGTTAAAGGTACACCGTGAAGTCTCACAAATCCCCTCACGTAAGCATTTGCAGGCTTATCCATAGACCATCTCCCATTAGCTACAATAAAGTGTGCACTCCTATTGAACCAAACTACAACCACCAAATCACGTCGTGGCCGTTCTTCGTTCTTGGCAGTTTAGTCACAAAATCCATGGTGACGTCTTCCTATTTGCCCATGGGTACAGGTAAAGGTTCTAAACTCCCATATGCTTCCTGATGTTGTGCCTTATCTCTTGCACATGTTACACACTTGGCCACATACTTTGCAACATCGACCTTCATCTTCGACACCAGTAGTAGGGTTTCGGATCCTTATACATCATAGTGCTGCCGGAATGAATCGAGTACATCGTCTTGTGAGCTTCTTCTATCAGAAGATCTCTTACTCCTCCCGTCTTAGGTACCCAAATCCTATCTTGGAATACCTTCAATCCTTGATTATTCGTACCGAACACCAATGTTTTACCTAAACGTTCTTCCTTTTGGTTATTTTGCTCTGAAGCTTCTTTTTGAGCTTCCTTAATGCTTTCCACAATCGTTGAGACTACTTCTATTCTTAACCCTCTTGGCCTTTTTCTTTCAAGGTTTACATTTCAACTTATAGCATCAGCTACAACATTTGCTTTATTGGGGTGGTAAAGTATCTCACAGTCATAATCCTTGAGTAACTCTAGCCAGCATCATTGTCTCATATTCAATTCCTTATGATTAAAGAGACACTAGAGACTCTTATAATCAATGAAAAGTTTTCACTTTTTTCCATAAAGATAATGTCTCCGTATCATTTGAGCGATTACTACCGCTGACAACTCCAGATCATGAGTGGGGTAGTTCTTTTCGTGCTATTTTAGTTGTCTCGATGCATATGCTATAATTTTTTCCCTCTGGGTTAGAACACAAACCAACCCAACTCCAGATGCATCGCTACAGACTACTAAGTCTTCAACTCCGTTTTCGGAAACACCAACAACACATGGCTTGTATAATAACTCCATACGTTATTTCATCATCCTAGGTAATCGTCGTAACTATTATGTTCCTTCGAATGATAATCTAACTTTTGGAATTCTTGTCTGTAGGCGATGCTCGCTCTTGCACCCGCTCTCTATCCCATGTTCGACTTTTAATCGTGACCTTCAAGTCACAATTTTGATCCTTATTGGAGACTCTTCCTTCTCCTTAACAAACTTAAGACAAGTTCTTTCCTTCAATTACCATAATAGACTGGTGGGTTATGTTCTAATGACCTCTCATCATATGATGTACTTCTTTGACTCAAGTCTTTTAGAGTCGAGTTTATGAACGTAATATACCTTCCTTCGTGTTCCAATGTGATAATATCACATTCTAGCATGTAGTACTTCTAGCTAAAAGGTTCTTACTTTAACAACGATCGCTATACTTCAATCTTCTAGCTTGAGTAGGATGCTACATCGGACTTGGTTCTCTGAACCACATGACTAACTCATTGTAGTCGAACTCTATATGATATGACATATAGGGTCGAAATAACAATCACATTCTTAGTCATTACCGAAATGATGGTAACGACAGATATGAACAAAACTGAATCAATTACTAGCTTTTTGGTAACCTTGTGACCATCCCTGATCCAAGTGTGAGTTGTATGCTTTCGGTAGTATAGGCCTCTACTACCATTCACACTTTCTCATACTTGTCCCAAGTATTGTCTCGCAGTTTTCCATGTCACCATTCAAGAATTTAAAATAATCATTTAACACATTAGATAACAAAGCGAAACTTTATATATTTTCTTGAAATGATTACATAGGAGATCAATTTCACCCTATACTATGCCTCTAATAGGCTACACCACATGTTATTACGGATACTTCATATCTTGATCTTCGGATATGAAGTCCTCATCCTTGATTTCTCGCATCGTCACCTTCTTCGTCAAGGATTTTCTGAGATGCTTTTTGGCTTTGGAGGTGCATTCGCTCTTGTTGCTTCATTTTTCTTCAGGCATCCCTTGAGAAATTCCCTCCTTCCTTACATCCATAACACACCCTCTCCGTAAATGTACATTCATCAGCTTAACGCCCAGTCTCTCCACACTTGAAACAAGTCACCTTCCTGTCCTATCTTACAGAGTGTTTGTTTTTGCACTTCTAGCACCATTTTCCTTTACCTCCTTATTTGCTAGACTTTGAGAACATGTTGCTCTTGTGGGACCTTGAGGACCCCTCAAATTTCCTCTTCTTTCTGATTTCAACCATGTTAGCGGTCTTATCATTGATTACTTCTTCGACAGACTTAGCAACCCAGATGGTTGCCCCAATAGTAGGTGCCTGGCGTACTGGCAACTAATTTTGTCCTTACTTTGTTGAAGTAAACTCCTTGTCTCTTCCATTTGTTAATCCAACACCATCCACATCATTTCCTATACTCCTACCATCGTTATTGGCCCAGGTGCAGCTGCTACTTCTGGTGCACGCTCGATCACTTGTGGCTCTAGCTATGGGTTACCATTTCCGAATCCGCTTCGAGAGCTCACCGTATCGATCTATACACCAAAATCAAACGTTCGGTGTGCAGTCATGGGAATTTAGATGGAAAGGATTTATTTATGATGGATGTATAAATCTCCTTATTACCCCAAAAAGTTACAAGCCAGTTTTAATACTGTAATTAAACGTTTAGAAATCTAAAATAAAAAAAAGTTTCCAGATCCGGTCGGCAACAGACCATAGATCCGATCAAATAATAGCATATAAGGCATCTTTATAGCTATAATATAAATCATTTAGCACACAAAAACATTTTAGGCATCTTTCCTAAAATAAAATAGTGCTTGTGTCTAAAATATGGTAGACACTCATCTCACAATCATCGCATCACATTCTAAATTTAAGTCTACAAATCCTACAAATTCCTAGTTCACTTAAACTAATGTTCTGATACCAAATGTGACATCCCCATTTTCTCAGCCAAAAAAGACCTATTTGTTTATGCTTTATTTTCAAATCAGAGTAACTTTTTAAAGAAAAGTGTTGCGGAATTTGTTCCCAGAAAAACACGATAAATATGTTATCAAAGCATTTCTGAAAAAATGTATTTTATTCATTTAAAAACTTTTGGATGTCATCTTCAATAAAGAAGCATAAGCATAAACAGGACTTGCATTCATTTTCACTATTGATCTACATCTCTTTAATCTCTCAGTGTAGTGCAACTTTATATCGACACCTGTGATACAAATAAACAAAGTGGGTTAGGTTGGGAAACCTGTTGAGTACATAGGGTTTTCAGGTTGGGAAACCTGGTGAGTACACAGGGTTTTCAACCCAACCCCATTATCTTCTTTACTCTTAAGAACCTACCCTAAGAATCAACTACTCTTTATTCCTTCATTCCTAAGGTTTGTCCTAAGGAATAGGCACGAAGTCCATCGTCACCAGGTTTTATACAACAGGCACTAAATCCATACTTTCCAAGGTTCATCCAACGGGTGCTATGTCCATAAATCTCATTTATCGACAATACTTTTTTGCGGGAGTCCACCTGCAATACATGTCAATGGGTTTTTAGAGTACACCGGGTGAACATATTGTTCACAACACCTACAAGTTGCGAGCGTGCTAGTGTTCCATCAGACCATCTAGAATAGTCTGTGGTTGTCATCCATACTCTGGTAGATGACGGGGCCAACGCTTGGGTAAAGGCTTCTCTCATTTTTCACCTATCACCCTCATCTCATGATCTATATCACTTTTCATCTCATCCTCCAACTCATTATTCATCAAACAACAACAATTTCATCTGCCCATGTTTTACCAAACATATTTGAAGATATAAAATACATATATAGTTCAGATATGAAGAAAATGTCAAGATCTGAAAAGAAAATACATATACGGTTCAGATCTGAAGAAAATGTCAAGATCTGAAAAGAAAATACATATACGGTTCAGATCTCAAGAAAAAAGTTTAGAACTAAAAAGAAAATACATCTAAGGTTTAGTTCTGAAGAAAAAAGAGGTCTAGGTCTAAAAAAACAAAGTTTAAATCTTTCATTTAGTATAGATCTCAAGTTATAAAATACATATACAGTTTAGATATGAAAAAACAAAGTTTAAATCTTTCAGTCGACACATATCTCAAGTAAACAGATAATATGCACACATAGCACATAAATTATATAAAATACTTCATATATATATATATATATACATATATATATATATATATATATATATATATATATATATATATATATATATATATATATATATATATATATATATATATATATATGTAAGATGAAAGTAACTATGTACTCACTTGTTAAGGTGGTGATTCTGAACTCAGACAACACTTCGCTCTTTAAAAAAAATCCCTTCGACAAAACCGGGTTCTGCGGGGGAAGAGTTTCAAACCGAAAAGCTCATTTTTCTCGGAGCCTTCGGGTGCTCCAGGGCTTTCTTATAGTGATAGGGAGATTTCCTAGGCTTTGGGGTGGTTTAGGGAGGATAGAGAGAGAGAGAGAGAGAGAGAGAGTAGAGAGAGAAAGAAGTGGAGAAAAGTTTGAGAAAACGGCTGCACCTCACACCCTTTTATAGGCCAAGAGGCCTCGTAGTACATGGGGCGTACTTCGAATCTACGCGGGGCATAGTAACACGCATCAGACATCCAGTGGAGTTTCGTGGCTTAATTCAGACTGCAGGAGAAGGGGACCGTGCAGCGTTCACTCCTCGTACGCAGGGCGTACTTTGGACGCGAGGTGTTCCTTGGACTACGCGGGGCGTAGCCTCGCACCCAGCCCATAATTCACACCCTCGACTTCTAAAATTCGTAACTTTAGCATACGATCTCCACTATAGACGTTCCTTATATCCATGCGTAGCGGGGACCGTACTCTACAACTTTCGTTTAGACTCTGTCGGCAATTTTTGACTCTATTTTTAACAGGATGGGATTGGAAAAGTCT
Organism: Lactuca sativa; assembly: GCF_002870075.4. Classification (NCBI taxonomy): domain Eukaryota; kingdom Viridiplantae; phylum Streptophyta; class Magnoliopsida; order Asterales; family Asteraceae; genus Lactuca; species Lactuca sativa. The sequence goes on from NC_056627.2 coordinate 54,763,821, forward strand.
GTTAAAAATTCATAACTTCTTCATCCGACGTCCATTTTACTCTGTCTTTTTACCTTTGAGCTACTATTAACGAAACCTTAGATTCCCATTTAGGTTGTGTCGGCCGAAAACCGTTCGATCTACTATTGGAACTCCGGGATGTGTACTCTTAATCCGAAACTTGGAAAAAGCATAACTTCCTCATACGAAGTCCGATTTGGGCGTTCTTTTTATGCACGCTCTCGGTTTAGCAAACACAACGACTATCATTTAGATCGCTAAGGCTAAAAAGCCTTTTCTCGTAAACTCACTTTTTACGTCATGCAATGTCGTGTCGGTTCTGTCGCGAAACTTCGACATGTCATAAATTCTTCGTTATAACTCGGATTTCGGCGTTCTTTATATCTTGGGAATTCTTGTCACGACTACTAAAACTTTCTTCATAATATTCAATTAATTCCTCCTTATTACTTCAAAATGAGTTACAATGGTTGACCTTGACTATTTCATTCTTATACTAATGCGTAGCACAAAAACACAGTCGTTAGAGCATGTCTGTGCAGCTAATTTCCTACCAGTCAGTGAAAAAGACGATTTTCACCTTGGTTAGGGAAAATAATAGGAATAGATTGGTAATTTTTCAGAATCTACCATCATTTCATTTTAAGGGTTAATTGACAACCTAACTGTAACACCCCACTTTTTAGGTATTTTCAAATTCATCCCTTGGTTTTAATTTATAACTCAGTTTGATCCATAAGTCCAATAATTATGCCTTGAAGCCCTAGTGGCATTTTTGTAGTATGAGCTGGAGGAGTACGCTAAGCACACATGTGTATACGTTGAGCGTACTAAGGCGCGCCCTAGTACGCTTGGCCTACACTCACGTACGCTAGGCATACTCACGTTAGGAGGAAACCCTATATTTTAGGGTTTGAAGGGTATTTAAGCCTCATATTAGCTCATTTCCTTTCCACCTTTCATCCTCCACTCCCATGGGACGCTTTCGAAAACACTAATCTTTGAGTGTGTATTTTGGAGCTCAAGAGTGTGCTTTTTGGTGTGTTCTTGTTGTCTTAGAGGAAGAAGAAGATTCTCGGAGAAGCCTTGATGAGGGAACAACTTGTGGATCTGGGATTCTTGCCCTCTTGAGAAGCTCCAGAAGGTATAAACCTTCAATCTAGCGTTGTTTTCTTTTAGATCTTGCCATGAGGAAATTATGTGTTCTTAGTCCCCTTTCTTGGTGTTAATGAGTATGTTCTACTCTAAGACCAAAGGATCCATCGTTCCTGAATAAATATGGTGCAATAATTCATAAAAATTCTATCTTGGCTCTTTTAGTGCATTCATGAGGTCTCTAGTGGTTAAAACACGTTAGAACCATGGTATTAGGCCTTATTAAGTCATGCATAACCATAAAGTTGGAAACTTTATGGTTTGGAGAACCTCTTTGGACTTGGCTCTAAAAGTTGGACATTGGACTGAATGAGATAAGCTCTTAATCGAAGTCTTGCACGGCCACCACGTATGTTGGGTGTAGTTGGTCAATGGCTCGATTACGGGCCAATGCAGAGTACACTAAGCGTACAGGTGTGTTCGCCCCACGTACTTAGCCTGTTGGGTTTTCGAGTTTTGGCTTCAAGCTTTGGGCCAACTTTTGGACTTGGATGATTGGGCCCTTTTTGGTCCATCTGATAATGGGTGTTTTGGGCTAAGTGAAGTGTTGGACCTTTGAGTAAGGCTTAAGTAGAAGATGGACCCAATTTGGAAAATTGGGCCAATTATGGGCCTTGAGTGATTATTTATTTTGGGCCTTTTTGGATCAAGATTTGGGCCTGGGTCTTAGCCCAACTACGAAAAGGGTGAAGTGGCCATTTACCCTCAGTACGGATTATTAGTCAAGGATTGTAATCCATTTATTAATTGGATGATTGTTTTGTTGTGTTAGTATGGGGATTTTAGTGAGCTAGCAGTCGGGGGATTTCAATGTGATTAAGTTATGTGAGGTGATTTTTATTCACTATACTTTCGGGTCGAAGGAACCAAGTCCAGCCCATTGGTTTGATAACCTAATATTGTTGATATGCTGAGTATGGAATAGATATGCATGCTAGTTATGATATGCTAGTCTGGTAAATTTGTAGGACTACATGTGATATTGTCTGCTTATCTGTATTTGATATTATTTTTTATATGTCGACATATTGTGTGGGTTGGGTTGAGGTTGTACTTCTCTATGTTGTAGCTAACAAACTATGGAGCCTACCATATATAAGTTGAGGGTCAGGAAGGGCATGCCAAACTTATACTGAGGGATCATGAGCATTCCATATACGAGCTAAGGGTCGGGAAAACCGTGCCAGACTCATACTGAGGGCTTAATGGTATTCAGTCTGAGGACTTATCATGTCGAGGAGCAAGCCAGACATAAGTTGTCGGCCCAAGGGCAAGCCAGAGTTATGATGTGGGCTTAGGGGTAATCCAGTATGTTAGTTATGGACCCATTTTATGCTATTATTATATTTGTATTATTTATTTGTGCATTGGTATTTTGGGGGAACTCACTAAGCTTTGGGCTTAAAATTTTGGATTATGTTTCAGGTACATCAGATGATCGTGGGAAGACAAAGGTTTGATCATGCACCTCCTCATGTTGTGTTTTGTGATTTTGGGAAAACTCTGATGTTAAACATATTTTGAAAACTATAATGTAATCAATTATGATTTTTGGTTGGTTTGAAATTTTTTTCTTTTTATGAAATATTATGTATGTGACATTAACCCATTAAGCCATAACCAGAATCAACTATAAAGATGGAAATTGATTTCTTAACTTCTAGTGATATGTGTAAAGTATGCCAATTTTAATCCTAACAAACTCAAATAAAAATGAACACACGTAGGAAGTGTACCTATCGATAGCATTTTAGTTTAATCTAGTAGGGTATCGAACACACGGAACGGTAAACAAATTAAATTAATACTAATATTATCTAAATAAAGCAATTAATTAAAATGGGGGGTTTTCTCTAGTTTTACTAGATTAGAAACTTAAGTAACTTCCTAAACACTTTATCAAACAGGCAATTAAAAACTAAAAGATGAACAAAAGACAACTAGATTAAATCAAATTAAAGAGACTTTCATTTAGATTTGATTCACTTATTATATGGTTGATTTCGTGGCAAGTACAATGGATTAATATGTCATTGGTTACCGATTTCTAATGTGATTAGGTTCATGTTCCCTATTACTAATCCTTTAGCAAACAAGTTAATTCAAGCAGTGATCAAGTGATTAAACGAACAAGTTTCCTAGTGTTCAATTCGAATCAAGTAAGACTTGTAACATTAGTTAATCAAATAGTTTGGTTTAACTAACTCATATGAGGTTAGTCATCACATATGCTCACACATTAACTTACTTATTTTCTAGTTAACCCTAGGTTCATGTTCACTAATACTAGGCTAACAATCTTGTTTTCACAAAACTATATAATTCAAGAAATCAAGAAGATGTTCCTGAAACTCAGTTACTTAGTTATTACCAGAAAATAATTATAATTAACATGCAAGGAACTTTTAACAATCTTAACAAGATAAATAAGCAAATCTATATAATCCAAGCCACTCAATCGTACCATATTCATAAGATCATCTAGTCTAAACAAAAGTATGAAGTCTTTAGCTCATAACTACAACACATAAATCACTAAAATCGAAATCTGATGGTTCAAACATGATTTACACAAAAGATTAAGAGAAAAGTAATGTTGTTTGCCTTTGATCTCTTCAAAATTGCCTTCTAGTTGAATTATGGTTCCCAAAGCCTCTTCGTAATGTCTCTGGTCTCCAAATGTCGCCAAAAGCCTCCAGCAAAAGTTAGGGTTTCGGGAGAATTCGATCTATATATAGATTCAAAAAATCAACCCCAACTCGTCGAGTTTTACGGACAAACTCGTCGAGTTTTTTACTTAAAACGCATGTAGGTCAAGGCACTCTTTTATCGGGAACTTTCTTCGCAACTCGTCGAGTTAGTTGAATAAACTAGACGAGTTCTTCTTCGAATTTGACATCTTTCTTCAATCTTAAAATTCCAAGCTTCCAGTTGCTCAATCTGCTTCCTTTTTCATCCAAGCATGTCATTAAGGCTAAAAATTAAATTTTAAACTAATTAAGCACCTTTTGTTCATAAACTGAGACAAAAACAACAAAAAGTATTAAGATATTGTATGAATTATATGACTAAATATGCACATATCATGTAGCCATATGTCAATAACTTAGAATGGAAAATACAACCTCAACCATGACTGAAAGTGTATTGCTTTTATAGGAGAAACAAAGTGCATTGCTAAAAAGAGTACTCCACCAAAGCTTAAGTTTGCTCCACCTTAAAGCTTCATAGAAAGGCTTTCTAACTCTTTTTTGAAGACCTTTTGGGTGGCTCAAAACATGCTCTTTTAACAAAAAAAAATAATTATCCTCTTGAATCAAGGTATCAATAACATAAGTTTTATCAATCACCAAAGAATTCAATGTTCTAATAAAACTTGGAATATTTCAAGGACATGAACAATAGCATTGTTGAGAGTGTTCATAGCCAACTTTTCTAGAAAAATCAAACAAAGATATAATCAAAGTGGCTGGAACTCGACCACACAAACACACACATGTACCTCAACAAAAAAATAATCGATGACATCCCCCTTAATTGCACGTAATAAAAAAATGGAAGAATCCTTAATAGCCCATAGAACACGTCGCTTCCTCTTTGGGGTTTTTTATTTTAAAATTTCCAATTAATCCATTCCAGTGTTGTAGGAAAACCCCAAACACTCCTAACCCTAACAAATTTATAAATTAAGTTTCCTATTATGACACCTTGGCCCCTCAATGCCTATTAAACCCTTTAATAAATTGTATTTCTCCTCAATTTCCCTCAAACTCATCTAATTTAATTATATGCCCATTAAATATAAATTACTTCTTTTAGATATTAATTAATATATTTTTTTTAATTATTCCACTTTAATACTCTTAGAATCAAAAAGATTTACTACGATTAATTTTCAAGTAACAAAAGGTTAGGTTCATCCTGTCCATTGCTTCTTTCCATTTGGTAGACTCGAGGCTTGCCATGGCTTCTGCGTAATTCTTAGGTTCATCCAAACGTACCAATGTCTCATCACTAATAAGTGTCTCGCCTTCCGCAGTAATATGGAAACCATAATAATGCTCAGGTGCATTCCTAACCCTTGTGGAACGCCTCAGAGGTTCAGACTTGTGAATTGGCTCAACGGGAGTTTCCTCCTTAGGTTGAATGCTAGGGTTTGAAGTTCCTTCACCACTTGACTCTTGAATTTCTTCAAGGTCAATATGCCTCCCACTTTTTCCTTGGCTTAAGAACTCTCTCTATATCTCTCTCTTTCTCTCTCTCTCACTCAAGACACCCCTCCTTGCTACAAAGACCACATTGTCACTAGGTCTGTCGAAGAGGTAACCAAAGGATTTATATGGGTAGCTGATGAAAACACACCTCTCGCTTCGAGGTTCGAGCTTATCGTGAGTCTCGCATCTCACGAAAGCCTCGCAACCCCAAATCTTGATGTGGTCTAGTTTGGGAACTTTACTAGTCCACATCTCATGAGGAGTTTTGGCAACTTTCTTTGTAGGGACCATATTAAGGATATGGGTGGTAGTCTCTAAGGCATACCCTCAAAATGAGATTGGTAGCGAAGCTCAATTCATCATGGAATGAACCATATCCAACAAGGTTCGATTACGCCTCTCAGCCACACCTCTCAATTGTGGTATCCTAGGAGGTGTCAATTTTGAGATAATCTCACATTCCTTGAGATAGTCGAGGAACTATGTACTAAGATACTCACCACCATGATTGGATCGAAGCATCTTAATGTTCCTGCCCAATTCATTCTTGACTTCCTGTTTAAACTCTTTAAACCTCTCGAAAGTCTCAGACTTATGCTTGATTAAATCGACATATCCATATCTACTATAATCATTAGTAAAAGTCAAATAATAACGATTAGCATCCCTTGTGGCTGTTTGAAGGGTCCACACACATCCATGTGTACAAGATCCAACAAACCTTCACCCTTTTCACAAGAACCAGTGCAGGGTGACTTTTTCATTTTTCCAAGTAAGCATGATTCACAACTATCATCTGACTTTAGGTCAAATGACTCCAAGACTTCATCTTTTTGGAGTTGGCCTATGCGTTTCTTGCTCACATGTCCAAGACGACAATGCCATAATGATTCTTTATCCAAGTTATTATTACTCGAAGAATCAATACACCACACATTATTTCCTAGATTATCTACAACAGATACAACTTCATACACACCATCACAAGGTAATGCTTTAAACTAAAGAACATTAGTAAAGGAAGCATTTATTCCACCATTTTCATTATCAAAAGAAAAGGTAAACCCATGTTTGTACAAAGCATGAAAGGAAATAATATTTCTTGCCATTTCAGGCAAATAACAACATTTATTCAAATCTAAAATAAACCCACTACTTAGCAACAAATACTGGACTCCAATCTTGGTGATAGGTGAAGCTTTCCTATTCCCCATGATCAAGTTTATCTTTCCATGCTCCACATTCTCACTTCTTTTTAGTCCCTGCAAATCATAACAGATATGAATACTGCACCGGTATCAAGGACCCAAGAGTTAGAATAGGCTGAGTTATTAGATAGAATAGTGTAAATACCTTCATGGTTGGGTTTGACTTTCCCATCCTTCACATCTTGTTGGTACTTTAGGCAGTTCCACTTCCAATGTGACTTATCGTGACAATAGAAGCATTCAGCCTCTTTTGGGTCAGAAGAAGGAGTGACGAAACCTTTCTTGGTTCCACTTGAAGAAGAGCCATCAAGGGTCCTAGCCTTGGCACCCTTCTAAGAGATCTTACACATACCTTTGCATTTTCTGCATGTGGGCCGTGACGGATTCTCCGTCCTTCATCCTGGTTGTTATCATGGACGAGATTATTTCATACCGCTCTTGACAAGCACTCTGATGGTATCTTTCCATCATATCTTGGTGCATCTCAAAAGGGTAGTAGTCCTCATAGGACTTCTGGAGTTCAGCTTTCATGGTGTCCATCATGATGCATGCCACTTTGGTGGCATCTCTTTCATTAGTCCGGAAGTCAGTGATCTCCTGAGGACTAGCACTGGACACATCGATCTCCTTCAGCTCCTTATGGAGGACATATTCCTTGTCCTCATAGCGAGTCACCATCCTGATGTTACGGATCCAATCCATAAAGTTGGAACCATCGAAGATGACCCTCCCACATAGGTTCCTGAGGGAAAACGAGCTGGTAGGGTTTGAGCCAGAAGCAGTGTTGTTGGAAGACATCTGAATAGAAGAGAACAATTTTAGTTTAGATATAAGGATAGTCCTTAATAAAACACCCAAATGTAATATTAAGGCTAGGATCCACTCACAATATATTATAACTAAGAAGAGGTATGCCGTAATATAAGCTATAACATATTTGAAAGGTAGGTATGACGATTCACAAATTTCCACCAAAAAACGAAATATAAACTATTAGGTTTTTAATTGGTTCTTAGAAATTCCTAGATTCTTTTGAGATTCAATGAACTTTTTCAAAGGCATGTTTCAATCTCGAGTGTGCCCTCCAAGTTTTGTGCCTGGGATACCGAGGATCATAAAACGAGGTGTGAAGTAACCATGCAAATCCCTTGGTACCCTTAATGTTTATCACTCAGCCGATGTGCTGGTTAACCACACGCGCTCCACCGATACTATGATAAACTTTTAGTCACCCTTTGCCTACCATGTTAAGTCCATGCTAGTGTGCCGGTTAACCACACACACTCCACTAACGAAATAATCAAAGTGTAAAGTGTAATTTCATGGATTAACACCTTATTCAATTTTTCCTAAAGTAACTAAGATTGGGAATTTAATAAAACATTTAGTTACTTTATAGACAAAACTTCAAAAATGGTCCCTGTGGTTTTCGAAAATATCAAGTTTAGTCCCTAAGTTCAAAAAACCTCACAGATCGTCCCTATGGTTTCAAAACTTTTAACATTTGGTCCTTCCGGCTCACTCCGTTACCATTTAGCCGTTAAGTCAGGGGCATTTTTGTCATTTCATTACCCAAGGACCATTTATGAGGTTTTCTATTACTTTAAAAAAAGAAAATAAATAAATAAAATTTAATATGCAAGGGCCCCACCCCTTCTCTCTCTCTCTCTCTCTCTCTCTCCAAATCAAACCCATCTCTGTTTTGTGACTGCCGGCTTCCCCTTTTGCTTCTACTATCTTCTCCCCTTTCTTGATTAAGCTTGTTGACAGCAACAACAAGACGAGTTCCAGGATTAGTAGTCTCATCGATCCAACCCTTGAAAACCGATTCCAAATCGTCTTCTCCCAGGCACTATAAGTTTCTCTCGGATATCAAGTGTTGTAATCGCTGGTGACGACAGAAGGAGTAATAATAACTCCGGTGAGGAGCTAAAGAGGTCGACGCTTGAATTCCTCGTTGAGGAAGCGAAGGGTCTGAGAAAGGATCTTGGATTGTACCTGTTTAATTTCGATATGATTAGAGATGGTGAAGGAGATGGGTATCTGGTGATTGATATGAATTACTTCCCAGGTTACGAGAAATTGCCTTCTTATGAAACTGTCATGATTGATTTCTTCTTGAATGTAATGAAATTACAGGAGTTGGAAAAGATGAAAAAGAAGGAGATCGACGATAGGTGGAAATTTGGTAATCAAAAGTAGATCTGATAATGAAGTTGATGAAGTAGATCTGATAAAGAAGGTGTCTTATAGGGGGGGCTGTTTTTAGTTGCAGAAACACACTGAAGAATGGGTTATGCATCTGATCGATTCCAGAAAGAAAGGTTCAAAAGCAGTCGGGTTTTATGCCATTAAAATGGGTTATGAATCGAGTGAAGAAATTCAACATGTTACAGTAGGAAATTGGAGGTGAGATTGGAATTGTTCACTGTGGAGTATACACTTCTCATCATTTCTGCAGATCAATCGAAACTAGCACCAAAAAGCAACAAGAACATCATCATACAGACATCTAGCTACAAGTGAATAAAGAAAGGAACTTGATTTCTTCTGTGTTTATTTTCATTCTTCAAGGGATGTTGATTATTAGCGAGTAATGGGGATGTAATTATCGGGCTTAACATGATCTGGCACTTGATCATATATTGGAGAGAGAGAGAGAGAGAGAGAGAAGGGGTGGGGCCCTTGCATATTAAATTTTATTTATTTATTTTCTTTTTTTAAAGTAATAGAGAACCTCATAAATGGTCCCTGGGTAATGAAATGACAAAAATGCCCCTGACTTAACGGCTAAATGGTAACGGAGTGAGCCGGAAGGACCAAATGTTAAAAGTTTTGAAACCATAGGGACGATCTGTGAGGTTTTTTGAACTTAGGGACTAAACTTGATATTTTCGAAAACCACAGGGACCATTTTTGAAGTTTTGTCTACTTTATAATATTCATCATACTTTTTAATGAGAATTTATAAGTCCTTGTCCTACCCGTTCGGCTAACGACCCTCCACCGATCAAGGAAGCGATGGGTGAGAGTGGACACCCATTAAGCTGCCATTTTATAGGCAGCAATCTTATACCCCCATTATAGACCGGCTTCGTAAATGAGGCCTACTAACGGTAAGCCGACTGGCTCTTATATATATATATATATATATATATATATATATATATATATATATATATATATATATATATATATATATTATTAACTTATAATATTATAAAGTATAAGGGTTGATTTTTAACTTTTAAAAATCTAGGGGTTGGAACTAAAGTTTATCAAGTGACTTTACATGTTCCAAAACTTGAGGGCAAGTTTTGTAACTTTACAAAACCTTTCACATTCATAACTTAGGAGTTATTAAAATGAAGACTCTTTTTTAATGGCTTTTAACACAAAGAGACTTTTGGTTATCCATAACTTGAGGATAAGTTATGGACTCCTTTAAAACAGATAAAGATCATGAATTAATCATTAAACAAGTAATTCCTATGATCTATCAAGAACTCATAAGATCATGAACATTCATATCAAAATTTCAAAAACATATGAACACATATAATCATGTAATTTTGATATTAGCCATTGTAAATGGATTAGAACAACCATTAAACCATCTAAAATAAGTTTTGTAAAACTAAAACAGTTTAGGGTAATGTTTCTAGTCCATTTCCAGCAACAAAAATCGAAAAACTGCACTCTGCATGGCCAACTCGTCGTGTGCACGAACTGACTCGCCGAGTTGGTTACATTTTCACTTGGACTCGTCGAGTCCTCCCCATGGTCTCATCGAGTCCCCTGTGCAGACAGCAAAAATTCGATTTTCAACACTATTTTACATCAAGTATTCACAAACAAGGCTAGCCTCTGATACCACTGATGGGTTTTGAGCATTCTAACACTTCCTAAGTATACATGCAACCCTAGAAAAAAGATGGCTAGATTTACATACCTTTTAAACTAAAAGATGGCTAGAATTACATACCTTGTAGTTGATTTGATTCCTTGAAAACCTTGAGAGCCTAGCACCCCAAGTGTGATGCCTCAAATGCTTCACACAACACCAAATGCTTTGGAATGAATTAGAGAGAATATGTAACACTCTAAAAATCAGCCTAGCCCTCTTGTCACTTAGTGTAGCCGATTTTGGTAGAGAACATGTTGCTTATATAGTGTGTCACATCTAGGGTTACACCTTTTAAACCCTAATGTGACATGACTTTTCATTTCCATGACCCATGGGTTTGTAACTCCCATGGAGCATCCTGTGGGTTTAACCCAACTTCATAATCCATGGAGCCTTTTAGCCCACTATACAAGTTATGGATGATTTACATAATCAACCTATATATTTAATTAGTTATCTTTTGATCACTTAATTAATTCCAAATAAATTCTTGATCAATACTAACTAAATAATACTAATAATATATTAGAACTTATAATATATTAATAAACCACAAGTGTTATTTCTCTCATTTAGTCTATCCAAATGCATGATGTCATGCAACCAAAATGGACCATACCGGGTCGGGTCAAGTACATACCAGAAATAGTTATAGACTTAGACACCTTATCCAACAATAAAAACACCTGAAAGCTTGAATGGGGCTTCCATGGTCTTAAAGTTTGCACCTTTAAGCTATGTAACCCCTTCTAGATCCCAGACCTTAAAGATAATCCACTTGGGATGTCCAATTCCCAAGGTCTAAGCTTCTTGGACCAAAAACCCACATAAAGTGAAACAAGGAGATCTAAGAGACTACTAGACAAGTTAGAGGCTTGATTACCAAAAAAGTATGAGGATGGGATGTTGCTTCTCGATCTACAATCTTCTCTTGGAATTCTCAAGCTTCTTCTTCTTCTATAAGCTTCAAATCAGACAAGGTTCACTCAAAATGGTTCATAAGCATTAGGGTTTTGTGGATTAGGGTTTGGACACTGGAGGCTGGAAATGAGGATATAAGGTGCGGATTAAGATGCTTTAATAGGGTGTAAAACCCCAAATCTAGGGCTTTCCAAACCCATACCAACTCGTCGAGTTGGTTTTCTCAACCTGCGTCCCAAAAGCTTATTTCTACTTGTCGAGTTGTCCCCTAGGACTCGGCAAGTAGACCTTTAATTTGCATCATATCTTTCCTTAATTAGCCTTCTGGTTTCCAGGTGTTACAATGACGCCTTGGCAATCACGGCCGCACCTGGCACAAGATCAATCCTGAACTCAACCTGCCTCTAAGGAGGTACACCGGGTAACTCCTACGGGAATACATCAACAAACTCCTGGACAACTGGAACCTTGAAAATTAAAATTTGATCCCCAATCTGAGTATTAACCATATAAGCCAAATAACCTGCACACCCGTGTTGAATATATTGATGAGCCCTAGATGCCGAACAAAACGCTGAACCAACCCTGGTACCATCCCCATAGATAACCAATTCTCCCTCACTTAGGGTTCGAACTACCATTCGCTAGCCCTCACAATCAATCATGACACCAAACCTGCTTAGCTAGTCCATACCCCCAGTCACACATACACCCCCATGAGGATATTGATCAAATCAATAGGATAAGGCACCCCGAATATCTCTAATTTACAACCATGATACACCGCGGATGCAGAAACCCTATGTTTGTTGGCAATGGAAACTCTCAACAGACACTCTCACTCCCCAATAGACATATCAAACACCCTACTGAAAGATTGAGATACAAAATACCGACTCGCGCCTGAGTCAAATAACACAAAAGTAGGCAAATAGTTCGTGAAGAACGTACCTATTAGGAGAATATATATGAGCATAACATAAAATACAATCAACAGAATAATAAGTAGAAATGTCCCGGTCATGACGTCTAGTGTCGATCTGGCCTCCTCTATCATGAGTTGGAAAGTGCAACCTCGAGCCCTCGGGAGCTCCTCCCTGCCCTGGCTCATATCCGTGATCCTTAGAGTAGCCGAAATTGGGACCTTCACCATCCTAGAAGCAAGCAAGCTATAGTTGGCCTTCACATGGGCAGTGTCGTTGCAGTGGTAACAAATCCCGGAGCTGAGTGGTGGGGCCTGTTGGCGGAAATCCTGCGCCATATGGCCCTGTCGGCCACAATTGTGGCACCAAGAAGATGATCGATAAGCACCCTCATGAACCTTGTCGAACTTCCTACAAGTGGGTCCCTTCTGAACCCCAGGTCTGACATTAGTGGCCTTGAACCGCTTCGACGTAGGTTGCGACTATGTCGGGGCCGGTCTCTGCTCCCTCGTCTAGAGCTCCATATCAATCTCACGCTACGTGGCGGCCTGCTGCAACTCCAAAAATGAAGCATAACGTTGAGTGGATACAAACTGTCTGATGTCCATCTTGAGCATGCTCAAGTAACGGGTCATCTGAGCTTGCTCAGAAGCAGCAAAATCAAAATAAAACATGGCCCTCTCTAGGAACATCTTGGTGATCTCCATCACCGATTATGTTCCCTGTCTCAAATCCAAGTACTCTTGATCCAACCTCTCACGTTCCACCAGCGGAACATATCTAGAACGAATCATCTCCGAGAACTGCTCCCAAGTCACTGTAGTCCTCTACTCAGGAGAATACGGGTTGGTAACATGTCTCCACCAATCCTTTGCTCCGGACCTCAGAAGGTTCAGAGCGCACCTGACCTTCTAGTCAGTTAGGCAAGAGAAAATGAGGAAGTACGCCTCAAAGTCATACAACCACCTCATGGCTATGATTGGATCCTGAACTCCATCAAAACTCAGGGGCTTTGTATTGTTGAAGTCTTGATACTGGAAGACCCTCAAAGTACCAACCCCAGTACCAGTAACATCTGTAGTGGCTGCAGCAACAGCAGCCTCAGAGAGGGCATCGTATCGCTCATCAAAGTATTCCACCATGGCGGTCTTAATAGAGTTAAACATCTCTGGAAAGTGTGCCCGAAAGTGTTAAATAAACGCCTCCTGAAGGATCTCCCTAATCCTATCCTCGAACACAGTCGGCCCATTCTGGCCACCTGCCCCTGATCCCGATCCGGATCCTACCTCGAAATGTCACATCATCACCATACTGAAAGTAAACCGAGGAGATATCAGATAACACACAATTCATACCAATGGAACCAACTCCCAATAAATCCCTAAGGGTTGTGACTTCCCTATTATGCATACAGGTCCTTTTCTTCCAGTAGTACGGGACCATAATACCCTCCACAACCACCTGTATTTGTATAAGAGGATCATCACAACAACCCTAACAATACACACTAGCACGTGCATACACTCAGTCCTCAATTCCTAGAGGAAAGTGAATCATTACGAAACTGGCCGACTGACCTCACACAACACATCTATGGAATTTCCACCAACCCTGCAACACTCGTGTATGCTAATCATACATAACCCTAGATCCTATATACAGTCAAATACCTTATTCTACCCTAGGCCCTTCATCAAACAAGAACAGGAAATAAGGCCAAACCAAACATTCTCAGACTGTAGAATATTCGTTATGTACAACTATGATGCATACACTAATCAACTACAGTAATGATGTCAATTTCATATAAGGAAAACCCTAGGCTATTAGGTATCATATAATCAGGTAGTTTTATAATGCAATTCCTGAACATCCCTATCTTATCACTATCATGTTATTCTAACATATCACAAAACCAAGTAATAGTGTGGTAATTTGGGGTTTACTCACTGGCTCCAGCTGATCGTACACATCGAATCCTCTTTAATTATTTTGAAAATATATGAAGATTATTATTTCCTTTCTTGTCTTTTTAAAAATCAGTTTCCTTAGTTTGACACTGGATTCACACGAATGTTCTGTTGGGTTTTGAGCATTCTAACACTCCTAAGTGTACATGCAACCCTAAATACCTTGGATCTATGTTTTCTCTATTATACATGCAAATAAGAACTTCCAAGGTATTATCCTAATCTAGCATACAAAACAATAACTATAGCAAGATAGAATACATACCTCTTTGGTGTAGAAAGTCTTCATGAAGCTTGAGTGCCAAGTGCCCCAAGTGTGACACCTCAAATGGTTCACAATCACCAAAACACTTAGAATAACTTGAGAGAATTCTACAACTCATGAAATCGGCTAGCCCTTTCACACCACACACTAGTGCTGATTTTGGTCAAGAATAAGATGCTTATATAGTTAGGGTTACACCATGTAAACCCTAATTGACATGGCCTTTCATTTCCATGATCCATGGGTACAAATACACCATGGAGCATCCATGGACCATCCTATGGGTTTTAGCCCAACTTGATTATCCATGGAGCATTAGCCCACTATACAAGTATGGATGATTTACACAATCAACCCATATATTTAATTAGACTTCTTTTGATCACTTAATTAATCCTAGATTAATTCTTGATCAATACTAATTAAATAATCTTATTATTCTTATTATTAATATACTAGAACTTATAATATATTAATAACCATAAGTGTCTTATTTCTCTCATTATAGTCTATCCAAGTGCATGATGGTATGCAACCCAAATGGACCATGTCGGGTCGGGTCAAGTCTTACCAATTATAGTTATGGACTTAGACATTAATCCAACAGTCTCCCACTTGGATAAGTCTAAAACTATTATTGCGTATGACTTCAGGAACCAACTGGCAATCGTAGCTCTCAAAAGCTTCTGTCGAACTCTGACCTTGTAGACGAACTCTGACCTTTGTCAATGACTTGTCCATTAGATAAGGGATCATATATTCCTCCATTCTAGATATCATATGGACTGAGACATGGATTATAATCATTCTCTCTGTCCATTTGTTGTTTCCCGATTTTCGATTTATGACGACTGACTAATTGAACAAATCAAATCAGTCCTGGCCCGGCCGAGCACTTCCATTTGTCATCATCAAATCATCGAGGGGCCCACAGATATCGCTTTTATCCCAAAGGAAAAAGGAACGGATAAACTTCGACTCATATGGCTTGTTCTACTACTTGTTGAATCATACACAAAGGGACGTTTTATAGCACTGAGTTACCAAATGCGTTTTCGTGCAATCAATGTACTATCAACTCATAGTAACAACTCATATCTCTAGGTTTGAAGAATATAAGATATTATCGTCTCATGATCACTCGTGATAAAATCCATGAAGTGATTCTAATGAGCGCGGGTTGAATCCAATACTCAGAACTTATGAGCACTCATGAGTGTTGTAGCCCTTTGTCCAACACCTTAGACCTCTGCAAGCCAACCCATGACAGTCTTAATTCATATCTACTTCCAACATATGACCGACTGTGGATGGTTTGAATAACTTAGTCATTCCGGAAGGATAACCTAGTTAATTCGGGAAGTCAAAACATGCAAAGTGAAACACAATAATAATTGAATCCAATATGGTATCAACTCTTTGAACATAAATAAAACACCTTTTATTTATCACCATATGATTACACATTATTCATTGTATACTGTTTCAGCTATCAACTTTATTCTTGAATTTAAAACAATAGTTGTCCCATGCTCCAAGCATGTACACTATGTTTTTCTAAACACTAGTCATGCCATACACCAAGTATGCATACTATGTTTGTCTATGATCTTTACTTTGTGAACTAGATCAATTGAACATAACTTCAATGTCCTTGACAATTGTTTAATCCTTTTAGTCATATCCAGTTCTAAACCTTTTCCCTTCTTAATGCCCCAGACATTTGGAAAATTTTAGAACGGATGATTATAGCACATGTAATCGATCCTATATCCGAAGCATATGGGACACGATTCATGATGTCTCACATAAAGACTAAACCAGTCTTTTGCTATAACATTTCCATTTTTATTTGCCAAGTTCTCATAATTCAGATTATGAAAAGGGATGCCGTAATGATAATCGAATTTTAGAACGCAAATAATGGACCCATATACAGAATTTCCTTATGTTGAGCCATTCCAACATGAAATTCATATATATATATATATATATATATATATATATATATATATATATATATATATATATATATATATATATATATATATATATATATATATATATATATATATATATATCCTTGACTAAATGATTAAAACCTCACGATCTAAGCTTATAGATTTGAGATGAAGTATAATTTCCTCTCCCTTAATTATAGCAAAACAACTTTTCCCAATTGAAACCTTTTGTTTTCTATAATTATCATGCTCCCACTAACATGATGATTACTCGCATAACACTTATGCTCCCACTAGCTTTGACATGTAATCAGAAATCAGCTGGACTTCTAGAAATCAATACTTCATTGACTTTCTTACCAAAGTTCAGATTTCTGATGCTAGATTGTTTTGATAAGACTTTATCAAAATTATACACCTTCCCTTAGATAGCACACTTGTGTGTCTAAACAATTATGAAGAGGGATGCCGTAATCATAATGGATAGACCTTTTTGCCACTTCTCACAAGTCCATGTTAGTGTGCCAGTAAACCACACACGCTCCACTAACGACTTTGAGAATGCAAATATCACAATTGCTATCTAGATAAAATCTACTTAGTGAAAGAGTTTCCTCACCATCATTTTCATGAATCGGAGAGAAACCTTATGACACTTAGATTTATATGGTGTATGAGTTCCTACCCATATGAATTTGTCAAAATCATAAACACATGACAAGGATAATGACATATCCAAACTCATATGGACTGAACTCAATCTTAATTTCTTGCCACCTGGCAGCTCAAGGGCTGTAACAGCCCGAAATCTCAGGTATTATTAAATTATGTTTTTGGGGTAATTTAAGAGGGGACTCGGCGAGTTGGAGCCTAGACTCGCCGAGTAGGATCGCAGAATTGGTCGCGGGTTCGCGACTGGACTCGACGAGTCCAGTTATGGACTCGGCGAGTCTATGCTGTTTAGCGAAAACCCTAACCGTTTAGGTTTGGGATGTATAAAGGACACTTATTGGCCGTCATTATTCATTTTAGCCTTCTGAGAAGAACCCTAAATCGATTGGGTGCATCTGGAGCAAGGATCATAGGCCATTGTTGATTATAGAAGAGTGGTTGTGCAAGGAAGAGAAGAGATTGGCTAAAGGAGCAGCAAGGGGGTCACATTCTGAGGATTGGGGACACAGAGAATACATCATCCAGGTAAGAATTCGTGTATGCTCTGCTATATTGATGTATTTATAGATTTAGGGTTTATGGAACCCTTGTGTGATTAGATTGACTGTTACCCTAGTCCCCTAAACGAGTGTAACCCTGTATTGAGACCCTTGGAGGTCCAGAATGTCCCAAGTCTGCATTTCGGGAATTGATGAAGGTTTTGGATTGGAATCCTTATGCCTTAGGTCAAAATGTAAATTATGAATCACATGGTGTATCATGAGCACTGAAATGAGGACTTCACGTGGTGGATCATCCTAGGAAGGCCAGACCTAGGAATGGTCGAAGCAGTTCTGACCTTAGGATGCAGTTTGAGCGGTTGCATGGCATGGACTCGCCGAGTTCGATGAGCAAACTCGGCGAGTAGCTTGAAGATTAACTGGGACTCGTCGAGTTGTTCTTCAGACTCGGCGAGTTGAGTCGGGGTGGCCCCGCGATTCTTCCAGGAGTAACTCGTCGGGTCAAGGAGGATACTCGACGGGTAGATAGGGAATCCCAGAGAGTTGGAGGACGTCTAGACTCGCCGAGTCGCCATGGTACTCGCCGAGTCCGGTCGAGTTGACCGTTGACCGTTGACCAGAGTTGACCTAAGTCTGAGTTCTTAGGGATAGTCACACTTAGAAGATATAAGTGTTAATGAGATATGTGATGTTATAGGAAGGTTGTAGCTCGTCGGATTGTGCACGAGTGATTTCAGGATTTGCTAGCTTTCAGCATTTACGAGGTGAGTCTTCTCACTATATTGTACCCGGAAGGGTTTGACTGTGTGACCGGAAGGTCGGATATGATATGTGATATGTATGCTATATGTAGTAAGTTATTTGTTATATGTGCTATGTATGTCATGGGCCGGAAGGCGAATATATTATGGGCCGGAAGGCAATATGTTATGGGCCGGAAGGCGATATGTTGTGTGATGGACCGGAAGGTCGGCGTGGGTAGGACCGGAGGGTTTACCCAGCAGGGACGGAAGTCCCCTGAGACACATGGACCGGAATGTCAGGGCCTGGAAAGGTGTATGTGCGTAAGTTGTATATTGGGGAACTCACTAAGCATTTATGCTTACAGTTGTTGTGCATGTATTTCAGGTACTAGCGAGGACCGTGGGAAGGCGCCGGCGTGATCGATACACACTGAAGAACGCTTTTATGATCTTGGGATTTTGATTATTTGTAATTGACAGAATACTTAAACTATTTATGCCTTGTTTTGAATGGAAATAAATATATTTTTAAAATGAAAAATTTGTTTGAGAATTTGCGTTGTTATAATTGGTACCAGAGCCTTGGTTTGAGGGATTCGGGTGCACCTTCGGGAGTAGCTGAACTCAAACCAAGGATTTGAGGAAAACTTTTTAAATAAAGGCATAAACTTTTGTAAATGGTTTTGTGGTGAGCAAGAAAGAAGCAGTGTGTACGATCAGTCAGCGCCCGAACGGTAAAGATCCCCAAAATACCTTACAACGTTATATGATATAAATTGTTATGCATGGTAGAAGACTAGGTATTCATGATAGGACTAGAGTGGCCTGTTTTGTGATGCCTTAGTCTAGGGAAGTTTGCCGATATGAGATGCTTGCTAGTGTGCGGATAGATAGTGCATATCAGAAGTAGAGTACTCACTATCCGGGGTTTGGGGAGGAAGACTTGGGATGAATGCTGATGCGGTGTGGTCGGTAGTATTGGGCCCGTACCACCGAAGACACCGGGTCAGTGGGAGGCTCAAGTAAGAATCCCTGGATATCGGAGACTGAGTAGGGTTGCGTTATCGAGTGCGATTACACTCGGTGGAGTCTCTGATAGTTTTATGTTGTATTTCAGAGACATCATGGTTAGACCGCGCCACGGAGCGAGTTCGAGCGGTGTGAGTGACGAGGAGATTCGTCAGATGATTCACGAGGAGGTAGCGGCGGCGATCCGGGCTGAGATCCCGGAGATGTTTGGGTCTATTAAGACCACCCTGATGGAGACGTTCGATGAGTGGTACCCCGCATTGACTGAGGCTGCAACAGCTGCAGCTGCCGCAGCTGTGGCCGCTGCTAGGCCACAGGGGGGTGACTCGTTGCTGTTCTGAGAGTTCAGCAACACGAAGCCACCAGAGTTCGATGGGACGCAGGATCCGATTGCTGCGATGAGGTGGATCGCGGATATAGAGGGGTGCTTCTACACTTGTTCATGCCCGGAGCACCTGAGGGTACGGTTCGTATTGAACCAGCTCCGTCTGGGAGCGAAGGACTGGTGGAAGTTCGTGACGGCGAACTTCACTTTGGCAGAGACTACAGCAGTAACATGGGAGGGGTTTACTGCCATGTTCAGAGATGAGTACATTCCCCCGGTGGAGAGGGAACGATTGGTTCAGGAGTTCTTAACCCTCAAGCAGGGTACTGATTCTGTTGCGGTGATCACGCGGAAGTTTCATGAGAGGGCGATGTTCTGCCCCGAGCTGGTGTCCACTGATCAGGCTCGGATGAGCCGGTACTTGGGAGTGTTGAGGAGGGATATCCGGGAGTTTGTGTCAAACTCCACTTACCATACTTTTGTTGAGCTTCAGGCGAATGCCAGGAAGCGCGAGATCGAGTTGGAGACCCAGGCCAGGGAGGAGGCCGAGTCTCAGCGGGTGAACCGGCGACCGGCTCAGTTCCAGCCGGCAGCCAAGCGGATAAAGTCCGCCGATGCGAGCAAAGGAGGTTCGAAGGGCCGCACTTGCGGAAAGTGCGGCAAGGGTCATGAGGGGGCGTGTCGATCTGGTGCTTGCTACAAGTGTGGCAAGGAGGGGCACATTGCTAGGGAGTGTCCCAAGGGATTTACGGTTTGCTTTCATTGCAACCAGACAGGCCATAGGAAGGCCGAGTGCCCTCAGATTCTTCAGGGATCTGCACCTGCTGCCGGAGCTACTGTGACTCGACCGGTGAAGGCCGAGGCCCCGAGGGCTCGGGGAAGAGCCTTTCAGCTGACTGCGGAGGAGGTCCGCGCTGCGCCCGATGTCGTGGCAGGTATGTTGTAATTCATGTATTTATTTTAATGTCGAGATGTTATGCTTATGTTATTATATGCGTAGGTACTTTCCTTGTGAACTCTGTGCCTGTCTTAGTGTTATTTGACTCAGGTGCGAGTAGGTCCTTTGTGTCCTTAGCCTTTAGTCAGCATATCAGCGTTAGTCGTGAGTCGTTGAGTCGACCTTTGAGAGTTTCTATAGCTGACGAGAAAGTGATTTGTGCCACGGAGGTTCTTCGGGGATGTGTACTAGAGATTTTCGGGGTTGAATTCCTGATTGACCTAATTCCTATTGCGATGGGTGATGTCTGTGTCATCGTGGGCATGGACTGGTTGAGCCGATTCGGCGCTGTCATCGACTGTGAGCGTCGGTTGGTGACTATACGAGACCATAGTGGGGGAGTTCTTTCGGTGTACGACGAGGGTACCCGTTCGGGATCAGCTTTTTGTTCGGCCGCTAGGGCGAGGCAGTGTCTACAGCAGGGCTGTAAGGGTTTTGTGGCGTATGTGATGGATACACGGGAGGTTTCCGAGAGACCGAAATCAGTTGGGGAGGTCCCTGTGGTGTGCGAGTTTTCAGATGTTTTCCCCGAGGAGCTGCCGGGAGTACCTCCTGTGAGGCAAGTAGAGTTTGGTATCGATCTAGTTCCGGGGGCCGCGCCTATTGCTAAAGTGCCTTATCGTCTTGCACCTCCAGAGATGCAAGAGTTGTCCTCGCAGCTCCAGGAGTTGCTGGGGAAGGGATTCATTCGGCCGAGCAGCTCGCCATGGGGAGCACCTATTCTGTTCGTCAAGAAGAAGGATGGTTCACACCGGATGTGCATTGATTACCGGGAGTTGAACAAGTTAACGGTCAAGAACCGTTACCCGTTGCCGAGGATCAATGATTTATTCGATCAGTTGCAGGGAGCATCTTGGTTTTCCAAGATCGATATGAGGTCAGGGTACCATCAGGTGAGAGTGCGGGATGGGGATGTCCAGAAGACAGCGTTTAGGATGCGATATGGGCATTATGAGTTTGTGGTGATGTCTTTCGGGCTCACCAATGCCCCGGCCGTGTTCATGGATCTCATGAATAGGGTATGCAGACCGATGTTGGATCGGTCAGTGATTGTATTTATCGACGACATTCTGGTGTATTCTAGATCTAGAGAGCAGCATGAGGAGCATTTGAGGGAGGTCCTCGAGGTATTGAGGTCGGAGAAGCTTTATGCAAAGTTCTCCAAATGTGACTTCTGGCTGCGGGAGGTCCAATTTCTAGGACATGTTGTCAATCAGAAAGGGATATTGGTCGATCCGGCCAAAGTTGAGGCGGTGATGAGTTGGGAGGTGCCGAAGTCACCTTCTGAGATCAGGAGCTTCCTTGGGTTGGCAGGGTATTATCGGAGATTCATCAAGGATTTCTCCAAGATCGCAGTGCCACTCACCAGATTGACCCGGAAGGGTGTTGCATTCTCATGGGGGCCCGAGCAGCAGACCTCCTTTGAGACACTTCGCCAGAGGTTGTGCGAAGCCCCGGTATTAGCTCTCCCAGAAGGGATGGAAGATTTTGTGGTATATTGCGACGCATCGATTTCGGGACTGGGTGCAGTGTTGATGCAGAGGGGTCATGTGATAGCTTATGCGTCGAGGCAGCTGAAGCCTCATGAGGCAAGATACCCTACGCATGATTTAGAGTTGGGAGCAGTAGTGTTCGCTCTCAAGATTTGGCGTCACTACCTGTATGGGGTTCGATGTACGATATATACGGACCATAAGAGCTTGAAGTATTTGATGGATCAGCCCAACCTAAATATGCGTCAGAGGAGGTGGTTGGATGTGGTCAAGGATTATGATTGTGAGATCCTGTACCACCCAGGCAAGGCTAATGTGGTAGCCGACGTGTTGAGCCGCAGGGCGGAGAGCACTCCATTGCGAGATGTATGCTTGAGACTGACTGTGATGACTCCAGTATTGGACGCTATTCGTGGGGCACAGGCAGAGGCTGTGCGACCAGAAATGCAGAAGAAAGAGCGGGTTATGGGGTTAATTTCAGAGTTTGTTAAGGATAGTAGAGGGCTTATGACGTTTCAGGGTCGGATCTGGGTACCGTTCATGGGCGGTACGCGTATTACTTTGATGGAAGAGGCTCATAGATCGAAATTCTCGATCCATCCCGGTGCTACAAAGATGTATTTGGATTTGAGGAAGGAGTATTGGTGGCCCTGTATGAAGAGGGACGTGGCATGGTTCGTTGAGAGGTGTTTGACCTGCCGTAGGGTTAAGGCCGAGCACCAGAGACCGCATGGCAAGTTACAGCCATTGGAGATCCCCGAGTGGAAGTGGGAACAGATCACTATGGATTTCATCACCAAATTGCCGAGGACTGCTAGGGGAGTTGACGCAATTTGGGTGATTGTGGATAGGTTGACGAAGAGTGCACACTTCCTTGCCAGCAGTGAGAGTTCTTCAGCGGAGAAGTTGGCGGAGATATATGTGAGAGAGGTGGTATCTCGGCATGGGGTGCCGATCTCGATTGTTTCAGACCGTGATGTGCGCTTCACTTCCAGATTCTGGAAGAAATTCCATGAGGAGCTGGGTACTAAATTGCATTTTAGTACCGCATACCATCCCCAGACAGACGGTCAGAGCGAGCGGACGATTCAGACGCTGGAGGACATGCTTCGAGCGTGGGTGTTAGACTTCGGGGGTAGCTGGGATGCATATTTACCCTTAGCAGAGTTTTCCTACAACAACAGCCATCATTCGAGCATTGGTATGCCACCTTTTGAGCTGTTGTATGGTAGGAGGTGTCGGACCCCCATTTGCTGGGGAGAGGTGGGACAGAGAGTGATGGGTAGCACAGAGATCGTGCTTCAGACGACAGAGCAGATTCAGCAAGTTAGACAGAGGTTATTGACCGCCCAGAGCCGACAGAAGAGTTATGCAGACAGGCGCCGATCCGAGCTTGAGTTTCAAGTCGACGACTTCGTTCTCCTGAAGGTCTCTCCTTGGAAGGGAGTGATTCGATTCAGGAAGAGGGGCAAGTTGGGGCCCCGGTATGTTGGGCCATTTCGTGTGATTGCAAGGATAGGTCGGGTAGCCTATCGGTTGGAGTTGCCAGCGGAGTTGGGACAGATCCACGACACCTTCCATGTGTCGCAATTGAGGAAGTGCATAGCCGATGAGTCGACAGTGGTTCCATTAGAGGACATTCAGGTGGATGCGAGCCTGAATTATGCCGAAAGACCAGTGGCCATCAGGGATCGGAAGATCAAGGTTCTGAGGAACAAAGAGGTACCTCTGGTGTTGGTTCAGTGGCAACACCGTAAGGGATCGGAAATGACTTGGGAGCCGGAACGTGAGATGCGAGAGCAGCATCCAGAACTATATGCAGAGTGAGACTTCGAGGGCGAAGCCTAATCCTAGTGGGGGAGAGTTGTAACAGCCCGAAATCTCAGGTATTATTAAATTATGTTTTTGGGGTAATTTAAGAGGGGACTCGGCGAGTTGGAGCCTAGACTCGCCGAGTAGGATCGCAGAATTGGTCGCGGGTTCGCGACTGGACTCGACGAGTCCAGTTATGGACTCGGCGAGTCTACGCTGTTTAGAGAAAACCCTAACCGTTCAGGTTTGGGATGTATAAAGGAGACTTATTGGCCGTTATTATTCATTTTAGCCTTCTGAGAAAAACCCTAAATCGATTGGGTGCATCTGGAGCAAGGATCATAGGCCATTGTTGATTATAGAAGAGTGGTTGTGCAAGGAAGAGAAGAGATTGGCTAAAGGAGCAGCAAGGGGGTCACATTCTGAGGATTGGGGACACAGAGAATACATCATCCAGGTAAGAATTCGTGTATGCTCTACTATATTGATGTATTTATGGATTTAGGGTTTATGGAACCCTTGTGTGATTAGATTGACTGTTACCCTAGTCCCCTAAACGAGTGTAACCCTGTATTGAGACCCTTGGAGGTCCAGAATGTCCCAAGTCTATGCATTTCGGGAATTGATGAAGGTTTTGGATTGGAATCCTTATGCCTTAGGTCAAAATGTAAATTATGAATCACATGGTGTATCATGAGCACTGAAATGAGGACTTCACGTGGTGGATCATCCTAGGAAGGCCAGACCTAGGAATGGTCGAAGCAGTTCTGACCTTAGGATGCAGTTTGAGCGGTTGCATGGCATGGACTCGCCGAGTTCGATGAGCAGACTCGGCGAGTAGCTTGAAGATTAACTGGGACTCGTCGAGTTGTTCTTCAGACTCGGCGAGTTGAGTCGGGGTGGCCCCGCGATTCTTCCAGGAGTAACTCGTCGGGTCAAGGAGGATACTCGACGGGTAGATAGGGAATCCCAGAGAGTTGGAGGACGTCTAGACTCGCCGAGTCGCCATGGTACTCGCCGAGTCCGGTCGAGTTGACCGTTGACCGTTGACCAGAGTTGACCTAAGTTTGAGTTCTTAGGGATAGTCACACTTAGAAGATATAAGTGTTAATGAGATATGTGATGTTATAGGGAGGTTGTAGCTCGTCGGATTGTGCACGAGTGATTTCAGGATTTGCTAGCTTTCAGCATTTACGAGGTGAGTCTTCTCACTATACTGTACCCGGAAGGGTTTGACTGTGTGACCGGAAGGTCGGATATGATATGTGATATGTATGCTATATGTAGTAAGTTATTTGTTATATGTGCTATGTATGTCATGGGCCGGAAGGCGAATATATTATGGGCCGGAAGGCAATATGTTATGGGCCGGAAGGCGATATGTTGTGTGATGGACCGGAAGGTCGGCGTGGGTAGGACCGGAAGGTTTACCCAGCAGGGACGGAAGTCCCCTGAGACACATGGACCGGAAGGTCAGGGCCTGGAAAGGCGTATGTGCGTAAGTTGTATATTGGGGAACTCACTAAGCATTTATGCTTACAGTTGTTGTGCATGTATTTCAGGTACTAGCGAGGACCGTGGGAAGGCGCTGGCGTGATTGATACACACTGAAGAACGCTTTTATGATCTTGGGATTTTGATTATTTGTAATTGACAGAATACTTAAACTATTTATGCCTTGTTTTGAATGGAAATAAATATATTTTTAAAATGAAAAATTTGTTTGAGAATTTGCGTTGTTACAAGGGCCTACCATTGCTTCCAAGTTGTTGTGCAACAAACTGAGAACCCTAAGAACTCATATGCAAAGCCAACTTTAACTGGAATGGACACAGATATGTCAACACGATAGGTTATAAACCTCAAGTCGTGTGTTAGTGAAGAACTTCAGATTCTATTCTTGATTAGTTCTTGAGACTTTCAAGACCTTAAAGACTCCCACTGTCCTCTTGACCTATAAGACTCCCTTGTCAAATATCCAAGAGATAGTGCGGATTCTAATCAAGACAAACACTTCACAACATTGGCCTTAGTTGGTCTTTGTTTTATCCAAAACATCACAACCTACCAATTTCAAATGTACAAGAGTAGAAAACTTTTACTCTTACATTTGACAAGTGTTTTAAACCTTCTTTAAGACATGTCACTCAAGTTACAATCTTGGAGTATGACTCTAAGACTTGTATTGGAAAGAAGTATGACTCATCTTCTTGATTTAACCATTTCAACAATTCAAGATCCCTCCTCTTAGTCATAAGAATGCACTAAGACTTCCTTAGAGAACTAAGTGTGCTATGGTTTCTTAATCATTAAGATGATCACAAAACTGATACTAAAGTAGTCTCCCATCTTTTCAGATTTGAGAAACTTTTATCCTTCTGCCTTATTTGATTCTTCTTATTCGCTCTGCCATACATTGGAACCTTTTCCAATGTCTCAGAGTTACACTTAAGCTTGTAAGTATAATCATATTTACTGAGCTTTAGTAAACTATGACGAATAGTTTTATCAATCTTTTGTGGTGGACTCGACCAGTGTACAAGAATGTGTACTCGATCCCTTAGTCCTTCACTTGACTCACACATCCATGTGAACAAGTAATTAGTCTTAATTTTCCAATACTTGAAGGTTCTCATTCATCATGCTATACAACTTGCATGATTCCAAGTTTCGGTCCAAATGAAACTTGGTTGATGAGAATCTTTCCTTATTTGGTAAATATAGACATTACCACAAATGAAAGAATCAATTTCATATTTCCACTCTTGCTATTAATGGAATCTTGTAAGCAACAAAAATTTCCACAAATGCCATTGTAAGGATATTTTAAAATAAATAAAATCAAAATTTTCCTTTTATTTTAAAGAACTTTGCGGAAAAACTTATCCTTACCATCTATATGAAAACTTGTTGTTATCTATTCCTAAGCAATATCTCATAACTCCTAAGAAGTAGCTCAAGAATCCGATCTTCAAACTATGCGATAGAAATCCATCTATGCGATCAGATTCAGCATATTCTTTCTTTAAGTTTCTTCACTTTTTCTTTGATTCTTAAAACATCACCATGTGACCCAGTCACATCATGTATCAAGAATCTCAGAATAGAAACTTAGCAGAGTTAGATAGTGGACTTTACCTGAAGTAGAGTCAAACTTATTGACTTTAACTTCCTTAGGTAAATTTGGCAGCATCGCAACCAATGCCCCTTCCTTTGGCAATATAAACATATGGACCCTTTGATAATGGTACACGAGACTATCATAGACTTAGCTTTTCTCTTTACCATTTGGTCAACCGAGTTGACTATGGCCGATCCCTTTCCAATGGGAAAAGAATGCTTTACTGGATATCCTGTGTCACTATTGTCAATGTCCATCAAGTTTTAAGGAAGTTGATCTTAACAAATAGATAAGATCATTAAGGGTCTTGTCATAGTCTGTTTCATAGGTGTCCCAAAGGAACTCACTATGTGACTTAGAAAGTGATTGAACCACCAACTTTCTCAAGACTTTGACACCCAACTCTCCCGGCTTGTCAATATGTGACTACATCTCCAAGATGTGTTCACACCTAGACCTTGCCTTGCCAATAGGGCTTGAGTGACCTTAAACTTTTCAAGAACTTGTGGGTTGGGGAGAATAATTGGAGGAGGTGAAAGAAGTATGATTTCCAAAGGACATCATCTTCATTTAGGAAACCTTGTTTCACTAGATTTGGGAAGATCATAGGTGTCTATTACAGACATCTTTTGGGAGATATTCAAGATAGTTGATTTAAAGTCCTTAATATGACACCCAATATGAAATATTAAGGCTAGGACCCAACAAACTATTTTATAACTTAGAAGAGGTATGTCGTAATCGAAGCTATAAAATATTTGAAGGTAGGTGAATGACGATTCACCAATTTCCACCAAGATAAACGAAATGTATTATTAGGTTTTAATTGGTTTTGAAACTCCTAGATCTTTGAGATTCATTGAACTATTCAAAGGCATGTTTCAATCTCGAGTGTGCCCTTCAGGTTTTGTGACTGGGATGCCGAGGATCACAAAACAAGGTGTGAAGTAACCATGCAAATCACTTGGAACCCTTAATAAATTACCCCTCAATCGATGTGTCGGTTAACCACACACGCTCCATCGATACTATGATAAATATTAAGTCACCCTTTACCTACCTTGTTAAATACGAGTTAGTGTGCCGGTTAACCACACACGCTCCACTAACCGACTTAAACAAAGTGCAAAGTGTAATTTCATGGATTAGCACCTTATTCACATTTTTCCTAAGTAACTAAGATTGGGTATTATTAAGAGTTTAGTTACTTAGTATTATCATTAATACTTTTAACGAAGGGAGAATTCTAGTCCTTTCAAACCCGTTCGGCTAACGACCCTCCACCAGTCAAGCAAGCGGTGGGTGAGAGTGGACACCCATTAAGTTGCCATTTTATAGGCAACCACCTTATACCCACCTTATAGACCGGCTTCGTGAATGAGACGTACTAGCGGTAAGACTGACTTTACTCTTATACATATATATATTATTAATTTATAATATTATAAAGTATAAGGGTTGAATTTTAACTTTTAAAATTCTAAGGGCAAACTTGGAATTAAAGTATTCATAAGTGAAAACTTTTCAAATTCCACAACTTGAGGGCAAGTTTTGAAACTATTCAAAACTAATTAATTCCATAACTTATGTGTTTAAAGTAGTTTTAATCCAAAAACTCTTCAAGTTCCATAACTTGAGGACAAGTTATGGAAGACTTTAAACTAATAAAAGAACTAACTTTTTCTTTATTTTATAACTTATGGATTTAATTATGGTTACATATTTTTTCTTTAATGAAGTGACTCTTGAACTTCCATAACTTGAGGACAAGTTATGGAGTCATAAAACATTATTCAATGACACAAGACTCTTCATTTTGTAACCATTGCCAACTTTTATGAATTTTATGAGTCTTTAATGTGACTCTTCATGTAACTTGAGGACAAGTTACACAAACACATTTTATACTCAACTCCTAGATTAAAATGGATTGAAAACAACTATTTCAATTAACTTTTCTATTAATCTAAGCAACTCATAAGAACAAGATAATTCAAATCAAACTTTTTCATGAAATTAGTCTAAACCTTAAACTAATACAAAACATGAATCTATTGACAATTATTTCTTTGAAAATGGATTAGCATGAACATTACCACATCAAAAACAAGTTTATAAGTTCAAAAACAACTTAGGGTAATGTTCCTAGTCCATTTCTAGCCAAAAAACTCGAAAATATGCTGTCTGGGGGTCCAACTCGTCGAGTGCATGAACCAACTCGGCGAGTTGGATCGAATTGAACACATTTTAGGCATGGACTCGCCGAGTCCTCTGATGGACTCGCCGAGTCTGATGATCAGACAGCAACAAATTCGTTTTTTCAGCTTCTATTGCAGGTATAACAAGAAAACAAGCCTAGGCTCTGATACCACTGTTGGGTTTTGAGCATTCTAACACTCCTAAGTGTACATGCAACCCTAAATACCTTGGATCTATGTTTTCTCTATTATACATGCACATAAGAACTTCCAAGGTATTATCCTAATCTAGCATACAAAACAATAACTATAGCAAGATAGAATACATACCTCTTTGGTGTAGAAAGTCTTCATGAAGCTTGAGTGCCAAGTGCCCCAAGTGTGACACCTCAAATGGTTCACAATCACCAAAACACTTAGAATAACTTGAGAGAATTCTACAACTCATGAAATCGGCTAGCCCTTTCACACCACACACTAGTGTCGATTTTGGTCAAGAATAAGATGCTTATATAGTTAGGGTTACACCATGTAAACCCTAATTGACATGGCCTTTCATTTCCATGATCCATGGGTACAAATACACCATGGAGCATCCATGGACCATCCTATGGGTTTTAGCCCAACTTGATTATCCATGGAGCATTAGCCCACTATACAAGTATGGATGATTTACACAATCAACCCATATATTTAATTAGTCTTCTTTTGATCACTTAATTAATCCTAGATTAATTCTTGATCAATACTAATTAAATAATCTTATTATTCTTATTATTAATATACTAGAACTTATAATATATTAATAACCATAAGTGTCTTATTTCTCTCATTATAGTCTATCCAAGTGCATGATGGTATGCAACCCAAATGGACCATGTCGGGTCGGGTCAAGTCTTACCAATTATAGTTATGGACTTAGACATTAATCCAACATGTTCCTCCAGTTCACTTCAAACCAAGTCTCTGATACCAACTTCTAACACTCATAAAAATCATGATAAATTTAAACTTTTTAAATACAACCCAAAAACATAAAGTGACTACAAAATAGTTTTCAAAAGATTTTCAACATCAGAGTTTCCCAAAATCATAGATCATTACAAGAGGATGTGTACGGTCACGCCTTCGCCTTGCCACGGTCATCCGAAGTACCTGTAACATAACTCAAAAAAGTAAGCCAACGCTTAGTGAGTTTACCCAAAATATCATCACATAACCAAATAACATATACAATAAGAACATGCAATGGGTCCATCTTTGAAAGACTCGATTACCCATGAGCTGACAATATAAGTTTCGCTTGCCCTCAATGCCCACAACTTATGTCTGGCTTGCTCCTAACCAGATCAATCCTCGGACTGAAATACCATCAACCCCTCAGTATGAGTCTAGAATACTGCCCGCTCCTCAGCTCGTATCTAGAATGCTCATGAGGCCTCAGTATGAGTCTAGAATGCCCTACCCGACCCTCAACTCATATCTGGAATGCTCTAGGGTTTGTTGTCTACCCCCACAAAGCATTACAACGTCAACCCAACACAGTATGTCGACGTATAACAAATAATAACATATACAAATACTCATGGAGACAGGATCATAGGTATTCCTATAGATCTACCAGCCTAGCAGCTCAAGAACTAGCATAAACATGTATATATATTCCATACTCAGTATATCAGTGAATATCATGATATCAAACCAATGGGTCGGCCTTGGTGCCTTCGACCCACAAATACAATTAGGAAAACTCATATCACAAACTAAACAAAACTGATGAGGTCTCAACTTTGAATGTTAGCTCCAACCACCTCCTATTCCAGCCAACTGACTAATCTCAATTAGAATCCTAAATACCCTTAAGGTCAAACTTGCTTAAACTTGGTCAAAGTCAAAGTCAACAGGTCAAACTAACTAAGTCAACTGATTCCACTCAGCCAAGTCAACCCAGCCGAGTCAACTCAACCGCATTGACCCAGTGAGAGTACGCGGGCATACTCCGAAGGTATGCTGGGCACACTCTGTCCTCGCATGTTGACCACCATCAGGGTGTTTGACCTTGTACGTAGGTCGTACTCCCAGAAACTTCAAAACTTATTACGTGCTTAATGGATTAATCACTTACGTCCATATTTTAGATCTAATGCTAAAATACACGCTAGAGTCATAAAGTTTCCAACTTTTTGATTGTGCATGCCCATTAAGTGCTTATCTCAAGTTCTTAATCCATTAAGACATTCTACAAGATGCATAGACCAAAACCAACCATTTGAAACCCATTTTTATGACTGAAGAACCTCCCGAGGTTCTAAAAGGACTGCTTAATGGTTTAAGAACATGCTTTGTTCATGAAACACCACATTTGGGACAAAAAGAACCTAAACCTAACCCAAAATAGGATCTACATGAAACAACACCAAGTTCAGAACTTGATACCTCAAAATGGTGCCAAAAGGTGGTGTGATACTGGATTTAGAGAGCTTCATTCCTTCAAGGTGGTCTCTTATTCCTTTCTTCTTCTTCAAGAACACAAAACACACACACTCCAACTAAGAAATGCTTCACAAGAGGGACTAGGGTTGCAAAAATGTATCAAGAGGGTGGAGGATGATAAGTTGAGGGAAAATGAGGCTACAATGGGGTTTAAATATGAGCAAAGCCCTAAAAATTAGGGTTTTCATGTAAGGCACGTATGCCCTGTGTACCTATGTACACCTTGTGTACTTAGTCGAGCCTTAGTATACTCAGTGTACACACGTATGCATGTTGTACTCCCAAACCTCCCAAATTATGAAATTGCCACTAGGGCTTCCCATGCACACTTCCTTCTACTTATGGACCCAAAATGCAACATAACAAAATTATAGGGTTAAATTTAGAACTATCGCGCCATCGTGATGATACAAAGAAACAATCAAAGTGATTGGAAATTGACCACACAAAAACACTAGAATTGAGGTAAGGAAGAAAAGATGATAAATGATGTCAAATAGAAGAAAATTCACATTGATTTAAACTAATTCACATCAATTGGTGAATCAATTTCATAAGAAATAAATCAAGGCTTACCAAGAACGATTCCTAGACCTAGTTAAGTCACAAAATCGCCACCGCTCTCCACCTTGGTCTCGATTTTGCCTAAATCCCACTGATGTATGCAAACTCACTTAGTTTTAAACCTACTTTTAATTATAAAATAAAAACACAAAGGCAGTGGACCTATCAATTGTGGTATAGTTAAATAAGTAGGGTATCGAACACAGGGAACGGTAAATTAAAACTAAAAACTAATTCTATCTAAATTAATTAATAAGTAGGGGGTTTTCTCTAGTTTTACAATACTAGAAACTTACTAACTATTACTTAGTCTACAAATTAGAAAAACAAAGAATTAACTAGATTCAATAATGGAAAGGAACTTCTGTTTAGTTCAACTCAATTGATCCTATGGTTGATTTCAAGGTAATGGTGCAATGGATTAACTCTTTTGTTGGTTACCGATCGAAGTGATTAGATTTGTGTTCACTACACTAATCCTTAGCAAATAAACTAACTTAAACAGTGATCAGTTGTCTAATTTAATTAAATTCACTAGATTAATTATTCGGGTTAATTTAGACTTGCAATAGTTAACTAATTTGGTCCTTTAATTAACTTCTTGTTGATGGTCATCACACAAGCTCACACATGAATTTAGTAAATTTTCTTATTAATTCTAGTTTCATGTTCATTAATCCTAGACATATGACAAAGTGGTCACATAGCATACGAGGTTAATAATCAAAAGATGTTCATGCTATTCAATTACCTTCCTATTAACAAAAATTAATTATCATTCACACACAAGGTTCTTTAGCAAGCTAAAATAACAAAAATCACCAACATTGAATTAATCCTACCAATAATCAAACCATAGTATTAGTTTTGTATTGCCAAATAGAAGTTTAAGAGTTTTAGCTCATGATTGAAGTAAATAACAGCAAACAAACAAATTATAATTGTTTAACCATAATGAAAAAAAAAAGATTAAGTAGAATGATGAAATTTGCCTCAAATCTTCTTTGGAATTGGATTCTAGCTTGTATCTTCATCTTCTAGGGTTTTTCTGACTTTTCAATCGCAGCTAACCTCTCCAGAATGGTTCCCGAATTCTCTTCCATCGTTCTGAGAAGTTATCTTTATATATGCGAAACGACTCGTCGAGTCAGGTGCCGACTCGTCGAGTCCATCTCTCAGTCCCCGTATGCGATAAGTCTCTGGGTCTTCGAGTCTTTATCCTCTCGAATATTCGCTTGGACTCGCCGAGTAGTAGACCCTACTCGCCGAGTAGGTGTTGTTTTTAGTGTTTTTCTTCTTTGTTCAATTCCCGAGCTCTCAACCACTTTTCCTACTTCCGAGCTTCACTTTGGACTGAAAATATAATTCAAACACTTTTAAGTACTTTTTGTCCATGAAATGCAATAAATTAGCTAATAAATGAATAAAAATCTACACTTAATATGAACTAAATATGCACATATCAAAATACCCCATTAATATGAACTAAATATGCACATACCAAAATACCCCACACTTGACTTTTGCTTGCCCCCAAGCAAAACTGAATTTTAAAACATTAGAATCACATATGACAACTCCAATCTAACCCAGCCATTATGCCAAGACCGCAATGCATATATTTGTGTCTAAATTTTTCCTAATAACCCCCATTCTCTAAATACTCAGAATCATCATAAACATTCGCCCTCTCACCTCGAAGTATACTCATTTTATGCATCCCTCCGAATCCATCCACAGAAAACCTCTTATCCTCAAGGTAACTTTAGTTGAGCAACCCAAGCATACATAATCTAGAATTACAATTTATGATACCACTATGGAGCTCTTTTGAATTCTTCACTTCCTTGATAATTTGATCTTTGATTTCTTTATATTCACCACCTTTGTTGTTTGATTTTTGGTATCTTCAATTTTTGAATTTCTTGGAATTTTGATCTTTTGATCTTCACTTTATTTGCTCCAAAATTCTTCAACTTTTCTTGCAACTCTCTTTTTTTTACATGTACCTCTCTTTTTTCACTCAAAACCCTAAATGCTTAAGCAGGGGCGCTCAACCTCAACCTTTATTGGCTAACGATAATAATTTTCTTGGATACATTTCTAGTACACAATGCTAAACATATTGCATCCCTCGGGCTGAGCAAGGTCGTGTTTTTGTCTGATGATTTCACTGGAATAAGGAAGCCACAAATGCACTAGAACGTATATAGGCTCAACTAAACATTTGGGTCTTCATGCAGTTATCAACATAACTCTAACATGGAATCCTAATTTGCTTTTACCAAAATTTTCTAAATTAATCCCTAAGTAATATTTTTGGTATGCAACAATATTTTTTAAAAATTAGCCTAAATTAGGACTCTACATTTTCTAATATGTGACCAACCCCCTACCCTACACTTATTTTATGCAATGTCCTCATTGCATATTATGCAAAAATAAAAATGCAAATATAGAGGAAATTGGAACAAACTCCCTTGGGGTAGCAGTCGATAGGTTGATTCTCTTTTCTTCAGCTCCATCTTCAATTTACTTTAGCCATGGGAACAGCTCATCCATGTATTGGGCATCAAATCACATGTGGTAGCTCCAAATAGGCAGGGAAAACAGTGTAAGATCTTCAAGAATCGATATGGAGGAATAAATGGTCAAGTGGTACATTCAGCAGCATCAAATCAACAGTCCTCTTGGTATAAAAATGAATGACTCGTCGAGTTATATATGCGAATCGTCGAGTATAGTCTCGGAAAGCTTCTAATATGTAAGAATACAAGGCGATTCGTCGATTCAGTTAACTACACTCGGCGAGTAGACCGCTGGGTGAAAAAAAAAAATCAGATTCTGCATTCGTTCCAGCTTCTGATAAATCTTCAAAACTTCTCACAAATCCTAGACTCATTCGCTCATGTCCCTAAGGACCGGACTCAACACCTTAACTCTAGACTCTGCCCTTTCTTGACTCGTTTCCACTCTTTAGAACTCTCTTTCTCTCTCAAACTCTAGACCCTTTTATGCAAGCATTCTAATCCAAATCCGAAAATCATCAAGGCAATTAAACATCAAGCATAAAGTAAAAGTCTTAACAAATCCCAAAACACACCAAATAAAAACAAAATAAAAATTGTTCAACAAAGCATAAATAAACTAATCCTCCTCCTCATCATCATGATCATGCGCAACTTCACTTCCACTAGCGCCACTCCTCCTTGCATTGATCACCTCATCCCAAGATGGAATATATGGAAAGTTACCACCATCGATATGCGGAATATGGAAGTGGTCAAAAAGTCAGATATGTGATTCATTGCTAAAGTTGATACCCCGCGCCATTTGATCTTGCAACCGCCTCATCTCAACATTGTACCAATCCATTGGTACTTCATCATTGTCTACCGGAATCACCGGCGGTTCCTCCTCTACATCTCGCTCTCGCCTCGATTGAACCCTCCTTCCCGGCGCCTCGGGACCAACCACCGAATCATCATGCGGGATAGCATAATGACCACCGCCATAGTCCTCAATAATCCTAGCCCTCAGGAAAAGAATGGGATTAAATGGAGGGGTAGGAATCATTGTCATCAAATTCCACGCACCACGGGTCATCAATCCAAACGACTTGGCTAGCCGGGTGACGAACATACCACCATTAATTTTTGATGTCTTGTGATCCTTGACCGCATCCTCCGCCAAATAGGAAGCCAAACACCACGGAATGTTGCAAAAAGTGTCTGGTGTGATAATGCTCTATAGATAAAAGACATCAAGGTTAGAAACCTTGTCATCATCCTTTCGTTGGTTGATGGTAGTGGAGATAAGGCGGTAAATGAGACGGTGCGTGGGCGACCGAATACTTCCCTCTTGGGCCAACTTTGGAATGTACAACTTGTTGGCGATCGTGTTCCACCAACCCGTACTCGTCACACCATCGGGGATCACCTTGTGAGAGTGTTCCATAAGGGCGCGGAAAATAGCAGTCAAGACCAATGGCCGGTCATAAATACCCATCCGACAAGCAAGGTCAACAACGGAGCACTGATGAAACTCGCCCCCAAGGCAAAAACTGACACTCGTTGGGTGATAGCAATCATCTCCTCCATGAAAGGATACTGTGGAGAAAAATTCCAGGCAAAGCTCCCGGTACACTGACTCTTGAATTCTAAAGACCCGGCACCACCCATCGCAAACCATCGTCTCCCCCTCGTAAGTAAACTCCTTTAAAAGATAAGGAGCCAACTCCTTTTCATACCACACACTTCGCAACCAATCCCAATCAATCTTGTTGGGCATGTAAATCTCTTTCTTTCTGACTTCAACTAACTTCTTCTTCCATCTCGTCATGGTTGAAGCTGATTCATTTTGAGGAAAATTCAACCAAGGAAAATCTCTGTGGCGTCCACTAGAACTTTGACCCCTGTGAAACATTGTCCCTGCAAAACAAAGAACACAAAACCCAGAAAACACAGAAAATCATCAAAATAGATCACGCCTGGGTCCCCGACCGGACTCGTCGAGTCCATGAACGACTCGGCGAGTCGCAAGAACTGTGCGAGTCAGTCGGCGAGTCTGTCAAAATTCAACCACGAAATCTCCCTTTTACTTCAACGGTTTTGTCCAGGGATGTTCCTAAGATTTATTAAAGGATAAATGACCATCCAAAACAACAAAGTTGATGTAAAATCAAAACCCTAGAAATTCACTATACTTCAAAATCGGGTATTCTATGAAATTGGCAACCTAGATCATGTAAAAATCATTGCTTTAACAGAATAGAGGAAATTAGTTACCTTTCGTGATAGAAATCGATAATCTTGAAGAAAAATTGAAGAAGTTGATGAATGCTTGAGAGAGAACCAAAGTGGAGGCGCACGACGAGTGAAGGGAAAAAAAAAACTGATTTCATTAGGGTTATAAACCCTTGTTACCGGTTGTAAAAAATGATTATTATTTTTTTTCTATAAATAAAACAGACTCGTCGAGTCATAGGCAGACTCGGCGAGTCTGGTCGCGATTTTATCCTTTTCTGAAATCTAAATGGACTCGTCGAGTCATGGTCAGACTCGGCGAGTCTCTTGCAAACAATTCAAAAATTAAATAATTTTGCCATTTATTTAGATAAGAAAATTTTAATCCACCCCACACTTAGTCCATACGCACTCTCAAGCAGACATGTCCGACGATTTGGAGATTAAATTCCTAAAAACAAAAATTAAACAAAACTAAAAAGATAAAAGAAAGCAAACTCTAAATAACAGGTTGCCTCCCGCCAAGCGCTTCTTTTTAAGGAGTCGTTAGTTGGACTCCTTCGCATCTACGTCTCGTCATCTTCCAGCATCGGGAATGCACGCCTAATCTTTTGTGGTTTGTACTTTGTCTTGTAAGCGTGAATCTTCTTTTTGTAAGCCCGTTTTAAGTCTTCTTTCTTCTTTCTTACAGCATCATCCTTAGCTGCTTGAAATTCCCTTCTCCTCTTTTTCTTCTTCACCCGATTCTTTTTCACCTTCGCTTGCATCTCCTTTTCCTCAAACTTAATTACTTCATATTTTGTGAAAGTTCGTGCTCTAGGTTTGGTAATGAAAGGTTGATCAGCACCAACTCTCCTATCCCTTGCCTTCTCCTCTTTTTTAATGCTTACCTCATCTTCAAGCAGAATTGCATCAAGACATGCTATATGAACGTGTTGAACTTCAGTATCCATTTCTCTTTCTGTTGTTTGTTCTTCAAATGAATGAGGAAAAACATCCATGCCCAGCACATGCAGAGAACTAGCAACAAGCATATCTAAGTCGACCAAGTTTTTGGTAATTTCGACTGGACTCATCGAGTCTAGGAAAGTGACTCGGCGAGTCGGATCGCATTTCACCATTTCCACTGTGTTTTCCGAGTCGGCTCCTTCCAGTAGCTTTTCTATCTCCTCCAAGTCCTTGTTAACATCTCCATCCTTTACAGAAGGTAGCAAAAACTTTCTTGGATCTTCTTCTTGCAAAAGTGCAAGTTCTTTTTGTAGTATCTCATCATCCAAATTGATAAATGAGATCTCTTCTTTTCCTTCCTCTTCTTGCTTGACCTCTGGTAAAGCTCGAAATATTGTTGAATCATCTCCTACCCTTAACATTAGTGTAGACTCACATACATCAATTAAAGCACATGCAGTGTTTAAAAATGACCTCCCCAAAATAATCAGAATTTCGGGGTCTTCTTCCATATCAAGCACCAGAAAGTCTATTGGAAAGATGAACTTGTCGACTTTAATGAGAAGATCCTCGCAAATGCCTCTTCGATGAACTGTTGTCTTGTCTGCCAAATGGATCTTCATGTTTAACGGCCTTGGCTCCGGTAAATTCAGTTTCTTGAAGAAAGAGAAATGCATCAGGTTGATGTTTGCACTCGAGTCAGTCAACGCTTGAGTGACAAGTGCATTTCCAAATTGGCACGGAATTATGATACTCCCTGGATCGCCCTTCTTCTCGGGTAACTCACTCAATATTATTTCCGCGACTTCAGCTAAATCTTTCCTAGCAGCAAAGAGACCCTTTAGTAAGTCGAAGTACTTGGCCGTTTTAAGCATCGTTTCTACAAATGGCACATTGACTTGTAGGGATTTAACATGCTCCATAAAAGCTCTATAAGCTTTAACTTTTTCAACAGGCATGGCTCTGATTGGAAATGGCAAAAGGGGATTATATGGCTTTAAGGGAATGACAGTTTTGTCATTAACGCATGGACTCGTCGAGTCCATTAGAGGGACTTGGTGAGTCTGGTCGGGCTTAGCTGGAGCCGACTCTTCTGCCTTTCCTGTCTTCCTATTGGAGATCCTCTGTGCATGTGTGAAAATTTCTTCATCGCTGGAAGTCACTGCACTCACATTCTCCATTCTCGGATTATTTTCAGTGTTACTTGGAAGTTGACCCGGTCTTATTTCGTTCACTTGATGTGCAAGTTGTCCCAGTTGATTCAGGTGCCGACTCGACGAGTCCATCTCTCAGTCCCCGTATGCGATAAGTCTCTGGGTCTCCGAGTCTTTATCTTCTCGAATATTCGCTTGGACTCGCCGAGTAGTCGACCCTACTCGCCGAGTAGGTGTTGTTTTTAGTGTTTTTCTTCTTTGTTCATTTCCCGAGCTCTCAACCACTTCTCCTGCTTCCTTTTGCTTCTGAGTTTCACTTTGGACTGAAAATATAATTCAAACACTTTTAAGTACTTTTTGTCCATGATATGCAATAAATTAGCTAATAAATGAATAAAAATCTACACTTAATATGAACTAAATATGCTTGCCCCCAAGCAAAACTGAATTTTAAAACATTAGAATCACATATGACAACTCCAATCTAACCCAGCCATTATGCCAAGACCGCAACGCATACATTTGTGTCTAAATTTTTCCTAATAACCCCCCATACTCCAAATACTCACAATCCTCATAAACATTCACCCACTAACCCCGAACTATATTCATTTTATGCATCCCTCCGAATCCATCCGCAGAAAACCTCTTACCCTCAAGGTATTTTAGTTGAGCAACCCAAGCATACATAATCCATAATTACAATTTACGATACCACTATGGAGCTCTTTTGAATTCTTCACTTCCTTGAGAATTTGA
Organism: Lactuca sativa; assembly: GCF_002870075.4. NCBI lineage: Eukaryota > Viridiplantae > Streptophyta > Magnoliopsida > Asterales > Asteraceae > Lactuca > Lactuca sativa. Next base: position 54,803,898 of record NC_056627.2, read on the forward strand.
TCTTTTATTTCTTTAAATTCACCACCTTTGTTGTTTGATTTTTGGTATCTTCAATTTTTGAATTTCTTGGAATTTTGATCTTTTGATCTTCACTTTATTTGCTCCAAAATTCTTCAACTTTTCTTGTAATTCCCTCTTTTTTCAGTGCTTACCTCATCTTCAAGCGGAAGTATCCCCAAAAACTAGATGTGAATATTTAATGCATTATTTTTTATTTACAAGTCCTAATTTATCGCATCTAAACCACACCTTACAGGCAGTGAACCCGATCGAGTATAGTATAACTTTGATAAGCAAGGGTGTCGAACACAAGGGGAACGGTAGTGAATTAATTTAAAATATTTGATTATAGGTTACAAAACATACGAAAGGAATAAATACATTTTTAATTAAATCGCAAACGAATTACTAAATAGCAAATCTCGATAAACTGGCAGGAAGACAAATCTCTTTAGGTACTTTAGTTTAGACAAATTACACCTTAAAATCATAGACAATTGCACACAGAGATTTATTTATTCATGTTCACCGATTTCTAAAATGATTAGGTTCATGTTCATTGTTACTAATCCTTTAGCAAACAAGTCAATTCAAGCAGTGATCAATTGATTAAACTAACATGTTTCCTAGTGTTCAGTTCGTAACAAGTAAGACTTGTAATAATAGTTAATCGAATTGGTTAATTCAATTAGCTAATATGTGGTTGGTCGTCACATATGCTGATACATTAATTTACTTATTTCCTAGTTAACCCTAGTTTCATGTTCACTATTCCTAGTCATATAATCTTGATGGTCATCAAAATCATAAGAGGCAAACAATCAAGCAGACGTTCATACAACTCGATATACTTAATAATTAAAAGAAAATAATTGTCATTAACACATGAGGATCTTTTAACAAGCTTAAAAAGATAAATTAAACACAAATAAAACAATCCAATATAGCAATTAATCCACAAATCAAGGTTTTATCTAAACATAAACTCAAAGCAAATGGTTTTGATACCAAAATCAGAAAGTAAAAACATAGTAGTATCACAGTGGAATGCTAAACATGGTCACGATAACAAACCACATGATTACCGACACGAATCCACTCTCTAATCCTTTAGATCTTCGCTCTTGTCAGCTTAACGGCCTTCCGGCCGCCTTCTAGACCCTCAAAACGGCAACTATGAAGTTTTCTTGTTGCACAAGTCGAAGTGGCATATCATAGATTATGAAAATGGTGGAAAGATATGGGGTATTTATAGTTGATGGAGATGGAATTTATATGGAATATTAGATTTGGATTGGAATAAGGAAACTAATGGTGGCTTAGGGATTAAGGAAATAAAAATAAGATAAGTGGTGCTTGGGGAATAAGTAACTTGGAGGGAATTTTCGTCCAGCTTTTATGCTTCATCTTCAACTCCGATTTTGGATAAGATAAGTGTCGAATTAGCCAAAAGTCCCTCTCACATAAGTCGTAGGAAATTTCGTCTAGTTTTCAGAACATTTTGAATCTAGTCAATTGGACTTACGAGTCATCAGATATGCCCGTAACACTGAAGAGGGATCAATCTGCCAGCAATATCCTTTTTGCATCTTTTCAGCTCCATTCTCTTCCATTTGCATTCCAGCTCCCATTTTTACTGTAATTGAATATTTCAAAGCATATTAAGTATCTTTTACTTCTAAATAACATAAAAACATAGTATAAAATAATAAGAAAACATCATAAATATATGCATAAAATAGACGTTATCAAACTACCCCACACTAGCCTTTTGCTTGCCCTCAAGCAAAACTGATTTTATTATCTCACCAATATCGCATAAAATAATCAATTTCAAACCCAGCCATTATCCCAAGACCGCAATGCATGTATTTGTGTCTAAAATTCCTTAAGAACTTCCCACTCCTAAATACTCACAATCTTTATGAACTTTCACCTCTTAGCTTATACGACATTCATTTTTGCAACCCTCCGAATCAATCCTCAGATATCTTTCTTAACCTCAAGGTATTTTTGGCTACACAACCAAGCATACATAAATTCTAGAAATTACAACTTTGATACCACAATGGAGCTCTTTGAATTCGTCATTTCTTCGAATATTTGATATTTTCTTTCTTTGAATTCACCACTTTTTTTGTTTGATTTTTGATATCTTCAACTTTTTAGATTTCTTCAGAATTTTGATCTTTTGATCTTCATAATTTGATAGCTCCAAAATTCTAGCAACTTTATAATAATTTCTCTCTCTCTTTTTTTTAACATGCATCTCACTTTTTTTTCTTTTCACTCAAAACCTACATGCTTAAGCAGTGGTGCTTAACTTCAACCCTTATTGGTTAAGATATTAGTCTAAGTGCAATGACTGTTGGATAAGGTGTCTAAGTCCATAACTTATTTGGTATATACTTGACCCGACCCGGCATGGTCCATTTGGGTTGCATCTCACCCGAACTATTTATGCATAATTTTATGAGAGTTATACACATATGTTTATTAATATATTATAAGTTATAATATATTAATATGAGGTTATGTTATTTAATTAGTTTTAGTCTTAAATTAATTATGAATTAATTTAGAGATTAAAAGGAATACTAATTAAATTATGGGCTATTGGTTTTATATGGTGTGGGCTAACACTCATTTGTTAATGGGCTAGGCTTATATGGAAGTCCATGGATGATCCATGGAGCTTTTAACCCATGGATCCTTGGAAAGGAAAAGACATGGGTAATTAGGGTTTCACCCTAATCATGTACACTATATAAGCATGCTTATGTTGCATGAAATGGCCCCTAAGGGTAACTAGTGAACTAGTGTGTGTGTGTGTGCTTGTGTGTGGCCGAAAATACAAGTGTGTATACTCTCTCAAAGTTTTCCAAGAGTTTGTGGTGTTTTGTGATTCCATTTGAGGCATTCACACTATTGGTGCTCGACCCTCAAACTCCTTAAGAACCAAACTCATCAAAAAGGTATGTAATCTCTTCTAACTCTTTTATGTTGAAATGTTCCCCATGCCATGTTAGATAGGTTATGAACCTTGAAAAATTATTATTTTGCATGTATTTAGACAAACATAGATCCAAGGTTTATTAGGGTTGCATGCACACTTAGGAAGTGTTGGATTGCTCAAAACCCAACAGTGGTATTAGAGCCTAGGCTTGCTTGTTTGAATACTTGATGCAAATTGCTGAAAATCGAAGATTTTATGCTGTCTGTACAGCCGACTCGCCGAGTCCATGAAGGGACTCGACGAGTCCAAGGCAAAACTCATCCAACTCGGCGAGTTGGTTCATGCACTCGACGAGTTGGACCCCCAGACAACATATCTTCGAGTTTTGGTGCTGGAATTGTTCTAGAATAATTACCTTAAACTGTTTTGTACTCATAAAACCTGTTTTTGATGTGGTAATGATGATGGTGGACCAATTTCAAAGTTATAATCAAAATTCCATGATTTTATGTGTTCATATAATTCTTGAAATTTTGATGATCATGTTCATGTTCTTATGAATTTAGAAGATGATAGGAATTATTTGCTGAATTGTTTAGAATTAATTCTTGATCATTTATGTGTTTTAATGGAGTCCATAATTTGTCCTCAAGTTATGGATATCCAAAGGTCACTTTTATTTAACACACACTTAAAACACATAAGTTACATGAAAATGAACAGTCTTCATTTTTATGAACCTTTAATTCATAAGTTATGAAATGAAAAGTCTTGGATGGTTACAAAAGATGAAGAGTCTTGTCCTTAAGTTATGGAGGTTCAAGAGTCACTTCATTAATAAATATATAAATAAAGTGTAACCTTAATTAATTCCATAAGTTATAAAATAAAGAAAAAATAATTCTTTCATTAGTTTAAAGTCTTCCATAACTTGTCCTCAAGTTATGGAACTTGAAGAGTTTTTGGATTAAAACTACTTTGAACACATAAATCATGGAATTAATTAGTTTTGAATAGTTTCAAAACTTCCCCTCAAGTTTTGGAATTTGGAAAAGTTTCACACACTTTAATAAACTTTAATTCGAACACTTAGAATTTTAAAAGTTAAAATTCAACCCTTATACTATTATAAGATTAATGGTTAATTATTATATATATGTATAAGAACAAGTCGTTTTACCGTTAGTAGGCCTCATTCACGAAGCCGGTCTATAAGGTGGGTATAAGGTTGTTGCCTATAAAATGGCGACTTAATGGGTGTCCACTCTCACCCACTGCTTGCTTGATCGGTGGAGGGTCGTTAGCCAAACGGGTAGGACAATGACTTTAAATTCTCATTAAAAGTATAATGATTATTATAAAGTAACTAAATGTTTTATTTAATTACCAATCTTAGTTACTTTAGGAAAAATGTGAATTTGGTGCTAGCCCATGGAATTCACACTTTGTACCTTACCAAGTCGTTGGTGGAGCGTGTGTGGTTAACCGGCACACTAACTTGGACTAGTAAGGATCACGAAGGGAGACTTAATGTTTGTCATAGATCAATGGAGCGTGTGTGGTTTACCGACACATTGATTAGGTAATAATATTAAGGGTACCAAGTGAATTGGTATGGTTATTCACACCTTGTTTTGTGATCCTCGGCATCCCAGTCACAAAATTTGAGAGGGCACACTCGAGATTGAAACATGCCATTGAAAAGTTCAATGAATCTCAAAAGATCTAGGAATTTCAAATCCAATTAAAACCTAATAAATTATTTCGTTTTTCATGGTGGAAATTGGTGAATCGTCATTCGCCTACCTTCAAATATTTTATAGCTTGGATTACGGCATCCTTCTTCCAAATTATAAAATATTGTGTTGGGTCCTAGCCTTAATATTTCATATTGGGTGTTATATTAAGGATTTTGAATCAACTAACTTGATTTTCTCCCATTATAGATGTCTGGTTAAGACAACTATGATCTTCCCAAATCTCTTGAAGATGGTGTCCCTCAACATCATGCTTCACTTCCTCCACCTCCTCCAATTATTCTCCCTCACCCACAAGTTCTTGAAAAGTTTAAAGTCACTCAATCCCTATTGGCAAGCATAGTCTATGTGTGCTCACATCTTGGAGATAGAGTCACATATTGACAAGTCGGGAGAGTTGGGTGTCAAAGTCCCGTGAAAGTTGGATGTTCAATCACTTTCTTAGTAACATAGTGAGTCTTTTTGGGCCTACTATGAGACAGACTATGACATGACCCTTAATGATGTTGTCTATTTGCTTGGTGTTGTGGAATCAGAAATGATTTGGAACACCAGTAAAGCAAATTTGATTAAAAGAACAACTTCCCAAGTCTTAAATGGACATTGACAATGGTAGCATTGGATATCTAGAAAAGGATTTCTCTTCCCAATGGAAAGGGATCGGCCATAGTCAACTCAGTTGACCAAATGGTAACGAGAAAGGCAAAGTCTGAGATAGTCTCATGTGCCATTACCAAAGGGTCCATGTGTTTTGTTGCCAAAGGAAAGGGCATTGGTTGCGAAGCTGCCCTATTCGCCTAAAAGGTCATAAGGTTGATCAAGTCAAGAGGTTTGACTCTACTTCAGTTAAAGTCCACTGACTAACTATATTAAGTTTCTATTTGGAGATTCTTATTACATAATGTGAACGGGTCACATGCTGACGTTTTTAAGAATCAAAGAAAAGATAGGAAGCTTAAAGTAAGTATATGTTGATTCTGATTCCAAAGGTGGGTTTCGATCGCATGGTTCGGCAATCATAATTTTGAGCTGTTGCTTAAGAGTTATAATATATTGCTTATGAATAGATAACAACAAGGTTTTCATGTGGATTGTAAGGATAAGTTTTTCCGCAAAGTTTTAAAATAAAAGAAAAAAAGGGGTTTTGATTTTATTTATTTTAAAAATATCCTTACAATGGCATCTGTGGAAAATTGTTGGTTATATGTTTCCAGTAATAGCAATATTGGAAAGTGGATTTGATTCTTTCATTTGTGGTAGTGTCTGAATTTACCAAATGAAGAAAGTTTTTCATCACCCAAGTTTCAATTGGACAGAAACTTGGAATCATACAAGTTGTACTGTATGATGAATGAGAATTTTCATCTTTGAAAATTAAGACTAATTCTTTGATCACATGTATATGTGAGTCAATTGAAGGACTAAGGAATTAGGTACACTGGGTGTGCGCTGGTCAAGGTCCACCACAAAGATTGATTTGTCATGATTTACTAAAGATTAGTAAATATGATTATACTTATAAGGTTAAGTATAATTTTGTAACATTGGAAAGGTTACAATGTATGACAAAACAAATGAGAAGAATCAAATTAGGCAGAAAGATAAAAGTTTCTCAAATCTAAAAGGATGGGAGAGTACTTTAGTATCGTATTTCATGATCATCTTAATGATTATGAAACCATATCACAAACTCATACTCTAAGGACGTCTTAGTGCATTGTTATGGTTAAGAAGAGAGGTCATGAATTGTTGGATTGGTTAAAATCAAGAAGATAAGTCATACTTCGTTCCAAAACAATTCTTAGAGTCATACTCCAAGATTGTAACATTGAGTGACATAAAGTAAGGTTTATTAACACTAGTCAAATGTAAGAGTAAAATGTTTTCTACCCTTGTACATTTGAGATTGGTAAGTTGTGATGTCTTGGATGAGACAAAGACCAACTAAGACCAATTGTGTGAAGTGTTAGTCTTGATAAGAATCCGCACTATCCCTTGAATATTTGTTTTGTCAAGGAATGGTTCTTGACTGGGGAAACTTATATGTCAAGGGGACAGTGGGAGCCTTAAAGATCCCGAAAGAGTTTCAAGATTTAATCAAGAGTAAAACCTGTAATTTATCACAAGCACACGACTTAAGGTTTGCAACCTATTGTGTTGACATAATTCTTATTTCTGTACCTCCTTCAAATAAGTTGAATTTGCATGTGAGTTATCAGAGTTCAACCTGGAAGCATTGGTGGGCCTTGTGCTACCAAGGTGACAAGAAACTAAGATTGAACAAGTTTAATCCATGTAAGGCTGAATTTGTCACTAACCTTATCTCGTGATTATGGTTTTGACAAATTCACATGGATAGGAACTCATACACTATAAAATCTAAGTGTCATAAGGTTTCTCTCCGATTCATGAAAATGATGGTGAGGAAACGCTTTCACTAAGTAGATTTTACGTAGATATCAATTGTGTTATTTGCATTTTCAAAAGTTGTTAGTGGAGCGTGTGTGGTTAACCGGCACACTAACATGGACTTGTGAGAAATGGCAAAGGTCTAAGAAATTGAGACTATGATTACGGCATCCCTTTTCATAGTTCTGAAAATTGTTTAGACACACATGTGAGCTATCTAAGAAAGGGTGTATGAATCTAAATTTCAGAAGTCCAACAGATTTCTGGAAATATGTCAGAGCTTGTGGGAGCATAAGTGTTATGCTGATAATCATCATGTTAGTGGGAGAATGATTATTACGTTTAGTGTTGCAAGTTAGCAATGTTAATTATAGAAAACAAAGTTTCAATTCGTGAAGTTGCAGGGGTTGAAAAGTTGTTTTGCTATAATTAAGGGAGAGGAAATTATACTTCATTTCAATTCTAAAGCTTAGATTGAGATTTTAATCATATTTAGTCAAGAATATATATATGAATTTTATGTTGGAATGGTTCAACTTGAAGAAATTCTATATATATTGTGTTTTCAAAATTCGATTATGATTACGGCATCCCTCTTCATAGTTAAATTTTCAAAACATGGCAAATAAAAAATATTGTAGCAAAAGACTGGTCTAGTATCATGTCTTTATGTCAAACATCATGAATCGTGTCCCATATGCTTCTGATATAGGATCGATTGCATGTGCTATAATATCCATCTTTTCTGAATTTTCCAAATGCTTAAGGCATTGAGAAGGGAAAAGTCTAGAACTAGATATGACTAAAGTGATTAAGCGATTGTCGAGGACAAATCTGAGGTTCGCCAAAGATTGGTTGCTCAGGGACAGTTGGAAGTATGATGTAAGTTGTCGGAAAGGACCATATTGACATATTTTGAAAAGAAGTAACTCTTGTTCGGAAGTGATAGTCAAAATGGGACTATGGAAATGTCTCCATAGGTGGAAGTTATTCAATCTATGTAAGATTAGAAAACCTTAATGCAAGAAGGATGTTCAAAGCAATGTACTTTGAATATGAGACTTCCGTTCCATAGAAGTTGACCTTCTTTGGAATACTCTGTAATGACTGGTGACAAGGTTTTGGTGACTTTGCGCATAATCATTACAAGAGGAACATTGCATAAAAGTTTAAAATCTAACAGACTTTTTGGTAAATGATAGGAATCGGGGATTCTCACATTTACAATAAGGATTTGGGATTGTGAAATGAGTATCAATGGAATCATGTTCAATCGATCTATATCACATTGTAAGGATCATAGACAAACATAGTGTGCATACTTGGAGTATGGCATAACTATTGTTTAGAAAACAAAGTGTACATGTTAGGAGCATTGGACGACTGTTGTTTTTTTTATTCAAGTCTTAAGTTGATTGTTTGAAACATTATACAATGAATAATGTGTAATCAATATGGTGACAAGTAAAAGGTGGTTCTATTTATATTCAAAAGGGTTCTGAGACCATATTGGATTCGATTATTATTGTGTTTCACTTTGCATGTTTTGACTTCCAAAATAGCTAGGTTATTCTTTCCGAATGACTAAGTTATTTAAACACTCCACAGTCGTTCATATGTTGGAAGTAGGTATGAATCACGACTGTCATGAATCGAGTTTGTAGATGGCTAAATGGGTTTAGTCATAGCAATGGTTGCTACAACATTCATGAGTGCTCATAAGTTATGAGTATTGGAATAAACCCACGCTCACTTGTATCACTTCATGGAATTTATCTCGAGTGATCATGAGACGGTAATATCATATAAATCTTCAAACCTAGAGATATGAGTTGTTACCTATGAGTTGGTTGTGCATTGATTGCACGTAAACGCATCAGTAACTTGATGTTATAAAACGTGCCTTTGTGTACAATTCAACAAGTAGTAGAACAAGCATATGAGTCGAAGTTTATCTGTTCCTTCTAGAAATAGAAGCGATATCTGGGCCCCTCGATGATTTTGTTGTGACCTATGTACCGGCCGGTCAGAACTAAATTGATGTGTTCGATTAAGTTCTTTGTCAAACAAATCGGAAATCGGGAAACAAGTTGCTGGACAACAAGTACGACGTTGTTCCATGTATTTGTCCGGCTGATATCATGAGAACAGAGGATTATTTGATCACTTATCTAAAATGGCGCTTCATAGTTCAACGGAGTTTTCGAGAGCTACGATTGCTGGTTGGTTCCTGAAGTAACATACGCAAATATAGTTATTAGACTTATCCAAGTGGGATTCTATTGGATAAGGTGTCTAAGTCGATAACTTATTTGGTATATACTTGACCCGACCCGGCATGGTCCATTTGGATTGCATCTCACCCGAACTATTTATGAATAATTTTATGAGAGTTATACACATATTTTTATTAATATATTATGAGTTATAATATATTAATATGAGTTTATGTTATTTAATTAGTTTTAGTCTTAAATTGATTATGAATTAATTTAGAGATTAAAAGGAAGACTAATTAAATTGTGGACTATTGGTTTTATATGGTGTTGGCTAACACTCATTTGTTAATGGGCTAGGCTTATATGGAAGTCCATGGATGATCCATGGAGCTTTTAACCCATGGATCCTTGGAAAGGAAAAGACATGGGTTATTAGGGTTTCACCATAATCATGTACACTATATAAGCATGCTTATGTTGCATGAAATGGCCCCTAAGGGTAACTAGTGAACTAGTGTGTGTGTGTGTGTGTGTGCTTGTGTGTGGCCGAAAATATAAGTGTGTATACTCTCTCAAAGTTTTCCAAGAGTTTGTAGTGTTTTGTGATTCCATTTGAGGCATTCACACTATTGGTGCTTGGCCCTCAAACTCCTTAAGAACCAAACTCATCAAAAAGGTATGTAATCTCTTCTAACTCTTTTATGTTGAAATGTTCCCCATGCCATGTTAGATAGGTTATGAACCTTGGAAAATTATTATTTTGCATGTATTTAGACAAACATAGATCCATGGTTTATTAGGGTTGCATGCACACTTAGGAAGTGTTAGATTGCTCAAAACCCAACAATGACTACATAAGCTCTCCTGGATAGATTTCAGGTTTAGGCTGCAAAACTTATTATGCCATATAAACTATCAGATTACCTTTCATAACTCATGACTTTTCACTAGGAAATGGGAAGCCACAAATACACAAAAACATGTGTAGGCTCAGGTAAACATTTGGATTCTCATCGGATCATCCCATACAATATTAGCAAAATTTAAAATTATCACTAGATTTTCTAAATTAAACTATTATTTCAAGTTTATAAATTTTTAAATTTTACTAATCTAGCAATTTTTAATTTCTCAATTTAAATTACTTTTTTGACCCCCTACCCCACACTTATTTCATACAATGTCCTCATTGTATGCATAAAACTATTTAAGCACATAAAAGCAGTAAAAAGAGGGAGAAAAAGGAACAGACTCCCCTGAGATAGTAATGGCGAGATCGAATGGGGCTGCTAAAAGTTGCTCCATAAATTGTTGGAAGACTGGAAACTAGAACTGTTGTGTCTGAATTTGTCAGTAAACAAAATCAAGAACGCTGACTTCGAAAATGTGGTGCAAAATATTGCAAATAAATGCAATGTATAGTAACCATGACGTGGGAAAGTGTCGACCACGTTGTGTTATATAGAATGGCAGCCTCCTCTTGCGATAAAAAAAACTCCCCCACGACATAGGAAAGTGTCAACCATCTCATGGCAGCCGAGATGATACCTCTACCCCGCATCGAAATATAACTCCATGGTGTGGGAACAGCTCATCCATACCACATGAATCCAAATATGGTAGAAACGTCACTCTTCTAAATAATATACTCTCACAATATCAACTTGCAGCCCACACTAATGAAAAAAAACGTGGGTCTTGACTATAAACTTCAAACTCTCACACAACTATGTCTCTCATGATAAAGCAACAGTCGGATCTAGCTGCTGAAGTTACTGCCAGCTTTCTAAGGGCGAAAATTCTCCAAAGATCTAAAACAATCAAAGAGCATCAACATGGAAAACAAAATTTTAAACAAACTAAAAATACAAATAAAATAACTAAAAAAATAGCAAACCAAAATAACTAAAAAGGATATCACGATCACTCGTCTTCGTCGAAATCAAGCTACAATTGTTGATTAAATCCCCTGCATGCAAGAAGTGGTTTGTGAAAACAAAATCTTTCGGGACCTGTCAGACTATTTCCTTTGTTTTCTTTGCACCATTAACCAAAAGTAAAACAAGAAGTGACCAAACTAGTCAAGAACATAAAGAGCTCGGTCTTCCACTTAACCACCACGACACACCTTGCTATACTACACCTCATAGATTGAGTTGGAGAAATCAACAAAGTAGTAGACTAAACAAGTCAAGAATTCCCTAATAGCTTGCAATCTCGAAACCCATGCAAAAAATCAAAGCAAACAATGTGTATGATCACGAATTCCTGCACAGAAGAACAAAAACCTTCCCGACAAGTGACATAATATCAACGAAAATAAAATAAAAATAAAAATAAAAATAAAAAAATAAAAACAAATAACGAATAATCAAATAAACTAAATTAATTGAAAATCGTTCCCCGGCAACGGCGCCAAAAACTTGATGTGAATATTTAATGCATTATATTTTATTTATAAGTCCTAATTTATCGCAACTAAACCACACCTTACAGGCAGTGAACCCGATCGAGTATAGTATAACTTTGATAAGCAAGGGTGTCGAACACAAGGGGAACGGTAGTGAATTAATTTGAAATATTTGATTATAGGTTACAAAACATACGAAAGGAATAATACATGTGTAATTAAATCTCAAACGAATTACTAAATAGCAAATCTCGATAAACTGGCAGGGAGACAAATCTCTTTAGGTACTTTAGTTTAGACAAATTACACCTTAAAATCATAGACAATTGCACACACAGATTTATTTATTCATGTTCACCGATTTCTAAAATGATTAGGTTCATGTTCATTATTACTAATCCTTTAGCAAACAAGTCAATTCAAGTAGTGATCAATTGATTAAACTAACATGTTTCCTAGTGTTCAGTTCGTATCAAGCAAGACTTGTAATAATAGTTAATCGAATTGGTTAATTCAATTAGCTAATATGTGGATGGTTTTCACATATGCTCACACATTAATTTACTTATTTCCTAGTTAACCCTAGTTTTATGTTCACTATTCCTAGTCATATAATCTTGATGGTCATCAAATCATAACTGGCAAGCAATCAAGCAGAAGTTCATACAACTCGATATACTTAATAATTAAAAGAAAATAATTGTCATTAACACATGAGGATCTTTTAACAAGCTTAAAAAGATAAATTAAACACAAATAAAACAATCCAATATAGCAATTAATCCACAAATCAAGGTTTTATCTAAACGTAAACTCTAAGCAAATGGTTTTGATACCAAAATCAGAAAGTAAAAACATAGTAGTATCATAGTGGAATGCTAAACATGGTCACGATAACAAACCACATGATTACCGACACGAATCCGCTCTCTAATCCTTTATATCTTTGCTCCTATAAGCTTAACGGCCTTCCGGCCGCCTTCTAGACCCTCAAAACGGCAACTATGAAGTTTTCTTGTTGCAGAAGTCGAAGTGGAATATCATAGATTATGAAAATGGTGGAATGATATGGGGTATTTATATTTGATGGAGATGGAATTTATATGGAATATTAGAGTTGGATTGGAATAAGGAAACTAATGGTGTCTTAGGGATTAAGCAAATAAAAATAAGATAACTGGTGCTTGGGGAATAAGTAACTTGGAGGGAATTTCCGTCTAGCTTTTATGCTTCATCTTCAAGTCCGATTTTGGATAAGATAAGTGTTGAATTAGCCAAAAGTCCCTCTCACATAAGTCATAGGAAATTTCGTCTAGTTCTTTGAACATCTTGAATCTCGTCAATTGGTCTTATGAGTCATTAGATATACCCGAAACACTGAAGAGGGGTCAATCTGCCAGCAATATCCTTTTTGCATCTTTTCAGTTCCATTCTCTTCCATTTGCATTCCAGCTCCCATTTTTACTGTAATTGAATATTTCAAAGCATATTAAGTATCTTTTTTAGCTCTTCATCATTGGAAGTCACTGCAGCCACATTCTCCATTCTCGGATTGTTTTCGGTGTTACTTGGAAGTTGACCTGGTCTTCTTTCGTTCACTTGATGTGCAAGTTGTCCCAGCTATTTCTCAATGTTGAGAATGGATGCCTGCTGATTCCTTAGCATATTTCTGGTCTCGTGTATTGCATCATCGTGATCATTGTGTCTCTTTTAGGACGCCGCTATGAATCTAGTGAACAATTCTTCTAAATCGGCTTTCTTTTCCATTACCGATTCTTCCTTTTGATAAAATCCCCTCTCCTTCTGCTTGTATTTATCCTCCTTAGCCTTCTTGTATTCTTTGTATGGGAGCCATTCCTTCTTCGGTTTCCGCCAATTCTCGTCGTATCGATCGCCACTTGAGTAGAACACTTGAGCTTTCTTATTTGCATTTTCATCCAAATCACAATCTTTTATGAGATGGCGCCCTCTACAATTCTCACATCCAACTCGAATAGCATGGATTGTTTGATCCATTTTTGTCATCCTTCTATATAGACTATCGAGCTTAGTTATTACCGTCGCCATGCTATCGTTTGCCGAGTTCACTACCCCCTACTTACTTCGTTTCTTGGATTGCGGTATTCTCTAGAATGCTTAGACAATTCTTCAATTAATTCCATGATTACCGTGGGTGCCTTCTTCGTGAGCGGGCCTTGTGAATCGAGCAATTGCCTTGTGGTGACATTGACTCCATCATAAAAGATGGAGACCTCTTGTTGGCTATTGAGGTCATGGTGTGGGCAATTTCTAAGCAAGCTCTTGTACCTTTCCCAAGCTTCATAAAGAGATTCTCCGGGTTGTTGCTCGAAGTTGGCAATGGCTTTCTTCAACTTAGCAATTTTGGAAGGTGGGCAAAAGTGGTCTATGAATTCTTCTTTCATCTTGGCCCATGTGGTGACCGCTCCGGGAGGAAGTGACTTGAGCCAATCCTTTGAAGCACCCTTCAACGTGACTGGAAGCATGCGAAGAAGCTGTGTCTCGCGTGGAACATTCGGTACATTGAAGTAGTCAGCCACATCATTTACTTCATCCAAGTTCTTGTAGGCGTCTTTGTGGTCCTTCCCATCAAAAGGAATCTCCTTGAGTTAAGCGAGAATATGGCCCTTTAGTTCAAAAGTAGCAGTTGCGGGAATTGTGGGCTGCACAAGTCTCGGGCCTGTGTCATCGCGCATCCTCTTCTTCCATTCCCCCATGGGGACTTCATCGATATTAGCCATAGTGATAACTAAATCGTCTTTAAACTCGGATTCGTGCTCGTATGTGGGTTCTTCTTCTTCGTCGGTCTCGTACTTGGTGTCTTCTTGAATTGGGTCTCCGATTGTCAAAGAGGCACTGGATGCTCCTGATTTGCTGCTCCTCTTCTTGCTGAAAACGGACTTGAGGTTTTTGAGTGGCGAGTTCTTTGAAGAAACGGATTCTCCAACGGTTTTTCCTTTGCTCCTCCTTAGTGCGGATTCCGGGTCTTCAATAGGAGGGACCAGAGGTGTATCAGATCCTTGGGTCATGAAACAATTGTAAACAAAACAAAAAAAAACACATAAAAAGAACAAAAATAAAATAAAAAATTAAAACTGTAAACAGCGATGTACTCGCCGAGTCGGCACGAGTGCACTCAACGAGTTCAAGGCAAAAACAGAAAAATTTTCTAGTTACTTTTAAAAACGGATTTTTTATTAAAACTTATACTACTTACTAAATTACCTTTTAATTAACTTTGTGTAAGATAAATCCCACACAAAGGATCGATTAAATTAGAATTTAACGTTAATTTTAGAACCGTTCCCCGGCAACGGCGCCAAAAACTTGATGTGTGCAAACTCACTTAGTTTTAAAGCTAGTTTTAATTATAAAATAAACACACAAAGGCAGTGGACCTATCAATTGTGGTATAGTTAAATAACTAGGGTATCGAACACAGGGAAAGGTAAATTAAAACTAAAATCTAATTATATCTAAATTAATTAATAAGTAGGGGGTTTTCTCTAGGTTTACAAGACTAGAAACTTACTAACTATTACCTAGTCTAAAAACTAGAAAAACAAAGATTTAACTAGATTCAATAATGGAAAGGAACTTCTATTTAGTTCAACTCAATTGATCCTATGGTTGATTTCAAGGTAATGGTGCAATGGGTTAACTCTTTTGTTGGTTACCGATTCAAGTGATTAGATTCGCATTCGCTACACTAATCCTTAGCAAATAAACTAACTTAAACAGTGATCAGTTGTCTAATTTAATTAAATTCAATAGATTAATTATTCGGGTTAATTTAGACTTGTAATAGTTAACTAATTTGGTCCTTTAATTAACATCTTGTTGATGGTCATCACACAAGCTATCACACAAGCTCACACACGAATTTACTCAATTTTCTTATTAATTCTAGTTTCATGTTCATTAATCCTAGACATATGACAAAGTGGTCACATAGCATACAAGGTTGATAATCAAAAGATGTTCATGCTATTCAATTACCTTCCTATTAACAGAAAATTAATTATCATTCACACACAAGGTTCTTTAGCAAGCTAAAATAACAAAAATCACCATCATTGAATTAATCCTACCAATAATCAAACCATAGTATCAATTTTGTATCCCCAAACAGAAGTTTAAGACTTTTAGCTCATGATTGAAGTAAATAACAGCAAACAAACAAATTCTAATTGTTTAACCATAATGAAAAACAAAAGATTAAGTAGAATGATGAAATTTGCCTCAAATCTTCTTTGGAATTGGATTCTAGCTTGTATCTTCGTCTTCTAGGGTTTTTCTGACTTTTCAATCGCAGCTAACCTCTCCAGAATGGTTCCCGAATTCTCTTCCATCGTTCTGAGAAGTTATCTTTATATATGCGAAACGACTCGTTGTGTCAGGTGTCGACTCGTCGATTCCATCTCTCATTCCCCGTATGCGATAAGTCTCTGGGTCTTCGAGTCTTTATCTTCTAGAATATTTGCTTCGACTCACCGAGTAGTCGACCCTACTCGTCGAGTAGGTGTTGTTTTTAGTGTTTTTCTTCTTTGTTCAATTCCCAAGCTCTCAACCACTTCTCCTGTTTCCTTTTGCTTCCGAACTTCACTTTTGGACTGAAAATATAATTCAAACACTTTTAAGTACCTTTTGTCCATGAAATGCAATAAATTAGCTAATAAAGGAATAAAAATCTACACTTAATATGAACTAAATATGCACATATCACCCACCAACACTCTCTTCCTCGTTCTACCTACACGAACACACATGAGTGTCAACAAAAAAAGAAAAACGATCGATGGAACCCCCCTTAATCGCACGTAATAAAAAAACAAAAGAATCCTTAATAGTGCATAAAACATGTCGCTTCCTTTATGGGGTTTTTTTTTCCAACTAAGCCCTTTAAGTGTCATAGGTAAACCCTAAACACTCATAACCCTAACGAATTTACAAATTAAGTTTCCTTTTATGACACCTTAGCCCCTCAATTCCTATTAAACCCTTTAATGAATTATATTTTTCCTTGATTTCGCTCAAAATCTTCTAATTTAATTATATGCGCAATAAATATAAATTACTTCTTTTAGATATTAATTAATTTTTTTAAGTATTCCACTTTAATACTCTTAGAATCAAAATAGCTTTACTAGAGTTAATTCTCGAGTAACGGAAGGTTAACGTCGTTAACAGAAGGATTTTTGGGGCGTTAAATCTAACTTGACATGAGTTTCCCGTCTCATGAGAGCCTCACAACCTCAAACCTTGAGATGTGCCAACGTGGGAATTTTCCTTGTCCACATCTTGTGAAGAGTTTTGGCAACCTTCTTAGTATGAACAAGATTTAGGATGTCACCGTCTGTCTCTAAGGCATACCCCCAGAAAGACATAGGAAGGGAAACTCGACTCATCATGGAACGACCCATGTCTAACAAGGTTTGATTTCTCCTCTCAGCCACACCATTAAGTTTTGGTGTTCAAGATGGATTAAATTGTGAAACTATTCAACATTTCTTGAGGTAGTGTTGGAACTCAATACTAAGATACTCTCTACCTCTATCAGATCATAACATCTTTATATTATTCCCCAATAGATTCTCGACCTCGTGTCTAAACTCTCTAAACTTTTCAAAGTTTTCTGATTTATTTTTTATTAAGTAAATATATTCATATATACTATAATCGTTCGTAAACGTCATGTAGTATCGTTTTTCATCCCTTGGAGCAAGCTCTGAAGGGTGCACATACATAAGTATGGATAAGATCCAACAATCCATCACCTCTTTCACATGTTCTAGTGAATGGTGATTGTGTTATCTTACCTAAAAGACAAGACTTGCATTCATCATATTTCGTTAAGTCAAATGATTCCAACACCCCGTCCTTTTGGAGTTGGGAAATGTGTTTTTTGTTAATGTGACCAAGACGACAGTGCCACAACCATGCTTTGTCAACACCATTAGACGAATCAATATGAAATACACTGTTTCCTAAGCTATCACCACAAATAAGAATTTCATACACACCATTACAAGGTAAATCTTTAAACACCACTTACATTATCAAATGAATATTGGAAACCTTGTATGTATAATGCAGGAAAAGAAATAAGGTTTCCTATCATTTATGACGAATAGAAAAATTAATCAATTGTATTCTAACATTACCACCAAGCATAAGAACATAAGTTCTAATCTTGGTAATAGGTGAAGATCGTCTATTCCCCGTGATTAGATTTATTCTTCCATGCTCCACCTCCTCACTTTCTCTTAGCCCCTGCAAATCATATGAAATGTAGAAACCACATCCCGTATCAAGGACCCAATAATGAGTAAGTTGTGAGTTATTGACTTGAATAGTGTACATACCTACCGACGATGGCTTAACCTTGCCATCCTTGATGTTCTACAAGAATTTGAGGAAACTTCTTTTCTAATGCCCTTTTTCGTTGAAATAGTAGCAGGTGACCTCTTTAGGGTCACTAACAGTAGGAATATCTGAAGTGGTTTTTGCCTTGGACCCACTGCCAGACGTTCTAGCATGGTCCTTGCCTTTCTAGTTTGATTGAGGATTTGCATTCCTCTTCATTCCTATGTTTTTTCCAATGGCAATGATAGGAGCACTTATATCAGAAAGAGCCTAAGTTTTCTTCATCCGTGATTCATATGTCTGCAGCAAGTTGTGGAATTGGGTCAATATGGTCTCTATGTTGTTCAAATGATAAGTTCAGATAAACTGATCATAATTGGGAGGCAAGGAGTTCAGGACCATTTCAACGGCCAACTCCCTGTCAAAATACATATTGAGCTTTTCCAACCGCTCCACATATATTTGCATTCTTTGCATAAGATTGCAGACAGATTCTGCTTCCTTCAACTTATTAATGCCTTGACAACCTCATACATCTATTGATGTTGTTTCTTGTGAAGCTTTTCAACAAAATCTAATCACAACTCCTATTAAAAAGAGTCCTCATAGAACTTTTGAAATTCAAGATCATGGTTGCAACCATTATGTAATCCACATTTGTTGCATCGTCATATTTTTGTTTGTAGGCAGCCTGTTCCTGTGGAGTAGCAGTTGACTCATCGATTTCGAGTAGAGGTTTATCGAGGAGATACTCTTTTCCCTCATATCAAAGAGTCATTTTTAGATTTTGCGTCCAGCCCATGTATTATGGACCAACTAGCTTTTCCTTAGAGAGGATCGGTAAAAGAGTGAAGTTCGAGTTGTTTGTGGAAGATTGACCAGCATTAGCATCTCTCGGAGTAGTCATCTATATAAGAGATTGATAGTTTTAGTTAGTTGAGATAAATCCTTAATATTTTAACCTAAAACAAATATTCCAGGCTAGGATCCATTATACAATTCACAATCAAGAAGAGGGATGTCGTAGTCTTATTGCATATTTATGAGGGTAGGTAAAACATTTCACCAATTTGAATATATGAAAGTCCTAGATCTTTTGAGATTCATTGAATCTTATAAATGGCATGTTTAATCTCATATTATGCTCTTCTATTGTGACTGGGATACCGGGGATCACAAACAAGATGTGAATAACCATCCAAACACGCTTGACAACCTCAATGTCATTTATCATCTCAAATTAATGTTCCGGTAAACCAAACACGCTCCATTAACAATGATAATTTTCGACTTGTGCCACCATATCAACTTTATAGTCCCAAATTAGTATGTCGGTTAGCTACGCATGATTCACTCATGACTTATACAGAACGATGTGCATTTTCAAAGAATTAGACTTTTAATGAGATTATGTTCTATCAAACCCGTTCAGCTAATGACCCTCCGCCACACATGAGAGTGGTGGGTGAGAGCGGACATTCATTCAACGACCATTTTGTATGCCATTTCCTTACAGCCTTTTCATAGCATGGCTTCGTGAATGTGGCGTATTAGCGATTCGAATGCCTTTTTTTATACATATAATATATTAAACATTTAATCATATATAGTATAAGGTGTATTTTAAAACTTTTCAAAATATGAGGTTTAAATGTTAATCATCTAAAATAAACTTTAAATCATTTAAAATTTAAACCAAATATGATTTAATATTTATCTTTTAATTAAACAATTAATTAACTTAATTTAAATCATTTATGGATTAAATAATTATTTTCTATTAACCAATCAATGAAATAATTCAAATTTAATCATAATCCAAACCTTTCTAATTTTCGAAAATTAGGGTTGGGTATATTAGGTTCAATTATTCAAATTTTAAGTCATTTAAAATAATAAATAAGGAAACATGATAAACCCTAAACGAACTCCCCCATTATTGAAAGTATGGTTAGGGAGGCTAGGGTTTCAAGAAACCCTAGCAAAGTTAAAAATCTCATGGGCTAGGGTTTATTTTCGATAAACCCTAATTCTCTGATCTATTCATTTTATGCACAACCAACAGAAAATTATGGCTCTGAGACCACTGATAGGTTATATAGTTGTTGGGAATAAAACCCTAATTGAGATTTGATGAACAAGATGCAGAAAATAAGAACAAACACAAATATGAAGATTAGGTCGAATGATCACTCGATTTATTGAATTATGAGGAATAAATTACACTTTCAGCATAGATTAAAGAATCTAACACTACATAAGAAACCTCACGTGGCGACTACATTTTCTCTCACTCTTAACCCTAATAATGAATAATACATGACTATTTATAGGGAAAAGACAAGTCTTGGGCTTTTAACCTACACTTCATCAAAGGGGCCCATTGCCATCATCCATGGAGTGCTTTGAAACCCTACAATCTCCCCCTCAAAGTATGGAATGGATGATAATGCTTTAACTTCCAAAACAAGCATCTAGCGAATAAAAAGATCTTGCAACGAGGAATAGATAAAGCAATCTATGAATCGTGATTCTTCAATACTCTTCAAACACGGGCTCTAGGATATATAAATCATGCACTGAAGTAATGTCTTTAAACTTCATTTTCGAATGTAATCCCAAAAAAATCTTCATGAAAACCAAGCCCGCCTTAAAAACCCATTTCAAAACAAAGAAACCGAATCAATTCTTGTCTTTGAAGAGCTCCCCCTCCAAGTCACAATGATCTTCAAATAAGCTAATGATATAAGCCACCAAAAATTATCATGTAACAACCCAAATTTTAAGACTCGTAACGCCACTTGATCGAGAAAATACTAGAAGTCGGAGATATAACAAGTCCTTAGCCGAGCTCGATGAAGAACTTCTACTATAAAGGATCTGTAAAAGCTTTAGCAGAGCTCGATGAAGAACTTCCACTGTAAAAGCTACCTTCATAATTCTACCACAAGCTTTATCAAAAATCTTCAAATTTGGAAAGTCACAAATCCAATTTCGAATGGCCATACCAAATTCTCCCCCGATTTATAATAAAAAACATGATTATAAAGCCTTCAAATGGTCATGAGAATAATCTTGAATGGATAAAAATTAATGTGCTCCCCCGCAACAAAATGATATATACAATGAAGTATAAAATCCGAAAAAGTCATGAAATTTTGACATTATCACGAAAAACGACTTTCCGAACCGCCAAGACTTGATGGAATCTTTAATTTTTCTATTCACGAGAAAATATGTGCATTAAAGAATTCAAAACTGTTCACCAGCCCTCAAATTTGTAAACTTTTTCGAAAAATGGGCTAAAATTGTCACTTGCTGAAATTTAGGGGACAAAATTAAAAAATCTGCACCATATTCCCCTTTATTTGTAACAAAATCTGGAAATGGTCCAAAAATGCTAAACTGTGAAAACAATAGGGACCAAAAGTGTCAATTTGTTGAAGTTGCAGGGTGGAAAAATGAAACTTTACTATCTTCTTCCCAATTTGTTTGATTAACGTCAGACACGGCAAAAGTTTCAGTACCGATTCCTTCATTTTGATTGCGAGATCAAAACAGATCATTCGAAAAGTCAATCAACTGAGATGCCAAAAGTTCCGATTACCAAACTAAATAATTCCGATTGCGAATCCCATTACATTCGTTCCGATTGTAATTACCAAATCACGATTCCGATTCCGAGCGGCAATTCTAATTCCAAAATCATTTGCAAAGATTGATTCCGTATAAGATCAAATTAATTCCTTCTATTCCAATCAAATACCAAACACGATTCAAGATCCGACTTTGACGCCTTATCTCCTTAGATCCGATTTCTGTTCCAACGAAGTGATTTTATGGTTCCAATTTCAACTTTAAACCTTTTGATCTGATTTTGATTTTCGGTTTTCACCAGCCAAATCGAGATTCAATCTTGTTCACCCGTTCTTCATCTGTTCAACATAAGTCTTCAAAATTTGCAATCAACAAATACCCAATCGATTCGCCAAAGATCGATTTCATTCACAAATAGAACAATATCGTCAGAATATTCCAAGTTCAACATGAATCAAATCAATCAAAAAATCAAATCGATTATATGAATTGGAATGAGAAAATCAATAAAAAATGATCTTGGATAAAACGGAAAGGAATCGATTCATGAGAATTGACAAACACACGATAACAAACAATAACCTCAGATAATTAATAAATAATCATCAATTGTTGATTTCTACAAACCCTAATGATTGAACAAGATGAATATAATATAAAATAAGGGACGCAAACGGTGTTTTAAAGAAAATAAGGCTTAGGTAGTGGATCAAGAACAGTAAAGAATCGAATCAATGGCTCAAAACAAAGGAAACTGATCTATCGACAGTATATTGATTTTGGATTACACTAATGTCAGATCCAATTATGAGAATGAATAAAAAATACAAGATGGATTAAAAAAATTACCCAGATGAACAGTAACACAAAACATAAGTTTTCATGAACAGTTGCTTGAACATAATTTTGATTCCAAGACGCCAAAACACCAATAATCTTCAATAACTCGTGAAAAAAACCATCAAATCAAGAACCGATACTTCAAAAATCAATAGATCTTCAAAGACCCGCTCTGATACCACTTGTTGGGAATAAAACCCTAATTGAGATTTGATGAACAAGATGCAGAAAATAAGAACAAACACAAATATGAAGATTAGGTCGAATGATCACTCGATTTATTGAATTATGAGGAATAAATTACACTTTCAGCATAGATTAAAGAATCTAACACACATAAGAAACCTCACGTGGCGACTACATTTTCTCTCACTCTAACCCTAATAATGAATAATACATGACTATTTATAGGGAAAAGACAAGTCTTGGGCTTTTAACCTACACTTCATCAAAGGGGCCCATTGTCATCATCCATGGAGTGCTTTGAAACCCTACAATAGTTTATAAATCAAAGCATGAGGCAAAATAACTTAACCTTGAAGTTCACTCGTAACCTAGTTGAATCTAAGTTTTCCTTCTTGATCGCTATAATATAATGAACATCAAGAACCAGGCCTTACTATAATCGAAATTAACCAGGGATTAGGGTTTACATGCCTTTTGATTATTATAGCAAATTATCAAACCAATTACATTCTTCAAATGTCTTGGAAAGCAAGCACCATAACTCTAATGCCTCCAACGGTTTGTACTCAAACCATAGTAAATAAGAAGACTTGAGGAGAGAAGTGATGGGTTTTGAGCATAACAAAAAATGTTATGTGTGCATGCAACCCTAAAATTGATCTGTGTTTTCTCTAATTAAACATACCATGTGAACAACAATGTGTAAACCCTATAACACTAGTATATAGTCAAAATTACATAATAAGGATTAAAAAACATATATTTGATTGTTATATAGTAATAAAAATCTAAATCCTTTAGTGTTGTTGAGACTTTGAGAACAAGCGTCACAATCGCCATGCCTCTAATGGATCACACCCACCGCTAGAAATTTAAGAAGATTATGGAGAAGAAGAGAGGAAGCAAATTTTCGGCTGGTACACTTCAAGAAGAAGTGGCCAAAATTCATACGGTATCATCCATATTTATAGTGCAGTCAGGAAACCCTAGATAAGCCCAAACCCAAGATTATCTTAAACCTGGTAATTATACACCTTCCTGATTATCCATAAGTGTCACACCCCGAAAACCGAAGGCGAAAATATTTCCGGGGTTGACTCCACGTTGAGTATCAAATCCAATGTACATAGTAAGTAAAGTAGAACAACCATTACATTACATATAAAAGTTTTACAATTGTTTCAAAAGTAAAGTAGTACAGTTTGTGATACATAGTATACATATAGAAACAAAACGAACGGGTCTTGTACGCACTCCAACCTGGATCAAGTGGATCTTCGGGTACCGGTTCTATCAATGACCTGAGAACACAAGCGGTTTGAAAATCAGCATAACGCTGGAGAGTTCATAAGTAGTTTTTGTTTTGGAAAATGTTCATGTTTCCTTTCTGTTTCTGAAAATGTAACACACGCCAAGAAAATCCCACATTTTCTTAAAAAAAAATTGGTTGGTTGGTTGTTTCACATTATGTAAAGTAAAGTTGTACACTGAAAACATGTTTACCCTTGTGAAAATGTACATTTGGGTTATCTGTTTTGTTATTCTGTTCTGGTTATGTACCAATGGATCCCCAGGAAAGTCCCATACTTTCCTGATTGTATATTACCAATTGTAAAAGATGTAAGGTTATCCAGTTTGTTACACTTTTCTAGTTATGTAAATGTTTTCCCCAGGAAAGCCCCATGCTTTCCTGAATGTTGGTTATCAATGTAAAAGATGTATTCATTATTACTATAAGTAAATCTCTGTTATCCTAATTGCGAGTTCCATAACCATACTATAGACTGAACTTGTGGCAATAAGTCGTCCACATCCTTATGACTTTCGTCACCCTTGAACCATTTCGGTTCGGCTGTAGCTAGCAGCCAAGTGTGGGGTAGTCAGCCCCGTATAGATCTATACACTCAAGTCACGCTCTCTAAATCCCAGAGATTCTGGTTACGGGTGTAGTCCTCCACTCGCGTATCTCTGTGGAGTGTTCGCCGAGGACGTGTCTCCAATCATATAGGAATAACAAATTTACTAGTAATAATATGATAGTCCTCCACTCATGTATATCTGAGGAGTGTTACCGAGGACAAACAGTGTACAAGTTTCATGTTCATATGTTCTAATGTCATGCTTTTAACTGATAAAATGTGGAAAACATTTGTGAAATATATAAAACATAACAGTTTATAAAACCCATTTCGCAAATAAATGTTTACGTGATCTGCATGCTCAAATGGTTACCAATTGTGTCAATCAGTATTTAAAGCATATAAAATTTGAAACACACACACGAAAACAAGTTTTTGAGTACAAGAAACCCTTGTACTTTGCTTGTGTTCCCCCTGAAAACAGTAAAAAAACAGTGAAAAAGGGTAGGGGTATGAACTCACCAGACTCGGAAAGGCGACGGTTTCGGATACTAGACGTTGGTTCGGGGCTTGATTACTCGCGATGTCCCTATGTAAAATGAAATAATGCCCATATATATCTAATTAGATTTACAATTACTAATTATATGAAACATTACACTCCAACGAGGTTAAACACCTCAAGAAAAATTGGCTTGTTTGGACGTTGGTTCGGGGCTTGAGGGTTTAATGGCTTGTTTGGACTTGGGGATTGTTGGAATGACTTACTAAAATGCCTTGGAATGGTTTGAATGGATTAATACCATTTAAAAGGGAGTTTACGGCTGTAAACTTGGATTTTACGACCGTAAACTCTCCTAGGGTCAAGAAAAATTGATTTGAGGCACAAGGAGCAATAACTTGTGATTCTAATTAATTTTCCAAGGCTTTGTATCACTTTTGGACATCAAATAACATCAAATTAGGAGTTTACGGCCCAGACATATGTTCTCTGGCCGTAAACTCTCCTATGTTCATGAATAATTAATTTTTGACACTTAAAACAATCACATGTGATTTCTAGAAATTTTTCCAAGCCTTTGGGTGAATTAGGGGCATCATTTGGCATGGTTTCATGAGTTTACGGCCAAAGGGTATGTGCCTAGGCCGTAAACTCCTATATGTGGTATTTTCATGTGTTATAAACCCCCAAACTATTTTTAGATGGATATAGGATTTACCACAAGGCTATTGGTTGAGTTACAAGGTATTTAGACATGATTTAAGGTGTTTAATCCCCATTTTATAGGAGTTTACGGCCCAAGAACAAGCCTTGGACGTAAACTCTCTTTTGTCCTTCAAAATTCATGTTTTAAGTGTTTCAAGTCTCAATTTGTAAGCCTCAAAGTTGTATCTAAGTCCCAACAATGATTTGGAAGGGTTAATTGGTTTAAAAACCCCATTATTAAGTGTTTACGGCCCAAGCTTGATCCTTGGCCGTAAACACATGTTCTAGGTCCTAGAATTCCATTTAAACATCAATTTGAAGGCTAAATAGGTTAGATAACAAGTTAGGGATGTTACCTCTTTGTTTTGGAGCCTTAAATCTTTGTTTTTGAACCTTTGATTATGGATGAGGAGAGAGGTTGGAAGTGTTTATGGAAGAATGGCCAAAAGCTTCAAATGAAAGCTTTGAATCATTTATATAGTGTTCGGGAATTGGACATGACGAAATTCTACCCGATACCGGCGTTAGGCGGGGCTTTTGGTCGCACCCGACCAAGTTGCCGTAACCCGATATGGTCGATTCTAGAATTATTCTGATGACTATTATGGGGTGTTAGAATGATTTCAAATGGCATTAGGACACCCATTAAGTCATTTTAGGTTAATACAAGTTAATGACTTAATTAATTGACGAAATCGGAAACGGATTTGGAAATGGCGTTTGGTTGATCGAATTGGATTACAATTTGAGTTACAAGAAGTGATATGAAATTTCGGGTGGTTACATTATCCCCCCCCCCCCCTGTTAGAGGGAATTTCGTCCCGAAATT
Organism: Lactuca sativa; assembly: GCF_002870075.4. Classification (NCBI taxonomy): domain Eukaryota; kingdom Viridiplantae; phylum Streptophyta; class Magnoliopsida; order Asterales; family Asteraceae; genus Lactuca; species Lactuca sativa. The sequence continues at coordinate 54,830,551 of NC_056627.2, forward strand.
CAAGACAAGATATAAGACAAAATACAAATCATCGATCTGGAAAGAGTTGCGGATATTTCTGTTTCATCGAGTCTTCCCGCTCCCAAGTGAACTCTTGTCCCCGCTTGGCATTCCAGCGAACCTTCACTAACGGGATGCGACTTTGCTTCGTACGTTTGACTTCTCGATCCATGATTTCGATCGGTTCCTCCACGAAGTTGAGGTTTTCATCGATCTCGATCTCGTCTAAAGGAATCACTAGGGTTTCATCGGATATCCACTTCTTGAGATTTGAAACATGGAAGACGGGGTGGATGTTACTGAGCTCGTGAGGTAAACTAAGTTTATAGGCTACCGGACCGATCCTGGCGAGGATCTCGAAAGGTCCAATGTACCTCGGATTAAGTTTCCCATGCTTACCAAAGCGTACAGTGCCTTTCCAGGGCGAGACCTTCAACAAAACACGGTCTCCAACCTGGAATTCCAGTGGTTTCCGACGGTTATCAGCGTAACTCTTCTGGCGATCACATGAAGTTTTCAGTCATACTCGGATTTGGATGATCTTCTCGGTGGTTTCACGGATGATTTCAGGACCAGTGAGAACACTGTCCGGGACCTGACTCTTGGCTAACTGTGTATCCCCCACCTCGGCCCAGCACATAGGGGATCTGCACTTGCGACCGTATAGGGCTTCAAACGGGGCAGCCCTAATGCTGGTGTGGTAACTGTTGTTGTACGAGAATTCGATTAAAGGTAGATGTGTGTCCCACGACTTTCCATAGTCAATGACACATGCCCTAAGCATGTCCTCTAGGGTTTGGATTGTTCTCTCACTTTGTCCATCGGTCTGAGGATGATACGCCGTGCTCATATCAAGTTTGGTTCCAAGAGCTTTCTGAAGAGACTGCCAAAATTCGGGAGGTAAACTTGCTATCTCGATCAGAGATAATGGACGCAGGTACACCGTGCAGTCGGACTACTTCGTGGATGAAAATCCGCGCGAGTCTATCCATCTTGTATGATTCTTTGATCGGAACGAAATGAGCGGACTTTGTCAAACGATCGACAATCACCCAAATGGTATCATACCCACTCGGACACTTGGGTAGTTTCGTGATGAAATCCATGGTGATCATCTCCCATTTCCATTCGGGTATCTCAGGTTGCTGGAGCAGACCCGAGGGTTTCTAGTGCTCAACTTTTACCTTGGCGCAAGTCAGACACTTTCCCACAAATGTAGCTATTTCAGCCTTCATGGTTGGCCACCAATATTGCTTCTTGAGATCTAAGTACATCTTGTCAGAGCCCGGGCGAATAGAGTATCTAGTTCTGTGCGCTTCCTCCATAACTATCTCTCTGAATCCTTCGAACTTGGGAATCCAGATCCGATCCATGAAACAATGGACTCCGTCACCTCTGATCTCAAGTTTCTTTTCCATTCCTCTCAAGGCTTCGGTCGACACATTCTCGGGTTTGAGGGCTTCTAACTGGGCTTCTCGGATTTGCATGGGTAGGTTGGAATGGATGGTCATCATCTGGTTCTTCACTTTACGGCCTGCACTCTCCTTTCGGCTAAGGGCATCTGCTACCACATTGGCCTTGCCGGGATGGTAACATATTTCACACTCATAATCACTGAGTAGTTCTACCCATCGCCTTTGTCTCATGTTTAAGTCTTTCTGGTCAAAGATGTGTTACAGGCTCTTGTGATCGGTGAAGATCGTGTACTTGGTTCCGTAGAGGTAATGTCTCCAAATCTTCAACGCAAAGACTACGGATCCTAACTCCAAGTCGTGTGTGGTATAGTTGACCTTGTGTGCTTTCAACTGTCTAGAAGCATAGGCAATTACTTTTCCCCTTTGCATAAGCACACAACCTAAGCCTTGATTAGACGCATCGCAGTAGAAAACGAAGTCCTTTGTCCCTTCGGGTAGGGACAGAACAGGCGCGTTGCACAAGGCTTTCTTCAGCGTCTGGAATGTGGTTTCTTGCTTATCACTCCAACAAAAGGGTACACCTTTCTGTGTTAGAGTGGTTAAGGGTTTGGCGATTCTACAAAAGTTATGGATGAATCTTCGATAATAGCCAGTGAGACCCAAGAATTGTCGGATTTCTGTGGGTGTCTTCGGTGCTGACCAATTCTCTATCGCCCTTATCTTGGAAGATCTACATGAATACCCTCCTCGCTTACTACATGACCGAGGAAAGTTACCTTCCGAATCTAGAACTCACATTTGGAAAATTTCGCGTACAACTTCTCGGATCACAGGGTTTCCAACACTAGCCTCAAATGTTGTTTGTGGTCTTCTTCGCTTCGGGAATAGACGAGTATGTCATCAATGAACACAATGAAAAACTTGTCCAGGTAAGGACGACACACCCGGTTCATCAGGTCCATGAACACCGCCGGTGCGTTGGTTAGACCAAAAGGCATCACTACGAACTCGTAGTGTCCATATCGAGTCCTGAAAGCTGTTTTGGACACATCACTTTCATGAACTCGTAGCTGATGGTACCTTGACCGAAGGTCTATCTGTAACACCGTAAATTTCAAGACAAAATTTTCATTTTAAATAATCATTTTATTCTTAGAACACTTGTTTAAAATCTCATTCATAATCGAATTACAAAACATAGCTCCATTTTCACTTGCATAGAAAACCAGGATCCTCCAAAATATGACTCTTGCTCCGGTGTGTACAATCAAGCCGGTGCTGTACCGTGATACTGAAAGAAACCTGAAAACAACATAACACAAAACACTGTAAGCACGAAGCTTAGTGAGTTCCCCAAAATACCACACACATAACACATATAAGCCACTCGAGGCTATAACTCTATGGGTCCGTGCACCCAAACTTTGTGAACCCTCAGGTTCTAACTCTGTGAACCTTTCGGTTCTAACTCTAGGAACCCTTCGGTTCCAACTCTACAAACATGCACAGCATAAATCACATAGAAATAATGCAGTACAACACATAACATACATAGCATACAAATACTCTGTCACATAACTCTGGTTACCTACTCAAGGTAAAGTATAGTGAGAAGACTCACCTGGCAAGCAGAAAGCAGATATCTCCATACTCGGATCTCGAACTCGCCACCGCCTAACACGTGAGGCAAAACTCTCATGAATATAACTCTCGAGACTAGAATCAATCCTCTCAATACACCCTCTTAAGGGTAAAAGACTATTTTACCCCTCTCTTGGCCCAAAGGCCACATCGCTGACCAAACCCTAAAAGTCAACGGTCAACCCTTGGTCAAAATCAAAGTCCTCAGTCAAAGTCAACCCCTGACTGACCCTACTCGCCAAGTCAACTCTATGACTCGCCGAGTTTCTATAATCAGAACTTCACTCAATCCGCGACCTAACTCGCCAAGTCACTCCGAGACTCGCCGAGTCCAACAACTCTGAGTCCACTCGCACACAACTCACCGAGTCATCCCTTGACTCACCGATTCTCGACTCAACCAGGGAATATCGGGACTCTTCGACAAGACTCGCCGAGTCCAAGACTATCATCAACCTACTCGCCGAGTTGTTCATACAACTCGCCGAGTTCCAGGCCATCTTTATCCAACTCGTCGAGTACACCCATGTGACTCGCCGAGTACCACCGGTCTGAATCCATTCAGAAGCATTCCAGGCCATGCAATTGCTCCAAAACATAGATCTAGCCTCCTACCACTCATCCATCACGTAAAGTGGCAAACTTTACGTGAATCCAAAGAGATCTAGGCCATTTGCACATTGGGCTAGGGTTTAGGACATGAAAGCTTCACTAAACACTCCAACACAGGGACTTTCATGCTCTCTGATTCTTCTCCCTTCCAGATCTGAGGTAGCAACCTCAGATCTAACCTCTAGACTTCCCATTACATCCATAGACAAGTTCCCACAAACCCCAAAATGAAGAAACACATAATAACAACCCAAGAACGAGATATTACCTCCAAGAGATGCCCCAACTGCAATGTAATTCGAATCCAAGCAAAGCCCCTTGCTCCAAGCCTTCAATCTCCCAAAATTCCTTCAACAATTACTTCTCCAAGCTCCAATCCACTCAACAATGGTGCTTCTCCACGATTTAGGGTTTTCTGGGGCTCAAGGGGTGATAAGGAGGCTGGGAGGAAAACATAATGTTCTTTATATAGGGCTCAACCCCGAGAATTAGGGTTTTCTCCAATCAGCGCCTACTCGCCGAGTCCTCCTCACTCACTCGCCGAGTCGGCTACTTAGCACGCGACCCAGTCGCGACTCTACTCGCCGAGTCCATCCATGGACTTTCCGAGTCACTCTTTCACAACTTACTCTTTTAGCCCTTCAACTCTACTCTTGATATTTCGGGATGTTACAATTCTCCCCCACTTAAATTAGGCTTCGTCCTCGAAGCCTATGGCAACTCAATTCCAAAAATACTCCCACAACGCGCCACCTGGCCCTAACTGGACCAGGTTCCTCAAAGCATAACCATCGAACTCGAACTCACTTCCTCTTTCCTTGCGGTGTCCTGACCACCGTCTCAAACCGGGCACCGGCTGTACCCTCTGATAATCACACTCAACAATCGAGAATTACCCGAGATGCATCACTGCTCCAAATCTCAACAATCGCTTGACCCATAAGGGCTAGAAAGCCATGAACCATCGGATCCCCGATCCGAATCCCACTTTATCCATTCCGTGCTGACAGAAAGACCCACTCTTCAATCTCAGAGCAACTCCCACGAGTTCTCCTCTTGCAATCATATACGCATGCTGAACTTGCCCAGTACCCTCGGGTTGGGAAAAACCCGATGCACTGATGATATCCTCCAACATCTCCCCAGGATGAACCACTAGTACATATCCAATACCCTGATCAGAATCAAGCTGGGAGTCCCCGACTCCCTCCCTGCATTCATCCTGAGACTCTTGGCCCTACTCCCGCGGAACCCCTTCCGCGTCCTCAGCAGACATCCCAACATGATGTCATTCCATACCACTGTCACAGACACAATGTTCAACCACCATACTCCAAATCATCCACTCTCACTACTACTTTCACTTCCGTGAACCAACACTCCCCCCGGGGGGGTTACATACCTTTCTCTTCCCTTACCCAGGGAAACCACTAGCCAACCTTGCCACTACTCCATGTATCACACATGCTCTGGATCTGCTCGCAAGGGCCCTCGGGTCCATGCGCTACCTCTCCCCAACAAATGAGGGTTCGACACCTCCTCCCATACAACAGCTCAAAAGGTGGCATACAAATGCACTAATGATGGTTGTTGATATAGGATAACTCAACCAAAGATAAATACGTGCCGCAACTCCCTCCGAGATCTAATACACATGCCCGAAGCATGTCTTCGAGCGTCTGAATCGCTCGTTCGCTTAGAAGTGTCCTCAGACATCATCATGATCCAAATAACCCACTAATTTCCTCCCCGTGACCACTATCCCGGCCCAGTGCGCGCAAGTCACAAAATTCTCTTTTCCTCATGCGAGAAAATACAATCCAACCGAGGATCGCCTCAACTCTGATCTCTAGTTTCTGCTACGCATATCCCTTGCGCATCTCACCGCATCTCCCGACAGAGACGGTGACCCCAGTCACGCCCCCGGTTCAACACCCAGGCTCCAGAACTCAATACTAGGGATACTCAAGCCCAAAACTTTTCCACATCATACACTGATCGGAGATCATTCCATCATCACATTCTCTTGCCATCTAGTGAGTACTATGGCTCCCCGCAGTATCACAACACCCTCTGACTAGTGAGTACTACGGCTCCCCACAGTATCACAACACTCTCTGACTAGTGAGTACTACGGCTCCCCGCGGTATCACAACACCCTCTAACTCCACTAGCTCATGCTCCGCAGACTATCACAGGCAGCTACCCATACTCGACTCGAATACACATTCCAGACTCTGGAAGCAATCGACATATCAAAATGCCCACCCTTGCGAAGTTCCATTCTCTTAATAATCTCCCTGGATGCCCATACTCGAAGGGCTCCCACTAGATCCGTAGATACCTGATACACCACAAATCGTTTCAACTCAAGATTTACGAGTAACTCCGAAATAAAGGTATCATACCCGGATACCTCGGAATATCCCAACAGAACATCACAAGATCCTGCCACAACCACTGATTCCCTTACTCCCAATACCATACACTCACGACAATACATTTCCTCTGAATCCCATAATAATTTCTGATATCACACGATGCACACTTCAGTGCATCCAAACACTCAATTGGAATACAAGGAAGGCGCTAACCCTTCAGAACACACCGATGATCCTCCGAAACCCTTTCCACTACCGCTCAAAATTCAAGAAAGAATACACATCCTAGCCTAGGAATTGGCTACTCGATAATCGGCTACCCATATCTCAACCCAGAAGTTCTCAATTGCCCATACCATCATTACGAGCCTTCCACTCGAGACGACTCTGACCACCATCAGATTCCTGATCATTGACCACCCGCCGTGGAGACACCCATCCTTCTCTTAGACATATATCACATGCATTATCTCGCCCTGCACCTTCCTTAATCACCCATGACCCTGATCTCATGAATCCAAGCCGCAGGTTCTGCATCCAACCCCTAACCGCTCTTGCACCAATCTCTGGTTCTCTCAATAAACCACCCGGTTCTCCCCCACTTAGGGTTCGAACCATCACTATCTTACACATCAACAACCTCACGAACTATTTCCACCAGCAATAACGCACCTGCCGCTGGAAAGTGCTACGCAACACCCGATAATCCCCTTTAAGGAAATTAATCGATCTCATAACTCTGATCCTCAGATGAACTCCTCAAGAACTTCTCGCCACGACTGCCTCTAGTCGTTCCAAATCTCGTACCAATCAAGTACCAAACAACTCAACTGCTCAATGACATCCCTGGCTCATAGACCGAACCACAAAATCATCGTACCCCTCACCTCAACGCATCAAACATTGCTCCAACACCGGGATCATCCCAAGAACAGGGACCCACTCCCATATTCAACACCCAACATAGATAGAAAACTCTCTGCACTGCTAAAATCGACTGTACTCCCCACTGATACCACTATAATACATCCTACTATACTCAAATAGGTCTAGTGTGGTCCTCGACTATCTCAGTCCCAATTGACTATCTGCTCATGACAAATCACTGCCTCACGGCACACATGCTACCTGATACTCTGGAAGAAATCATCATCAATAACGACCTGCAGGGTTTACCCCCAAACCCAAAACTAAAACATCAGGCCTTTCATGTTCCGCACACGAACATAAATAGCACCACTCACATAGAAGGTGACCTCTCCTCTATCGACTGATTGCTCAACTCAGACCGAAATTCTCCTCTCCCTCTAACTCCTTACCAAAATACTCTGATAGGCTCTCGACTTCCCTCTCGAGGGACGCCTCTCCAAACTCAATCATTGCCTACAGGCCTAAAACCCATAGCGTCCAATCTCTACCTCATCAATCGTGACCGGATAACCAGAGAATCACAAGCATCATTCACTACGAACCATGGTACTCATCCCATGACATCTCTTCTCAATATGCTCCGGTGTATGGTACCCGAACCATAGCATCACTCCTCCATCTGCTCCGATGTATGATACTTGAACCATAACATCACTCCTCAATCTGCTCCGATGTATGGTACTCAACCATATCATCACTCCTCAATCTGCTTCGATGTATGGTACTCAACCATAACATCACTCCTCAATCTGCTCCGATGTATGGTACTCAACCATAACATCACTCCTCAATCCGCTCCAATGTATGGTACTCGAACCATAACATCACTCCTCAATCTGCTCTGATGTACGGTACTCGAACCATACATTACTCCTTAATACGCTCATTAGAATCTTCAGAATACTCCCTGTATCAAGTATGGGTCCTCTGCTTTCAGTAGTACGGGCCCATACTACCTGCCACATCTACCCATACTTTCCACACGGACTATCCCGGAGCTCCTAACTAGCTGCTCGACCTTCTCGTTCAGCAATTCCATCACGCGCTCGCTCCCCAGCGAAATTCTCTACCCTGCCAGTGCACTCATCTGGCTAAGGTTACTCCTTAGGCTCTTCTTAGATTCCCACACTTTTCTGCCATCAGCTGCTGAAGAGCTCCTAATGATGCCAGCCATCTACCTCCTGAATATCGTCATATTCGCTTGGTAGCTGACACCCATCATCGAGAGTTCCACAAAGCACGAAGCAAGCAGCATTCGAGCATCGAAGAATATATATGACTCACTCTGGGTGATAACTCCGCTTGCTCTGCTCATCCTCGGAAGTACCACCGAACTCTGCAACTCTTCCCCTCGCGGTCTCTAACTATTTTTTCTCCAAGAACCACAATACTCATCTAAGTATCTTCCCTAGATTACTCCTCTACTCAAATCCCCTAAAGGATTCCAATCAAATATTCTCACTCATCACATACTCAAAAGCACGACGCATATCACAGCAATTCCTAGGCTAAGGCATCACAAATCATGCCACTCTAGTCCTAATATATGGAATACCTAGCCTGTCTCTAGCATGCAATAATATCTCATAAAGTGCATCATAAATATCTCATAACACAAAAGTAAGGCTATTTTGGGAAATCACCATTCGGGCTCTGGCTGATTGTACACACTGCTCTTTCTCGTTTTCTCTTTGAACTCTTATTCGCTTTAGAAAATTATTTCTTTGAAAACTTTTCTTACTTCCTCAGTTTGAGTCCAGAATTACCCGAAGGCGCATCCGAATCCCTCAAACCAAGGCTCTGATACCAACTTGTAACACCGTAAATTTCAAGACAAAATTTTAATTTTAAATAATCATTTTATTCTTAGAACACTTGTTTAAAATCTCATTCATAATCGAATTACAAAACATAGCTCCATTTTCACTTGCATAGAAAACCAGGATCCTCCAAAATATGACTCTTGCTCTGGTGTGTACAATCAAGCCGGTGCTGTACCGTGATACTGAAAGAAACCTGAAAACAACATAACACAAAACAATGTAAGCACGAAGCTTAGTGAGTTCCCCAAAATACCACACACATAACACATATAAGCCACTCGAGGCTATAACTCTATGGGTTCGTGCACCCAAACTCTGTGAACCCTCAGGTTCTAACTCCGTGAACCTTCCGGTTCTAACTCTAAGAACCCTTCGGTTCCAACTCTGCAAACATGCACAGCATAAATCACATAGAAATAATGCAGTACAACACATAACATACATAGCATACAAATACTCTGTCACATAACTCTGGTTACCTACTCAAGGTAAATTATAGTGAGAAGACTCACCTCTCAAGCAGAAAGCAGATATCTCCATACTCGGATCTCGAACTCGCCACCGCCTAACACGTGAGGCAAAACTCTCATGACTATAACTCTCGAGACTAGAATCAATCCTCTCAATACACCCTCTTAAGGGTAAAAGACTATTTTACCCCTCTCTTGGCCCAAAGGCCACATCGCTGACCAAACCCTAAAAGTCAACGGTCAACCCTTGGTCAAAATCAAAGTCCTCAGTCAAAGTCAACCCCTGACTGACCCTACTCGCCGAGTCAACTCTATGACTCGCCGAGTTTCTAAAATCAGAACTTCAATCAATCCGCGACCTAACTCGCCGAGTCACTCCGAGACTCGCCGAGTCCAACAACTCTGAGTCCACTCGCACACAACTCACCGAGTCATCCCTTGACTCATCGATTCTCGACTCAACCAGGGAATATCGGGACTCTTCGACAAGACTCGCCGAGTCCAAGACTATCATCAACCTACTCGCCGAGTTGTTCATACAACTCGCCGAGTTCCAGGCCATCTTCATCCAACTCGTCGAGTACACCCATGTGACTCGCCGAGTACCACCGGTCTGAATCCATTCAGAAGCATTCCAGGCGATCCAATTGCTCCAAAACATAGATCTAGCCTCCTACCACTCATCCATCACGTAAAGTGGCAAACTTTACGTGAATCCAAAGAGATCTAGGCCATTTGCACATTGGGCTAGGGTTTGGGACATGAAAGCTTCACTAAACACTCCAACACAGGGACTTTCATGCTCTCTGATTCTTCTCCCTTCCAGATCTGAGGTAGCAACCTCAGATCTAACCTCTAGACTTCCCATTACATCCATAGACAAGTTCCCACAAACCCCAAAATGAAGAAACACATAATAACAGCCCAAGAACGAGATATTACCTCCAAGAGATGCCCCAACTGCAATGTAATTCGAATCCAAGCAAAGCCCCTTGCTCCAAGCCTTCAATCTCCCAAAATTCCTTCAACAATTACTTCTCCAAGCTCCAATCCACTCAACAATGGTGCTTCTCCGCGATTTAGGGTTTTCTGGGGCTCAAGGGGGTGATAAGGAGGCTGGGAGGAAAACATAATGTTCTTTATATAGGGCTCAACCCCGAGAATTAGGGTTTTCTCCAATCAGCGCCTACTCGCCGAGTCCTCCTCATTGACTCGCCGAGTCGGCTACTTAGCACGCGACCCAGTTGCGACTCTATTCGCCGAGTCCATCCATGGACTCGCCGAGTCACTCTTTCACAACTTACTCTTTTAGCCCTTCAACTCTACTCTTGATATTTCGGGATGTTACACTATCTTGGAGAAGTAACTGGCTCCCTGGAGTTGATTGAAGAGATCATCTATTCGCGGAAGAGGATATCGGTTTTTGACAGTCAACTTGTTCAGTTCACGATAATCGATACACATCCGAAAGGTTCCATCTTTCTTCTTGACAAACAATACCGGAGCTCCCCAGGGTGAGGAACTCGGTCTAATGAATCCTTTAATGAGCAATTCATTGAGTTGACTGGATAACTCCTGCATTTCTGCTGGAGCTAAACGATACGGAGACTTCGCTACCGGAGTAGCTCCAGGAATTAGGTCAATACGGAACTCGACCTGACGTTCGGGAGGAATTCCTAGAAGCTCTTCGTGAAATACGTCAGGAAAGTTACAGACTTCGGGGATGCTCGCGAGGTCTTTAACTTCCTGCTTCTCGTTGATTACATGGGCCAAGAATGCAATACACTCCTTTCGCAGGAGCTTCTGAGCTTTGATGCAGGAAATGATACGAAGGTTGGAACTGAGTTTATCGCCATAGATTACTAGAGTTTGACCCGAAGGAAGGTTGAGATGGATGGCTTTTTCGAAACAAAGGATATCCACATGATTGGGACTCAACCAATCCATGCCAATGATGACATCAAAGCTCTTTATGGATATCGGCATAAGATCGATAGGAAACGAATGGTCGTTCAGGGTAAGGGTACAACCTACGAACACTTCGCTCGCGCTTTCTTTCTCACCATTAGCCATATCGATGGTAAACGTTTCGGTTAAAGGTTGGGAATTATGTTTTAGGTTATGTATGAATGCATGACTAATAAAGCTTCTCTCAGCACCCGAATCGAAAAGAATATTTGCATATGAGTTGTCAAGAAGGAACGTACCTGAGACAACAGTGGGATCGGCGACTGCTTCCTCCCGTCCCATGGCGAGGACCCTTCCGGTGTTGTCAGCAGTAGACTTCTTAGGGCAGTTCCTTTTAAAGTGCCCAGCTTCACCACAGTTGTAGCAGGCTTGACCAACGCCTGCTCCCGAAGATTGATTGGCCGATTGGGCCGGAGCTTTGCAGAATCGGACTTTGTGCCCCTTCTTACCACAATTTGTACAGGAAAGTTCTCGACAGGGGCCAGGGTTGTGGTGATACTTGCACTTGTCACAGAGAGGGAGATTACCAGCATACCGGCTGGTAGGAGTTGGAGCTGTGGATCCCACAACAGAAGCAGCAGCAACGGGGGTAGTAGCAGCATGGACTGCTACTGTTTGCTGTCTTTTGGAGGATCCTTGAGAAGATTGACCCTTCTTCTTCTTCCAGAACTTTCTTTTCTCACCACTGCTTTTAGTCGACTCAGGGACGGCGGTGGTTTCCTCGACATCATCACTGTGGTCAATTATGGCTTGGGCTAAACTCTTAGCACTATCATATGTATCCGGGCGAGCAGCTAAGACATGACCTTTTGTTGGATTGGTTAGCCCCCAAATAAACCTCTCGATCTTTTTGCTTTCAGGAGTGACCAAACCAGGGCAAAGGAGTGCGAGATCATCAAATCGGGAAATGTATGCAGCAATGTTGGAACCTTTCATTTTCAGGTTCCAGAGTTCGTGCTCTAGCTTCTGTATTTCACCACGGGGACAATATTCGGCAAGGAGGAGTTCTTTCATGGCGTCCCAGCCCATGGCATTAGCTACGGGTAGGGTTAAGGATTTGACTCGGCCATTCCACTAAGTCAAGGCTTTATTACTGAAGGTACAAGCTGCAAATTTGACTTTATCGGACTCAGCACAGGCACAGATTTCAAAGATGGATTCGATTTTCTCGAACCATCGGGACAAGGAAATGACACCACCAGTGCCATCGAAGGATGAAGGCTTCGCATTCATGAAGTCCTTGTAGGTACCCTCCTTTCGTTGTTCCTGATTACTTTCTTGATCTTGAGTACCACCTCCCGAACCACGGGTGTTTAATTGGGACATAGCAGCTGCCACTGCGGCGGTAACAGCTGTTTGGAATAACACGGGATCAATTTCAGGAGGAGGTGGTGGCGGAGGGTTGTTGGTCTTTGAGCTGGGTCTCTTTCTGGGAGGCATCTTGATCTAATAAGATCAAGAAAGAGAGGATGATAAGTCCTCTGAATTGAATCGAGAGATATGACAGATTTTTATTCCAAATAAGAGATAAAGCAGGAAAGAGTTATCAAAGCAGGTAAACTATCGCTAATGAAATGATCAAGGATCTATATGTGAACGAGGATTCTTACAAAAGATTGGCTTGAGAAATACTCCCATAGTATTTCATGATTCGTTACTACATTGGCGCGATGTTTGTGGTATTAGGGTAAGTTTTTAGGCATGCCGCATACCACAGTCACTCCCATGCACATGTTGGCCGTGTCTCGAATGAATATATTTGGCCAGGCTATATTGACCCTACACACGACTACATAACTACCCAGGTTTAACCACAGTACACAACACCCATTTAGTTATGTTTTGTTCTACTTGTAATTACGGATCTCGACGGCTCGGTATACTTACATACTTTTTGAAAATACTTATAGTTTGAAGATACTTTTATTTCAGAGCACTTAGGCCCTTTAGTGTTTATAGTTTTATACCATGTAAGGTTTGGTATACTTTATTCACTATAAACAAGGGCTCTGATACCAATCTATCACACCCCGAAAACCGAAGGCGAAAATCTTTTCGGGGTTGACTCCATGTTGAGTATCAAATCCAATGTACATAGTAAGTAAAGTAGAACAACCATTACATTACATATAAAAGTTTTACAATTGTTTCAAAAGTAAAGTAGTACAGTTTGTGATACATAGTATATATATATCAAAACAAAACAAACGGGTCTTGTACGCACTCCAACCTGGATCAAGTGGATCTTCGGGTACCTGTTCTATCAATGACCTGAGAACACAAGCGGTTTGAAAATCAGCATAACGCTGGTGAGTTCATATGTAGTTTTTGTTTTGGAAAATGTTCATGTTTCCTTTCTGTTTCTGAAAATGTAACACACGCCAAGAAAATCCCACATTTTCTTAAAAAAAAATTGGTTGGTTGGTTGTTTCACATTATGTAAAGTAAAGTTGTACACTGAAAACATGTTTACCCTTGTGAAAATGTACATTTGGGTTATCTGTTTTGTTATTCTGTTCTGGTTATGTACCAATGGATCCCCAGGAAAGTCCCATACTTTCCTGATTGTATATTACCAATTGTAAAAGATGTAAGGTTATCCAGTTTGTTACACTTTTCTAGTTATGTAAATGTTTTCCCCAGGAAAGCCCCATGCTTTCCTGAATGTTGGTTATCAATGTAAAAGATGTATTCATTATTACTATAAGTAAATCTCTGTTATCCTAATTGCGAGTTCCATAACCATACTATAGACTGAACTTGTGGCAATAAGTCGTCCACATCCTTATGACTTTCGTCACCCTTGAACCATTTCGGTTCGGCTGTAGCTAGCAGCCAAGTGTGGGGTAGTCAGGCCCGTATAGATCTATACACTCAAGTCACGCTCTCTAAATCCCAGAGATTCTGGTTACGGGTGTAGTCCTCCACTCGCGTATCTCTGTGGAGTGTTCGCCGAGGACGTGTCTCCAATCATATAGGAATAACAAATTTACTAGTAATAATATGATAGTCCTCCACTCATGTATATCTGAGGAGTGTTACCGAGGACAAACAGTGTACAAGTTTCATGTTCATATGTTCTAATGTCATGCTTTTAACTGATAAAATGTGGAAAACATTTGTGAAATATATAAAACATAACAGTTTATAAAACCCATTTCGCAAATAAATGTTTACGTGATCTGCATGCTCAAATGGTTACCAATTGTGTCAATCAGTATTTAAAGCATATAAAATTTGAAACACACACACGAAAACAAGTTTTTGAGTACAAGAAACCCTTGTACTTTGCTTGTGTTCCCCCTGAAAACAGTAAAAAAACAGTGAAAAAGGGTAGGGGTATGAACTCACCAGACTCGGAAAGGCGACGGTTTCGGATACTAGACGTTGGTTCGGGGCTTGATTACTCGCGATGTCCCTATTTAAAATGAAATAATGCCCATATATATCTAATTATATTTACAATTACTAATTATATGGAACATTACACTCCAACGAGGTTAAACACGTCAAAACGAGCATTTGGAGTGACCCGGGTGACATCTTCGGACGTGTAATGACACTAGGGACTTGGGATTTGAGTTTACTCCCCAAGAGTAAACATATTAGGGAGTTTACAGCCACAAAACACACACATACATGAGTTTACGGCCGTAAACTCACGTTGGTGTGATTTTGAGGGTTTAATGGCTTGTTTGGACTTGGGGATTGTTGGAATGACTTACTAAAATGCCTTGGAATGGTTTGAATGGATTAACACCATTTAAAAGGGAGTTCACGGCTATAAACTTGGAGTTTACGGTCGTAAACTCTCCTAGGGTCAAGAAAAATTGATTTGAGGCACAAGGAGCAATCACATGTGATTCTAATTAATTTTCCAAGGCTTTGTATCACTTTTGGACATCAAATAACATCAAATTAGGAGTTTACGGCCCAGACATATGTTCTCTGGCCGTAAACTCTCCTATGTTCATAAATAATTAATTTTTGACACTTAAAACAATCACATGTGATTTCTAAAAAATTTTCCAAGCCTTTGGGTGAATTAGGGGCATCATTTGGCATGGTTTCATGAGTTTATGGCCAAAGGGTATGTGCCTAGGCCGTAAACTCCTATATGTGGTATTTTGATGTGTTATAAACCCCCAAAGTATTTTTAGATGGATCTAGGATTTACCACAAGGCTATTGGTTGAGTTACAAGGTATTTAGACATAATTTAAGGTGTTTAATCCCCATTTTTGAGGAGTTTACGGCCCAAGAACAAGCCTTGGCAGTAAAATCTCTTTTGTCCTTCAAAATTCATGTTTTAAGTGTTTCAAGTCCCAATTTGTAAGCCTCAAAATCGTATCTAAGTCCCAACAATGATTTGGAAGGGTTAATTGGCTTAAAAACCCCATTATTAAGTGTTTTCGGCCCAAGCTTGATCCTTGGCCGTAAACACATGTTCTAGGTCCTAAAATTCCATTTAAACATCAATTTGAAGGCTAAAGAGGTTAGATAACAAGTTAGGGATGTTACCTCTTTGTTTTGGAGCCTTAAATCTTTGTTTTTGAACCTTTGATTATGGATGAGGAGAGAGGTTGGAAGTGTTTATGGAAGAATGGCCAAAATCTTCAAATGAAAGCTTTGAATCATTTATATAGTGTTCGGGAATTGGACACGGCGGAATTCTACCCGATACCGGCGTTAGGCGGGGCTTTTGGTCGCACCCGACCAAGTTGCCGTAACCCGATATGGTCGATTCTAGAATTATTCCGATGACTATTATGGGGTGTTAGAATGATTTCAAATGGCATTAAGACACCCATTAAGTCATTTTAGGTTAATACAAGTTAATGACTTAATTAATTGACGAAATCGGAAACGGATTTGGAAACGGCATTTGGTTGATCGAATTGGATTACAATTTGAGTTACAAGAAGTGATATGAAATTCCGGGTTGTTACAATAAGAGACTATTCTAGAAACCCTAAGGCTCTAAAACTATCCATAGCCTATGTGGGGTTCTAGATTTCCTCTGGCTCAACTATTGAACAATTATAATACAGTCCCTACACTTTTAATTAATTCTATTAATCTCAAAATTACTTCTAATTAATTTCTGATTAAATATTACAATTTATAATTAATATGTTATTCTCATAATATATTAATAAATTACTTATTTCGATTTATTAATAAATCAGCCTCTTTCTCCAAATCGTCCTTCCTAGTTGCTAGTCTTGAGGGAAACCCAAAAGAATTGTGCTACTATCAACTCAAGTATATACCAATTATAATTATGGACTTAGACACATAATCTAACAGTCTCCCACTTGGATAAGTATAATAACTATAGTTGCTAGCATATGCTTCTAAATCAATCAGCAAATTGTAGTTCTCAAAGCCGTTGTCAAACTCTAACCTAGTCAGTTACATATCCTAAGATAAGTGATCATATAATCCTCCATTCTACAAGATATCATGTGGAAAACTGACATGGAACATAATCAAATCTCATTGTCCAATATTTTGTTTCCCGATTTCAAATTTGTAATGACAAAGAACTACTAATCGAACACATCAATTTAGTCATGGTCGGGCCTGGCACTATAAGTCAACACCAAATCATCGAGGGGCCCAAGATATTGCTTTTCCTGTTAGGGAAATAGGAACATATAAACTTTGACTTATATACTTGCACTATTTACTCATCAAATCACACACAACAATACGTTTTATAACACCAAGTTACTGATGTGTTTACATATTATCAATACACAACCAACTCGTAAACAACAACTCATATATCTCCGTTTAAAGATTATAAGATATTATCGTCTCATAATTACTCTTGATAACTTCCATGAAGTAATTCTCTGAGTGTGGGTTAATCCAATACTTATCTCTATTTCAAAGTACTCATGAATGTTGCAGCAAACCATTGCTATGTGCAAAACCATTTAGACAATCTACAATCCAATTCATGACAGCCTTGATTCACTACTTACTTCCAAAACTATGATCGATTGTGGATGTTTAAATAATCCAATTATTTTGGAAGTAAAACATGCAAAATTGAAGCACAATAATAAACAATTGACGCAAGATAATAAACAATACACATAAATAATTCTCTATTATTTAATCATCAAATGTCAATTGCGTTTATTTTGTTACATATTTCTTATCTACCTAAATACTAAAACAAATATCATCCTTCAGTCCAATGCTCCTAGCATGCTGAACGTGCTTAATCCTACTCACACCATTTGTGAGGGGATCTGTTGGATTCTCTTTTGACAATAACCTCTTCATGATGGGGTGACCTTCTTCTACTCTATGTCTAATGAAATGGTATTTTCTGTTGATCTGCCTTGATCTGCCATGATCTCTTGGTTCCTTCGTTAAGGCAACCACCCCTTCATTATCACAGAAAATCTCCATTGGCACCTTGATGCTTGGAACAACTCCAAGGTCTCTGATGAAGTTCTTCAACCATATAGCCTCCTTCGATGCTTTGTTCGCTGTTTTATACTCTAATTCACAGGTAGAATCAACCACTGTCTCTTGTTTGGAACTTTTCTAAGTTACCACTCCTCCATTAAGGGTAAACTTCCACCCAGATTGAGAACGAAAATTATATATGTATGTTTGAAAGTTAGCGTCATTATACTCGATTACTCTTAAGTCTTCACTGCCACCAAGCACAAGGACCCAGTCCATACTTTTTCACAGATACTTAAGAATATTCTTGACTACTATCCAAGGAGCTCTACCCGGATTTTCCTGATAACGACTAACCATGTTCAAAGCGAAAGACACACCAGGGCGAGTACATGGCATATCATACATGAAAGATCCAACGGCGGAAGCATATGGAACTCTACTCATTTCTGCTATTTCTGCATCAATACTCGGACTTTGAGTCTTACTTAGTTTGGTATTAATCTATATTGGCAATTCTCCCTTCTTTGAATTCTACATACTAAAACATTTTGGTACCTTATCCAAGTATGTACTTTGACTAAGTCCAATTAGCCTTTTACTTCTATCTCTCAAAATCCTTATCCTTAGAATATAAGCAGCCTCTCCCAGATCCTTCATAGCGAAACATTTTCCAAAACAAGATTTAACTTCTTGCAGAGTTGCAATGTTGTTTCCTATAAGAAGTATGTCATTTGTTGGATTAGGTGTCTAAGCCCATAACTATTATTGATATGTATTCGACCCGAGAGTAGCATGGTCCATTTGGGTTGCATATCATCAGGACAATTTGTTAAGATGGACTTTTGAGAGAAGGTTATTTATGGTTTATTAATATATTATAAGTAATAATATATTAACATGAAATAATATGTTTTAATTAGTATTGATCAAGAATTAATTTGGAATTAATTTAGTGGTCGAAAGAGACTAATTATTTCTATGGGGACTAATTATGATAATTAGTTATATTTATATGTGTTGGGCTTATGATCCATGTTGGACCAAGTTTATGTATGGATACATAAAGAGTTGGGCCACGTGAACCGTGGATCATAAAACCCATGGGTATGGATTTTGGTTATATCCATGACCCTAGAAATCCCACATATAAATATATACTTCATTGCCTACAATCGCCACTTGTATCTTTTTAGAGTTCATGGTGTCTTTTGTGTGCATGGAATTCTATCTGAAGTTCATCCTTTGTCCATGGTGTGTTGTGATTGCATTTGAGGCTTCCACGCTATTAGGGCTAAGCTGTTTAGGCCAAATACACCAAGAATTCAAGATCCATCAAAAGGTATGTCATGCTAACTAGTATATTATATTTTTATGTTAAATGCATGCTAGTTGTAAGATTAATACCTTGGAAACCATTTGCATGTATAATTAGTGAAAACATAGATCCAAAGTATTTAGGGTTGTATGTGCACCATAGGATGTTGTAGTATACCAAAACCCAACAGTGGTATCAGAGTCACGTTGTTTTTCAATTATACTTGATGCAAATAGCTGGAAAAAAAATCGAATTCTTGTTGTCTGGACAACAGACTCGACGAGTCCATTGATGGACTTGACAAGTCCATGAACAATTTCATCCAACTCGTCGAGTTGGTTCATGCACTCGGCGAGTTGGACCCCCTGACAGCATATATTCGTGTTTTTTGGCCTATTTTGGATTAGAATCATTACCACAAAGTCTTTTTGTTCATAAAATTTGTTTTTTGATACTATGGTAATGTTTTTTCTCATCCAAATAAATGATAATAATCAAAGTTTCAAGTTTTATACATGTTTATATGATGCTTGAAAAATGTTGATTATGAATGTGCATGTTTATGAGTTTGTTTAGATTAATAAAAAAAAAATTATGAGATAGTTGTTTTCAGTCCAAATTAATCTAGAAGTTGGTAATAATATGTGTTTTTGTAACTTGTCCTCAAGTTACATGAAAATTCACATTTATGAATTTTATAACTCATAAAATTTCCATAAGTTATGAAAAAATGAAGAGTCACACTTTTTAAATGCTTTTAAAGTCTTCCATAACTTGTCTACAAGTTATGGAACTTGGAGAGTTTTTCCATTAAAGCACTTTAAAACTCATAAGTTATGGAAACCATAAGTTTTTGAATTGTTCAAAACTTGTCCTCAAGTTTTGGAATTTATAAAGTCACCCCCCATATACACTTTCATTCCAAACTCTAGAATTTTAAAAGTTAAAGTTCAAACTTTATGGACTTCATTAAATTAATTAAAGTGTCTAATTAAAAGAGTTAATAATTCCATAAAGACATGATTTAAGTTTGATTAAATTAAGAGTAATTAAATTAAGAGTAATTAAATTAAGTGTCTAATTAAAAGAGTAGTTAAGTTTAATTAAATTAATTAAAGTAGTTTAATTAACAGATTAAACCACCAAGTATTTTAAATGCTTAAAATACACCCTTATACTAATATAATATTAATAGTTAATACTTATATATATATATATATATATATATATATATATATATATATATATGTATGTATGTATGTATAAGAACAAAGTCAATCTTACCGTTAGTAGGCCTCATTCACGAAGCCGGTCTAAAAGGGGGTATAAGGTTACTGCCAATAAAATGACAGTTTAATGGGTGTCCACTCTCACCCACCGCTTCCTTGACCGGTGGAGGTTCGTTAGCCGAAATGGGTAGGTCAAGGACTATAATTCTCCCTTCATTAAAAGTATTAACGATAAATACTAAGTAACTAAACCTTTTATAAATACCCAATCTTAGTTACTTAGGAAAAAGTGAATAAGGTGCTAATCCATGAAATTACACATTGCACTTTGTTTAAGTTGGTTAGTGGAGCGTGTGTAGTTAACCAGCACACTAACTCGTATTTAACAAGGTAGGAAAAGGGTAACTTAATGTTTATCATAGTATCGATGGAGCGTGTGTGGTTAACCGGCACATTGATAGAGGGGCAAACACTTAAGGGTACCAAGTAATTTGCATGGTTACTTCACACCTTGTTTTGTGATCCTCGGCATCCCAGTCACAAAACCGGAAAGGCACACTCGAGATTGAAACATGCCATTGAACAGTTCAATGAATCTAAAAGATCTAGGAGTTTCAAAAACCAATTAAAACCTAATAATATATATTTCGTTTTCATGGTGGAAATTGGTGAATCGTCATTCGCCTACCTTCAAATATTTTATAGCTTGGATTACGGCATCCCTCTTCCAAGTTATAAAAGTATTGTGTTGGGTCCTAGCCTTAATAATTCATATTGGGTGTTATATTAAGGACTTTAAATCAACTATCTTGAATTTCTCCCAAAAGATTTCTGGTTTAGACATTTATGATCTTCCCAAATCTCTTGAAACAAGCTTTCCTAAATGAAGATGATGTTCCATGGAAATCATAATTCTTTCACCTCCTCGAATTATTCTCCCTAACCCACAAGTTCCTAAAAATTTTAAGGTCACTCAAGCCCTATTGTCAAGCAAAGGTCTATGTGTGATCACATCATGGAGATGTAGTCACATATTGACAAGCCGGGAGACTTAGGTGTCAAAGTCTTGAGAAAGTTGGTGGCTCAACTACTTTCAAAGTCACATAGTGAGTTCTTTTGGAAAACCTATGAAATAGACTATGACAAGACCCTTAATGATCTTATCTATTTGCTAAGATCAACTTCCTAAAAACTCTATGGATATTGACAATGATGACACTGGAAATCCAGAAAAAGCATTCTCTTCCCAATGGAAAGGGATCGACCACAGTCAACTCGGTTGACCAAATGGTAAAGAGAAAAGCTAAGTCTAAGATAGTCCCATTACCAAAGGGTCCATATGTTTATATAGCCAAAGAATGGGGCATTGGTTGCAAAGCTGCCAAATTTACCTAAGGATGTTAAAGTTAATAAGTTTGACTCTACTTCAGGTAAAGTCCACTATCTAACTTTGCTAACTTTCTATTCTGAGATTCTTGATACATGATGTGACTGGGTCACATGTTGATGTTTTAAGAATCAAAGAAAAGTGAGGAAACTTAAAGAAAGAATATGTTGAATCTGATCGCGTAGATGGATTTCTATCGCATAGTTTTAAGATCGGATTCTTGAGCTACCTCTTATGAGTTATGATATTTTGCTTAGGAATAGATAACAAGTTTTCATATGGATTGTAAGGATAAGTTTTTCCGCAAAGTTTAAAATAAAAGGTAAATCTTTTGATTTTATTTATTTTAAAATATCCTTACATTGGCATTTGTGAAAATCTGTGTCGCTTATTAGATTCCATTAAGAGCAAGAGTGGAAATATGAATTTGATTCTTTCATTTGTGGTAGTGTCTAAATTTACCAAATAAGGAAAGATTCTCATCACCCAAGTTTCAGTTGGATAGAAACTTGGAATCATGCAAGTTGTATAGCATGATGAATGAGAACTTTCGAGCATTAGAAAAATTAAGACTAACTACTTGTTCACATGGATGTGTAAGTCAAGTGAAGGACTAAGGGATCGGGTACACATTCTTGTGCACTAGTCAAAGTCCACCACAAAAGATCGATAAGGCTATTCGTCATAATTTACTATAGCTCAGTAAATATGGTTATACTTACAAGCTTAAGTGTAATTCTGATACATTGGAAAAGGTTCGAATGTATGTTAAAGCGAATAAGAAGAATCAATTTAGGTAGAAAGATAAAAGTCTCTCAAATCTGAAAAGATGGGACAGTACTTTAGTATCATGTTTTAAGACCATCTTAATGATTTTGAGACCTTATCACAATTCATCCTCTAAGTGCATTCTGATAGTTAAGAAGAGGATTATGAATTGTTGAAGTGGTTAAATCAAGAAGATGATTCATACTTCATTCCAAAAACAATTCTTAGAGTTATAGTCTAAGATTGTAACTTGAGTGACATGTCTTAAAGAAGGTTTAAAACACTTATATAAAGTAAGAGTAAAAATTTTCTACTCTAGTACATTTGAAATTGGTAAGTTGTGATGTTTTGGATAAAACAAAGACCAACTAATGCCAATTGTGTGAAGTTTTTGTCTTGATTAGAATCCACACTATCTCTTGAATATCTGACAAGAAAGTCTTATATGTCAAGAGGACAGTGGGAGTCTTAAAGGTATTGAAAGTCTCAAGAACTAATCAAGAATAAAACCTGAAGCTCTTCACTAGCACACGACTTGAGGTTTATAACCTATCGTGTTGACATATTATGTGCCCATTCCAGTTAAAGTTGGCTTTGCATATGAGTTCTTAGAGTTCTCAGTTGGTTGCACAACAACTTGGAAGCAATGGCAGGCCCTTGAGCTGCCAGGTGGCAAGAAATTAAGATTGAGTTCAGTCCATATGAGTTTGGATTTGTCAATATCCTTGTCTTGTGACTATGGTTTTGACAATTCACATGGATAAGAACACATACACCATTAAATCTAAGGGTCATAAGGTTTCTCTACGATTCATGAAAATGATGGTGAGGAAACACTTCCACCAAGTAGATTTGAAGTAGATAGCAATTGTGATATTTGCATTCTCAAAGTCGTTAGTTGAGTTGTGTGGTTAACCAGCACACTAACATGGACTTGTGAGAAGTGGCAAAGGTCTAAACAATTGAGACTATGATTACCACATTCCTTTTCATAGTTCTGAAATTGTTTAGACACACCTGTGAGCTATCTAAGATAAGGTGTATGATATTGATAAAGTTTTATCAAAGCAATCTAGTATCAGAATTCTGAACTTTGGTAAGAAAGTCAATAAAGTATTGTTTTTTCTAGAAGCTCAACTGATTTCTGAGTACAAGTCAAAGCTAGTGGGAGCATAAGTGTTATGCTTGTAATCAGCATGTTAGTGGGAGCGTGATAATTATGATAAAGGTTGCAAGTTTGCAATGTTAATTACAGAAAACAAAAGGTTTCAATTTGGAAAAATTTGTTTTCTATAATTAAGGGAGAGGAAATTATACTTCATCTCAAATCTAAAAGCTTAGATTGAGGTTTTAATCGTATTTAGACAAGTATATATATGAATGTTATGTTGGTATGGCTCAACATCAGAAAATTCTAATATATGGGTCCATTATTTGCATTCTAAAATTCGATTATGATTACGGCATCGCTTTTCATAATCTGAATTATGAGAACTTGGCAAATTAAAATGGAAATATTATAGCAAAAGACTGGTTTTGTCTTTATGTGAGACATCATGAATCGTGTCCCATATGTTTCGGATATAGGATCGATTGCATGTGCTATATTCATCCTTTCTAAAATTTTCCAAATGCCTAGGGAATTAAGAAGGGAAAAGGTCTAGAATTGGATATGACTAAAAGGATTAAACAATTGTCGAGGACAATCTAAGGTTTACCAAAGATTGGTTCCTGAAGGACAATTGGAAGTATCGTGATAATTCTGGAAGGACCATATTGACATAATCTGTAAGGAGGCAACTCTTGTTTAGAAGTGATAGTAAAATTGGAATATGGAAATGTTTCAAAGTTAGAAATTATTCAATCTGTGTAAGATTAAGGAAACTTAATGCAAGAAGGATGTTTCCAAGGAGTTGATATCCTTTGGAATGCTCTGTAATATTTGTTGTCAAGTCTTTCTGACTTTGTGCATAATCATTACAAGAGGATCAATGCATATAAGTTTAGAATCTAACAGATTTCAGTAAATTGCATGAATTTGGAATTCTTGCATTTGCAGTAAGGATTTGGGACTTTGAAAAAAGGATCATTGGAGTTATGTTCAATTGATCTATTTCACAAAGTAAAGATCATAGACAAACATAGTATGCATACTTGGTGTATGGCATGACTAGTCTTTAGAAAACATAGTCTACATGCTTGGAGCAAGGGACAACTATTGTTTTAAATTCAATAATAAATTTGATAGTTTAAACAATATACAATGAATAATGTGTAATCATATGGTGATAAATAAAAGGTATTTTATTTATGTTCATAGGTTTTGATACCATATTCGATTCAATTATTCTTGTGTTTCATTTTGCATGTTTTGAGTTCCAGAATAAACTAGGTCATTGTTATGGATGACTAAGTTATTCAAACCATCCACAGTCGGTCATATGTTGGAAGTGGATATGAATTAAGACTGTCATGGGTTTGCTTGTAGAGGTCTAAGATGTTGGACAAAGGGCTACAACACTCATGCGTGCTCATAAGTTCTGAGTATTGGATTCAACCCGCGCTCATTGGAATCACTTCATGGATTTTATCACGAGTGATCATGAGACGGTAATATCTTATATTCTTCAAACCTAGAGATATGAGCTGTTACTATGAGTTGGTTATACATTGATTGCACGAAAACGCATTGGTAACTCGATGTTATAAAACATGCCTTTGTGTATGATTCAACAAGTAGTAGAAAAAGTCATGTGAGTCAAAGTTTATCCATTCCTTTTACCTTTGGGATAAAAGCGATATCTTTGGGCCCCTCGATGATTTGGTGGTGACAAACGTAAGTGCTAGGCCGGGCCTGGACTGATTTGATTTGTTCAATTAGTCAGTCGTCATAAATCGGAAATCGGGAAGCAACAAATGGACAGAGAGAATGATTATAATCCATGTCTCAGTCCATATGATATCTAGAATGGAGGAATATATGATCCCTTATCTAATGGACATGTCATTTGATTTGTTCACAGTTTGACAGTTGTTAGGTCAAAATATGGTTTATACTTTGTTTTTCTGGGCAATTATATTTTTGTGTAATATTTTATGAATTTATGGTCTAGTTTACGACCGTAAACACCTTACGGCCGTAAACTCATTTATGTCCCATTTGTTTCCGGCCCATATTCCAAGTATAAATAGAGGTGTTAGGGTGAGGAGTACAGATTGATGAACTAGAAGGAGTTTACGGCCAGAGAGAATAAGGAGCGTATGCGTGTGAATCTTTTGTATCTGGAGCTTTAATTCATATCAATACATACAAGATTCATATTATTCTTCTTTTCCTTCTCTTCTTTCTTTATCTGACATCATCCGTTTGGTTGGGATTCCGCACCATCAAACGGATCTGACTGATACATGGGCAGATTAGGGACTTACAATTGGTATCAGAGCGAGACCAGTGTCAAAGACGTCCTACAGTTGCGATTTTGCTCAAAACGATATTCGCAGCGAAAGAAGGCTTTTATTCCAGTCGATTTTCGTGTGTTTAAGAGTTCACGGTCCGAGCTTATGGCCGTAAACACCAAGTTCATGGCTGCAAGCTATTCAAGGCTCATACACCGCAAACGAATCTCTTCTACAGCAAATCGAGTTCCTGACTTAAGGCTTTCAGAATAATATTTCATTGCATTAAAATTCTCAAATAAAATAAATTCTTAACAGAAAATCATTAGCCGTAAACTCAAAGTTCCTTTAGAAAATCATTGGCCATAAATCGATTATCTGATAATCGACTTTAGAAAAATTGCATCATCAAAGTTTTTTGTTCCAGAATTTAAATTTTCACGGGCCGTAAACAAGGAGTTTACGGCCGTAAACACTTCTCGACAGTAAACCTTTCTTGAATTTTAGTCGAGAAATTTTCAGAATTCACAGTAAACAGTAAATTAATAATTTTTTTAATTGAAAATTAGGTTTTATATAACAATTAATTTAAAAAATGGAATCACAAAGTCCTAATCAATATCAAGAACTCGATGTTGTGATGGGAACAACCACGCGCATTCCAAGACTCATGTCCGCTGATGGTTTCCCCGAGTGGAAATATAGAATTGAGAAATATATAAAGATGAACGACTTCAAGATTTGGAAATGTGTTATAAAGGATCCAGTCAGAATCACCACTACAGTTGGGGGGCAGGTGGTTGACAAGAAAATTGAAAACTACACTGATGAAGATTTTGAGAGTGTAGAAGAACAAGAAAAGGCATTGGCCATTTTGACTATGACCTTATCTCAAGACATTGCTCAAGGATTCGGAGAGTATACTTCTACTAAAGCACTGTGGGAAGCCCTTATTGAAGTATATGATGGAAATGAAGACATGCGAGAGAGTCGCCAAGATATGCTGAGGCAACGTTTCAACATGTTTAACTATGTGCCTGGAGAGACTCTCGAGGCTCGACTGCAGCGATTCACAACTCTCAATACGGAGATGACTGTGGTAGGGATCTTCTATACAAAGTCAGAAATTAATAAGAAGCTACTAAATGCTCTCCCAAAATCTTGGGACATGAACGTAGCTATGATTAAGAAGACTAAGGATCTCAATCGCCTTTCTCTAGCTGAAGTGATGGTTGTCATCAAAGCGTGTGATATTGATGACAAGCAGCGAGAGATCAATCATGTGAACTCCTACTCAGCTGCCAATCTTGGCATTTCAACTAACAATGCTCTTTCTTCTTTCTCTTATACCCCTGCAGGTTCATCCTCTTCTGCACCGGTAATTCCCTACCCACAAAGTCAACCACTCGTGTCTACCCAAACTGTTCCATCCTCAAATGTGGCCTCCTCTTAAAAAGGAAAGGAGGGTGATGAAAACCTTGTATTTGCAGCAGGGCTTGTAAATTACTACAATGCACTTGTAGCTGGGGAGCTTCCGCCTCAATTATCATTTGCAGATCTTGATCAAATCCATCCGGAGGACGTTGAGGAAATGGACATCACATGGCAAATTGCCATGGCTGTATTTAGGGCAAAACAGTTTGCCAAAAAGACAGGGAAGAACAATTGGGGAATGAGCGCTGGTAAGAAGGTTGGATTCAAAAAAGGAAAGCTTCGGTGTTTCAATTGCCACGAGCCAGGGTATTTTGCTCGTGATTGCCCACACCCCGATAGAAGGGTTAATAATGACAGAACAATGGTTGCAGTCGGGAACAACCGAAGCAGTGGTCAAGCAAACAATGAAAAGGCTATGGTTGCGTAATCTTTTGATTGGGATGATCAAATACAAGCTCTCAACTTATCTGGACCAGAAAATCCTCATCTGGCACAGGTAAGGGATGATACTCCAGCGGGGATTGTAGCAACAGAAGACAGTGTGATGAAGCTACAATTCGCTTTCATGGTATCCTCTTCCCATGAACCTAATTCGTCCAAGGTAAGTCTCCCATCAAGCTCTAAGGCTTGTATAGATTATGTAAAAACTTTACAGGATAAAATTGAGATATTAGGCAATGAAGTAGAAAATCTTAGGATTCTTTGTGAACTCAATGAAAAATTAATAAGAAACATAGAAGACCTTAGATATGAAGGGTACCAACTTCCAAAAGGACAAAAACCACTTAAAGCTCAACTAGAATCTAAAATTAAAGACTTTAGGAGACTCCAGGAAGACTACAGTAACAAATGTGACAACTATGATTATGTAGTCAAACAAAATGCTGAGCTAGTGGCTGAAGTTGAATCTTTGAAAGGAAAATTTGAGACCGCCAAACTTGATGTTAGAAAATATGATTTCTCAAGTGAGGTGGTTGCAAATATGATAGACCAAAGTATGCAGTTTAAAAGGAATCAATCAAAAGGTCTAGGGTATAATCATGTACCCCCTCCTTTCAATCATTCATATGTGTCCAAGCCTTTGTCCAAAGAAGAGATTGCCAATGAATCATTTATGATTTATGGAAAGCCCTCCGGTTTTGTTTCGGGAGGATTTATTAATGTTGAAAGTACTAACATTTCTACTTCTCCTGCAGATCAATCCTTGAATCAGTCAAAGCACAAAGTTGAAGGATGTGTTTCTGAAAATAAAATCGAGTCCAAACCTGAAGTTTTCATTTTAAATAAATACAATTCTTTTTCAAATGTTTTAAGTGACAATATTTCTTGTGGTGTTTTTAATTCTTCTGATACAGTAGCTGTTACTTCTTATACAGTTTTGAGTTCTTCTAATATGTCTGATAAATTTTTGAACAATTTGGTTGTCAATTTGAATGTTTGTGATAAAAATGTTGAGACACCACTAGTTTCACAACCCTCAATGAGTATAGCACCCTCACTTGCCTCACAACCTAATAATGTTGCATGTTCCAGTGAGACAAGCAAGGGTGTTTGTAGGGAAAATGAATTTGATAAATGCAGCAGAAGTTCTAACAATCACAAGCAGATTTGTTTTAATTGTGGCACTAGTGGTCATATTGCTAGAAAATGTCTTAACTGAATGTTTGTGAGTCATAAATAGAAATTCCTCTAGAAGTCGCTCTCAAAATGATGATTGGGCAGATGAACGAAATAGAAAAGGGATATTTTTCACAAACATAAAAAGGTTTTTAATTACCATGTCCCGAGCAGTCTGCCAAAAAGGAGCATAGCCACGCCAAGGTCAAGCTCATCCCAAAGCAGTAGTGGATCTTCAACCAACTCTGGTAGAAGTCACACATGCTTTAAGTAGATTGTTAAGCATAAAATGACAAAGTTAACTAAGTTTTTCAGAAAACCTAATTATAAATGGAGGCCCAAACCTGCTCCCAATACATCATCTGTGTCCTCAGAGAAGTTTAAGTGCAATAAATCTGAAAAGGCATCGGGATCACCCAGGAAGATCATGACCTGGGTGCCCAAATCTAATTAAACCCGCACATTTTGCAGGGACAGTTGCAGGGAAATGTCGTCAGACCCTGGTTTGTCGACAATGGCTGTTCTCGGCATATGACGGGAGATATCAGTCAACTGCACAACATTCAATCATTTAATGGGCGGTATGTCTCTTTTGCGGGTGGAGATGGAGGGAAAATCACTCAAAGGGAACCGTGTCAAATGGAGTTCTAAGTTTCGAAAACGTGAATTTCGCTCCCGAGTTGAAACACAGTTTGTTAAGCATTTCTCAGATTTGTGACAAGGGCTATTCTACGCATTTCACTGACAAGGAATGCATGGTCTTAAAGACAGGCTTTGTCATCCCTGAAGAATGGATTCTCGTAAGATCAAAAAGGGATGGGAACGCCTATATTATTGATATGAATATCAATCTCCCAGAACAAGTTACTTGTCTATTCTCCAAGTTCTCCGAGCAAACTGCAATGCTGTGGCACCGAAGATTAGGTCATGCTAACGCCAAGAATCTAAACCGTCTTGCGAAAAAAGAGATGGTCCGTGGATTGCCCGTTAAGGACTTTATTACGTTTGAAAAATGTGTGTCGTGCACTCAAGGAAAGCACCATCTAAAGCCGCACTTGCCAAAAACAGGTTAACTCAATCAGTCAGGTTCTTCAATTACTTCACATGGATTTGTGTGGTCCAGTAAACGTGCTAAGTGTCAACAGAAGTTCTTACTGTTTAGTTGTGATTGATGATTTCTCTCGATTTACGTGGGTTTTCTTTCTATCCAACAAAGCGGGTGTCACTGAATTGATCAAGAAGTTCATTGTACTTGTTGAGAATCATACCAATCATAGGGTGAAGGCGCTTCGTACCGATAATGGAATAGAGTTCAAGAATTCCGTTCTCAACCACTTCTGCGCTGAAAAGGGTATCCTGCGTCAATTTAGTTCAACTCATACACCTCAACAAAATGGTGTTGCTGAAAGGCGGAACAGAACACTCAAAGACGCTGCAAGAACGATGCTGTGTGACTCAAAGCTGCCTGTTTTCTTTTGGGCGGAGGCGATAAACACTGCCTGTTATGTTCAGAATCGGGTGCTTATCAACAAAGCTCAAATGAAAACTCCGTATGAAATTTACTATGGACACAAGCCGTCAGTCAGTTACTTCCGAGTATTTGGCTGTCCTTGCACCCTTCTTCACCTAGATGCCAATTCGAAGTTTAATGCCAAAGCCGATGACTGCTATTTTGTAGGGTGTGCTGCTCGCACCGCTTATAGATTCTACAATAAGAAAACCAAAGAGATTGTGGAATCCTATGACGTGCGTTGGTTAGAAGAGAATGAGACAGACGCAAGAGTGGGCCCGGATTGGTTGTTTGATTATACGTCACTTTTCAAATCCTTAAACGTGTATTCAAATGATGTATCTAGAACTGGTTCGCATTGGAAGAGTATCTCTGAAGATGAAGACGAAGAAGTCGTGTACAAGCCTGTGTCCAAACCTTCTGATTCATCGAAAGGAAAATCTAAAGCTTCAGTTGAAGGAGAGTCCTCTGACTCGCACAAGGGAGGATCTTCTGCTGCATCTGAGGGGGAGCCTTCTTCAGCATCTGAGGGGGAGCCTTCTGCTGCAATTGAGGGGGAGTCTTCTGCAACATCTTCGGGAAAGTCCTCTGCTACTCCTCAAGGGGGGCCGTTCTTGGAACATGATAGTCCTCAATCAGTCCACACTGATTCTTCTGATGCTGAATCGACACCTTACATATCTTCAGAGAAAGAGTTCGTTCCAAATGATGCTTCCGCTGTCTCTTCAACCCTTATGGAATTACTCTTTCCTGACCTTATTGCAGATGAGTATATCGCAGAACCATCTAGTACTACTCAACCAGCAAATGAAGGAGGTCTCAACATTCACACTCTACCTGTTTCTCTCAATGACATCAGCCAAGAAATACCTTCTAGGGTTCAACAGGATCATCCAATCGAAAACATCATCGGCCAGCTAGATGATGGTGTTAAAACTAGAAGTCAGAGTGGAGACGTGAATACATGTCTGTATTCTTGCTTTATTTCTCAAAATGAGCCCAAGAATGTAGAAATGGATCTAAATGAACCTAGCTGGGTGGATGCAATGCATGAAGAATTACATCAATTTGAAAAACTCAGTGTTTGGAAATTGGTTGAGTTACCGAAGTGCAAGAAGTCTCTTGACACATGATGGGTCTATCGCAACAAACAGGACGATTCATGGGTTATTGTGCGAAACAAAGCCAGACTGGTAGTACGTGGGTTTCGACAAGTCGAGGGTCTTGACTATACTGAAGTTTATGCACCAGTAGCTCCCCTGGAGGCTATTTGTATCTTCCTAGCGTATGCTTCGTATATGAACTTTACTGTCTTTCAAATGGATGTCAAGACTGCCTTCTTGTATGGCAAGGTGAAGGAAGAAATCTACGTTGATCAACCTCCAGGTTTTGTCGACTCGAAGTGTCCTAATCGTGTCTAAAAGTTGGACAAAGCGTTATATGGGCTGCATCAAGCTCCTAGAGCATGGTATGCAACCCTAACAAAGCATCTGCTCGAACATGATTACACTCACGGCACTATCGATCAAACACTGTTCATAAAGCATGTCGACAAGGACCGGATACTCGTACAAATATACGTCGATGACATAATCTTTGGATCAACAAGCCAAAAGCTTTGCAAATAGTTCGAAAGTGTAATGAAGAAAAGATTTGAAATGAGTTCGTTGGGAGAAATGACCATGTTTTTGGGGCTTCAGGTTAAACAGAATTCAACCGGAATCCTGCTACATCAAGCCAAGTATGTGGAGGATATTCTTGAGAAGTTTGCACTTCACGATGCTAAATCTGCTTCTACACGGATGGCTGAACGACCTCTCCTGACTCCAGATCCTGAAGGCGAGTCTGTAGATTAAACTCTCTATCGATCGATGATCGGATCGCTGATGTATCTTACTGCAAGTCGACCTGACATTATGTTTGCAGTCTGTCAATGCGCTCGATATCAGGCTAATCCTAAACTCTCTCATCTTATTGTTGTTAAAAGAATTTTCGGTATATCAAAGGAAGCCCTAAATTGGGTCTTTGGTATCCGAAGAATTCTGAATTTAATCTTTATGCTTTTACTGACAGTAATTATGGAGGCTGTAAGTTTGACAGAAATCAACTTCAGGAGGATGTCAATACCTAGGTGACAGATTAGTTTCATGGCAATGCAAGAAATAGCACACTGTCTCGACTTCAACAGCAGAGGCGGAATACGTTGCTGCATCAGCTTGCTGCTCTCAAGTTATATGGATCCAACTGCAGCTGTTGGACTACGGTTTGAATTACTTCGAAACCCTATCTATTGTGATAATGAAGCGGCAATTCAAATAGCTAAAAACCCAGTCCAACACTCTAAAACCAAGCAAATCGACATTAAAATTCACTTTATCAGAGACTATTATGAACGATCTTTAATTCGAATCGAACAAGTCCACACTGATAACAATGTGGCCGACTTGTTCACAAAGCCATTTATCAAAGCTCGTTTCGATGTGCTTGTCAGATTTCTGAAAATCATACGTTTTGAGGATTAAGTTTTTTTCCTTTTCTTTTTCTTTTCTCAATTTATTTTTGGTGTTATTAGTTTACATTTTCATTTTTTTTGTTTTAGGATAGTTTAAAATTTGTGCATTATTTTGTTTCGTATTCTCACCCATGCACCAATTTAGGGAGAGAAATAAAAATCCAAAAACAACAACAAAAAAAAACAAAAATTATAAAAAATCCAAAAATAGTGTCATTTCTGTTCAGCATTTTAAAATTTATTGTTGACAACTTCGGTTGTAAGTACTGTGATGGGAAATGAAATTAACAAGTGATAAAGGGCAACCTGAATTGGCGTAACGTACCTAAGTTGAATCGTCTACGCTCTGTACTCGATGTGTTGGTAGGCACGAAAGATTTTAAATGGACTTGACTAGGAAAGTTGAACCTAATGAATTTAAAGGACTTGACGAACTTTGACCTACTTAGATCCGTTTAACCTGATGTCACGACGCTCGGATAGGTTGAGCAGGGAGATAAACATGAGAATCTACTTGTCACATTAATTGAACCCGTACTTGGAACCGTGGCTTAACTTTTCCTCGATGTGCGGATTTTGTCCTTAATTTCGGTTGGATGGGGCGACTGGTAAATTTCGATAAATTAGGTCTGTAGAATATCATTTTCTTTCTTTTCGTCTGTTAGCAATATGTTGTCTCCTTTGCGAGACTTCTAATCCGACCTGGTACACAACATATGCAATTCTATTTCTCTGCAGGATATATATATATATATATATATATATATATATATATATATATATATATGTGTGTGTGTGTGTGTGTGTGTGTGTGTGTGTGAAATACTTCTCATCTGTTAGCCATATGTTGTCTCCTTTGCGCGACTTCTAATCCGACCTGGTACACAGCATATGCAACCTTCTTCTTCTCAACCCCTCTGAAGTAGTTAGCAATAGAATTTTGAATCTCTTTTCTCTCTGAATGGTTGTCTGCTCACCCGGTGTAAGGAGTACTCTGGAAGTTCTTGATGGCTGGGGCATATCAGGAAGTGGGAAACACGTTCCAGTACACTTAAAATTGAACTCATATAGATTGTCTATAGATCTCGCTGCTCAATTTAGGTGGACAACAATATCCCTGGTTGTCGTTAGATGAATGGACCTTAAGATATAGTATCTAAGAAATTAGGATCATATATAAATTTTAGGTTTTTAAGTTCACCTTGTCTTGTAAAATATAGTATATCCTAAATCTGTCATAATTTTTCGTGTTTAAGTGGACCACAATACCGACGATCGACCAGACAAAGATGTGAATATGAAAGGTACCGACAAGTGGATAAAGGCTGTCTAAAAACTTTGATCCCAAATCACTCTTAAAGTTAGATATCATTTTTATTTTTGTTAAATTTGTCAAAGTTTCGTCTAATTTAAATATTAGGGGAGAATTAAAAATTAAAAATAATAATAAAAAAAATCAGAAAAATTAAAAAATAAATAAATAAATAAATAAATAAAAATAAAAAAATCAAAGAAAAATAAAAAACTAAAAATCCAAAAATAGTGTTATTTCTGTTTTATTTCTTTTTCAAAAAATATGAAAAATCCAAAAATATTTTTGTTTCTATTTTAATTTGTGTGCTAAGTTTTCTTTTAGTTTTGTTTTTGTCTTGAATAGTGATTTCAGATATAGATAAGACTCATGGAGTTTGTCTTGAAGATTTCTGAGCCAAAGCCTCGTCCGTGAGCATCGAAGAATTCGCATTCGAAGGAGCAAGAAATGAAGATTATTCTTTCGACATTCAATCCTTCAACCCCAGAAGCAAGGTGAAGCTGCAACTGAAGATTATGTGACGGATTGCATTGAAGCCTCCTCAATCAGTCTGCTGCTATCGTTGTAGCTGCTGAAGTGATCCATAACATTTTTTCTCTCTGATGTTCTCTCTGAAGATTCTCAAGCTGAAAGCGTTCTATTTCAAGAATCAGTATCATCAAGCCTCCTCACCCAACGCGCGTTCAATGCCAAATTCTGAAAAAAAACCCAACTGCTCAAGATGAAGTCATTCATTGAAGATTCATCAAGTTCATCTTGAGGTCGTGAAGAATTTGAAGATTAATGCTGAAGCCAAGTTCCCAATGAAGATTATCAAGAAAGCAGCTACTTTTTAGGGGGAGCTTGTTGGGTCAATTAAGAAAAGAAAGCTATAAACCAAGGGGGAGATTGTTAGGTCAAAATATGGTTTATACTTTGATTTTCTGGGAAATTATATTTTTGTGTAATATTTTACATTTTCATTTTTTTTTTGTTTTAGGATAGTTTAAAATTTGTGCATTATTTTGTTTCGTATTCTCACACATGGATGATGATGGCAATTTTACGGTGAAGACAAAAGTACAGGGTCAAGAGATTGTCATTAATGAAGGCTTTATTCGTGAAGCGCTGCTAATTGATGATCAACCCAATTTCCCGACAGAGATTGGAATCGAAGATGTTCAAAGGGTTCTACGAAGAATGAGTTACGAGGGAACCTTTCCGCCGACGCTGAAAAAGTTGCTACACCCATACTGGAGGTTTTTGGGTCATGTTTTTGTGAGCTGCATCTCAGGAAGGAGGTCTGGGGCAGATGAGATCTCTCAGCGCACAACTGGTGCTCTGGTATCTCTTGCTGCTGGGTTTCGCTTTAATTTCTCAAAGTTCATCCTTGAGGAATTTGTTATCAACATTAGAGCTTCTACTCGGGATACTTTTCTGTTGTATCCCCGCTTCGTACAAGTGTTCATTAACATTCAGTTTCCAAACGTGAGGAAGACGGGAGAAACATTGGATATGAAGTCCTTGGGTCCCCACACGGTGGGACTCATCAAACAAAATCGGCAAGGCAAAGTCATATTTCGAGGACTATATTCTCTTGAAAAGTTTGGGAAATTTACTGAACTGGATGAAACTCCAGAGTCATATGAGTCGTCTGAGCAAATTTCCTTGGAACAGACATCTGCTGAAAAGTCAACGCCACAAACATTGTTATAGATGTGTTCGAAGATGAAGAAACCGAGAAAGAAGACTCTACAACTCCCAAAGTTCAAACTGTCTCAGAACATGAAAAAGAGTTGAGTGATGATCAAGTTGGTGGAGAGATGAGTATTGGTGAAGAGAGAAATGACTCTTTTGATGATCTAGATTTGACTGGTTTTGATCGCGATGATATTGAAGCCTCGTTGGCAAGCAGTGCCAATGTTGTGTCTCATGAAAATATTGACACAATTTTCCATAATGTCGATGATGTTGGTCTTCACACAACTGAGATAAGGAAATCGAGCGAGACGTTTGATACGCGAACTCCTACTTCAAAGCAAATGGTGTCGACTTCCATTCCTATGGAGATGGTTATGGGATGTTCCCCTCCTGTGTCCGTTACTCCTACTCCCAAACCGTTTGTGAGTGTGTTTTCTCCTGAAGCTGACCAACAACAATCTAAAAGAAGAAGACTTGATGCAAGACAATCTGAACTGATCACAAGTTTGGTTAGTGGTCTTCTTACCCCACCTTTCACTGCTACTACCACAAGGCTCACCACTACAAAGATGTTTCCTACTGGTCCGAGTTCAACATTTGATGTTGGTGGTTCCTCTGCACCGCCTGGTTTCTCAGTTCCTAGATACCGTCGAGATGTTGCTTCTGAAAGGTTGGCATTGTACATGGCTGAAGAACAACTTGTATCGCCAGATCTTCGAGGAAAGGGTGTTTCCATTGAAGAAGGTGGTGCTAGGGATGACAATCTTATTCTTGCTGGTCTGCAGAAAGTAATTTTGGTTCTTAGCCAGAAAAATATTGAACTTGATATTTAGGTGGCAGAGTTTCGTGCCGAGAATGTCGATCTTCGTATCCAAGTATCCAAGCTACAATCAGATATATCTAGTCTTGGCGGACAACTGGCTGAACTCAAGAAGGATAAGAAGGTGAAAATCAAGCAGATCTCCGGTTTACAAGATCACTTTAATCTGATGACTTCGAGTTATTTTGAGTTAAAGAAAAAACTTGAAGTTGATTTTGGTGAGAGATACCAGACGTCCGTTGAAGAACAAAGGATTAATCTTCACGTACAAGCTTTTCCAGTTGACCTACCAGTCGGTCAGTCTTCTAGTACTGCTGAACGTGTTGCTGTTGAACCTCCATTGGCTCCACACATGCAAGAACTTATTCGTAATAATCAAGAAGATGATGTTCAGAGAGGACAATTGTTGTTTAAACGGAATGTTAATCATAACACATTTCGGAGTGAACCCTTAATAACTGTTACTGATCTTGAAGTTGTTAGGTTCCGAGATACATTTGGAGATAGATCAGGACTGGCTGCCTGGGGATTTCATGATGCTCTCAGAATATGGATTGTCATTCGTAAGAGCGGTAATTCAGAGTTGTATAAGGATATTCAAGCATTTAGGTCGTTCACGAGAATTGATCTAACAGAGTTTTCTCAAGCTCCGTTTATCAATCTTTTCAACGCTCCTCAGGTTACTCAGTTTAAACACTTTCTGGATGATCAAGTGAAGAAATGATTTCCATCGATGCCGACGGCAGAGTCAGTTATATTTGAACACCCATATGTCTTGGAACCGTCTACTGACAAGCCGTTGCAGGTAGTGATGTGGCCTGCAACGAAACAAGTCAATCAGTTTCCTGTACTTCAGGGCTAGCAAGATGGATCTCTCAATTCTTTGGAATGTTGGGTCTATGATGAAAATACATCAGGAGCGGTTATCAAACTTAAGAATGGGTGTATTCGTTTGTACGATCGCAGAGACTTGCTGCAATTCAGGAAATGGGATATTCATTATCTTAGCAACTTTCAAATTAAAGTTGTTGAAGATATTTATGAGGAAGGAGCCAAGGTGTACACAACGATGGTCGTGGAGATTCAAAGCAAGAGAATGTGGAATGGAGCGATGGTCCAGATGGACGTGATGATTGTCGACAAAGGAATGGGCTCGAGCTAGTCCAAACCAAGGGGGAGATTGAAAGACCCTGTCTAATGGTTTGGTCTAGGCATACTGGTTAGTGGTAGTGATTGTGTAGGAAAAACAAATTTTGTCTAGTTTACGGTTGTTATGTGTTTACGGCCGTAAACTCCCTACAGCCGTAAACTCCTTGCGGTTGTAAGTCATGGCTATAAATAGGGCGTTGTGTCAGACTTTAAAGGTTGTTAATGCCTTCGTATTTTCTCCAAGTTGTATATGACGTTTTATTGCTTTAAGGCGTATGCAAGCTTGGTTCGTTTTGTTATTTGCTTATTATTTCATCTTTGCTTCTGTTATTTGTCTTTGATCATTGGTAGATCCATTTTTCGGGCATCACAACAGCGGCTATAAGAGCTACGATTGCTAGTCGGGATCTTGGAGCCATACTTGAATAATAGTTTTAGACTTATCCAAGTGGGAGACTGTTGGATTAGGTGTCTAAGCCCATAACTATTATTGGTATGTATTCGACCCGAGAGTAGCATGATCCATTTGGGTTGCATATCATCACGACAATTTGTTAGGATGGACTATTGAGAGAAGGTTAGTGGTCGAAAGAGACTAACTAAATTTATGGGGACTAATTATGATAATTAGTTATTTTTATTTATATGTGGTGGGCTTATGATCCATGGTGGAGCAAGTTTATGTATGGATACATAAAGAGTTGCGCCACATGAACCATGGATCATAAAACCCATGGGTATGGATTTGGGTTATATCCATGACCCTAGAAATCCCACATATAAATATATACTTCATTGCCCAAAATCGCCAGTTGTATCTTTTTAGAGTTCATGGTGTCTTTTGTGTGCATGGAATTCTCTCTCAAGTTCATCCTTTGTCCATGGTGTGTTGTGATTCCATTTGAGGCTTCCACGCTATTGCAGCTAAGCTCTTTAGGCCAAGTACACCAAGAATTCAAGCTCCATCAAAAGGTATGTCATGCTAACTAGTATATTATATTTTTATGTTAAATGCATGCTAGTTGTAAGATTAATACCTTGGAAACCATTTGCATGTATAATTAGTGAAAACATAGATCCAAGGTATTTAGGGTTGTATGTGCACCATAGGATGTTGTAGTATACCAAAACCCAACATCATCAACATATACACAAGATTCATTTTCACTTCTAAAGAAGCAAAACTCTTTGACTTTCTCATCAAAGCAAATATTCCATCTACGAGAAGCTTGTTTCAATCTATAGATTAATTTATCAAGCTTACACACTCTATTGGGGTACTTTGCAGCCACAAACCCTCTGTTGACTCATGTAAACATTTGCAACCAACTTCCAATTGAGGAAAGCGGTTTTGACATCCCTCTGCCAGATTTCATAGTCATGAAACGCAGCTATGCACTAAGAGAAAAATAGTCTTTTACAACACGCAATGTGTGTCATAAAACGCTCAGAGAACGCACAAATGTGTATCAAGGAACGCCATGTCATAACGAAAGACGAAACGCAAATGGGTGTCATGTATTTACAACACGCATTTACGGCGTGCTCTTACGACATACAATATGTGTCAAGGAAGGCCCTGTGATAAAGAAGACGACACACATTTACGACTCGCATTGCGTATCATTAAAACCCCTGTCATAAATAAAGACGACACACATTTTTGCATGTCATAAAGTTAAATGTTTTAAAAATTATATATTTTAATAGATATAGTAATATTCAAATTAAATAACATATTAAAAATCTCATAATACAAAATAAAATATTATAAATAACAAATGTAATTCATTTCACTAATATGTCAAATACAAATAATTATTACAATAGTGAGTAAATCTAATAAAAAATGAACGCAAGAGAAGTAGAATTTATATACAATTGCATTATCTAACTTACTATATGTCAATAACTCTCTGTGTGTTTGCATTTGCTTGAGTCTCGTTTCGTCCAAAGCTTTTAGCCATGCCAAAGTATGATATCTTAGGGTTCGTGACCAAATCAAGTAAAACATTGCTAGCTTAAATTCATCATGTCCTTGGTGTGAAGTCTTAGATAGACGCTTAACTGCAATCTCCAATCCTTTTAGCAAACCCTAGAGATCATTATTGTCTATGTAGCAGGATCAACCTGCCAAAATAATACACCAAATTAATCAGAAGTTGAAATGCTACCTACAGGAAAATCCAAAAACACATGATAAGCATAACAATCAGTCCATGGACTTACTGTGGATCCATAGTCACCATCACGCACTTTGTTTTCCCATTGATTTAAACTATCCTTGAGATCAATAATTCCATACATTTCTTATTCAGTGTATGAGCTTGCTTATTCAACTGCTCTGGTCGACTCAATTCCTGAGTGACCAAACAAAACATGCATTGGTGTTGGCGCATAATAAGCATTTATGGAATGAAAAGTAGTATATAATGGTCTTGTTATAATGTTGGATATTTTAATTCAAGAATAAAGCATGGTTGCATACTTCATCTAAAAACCGGTTTGTTGCATGAAATGGGTGAATTTTTCATAAATGTGTATGTAATGATTTAATCCTTTGAGATATGGAAAACTGAAATGGTGAAAGATGCTTACATTTTTCAAGAACCGGCATGCTATAGAGATCTACAAACTTTTCGTCATGCTTTATCCACTAGGTGCATTAGCACCACCAAATGTTGGCATCATTGCAGTCAGACCTATAAGAGTGTTTAGTATATATGTTATTATTTATAAAACCAAGGGCAAAAAAGGAAAAGAGTATAATCTTTTTTCCTACATGGAAGATGCAGATGCGACTCAGAAGTCATCAAAAGCACTATTATCCATTGTTCTTAGTATCCTAAACCCATGCTGATTTGGTAAAAGTTATGAGCCATTATTATTAATAAATTAAGGAATTAGAATTTAAAGGAATTGTAAAATATAAACACACAACGGAATGGAATCTCATAGTCCACTCTTGAACCAATATTGTAATATATCCATGCCTTTATGTTGCCATCGGTTGCTGTTGAGAAAATAAACTGGTAGAAAGAGAAAATAAGGTTAAAAGTGGAAGAGTTTTGGAAAAAGTTGAGAGGCTGATTTGAGAGATTTTGGTTATACCTGAATGTTTTCCTTAAAATATGGACATACAGAATATACATGTTCTTCATGACCCTCGAATGTATACTAT
Organism: Lactuca sativa; assembly: GCF_002870075.4. Taxonomy (NCBI): domain Eukaryota; kingdom Viridiplantae; phylum Streptophyta; class Magnoliopsida; order Asterales; family Asteraceae; genus Lactuca; species Lactuca sativa. The sequence goes on from NC_056627.2 coordinate 54,871,532, forward strand.
TTAGCCCTTGTTCCTGCATCCCACGCCTGTAAAAAAAACTTCATCTTATATGCATTAGAGTTCAAAAATGGGTATTTGGGTCATTTTTAATAATAAGGAAATGTTAGGAACTGAATTCCATGGGATTGAATTCCAATTCAAGCCAAATCCAATGGGAAAAAAAGTAATCTGAAAGATAAAAACCTTTATCAATATGTCATCTCCAGAAGTTACAATGCAGAGTTGCTTGTTTGGATAGGAGAATGCTAGATCATTAACATTGTCACTGTGAGCCTCAATCTTTGTAACCAAATCCATTAAACTTGTGATGATGACATTAATCATAAACACAAAACATAAAAAAGTGCATTATCACCACCTGTATAAGAAAAAATGTTATAGTTAAAAAATAAATTAAAATATGTTGTTATTTCTTGCATTTATCCCTTTAATTAATAATGCACCACGAGATTTAAAAATAGCATGCCTCTCTAAAGTGAAACTCACAAGCATGATCCCAAAGATCTTTCTTCATGATCCGACTCTAATAAAGAACATAAGCTGAGAGAGAACAAATGTTGTTAATATAATTTTTATAAAAAATAAAATAAAAGGGTTTATGTTATATACCCAGATTTGAACCTGAGACCACACTTACTGATGCTTACCTTTTTACTGCTATGGCAATATATATTAAAGAGTCTTACCCGTTTTCCATCGTGAATGGATAAGGTGTAAGCAGACAACCTTGACAACCCCTCACCTAGGGAAAAACGAGGTATTTGAGCTTGATCAGCCCATAGCTCTTTAATAAATAAGCAAGGTAGAGGGTAATTAGGTCTTTTACATAAACCGATGATCCTACCGATGATGACTATTATGTGACATGATTCAAACAATTTATATGAGATCCAATGTGCATGCTAATGATTCTTATTTTAAAAGATTCGAAATCAATGATCTTTAGCTTAACAGTGCAAAAGGGTCATCATCTTTATCCATGTGACAATCATGTCCTACATACTACTTTGCAATTTCCGAATATACCCTCCATAGTTTGTTATAAACTTGCCATTACTTTGCTCTTCATAACTTACTAACGAAAACAAGCTACAAATTAATAATTACCAACAAGGGAAGGATACACGCAATAATCTTATACTAAGCACTACAAACGTTATTCGCAGCAACACCACTTCTGAAAAAGAAAATCTTGATGAATACCACAATTTATGGGGTTCGTACATAAACAATATCAAACACAATAAACTTATCATACGTTCAAAAAAGTTAAATAATTCAGTAATTTAAGAAACAAAAAAGAAAAAAGTAGAAGTAAGTTAGAATAAGTGTGTCGACGTTTTTAGACCAAATGGTATCACTGGAAGCAACTCTACGCCATCTATGAGAAACAACAAGCGATGAAAGCCACATTGTATGCGTCGAGAAAGCTCAATATCATCAACATGATATCACCACCACATACAACCAAATAACCCTGTGAGTTACAACCATTTTTCTTCACTCGGCGGTTTCCCTTGTTTCTCCGACGAAAAATCTCCATCGGGACCGCTCTGTCAGTGTCCGATTTCTCATCTTTGTCTTCGTCTGCAAAGGGTTCATACCCATCTTTCACAATGCTTTGTTTCCTATTTTTCCTCATGGTCTGAACTTTTGAGAGACGACATCTTAGACCCTCTCTTTCCGTGTCCGATTTCTCGTCTTAATCTTTGTCTTCCAGAAAAACAGAGAGGGAGAGGAAGAGGGAGAAGGAGAGGGAGAAGGAGAAGGAGAGAGATTTTGTTACAATAAGATATACAAAATTAATTGCTGGAAAATGGGAGATTTTGTTACCATATATTGAGTCGACGTACCCAACGCACAAACGTTGTTCAAGTCGGCATTCCCAAACTTTAATCGATGTTCCCAAAATTCAATCGATGATCTAAATCGTCAGTCTTATATTACAGATACGCGAATAAAGGTAAGGTTGGTTCAATTTTGAAATCGTTGGATCTTCTAATCCAAGACATGTTCCCCAAGCGTTCGGTATGAAATCGTATCCCATATCCAGTACGTGTTCTTACTATGGTTCAACATAAACCTAGAATAACATAAAGTTTAAATTAAAGCTATAAGTTAGAGATTTCACACTTACGATAACGATTAGGGAAATAAAGACATATAAGAGGGAGAAAATGGTGGAGAAAAGAGAATATTCGCCACCTTTGATCTCTATATGGCTGGTGCTGAGCTCCAAAAATACGAAATGGAGAAATATTGAAAGCCACACAGTGCTATTAGGGTTTCATGGGTAGAGGATTTTACATCATACCGAAGGAGAAGGAGGGGACACAACAGGCGGGGTTTTTAATTTTTTGGATTTCATTTCCCCTAGCTATTAAAAAATGAAGAATGCGGGTTCATAGAGTAAAATTATAAAACAACACGATAACACGACATGCTTTTTAGGATAGGTTCCCTCCGTGTTTTTAATTTTTTTTGTTGGACACTAATTTTAGGGCACGCACAAATGCGTGTCCTTTATCCTTCAAATTTTACAAAACTGACACTATTTTTTATGGCATGCACAAACGCGTGTCCTCGATCAGTGTGTGTCATTGTTTATGTGTTATTAAAGGGTTGTTTTCTAGTAGTGATGGCAAGCATCACCCTAATAGATTTAATCTTAGCTATTGGTGAGAAGGTCTCATCATCGTCAACCCCTAGGGTTTGAGTAAAGCCCTTCGCAACCAGTCGAGCTTTGAAAGTGTGCACTTTTCCATCTATATCGATCTTCTTCTTGAAGATCCATTTGCACCCAACTGTCTTACGACTTGGTACATTGTCAACCAAATTCCAAACTTGCTTGTCATAAATGGACTTGATCTCGTTGTCCATTGCCTCTTTCCACTAGGCAGCCTTAGGGCCTGCCATTGGTTCCTTGTAGTTAGAAGTTTCATCCAAATTTACCAGCATACTATCACTGATAAACCTATCACCATCTGCAGTAATATGGAAACCATAAAACTCAGGTGGAAATCTAACTAATTGGAATGCTTAAGAGGTAATGACTCGTCAATTGGTACAACTAGAATTTCTTCCTCATGTTGAGCGCTAGCATTTTCAGAAGTTCCTTAATCATTTGACTCTCGAATTTCTTCAAGAGTATATGTAATCCCACTGTCCTCTTTGCATATTAGCTCTCTGTCGCAAAAGACTCCCCTTCGTGCTATGAAGATCGTGTTCTTACTAGGTCTGTAGAACAAATATCTAAAGGACTTCTGTGGGTAGCCGATGAAAATATATTTCTCACTTTGAGGTTAAAGATTTTTGTGAGTCTCTCGTCTAATAAAAGATTAAAAGCCCCAAACCTAGAGATGTGCTAACGAGGGAGCTTTCCTTGTCCACATCTCGTGAGGTGTTTTAGCAACCTTCTTTGTTGGGACGAGATTAACAACATGGGTAGCAGTCTCTAAGGCATACCCCCAAAAAGAGATTGGAAGTAAAGCTCGACTAATTTTTAGGTTGTCAAACCCAAAAAATGATAAGGGTACAATATACTCCGAAAGAACACTATTATATTGCACTAATATGTAATACAAGGCAAGCAGGGTCGAACCAAAGAGACACGAGACAATCAGTCTATACCTCTTTGCGCAAGGTACCTTGGTCACGAAAAATAAAAAGGGGGGGGGGGGGTTGTAAACTATAATTCAAATAAAATATTGAAGAAACAAGGAACATGTTAACTAATTGAAATAAATTCAGAATTTAAGAAACACTCCAACTCTATGTATAATGACTTAGCAATGTGATTCCAAGATGACATGATATTTGTTAAATTCTACCTAAATTGGCACTTGAAAGTGTTAAGAAGCTCTAACATTTTCCACTCACCACATTAGTTAACCAAAATAAGCTCTTTGATTAACCCTAACCTCACTAACCTTATCTAAACAAGCTCTTAGAGTTATATTAAAAGATTTCATTAAACTTTATGTCAATGTTCCCAAAAACATTCAATACTCCTCACAAGCTTGGGAACGTAACAATGTGTGAAGATTATGTACACTATATTATTCAAAAGAACTCAATTTAGTGCTTCTTACTTTCTCTTTTTCACAAAACAGTTACAGATTTTGCAAAATAGATAACTTGAATGATCTAACCCTAATTCAAAGGGCCAATAAGAACTCAAATGAAAATCAAACATTCGATTGAAACGAAATGAAATTCACTAGATAGAAATTAGAAACAAACATCAAATCACATGATTGGCATCACAACTAAAAGTCAAGACATAAAAATGGAGAAACTAGGGTTCTAGCTGTTGTATTAATGTCAAAGTCGATAACTATAATTGGTAAGACTTAACCCGACCCGATATGGTCCATTTGGGTTACATGGCATCATGCACCTAGATAGACTAAAAGAGAGAAATAAGACACTTATGGTTATTAATATATTATAAGTTCTAGTATATTAATAATAAGAATAATAGTATTTAATTAGTATTGATCAAGAATTAATCTAGGATTAATTAAGTGATCAAAAGAAGACTAATTAAATATATGGGTTGATTGTGCAAATCATCCATAACTTATAGAGTGGGCCAAAGCTCCATGGATAATCAAGTTGGGTTAAACCCATATGATGCTCCATGGATGCTCCATGGAGGTTACATAACCCATGGGTCATGGAAATGACAGGTCATGACAATTAGGGTTTACATGGTGTAACCCTAATTGTAACACACTATATAAGCATCATATTATTCACCAAAATTGGCCACTAGAGATAGTAAGAAAGGGCTAGCCGATTTCATGAAGTGTAGAATTGTCTCAAGTTATTCCAAGTGTATTTGGTATTGTGTGAACCATTTGAGGTGTCACACTTGAGGCACTTGGCACTCAAGCTTCATGAAGACTTTCTACATGAAAAAGGTATGTATTCTATCTTGTTATATTCATTGTTTTGTATGCTAGATTAGGATAATACCTTGGATGTTCATATTTGTATGTATAATAGAGAAAAAATAGATCCAAGGTATTTAGGGTTGCATGTACACTTAGGAGTATTAGAATGCTCAAAACCCAACAGTGGTATCAGAGACTAGGCTTGTTTTCTTGTTATACTTGCAATAGAAGCTGAAAAATCGAGTTTTGATGCTGTCTGCCCAGCAGACTCGCTGAGTCCATGAATGGACTCGCCGAGTCCAAGGCAAAATGCATCCAACTCGCCGAGTTGGTTCGTGCACTCGACGAGTTGGACCTCCAGACAACATAAATTCAACTTTTTTGGCTGGAATTGGACTAGGAACATTACCCTAAGATGTTTTTGAACTTATAAACTTGTTTTTGATGTGGTAATGTTCATGCTAATCCAATTTCAAAGATAATTGTCAATAGATTCATGTTTTGTATTAGTTTAAGGTTTAGACTAATTACATGAAAAAGTTTGATTTGAATTATCTTGTTCTTATGAGTTGCTTAGATTAATAGAAAAGCTGAGTGAAATAGTTGTTTTCAATCCAAATTAATCTAAGAGTTGATTCTAAAATGTGTTTTTGTAACTTGTCCTCAAGTTATATGAAAACTCACATTTAAGTTTCATAAAACTCATAAAAGTTGGCAAAGGTTACAAAATGAAGAGTCTAGTTCTAATTAAGTGGTTTTATGACTCCATAACTTGTCCTCAAGTTATGGAGGACCAAGAGTCTCCTCATTAAATAAAAAAAAAGTGTAACCTTAATTAATTTCATAAATTATAAAATAAAGAAAAGTTAATTCTTTTATTAGTTTAAAGTCTTCCATAACTTGTCCTCAAGTTATGGAACTTGAAGAGTTTTTGGATTAAAACTACTTTAAACACATAAGTTATGGAATTAAATAGTTTTCAATAGTTTCAAAACTTTCCCTCAAGTTTTGGAATTTGTAAAGCTTTCACTTATGAATACTTTAATTCCAAGTTAGACCTTAGAATTTTGAAAGTTAAAATTCAACCCTTATACTTTATAATATTATAAGTTAATAATATATATATATATATATATATATATATATATATATATATATATATATATATATATATATAAGAGTAAAGTCAGTCTTACCGTTAGTAGGCCTCATTCACGAAGCTGGTCTATAAGGGGGGTATAAGGTTACTGCCTATAAAATGGCAGTTTAATGGGTGTCCACTCTCACCCACCGCTTCCTTGACTGGTGGAGGGTCGTTAGCCGAATGGGTTTGACAGGACTATAATTCTCCCTTCATTAAAAGTATTAATGATAAATACAAAGTAAGTAAACTCTTAATAATACCCAATCTTAGTTACTTAGGAAAATGTGAATAAGGTGCTAATCCTTGAAATTACACTTTGCACTTTGTTTAAGTCGGTTAGTGGAGCGTGTGTGGTTAACCAGCGCACTAACTCGTATTTAACAAGATAGGCAAAGGGTAACTTAATGTTTATCATAGTATCGATGGAGCGTGTGTGGTTAACCGGCACATCGATTGAGGGGTAAACACTTAAGGGTACCAAGTAATTTTCATGGTTACTTCACACCTTGTTTTGTGATCCTCGGCATCCCAGTCACAAAACTTGAAGGGCACACTCGAGATTGAAACATGCCATTGAACAGTTCAATGAATCTCAAAGATCTAGGAGTTTCAAAATCCAATTAAAACCTAATAATACATTTCGTTTATCTGTGTCGAAATTGGTGAACCGTCATTCACCTACCTTCAAATATTTTATAGCTTGGATTACGGCATACCTCTTCCAAGTTATTAAAAATTTTGTGTTGGGTCCTAGCCTTAATATTTCATATTGGGTGTCATATTAAGGACTTTAGATCAACTATCTTGAATATCTCCCAAAAGATGTCTAGTTTAGACATTTATGATCTTCCCAAATCTCATGAAACAAGCTTTCCTAAATGAAGATGATGTCCCTTGGAAATCATACTTCTTTCACCTCCTCCAATTATTCTCCCTAACCCACAAGTTCTTGAAAAGATTAAGGTCACTCAAGCCCTATTGGCAAGCAAAGGTCTATGTGTGATCACATCTTGGAGATGTAGTCACATATTGACAAGCCGGGAGAGTTGGGTGTCAATGTCTTGAGAAAGTTGGTGGCTCAACTACTTTCTAAGTCTCATAGTGAGTTCCTTTGCGACTCCTATGAAACAGACTAAGACAAGACCCTTAATGATCTTATCCATTTACTAAGATCAACTTCCTAAAACTTTATGGACATTGAAAATGATGACATTGAATATCTAGTAAAGCTCTCTCTTCCCAATGGAAAGGGATCGTCCATAGTCAACTCGGTTGACCAAATGGTAAAGAGAGTGGCTAAGTATGAGATAGTCTCATTATCAAGGGTCCATTGCCAAAGGAAAGGGCATTAATTGCGAAGCTGCTAAATTTACCTAAGGATGTTAAAGTCAAAAAGTTTGACTCTACTTCAGGTAAAGTCCACTGTCTAACTCTGCTAAGTTTCTATTCTGAGATTTCTGGTACATGATGTGAGTAGGTCACATGGTGATGTTTTAAGAATCAAAGAAAAGTGAAGAAACTTAAAGAAAGAATATGTTGAGTCTGATTGCGTAGATGGATCTCTATCGCATAGTTTGAAGATTGGATTCTTGAGCTACTTCTTAGGAGTTATGAGATATTGCTTAGGAATAGATAACAACTAGTTTTCATATGGATTGTAAGGATAAGTTTTTCCACAAAGTTTTTAAAATAAAAGGAAAAAATGATGATTTTATTTATTTTAAAATATCCTTACAATAGCATCTGAGGAAAAATTGTTGCTTATATGATTCCAATAATAGAAAGAGTACAATATGAAATTGATTCTTTCATTTGTGGTAATGTCTAAATTTACCAAATAAGGAAAGATTCTCATCACCCAAGTTTCAATTGGACAGGAACTTGGAATCATGCAAGTTGTATAGCATGATGAATGAGAACTTTCAAGTCTTGGAAAATTAAGACTAATTACTTGCTCACATGTATATGTGAGTAAAGTGATAGACTAAGGAATCGAGTACACATTCTTGTGCACTGGTCAAGTCCACCACAAAAGATCGATAAGATTATTCGTCATAATTTACTTAAGTTCAGTAAATATGATTATACTTATAAGCTTAAGTGTAACTCTGAGACATTGGAAAAGGTTACTATGTAAGGTTGAGCGAATAAGAAGAATCAACTTAGGCAGAAAGATAAAAGTTTCTCAAATCTGAAAAGATGGGAGAGTACTTTAGTATCAGTTTTGTGATCATGTTAATGATTAAGAAACCATAGCACGATTACTTCTCTAAGGAAATCTAAGTGCATTCTTATGACTATGAAGAGGAACTTGAATTGTTGAAATGGCTAAATCAAGAAGATGAATCATACTTCGTTCCAATACAAGTCTTAGAGTCATACTCCAAGATTGTAATTTGAGTGACATGTCTTAAAGAAGGTTTAAAACACTTGTCAAATGTAAGAGTAAAAGTTTTCTACTCTTGTACATTTGAAATTGGTAAGTTGTGATGGTTTGGATCAAACAAAGACCAACTTAGGCCAATTGTGTGAAGTGTTTGTCTTGATTAGGATCCACACTATCTCTTGAATATCTGACAAGAAAGTCTTATATGTCAAGAGGACAGTGGGAGTCTTAAAGGTCTTGAAAGTCTCAAGAACTAATCAAGAATAAAACCTGAAGTTCTTCACTAGCACACATCTTGAGGTTTATAACCTATCGTGTTGACATATTATGTGCCCATTCCAGTTAAAGTTGGCTTTGCATATGAGCTCTTAGAGTTCTCAATTTTGTTGCACAACAACTTGGAAGCAATGGCAGGCCCTTGAGCTGCCAAGTGGCAAGAAATTAAGATTGAGTTCAGTCCATATGAGTTTGGATTTGTCATTATCCTTGTCTTGTGACTATGGTTTTGACAATTCACATGGATAAGAACACATACACCAGTAAATCTAAGTGTCATAAAGTTTCTCTCTAATTCATGAGAATGATGGTGAGGAAACATTTTCACTAAGTAGATTTTAGCTAGATAGCAAATGTGATATTTGCATTCTCAAAGTCGTTAGTTGAGCGTGTGTGGTTTACCGGCACACTAACCTAGACTTGTGAGAAGTGGCAAAAAGGTCTAACCATTATGATTACGACGTGCCTCTTCATAATTGTTTAGACACACAAGTGTTCTATCTAAGGGAAGGTGTATGATTTTGATAAAGTCCTATCAAAACAATCTAGTATCAGAAATCTGAACTTTGGTAAGAAAGTCAATAAAGTATTGATTTCTAGAAGTCTAGTTGATTTCTGAGTACATGTCAATGCTAGTGGGAGCGTAAGTGTTGTGCTAATAATCATCATGTTAGTGGGAGCATGATAATTATGATAAAAGTTGCAAGTTAGCAATGTTAATTATCGAAAACAAAAGTTTCAATTGGGAAAGAGTTGTTTTGCTATAATTAAGGGAGAGAAATTATACTTCATCTCAAGTCTAAAAGCTTAGATTGACGTTTTAATCGTATTTAGTCAAGGATATATAAATGAATTTCATGATGGAATGGCTCAACATAAGGAAATTCTGTATATGGTTCCATTATTTGCGTTCTAAAATTCGATTATGATTACAGAATCCCTTTTCGTAATCTGAATTATGAGAACTTGACAAATAGAAATGGAAATGTTATAGCAAAAGACTGGTTTAGTCTTATTGTGAGACATCTTGAATCATGTGTCATATGCTTCGGAAATAGGATCGATTACATGTGCTATATTCATCCTTTCTAAAACTTTCCAAATGCCTGGGGCATTAAGAAGGGAAAAGGTCTAGAATTGGATATGACTAAAAGGATTAAACAACTGTCGAGGACAATCTAAGGTTTACCAAAGATTGGTTGCTCAAGGACAGTTGGAAGTATGGTGATAATTCTGGAAGGACCATATTGACATAATCTGTACGGAGGCAACTCTTGTTCAGAAGTGATAGTCAAAATGGAATATGGAAATGTTTCAAAGTTAGGAAAATTTCAATCTGTGTAAGATTAAGGAAACTTAATGCAAGAAGGATGTTTCCAAGGAGCTGATATCTTTTGGAATGCTCTGTAATGTTTTTTGTCAACTCTTTCTGACTTTGTGCATAATCATTACAAGAAGATCAATGCATATTAGTTTAGAATCTCACAGATTTCAGTAAATGGCATGAATTTGGAATTCTTGCATTTGCAGTAAGGATTTGGGACTGTGAAAGAGGATCATTGGAGTTATGTTCAATTGATCTAATTCACAAAGTGAAGATCATAGACAAACATAGTATGCATACCTGGTGTATGGTATGACTAGTGTTTAGAAAACATAGTGTACATGCTTGGAGCATGGGACAACTATTGTTTTAAATTCAAGAATAAAGTTGATAGCTGAAACAGTATACAATGAATAATGTGTAATCATATGGTGATAAATAAAAGGTGTTTTATTTATATTCATAAGTTCTGAGACCATATTAGATTCGATTATTATTGTGTTTCACTTTGCATGTTTTGACTTCCAGAATAAGTAGGTAATTGTTCTGATTGACGAAGTTATTCAAACCATCCACAGTCGGTCATATGTTGGAAGTAGATATGAATCAAGACTGTCATGGGTTGGCTTGTAGAGGTCTAAGATGTTGGACAAGGGCTACAACACTCATGAGTGCTCATAAGTTCTGAGTATTGGATTCAACCCGCGCTCATTGGAATCACTTCATGGATTTTATCACGAGTGATCATGAGACGATAATATATTATATTCTTTAAACCTAGAGATATGAGTTGTTACTATGAGTTGGTTGTACATTGATTGCACGAAAACGCATTGGTAACTCGATGTTATAAAACGTGCCTTTGTGTATGATTCAACAAGTAGTAGAACAAGCCATATGAGTCGAAGTTTATCCGTTCCTTTTACCTTCGGGATAAAATCGATATATGTGGGCCCCTCGATGATTTGATGAAGACAAATGGAAGTGCTCGGCCGGGCCAGGACTGATTTTGATTTGTTCAATTAGTCAGTCGTCATAAATCGGAAATCGGGAAGCAACAAATGGACAGAGAGAATGATTATAATTCATGTCTCAGTCCATATGATATCTAGAATGGAGGAATATATGATCCCTTATCTAATGGACAAGTCATTGACAAAGGTCAGAGTTCATCTTCAAGGTCAAAGTTCGACAGAAGCTTTTGAGAGCTACGATTGCTAGTCGGTTCTTGAAGTCATACACAATAATAGTTATAGACTTATCCAAGTGGGAGACTGTTGGATTAATTTCTAAGTCGATAACTATAATTGGTAAGACTTGACCCGACCCGGCATGGTCCATTTGGGTTGCATGGCATCATGCACTTGGATAGACTAAATAAGAGAAATAAGACACTTATGGTTATTAATATATTATATGTTCTAGTATATTAATAATAAGAATAATAGTATTTAATTAGTATTGATCAAGAATTAATCTAGGATTAATTAAGTGATCAAAAGAAGACTAATTAAATATATGGGTTGATTGTGCAAATCATCCATAACTTATATAGTGGGCCAAAGCTCCATGGATAATCAAGTTGGGTTAAACCCATATGATGCTCCATGGATGCTCCATGGAGGTTACATAACCCATGGGTCATGGAAATGAAAGGTCATGACAATTAGGGTTTACATGGTGTAACCCTAATTGTAACACACTATATAAGCATCATATTATTCACCAAAATTGGCCACTAGAGATGGTAAGAAAGGGCTAGCCGATTTCATGAAGTGTAGAATTCTCTCAAGTTATTCCAAGTGTATTTGGTGTTGTGTGAACCATTTGAGGTGTCACACTTGAGGCACTTGGCACGCAAGCTTCATGAAGACTTTCTACATGAAAAAGGTATGTATTCTATCTTGTTATATTCATTGTTTTGTATGCTAGATTAGGATAATACCTTGGATGTTCATATTTGTATGTATAATAGAGAAAACATAGATCCAAGGTATTTAGGGTTGCATGTACACTTAGGAGTGTTAGAATGCTCAAAACCCAACACTAGCCACATATGAGTAGAACAATCAACAAGTCTAGAAAAGATGAAGTAATCCACATACGAGACTTACAAATCCAAATACAAATGATTACAAATGATTACAATCAAAACCTTGCAAAAACCTTCGAAACTGCTCTTCTCCCGTGCTCTGAAATGAAGTCTACATGTAAAAATGTCCCTAATCTCGTAATTTGAAAGATAGGAAAATCTGCCAAAAGTTAGTGTTTGCGCCGAACAAAACTCGTGTCAGTTACCCTATGTTTTCACGAGTAGTGTAGGTCCAGCTGAGCATTTTTTCAGCATTATACATTAGATGAAGACCCGAGGATGGCATGCCAATTTCCCTCAACACGACTCGTTTTGATTTACCCTATTCTAACGATGCCAATTTGTTAGGTTGTCAAACCCAACAAATGATACGGGTACAATATACTCCAAAAGAACAACGTTATATTGCACTAAAAGGTAGTACAAGGCAAGCAGCGTCGGACCATAGAGACACAGGACAATCAGTCTATACCTCTTTGCGCAAGGTACTTTGGTCACAAAAAGTAAAAAGGGGGTTTTATAAACGATAATTCAAATAAAAGATTGAAGAAACAAGGAAGATGTTAACTAATTCAAATAAATTTAGAATTTATAAAAGACTCCAACTCTATGTTCAATGACTTAGCAATGTGATTCCAAGATGACATGATATTTGTTCAATTCTACCTAAATTGGTACTTGAAGGTGCTAACAAGCTCTAACATTTTCCATTCACCACATTAATTAACCAAAGTTCTTTGATTAACCCTAACCTCACTAACATAATCTAAACAAGCTCTTAGAGTTAGATTGAAAGATTGCATTAAACTTTATGTAAATGTTCCCAAAAACATTCAATACTCATCACAAGCTCGGGAGTGTAAGAATGTGTGAAGACGATTTACACTAGATTTATTCAAAAGAATTCAATTTAGTGCTTGTTACTTGCTCTATTTCAAAAAACAATTACGTTTTTTGCAAAATTGATAAATTGAATGATCTAACCCTAATTCAAAAGGCCAATAAGAACTAAAATTAAAATCAAACATTCGATTGAAAAAAAATCAAATTCACAAGATAGAAATTAGAAACAAACATCAAATCACATGATTGAAATCACAACGAAAAGTCAAGACATAAAGTTGGAGAAACTATGGTTCTAGCCACACATAATTAGAACAATCAACAAGTCTAGAAAAGATGAAATAATCTGCATACAAGACATACAAATCCAAAGACAAATGTTTCCAAATGATTACAATCGAAACCTTGCAAAAACCTTCGAAAATGCTCTTCTCTCGTGCTCTAGAAATGAAGTTTACATGTAAAAATGCCCTAATCTCGTAATAGTTTTTGGGCCGAACACGCCTCGTGTCAAAATAGGGTAAATCAACACGGGTCGTGTTGAGTGGAAATTGGCATGCCATCTTCGGGTCTTCTTCCAAAGTATAATGCTCAAAAAACGCTCAGCTGGACCAATACGACCCGTGCCAAATAGGCTAAACTGACACGGGTCGTGTTCAACATGGTCAACAACTTCTTCTTGATCAAATAAGACCCATGTTCACTTTTCAGTACAAATCCAACATGCCCCGTGTTTGCTCCTTCTTCCATGTCCAATATTGATTTTTCCAACATTTCCGTTTTACATCCAATCATCTCAAAATCTTCACTCGTGCTTCGTGGCACCTCCCAAAATGTGTTTCAACCTCCGTTTTACCTGAAAAGACCATAAATGCGTGCAAATAATGTTGTTCTATAGACTAACATGACTTTGATGAAATGCAAGAAAAATGAAAGAAATTTATCCTAGATGAATGCACAAAAGGGACTAAAAGGTGTGCAAAAAAGTGCACAAAATGCACCTAACAAATCTCCGCAAGCTTAGACCTTTCTTGTCTACAAGAAATAACAAGAATCGGACGAAACATGATGATTTATAGATTGCAAAAAGAAACATAGAACAAAAGGGGAAAGAAAGATCCTAAAAGCTAAGAATGAATGCATGCAATGAAAACCATGAAAAATAAATATATGTACAAAAGAAGCTTCAGAAAAATGAACCGAAGAAAAATTCAAAAACACAAATAATTTTTGTATACGATCAGTCTTTACGTCAATGGGGCTCCAATCACTAATACGTAGGCGACCATCCTACTACCTTTCATGTATCATAGACTCCCAAAGTGAGGAAGACCACGAAACGGTGTAACCCAATAATCCAACCATAGTTTTATTTAAAATTTATACCTTAATTAACTTTGTGAGCGAAAATAACACAGTCCAGGATTTCATGTCCTTAAGACTAGATAGTCAGGAATCAGAATCGACACATCCTTAAGAACCTGTCACAGGAAATCAGCTTTCCCTGAAGCAGTGAGCCCACCCAAAGGGCCCAGCTCCTATGCTTTGACTTTTTCATGAGCTGCAAGTGTCATATCACATAGTTCTTCATTCTCCAGATTTGACTTTGAGATGGCTTCTAGTTTGATTGAACTTGGATTTGTATCTTCATTTTGAGCTTGAGTTCTTCAATCAACTTTTTGAATTGCATAAAATTTCTTCGATTGAGTGCTTGAAATTTTGATTTGGGTACTGGATATGACAGTTGTACCCTTTCTTCCTTCTTGACTATGTGGATCTGATACTTAAGCTCTCTGTTACCACGAGGGTAACGCGTGTGAGCAAATAGGTCTGTGTTTTTTGGGTCCAGAGTTGTCGATAAAGATTCTTTTTAAACATTCAAAATCAAATCATCCCAAATTTGTTATTACCGCTCACAAAATCGTTTCAGTATGCCATTTTTTTAAGGTCGGGGTCTCGAATTATGGTGTTTGGATCCCCTAGTTATGACAGTTGATTCTACACTTGTAGTAACAAGCCGATCGCTTCGGATTTTTTTATGAAATGCATGAAAATGAAAATGAATGGAGATGATCCTAACGTACAACTCTACCCCTCCCCAAGCTTGAATATAAGCACCGTCCCCGACGCTCAGATAGGGAGGATCTATCTAATCACCAGAAGGTGGTGGGGGATGGTAGTCGGATCGGATAAGAGTCCAAAATAGTCAAAAGTCCACACAAATTGAATTTTTAAGAAAAATATGGAGGATTAAAAATATGGAAAGAATTTATTGAATCATTCTTGGAGCCTTGCAGTTGGTGGTTAGAACCTCCTCTTCAACCTCCCCAAGCTTGCCTACATGAAGTGTCAAGCCCAAAAGCACAAAACAAATTCTTAAAGTTTCGGACCTACGGGTTCTTGGAAGAGAGAAATTGTTTGGGTGAGTTACGGGTGAATGGGGTGATAAAAACCATATTTCACACTTAACTCAATTCTTTTTCCTTTTTTTTGTTGCGTGAACACTACCCGTATTGATTTGCACTAAACTGACACGGCCCCCTTTCAGCAAAAAAAGGTTGAAAATGGCATTGTACTTTGAACACGGCCCGTGTTAATTTGCACTAAACTTGTAACAACGTGAATTTCCCAAACAATTTTTTTTAACATAATTTCATTCATAAGAAAAAATCCAATGTAACACATGTCCACCAAATAAAACAATCCCAAGATCTCAAATACATAAAACTCCATTAATATTTACAGATCATGTCAGCGTCTTCCCGCGATCCTCGCTGGCACCTGAAGCACATATCACATAAACGGTAAGCATAAATGCTTAGTGAGTTCCCCAAAATACCACATTCACACATACGCCACTCAAGGCTATAGCTGTACAAGACCTTCTGGTCCATATGTCTCAGGGGACTTCCGTCCCATAGTCCTGGTAGACCTTCCGGTCCTACTTCTCTGACCTTCCGGTCCGTATCATCTTGACCTTCCGGCCCATACACTGTTGACCTTCCGGTCCATATCATAATACTCATAACATAACATATCACATACATATCATATAACAACATGCATCACATACTCACCACAACACATAACACCTTCCGGTCACACATAATTACCACTCTAGGTAAAGTATAGTGAGAAGACTCACCTCGTACGATGTCGGATAACCTCTCGTGCTCGATAACTCGACCTAACCTCCTCCTATCAACATAATAACTTCTCTAATTAATACTCTCTCTTGTTCTAAAGAATAGGTAGAAGACCATTCTACCTCCCTCTCCCTGATCTCTCATGAACCAGCTTGACCAAAACCCTAAGATCAACTGAAGTCAACCCTAGTCAATGGTCAAACTTGACCAAGCTCGTCGAGTGCACTCGTGTGACTCCGCGAGTCCATGCGTTTCCTCTTAATCCTCATAAGTCCTCAGTCGACTCGACTCGTCGAGTCCCCTTATGGACTCAGCGAGTTCCCTCCATGGAAACACTCAAAAGACCTTTTGTGGTCAGATCTGCTTCTCTAACCTATAGATCTGACCTTCCAATACAATATAATCACTTAAAGGTTTAACATTTACACTCATGCAACACTCAAAGGGCTTCTTTTGGTGAAATACCTTATAAAATGGCAACCTAGGTTCATATCTCCAAAGGAATAGCATAAACCAGGATAGATAGGACTCTCTGGACCTATTAAGGTCCAGATCTAAGAAGAATTCCACCTTGGGACCTCAAATGCTTCGAATCCAAGCTACAGAAGGCATAAGAAAACCCTAGATTCAAGTAGATCACCATATACACAAGAATAAGCATAGATTTATACCTCTAGCAGCCTCTTCTGATCAAATGGTAGTAGATCTGAGCTCCTCAATTTGCCTAGCTTGCCCTCCTTCCTTCTTTCTTGCAAAATCATACTAGAACTGAAGAGAATGGCTTCTTTTCTCACTCACAATGCTCTCAGGTTCTCTGGTGCTCTCAAGGGTGAAAGTGGCCACAAATGAGGGCCATAAGATCCCTTAAATAGGGCTTAGGCCCGAGGATTTACGGTTTCTGTCCACAGCATGGACTTGTCGAGTTAACTCGCCGACTCGTCAAGTCTATTCATTAAATCCAGTCAACAATCGCGATCCTACTCGATGAGTCTAGGCGTCAACTCGTCGAGTCCCTCTTCTTGACACAAACTAGATAATTAAAATATGATACCTAGAATTCCGGATGTTACAATTCTCCCCCACTAGAATCAGACTTCGCCCTCGAAGTCTCCCTCTGCAAACAACTCTGGATCCTGCTCCCGCATCTCCAACTCCATCTCCCAAGTCAGCTCGGACCCTCTCCGATGTTGCCACTGGACCTGAACCAAGGGCACCTCCTTGTTCCTCAGAACCTTGATCCTCCGACCCATGATCGCGATCTACCTCTCAACATAATTCAGGCTCGCATCCACCTGAATATCCTCTAGTGGAACTACCACCGACTCGTCGGCTATACACTTCCTCAACTGAGACACATGGAAGGTATCATGTATCTGGCTCAACTCCGCAGGTAGCTCTAAACGATACGCTACCCTGCCCACCCTCGCGGTCACCCTAAAAGGACCAATGTACCGGGGCCCCAACTTGCCCCTCTTCTTGAATCGGATCACTCCTTTCCAAGGATATACCTTCAGGAGTACGAAGTCACCAACCTGAAACTCGAGCTCGGATTGTCACCTATCCACATAACTTTTCTAGCGACTCTGAGCTATCAGCAACCTTTGTCTGACCTGATGTATCTGCTCAGTCGTCTAAAGCATTGTCTCAGTGCTACCCATCACTCGCTGCCCTACCTCGCCCCAACAGATGGGAGTCCGACACCTCCTCCCGTACAACAACTCGAAGGGAGGCATACCAATACTCGAATGGTGGCTGTTGTTATATGAAAACTCATCCAATGGTAGGTACGTGTCCCAACATCCTCCGAAGTCCAACACACATGCTCGAAGCATATCTTCGAGCATCTGAATCGTCCGCTCACTCTGTCCGTCCGTCTGTGGGTGGTAGGCGGTGCTGAAATGTAACCTCGTACCCAACTCCTCATGAAATTTCTTCCAGAATCTGGAAGTGAATCGTACATATCAATTTGACACAATCGATATCGGTACTCCATGTCGCGATACCACCTCTCTTACAGACATCTCTGCCAGTCTCTCTACGGAAGAGCTCTCATTGATAGCAAGGAAGTGAGCGCTCTTCGTCAGCCGGTCAACAACCACCTAGATTGCATCGACACCCCTCGTGGTCCTGAGCAATTTGGTGATGAAATCCATAGAAATTTGTTCCCACTTCCACTGGGGAACCTCAAGTGGCTGCAACTTGCCATGCAGACGCTATTGCTTGGCCTTAACCCTGCGACAGGTCAAGAACCTCTCAAAAAACCACGCAACATCCCTCTTCATACAGGGTCACCAATAACTCTTTTCAGGTCCAAATACATCTTAGTGGCCCCAGGATGGATCTAGAACTTCGATCTGTGCGCCTCCTCTATCAGGATGGCACATGCCTCGCCCGTGAACGGCACCCAAATCCGACCCTGAATGGTCATAAGCCCTCGACTATCGCTAACAAACTCAGATACCTGCACAATCACCTGCTTTCTCTTGTAGTTCTCCGGTCTCACAGCCTCTGTCTGGGCCTCTTGGATGGTATCCAACACCGTAATCATCACCTTCATCCTCATACAAATATCTCGTATCGGGGCACTCTCCACCCTACGGCTCAGGGCATCGGCTACAACGTTAGCCTTGCCCAGGTGGTACAGGATCTCGTAGTCATAATCCTTTACCACATCCAACCATCTCCTATGGCGCATGTTCAGGTTGGGCTGATCCATCAAGTACTTTAAACTCTTGTGGTCCGTGTATATGATACACCGAACCCAAACAAATAATGATGCCATATCTTGAGAGCGAACACCACGGCCTCCAACTCCAAATTGTGGGTGCAATACCTCATCTCCTGAGGCTTCAGCTGCCTCGATGTGTACGCTATCAGGTGCCTTCTCTGCATAAGCTGTAACATCCATAAATTTTACACCAAATTTAAACTTTTTCGATCATAAATAAAAATCAAATAGAATCGTTTACAAAAAAATTTCAAATCAATATCCATCAGACCCAAAATCATAACATAAGGATGAGGAGCGGTACGGTCACACCTTCTCCTTGCCATGATCTCCTGAAGTACCTGAATCAATAAACTAAAACTGTAAGCCCGAGGGCTTATTGACCTATCCCCAAAATACCAATACCATGCTGACAATGCCATATCAGTAACAATCAATCAATCAACATGCATACTGGCCATCGGCCTAACTGGACCGCCCTACTGGGCCTACAGTCTATCTGAATCTATCCCGAGCCTTCGGCATGACTGGTCTGCCTCGTGGGGCTGTAATCTCCCCGGACCGCTCATAGGGTATGTTGGCCTACAGCACAAAGCAGGACCGCCTCAACCCAACCAACAAGCAAATAACCATGTGCGCATCACTATCATATACTGGCATACACAAACATCAAACATATCTACATCACTGATCATCAATTATAGAATTCTCTCGTAACTAGAGTACCGACCTAGCAGGTCACTAACATACCAATCCTTACGGATCATAAGAGCATAACATATAGTCTACCCAGATTCCGATCTAACAGATCATAACCACATGTAGCATACCATAACAATAACAATTAAAGGTTCGACCTTGGTGCCGTAGACCCTATCGATATAGTGAGGATAACTCACCTTGCAGATGTCGACTCGGAATATAAACTCCAACTCTCGGATCACTTGACACAGGCTCCACCACCTATGATCATAGTACAATATACTCATAATTCCTTAACCTTATATGGTACCCCATAACCCACCAGTCAACCCCTGGTCAAAGTCAAAGTCCTCAGTCAAGGTCAACAGTCCATGTTTACCCCAACTCCTTGAGTACTCTCGGCTACTCGTCGAGTTCCTTGAAGCACATTCCAACTCGCCGAGTCATCGGGGTGACTCGTCGAGTTCTTTCGATTCTCGTTCAAACTTTAAGGCCACCCGTCAAGTTCCCTCCTTGCAACTCGATGGATACACACGTATACATATCCTAGGGAAAACTCATCCAACTTGTCGAGTTGTTCTTCAACTCGTCGAGTCTTATGGTAATCTTCATCGGACTCGCCGAGTTGGTCATCTAACTCGTCGAGTTCACGGCCATCTTCATGTGACTCGCCGAGTCAACTTTGCGACTCGCCGAGTCCATTTAGTTGATTTTCCATACAGACTTGTTTTGAGCCATGCAACGGCTCCAAATCATAGATCCAAGCTTCTATGGCATGTCTATCATGTAAAGTTGCAAACTTTACGTGCATGCTTGGCTATAAAGGCTCTAAATGCCTATTTTAAGTTCTTAATAGAGATTCATGCTCAAGAGGGACCTCAATCATGACCAAAACTGTAACTTTATGCTTCTAGAATCCAAGGAGGGTCTAGATCTGAAGTTACAACCTCAGATCAAGCCCATAACTCATCTTTCCAACTTAATATCTCACCAAAAACCCTAAAACTCAAAAAATAGGAGATTCACAAGGAAAAAGGCGATTTGGTTGCTTCCAGAAGATGATAACTGAGATAAGTTACTTGCTCCAATCTCCTTCTCCTCCAATCCTTCTCCCTCCAAAGATCCTTTTTTCAAGCTTCAAACATACAATGGGCACACACACACACACGCGTATTAGGGTTTTAAGGAGCTCTCAAAGATTGCAAAGAGGCCAAAGGAGGATGAGGCTCCTTTAAATAGAGGTGCAAACCCCGGGATTTAGGGTTTCATCTGCCAGCTCCTACTCGCCGAGTCCCAATATGGACTCGTCGATTAGGTCACTTAACACGCGATCCCACCCCGCTGCTACTCGACGAGTAGGTCAACCAACTCGTCGAGTAGAGCTTCACCCAATAAATCTTATTTAAACAATACCTAAGAATCGGGGCGTTACATAAGCACCGCACCCAACCCCGATATCGATGCGTCACAATATACCACGAAATCCTCCATTCCCTCTAGAAGGGCTAACACTGGGGATTCACACAGTCTTTGGCAAAGAGTCAAACGAGGTCTGCTACTCTCGACCCCACGTAAAAGCAACGCCCTTCCAGGTCAACCTGGTGAGTGTCACGACAATCTTGGAGAAATCCTAGATAAATCTCCGATAGTAGTCAGCCAACCCCAAAAAACTCCTGATCTCAGTAGGGGATCTCGGCACCTCCCAACTGATCACCGCCTCAATCTTGGCCGGATCGGCCAATATCCCATTCTGATTAACGAGGTGCCCCAAGAACTGGACCTCTCGTAACCAGAAATCACACTTGGAGAATTTGGTGTAAAGCCTCTCCGATCTCAAAACCGCAAGGATCTCCCTCAAATGCTCCTCTTGTTGCTCTCGGGATCTCAAATACACTAGAATATTATCGATGAACACAATTACCCATCAATCCAACATCGGCCTGCACACCCTGTTCATGAGATCCATGAACGTTGTCGGTGCATTGGTGAGCCCAAAAGGCATCACCACAAACTCGTAATGCCCATAACGAGTCCTGAACGTCGTCTTCTGGATATCCTCATCCCGCACTCTCATCTGATGATATCCAGACCTCAAATATATCTTGGAGAACCAAGACGCTCCATGTAACTGATCGAACAGATCATCGATCCTTGGTAAGGGGTAACGGTTCTTGACCGTCAACTTGTTCAACTCCCGGTAATCAATGCACATCCAGTGTGAACCATCCTTTTTCTTGATGAAAAGGATCGGCGCTCCCCACGGCAAGCTAATTAGTCGAAAAAACCCCTTCCCCATCAGCTCCTAAAGTTGCGAGGATAACTCCTGCAACTTTGGCGGCACAAGGCGATAAGGCGCTGTCCCCATAACCAAATCGATGCGGAACTCCACCTTCCTCTCAGGAGGCACAGTTGGCAACTCCTTGGGAAAAACATCCGGGAACTCACGCACTATCGGAACATCATCAACCGAACTCGGCCTTTCTACGGCCACTCGCGTATCCATCACATAAGCTACAAACCCGCTGCATCCCTGCTGTAAACTTTGTCTCGCTCTGGCAGCCGAACAAAATGCTGACCCACATCGGGTACCCTCGCCATATACAGTCTGCACGCCCCCACTAGGGTCTCGTATCGTCACCATCTGCCGCTCGCAATCTATAAACCCCCCGAACCGGCTCAACCAATACGTGCCCACTATAACGCAAACGTCCCCCATCGCAATCTGGACCAAATCTATCGGGAACTCAACACCGAAGATATCGAGTACATATCCTCGAATCACGTCAGTAGCATACACCGCTCGCTCGTCGGCTATGGAAACTCATAGAGGTCGAGTCAACGCCTCTCGTCGAATACTGATGTGCCGACTAAACGCTAACGACACAAAAGATCGAATCGCACCTGAGTCAAATAACACCAAAGCAGGTACAGAACTCACAAGAAAAGTACCTACGCATACAATAATATAAGCATAATATCTCAACTCAGCATAAATAAATGAAAGAATACATACCAGCCACGACATCGGGCGCTGCATGGATCTCCTCCACTGTTAACTGGAAGCCTCTCCTGCGAGCCTTCGGTGCCACAGCCTTCAATGGCCGACCCTCAGTAGCTTGTGTAGTAGCAGGGGCAGATCCCTGCGCTGATCCCTGTAACAGCTGGGGGCACTCGACCTTCTGGTGACCTGTCTGGTTGCAATGAAAGCAAACCATAAATCCCTTGGGGCAGTCCTTGGCTATATGCCCCTCCTTGCCACATTTATAGCAAGCACCCGCTCGACACATTCCATCATGTCCCTTGCCGCACTTCCCACAAGTGCGGCCCATCTGGCCTCCATATCTCATATCAGCGAGCCTAGACCGCTTGGCTGTCAGCTTTACCTGTACCAGTCGCCTATCCCTCCTCTGAGACTCGGCCTCCTCCCTGGCCTGAGTCTCTAGCTCAATTTCCCTCTTCTGGGCATTTTCCTAGAGCTCAGCAAATGTCCGTTAAGTCAAGTTTGCCACGAACTCCCGAATGTCCCTCCTCAGATTGCTCAAATATCAGCTTATGGATGCCTACTCAGACGACACGTGCTCAAGGAAAAACAACACCCTCTCGTGGAACATCCATGTAATCACAGTCACGGACTCCGTCACCTGCTTGAGGGACAAGAACTCCTATGTCAACTTTTCCCTCTCCACAGGGGGAACATACTCGTCTCTAAACATGGTGGTGAACATATCCCAGGTCACCTATGAGATCTCTGCAAGAGTGAAGTTTGCTATCACAAACTACCACCAATCCTTCGCTCCCAAGTGGAGCTGGTTCAGCGCGAACCGTACCCTCAGATGCTCCGGACACGAACATGTGTAGAAGCATTCCCTCAATATCAGAAATCCATCCCATCGCAGCAATCGGCTCCTGTGTCCCATCAAACTCTGGTGGCTTCGTGTTGCTGAACTCCCGGAACAGCAACGAGTCACCCCCCTGAGGCCTAACAGCAGCAACAGCTGCCATAGCTGCAACGGCTGCAGCCTCAGTAACTGCGACATACCGCTCATCGAATGTATCAATCAATGTGCTCTTAATAGACCCAAACATCTCTGGTATCTATGCTCGGATAGCCATAGCTACCTCACCGTGGATCATCTGACGAAGCTCCTCGTCACTCATGTCGCTGGTCTTTGGTCTGTGGCGTGTCCCAACCATGATGTCTCTGAAATATGACATTAAAAATATTTGAGACTCGCTCGAGTATACTCGCACTCGATAACTCAACCCTACTTGTTCCCTAGTACCCTAAGGATTCTTACTTGGACTACGCATTGATCCGATGTTTTTAGTAGTGCGGGCCCTATACTACCTTCCACACCACATCAGCATTCATTCCAAGTCCTCCTTCTAGGATCCCAGATCACAAGTACTCTACATCTCGCTAAGCATAGGCTACCCTTCAGTAGACTTCTCATAAATCACTGCTACCGACTCACTTTCGAAGCATCTCAGAGCAGCAGTAATCTCCTAGGCTAAGGAATCAAAAATCAGGCCACTCTAGTCCTAATAGGAATACCTAGCCTACTCTAGCATGCATAATATATCATATCATATCTCATAACACATAATGTAAGGGTATTTTCGGAAATCACCGTTCGGGCGCTGGCTGATCGTACACACTGCTTCTTACCGCTTTCCTCACATTCCTTTACTTTTTAGAAAAATTGTTTCTTTTATGAAAAACTTTCTCAAATCCTCAGTTTGAGTTCAAATACACCCGAAAGTGCATCTGAATCCCTCAAACCAAGGCTCGGATACCAAATTGTAACAACGTGAATTTCCAAAACAATTTTTTTTATTTTTAACATAATTTCATTCATAAGAAATATCAAAATCCAATGTAACACATGTCCACCAAATGAAACAATCCCAAGATCTCAAATACATAAAACTCCATCAATGTGTACAGATCATGTCGGCGCCTTCCCGCGATCCTCGCTGGTACCTGAAACACATATCACATAAACGGTAAGCATAAATGCTTAGTGAGTTCCCCAAAATACCACATATGCACATACGCCACTCAAGGCTATAGCTCTATAATACCTTCCGGTCCATGTGTCTTAGGGGACTTTCGTCCCATAGTCCTTGTAGACCTTCTGGTCCTACTTCTCTGACCTTCCGGTCCGTATCATCTTGACCTTCCGGCCGATACACTATTGACCTTCCGGTCCATATCATGATACTAATAACATAACATATCACATACATATCAAATAACAACATGCATCACATACTCATCATAACACATAAGACCTTCCGGTCACACATAATTACCACTCTAGGTAAACTATAGTGAGAAGACTCAACTCGTACGATGTCGGATAACCTCTCGTGCTCGATAACTCGACCTAGCCTCCTCCTATCAACATAATAACATCTCTAATTAATACTCTCTCTTGTCCTCATTTCTAAAGAGTAGGTACAAGACCATTCTACCCCCCCCCCCCGACCTCTCTTGAACCAGCTTGACCAAAACCCTAAGGTCAACTGAAGTCAACCCTAGTCAATGGTCAAACTTGAACAAACTCGTCGATTGTACTCATGTGACTCGGCGAGTCCATTCGTGTCCTCTTAATCCTCATAAGTCCTCACTCGACTCGTCGAGTTAACCTTTCACTCGATGGGTTACCACTGGCCACGAATCGCGGGGCAACCCGACTCGACTCGTCGAGTCCCCTTATGGACTTGGCGAGTTCCCTCCATGGAAACACTCAAAAGACCTTCTGAGGTCAGATCTGCTTCTCTAACCTATAGATCTGACCTTCCAATACACAATAATCATGTAAAGGTTTAACCTTTACACTCATGCAACACTCAAAGGGCTTCTTTTGGTGAAATAGCTTCTGAAATGGCAACCTAGGTTCATATCTCCAAAGGAATAGCATAAACCAGGATAGATAGGATTCTCTGGACCTCTTAAGGTCCATATCTAAGAACAATTCCACCTTGGGACCTCAAATGCTTCGAATCCAAGCTAAAGAAGACATAAGAAAACCCTAGATTCAAGTAGATCATCATATACACGAGAATGAGCATAGATGTATGCCTCTTGCAGCCTGTTCTGATCAAATGATAGTAGATCTGAGCTCCTCAATCTGCCTAGCTTGCCCTCCTTCCTTCTTTCTTGCAAAATCACACTAGAAATGAAGAGAATGGCTTCTTTTCTCACTCACAATGCTCTCAGGTTCTCTGGTGCTCTCAAGGCTGAAGGTGGCCGCAAATGAGGGCCATAAGATCCCTTAAATAGGGCACAGGCCCGAGGATTTAGGGGTTCTATCCACAACGTGGACTTGAGGAGTCAACTTGCCGACTCGGCGAGTCCATTCATTAAATCCAGTCAGCAATCGCGATCCTACTCGATGAGTCTAGGCGCAACTCGTCGAGTCCCTCTTCTTGACACAAACTAAATAATTAAAATATGATACCTGGAATTTCGGATGTTACAAAACTGACACGAGTCGTGTTGGCGAGGATTTTTCAGGAAAAATTTCAAAAATATCGAGCATGACCCGTGTTGGATTTCAAGGGAAAATGGGCACGACCCGTGTTCGTCTCTGCTTGCCAATGCTATATTTTTTACCCCTGAAATCCCAAATTGTCTAGAAAGATGATTTTGTACCCAAAGATTCATTTTGAAGACTTAAAAACATGTTGCAACACATTTGGAACATTAAAAACTAAAAACTTCAAAGAACCGAAAATGTTGTGATGTAAAAGATGAAAATACCCCCGGGTTGCCTCCCGGTTAGCCGCCCTTGTTTTAAGTCGTTGGCTCGACTTGACCCCTGAGATGCATCAATCTAAGAATATGAGGCTCTCCAACACATCAACCTTCTCGTCACCTCCTTTAATGGAATATTCAACCTCCCTTTAGTTTTCTTTTTGCGCGCAAACCAAAAAGGACTTAAACCCTTGATGTCGGAAATTGTCCACTCAATCCTTTTTTTGTATTTATTTAGCCAGGTAATCAACTCCTCCTCTTCCTTTTTTTGATATTTTGTTTGAGTTGATGACCGGTTGGGTGCTCTCCTTCTCTAGATACACATTCTTTAAAGGGTCTGGTTGAGTTTTTGATTCTCGCTCTTGTGCTTGTTCCACCAGTGGAAGGAGTTTGGCATTGGTGGGAGGCAACTTGGATTTTCTTTCATCAACTCCCATGTACTTCTTGTCATTTATAAACTACAAAGTCTCCAACACCTTCTTGTTTTGTCGCTGTCTAAATTTTGTGAAAACACTAATTCCAAAAATTCATTGTTACACAAGTTTAAACCCTTTTCAGTTGGGGGCTGGAGGCGTATTCACAAAATCGAAAAATTGAGCACCGTAAGGAACCTTTTTTGCTTCATGAATGTCGAAGTTGATAATTTCCCCATCAAATTCCATAGTTAAACTTCCATTGTAGACATCAATTTTTGTTTTAGATGTTTTAAGAAGAGCTCTAACCAAAAGTATGGAACATGAACTTGGGGAGTCATCATTTCCCATATCTAGAAAATAAAAATCAGTCGGGAAAACAAATTCATTGACTTGCACTAACACGTCCTCTAATACACCCTTTGGGTGTTCTATTGACCAGTTGGAAAGTTGGATGATCACACCGGTTCTGCTCAATGTCCCTATACGGATTGATTTATAAATAGAGTATGGTTGGACATTTATAGATGCACCAAGATTGAGCACGGCTCAAGGTACACGAAGTTTCCCAAATTTGCATGGCACAGTAAAAACATCGGGATCCTTGCACTTCGGTGGCATACTCTTTTTCAAAACTGCGGATACATTTTCCCCAACTATTACGATTTCGTTTCCTTTTAATTTATTTTTATATACATAAAGATCCTTAAGGAACATTGCATATCTAGGTACATGCTTGGTTGCCTCGAGGAGTGGGATGTTAATTTGAACTTTCTAGAACATTTGCATGATCTCACTCTCCTCTCGTTCTTTCTTTCTGGTCCTTAATCTTTCTGGAAATGGAGCATGTGTGGTTTTAGATTCGGTGATGAAAGGCTTCTTTTGGCTTGTTTTATCTTCATTTTTCTCTTCTTTGGTTTCCTCTTAGACTGATATTTATTCTTCCTCTTCCTCTTGATCAACTGGAATTGTTGGACCATTGTAACTCTTTCCACCTCTCAATGTGATAGCACACACATTTTCCTTGGATTCGCTTCAGTTTGAGAGGGTAACTTTCCCTAAGACTCTAGTTTTCTTATGGAGGTGGCAAGTTGTGAGACTTGTTGCTCTAATTTCCTTATGCTTGCTTTTGTTTCTTGTTGGAAAACTTGTGTACTAGTAGCCAAACTCTTCACTATGTCCTCTAAGGACATACTTAATGAACCCACTTGATGAGGTGGTTGTTGTGGTTGCCTTGGCTGGAATTTTTTACGTTAAAAAGGTGGCATTTGTTGATGTTGAGGAAATGGTGGTCTTTGTTGATAACCCCTATTTTTATTTCCTTCCCAACATTGATTGTTGTTCCACATTTGGTCGCCCCGTGGCTGCTTGTATCCTCTTTGATTTGACCTGGAATACCCTCCTAAGGCTCTTTCTTCTTCATAATCCTCGTCTTGAAGTTGAGGGAACATGTTGGTTGGGTACCCCACTTGAGTGCAAATACTGCAAGGGCGAGGTGTGGGCTACACACCTTTGTCTCTAGCTAGCATTATTACCAATTTTGTAAGCTCGGACAATTGAGCTTCAATTTGAGGAGTTTGGACGTTTTTTACACCTCGGGGGTGTATCCATGTACCATTCTTCATCATGACCCGAATGCTTAGAGTCTTCAGCCATGAACTTGATCAGGTTGCGAATTTTAGTTGGAGTCTTGTCGGGTAAAGACCCTTCACTTGAGGCATTGAGCAACCTTAATTTAATTCGATTCATGCCATCAATAAAGTATTGAAAATTTTGATATTCAGTGATTCCATGCTTTGGACATCGGGCACATAACTTCTTGAGTCTTTCCCAATATGTGTGGAAGGCTTCTCTTTATGCTGCTTGATTCCAATGATTTCCTTCCGTAGGGTTGAAGCGTTCATTTCTTGTAAGTATTTTTCTAAGAAGAGGCATGCAAGGTCTACCAATGTGTTGACCATCCTCGATGGAAGGTCATAAAGCCAATCTTTTGCTGAGTCTTGCATTGCAAAGGGGAATGACCTAAGCTTGATTTGGTCCTTCGTGACATTGTGTGGGGATCATCATTTTCTAGGCCTCTAAAGGTTGGGATGAGGTGGATTAGACCGGATTTTAGTTCAAGGTTTGTGGATGTCGGATAGGTGATGCAAAGAGGTTGTTGAGTAACCTCTTGCGTTGCCCATTGGCAAAGGGTTTGCTCGGGTGGTGGATTTGGAGGACCTTGATTCCCTCCACAATTATCTCACATGGTATGAGTAGGAATTGAAGTTTCTGTTGGTGTGGAGTTTGGGATGTTATGAGTAGGTGAAGAGGGTGTAGTGGTACTTCTGGATGAGGATGGTTGAGGTGAGAGTAAGAGGGTTTCTGTTTAAGTTTCTGACACACTTGAGAGGGGTATGTCCTCCCAAATATTGATGACCGGAGGGGTAGATGACGAAGAAGTCTTGGAACTCGATTCCCTCCTACGAAGCTTGGCTTGCTTCTGTAACCTCTTTGCTGTCTTCTCTATCTTCGTGTTAATTGGCAATGGTGTACTTGTACGAAAAGATCTTGTCATACACAATCAGTAACATTATGTCCTCGGCAACGGCGCCAATTTATTAGGTTGTCAAACCCAACAAATGATAAGGGTACAATATACTACAAAAGAACACTTTTATAATGCACTAAAAGGTAGTATAAGGAAAGCAGGGTCGAGCCATAGAGACACGGGACAATCAGTATATACCTCTTTGCGCAAGGTACTTTGGTCACCAAAAGTAAAAAGGGGTTTTTGCAAATGATAATTCAAATAAAATATTGAAGAAACAAGGAAAATGTTAACTAATTGAAATAAATTTATAATTTATGAAAGACTCCAACTCTATGTATAATGACGTAGCAATGTGGTTCCAAGATGACATGATATTTGTTCAATTCTACCTAAATTGGTACTTGAAAGTG
Organism: Lactuca sativa; assembly: GCF_002870075.4. Classification (NCBI taxonomy): domain Eukaryota; kingdom Viridiplantae; phylum Streptophyta; class Magnoliopsida; order Asterales; family Asteraceae; genus Lactuca; species Lactuca sativa. Next base: position 54,901,190 of record NC_056627.2, read on the forward strand.
TTAACAAGCTCTAACATTTTCCATTCACCACATTAATTAACCAAAATAAGCTCATTGATTAATCCTAACCTCACTAACCTAATCTAAACAAGCTCTTAGAGTTAGATTGAAAGATTACATTAAACGTTTTGTGAATGTTCCCAAAAACATTCAATACTCCTCACAAGCTCGGGAGCGTAAGAATGTGTGAAGATGATTTACACTATATTTATTCAAAAAAACCTCAATTTAGTGTTTGTCACTTGCTCTATTTCACAAAACAATTATAGATTTTGCAAAATACATAACTAGGATGATCTAAGCCTAATTCAAATGGCCAATAAGAACTAAAATTAAAATCAAAAATTCGATTGAAACGAAATCAAATTAACTAGATAGCAATTAAAAACAAACATTAAATCACATGATTGAAATCACAACTAAAAGTCAAGACATAAAGTTTGAGAAACTAAGGTTCTATCCACACATGACTAGAACAATCAACAATTCTAGAAAAGATGAAATAATCTGCATATGAGACTTACAAATCCAAAGACAAATGTTTCCAAATGATTACAATCGAAACCTTGCAAAAACCTTCGAAATTTCACTTCTCCCATGCTCTAGAAATGAAGTCTATATGTACAAATGTCCCCAATCACGTAATATGAAAGATAGGAAAAACTAGCAAAAGTTAGTTTTTAGGCCAAACACGCCCTGTGTCAAAATAGGGTAAATCAACATGGGTCGTGTTGAGTGGAAATTGGCATGCCATCCTCGGGTTTTCTTCCAAAGTATAATGCTCAAAAAATGCTCAACTGGACCAATAGGGCCCATATCAAAATAGGCTAAACTAAAACGGGTCGTGTTTAGCATGGTCAATAGTTTCTTCTTTGTTAAACACAACCAGTGTTTACTTTTCAGTACAAATCCAACACGCCCCATGTATGCTCCTACTTCCAAGTCCAATCTTTATTTTCCAACTTTTTTTTTGCATCCAATCATTTTGGAATCCTCACACGTGCTTCCTGGCACCTCCCAAAACGCGTTTCAACCTTTGGTATACCTGAAAAGACCATAAAAGCATGCAAATAAGGTTGTTCTAGAGACTAAGATGACTTTGATGAAATGCAAGAAAAATGAAAGACAACTATGATAAATGGATGCACAAAAGGGACTAAAAGGTGTGCAAAAATGTGCACAAAATGCACCTAACACTCATCATGGAACAAACCATGTCTAACAAGGTTCGATTATGCCTCTTAGCCACACCATTAAGTTGTGGTGTCCTAGGAGGTTTTAATTGTGAAACTATTCCACATTCCTTGAGTTAATCGTGGAACTCGATACTAAGATACTCACCGTCTCTATTGGATCTAACCATATTTATCTTCCTGCCCAATTGATTCTCGACTTCTTGTTTAAACTCTTTAAAAATTTTCAAAGGTTTCTGACATATGCTTGATTAAGTAGATATAATTGTATCTGCTAAAATCATCAGTAAAAGTCACATAGAATCGATTTGCATCCCTTATGGTGGATCTCAAGGGACCATACACATATGTGTGTATGAGATATAACAATCCTTCACCTCTTTCACAAGAACCATTGAAAGGTGATTTTGTCATCGTTCCAAGTAAACATGGCTTGCACGTATCATCTAACCTTAAGTCAAATGTTTCCAACACTCCATCTTTTGGAGTTAGGCAATGCGTTTCTTGTTAACATGACCAAGAAGACAATGCCACAAGCATGCTTTGTCTATACCATTATACGTATCAATTCGAAATACACTATTGCCTAAATTATCTACACACATCACAGTTTCATACACACCATCACAAGGTAAAGCTTCAAAATAAAATGCATCGTTTTTAAAAGCAGAAATAGATACATTCTCATTATCAAAAGAATATCTAAAACCTTCTCTATATAAGCCATGTAATCAAATGACGTTTCATGTTATCTCTGACGAGTAGCAACAATTATTGATCACATCTAAACACATCCCACTTATAAGAACTAAGTTATAGAATGCAATCTTGGTAATAGGTGACGATCTCCTATTCCCCATGATCCAGTTCAATCTCCCATGCTCCACATCCTCAATTTTTCTTTAGCCCCTGCAAGTCAAAACATATGTGAAAACCACATCATGTATCAAGGACCCAAGAATGAGGATATGATGAGTTTTTAGATAAGATAGTGTAAATACCTGTCAAGGTTGGCTTCGCCTTGCCATCCTTGATATCCTGCAAGTATTTCAGGCAGCTTTGTTTCCGATGTCGCTTGTCATTATAGTAAAATCAAGTGTCCTCCTTTGGGTCGGAAATAGGGGGAGCATCAGAACTAGATTTTCCTTTGGGCTTATTACTATAGGACCCAGCATGAGACTTTCCCTTCCAGTTCAGCTTGGGAGGACCTTTCCTATTTTCCCTTGACCAATGGCTAGAACAGGGGCAGCAGTAGGAGTGGAGGTAACACATTTTCCCTTCATTCTTGCTTCAGCTATTCGAAGGACGTTGTGCAATTGTGATAAAGTAGTTTCGTTGTTGTTCAAATGATAAGTCAATATGAACTAATCATAACAACTTGGCAGAGAGTTCAACTCTATGTCGATTACCAACTCTTCATCAAAATTCACATTCAGTTTGATGAGTCTATCCATGTATCGTTGCATTCTTGAAACGTGGTTGCTTACAAACTCACCATCCTTCATCTTGTACGCTATAAGGGACTTTACCACCTCATACTTTTCTTTACGAGCTCGCTTATGGTACTTCTCTATAAGGTCCTTGTTCCTCTCGTACGGCCAGTAATCCTCATAGTGTCTCTGTAATTCTGGGGTCATAGTAGCTACCATGATGCAAGAAACTTTTGTTGTATCCTTTTAGTGTTTCTCCTGGGCAGCCACTTCTTCAGGAGTGGCCTTCATTTCATTGACCTCATCGAGTGGTTTTTGAGAACATACTCTTTATCCTTAAAACGAAGCACCATTTTGATATTGTGCATCCAATTATTATAGTTAATGCCATCCAATTGCACCTTTGCGCAAATGTTCAAGAGAGAGAAGTTGTTGTTGGAGTTGGAGGAGGAACCAGAAGCATCATTAGGAGTAGACATCTGAAAGAATAGAAAAGAAAGTTTTAGTTAGATAAGAATAATCCTCAATATAACACCTAAATGCAATATCAAGCCTAGGATCCAACTAAATAATTTACAACTTTGAAAAGGGATGTCGTAATCTAATTGCAAATTATATAAAGGTAGGTAAATAACGATTTACCAATTTCACCACCAAACAAATGAAATTTAAACGAATTAGGTTTTGAATGAAATTCCTAGATCTTTTGAGAATCATTGAAATTTTCAATGGCATGATTAATCTCGATTATGCTCTTCCATTTGTGACTGGAATACTGAGGATCACAAACAATATGTGAATAACCATGAAAATTTGCTTGGCACTCTCGATGTCATTTATCATCTCATTTTAATGTGTCGGTTATCCACACACGCTCCATTAATCAATGATAATTTACGAGACACCCATTGCCACTCTTTATTAGTCCCTATTAGTGTGTCGGTTTACCACACACGTTCTACTAATGACCAATAAAGTGCAATGTGCAATTTCATGGATTAGCATACAAATTCACATTTTTCCTAAAGTAACTAAGATTGAGAATTTTATAAAAATGTTTTTAGTTACTTTATATATCACTATACTTATTAATGAGAATTAAGTGTTTTATGAAACCCGTTCGGCTAACGACCCTCCACCAATCAAGGGAGCGGTGGGTAAGAGTGGATACCCAATAACGGTCATTTTATAGGCTGCTTCCTTAAACTCCCCTTATAAACAGGCTTCGTGAATGTGACATACTAGCGGTTTGACTGACATGTCTTATATATATATATATATATATATATATATATATATATATATATATATATATATATATATATATATATATATATATATATATATATATATATATATATAGAGAGAGAGAGAGAGAGAGAGAGAGAGAAAGAGAGAGAGAGAGAGAGAGTAATAATAGACTTTTAATGTTACATATAATATAAGGGTGTATTTTTAAAACTTTTCAAAAATACTAGGTAATATTTTAAGATTTTAAAATTAATATTCAGTTAATTAAATTAAAAAATAAAACCAATCATGAATTCAAGATAAGGATATCAAATTACATTTTAAAATATACAGTTTTATCCAATTAAAATAATATTATGGTAATTATCCTAATCAATCCATGAGATAATTGAAAAAATCGAATTTTTAAGATCTGACAGCACAACACGCCGTGGTGAGCAATCAGCACGCCGTGTTGGGTCGAATCCGCAGGCCAACACGCCATGTTGGAAGAAATCCACGACGTGTTTGAAGAACAGAATAACGATTTTGTTTTCTCCTCCTTGTTCAATTTCACATTAATATCAATTCAATAGAAAACTAAACCTACTCTATGATACCACTGATGAGTTTTGAGCATAACAAAGAATCCTATGAGTGCATGCAACGATAATATTGATCTACGTTTTCTCTAATTAAACATACCATGTGAACAACAATGTGTAAACCCTATAATAATAGTATACAATCAAAATTACATAATAAAGGTTACAAAACATATATTTGAGTGTTATATAGTAAGTAGATGTGCGCCCGCGCAAAACAGCGGTAATCAATCGTTTTTTTTTGGCGAATAATTTATTACGAGGAAATAATTATTACATTTGATTATTGGTTATTATGTAATAAAAATATTACCACTTTTAAATAAAATATTTATGTTCATACCGTCTGTTTATATGACCTATTTATAATATTGATGTAAATTAATTAATATTGGTGTTTAGTTTAAGAATTGTAAATTAATTTATATATATGAATTTAATATTTTAAAGCTTTCATTTTGCTCCAAATTGAATTTATTAATTACTTTCCTTAATTCAATTCTTCAAACTTTTAGCAAGTATTAATGAATTATCTATGCATATTTGATTTGTACAAAAAGCTTTGTAACTTATACCTCTTAAAATTCAATATATAACTAATATGTTTTATAATATAGTATAAGATAACAATCTAAATCCTTTAGTGTTGTTGAGACTTTAAGAACATGTGTCACAATCGTCACACCTCTAATGGCTCACACCCAACACTAGCAATTGAAGAAGATTATGGAGAAGGAGAGAGGAGGTAAACGGTTGGTACTCTTCAAGAACAAGTGTCCAAAATTCATAGGGTATCAATCCTATTTAGAGTGCAGTCAGGAAACCCTAGATAAGCCCAAACCCAAGATTATCTTAAACCGGGTAATTATCCACTTTCCTGATTATCCATTAGAGACTATTGTAACATCCAAAAGTACGACCCAAAAATTTTTGTTTTAATAATAATAAAAACCATATACTAATCCTCACATCATAAAACCATGTGGCAAATATCTCAACCCATAATACAATGTCATGCACATTCGTGCCAAATCAAACGATGAATCAAAACAAACTCCCAGGAAAAAGACTAAAGTTGTGGTGTGTGCGATGCCATCATCCCGAGCTCTTCCCTTTACTTGTGGAAGTACCTGAAACCAAAACTGAAACTATAAGCACAAAGCGTAGTGAGCTCCCCCAAACTACCACATACCATACAAACATATAAATCACATACTGGGACCTGCCCACTACATCGGACCGAGATCCGGACTAACTGGGGCCTTGCCCCCTGCATCGGACCGAAGTCCGGAAACTGACTGGGACCTTGTCCCCTGCATCGGACCGAAGTCCGGAACTACTGAACAAATCATAACATAAACATATCAACTAACATGAACACACATATACTACATACTGCATCGGGCCGTGACCCGGAACACATAACACATAAATCCTGTCTGAGCCATGAAGGCATCAAACATGCTAACTACTGCATCAGACCGGGGTCCGAAAACTACTGCTAACTAAACGGGCCGACATTGTGGCCTTAGACCCGTTCCTACTGGAAGGAAACTCACCTCGTAGCCTAGTTGCGGAAAGAACTGCTCCGGAATCTATCTGCTGCGCCTCCGGCTTCACCCCGGCTACAATTTCCATAAGTACCCTCAATCAAATACTGATAATAATACTGAGGGTAAAAAGACTATCTTACCCTTGGTCAAAGCCAACCTATCGAACAAAGTCAACATTTAGTTGACCTGACTCGTCGAGTTGGGTCGCCAACTCGTCGAGTCCTTACTCTCACTTTCAAGCTTCTACTCGCTACTACTCGTCGAGTTTGGCATAGACTCGACGAGTTCCTCTTCGAAACTAACACTCAGTCAATCTGCATTCGACTCGCTGAGTTGTATGAACAACTCGTCGAGTTCTCCTTCAACAAATGAACACTCTGCCTGTGACTCGCCGAGTTGTATGAACAACTCGTCGAGTCTGTTCTTGAGGCATGAAGATTGTCTGGGACTTGCCGAGTCAGGGCATTGACTCGCCGAGTTCTTCCATGAATGAGTCTACCCTCCAGCTCATTGAGTCCATCTCTCACTCACTGTTTCCACTCGGCATAACTCGAAAAGGGGAAAACAGGGGACTCGCGACTCGACTCACCGAGTCATATGCATGCAAACACTATATACTCGATTCTGCTTGAAACCAGTCCATTCCATTCATAGATCTGGGTTCTTAGGGCTCGATTAACACGTAAAGTTTCCAACTTTACGTGTAAATAACATCAAATGAAGGTTTTAGGGGTCAAAGCACACTATAAGAGTAGATCTAGAGTTTTCATGCAAAATGGCTCCATAAAGGTGCTAGATCTAGGCTTCTGGAACTCAAACCTAGCTAGATCCAACGGCTAATCATCTAATGAGTCCTCTATGCTACTACTAAGCCAAGAAATGGTTCAAGAATAGCTTTAATGGCTTTAAAAAGAGGATTTAAGCATAAAAACAGAAAGGGGCCAAGATATACCTTACTATCTTTTGAAATTCCTCAAGGATCTGGATCTCTTTCTTCTCCTCTTGATCTACCTTCCTTTTTCTCTCAAGATCTTTAAAGAAACACACCAAATCTCACAAAAATGCAAAAAGTGTTGGGTTTTTGGTCATAAGATATCCTATGTGCTCATACAAACCCTAACGCTTGGATCTAGGTTTCTCTATTGTACATGCTTTGAATCCAAGACTATAAATCCTAATTCTAGCATATGGAAATCGATATTAACATATAATTAGGTTTATGATATTACCTTGATTGTTATGTAGCAATAACAATCCCAATACCTCCTTGAATTGACTTTGGAAGGCTTAGAGTCACGAGTGTCACTCCTCTAATGGCTTACAAACACCATAAGCAAGAGGATGAAGAGGAGAGAAGATGGAGGCTGCCAAAACCGTGTGAAAACCCTAGCAAGAAGCTTAGCCATGTTTTTGGTCCTTAAGGGATCTATATATAGTGTGGCAATTAGGGTTATCTAATAAGGAAACCCTAATTTGGATGCTTAAGCCCTAAGCAACCCATGGACTCATTTAATTAAGGCCTTGGACGATTTCTTCTTGGGTTTCCCTGTGACATCCCCAAAATCACGGCCAGAAAAGACCGATTTTGTTTATGCTTTATAAAAATCAGAGTACTTCTTTTTATAAAAATGTTGCGGAATTTGTTCCCAGAAAAACATGGTAAATATGTTATTAAAACATTTTCGAAGAAACGTATTTATTTCATTTTAAAACGTTTGGGATGTCATCGTTAATACAGAAACATAAGCATAAACAGAACTTACAATTATTTACACTAGTGATCTACATCTCTTTAAATCTCTCAGTGTAATGTCACTTCATATCAACACCTGTGATATAAATAAACTGAGTGGGTCAGGTTGGGAAACCTGGTGAGTACATAGGGTTTTCAACCCACAATAATATAATTATTATGTTCGATCATCAAACAATTAACCCAATTACCCATCCCCATTATCTTCTTTATTCTTAAGGATCTACCCTAAGAATCAACTATTTCTCATTCATTCATTCCTAAGGATCATCCTAAGGAAACAACATGAAGTCCATTGTTGCCAATGACACATTGGTTAAGCGCAGCTGCTAATCTTGTCACTTAGGCGCAGCTGCCAGAATTGTGACATTTTCTATGAGGTGCTTCTGCCGATATTGACCTTTAAACGCTACTGTCATGGTCATAAGGCTCCCCATTAGGCGCAGCTGCCGATACTGTCCTTAGAGCGCATCTGCTAGGACGTTTACCGTACATCTAAAACATCAACGGGTTGTGGCGCAGCTGCCAGTGCTCATCTAATGGGTATTAGGTCCACTGCTGCCAATGTATACCTATAGGGCACTAGGTCCATGCTACTAATGTTCCTCTATTTCAGCTTTTATCCCTCATCATTCATCTACCCATGTTTTACCCAGCATATTTTGTAGATATAAAATACTTTATACAGTTTACATCATTTAAAACATGTATAAAAATCTTTCACCAACATAGATAGCAAGTATTCAGACAATATGCACACATAGTATGTAATTTATAATAAAATACTTCATATCTATGTGTAAGCTGAAAGGGACCATGCACTCACGTGAGTAGGTGGTGACTCAGCACTCGAACAGCGCTTCGATACTCTCAAAACACTTTCCTTCGATAAAACCTAGTATCAATACCACTAGGGTTTAGTCTAACGATAACCGCGACAAACTAATAGTCTGAATATTATTATTATTATTATTATTATTATTATTATTAGTATATAAGCGTTAAATAACACTCAATAATAGCCCAAATAATTATTTTAAGGACCTAATAACATTCTTATAATTATTTGAAAGCTATATAAAAAAATTGCGTAAGCGTAGCACACTTACAGCGAATTTTATCGAAAACCGAAACTTAATTGGAGCAGCGTTTCGAAACCGAAAAACTCCTTTTTCTCGGGACTCCGGGAGCCTCGGGGCTTCCCTAGGGTGCTAGGGGGTTTTTCTAGGGTTTAGGGGTGGTTTGGGGTTGTAGAGAGAGAAAGAAGTTAGAGAGAGAAGTGAAAAAGGTGTGAAAAATGAAGAAATCTCGGCCCCCTTTTATAGCCTTGCGAGGCGTCGGTACGCTGGGCGTACCTCGGACCTACGCGGGGCGTAACCATCGGATAAGAGCGCCACCTCGGACCAGCTGGCTTGCACTCCGGAAGAGATAAGGGCGAGGGTACGCGGGGCGTACAGGCTTCGGACGCGGGGCGTATGCGAGGACTACGTGGCATGATCCGAAGCGAGATCTGAGACCATCATCGGACGGCCCACAATGCGCCACGTCATCAGTCTCGCACCAGGTTTCGCACTTTCATACTTCAACTTTAAAAATTCGTAACTTTCGCGTACCACCTCCGATTTCGATGTTCTTTATATCCACGCGAAGGTGGGAATGTACTCTACAACTTTCGTTTAGACTTTGTCGGCTAATTCTGGCTCGATTTTAAATTTTATATTATTAACGGGCCGGGAAATGATTGGTCCGTTAAATCCTCATAACTTCTTCATCCTGATGGGTTTTGAGCATTCTAACACTTCCTAAGTGTACATGCAACCCTAATAACCTTGGATCTATGTTTGTCTAATTATCATGCAAAGTTGAATTCCAAGGTTATATTCCTATCTAGCATACATGGGGAACAATTTTAACTTGAATCATAGATAGAATAACTTACCTTGTTGTTGATTGTGTTCCTTGAAACCTTGTGAGCCTAGCACCCCAAGTGTGATGCCTCAAATGCTTCACACAACACCAAATGCTCTTGGAAAGACTCTTGAGATAACACACACTTCTCAAAATCGGCCAAGCCCTCTAGTTTCTTAGTGTTCAACTTGTGTAGCCAATTTTGTGGAGAATGGGACTCTTATATAGTGTTGGCACATCTAGGGTTACACCATGTAAACCCTAATGTGTCATGACTCTTCATTTCCATGACCCATGGGTTTGTAACTCCCATGGAGCATCCATGGAGCATCCTATGGGTAGAACCCAACTTGATAATCCATGGAGCCTTTTAGCCCACTATACAAGATATGGATGATTTACATAACCAACCCATATATTTAATTAGTTATCCTTTGATCACTTAATTAATTCCAAATTAATTCTTTGATCAACTAATTAAATAATATTATTAATATATTAGAACTTATAATATATTAATAATCTCCAAGTGTTATTTCTCTCATTTAGTCTATCCAATTGCATGGTGCCATGCAACCCAAATGGACCATGCCGGGTCGGGTCAAGTACAAGCCCGAAATAGTTATGGACTTAGACACCTTATCCAACAGTCTCCCACTTGGATAAGTCTAATAACTATATTTCTAGTACTTCAGGAACCGACCGGCAATCGTAGCTCTTTCAAGGTCTCTCGGAACTGAGAAGATGATGATAGGCCATTTAAGATAAGTGATCATATAATCCTCTGTTCTAGATATCAGTCGGACAAATACATGGAACATGTCTTGCTTATTGTCCAGCATTTGTTTCCCGATTTCCGATTTGTTTGACATAGAACTTAATTGAACACATCAACTTAGTTCTGACCGGGCCCGGTACATGGGTCAAAACAAAATCATCGAGGGGCCCAGATATCAGCTTCTAATCCAAGAAGGAACAGATAAACTTCGACTCATATGTTTGTTCTACCACTCATTGAATTACACACAAAAGTACGTTTTATAACATCGAGTTACCAATGCGGTTTCGTACAGTCAATGCATAACCAACTTGTAAGTAACAAATCATATCTCTAGGTTTGAAGACTTATATGATATTACCGTCTCACGATCACTCAAGATAAAATTCCATGAAGTAATTCCAGTGAGCGTGGGTTGAGTCCAATGCTCAGAACTTATGAGCACTCATGATTGTTGTAGCCTTGTCCAAGACCTCTACAACCAAACATGACAGTCTTGATTCATATCTACTTCCAACATATGACCGACTGTGGAGGTTTGAATAATATGTTATACCAAACAAAATTATTCTGGAAGTCAAAACATGCAAAAGAAATATAGTAAACGATCGACAAGAGATAGCAACACTTTACTCATAAATAAAACTCCTTTTATTCATCATCTAATGTCAATTACACTTTACAAATTTCGAGATTATCTAACTACTAAATCTAATATCATCCTTTAGCCCTATGCTCCGAGCATGCTGAAGATGCTTAATCCGAGTCAGTCCCTTTGTGAGGGGATCTGCCGGATTCTCATCTGATGATACCCTCTTTGCCACGAGGTGTCCTTCTTCGATCCGATGTCTAATGAAATGGTATTTTCTGTCGATGTGTCTGGATCTCCCATGATCCCTTGGTTCCTTGGCTAAGGCAACAGCACTTTCACTATCACAGAAAATTTCCATTGGCTCTTTAATAGTTGGTACAACTCCAAGGTCTCCAATGAAGTTCTTCAGCCATATCGCCTCCTTTGCTGCTTCACTAGCTGCAATATACTCTGATTCACAAGTAGAATCTGCCACTGTCTCTTGCTTGGAACTCTTCCAAGAAATTGCTCCTCCGTTTAGGGTAAAGACCCAGCCCGACTGAGAGCGGAAATTATCCCTATCAGTCTGGAAGCTAGCATCACTATACCCTACAACTCTCAAGTCATCACTCCCACCGAGGGTAAGAACCCAGTCCTTAGTCCTCCGTAGGTACTTGAGGATATTCTTTACCGCAGTCCAGTGTGCCTTGCCAGGGTTCGCCTGATACCTGCTAACCATGCTCAAGGCAAAACCTACATCGGGTCGAGTACACGTCATGGCATACATGATCGATCCTACAGCCGAAGCATAAGGTGTTCGACTCATTTCTGCTATCTCAGCCTCAGTGCTAGGGCTTTGTGTCTTACTCAATCTGGTGTTACTCTGGATGGGTAACTCTCCTTTCTTGGAATCCTGCATGCTGAATCTCTTCAGCACCTTATCCAAGTAGGTACTCTGACTAAGTCCAATTAGTCTTTTACTCCAATCTCTCAAGATTCTTATCCCTAGAATATAGGCAGCTTCACCAAGGTCCTTCATAGGGAAACACTTCCCAAGCCAGGACTTTACTTCCTGCAGGGTTGGAATGTCATTTCCTATGAGTAGTATGTCATCCACATACAATACCAAAAAGCTAACTATACTCCCACTAGCCTTGACATACACACAAGATTCATCTTCACTCCTAGAAAAGCCAAATTCCTTGACCTTTTCATCAAAGCAAAGATTCCATCTGCGAGGTGCTTGCTTCAATCCATAAATGGATTTCTCAAGCTTACACACTCTATTAGGGTACTCGTTGCTGACAAAACCCTCTGGCTGACTCATGTAAACATCTTCAGCCAACTTTCCATTAAGGAAAGCGGTTTTGACATCCATCTGCCATATTTCATAGTCATGAAATGCAGCTATGGCTAACAGAACCCGAATAGACTTAATCTTGGCTACCGGAGAAAAGGTCTCATCATAATCCACTCCAGGAATTTGAGAGAAGCCCTTTGCAACCAGTCTAGCCTTATAAGTGTGTACTTTACCATCCATGTTGGTCTTCTTCTTGAAGACCCATTTGCACCCTACTGTCTTACGACCTGGTACATTTTCAACCAAGTTCCAAACTTGATTGTCATACATGGATTGTATCTCGCTATCCATAGCCTCTTTCCATTTAGCAGACTCGGGGCCTGCCATGGCTTCCTCGTAGCTGTTAGGGTCATCTTGACTTACTAGTGTCTCATCACTAATAAGTGTCTCACCTTCTGCAGTAATATGGAATCCATAGTAATGCTCAGGTGCACTCCTAACTCTCATGGAACGTCTCAGAGTTACAGATTTGTCAATTGGCTCAACAGGAGTTTCCTCCTCAAGTTGAGGGCTAGAGTTTGAAGTTCCTTCACCGCTTGATTCTTGAATTTCTTCAAGATCAATTTGCCTCCCACTGTCTCCTTGGCTTATAAACTCTCTTTCTCGAAAGACACCTCTTCTTGCTACAAAGACCACATTGTCACTAGGTCTGTAGAAGAGGTAACCAAAGGATCGTTGTGGGTAACCGATGAAAATACACCTCTCGCTTCGAGGTTCGAGCTTATCATGAGTCTCGCGTCTCACGAAAGCCTCGCAACCCCAAATCTTGATGTGGTCTAGTTTAGGTACTTTACCATTCCACATCTCGTGAGGAGTTTTGGCAACTTTCTTTGTAGGGACTAGATTAAGAATATGGGCAGCAGTCTCTAAGGCATACCCCCAGAATGAGATTGGTAGCGTAGCTCGACTCATCATGGAACGAACCATATCTAGCAAGGCTTGATTACGCCTCTCAGCCACACCATTCAACTGTGGTGTCCTGGGAGGTGTCAATTGTGAGACTATCCCACATTCCCTTAGATAGTCGAGGAACTCTGAACTAAGATACTCACCACCACGATTGGATCTGAGCATCTTAATGTTCCTGCCCAATTGATTCTTAACTTCCTGTTTAAATTCCTTAAACCTCTCGAAAGTCTCTGACTTATGCTTGATCAAGTAGACATATCCATATCTACTATAATCATCAGTAAAAGTCAAATAATAACGATTAGCATCCCTTGTGGCATGTTTGAATGGTCCACACACATCCGTGTGTATAAGGTCCAACAAACCTTCACCCCTCTCACACGAACCTGTGAAGGGTGACTTTGTCATTTTTCCAAGTAAGCATGATTCGCAACTATCATCTGACTTTAGGTCAAACGACTCCAAGACTCCATCCTTTTGGAGTTGGCCTATGCGTTTCTTGCTTATATGTCCAAGACGACAATGCCATATAGATGCTTTATCCAAGTTATTATTAGTAGAATCAATACACAAAACATTATTTCCTAAGTTATCAACAACAGATACAGCTTCATACACACCATCACAAGGTAATGCTTTAAAATAAAGAACATTATTAAAGAAAGCATCAATAGAACCAACTTCATTATTAAATGAAAAGGTAAACCCTTGTTTGTACAAAGCATGGAAGGAAATAATATTTCTTGCCATTCCTGGCGAATAACAACACTTATTCAGATCTAAACTAAACCCACTACTTAGCGATAAAGTATAAACTCCAATCTTGGTAACAGGTATAGCTTTCCTATTCCCCATGATCAAGTTTATCCTTCCTTGCTCCACATCCTCACTTCTTCTTAGTCCCTGCAAGTCACAACAAATGTGAATACCACACCCGGTATCAAGGACCCAAGAATTAGAATGGGGTGAGTTATTAGAAATGATAGTGTAAATACCTGCATGGTTGGGTTTAACTTTCCCATCCTTCACATCTTGCTGGTATTTTGGGCAGTTCCGCTTCCAATGAGCTTTTTCATGGCAATAGAAGCATTCAGCCTCTTTTGGGTCAGAAGAAGGAGTAATGAAACCTTTCTTGGTTCCACTTGAAGAAGAGCCATCAAAGGTCCGAGCCTTGGTACCCTTCGAAGATCTCTTTCTCTTCCTCCCTCGACTTTTCCCGATTGCCAAAACCGGAGTAGAGTTTTGAGTAGGAGTGATAGCAACTGACTTCCCCTTAAGACCTGATTCTGCGGTCTTGAGAAGTCCCTGAAGTTTGCTGAGGGTGACTTCTTCCTTGTTCATGTGATATGTCATGCGAAATTGATCATAGCACGATGGTAAGGAATGCAAAATAATATCTATTGCAAGATCCTCCGGGAAGTTCACATTAAGCTTCAGCAAACGATCCACATACCTTTGCATTTTCTGCATGTGGCTCGTGACGGATTCCCCGTCCTTCATCATGGTTGTTATCATGGAGCAGATGATTTCATACCTCTCTTGTCTTGCACTTTGATGGTATCTTTCCATCAAATCTTGGTGCATGTCATAAGGGTAGAAATCCTCATAAGACTTTTGGAGTTCCGCTGTCATCGTGGCCGTCATGATGCAAGCCACTTTCGTAGCATCCCTTTCATGTGCCCGAAATTCAGCGATCTCCTGAGGAGTTGCAGTGGACTCATCAATCTCCTTAAGCTCCTTGTCAAGGACATATTCTTTGTCCTCGTAGCGGGTAATCATCCTGATGTTTCTGATCCACTCATTGAAGTTGGATCCATCACAGGTGACTTTCCCACACAAGTTCATAAGGGTAAAGGAGCCATTAGGATTAGAGCCAGAAGCATTGTTGAGAGACATCTGAAGGAAAGAGGACAAGATTAGTTTAGATATAAGAGAGTCCTTAATAAAACACCCAAATGTAATATTAAGGCTAGGATCCAATCACAATATAATATAACTTAGAAGAGGTATGCCGTAATCTAAGCTATATCATATTTGAAAGGTAGGTGAATGACGATTCACCAATTTCCACCACGAAAACCGCAATATTTTAGTATTAGGTTTTGAATGGTTCTTAGAAATTCCTAGATTCTTTGAGATTCAATGAACTTTTCAAAGGCATGTTTCAATCTCGAGTGTGCCCTCCAAGTTTTGTGACTGGGATACCGAGGATCACAAAACGAGGTGTGAAGTAACCATGCAAATCACTTGGTACCCTTAAAGTTTATCACTCAATCGATGTGCCGGTAAACCACACACGCTCCATCGATACTATAATAAACCCTAAGTCACCCTTTACCTACCTTGTTAAGTCCAAGTTAGTGTGTCGGTTAACCACACACGCTCCACCAACGACTTAATCAAAGTGTAAAGTGTAATTTCATGGAATAACACCTTATTCACATTTTTCCTAAAGTAACTAAGATTGGGAATTTAATAAAACATTTAGTTACTTTATAATATTCATCATACTTTGAATGAAAATTAATAAGTCCTTGTCTTACCCGTTCGGCTAACTACCCTCCACCAATCAAGCAAGCGGTGTGTGAGAGTGGACACCCATTAAGTCACCATTTTATAGGCAACAACCTTATACCCACCTTATAGACCGGCTTCGTGAATGAGGCGTACTAGCGGTAAGACGACTTTGTTTAATTATTAAATCATAATAATATAAGTATAAGGGTTGAATTTTAACTTTTAAAATTCTAGGGGTTGGAACTAAAGTTTTAACTTAACTTTACTTGTTCCAAAACTTGAGGGCAAGTTTTGTAAACCTTCAAAACTTTTCATTTCTTGTAACTTATGAGTTTAATAGAGTAATAAAATGAGGACTTTTCATTTTTCCTAACTCTTGTGTTCTTTTAATGGTTTTTAATCCAAGAGACTTTTGGTTTTCCATAACTTGAGGACAAGTTATGGACTCCATTAAAACACATTATGATCATGAATTAATCTACCACATAGGTTACAAATAATTCCTATGATCATCTAAACATCATAAGAACAAGAATATGAATATGAACACTTTCAAGAATCAAAATCACATTTAATCTTTGTAATTTTGATAACTAGTTGTTGTAAATGAGTTAGAAAAGACATTACACCTTCTAAAACAAGTTTTCAAGTACCAAAACATTTTAGGGTAATGATTCTAATCCATTTCCAGCAACTCAAGTCGAAATTCTGCACTCTGTCGACCCTACTCGCCGAGTGCATAAACCTACTCGCCGAGTAGGTTGAAGATACACATGAACTCGACGAGTCCTCCCCATGGACTCGCCGAGTCCATCAGTCAGACAGCAGATTTTTCGACTTTCTTCAACTTTTAAGCACAAATAACAAACAAACAAGCCTAGGCTCTGATACCACTGATGGGTTTTGAGCATTCTAACACTTCCTTAGTGTACATGCAACCCTAATAACCTTGGATCTATGTTTGTCTAATTATCATGCAAAGTTGAATTCCAAGGTTATATTCCTATCTAGCATACATGGGGAACAATTTTAACTTGAATCATAGATAGAATAACTTACCTTGTTGTTGATTGTGTTCCTTGAAACCTTGTGAGCCTAGCACCCCAAGTGTGATGCCTCAAATGCTTCACACAACACCAAATGCTCTTGGAAAGACTCTTGAGATAACACACACTTCTCAAAATCGGCCAAGCCCTCTAGTTTCTTAGTGTTCAACTTGTGTAGCCAATTTTGTGGAGAATGGGACTCTTATATAGTGTTGGCACATCTAGGGTTACACCATGTAAACCCTAATGTGTCATGACTCTTCATTTCCATGACCCATGGGTTTGTAACTCCCATGGAGCATCCATGGAGCATCCTATGGGTAGAACCCAACTTGATAATCCATGGAGCCTTTTAGCCCACTATACAAGATATGGATGATTTACATAACCAACCCATATATTTAATTAGTTATCCTTTGATCACTTAATTAATTCCAAATTAATTCTTTGATCAACTAATTAAATAATATTATTAATATATTAGAACTTATAATATATTAATAATCTCCAAGTGTTATTTCTCTCATTTAGTCTATCCAATTGCATGGTGCCATGCAACCCAAATGGACCATGCCGGGTCGGGTCAAGTACAAGCCCGAAATAGTTATGGACTTAGACACCTTATCCAACACATCCGACATCCATTTTCGCCCATCTTTTTCTCATTACGCTACTCTCAACGAGATCTTCGATTCTCGTTTAGGTCGTGTCGGCTAAAAACCGCTCGATCTAATATTCGAATTTCGGGTTGTACATTGCTATTCCGAAACTTCGAAAAATCATAACTTCTTCATACGAAGTCAGATTTGGGCGTTCTTTTTATCGATGTTCTTAGTTTAACATATTCTACGACTTTCGTTTAGATCGCTAAGGCTACATCTCGCTCAATCGTAAATTCACTATTTACGCTTCCTGGTGCCGTGCCGGTTCTGTCGCGAAACTTCTACGGGTCATAACTTCTTCGTTATAACTCGGATTTCGGCGTTCTTTATATGTACGGAAACCTTGTGACATATTCTATAACTTGGTTAAGATTATTTATTCTAAATAATCTTTTGTTGAAAAGTCATTTTCGACCCCTATTGCCTCTAAGTTGACTAGCCCGGATCTACGGGCGTTACAATTATATCCCCCTTAGGATGATTACGTCCTGGAATCATCAACGAAACAGGGCTCGTATAATGACCCCATACGTCATCTCTTCATCCTAGGTAATAATTATAACTTCTATATTCCTTCAAGTCTATCTCTTAGACTCATTGACTGTAAGCAGTACTCGATCGTACACCTGCTCTCTACCTCAGGTTAGACTAATTATGACCTTTAAGTCACAATCTCGATCCTTACTGGATACGAACTTGAGATGAGTTCTTTTATTACTACTATAGATCGATGTGTCATATTCTAATGACCTATTATCGTATGTTGCATCGCTTAGACTCAGGTCTTTTAGAGTTAAATTCTAAAACAGACTATACCTTCCTTCATGTTCTAATGTGATATAATCACACTTTAACATTAGGCATTTCTGGCTACCAACTTCTTTAACAACGAGCACGATACTTCTATTGATCGCTTTGATTTCAATCGTTTGGTTTAAGTCGGACGCTACATCAAACTTGGTTCTCTGAACCACGTAACCTACTCATCGTAGTCGGACTCAATGGCATATGACCACTAGGGTCGGGAGAACAACAATCTTCTTAGTCATTACCGAAACAATGGTAACGACATACTTGAATAAAACGAAATCAATTACTAGCTTCTTGGTAACCTTGTGACTTTCCCTGATCCAAGTGTGAGTCCTGTGCTTCCGGTAGTATAGGCCTCTACTACCATTCACACCTACTCATACTCGTCCCAAGTATCATCTCGCAGTTTCCCAAGTCACCATCACATAATAACTTAACACATCAGATAACAAAACAAAGGTTTTATCTTATTTCTTGAAACGATTACATAGGTGTTCAAGTTCACCCTAGATTATGCCTCTAATAGGCTACATCATATGAAACTACCTATATGGCTTCTTCATAATTCGATATCTATATATCCATCCTTACTCCTGATTCCTTGCATCGTCAGCTGCTTCGTCAAGGATCATTTGAAATACTCTCGCCTTTGGCTTTGGCGGCACATTTGGCTTTGTAGCCCCTTCTCTCTTTGGGCAATCTTGCTTGAAGTGCCCTTCCTCGTTACATTCGTAACACACCCTTTTGTTGAATTTACACTCGTTGGAATAATGCCCATGCTTCCCACACTTGAAACAAGTCAACTCCTCACCACATTTTCCAGAGTGTTTCTTTTTGCACTTCTCGCACCATCTTTCTTCGCTCCCTCCTCTAAACTTCCTGGTACTGGCCTTGCTTCTCTCATCGGGCTTTGCAGACCCCTCAAACTTCCTCTTTTCACCAACCTCAATCTTGTTGGCAGCTCTTCCCTTAATCATATCTTCCACAGACTTGGCAGCCCAGATAGCTGCCTCCAGAGTAGGTGCCTGACGCACTGGCACCGCATACTCCCATGCAAGTCCCTTTGCGTACTTGTCGATTTTCGTCAGCTCATCCGGAACAAGGCGCAAGGCGAACTCCATCTTCTCTGTGAAGTTGTTGGTGTATTCGTCAACAGACATGCTTCCTTTCTTCAAGGTAAGGAATTGGTTCTCTAGCTCGAGCAGATTTTGGGCTGAGCAGTACCTACGTTTGAATTGCACCAGAAATTCTGCCCATGTCAGTTGCAGGGGCTCATTGGGGCTCATTGGGGCTCAGAGTCTTCCCCAAGGTATTCCACCAACGTACAGCGCCTCCTCGAAACTGACGCACTGCAAATGTGGTCTGTAGCTTCCCTCTGCAACCGCATGTCATGAAAGATAACTCCATCTCCGAGATCCAATCCATGACCCCGATTGGATCCTCCTTTCCAGTGAAAGTCGATGGCTTGCAATTCATAAAATCCTTGTACTTGCATCCATTCCTCTCGACTTCGTCATCTTGGTTGTTTTGTCGAACTATTGGTGGGTTGACTTGACCAACAGTCCCACTATAGTTTCCTTCCTCAGTCTGCCCTTCGTTCAATTCGGGCTGTTCGATCTGAATAGTGGCTTCCTCTTGATTTTGCTGGAGCAAATGTCTAGTTTCTTCCATTTGACGATCCAACATCACTTGGATCATCGCTTGCACTCCGGCCATTGTGACTAGCTCAGCAGCGGCTTCCATCACCGGTATTTGCTCAATCACTGGGGGTTGGTTTATGTTCCCATTTGCATTCACGTTTCCGTTACGGTTTCTTGCCATCTTGATCTATACACCGAATAAGGTGAATCTAGACCTTTACTTAGGATTGACGTTTAAATCATCTGTATCACTCCGAAACGTTTATATGCTAGTTCTAATATCGTAGTCGTACATTTAGAATCTAAACACATAAGGTTTCCAGATCCGGTCGGCAACAGACCATAGATCCTAACAACTAACAGCATATCAGGCACAAGTATTTAGCACATAAAATCATTTTAGGCACAATTCCTAAAATAAGCTAGTGCTCACACCTGACAATCATCCCTTAGCATTCTAAGTTTAAGTCTAGAAATAAATCCATATTCCTAGTTCGCTTAAACTAATACTCTGATACCAACTGTGACATCCCCAAAATCACGGCTAGAAAAGACCGATTTTGTTTATGCTTTATAAAAATCAGAGTACTTCTTTTTATAAAAATGTTGCGGAATTTGTTCCCAGAAAAACATGGTAAATACGTTATTAAAACATTTTCGAAGAAACGTATTTATTTCATTTTAAAACGTTTGGGATGTCATCGTTAATACAGAAACATAAGCATAAACAGAACTTACAATTATTTACACTAGTGATCTACATCTCTTTAAATCTCTCAGTGTAATGTCACTTCATATCAACACCTGTGATATAAATAAACTGAGTGGGTCAGGTTGTAATACCTGGTGAGTACATAGGGTTTTCAACCCACAATAATATAATTATTATGTTCAATCATCAAACAATTAACCCAATTACCCATCCCCATTATCTTCTTTATTCTTAAGGATCTACCCTAAGAATCAACTATTTCTCATTCATTCATTCCTAAGGATCATCCTAAGGAAACAACATGAAGTCCATTGTTGCCAATGACACATTGGTTAAGCGTTGATGAGATTAAAACTTAATCTTGAAGATCGATTAGATCTCAAACAGGTAATTAATGATTAAACAGCAAGAACACGAAAATAAAGAACAAGTCAAGAATGAATCAAA
The DNA here is from genome assembly GCF_002870075.4 of Lactuca sativa. NCBI lineage: Eukaryota > Viridiplantae > Streptophyta > Magnoliopsida > Asterales > Asteraceae > Lactuca > Lactuca sativa. The sequence continues at coordinate 54,922,314 of NC_056627.2, forward strand.
CGTGTCGAATGATTATAAAATAACCCTCAGAAGAGCTCGATCAAGAACATCAACTGTAGAGGGTTGGAGGTTTACAAAAACGATAAAAGAAATCTGCAATACTATCATAATCAGCGTTATTCTCTAGATCAATCAATTATTAACCTAATATGCATGCAAGCATATACTTATATAATAAACCTAGCAAGCTCACGGATTGGACAGGCCCAAAACCGGAGTACAAAATTAAATGGACTAACAGCCGAGCCCAATGACGCAATCTTCCAACGAATCTTCAACCCAACAATCTCCCCCTTTGCGTCAATTGGAGCGAGATCTTTACTTGCTACTTGGGCCAGCAGCGGAGGCAAGTACCTTCTTCTTCACAGTATTAAACAGACGCGAGATGAGAGCGAGTATCGTCTGTCTAAACCTGATGTACCACTGGATCATGTCGTTGAAGTACTTGACATCATCCGCTGCATTCTCTTTACACCTTCGGATGATCGATAACACATGCTCTAGACAAGCAGTGGTGTAAAGATGTTTGTCAGCTAAAGCAAAGAGACATTTATGTCCTTCTGCTCTAGTGAACATGACCGAATTGCGTCTCGGGTCGATCTTGCCCATTTGCATTTGATTGAGATCACTGGCCGATCCCACAGGAGCTATCTTCGGTTTCTTCTTGAAGACTGTGGCAACCTCCTGATCCATTAGGGCAACCTCCATGATGTAACAGACTAACATCCTTTTGAGATGGTCTATAATTGGACCATATTCGGCTTCATCAGTCAAAAGGATATTATGCAATACAATCCAGTCATGAGGATTTAAGTTCGGTAGATCTGCCAGGGATATAAAATGTTCAGTCCTAGCAGACCCTCGAATCACCTTGAACCGAACGTTGATGAATCTTCCTTCGGTGTAAGGCTTTAAGACCCGAACGTTCACTATCTTCTGGGCGCTCCATGTTTGATACTGAGGACGAGCAACCTTCAGATAGAATTCGATCAACTCCCTATCAACCTCAGGGTTCGGATGAGGGACTTCAAAAATATTGGAGAAGGCGTGGAAGATAAACGCCTTTCGAGTCAACGGCATGTCGAACTGCGAATCGATAGAATTATAGCAGTCGAAGGAAATCACCGGCTCGAGCCATAGGATGCTAGGAGTATCTATGGCCTCCTTAATCATTCGCTCCCGAGTCCAAGCAGGGAAGAGAGTCTTCCTGCTCTCAAGGAGATCGTGGGCTTCCTTCTTCTTGCGTTCGGCTTCTTCAGCCTCTCGCGCCACACGATTGATATCATCATCAACATTGTGACTGTTTTTGCATTTCAACAAGTCCGCAATGGTTTCATCATCATCTTCATCTTCATCTTCTTCCTTAGCTATGTTTTTCCCTTTATCCTTCACACCCGAACCCGAAGCTTGACCAGTTGGAGGTGGTTCGGTTGTGTGAGTAGCTTTGGAGGAAGGAGGTGGTTTCGATCCAGACTTCACTTCTCCCCCTTGTTTTGGATCGGACACGAAACTAGGTAAGCCTTCAATTTTGCTGAGAAGGTCCATGACAGGAGCAAGTTTTTCAGCAAGGGTTCGCCTCACCGAATGATTGAGAATCAGATCGTGTGCTTCCAGGATGTTAGATAGGGCAGCGTGTACATCCGAAACACATGTTTTTATGACCTCCCGTTCGGATCGAAGAGCTTCAAGCTGTTGCTGTGAGTTTGAAAGCTGAGTGCTCTTGACCTTAAGGGCGGTGGTTTTGCTTGCCAGAACGTCCATTCATGAGTTTTCAGCTGCGAGATCCTCCTGTAGCTTAGCGAGGCGCTCATCAATGGAGGCACGAAGGGCCGAGTTGTCATTGCTGATGGATTGGCGAAGAGTAGCAAATGACTGTAACTCCGTTGAAACGAACTTGGCCAATTGCTGAACGATTGGTTCCAAAGTTGTCTTGGTGGCATCAGCGCTCTCCTGTAAGGACTTCAACAGGGAAGAGGCGTCTGAGAATAGTTTATCGACTTTTGCAGTCGCAGCCTCACATGCTTTTGTGGAGGCGTCTATGGCGGCAGTGGTTGAAGCTACTGAATCATGCTGAGCCCTGGAGAAGGCATCAACAATCTTCTGAAGAGCGGCTTCAGAGAGAGAGGATTGAGTGTTTGGGGATGACGCAAGAAGCAAATCAACCTTCTCGTGTAGCTCCTTCAGATGTTTCTTTGTTACTGGAGCATCATCCTCTTCGTCACTTTGAACCTGAAACGGACTAAAGTAGACCGAATCGAAGGTCATGTTTTCACCGCCAAGGAACGGGTTATCTCCATCAGAGGCATGATCTGGAGATGGTGGGGGTGGTGAAGCTAGGGGTGTGGTAGTTTGGGTAGGTGCAGGTTGAGTGGTTGTGGGGGTAGTTTCGGGTGGTGGTTGAGTATGGGTAGGTTCGGTTGTATGCTGGGTTTCGGTTTGAGGTGGTTCGGTTACGGGTGGTGTTTCGGTTGCAGTGGCATCAACCCCCGTATCAGATACGTTGGTTGTAACCTTTGTAGTGGTTGTAGTTGTATCTGTGAAAATGGGTGGTGGTATAGGGAAAGAGGTTTGAGGATTGGTGGTAGTGGGGATTATGGTGGGAATGGAAGTAGGGATGGTTTGAGGAGGTGAAGGAACTGGTGAATTATGGATTTCCATGTCTGGGTTAGGTGATCGGGGTGGGGTGTTGCCTCTTTGAGGGGTTTCGCCTCTTTGAGAGCCGTCCGAACCCGAACGCTCGTCTTCTGAGTCACTCGAAGAGGAAGGGATAAGAAGTTTTCGCTTCGGTTGAGTCTTCCTTCTCTTCGGTTGCAGTGACTGGGCAGGTTTTGTTTGTTTCCTTTTCCTGGGAGAAGGACCTTTAGGAGCTTTGGTCACTTGCTTCCCTTTCTCCGCCTTTTTGCCCCTGTTAACCGGTTTGTCAGCATCGTGGATGGACTTTAGCATTTCCGGTGTAAGTTCCCTAGGTCCAGTTGCCCTGAACTCCTTAATCGTCCGGATGAGCCTGCTGTCAGAGGGAACATCGCCATACATTGTCTCCGGAATAGAGCCAATGAACGAAAATTTAGATGCATCAGAGACGATGATCTTCGTGGTATGAAACGTACCGATCGAAGACATCGATGCACCAGCAGCAGTTGGGACATCAAGCTTATCCATCGCCCATTTGGTGATAAGAATCCAGAACCGGGCAAACGACACCTCAGAATGTCGTGATGAAGAAGAAAGGCCCTGGATGAGCTGTTGCCAGAGGACCAACCCAAAGTCAAGATTGACTCCGTTGTAAATTGCATACATAATCGACAGGAACAGTCGACTTGAACCATCGGATCCTGAGCTCCGTTCAGATAAGCCCTTGAAGAGGACTGTGAACATGCCGTTCCACTGTGGCGGCAAGCAGGATTTCTTGAACTTCGCAACGGAGGTGAGGACCTCCGTGTACCCCATATTATAGAACATGTTGTACAAATGCCCAACCGGAATTGTCTCCGGATTAATTCTCGATGGGTCAGTAGCCAACCCTAGCAGTGTGCAGAAACGTTGTCGAGAAATGGAGGTCTTGTGATCAGCAACCTCGAAGAACACCCGCTCGACTGCTTTGTCGTAATAGGCAGTCGCATACACCTGCGAGAGAATCGTCATGGGCACAGACTCAATCCTGGAGAGAGCTGGAGCGATTTGGGAGTACTTCAGGCACTCGATGATCGGCGACATATAAGAGTCGTACGCCAGAGGGTTTAGGTCGATCACCAAGCATTGTTGTGGACGAATAGGAAGGATGTGTGAGGTAGCATGGACTGAGGATGATTCTGATTGCATGTCTAAATTCCTTGGTTTTCTAAAATTTTCCAAAACCGAAACCTACCGAAGGTTCGGGTTCGGTTTCTCAAAATTTTCCAAAACCGAAACCTACCGAAGGTTCGGGTTCAGTTTTTCAAAATTTTCTTGAACCGAAACCAACCGAACGCTCGGGTTCGGTTTTTCAAAATTTTCTTGAACCGAAACCAACCGAACGCTCGGGTTCGGTTTTTCAAAATTTTCTTGAACCGAAACCAACCGAACGCTCGGGTTCGATTTTTCAAAATTTTCTTAAACCGAAACCAACCGAACGCTCGGGTTCGGTTTTTCAACTTTTTCCCAACCGAACGTTCGGGTTCGGTTACCAAATTTTTCCAAAGTTTTTTTTTGCTCTTTCTAAGTCTATTTTTTTTCTTGAATTCAGCTATTAGGCTGGGATTCGTTGAGCCAAAGATGATGTCATCGACATAAATTTGAACTATCATAAGGTGGTTACCTTCCTTTTTGCGAAAGAAGGTTGGGTCAACCGAACCTTGTTTGAATTTAGACATCTTTAAGAATTTAGTTAGCGTTTCATACCAGGCTCTCGGAGCTTGTTTGAGGCCATACACAGCTTTATCCAGAATGTAGCAATGATTTGGATATTTTTCGTTTACGAACCCAGGAGGTTGCTCCACATACACGGTTTCTTCGAGTTCTCCATTAAGAAATGCACACTTGACGTCCATTTGGAAAACTTCAAAATTTTTGTGGGCAGCGTAAGCAAGAAAGATTCTTACAGATTCCAGCCTAGCTACAGGAGCGAAAGTCTCTTCATAATCAATTCCTTCCTCCTGACAATATCCCTTTACCACCAGACGAGCTTTGTTCCTTATAACATTCCCTTCCTTGTCCATTTTATTCCTAAAGACCCATTTGAGACCAACAACCGAGGCATCTGGAGGAGTTGGAATGAGGCGCCAGACTTTGTTCCTTTCAAATTCGTTCAGTTCGTCTTGCATTACTTGAACCCAATCGGAGTGATCGAGAGCAGTGTTAACTGTCTTCGGTTCAACTTTTGATCCGAATGAGTTAAACATACAAAACTCAACTTTGGAAAATAAGGATGTCTGTTTTGCCTTGAGTTGTGATCGGGTCAGGACCTTTTCAGAGACATCACCAACCACTTGAGAGATAGGATGATCTCTGGTCCATTTGACAAGAGGAGGGTAGTTTGGATCAAAGGTGGGGTCTAGTTCAGCATTGATCATTTCTTCTGGCTCGGATTGGCTTTCGTAGTCGAGCGTCATATCATCTTGCTCCCCCTCGATAGATGAGCTTTCTGGAATGTTTGATGCACCTTCGGTTGGTGAAGCACTTTCGGTTGGAGAAGTGCTTTCGGTTGCAGTTGTAGAGCTTGGCTCCCCCTCAACATGTAAGCTTGGCTCCCCCTTGACTGAAGCATCGTTGGATGGAGGTTCATCACAATTCGATCCTCCTTCGTTCATTCTCCTGGCAGCTTCTTCGACAATTTGCTTCATATGGTCTACCTTGTTGTCTGCTGCGCCTGCTTCTGAGAGAGTAGCTTTCTCTGGTTCGTCAAATAGCTCCATAAGCTTCTCGAATAGATTAGCGATCGAGACTGTGACCTGGCCAGTTTGAGGAAAGATTTCCCCAGCGGTGTCTTCTTTGGCCTGTAGCTTTTTGACATAGCTATCGTCAAAAGTCACATAATAGGTTTCTTCGATTTTTCTCGAATGCTTGTTTAGGACTCTGTATGCTTTGGATGTGAGAGAGTAGCCCAGAAAGATTCCCTCGTCGGCTTTGACATCGAACTTGTTGAGGTGTTCTTTAGAGTTAAAGATGAAACACCGTGAGCCGAACACGTGGAAAAATTTCACATTGGGCTTCCTGTTGTTGAGAATCTCATAAGGTGTGAGCGTGAATCGCTTGTTGAGATAGGACCTGTTCTGTGTAAAACAAGCAGTAGAAATAGCATCAGCCCAAAAATAAAGAGGTAAGGAAGCGAAACTTAGCATAGTTCGGGCAGCTTCACACAAAGATCGGTTTCGTCTTTCGACAATTCCGTTCTGTTGAGGTGTGTAGGGAGCTGAGAAGTTGTGACTTATTCCCTTTTCTGCTAGAAATTCTTCAAATTCCCTGTTCTTGAATTCCAGACCATTGTCGCTCCTAATGTTGCGAACGACCTTCTTGAGCTGTACTTCAATCTGCTTGATGAACACTTTCAGCTTATGAGTCGCTTCAGATTTGAGCTTTAGAAAGAACACCCATGTAAATCGTGAAAAGTCATCAACAATAACAAGAATATACTTGCTACCACCGATGCTTTCGATAGATGATGGACCACACAAATCAATATGAAGTAATTCGAGTGGTTCAACAACTTTTGTGTTAATTATAGATGGATGACTTTGACGACTCTGCTTCCCCATTTCGCATGCAGCACACAAATGATCTCTGTCGAACTTGAGCAGTGGAAGGCCTCGAACATGACCTCCAGTGACAAGTTTGTTAATATCTTTGAAGTTGAGATGAGAGAGTCTTCGGTGCCACAACCAGCTTTCGTCAGATTGAGCTTTTGATAACAGGCATATAGTTAGGTTTCCTTTGATGGGTTTAAGATTTAGAGGAAACATTTCACCCTTACGCTCCGACTTGAGAATTACTTTCTTTGTCTTCTTCTCAATAATTTCAGAACCTTCATCGTCGAATGAGACTTTGAGACCTGTACCTCCAACAAGCTGAGATACACTGATGAGGTTGTGTTGTAGTCCTTCCACATATGCCACCTTCCTTATAGTAAAATCACCATTAGTTATCATTCCGTATCCCTTTATGGTGCCGAAAGAATTGTTTCCAAACTTGACGTTGCCACCATTTGAAAGAGACTTGTATTCCCTGAGCTCTTCTTTCCTCCCTGTCATGTGACGTGAGCAGCCACTATCGATGTACCATTCTTCGTCGAACTGCTCGTCACTTATAACCTGCAAAAGTTAAGCAGATTTAGGAACCCAAAGTTTCTTGGGTCCTCGTGAGCTTTTCATAGGAACATGAATAGTAAGAGAGATGTCAACAAGATATGTTCGTTTTATTAGTGTTGTTTCATCTTTCTTTTTAATAGTAAAAACTTTGATTTTATTAGGATTAGGTGCGTTCGGTTTAGACTCTGGTTTGGATGCATTAACCTTCTGTTTGCCTTTTTGTTCAGCTGACGAATGAGATTTTTGAGAATGAACAGAATGAGCTTTAGAGCAAGATGGAGATGAAATGGAAGAATTAGAAGAATTAGATGAATGAGAAGGAGTGGGCTTAGATTGAGATGCCTTCTTGGCTGGAGACTCTAGGTGACCCTTTTGCTTTTGATCATTGGTGGGACTGACCTTAGAGTTTTGATCTCTTTTGACTTCAGAACCGAACCTTTGCTTTCGATTGGAGCAGTTCTCTGAACCGAACCTATGCTTTCGGTTGGAGTCATTCTCAGAACCGAACCTTTGCTTTCGGTTGGTATTCTCTTCTGAACCGAACCTTGGCTTTCGGTTGTTGTGGCTCTCATGCTTTTTGACAGGATTGTTCTCAAACTTCATATTCTTGTCTTGATGTGAGAAATATGCATTCTGGGATTGCCAGAATTGTTTCCTTTCAGAGAGATTCTTCTTGTATCTCTGGTTTCTTTCACGTTTCTGATTCCTCATCTGCTTCGGTTGATGATGGATATTGGCTTTCAATTTCGGTTTTTCCTTAGCTGGTTCACTTTGAACTGTGGGAGTTTCACTTTGAACTGAGGAACTAGAAGGAATGTCTTCTTTTGCCGAACTTCCATTTTCCTGAGGAATATGTTTCGTACCACTGGTGCTTGGCTCATCGAAATTATCTCGCTTATTCAAGGGTTCTGGTATGTATCTACCTTTACTCATCCATGAGGTTCTTTCTGATAAGCCCACCGTTTCATCTGCATTATCGATTGGAGCTGACCAGAAGAACTCATTACAGCCATCAGCATTGTCTTCATTTACAATAGTTGTGAGTTCAGCGGTCTGATGTTCGGTTACTCCAGTGACCTTGTACACTTGATTTGGAGTGGTCCTGACCTTTTGATATACAACCGCTTTCTCTGCTAAGATCGGGGACTTTTGTCGGGACGATCGAGCGAACTCCACAGAATTTTCAGAAATTAGATTCTTGTGGTTTTCAGGTTCGCTTTTTACAAACTCTGAGCAGTCAACCGTGTCCTCAACAGAAATTTCACTCATGTTGTCGTCCTCATTAAGCTCAGATACATTTTCAACATCAATTTTGTTTTCTGAGCTCAAGTTGGCGTTTAAAGAGTCAAATTTTTGTATGGTTTCGGTTCTCAGTTTAAGTCTATCATTTTCATCCAAAAAGTTTTTAAGCATGTCCTTGTGGTCCTTGGATTTAATGAAAGATTCTATTTTGTCCAATCCATACATGTAGGTCGGATTAATGTCATCAGATGATATCACACTCTCACAGTTATAAGCTTCAGCATCGATTTCATCCTCCTTAAACTCAAGGAAGGGCAAAATCATGCGATGGATCTTTTGGCCTATTTCACAGTCCAAGTGAAGCTGAGTAATATTAGAATAAAGACGTTTTGCAATTAAACAAAAAACATTCCGCTGTTTTAACAACTTTAAACTGTGTCTTTGTAAATAAATGTTTTCGTCTTTTATTTTAACTAATTCAGACTCCTTCAACTCGATCCACATGCGCCGCTCCTCACTCTTCGAAGACACCTTGCTTAATTGATCAGTTAGGTTAGAATTGGTGACTCGAGTTTGAGTTAAACTGCTATCTAGATGAGAAATTCTTGTATTAACATTTTTTAGTTCTTTCTCATATGAGGATTGTGGTACTTTAAATGAAACGAAAACCGATTGTACCTTCTTGATCAGTTCATCGAGCTCGTTGAACTGCACGCTGAGCGGTTTGGCCGTAAAGCACATATCCTGCTGCTCCTTCGGTTCATTGCTTCCACCATCAGTGTTGTATCCCCTCATCTGAGATACATCGGACACCATGAAGCACCTTCCTCCACTGCTCTCCTCCTTTGCCACACAAGCCATTCCATGAGAAGGCTTCCTCACTTCATCGTCTTCAGAGTCGGTTGACCAAACTTCCACTCCACCGAACTCATCATCAGCAACCGAACCCTGCACAATAAGAGCATTCATGGAAGGGTTAGCGGTAGATTTCTTCTTCCTCATCTCATCAAGCTTTTTCTGTAGCAAAGCTTCCTCATCCTTTTCCTCATCTTTTTCAGCCATCTTTTTGAGGACACAATCCTTAGCATAGTGATTTTTCCCTCCACAGTAGTAACAGCTTACTCCAGAATCACCATCTGCTTTCGTTTCCTGCTTGGGCTCTTCAACCTTCGGTTCATTATTAATCTTTTCTGAACTATAACTCCCCTGCCAGTTTCGGTTTTTGTTGCTGGGGAATCTCTTCTTAATGAACCTCTTGGGGTTAGACACCATCATAGCATAATCCTCAGACGTGAGGTCATACTCCTCCAAGTTGAAGTCTTCATCCTCCATCACAGCTTTACTTTTTGATAGGAGGGCCAGCGAACCTAGGCTTGAAACAACATTCTTTTCCTGCAGCACAATCTTCTCCTGAGACTTGAGAATACCCACCAGTTTCGCCAAAGAGTATGATTTAAACTGCTCATGGGCTTTAACTGTTGACACCACCGCTCTCCATTCTGACCTTAGACCATTTAAGAACGTAACCTTCTGCTCGATAAGCTTCCTTTCGATGTCATGTTTGATCATCCTGCTGAGAAGATGATTGAAGCGATCGAACGTCTGGGTCACAGTTTCTTCGGCTCCTTGCCTGAATTCTCCAAACTCAGATAAGAGCAAGGTTTGGATAGAATGTTCAAGATCCTCGTCTGTAGAGTACAGTTCGCGAAGTCTATCCCAAACTTCCTTTGCCGTCGTGCATGAGTTGAACAACCTAAAGGTGTCGGACTGAAGGGCGAATCTTATCAATCTTAACGCCTTGATATTACACTGGAATTTATCCTTTTCATCTTGTGCAATATCATTGACATCTTTCAGCAGATCGTTATACTCCTTTTGAGTTTTAACAATTCTTGACGTAGCAGAATGAGAAAAAGGTCTATTAATGATTGCTTCCCATATGAGGTATCCATTATCCTCAGATACTATAACGTAGTCTTCGAAGTGATGCGCCCAGACTTCATAATGATGGGTATATAGGATTGGAATCTTCGTGGTTGAACCGATGATGTTGGAAATATTGATGGGATTTGATTGCGACTCGTCCATTATGATCGAAAAACCTGTTCAAAGATCAGACTTGTAATAAATCAGATTAGGGCAAAACAATAAATATCAAGATACGTCAATAATGAGATGACGGCTCAATAAATATCAGTAATTGCGGAAAAACCCTAATTGAGACCTTTTCACAGAAAAGAAGTGTATCGATTACACAGCCTCCTGCTCTGATACCAATTGATGAGATTAAAACTTAATCTTGAAGATCGATTAGATCTCAAACAGGTAATTAATGATTAAACAGCAAGAACACGAAAATAAAGAACAAGTCAAGAATGAATCAAACGTGTCGAATGATTATAAAATAACCCTCAGAAGAGCTCGATCATGAACATCAACTGTAGAGGGTTGGAGGTTTACAAAAACGATAAAAGAAATCTGCAATACTATCATAATCAGCGTTATTCTCTAGATCGTTCAATCATTAACCTAATATGCATGCAAGCATATACTTATATAATAAACCTAGCAAGCTCACGGATTGGACAGGCCCAAAACCGGAGTACAAAATTAAATGGACTAACAGCCGAGCCCAATGACGCAATCTTCCAACGAATCTTCAACCCAACAAGCGTAGCTGTTAATCTTGTCACTTAGGTGCAGCTGGCAGAATTGTGACATTTTCTATGAGGTGCTTTTGCCGATATTGACCTTTAAACGCTACTGTCATGGTCATAAGGCTCCCCATTAGGCGCAGCTGCCGATACTGTCCTTAGAGCGCAGCTGCTAGGACGTTTACCGTAGATCTAAAACATCAACGGATTATGGCGCAGCTGCCAGTGCTCATCTATAGGGTATTAGTTCCACTGCTGCCAATGTATACCTATAGGGTACTAGGTCCATGCTACTAATGTTCCTCTATTTCAGCTTTTATCCCTCATCATTCATCTACCCATGTTTTACCCAACATATTTTGTAGATATAAAATACTTTATACAGTTTACATCATTTAAAACATGTATAAAAATCTTTCACCAGCATAGACAGCAAGTATTCAGACAATATGCACACATAGTATGTAATTTATAATAAAATACTTCATATCTATGTGTATGTTGAAAGGGACCATGCACTCACCTGAGTAGGTGGTGACTCAGCACTCAAACAACGCTTCGATACTCTCAAAACAATTTCCTTCGATAAAACCTAAATACCACTAGGGTTTAGTCTAACGATAACCACGACAAACTAATAGTCTGAATATTATTATTATTATTATTATTATTATTATTATTATTATTATTATTATTATTATTATTATTATTATTATTATATAAGCATTAAATAACACTCAATAATAGCCCAAATAATTATTTTAAGGACCTAATAACATTCTTATAATTATTTGAAAGCTATATAAAAAAATTGCGTAAGCGTAGCACACTTACAGCGAATTTTATCGAAAACCGGAACTTAATTGGAGCAGCGTTTCGAAACCGAAAAACTCCTTTTTCTCGGGACTCCGGGAGCCTCGGGGCTTCCCTAGGGTGCTAGGGGGTTTTTCTAGGGTTTAGGGGTGGTTTGGGGTTGTAGAGAGAGAAAGAAGTTAGAGAGAGAAGTGAAAAAGGTGTGAAAATGAAGAAAAAGGTGTGAAAAATGAACAAATCTCGGCCCCCTTGCGAGGCGTCGGTACGCTGGGCGTACCTCGGACCTACGCGGGGCGTAACCATTGGATAAGAGCGCCACCTCGGACCAGCTGGCTTGCACTCCGGAAGAGATAAGGGCGAGGGTACGCGGGGCGTATGCGAGGACTACGTGGCATGATCCGAAGCGAGATCTGAGACCATCATCGGACGGCCCACAATGCGCCACGTCATCAGTCTCGCACCAGATTTCGCATTTTCATACTTCAACTTTAAAAATTCGTAACTTTCGCGTACCACCTCTGATTTCAGTTTTCTTTATATCCACGCGAAGGTGGGAACGTACTCTACAACTTTCGTTTAGACTTTGTCGGCTAATTCTGGCTTGATTTTAAATTTTATATTATTAACGGGTCGGGACACGATTGGTCCGTTAAATCCTCATAACTTCTTCATCCGACATCCGTTTTCGCCCATCTTTTTCTCGTTACGCTACTCTCAACGAGATCTTCGATTCTCGTTTAGGTCGTGTCGGCTAAAAATCGCTCGATCTAATATTCGAATTTCGGGTTGTACACTGCTATTCCGAAACTTCGAAAAATCATAACTTCTTCCTACGAAGTCATATTTGGGCGTTCTTTTTATCGATGTTCTTAGTTTAACATATTCTACGACTTTCGTTTAGATCGCTAAGGCTACATCTCGCTCTATCGTAAATTCACTATTTACGCTTCCCGGTGCCGTGCCGGTTCTGCCGCGAAACTTCGACGGGTCATAACTTCTTCGTTATAACTCGGATTTCGGCGTTCTTTATATGTACGGAAACCTTGTGACATATTCTACAACTTGGTTAAAATAATCTTTTGTCGTAAAGTCGTTTTCGACCCCTATTGCCTCTAAGTTGACTAGCCCGGATCTACGGGCGTTACATTCCCCATAGAATTCGTCCACTCCTTAATATAAGGCAATCCATGGCCCAAATTGCAATTATCTTATAATTACAATTCCAGTCCCTTAAGTTTAATTAATCTCTTTTAGTCACAAAACTAATTACCAATTAATTATTGACTAATATTAATTAAACAATATGATTTCTCCTTTAATATATTATTCTCATAATATATTAATAAATCATATTTAATCCTTTCTCTCCATAATTCATCCTATCAAGTTGCTTTGGTGAAGGCAACCCAAAAGGACCATGCACCATCGGGTCAAGTACATACCAAAATAGTTATGGACTTAGACACTAATCCAACAAAAAGGGCTCTAGGGTTTCGAAGATGATGCTCTGAGGGGTGATGGGGGCTGACTAGAGGCCCCAAAAGTTGTTTAAATAGGGCGCAAACCCTTGAAATTAGGGTTTCATCCAGACTGGCGGACTCGCCGAGTCCGGAATATGGACTCGTCGAGTCGCCAACTTAAACGTGCTCGAAATCCCGACTCTACTCGACGAGTCTGGCTACTGACTCGTCGAGTCCTCCTTAAAACTTGAAGAAAAAAATAATTATAAATATCATACCAAAATTGGGGTGTTACAACTCTCCCCCTCTTGTCTCAGACATCGTCCTCGAAGTCTGCTGCCGCTGAATCTGGGAACAACTTTGGGTAATGCCCCCGCATCTCCTCCTTGGACTCCCACATCCACTCTGAACCCTTCTGGTGCTGCCACTGCACCTTCACTAACTGAATCACCTTGTTCCTCAAGGTCTTCACCTTCTGATCCAAGATTGCAACTGGCCTCTCGACATAATTCAGGCTGCTATCAACCTAAATATCCTCAATGGGCACTATTGCTGACTTGTCCACCAAACACTTCCTCAACTGAGAAACATGGAAGGTGTTGTGGATCTGGCTAAGCTTTGACGGAAGATCCAATCGATAAGCAACCCGACCCACCCGACCAAAACACTAAAAGGACCAATGAACCTGTGGCCTATCTTGCCCCTCTTCCGAAACCTGATAACCCCCTTCCAGGGTGATACCTTTAGGAGTACCATATCGCCCCCTGGAATTCCAAATCTTAACGCCTCCTATCAGCGTAACTCTTCTGCCGACTCTGCGCCGCCTGCAGTCTGCCACGAACCTGCTGGATCGACTTTGTCGTCTTAAGCACCACTTCGGTGCTCCCAATGACTCGCTGACCGACCTCGCCCCAGCAAATCGGGGTCCTGCACTTCCTCCCATAGAGCATCTCGAAAGGAGGTCGATCAATACTCGCATGGTAACTGTTGTTATACGAAAAATCCGCTAACGGAAGGTACGTATCCCAACTGCCACCGAAGTCTAGAACACATGCCCGCAGCATGTCCTCGAGAGTCTGAATTGTTCTCTCGCTTTGCCCGTCCATCTAAGGATGGAAAGTGGTGCTAAAATGGAGACGAGTACCCATCTCGTCGTGAAACCGCTTCCAGAATCTGGAAGTAAAACGGACATATCGGTCTGACACCACTGAAACTGGCACTCCATGACGTGCCACCACCTCTCTCACATAAATATTAGCTAACTTCTCCGCTGATATACTCTCCTGGATCGGTATAAAATAAGCACTCTTCATCAACCGATCCACTATAACCCATATAGAATCCACTCCACGCCTAGTCCTGGGAAGCTTCATGATGAAATCCATGGTGATGTCTTCCCATTTCCACACTGGAAAGTCTAACGGCTGCATCTTGTCGTGAGGTCTTTGGTGCTCTGCCTTAACCTTCCTGCAGGTCAGGCACCTCTCCACATACCAAGCGACATCCCGCTTGATGCAGGGCCACCAATAATAGGGTCGAAGATCTCTATACATCTTCGTCGCCCCTGGATGAATGGAAAATCGAGACTTATGAGCCTCGTCCATCAACACTTGCCGTACTCCGACCCAGTACGGCACCCAAACTTTCCTGTGAAGGGTCAACAATCCTCTATTATCATAGTCAAAAGAAGCTACTCGGCCCACGATCCTCTCACACTTCTGTCTCTCCTCCTTGAGGCCCTCTACCTATGCCTCCTTGATTTGCTCCAATAATGGAGTAATCACCGTCATCCTCAAACAAATGTCTCTGATCAGGGCCGCTACTACCTTGCAGATCAAGGCGTTGGCCACTACGTTGGCCTTCCCTAGGTGATAAAGGATCTCACAGTCATAATCCTTCAACACATCTAACCATCGCCTTTGCCTCATGTTCAGATTCGGCTGATCCATGAGGTACCTCAAGCTCTTGTGATCCGTGTAAATGGTACAACAGACCCCATAAAGGTAATGCCTCCAAATCTTGAGGGCAAACAGCACTGCCCCCAACTCTAAATCATGTGTAGGATAATTAGCCTCGTGAGGCTTCAACTGTCTCGAGGCGTAAGCTATCACACGGCCTCGCTGCATCAACACTGCTCCCACACTTGTGATCGAGGCATCACAGTAGACTACGAAATCCTCTACTCCCTCTGGCAGGGTAAGACTTAGTGCCTCGCACAATCTCTGCCTGAGGGTCTCAAATGCTACCTGTTGCTCAGGCCCCCAACGAAATGCTACCGACTTCTTGGTCAGTTGGGTGAGCGGTACTGCTATCTTGGAGAAATCCTGGATGAATCTCCTGTAATACTCTGCCAAACCTAGGAAACTCCGAATCTCGGATGGAGACTTCGGGACCTCCCACTGCATCACGGCCTCAATCTTGGCCGGATCTACCAAAATACCCTTCTGGTTGACGAGGTGACCAAGGAACTGCACCTCGCGCAACCAGAACTCACACTTGGAGAACTTTGCGAAAAGTCTCTCCCTCCTCAAAACCTCTAGCACCTCTCTCAGATGCTCCTCATGCTGCTCCTGAGTCTTGGAATACACCAAGATATCGTCTATGAATACTATCACAGACCGATCTAACATCAGCCTGCACACGCAGTTCATGAGGTCCATGAACGCGGCCGGAGCGTTGGTGAGCCCAAACGACATCACCACAAACTCATAATGACCATACCTGGTCCTAAAGGCAGTCTTCTGCACATCCTCGCCTCTGACCCGCATCTGGTGATATTCGGAGCGTAAATAGATCTTGGAGAACCAAGACGCTCCCTGAAGCTGATAAAACAAGTCATCTATCCTCGGAAGTGGGTAACGGTTCTTTACCGTTACCTTATTCAGCTCCCGGTAATCTATACACATACGGTGCGACCCGTCCTTTTTCTTCACGAATAAAATCGGTGCACCCCAGGGCGAACTGCTCGGCCTGATAAATCCCTTGTCTAGCAGCTCTTGCAGCTGCATAGACAACTCCTGCATCTCTGGGGGAGCCAACCGATACGGTGCATTGGCTATCGGAGTTGCACCAGGGATTAGATCAATCCCGAACTCAACCTGTCTCTCAGGAGGTATCCCCGGAAAATCCTCTGGAAATACATCCGTGTAGTCTCGCACCACCAAAACATCATCAACTTGTTGGATTAGTGTCTAAGTCCATAACTATCATGGTATGTACTTGACCCGATTGTGCATGGTCCTTTTGGGTTGCCTTCACACTGGTGACTAGAAAAGATGATTGTTGAGGAGAGAGGCTGGTTTATTGTTAAGAATAATAAATTAGGGTATAAATATGATTTGTTAATATATTATATCAATAATATATTAATTTGGAATCATATTATTAATTAGTATTTAATCATAAATTAATTTAGAATTAATTTTGGGATTAAAGGAACTGACTGAAAGTGCAGGGGCTATTTTGTAATTATTCAATAGTTGAGGCTTTGGGCCACTGGATCACCTTTATTAAGGCTTGAACGAAAATCCTAGAAGGATCTAGGAGTTTTCTGTTGGGTTTTGAGCATTCTAACACTCCTAAGTGTACATGCAACCCTAAATACCTTGGATCTATGTTTTCTCTATTATACATACAAATAAGAACATCCAAGGTATAATCCTAATCTAGCATACAAAAAAATGAGTGTAACAAGATAGAATACATACCTCTTTGATGTAGAAAGTCTTCATGAAGCTTGAGTGCCTAGTGCCCCAAGTGTGACACCTCAAATGGAATCACAATCACCAAAACACTTAGAATAGCTTGAGAGAATTCTACAACTCATGAAATCGGCTAGCCCTTTCTTACTCTCACTCTAGTGGCCGATTTGGTCAAGAATAAGATGCTTATATAGTTAGGGTTACACCATGTAAACCCTAATTGACATCGCCTTTCATTTCCATGATCCATGGGTACAAATACACCATGGACCATCCATGGACCATCCTATGGGTTTTAGCCCAACTTGATTATCCATGGAGCATTAGCCCACTATACAAGTATGGATGATTTACACAATCAACCCATATATTTAATTAGTCTTCTTTTGATCACTTAATTAATCCTATATTAATTCTTGATCAATACTAATTAAATAATCTTATTATTCTTATTATTAATATACTAGAACTTATAATATATTAATAACCATAAGTGTCTTATTTCTCTCATTATAGTCTATTCAAGTGCATGATGGTATGCAACCCAAATGGACCATGTCGGGTCGGGTCAAGTCTTACCAATTATAGTTATGGACTTAGACATTAATCCAACAGTCTCCCACTTGGATAAGTCTAAAACTATTATTGCGTATGACTTCAGGAACCAACTGGCAATCGTAGCTCTCAAAAGCTTCTGTCGAACTCTGACCTTGTAGATGAACTCTGACCTTTGTCAATGACTTGTCCATTAGATAAGGGATCATATATTCCTCCATTCTAGATATCATATGGACTGAGACATGGATTATAATCATTCTCTCTGTCCATTTGTTGTTTCCCGATTTTCGATTTATGACGACTGACTAATTGAACAAATCAAATCAGTCCTGGCCCGGCCGAGCACTTCCATTTGTCATCATCAAATCATCGAGGGGCCCACAGATATCGCTTTTATCCCGAAGGAAAAAGGAACGGATAAACTTCGACTCATATGGCTTGTTCTACTACTTGTTGAATCATACACAAAGGCACGTTTTATAGCACCGAGTTACCAAATGCGTTTTCGTGCAATCAATGTACTATCAACTCATAGTAACAACTCATATCTCTAGGTTTGAAGAATATAAGATATTATCGTCTCATGATCACTCGTGATAAAATCCATGAAGTGATTCCAATGAGCGCGGGTTGAATCCAATACTCAGAACTTATGAGCACTCATGAGTGTTGTAGCCCTTTGTCCAACACCTTAGACCTCTACAAGCCAACCCATGACAGTCTTAATTCATATCTACTTCCAACATATGACCGACTGTGGATGGTTTGAGTAACTTAGTCATTCCGGAAGGATAACCTAGTTTATTCGGGAAGTCAAAACATGCAAAGTGAAACACAATAATAATTGAATCCAATATGGTATCAACTCTTTGAACATAAATAAAACACCTTTTATTTATCACCATATGATTACACATTATTGATTGTATATTGTTTCATCTATCAACTTTATTCTTGAATTTAAAACAATAGTTGTCCCATGCTCCAAGCATGTACACTATGTTTTCTAAACACTAGTCATGCCATACACCAAGTATGCATACTATGTTTGTCTATGATCTTTACTTTGTGAACTAGATCAATTGAACATAACTTCAATGATTATCTTTTCACACTCCCAAATCCTTACTGCAAATGCAAGAATTCCAAATTCATGCCATTTACTGAAATCTGTTAGATTCTAAACTTATATGCATTGATCCTCTTGTAACGATTATGCACAAACTCACAAACACTTGGCAACAATCATTACAGAGTGTTCCAAAGGAGATCAACTCCTTGGAAACATCCTTCTTGCATTAAGTTTCCTTAATCTTACACAAATTGAAATTTCTAACTTTGAAACATTTCCAGATTCCAATTTGACTATCACTTCTGAACAAGAGTTGCCTCCTTACAGATTATGTCAATATGGTCCTTCCAGAATTATCACTATACTTCCAACTGTCCTTGAGCAACCAATCTTTGGTAAACCTTAGATTGTCCTCGACAATTGTTTAATCCTTTTAGTTATATCCAGTTCTAAACCTTTTCCCTTCTTAATGCCCCAGGCATTTGGAAAATTTTAGAACGGATGAATATAGCACATGTAATCGATCCTATATCCGAAGCATAAGGGACACGATTCATGATGTCTCACATAAAGACTAAACTAGTCTTTTGCTATAACATTTCCATTTCTATTTGCCAAGTTCTCATAATTCAGATTATGAAAAGGGATGCCGTAATCATAATCGAATTTTAGAACGCAAATAATGGACTCATATACAGAATTTCCTTATGTTGAGCCATTCCAACATGAAATTCATATATATCCTTGACTAAGTGATTAAAACCTCATGATCTAAGCTTATAGATTTGAGATGAAGTATAATTTCCTCTCCCTTAATTATAGCAAAACAACTTTTTCAACCCCTGCAACCTCACGAATTGAAACTTTTGTTCTCTATAATTAACATTGCTAACTTGCAATATTCATCATAATTATCATGCTCCCACTAACATGATGATTATTAGCATAACACTTATGCTCCCACTAGTTGTGACATGTACTCTGAAATCAGCTGGACTTCTAGAAATCAACACTTCATTGACTTTCTTACGAAAGTTCAGATTTCTGATACTAGATTGTTTTGATAAGACTTTATCAAAATCATACACCTTCTCTTAGATAGCACACTTGTGTGTCTAAACAATTATGAAGAGGTATGCCATAATCATAATGGTTAGACCTTTTTGCCATTTCTCACAAGTCCATGTTAGTGTGCCGGTAAACCACACACGCTCCACTAACGACTTTGAGAATGCAAATATCACAATTGCTATCTAGATAAAATCTACTTAGTGAAAGTGTTTCCTCACCATCATTTTCATGAATCGGAGAGAAACCTTATGACACTTAGATTTATATGGTGTATGTGTTCTTATCCATGTGAATTGTCAAAACCATAGTCACAAGACAAGGATAATGACAGATCCAAACTCATATGGACTGAACTCAATCTTAATTTCTTGCCACCTGGCAGCTCAAGGGCCTGCCATTGCTTCCAAGTTGTTATGCAACAAACTGAGAACTCTAAGAACTCATATGCAAAGCCAACTTTAACTGGAATGGGCACAGATATGTCAACACGATAGGTTATAAACCTCAAGTCGTGTGCTAGTGAAGAACTTCAGGTTTTATTCTTGATTATTTCTTGAGACTTTCAAGACCTTTAAGACTCCCACTGTCCTCTTGACATATAAGACTCCCTTGTCAAACATCCAAGAGATAGTGCGGATTCTAATCAAGATAAACACTTCACACAATTGGCCTAAGTTGGTCTTTGTTTTATCCAAAACATCACAACTTACCAATTTCAAATGTACAAGAGTAGAAAACTTTTACTCTTAATTTGAAAAGTGTTTTAAACCTTCTTTGAGACATGTCACTCAAGTTACAATCTTGGAGTATGAATCTAAGACTTGTATTGGAACGAAGTATGACTCATCTTCTTGATTTAACCATTTCAACAATTCAAGATCCCTCTTCTTAGTCACAAGAATGCACTTAGAGGATGAATTGTGATTAGGTCTCTAAATCATTAAGATGATCACAAAACTGATACTAAAGTACTCTCCCATCTTTTCAGATTTGAGAAACTTTTATCCTTCTACCTAATTTGATTCTTCTTATTCGCTCTGCCATACATTGGAACCTTTTCCAATGTCTCAGAGTTACACTTAAGCTTGTAAGTATAATCATATTTACTGAGCTTTAGTAAACTATGACGAATAGTCTTATCAATCTTTTGTGGTGGACTTAATCAGTGCACAAGAATGTGTACTCGATCCCTTTTACTTGACTCACACATCCATGTGACCGAGTAATAAGTCTTAATTTTTCCAATACTTGAAAGTTCTCATCCATCATGCTATACAACTTGCATGATTCCAAGTTCCGGTCCAATTGAAACTTAGGTGATGAGAATCTTTCCTTATTTGGTAAATTTAGACATTACCACAAATGAAAGAATCAATTTCATATTTCCACTCTTGCTATAAATGGAATCATATAAGCAACAATTTTCCTCAAATGCCATTGTAAGGATATTTTAAAATAAATAAAATCAAAAATTTTCTTTTATTTTAAAACTTTGCGGAAAAACATATCCTTACAATCCATATAAAAACTTGTTGTTATCTATTCCTAAGCAATATCTCATAACTCCTAAGAAGTAGCTCAAGAATCCGATCTTCAAACTATGCGATAGAAATCCATCTACGCCATCAGATTCAGCATATTCTTTCTTTAAGTTTCTTCACTTTTCTTTGATTCTTAAAACATCACCATGTGACCCAGTCACATCATGTATCAAGAATCTCAGAATCGAAACTTAGCAGAGTTAGATAGTGGACTTTACCTGAAGTAGAGTCAAACTTATTGACTTTAACTTCCTTAGGTAAATTTGGCAGCGTCGCAACCAATGCCCCTTCCTTTGGCAATATAAACATATGGACCCTTTGATAATGGTACACGAGACTATCACAGACTTAGCTTTTCTCTTTACCATTTGGTCAACCGAGTTGACTATGGCCGATCCCTTTCCATTGGGAAGAGAATGCTTTACTAGATATCCAATGTCATCATTGTCAATGTCCATAGAGTTTTAGGAAGTTGATCTTAACAAATAGATAAGATCATTAAGGGTCTTGTCATAGTCTGTTTCATAGGTGTCCCAAAGGAACTCACTATGTGACTTAGAAAGTGATTGAACCACCAACTTTCTCAAGACTTTGACACCCAACTCTCCCGGCTTGTCAATATGTGACTACATCTCCAAGATGTGACCACACCTAGACCTTGCCTTGCCAATAGGGCTCGAGTGACCTTAAACTTTTTTGAGAACATGTGGGTTAGGGAGAATAGTTGGAGGAGGAGAAAGAAGTATGATATCCATGGGACATCATCTTCATTAGGAAACCTTGTTTCAAAAGATTTGGGAAGATCATAGGTGTCTATTACAGACATCTTTTGGGAGATATTCAAGATAGTTGATTTAAAGTCCTTAATATGACACCCAATATGAAATATTAAGGCTAGGACCCAACAAACTATTTTATAACTTAGAAGAGGTATGCCGTAATCCAAGCTATAAAATATTTGAAGGTAGGTGAATGACGATTCACTAATTTCCACCAAGATAAACGAAATGTATTATTAGGTTTTAATTGGTTTTGAAACTCCTAGATCTTTGAGATTCATTGAACTATTCAAAGGCATGTTTCAATCTCGAGTGTGCCCTTCAGGTTTTGTGACTGGGATGCCAAGGATCACAAAACAAGGTGTGAAGTAACCATGCAAATCACTTGGTACCCTTAATAAATTACCCCTCAATCGATGTGCCGGTTAACCACACACGCTCCATCGATACTATGATAAATATTAAGTCACCCTTTACCTACCTTGTTAAATACGAGTTAGTGTGCCGGTTAACCACACACGCTCCACTAACCGACTTAAACAAAGTGCAAAGTGTAATTTCATGGATTAGCACCTTATTCACATTTTTCCTAAGTAACTAAGATTGGGTATTATTAAGAGTTTAGTTACTTAGTATTATCATTAATACTTTTAATGAAGGGAGAATTCTAGTCCTGTCAAACCCGTTCGGCTAACGACCCTCCACCAGTCAAGCAAGCGGTGGGTGAGAGTGGACACCCATTAAGTTGCCATTTTATAGGCAACAACCTTATACCCACCTTATAGACCGGCTTCGTGAATGAGGCGTACTAGCGGTAAGACTGACTTTACTCTTATAGATATATATATTATTAACTTATAATATTATAAAGTATAAGGGTTGAATTTTAACTTTTAAAATTCTAAGGGCTAACTTGGAATTAAAGTATTCATAAGTGAAAACTTTTTCAAATTCCAAAACTTGAGGGCAAGTTTTGAAACTATTCAAAACTAATTAATTCCATAACTTATGTGTTTAAAGTAGTTTTAATCCAAAAACTCTTCAAGTTCCATAACTTGAGGACAAGTTATGGAAGACTTTAAACTAATAAAAGAACTAACTTTTTCTTTATTTTATAACTTATGGATTTAATTATGGTTACATATTTTTTCTTTAATGAAGTGACTCTTGAACTTCCATAACTTGAGGACAAGTTATGGAGTCATAAAACATTATTCAATGACACAAGACTCTTCATTTTGTAACCATTGCCAACTTTTATGAATTTTATGAGTCTTTAATGTGACTCTTCATGTAACTTGAGGACAAGTTACACAAGCACATTTTATACTCAACTCTTAGATTAAAATGGATTGAAAACAACTATTTCAATTAACTTTTCTATTAATCTAAGCAACTCATAAGAACAAGATAATTCAAATCAAACTTTTTCATGTAATTAGTCTAAACCTTAAACTAATACAAAACATGAATCTATTGACAATTATCTTTGAAAATGGATTAGCATGAACATTACCACATCAAAAAACAAGTTTATAAGTTCAAAAACAACTTAGGGTAATGTTCCTAGTCCATTTCTAGCCAAAAAAACTCGAAAATATGCTGTCTGGGGGTCCAACTCGTCGAGTGCATGAACCAACTCGGCGAGTTGGATCGAATTGAACACATTTTAGGCATGGACTCGCCGAGTCCTCTGATGGACTCGCCGAGTCTGATTATCAGACAGCAACAAATTCGTTTTTTCAGCTTCTATTGCAGGTATAACAAGAAAACAAGCCTAGGCTCTGATACCACTGTTGGGTTTTGAGCATTCTAACACTCCTAAGTGTACATGCAACCCTAAATACCTTGGATCTATGTTTTCTCTATTATACATACAAATAAGAACATCCAAGGTATAATCCTAATCTAGCATACAAAACAATGAGTGTAACAAGATAGAATACATACCTCTTTGATGTAGAAAGTCTTCATGAAGCTTGAGTGCCTAGTGCCCCAAGTGTGACACCTCAAATGGAATCACAATCACCAAAACACTTAGAATAGCTTGAGAGAATTCTACAACTCATGAAATCGGCTAGCCCTTTCTTACTCTCACTCTAGTGGCCGATTTGGTCAAGAATAAGATGCTTATATAGTTAGGGTTACACCATGTAAACCCTAATTGACATGGCCTTTCATTTCCATGATCCATGGGTACAAATACACCATGGAGCATCCATGGACCATCCTATGGGTTTTAGCCCAACTTGATTATCCATGGAGCATTAGCCCACTATACAAGTATGGATGATTTACACAATCAACCCATATATTTAATTAGTCTTCTTTTGATCACTTAATTAATCCTAGATTAATTCTTGATCAATACTAATTAAATAATCTTATTATTCTTATTATTAATATACTAGAACTTATAATATATTAATAACCATAAGTGCCTTATTTCTCTCATTATAGTCTATTCAAGTGCATGATGGTATGCAACCCAAATGGACCATGCCGGGTCGGGTCAAGTCTTACCAATTATAGTTATGGACTTAGACATTAATCCAACATTTTCGTCCAAGGGCTTAAGGAAAGGAGTCCATGAACTTGCTTAGGCCCTAAGCTAAGGGATTAGGGTTTACACCTTGAAACCCTAGTTAGCCTTAAGTACAAATAGCACCCTAAGGCACTAAGATTTCGTCCAAGCCTTGGGAAACCCTAAAAGGGACGAAATCTAGAGCAAGATACCCTTCTCTCCTCTCTCCTATATTCATCTTTTCACCTAGTGTGTTTGTGATCCATTAGAGGTACTACACTTGTGGTACTTGCTTTCAAGAGCTAAGGAAATTCAAGGAACTAGTTGTTATTTCTATATAAAAACAAAAGGTATGTATTCTATTTTATATATGTGGATTTCGAAAATAGTACTAGCATGCCAGGTTTCCTTTTGTGTACATAAAGTTGTATAACTAATAGTGAAAACACAGATCCAACTCTATGGTTGCATGCACACATAGGATTGTTTGTTGAAAACCCATCAGTGGTATCAGAGCCATTGGTTTTTGTTTTCAATTAACTTTATTCAAATGTATGAACTTGACATATTAGGGTTTATGGCCAATAAATCCTGGAGGCTTGATTTTCGAAATTAGGGTTTCTAAACCCTAGATTTCGAAATTTTTGGTAAGATTTCCTAAACCTTTTTCTTTGGCCCCAAGATTTGGATTTTAGGGTTGTCTAACCCTAGAATTTCGAAATTGCCTCTTTCCCCATGATTAGATCTTAAATTTTAGGGATTTGGATATTGCCATATATCTTGTAATTATACTTTAAATGTTTAAATTTGGTAATTAAAGATTTTGAATATCCCATCCCATAATTTCGAATTCTAGGGGATTTAAGGGATTAGGTTAAATTAATTGCTTAATTTAAAAGATATCCTTACCAAAATAAAAGATAATTGTCAAATTAATTAGATAATCATTTCCTTATGTGATAAACTTGATTTATTTGAATTATTTGATAGATTATCTTGCAAGAAATTGAATTAGGTCATATTTAGATAATTACTAATTAATTGGTTAATTATTATTATTTATAATTTGATCTAGAATGTTCTTGCTCATGTTTTGAAAATTTCAAAACTTACCCTCAAGTTTTGGAATCTAAATTGTTTGATTAAAATTTTTAATTTTGAAAGTCTAAATTCTAAAACTCATAGTTTTGAAAAGTTCAAATTACACCCTTATGGTTTTATTAAATTAATTAAGTGTATAATTAAAAGAGAGTTAATAAATCCATAATGATATGGTTTATATTTAATTAAATTAAAAGTGTAATTTATAAAATTAAACCACCTAGTATTTTAAAAGTGTAAAATACACCCTTATACTATGTATAACATTAAAAGTCTAATATTATATATGTATAACTTAAATGCTAGTCTTACCGTTAGTAGGCCTCATTCACGAAGCCGATCTATAAGGGGGTATAAGATTATGGCCTATAAAATGGCCGTTTAATGGGTGTCCACTCTCACCCACCGCTTCCTTGATTGATGGAGGGTCGTTAGCCGAACGGGTAGGATAGGGCAAACCATTTCCATTAAAAGTATAATGAAGTATAAAGTAACTAAATGTTTTTACAAAATTCCCAATCTTAGTTGCTTTAGGCAAAAGTAAATTGATGCAATTCCATGAAATTACACTTTGTGCCCTTGCGAAGACGTTAGCGGAGTGCGTGTGGTTAAACGGCACACTAAATGGTTCTAAGCAAAGGTAGGAAAGGGTGATTCAATGTTTTCCATAGTTCGGTGGAGCGTGTGTGGTTAACCAGCACATCGAATAAGTGACTGTAACATTGGGGGCACCATGTAGGTTTGCATGGTTATTCACACCCTGTTTTGTGAACCTCGGCATCCCAGTCATAAATCGAGGGGCATGTCGAGATTTAAACATGCCATTAAAAAGTTCAATGAATCTCAAAAGATCTAGGAGTTTTCAATACATTTGAAACTTAAGTTTCCTTTTCGTTTTTCATGGTGGAAATTGGTAAATCGTCATTTACCTACCTTCAAATATTCTACAACTAGATTACGGCATCCCTCTTCTAGGTTGTAGAGTATTGTGTTGGATCCTAGCCTTGATGTTTCATTTGGGTGTCACATAAAGGATTCAAATCAACTTAACTTGAATTTTCTCCCGTTTTGTAGATGTCAAAGTATGACAGCTATGGTCTTCCCAAATCCCGTGGAACAAGCTTTCCACATGAAGATGATATTCCGCGATATGATCGAGGAACAAGAGATCATGCTTCACTTCCTCCACCTCATCCAATTATTCTCCCTAACCCACAAGTTCGAAGCCTTGAAAAGTTCAAACTCACTCACGCCCTTTTGGCAAGTAAACATGAAGATGGGAAACCTGTGTGTGCACACGTCTTAGAGATGAAGTCACACATTGATAGGTTAAGGATGTTGGGTGTCGAGATTTCGGGCGAGTTGGCTGTTCAGTCACTTCCTGAATCACCTATTTGCTTATAGCCACTGAGTCAGAAATGATTTAGCGTGCTGGTCAAGCAAATTTGTCTGGTGAGTCAAACTCCCAAACTGCAATGGGCATTGGCAACATCGGAAGTCTAGAAAGAACTAAGTCTATGATTGTCTGATGTGCTGTGCCAAAGGAGTCCATTTGCTTTTATTGCCAAGAGAAAGGGCATTGAAGACGAAGCTGCCCTAACTACCTGAGAAATCTAAGAGATGGGAGAGTCAAGATGCATGGCTCTACTTCAGGTAAAATCCATTAACTAACTCTTTTAAGTTTGTATTCTAGATTCTTAATACATGATGTAATAAGATTACATTTTGATGTTTTATAGGATCGAAGAAAAGAGAGGAAGCTTAAGGGAAGAAGTGAGCTGAATCTAATCGTGAAGAAATGGATTTCGATCTCATTGCTTGAAGATTAGAATTTTGAGCTACTACTTGGAGTTAGAATAGATTTCTATGAAATATGTATTAACATAGTTTTCAACTGAATTGCATTGTAAGGACAAATTTTTCCGCAATAAAATAAATTTTGATTTTATATAATTTATTTATCCTTGCAATGGTGTGTATGAAAAATTGATGTTTGAATGTTTCAGTTATTAGCAATAATGGATTATGTTATTTGTGGAAATGTCAAGAATTTACCAAATAGGGAGAGTTTCTCATCGCCCAAGTTTCAATTGGACAGAGACTTGGAATCATGCAACTTGGTTGCATGACGAATGAGAAATTTTATATTTGGAAATTAGACTAATTCGTTGACAAAATGTCAAGTGAAGGACTAGGAGATCGAGTATACAAAGTTGTGTGCTGATCAAGTCCACCACAAGAGTGACAAAGATATTCGTCATGATTTACTAAAGGTTTAGTAAATATGATTATACTTATAAGATTATGTGTAATTCTAAGTTGATAGAAAGAGTTTCAATCAATAGCAGAATGGATAAGAAGAATCAAGTAGGCAAAAAGATAAAAGTTTCTCTATTCTAAGAAGAAGGGTGAGTACCTTTTACTATGTTTTATGATAGGTCTTAATGATTAAGAACCATATCTCAATTGATCCTCTAAATGAGTCTTAGTACAATTGTATGTCTGAGAAGAGGAATCAAGAATTGAAGAAATGGTTAAATCAAGAAGTCAATCATACTTCGTTCCAAAAACAAGTCTTAGAGTTAAGATTGTGACATTGAGTGACAAGTCTTAAGAAGGTTTATAACATTCATCAAATGTGGAAAGTTGTGATGTCTTGGATAAGACAAAGACCAACTTGGACCAATTTTGTGAAGTGTTTTGTCTTGATAAAAGCTACACTAACTCTTGAATATTTGTTTGTCAAGAAATGTTTATTGACAAGACAATCTTATATGTCAAGGAGTCAGTGGGAGTCTTAATGGTCTTGAAAAGTTCAAGAACTAATAAAGAATAAACCTTATCGATCATCACTAGCACACGACTTGAGTTTCACAACCTATCGTGTTGACACTATCTTCTTTCTGTGCCGTTCCAATTGAGTTAATTATGTATGTGAGTTCTATGAGTTCTCATTTGAACGCATAAAAGGCAAGCACCTTGATCAATGAAAAGTACATTGATAGGAAAGGATGAGCCGCTTAACTACTTGGAAGACATGGTGGGCATTCGTGTTACCATAAGGCAAGAAATCAAGATTGAGAAAGTTCGGTCCATATGAGTTTGGATTTGTCGCAAACTTTGGTTTTGACAAATTCGCATGGATAGGAACGCATACACCATTAAAATCTAAGTGTCATAAGATTCCCTCCTTCATGAAAATGATTGTGAGGACATGCTTTCACTAAGAGAGATTTTAAGAAGATAGTGATTGTGAAAATTGTATTCTCGAATTCGATTATGGTTACGGTATCCCTTTCCATGATTCGAATTGTGAGATTTGGAAATTAGTCTGAATTGTTTAGACACACATATGAGCTATCTAAGGCAAAGGTGTATAAGTTTGAGAAGCTTAGATAAAGGATTATCAAAGCATTAGGTATTAGAAATATGAACTTAAGAAATTCAATAGGTATTTTTTTTCTATAAGTTAAGTTGTTTTCTGAATACATGTCAAAGCTAGTGGGAGCATAAGTGTTATGCTTATACGATAACAATCATCATGATAGTGGGAGCATAAATGTTATGCTTGTATGATTATTATGGAAAGTATTGCAAGTTAGCAATATTAATTATAGAAAACAAGAGTTATACTTTGCAAAGTCGTAAGGGTTGAAAAGTTGTTTTGCTATAATTAAGGGAGAGAATATTATGCTTCATTTCAAATCTAAAGGCTTAGGTTGTGGAATGTTAACGAATTTAGTCAAGGATACATAATGCGTTCTCAAAATTTTGATTATGATTATGGCATCCCTCTTCATAATTCGAATTATAAGAACGTGACACATAAGATATTATGGCAGAAGATTGATAAAGTATCGTATCTTTATGTAAGACATTATGCATCGTGTCCCATACGCTTCGAGTATAGGATCGATTGCAAATGCTATAATATTTGACCATTCTAAAATTTTCCAAATGTCTAGCGCATTAAGAGGGAAAAAGGACAAGAATCGGTTTTGACAAAGATAATTAATCAACTATCAAAGGACGATCCAAAGCTCGTTCATGATTGGTCGTTTGTGAGTAGTTGGATGTATGGTATTGGATGGACCATATCGACATTATTATGAATAGATAAGATTCTATTAAGAATGAGTTGTCATATGGCAAATATGGAAATGTTTCCATATTAGGAGCTGATTATTGAGAATCTATGTCTAGATTAGAAACTTTTATGCAAGAAGGATGTTCAAAGGAATGTACTTTGAGTGAGAGACATCATATCTATAGAATTGTTTCTGATAGAGATTGGCCAAGTCTTGATGATTTTGAGCTATGACTTTATGAAAGGGTCATTGCATAAAATGTTAGAATCTAACATATTCTATAAGTTGCAAGAATTTTATATTCTTACACTTGTGATAAGGATTAGGAGTTGTGAAATAAGTATGATTGGAAATGTGTTCATTTGATCTGTTTCACAAAGTAAGGACCATAAGTAAACATTGTGTGCATGCTGAGAGCATGGGACAAGTGGTAATAATTCAAGAAAGAAGTTGATTACCCGAAACAACAAATAATGAGTAATCAATATGGTGATTAAATAAAATGTTTTATTTATACCCAGAGTTTGGGGCCATATGGGATTAGTATTATTCTTGTGTTTCAGTTTGCATGTGTTTGACTTCCTGAATAATTAATTATTTCAAAATAATCAAATTATTTGAACGGACCACAGTCGTTCATATGTTGGAAGTAGGTATGAATGAAGACTGTCGTGAATTGGTGTGTGGATTGTCTAAAGTGTATTAGACATAAGCAAATGTTTGCTGCAACGTTCATGAGTGCTTATGAATATGACTTAAGCATTGGATTAAACCCACGCTCACTTGGATCACTTCATGGATTTTATCACGAGTGATTGGTGAGACGATAACATCTTATATTCTTGAAACCGAGATGTGTGAGTTGTATCTTGCGAGTCGGTTACACATTGATAATATGTAAACGCACCAGTAACTTGGTGTTATAAAACATATTATTGTGTGTGATTTGGTGAGTGAGTGCAAGCAAGCATTGAATCAAAGTTTATCCATTCATTTTATCTAAAGTGGGACGAAAGCGATATTTGTGGGCCCCTCGATGATTTAGTGATGACACCCTAAGCGCTTGGCCAAGCCGGGACTAATTTGATGTGTTCAATTGTAGTCTGTTGTCAGTCGTCATAAATTGGAAATCGGGAAACAGAACATAGACTGATAGAATGATCAAAATCCATCTCTCAAGTCTATACGATATGAAGAATTGAGGAATATATGATCCCTTATCTAAAGGACATGCTTCTGAAAAGATCAGAGTTGACAGCGGCTTTTGAAAGCTACGATTGCTAATCAGGGTCTGAGGTTATACGCAGAATAGTTATTAGACTTATCCAAGTGGGAGACTGTTGGATTAGTGTCTAAGTCCATAACTATTTTGGTATGTACTTGACCCGATTGTGCATGGTCCTTTTGGGTTGCCTTCATACTGGTGACTAGACAGGATGATTGTTGAGGAGAGAGGCTGGTTTATTGTTAAGAATAATAAACTAGGGTATATATATGATTTGTTAATATATTATATGAATAATATATTAATTTGGAATCATATTATTAATTAGTATTTAATCAGAAATTAATTTAGAATTAATTTTGGGATTAAAGGAACTGACTGAAAGTGCAGGGGCTATTTTGTAATTATTCAATAGTTGAGGCTTTGGGCCATTGGATCACCTTTATTAAGGCTTGAACGAAAATCCTAGAAGGATCTAGGAGTTTTCGTCCAAGGGCTTAAGGAAAGGAGTCCATGAACTTGATTAGGCCCTAAGCTAAGGGATTAGGGTTTACACCTTGAAACCCTAGTTAGCCTTAAGTATAAATAGCACCCTAAGGCACTAAGATTTCGTCCAAGCCTTAGGAAACCCTAAAAGGGACTAAATCTAGAGCAAGATACCCTTCTCTCCTCTCTCCTATATTCATCTTTTCACCTAGTGTGTTTGTGAGCCATTAGAGGTACTACA
The DNA here is from genome assembly GCF_002870075.4 of Lactuca sativa. Lineage (NCBI taxonomy): Eukaryota > Viridiplantae > Streptophyta > Magnoliopsida > Asterales > Asteraceae > Lactuca > Lactuca sativa. The sequence continues at coordinate 54,953,649 of NC_056627.2, forward strand.
CTTGTGGTACTTGCTTTCAAGAGCTAAGGAAATTCAAGGAACTAGTTGTTATTGCTATATAACAACAAAAGGTATGTATTTTATTTTATATATGTGGATTTCGAAAATAGTACTAGCATGCCAGGTTTCCTTTTGTGTACATAAAGTTGTATAACTAATAGTGAAAACATAGATCCAACTCTAGGGTTGCATGCACACATAGGATTGTTTGTAGAAAACCCATCACAACTGTCATCTTGCCCTTCTCCCGGGCATCTAAAACATAGGCAATATAGTCGGCGCAACCCTGCTGAAAGTAGCGTCTTGCTCTCGCTGCTGAACACAGAACTGGTCTGCGCTGTGGCTTCTCGCCCTGAATCACTAACTCTCCCCCACTGGGAGTGTGAAACCTCACCAATTGTACCTCACAATCTATCACCGCCCCATTGGGGCTCAGCCAATCCATGCCTACTATGACCTTATTCCCTCGCAAGGGAATAGGAACCAAGTCCACCGGAAACTGCTCACCAAATAACTGTAGGGAACACCCTCTGTGCACCCTTGCAACCCTAACGGTCCTATCAACTGCTATCTCAACCCCATGTGGACAATCTAGTTCCCCTGTAGCTCTGCTAAACCTCTTGCTAAGTGCAAGAGAGACGAATGATCGGGTAGCTCCTGAATCAAACAATATTGTAGCTGAAATGCCGTTCACCGAGAACAACCCTATACCAAACATATAACAATAAGAAACAATCAACAATAAATACTGAGATAAGGGAAAAATACATACCCGCCACCACATCAGGACTCGCTCGCGCCTCCTCTGCTGTCAGTTGGAAAACCCTACTCTTCGCCACCGGCGTCTCGACTCGGCCCTGACGGCCATCTGCAATCCTCAAAGTAGCAGGAGCAGGTGCTGACACCTTCCCTACAGCAGCTAAACTCGGACACTGGGACTTTTTATGTCCCCTCTGATTGCACTGAAAGCAAATCAGATCTGATGCCGCAACGGTGGTAGTAGTGGTTGTACAATCTCTGCTCATATGCCCAGTCTGGTCGCACTTGTAGCAGCCGACACTCCCTGCCTTGCACGCCCCATCGTGCAATCTCCCACACTTGCCACACCGACCGTGGCTCTGCTGACTCCTAGCTCTGTGATCTGAACCCTTGGGCTTTTTGTCCGAACTCCCTGAACCTGGAGCTGCCTCCGGCTTCCTCTTTCTCTCCATCTCGAGATCAATCTCCCTCTCTCGGGCTCTAGCAATCATATCATCCAACGTCTTACAGCTGGACCGGCTCACAAACTGGCGGATATCACTCCGCAACATCTCATGATAACGGACTTTCTTCATTTCCTCATCAGCTGCGTACTGAGGAACGAGAAGTGCCCTCTCCCAGAACTTGGCGGTAATTTCCGCCACAGTCTCTGTAGTCAGAGTCAAATCCTGGAACTCGCGTGCTAACTGCTGCACCTCAATAACCGGTGAGAACTCAGCTCTGAACCTGGTAGAAAAGTCTGCCCAGGTCATGGCATCCAAAGCTGCGTCATCCCCGATGGCATGACCCACCTCCTCTGACCAATCTCGTGCCCTATCCTTCAGAAGACAGAACGCCAATCTGACCTTGTCCCCCTCGGGACATCTGCTCGTGCGGAAAGCGTTAGCCACATCCGCCAACCATCTAGTACTTGCTATGGGGTCCCGCGCCCCGTGGTAATCTGGAGCTCCACAACGTCTTGTTTTCAACGTTTAGCGGCGACGATAAGAAATCGTAGGTATACCTTAGCTGTGGGCAGAAAACACACTGATTACCGGTTATAGTTTTAGTGGCACCACTATTAGCAACATCGAAAGTAGTAGCGGTGACACTAAGCGCATTACCGTTAATATTTATGTCACCGTTATTACTCGTTATTTTTGTAGTGTACAAAATTATATTTAAAAAAAAATGATCTTTTCATATTAATACATACATGACTCTTATCTTTTTCTTTATTTTCAAATTCTGTGATTAGATAATTATAAAAAAGTAAAGAAAAGTTAATTATTATATAATCACGCAAGTAATTCAAATTTGTATAATTAATTTGCTCCGGTAAGATTTTAAAATTTTATTTGTTGTTAATCAATATTATAATACTATATTTGATTTTAATAAGTAGTGTGATATTATATTTGATTAAAATTCACCGACAACATTCTATATAACATTTGGTTTTAAGTTAAAACAATTTTACATTATATTTAGCCTTTAAAAAAATAAATTTTGAGTGTTGGGCTAGAGACATCTTTAAAAATAAATTATGCAAAAAAATGTTTTATCTCCAACATTAATACAGTTTTTACATCAAAAATAATTTTTTTAGTGTAATTTTTTGTAAGTTATTTACCGTTTCTAAAAATGTCCCTTCCATTTATTAGTTTTTCAACAAAATTGTCAAAATAGTTTCTTGTTACGAACTTTTTTTTTACAATTTATATAACTAAATAAATAATTATTTTATTATTAAAAGAAAATTTTATTAAATACATTTATTTACAGAAAATAGTACATATAAAGTTGAAAAAATATATATATTACACATATATTCAAATAAACATTATATACTTACATCTTGAAATATCTTGAAATAATTAAATTAAACTAGCAATATATAAACATCAATTTAAATAAATTCAATTTGTAAAACTTTAATATAAAAAATAGTATGGATCCAAATAATAAATTAACAATACTCTCGTCTTTACAGTAATCCAATTAATTTATTGTAATTTTGTTTACTGAATTTTTCAATAACAATATAAAAAGTTGTTTTAGGTTTAGAATTTTTAGTAAATATAGATTTAAAATTCCGAGTATGAATCGCGTGTTGGGGTCCGTACATTCCGTGGAGTGGAAATCAAACTGGATTTGGGTGAGAACCACGTGTACGGAGGCGGAGCCGGAGGTTTTCCAAATCCAGAGATCAGGGTTTATCCGCTTGTCGGCCACTCTTCCTTACTGTGTCAGTCATCCTTGTTTGGTTCTCCTTCTGCCACGTTGCTCTATCTTATTGGTCCATACCTCTCCTTTGTGCACTACACCTGTTCCTATCCGGACTGACTCTCTGACGGCAGCCAGGTATTGTAACATACGCTCATTTCTTTCTATCATAGCCCCATATATTGTTTTAGTATACGTAAAATACTTTCTTAACAAGCCTTATATTAAAAAAAAATAAGAGGATGGTTTTATTTGGGAGAAAATTTATTAAATAACCAAAAGTTAGAGGGTGTTTTCAACAAATAATCATGAAATTTTGAGTTTCGTAAAATGACTATGAGATCCACAGAGGGGGCTATACGGATCACTTATTGTCTTTGAGGAACTTAGCACACCTCTGCGGAAATGAGGTGGCACAACTAAAAGATTTTTTTTTTTTTTGTTTTTTTGTTTTTTGTTTTTTTTGGTTTTTAGGGTTCCGCTAGTCTTTGAGGAATGAGTATGAACAATTTTTCAAGTGAATTTTTTTGGGATTTTTAAGTTTTTACCCATTCCTCAGAGACATTAAGGGATCTGTAGATGTGTTCACAAGATCCGCAGAGATATCTCTCCATAACAATTAGAACCCAAAAAAAAATTGTCTTTTAGTGGTGGCATCTCATTTCCGCAGAGGTGTGCTAAGCTCCTCAAAGACATTAAGTGATCCACAGAGTCCCCTCTACTGATCTAATTGTCACTTTACGAAACTCAAAATTTCATGGTTATTTGTTGAAAAGAGTCTTAACTTTTGGTTATTTAATGATTTTTCTCTTTATTTGGACAAATAGCTTCTTCAATGGTAGAAAGTTGTGAAATTAAATTAAATATTATGTCAACAGTTTTTTTTATATATAATTTAGAGTTTTTCTATAAGTATTTTTTTTTCGGGGTTTTTTTATGAGTTCCTCTTTTTTTTCCAATTTCATCTTCTGATTTGATTTTTTGTTTTTTTTTTGTTCTATTTTTGTTTTTTTGGTTATTTTTAATTCCTTTTTAATTATTATTATTATTATATTTTATTATTATTATTATTATTATTATTATTATTATTATTATTATTATATTTTAATACTATTATTATTATTATTATAAATTTCATATAAAATTTTAACATTCAAAAAACATTATAAATTCGAACGACTATAAAATCAGTGTTTAAATATTTTTTATTTTTAGTATTAATATTATCATTGTTATTATTATTATAAATTTCGAACAACATTTTATAAATCCCACATTATAAATTCGAACGGTTATATAAAATCGGAACAAAAATAAATTTTGTCCCTATTAATTACGGACATTATAATACTAATCATTCTGTACCTTATTTAAGTTAAATACACAACTATATATATATATATATATATATATATATATATATATATATATATATATATATATATATATATATAATTTGTGTCAACAATGAAAAAAACTTATGTTTTATGTTAAATTAAATGTCAAAAATTTGATGTTATTAACTTGGGTGGGGTAGGGGGGGGGGGGGGGGGGCGGGGGTAAATGTAGTTAATGGGACAATTAGAGCACAAATCATAATATATATATATATATATATATATATATATATATATATATATATATATATATATATATATATATATATATATATATATATATATATAATTAATTTTTTTTATATAATATATATATTTTTATTTTTTTAATATTCATTTATGAATATGTATTAACCACATGCGGTTAAACCATTTTATTCATACGTGATTAAACTATATTTATGTATTCTCAATTTCATAATTACTTCTTTGGACCTCTTCATATATAATTAAAAATATTTATGTGAGATAGATATTTTTTGTAAGAACCTAAGATCATTTAATGAAATCTTATAATATTTAGTATTCATAAAATATAATATTTGTAAAATTTAAATTCGATGTTTAAGAATATTAAAATATAGATGTTAACATCTTTGTTTTACAATATGATAATACTATATGTATTATATTTTTATGTATAACAAAATATTAAAATATTATATATATATATATATATATATATATATATATATATATATATATATATATATTCTCTTAGAGTAATTTGAAATTGTAATTTAACACAAAATTATATTATTTATCATTCACTAGTTAATCTTTTATCAAAAAAATAGCATTTATATATGTTTTGTTAATTTACAAAGCCATATAATATAAAATCTGTGACAACCCGGAATTTCCATTCATACAAACTCTAAAGTCAATCACTTCAATTAAAAGTCAATTACATTTTTAATAATTGTTAGCCAATTTAAAAGTCCGTTTGAGTGCTATAACTATTTATTCTTCAAACGAACGAAAGAAAGGAAGTACCGTCTCGGGCCTTGAAGTAGCAAACCCACCCAATGCACCCTAATAAAGAGTTCACAGCCAAACTTTTAGAGTTTGGGCCGTAAACTCTTGTGTGGCCGTGAACTCATGCCTTAGGCATGAGTTTACTCCCCAAACTCCTCATTTCTCACTTCCACCCTCAAGTTTACTCCCCGTTCTCTCTCAACTATCATCCCGTTCTTCGCCTGATCTTCCGAAAACATAAGTGTTTCTCGACTTGATTTGTTGTTATACCCTATCACCTAGTGTTTATACATCATTTCATCCATTCATTATTGCTTTTCAACTAGATCTTCAAGTGTTCTTCAAAACACCAAGAACACATACTAGTGTTCTTGGACCTTAAACACCCAATTGAGCTTCTATCTTGTAAGTACACTTGCCCTAGCTTCTTGTGTTCTTAGTATGATCTTAATAACACTTGAAAATCATAAGAACAAAGGAGTTTACGGCCAAGGATGTTCTTGGGCCGTAAACCCCTCTTAAGGTGGCTAAATGGACCCTAGTTCCTTCCTAAGCCTTGGATGCCAACCTTGATCCTTCCTAGAAGTGTTTAAGACCTTAAAAAACAATCAAAACAAGTCCCCATGAGAGTTTACGGCCGTAAACACCTAAGGAAGTGGTCCTTAGGCCGTGAACTCTACAAGGAAGGGTTAGTGTGCCCATAATGCTTTCCTAAGGCTTGGACTTAATCATCAGATGCTCAATCATGACTTGTAAGACCTCAAAACACAATTTGGCACTTAGTACCATGATTTTATGGCCATAAACGCATGGGGAAATGGTCATGGGCCGTAAACTCCATAAGGAGTGGTCCTTGGGCCATAAACTCCAATGCAATGCCATACAACTCTTAGATGCAACCCTTTGGTACCTATATCACTTGATTCAAAGTGTTTCCATGTCCTAGGGTGTCTTAACTTGATTAATTAGTTGTTAAGTGTCTAATTAGATACATATATGTTTATTATATGTTAACTAGGATCATCGTGTGTGTTCAAGTCCTCATTTGACACCTAGCACCTTGTCCGACACTTCCATACGATCCACTCACTGCAGGTGAGTTCATACCCCTTAATTAACCTTTTTAAATGTTTCTAAATGCTTATAAATGCTTTTATGGGGGGGGGGGAGGGGTATACAAGTTGAATCTGCTAGTTAGTATATCAATCACATGTGATTAATAACTAGCATGCAAATGGATTTACTACGCTTTTAGCTGTTTACTCAGTATACTACTTTCAAATGACTTATTAAAACGTTTTTACATGTTAAAGCTCTTTATCAAACTATCTTACATACTATATGTTTCCTTTCAAACTCTATTACAATTTTGTTTCAAACAAAGGTTTTCTTATACTTAAAACTATTCTTATCAAACAAACTGCTTTCAAATCGTTTTACAAACTGACATCAAGTCATCATTTCTTAGTTATTAAACTTTTAAAGGTTTTATAAAACATCTTTTATACTTTTATACTGTCAAATGCATGTCTATATATGTATAGTTATAGAAGTAATGTTTAAAGGACTTAGGACGGCTAGCTCGCTTTATTTCCTTTTCCTCGTTGGGATGTGGCCTTAGGGCATCGATTATTCGTTCGAATGTCGTCTAAATATTAGTTATATACCATGTATACATATATAGAAATAAAATTTCCATTAGTCAGTTCAGTACCTTTGGGTATCAAAGGCATACTTCGGTTATACACGTACATTACTAGTAACTATAATAGGTATAGTTAGGAGATACTACTTACCATTCCAAGTACAAGGAATCACACAAGAGTCAGTTCATTCATGAGTCTATACTAATATAATACATACTATATGAAGAGATACAATTACATAAATACAATTACAAGAATACTAATACATTACATACTATATGAAGAGATACTATTACATACAATTACAAAACATACAATTAACAGAGATAAGTTTACATAGATACTATTACATGCGTGACGGGAATTACCATTCCATGCCCAAGGCTATTAGCTACAATAGGGAAAATATACATCGACTGGTGTCTACTGTTGCACTGTTCGGTGAGTTTCCACGCCGTGAATATCCTAGTACAAAAGGATACAATTTTAGTTATTATATTATTTTCCTTCTTACTTTTACTTTGTGATACATTCACAAGAACAACGAGGTAGAATATAATTGATATAGATAGAATATTTTCCTTATTACCTTTATATTGTGCCACATTCACATAATCGATGAGGTAGATTAGATTTGAATAATAATAGTTGTACAAGGAAAAACCTTCACTTATGTAGAAGTTCATACTTTCAAAACAGTCAGAAGGCTACTTTCAAAACTGTCGGGTCTTAGTAGAAGGCTACTTTCAAAACAGTCAAGTCTTGGTAGAAGGCTTCTTTCAAAACAGTCGGGTCTTGGTATAAGACTACTTTTTATACTAGTAGGAAATATGGGATTTCTAGGATTTTCAAACGTTTACAGTTACTTACAAACATTTTCATACTTATACAAACTTTTCCTCAAAACAATTACAAGTCTTTTATTACAAGTTTCTATTACAAATCAATGACATTAAAATACTTATGAATTCACCAGCTTTATTGCTGATACTCGCTTTCAAAATAACTTGTATTCTTAGGTCACCAATAGACAAGTACGACGACCAGGTTTTGTGAAGATTGAGTAGTCAAGACTCGTCTTTTATTTTGAATATTCATTATGTTGTTTTATACTTTGAAAGAACACACTTGTAATTAAAATTATACTATTAATGCAATGGATGATGTAGTTGCTTGTTTACTACTTTACATTGTTGTGATACATTACATGACGTCTTCCGCCCCAGAACGTTTCCGCCGTTCTCGGTTTTGGGGTGTGACAGATTAGTATCAGAGCATTGTTTATAGTGAATCGAGTATATCAACCCATAAAAGATATACTAACTATAAATAATATGGGATTAAAATACTCTGACCTAGAGTTTATACCTTTAAATAATAAAATATTTAAATAAGTATACATAGTTTCATTCATACTAAAATCAGTGTCACATTGACAAGAACAAAAGTATTGTGATTGTTGAATATCACAAGTAAGCTCGGGGATGTATGGTCAGTCTTGGGAGTTGCATAGCATGATCAACTATGCTGGTCCGAGGAGTGATTAGCATATGCCCAAGAATGGTTATGATGTGGCAACAAGTCTAAAAACTTACCAACACTACCACAATGAGAACTCTAGAACAGAACATAAGTCTAAAATACTATATGAGTATTTTTTGTTACTATAATTTCTTACTTGAGAACTAAAAAGATCTTCATTACTAGGTCAATAGTTGCTAAGTGTATACATTAAGGTTATATGTGTTGGATAAGGTGTCTAAGTCCATAACTTATTTGGTATATACTTGACCCGACCCGGCATGGTCCATTTGGGTTGCACTTCACACGAACTATTTATGGATAATTTTATGAGAGTTATACACATATGTTTATTAATATATTATAAGTTATAATATATTAATATGAAGTCATGTTATTTAATTATTCTTAGTCTTAAATTAATTATGAATTAATTTAGAGATTAAAAGGAAGAGTAATTAGATTGTGGGCTATTTGTTTTATATGGTGTGGGCTAACACTCATTTGTTAATGGGCTAGGCTTATATGGAAGTCCATGGATGATCCATGGAGCTTTTAACCCATGGATCCTTGGGAAAGGAAAAGTCATGGGTTATTAGGGTTTCACCCTAATCATGTACACTATATAAGCATGTTTATGTTGCATGAAATAGACACTAGTGTAACTAGAAAGTATGTGTGTTTGTGTGTGACCGATTTTATAAGTGTGTATACACTCTCTCAAAGTTTTCCAAGAGTTTGTGGTGATTTGTGATTCCATTTGAGGCATTCACACTATTGGTGCTTGGCCCTCAAACTCCTTAGGAATCAAACTCATCATCAAAAGGTATGTAATCTCATCTAATTCTTTTATGTTTAAAAGTACCCCATGCCATGTTAGATAGGTTATGAACCTTGAAAAAATTATTATTTTGCATGTATTTTGATAAACATAGATCCAAGGTTTATTAGGGTTGCATGCACACTTAGGAAGTGTTAGATTGCTCAAAACCCAACAGTGGTATCAGAGCCTAGGCTTGCTTGTTTGATACTTGATGCAAAATAGTGAAAAAAGTTGAAATTGTTGCTGTCTGGCTGATGGACTCGCCGAGTCCATGGGGGGACTCGCCGAGTTCAAGGCAAAATGCATCCTACTCGGCGAGTAGGTTCGTGCACTCGGCGAGTAGAATGATCAGAATGCAGAATTTCGACTTTTGCTGCTGGAAATGGACTAGACACATTACCCTAAACTGTTTTGGTGTTTTAAAACTTGTTTTAGTTGGTGTAATGGTTGTTCTAATCCATTTACAATAGCATATATCAAAATTCCATGATTTTTATGTGTTCATATAATTCTTGAAATTTTGATGATCATGTTCATGTTCTTATGAATTTAGAAGATGATAGGAATTATTTGCTGAATTGTTTAGAATTAATTCTTGATCATTTATGTGTTTTAATGGAGTCCATAACTTGTCCTCAAGTTATGGATATCCAAAGGTTACTTTTCTTTAACACACACATTTAAACACATAAGTTACATGAAAATGAAGAGTCTTCATTTTATGAACCTTTAATTCATAAGTTATGAAATGAAAAGTTTTGGATAGTTACAAAACTTGCCCTCAAGTTTTGGAATTTGTAAAGTTTCACACACTTTAATAAACTTTAATTCCAACCCTTAGAGTTTTAATAGTTAAAATTCAACCCTTATACTATTTAAAACATTAATGGTTAATTATTATATATATGTATAAGAATAAGTCGTTCTACCATTAGTAAGCCTCATTCACGAAGCCGGTCTATAAGGTGGGTATAAGGTTGTTGCCTATAAAATGGCAACTTAATGGGTGTCCACTCTCACCCACCGCTTGCTTGACTGGTGGATGGTCATTAGCCGAACGGGTAGGACAATGACTTTAAATCCTCATTAAAAGTATAATGATTATTATAAAGTAACTAAACCTTTTTAATTCCCAATCTTAGTTATTTTAGGAAAAATGTGAATTTGGTGCTAGCCCATGGAATTCACACTTTGTACCTTACCAAGTCGTTGGTGGAGTGTGTGTGGTTAACCGACACACTAACTTGGACTAGTAAGGATTACGAAGGGTGACTTAATGTTTGTCATAGATCAATGGAGCGTGTGTGGTTAACCGGCACATTGATTGGGTGATAATATTAAGGGTACCAAGTGAATTGGTATGGTTATTCACACCTTGTTTTGTGATCCTCGGCATCCCAGTCACAAAATTTGAGAGGGCACACTCGAGATTGAAACATGCCATTGAAAAGTTCAATGAATCTCAAAAGATCTAGGAATTTCAAATCCAATTAAAACCTAATAAATTATTTCGTTTTTCATGGTGGAAATTGGTGAATCGTCATTCGCCTACCTTCAAATATTTTATAGTTTGGATTACGGCATCCCTCTTCCAAATTATAAAATATTGTGTTGGGTCCTAGCCTTAATATTTCATATTGGGTGTTATATTAAGGACTTTGAATCAACTAACTTGATTTTCTCCCATTATAGATGTCTGGTTCAGACAACTATGATCTTCCCAAATCTCTTGAAGATGGTGTCCCTCAACATCATGCTTCACTTCCTCCACCTCCTCTAATTATTCTCCCTCACCCACAAGTTCTTGAAAAGTTTAAAGTCACTCAATCCCTATTGGCAAGCATAGTCTATGTGTGCTCACATCTTGGAGATAAAGTCACATATTGACAAGCTGGGAGAGTTGGGTGTCAAAGTCTCGTGAAAGTTGGATGTTCTATCACTTTCTTAGTAACATAGTGAGTCTCCTTGGGACTACTATGAGGCAGACTATGACATGACCCTTAATGATGTTATCTTTTTGCTTGGTGTTGTGGAATCAGCAATGATTCGGAACACCAGTAAAGCAAATTGGATTAAAAGAACAACTTCCCAAGTCTACAGGGACATTGACAATGGTAGCATTGGATATCTAGAAAAGGATTTCTCTTCCCAATGGAAAGGGATCGGCTATAGTCAACTCGGTTGACCAAATAGTAAAGAAAAAGGCAAATTCTGAGATAGTCTCATGTGCCATTACCAAAGGGTCCATGTGTTTTGTTGCCAAAGGAAGGGACACTGATTGCGAAGCTGCTATATTTACCTGAAATATCATAAGATTGATCAAGTCAAAAAGTTTGACTCTACTTCAGTTAAAGTCCACTGACTAACTCTATTAAGTTTCTATTTGGAGATTCTTATTACATAATGTGAATGGGTCACATGTTGATGTTTTAAGAATCAAAGAAAAGATAGGAAGCTTAAAGTAAGTATATGTTGATTCTGATTGCAAAGGTGGGTTTCGATCGCATGGTTCGACAATCAGAATTTTGAGCTGTTGCTTAAGAGTTATAATATATTGCTTATGAATAGATAACAACAAGGTTTTCATGTGGATTGTAAGGATAAGTTTTTCCGCAAAGTTTTAAAATAAAAGAAAAAAAGGGTTTTAATTTTATTTATTTTAAAAATATTCTTACAATGCCATCTGTGGAAAATTGTTGCTTATATGTTTCCAGTAATAACAATATTGGAAAGTGGATTTGATTCTTTCATTTGTCGTAGTGTCTGAATTTACCAAATGAAGAAAGTTTTTCATCACCCAAGTTTCAATTGGACAAAAACTTGGAATCATACAAGTTGTATTGTATGATGAATGAGAATTTTCATCTTTGAAAATTAAGACTAATTCTTTGATCACATGTATATGTGAGTCAATTGAAGGACTAAGGAATTAGGTACACTGGCTGTGCACTGGTCAAGGTCCACCACAAAGATTGATTTGTCATGATTTACTAAAGATTAGTAAATATGATTATACTTATGAGGTTAAGTATAATTATGTAACATAGGAAAGGTTACAATGTATGACAAAACAAATCAGAAGAATCAAATTAGGCAGAAAGATAAAAGTTTCTCAAATCTGAAAGGATGGGAGAGTACTTTAGCATCGTATTTCATGATCATCTTAATGATTATGAAACCATATCACAAATTCATACTCTAAGGACGTCTTAGTGCATTGTTATGGCTAAGAAGAGAGGTCATGAATTGTTGGATTGGTTAAAATCAAGAAGATGAGTCATACTTCGTTCCAAAACAATTCTTAGAGTCATACTGAGTGACACAAAGGAAGATTTATTAACACTAGTCAAATGTAAGAGTAAAATGTTTTCTACTCTTGTACATTTGAGATTGGTAAGTTGTGATGTCTTGGATGAGACAAAGACCAACTAAGACCAATTGTGTGAAGTGTTAGTCTTGATAAGAATCCGCATTGTCCCTTGAATATTTGTTTTGTCAAGGAATGGTTCTTGACTAGGGAAACTTATATGTTAAGGGGACAGTGGGAGCCTTAAAGATCCTGGAAAAGTTTCAAGATTTAATCTAGAGTAAAACCTGTAATTTATCACTAGCACACGACTTAAGGTTTGCAACCTATCGTGTTGACATAATTCTTATTTATGTACCTACTTCAAATAAGTTGAATTTGCACGTAAGTTATCAGAGTTCAACTTGGAAGCATTGGTGGGCCTTGTGCTACCAAGGTGACAAGAAACTAAGACTGAACAAGTTTAATCCATGTAAGGCTGAATTTGTCACTAACCTTATCTTGTGATTATGGTTTTGACAAATTCACATGGATAGGAACTCATACACTATAAAATCTAAGTGTCATAAGGTTTCTCTCCGATTCATGAAAATGATGGTGAGGAAACGCTTTCACTAAGTAGATTTTACGTAGATATCAATTGTGTTATTTGCATTTTCAAAAGTCGTTAGTGGAGCGCGTGTGGTTAACCGGCACACTAACATGGACTTGTGAGAAATGGCAAATGCCTAAGCAATTGTGACTATGATTACGGCATCCCTTTTCATAGTTCTGAAAATTGTTTAGACACACATATGAGCTATCTAAGAAAGGGTGTATGAATCTAAAATTCAGAAGTCCAGTAGATTTCTGGAAATATGTCAGAGCTAGTGGGAGCATAAGTGTTATGCTGATAATTATCATGTTAGTGGGAGCATGATTATTACGTTTAGTGTTGCAAGTTAGCAATGTTAATTATAGAAAACAAAGTTTCAATTCGTGAAGTTGCAGGGGTTGAAAAGTTGTTTTGTTATAATTAAGGGAGAGGAAATTATACTTCGTTTCAATTCTAAAGCTTAGATTGAGATTTTAATCATCTTTAGTCAAGCATATATATGTATGAATTTTATGTTGGAATGGTTCAACTTGAAGAAATTCTATATATATTGCGTTTTCAAAATTCGATTATGATTACGGCATCCCTCTTCATAGTTAAAATTTAAAAACATGGCAAATAAAAAAATATTGTAGCAAAAGACTGGTCTAGTATCATGTCTTTATGTCAAACATCATGAATCGTGTCCCATATGCTTCGGATATAGGATCGATTGCATGTGCTATAAATTCATCTTTTCTAAATTTTCCAAATGCTTAAGGCATTGAGAAGGGAAAAGTCTAGAACTAGATATGACTAAAGTGATTAAGCAATTGTCGAGGACAAATCTGAGGTTCGCCAAAGATTGGTTGCTCAGGGACAGTTGGAAGTATGATGTAAGTTGTCGGAAAGGACCGTATTGACATGTTCTGAAAAGAAGTAACTCTTGTTCGGAAGTGATAGTCAAAATGGGACTATGGAAATGTCTCCATTAGTGGAAGTTATTCAATCTATGTAAGATTAGAAAACCTTAATGCAAGAAGGATGTTCAAAGCAATGTACTTTGAATATGAGACTTTCGTTCCATAGAGGTTGACCTTCTTTGGAATACTCTGTAATGACAGGTGACAAGGTTTTGGTGACTTTGTGCATAATCATTACAAGAGGAACATTGCATAAAAGTTTAAAATCTAACAGTTTTTTTTGGTAAATGATAGGAATCGGGGACTCTCACATTTACAATAAGGATTTGGGATTGTGAAATGAGTATCATTGGAATCATGTTCAATTGATCTACATCACAATGTAAGGATCATAAACAAACATAGTGTGCATACTTGGAGCATGTCATAACTATTGTTTAGAAAAAACAAAGTGTACATGCTAGAAGCATGGGACGACTGTTGTTTTTATTCAAGTCTTAAGTTGATTGTTTGAAACATTATACAATGAATAATGTGTAATCAATATGGTGATAAATAAAAGGTGGTTCTATTTATATTCAAAAGGGTTCTGAGACCATATTGGATTCGATTATTATTGTGTTTCACTTTGCATGTTTTGACTTCCAAAATAGCTAGGTTATTCTTTCCGAATGACTAAGTTATTTAAACACTCCACAGTCGTTCATATGTTGGAAGTAGGTATGAATCAAGACTGTCAGGAATCGAGTTTGTAGATGGCTAAATGGGTTTAGTCATAGCAACGGTTGCTACAACATTCATGAGTGCTCATAAGTTATGAGTATTGGATTAAACCCACGCTCACTTGTATCACTTCATGGAATTTATCTCGAGTGATCGCGAGACAGTAATATCATATAAATCTTCAAACCTAGAGATATGAGTTGTTACCTATGAGTTGGTTGTGCATTGATTGCACGTAAACGCATCAGTAACTTGATGTTATAAAACGTGCCTTTGTGTACAATTCAACAAGTAGTAGAACAAGCATATGAGTCGAAGTTTATCTGTTCCTTCTAGAAATAGAAGCGATATTTGGGCCCCTCGATGATTTTGTTGTGACCTATGTACTGGCCGGTCAGAACTAAATTGATGTGTTCGATTAAGTTCTTTGTCAGAAAAATCGAAAATCGGGAAACAAACTACTGGACAATAAGTACGACGTTGTTCCATGTATTTGTCCGGCTGATATCATGAGAACAGAGGATTATATGATCACTTATCTAAAATGGCGCTTCATAGTTCAACAGAGTTTTCGAGAGCTACGATTACTGGTTGGTTCCTGAAGTAACATATGCAAATATAGTTATTAGACTTATCCAAGTGGGAGTCTGTTGGATAAGGTGTCTAAGTCCATAACTTATTTGGTATATACTTGACCCGACCCGGCATGGTCCATTTGGGTTGCACTTCACCCGAACTATTTATGGATAATTTTATGAGAGTTATACACATATGTTTATTAATATATTATAAGTTATAATATATTAATATGAAGTCATGTTATTTAATTAGTCTTAGTCTTAAATTAATTATGAATTAATTTAGAGATTAAAAGGAAGAGTAATTAGATTGTGGGCTATTTGTTTTATATGGTGTGGGCTAACACTCATTTGTTAATGGGCTAGGCTAATATGGAAGTCCATGGATGATCCATGGAGCTTTTAACCCATGGATCCTTGGGAAAGGAAAAGTCATGGGTTATTAGGGTTTCACCCTAATCATGTACACTATATAAGCATGCTTATGTTGCATGAAATAGACACTAGTGTAACTAGAAAGTATGTGTGTTTGTGTGTGACCGATTTTATAAGTGTGTATACACTCTCTCAAAGTTTTCCAAGAGTTTGTGGTGATTTGTGATTCCATTTGAGGCATTCACACTATTGGTGCTTGGCCCTCAAACTCCTTAGGAATCAAACTCATCATCAAAAGGTATGTAATCTCATCTAATTCTTTTATGTTTAAAAGTACCCCATGCCATGTTAGATAGGTTATGAACCTTGGAAAAATTATTATTTTGCATGTATTTAGACAAACATAGATCCAAGGTTTACTAGGGTTGCATGCACACTTAGGAAGTGTTAGATTGCTCAAAACCCAACAATATGTAACTAGGATGATATAGACTTAGAATCTGTGAAATTTTGCTTTACCCCTGTTCCTTGTGAATTTGGAGTTAAGGTCACTTATTCGAAAGCCTATCCTGTTTGGATTACATATAATTGGTATGCACTTTACAAATAGTGATGTAACTAATGAAGATTATCTTATAATTATCTAGTTAGTTCGTCTAATAATTATTTCTTTACCCCGATTCTCGTGTAGATAACATGGCTGGACTCCATCCCCACGGCAACCCGTACCTTCCGAACGAAGGCAATGCTGGATGGTTTGGAGAAGAACCAGAGGATGATCATCCAATCCCTTTGAATGATCACCATGCTGAAGACCTTTCGGATGATGCTAACTCCGAGCCCGAAGTTGAGAACCTACCCCCGGTAGCTCCCATTCCAATTCCTAACCCTCGTCCGACTTTTCATGGTCCGACGCCCCCTTGGGTAGAATGTTTGGAGACATGGAGCGAAGAGCAAGATCAACCTATGCTGTTTAATGGAGACCGAAGCTTCTACAACATAAGCAAAGGAAGCTCAGCAGATAGAATTCTTCCAATTCTGGTCTGTAGAATTGCTCTAAACGAGATTCAGGGCAGGACAGCTCTCCATCGTATCGCAGAGGTTGATGTCAATGCAAGAATGCATACCATCCGCACCAATCGCCTTGAACACACTCATGAGAGATATGAGAGAGACCATGAGACCCTGCTACAAGCACTAGCTGAAACACGAGCCGAAGTCATAGAGCTTCGAGTATGCTAGAGGGTGTACGAAAGACATCTGCTTGATATGGAACGTCAACTAGCTGAACTGAGAGTTCACAAGAGGGATGACCGTCACCAGTAGGTAATGCTTTATTTTCCTTCCTTATTTAAAGGAATCATTTTTCCTATCTATGCCCTATGTGGCATTTTTCTATGAAACTATCTTGTACTGTAGGTACTTTTAGTTAGGCCATTATGCGACCAAAACCTTTCTACTCCGGATATGATGTAAGACCTTCTACAAGGTCAATTTTCCCAAAATTATTACGTCATGAATATCGATATTGAAAGTTGGCTAACTTCTGTGTCACTCATTGTTCAAACACTTTCATCATACTTTCGTTGGGGTCTATCTGAAACCCACTCTAGTCAAGTTATTGGACTAGAGTAATTTAGCTCAGGGATCATTCCCAATTCTCTTTCAAAGGTTGGATCATGTTATTTACCAACCGATGGTACCCTTGTTTGAATGTCAAACGTCTTGAGACCATTCTATGAACTTACTTTTGCTCTGTACTAGGACTGCATCATAGGGATGTAGGTCAAACCCTCGAGAACATACTTCTACTCTTTACATGAACGATCGAAATACATCTAGGGTCAACCATAATAGCTCATGAACTCCTTTCCTTTCGTGTTACAGAATCATGTCGTCATCCAGAAATAGTCAACCTAACAACGAAACCCCTATCCTTCCTATCGACACCGCTACATTCCAAGCTGCGGTAGCAGCTGTCGTGACAGCTTTCCTTGCACACCTCAACTATGTCAACGCAATCAATACTGACAAAGGAGTTGACAATTCCGATCGTTGTACTGATCCAGGAAGCCAACAAATGATAACAATCATAGACTTGCAAAGCCGTAAAACCGAGAAGAGGAAACGAAATCGCCAAGCCCGAAAGGAGCGCAAGCGATCCCAAAGACTTGCCATGCAACAGCAGCAAGTGGCAACTCTTTCCATTTTAGCACCAGCACGATCTATTTCTCAAGTTCCTGACATCGGGACCAGCCCTGCACACGATGGTGGTGGTAAAACCGAAAGCTGTAAAAGGAAATTTTCAAAGTGGATGAACAAGGAAAACACCCGGGTCCACATAACTTTGACTCGACACCTCACTTCCACCACCAATGCTAATACAAGCCAGATATGTCACTAATGCGGCGAGGTTGTACACCTAAAAAAGGATTGTCCAATAACAAAGAACTTCGGCGCAGATGGGAAGATACTAAGGATCACTACCGCAGGAGAGACTACTCTGGACCCATGTTAAAGTATCTAAGGCGGTTGTTGTAACAGACTCATAAACTATTTAAAACTAGTGCAACTCAAGTCTTATCTTTTGCGAGATCCCGTTAGTTAAGGGACTCTCGTGCTGCGTATACTTGTCTTTTGTAGTATACCTAGTTCGCAGCAATAGTCTTGTAGTAAATCCATAGTACTGTAACTCTGTTAAAAGTTGCACTGTTGGGTTCTGTTTGTAACGCATTTATGATCAAGTCTAATGTCTTTATTTCCATGTGAGTCCGATATTATGATACCACTAGAGTCCATTCGATCCTCACAATGCCAGTTTCATGCGCACATCCCTTTCTCCGAAATCATCTTTCTAGCGAAGCCGTCATTTCAAAACTCTGAAGTACTCATGCGTAGAGTACCTCATGTTTCTTATTCTTTCCGAAGAAAACTTAGCAAACCTCCCCAGATTACCACTCGTACAGTACGTCAAGTTCAAACCAAGGACCCTTACGGTTGATCTATCGCTGAAGAATGTATACACAGGGGTGGTATATAATCAAGGTTCTACTGGTTTAGAATTGATGATTCCACTTTAACTTCTTTTCCTCGTTGGGATGTGAGCTTAAAGAAGAATCATTTATTCGAATACCTTTTCAATCTTAATTATATACGACTCGTATACACGAGGCTATAATTGATGAACCATATATGACTTCTAATATGAACTTCAGGACGGAGACTGCCCAAGACTACGAGTAATCACATCGTCATGCGAACAAACTTAGAACCCAATACGATTCCTGTAACCAGATCGCCCTACAGTCTAACACCTTCGGAGATACAAGAACCGTCCAGACAACTTAACGACTACTTAGTAATGGAATGGAAAGACCAAGCTTCTCACCCTGGAGAATTCCGGTCTTATTCTTCAAGAAGGTAGGTGGATTGTTTCATAAGAGCATCGACTTCAGAGACCTCGACAAGATCTCCATTAGAAACCATTACCATCTGCCTCGCATAGAAGAATGGGTTGACCAACCGGAAGTAACGATTTACCTTTCAGAAATGGACCTGAGATCCGAATATCACCAGTTGCGAGTATTAGAGAAGGATGTTCCGAGGACAAACTTCCAAACTCGATACGGACGCTATGAGTCTGTAGTGATACCCCTCGGATAGGACCAATACGCCCGTGGTATTCATAAACTTAATGAATAGGGTATGCCTTTCTTACTTGGATCAGTTCATCATTGTCCTTGTAAATGACTTACTTATCTACTCTCATAGTAAGATAGAAATCATGAAGAGCATCTACAACAAACCATGTAAACAATACGATCAGAGAAGCTTTACGCGAAGTTCTCTAAATACGAGTTTTGGAATTGAAGAGTTGAATTCCTAAGACACACTATTAGTGATGTGGGAATCCTTGAGGACCCTTCCAATGATCAACACCGAAGACGCCGACGAGAATTCACCAAATCTAGGTCTGGCTGACCTACTGTCGTAGTTCATTCAGAACTCCTCGCGAATTATTGAAACCTCTTACGGCTTTGACCCAGAAGGGAGCGGCCCTTGACTGAGAAGAAAAGAAAGAGGAAGAAACCTGTGGAATTCCAAGAGAGAGACCAAACTCGTTTGGAAGTCTCACCCTGGGAAGGCTTGATACGCTTCAGAAAGAGTGGAAAGCTAAATCCAAGATAGTTAGGACCTCCGAGATTCTTCCCATAATCGTCCTTGTAACTTACAAATTCAACCTACTCGCGAACTCAGTAACGTACATTGTACCCACACGTCTCGAACTTGAAAAAGTACCTTTCCATCAGGACTTTTGTAATCCCACTCGACGAGATTGAGATCAACAAGAGCCTCACCTTCGTGGAAGAACCGTAGTGACCATGGACCGAGAGGTCAAGTGAACGAAGCAAAGTCGCTTCCCATTAGTGAAGGTTCGTTGGAATGCCAACCGAGGACCTAAATTCACTTGGGAACGCGAGGATTCAATCGATTAGGAAGTATCCCCACCTCTTGAATCGATTATTCATACCTACTCCTTTACCAAAATTCTAATTTCGGGACGAAATTCCCTCTAATGGGGGGATGATGTGACAACCCGGAATTTTCATTCGTACAAAATCTAAAGTCAATCATTTCAATTAAAATTCAATTACATTTTTAATAATTGTTAGCCAATTTAAAAGTCCGTTTGAGTGTTGTTGGGTCGCATTTTGTGTTGCGTCTATTAGGCTCGTTAGTTAGTCTAATATGTATCTCCGGTATGGGCCTGTCCGTCCGTGAGTTTTGTTTAGGGTTTATTATATATAGATGCTTGCATGCATTCTTAACGTAAGATTGATAGAGATTTGATAGCGTACAAGTTCTTATCTTTTGTAACCCTAGAATCCTCTACATCGGAAGTTCTTAGTCGAGCTCTGCTGAGGATTGAGTAATTTAATCATTCGACACATCTTGATTCATACTTGGGTTATTTACTGTTTATATATTCATCGCTTACCTGTTACATAGATCTAATCGATCATCAAGTTATTTAATAACTTATCAATTGGTATCAGAGCAGGAGGCTGTGTAATTCATACACATCTTTTCTGTGAAAAAGTTTGCGATTAGGGTTATTCCGCATTAACTAATATTTATTGAGCCATCATTCCATAATTGACGTAACTCAGCATTTATTTGTTTTGCCCTAATATTATTCATTACAAGTCTGATCTTTCAAACAGGTTAAACGGTCAAGCATGGACGAGTCACAATCAAATCCCATCAATATCTCAAACAGCATTGGATCAACGACGAAGATTCCTATTCTCTACACCCAGGATTATGAAGTCTGGGCACATCATTTTGAAGATTATTTCATTGGATCGGAAGACAATGGATACCTTATTTGGGAAGCAATAGTTTCTGGACCATTTGCTCATTCTGCAACGTCAAAAATCATTAAAACTCAGAAAGAGTATAATGATCTGTTAAAAGACGTAAAGGATGTTGCTCAAGACGAAAAGGAAAAGTTTTAGTGCAACATTAAAGGATTGAGACTGATTCGATTCGCTCTTCAATCCGATACGTTCAGGCTAGTGAGTTCATGCAGCACTGCTAAAGAGATCTGGGATAGGCTGCGAGAGTTATATTCCACAGATGAAGATCTGGAGCATTCCATTCAGACTTTACTCTTATCAGAGTTTGGCGAATTTAAGCAGAATCCCGATCAAACTGTTACTCAGACGTTCGATCGCTTCAATCATCTTCTTAGTAAGATGATCAAACACGATATAGAAAGGAAGCTGATTGAACAAAAGGTTACCTTTTTGAATGGTCTTAGATCTGAGTGGAGAGCAGTTGTGTCCACTGTTAAAGCTCATGAGCAATTCAAATCTTATTCTTTGGCAAAGCTAGTAGGGATTCTGAAATCCCAAGAAAAGATAGTCTTACAAGAGAAAAGTGTGGTTTCAAGCTTGGGATCCTTGGCTCTTCTGTCCAAAAGCAAAAGTGTAGTAGACGATGAAGATCTCAACTTAGAAGATTATGATCTTACATCTGAAGATTATGCAATGATGGTGTCAAATCCAAAGAGGTTCATTAAGAAAAGATTCCCTACAAATAAGAATCAGAATTGGCAGGGAAGCTATAGTTCTGAAAAGGTGAGGGAGGAACCGAAGGCAGAAGAACCAAAGAAAGAGCCGAAAGCTGAAGGAGATTCTGGTGTGAATTGCTACTACTGTGGAGGAAAGAACCACTATGCCAAAGGCTGTGTCTTGAAGAAAATGGCAGAGAAGGATGACGAAAATGATGAAGAGGCTGTGCTGATGAAAAAGCTGGAAGATATCAAGAGAAAGAAAGCTACTGCTAACCCTTCAATGAATGCTTTAATTGTGCAGGGTTTGGCAGCGGATGATGAGTTCGGTGGTGTGCAGGTCTGGTCAACCGACTCAGAGGATGATGAGGTCAGGAAGCCATCTCATGGAATGGCGTATGTTGCTAGAGGTGAAGAAAGCAGTGGGAAGTGCTTGATGGTGACGAATGTATCTCAAATGAGGGGATACAATACAGACGGTGGGAATGAAGAAACGAAGGAGCGAGAGGACCTATGCTTCACAACAAAACCTCTCAGCGTGCAATTCAATGAGCTTGATGAATTAATCAAGAAGGTACAATCCGTTTTTATTTCATATAAAGTCCCACAAAACTCATATGAAAAAGAATTGAAAAGCTTAAACTCAAGAATCTCAAATCTAGATAGCAGTTTAACTCAAACACGGGTCACCAATTCTAACCTAACTGACCAAATAAGCAGGGTATCATCAAAGAGTGAGGAACAGAGGATGTGGATAGAGCTGAAGGAGTCGGAGCTGATTAAATCCAAAGACGAAAACATTTATTTACAAAGAGACAATTTGAAACTTTTGAAACAAAGAAATGTGTTTTGTTTAATTGCTAAGTGTCTTTATTCTAACATCACTCAACTTCATTTGAACTGTGAAACAGGACAGAAAATTCATCGCATGATTTTGCCCTTCCTTGAATTCAAGGAGGATGAAATCAACGCTGAAGCATATAATTGCGAAAGTGTAGTTTCGTCTGATGATGTGAATCCAACCTACATGTATGGTCTAGACAAAATTGAATCTTTCATAAAATCCAAGGACCATAAGGACATGCTGAAAACCTTTTGGATGAAAATGATAAACTGAAACTAAGGACTGAAACCATACAAAAATTTGACTCATTGAATGCCAACTTGAGCTCAAAAAATAAAATAGATGTTGAAAACGCGTCTGAGCTTAATGAGGATGATGATATGAGTGAAATTTCTGTAGAGGATGAAGTTGACTGTTCTGAGTTTATCAAGAGCGAACCAGAAAACCACAAAAATTTTATTTCTGAAAATTCTGTGGAGTTTGCTTGTTTTTCCCAAAATAAGTCCTCGATTCTAGAAGAAAAGGCTGTTGTGTACCAAAAGGTGAGAACAACACCAAATCAGGCATATAAGGTCACAGGAGTAACCGAACATCAGACAGCCAAACTCACAGCCATTGTAGACGAAGATAATGCAGATGGTTGTGATGAATTCTTCTGGTCTGCTCCTATAGATAATGCAGACGAAACTGTTGGTCTGTCAGAGCGGACTTCCTGGAAAACCAAAGGCAGATATGTGCTGGAGCCGCTAAACAAGCCTGATAACTTCGACGTGCCAAGTACTAGTGGTACAAAAGAAGTTCCTGTAGAAGTAGTCACTCCCTTGAGCGAAACATCATCAGTTCAAAGTGAATCGGCTGACAAAAAGCAAAAGCAAAAAGCCAACATCCACCGACAGCCGAAGCAAGTAAAGGATCAGAAGCAGCAAAGGAATCTGAGATACAATAAGAATCTCTCATAACGAAAACAGTTTTGGCGATCTCAAAACACCCATTTCTCTTATCATGACAAAAATTCCAAGTCAGAGAAAAGTACTATGAGAACGCAAGAAAGTAGTTACAACCGAAAGGACAGGTTCGGTTCTGAAAGGAATAACAACCGAAGGGAAAGGTTCGGTTAAGAGAACACCAGCTACCGAAAGCATAGGTTCGGTTCCGAGAGCAAAAACAATCAAGGTTCAAGGTTCGGTCCCACTAATAACCAAAAACAAAAGGGGCACCTAGAACCTCAAGTGAAGAAAACTTCTCAGTCTAACTTCTCTCATTCAAATTCTTCTCAACCCCATTCTAAATCCAATTCTGTTCAAACTCAAAATCCAAAACATTCAACAGATTTGAAAGGAAAATCGAAGGTTTCCTCAGTCAAGAATGTTCAAAAGCATTCCAAGGCCCAAACGTCAAATCCTAAACCCAAACCGTCTGTAACAAATCCCAACAAAATTAAAGTTTTCACCATTAAAAAGAAAGATGATACAACTTTAATAAAAAGAACATATCTTGTTGACATCTCTCTTACTATTCCTGTTCCTGTGAAAGGCTCACGTGGACCCAAGAAACTTTGGGTTCCTAAATCTGCTTGATTTTTTGCAGGTTATCAGTGACGAGTAGTTCGACGAAGAATGGTATATTGACAGTGGCTGCTCACGTCACATGACAGGGAGGAAGGAAGAACTGAGGGAATTTCGATCTCTTCCAAACGGCGGGAATGTCAAATTTGGGAACAACTCATACGGCACAATAAAATGTTATGGGATGATTACAAATGGAGACTTCACGATTAGAAAAGTTGCATATGTTGAAGGACTATAGCATAACCTCATCAGTGTATCTCAGCTTGTTGGAGCTACCGGTCTTAAAGTTTCGTTTGATGATGAGGGTTCGGAAATAATAGAGAAGAAAACAAAAAGAGTGATTCTCAAATCGGAGTGCAAAGGCGAAATGTTTCCTCTTAATCTCAAACCTATCAAAGGAAATCCAGCTATCTGTCTGTTATCCAAAGCACACTCTGACGAAAGCTGGTTGTGGCACCGAAGGCTCTCCCATCTCAACTTTAAGGATATCAACAAACTTGTCACCGGAGGTCATGTTCGGGGTCTTCCATTGCTCAAGTTTGATCGAGAACATTTGTGTACTGCGTGTGAAATAAGGAAGCAGAGTCGTCAAAGTCACCCATCCATCATAAACACTAAAGTCGTTGAACCACTTGAGTTGATTCACATTGACTTGTGTGGTCCATCGTCTATCGAAAGCATTAGTGGTAGCAAGTATATTCTTGTTATTGTTGATGACTTTTCACGTTTTACATGGGTGTTCTTTCTGAAGCACAAATCTGAAGCAACTCTCAAGCTAAAGATGTTCATCAAGCAGGTTGAAGTGCAGCTGAGGAAAGTCGTTCGCAACATCAGAAGCGACAATGGGCTGGAGTTCAAGAATAAAGAATTTGAAGACTTTTTAGCAGAAAAAGGGACCAGCCACAACTTCTCAGCTCCTTACATCCCTCAACAAAACGGGATTGTCGAAAGACGAAACCGTTCTTTGTGTGAGGCAGCACGAACTATGCTAAGTTTCGCTTCTCTACCTCTATATTTATGGGCTGATGCTATTGCTGCAACATGTTTTACACAAAACAGGTCCTATCTCAATAAGCGTTTCACTCTTACTCCTTATGAGATCATCAACAACAGAAAGCCAAACGTCAAATTCTTCCACGTATTCGGCTCACGATGCTTTATCTTCAATTCTAAAGAACATCGTAACAAGTTCGACGTAAAAGCCGATGAAGGGATTTTTCTGGGATATTCTCTCACTTCGAAAGCATACAGGGTTTTAAACAAGCGTTCGAGGAAGATTGAAGAAACGTATTATGTGACTTTCGATGAAAGCTATGTCAAGAAGCTGAAGGCTACGGAAGAACTAGTTGGAGAAATCTTCTCTCAAACAGG
The DNA here is from genome assembly GCF_002870075.4 of Lactuca sativa. NCBI lineage: Eukaryota > Viridiplantae > Streptophyta > Magnoliopsida > Asterales > Asteraceae > Lactuca > Lactuca sativa. Next base: position 54,979,317 of record NC_056627.2, read on the forward strand.
CCAAGTCACATCCTCGATTGCAAATTTGTTTGAGCAGTTTATGGAGTTGTTTGATGGACCGGAGAAGGCTACTCTCTCAAAAGCTAATGCAGCGGACAACAAAGTTGATCATCTGAAGCAAATCGTCGATGACGCTGCCAAACGACTGGGTGAAGGAGAATCAGTTCCAACTGAACCTTCTCAGCACGGTGCTTCATTTGAGGGGGGAGAATCCATCTTCTTCAAAACAGCCAAGTTCACAAGTTGAGGGGGAGAACTCTTCTCTAGCTGCACCTGAAGGTACTGTAGCTCCCGAAAGCTCTACTGCACCCGAAGGTACTGCAACACCCGAAAGCTCGACACCACCCGAAACTCCTGTAGCTCCGGAAAGTCAAGATTTACCTGAAAGCTCATCAGTCGAGGGGGAGAATGCCGACATGTTTTATGACGATGACAGTCAATCCGAACTAGAAGAGATGGTAAATGCTGAATTGGATCCATCATATGATCCAAATTACCCTCCTCTTGTCAAATGGACTAGAGATCATCCTGTTTCACAGGTTGTGGGTAATGTCTCTGAAAAGGTCCTGACCCGATCTCAACTGAAGGAAAAGCAAACTTCTCTATTCTCAAAAGTAGAGTTTTGCATGTTTAATTCTTTCGTCTCAAAAGTTGAACCAAAGACAGTTAACACTGCTCTTGATCACTCCGATTGGGTTCAAGCTATGCAAGACAAACTTAATGAGTTCGAAAGAAATAAAGTTTGGCACCTCATTCCAACTCCTCAAGATGTATCGGTTGTTGGTCTCAAATGGGTCTTTAGGAACAAAATGGACAAGGAAGGCAATGTGATAAGGAACAAAGCTCGACTAGTGGTGAAAGGATACTGCCAGGAGGAAGGAATCGACTATGAGGAAACTTTTGCTCCTGTAGCTAGGTTGGAATCTGTTCGAATATTTCTTGCCTACGCTGCACACAAGAACTTTGAGGTCTACCAAATGGACGTAAAGTGCGCATTTCTAAATGGAGAACTCGAAGAAACGGTGTACGTGGAGCAACCTCTGGGATTTGTCAATGAAAAATATCCCAATGACTGCTATATTCTGGACAAAGCAGTTTATGGACTGAAACAAGCACCTAGGGCCTGGTATGAAACGCTAACCAAGTTTTTAAAGATGTCCAAATTCAAACAAGGTTCGGTTGACAACCCGGAATTTTCATTCGTACAAAATCTAAAGTCAATCATTTCAATTAAAATTCAATTACATTTCTAATAATTGTTAGCCAATTTAAAAGTCCGTTTGAGTGTTGTTGGGTCGCATTTTGTGTTGCGTCTATTGGGCTCGTTAGTTAGTCTAATATGTATCTCCGGTATGGGCCTGTCCATCCATGAGTTTTGTTTAGGGTTTATTATATATAGATGCTTGCATGCATTCTTAACGTAAGATTGATAGAGATTTGATAGCGTACAAGTTCTTATCTTTTGTAACCCTAGAATCCTCTACAACAGAAGTTCTTAGTCGAGCTCTGCTGAGGATTGAGTAATTTAATCATTCGACACATCTTGATTCATACTTAGGTTATTTACTGTTTATATATTCATCACTTACCTGTTACATAGATCTAATCGATCATCAAGTTATTTAATAGCTTATCAAGTGTTATAACTATTTATTCTTCAAACGAACAAAAGAAAGGAAGTACTGTCTCGGGCCTTGAAGTAGCAAATCCACCCAATGCACTCTAATAAAGAGTTCACGACCAAACTATTAGAGTTTGGGCCGTAAACTCTTTTGTGGCCGTGAACTCATGCCTTAGGCATGATTTTACTCCCCAAACTCCTCATTTCTCACTTCCACCCTCAAGTTTACTCCCCGTTCTCTCTTAACTATCATCCCGTTCTTCGCCCGATCTTCCAAAAACATAAGTGTTTCTCGACTTGATTTGCTGTTATACCCTATCACCTAATGTTTATACATCATTTCATCCATTCATTATTGCTTTTCAACTAGATCTTCAAGTGTTCTTCAAAACACCAAGAACACACACTAGTGTTCTTGGACCTTAAACACCCAATCGAGCTTCTATCTTGTAAGTTCAGTTTCCCTAGCTTCTTGTGTTCTTAGTATGATCTTAATAACACTTGAAAATCAGCAAAAATCATAAGAACAAAGGAGCTTACGGCCAAGGATGTTCTTGGGCCGTAAACCCCTCTTAAGGTGGCTAAATGGACCCTAGTTCCTTCCTAAGACTTGGATGCCAACCTTGATCCTTCCTAGGATTGTTTAAGACCTTAAAAAACAATAAAAACAAGTCCCCATGAGTGTTTATGGCCGTAAACACCTAAGGAAGCGGTCCTTAGGGCGTGAACTCTACAAGGAAGAGTTAGTGTGCCCCTAATGCTTTCCTAAGGCTTGGACTACGTCATCAGATGCTCAATCATGACTTGTAAGACCTCAAAAAACAATTTGGCACTTAGTACCATGATTTTACGGACATAAACTCATGTGGAAATGGTCATGGGCCGTAAACTCCATAAGGAGTGGTCCTTGGGCCACAAACTCCAATGCCATGCCATACAACCCTTAGATGCAACCCTTTGGTACCTATAGCACTTGATTCAAAGTGTTTCCATGTCCTAGGGTGTCTTAACTTGATTAATTAGTTGTTAAGTTTCTAATTAGATACATATATGTTTATTATATGTTAACTAGGATCATCGTGTGTGTTCAAGTCCTCACTAGACACCTAGCACCTTGTCCGACACTTCCATACGATCCACTCACTGCAGGTGAGTTCATACCCCTTAATTAACCTTTTTAAACGTTTCTAAATGCTTATAAATGCTTTTATGGGCGGGGATACAAGTTGAATCATGCTAGTTAGTATATCAATCACATGTGATTAATAACTAGCATGCAAATGGATTTACTACGCTTTTAGCTGTTTAGTCAGTATACTACTTTCAAATGACTTATTAAAACATTTTTACATGTTAAATCTCTTTATCAAACTGTCTTACTATTGGATTAATGTCTAAGTCCATAACTATAATTGGTAAGACTTGACCCGACCCGGCATGGTCCATTTGGGTTGCATGGCATCATCCACTTGGATAGACTAAAATGAGAGAAATAACACTTAAGGTTTATTAATATATTATAAATTCTAATATATTAATAGGATTATTTAATTAGTATTGATCAATAATTGATTTAGAATTAATTATGTGATCAAATGAAGACTAATTAAATATATGGGTTGATTGTGTAAATCATCCATACTTATATAGTGGGCTAATGCTCCATGGATTATCAGGTTGGGCTCAAACCCATTGGATGCTCCATGGTGTATTTGAACCCATGGATCCAAGGAAATGGAAAGCCATGACATTTAGGGTTTACCCTAATTGCAACAACTATATAAGCATCCTATTGATGTGAGAAATCGGCCACTAGTTATGCATGGAGGGCAAGCCGATTTTTGAAGTGTTCTAATTTCTCTCTAAGTTTTTCCAAGTGCTTATGGTGTTGTGTGAACCATTTGAGGTGTCACACTTGGGGCACTAGGCACTCAAGCTTCATGAAGACAAGCACCAACAAAAGGTATGTTATTCTAACTTGTGTTATTCAAAGTTTTGGATGCTAGAATAGAACAATACCTTGGAAAGTTGATATTTGCATGTATAATAGAGAAAACATAGATCCAAGGTATTTAGGGTTGCATGTACACTTAGGAGTGTTAGATTGCTCAAAACCCAACAGTGGTATCAGAGCCTAGGCTTGTTGTCTTGTTGTACTTGCTTAAACTGCTTAAAAATCGACTTTTGGTGTTGTCTGCCCAGCAGACTCGCCGAGTCCATGAAGGGACTCGACGAGTCCAAGGCAAAATGCATCCAACTCACCGAGTTTGTTCATGCACTCGACGAGTTGGATCCCCAGACAGCATATTTTCGAGTTTTGGTGCTGGAATTGGTCTAGAATCATTACCTCTGACTGTTTTGGGCTTATAAAACTTGTTTTGAATGTGGTAATGATTATGTTAAACCAATTTCAATGCTATAATAAAAGTTTCAAGTTTATATGTGTTCATGTTATTCTTGAAAATTGTTGATTATGAATGATCATGCTTATGAGTTTTGCTAGATCATAAGAATTGTGTGCAAATTGTTTATTGATATAATTCATGATCTTGTTGAAAATTGTATGGAGTTCATAACTTGTCCTCAAGTTATGAATTTTCAAGAATTTTATGTTTCCTTGATTTATGAGTTAGTTTAGATTGATAATGAAAAATTATGTTTTAGTTGTTTTCAATCCATATTAGTCTAAAAGAAGTTCATAAAATATGTTTTTGTAACTTGTCTTCAAGTTATGTGAAAAGTCATATTTATGAATCTTAAAAACTCATAAAAGTTTTGTAGGTTACATAAAATGTAAGAGTTTTTTCAATTAAATAGTTTAATGACTCCATAACTTGTCCTCAAGTTATGGATGTTGAAGAGACACTTCTTTAAAGTGTTTTTAAAGAATTAGGGGTTACATTAAAATGAAGAGTCTTCATTTTAATGAACCATTAAACTCAGAAGTTATGATTTAAAGAGTCTTGAAATAGTTTCAAAACTTGCCCTCAAGTTTTGGAATTTGAAAAGTTACTCCTCATGTATACTTTAATTCCAAATTAAACATTGAAATTTTAAAAGGTTTAAAATTCAACCCTTATACTATTATTATAATTTTAATTATATAGATATGTATAAGAGGAAGTCAATCTTACCGTTAGTAGGCCTCATTCACGAAGCCGGTCTATAAGGGGGGTATAAGGTTACTTCCTATAAAATGGCAGTTTAATGGGTGTCCACTCTCACCCACCGCTTCCTTGACTGGTGGAGGGTCGTTAGCCGAACGGGTAGGAATGGACTATAATTCTCCCTTCATTAAAAGTATAATGAAAAATACTAAGTAACTAAACACTTATAAATTCCCAATCTTGGTTACTTAGGAAAATGTGAAAAGGTGCTAGCCCATAAAATTACACTTTGTACCTTACCAAGTCGTTAGTGGAGCGTGTGTGGTTAACCGGCACACTAACATGGACTATGAAGAGTGGCAAAGGGTAACTTGACTTTATTATAGATCGGTGGAGCGTGTGTGGTTAACCGGCACATCGATTAGGTAATATTGTTAAGGGTACCAAGTCAATTTGTATGGTTATTCACACCTTGTTTGTGATCCTCGGCATCCCAGTCATAAATTTGAGAGGGCACAATCGAGATTCAAACATGCCATTGAAAAGTTCAATGTATCTCAAAAGATCTAGGAGTTTCAAAACCAATAAAACCTAATAATAAAATATTTCGTTTTCATGGTGGAAATTGGTAAATCGTCATTTACCTACCTTCAACTATTTTATAATTTGGATTACGGCATCCCTCTTCCAGTTATAAATAGGTTGTTGGGTCCTAGCCTTAATATTTCATATTGGGTGTTATATTAAGGACTTTAAATCAACTAACTTGAATTTCTCCCATTATAGATGTCTAGTATAGACAGCTATGGTCTTCCCAAATCTTTAGGAGCAAGCTTCCTAATGGAGATGATATCCCAAATGGAAATCAAGGTGAAAGATCAATCCCTTTGTTGGGCATTTGTGGGACTAGAAATCATACTTCACTTCATCCACCTCCTCCAATAAATCTCCCTATCCCACAAGTTTTAAGACTTGATAAGTTCTAAGTCACTCAATCCCTATTGGCAAGCAAAGTATATATGTGCTTAGATCTTGGGGATTAAGCCACATATTGACAAGTCGGGAGAGTCGGGTGTCGAAGTCTCGAGGTAGCTGGCTGCTGACTTCGTTCTTCAGTCACTCCCTAATGACAGGTCGCGACAAGACCCTTAATGATCTTACCTATTTGCTTGATGATGCTAAATCAATAGTGATTTGGAGCATTAGTAAAGCAAATTGGATTGGAAGATCTACTTTCCAAACCTATTTGGACATTGAAAATGGTGACATTGGAGGTCCAGGAAAAACTTTCTCTTCCCAATGGAAAGGGATCGGCCATAGTCAACTCGGTTGACCAAATGGTAAAGAGAAAGGTTAAGTCTGTGATCGTCCCATGTACCGTTTCCAAAGAGTCCATAAGATTCTGTTGCCAAAGGAAAGACATTGGTTGCGAAGCTGCGAAATTTACCTAAAACATCTTAAGGATGGTAAAGTCAATAGGTTTGACTCTACTTTAGATAAAGTCCATTGTCTAACTCTATTAAGTTTCTATTCTGAGATTCTTATTGAATAATGTGACGAGGTCACATGTTGATGTTTTAAGAATCAAAGAAAAGGAGAAGAAGCTTAAAGGAAGTATATACTGATTCTGATCGCGAAGATGAATTTCGATCGCATGGTTCGGTGATCAGAATTTTGAGTTGTTACTTAAGAGTTATGATATATTGCTTAGGAATAGATAACAACAAGTTTTCCATATGGATTGTAAGGATAAATTTTTCCCGCAAAGTTTTTAAAATAAAAGAAAAATGGTTTTGATTTTATTTATTTTAAGTATCCTTACAATGGCATTTGTGAAAAATTGTTGATTATATGTTTCCATTGATAAGCAATATCGGTAAATGGATTTGATTCTTTGATTAGTGGAAGTGTCATAATTTACCAAATAAGGAAAGATCTCATCACCCAAGTTTCAGTTGGATAGAAACTTGGAATCATGCAACTTGTATTGTATGATCATGAGAATTTTTTTATATATTTGGGAAATTAAGTCTTATTCTTTGTTCACATGTATATGTGAATCAAGTGAAGGACAAAGGGATCGGATACACTTGGGTGTGCGCTGATCAGGTCCACCACAAAGTTGATAAGATTATTCATTATGATTTACTAAAGTTTAGTAAATGTGGTTATACTTACAAGTTTAAGTATAGTTCTGGATCATTGGAGAAGTTTCAGTGATAGAAATAATGAGTAAGAAGAATCAAATAAGGCAGAAAGATAAAAGTTTCTCTAATATGAAGAGATGGGAGAGTACTTGAGTATCTTGTTTTATGATTATCTTAGTGATTATGAAACCATGTCACAATTGATCCTCTAAGGACACCTTAGTTCATTTTGTTTGGCTAAGGAGAGGAATCATGAATTGTTGAAATGGTTAGATCAAAAGATAAATTATACTTCGTTCCAAAATTAAATCTTAGAGTCATACTCCAAATTTAAGCCTTGAGTGACATAATCTTAAGAAAGGTTTAAAACACTTGTTAAATGTAGAGTAAAATGTGTTCTTACTCTTGTACATTTGAAATTGGTAAGTTGTGATGTTTTGGATAAAACAAAGACCAACTAAGACCAATTGTGAGAAGTGTTTAACTTGAGAAGAATTTGCACTAACTCTTGAATATTCGTTTTTGTCAAGGAATGGTTCTTGACAAAGAGAATCTTATATGTCAAGAGGTCAGTGGGAGTCTTAAAAGGATCTTAAGATAGATTCAAGAACTAATCAAGAGTTTTGTTAATCACTAGACCACGACTTGAGGTTTGTAACCTATCGTGTTGACATATTTTGTGCCCATTCCAGTTAAAGTTGGTTTTGCATTGGAGTTCTGAGAGTTCTCAACTGGTTGCATAACAACTTGGAAGCAATGGCAGGACCTTGAGCTGCCAGGTGGCAAGAAATTAGATTGAGTTCAGTCCATATGAGTTTGGATTTGTCATTATCCTTGTCTTGTGACTATGGTTTTGACAATCCACATAGATAGGAACACATACACCATCAAAATCTAAGTGTCATAAGGTTTCTCTCCGATTCATGAAAATGATAGTGAGGAAACTCTTTCACTAAGTAGATTTAAGTGGATAGCAAGTGTGAAGTTTGCATTCTCATGTCGTTAGTGGAGCGTGTGTGGTTAACCGACACACTAACTAATGAGAATGGCAAAGGTTTAGACTCACATGTGAGCTATCTAAGGAAAGGTTTAGACTCCAGGTGTATGATTTGATAAAGTCTTATCAAGGAAATCTAGTACCAGAAATCTGACTGATTTCTAGGCACATGTAAAAGCTAGTGGGAGCATAAAGTGTTATGCTAGTTAGCAATGTTAATTATAGAAAACAAAAGTTTCAACTCGCTTTGAAAACGTTGTTTTACTATAATTAAGGGAGAGAAATTTATACTTCATTCCAATTCTACAAGCTTAGATTGAGATTTTAATCAAGTTTAGTCAAGAATATATATGAATGTTATGTTGGAATGGTTCAACATAAGGAATTTCAATATATGTTGCTTTCTCAAAATTCGATTATGATTACGGCATCCCTCTTCATAGTTTGAATTATGAGAACATGGAAAATAAAAATTTTATAGCATGAATCGTATCCCATATGCTTCAGATATGGGATCAATTGCATGTGTTATAATATCCATCCATTCTAAATTTTCCTAATGCTTAGAGCGTTAAGAAGGGAAAAGTGATTAGAACTAGATATGACTAAGATGATTAAGCAATTATCGAGAACAATTTGGGGTTTTCCAAAGTTTGGTTACTCATGGACAATTGGAAGTATAGAGTAAGGATTGTATTGACATATTTTGGAAAGAGGCAACTCTTGTTCAAAAGCGATGGTCAAGATGGGAATATGGAATTTTTTCCATAGGTGGAAGTTATTCTTTGAATCTGTGTAAGATTAAAGAACTTAATGCAAAGAAGGATGTTCAAAGGAATGTACTTTGAATTTGAGACTTCATCTCCATGGAATTGATTTCCATTGGAATACTTTGTAATGTTTGTTGCCAAGTCTTTGTGAATTGTGTGAATATCATTACAAGAGGATCATTGCATAGATTATGGTAAATGACAAGAACTTGGTATTCTTACATTTACAATAAGGATTGGGATTGTGAAATGAGAATCATTGACGTCATGTTCAATTGATATACATTTCACAAAGAGATGACCACATGTAAACATAGTGTGCATACTTGGAGTATGGCATAGCTATTGTTTAGAGAAACATAGTATGCATGCTTGGAGCATGGCATCACTACTATTTCAATTCAAGTATTAAGTTGATTAATCGAAACATGAATAATGAGTGATCAATATGGTGCTTAGATAAAAGGTGTTTTATTTACGCTCAACGTGTTGAGGCCATATAAGACTAGTATTATTTTGTGTTTCGCTTTGCATGTTTTGACTTCCAGAATAACGAGGTCATTCTTCTGATTGACCAAGTTATTCAAACCATCCACAGTCGGTCATATGTTGGAAGTAGATATGAATCAAGACTGTCGTGAATTTGGCTTGTATGATTTGTCTAAAGTGCTTTAGACAATGCAATAGTTGCTACAACATTCATGAGTACTCATAAGGGCTGAGTATTGGATTCAACCCACGCTCATTTGGATTCACTTCATGGATTTTATCACGAGTGAATTATGAGACGATAATATCTTATATTCTTCAAACCTAGAGATATGAGTTGTTGACTATGAGTTGGTTATACATTGATTGCACGTAAACGCATTGGTAACTCGATGTTATAAAACGTGCCTTTGTGTATGATTCAACAAACAGTTAGTACAAGCATATGAGTCGAAGTTTATCCATTCCTTTTACCTTCGGGATAAAAGCGATATCTGTGGGCCCCTCGATGATTTAGTGATGACAAAAGTAAGTGCTCGGCCGGGCCTGGACTGATTTGATTTGTTCAATTAGTCAGTCGTCATAAATCAGAAATCGGGAAACAACAAATGCACAGAGAGAATGATTATAATCCATGTCTCAGTCCATATGATATCTAGAATGGAGGAATATATGATCACTTATCCAATGGACAAGTCATTGACAAAGGTCAGAGTTCATCTACAAGGTCAGAGTTCGACAGAAGCTTTTAAGAGATACGATTGCCAGTCAGTTCTTGAAGTCATACGCAATAATAGTTTTAGACTTATCCAAGTGGGAGACTGTTGGATTAATGTCTAAGTCAATAACTATAATTGGTAAGACTTGACCCGACCCGGCATGGTCCATTTGGGTTGCATGGCATCATGCACTTGGATAGACTAAAATGAGAGAAATATCACTTAAGGTTTATTAATATATTATAAGTTCTAATATATTAATAGGATTATTTAATTAGTATTGATCAATAATTGATTTAGAATTAATTATGTGATCAAAAGAAGACTAATTAAATATATGGGTTGATTGTGTAAATCATCTACACTTATATAGTGGGCTAATGCTCCATGGATTATCAAGTTGGGCTCAAACCCATTGGATGCTCCATGGATGCTCCATGGTGTACTTGAACCCATGGATCCAAGGAAATGGAAAGCCATGACAATTAGGGTTTACCCTAATTGTAACAACTATATAAGCATCCTATTGATGTGAGAAATCGGCCACTAGTTATGCATGGAGGGCAAGCCAATTCTTGAAGTGTTCTAATTTCTCTCTAAGTTATTCCAAGTGCTTATGGTGTTGTGTGAACCATTTGAGGTGTCACACTTGGGGCACTAGGCACTCAAGCTTCATGAAGACAAGCACCAACAAAAGGTATGTTATTCTAACTTGTGTTATTCAAAGTTTTGTATGCTAGAATAGAACAATACCTTGGAAAGTTGATATTTGCATGTATAATAGAGAAAACATAGATCCAAGGTATTTAGGGTTACATGTACACTTAGGAGTGTTAGATTGCTCAAAACCCAACACTTACATACTGTATGTTTCCTTTCTAACTCTATTACAATTTTGTTTCAAATAAAGGTTTTCTTATACTTAAAACTGTTCTTATCAAACAAACTGCTTTCAAATCGTTTTACAAACTGACATCAGGTCATCATTTCTTAGTTGTTAAACTTTTAAAGGTTTTATAAAACATCTTTTATACTTTTTTATTGTCAAATGCATGCCTATATATGTATAGTTATAGAAGTAATGTTTAAAGGACTTAGGACGGCTAGCTCGCTTTATTTCCTTTTCCTCATTGGGATGTGGCCTTAGGGCATCGGTTATTCGTCCGAATGTCGTCTAAATATTAGTTATATATCATGTATACATATATAGACATAAAATTTCCATTAGTCAGTTCAGTACCTTTGGGTAGCAAAGGCATAGTTTGGTTATACACGTACATTGCTAGTAACTATAATAGGTATAGTTAGGAGATACTACTTACCATTCCAAGTACAAGGAATCACACAAGAGTAACTTCATTCTTGAGTCTATACTAATACAATACATACTATATGAAGAGATACAATTACAGAAATACAATTACAAGAATACTAATACATTACATACTATATGAAGAGATACTATTACATAGAATTACAAAACATACAATTACAAGAGATACAATTACAGAGATACGTTTACATAGATACATTTACATAGATACTATTACATACGTGACGAGACTTACCATTCCACGCCCAAGGCTGTTAGCTACAGTAGGGAAAGTATATACATCGACTGGTGTCTACGGTTGCACTGTTCGGCGAATTTCCACGCCGTGAATATCCTAGTACAAAAGGATACAATTCTATTTATTATATTATTTTCCTTCTTACCTTTACTTTGTGACACATTCACATGAACGACGAGGTAGAATATAATTGATATAGATAGACTATTTTCCTTATTACCTTTATATTGCGAGACATTCACATAATCGATGAGGTAGATTAGATTTGAATAATAATAGTTGTACAAGGAAAAACCTTCACTTATGTAGAGGTTCATACTTTCAAAACAGTCGGGTCTTGGTAGAAGGCTACTTTCAAAACAGTCAGGTCTTGGTAGAAGGCTTCTTTCAAAACAGTGGGGTCTTGGTAGAAGATTATTTTTTATACTAGTAGGAAATATGAGATTTCTAGGATTTTCAAACGATTACAGTTACTTACAAACATTTTCATACTTATACAAACTTTTCCTCAAAACAATTACAAGTCTTTTATTACAAGTTTCATTTACAAATCAATGACATTAAAATACTTATGAATTTACCAGCTTTATTCTTGATACTTGCTTTCAAAATAACTTGTATTCTCAGGTCACCAATAGACAGATACAAGACCAGGTTTTGTGAAGATGGAGCAGTCAAGACTCGTCTTTTATTTTGAATATTCATTATGTTGTTTTATACTTTGAAAGAACACACTTGTAATTAAAATTAAACTATTAATGTAATGGATGATGTTGTTGCTTGTTTACTACTTTACATTCTTGTGATACATTACATGACATCCTCCGCCGCAGAACGTTTCCGCCGTTCTCGGTTTTGGGGTGTGACAAATTCTAAACTAAATAAACAATTCACTAAAACTAAAACTTAAACATTTCATAATCATTTTAAAAGATTAAAAAAAAGGTTCTTGATATCTTCTCAACGTGTTGTTTTAATAATTTAATATAGAGTCTTTAATATATGTTTTCAAATTTAGTCATATATTTTAAAACATTAAGTTTATATAAAAAAATAAATAAGAAGATAAAGTTGGAATTTTAGAAAGTAAAAGGTAGTTTTGAAATTATTATAAAAACTGAAAGGGTGTGAAATCAAAATAAAAGCATATTTAAAATATCATATTTTATTCTTGATTGATGGTAAGTTTAAGACTCATAGTTCGTCTATTTAAAATTTCCTAAAAAAATCGTTTTATTTTGGAATTCTTTTTATAAAGTCTTAAATTTTTAATTTTGAACAGAAGAGTCTTAAATATTTAAATGTATACGATAATTCATTATTTACTGTTAAAATAGAAATTATAAGTTTTTCGTTAATTTAAATAAAATATTAAATAATCAAGATTTTTCTGTTTAAATAAAAAATTAAGACTTTATCAAAAAATTTCTCAGATTTTTCTATACTTTAAAAAACTATTTGTTAAATTGTTTGTTGATCATCCACACTCATTAGTTATGGAGTAAATTATAGTTTTGGTTCCTGTGATTTGGTTTGATACTCATTTGTGGTTAAATCTTTGAAAATTGACAATATACATCCTTATGGTTTAAATAAATTACACCCATGGTCCTTGAGTGTTTGTTTTTCTGACAATTATAATACTAAAAGACCTTTTTGTCCTTGGACCAAAAATATTAAAACTTGTATAACTTAGGGACTGTTTCTAGAAATTGTTTGTAATGATGATTTAAAACCCTAAATCTATAGCCATTGTTCATGACCCTTTCTTATGGACTTCGACTCCAACCATCATTATCTCGTTGGACCCCGTATCCGGATGCCGACGTTGTCCATCCGATCACCGCCCTCCCTTGTGGAAATCGTATGTACCTTCCCATCTATCTATGATTTTGTTTTTAATTCTTCACTGACAACTAACTCTTCTATGACCACGTGTTCTCCAGTGATACCTTTCTCTATGACCATGTCTTTTGCGACACCCATCCCTTCTCTTTCCCTTATAACTTTGGTCATTACGATGTAATCAGAGAAAATGATTATTACCTCTCTCCCTAAAACTATGAATCTACTCTTACATCATTAACCCACCCATGCCCCTCACATCTTCCACAACCCAACCATCCCCACCTCTGCCCTAGCCATTACGTGTCCCACCCCAAAATCAAGAACGGCAGAAACGTTCCGGGGTGGAGGACGTCATGTACAGTATCACAAACAATGTAAAGTAGTAAACAAGTAACAACATCATCCATTGAATTAAAAGTAAAGTTTTAATACATGTGTGTTCTTTCAATGTAATAAGACACCAAAAATACAATAAAAATAAAAGACGAGTCTTGTCTGTGCTCAGTCTTCTCAAAACCTGGCCATCGTACCTGTCTACTGGTGACCTGAGAATACAAGTTATTTTGAAAGCGAGTATCAGCCTAAAGCTGGTGAATTCATAATTAATTAAGTGTCATTGTCTTGTTTTGGGAAAACTGTTATGAATGCCCTGTAAATCTTTAAATGAAACAGTTGATGTAAGTAATGAAAAACCCTAGAAAATCCCTTATTTCATACTAGTATGAGATGTAATCTTCTACCAAGACCCGATTGTTTTGTAAGTAAAATGATAGTTTTTCCTTTCTATTGACTAGTACTAAAAGTACTTAGTCTAACTCCTCGTTTATGTGAATGTATCACAAAATAAAGTAATAGGAAAATGTACTAATGTAATTGTTATCCTTTGGTACTAGGACTAACATGACATCGCGGTTAGCGAAATGTATAACCTAATGAACATCCGTAGATTGTTCAATTGTCCTCTGTAGCATACAGCAGAGGGGAGGAAGGGTTAGTCCCGTAATCGTTTCCCTAATATAAGTATTAACCGTAGGCATCCGTAGATGTTCATCAACCTCTGTAGCGAACAGTGGGCTCGAGGAATGGTTAGTCCCGTAACTATATTCTAATATAAGTAATAACCGTAGGCATCCGTAGATGTTCATCAACCACTGGTGCTAATCAGCTGGGCTTCGGAATGGTTAGTCCCGTCTAGATATCCCGTTGAACTGGGATAGGCAGGACAATTTACACAGAAGGTACTAATAAATCATCCTAATGAATAGAGGTACAAGTATCCATGTAAATGTTTACAGGAAGATGTATCTACGTAAAGGTGCTCATGTAATGTATTCATGTAAGGTACTCATGTAATGTATTCATGTAAGGTACTCATGTAATTTATTCATGTAAGGTAATCATGTAATGTATAGTGTAGACTCATGAATGAACTGACTCTGATGTAATTCCTTGTAATAGGAATAATGTTATATATCTCCTAACTATCCCCATAATAGTTAACTGGAAGGTAATTGATTGTCCAAACATGTTTATACACCCTTGATATACAAGAGTGTGGGAAACTGAATGAAGGATGAAAACTATAATATCAATACATATAAAAGAACATAAGTGTATAGATATAGTTTTGTTCAAGAGGGTAAAAATGGTTTTGTAAAACATCTATGAGTTTTGAACAATAATTAACAATGACTTGATGTCATTTTAATAAACATTTCAAACGTAATACTTTTGCTATCAAGGTATTTTTAAGATATAAAACCATTTCATGCATCACATTTTGTAGTATGTGAAATCTGCTGAATGAAAACACAGTTATAAATACATATGATTGATTTAATAACATGTTGTTTTCTACCTGTATTCCCCCCATTAAAGCATTTAAAATCATTTAAAACATTGATTAAGGGGTATGAACTCACCTATAGATGGTGGTTTGGATGTACTGAATGATGTAGGATAGCTAGGTGACAAGTGAAGACTTGTTCACACCCAAAGATCCTAGTTAGCATATAATCACACATATATGTATCCAATTAGACTTTAAACCACTAATTGATAAAGTTAAGACATCCTAAGGCATGTAAAACACCTTATATAAGTGCTACAAGCTATAAGGGTTGCATCTATGTGCTAAAGGACCTTGCTATTGTGTTTGGGTTCAAGGGTAAACTCCCTTGGAGTTTACGGTCTTCATGACCTTAACCTAATGAGTTTACGGTCGTAAACTCAAGAGTTTACGGTCGTAAACTCAAGAGTTTACGGTCATAAACTCATCTCCTTTTGACCATAAATTGTTTTGAGGGTTTGCAAGTCCTTTGAAGCATTTCTACTTGGTGGTTGGGACTTTAGAAGGGACTAGGGAAACAAAACACTCCTTAGAGGAGTTTACGGCCTCATGGTCATTTCCCTTTGGGTTTACTACCTTAAACCCTTATGGAAAAGGGTATTTCCATGTTTTCAAGTCCCTAACTCATCAACATAGTTGTCTAAGCTAGTTTTTAGGCCTAAGGAAGGAAAATGACTCACTTAAACACACCTTAGGGTGTTTACGGTTTTGGGAGATCCCCAAACCATAAACACCTATAAATGTTGGTATTTGGTGTTTTTCAAGGCTTAAACACATCAATGGAAGGTTCAAATATGTCAAGGAAGGCTTAAACATCCAACTAGGGCTTAGATTAATGACTTAGGCACACTTTGGTGCCTTATATGGTGTTTACGGCCCAAGAACATTCTTGGACAGTTAACACCTTGTTCCATGTATTCTTGGCATATTTTCTTGATGCTAACTTGTAATACTAACTCAATAAGACTCAAGGATTGAAGTACTTACTATAAGGAAGCTTGAAATATGCTAAAAGTCCAAGAACACTTAGTGTGTGTTCTTGGTGTTCTTGGAAATCTAATCAAAACACAAAAGTGAATGGATGAATAGATGCACAAACACTAGATTAAGTGTTTAATCAACTTGGAATGGATAGAACACTTACAACTTTGAAGATCTTGAATTGTTTCTAGTTTGCTACTTGAGAGTGTTTCTTGAGTTTACTCTTTTGGATAAATGAGGAGTAAACTCATCCTTGACTAGACTTAGGGAGTAAAATCATGGATAAGCATGACTTTATGGATTTTGGGATGATTTTTCGACCCAAACAAAATAGTTTGGCCAGGAACTTCTAAGACACGAGGTGTTTGCGGTTTTTAAATTTCAAAACCCGAGACGACACTTTCTTACACCCGTTCGTTTAAAGAATATTATTAAAACAATCAAACGAACTCTAAATTTGTTAAAATAAGAAATAACAACATTAAGTCATAATAAGAAGTGATTGACTTGTAAGGTTTGACCGTATGAAAATTCCGGGTTGTCACATTACGTCCCCCTCCTCCAATTCCTAATGATCCCCTCTTCTCCTACTAATTCCATTTGATTCACCTTCTTAGATTCCATTAATGGTAGCGATGTTGTTTCCAAAAGCTTATTTTTTCAGCTTCAAATTGATAATTTTGAGTAGGGGTTTTGTAAGTGTATGTGAGAGAATAATGAACAAATCTTGTCTACAACCCAATTAGCAACATATATTATTGTTTTTTTGCTTTGAGTGTTGAATGTTTTTGCTAAATTCGCAGATCTTGTGGTTTTTCTCATTGGTTGGCACAAAATCGTCACAATCAAGTAAGTCAACCAGTTTGATTCATGAGTTATGTCTTTTGGTTTTTTATTTCCTTATTATATATTTTTATGGCAAATTTGTAACCTTAAGTATTTATTCTGGGAAATGAATTTTGTTTTTTGGGGTTTTGGTAATTGATGGTGATATATGACAATAATGTTGGAAATAGTATCCAATTCCATTAAGTGTTTTGGTAATATTTCTAATAATAGCAGGGCCCTTTTGGATCGGTCTCATGACCCAAATAACATAAGTAAATGGAGATAAATAAGTTGTTAATATATAATGAATTAATAAATTAATTAGAAATTAGTTTGGTAGTTAATTAAAAGGTTTTAATTAATTAAAGGACTTAAATATTAATTAATCAAGGGATTGCCTGAATATTCCATAAGACTTTGGAGAGCATAAGGTGGACAGTTAGGTGTGTCCCTGGATAAGGATATGGTTGTTTTGAATTAAATAAGGATTAACCCTAGAGTTTGAATCCTTTTAGGATTCTATCTGCAACCTATAAATATATACTGCTAAGGGTAAACCGTAGAGCTAGTTACTCCTACCAAAACATGGTCCATACTCTATCTCTTTCTCCATACACGAAATCACAACCTCTCTCTCCTAACGGTTGGTGATTATCGTATAAACCCTAGTTTTGGGTGTCTTCATTTTGCTTTTGGTGGTGTGGGTGTGATTCCATTAGAGGGATGCTATGTTGGATCCTTCATCCATATCAATGAACTGAACGTAACGAGATCACAAACGAGCAACAAAGAGGTTAGTAGTTCTCTCTTTTTCTAATTTTTAAAGTATGGTGCTATAACTAGTAAAACCTAGATTCTATGATGCATCTGCACTTAGGTAAATATGTTGATTATTTTTGCTACCTTTAGATGTATACTTGATACTAATAACTCCCAAAAGTGGTATCATAGCCCAATTGGTTTTAGTTAATATCATAAACTTTGTAAAAGTCCAAAAAAACAAAAGAAATTTGTTTAGTCGTAGACACGGGTAAGTTGGCCGCGACGCATCTGGTAAGCTGACAGATTTTGGTTTTTCCTGAAATTTTGAATTTTTTTGAGATAAGCCTCTTGTTTCAAAATATTATTTTAACTGTTTAAATCTGAATATTCGAATTTGGTAATTAAATTCAAATATTATTTAAATTTGTATATTTAATTAATTAAATTTGAATATTATTTAAACTTTAATTAAAATTTGAATATTTATCTTGAAGTTTATTTAACAAGAGATAAATTAAAAGACAATATTAGTAGTTTAAAAGGTTAAATTTAGTATATGGTATAATCGACTATACGTATAACAGTTATATCACATGTTTCAGCACATGTTAATAAAACATTATCGTTGAATCCAGACTAGGCTCACCCACTCTAATACTCTAAGAAAGGTTTAAAGAGGGCCTCTATAATTCCTAATGATGTCGGTTTTTAAAATGATTTGCGCTTACCACCCTCACCGCGTTTTTGTATTTTTAGAGTGGAGTTACCAACGGGTTTGATCGTATTTTGTTTCAAGAATAAAAGTATAACTAAAGTAATAAAACAAAACCCCCGTTTTATATAAATTGAAAATGTGAGTCATGTGCTACCCATGAAAACATATATTTTCTATATATTCTGATGATGGAGCGTGTGTGGCTAACCGACATGTCATTGTAAGAATATAAATTAAAATGAGAGTCTCTCAAGAAATTATTTTGTTGATGGAGCATATGTGGTTAACCGACATGTCAATATGAGTATAAGTTTGTTTTGAGGATCGAGCGGTTTTGGATGCTTGATTCACCATCTATTTAATTGTCTGAGGTATCCTCATCATTAAATTTGAGATGAGCACAATCGAGATTATCATGTCATTGAATGGCAATGAATCTCAAATGATCTAGGAGTTTCAAGAGTTTGAAACTGGAAAGTTGTATTTCCTACATAAATAAATTTGCTATGTGTTTACGACATCCCTTTACACATCGCAAAGCCAAATATGGATCATAGCCTTGTTAATAATTCATTTAGGGTTAAAAATTATTTTAAGGATAAATTCGAACTAACTAAACTCCTTTTCATCTTGTAGATGAAGAACAACAACAACAATCCTCCTCCATATCCTCATCTTGCCTCTACAAATTCAAAATTCTCTCATATCGATCCTATATAAGGAGAAACTCACCAATCAAAACTATTTGGACTAGATTCGTAAACTATGGATTGCCGTAAGGTACAAGGGCAAAGAGTATGTCCTTGATGAGAATTTCCTTTACGTATATGACGAGTCCTCTGAAGAAGATATAGATGCTTACAACAAACATGATAATAAATCTACAGAAGTTGCTTGCATAATGTTGGCGACCATGTCTCCAGATCTTCAATAGAGTTTCAAGAGTCTTGTGGCATTTGAGATAAATGAGCATCTTAAGGAATTGTTCAAAGAGCAAGCTCAACAAGAAAGGTTCGAGATCTTCAAATCCTTTATGGCTTGTAAACATGAAGATGGGAATTATGTTTGTACGCACGTTAAAATATGAAGTCGTACATTGACAGACTAAGGAATTTGGGTGTCGAATTTTCAAAGGGGTTAGCCATTGACATGATTTTGAACATGCTTTCTAGTTCGTTTCATTAGTTCATCATGAATTATAATATTAACAATCTCGATAAGACCCTTATGGAGCTTCATGATATGTTAAAAATTGTCGAAGCTAGTTTGGCTAAGACCAAAAGCTCCAACCCTATTGTTTTGGTTAAAAATTGATCAAGTATTGTTAAACCATAGTGTATGAGAGGCTATGGTGTTTAAGGTAATGCACATATTAAATAATGATCAAAGTGAGACAAGTGAATTGTAAGGAAATCCCTTGATCCTTTATAGGATGTTCGGCATAAAACCTTGGGAGGTGATAATGATCACATGCCTTCTTGTTTTTATTGATTTGAATGTGAGATTATAGAAATGGTGATGATAATACAAATACAAATGTAGTAGTAAGCTAATCATGTACGTAGTTTTTGTATTATAGGTGTATATATAGTCTAGACTATGCACATTGTTTGTAGTTGGTATTCCCAAGTCTTATGCATGGTTAAGGCGATTCTTCGTTGAGAATGAGTCTTATGTTGACCATTTCTACACATGTGAGAAAAAGAAATATAATATAACTATTAAATGTGTTAGCAAATTATAATGATAATGACCAGGATCTTGAGGTGTGTTTAAGGATCCTGAGGTTTCATTAACATCAAGGATCCTGAATATGATTCTAGGATCCTGCCCCTAAGAATTGCCCCCAAATTATACATCCAGGATATTTAGGTTAATCTTAAATATTAAAGGTATAATTTTATGTAAATAAAGATAAGGAATTTGAATTTAAAACCCTAACAGATAAAATTTATCCATTCCACAGGCATCATTGCGCTGTCAAATCATATTCTCTCTCCTCAATCACTATAATAAATATGGGTAATTAGTTCAAGATTTTCATTACCTTCCCTAGATTTTATCTCGATGACCTCCAGTCACTTTCCTTCTTATAAAAATATTCATCGAAAGAAAATTGCTCGTTCTCGTGCTATCATACTTCCTGTAACACCCCAAAATCGGGACCCAAAAATTTTTGTTTGAAAATATATTACTTATAAAAATATTCATCGAAAACAGCATTACAATTCCTTTTACCATGAAATCATAAGTCATAAGTCTCAAAACATTCCAACGAATACTATAATATCAGAGTACAGATCCTAGGCTTCTCAAATGCGGAAATCATGTGCAAATGTGTGATGCACTGCTACACCGCCGACTCCTTCCCATTAGATGAAGAGGTACCTGAAACCAAAACTAAAAACCGTAAGCACAAAGCTTAGTGAGTTCCCCCATCATACCCATACCAAATAATGCATAATCCTCGATATCTTTCAACCGGTAATGGAGAGGCATAGCCGGGAGCTGGACTCCCCCTCTATATCTTTCAACCGGTAACTGGGAACTAACCTCCCCTTCGATATCTTTCAACCGGTAACCAAGGACTATTCCACCCCTACTACTGCTAACACACATTAAGCGCAATAATCATATCAATCATAGTAAGCATAGCACATATCAATCCTATATAATTATCAAAAAGACAATCATCTATGCAACACTCTCACTTATGGGCCGACATTGTGGCCGTAGACCACCCCTACTAGAAGGAAACTCACCTCGAAGTCATGTGGTGTCTGCACTGTTCTCGGTGTGGAAATCGACTCTCCCCGACTCCTCAATCCCTACACGACAACTCTTCTACGTTATCAACTCATACACGTAACCCTTACAAGGGTCACTCAGTCCAAGTCAAAGTCAAAGTGAAATCCATGGTCAAAGTCAACATTTGGTTGAATCAAATCGCCGAGTGAGCCCGTCAACTCGTCGAGTCCCCATATCCACAAAATGCCATAATCCCGTCCCTACTTGTTGAGTCTAGCAAGAGCTCGACGAGTTCGCCTTCAACAACACATCGAAAAATCTTCAAACGACTCGTCGAGTTCGTCCTTGAACTTGCCGAGTTCATCTTCATCCATAAGAGGATGTTCAGCCTATAACTCACTGATTTCCCTTTCAACTCATTGAGTCCGTCTTCATGTGGCTGGGACATTGCCTTGAACTCGCCAAGCCTGTTCATCCACTCACCAAGTCCTATGATTTCCAGGTCCCTAGTGAACCTAAACAACTGGGGGAACCTTCAAACTTAACAACTGGTCCAAAACAGAAAGAATTTGGTGGAAAATACACCCCGACTTGCCGAGTCCTAAGAACGACTCGTCGAGTCCCTATATGTCCAAAACTATACAGTTGATTATAAAGGGTCTTAACGCGTAAAAACCATAGATCTGGCCTCCTAGGTTCCATTTTATACGTAAAGCTTCAAACTTGGTGCACATTCATGGGGACTTTGGCTCAAAAAGCCATAAAAAGAGGTCTACAAGATGCATGGATCTCTCATGGCCATAAAGTTGGCACCTTTATGCCATGAGAACCCTCCAAGGTCCAAGATCTGAAGCCACAACTCCATATTACTCCCCAAAACCCAAAAATGGCTTAGAATGCCCTAAATATACCAAAAACCAAGTTCTAAAGATGATTAAACACATGGAAGTCAAGATAGAAGCTTTTTACCTTAAATGGGCTGGAAATAGGGCACAATCTCTGGATATTCTAGTTTCAACTTGTACCCCCAAGCTCCTTTCCTCTTCTCAAGCTTCACAATCCATCAAAATGCACAAAAATGGCTGTAGAACACTCAAACAAGGCTAGGGTTTCAGGCTAATGTCTTCTGGAAGTATAAGGGACGATGAAGGCTGAGATAAGTTGCTTAAATAGGGTGCAAATCGTCAAATTTAGGGTTTCACTCGGACATCATCTACTCGCTGAGTCGGTCTCCCTACTCGTCAAGTAGGTCACTTAAACTTCCCACGGATCACGAGTCTACTCGACGAGTTGCCCCCTCCCCCCCAACTCGTCGAGTCCCAGAGAAAATATAAGAATTACTTGAATTAAATACATACCAGGAAACAGGTGTTACACTTCCTATTTTCGATGATGACTTCACCAATCAAAAGATCTTGGCCCATGATAAGTCATCTTTCAACAATGAGGATATTCAATCTTTGAAGAGTAAAGGTGCGTTCCTGATGGTGTTGTTTTCAAACCCTTTGATGCTTCGGTCCAACTAGATTTTTCCTCACCCACCTGGGTTGGCTTCCTGGGACACCCTTTTTCTCTAGGTTTAACTTATCCTTTCTCTAGTATCATTTCTGAATTCTTTTAGGTTACCCAAATCTCGTATATCCAGAATATGTCAACGGTTTGGAGGATCCTTTATTGGGTCGATCACCTAAATCAGTCTGAGAATTTGGACATTGGTTTATCATAGTTGGCTTCTATTTATGATCTTTCCACATTTGGCTCTTCCCGTTTTTTGTTCAAGGTCAAACCAAACAAACTACTTCTTGTTCTAAAATCCAAGCATAACGACGGCGCCTGGGAGGAAAGGTTTTTTGTTGTGAGATGCGATTCCATTCCTAATAGAAGTTCCTTGCCATTGAGATAGGTTAAAAAGTTAGGATGTTTTGGTATTCTTTAAGGATCCTAGGATTTACTTTCTTATTTTATCTGTTACGATGCAGTGTTCAAGTTTGAGGATCTTGCTCCCGCTGCTGAAGATACGAAAGATAATTTTGCAAGTTTTCTCGCTTGGTCCGAGGCTGATAGATCTTTTCGATTCGAACCACCTAGTCTCTAAGAAGGTTCTTCTACTACTACCCCCATGTCGATGGGTAAGGATCCTTAGTTCATCTTTTTCTATTTCTCTAATGTGAAGGATCCTGAAATCATAGGGCTTTTTGGTTATGTTTAGGATCCAAGGTTACACATTCCAGTGCCCGCTTTACCCAATCCGATCTTGACACGACCATGTCTAGTGGCCAACTGGTAGTGAAGAAAGAGAAGACCTCATCTTCTCTCTGTCCCAAGAGAACTTTCATAGATATGACGGTATAGACTCTGGGATCCCGTAAAATAAAAACTGTTGAGGCTATGGAATTAAGCTTGGAAAATCTCGGAGCTAAGGACACACTCTTGGAGTTGGTTTCTTTTTCTCAGGCTCTAAGTGCCAGTGTAACTTTGTTTTTAATATTTTACATTTCATTACCTCTGATGTCATTCTTGTTTCAGGTCTCTGATCATGCCTTTGCTGACTTGAAGTCCAAGCTGAGAGGGCTGAACTAGCCTTAAATGAACGGGAGAATATGTGGAGAGAAACTAATGAGGATCTCTTGAGGAGGGTGGAGCTATTAAGCAAGGAAAAGTCTGAGAATAAGGAGGAGCATGCCGATGAGATGGATGAGGTGATTGTTGAAACGAAGGCTAGTGTTGTCGTGGCTATCTGGAAGGCTAAGCTCAAGCTAGCAAAAGATATGGAGAATGCGGGATGTTGGAACGTAGCCATATGACGTGAAGCCCTGGCTAAGTTGACTGGAAAGCTTATTGATGTTGGTTAGGGTCCTGCAGAGAAGAAGAAGAAGGGAGAGACAGAGATATCCCCAACTGGGGATGATCAAACCAAAGCATAGGTTTGATTTTTTAAAAACATCTTTTAAAATTTTTGGCTTGTAGACAATATTTCAGTTTGTTGTTGTTGGGGGGGGGGGACTAGTGGGCAACCTTTTTATATTTCACACACTTGGTGGTTGATGTTTATATCTATTTGCTTACATGTTTGATGTGATTGTAGCAGTAGGATTTATGAGGATCTTCAGATGGTTAAGTTCCTAAAGAGTTCAAGTTTTACAAGAACTCTTGCGAACTCAATGATCTGCAATAGTTAGTTATTTGCTAAACATTTCAAAGTAGTTAGGATCCTTATAAAGACAAGCCTTTAGTTATAATATAGGGAAATAGTTCTTAAGAAATAAGGATAGATAGAACCTGGTAATCTTTAGGCTTTATAACCTTTTGCCTTAGGAGAAGTCTTGAGCTACGATTCCTTTAGTTCTCTATGATCTTTGGAGTTTGCATAGAGAAGTATCCTGTTAGGAGATCTTTAAAAATCCTTATTTTGATTTTCAACCGTGAAAGAAAATGACAAGGGAAGATCCCTATTAGGGAAAATCCCAAAATAACTGGGTAAAATCCCATATTAGATAATTAATACGGAAAATCACATTTCAGATAAACTAGGGAAAATCCCAACTTTAGATAATAACTAGGGAAAATCTCATTTCAAATAATAAATGGGGAAAATCCCATCTCGCAAGACAACATGATAATGTTATAAACCTTAGAAATTTACTGGGGAGGATACCAACTTAAGATAACATGATAATGTTATAAACCTTATATTAAAACTTTAGGATCTTAACATAAGTTCTGAAATAAGAGGGTTGTCAAGTCACTAAATCATGAGATGATCCCCTTATTCACATTGCATAGTTAGATATCGTGCATCCAAACGAGGTGTAGAAACCTTAACTGATATGAAAAAGGTTATTAACTCTTTTAACCTTAGAGGGTATTAAGTACTCTTAATCATAGGAGAGGTGATCAGTTTCTATTTGTGGTTATTAGGATCCTTAGATTCCTACATGTTTCAAACATTAGCTTGGGGTGGGCGCTAGCTTGGCTAATGCCCTCTGATGCTTAGGTCAGTAATGTCTTTGAAAAATTAAATGAAAGGATTAAATAAAAGTAACGGGTAGAGAGTGTGTACCTAGAGCTTGTTGGAAAATGATTAATACAACTACATGAAGTATGATTTTAGATGTATTACATTTCAGGATCTTGGCAAAACATTTCCTTCAAGATTAGCTAGCCAATATGCCCCCTTTCCTACTTCTGAATCGATGAGATATGGTCCTATCCATTTAGGTGCCAATTTACCTGCATTGGGATCCTTGGTATTTTGGAATGTATTCCTAAGGACCAAGTTGCATATTTGGAATATTATTACTTTAATGTTCTTATTGTATGCATTAGCGATCCTTTGTTGATGATCGGCAATGCGGATCCTAGTAAGATCCCTGAGTTCATTGATAGTGTCAAGATCATAAGCTAGGATCCTATTGTTGTTCTCTTGAACCTGTAATTAGTATCTTATCATTGGGATCACCAATTCAGTTGGGATCATGACTTTTGTTACAAACACTAAGGAGCATGGAGTTTGGCCAGTGGTCGTTTTTGAAGTGGTCCTATCTGACCATAGGACAAAAAGGAGTTCTTCTACCCATCTTCTTTTCGTTTCATTTAATCTTTTCTTCAAATTGTTGACTATAATTTTGTTGTTGGATTTAGCTTGACCATTAGCTTGAGGATGAACAAGAGTGGAAATTATCATATTAATTCCCTAACTCGTGCAGAAGTCTCTAGTCCTTTTGCTTATGAATTAGGATCTATTGTCGCATATGATCTCGGCAAGGATCCCGAACCTGGTCGGGATATTACATTTGATAAATGAGACTACCACCTTGTCTCATATTTGAACAAAGGCTTCAGCCTTTATCCATTTTGAGAAATAGTATGTCATTACTAGCATGAAGAACATTCTACTAGGAGCTTTTGGTAACTTGCTAACTATATCCATTCCCAATTTCATGAATGGCCAAAGGGAGATGATAGAATGTAAAGGTTCTGCTAGTTGATGAAGGATGTTATTATGCATTTGACAAATATCAAATCTTTGTGCGTGTAAGAAGGCACAATTCTTCATCGCTAGCTAGTAGTACCTCATCCTTAAAACTTAGGAGCATAAGGATATGCCCCCAACACGATCGCCACAATCACCTTCATGTATATCCTTTGGTACTTTGATAGCTTCATGACTTTCCAAGTGTTAGGGCCAAGATCCTCAATCTTATCTAGGATCCTAGATCTAAAAGATATCTAAGGATCCTTAAACATATCCAGGATCCCAGATCTTAAAGGAGTCTTAGGATCCTGAACATCATTGTTATTATTTCCTAACAAGTTTAATGGCTATATTTCTTGTTTTTTTATAACATGTGTAGAAATGGTCAACATGGGACTCATTCACAACGAAGAATCAGTCCAACCAGGCTTAAGACCTGGAAATTCCAAGTCAAAGCACGTTAATTTTAAATACCAGCTCAGCAGGATCCAGGAAATATCAGAGATTTAGTTACTTAACCTACTCTATAAATACACCTGTAAAGCACACACAACAGGAACAATTCTCTAAAACCTTAGTCATTTAGTATCACTTTAGCATTGGTAATCATATTATCATGCTTATCTCTATAATTCTTTCTTCAATCAATAAAATCAAACAAGGCATGTGATGATTGTCACCTCCCAAGGTTTTATGCTAGAGATCCTAACAAGGATTAATGCCTTTCCTTGTAAATCTCTTGTGCAACCTTGTTCTAATTTCATTAATCACTTCACCTACAACACCACAGCCTCTCGTAGAATTTGGTTGATATCCACTTAGTTGATCTTTTAACAAAACAATTTGGCGCCTACCGTGCGGCCGTGGTGTTCTTATTTCTCGAAAATTATGTCTACACAACCAACATTATCTTCTTTCTCTATTCCTCCCATTTCCTCAAAAAAATCTTCCGCCACCTCCAAAAGGACCTCCTAGTTAAAGGAAAGCTCTGGATACATCTAAAAAGTACACTTCTCCGATCATCAACCACGAGAATTTGGTATCCCGGAGATTCCAGGATCCTCATGTTTCGCAAACAACGAACTCTTCTCCATCGTGAACATGATAAAGAAACAACTAAACCAACAACGGGAGGAAAGAAAGAATACACTCAAGGAGATGGAAAGAATTAGGGAGGAGATCCATAAACCCTAAGGAGCAGCACCCTCGATCTTGCAATCCAAGATCCTAAACTTTGATGATGTAGGATCCTCGGGAAATTGCTGTGAGATAGGATCCTCAGGAAACAGTCGGGAGATAGGATCCTCAACACCTACAACTACTCTCACTTGGGGTGTAACTCCAAATGAGCAAGCCCATGTGATCCAGGATTCCGACACAATCTTCATCACTCCTGATATGAAGGGTCCTGGTAACTTCGAGAATAATAATACTTTTAATACTAACTCTATGGACCTTGATACATGAATAAGCCCGTTCATGGGGGCAAGGAACTTCGGTACTTAAGGGAGATGATCTCAAGTGTACCCGGAGTGGTCCAAACTATACCAGAGGTATCTCCCACGAGCCACAGAATCTCAAGATTTTCTCCTGCAATAGTTGAAGTTCCAAAGCGCTTCCAAACTCCCAACATGAAGCCTTACGATGGAACCACTAATCCTGAAGAATGTGTCGCATAATACAGAGAAAGAATGGAGATCATCACCATTCCCAAACATCTATAGGAAGCCTGTTTTGGTTCCACCCTCATAGGATCAACCTTGAAATGGCTTCTCAGGGTTCCTCTTTAGTACTTGTTTTGCTCATTTAGTTAATCTTTTCAATAGACGATTTTCTTATAACAGAACATTCAAAAGGATCACTAGTGATCTCCATTGAGTACTCCAGGATCCTAACAAATCCTTTAGAGATTTTTTAAGCAGGTTTGACAATGAAGAGCTCAATATTCCTAATATCGACATAGTCAAGCAACAGAAGCCTCCAAGATGGATTTAAAGAAGGATCCTCCCTTTTATGAGGATCTCGTAATGACCTCGTGTAGGAAAACGATAAAGTTAGAAGTAGAACATTGAGGTTTGTTAGAATTGAATAAGGTCTAATCATTACCATGTAGGATCTTGGAGAGAAGGCAAGGTAGCCAAGGAAATGAGAGAAATCAAGTGGCTAGAAAGACAAGTCTAAATGTTGCACATACCATGAAGATTTTAGCCATATCACTGAGTATTGTGTAGCCCTCAGAAAGGAGATTAGCTATCTCCTAAGAAAAGGACATCCTAAAGAGATCCTAAGAAGACGAAAAAAAGATTGAAGGAAAAAAGAACAGGATCTTGCAAAGATCTTGGAAAAACTAGAATCCCCTCCTTCAAACACCATGTTAATTAATGTTATCTTTAGGGGTTCTGATATTTGTGGCACTTCTTACTCTACAGAAAAAAGACACGCTGAGGTATCCAAAAATAGCAAGAAGAAAGGCCGTAGAAGAAGACTCTGATAACACAAGGATCCCGGTGGATGAAGGATCCTCGGTGAACATCATACTCTTAGATGCCCTGACTAGGATGAACGTCATAGAATCCGCGACAATCAAAAGACCCTCAGTAGTAATGGGATTCGGCTTTGAAACAAAGCATATAATTATAGAAATCAAACTACCTATCTACATTGAAGGGGTAAACTCTATGCTATGCTTTTATGTTACTAATGCTTTGTCTTCGTACAGTGTTATACTAGGTAAACCATAGATCCATGATGTGAAAGCATTTCCTGTAATGTACCCTCAATGCGTCAAAATGCCTACCCCTTGGGGGACAATAAAGATCCTTGGAGATCAGCAGGAATCAAAAGAGTGCTATGGGACCTCGATGAAGCTTTCCTTAGTACCAAGGAAAGCAGAGCAATTAAAGCAAGGGGCACATGAAGACAAGACAGGTATATATAAGAATATTATAACTCAAGAACTTAACATTGATCCTTCTTTCAGACCCATACATCAAAATAGATGGAAGTTGGGACCTGAAAGGTACCTGATCATTCAAGAGGGAGTGGAAAAACTTCTCAAATAGGGATGATCAACAAAGTCAAGTTCCCAAGGTGGATGGCCAACGTGGTCATAGTACAGAAGAAGAATGACTCCATGATAGACGTGGCAACGAGTCATAAATTATTAACATTCATGGATGCATCAGCGGGATTCCAATAGATCTAGATGGAACCATCCAAACAAGAGGATACAATATTCATAACTCTAACATGTATCTATTGTTATAATACCATGCCATTTGGTCTTAAAAATGAAGGTGCAACATACCAAAGGCTAGTCAACAAGCTGTCAAAAGAGAAACTGGGGGACACCATTGAAGTCTACATCGGTAACATGGTGGTTAAGAAAGCTAAAAATCACCTCAGGGATCTTCAAGAAGCCTTCGATATATTAGATGAATACAATATGATGTTGAGCCTGTCCAAATGTCGCTTTGGAATAAAGGCAGGCAAGTTCTTTGGTTACCTGATGAAGCGAGTCCTGACCAAGGATCTTCGAATGGGGAACCACTCCTCTGATACTTTTATGTATCTTCAGATGTTGTAAGTGCTATTTTGGCCAATGATCTTTATGGAAAACAACATTCTATTTACTAAGTAAATAAAAGTCTATTGGATCATGAAACCAGGTACTCTTACTTTGAAAAACTATTACTTGAACTAGTTACAACTTCTACCTAATTAATACAATATCTTGAAACTCAAACTATACATGTCAAAACTAATTATCTTATCAAGAATTTCATGAGAAATCTAGGAATGTTAGATAAAATAATTAAGTGGTCAATAAAGCTCATTACATATGACATCAAATATGAGTTAGGATCCTCAAAAAGTCATACGTACTAGCAGACATTGTGGCTGATTTTAGTGATGATCTACAAGCTGAAGTAGAATTGGAAATTCGACAACTCCAAAAAGAAGAAAGCGTGGGAAAATAAACACTTTTCGTAGATGGAACTTGCAACTTTAGAAGAGAAAGCCCATGGATCATACTAAAATCGCCATAGGGGGACATCCTACCCAGGAAGTTAGTTATAAGTTCAATGCAACTAACAATGAAGAAAAGTAAGAAGCATATATCATGGGGTTACAGGTGGTCAAGGATCTATAGATCAAGGATCTTCAAGTATATGTCAATTTTTTTAATAACTAACCACTTTAATGGATCCTATGCAGTTAAAGGTGAAAGACTAGCAGTATACCTTCAAATTCTTAAAAATTTAGCCTCCGAATTTGAAGCTGTTAGTCTGAATCAAGTTCCTAGAGAAGAAAACGATGAGGCAGACGCATCAATCAACTTAGGATCTTCCCTTAACATCCCGCCAAAGACCAGGATCCCAATAAACCATATAATGGTCCCGGCTATAAAAGATCCCTCCAATAGACCAAATGACCCAAACGACCATGATCATGCGACCAACCTAGCAGCAATCGAAGATCCTGATCCTCAACCCCCTCACCAGGATCCTAATAATCAGGGGCTTGATCCCAATATTCAAGATCCTCCACAAAGTTTAAGATCCTGCATCCACTCCATTGTGGAATATCTCCAAAATGCTATGATTCCAAAGGAAGAGAAAAGCGATAGAGACTTCAATATTAGGGCCTCACACTTTGTGATGATCCAAGGGAAATTATACAGGAAAACTATGGCATGTCCATATCTTAGATGTTTGGAAGATCACGAAGTTACATAAATTCTAAAAGACATACATGAAGCGGATTGTGGCAACTACACTGGGGGCAGATCCTTATGTCCTAAAGTGTTAATGATAGGATACTATTGGCTAACCATAAAGAAAAATGCCTTCCTGCATGATCATAACTATGATGCATATCTCACTGATTCAGAAGCATGAAAGGGGGCATAGTGGCTAGCATCCTGCCAAGATCCTGGAATTTTATACTGCTCAGAGTGCACTTTATGTAAGTCGTTTTAGTTACATTGCATCACAACCAAGGCGAGGTACATGCCTACTCCTTACTCTCATTTCTTTCCTTTGTATATCTTTATTCCAAGAACACTACAGCCATAAGCATCGAATGGGCATTAGCCAAGCTAACGCCCACCCCAAGCTAACACTTGCAACATGTAGAAACTCAAGGATCCTAGCCACTACGAATAGAGACTGATCATATCTCCTCCGATTAAGGGTACTTAATCCCTATAAGGTTTAAAGATTTAATTACCTCTTTCGCACCAGTTAAGGTTTATACACCTCGCCTGGGCGTACGATATCTAACTATGGGATGTGGATAAGGGGATCATTTCACACTTCAGTGGCTTGGCGACCCTCTTATCTTTGAACATAAGTTAAGATCCTTAAGGTTTATAACCTCTTCATGTTATCACACGTTGGGATCTTACCCCATAATTTACTTAAGGTTTATAACATCTTCATGTTATCACACGTTGGGATCTTAGCCCAGAAATTACTAAAGGTTTATAAAATCTTCATGTCATCACACGTTGGGATCTTACCCCATAAATTACATAAGTTTTATAACATCTTTATGTTATCACACATTGGGATCTTTCCCCAGAAAATACATATGAATCATAAAATTTCATGAACAAGGATATTTCCCACGCTATACGTCACAAGTTGGGATCCTCCCCAGTATATAACATTAATTCAAGGTTTGATCACCTCCAAATGGGATATAATCTGTCTCTTTCTTCTCTTCTCTATAGGATCCTGGCTAACATTTACGAGCTCACCAGTCAACATAGCAAGGGTTTCATGCCAATCTTCCACATTCTAGGATCATGCATTCTCCACATCCTCTGCCACCTTTATCTTTACCTCTCAGTTGACCTTAACAACACTGCTATTAACCTTAGAAAGCAACTCCTCGGTCTCCAGCGCATGCTCCGCCCGATCAAGCTTAACCTTTAGATCTTCGGTGGATCAAGAAACATGATCAAGTAACTTGTAAAAGATCACGATTGCCCGATAGAGAGCAACTTCCTCAGCGTCTTGTCCAGCCCAGGGCTCTCACCGGACTTCGTTTTTCGGGATCCAAGAGTATTGACGATCAGATTTATCGAGGTTCTCTCAGGAGGAAGAGAAGATGAGTTCTTCTCCTATTCACCACAAGTTGGCCACCAGACTTGGTGGAGTCGATATCAACAAGGGTGGACCAAGCACTAGAGTGTGTAGCCTTGGATCCTAAACATAACAAAGGAGCTAAATAAGTTCAAGATCATTCATGAAAAATAAAAAATAGACAAATAAAGGAACTATACCTTTCGACATGGGGGCAATAGCATATTTACCTTTCGAACCTAACGGATCTTTCAGTCTCAGGAAAAGCAAGGAAACTCCCAATCGTCTCCTTGGTATATTCAGTAGCAGGGATGGGATCCTCAAACTTAAAAGCTGAATAAAAAAAAACAAGGAAGTGTGAATTTTACATCATCAACGAAGTAAAATAAAATACTATCCTTTCTATCCTAATTTCTTGGCAGGAGATCACCGTCGGGGATGGATTCACGTTTCACAAAAAAATATTTCTCTTTCCAAGAACCTTTATTTTGTTTTGATTTCAAAATAAGATGTGATTTACTTGTTTTGACTCTGAGTAGGAAATGACAAGACCCAAAAGTTTGGAGATCACAAAGTGGACTAACTTTGCTAAATCCCATGTATAGATACTTAGATTGATTCAATCAATGAACCTAAAGCAGGTCCTCCAGATAATGAGCGTAGTTTGGATGGGACCAAACCTAAGTAGGGGAGACAAAGTTGGGTTGGGTCTTAGTATCAAAAGGCTTGAAAATAACATCGGAAGGAAAAGGCTCGATTCACTTTAAGGACTAAATATCGTCATCAGACTTGGTGGAGTCGATATCAACAAGGGTGGACGAAGCACTAGAGTGTGTAGCCTTGGATCCTAAACATAACAAAGGAGCTAAATAAGTTCAGGATCATTCATGAAAAATAAAAAATAGACAAATAAAGGAACTATACCTTTCGACATGGGGGCAATAGCATATTTACCTTTCGAACCTAATGGATCTTTCAGTCTCAGGAAAAGCAAGGAAACTCCCAATCGTCTCTTGGTATATTCAGCAGCAGGGACGGGATCCTCAAACTTGAAAGCTGCATAAAAAAAACAAGGAAGTGTGAATTTTACATCATCAACGAAGTAAAATAAAATCCTATTCTTTCTATCCTAATTTCTTGGCAGGAGATCACCGTCGAGGATGGATTCACGTTTCACAAAAAAATATTTCTCTTTCCAAGAACCTTTATTTTGTTTTGATTTCAAAATAAAATGTGATTTACTTGTTTTGACTCTGAGTAGGAAATGACAAGACCCAAAAGTTTGGAGATCACAAAGTGGGCTAACTTTGCTAAATCGAATGTATAGATACTTAGATTCATTCAATCAATGAACCTAAAGTAGGTCCTCCAGATAATGAGCGTAGTTTGGATGGGACCAAACCTAAGTAGGGGAGACAAAGTCGGGTTGGGTCTTAGTATCAAAAGGCTTGAAAATAACATCGGAAGGAAAAGCCTCGATTCACTTTAAGGACTCAATATCGTCATCATAAAAAAACAGATCTCTTAACAAGATAGGATCCTCTGATCGATGAAGTCCTCGTCAGAAAATCAAGGATGCTCGAGCGAGAATGGAGTACCTCTTTACCTATAATCAACAAAAATGAAAAATAAGAATAAATGAGAAAGAAATTTAGCTCCAAACCAAGGAGAGAAAAGTGGTTTGGCAATATAATCATATCTTTTGAATGGATACAATTCTATTCATTAGTGTTCGAATTTCGAATCCTTTATGTTCAATTAATTAAATTATACACTTTAAACACTTGAAATCAATTCAAATATTTTGGAGGTATAATTTGGGGGAAATTGTTAGGGCCAAGATCCTCAGTCCTATCTAGGATCCGAGATCTAAAAGATATCTAAGGATCCTCAACATCGCTGTTATTATTTCCTATCAAGTTTAATGACTATATTTCTTGTTTATTTATCACATGTGCAGAAATCGTCAACATAGGACACATTCACAATGAAGAATTAGTCCAACCAGGCTTATGACCCAGAAATACCAAGTCAAAGCACGTTGTAAATACCAATTCGGTAGGATCACGGAAATATCAGAGATTTAGTTACTTAACCTAGACTATAAATACACCTATAAAACACACACAATGGGAAGAATTCTCTGACACCTTACTCATTTAGTATCACTTTAACATTTGTAATCGTATTATCATGGTTGTCTTTGTAATTCTTTCTTCAGTTAATAAAATCAAACAAGGCAGGTGATGATTATCACCTCCCAAGGTTTTATACCAGATATCCTAACATGGATCAATGGCTTTCCTTATAAATCTCTTGTGTAATCTTGTTCTAAATTCGTTAATTACTTCACCTACAACACCACAGCCTCTCATGCAATTTGGTTGATATCCACTTAGTCGATTTTTTTACCAAAATAGTAGGATCAAGCACGTTCAGCATGCTAGGGGCATTGGTCTGAAGGCTGATATTAATTTTAGTGATTCGATAGATATTTAGAAACTTGTAACAAATAAATGTAATTGACATTTGATGATTGAATAAATGGAGATTTATTTATGAGTATTGTTTACTATCTTTTGTTAATTGTTTATCTTTGTGTTTCAACTTTGCATGTTTTACTTCCCGAATAATTGGATTATTCAAAGCATCCAAAGTCGATCATACTTTGGAAGTGAGTACTGATTTAAGGATGTCATGAATTGAATTGTAGACTGTCTAAGTGCTTACACATAGCAATGGATTGCTGCAATATTCATGAGTACTTCTGAAATGAAGATTTGAGTATTAGATTAATCCACACTCAGAGAATTACTTCATGGAATTTATCACGAGTAATTCCAAGACGATAATATTGTATAATCTTGAAACCAAGATTTATGAGTTGTTATATACGAGTTGGTTGTTCATTGATAATGCGTAAATACATTAGTAACTTGATGTTATAAAACATATTATTGTGTATGATTTGATGAGTAAATAATACAAGCATATAAGTTAATGTTTATCTGTTCCTTTTTCCCTAAGGGGAAAAGTGATAGCTTTGGCCCATCGATGATTTGGTGTTGACTTATGTGTCCGGCCCGGTCATGACTGAATTGATGGCCAATTAAGTTTTCTGTCATTACAAATCAGAAATCGGGAAACAAACTATTAGACAATGAGAATCATTATATTCCGTGTCATTTGTCCACATGATATCTTGCAGAATGGAGGTTTATACGATCCCTTATCTTAGGACATGTAACTGACTAGGCCAGAGTTTGACAGCGGCTTTTGAGAGCTACAATGTGCTGGTCAATTTTTGAGGTTATACTTGAAATTATAGTTATTAGACTTATCCGAGTAGGAGACTGTTGGATTAGATGTCTAAGCTCATAACTGTAATTGGTATATACTTGAATTAATAGTAACACAGTCCTTTTGGGTTGCCTTCACTCTTGCAACTTGACAGGATGACTTTTGGAGAGAAGTTGAATTTATTATTTGGAATAATAATTGATATGAATGATTTATTAATATGTTATAAGAATAATATATTAAATGGAAATCATGTTTTTTAATTAATATTTAATCATAAATTCATTTGGAATTAATTTTGGGATTAAAGGAATTCATTAAAATTACATGCGTTATTTTGCAATTGATTGATAGTTGTGAAATATGGTTATTGGACTCCTTAGATAGGAGTGGATGAAAATTATAGGAAGGCCCTATAAGTTTTCTTCTAAGGCTTCTAGATGAGGAGTCCATGGGTTGCTTAGCCCTTAAGCAGGAAATTAGGGTTTCCACCTGGAAACCCTAGCTTTGGGACTAAGCAACCACAAGTATAAAAGGAGCCTAACCCTTGGGATTTTTGGCCACTTGATAATAACACTAGAAGATCCAAATTTCTAAGAGAAATCCTTCTTCTCTCCTCCCATCCTGTTGCAAAGAGTGTTTGTAATCCATTAAAGGTGTCATATTTGAGGCACTTTTTTTCAAGAGTTCAAGATCTACAAGGATTAATTGTTATTACTACATAACAATTGAGGTATGTATCTAAACCCTAGTATTAAGTTAATTTTGAGTTTCATAGATGCGTATTAGGGTTTCTCTTTTGTATTCAAGTTTGCATGTTCAACTAGAGAAAACCTAGATCCAAAGTTTATAGGGTTGCATGAACACATAGGATTTGTAGTTATACTCAAAACCAATCAATTTGGTCTCTTGGAGGGATCTTCTATCGCCAGGATCATCATGTAGATTATTGGGATCCTGGTTTCTCGCGAGATCCTGAGGGAAGACTCTAAGTTGGTAAATGTGTTTGCCTCGGTGTTATCTTTTGTATGAACTCAATTATACTAAAAGCTTCAAATTCGAAGGCTATTTTTTTAAGAATTTGAAGGTATAGTGCTAGTATTTCACTTTTAACTACATAGAATCCATTAAAGTGGTTAGTTATTAATAACAAATCAACATACACCTGAAGATCCATGATTTGGAGATCCTTGTCCAGCTGCAATCCCATAATCGATGCTTCATATTTAGCTTCGTCGTTGGTTGCATCAAATTCACAGCTAATTGTCTGGGGTATGATGTCCCCTTGTGGCGATTTTAGTATGATCCCTAGACGTGTTCCTCTAAGGTTTGAGGTTCCATTAGTGAAGAGCATCCATCTTCCCATGCTTTCTTCTTTTTGGAGTTCTTTGCTTTCTAATTTAACTTCAACTTGTAGATCATCACTAAAATCAGCCACAAAGTATTTTAGTGCTTGCGACTTTATTGATGATCTTGGTACATATTTAATGTCGTATGCGCTTAGCTTCACGGACCACTTTGCCATCCTACCTGACATCTCTGGTTTCAGGATCCAGAAGACTTTTACTTACATAGTAAACAAGTTGTTGTTTGCCATCAATGTCCTTGTCCAGAACAATCCTTATAGCATCTGAAGATAGTAAAAGATGTAGGAGGAGTGGTTCCCCATCCAAAGATCCTTGGCCTGGAATCACTTCTATCCCCCTCTTGGTGACCATGTAACCAAGGAAATTGCTTGTCTTCATTCAAAAGTGATATTTTGGCGGGTTCAGCTTCATGTTGTATTCATCTAACATATCGAAGACTTCTTTAAGATCCATGAGCTAATCTTCATATCTTTTGGATTTGAGGACCATGTCATTAGTGTAGACTTCCATGGTGTCTCTCGGTTTTGAATGTAGGGGTTATAGAGGTAGTGTCCTCTTGATTGGACTGTTCCATTTATATTTGTTGGAATCCAAACGAGGCATCCATGAATGTGAGTAATACATGGCATGTTGTGGCATCTATCATGGAGTCGATGTGTGGCAAATGTGTTGGGTTTTGAGCATTCTAACACTCCTAAGTGTACATGCAACCCTAAATAGCTTGGATCTATGTTTTCTCTATTATTCATGCAAATAAGAACAACCAAGGTATTATCCTAATCTAGCATACAAATCAATGAGTGTAATAAGATAGAATACATACCTTTTGTTGTAGCTTGATGTCTTCAAGCTTTAAGAGCTTAGCCCCAATAGTGTGGAAGCCTCAAGTGGAATCACAATCACCAAAACACTTAGAATAGCTTGAGAGAATTCTACAACTCATGAAATCGGCTAGCCCTTTCTTTTCACACACTAGTGGCCGATTTTGGTCAAGAATAAGATGCTTATATAGTTAGGGTTACACCATGTAAACCCTAATTGACATGGCCTTTCATTTCCATGATCCATGGGTACAAATACACCATGGAGCATCCATGGACCATCCTATGGGTTTTAGCCCAACTTGATTATCCATGGAGCATTAGCCCACTATACAAGTATGGATGATTTACACAATCAACCCATATATTTAATTAGTCTTCTTTTGATCACTTAATTAATCCTAGATTAATTCTTGATCAATACTAATTAAATAATCTTATTATTCTTATTATTAATATACTAGAACTTATAATATATTAATAACCATAAGTGTCTTATTTCTCTCATTATAGTCTATCCAAGTGCATGATGGTATGCAACCCAAATGGACCATGCCGGGTCGGGTCAAGTCTTACCAATTATAGTTATGGACTTAGACATTAATCCAACAAAATGGAAAGGATCCTTAGAGAAAGCCTTATTAAGATCCGTGTAGTCCACACATACTTACCATTTTCCGTTCTTCTTTTGTACTACCACCATGTTGGCTACCCATCTTGGGAACTTGACTTCTTTGACCATTCATGTCTTAAGAAGTTTTTCAACTTCCTCTTGGATTATTTGGTCCCTTTCGGGTGTGAACTTTTTTATCTTATAATGTATAGCTCTGAAACAAGGATGAATGTTAATTTTATGAGTTATAATTTTTCTAATCTATACGTTTCATATCCCCATGCTTCCAAGCAATGGTCTTTCTTCTGTCTTTTATTAGTTCTTGCTTGATTTTTTCTGGTATTGAGGATCCTATGAGGACATTGGCTTCAAGATCCTTGGGGTTTAGGGGCATTTCCTTCTCATCATTTGCTTTTTCTTCTAGTACACCTTGTGCCCTGTTTTAATTTATATGCTTGTCATGGTATTTATGAAGGATTCATTGAGGTCTTTTAGCATTCTTTGGATTCTTGTTGATCACCGATGATCTTCATTGCCCCCAAGGGATAGGCATCTTCACACATTGTTGGTACATCGATGGAACCACTTTCTTGTCATGGATCCAGGGCCTACATAATATAACATTGTAGGAAGACAAAGCATTAACAACACAAAAGTGTTGCATATAATTTACCCCTTCAATGTATACAAGTAGCTTGATCTCTCCAATAGTATGCCTTGTTTCATCGTTGAATCCTATTAGTAATGAGGATCTCTATATTATCTTGGATTCTAGGATGTTCATCCCGTTAAGAGAATCTAAGAGTATGATGTTCACTGATGATCCTTCGTCCACCAGGATCCTTCTAACAAAGTGATTAGCGATGTAGAGAGTAATCACAAATATGTCATGGTGGGTATCTTGGATATCTTCTCTATCTGTTTTGTCAAAGGTCGTCTCCTTCTCATTTGTGATCGACATATTCTTCTAGGATTTTTCTTCTTTCTCTAATTTAGACACCTTGTCATTCCTTTTCCTACAAAATAAGAAGTTCCAAAAATGTTAGAACCCTTAAAGATAACATTGATTAGCTTGGCGTTTGCACGAGGGGATCCTAGTTTCCTAGGATCTTAGGAGGATCCTGATCCTTGTTTCTGGATCTTTCTTTTCTTCTCCCTAGTATCCATCTAAGGTATCCTTTTCTTAGGAGGTGGTTGATCTCCTTCCTGAAGGCTATACAATCTTCTGTAACATGGCCAAAGTTTTCATGGTATGCACACCATCTGGACTTATCCTTCCAGTGGATGGGCTTTTCTCCGTTCGTTGGCCATCTTGCTTTATTACCAAAATCCTGCTTAGCATGGATTAGTCCTGAAACATCCACAAAAAATAATATTTAGTGATCTTAGGAAATTCATCTGCCCCTACTTCATCTTCAACGACATTAAAACTATGATGATCAGGTTTGGAATATGGTTTTTAATTGCAGGATCTTTGGACCAAGGAGCCGGTCTTCCTATTGGGGTTATCGTATGAGTTTGGAGGGTTGCTCCTCTTCTGGATCTCCTTGTCCCCTTCCAACTAGATAAACCTTAGTGCTCTACTTCTGACTCATCTATCCTTTTGCATGGAATCATTACAAGGTCTTCATTGAAATGAGAGTCCTTTAGACCCATTTTTAAGGCTTCTATAACAGTTACCATGTCGATGTTGGGGATACTCAAAGCTTCCCTGCCAAACCTGTTCATAAATTCCCTAAGGGATTCCTTAGGATCCTGGACCACCCGATAAAGATCACAAGTGATCTTTTCGAATGTCATGCTACAAGAAAATCGATTGTTGAAAATATTGACTAAGTGTGCAAATGAAGTAATAGAGTAAGGAGGAACATTAAGAAGCCATTTTAAGGTTCGTCCTGTAGGAGTCGATGCGAAGCCTTTGCATAAACATGCTTCCTTTAATGTTGGTGAAATAGGAATGATCTCCATTATCTCTCTATATTGCGCTATGTGTTGTTCAGGATTCGTGGTTCCATTACATGGCTTCATGTTAGGAGTTTGGAATCGTTTTGGAACATCAGTATCGTCTATCACAGGAGCAAATTTCGAGATCCTATGGCTTACGGGGTATGGTTCTGGTATTGGTTGGATTATTCCCGGTACGCTTGAGATCATCTTCCTTAACTGTTGAAGTTCCATGGCTTAATCCTTCATCAAGTTCCATAGAATTAGTATTAAAAGTTTTATTATTCACGAAGTTATTAGGATCCTTGTTATTAGGAGCGATGAAGGTTTCTTTCGGATCATGGATTACATGGGGTCGCTTGTTTGGAGTTTCACACCAAGTGGGAGCAGGGGTTGGTGTTAAGGATCCTGTCTCCCGACAGTTTCCTGAGGATCCTGTATTGTGACGGTTCAGGATCATGGGTTGCAAGATCAAGGGTGCTAGTACTTGGGGTTTAGGGATCTCCACCCTCATTCTTTCTATGTCCTTGAGCATCGTCCTGTTATTGATTTAGTTGTTGCTTTACCGTCTTCAACATGGCGAAGAATCCACTATTGAAGATCAGAAGAGGAGGATCCTAGAATCCCAGGTATCCTGGATTACCATGGCTGATGATCCGAGAGGTGTTATTTTTAGAGGTATCCGGAGTTTCCTTCTGTCTGGAAGGTCCATTAAGTAACTATAAATCTGAGATTTTCAGGATCCTGTTGAGCTGGTATTTGCAACGTGCTTTGACTTGGTATTCCCAGGTTATAAGCATGGTTGGAGAGATTCTTCGTTGTGAATGAGTCCGATGTTGAACATTTCTACACATGTGCGAAATAAACAAGAACTATAGCCGTTAATCTTTTTAGGAAATGATAATGACGATGTTCAGGAACCTGATGTATGTTCGGGATCCTAAAATCCTTTAACAACCGGGATCCTGGATAGGTGACATCCCTAAAATCATGGTCAGAAAAGACCGGTTTAATTTATTCTTTTAAAATGATTTCACAGTAATTCTTTGATTAAAAGAGTTGCGAAATTTGTTCCCAAAACAAAATATGATAAAAATAAGATTTACCAAAGCATTTCTTAAAGAAATGTATTTTGTATTATATTACAATACTCGGGATGTCATGTTCCGAGAAACAGACCAAAAGCATAAACATTACGATACAGACTTTACAACATTTATATAACACAACAGGTCTATAATCCAAAAATAACTTGATAAGTCATTCAACTTATGCTCTGGCGCCACTACCTGTAATACAAAGAAAACTGAGTGGGTCAGGCTTGAGAGCCTGGTGAGCATATAGGGTTTTCAACCCACAATAAATAATTAAATTAATTTTCATCAACCAACAATAACCCAATTACTCATTCCCGTTATTCTCACTTTACGTCCTTAAAACAACTAACACAAGGGACCTAGTCTAAGAATATTTCATCGGGGCGACAACACATGCTTCGGGGGTTCCTCAGCAATATAAGTCAAATAAGGTAACCATGAGGGGGACGGAGTACATCGAATGAACACCCAAGTTCATTAACACCTACAGGTGGCGAGCCTGCTAGCGTTCCACTAGACTGTCTAGAAAAATCCGTGGTCGTCATCTAAACTCTGCTAGATGACTGATTTAGAAACAACAACGACGAGACCTCTCATCATTTTATCACACGACAACTACCTACCCATGTTCTAACCCAACATTGTTGTAGCTAAAATACATATATAGTTTAAAATTTGTATAAAACATTTATTCAACACTTATTTCAAAATGAACAAATAATGTATAAACACATAACACGTATTTTATATAGAATACTTTGTATCAGTGTGTTAGAAGAAAAGGAATAAACACTTACTTCAAATAAACAACAATATATATTTACACATAACACGTATTTCAAAGCAAATACTTCGTATTTATGTGTTAGAAGAAAGTGACTACACACTCACTTGTTAAGACGATGCTTGGACAACACTTCAACTCTTCCAATGGAAATTCTTCGATGGATCCGGGATATCTTCACACACCGGACTTCTCGCGGGCAGAGCTTCAGCTGGGAAACTCTTTTCTTCTCGGGATATTCGGGCTTCGGGACTTGCTTTGGGTCTCGAGATGATATCGGGGTTTAGGGGTACTTCTTTGCACGTAAATCGAGGTAATATGGGTGAGAGAAGGATGAATTAGCAACCTTGGCCGGCTGCCCCTTCAAATCTATTTATAGGACAAATGTTTCATTTTCCACGTCGTGGACAGTGTTTCCACGTCGTGGGCTTG
Source organism: Lactuca sativa (assembly GCF_002870075.4). Taxonomy (NCBI): domain Eukaryota; kingdom Viridiplantae; phylum Streptophyta; class Magnoliopsida; order Asterales; family Asteraceae; genus Lactuca; species Lactuca sativa. The sequence goes on from NC_056627.2 coordinate 55,021,894, forward strand.
ATCTTCACCGCATGCGTCATCGCAATTTGGGTCTGGCAGACTCCAGGAGGCATCAGAAAATATGCCACGTTGTAGGCATTATTTCCACGTCGTGGCCACTGACAGTTTTGGGGTTTCGCGCCCTGAACTTTAAAAATTCATAACTTTCGCTTACGAACTCCGTTTTCGACGTTCTTTATATCTACGAGTAGGTAAAAACAAGATCTACAACTTTCGTTTAGACTCTGTCGGCTAATTTTGAATTTATTTTTAATATATTATAAATATATTACTATTATATTATTTTTAGTAGGCCGGGAAAGGAAAACTCCAATAGAAATTCATAACTTCTTCATCCGGCGTCCGTTTTCGTCTGTCTTTTTACTATTGGACTACTATCGATGAGAGCTTCGATTCATGTTTAGATCGTTTCGGCTAAAAATCACTTGATCTCATATTTGAGTATTCGGGCTGCATACCGCTAAGTCGAAACTTCAGAAAATCATAACTTCCTCATACGAAGTCAGATTTGGGTGTTCATTTTATGCACGCTCTCGGTTTAACATAATCTACGACTTTAATTATGATCACTAAGGCTAGATATCACTCTATCTTAAATTCATATTTTACGTCACTCATGGTCGTGTTTGTTCTGTCGCGAAACTTCGACAGGTCATAACTTCTTCATTATAACTCGGATTTCAGCATTCTTTATATCTATGGAATCCTTGTTTCTACCACTACAACTTTATGTAGAGATATCGGGCTTATCTCATTCTTTAATTTTGACGCTTATTTTATTCTTAATTCATTAAATATAATAATTAAGCAAATAAACACATAATTCACATAATTCAAATAATACCCAAATATTTCATCATTATTACTTCAAAAAGAGTTACAAAGGTCAAACTAGACTATTACATCAATGTTAATGCCTAGCCTAGAAACGCGGGCGTTACAATTCTCTCCCCCTTAGGATGATTCCGTCTCCGAAATCACACATCAACAAACATATGCGGATATCGACTTAACATGTCACTCTCCGTCTCCCAAGTGAGATTTGGCCTATTCGTATGTTTCCAACGGACAAGCACTAATACGACCATCTTGCGTCATTACTTCTTAGTCTTTCGGTCAACAATTGCCTCAGGTTCTTCAATTAAGCTTTTGTTTTCATCTATTCTCAATTCAGAAATTGGAATTATATTGGGAACTTCTCCCGTGAACTTCCTCAAATAACACACATGAAAAGTATTATGAATACCATCTAGTTCTTCTGGTAGTTCTAGCTTGTAAGCTTGGTTCCCAATCCTATGAAGAACTTTAAATGGTCCAATTAAGCTTGGGCTCAACTTTCCCCTTTTACCAAATCTTATAATTCCCTTCCACGGCGATACTTTAAGCAAAACCGAATCTCCAACTTTAAAAGTCATCGGTCTTCGCTTTTTGTCAGCATAGCTCTTTTGACGATTTTGAGCTGCTAACATTCTTTCCTTGATCACTTTCAACTTCCCAGCAGTCTGATGGACCATCTCGGGTCCCATAAATTTCTTTTCTCTAGCCTCAAGACAACAAGACGACGTACGACACTTCTGTCCGTACAAAGCATGATAAGGTGCCATCTTTATGCTAGCGTGGAAACTATTATTGTAAGAAAATTCTACCAAAGGTAAATGTTCATCCCAGTTACCTAGGAATTCCAGGGTACATGCTCTCAGCATATATTCAAGTGTTTGTATCCTTCTTTCTCTGGCCATCAGTCTGTGGATGGTAAGTTGTACTTAAACACAACTTGGTACCCATTTCCTCTTGTAGACTTTTCCAGAATCGTGACGTGAAACGACTATCACCATCTAATACAATTGTTAGAGGAACACCGTGAAGTCTCATAATTTCCTTCACGTAAGCATTCGCAAGCTTAACTATAGACCATTTTTCATTGGCTGCTATGAAGTGTGGACTATTGGTGAAAAGATCCACGACCACCCAAATCATGTCGTGACCGCTCTTTGTCCTGGGTATTTTAGTGACAAAATCCATTGCGATGTCTTCCCATTTTCCCATAGGTATAGGGAAAGGTTCTAAACTCCCATATGGTTTCTGATGTTGTGCCTTACCCCTCGCACAAGTGACACACTCGACCACATACTTTGCTACATCCAGCTTCATTGTCGGCCACTAGTAGTAGGGTTTCAGGTCCCTATACATTTTAGTGCTGCCAGGATGAATCGAGTACATGGTCTTGTGATCATCTTCCATCAGAAGATCTCTTATTCCTCCTGTATTAGGTACCTAAATCCGATCTTGGAATACCTTCAGTCCATGACTGTTTATACCGAACACTAACGTTTTACCCAAACGTTCCTTCTTTCGGTCGTTCTTTTCTTAACCTTCCTCTTGAGCTTTCTTTATAATCTCCACAATTGTCGAGACAACTTCTATTCTCAACGCCCTTGGCCTCTTTCTCTCAACATTGACTTTCCGATTGAGAGCATCAGCAACAACATTAGCTTTACCAGGGTGGTAAAGTACCTCACAGTCATAGTCCTTAAGTAACTCTAGCCAGCATCGTTGCCTCATATTCAATTCTTTATGATTAAAGAGATATTGGAGACTCTTATGATGAGTGAAAAGTTTTCACTTCGTGCCATAGAGGTAATGCCTCCATATTTTCAAAGCAAAAACTACCACTGCTAATTCCAAATCATGAGTGGGGTAGTTCTTTTTATGATTAACCATTATCTCTTCCTGGTTGACCACGTGACCCAAGAATTGCACTTCTCGAATCCAAAGATCACATTTGGAGAGCTTTACATACAACTCCTCCTTCTTCAAAACTTCTAACACTTCTTGCAAGTGTCTGCCATGCTCCTCTTGGCTTTTCGAGTAAATCAGAATGTCATCTATGAACACTATCACATATTTATCAAGGAATGGATTGCAGACCCTGTTCATTAAATCCATGAACACTGTTGGAACATTGGTTAGTCCAAACGACATAACCAAGAATCATAGTGTCCATACCTTGTTCTTAACACAGTCTTCTCGATATCCTGCTCTCTCACTTTTAGCTGATGATATCCTGACCTTAGATCGATTTTCTAGAAATAGCTCGAACCTTACAATTGATCAAACATGTCATCAATCCTTGGCAACGGGTATCTATTCTTTATCGTTGCCTTATTCAGCTCTCTGTAATCAATGAACATTATCATGCTCCTGTCTTTCTTCTTTAAGAATAACACCGGAGCTCCCAGGGTGATGAACTAGGTCTAAAGGAACCTTTGTCCAATAACTCTTGAAGTTGCATCATCAGCTCCTTCATCTTCGTTGGTGCTAATCAGTACAGTGCTTTTGCTATTGGCGTGGTTCCTGGTAATAAGTCTATTCTGAACTCCACTTGTCTATCAGGTGGTAATCCAAGAAGATCTTCGGGAAATACTACTGGATAATCATACACCACTGGAATACTCTGCATCACCTTCTTTTCCTTCTTAGCATCGACCACGAATGCTAAATATGATGTACATCCCTTGGTCAAACATTTTCTGGCTTTCATTAGGGAAATGATTCCAGAATTTACTCGGCGTTTGTCCACGTACACTATAAATGACTTTTTTCATGGAGGGTTTACTTTTACTATCTTCTTCTTGCATAAAATCTCGGCATCGTTGGCGCTAAGCCAATCCATCCCCAACACGATGTCGAAACTATTAAGTTCGATAGGCAATAATTCCTCGTGAAACTTATTCCCATTCAATTCAATTAAGATGTTTTTCATACGATGGCTAATAGGTACAAACTTGCCACTAGCAACTTCGACTAACAAAGCATTATCTAGTCTATCGACAGGCAAAGCTAGTTTTCTACCAAACTCATGCGAAATAAAGGAGTAGTTCGCTCCAGAATCAAACAAAATTTGAGCAGGTACTTCGTTTATGAGAAAGGTACCTGAAGTGACATCAGCTTCATCCTTTACAGCCTCAAGTGTCATCTAAAAGGCTCTCGCCTTCAGCTTTGGTGGAATGTTGGGTTTAGCTGCCTCCTTCTTCTTCAGACAGTGTTTCAAAATGTACCCCTCTTCATTACAACCAAAACACATCCTTTTGTTGGACGGACACTCATTGGCAAAATGTCCAATTTTTCCACACTTGTAGCAGGTTACATCCTCACTACATTTCCCAAAGTGCTTTTTCTTGCACTTCTCACACCATTTCGCTTCGCCTCCTTTTCCTCCAAAATTTTTCGAATCAGGCTTCGAAAATTTACTTTTCTTATTGGAACCTGAAGTTCCTTCAAACTTTCTCTTCTTGCCAAATTCAACCTTGCTGGTGGTTCTTCCCTTGATCATGTCCTCAACAGACTTGGCAGCCCAAATAGTTGCCTCTAGAGTAGGTGCCTGAAGTACTGGCACCGCGTACTCCCATGGGAGTCCCTTTGCATACCGGTCAACTTTAGTCAGCTCGTCTGGGACAATGCGCAAAGAAAACTCCATCTTGTCTGTGAAGTTATTAGTATATTCATCAATTGACATGCTACCTTTTGTCAATGTCAGAAACTTGTTTTCCAACTCCAACAGATTTTGAGCCGAGCAGAACTTGAGCTTGAATTGCACCAAAAATTCTGCCCAAGTAAATTGCAGTGGTTCGTTAGGACTTAGGGTCTTCCCCAAAGTGTTCCACCAATGAATGGCTCCACCTCGGAACTGACGCACTGCAAAGGTAGTCTGTAACTTGCCTCTGAAACCACACGTCATGAAGGCCAATTCCATCTCCGAGATCCAATCCATGACTCCGATCGGATCCTCCTTTCCAGTGTAGGTCGATGGTTTGCAAGTCAGAAAATCCTTGTACTTGCATCCCATTCCATCATTCCCTCCATCTTGTTTGTTTTCCCTAACTATCAGTAGGTTGGCTTGACCAATAGATCCACTGAAGTTTCCTCCTTCAGAGTGCCCTTCACTCAATTCGGGCTGTTCAACATGTATAGGAGGTTCTTCGCGACTATGCTGAAGCAACCGCCTAGTCTCCTCCATCTGACTATCCAACATTGTTTGAATCATCAATTGGACGCCAGCCATTGTTATTGGCTCAGGTGTTGCTGCTATAATAGGTACTCGCTCAACCACAGGTGGTTGATTCCTGTCTTCGTTCACGTTTCCAACTCCACTTCTGGTTCTTACTATTTTTGATCTACACACCGAATATGGTAATTTTAGATCCTCAATCACGATAAAAATCAAATCATCCTTATCACTCCGAAACGTTTACATGCGAGTTATAAATTCGTAGACGTATACTTAGAATCCTACACACATAAGGTTTCCAGATCCAGTTGGCAACAAACCATAGATCCGAACAAATAATATCATATATGGAAAACATATAACATTTAAGACATAAAACCATTTTAGGGAGTTTTCCTAAAATAAACTAGTGCTCATGTCTATAATTCAGCAGATACACAACTCAAAATCATCAATTAGCATTCTAAGTTTAAGTCTAGAAATCCGACAAATTCCTAGTTCGCTTAAAACTAATGCTCTGATACCAACTGTGACATCCCCAAAATCACGGCCAGAAAAGACCGGTTTAATTTATGCTTTAAAAATGATTTCAGTCTAATCCTTTGATTAAAAGAGTTGCAGAATTTGTTCCCAAAACAAAATATGATAAAAATAAGATTTACCAATGCATTTCTTAAAGAAATGTATTTTTCATTATATTACAGTACTCGGGATGTCATTTTCCGATAAATAGACCAAATGCATAAACTTTACGATACAGACCTTACAACATTTATATAAAACAACAGGTCTATAATCCAAAAATAACTTGACAAGTCATCCAAATTATGCTCTGGCGCCACTACCTGTAATACAAAGAAAACTGAGTGGGTCAGGCTTGGGAGCCTGGTGAGCATATAGGGTTTTCAACCCACAATAAATAATTAAATTAATTTTCATCAACCAACAATAACCCAATTACTCATTCCCGCTATTCTCACTTTACGTCCCTAAAACAATTAACACCAGGAACCTAGTCTAAGAATATTTCATTGGGGCGACAAGACATGCTTCGAGGGTTCCTCAGCAATATAAGTCAAATAAGGCAACCATAAGGGGGATGGAGTACAGCGAATGAACACCCAAATTCATTAACACCTACAGCTGGTGAGCCTGCTAGCGTTCCACTAGACTGTCTAGAAAAGTCTGTGGTCGTCATCTAAACTCCGATGGATGACTGATTTAGAAACAACAACGACGAGACCTCTCATCATTTTATCACACGACAACTACCTACCCATGTTCTAACCCGACATTGCTGTAGATAAAATGCATATACAGTTTAAAATTTGTATAAAATATTTATTCAACACTTATTTCAAAATGAACAAATAATGTATAAACACATAACACGTATTTTATATAGAATACTTTGTATCAGTGTGTTAGAAGAAAAGGAATAAACACTTACTTCAAATAAGCAACAATATATATTTACACATAACACATATTTCAAAGCAAATACCGGACTTCTCGCGGGCAGAGCTTCGGCTCGGAAACTCTTTTCTTCTCGGGATCTTTGGGCTTCAGGACTTGTTTTGGGTCTTGGTATCGGGGCTTTGGGGGTACTTCTTTGCACGTAAATCGAGGTAATATGGGTGAAAGAAGGGTGAATTAGCAACCTTGGCCGGCTGCCCCTTCAAATCTATTTATAGGGCAAAATTTTCATTTTCTACATCGTGGACAGTGTTTCCACGTCGTGGGCTTGATCGTCACTGCATGCTTTATCGCAAGTTGGGTCTAGCAGACTCCAGGAGGCGTCAGAAAACATGGCACATCGTGGGCACTGTTTCCACGTCGTGGCCACTGACAATTTTAAGGTTTCGCGCCCCGAACTTCAGCAATTCATAGCTTTCGCATACGAACTCCATTTTCGACGTTCTTTATATCGATGCGTAGGTAAAAACAAGATCTACAACTTTCATTTAGACTCCATTGGGAAATTTTGAATTTATTTTTAATATATTATAAATATATTACTTTTATATTATTTTTAGTAGGCCGGGACAGGAAAACTCCATTAGAAATTCATAACTTCTTCATCCGACGTCCGTTTTCGTCTTTCTTTTTACCGTTGGACTACTATTGACGAGATCTTTGATTCTCGATTAGATCGATCCGGCTAAAAGTCACTCGATCTCATATTCGAGTATTCAGGCTGCATACGGCTAAGTCGAAACTTCGGAAAATCATAACTTCCTCATACGAAGTCATAGTTGGGCGTTCTTTTTATGTGCGATCTCGGTTTAACATAATCTACGAATTTAATTTAGATCACCAAGGCTAGATATCACTCTATCTTAATTTCATATTTTATGTCACTCGGCATCGTGCCGGTTCTATCGCGAAACTTCGACAGGTCATAACTTCTTCGTTATAACTCAGATTTCGGCATTCTTTATATCTCTAGAATCCTTCTTTCAACCAGTACAAGTTTATGTAGAGATATTGGGCTTATCTCATACTTTAATTTTTACGCTTATTTTATTCTTAATTCGTTAAATTATAATAATTAAGCAAATAAACACACAATTCACATAATACCCAAATATTTCACCATTATTACTTCAAAAATAGTTACAAAGATCAACCTAGACTATTACATCAACGTTAATGCCTAGCCTAGAAATGCGGGCATTGCAGTTTCGGGATCCTTAGATATCTATAAGATCCGGGATCCTGGATAGGATTGAGGATCTTGGCCCTAACACTTATCATTTGGATCTAACCGAGGAGCTTAGTCAGATCCATAGCAAGTTTCATGTCTCTCAGTTGTGCAAATGTTTGTTTGATGAATCCACAGTGGTTCCATTAGAGTATATTCAGGTGGATGATCTCCTAAATTATATCGAGAGACCGGTGGCGATTCTTGATCAGAAGACAAAAAACTTGAGGAACAAGGTTGTTGAACTGGTAAAGGTACAGTGGCAGCACCACAAGGGTTCAGAATGGATAAAGGAACCGGAAGACGAGATGAGGGAGCATTACCCCAAATTTTTGGATGTGGTGGACTTCGAGGACGAATTCTGATTGAAGTGGGGGGAGAATTGTAACATCCAGAACCTTGAGGTACTTAAATTCTTCATTCATTGCATTTTGGGGGTCCTCACGATGTGAGATCTTGGGGGTCACGTCGTGAGTGACCGTTAACCCGTTGACCCATATTTTTGAGTCTCACCGAGTGAGGCGTAAGGTCTCACGATGTGAGCACGACTTAATGACCCCAAGCCCTAATTTTCGGGTATTTAAGGGAATAAGAAGCTATGGTTGCCCATCCTCGGCCTCTCTAATCTTCTAAGACTCTGGAAACCCTATATTTCGACTCCTCTTGAGAAATTTGGTGTTTTGTTTTTGGTAAGGAAGGAAAAGGATAGAAGAAGCATCATTGTGAAGGGAGTATCAAGGAATCAACATCTTCATCGGATCTCATCTTGTTGGACCCTTTTAACTCAAACTTTATCTCATTTCATGGTTAAATTTAGGCTTTTGGTACCATTTGTTTAAGTTGTAGCTTGTTGGAGTGAAGGAGATCTATAAAGTTAGCAACTTTATGGATTAAAATGGTCTTTTGAGTCTTATATCATTCAGGTCTAGAAGTTGGAGTAGTATTGGAGGCTTGCATGTGAGTTTGAGACCATTTCTTCTACTTTTGACCCACAATGATGGAGGGACATGCATGGTGCATGCATGTCCATAAAGCAAGCCTTTTTATGGACCATTAGGGTCCCATTTAGCTTTTGGAAGGGTTAGAATTGAGTGTTGAATGGATTAAGAACATTGAAAAGGTGGTTTTGGCTTCAAACTGTTCTCATGATGGGAGGCATAAGTTCTCACAACATGAGCATGTGTCACCATCCCTGTTGGGTCGTCTGAGTCAAGAGCGAGTCCCGGAATCGGATCGGATAACTCTCACGATGCAACCAAGGACTAGTCACGAAGTTAGACGCTGTTTTGGGCTTTTTGGTCCTTAACAGGCCACTACTTTTTTGGCTTTCGGCCTTACTGTCCTTGGGACCATTTGGAGCTTCAGATGTTATTTAGGTTTTGGGCCTTCTTGGAAATGGGCCCATGATGGGTTTTGGGACCATTTAGGAAGTTGGGCCATATTGGGCTTTGGGATGCCATTCAGGAATTTGGGCGTCTTGAGAAAATGGTTTGGGCCTTGGTTTTGGGCCAAGTAAAAAAAGGGTAAAATGTTCTTTTACCCTGGATGTTGGACAAGTAATTTGGAGTCTTCAGTATGGGTTGAGATCCAATTATTAATTGGATATTATTTCATGGTGTTAGCACGGGGATTGTCTGGATCAATAGAACGATATTTTATCTTAGAGATTCAGCAGTTTGAGGTGTTTCCTCACCGTAATTAGCGGGTCGAAGGCACCAATGCCAGCCCACAGTTTATTATGATTAGGATGGTTGTTGTCTACATGACACTACATGTAGGATATCCGTTATGTATACTGAGCGGAGCCTAATAACTATCTTGTACGCTATATATATTTGTGATTCTTGCATGTGTTTATGTGTTTGTATGTGTGATGAGCGGGGCCCGATGACATGCGGGGCCTATTATTTACTGATAGATTTGTTCCAAGAAAGGCTCGATAATGGGCGGGGCCCATTATGTGTTTGTATGTACGGTATGTGGTATTTTGGGGAACTCATTAATCTTTGTGCTTACGATTTTCAGTTTTGTTTGAGGTACTTCTGGTTCGATGGGGAAGAGCTCGGGATGACAGCGGTACACACACCACATTGTTCTGTATTTTGCATGACTTCGATGTATTTGGATGATTATTTACATACTATAATTTCACTATGGTTTTATGATATTGTTTGGATAATGGTTTTATTAATATAAAAATCAAAATTTTTGGTCTTAATTTTTGGACGTTACAAGTAAGACAGCGATACTATTCACAAGGAACGATCTTAAAAGAAAACACACAAATAGAAGCAGAGAAATCAACATAAATAAAGAGTTAAGGAGATGAGACATACTCGTCACCAAATTTGGTGTTGCCCAAGCCTCATCGGTTGTCAGCCGAAAAGCCCTACTCCTTACAATAGGTGCATCCACCTTGCCCTGACGGCCATCGGTAATTAGTAAAGTCATTGGAGCAGGTGCTACCACTGGTCCTCCTGATGCTAAGCCCGGGAAGTTGGCCTTCTTATGGCCCTTCTGATTGTAATGAAAGCAAATCAGATCAGATCCATGGGTGGTAATCGTAGCAGTACAATCTCTACCAGAGTGCCCCGTCTTGCCACACTCATAGCAGCAAGAACCACCCGCACTACAGGATCCAACATGACTTTTTGTCGCACTTACTACAACGCCTTGGCCCTATTTCCCCCTCGATTTAAAATATAATCCTTTGGGCTTCTTTGCTGAAACCCAAGTTGAATGCCTCTGCTCTACCATCCTCTTGCCAAGGTGCTCCAAATCAATCTCGAACTCTCAGGCCCCGACTATCATGTCATCCAGTGTCGGATAGCCAGAAAACCTAACAAATTCCCAAATATCTGATCTCAACATATCGTTGTGTTGAGTCTTCCGCATCTCCTCATCTGCGGCATACTGGGGTACTAGTAGAGCTCTCTCCCAGAACTTGGCGGTGATCTCCACTACGGTCTCACTCGTCTGTCGTATACCCAAGAACTCCCTCACTAGCTATTACACATTAATAGCTGGTGCAAACTCTGCTCTGAATCAGGTCACAAAATCTGGCGAAGACATGGCCTCAATGGCTGGGGCTCCGAGATTATAGCCAACCTCCTCCCACCAATCTCGAGCTCACTCCCAAGACATCCCGCGACAAATCGAACCTTCGAACCCTCAGGGAAGAAGCTCTTCATCTAGGCACATGCAATATTTGCTAGCCAAGTCCTGGAGGCAATAGGGTCCTTCAAACCAAAGAAATCTTGCGCCCCACATACCGCGAAATCCTTGTATGAGAGAGTGCAGGCCCCATACTGCCTAGCAGCCAGGCTGCCCCTGAAAATCTGAAGGCGATCCTCCATCAGCTTGATGATACCCTCCTTGACCGACCCAAACATCGCTGGGGTCGCATCAAGGATACCTCTAGTAATATAAGAAGAAATGAACTTCTATAAACCCTCATCAATTGGTTCGGTGCCCATGCCTAAATTGGATCAAGATCCTGATCCTCCTGTTCCATGACGTGTCAGCACCATCCTGAAACATAACCACAGAAACAATCAATAAACATATGAAGAGGTTCATACCCTCGAGTTTCCTAGATGCATCATGGTCTTCCTGATCTCGGGTATAAATCATGTGCTTCCAGTAGTACGAGTCCAATACTACCTTCCACACCTATTTATACCCTCCTTAAGGACTACTCTGATTCCTCCAAGTCACTCTCATCCCATCTAATACGCCTCTCCTATTATTAAGCATCCTAAGCGCCAAGTCATAATACAAGAACTATCTAGGGTTCCTTTCCTCACCGCTCTCTACTATTCTTTGAATGAAAAGTCGCACACTACAACGGTTGGACTCAAACATGAGTTACGCAATAGAGTTAAACCTATCCTTCTAAAATTCTCTAATCCCAATAATATGTAATCAAACGCATTCGTCCACTAGTCTGCTGGTACTAATAAAGTTTCCTAAACACACAAAGCACGCAACATTCAAGCACCAAGCGATTTAAGTCAGCACATAACCTAGACAAGTCATCCTATTAGATAACTGATCTCATACTAGCATGTAGATCTATAAGCCCATACAATAGGCACATAAATGTATCTCTCCTAGCATACTATCATGCAAACTTGAGCGAATCCTTAGGTTTTGACCTGCATGTGATTCACAGATTCATAACATAAACATGAATGGGTATTTTCGGAAAACTTACTTGAGCTCGGCTGATTGCATGCATCACACCACCTTATTTTATTGGTAATTTCTTGTTAAAGTATTTCTTTTTATGAAAGAATTACAAAATCCTCATTTTTAGTTCATACATATATGAGAGTATGTCCGGAAAACTCAAACCGAGGCTCTGATACCTACTTGCAACATCTAAAAAATTCGAATAAAATTTTCACTTTTAAATTCATGTCAACCGTACGGTAATCATATAAAAATAGTCGAGAGTATATCATAATAACATATTATCATAGTACAAAATCCCAAAATCACATGATGCGGAAAATCATAGGTGCATGAGGTGCGATCATGTCGGGCCCCTCGCTTTCAAGCTAGAAGTACCTGAAACATATACTGGAAACCTTAAGGACAAAGCTTAGTGAGTTCCCCCAAAATACCCCATAACTTACATACATAACAGTCAAGCATATATGGATGCTTACAACCCCATTATATCTCTTTCAATCGGTACTGGGTATATTACAACCCCTTGCGTCTCTTTAAACCGGTATTGGGTATATTTCAACCCCTTCAGTCTCTTTCAACCAGTACTAGGTATATTTCACCCCCTTCAGTCTCTTTCAACCGGTATCGGGTCTATTTCACCCCTACCACAACCACATAATATCATAACAAAATAGTCACAAAGACATCAACCAAATACATGCATAATGGACAATTCTCACGAAGAGAACCATCATACTACAAACATAATCGAGTAGGCCGACATTGGTGCCTTCAACCCACAAATACAATGAAGGAAAATCACCTCAGACTGAAGGTATCAAATAACGCTCGAGCGGTGGACTCGAAAAATCCTCTCTCTAAATCACAAATAAAAAACCCTAGTTAGAAATTTGGTCAATAATCCAAACCGAGGGTCCAAACCCTAAATCTTGACTTTTAAGGCAAAGGGTTGCTCAACCCTCGCCTTATTGGGACTATCCTACCAAGGCCCAAATCCAAATTAGCCTAAAGGCATTCCAATCCCAACTAAAACACGCTAAGGTCTCCTAAAGCCCAAAAATGCCCTGTTACTACAGAAAGGCCTGAGGCCCAAAGTTAAACTAGGTAAAAATCCCAACAAAACTTCATCCCAAAATCCCTTAATCCCACAGATGACGTACGCACTACGTACATGGCTTGTACGCCTAACGTATGTTGTTGATCCAAAATCGGATTACTGGCCCAATACGCACAGCGTACTGAGGAGTACGCTCGACGTACTGGTCATTCAGCCCAAAAAACGTTCCAACGTCTTAACTTATTAACCTTTAACATCTAAAACTTAGATCCAATCTCATAAAATTGTCTTAAGCCATAAAGTGGCAAAGTTTATGCTTTTCATGACTTAATGGTACTCAAGCCTTGGATTAAGCCTTCAATCTCCCTTATGTGGTCACCAACTCATACATGGTTGAGTCTCAACCTCCAAGATACCATTTTTATGACTTCATGCACCTCCAAGAGTCCAAAAGGACATCTTAAATGGTCTGGAGTAGCCCACACTCCAAAAGACCAAGCTATGGGACCAAAAGATGCTAGGTTCTTTCGTAAACATAGATCTAAACTTAGAATGAACAAGTTTCCAACTTTATACCTCCAATGGGCTAGAAATGATGCACAACCAATGGATTTACAAGTTTCAAATTGTCCTTTGCTTCTCCTCAACCCTCCTTCTTCTTCCAGATCACAAAATGGACAGCTAAAACTCTTAGTAACCTCAATAATGCTCTTCAAGGTTGCTAGGGTTTCGAGATTAGCACAAAAGGCAATGGGGGCTGATAAGGTAAAGAGGGTGAAAGGCTTATTGTGTTTAAAAAGAGTGCATACCCTAAAAATTAGGGTTTACGCCCAGCTCGCGTACCCCCCCCCCCCCCCGGCGTACGCATGGGTATGCCCATCGTATGCAAGGGACACCCCCATCCGCGCATACGTGGTACTACATCGTCGTACCTTGTGCATGCCTAGCACACTCCAGTCTAGTCCAAGGGTAAAAACATGTTTAATGTAAGGGGTTTACCAAGCGATTCTAGGCGTTACACTTTGCGAAGTAGTGCCTGAATGGTTTGTGAATCCGTTTCAGCTGTAATCAGGCAGACCATGTGAAGGTCGAATGTCTGTTTCTTACAACGAATCTAGTTTAGACCCATACTCATGCGACCCTTCGTATCATTAATGGGGGTCATGTAAAGGTTGAGGCCCCAAGGGCCAAGGGTCGAGCTTTTCAGTTAACTGTGGAGGAGGCCAGATCAGCACCCCATGTCGCTGCTGGTATGTATCTATTTTATATTTTTGCTGAATTATTTCATTGTTTATGCTTATGATGTCATTTTGTTAGGTACTTTCCTTTTGAATTATACACCTGCTTTAGTGTTATTTGATTCTGGTCGAGTCAGTCTTTTGTGTCTACATCTTTCTGTAGAAATTTCAATGTTGCTCGTGAGGCCCTGGATCGAATTTTGAATGTGTAACGCCCGGATCCTGGTATCTATTTTAAATCAAATTAGTCATTTTTGCAAAGGGAATCAACAAGTTGGAGGCCCTAAACTCATCGAGTAAGAACAAATATTTGGACGGGGGACTTGAAGTCTACTCGACGAGTTGAGAGCCTCAACTCGACGAGTATGGATGCTAGAGTGAAACCCTAATTTCAAGTTTTTGCACCCTATTTAAGAATCTTAACCTCCAAAGGGTGGCCATATTTGTAGCCTCCATCACTCAAAACCCTATCCACGAAACCCTAATCCACCTTTGAGTGTCCTTGGTCCATTTTTGTGTGTTCTTGGTGATTTTGAAGCTTAAGAAGGAAGAAGAAGCTTGAGGATTCAAGAGGAAGCGAGTAGATCCAGAAGTTGAGCTGCATTTCTGACTCATTGGAGGTATAAAGTTGATACCTTGGCTTTCCATTGCATAGATCTTCACTTAGGGTTGTATTTTGTTAATTTTGGGCCATATTGAAGTCATTTTTGGGATTTGAGTGTATCATGAGGTTTTGACTTCAAATCTAGGCACTCATGAGGTTATGACGCTTAAAGTTGGAAACTTTATCAAGCCTTTTCCCTTCCTCAGGCCCTAAACCTCATATATAACTTAGTTTTGATGTTTCTAGCTTCATGAGACCATGCATGAACGTAAACTTAGCAACTTTACATGGTAGCATAGTCTAAGGGGACTAGATCTATGTTTTGGAAGCATTGAACTTGACTGGAAACAACTGAATGAGTATAGCCTATGGGGGAATCGACGAGTTGTTCATGCAACTCGGCGAGTTGGGTAATGGTCCCCTAACCTTTTATGTTATTGGGCAAACCCATTGATTCTAGGTGATGACTCATCGAGTTGGCCATGGTTTTTGTTTTAGAAGGTTGAAGAACTCAACGAGTTTAAGGAGGAACTCGACGAGTTGAGAGGGAAATGTCCTGACTCTGTTATGAGGAGGATCTCGATGAGTTCATGAAGGAATTCGACGAGTTGGATCGAGATTTCCAGGGTTTTATGGAACATGGAACTCAACGAGTTGATGTACCAACTCGACGAGTTGAGTCAACCAGGATGTTGACTTTGACCTGGATGTTGACTTTGACCTGGATGTCGACTTTGACCAGGATGCTGACTTTGATTTTGACCGTTGACCGGAGTTGACCCTTAAAGGGGTTATGAGTATGAAAGGGTAATTAAAGGAGATTTTTATGTGTAGGCGTTTGTGAGGAGTTAATCCTAGAGCCGAGGACAGTTCAACTACTACACGAAATTTGAGGTGAGTTACCTTCCAGTAGAAGTGGGTCGAAGGCACCAATGTTGGCCTAGTGGTAAGATTTATGGAAGAGATGATTGTATTTTTTATAATTATCTAGTATGTCACTATCTGTTACGCTTTATGTGCTAGTATGCTATGATAGTATGTGATAGTGGTAGGAGGGGTAGGGTAGACCCCAATACCGGTCGATAGGGCTGAAGCGGTATGCCAGCACCCAGATAAGCTAGGCTGTAAATCACTTATGTGTTTATGAGCCAGAATGTTATAATGTACAAGTTGGGTGAAATAGTCCCTGGTAC
The DNA here is from genome assembly GCF_002870075.4 of Lactuca sativa. Taxonomy (NCBI): domain Eukaryota; kingdom Viridiplantae; phylum Streptophyta; class Magnoliopsida; order Asterales; family Asteraceae; genus Lactuca; species Lactuca sativa. The sequence continues at coordinate 55,037,895 of NC_056627.2, forward strand.
AAGTCGAAAGCACCGAAGGGGTAGGTTAGCACCTTGACATGCTAGGCAAGTTATCGGTTGCAAGAGACTGAAGGGGTAGGCAAGTGCCCTGATATGCTAGACAGTTACCGGTTGAAAGAGACCAAAGGGGTAGTCCAGTACCCGAATATGTTAGACAGTATGATTATTGTATGGTATGTGGTATGATGGGGGAACTTACTAAGCTTTGTGCTCACAATTTTCAGTTTTGTTTCAGGTCCTTCTTCTTCAAAGTGAAAGGAGCCAGCACGATAGCAACACATCGCACACACGATTTTCCGCACATAAGATTCTTAGGATTTGTACTCTGACATTATTTTCCTATGATATGTTTTGAGATGGTTGACTTATGATTTTCATGATATGAGATAACATTGATGGTATTTTCTGTAATCTTTTTTATGAATCTTTAAATTAAAAATGAAATTTTTGGTGTTGAAATTTGGGATGTTACAAGTTGGTATCAGAGCCTTGGTTTGAAGGATTCTGACACACCTTCGGGGGTGTCTGGACTCAAATCGAGGGTTTGAAAGATTTTTACAAGAAAATAAAGTTTTCTAAAATTTGAAATAAAGATTTTTGAGAAAGAACAAGGTGTGTGATGTGTGCAATCGGCTGAGATTAAGTAAGTTTTCCCGAAGATACTCATACATGTTTGTTATGATATATGATATTATTGTGAGAACTGCATGCTAGATTGGGGATGAGGATCTACGAAGGATGCCTTATATGCATATTGTAAGTGTATGAGAACTGCATGCTAGAGTAGGGCTAAGGATCTAGGAAGATGCCTTATGTGCCTGCTTTATGTGCTTATTGAATTACATGCTAGAACTAACTTGTTAGTGATACGATGTCCTGAATAGGGTATTCTTGGTTAGGTTAGTCGATGCTCGAATGCTGCTTGCTTTGTTCTTTTAGGAGTTCTACTTATCTTTAACTAATTAGTAAATAGATACATTAAGTTACATATTGTGAGGACTAAATAATTTCAGAAGGTTAGGTCTAGCCCTATCTCACAGCTCATGTTTGAGTCCAACCATTGTAGGGTAGGACCTCTCATTCGAAGAATTATCTAGTCTTAGTAATATGTAATGGTATTCTCAAGGTAGTTAGGTAAAGGTAACAGGGATTTCTTATGCAACTGATGGCGGAGAGTAGGCCAGAGAGTTACCCTAGGGTAAGCCTAGGATGAGATTAGTACAACAAGAAGTAGTAGTGAAAGGGACTTGGTGAAGTCAAGGCAATCCTTGAGGAAAGTACAGATAGATGTGGAAGGTAGTATGGGCTTGTACTACTGAAAGCAGAGGATCCGTACTCGATTCAAGGAGGGCCGAGAAAGAACCAGGGGACTTGTAGAGTGTGTGAGACCTCTCGAGGTTATGTATGACCCTGACGATTATTTGTTTTGTTTCAGAATGGTGGTGACACGTCATGGAGCAAGAGGTTCAGGGTCTGGGTCTGGTTCAGGTTCAGGTTCCGAGCCGGTTGATGACGAACTACGTGAGTTTATCGCATATGAGATTACAAGAGGCTTCCTTGAGGAGACCCTGGTGATTTTCGGGTTGATCAAGGAAGGGATCATCAAGCTGATAGAGGAACGCCTCAGGGCATTCAGGAGTGACATGGCATCTGGCCAGTCAGGGACGCGCACACTCTCCTTCAAGGATTTTAGGGGATGTCGTGCACCAGACTTTCAAGGGATGAAGGACATCATTGTGGCTAGGCGGTGGATTGCAGACATTGAGTCTGCATAGTTGACGAGCTTCTACCCTGAGGGGTTGAAGGTCCAATACGCTGCATGATGTTTTTAGAGACAGAGCTAGAGACTAGTGGGAGGCAGTCAGTGACACGTTGGGAGCCCCAACCATTCAGGCTATGACTTGGTCAGAATTTGTGACTAGGTTTCAGGTTGAGTTTGTGCCAGCTGTGGAGATTTAACAGCTGGCAGGGAGTTTCCTCATATGAGACAGATGAATGAATCGATGGCAGAGACTACCACCACGTTCAGGGAGAGGGCCTTACTGGTGCCTCAATATGCGGGGGATGAGGAGATGAGGAAGACCCAGTACTACAACATGTTGAGAGATAACATCCGGAAACATGTCAGCTACTCAACATGCCTGACTTTGGAGGACATGATAGTTAGGGCGAGAGAGCGGGAGATTGATATAGAGCACATCTGGAAAAGGAAGGTGGAGGCTGGGCAGGTGACTGGGGTTTCAGGGAAGAAACCCATGACATCCGACTCTAGGTCGAAGGGCCAGCAGGGCTGGAGCCACTGTGGGAAATGCGGCAAGACGCATGAGGGAGTTTGTAGATTAGGATCATCTGGCTGCTATAAGTGCAGCATGCTTGGGCACTTTGGCAGAGATTGTACTGCATTGACCCCCACCCTTCAGACATCAGACCTGATTTGCTTTCATTTCAATCATAACGTCCATAAAAGGCCAACTGCCCGAGATTAACATCAGGAGCGCCACTGGCGACGCAAGCTCCATCACGGATGGCCGATAGCTCAAGACTGATTGTGACAACCGTCAATTTCCGGTCAAGTCAAAGTCAACTAAAGTCAACAAGTCAAACCAGTCGACTCAATTTGCCCGTGGGTACTAGGGCTTACATTGGGTAATTACTATACAACTCGCTATTCTAATGAGAGATCATAAATTGAAAAGTTCGTACATCTAGATTTCCTTAACCTAAAACTATGGTAAGTCACTAACCATACCGATAAAACAATGTTGCATACTCATTGGGAATGGGTAAGATCCTTAAACATGGCTTAACGGGGTTTACGGACCTTGCATTGCGGAGCCAAACACTCACAAATGTCACACACGAAACCTCTCTCAATCGTGTTCAGTCTATCTCTCTTTATCTAGAAATCTCTCCCAAATCTCTCTTTGGATGAGAAATCTCTCCAAGAATGTGAAATCTCTCCCAAATCTCTCCTTGTATGAGAAATCTCTCCCAAATCTCTCCAAGAATGTGAAATCTCTCCCAAATCTCTCTTTGTATGAGAAATCTCTCCAAGTATGTCAAATCTCTCCAAAATCTCTGTCAAAACCTCTTTTGGTTTTTTCGTAATCAATTGGGGCGTCCCGACACTTGACTAGATGAAAAACCATGCGAAACGGGAAGATACCGTGGAAAATAGCCTCTTAGGGCCGGAGTCCTCCTATAGTGATCAAACCCTCCTTGAATCAGAGTCTCCTTGAGGATCCGCGGTCATCTAGCCGCAGCCGCAGCCAATAGCCACAGCCATCAAGCCGTAGCCAGCAGCCGCAGCCAGCAAGCCGCAGCCACCGACCGCATCCGATGTTCGCTTCCGGTTCTCCTGACTTCGGACCGCAACCTCTTAACTTCGGACCGCGGCGAGCCTTTTGACCGCAACCTCTCTTTCCCTCGGATCCGCACAAGCAACCCCCGCTACTTCGGTTCTTGACTACTGAGGCCGAGACCTCGCCCAGAACTTCAGATTTTCACACATTTCCCCCGGTTTTCGACTAGTTCTCCATTTTAAGCCCGTTTTTCATCTTTTAACGCGGGATTTTCTCCAGAAATCATATTTTAACATATAAGACCCTAAATATTAATAATATAAACATATTTTGATGGAAATATTTATTTAGGGACAAAATCTATTAAGTGAGATCATGAGGTGGAGTGTGAATCTTACCATAATATTTGACACAAACAACCACCCCATACCCATTCCCATGACCAGCCATTGTCCTCCCCACCATACCTGGTCATTCAAGGGTACTTTCCCCACCATTTGACCAGCCATACTCTTAGTCAAAGGCTGAAAACCCACCCTCTCTCCTCATTCTCACTCATTCCTTTCATTTCCACCACAAATCAAACACCAATTTTCTCTCAAATTCTCTCACACAAATTCGAGATTTCCAAGGCATTTTCCAGCTTTTCTCCTTCATTTTGGTAAGTATCATCAGCCTCCTTATGATTATCACACTTCCCTTTTACTCAAATCATTGATTCCTTACACAAACATCATGACATTCATGTTAGATCTTCGAATCTTCAAGTGATCTTTCAAGTGTTCTTGAGTTGAACACTTCTCTTCTTCAACACTCATCTACTGAAACCACTCAAGGTGATTTCATACCGCTACATTTTCCTGTTTTTTTAAGTTTTTAGGGGGGGAATACAAGTTAAAACACCAAGAACATAACTAAACTTTTCTAACAGCTTTCATTAGAAAAGTTGGACTCCATTCATGGACTGTTTTGGGCAACTTAAATATTTTAGTTTTCAAAACTGTTTGAGGTACAAGTCGTTCCAGTTCTTAGCTATAAAATGACTACTTGAACATCTCCACAAGATTTTTCTATGATTTATGGTGATTTTTGCAAAACAGCCTATCACTTCAAGAACAAATCTGGACCAGTCTGTGAATATGGACATTTTAACAAAAGTTAAAGACTCCCAAAAATCATGATAAAAATTATGAATAAACTAGACATATTTTATGAACTCTCAAAATTTACAGATTTAGTTTTCGACTTCGTATGATTTATCTATGATTTTTCTAAAGCAATGCAGAAAAGGTTAAAAACTAGTTACCAGCTTATAACTTTCATAACACTTTGTATTATGTTGAGCAAAGTGTATAAGAATAAGTTCCAAGTATTGAATGTATTTTCTTGTTAGATTATCATCATAAACTAAAAATTTAGACATTTATGATAAGATTCTTCATTCATTTAGAACACATGTATTAAGCTATAATAAGCATGGTTTATGGATTAATAGCACTAATGTATCTTCACAAAAGAGTTCTTTTACATTACAAACATTTTGGATAAACTATAATAGGTATAGTTTATGTCACATTACATTTCAAACTTATTTACCAAAGGTTTTTAGTTCAGTTCACATAAATCTGTTAATGAATAAATTTGTGAGACATTCCCTTCGGGTTACCGTCATGGTAACAAAGTCAAAAAGTCCTGTAAATTGTAACCAGAGTTTCTTGTAGGGAGAACATGATAGTTGTGTATAGATCTATATTGGGTTTTACAAACCCACACCTGAGCTGCTTTCAACAGCTAGACCAGCAAGTATGTGGTGACAAGTGTCATTTAACAGCGACGCCTGAAGAACGTTGTATTACGAGGCTGTCTATGTCAAGTATGGTCATGATAGCTCACATGTGGTATTAACAAATCATAAGATTTACGGGTTCTACTTTTAAATTAGCAAGTTATGTCGATTTAGCTCATAGAAATTACCTTAAGTATGGAAAAATACTTGTACGCCTTCATATCAAAAAGGGTTTTATGTCGATTTAAAATCACTTTTTACACCAATAATTACAGAATTTATTGTATACTTTCGGTCTTGGTATTTAAGATTACACATCATTCATTATGGGATTTTTCTCAAATTAGAAAGGGTTTTACGCCAATTTAAAACCACTTTAATATCTTTAAGTATGACAAATACTTGTTCATTCCCGGTCCTGGTATTTAGGACCACATAACTTTTATAAGGAAAATATTAGATTTTTCTTGGTAACATACAACTCATTACAAAGATCGATTTTCAAACATATATTTATGATGGTTGTATTTACTTTGAGCACTATTATATTTATGATGGTTGTATTTACTTTGAGCACTATTATACTCGTTGTTGTGATACTATACATGAAGTCCGCCACCCCCGTACGTTTCCGCCATCCTTGGTTTGGGGGTGCGACACAGATGCTCCAGTGGTGAGGATCCGAGCCTTCGTGCTGACCACCGAGGAGGCGCGTGACGCACTAGATGTGGTGACGGGTATGTTTTCTTCTCCCTAACTCTTATTACACTTCGGTTATGTTATTTATGTTATATGATTTACGTGTTTTGTTAGGATCGTTCCATGTGAATGGTATCCTAGTTCAGGTGTTATTTGACTTGGGGGCTACCCGATCATTTGTCTCTCTTGCACTTAGTAAGAGGTTTTCTGAATCTTCGGGCATGCTGGAGTGTCCTTTAGAGGCCAAGATTGCTGACGACAGATCTGTACGAGCATTAGAGGTTTTCAGAGATTGTGTCTTGAGATTGTACGGCGAGCGGTATCTTGTGGATTTGGTTTCCATTCCTTTGAGAGGGAACAAGGTTATCATAGGCATGGACTGGTTGAGCCCTAATGGGGTAGTGATCGACTGTGTGTAGCAGTTGGTACGCGTCAGAACCCCAAGTGGGGGAGAGCTGGTGATTCAAGGCAAGAGGCCGCAACATGGACCAACTTTGTGTTCGGCAGCAAGGGCTAGGCGCTACCGCAACAACGATCAACAGGGTATGTCGCCTATGTTATGGAAACCCGGAAGGTGGGTAAGGAGACATTGAGTGATGTACCAGTGCTGCGAGAGTACCTGGACGTGTTTCCAGAGGTGTTTCCTGGGATACCTCCAGAGAGACAGGTGGAGTTCAGGATCGACCTAGTCCCTAGTGCGGCTCCGATTGCCAAGGCACCATATTGGTTGGCTGTTCCCGAGATGCAGGAGTTATCTACATAGCTGCATGAGTTGTTAGACAAGGGATTCATTAGGCCGAGTAGTTCGCCTTGGGGATCCCCGATCCTATTTGTGAAAAAGAAGGACGGGTCGCATCAGATGTGTAAAGATTACCGGGAGATGAACAAGGTAACGGTTAAGAACCATTAGCCACTCCCGAGGATTGATGATCTCTTTGACAAGCTACAGGGGGAAACTTGGTTTTCCAAGATATATTTGCTTTCAGGCTACCACCAGGTGCGAGTCAGAGATGAGGATATGCAGAAGACTCCTTTCCGGACTCGCTATGGCCACTACGGGTTCGTGGTGATACCCTTTGGGCTCACCAACGTCCTTGCTGCATTCATGGACTTCGTGAATCGCGTGTGCAAACCAATACTGGATCGGTCTGTGATAGTCTTTATTGATGACATCTTGGTTTACTCCATGACGTAGGAGCAGCTTGAGGAGTACTTGCGGGAGTTGTTGGATACCCTAAGGAGGGAGAGCTTGTACACCAAGTTCACCATGTGTGAATTCTGGTTGCGCGAGGTGCAGTTTCTGGGGTACCTTATCAACCATAATGGTATTTTGGTTGACCAGGCCAAAGTGGAGGTCGTGATGAGATGGGAGTTTCCGAAGTCTCCATCAGAGACTCGGAGTTTCCTCGGGTTAGTAGAAGGCTATGGTATTTTGCTGGGGGACTGAGCAGCAGCCAGCGTTTGAGATGTTGGGTAGAGATTGTGCGTGGCACCGATTTTAGCCTTGCCAGAGGGTGTTGAGGATTTTGTAATGTACTGTGATGCGCCCATCTCGGGTTTGGGTGATATATTGATGCAGAGGGGGCCTGTCATCACCTACGCCTCGAGGCTGCTGAAGCCTCACGAGGCGAACTACCCGATGCACGATCTGGAGTTGGGGGTGGTTTTTTTTCGCTCCCAAGATTTGGTGACACTACGTCTATGGGGTCCGTTGTACCATTTACACGGACCACAATAGCTTGAAGTGGTGAAGGATTACGACTATGAGATACTTTACCACCTGGGGAAGGCTAATGTTGTGGCCGGTGCACTTAGCCGCAAGGCATTCACGGCCCCAATCAAGGACATATGTTTGATAATGACAGTAGTAACTCTGCTTCTGGGGAAGATCCAGGAGGCCCAATAGGAAGCTATGAAGGAGGAACGCTAGAAGTGTGAGCAGATCATAGTCCAGGTGGCATCGTTTGACTATGACAGTCGTGGGGTACTGAAACTGTATACAAGGGTCTAGGTTCCATACTGGGGTGGAGTACGACAAGTTTTCATGGATGAGGCCCACAAGTCCTGATTTTCTATCCATCCAAGGGCGACGAAGATGTACAAAGATCTTCGTCCTGATTACTGGTGGCCCTGCATGAAGCGGGATGTAGCCTGGTACATTGAGAGATGCTTGTCTTGCAGGAAGGTCAAGGCGGAGAACCAGAGAACTCACGGAAAGACGCAGCCATTGGATATCCCTGTGTGGAAGTGGGAGTATATTACTATGGATTTTATCACGAAGCTTCCGAGGATCGCATAGGGAGTGGATTTGATTTGGGTCATCCTGGATCGGTTGACCAAGAGTGCCCATTTCATTCCAATCCAGGAGATCATTTAGGCCGAGAATTTGGCCGGCATCTACATCAGAGATGTAGTAGCTCGACACAGAGTGCCAGTCTCTGTGATTTCAAAAAGAGAAATACAGTTTACTTCCAGATTCTGGAAGAAATTTCATGATGAGTTGGGTACTCGTCTACACTTTAGCACTGCTTTTCACCCTCATACAGATGGTTAGAGCGAGCGGACCATCCATAATTTAGAGGATATGATGTGAGCACGCGTATTAGACTTTGGTGGTAGCTGGGATACCTACCTTCCCTTGGTAGAGTTTTCCTACAATAATAGCTACCACGCGAGTATCAACCGTCCTCCCTTCGATATGTAATATGGGAGGAAGTGCAGAACCACGATATGCTGGGGTGAGGTTGGGCAGAGGGTCATGGAGAGTACCGAAGTGGTACTCAAGACTGCTCAGAGTCGTCAGGAAATTTATGCCGACAAGCGTCGTTCAGACCTTGAGTTTTAAGTAGGAGATATGGTTCTTCAAAAAGTGTCACCTTGGAACGGTGTTATCCAGTTTAGGAAGCGGGGCAAGTTTGGCCCTAGGTACATTGGTCCTTTCAGGATTATAGCTTGGGTGGGTAGAGTGGCATACAAGCTAGATCTGCCACCCGAGCTTAGTAAGATCCACAACACCTTTCATGTCTCCCAGTTGTAGAAGTTCTTGGTAGATGACTATGTAGTGATGCCTCTAGAGGATATTCAGGTAGATGACAGTCTGAACTACATCGAGCGACCGGTAGCCATCCTCGACAGGAAGGTGAAGGATCTGAGAAACAAGAAGGTCGAGTTAGTGAAAGTGCAATGGCAGCACCGCAAGGGCTCAGAATGGACTTGGGAGCCGGAGGACGATGTAACAGCCGGGAATCTCAGGTATTGTTAAATTATGTTTTTGGGGTGAGTTAAGAGGGGACTCGGCGAGTTGGAGCCTAGACTCGCCGAGTAGGACCGCAGACTTGGTCGCGGGTTCGCGACTGGACTCGACGAGTCCGGATATGGACTCGGCGAGTCTACGCTGTTTAGCGAAAACCCTAACCGTTCAGGTTTGGTTCGTATATAACGCATTATATGCCGTCATTGTTCGTCTTTTAGTCGATTGAGAAGAACCCTAAGCGGCTGTGGGCATCTAGAGCAAGATTGAAGGCCATTGGTGACTTGAAGAAGTTGTGGTGCAAGGAGGAGAAGGGTTTGGCTAAAGGAACTGCAAGGGATTCGAGTTCTGAGGTTTGGGGACACAGAGGGTGCGTTATTCAGGTAACATTTCGGATCATTTCTGTTATTTTGATGTGTTCATGGATCTAGGGTTTATGGAACCCATTTGGTGATTAGATGGATTATTACCTTGTTACCCAATCGAATATAACCCTGTATTAGGACCCTTAGAGGACAAGAAGGCCCCATGCTTGTGTATTTCGGAACCATACTTATCCCAGGATGCAGTTTGAGCGGTTGCATGGCATGGACTCGCCGAGTTCGATGAACAGACTCGGCGAGTAGCTTGAAGATTAACTGGGACTCGTCGAGCCGTTCTTCAGACTCGGCGAGTTGAGTCAGGGTGGCCCCGCGATTCTTCCAGGAGTAACTCGTCGGGTCAAGGAGGATACTCGACGAGTAGATAGGGAATCTCAGAGAGTTGGAGGACGTCTAGACTCGCCGAGTCGCCATGGCACTCGCCGAGTCCGGTCGAGTTGACCGTTGACCGTTGATCGTTGACCAGAGGTGACCTAAGTCTGCCTTCTTAGGGATAGTCACACTCATAAGATATAAGTGTTAATGAGAGATATGTGATGTTATAGGGAGGTTGTAGCTCGTCGGATTGTGCACGAGTGATTTCAGGATTTGCTAGCTTTCAGCATTTACGAGGTGAGTCTTCTCACTATACTGTACCCGGAAGGGTTTGACTGTGTGACCGGAAGGTCAGCTATGATATGTGATATGTATGCTATATGTGGTAAGCTGCTTGTTATATGTGATATGTATGTTATGGGCCGGACGGCGATTATATTATGGGCCGGAAGGCAATATGTTGTGTGATGGACCGGAAGGTCGGCGTGGGTAGGACCGGAAGGTTTACCCAGCAGGGACGGAAGTCCCCTGAGACACATGGACCGGAAGGTCAGGGCCTGGAAAGGCGTATGTGAGTAAGTTGTATATTGGGGAACTCACTAAGCATTTATGCTTACAGTTGTTGTGCATGTATTTCAGGTACTAGCGAGGACCGTGGGAAGGCGCCGACGTGATCGATACACACTGAAGAATGCTTTTATGATCTTGGGATTTTGACTATTTGTATTTGACAGAATACTTAAACTATTTATGCCTTGTTTTGAATGGAAATAAATATATTTTTAAAATGAAAAATTTGTTTGAAAATTTGCGTTGTTACAATTGGTATCAGAGCCTTGGTTTGAGGGATTCGGGTGCACCTTCGGGAGTAGCTGAACTCAAACCGAGGATTTGAGGAAAACTTTTTAAATAAAGGCATAAACTTTTGTAAATGGTTTTGTGGTGAGCAAGAAAGAAGCAGTGTGTACGATCAGTCAGCGTCCGAACGGTAAAGATCCCCAAAATACCTTACAATGTTATATGATATAAATTGTTATGCATGCTAGAAGACTAGGTATTCATGATAGGACTAGAGTGGCCTGATTTGTGATGCCTTAGTCTAGGGAAGTTTGCCGATATGAGATGCTTGCTAGTGTGCGGATAGATAGTGCATATCAGAAGTAGAGTACTCACTATCCGGGGTTTGGGGAGGAAGACTTGGGATGAATGCTGATGCGGTGTGGTCGGTAGTATTGGGCCCGTACCACCGAAGACACCGGGTCAGTGGGAGGCTCAAGTAAGAATCCCTGGATATCGGAGACTGAGTAGGGTTGCATTATCGAGTGCGATTATACTCGGTGGAGTCTCTGATAGTTTTATGTTGTATTTCAGAGACATCATGGTTAGACCGCGCCACGGAGCGAGTTCGAGCGGTGTGAGTGACGAGGAGATTCGTCAGATGATTCACGAGGAGGTAGCGGCGGCGATCCGGGATGAGATCCCGAAGATTTTTGGGTCTATTAAGACCACCCTGATGGAGACGTTCGATGAGCGGTACGCCGCATTGACTGAGGCTGCAACCGCTGCAGCTACCGCAGCTGTGGCCGCTGCTAGGCCACAGGGGGGTGACTCGTTGCTGTTCCGAGAGTTCAGCAACACGAAGCCACCAGAGTTCGATGGGACGCAGGATCCGATTGCTGCGATGAGGTGGATCGCGGATATAGAGGGGTCTTCTACACTTGTTCATGCCCGGAGCACCTGAGGGTACGGTTCGCATTGAACCAGCTCCGTCTGGGAGCGAAGGACTGGTGGAAGTTCGTGACGGCGAACTTCACTTTGGCAGAGACTACATCGGTAACATGGGAGGGGTTTACTGCCATGTTCAGAGATGAGTACGTTCCCCCGGTGGAGAGGGAACGATTGGTTCAGGAGTTCTTAACCCTCAAGCAGGGTACTGATTCTGTTGCGGTGATCACGCGGAAGTTTCATGAGAGGGCGATGTTCTGCCCCGAGCTGGTGTCCACTGATCAGGCTCGGATGAGCCGGTACTTGGGAGTGTTGAGGAGGGATATCCGGGAGTTTGTGTCAAACTCCACTTACCATACTTTTGCTGAGCTTCAGGCGAATGCCAGGAAGCGCGAGATCGAGTTGGAGACCCAGGCCAGGGAGGAGGCCGAGTCTCAGCGGGTGAACCGGCGACCGGCTCAGTTCCAGCCGACAGCCAAGCGGATAAAGTCCGCCGATGCGAGCAAAGGAGGTTCGAAGGGCCGCACTTGCGGAAAGTGCGGCAAGGGTCATGAGGGGGCGTGTCGATCTGGTGCTTGCTACAAGTGTGGCAAGGAGGGGCACATTACTAGGGAGTGTCCCAAGGGATTTACGGTTTGCTTTCATTGCAACCAGACAGGCCATAGGAAGGCCGAGTGCCCTCAGCTTCTTCAGGGATCTGCACCTGCTGCCGGAGCTACTGCGACTCGACCGGTGAAGGCCGAGGCCCCGAGGGCTCGGGGAAGAGCCTTTCAGCTGACTGCGGAGGAGGTTCGCGCTGCGCCCGATGTCGTGGCAGGTATGTTGTAATTCATGTATTTATTTTAATGTCGAGATGTTATGCTTATGTTATTATATGCGAAGGTACTTTCCTTGTGAACTCTGTGCCTGCCTTAGTGTTATTTGACTCGGGTGCGAGTAGGTCCTTTGTGTCCTTAGCCTTTAGTCAGCATATCAGCGTTAGTCGTGAGTCGTTGAGTCGACCTTTGAGAGTTTCTATAGCTGACGAGAAAGTGATTTGTGCCACGGAGGTTCTTCAGGGATGTGTACTAGAGATTTTCGGGGTTGAATTCCCGATTGACCTGATTCTTATTGCGATGGGTGATGTCTGTGTCATCGTGGGCATGGACTGGTTGAGCCGATTCGGCGCTGTCATCGACTGTAAGCGTCAGTTGGTGACTATACGAGACCATAGTGGGGGAGTTCTTTCGGTGTACGGCGAGGGTACCCGTTCGGGATCAGCTTTTTGTTCGGCCGCTAGGGCGAGGCAGTGTCTACAGCAGGGCTGTAAGGGTTTTGTGGCGTATGTGATGGATACGCGGGAAGTTTCCGAGAGACCGAAATCAGTTGAGGAGGTCCCTGTGGTGCGCGAGTTTCCAGATGTTTTCCCCGAGGAGCTGCCGGGAGTACCTCCTGTGAGGCAAGTAGAGTTTGGTATCGATCTAGTTCCGGGGGCCGCGCCTATTGCTAAAGTGCCTTATCGTCTTGCACCTCCAGAGATGCAAGAGTTGTCCTCGCAGCTCCAGGAGTTGCTGGAGAAGGGATTCATTCGGCCAAGCAGCTCGCCATGGGGAGCACCTATTCTGTTCGTCAAGAAGAAGGATGGTTCACACCGGATGTGCATTGATTACCGAGAGTTGAACAAGTTAACGGTCAAGAACCGTTACCCATTGCCGAGGATCGATGATTTATTCGATCAGTTGCAGGGAGCATCTTGGTTTTCGAAGATCGATCTGAGGTCAGGGTACCATCAGGTGAGAGTGCGGGATGGGGATGTCCAGAAGACAGCGTTTAGGACGCGATATGGGCATTATGAGTTTGTGGTGATGCCTTTCGGGCTTGCCAATGCCCCGGCTGTGTTCATGGATCTCATGAATAGGGTATGCATACCGATGTTGGATCGGTCAGTGATTGTATTTATCGACGACATTCTGGTGTATTCTAGATCTAGAGAGCAACATGAGGAGCATTTGAGGGAGGTCCTCGAGGTATTGAGGTCGGAGAAGCTTTATGCAAAGTTCTCCAAATGTGACTTCTTGCTACGGGAGGTCCAATTTCTAGGACATGTTGTCAATCAGAAAGGGATATTGGTCGATCCGACCAAAGTTGAGGCGGTGATGAGTTGGGAGGTGCCGAAGTCACCTTCTGAGATCAGGAGCTTCCTTGGGTTGGCAGGGTATTATCGGAGATTCATCAAGGATTTCTCCAAGATCGCAGTGCCACTCACCAGATTGACCCGGAAGGGTGTTGCATTCTCATGGGGGCCCGAGCAGCAGACCTCCTTTGAGACACTTCACCAGAGGTTGTGCGAAGCCCCGGTATTAGCTCTCCCAGAAGGGATGGAAGATTTTGTGGTATATTGCGACGCATCGATTTCGGGACTGGGTGCAGTGTTGATGCAGAGGGGTCATGTGATAGCTTATGCATCGAGGCAGCTGAAGCCTCATGAGGCGAGATACCCTACGCATGATTTAGAGTTGGGAGCAGTAGTGTTCGCTCTCAAGATTTGGCGTCACTACCTGTATGGGGTTCGATGTACGATATATACGGACCATAAGAGCTTGAAGTATTTGATGGATCAGCCCAACCTAAATATGCGTCAGAGGAGGTGGCTGGATGTGGTTAAGGATTATGATTGTGAGATCCTGTACCACCCAGGTAAGGCTAATGTGGTAGCCGACGCGTTGAGCCGCAAGGCGGAGAGCACTCCATTGCGAGATGTATGCTTGAGACTGACTGTGATGACTCCTGTATTGGACGCTATTCGTGGGGCACAGGCCGAAGCGGTGCGACCAGAAATGCAGAAGAAAGAGCGGGTTGTGGGGTTAATTTCAGAGTTCGTTAAGGATGGTCGAGGGCTTATGACGTTTCAGGGCCGGATTTGGGTACCGTTCGTGGGCGGTACACGTATTACTTTGATGGAAGAGGCTCATAGATCGAAATTCTCGATCCATCCCGGTGCTACGAAGATGTATTTGGATTTGAGGAAGGAGTATTGGTGGCCCTGTATGAAGAGGGACGTCGCATGGTTCGTTGAGAGGTGCTTGACCTGCCGTAGGGTTAAGGCCGAGCACCAGAGACCGCATGGCAAGTTACAGCCATTGGAGATTCCCGAGTGGAAGTGGGAACAAATCACTATGGATTTCATCACCAAATTGCCGAGGACTGCCAGGGGAGTTGATGCAATTTGGGTGATTGTGGATAGGTTGACGAAGAGTGCACACTTCCTTGCCATCAGTGAGAGTTCTTCAGCGGAGAAGTTGGCGGAGATATATGTGAGAGAGGTGGTATCTCGGCATGGGGTACCGATCTCGATTGTTTCAGACCGTGATGTGCGTTTCACTTCCAGGTTCTGGAAGAAATTTCATGAGGAGCTGGGTACTAAATTGCATTTTAGTACCGCATACCATCCCCAAACAGACGGTCAGAGCGAGCGGACGATTCAGACACTGGAGGACATGCTTTGAGCGTGTGTGTTAGACTTCGGGGGTAGCTGGGATGCATATTTACCCTTAGCAGAGTTTTCCTACAACAACAGCCATCATTCGAGCATTGGTATGCCACCTTTTGAGCTGTTGTATGGTAGGAGGTGTCGGACCCCCATTTGCTGGGGAGAGGTGGGTCAGAGAGTGATGGGTAGCACGGAGATCGTGCTCCAGACGTCAGAACAGATTCAGCAAGTTAGACAGAGGTTATTGACTGCCCAGAGCCGACAGAAGAGTTATGCAAACAGGCGCCGATCCGAGCTTGAATTTCAGGTCGGCGACTTCGTTCTCCTGAAGGTCTCTCCTTGGAAAGGAGTGATTCGATTCAGGAAGAAGGGAAAGTTGGGGCCCCGGTATATTGGGCCATTTCGTGTGATTGCAAGGATAGGCCGGGTAGCCTATCGGTTGGAGTTGCCAGTGGAGTTGGGACAGATCCACGACACTTTTCATGTGTCGCAATTGAGGAAGTGCATAGCCGATGAGTCGGCAGTGGTTCCATTGGAGGATATTCAGGTGGATGCGAGCCTGAATTATGCCGAGAGACCGGTGGCCATCAGGGATCGGAAGATCAAGGTTCTGAGGAACAAGGAAGTACCTCTGGTGTTAGTTCAGTGGCAACACCGTAAGGGGTCGGAATTGACTTGGGAGCCGGAACGTGAGATGTGGGAGCAGCATCCGGAACTATCTTCAGAGTGAGACTTCGAGGGCGAAGTCTAATCCAAGTGGGGGAGAGTTGTAACAGCCCGGAATCTCAGTTATTGTTAAATTATGTTTTTGGGGTGAGTTAAGAGGGGACTCGGTGAGTTGGAGCCTAGACTCGCCGAGTAGGACCGCAGACTTGGTTGCGGGTTCGCGACTGGAATCGACGAGTCCGGATATGGACTCGGCGAGTCTACGCTGTTTAGCGAAAACCCTAACCGTTCAGGTTTGGGTAATATAACGCATTATATGCCGTCATTGTTCGTCTTTTAGTCGATTGAGAAGAACCCTAAGCGGCTGTGGGCATCTAGAGCAAGATTGAAGGCCATTGGTGACTTGAAGAAGTTGTGGTGCAAGGAGGAGAAGGGTTTGGCGAAAGGAACAACAAGGGATTCGAGTTCTGAGGTTTGGGGACACAGATGGTGCGTTATTCAGGTAACATTTCGGATCATTTCTGTTATTTTGATGTGTGCGTGGATCTAGGGTTTATGGAACCCATTTGGTGATTAGATGGATTATTACCTTGTTACCCAATCGAATATAACCCTGTATTAGGACCCTTAGAGGACCAGAAGGCCCCATGCTTGTGTATTTCGGAACCATACTTATCCCAGGATGCAGTTTGAGCGGTTGCATGGCATGGACTCGCCGAGTTCGATGAACAGACTCGGCGAGTAGCTTGAAGATTAACTGGGACTCGTCGAGCCGTTCTTCAGACTCGGCGAGTTGAGTCGGGGTGGCCCCGCGATTCTTCCAGGAGTAACTCGTCGGGTCAAGGAGGATACTCGACGAGTAGATAGGGAATCTCAGAGAGTTGGAGGACGTCTAGACTCGCCGAGTCGCCATGGCACTCGCCGAGTCCGGTCGAGTTGACCGTTGACCGTTGACCGTTGACCAGAGTTGACCTAAGTCTGCCTTCTTAGGGATAGTCACACTCATAAGATATAAGTGTTAATGAGAGATATGTGATGTTATAGGGAGGTTGTGTTGGATAAGGTGTCTAAGTCCATAACTATTTCGGGCTTGTACTTGACCCGACCCGGCATGGTCCATTTGGGTTGCATGGCACCATGTAATTGGATAGACTAAATGAGAGAAATAACACTTGCAGATTATTAATATATTATAAGTTCTAATATATTAATAATATTATTTAATTAGTTGATCAAAGAATTAATTTGGAATTAATTAAGTGATCAAAGGATAACTAATTAAATATATGGGTTGATTATGTAAATCATCCATATCTTGTATAGTGGGCTAAGAGGCTCCATGGATTATCAAGTTGGGTTCTACCCATAGGATGCTCCATGGATGCTCCATGGGAGTTACAAACCCATGGGTCATGGAAATGAAGAGTCATGACACATTAGGGTTTACATGGTGTAACCCTAGATGTGCCAACACTATATAAGAGTCCCATTCTCCACAAAATTGGTAACACAAGTTGAACACTAAGAAACTAGAGGGCTTGGCTGATTTTGAGAAGTGTGTGTTATCTCAAGAGTCTTTCCAAGAGCATTTGGTGTTGTGTGAAGCATTTGAGGCATCACACTTGGGGTGCTAGGCTCACAAGGTTTCAAGGAACACAAGCAACAACAAGGTAAGTTATTCTATCTATGATTCAAGTTAAAATTGTTCCCCATGTATGCTAGATAGAAATATAACCTTGGAATTCAACTTTGCATGATAATTAGACAAACATAGATCCAAGGTTATTAGGGTTGCATGTACACTTAGGAAGTGTCAGAATGCTCAAAACCCATCAGGTTGTAGCTTGTCGGATTGTGCACGAGTGATTTCAGGATTTGCTAGCTTTCAGCATTTACGAGGTGAGTCTTCTCACTATACTGTACCCGGAAGGGTTTGACTGTGTGACCGGAAGGTCAGCTATGATATGTGATATGTATGCTATATGTGGTAAGCTGCTTGTTATATGTGCTATGTATGTTATGGGCCGGAAGGCGATTATATTATGGGCCGGAAGGCAATATGTTATGGGCCGGAAGGCAATATGTTGTGTGATGGACCGGAAGGTCGGCGTGGGTAGGACCGGAAGGTTTACCCAGCAGGTACGGAAGTCCCCTGAGACACATGGACCGGAAGGTCAGGGCCTGGAAAGGCGTATGTGAGTAAGTTGTATATTGGGGAACTCACTAAGCATTTATGCTTACAGTTGTTGTGCATGTATTTCAGGTACTAGCGAGGACCGTGGGAAGGCGCCGGCGTGATCGATACACACTGAAGAATGCTTTTATGATCTTGGGATTTTGACTATTTGTATTTGACAGAATACTTAAACTATTTATGCCTTGTTTTGAATGGAAATAAATATATTTTTAAAATGAAAAATTTGTTTGAAAATTTGCGTTGTTACAGACGAGATGAGGGAGCACTATGCAGAGCTATTCCCAGACGCAATAGACTTCAAGGATTAATTCTAAAATAAGTGGCGGAGATTTGTAACACCCAGATCCTAGTATGTATTTTAAATCAAATTAGTCATTTTACAAAGGGAATCGACGAGTTGGAGGCCCCAAACTCTTCGAGTAGGAATGTATTTTTGGACGAGAGAGTTAAAGCCTTGAGAGCCTCAAGACGACGAGTAGGACTGCCAGAGTGAAACTCTAATTTCAGGGTTTTGCACCCTATTTAAGCATCTTAACCTCCAAAGGGTGACCTCATTTGTAGCCTCCATCACTCTAAAACCTAGCCATGAAACC
The DNA here is from genome assembly GCF_002870075.4 of Lactuca sativa. Lineage (NCBI taxonomy): Eukaryota > Viridiplantae > Streptophyta > Magnoliopsida > Asterales > Asteraceae > Lactuca > Lactuca sativa. Next base: position 55,056,277 of record NC_056627.2, read on the forward strand.
CTAATCCACCTTTGAGTGTTCTTGAGCCATTTTTTTGTGTTCTTAGTGATTTTGAAGCTTGAGAAGGAAGGAGAAGATTGTGGATTCAAGAGGAAGCCAGTAGATCCGAAAGTTAAGCTGCATTTCTGACTCATTGGAGGTATAAAGTTGATACCTTGGCTTTCCATTGCTTAGATCTTCATTTAGGGTTGTATTTTGTTACTTTTGGGCCATATTGAAGTCATTTTCAGGGTTTGAGTGTATCATGAGGTTTTGACTTTTGATCTAGGCACTCATGAGCTTATGAGGCTTAAAGTTTCCAGCTTTATCAAGCCTTGGACCTTCCCCATGCCCTAGACCTCATATATAACTTAGTTTTGGTGTTTCTAGATTCATGGCACCATGTATAAACGTAAAGTTACATACTTTACGTGGTAACTTAGTCCAAGGGGGCTAGATCTATGGTTTGGAAGCATTAAACTCGATTGGAAATGACTGAATGAGTTTAGCCTATGGGGGACTCGATGAGTTGTTCATGCAACTCGGCGAGTTGGGTCATGGTCCATCAACCTTTTCTATTACTGGGAAAACTCGTTGACTCTAGGAGACGACTCAACAAGTTGGCCATGGTTTTGGGTTTAGATGTCACAACTAGAAATTTAGGGTTTAAGATGTGAAGCTTGTTCACAAAAATTTTCTCTATGTAACCTTGTTGCAACTTATTAATAAAATTCAAACTATAATGTTATTTGAATTCATACATGCATACATTGTTATTCAAGTTGAAATAGCCTCACACAAGCCCAAAACTTGATCCAATAGCTAAACCCAATCAATTTTGGGCCTTGGTCCAAGAATTCTTGACCCAACACCCTATTGGGCCGAAAACTTCTCCTCGGTCATTATTGGGCCGAAACCCCTTTCTTTTGGGCCTTCAATTGGGCCGAAAATCCTTCTTTTAGATCAAATAAAAGCCAAAAACCCATACACACATCAAAACCGCATAGCCTTTAAGGACTAAGGGTGTTTTCGGCAACCCTAAAACTGAAAAACCCCATGAAAAAGCCATAGAGCCGAAAACCCCATAGTTTCAGTTGAGGATTAGACAAAAAATGCAAGAAAAAGACTGACACCCCATTTTTTCCCCACAAATATTCATACCATTATCTATCATGTATCAAGACAAGCACTATGGACCTTCATACTTCCATGCAAACGTCCCATCATACATCACAAAGTCAACTTCCCCCCCTCTCCATTCTTATTACTCATGGCCAAACACCACAACACACACACACCAAAAATTTTCTTCCAACCTATTCTCAAGAAATTCCTCTCATTACTCTCTCAAATATTCGAATGTGTGTGCCACCTTCAAGTATTATTCTTCAAAAACTCATAAACTTGGTAAGTTCTTGTAAAAATCTAGAGCCTATATACATGTAGTGTTAAGGTCACTCCACTTACACACCCATTTTTCGTGTGTATGACCCTTAGAACATCAACTTTTCGAGAATCTCCCCAAGACCAAGCTAGGCTTGAAAACTGCTTCCTTCCTCTTCCTATCACACGCAAAATCCCAAGGTGAGCTTCATACCCCCATGTTTTTCGTATTTTTCATGTTTTTTTTTTTTGGGGGGGGGGGGGGGGGGAATACAAGTCAAGTTTCATTTAAACATTGGATAATTGCATGTACTTATGTGTTTATGTGTTTAACCATTTGATAACTGCATGTACCTTTGTGTTCTGTGTTTAACCCTTTGATAATTGCATGCACCATAGTTATGAGTTGAAAATAGAACAAGATCTTAAATAAAAAGGTTCTTAATATATGTGAAAAATCATAAAGTAAATGTTGATAACATCTTTGTGTTATAAAAGATTTGTGATCATGTTTTGTACACTCAAAAATGGAAAAAATATGGGTATTGTGCTCAAACATGTTTAACTCTTGGACTCGTGCATTTTTAACTCCTATACTCTACACAACTATTGGAATATAATAACGTTCGAGGCTATTATATGGGTTTTTGTAAAAACCGCGACTTATTAGAATCCAAACAAAATAAAATATTTGGTGTTACAAAAATTTCCAACCGGTTATGATGTGTTAGACAAATTACCAAAACTTGAATATTTTGCTAAAAATAATTTTTACTAGTAAAACAGTCATAACTATGTTGCCACTATTTTCATGGCTTAAAACCGGAGATATTATGCTATTTTCGCAACTTATGTTAAAATTAGATATGTTCACTAATGATTATTTATAAAAAGTATTATAAATAATTTAACCAAAATGGTATACAAAATAGAATTCGTAACAGAAAGAGTCGCGTGTCATGATCTGTCTATCATAAAACTGTTAAAGCGTGAGTAATAAGATGTATGTTATAAAGCTGTAAAATGTGTGTCATAAAACTTCAGTCATAAATTTACACTAGTAATGTCATTTTCATTATTCAATAATGGGAGTCAAAGTTCGCGTAAAACTGTTAAGGCTCTTATGAGACTTTCCTTCATCGTACCTACCTAGCATGCACCACAAGTCCTGTAGTTATAACCAGAGTCTCCTGGAGGGAGAGCGAGGTAATTATGTATATATCTATATGAGGATTGACACCCCACACCTAAGCTGTTCTCTACAACTAGACAGGGCTACTCTAGGGTCGCAGATATCTTACCAAACCGATGCCTGAAGAACGTCATGTCAGGCATATCAGTCATATCAAGCATGGTTATAATGACTTACATAGGGATTAACATTATGATTTTTGTTTACGAGAAGCTTACACTTCACCGGTTTTACTAAACTATAAAACTGCAAATCATTTTTTTCAGTATTAAGTCACTTACACTTCTGGTCTTAGGGTTTAAGACTACAATTTTTCATACATCAGAAAATATTGGATTTTCTGGGAATCTACACTTTACTTTTACAAACAAATGAAAACAAAGGACATGCGTGCATATATTCATACTTTTGGAACGAGACCTACAAATCATTTTCATAGAAAGTATCAGATTTTCTGAAAGTACTTCGAGTACTATTCCAAACAAGTACAAAACAATTTTATACAAAAATGCTTATGAACTCACCAACTTATTAGTTGATGCTTTTCAAAACGACTTGTATTCTTAGGAAACCAGTAACAGATAATCAACTCTGCTATGAGATCAAGTGGTGCGACTTTATGAAATTTTACTTCGTCTCACTTTTGTGTAACTGATAAACAAGTACAACATGTAAACTATGTAAGTATGTATTTTCAATGTATGTCACTTGTAATGTTATGTTTCATTCATATTCAACTATTGTGATACTGTATAATGACGTCATCCGCCCCCGGACGTTTCCGCCGTCCTGGTTCGGGGGTGTGACAAATTGGTATCAGAGCATTGTTTATAGTGAACTAGCATATCAAACGATACAAGATATACAGTCATACTAGGACAATGTCATGATAAGAACAAAATCAAAGTCTTTAAATGTTGGACACGACAGTCAAACCTAGACAGTTATGTAATCATATCTGGGGTAAATAGAGCCTGATCAACTATGTTTATTTGAGACGTGACCAACATGTGTTTGGGAGTGATAGTGGTGTTGCAACAAGTCTAAAGCTTATCAACTATACATGCAAAAGAACATTAGAATTAAACATCAAGTTTAAAATACTATAGGAGTATTTAGGATACCGTATAAGCCCCACACTTAATTCTTCTATGTGTTTCTCATACCTCTTTTCTCGCACAGACAACATGGTTGAATTTCACCACGAAGACCCCTACTACCCTGCTGCAGTAGCCAACGAGTGAATTGAGTAAGAGCCAGAAGAGGTTCATGAGGAGAACCCATAAGTGGTCCTTGAAGAATTCCACGAGATGGACTACGAGGGGGAGGATTCTGATGAGGAGTCAGATAAGGATGACAATGCCAGAGAGATCCTTAGCGAGCCTTACCCTTCAGGAGCAATACCAAACAAGATCGTAGAGCAGGAGGACCTTACCGATCGTCTATGCTCCTTAGAGGAGGAAGTGGCCACTGTAAGACAACAGCTCATTGCAGCCGAGGCTAGGGCAGCCCTAGAAAAATAGAGAGCGGAAGAGGCCACTCGTGAAATGATTAAAATGGTTGAGCGCCTTGTGCGCCATTTCGGCATATGTGAGTCACTACCCTACTCGTACAATATCCTAGGTTAATTATGTATTTCGTTACAACTAGTAGTAGTAAATCTAGAGAGGCATGCCCTCCAAGAACCCATGCAATCCAAATTAACTCATTATACAGATATTCATATCATCTTTTGTTAAACTTAACGATCGTCCAATACCTACTACTATTTATTACCATAAACACATCAAAGGAGTGTAGGTCGAAACAATTAAGAATCGTACAACAAAACATGTGACATATATGCGTGCATACATTAATGTGTATGTATAAGCATAGAAGAGATACAACTGGAAATGACCATGGTCACTTACCAGCTCACTTCTCCTTATGCAACTGAATCACGCCTTTGTTGGATCAAATGTTTAAGCCCATATCGATTATTGTTATGTACTCGACTCGAGAGTAGAATGGTCCATTTGGGTTACATATCATCAGGACAATCTGTTAGAATGGACTTTTGAGACGAGGTTATATATGATTTATTAATATATTATAATTTCTAATATATTAATATGAAATCATATGATTTAATTAGTATTCATGAAAAATTATTTTGGAATTAATTTAGTGATCAAAAGAGACTAATTAAATCTATGGGGACTAATTATGGTAATTGGTTATATTTATATAATTTGGGCTTATGATCCATGTTGGACCAAGTTTATGTATGGACACATAAAGAGTTGGGCCACATGAACCATGGATCATAGAACCCATGGGTATGGATTTGGGTTATACCCAGGACCCTTGAAATCCTACTTATAAATACATACTCCATAGCCTAAAAACGCCACTTGTAGTTCTTGGAGTTCTTGGAGGTGTTTTTGGTGCATGGAGATTCTCTCTTAAGAGCCACCCTTGTCCTAGGTGAGTTGTGAGCCATTTGAGGCATTCATACTTTTGGTGCTAAGCTCTTAAGGTCAAATACATCAAGGTTTCAAGCTACATAAAAGGTATGTCATCCTAAATAGTATTTCATATTGTTAATGTCATTTGTATGCTAATTATAGGCTTATTGCTTTGGAAACACTATTACATGTATAATTAGAGAAAACATAGATCCAAGGCATTTATGGTTGTATGTGCACCATAGGATGTTGTAGTATACAAAACCCATCAGTGGTGTCATAGCCATGGGTTGTTTTCTATTGTACTTGATGTTATTATTGGTTTTCAAAGTGATAAAATCAAAAAATTTGCCTTCTGCCCAGTAAACTCGCTGAGTCCACTGAGTGACTCGCCGAGTAGCTTGTCCATACAACAAAATTTCAAGTTTTTTTGGCTTGTTTTGGATTAGAATCATTACCACAAAATGTTTTTGTTCATAAAATTTGATTTTGTTGTAATGGTAATGTTGATTCTCTTCCAATTATTAGATAATTGTCAAAGTCAACAATTGTATTAGCTTATATGATTAGGCTAATTTTTGAAATTTGTTTGATATGAATTATCTTAATTTATGAGTTTGTTTTTTATCAATAGAAAGTTGTATCATGATAGTTATTGTTCAAAGTTTGATCTAAAATATTCTTCATATGAGTTTTGTAACTTGTTCTCAAGTTATATGAAAAGTCTCATTCAAGAATTTTAAATCTCATAAAGATCAATAGGTTATGAAAATGAAGAGTCTTATTTTCTTAAATGATTTTAAAGTTTTCCATAACTTGTCCTCAAGTTATGAAACTTGAAGAGTTTTTCATTAAACCACTTTAAACTCATAAGTTATGGAAACCAAATGTTTTTGAATTGTTCAAAACTTGGCCTCAAGTTTTGTAATTTGTAAAGTTACCCCCATGTATACTTTAATTCTAATTTAAACCCTTAGAAGTGTAAAAGTTTAAAATTCAACCCTTATAATATTATAATATTATAGGTTTAATATTTATATTTATGTATTAGAACAAAGTCAGTCTTACCGTTAGTAGGCCTCATTCATGAAGTCGGTCTATAAGGGGGGGTATAAGGTTACTGCCTATAAAATGGCGGTTTAATGGGTGTCCACTCTCTCCCACCGATTCTTTGACTGGTGGAAGGTCGTTAGCAGAACGGGTAGGACATGACATTAGTTCTCCCTTCATTAAAATTATAATGATAAATATAAAGTAACTAAACTTTTATTAAATTCCCAATCTTAGTTACTCTAGGAAAATGTGAATTTGGTGCTAACCCATGAAATTGCACTTTGCACCTTGTTAATTTGTTAGTGGAGCATGTGTTGTTAACCGACACACTAATCTGGGACTGATAATGTATGGAAAAGGGTAGCTTGATGTTAATCATAGATCAATGGTGCACATGTGGTTAACCGGCACATTGATTAGGTGGTTGTAACATTAAGTGTACCAAGCTAATTTCCATGGTTATTCACTCCTTGGTTGTGATCCTCGGCATCCCAGTCACAAACTTGAAGGGCACAATCGAGATTTAAACATGTCATTGAATAGTTCAATGAATCTCAAAGGATCTAGGAATTTCAACTCATTTATAACCTAATGTTAAATTTCGTTTTTCATGGTAGAAATTGATAAATCATAATTTACCTACCTTCAAATATTTTGCAAATTGGATTACAGCATCCCTCTTCTAATTTGTTAAATATTGTGCTGGGTCATAGCCTTAATATTTCATATTGGGTTTTATATTAAGGACTTAAATCAACTTGCTTGAATTTCTCCCTCAAAGATGCCTAGTTCTGACAACTATGGTCTTCCTTATCCTTTTGGATAAAGCTTTCCTAATGTAGATGATATCCCACATGGCGATCAAGGTGAAAGATTACTCCCTTTATCATGCATAAATGGTACTGAAAATCATACTTCACTTTCCTCAACCTCCTCCAATTATTCTTCCTAACCCACAAGTTCTTGAAAAGTTCAAGGTCATTCAATCCCTATTGGCAAACAATGTCTATATGTGCTCACACCTTGGAGATGAAGTCACATATTGACAAGCTGGGAGAGTTGGGTGTCGAAGTCTCATGGAAGTTAACTGTTGACCAGGTTCTTTAATCACTTTCTGAGTCATATAGTGAGTTCATTAAGGACTACTATGTGACAAACCACGACATGACCCTTAATGATCTTACCTATTTTCTTGTTGCTGTTGAATCAACAATGATTTGGAGCACTGGTAAAGCAAATTTGATTGGAAGATCTACTTCCCAAACTTACATGGACATTGACAATGGAAATATTGGAAGTCCAGAGAAGTCTTCTCTTCCCAATGGAAAGGGATCGGCCATAGTCAACCAGGTTGACCAAATGTAAAGAGGAAGGCTAAGTCTGATATAGTCCCGTGTACCATTACTAAAGAGTCCATATGTTTCTATTGCCAGAAGAAGGGGAATTGGTTGCGAAGCTGCCCTATTTACCTGAAAGTTCACTAGGATGGTAAAAGTCGAAAATTTGAGTTTGCTTCAGGTAAAGTCCACTATCTAACTCTATTAAGTTGCTATTCGGAGATTCTTATTACATGATGTGACTAGGTCGCATTTTGATGTTTTGTAGAATCAAAGAAAAGAAAGCAAGCTTAAAGGAAGAATAGGCTAATTCTGATCGTGAAGGGATGGATTTCGATTGCATGATCTGAAGATCAGAATTTTGAGCTGCTGCTAAGAGTTATGATAGATTGCTTAGGAATGGATAGCAACATAGTTTTCATATGTATTTGCATTGTAAGGTAAAGTTTTCCGCAAATTTTTAAATAAAAGAAAAGTTTTTTTTTTATTATTTTAAGTTTCCTTACAATGGCATTTGTGAAAAACTGTTGTTTATATGATTCCATTGATAGCAATATTGGAAAATGGATTTGATTCTTTCGTTTGTGGTAGTGTCATAATTTACCAAATAAGGAAAGATTCTCATCACCCAAGTTTCAATTGGATAGAAACTTGGAATTATGCAACTTGCATTATGTGATGAATGAGAATTTTCATCTTTGGGAAAGTAAGACTAACTCCTTGTTCACACGTATATGTGATTCATGTGAAGGACTAGGGGATCAGGTATGCTTGGTTGTGCACTGGTCAAGTTCACCACAAAGATCGATAAGACTATTCTTCATGGTTTACTAAAGCTTAGTAAATATGGTTATGCTTACAAGTTGAAGTGTAATTCTGAAACATTGGAAAAGTTTCAATATATGGAAGAACGAATAAGAAAAATCAAATTAGGCAGAGAGATAAAAGTTTCTCCAATCTAAAAAGATGGGAAAGTACTTCAGTATCATGTTTTATGATCATATTAAAGATTATGCAAATCCATATCACAATTGATTCTCTAAGGACATCTTGGAGCATTTGCTTGGCTAAGAAGAAGAATCATGAATTGTTGAAATGGTTAAATCAAGAAGATGAGTCATACTTCGTTCCAAAACATGTCTTAGATTCATACTCCAAGATTGTAACTCGAGTGACATAATCTTAGAAAAGGTTTATCACACTTGACAAATGTATAGTAAAATGTTTTCTTACTCGTGTACATTTGAAAATGGTAAGTTGTGATGTTTAGGATAAAACAAAGACCAACTAAGACCGATTGTGTGAAATGTTCGTCTTGATAAGAATCCACACTAACTCTTCAATATTTGTTTGTCAAGAAATGGTTCTTGACATAGAGAATCTTATACGTCAAGAGGTCAGTAGGAGTCTTAAAGATCTTGAAAAGGTTCAAGAACTAATCAAGAGTAAACCTATCGATAATCACTAGCACACAACTTGAGGTTTGTAACCTATCGTGTTGACATTTTCTTATTTCTATGCCCATTCCAGTTAAAGTTGACTATGCTTGTGAGTTCTATGAGTTCTCAATTGTTTGCATAACAACCTGGAAGCAATAGTAGGCCCTTGTTTTGTCGGGTAGCAAAAAATAAAGATTGAACAAGTTTAGTTCGTATAAGCTTGGATTTGCATTAACCTTGTCTTGTGATTATGGTTTTGAAAAATTCATATGGATAGGAACACATACAATATAAAAATCTAAGTGTCATAAGGTTTTTCTCCGAATCATCAAAATGATTGTGAGGAAACGCTTTCACTAAGTAGATTTTAAAGGATTATAGTTAGCAGTTGTATAGTTGTATTCTGAAATTCGATTATGATTACGACATCCTTTTTCATAGTTCGAATTGTGAGAAATGGCAAATAGTTTGAACATTCGATACTTATTAGTTGAAGTTCTGAAAGGTTCCAACACACACATGTGTTGTTTACTATGAAAAGTGTATGGGCTTGAGAAGTCTTGTAAAGACTTATCCGAGCATCAAGTATCAGAAATCAGAACTTTGAAAAGAAAGTCAACAAGTATTGATTTCTAGAAGTCTAGTTGATTTCTGGGTACATGTGAAATCTAGTCGGAGCATAAGTATTATGCTAATAAGGATATAATTATCATGTTAGTGGGAGCATGATTAGTATGTTAAGTAATGCAAGTTAGAAACGTTAATTATAGAAAACAAAAAATTTCAATTTGCAAAGTTGTAGGGATTGAAAAGTTGTTTTGCAGTAATTAAGGGAGAGGAAATTATACTTCATCCCTATTCTAAAAGCTTAGATTGAGACTTTAATCAAATTTAGTCAAGTATATATATGAATGTTATGTTGGAATGGTTCAACATAAGGAAATTCTATATATGGAAATATTATTTGTGTTGTAAAATTCAATTATGATTACGTCATACCTTTTCATAATTCAAATTATCAGAACATGGCAAATAGAAATAAAAATATTATAGCAAAAGACTAGTCTACTATCATGTCTTTTTGCGAGACATCATGAATCATGTCCCATATGCTTCGGATATAGGATCAATTATATGTGCTATAATATTCATCTGTTCTAAATTTTCCAAATGCCTAGTGCATTATGAGGGAAAAGGACTTGAACTAGATATGACTAAAATGATTAAGCAATTCTTGAGGACAATCTGAGGCTTACCAAAGATTGGTTGCTCATGGACAGTTGGAAGTATAGTGTTAATTTTGGAAGGACCATATTGACATATTCTGGAAAGAGACAACTCTTGTTCATAAGTAATAGTCAAAATGGGAATATGGAAATGTTTCCATAGGTGGAAGTTATTCATTAAATCTATGTAAGATTAGAAAACTTAATGCAAGAAGGATGTTCAAAGGAATTCACTTCGAATGTGAGATTTCGTTTCCACGGAATTGCTCTCCATTGGAATACTTTATAATATCTGTTGCCAGGTCTTTGTGACTTTTGTGCATAGTCATTACAAGAGGATCATTCCATATAAGTTTAGAATCTAACAGATTTCAGTAAATGGAAAAGAATCTTGTATTCTTACATTTATCATAAGGATTTTGAATGGTGAATAATGAGTAATCAATATTGTTTTAATTCAAGTATAAAGTTGATTATTCAAAACATTATACAATGAATAATGAGTAATCAATAGGGCACTAAAAAGTTTTGGGGCCACATAGGATTAGTATTATTCTTGTGTTTCACTTAGCATGTTTTGAATTACCGAATAACTAGGTTATTTAAACCGTCCACAGTCAATCATACTTTGGAAGTATGTATTGAGGCAAGACTATAATGAATGGGTCTGTAGTTTTTCTAGGTGTTTTAGACATAGCTGCAGTATTCACGAGTGCTCATGGAATAAGATTCGGGTATTGGAATAAACCCATGCTCATTTGAATCACTTCATGGATTTTATCACGAGTGATCATGAGACGGTAATATCATATATTCTTGAAATAGAGAGATATGAGTTTCAGTCTACGAGTTGGTTGCTCATTGATAATGTGAAAACGCACTGGTAACTTGGTGTTATAAAACTCATTGTTGTGTGTGATTTGATGAATAGGTAGAGCAAGTATATGAGTCAAAATTTATCCATTCCTTTTACCCTTGGAGGGATAAAAGCGATATATGTGGGCCCCTCGATGATTTAGTGATGACAACCCCAAGTGCTCGACCGGGCATGAATGATTTGATTTGTTCAATTAGTCGGTTGTCATCAATCGGAAATCAAGAAACAACAGATGGACAAAGAGAATGATGATAATCCATGTCTCAGTCCATATGATATCTATAATGGAGGAATATATGATCCCTTATATAATGGACGCATCATCGAGAAGGTCAGAGTTCGTCATTAGCTTTTAAGAGTTCAATTGCTAGTCGGGATTTTGGAGTCGTATTTGCAATAATAGTTTTAGACTTATCCAACTGGAAGACTACTGAATTAGATGTCTAAGCCCATAACTATTATTGGTATGTACTCGACCAGAGAGTAGCATGGTCCGTTTGGGTTGCATATCATTAGGACAATTTGTTAGGATGAAATTTCAAGAAGAGGTTATATATGATTTATTAATATGTTATAAGTTCTAATATATTAATCTGAAATCATATCATTTCATTAGTATTGATCAAGAATTAGTTTGGAATTAATTTAGTGATCAAAAGAGATTAATTAAATTTATGGGAACTAATTATGGTAATTGGTTATATTTATATGTGTTGGGCTTATGATCCATGTTGGACCAAGTTTATGTATGGGCACATAAAGAGTTGGGCCACATGAACCATGGATCATAGAACCCATGGGTATGGATTTGGGTTATACCCATGACCCTTTAAATCCTACATATAAATACATACTCCATAGCTTAAAAACACCTAGTTGTAGTTCTTGGAGTTCTTGGAGGTGTTTTTGGTGCATGGAGATTCTCTCTCAAGAGCCATCCTTGTCCTAGGTGAGTTGTGAGCCATTTGAGGCATTCATACTTTTGGTGCTAATCTCATAAGGTAAAATACAACAAGGTTTCAAGCTACATAAAAGGTATGTCATCCTAACTAGTATTTAATATTGTTAATGTCATTTGTTTGCTAGTTAGGCTTAATGCTTTGGAAACACTATTACATGTACAATTAGAGAAAACATAGATCCTAGGCATTTAGGGTTGTTTGTGCACCATACGATGTTGTAGTATACAAAACCCATTAGCCTTCACCAAGAAACTAGTGGCCACCCAGCAAAACACCAATCCTGCAGATAGACATCGCTACTTTTCAAGCCGTAGTGACAGCTACCGTGACAGCCGTCATAGCACAACTCATCACTACCAACACAAACGAAAATGGGATTGGTGTAAAAAATTCCAATCGTTGTGATAACCAGGGGCATCAACGAATGGCTGCCTAAAACGATACCCCAAACCACAAACCCAAGAAAAAGAAACGAAAGTCTTGGAACGGGAAAGAGGACATTTCGAATCAAGGACCTACCAAAAGACAACAAGCAGTAGCAGCCCCTAACCCCACTAACCCTACTACCTTAACAGCGAGAAAACCATATGTTGGAAGCCTTCCAAAATGCCAAAAGTTCAGCTTCCATCACCAAGGATCCCGTCGAAAGTTGCACTGCTAGAAATGCTACAGAAAGGGCATACCACTCGCTGTTGTAGAGTGCCAACCCGACGGGCCACCCAAGCTGCTAATGTTAGGAGAAGTCAGGCTTGCTACGAATGTGGAAAGGCGGGACTTTTCAAGAGGGAGTGTCCAAATTAAGAAGAAAAGTGGTAGAGACATCGGAAGCATGGAGCACGAGGAGACAATAAAAGACCCTACTGTGATTACCGGTATGCTTCTTCCCAACAAACTCATTACACATGCGTACTTTTGCAATAGAGGTACAAAAAGGAGACTCATAAGTCACAAAGTATAATTGCATACTAAATTGAAACCATCAAACATTCATGAAAATATTCCTGGTAGAGATAATTAGGGGAAAAACTAAGACCATCGACACACACCTAGGATACACTCTAAGCTGTAAGCAAACATTCCTTATAAAACGACCTAGTGTCGACAACAATAGGAAACTTCAAACGTGGCCATTTTCATGTTATAGATAAACCCTCGCTAAACTCACATCATACATAACAAGACACCGTTCGAATTAGCTTACCAAATAAAGAAACCCATGCTATCTCAAACAACAAACCCGACACACATCCTCGAATCGCCTAATGCATCTAGACTCAAAAGTATCTATGTGAGAGGTACCATGGTCTTTCTTGTCCCACAATAGAAATAAGGAGCAGGAAGCTGAAACATCAAGGATATTCTAGAGGTTTATAACCCTTCCGAAGTGTTCCCAGAAAATTTCTCGGAAATACCATCCAGATGCCAAATTGAGTTCGGAATCAAATCGGCTCTCGGAGCAATTCCAGTAGCCAATACCCCTCTACCACTTGGCACCGACACAAAAACAAATATTTTACGATCAATAGAATGACCTAATAAGTAAGCAAACTATCTGACCAAGCCTCTAACCTCCGAAATCACCCATCCGATTCATAAAGAGGAAAGACTAATTGTCCATAGGACCACAAACTACTAAGAGTCAAACAAACCCATCACCAAGGATCGATATCCCTCATTTCCAAATCAACAGCCTAATCAGCTAACTTTATTGAACAAGCAAAGTTCGACATCCCACTAGCTCATAATCCCGTAGTAAGAAACTCCCAAGACAACCTAAGAATTGTAAACCCAACTACACCCTACACAACCTTAACTTTGGTGACAATAGTGTTCGCCTCAAGGTTTAAAGACACTGCTTTTGGGGCGTCAAGTACATAATCCTCATTAGCCACAACAATCCATTCACCTCATCATATAGGACACAAATGTAGACGACCCTTGTGTTGGGATGATAAGACCAACACACGGCTAGCTAGGGGGAAAGTACCCTACGACACTATCACAGGCCCTGAGATCACCAAAGAGGCAACCGAATAGGTCACCCAAATTCGAGCACAACTAGGGGCATCTAGAAACTGACAAAAGAGCTATGCAAGTAAGAAACCGAAGCCCTTGGAATTCCAGGTCGGTGATCATGTGCTGCTAAAGGTTTCTTCTTGGAATGAGATGATATGCTTTAGGAAGCCAGGGAAATTTAACCCACAATACATCGACCCTGGAAATCCTTGCGAGGATTGGTCTGGTGCTTATAGACTCCAGCTACTGCCTGAACTTAGCAATGTTCACCCTGTCATGCATGCGAAATGCCTACCTGACGAAACCCTCGTTGTCTCGAAGTAGATAAACACCAAGATTTCGTCGAGGAACCCGTTGAAATAATGGACAGGGAAGCGAAGGGAACAAAGCAAAGCCGGATTCACATCGTAACGGTCTGATAGAGTGCCAAGCGAGGACCTAAGTTCACCAGAGAACACGAAGACCAGATGATGCAGAAGTACCCCCATCTTTTCCTCGTCTTTGAAAGTTGCTCTAGAACGAATTTTTGGGACGAAATTCCCTCTAACGGGGGGATGATGTCACAACTAGCAATTTATAGTTTAAGATGTGAAGCTTTTTCACAACAAATTCCTCTATGTAACCTTGTTGTATCTTATTAATAAAATTCAAACTACAATGCTATTTGAATTCAGACGTGCATAGATTGTGATTCAAGTTGAAATAGCCTGATGTAAGCCTAAAACTCGGTCCAATAGCTAAGACCAATCAATTTAGGGCCTTGGTACAAGAATTCTCAGCCCAATACCATATTGGGCCAAAAACTTCTCCTTGGGCCTTATTGGGCCGAAAACCCCTTTCTTTTGCGCCTTCCATTGGGATGAAAACCTTTCTTTTGGATCAAATAAAACCCAAAAACCCATATACACATCAAAAACGCGTAGCCTTTAAGGAGTAAGGGTTTTTTTGGCCACCCTAAAACCAAAAACCCCCATGAAAAAGTCATAGGGGCCGAAAACCCCATAGTTTCGGTTGGGGATTAGACAAAAAAAGAAAAAGATATGCAAGAAAAAGAGTGACACCTCATTTTTATCCCATAAATATCCATACCATTATTTATCATGTATTAAGACAAGCACTATGGACCTTCATACTTCCATGCAAACTTCCCATCATACATCACAAAGTCAACTTTCCCCCCTCCCCTCTTATTACTCACGGCCAAACACCACAACATACACACACCAAACTTTTTCTTCTAACTTATTCTCAAGAAATTCCTCTCATTACTCTCTCAAATATTCGAATGTGTGTGCCACCTTCAAGTATTCTTCTTCAAAAACTCATAAACTTGGTAAGTTCTTATAAAAATCTAGAGCCTATATACATGTAGTGTTAAGATCACTCCACTTACACACCCATTTTTCGTGTGTATGACCCTTAGAACATCAACTTTTCGAGAATCTCTCCAAGACCAAGCTAGGCTTGAAAACTGCTTCCTTCCTCTTCCTATCACACGAAAAATCCCAAGGTGAGCTTCGTACCCCCATGTTTTTTGTATTTTTCATGTTTTTTTTTAGGGGGGGGGGGGGAATACAAGTCAAGTTTCATTTAACCATTTGATAATTGCATATACCTTTGTGTTTATGTGTTTAACCATTTTATAATTACATGTAACTTTCTGTTTTGTGTTTAACCATTTGATAATTGCATGCACCATAGTTATTAGTTGAAAACAGAACAAGACCTTAAATAAAAAAGGTTCTTAATATATGTGAAAAATCATAAAGTAAATGTTGATAACATCTGTGCATTATAAAAGATTTGTGATCATGTTTTGTATACTCAAAAATGGAAAAAATATGGGTATTGTGCTCAAACATGTTTAACTCTTGGACTCATGCATTTTTAACTCCTATACTTTACACAAATATTGGAATATAATAAATTTTGAGGCAATAATGTGGGTTTTTGTAAAAAAAAGCGACTTATTAGAATAAAAAAATATTTGGTGTTACAAAACTTTCCAACCGGTTATGATGTGTTAGATAAATTACCAAAACTTGAGTATTTTGTTAAAAATAATTTTTACTAGTAAAATAGTCATAACTATGTTGTCACTATTTTGCTGGCTTAAAATCGAAGATATTATTTTATTTTCACAACTTATGTTACAATTAGATATTATTTTATTTTCACAACTTATGTTACAATTAGATATGTTCACTTATGTTACAAAATGGTATACAAAACATAATTCGTAACAGAAAGATTCGTGTGTCATTATCTGTCTATCATAAAGCTGTTGAAGCACGACTAATAAGATGTATGTCATAAAGCTGTAAAATGCGTGTCATAAAACTTCAGTCATAAATTTACACCAGAAATGTCATTTTCATTATTCGATAATGGGAGTCAGAATTCACGTAAATCTGTTAAGGTTCTTGTGAGACTTTCCTTCACCGTACCTACCTAGCGTACACCATAAGTCCTGTAGTTATAACCAGAGTCTACTGGAGGGAGAGCGAGGTAATTGTGTATAAATATATATAGGGATTGACACCCCCACACCTGAGCTGTTCGCTACAGCTAGACGGGGCCAGTCTAGGGTGACAAATATCTTACCGAAACTGACGCCTAAAGAACGTCATGTCAGGTATATCAGTCACATCAAGCATGGTTATAATGACTCACATAGGGATTAACAATACGATGTTGGTTTACGGGAAGCTTACACTTCACCAGTTTTATTAAACTATAAAACTGCATATCATTTTTTTCAGTATTTAGTCACTTACACTTCTGGTCTTAAGGTTTAAGCCTACAGTTTTTCATACATCAGAAAATATTGGATTTTTCTAGGAACCTATGCTTTACTTTTACAAACAAAATAAAACAAAGGACATGCATGCATATATTCAAAGTTTTGGAACGAAACCTACAAATAATTTGTTGTATTAGTTTCTAAGCCCGTAACTATATTTGGTATGCACTTGACCCGGTTGTGCATGATCCTTTTGGGTTGCCTTCACCAAAGCAACTTCACAAGATGATTTATGGAGAGAGAGAGGTTATTATGGTTTATTAATATATTATAAAAATAATATATTAAAAGAGAAATCATATAGTTTAATTAATATTAGACAAGAATTAGTTAAGAATTAATTTAGTGGCTAAAAGAGATTAATTAAATAAAGGGGACTGGAAATGTCAATTGTGTGATAGTTGGTTTTTAGGCTGTGGATCTACCTAGATACGGGGTGGACGAAATTAGGACTGGAAGCCCTCTCTAATTTCGGCCACAGAGGCCTTATTCTAGAAGATTCCCAAGCTGGTTAGGGCCTAAGTCATCCAATTAAGGTTCTGACTGAAACCCTAGCAACATAAGTATATAAGGACCCCTAAGGCTAGAAAAATCGGCCACTTGATCCTTTTGAAGCTTGGAGCCGATTTCTACCCTCTCACCCTCTCGCCTAAACATCATCCTATTGCTTGTGGTGTTTGTGAGCCAATAGAATTGTTACATTTGTGACAGAAAGCTTCTTGAATATCAAAGGATTCTTGCAACCATTGAAAGGTACCATCTAAACTAGTTTATTATAGATTTCAATTTCAATGTATGCTAGATTAGGGTATTCAATTCTTGGATGAATTTCATGTACGATAGAGAAACTTAGGCCCAAGCTTTAGGGTTTTTATATGAGCACATAGGATTGTTCTTTTGATTAAAACCCATTAGTGGTATCAGACCCTTGATTGGCTTCTGTTGTATTTGATGCTTTGTGTTTCATTCATGCTTGAAAAATTGTGCTTTTGGTGTTCTGCATGACAGACTCGGCGAGTCCCAAAGTGGGGTCAATGAGTAGGATGAACTCGACGAGTTCGTAAGGGGACTTGGCGAGTCGAGCTGTCAGACAGAGGAATTTTCGGGATTTTATGCCTATTTTGGTGTGGGATAATTACCAAATCGTTTTTAATTGATAAAATTTGAATTTTATTAATATTGGGTGATTATCCTTGCCAAAATAAAATATAATTTCAAATTAATTGAATAATTATTTCCTTATATGATAAATGTTAATTATTTGAATTTATTTGATCATCATCTTGCATAAAATTGAATTAGGTCAAAATTAGATAATCACCATAATTAATTGTTTAATTATTTATTTGAATTTTGATCTAGTTTGTTTTAAAATGTTTCAAAACTTGCCCTCAAGTTTTGGAGTTTCATTTTTGAATCAAAAGTTTAATTTTGAAATTATTAAATTCCAAACCCTAGAATTTTACAAGTTTAAAATTCACCCTATACTATTATTAAATTATAAGAATAATGATTATATATGTATAACTTAAATGCTAGTCTTATCGTTAGTAGGCCTCATTCAGGAAGCCGATCTATAAGGGGGTATAAGGTTATGTGAAGAGAATAACACTCAGATCGTTTAGATCTTTCACAGGTATAAAGATTAAGAACAAACAATTCAAACACAATATGATGATGAACACAATATGGAATCAATGTAAAGCTTATGATTCAAATATAGTCACGCCTCAGCAGAGCTCTATGAAGAACTTCCACTGTAGAGGCGAGCTAGGGTTTACAAAACTTGATAAGAAAGTTAATTAAAAACATTACTTACAAAGGATGCATGCATGCACCTTAAACACTAAAAATATAGAGTAAAATAATGCATAGTTGGACAGGCCCAAACCGACAACCAAAACTGGGCTAAGGACCGAGCCCATGACGCAATACAATAAGCCCAACAATCTCCCCCTTTGCGTCAAATGAGGCGAGAGATTATTTCTTTTGAGTTGGATTCACTGTCTTCACAACCTTGAACAGCCGAGGGATGATAGCAAGAAGTGTCTGCCGAAATTGAATGTACCATCTCTGCATGTCAGTAAACAACTTCTTGTCGGCTGCTAAGTTCTTATTGCACCTCTAAATAATCTCTAAAATATGCTCCAAGTAAGCAGTTGAGAAGAGGTGCTTGTCAACAAGAGCGAACATGCATTTTTGACCTTCGCCCCTGATAAACATCACAATGTGATATTTTGAGTCGATTTTGCCCTTGATCATTGTATTCACATCGCCTGCTCTACCCATCGCTTTGACCATGGTTCGCTTGTGAATTGCAGAGGCGATCTCTTGATGCATATTTGCTACTTCGTAAATGTAGCAAACAAGCATTCACTTGCTGTTATCTATAATTGGCTGATACTCCTGAGGATTCAACAGCAAAATGTTGTTGAGGAGTATCCAGTCATGAGGATTGAGGTTCGGCAGATCAGCCAGAGAGAAGTTATGCACCAAGCCTTCAGAGCCTCGAGTCACTTTGAATTTTACGTTGACGAACTTCCCGGATGAATAAGGCTTTAGTACCTTGACAGTTGTAATCTTCTGTGAGCACCAAGTCAAGTACTGTGGGTGAGCAAACTCCAAGTAAAATTCCAATAGATCCCGATCCACCTTCGGGTCCGAAGAGAGTATAGCAGCAGTTGAGTTGAAGCAATGAAAGATAAATGCCTTTCTGGTGATTGGCATGTCAAACTGTGCATCCTTGGAGTTTTGAAGGCGAAACGACAAGACTGGTTCAAGCCATAAAGTACTTGGTTCATCAATAGCACTTCTTTGAAGCGAATCAAGGGTCTACTCTGGAAAAATAGACTTGGTTCATCTTGATCTTTTCAGCAAACTCTTTCTCAAAAAGTTTTGTTTTCTGATAAGGTTTATCAAGAATTTCACCCAGAGTATCTTCCTAATCACCTTCATCATCTGTATCATCTTCACCAATCTTCTTTTTCCTTTTGCTGACCGAAGCTTCATTAACCTTCGGTTTAGCTGTAGGCTTAGGTTCGGGAGGAGGTTGAGTTTTCGCATTTTCTCCCCCTTGTTTCGGTTGGACACTAGTCACCAAAACACCCTCAATACGACTAAGGATGTCCAATGCAGGTCTGAGTTTGTCAGCCAAATGACGTCTGATGGTAATAGTCAGAATAGGATCATGGGCATCAAGAAGATGAAGTAAAATGCAATGAACGTCACCTACAGAGCTTCGAATTACCTCCTTTTTAGATTTCAAATCATTAAGCTCGTCTGTTGCAGTGCGAAGCTTGAGGTTTTGCATTTTCAGCTGAGAGGTTCGTTTGTCTAGCTCATCCATGATTCGATTTTCGACAGCCAACTCTGCTTCCAGTTGATTCAGACGATCATTGACGTTATCGTGTAGGGTGGTATTGGCAGCTTTGATGGCCTGATGAGCAGCTTCAAGATTAGAACTTTCAGCTTGAAGAGAACGCTGAAGGTTATCAACCGAAGCGTTCACCGTCTTAGAGTTCTTCTGAGTAGCCTCCTGCAAAGAATCTAAAAAGAGACGAGCCTCAGATATTAGTTTATCGACTTTTGTGGTCGCTTCTTTGCATTACTTAGTGGAGGCCTCAACAGCAAGAGAGACCTTTTGGCACTGGGCAGTAGAGGTAACAATGGCCTTTGCTGCAACAAAGAGAGAAGCATCATGTTCCTTGACAAATGAAGAGAATAAGGCTTTGATAGCAGCGTCAGTATAAGCACCAGTGGAAGAGGAGGGAAGTAGTCGATCAAGCTTGTCAGTAACTTCCTTGAGATGGTGCTTGGTTACCGGAGTATCTTCGTTGTCATCACTTTGAATACGGTAGGGACTGAAGTAAGTGGAATCGAACTCCAAGTCCTCACCGCCAAGAACGGTGTTGGTTTAGTAGATTGGGTAGGAGATAAGGGTTTTATAGTGACGAGAGGTTCGATAGTTATTGGTGATTCGGTTGTAAATGGAGGTTCGATTGTGACAAGAGGTGGGGGTGCTGAAGTACGAGCCCCCGTATGAGATATGTTGGTTCGAACTCCAGTAGTTGTGGTTGTTGTTGCTTCAGTAAATATTAGACCAAGGATGGGAATAATAGTCGAGGGTTGTGATGAAGTGATGGGAAAAATTTGAGGCATAGAGACAGGTAGGGAAACGGGTGGAGGAGAAGGCGGTTGGGAGTGAATCGGTACCTCTAGGGTAGGCGAGCGAGGCTGGGTATCACCACGACCCGAAGCCTCCTCGTCAGAGCTTTCGCTCTCTGAATCTGAGTGAGTAGAAGGTTTGGTAATAGGAGGAACATACTCAGACTCCGAATCGCTTGAGGATTGAAGAATGAGTCTCCGAGCTGGCTTCTTCTGCTTCTTCTGCTTAGGCTAAGAAGGAGCAGCCTTGTCCGACTTTCACTTCTTAGGTGTTTGACCCTTGGTTAGTTTAGTAACTTTCGCCTCCTTCTGTGTCTCTGGTCTCTTTCCCCTCTTGGTTGTCTTTTCAGCTTCCTCTATGGAGCGAATCATGGCTGGAGTGAGTTCTCTTGGGCCAGAAGAAGGATGCTTCTTGTATTCTTAAAGAACATTGTTGGCGTCAGACACGCAGGCATACATGGCTTCTTGGATCGATCCAATGAAGGAATACTTTGTAGGATCTGTGATGATAATCTTTGTGGTGGGAAAGGTTGCGATAGAGGAAAGAAGAGAATCCGCCATGATTGGAACGTGGAGACGATCCATTGCCCACTTTGTAATAATGGACCAGTACCTTCCACACGAAATCTCTGAATGTCGTGATGAAGAATACAAGCTTTGAACCAGTTGTTGCTAGATGACTGTCCCGTAGTCCAAATTAATCCCATGATACAGCCCATAGAGCACAGTCATAAACGACTTGCTTGTTCCATCTGAGCCCGTGCTTCGTTCTGATAGACCTTTGAAAAGAAGAGTGAAAATGCCATTCCATTGAGGAGGAAGGCAAGACTTCTTGAATTTGGTAACTGTGGTTAGGTTTTCAGTGTACCCCATTTGATAGAACATGGAGAACAGTTGACCAATAGTAATCGAGTTGGGGTTAACCAGAGTTGGTTCTTGAGAAAGACCAATTAGGGCACAAAAGCGAGTCTTGGAGATGGAGGTCTTCTCGTTGTGAATATCAAAGTGAATCCTTTTAGCAACCTTTTCATAGTAAGCGGTTGAATAGATGTGTGAGATGCAGGCCATGGGAACAACTTCGACATTTGAAAGAGCTTCAACAAGAGGTGAGTATTTGAGACATTCGAAGACGTACAACATATAGGGTTCATAGATGAAGGGTGTTAGATCAATGATGAGGTTTTGTTGAGGTTTGATGGTGAGAAGGTTGGAGTGAGCAAAGTTA
Organism: Lactuca sativa; assembly: GCF_002870075.4. NCBI lineage: Eukaryota > Viridiplantae > Streptophyta > Magnoliopsida > Asterales > Asteraceae > Lactuca > Lactuca sativa. The sequence goes on from NC_056627.2 coordinate 55,078,383, forward strand.
TCATAAACAGAAGATGAGTCTGCCATTGAAGAAGCTTGAGAAGAAGTAGATGAACAGTGAGAGAAATCGCCCTTATTCTTTGAGAGAATTTGTAAGTGATAAAAGAGTAAAGAGGAGCATGCCAAATCCTTTTATACGTACATGTTGGAGAGAGAAATATCCGACTGAAATTTTGGATTAATTAGAAATTGTGCCTGATGTGACGGAGTGATGTAACACTCAAAATTAGAAAGGCCAAGAAAGGAAAGAAAACTCTAAGTCAAAGGGTCAACTCGTCGAGTCTAAGGAGGAACTCGACGAGTCGGAGCGGGATCCGGGGGATCGATTAAGTAACCGACTCGGCGAGTCGGCAAAGAGTACTCGGTGAGTCCGGTCTGAAGAGGGAAACACTAAATCCGGGACTTTGTGCACTATTTAAGCATCTCATTCTTTCCCTTAGGGTTCCTTATAGCCTCTCTTATCTAGAATACGAAACCCTAAGCCTCCATTGTTGCACATTCAAGCTTTCATGCCATTTTGGGTGATTTGAAGGAAAAAGGAAGAAGGGAACCATTGGGGATTCAAGGATTGCAGTAGATCCAAAGTTTGTGGGATTTGCCAGAGCATTTGAAGGTAATGAGTCGCTACTTTCACTCTTTTGCATGTAGATCAACCTTTAACATGAGATTTGGGGCTTTTAGGCAAGCTTATGAACCATTTCGAGTTAGAAGCCGAAATCTGAAGTTGCTACTTCAGATCTAAGTGTATCTTGGCCTAGAGAATCATAAATCATCAGTCTATGGCTTTATTGTAAAGCCCATTTGTCTTAAACCCTAGTTTATGGTGTTTTGAGCCTAGATCTCCTTAGCTACACGTAAAGTTTGCCACTTTACGTGAGGAATAGGCTTTAGAATAGTGGATCTACAATTTGGAGTCCATGCATGACTCAAAAGCCTCTGAATATATGAAGGACTAAATAGACTCGGCGAGTCCTTCGAGTGGACTCGACGAGTAGTATGAAGATGGAGATGAACTCGGCGAGTTAGATGAACAACTCGACGTGTCTATTGAAGATTACCTTGGACTCGGCGAGTCTGTTCTTGGACTCGGCGAGTCAACTCGCGAAACCCCAAACCCTTCGAGTTAAGACTTGGATCAGTGAGTTGAGTAGGGACTCAGTGAGTTGGTCAGGACAGGACTCGGGAATCGGTAGACTCGATGAGTCAGGGGCTGACTCGGCGAGTCGAGTCACGAATGAAAGGATTCTGAGCTTATGAACTCGACGAGTCGTCGGGCTAACTCAGCAAGTAGGGTCAGTCAGGAAGGTTGACTTTGACCAGGACTTTGACTTTGTCAAGAATGGACTTAGTTGGCTTCTAAAGTTATGTTTGGATCTAAGTGTTATATGTATTGATATTGGTAGCTCGGGGAGCTAGTGGAGCAGCGGTTCAGAGAATTGTTGGTCAGCAGCAATAGGGTTATCAACAAGTTCTGCAGTGCAGGTGAGTTTCCCTTTGTGTGAATGGGTCTAAGGCCATAATGCCGGCCGATGTAGATATGAGTAGGAAGACCCAAAGGTTAGCCCTAGGCACGGTATCCCAGTATGATAATTATGGCCAAGGTTCATTGATAGCGGGTGGGTGCCCAAGGAATGGTTTCCATGATAGAGTATACTTGTTGTCTGTGTGATACTTGTATGTGCCTGGTAGGGAGGTGAGTGTGGGCGAGGTCCCGTATCTCACCAATAGCAGAGTGTGGACGATGTTCCACATCTCATTACAACAGAATAGGAGCAAGGCCCAAGTTAGGGAAAGAGTGAGTGTGGGTTGGGCCCTTATCTCACTATCAGTAGGAGCGTGGACGGGGTTCTATGACTCATCGGTAACAGGACAAGGGCGAGGCCCAATATAGGCGAGCCCTTAGGACAGGGTCCATTAGTATATATTTAGCTTATGTGTTGTGATATGTTTATGTGCTAGTATGTTTTAGCGGGCGAGGCCCAGTGACAGGCGAGGCCTAAGTGAAACAGATTTTGTATCCGAGCGGGCTCGAAGCAAGGCGGGGCCTGGAGCGGCGGGGCCGTTGTAGTGGGCAAGGCCCAGCATGTGTTGTATGTGTTTATGCAGGATATGTGGTAGGTTGGGGATCTCACTAAGCTTCATGCTTATGGTTTTCAGTTTTAGTTTCATGTACTTCCAGTAGCGGAGGGAAGAGCTCGGGGTGATCGCATGGCACACACCATTGATTAGTCAGCTTGGGATGTTTTACTCTGATAATGAAAATATGTTTTGGAAATGATACTCTAAATTCATGTTATGACTTATGATATGTTTTTATGAATATGGCTTTGGTAATGATTTAAAGAAAATTTTTGGTACGGATTTTTGGGACGTTACAAGTGAACAGTTGGCATGCCCGATGATGACGCAGGAAAGAGAAATGACGTTTCCTTTTTACACGCCATTCCATAAAAAGTGCCTTTTTCAAATCGTCAAAATGATTGGATAACTGCTGACTCAGCCTTAACTTTATCCCAAACGTCACCCACAAATTTTACATGAACCGTCAATTCCTTTTAACTTTATTGAGCGGTGGAATACATGTTGAAACGAAGCTGTAACAAGTAGGTCATCATTAATAGAACCAGATTTTGGAAAACCAAAGATTTTCGTGCATAGAGTGTGAAAGATAAAGAAATAAAATAAAATTTTTGTGGGTTTTTGTGATGTCTTGTTGAGACATAAAGCAACAGATTCTAGGCACGAATCTCTTCCTTCAAAGTCAAGAGAGAATTTAAAGTGCTTGTGTGGCTTCCCATTAAATAACGATCAAGTACTTGTTAAGAAGTATTGAAAGGCATCTTTTTAATTAAAGCTATAAAGGATGGCTTTGGCTTCAATTCATGATTTCGATACTTGATATAGACCGAAATTGAACGAAGTACTTGTGAGACCTATGTGGTATGTGAAACAAGTAGGTTTGGAAGATATTCATTGACTTGTGGACAAATAAGAAATCTAAAAAAAAAAACTTAACTGGATCCTTGGGGAAGAAAAAATCTTGGTAAGAGAAATTTTCAGAAGGATCACTCAAAATAAAAAGAGATTTCATTCAAGAACGTTATCATAGTGATGTTGTACCGTCAATTCATTAATGGTGTTGAGTTGTGGGTTTCACTTAGTACGTAGTGACACAGAACTAAGATCATTAACACAGATTTTTGTATAACCATAAACCTCAATGGTAAAAGTCGAGAGTCTCAAGGGTTACATTGGTGAGATGAAGTGTAATGAAGAAAAATGATATAGGTGGTATAAGAAGCGAATATACCTCTGCTATTAAAGAAGGACCAAGCAGAAAACTCTAAGCTCAATATGAGAAGAGTAAGGTAACTCATGATTAGAGTGAATGTAACAACCTAGTTTGGGAAAACATGATTTGTATGTATCATGTTATTAAGGCTTCACTGAAAATCTATAGAGCCATAGTGGAGCCTTAGGGTTTGGTGACGTCAGGATTCGACGTATGGAGGCAATCAGTTAGATCTGAAGGCCGTTAGAGCCATAGTGGTAAGATGACTAGTGGCAACAATTGTCAGACAAGGACTTTGTTTGGGAGTGGTGTGAGGCGACTGTATGGGAGCCTTTGGCTCAATAACCAGGTAGGAACTTGGTATTTCTAACGACGGGCAAACAAGTTTAGACCCAGGAGGTCTCGGAGGATTTTGGAAAGCAGCTGGGAGGAAGCGTACTATTTCAAGTAGTCTAAAATTTCAGGCACTTCAGTGTTATAAGAAGTTTCAGTGTATTAGACAGTATTTGTGTTTTAGGATTTCATATACAGACGGAGTAACTGATTGATGGGGAAGTGACAAGTAACTCGTTATGGGATTATATAATCTTAGAGTAGTTGGTTTGACTCTGTTGCGCAGCTTTCGTATGAGTGAAACCATTGCAGGGATAAATCTTCTACTTATCTGAGCCTTCTATCAAGTATAAGAATTCTACAACATGATTATGGTTAAGGACCTTGTTTTTGAAGGGTGCATCAAAGTCATTAGAGGAGCGAATTCTCCAACATGATTGGTCTGTTAGGAAGTCAGACCAATGCGGATTCCGACTTTTGTAGAGGTAGGAGTGATTTCCTTCGAAGGCTCGGGGTTCAATTTTCCTTTGGGAGGAAAGTTTCAGTTTGGGGCTTCAGTTGTATTCCTCAGATGGTTGTTTTCATATAGATGTTAGTAAGGAGTGATTTAGAGGAAGAAATCTAATTTAAGTGATTAGAGTTGTAACACCTGGTTTTAGATTTGCCTTACTAATTGGGGCTACAGCTCAATCATCAGTTGTCATGGGGATTAGAGCTTTGGTAAATGAAGGATTTAACCATTTCGGATGTTGTTTCTATGATTCAAGTGATCCATATATCCGATTGTGTCTTTGTGAGCCAAGGGTATGACTGTAAATGGAAGGTCTTAAGGTTTGGGTGTGTGGTTAGGAGCGTAGGACTTCTCACCACCTTTTCATGGATATAAGGTTCATTGGAAACGGACCTTGGATGAGGATGTTATGGCACTTTGAAATTATTGGCAATTTCGGTCTCTAATGGAGATACTTGGCAAAACAGTCCAAGCATCCAAAGGTGGGAAACATGTGAGTACGACTAGCGTAAGTTGGGGTACTGCCAGCATAGTGTTGGATAAGTGAAACACGGGTGCGAAAGATGTACGCCCAGCGTACAGGGAGTACTCCCAGCATACGTCCAGGATGTCCAAAACCCTAATTTTTAGGGTTGGCTCACTAGTTAAAGCACCTTAAGTCCAAGGGGGTGTGCCTCAATTTCATTCTTAGAGCCTTAAACCCTAATTTCCAGTGGTAGCTTCATCTACGAGTGTTGTGAGCTTTGTGGGCACACTATGGTGGTTTTTGGTGCATTTCAAGATATGGAAGCTCAATACAAGGTGGTGGTTTAAGGGAGGACTTGTAGATCGGGACTTCTTGCTACATTTTTAGCTCAAACAAGGTAAAAAGTTATGAGCTTGATCACTAGATGTTGTTATTTGTGAATATGTGTGTTTTTGGTCCCTTTTTGGCCTCATGAGCAAGATCTAGTGGGTAGACACCACTTCATGAGCTTTGAGTTGCTACTCTTAGCATTTCAGAGGTTATAATCCCATAAAGTTGCAATCTTTCAGGCTAGAAACCATTCATGCATGTTCTAGATGAGTATTATTGGGTTAAGTTGGTCATTAAGACCCTTTGAACCTTGCAAATGCTTAAAGGTGCCAACTTTATGCATTAAGAGCTTCATTTGGCGGTTCTCTAAAGTTTAGATGCAAAGTTCTTAACCGGTTAAGTCACAAAAGTAGTTTGGAAGTTCTGCGAGTACGCCCCGTGTAAGTCGATGTACACCACACATAAAGAGTCAATCATCCCATAGATGGTCAATGCGAGGCGAGGGTACGCCCAACGTACAAAAAAGGTACGCCCCACGTACGCCTCTGTTTGGGATTTTGGACTTTGGGCTTCGGGCTTGGGCCAACTGTTGGGGCCTAGATTCTTAGACCCTAATGGACTATCTGGTTGGTTGTGTTCTGGGCTAATTGAAGGATTTGATCATAAGATAAGGCCAAATAAGGTGTTTTTAGCCCATTTTAGAAAATTGGGCCATTAATGGTCTTGTAAGTACATGGATTTCGTTGGGCTAGTTATGGACATGTATAATGATTCAGAAAAAGTAAATGGGCTTTATGAATGGCCCATGTAAGGGTTTGGGCCAACTTTGGAAAATTGGGCCATTAGTGGGACTTTATGGATTTTGGAGTTTTGGACTTGGGCCTTTGTTAAGTGTCTTGTGGGTCAGGGGTAAAATGGTCATTTTACCCAAGTATGGATTATGGATCTTGGTATAGAACCCAATTGCTAATTGGGAGATATTTTGATATTGATAGCTTGAGGAGTTGTCAGGGCAGCAGCTAAGGGACTCTTGCAGTGGACTTCAACAGTATGAGGTGAGTTACCTTCCAGTAGAAGTGGGTCGAAGGCACCAATGTCGGCCCACTAGTAGTTGTATATAGTAGAGATGATTGTCTTTGTGATAATTGTCCGATATGCCACTATCTATTATTCTCTTTGTGCTAGTATGCTATGATATTATGTGACAGTGGTAGGTAGGGGACTAGTCCCCAGACCAGGTTGAGATATACTGGCATGGTAGGTCGGGCACCCAGATATGTCTGAAAATATGTTATGCTATGTTATTATGTAGTGGTGGAATGGGTGAAATAGTCCTCGTAACCAGTTGAAATAAATCGGAGGGTAGGTCGGGCACCCAGTTATGCTTGGCAAGGTAGGTCGAGCATCCAGATATGCTTGACAGGGGTTGGTCGGGCACCTCGGTATGCCTGACAAGGGTAGTTTGAGCACCGATATATGCTCAACAAGGTAGGTCGGGCACCCAAATATGCATGGGAGTAGTTTTATTTTATGGTATGTGGTATGATGGGGAAACTCACTAAACTTCGTGCTTACGGTTTACACTTTTTTTCAAAAGTAACGGAGCCGACATGTAACATCCCGAGTTCAGGAGTGCAATTTCAGGGTTCAAAGTGTAAATTTGAAAGAGCAACTCGGCGAGTCCATGGGTGGACTCGGCGAGTAGGGTTGCGATTCAGGTTGCGTGTTTAGTGGCCAACTCGGCGATTCGGTGGCTGGACTCAGCGAGTTGGTGCCTCTTTACCTTCCCCTTGAGTTCCAGAAGCCCTAGATTCGTGTAAGCTTTCCTTGTGAGAGATTGGAGCCTTTGTAGAGGGAATCTTGGGGAGAAATCGAATAGCAAGAAGGTTAGAGCAAGGGGCTTTGCAGAGATTCAGCTAATTCTTTAGTTGGAGCTTTCATTTGAGGTAATAATCTGCTGATTGAGCTTTTGTGCATCTAGATCTATCATTGTGGGGTTTTTGGAGCATAAATGGGGTCCATCTCAAGTTTGGTGTAATATTTGAGGTTGCTACCTCAAATCTAGGTTGTTAATAATCCAGAAAGCCATAAAGTCTATGCATAAGAGTTGTGGGTGAAGTCCTTTTGTCCCAAACCCTAACCCTAGAGTATAAAGTGCTTAGATCTACTTGTTCACGTAAAGTTTGCCACTTTATGTGATGGATGGGTTGTGGAAGGGTAGATCTATGGTTTGGATCATTTGCATGGCATGGAAAGCTTCTATATGGATTAAGATCTAGGGGTACTCAGCGAGTCACAAAGGTGTACTCGGCGAGTTGCTTGAAGATGGAAAGGAACTCGATGAGTTGGAAGAACAACTCGACGAGTTGGTTAAAGATAGCCTTGGACTTGGGGAGTCTGTTCTTGGACTCGACGAGTCTGGTCGTGAGGTCCTAACCTTCTTCTGGTTGAGCCGTGAATCGGTGAGTCATGGGAGGACTCGGTGAGTTGAGTGCGGGGGGACTCAGAGTTGTTGGACTCGGCGAGTCTCGAGGCGACTCGGCGAGTTGAGTCGCGGTTTGGAGAAGTTCTGTGCATAGGGACTCGGCGAGTCATCGGGTTGACTCGGCGAGTAGAGTCAGTTAGGTTTGACTTTGACTTTGACTTTGGCTTGGACCAAGGGTTGACCAGTTGACTTCCAGGAGGGCATTTTGGTAATTGTTGGAATTTGTTTTGAGTTCAGTGTTGGTGTTGGCTAGTGGTGGAGATTGTGTCAGTGGTCGGAGTAGTTCGGTCTTATCTTTTCAGACGGCAGTTGCGAGGTGAGTTATCCTCACTATATCGACAGGGTCTACGGCACCAAGGCCGACCCTTTATCGGATTGTGATCCGGGTATCGTTGTTATGTTATTGCTTTGCTATGTTTGCATCCTGGTAATTAGGATGGTATTATGTTAGAGACCTGGTTAAGGTCGGTATCCTGGTATATAGGATGATGACATGCTAGTGACTGGTTAGGTCAGTATCCTGGTTAGGATGATGTTATGTTATGTGATCTGCTAGATCGGCTTGATTGAATGTGAGTTGCTATATGATTGAATGTTATGTGCACATGATTGTTGGACTGGGGTTGGGTTGAGGCGGGTCCTGCTTTGTGCTGTAGGCCAACATACCCTGGGCGGACCGATTGTCCTGAAGGCCCAACGAGCGGTCCGGATAGGTTGTAGGCCCCAAGAAGGCAGACCAGACGTGCCGAGGCTCGGAGAGTGGACCAGGTCGACTGAAGGCCTAGTGCGGGCAGACCAGTCATACTGTAGACTCAGAGAGTGGAATAGGTGGATTGAAGGCCCGGTGCGGGCGGACCAATCACACTGTAGACTCGATATGTTTATGGTTAGACTCGGAGGGTGGACCAGGTTGACTAAAGGCCGGAGCGGCGGACCAGTCACACAACAGACCCAAAGTGCATGGTTGTTCTATGTTCTCTTATGATATGGCATGTTGTGCGTGTATGGTATATGTGGTTGGTATTTTTGGGGTATCTCACTAAGCTTTCGGGCTTACAGTTGTGGTTTAGTGTTTTTCAGGTTCTTCAGGAGACCGTGGCAAGGCAAAGGCGTGATCGTACCGCTCCTCATGATTATGTTTTATGATGTGGTTCTGTGAAGACTCTGATAATAATTGTATTGAAAACCTTTTTGTAATAACTTAATGAAATGGGGTTGTTTTTAAAAATTTTAAATTGTTTGAAATTTTTAGAGCGTTACACGACAGAATCACAGCGCGTCACACTATGATTTCCGCATTATGAGATCTTTAGGAGTTGTTCTCTAATAATACTTTTCCATGACATGTTTTACTTGTTTGAAATACTGGTTTTTGATTATGAAATGAGTTAACACTATGGATGTTTCGGACTACTGGTTTTATACTTACATGATTAAAAACAAACTTTTAGCTACAAATTTTGGTATATTATAGAATACAAGTGAAGCAATGATACAATGGGCCATTTTCATCATTATATGAATGAGAAATGAGGCTTTAGCTACACTTAAGTTTTACGTGTACTTATGGGCGAGCCTATTCCAACAATTGAATCGGATTAGTGGGACCCAAAGTGTCATGGGTTAGGGCTCCAACTATAACATTGATTTGGTACAAAGTGATGGAATAGTCACTATTCATGAGCCTGAAATTTAGGACACCATGGTCTAGATAGATAGAGGGAAAAAGCTCAACAATTAGGATTTTGTAACTAAGCTCATGGTCTTGCAACTTTCCTTACCACCCGATGTTTTTTGTAAAATGTCTCACTTGATCATAGTCATGCAATTCACGACGGAATGAAACGTGATTGAATTGTTGCATAGTGAAGGTACATTGGAGGAAAGACTCAAACTTGTCTATCTGGAGTGGAACAAGAAAGTTGACACCACCATGAGCTCGGTTGACTGGATGAGGGGCGGTTGATTTAGTTGTGGGGACGGACAACGACGTGAAGCAGTTGACGAGGTGAGTTTAGTTCGTTGACACAGTTCATTATTTATGTTCATAATGGGCAAGTCAAAAAGCCCACTAGTCAATGGGTCAAAAAGTCAACTGTTTGACGGGTCTAGTCAACAAGAAATTTGGTCACCAAAAATTCGCAGGAAACTCAGATTTGAATGATTCATGTAATGCCCGCATATTAGGGCTAGATAAATAAGCCCAAAAAAATGAATTTTTGATAAAATATTATTTAGGATAAATAATCTTACCCAAAGTTTTAGTATATGTGACAAGGGTTCAATACATGAAAGAACACTAAAATCAGCGTGTTGTAAAAAGTGAATTTTTGATGAATTACTTCTTAGCCTAAACAATCTAAATGAAAGTCGTCGTAGTCCTAAAACTGAGAGTGTATATATAGAGAACATCCAAATATGACGTCGTGACAGGAAGTTATGATTTTTCAAGGTTTCAGTGCAGTTGTGTTAGCACACAGAAATTGGATTTTAGATCGGTCAATTTTTACCCGAGACAATCTAAAAAAGAATTGAATATCCCATAATAAGGAGTCCAACAATATAAATATAGTACAAAATGGAGTCCATATGTAAAAATTATGAATTTTACACGGTCGCTAACAATGTAATCTTTGTACACTGTTAAATAAAAGATCGCCTAAGAATTAGCCTACAGGGTCTAGATGAAAGTTGTAGTTCTCGGAAATACCTACGCGTGAATATAGAGAAAGTCAAAAAATAGAGGTCGTACCGAAGAGATATGAATTTTTGAAGTTCCAACTCATACCTACCCCTACCACGTCTCATCGCTCACTGAAGAACATGTTCTAACATCTGAGAGGGCCGACCAGTCCATAGCACGACACGCACCTAGTCTGGGCACGACGCACACGTCCATCTTTGGCCCTATAAGTAGGTTTCAAGCCTCATTTGATTATCACACCATCCCAGCTTTCTCCCTCGAGTTTCTATCAACTTTTGTCCCATTTTCCCTTAGGTGTATGTATATGGCGAAGCCCTCAGGTCCGTGAGAGCCCTACATCTAGTAGCTAGCAGGATGGAGTTATGCCAGTGCAAATTCTAGACTTTTGTCTAAGCAATCTCTATAAGTTAAATTACACTCAACATTATTTTTGTGTAATTTATATTTAAGATTTAGCAGAAATTCCAAGTCAAAATACTAATTGATCTACGTACAAGGATGATTTCTAGACTAGATTTAGTGAGGTGTTTAAATTGAGATTTCCAAACAATATACTCTATGTACCAAACAGACCCTACCTCCGACATGATTCTACATGGATATTCCTTACTTGATAGATCTTGATGTAGACATTGAGATTAGTGAGGAATCTAGACTATCATTAGCCTCTAGGAATATAAGAATAAGAATTATTACTATGAACATAGGTCACATCAGACAAAAAAGATAAAGTACCAAGGCGAAGTTCTGCCTAAATTTTAAGGCATCCACCTTTATCAAGGGAGTGCATAGTTACTTTCATCTTACACATAGATATGAAGTATTTAGTTAACTAACTGTTAAATGTGCTTATGTGAAAAAAAGTTTTGTGCTAGATGAAATATTATAAGAGGATTTTTATACGATTTATTGTATATGTATTTTCTTACCTATAGTATATTGGCTAGTAATGGGTAATGAGGGAGGAATAGAATAATGAGGGAGATTGTTGATGAGAGATAAAAATAATAATAAAAGGCCTTAACTTACTAGTACTATTGTAATAAGAGTTGTAGTCATCTAACAAGAGTATATATCATGAACACCAGATTATTTGATGACAGTCTCGTAGAACATAGACAGTTTTATATCACGTAGGTGATGGACCTGTGCCCATTTAATGTACTCTACTTCCTACTGACACGTATTGCGGAGAAATCCATGTAACAGTACTGTCAGTAACAATGATTAAAATAATCCTAAGTATAGATCCTTAGGAATTAATATATAAATAAACCTACTGACATGTATTGTGGATAAATCCCCATAATAATTTTGTCACCAATGATGATTAAAATAACCCTTAGGATAGATCCTTAGGGAAGAATAAAGAAGAAAACGGGGATCGGCAATTGGTTAATTTTTTGATAATAAACATATTAACTATATTATTGTGGGTTGAAAACCCTATGTACTCACTAGGTTCCTTAACCCGACCCACTCTGCCTCTTTGTATCATAGGTTGTAATATAAAGTTACTTGAATGAAGAGAGATTCAAGGAGATGTAGATTGACAGTCTAAGATATTGTAAGGCATGCTTATGATTGTGTTTCGTATCAGTTGTGACATACTAAGATTTTATAAATCAATGAAAAAAACATTTCTTCGTAAATACTTTTATGGAACCAAACTCCACATTTATAAATAAACTATGTTTAAATAAGCATAAATAAAAAGTTTAAAATGGTAGTCAAAATTGGGATGTCAAAATTCACAAGTTATTGTCCAATCCAAAATGACCACAAATGCACACAATTTCACTTTATAAGAACAAAATCAACAATTAAAGAATATGAAGGATTTTATTGAATCGTTGTGTGGAATCTTACAATTTGTGATGATATCGTCATCTCCTTCCTCCCCAAGCTTACCTACAATAATAATTAATCACCAAAAACCAAAAAAATTGTGAAATATTTGGACCTAGGGTTTCTAGAAATCCCCAAATCCACTGTTAAAGTGTAAGAAATTTGTATGTGTGGTGTAACTTCTTAAGATTATAAGAGAAAAAAATCAAACCTTTAAGATTTTGAGCAATAATCGGTGAAGAATCAAGGGGTTCTGAAGAAAAACCAGACCTTGGGGTTTCTTAGGGGAGAGAAACTTTTTTGGGAAGTGTTTGTGAAGGAATTAGGCAAACACCTGATTTTAATAGAAATTTTTTTTTGTTAGGGCGTGAACACAACCCATGTCGATATAGGAAAAAACAACATGACCCGTGTTGGGTGATAGGAAATCATTTCACCATCGAACCTTAGAAAACGACCCATCTCAATACGAACTGAGTCAACACGGGCCGTGTTCGTGTGGTTTTTTCTGGTATGAATTATCAACATTTTTATAACATGCCTTGTGTCAATATGAACTAAATGAACACGAACCATGTTGGTGACATTTTTACTATTTTGCTTGTGTTGAATTTCTTGTCCAAAAGGGAGATGGCCCATGTTCCTCTATTTTGCCAATGCCAAATTTTGGAACCTCGAAATCCCAAATCATCTCGAAAAATGATTTTTGTAACCCCAAGATTTGTTTTTAAGGTTAAGAAGATGTTGTAATACATTTGGAACATTGAAAATTAAAAACTTCCAAGAAACGAAAATGTTTTGAAGGAAAAGACGAAAATAACCGCATGTTGCCTTAAGGTACATATTTTTAAGTTTTGAGACATTATGTGTCACCCCATACTTTTTTAGTTGCATAAATCAGTCCCACGGTCACTTATGAGAGCTTTTGGATTGCGAAACTAGGAAAAAATATGTACCTTAAGAAAATCCACAACAACTTTGGAATCAATAGTATGCTTGGCCTTGGCCTCCACTCACTTAGACATATAGTCCACTGCCAACAAGATATATGAAAAACTAAAAGAGGGCAGAAACGGTCCCATCAAGTATATACCCCACACATCAAATATTCACAGACTAAGATAGGGGTAAGTGTCATCTGATTCCTATAACCTATGGACCTAGATTCTTGGCATTTATCACAATGTGCACATAGCACATAAGAATCATGAAAAATGGTAGGCCAATAAAATCCGTTATCTAAAACTTTCTAACTTTCCTTCGGCGTCCAAAATGACCTCCACAAGCATTGGAATGACAAAAGTTAAGTATGTATTGTACCTAATTTTCCTCAAGACAACTTCAGATCATTTGGTCTGCAAAATACTTCCAAAGGTATGGCTCATCCCACACATACCTCTTTGCCTCCTTCTTGATCTAGCCCTTTTGCCAACATGTCGATTCCAGTGGAAATTTGTTTGTAACCAAGTAATTAACAATAAACACATACCATGGTGCTTCTTTGGTCACGAACAACTGTTCATCCGTAAATATGTCACGGGTTGGTGTGGCATCTTTGAGCGATACGATATGGCTAAAGTGATCCGCAACCAAGTTCTCCTTCAAACTTCTGTCCTTAATCTATATATATTACACACTTTAAAAATCACCATACAACGTATTAACCTCAGCTTCGAATCTTTCTTGGTTAGTAAGTGATTTATAGCTGCATGGTCCGAATAGATGACCACCTTAGTGCCGAGGAGATATTGTCAAAAATTCTGTAGTGCAAAGAAAATAGCAAGCAACTCTTTTTATGTTGTAGTATAGTTTCTTTGTGCACTATCATGGGTCTTTGATGCATAGTAAATGACATTATGAGCTCATTCCACCATGTGCCCTAAAACCGCCCCAACCGCGGTATTCCTAGCATCACACATGATCTCGAATGGAAGATCCCAATTTGGCAGTTGAACGATGGGGGGAGGATGTCAACAAGTCATTCAAATGATCATATGCACTTTTACATGCATCAATATACTCAAACTTGGCCTCTTTTTGTAGAAGTTGGCACGCCGGTATTGTAATCTGGGAAAAGTATTTTATAAAACACTGATAGAGACCTGCATGGCCAAGAAAAAGAACGCACTTCCCGAACATTTATCGGGTATGGTAAACTCTTAATGGCATCAATCTTGGCTTTGTCAACTTCCATGCCTTTTGTGACACTATTTGTCCAAGTATCAATCCCTTTTCAACCATAAAATGACATTTTTCATAATTAAGGACTAGGTTTATGTCAATGCACATTTGTAAGATTTTGGTGAGATTTTGCAAATATTCATCAAAAGAATCTCCATAAACTGTGAAATCATCCATGAACACCTCTATGATATTTTCAACATATTATGAAAATACGCTCACCATGCACCTTAGAAAAGTTTCGGGTGCATTGCACAAACCAAAGGGCAAGCATCTATATGCAAAAGTACCAAAAGGATATGTAAATGTAGTTTTCACTTGGTCTTCCTATTGGAATAGGTGTCTAAGCCCATAATCATAATTGGTATGTATTTATTTGATTGCAGCATGGTCCTTTTGGGTTGCCTTCACTCATGCAACTTGACAAGATAACTAGTGGAGATAGTAGAATATATTATTTGAAATAATAAATTTGTACTGAAAATGATTTTATTAATATATTTTAAGATTAACATATTGTTTGGAAATCATATTATTAATTAGTGATTCATCAGAAATTAATATGAGATTAATTTTGGGATTAAAGGAACTGATTAAAAACGGAAGGGTTGTTTTGCATATCGATGATAGTTGTAACACTGGGCTATTAGACTCCTTAATTAGGAGTGGACGAAATCATATAGAGAGGCCTTGTATATTCGTCTAAGGCTTGCTAAATAAGAGTCCATGGGCTGCTTAAGCCTTAAGCAGGAATTAGGGTTTCGTCCAGAAACCCTAGCAACCCATAGCTATATAAGGAACCCCACCTCATGGGATTTTCGGCCAATGCTTGTGTATTAGATACCCTAGCCATTTTCCTTGTCTCTCCTCTCATCTTGTTGCATTTAGTGTTTATGAACCATTAGAGGTGCAACATTTAGGGTATTAAGCTTTCAAGAGTCAAGGATCGTTAGGATTGACTTGTTATTACTACATAACAAGTGAGGTAATCTTCTAACCCTAATTTTCTATGGAATTCAAAAATTGTATGCTAGATTTAGGGTTATTGCTTTGGTATTCAATTTTCATGTTCAATTAGTGAAAAACTTAGATACAAAGCAATTACGATTGCATGATCACATAGGAATGTAGATATGCTCATAACCCAATAGTGGTATCAGAGGCTAGGATGTTTTTCAATTGAATTGATGCAATAGTGAATTTACCAAAGAAAAAAAATCATTTTTTTTGTTGTCTGATCTTGTAACTCGACGAGTTCATTTATGAACTCGATGAGTTCATTGTCCAAATCGACGATTGGACTCCTCAGTTCCCTATTTTTTTTATTTTCAGATCTCGTTTTAATTGGGGTAATCACCATAATTCGGTTTTACTACCTAAAATCAAATCTTTGAATGGTATTATGATATCCTTATCATTATTAAAAGATTTGGTTGAATTTGGATAATGATAAGATTATTTTGATTTAAAATTTAAGCTAGTATTTTTCAAAAGTTTTAAAAATACACCATTTTGATTTTATAATTAAATTTGAAATTAAAAGTTTAATTTTTGAAAAATTTAAATGGAAAACTCTAGATCATATCCTTATGGATTTTATTAATATTTTAATTAAAAAATTAATTAAAATACAATTGAGAAATTCATACATGGTTTAAATTTAACTAAATTAAAAGTTTAATTTATTAAAGGATTAAACCACTTAGTATTTTAAATGTTTAAAATACACCCTTATACTATATAAAAACTAAAAGTCTAATATATTATATATGTATAAGAAAAGTCAGTATTACCGTTAGTAGACCTCATTCACGAAGCTAGTCTATAAGGGGTGTTTAAGGAAGTGGCCTGTAAAATGAGCGACATTAGGTATACACTCTTACCCACCACACTCTTGACTAGTGGAGGGTCATTAGCCGAACAAGTTTGATAGGAAACTCAATCCTTATTAAAAGTGTAATGAATTATAAAGTAACTAAACACTTTGTTACTTTAGGAAAAATTTGAATTTGATGCTAACCCATGAAATTGCACATTGCACCTTATTGGTCGTTAGAGGAGCATGTGTGGTTAACCGGCACACTAATATGGGACCAAATTCTTGGCAATGGGTTTCTCGTAAATTATCATGGATTAATGGAGCATGTGTGGTTAACTGGCACATTGATTAGGTCATAAATGACATCGAGTGTACCAAGCTAATTTGCATGGTTATTCACATCTCGTTTGTGAACCTCGGCATCCCAGTCAGAAAGTGAGAGCATAATCGAGATTCAACATGCCATTGAAAACTTCAATGAGTCTCAAAAAATCTAGGAATTTCATCTAAAACTTAATTCTTTTAAAATTTCGTTTTCGTAGTGGAATTGGTAACTCGTCAGTTACCTACCTTCAAATAATTTACAATTATATTACGACATCCCTCTTCTGAATTGTAAATTATTGTGTTGGGTCCTAGCCTTAATATTTCATTTGGGAGTTATATTAGGGATCTAAATCAAGTAACTTGAATTTTCTCCTTTTTGTAGATGTCTAGTTCTGACAACTATGGTCTTCCTCAATCCTTTGGAAAAGGTTTTCCATTTGAAGATGATCTTCCACGTAACGACCAAAGTGAAAGAGCATTACCTTCTTCGTGCATTGGTGGAACTGGAAATCATACTTTTCTTCCTCCACCTCCTCCAGTGATTCTCCCTGACCCAAGTTTTCGTCGACTTGAAAGTTCAAGATCACTCAAGCACAATTGGGATGCAAACACCAAGATGGAAATTATGTGTGTGCACACGTCCTAAAGCTGAAGACGTACATCAACAGACTGGGAATGTTGGGTGTCGTTTTCCCAAGGAAGCTAGCTGTTGACTTGGTTCTTCAATCGCTTCCTGAGTCATATAGTCAGTTCCTTATGGACCACTACATGACTGATCATGATGTGACCTTAATCGATCTAACATATTTGTTAATTGCTGCTGAAGAAGCAATGCTTTGGCACATTGGTCAAGGAAATCTGTTTGGAGGATCTGTTTCCCAAAGTTCCATGGACATTGGTCATGGCAATGGTGATAGTCACAAAATGATTTCTTCACCTAAGGGAGCAAGGTCAAAAAGTTTGACCGCAAGAGAAAGACCAATTCTGAGATAGTTTCACGTGTCACTCTTAAAGAGACCATCTGTTTCTACTACCTATTGAAGGGGCATTGTAAGCGAAGCTGCCGAGACTACCTAAGAGATTTAGAGATGATAATGTCAAATTGTATGACTTTGCTTTAGGTACGTCCACTATCTAACTCCATTAAGTTCATATTTATAGATTCTTATTACATGATGTGTTAACCACATTTTGATGTTCTATAGGATTGAAGACTAAGAAGGAAGCTTATAAGAGGAGTAAGCTAATTATGATATGAAGAAATGGATTTCGGTCACATGGTTCAATGATCAGGATTCGGAGCTGCTAATTAGGAGTTATGATAGATTGTTTAGGAATATTCCAAAAACATACTTTTCATGTGTATTTGCATTGTAAGGACAAGTTTTTCGACACATTATCAATAAAGTAAATTTTTTTGGTTTATCTTATTTACTTTATGATTACTTGCAATGGCATTTATGAAAATTGTTGTTTATATTTCTATTAATAGCAATGTTGAAAATGGATTTGATTCTTATCGCTTGTGGAAATGTCATGATTTACCAAGTGAGGAAGGATTCCCATTACCCAAGTTTCAATTGGATAGAAGCTTGGAATATTACAATTCGAACTGTGTGATGGATGAGAATCTTGATCTTTGGAAAATTGAGATTAAATCCCTGTTCATATGTATATGTGAGTCAAGTGAAGGACTAAAGGATCTAGTACACATTGATGTGGACTAGTCAGATCCACGACAAAGGACCATAAGCCCATTCGTCATGACTTACTGTTAGTTCAGTAAATATAGTTATGCTTATAAGATTAAGTATAATTATGATACCTTGAAAAGTTTCAAAGTATAGCAGAATGAATAAGAAGAATACATTGGGCAAATAGATAAAAGTTTCTCCAATGTGAAAAGAAAGGAGAATACTTTAGTATCGTATTTTATGACCATCCTAATGATTATGGAATCATGTCAAAATTGATCCGCTAAGGATATCTTAGTGAATTTATATGACTAAGAAGAGGAATCAGATATTGTTGAAATGGTTAAATCAAGAAGATGAGCCATACTTCGTTCCAAAAACAAGTGTTAGAGTCATACTCTAGTTACTCCAAGTTGTACCTTGAGTAATATGTTCTAAGTAGGTTTATAACACCTCATGAAATGTAGAGTAGACATATTTTCTTGTTCTAACACATTTGAAATTGGTAGTTGTTATGTTTTGGTTAAAACAAAGACCAACTAAGACCAATTATATGAAGTGTTTTCTTGATAAGAACCCACACTAACTCTTGAATATTTTTTTGTCAAGGAATGTTCCTTGATAGATAATCTTATATGTCAAGAGTTCAGTGGGAGTCTTAATGGTCTTGAATAGTTTTAGGAACTAATCAAGAATAAACCTTTTAGTTATCACTAGCGCATGACTTGAAGTTGATAACCTATCGTGTTGACATATTCTTGTTTTTGTGCCCATTCCAGTTAAGTTGACTATGCATGTGAGTTCTATGAGTTCTCATTTGACTGCATAAGGCAAAGCACCTTGCTCAGTGAAAGTACATTGATCTGTATGGGTGAGTTGCTCAATAACTTGGAAGCACTAGTAGGCCCTCATGCTACCGGATGGCAAGAAATTAAGATTAAGCAAGTTCAGTCCATATGAGTTTGAATTTGTTATATACCTTGTCTTATGATAGTGGTTGGAAATGGCAAACTCACATGGATAGGAACACATACACCATAAAATCTTAATGGGAAGAGGTTTCTCTCTAATTCTTGAAAAAGATTATGAGGGAACATTTTCACTAGTAGATTTTAAAGGATTGATTAATATCATTAGAGTTACCAGTTGTGATAATTGTGTTCTCAAATTCGAGTATGACTACAACATCCCTTTTATAATTCAAATTCTGAGAAATAAAAAATAGTTTGAACATTCAGGGCTTATTGCTATAAGTTTCGAAAAGGTTTAGACATACAAATAAGCTATCTAATGAAAGGTATATGAGCTTGAGAAGTCTAAATAAAGACTTATCGAAGCACCACACATCAAAAATCTGAACTTTGGTAAGAAAGTTAATACATATTTATTTCTAGAAGTCCAACTGATTTGTGGGTACATATTAAAGCTAGTGGGAGCATAATTGTTATCCTAGAAAGAGTATAGTTGTTATGTTAGTGGGAGCATAATTGTTATGCTAAGTGTTGCAAGTAGACAATGCTGGTTGTCGGAAACAAAGGTTACTAATTTGCAAGTTGTAAAGTTTAGAAACTGTTTCGCTATAGAAAGGTTGAAAGGAGAGGATACTTATACTTCATTTTAAATCTAAAAGTTTAGATTGGAGTTTTAATGTTTATTCATGAATGTATATGAATATCGTGATGAAGTGATTCAACATAGGAAAATACTATATATGGAGATATTATAGCAAGAGACTGATCAAGTATCATGTCTTTATGTAAGACATTATGTATCGAATCCCATATGCTTAAGATATAGGGTTGATTGCATATCTTGTAATATTCAACCGTTTTGTTTTTCTAAATGCCTACGGGATTAAGAGGGAAAAGGACAAGAAGTAGATACGATTGAAGTTATGAAACAACTGTCAAGCAAAATCTGAGGTTTACCAAAGATTTGTTACTTGTGGACAGTTGGAAGTATAGTATAGTTTTTTGAAAAACCATATTGACTTGTTCTAAGTAAAGGTAAATCTTGTTCAGAATTGATAATCAAATGCAATATGGAAATGTTTCCATTTTGGGAGATGGATATTAAGATCTGTCTATAAGATTAGTAACTTTAATGCAAGAAGGATGTTCAAGGAATGCTCTTTAAATGTGAAACTTCATTTCCATGGAATTGTTTTGTAATCAATCTCCAATGGAATGCTTTGTAATATCATTGGAAAAGTCTCTTTGACTTTGGCTCCTTGACATTACAATAGGATCATTGCATGTGAGTTTAGACTCTAACAGATTCTAGTAGTGGTGAGAATTTGGTATTCTTGCATTTGTGATAAGGATTTGGAATTGTGAAATGAGCATCGTTGGAAATGTGTTCAAATGATATGTTTCTCAAAGAAAGGACCATAGATAAACATAGTTTGTGTACTTAGAGCATGGCATGACTGTTGTTTCATTTCAAGTATTAAGTTGATTACTTGAAACATTATACAATGAATAAATTCTAATTAATATGGTGATTAAATAATAAGTGTTTTTTTTATATTCAAAAGTTTTGAGACCATAGTTAATTAAATTATTCTTGTGTTTCACTTCGCATGTTTTACTTCCCAAATAACTAGGTTATTCAAATATCCATAGTCAATCTTACTTTTTGAAGTAGGTAGTGAATTAAGATTGTCATGCATCTGACTGTAGATTGTCTAAGTGCTTAGACATAGCAAATGTTTGCTACAGTGTTCATGAGTACTCCTGAAATAGGAATTTGAGTATTGGACAAACCCACACTCAGACAATTACTTCGTGGATTTTATCACTAGTAATTCTGATATGATAATATCTTATATTCTTGAAATGAAGAAATATGAGTTGTTGTTTACTAGTCGGTTGTGCATTGATAATACGTAAATGCATCCGTAACTTGATGTTATAAAACATATTGTTGTGTGTGATTTGATGAGTAAATAACGCAAGCATATGAGTCGAAGTTTATCCATTCCTTTTACCCTAAATGGGATAAAAGTGATGTATATGGGCCCCTTGATGATTTAGTAATGACATCTAAAGCCTTGGCCAAGCCTGGACTAAGTTGACGTGTTGAACTGTAGTGTGAGTCAGTCGCCATGAATCGGAAATCGGGAAACAACTCTTGGCCAGAGATTGATTATAATCCATGTCTCATGTCCATACGATAACTTGTAGAACGGAGGAATATTTGATCCCTTATCTAAAGGATGTGTCATTGATTAGACTAAAGTTCGACAGCGAATTTTGAAAGCTACGATTGTTGGTCAAATTTGAAGTCATACTTGCAATAATAGTTATTAGACGTATCCAAGTGGGAGACTGTTGGATTAGGTGTCTAAGCCTATAACTATAATTGGTATGTATTTAATTTGATTTTAGCATGGTCCTTTTGGGTTGCCTTCAATTATGCAACTTGACATGATGACTATTGGAGATAGAGTAGAATTTATTATTTGAAATAATAAATTGGTACTCAAAATGATTTTATTAATATATTGTAAACTTAATATACTATTTGGAAATCATATTATTAATTAGTGATTAATCAAAAATTAATCTGAGATTAATTTTCTGATTAAAGAAACTGATTAATAAGGGAGGGGATGTTTTGCAAATCGTTGATAGTTGTAAAACTGGGCTATTGGACTCTTTAATTAGGAGTGGACGAAATCCTATAGATAGGCCCTATAGATTTCGTTCAAGTGAGGTAATCTTCTAACCCTAATTTTATATGGATTTCGAAAATTGTATGCTAGATTTAGGGTTATTGCTTTGGTATTCAATTTGCATGTTCAACTAGTGAAAAACTTAGATCCAGAGCAATTAGGGTTGCATGCTCACATAGGAATGTAGATATGCTCACAACCCAAAACTTCTGAGGCAACCTGAATTGGATTAAATCAAAAAAACCATCAAGGAAACAATAGTGGGACTTCCTGGCCAATCTTTCAATTGTTTGATCGGTGAATGGCAAAGGGAAATGGTCTTTGCGGGTGGAAGCGTTCATTTTCGTAAAATTTATACAAAGCCTCCACCCGTTTTGGACATAGGTGGGTACCAAATCCCCTTTAGAGTTTTTGACAACTATAAATCCAGCCTTTTTCTCGACAACTAGTACAGGGCTTACCTATTTACTATCAGAAATTGGATAGATTACACCTACATTTTAAGAGCTTCATGATCTCCTTCTCCACCACCTCCATCATGGGTGGGTTTAGTATCCTTTGAGCTTTTTGGGTTTATTTAAAGTATTCTTCCATTAAAATCTTGTACACGCATAATGATGCACTCAACCCCTTTACGTCCGCTATGGTCCAACCAATGGCTTCCTTGTACCTTTTCAAAACGCCAACCAACTCTTTTTCTTCATTTTCTAATATTTTGGTTGAGATTATCACCGGTAATGTCTCTTCATCTCCAAGGTAAGCATACTTGAGATGTTCCAGAAGATTCTTCAACTCAAGAATCGGTGATTGTACTATGGAAGGGAGGATTTGTGGATCAGAATTTATCAGCTTTCTGCGGGGTGGTTCAACTCTCATAGGTTTCTCTTATTCTAAGGAGTTGATCACTTCAACTAATTCATCCTCCGAATTGTACTTATCAACCAAGTTTTTGATCCCTGTCTCATCAAAATGTTTGCTCAAGATGGTGGTTATCACATCTTTGCTTGACAACTGATGAGTGAAAAAGATATACCTACAGGTTTTAAATTTATAACCTAATCTAACTTAACTGCTGATGCACTTATAGGAAATGTACCTAGTCAGTTTATAATATAGTAAAGTAAGTTGGCTATCGAACACAAGGAACAAAATTCAGCTAGTAAATAACTACTAAAAATTATTCTAAGATCAATAACTAAATATAGGGTTTTATCTGATTTTGCAAGTTCATATTAACTTAAACTATCCAACTCACTAAAAACTAAGCAAACGATTTATCAGGATTATGAGGACACTTTCGTTTAGCTTTGAATCCCCCTTTTTCCTATGGTTAGTTTCAAAACATGGATTTATTCAGTTGGTTACCAATTTTAATTATTATTAATAATCTTAATCTGATTTCCTAATGTTTTCACCAATTCATGAACTACTATATAATGATCATACACAAGTAAACACATAATTGATTAATTAAGATAATTGGGCTATGTGAGATATATCTAAGATAATTATCTATGATCAAGACAAATTACCAAGCACAATTATGATCAAATTGTTAGGGTGGGATGCCAGAACCATATTCAGGATCCTTCATGTTAACGAAGCCTCAGGATCCTTAAACACACCTCAGGACCTGGGTCATTATCGTTATAATTTCATAGCACCTTTAGCGGTTATATTTCTATTTTTTTTCTCACGTGTGTAGAAATGTTCAACATAAGACTCATTCTTAACAAAGAACCGCTTCAACCAGGCATAAGACTCGGGAATAACAAGTCAAACAACGTGTATATGCTCATTCAAGAGGATCCCGAAAATATCAGACTTATTGTTATTTAGTCTAGACTATAAATACACCTATAATACACACACTATAGAAATGATTAGCTTACTACTACATTTGTATTTGTATTATCATCACCATTTTTGTAATCTCACATTCAGTTAAATAAAAACAATAAGGCACGTGATCATTATCACCACCCAAGGTTTTTTTACGAAGTTCCTATAAAGGATCAAGGGCTCTCCTTATAACTTAATTGTCTCACTTTTATCATTATTCAATACTCGAATTACCTTAATTACCACAACCTCTCATACAATTTGGTCAAATAATACTTGAGCAATTTTTGACCTAAACAATTTGGTGTCCACCACGGGGCCGTGGTGTTGACAGTTGTTCAAGAATCATGTCTACCTTACCAACCTTATCATCTTCCTCTATTCCTTCCATTTCCTATAAAAACATTCACCACCTCCAAGCAGAGCTCTTAAAAAGACCTCTTCAACACCGAAGAAAAACACCTCTAAGCTCACTACCCAAAGATTTCAACATCCTCATGTAGTGATTTCAAACAACAAGTTGTAGCGATTTCGAACAATGAGCTCTTTGCTATGATGAAGAGACTAGAACGAGAAGTTACTTAGCAGCAAGAGGACAATAGGATGGTGCTCAAGGAATAGAGAGAATGAGGGTGGAAAAATATAAACCCCAATCAGTATCTCCCTCGATCTTGTAGCTCAAGATCCTGAACTTTGACAATACATGATCCTTAGGAAACTGCCAGGAGATAGGATCCTCAACACCGCCACCTGCTCCAACTTGGGGTGCAAATCCAAACAAGTGAGCCTATGTGATCCCGAATCCCAATGAAACTTTCATCGCTCCCAATAACAAGGATCCTGGTAAATTCATGAATAATAATAGTTTTAATATTAACTCTATGGACCTTGATGCAGGAATAATCCTGGGAATGGCCAAAGAACTTCAGTAGTGAAAGCACATGATCTCAAGTGTGCCTGGATTGGTCCAACATATACTAGAGGTATCCCCCATGAGCCACAGGATCTCAAGATTTGCTCCCGCGATAGCTGATACTGAAGTCCCAAAGTGCTTCCAAACTCCCAGCATGAAGCCTTATGATGGAACTATGGATCCTAAAGAACATGTGGCATAATACAGGTAAACAATAGAGATCGTCTCCATTCCCACATATCTAAAGGAATCTTGCCTATGAAAGGGTTTTAGTTTAAGCCTCATAGGATCAGTCTTAAAAATGGCTTCCTAACATTCCACCTTACTCTATTACTTCATTTGCTAAATTAGTTAGTCTTTTTAACAATCAATTTTCTTGTAGCAGAACATTTGAAAAAGTGACTACTGATCTTTATCGGGTAGTTCAGGGTCCTAAGGAATCCCTTAGGGATTTTGTGAATAGTTTTGGTAGGAAGGCTCTACAATATCACCAACATCTATATGAAAATTGTCGTAGAAGCCTAATAATAGGCTTGAAGAAGGACTCTCCTTTATACGAAGACCTTGTAATGACTCCATGAAAAAGAATAGACGAAGTAAGGAACAAAGCACTAAGGTTCATAAGGCTTGAAGAAGACAAGGAGATCCAAAAGAAAAGAAACCCACCAAACTCATATGATAACCCCAATATGAAGGCTGACTCCTGAATCAAAAGATCCTATAAGTCGAAACCATATTCCAAACATGATCATCATAGGGTTACTGCCCTTGAAGATAAATGAGACGAAGAAGAATTTCCTAAAATCACTAACTATTACTTTTCTGTGGATGTTTTAGGTATAATATTTTCAATGCAGGATCTTGGAGACAAAGCGAGATGGCAAAGAAAGGGACAAAAGTCCACCGACTGGAAAGACATTAGGAATGGAACCACATCTCACAAAGAAAAACCTTTCCTTCCAAGTGTCGTCGTTATGCTTGGATTTAGAACAAAAAGTTGTTTGTTTGATTAGACCTTGAACAAAAAATGTGACGAGCTAAAGGTGGAAAAAAATCATAAATAGAAGCCAACTCGGATAAACCAGTGTCCAACAAGTTTGTAGAACTCGTTACTCGGTACCTGTTTGGCCGACTACCGAGTAGCGAGTACTCGGGGAGTACTCGGATTTGGAAATTTGTGTAAAATATTTTTAGAGAAATTATATATGTCAAAATCATAAGATAAAATCATAAGTTGATTGAAATATATAACAAAATTGGATACATGTGAATACACAAAAAATGAAAAACACATAATGGTCTCACTTCATGAATAATTACTGAAAATTTAAGATATATATATGTAGTAATAATCACATGTGTGTGTTAAAGAATAAATCATTAAGTATATTATACATATTAATCACTGAGTTGACCAAATTTTATAACACTACTCAGTTCGTAAGCGGCCGATCGGGGAGTACTCGGGATTATGTAACTCGGCTCGGCAAGGGGGGGGGGGGGGGGGGGAGTGGCGAGTCCTCGGAGGAGTAATCAGCCAACTCGGCGAGTTCTACAACACTGGTGTCCAAATTCTAGGATTGATTTAGGTGATTGACCCAATAAAGGATCCTCCAAACCATTGGCATAACCTAGATATATGAGAGTTGAGTAAACTTAAAGAATTCAGAGATGATACCAGAGAAAGGATATGTTAAACGTATTGAAAAAAGAAATTCCTGGAAGCAAACCCAGGTGGTTGAGACAATATCTAGCTGGATTGAAGGGTTTGAAAAAAACATCGTTAGGAAAAGTGCATGTAGTCCTCAAAGATTGAATATCCTCATTGTTTAAATAACATGAATCATCATAGTTTAGGATCTTTTGATTGGTGAATTCATCATCGCAAGGAGGAAGTATGCTAGCATGACAACGAACAATGCTCTTGCGCATGATCGGAAAAGGAGGAAAACAAAATGGAAAAAATGGGAAAAATCGAAAGGAAATAACCTTTGAAAGTGACTGGAGGTGATTGGGAGAAAAGCTGGGGAAGGTAAAGAAAATCTTCAACCAATTACCCCTATTTATTCTAGTTACAGAAGAGAGAGAGAAAGATAGAGAGAGAGAAAGAAGACCATTTGACTGCACAATGATGCCCGTGGAACGGATAAATTTCATCCGATTAAGGTTTGAAATTAAAATTCCTTATCTTTATTACTTAAAATTATACCTTTAATATTTAAGATTAACCTAAATATCCTGCATGTATAATTTGGGGGAAATTGTTAGGGGCAGGATCCCATAACCATATTTAGGATCCTTAATGTTAACGAAGCCTCAAGGTCTTTAAACACACCTCAGGATCCTGGTCATTAGTGTTATACATTCGTAACACTTTTAACGATTATATTTCTATTTCTTTTTCTCACATGTTTAAACATGGTCAACATAAGACTCATTCTCAACGAAGAATCACCTCAAACAGGCATAAGACTCAGGAATACCAAGTCAAACAACGTGCATATGCTCATTCAAGAGGATCCCAGAAGTATCGAACGTATTATTATATTAGTATAAAATATAAATACACCTGTAATACACACACTATAGACACGGTTAGCTTACTACTACATTTGTATTCGTATTATCATCACAATTATGTAATCTCACATTCATATCAATAAAAACAACAAGGCATGTGATCATTATCACCTCATAAGGTTTTATGTCAGAGATCCTATAAATGATCAACGGCTTTCCTTGTAACTCACTTGTCTCACTTTCATCATTATTAAATACTTGCATTACCTTAAACACCACAACGTCTAATACAATTTGGTCGAATAATATTTGATCAATTTTTGACCAAAGTACAAATTATGTTTTCTAACACAGTTAAAGTTCTTACTAGGTAAACACCTTCATGCCATTGAATTGATCATTCAACTGCAATTAACTTGAATCAAGCAACAAAGATTAAATCTCTCACATGCTAGGTATTGATAAATAAAAAAGAAGCTTAAACCAACTTCATAAGGTCCATGTAAAGCAAGACACTAACACATAGTATTAGGGTTCATCTACACTAAATGAAAGCCTAATGATTTAGCTATGCATGGCAGAAAGTAAACATAGAAACACATAAGAAAATAGACTAGAGATGATTAATCTAATGCAAATCAAATGTGTAGTGTGAATTCTTGCTACAATCTTCAATTCTCTTAATCTCCAATCGTCTTCTCCTTCCAAAGGTTTTTTCCAAAGTATTCTATCCCAAAAATCGACTAAGATCTCCAAAATAAATCTCCAATCTCTCTCTCTCTCTCTCTCTCTCTCTCTCTCGTCGATCTAGCAATTGATTTATATATTTTCCCTAAAAACGCTCCTCACATCGTGTGCAATAAGGTCTCATGACGTGAGATCAGTAGATATCCTTCTTCAACAAGGAAACTCGCTTCTTCACGTAGTGATCATTTGGAACATTCATTCTCACGACATGAATGGCAACGGCTCATGCCGTGAGCTTCTATGTTGTGCACGTAATCGAGATTTTTCCATGAGCCACGCCATGGTTCTCTAAAGCCACTTCGTGGGAAGTGTATTTTCATGATTTTTCTTCCTTTTAAGATCCATTAAGCTCCCAACTTAAGCTCCAATCCTTCCAGGTTCCAACTTTTGTCATTTTTAGTCCTTTTTCTCCAAGAGTGTCCTTTTTGGCAACAAAATGTAATTTAAGTTAATAATTATCTAATATCTTTGCAATTAACCAAAATATAGATTAAAATGTATTAAAATAATGCCTAAAAATATGTATAAATATGGCAATATCAACAACTCAAAAAAATCGTAAGTACATGATTCAATAACATCTATGAAGTATAAGGAATGAATATCACTAGGATAACTCATAGATTCAAAGATATTAAAGTTGATCACCTCAACATTGAACTCCATAGATAAAGTACCATTTTCTACATCTATCTTTGTTTTTGCGGTACTCATGAATGGTCCCACCAAATAGTATGTACCTCGATTGTGGGGCGTTTTCATCACCCATATCCATGACATAAAAATCAGTAGGAAATAATAGTTCATTGACTTGCACTAGCGCATTAACACATCCTCTACTACACTTTTTTGGTGTACTGTAAACCGGTCGACAAGTTGTATTATAATTCGGTTTAGGTTAAGGGTCCATTTCCCATTGTTTTGTAGCTTGAATAAGGTAAGACATTCATCAATGCATCGAGGTCTAACATGGCACGTGGCACAAAAAGAATACCCATTGTACAAGGAACCATAAAAGCACCCAGATCCGTGCATTTCATGGGTAGCCATTTTTGTAACATGAAGGGCACATTTTCTCCTACTTTTACCATTTGATTTCCTTTAAGTTTTTTCTTAGATTTACAAAGTTCCTTAAGGAACTTGGCATATCTAGGAATTTATGTGATGGCATATAAAAGACGGATGTTTATTTCAACCTTTCTAAACATTACCATGATCTCCTCATCTTCCTGTTCTCCTTTTCTGCATGTTAGCCTTGAAGGAAATGGGACTAGAGTGACTTTCATCTCGTTGTTTATTGGCTTCTTTGTCTTTGAAGTCTATTTCTTTTCATTCTCCTTGACAGATTTCTTTACCTTAATCTCATTTTCTTCCTCCTCTCCATTCGGCATTCTTGGGCTATCATAACTTTTTATACCACTGAAAGTAATGGCACATGCATTGTATTTTGGGTTCTTCTTGGTTTGAGATGGTAACTTACTGTAACACCTCGTTTCCAAGTCAAACCCTAAAATCTAAAGATGTGTTTTAAGTATTATTTTATTCCGATATATGAATATATTAAAATAAAGAGGTTAGTGAAAAAGTGTGTAATTGGCATTATAATTTGCTTTGGAGGACTAAAGAGTGATTTCAGGGTTCGTAGTGGAAATAATATTTGAACATATGGATAAAGGATAATCAATCCGGATCGTTTTGTAGTTCGTGGACTTATATTGAAAATATTTTGTAAAGGAGGAGCTATTTGGGTAAATTTGAAGTTAATTTGAAAGAAAAAGAGAATGAAGGGCTGAATATGTCATAATTGAGATCTTGGGGGTTAAAAGGGTAATTTTTGAACTAGCTTTGCAAAGAAGTTCGGAAACGGAGGGTTGTTTGGTAAGTATTGTACCTGAATTGAAATGGATTTCAATGTTGAGGGCTAAAAGGGTAAACTATTGACTCACTTTGAAAGAAAAGTGGAAGGGAGGCACCAAAGGTGGCATTATGGAAGGAAGTTTATGGGGCTCGGGGTATATAACCCGTCACCCCGGAAACCCTAACTCTAAAGACACCCATCCGCAACCACCATATACTCCTTTCGTCTCCGGCGTCATTGCCACCCGACTCCAACTTGTTTCCAATCAGTGAACGGCCACAAGCAACCATAGGATAGCTGCCATTCTTCTCCTTCTCTTTCTCCAGCCGCCGCCGTCGTTCATGACTCTCCAGCCACCGCCATCGGCTCCGACCATCGTATCCACGACCGCGATGTTGCTCCATTTCTTTCCGACGATGCACCGCTGCCCATTTCATTGAAGACCAAGTTGTCGTCGGACGCTAGGCTTCTGTTGCTGCTGTGAACTGCTGTTGTGGTCGCGTCCTAGTGTCGTTGTCACTGTCAGTACCGCTTCTACCACCGTCCTGTGATGTTTTCATCGTCGTACGCCACCAGGTGGGTGAAGGGGTTCTTTTTACGAACAAAAGCAGAGTGTGTGTGTTGAATGTGGTGTTTACTGGCCGAATTGAACGAGAAAAGCCACCGCCACCACCGCGAGGTGGTGGCTACCACCTTGTACCACCGTCGGCCACCACAAGGGTGGATGTGGGTGTGTGTGTGTTTATCTTAGTGTGTGGATGTGTGTTATTTGGGATTTTGTGTTGTATGGTTGTAATGGGTGACAAAATAATCAAGAAACTCATAACCACCACCGTGAGGTGGTGGCTGCCGCCTTCTGCCGCCACCAACCATCGTGTTGGGTGACAGTGTACTTTTTCTTGTGTTTAGTTTGCTTTTGGGATGCTAGGACATAATTGGACTAGAACCATAACCAACACCATAAGGTGGTGGCCGCTGCCGTGAGCCGCCATTGCACACCACTACCCGAGGTGGTAGTGGGTGGTGCCCGACTTATTTAACACTAGTTGACCTAATGAAACCCTAATTGATCTAAAGACTTAGCTTTTGGGCCTAATTGGGTTGTGATTGGGTTGGAAACCCTAATTAGGGTTTAGAAAACCCTAATCTTGGAGATTTTAATTTGGACTTATTAGGACGCACATTTTGGGCCATTGGAATTGAATTATGAATTACACCCGATCATACCATATGATTTATCTAGTTGGTGATGGACTTAATGGATTAAGTCCTTAATGGGTTAAGTAAGAAACACTTAACCCTAATCGTCATTTTATATGAAAACCCTATTCTTTCTTGGGCCTTAAGTTGGGCGTTTCTATTGGGTTTTGGTGATTAGGCTAATAATGGGCCATCGAAGAAGAAGCATATGGACTAGAATAATTTGATAGGCTTTAGGGTAAGGCCCATGTAAGGGGTTTGGGCCCAATTTTCCATGGGCCATAACTAGGCGTTAAGGATTAAGAGATGTTGGACCATTGGAATACCAATGTTGAACTAGAATAAATAGTTGGGCCTTAGGTTAAGACCATGTAAAGGTTTGGGCCCAATTTGGAAAATTAGGCCATATGTTGGGATTTGATTCATAGTTTGATTTGTGGGCCTTTGGATTGGGACTTGAGTATGAATCAAGGTAAGATGGGGGCTGTGGGGGGGGGGGGGTAAGGTAGTCTTTTACCCTAAGCATGGACTTATGGATATGTGTTGGAACCCAATTATTAATTGGTTGTTATTTTGATATTGACAGTTCGGGAATCTGTGATCCAGCAGCTAGAGTTTTATTTGCGGGACTTCAGCAGTGTGAGGTAAGTTACCTTCCAATAGAAGTGGATCAAAGGCACCAATGCCGGCCCACTAGTAAGAGCTATAATAGAGATGATTGTCTTTATGTTAGTTATTTGGTATGTCACTATCTGTTATGCTTTATGTGCTAGTATGCTATGATGTTATGTGATAGTGGTAGGAGGGGTAGGATAGACACCAGTACCAATCGATAAGGCCGAAGGGGTAGGCCAGCACCCTAATAAGCTAGGCAGTATATGATTTAAGTTAGGAATAAAATCCTTAAATATCGTTTAGATTCAGAACAAGTAAAAGCAAGAACACAATGATTATTCAAATAATGCTGAATGATTAAGTGTCACGCCTTAGAAGAACTTGATGAAGAATTGCTACTATAGAGGTGTGATTAGGGTTACAGAATAAAATCCGAGTTAACTAAAATATGATGCATGCATGCATATTAAATACTCTAACCCTAGAGATAAATACGAGTGGACAGGCCCAACTCGTTTACAAGAAAAACTAAATCAACAAGGCCCAAAGATGCAATACTATAATCCTAACAATCTTCCCCTTTGCGTCATTTGAGGTGAGGAAAGATCAATTCTTGATTCGCTTCTGAACTTCAAACACCTTCGGAATTATGTTCAGCAAAGCCTTGCAAACCTGGATATACCAACATATCATATCCGAAAACCATTTCTTCTCACCAGCACTATTGCCATTAAATTTATTGGTCATACTCAGAATATGCTCAATGTAGGAAGTAGAGAACATGTGTTTATCATCAAGAAAGAAGCAAGCCTTGTGAACAGCATCCTTGTAAATCTTTCCAACTTTTAGCTTCTCTAGATCTTTAGGATACTCTTCGGGAACAGCAGAGGGTTTATTTCTAAGAACTACGCCTATTTCAACGTCCATGGTTCCCACCTCTTGAATATACGAAATTACCATCAGCTTGAGATGAACGACAACAAGTTTGTACTTCTGTTCTTCACTTATCAAAAGATTGTAGAACATGATCCAGTCGTAAGGGTTTATACATGGAAAGTTTGCGAGAGTGAACTCATGAACTTGACTCGCAGCACCTCTGACAACTTTGAATTTTACATTCAGAAAACTTTCCATTTCGATAGGTCCAATGACCTTTACCGCCGTTATCTTGCTCGCGCTCCATGTTTCGTATTGGGGCCTCATGTATTTGAGATAGAAGGAGAAGAGAAGTTGATCAACTCCATTGTCAGAAGAGGGAACATTCGCAACCTTGACAAAGGAGCGAAACTTGAAGGCCTTCGAAGGCATTAGAAGATCCAGTTGTGAGTCTTGAGTGTTTTGAAGATCAAAGGAAACAACAGGTTCTAACTAGTATTGGCTAGGCATGTCAAATGCTTCATTCAGAAGACGCTTCAAAATCCACTTTGGAAACAAAATCTTTCTGCTTTCAAATGTAAGTTGAGCTTCGTTTTCTGTCTTCTCCTTGGCTTCAGCTTCTCATATGATTCTTTGATGTTCATCTATCTCTTCTTCACGATCCTTGCGCCTTTTAAGTTCTGCTTCATCAGGCTCTTCTTCTTCTTCATTAACTATGATGGCATTATCATAGAAAAGTTTTTCTTTACCCTTTGGCTCAGTTTCTCTTTTAACAACAGGCACAGGCTTAACAGTAGGTTTTGGCTTCTCAACAGTTGGCTTTAGTTGATCTCCCCCATGTTTTGGAATGCCTGAGGATTCTGGAACACCCTCCAAGCGGTGAAGAATAGCAAATATTGGCCTTAGCTTTTCAGCCCAATGCTTTCGCATAGTGATTAGGATCATCAAATCCCTGGCCTCAATGAGATCTGAGATAAGGCAGTGACATCGGTGATACAACTTTTTACGACTGTCTGCTTTGATAACAGATATTGGACGTGTTTCTTAGATTATTCTAGCTTAATAGAGAGAGTTTTCACTTTCACAGTCTTGATGGAGAGGGCATCCATGACTTTGCTTTCCATTACCAAATCTTCTTGAAGCTTAGAGAGTTCAGAAGTAATAGAAGATTGAAACTTATCATGGTCATCTTTGAGACCATTGAGAATTTCTTGAAATTTAGCCCTTTCGGATTTTAGAGAAGTGCTCAAGCTAGAAATGACTTTGTTAGCTACGACAGTGTTGGACTCAAAGGACTGTTGAAATTTCTCCATAAAGATCTGAGCATCAGAATTAGTTTATCGACTTTTTCGGTCGCTTGGTTGTAAATAGAATAGTCATCGGAGGAGGAAGGCTTGGTGGACTAATGCAAAGATTCAAGCTTCATCATCACTTCTAGTTCTTATGGTGAAGGGATTGAAGGTGAATCCTTGTAAGTCATTTTCACTATCCCCATAGATTATATCAGGATCATTAGTGCGAAAAGGTGAAATTTGTGGAGAGATATGAGTTGAGGCGAAACCTGATACTCCAGCCCCCGCACAAGTTGCGTCGACTGAAACAGCAGGTGTGGCTGAGGTGCTTTGGGGGTTGTGGAATCTGTAAAGTAAGGAGTAGATAGAGGAATAGTGGTTTGTAGTGAAGAAGATACTAGTGGAGGGCATGGTGCAATGGTAATGGATGTTGTAATGGTTGTAGTGGTTTTAGGTGAAGGAGGAGGAGTAGGAATAAAGTCAGTATGAGATCGAGTTACCTCAAGATTTAATATCTCTTCTTTGTTTCGAACGTTATCATCTTCTTTGCAAACAGGATCTTCCTTCTCGATGCGAATGTCTGATTGAGTCTCAGATTCGGAACTTTCGCTTTCACTTGGTGTGGGGGACTTTTGCTTGCGAGTAGGTTGCTTTCTCTTTTTGGGAGCAGCAGCCGAAGTTCCCATTGGAGCCTTTCTCTTCTTAGTAGGTTTCGCAGCTATAGAAGGCCCTTCCTTATCAGTGAATTTCTTTTCACCATTCTTTGCACCTTTTTGTCCCCCCTTTTTGGTTTTGTCAGCCTCAACTATAATCTCTTGCATCTCTAGAGTTGATGAACAAAACCCAGATGGAGTCAGTTTTCTATATCCCTCCAAGATTTTGCTAGAAGTTGGCACATCTCGCAACATGGCTTCTGGGATTGAGCCAATGAAAAAAAACTTTGAAGAATCTGAAACAATAATCCTAGTGGTGTGAAAGGTAGAGATTGGTTCCATCAACGCGTCTTTCATCCCCGGGTTTTGAGCTTGTCAACGAACTGTTGGACAATGATGGTCCAAAAACATGCACACGAGATTTCACTATGACGTGTGGTAGAAATTATGATCTGAATCACTTGAGTCTAAAGGATAGAACCATAATCGACATTCAAGCCTATGTAGAGACCATACAGAATCGCCAAGAACATCTTGCTTACACAGTCAGATCCGATCACTCTTTCAGAAAAACCCTTAAATATCAAGGTGAAAAGACCATTCCACTAAGGAGGCAGATTGGGTTTCCTAAACTTTGAAGCGGCAGTTAGGGTTTCTTTGTAACCCATTTGATAAAACATCTCGAGAAGAGTAGCACTTGTTACCAATTCAGGGTTAATCATGTCGTCAATTTTAGGAAGTTGTAGGAGAGAACAAAATCAAGATTTGGTGATGGAATTGTACGGTTGTGGATCTCCAACATGGTCCTCTGTTCTTCCTTAAAATAGTTTGCAGAAGAATAAGATTTGGACAGGATCGAGAGCGGAACATTCTCCATCTTGGTGAGTGCGATTGTCAATGGAGAATACTTGAGGCATTCAATCAAAGGAAGCATAAAATGGTCGTACTGAATTGGGTCGAGATCAATCACCAAGTTTTGATGTTGTTTGACTGCTAGAAAGGAAAAGTGAGCAGTTTGATCTTGAGCAGAGATGTTTTTGTTGGATTTGTGTCTAAGTCCATAACTACAATTGGTACGTACTTGACCCGATTGGCATGGTCCATTTGGGTTGCATGGCATCGGAACAATTTGTGAGAAAAGGATATTTATGATTTGTTAATATATTATAAGTTCTAATTTATTAATATGAAATCATATTATTTAATTAGTATTGATCAAGAATTAATTTGGAATTAATTTTGTGATCAAAAGGAGATTAATTAAATATATGGGGATTGATTGCGTAAATCATTCATTCTTATATATGTGGGCTTATGATCCATAGTTCTTCATGTTGGGCTAAACCCATGGAATAACCCATGGATACTCCATGGAGCTTTTAACCCATGGAGCATGAAGAATGTGACATCCCATTTTCATGGCCAAAAAATACCGATTTTGTTTATGCTTTATAAAAATTAGAGTACATCTTTTAGTGAAAATGTTGCGGAATTTGTTCCTAGTAAAACATGAAAAATATGTTATCAAAACATTTCTGAAGAAATGAATTTTTATTTAATTTAAAACATTTGGGATGTCATTGTCAATACAGAAATATAAGCATAAACATAACTTACATTCATTTACACTAGTGAACTACATCTCTTTAATCTCTCAGTGTAATTTCACTTCGTATCGACACTTGTGATACAAATAAGCTTGAGTGGGTCAGGTTAGGAAACCTGGTGAGTACACATGGATTTCAATCCCACAATGTTATATCATTTATGTAATTTATAACTCACAAAATATACAATTTCACCATATATATATACTAGTTTATAACCCGTGGAAACCACGGTTACAAAATTAATTAAATATTCATAGTAAAAAATTCAAAATTATTAATCAATTATTTTATATAAAATTTTAAATACATTATTAATTAAGAGATTTTCTTATTAGTTATGTAAAATTATAATTATTGATTCAAATAAATATGTGCAATTAATTTATCATTTATATTAGACTCTTTTTATTTGTGAACTAATGAAAACAATAATATAAAGAATAAATATATTGACAAATAACATCACATTAATTAGGAGGTTTAATGAATTTAAAAAAGAGAATTAATAGAATGACAAGTGGCATCATATTAATTAGGAGTTCTAATATCATGACACTTGGCAAAATGACTACTCTTTTATTAGTATATATATATATATATATATATATATATATATATATATATATATATATATATATATATATATATATAAGCAACTCTTACCCAACCCCGTTAATCCTAACAACGAGACTATCTATACTCTCGAACCTTAAATTTTACCTGTTACTTAATGCATACTCTCGAATCTAATTCATGCTCTCGGATCAATAATTGTGCCCATTCCATACTCTCGGATTACAGACAAGTGTCTATGTGTAAATCCATTCTCCTGGATTAACGACGAATAACTATGTCCTATCCATACTCCCGGACTGAGGACGACTGACTATGTCTTAATCCATACTCCCGGACAAAGGACAACTGACTATGTCTTAATCCATATTCCCGGATTAATGATAGTTGACTATGTCCAATCCATACTCTCGGACTACGGACAATGACTATGTCTAATCAATGCTCCTAGATCAATGACACATACTAAAGTTCTATTCTCTGAGTATAACTCACTCGTACTCGTAAGAAAATACTACCCAATATTCCTCATAATTAATTTAGATTTGCTCTTTATCCTAAATCATCATTTATAATCATGTGTGTTCTTTAACACGTATTTCAGGCAACATCAATTAACTCTCACATAAACATATAATTAATACTTCAATCAATACTTGTATTAAAATCATGTTCATGAAAGGGACTATGCACTCGCCTGCAAAGGTGGTGACTCGATACTCGAATAGCACCTCGTTTACTATAAAAAAAATTTATGTTGACAAAACCTGGTATCATTTCCACTAGAGTCTAGTCTAATGTTCAACGAGACTAATTAATAGTCTAGCAATTATTATTATTATTATATAAGCGTTAAACAATACTCTTCACCAACTATATACAAACAGGGGCCAGACATGAAACACCGGAGGGCAGGATCATTTTGACATATAGCACTTTTGAAATCCAACAACCTAGGCGGCCCTTCAAATCGGATTCCCTGTACCGCGAGTGGTTAAAAAGATAATATAATGAAACTTATATAACCAATAATAATAGCTCAAATAATTATTATATGGTCCTAATAACATTACTATATTTAAACAAAAGCTATATTAAAAGTTAGGTAGGCGTATCTTACCTATGAGGGGGTTTGGCTAGAAGCCGGGCTCTACAGGAGCAGAACTTCCGAGCCGTAAGCTCTTCTTCTTGGAGCCGTCGAGCGCTTCA
Source organism: Lactuca sativa (assembly GCF_002870075.4). Lineage (NCBI taxonomy): Eukaryota > Viridiplantae > Streptophyta > Magnoliopsida > Asterales > Asteraceae > Lactuca > Lactuca sativa. Next base: position 55,115,956 of record NC_056627.2, read on the forward strand.
GGGGCTTTCTTCTAGCACTAGGGGAGTTATGGGAGGTTTAGAGAGAGAGAGAGAAAGAGAGAGAGAGAGAGAGAGAGAGAGAGAGAGAGAGAGAGAGAGTAAAGAGACAAGGGTGGATGTGTCAAAAAATGAGGGTCGAAGGGTTGTATTTATCGGGTGAAATATGGCTGAATTTGGTACCACATGTCACCATCTAGTGGCAAGCCTTAGGGAGAAAGCAATAACCAACATGGTGCCACGTCACCCCTTTTGCAGCAGCACCCTGCCGACTTCTAAACCCCGTAACTTTCGCATATGAGCTTCGTTTTCGACGTTCTTTATATCCATGCGTAGGTAAAAATAAGATCTACAACTTTTATTTTGACTCCATCGGCTAATTCTCGACCGATCTTAAATTAACCGTACGATGACATTATATATTGTTAAATGTCCACGTAAAATGCATAACTTCTACATACGAACTCTGTTTTCGTTTGTCTTTTTATCGTTGAGTTACTATTAATGTGATCTTCAATTCGAGTTTTAGGTTGTGCACGGTTATACCAAATCTTAGAAAATTCATAACTTCCTCATACGAAGTCAGATTTAGGCATTCTTTTTTTTGTATGTTCTCGGTTTAACGTATACTAAAACGTTTGTTTAGATTGCTAAGGCTGAAACGTCCTCCATCGTAAATTCACTATTTACTTCTCCCGGTGCCGTGTCGGTTTTGCAGAAAAACATCGACGGGTCATAACTTCTTCGTTATAACTCGGATTTCGGCATTCTTTATATGTACGGAAGCCTTGTAACATATACTACCACTTGGAAAATATTAATGCTTCTAAATAATCTTCCATTAAAAACTAAATTTTGATGCTTATTGTGTCTAAATTTACTAGCCCGGTTCTACGGGCATTACAATTATCTCCCCTTAGGATGATTACGTCCCGAAATCATGAACAAAACTGGGTAGTATGATGACTCCATACGCTGTCTCTTCATCCTAGGTAATAATTGTAACTTCTATGTTTCTTTGAATGTGTATCTACCTCTTGGTCTTCTTGACTACAAGCGGTGCTTGATCTTGCACTCGTTCTCTATGTCTTGTTACAGTTTCAATCATGACCTTCATGTCACAAACTCGCTCTTTATCAGTGACTCCTTCTTCATCTTAACAAACTTAAGATAATTTTATTTGATTTCCACGATAGAGCGATGGGTCACGTTCTAATTAACTCTCATCGTATGTTGCAATGCTCAGACTCAGGTTTCTTAGAGTCAAATTCCGGAATGGATTATACTTTCCTTCATGTTCTAATGTGATATAATCACATTTTAACATGTAGCATTTCTAGCTACCAACTTCTTTAACTAGCGCGATACTTATATTGACCGCTTCGATTATCTTTCACTTCAATCTTCTGGCTTAAGTTAGATGCTACATCGAACTTGGTTCTCCGAACCACGTAACATACTCATCTTAGTCAGACTCAATTTGATATGAACACTAGGGTCGAAACAACAATCATTTTCTTAATCATTACCGAAATGACGGTAACGACATACTTGAATAAAACGAAATCAATTACTAGCTTCTTGGTAACCTTGTGACTTTCCCTGATCCAAGTGCAAGTCATGTGCTTCTGGTAGTATATGCCTCTACTACCATTGTCACGCAGTTTTCCAAGTCATCATACAAGAAAACCAAACCACAACTTAACACATCAGATAGTAAAACTCATGTTTTATATTATTCCTTGAAACGATTACATGGGTGTTCAAGTTCATCCTAGACTATTCCTCTAATAGGCTACACCTTAAGATACTATAATTTGATCTTCGGATATCCATCCTCACTCCAGATTCCTTGCATTGTCAGCTGCTTCATCTAGGATCATATGGAATGCTGTTGCCTTCGATTTTGGTGGCACATTTGGCTTTGCAACTTCTTCTCTCCGTGGGTAGTTTTGCTTGTAGTGTCCTTCTTCACCATACCTAAAGCAAACTTCTCTCTTGGTTGTGCATTCGCTGGCATAATGACCAGTCTTCCCACATTTGAAGCAGGTCATCTCTTTACAGCATCTCCCAATGTGCTTCCTTCTGCACTTGTCACACCATTCTACTCCTTCTCCAGACTTTGAGAATTTTCTCCTCTCGTTGGACCTTGTGGATCCTTCAAACTTTCTTTTATCGCCAACTTCAACCTTGCTGGTGGTTGTTTCCATGATCATATCTTCAACAGACTTGGCAGCCCAGATAGCTTCCTCTAGAGTAGGTGCCTGGCGTACCAGCACCACATACTCCCAGGGAAGTCCCTTTGCGTACTTGTCGACTTTTGTCAGCTCATTTGGGACAAGGCGCAAAGCAAACTCCATTTTGTTCGTGAAGTTGTTGGTGTATTCATCGATGGACATGCTCCGTTTCTTCTAAGTTAGGAATTGGTTCTCTAGCTCGAGGAGGTTTTGGGATGACCAATAATTGCACTTGAAATGCACCAAAAACTCTGCCCAAGTCAGTTTCAGGGGCTCATTGGGGATTAGAGTCTTCCCCAAGGTGTTCCACCAGCATACAACGCCTCCTCGGAACTGACGTACTGCAAATGTGGTCGGTAACTTGCCTCTGCATCCACACATCATGAAGGCGAACTCGATCTCCGATATCCAATCCATAACTCTGATTGGATCTTCCTTTCCCGTGAAATTCGATGGCTTGCAAGTTAGAAAATCCTTGTACTTGCATCCGTTCCTCTCGTCTCCGTCATTTTGGTTGTTTCGTCGAACTATTGGTGGGTTGGCTTGACCAACGGTCCCACTGTAGTCCCCTCCTTCCGACTGCCCGTCATTCAATTCAGGTTGTTCGATTTGTATTGTATCTTCCTCTTAATTCTGTTGAAGCAAACGTCTGGTTTCCTCCATATGACGATCCAACATCATTTGGATCATCGCTTGTACTCCGGCCATCGTGATGGGATCAGGAGTGGCTATTACAACAAGTATTTGCTAAATCACTGGAGGTTGATTTCTGTATCCTTTCGCGTTCCTGACTCCACTTCAAGTTCTTGCCATTTCGATCTATACTCTAATTTAGACGTTCAGTGTGTAATGACGAGAATTAAGATAGGAAAGATTTTATTTACGATCAACGTGTAAATCTCCCTATCACTCCGAAAATTTATATGCCAGTTCTAATACCATAATTAAATGTTTAGAAATCTAAACACATAAAGTTTCTAGATCCGGTCGGCAAAAGACCATAGATCCGATGATATAATGCATATCATAAATCATTTAGCACATAAATGCATGTTAGGCATTTTCCCTAAAGAAGCTAGTGCTTGTGTCTATTCAGGTGTATTACCTAAATTTTATTAGACACACTGCTCACAATCATTGCTTAGCATTCTAAGTTTAACTATATAAATAAATCCATATTCCTAGTTCGCTTAAACTAATGCTCTGATACCAACTGTGACATCCCCATTTTCACGGCCAGAAAAGATCGATTTTGTTTATGCTTTATAAAAATCAGATTACCTCTTTTAGTGAAATGTTGCGGAATTTGTTCCCAATAAAACATAATAAATATGTTATCAAAACATTACTGGAGAAATATTTTTTTTTTCATTTTAAAACATTTGGGATGTCATCGTCAATACAGAAACATAAGCATAAACAGAACTTTCATTCATTTACACTAGTGATCTATATCCCTTTAATCTCTCAGTGTAATGTAACTTCGTATCGACACCTGTGATACAAATAAACTTGAGTGGGTCAAGATGGGAAACCTGGTGAGTACACAGGGATTTCAATCCTACAATGTTATATCATATATATAATTTAGAACTCACAAAATATACAATGTCACCATATATATATATATATATATATATATATATATATATATATATATATATATATATATATATAAGCAACTCTTACCCCACCCCGTTAATACTTACAACGAGACTATTCATACTCTCGGACCTTAAATTTTACATGTTACTTAACCCATACTCTCAGATCTAATTGATGCTCTCGGATGAATAATTGTGCCCATTCCATACTCTCGGATTAGGGACAAGTGTCTATGCGTAAATCCATTCTCTCGGATTAACGACGAATAACTATGTCCTATCCATACTCCCGGACTGAGGACGACTGACTATGTCTTAATCCATACTCCCGGACTAAGGACAACTGACTATGTCTTAATCCATACTCCCAGATTAATGACAGTTGACTATGTCCAATCTATACTCTCGGACTAGGGACAATGACTGTGTCTAATCCATGCTCCCAGATCAATGACATATACTAAAGTTCTATTCTCTGAGTATAACTCACTCGTACTCGTAAGAAAATACTACCCAATATTCCTCATAATTAATTTAGGTATACTCTTTATCCTAAATCATCATATATAATCATGTATGTTCTTTAACACGTATTTCAGGCAACATCAATTAACACGCACATTAACATATATTAATACTTCAATCAATACTTGTATTAAAATCATGTTCATGAAAGGGACTATGCACTCACCTGCAAAGGTGGTGACTCGGTACTCAGACAACACTTTGTTTACTTTAAAACAAATTTCTGTTGACAAAACCCGGTATCATTTGCACTAGAGTTTAGTCTATTGTTCAACGAGACTAATTAATAGTCTAGCTATTATTACTATTATATAAGCGTTAAACAATACTCTTCACCCACTATGTACAGACAAGGACAGACATGAAACACCAGAGGGCGGGATCATTTTGGCATATAACACTTCTGAAATCCAAAAACCCATACGGCCCTTCAAACCGGATTCCCCATATCACGAATGGTTAAAAAGATATTATAACGACACTTATATAACCCATAATAATAGTTCAAATAATTATTATAAGTTCTTAATAAAGTTACTATATTTAGATAAAAGCTATATTAAAAATTAGGTAGGTGTATCTTACCTACGAGGGGGTTTGGCTTGAAGTTGGGCTCTGCAGTGTCAGAACTTCCGAGCCGAAAGCTCTTCTTGGCGGAGCCGTGGAGCGCTACGGGGCTTTCTTTTAGCGCTAAGGGAGTTTTGGGAGGTTTAGAGAGAGAGTAGAGAGATAAGGGTGGAGGTGTGAAGAAATGAGGGTCGAAGGGGTTGTATTTATAGGGTGAAATATGGCTGAAATTGGTGCCACATGTCACCATCTAGTGGCAAGCCTTGGGGAAAAAGCAATGGCCAAGATTGTGCCACGTCACCCCTTTTGCAGTGGCACCCTTCCGACTTCTAAACCCCGTAACTTTCGCATACGAGCTTCGTTTTTGACGTTCTTTATATCCAACCGTAGGTAAAAATAAGATCTACAACTTTCGTTTTGTCTCCATCGGCTAGTTCTCGACCGGTCTTCAATTTGACAGTACGATGAGATTATATACCGTTAAATGTCCACGTAAAATTCATAACTTCTACATACGAACTCCGTTTTCGTCTGTCTTTTTACCGTTGAGTTCCTATTAATGAGATCTTCAATTCTAATTTAGGTCGCATAGGCCAGAAACCACTCAATCTAAATATCGAGTTTCAGGTCGTGCACTGTTATGCCAAATCTTAGAAAATTCATAACTTCCTCATACAAAATCAGATTTGGGCTCTTTTTTTTTTTGTATGTTCTCGGTTTAATGTATACTACCAATTTTATTTAGATTTCTAAGGCTAAAAAGTCCTCCATCGTAAATTTACTATTTACATATCCCGGTGCCATGTCGATTTTGCTGAAAAACTTCGACGAGTCATAACTTCTTCGTTATAACTCGGATTTCAGCGTTATTTATATGTACGAAACACTTGTAACATATAATACCACTTGGAAAAGATAAATCCTTCTAAATAATCTTCCATCAAAAACTCATTTTTGATGCTTATTGTCTCTAAATTGACTAGCCCAGATCTGCGGGCGTTACAAAGAATATGGAAAGACATAAGTTACATGGTGTAACCCTAATAGTTGCAATATATAAGGCCCCCATGGCTCAAGAAATTGGCACTAAGGTGTGTACACATGAGGGCTAGCCGATTTGAGCATAGGAACCTATTCTCTCAAGTTCTTCCAAGACGTTAGTGATGTTGTGTGAATCATTTGAGGTGTTACACTTGAGGCACTAGGCTCTTAAGCTCCATGGAATCAAGCTACATGAAAAGGTTTGTCTTCTAACTTGTTTATATTACCCAAGTGTCAATGATTGTATGCTAGTTAGGGTAATACCTTGGAAAGTACAAGTTTGCATGTATAATAGAGAAAACATAGATACAAGGTATTTAGGATTGCATGTGCACCATAGGAGTGTTAGGATGCTCAAAACCTTACAGTGGTATCAGAGCCTAGGCTTGTTTTCAATTATACTTGATGCAACTTGCTGAAATAGCTTAAAAATCAAAAATTATGGCTTTCTGGGCACTGGACTCGCCGAGTCCGCTGATGAACTTGCCGAGTCCATGAAGAAAATTATCCTACTCATCGAGTAGGTTCATACACTCAACGAGTAGGAGCCATAGACAACATATTTTCGAGGTTTTTCGTTGGAATTGGACTAGGAACATTGCCCTAAGCTGTTTTTGAACTCTTAAACTTGTTTTTGATGTGGTAATGTTCATGCTAATCCAATTTTATAGATAATTGTCAGTAGATACATGTTTTGTATTAGTTTAATAGTTAGACTAATTACATGAAAAGTGTTGGATTTGAATTATCTTGTTCTTTTGAGTTGATTTAGATTAATAGAAAAATTATGTGATAATATGTTTTCAATCCAAATTAATCTAAAAGTTGTTCATAATATGTGTTTTTGTTACTTGTCCTCAAGTTATATGAAAAGTCACATTTATGATTATTAAAACACATAAGATTTCCACAAGTTATGAAAAATGGGGAGTCTCATTTTTTAAATGTTTTAAAGTCTTTCATAACTTGTCCTAAAGTAATGGAACTTGAAGAGTTTTTTCATTAAAACTACATTAAACACATAAGTTATGGAATTGAAAAGTTTTTGAATAGTTCAAAACTTTCCCTCAATTTTTGTAATTTGTAAAGTTTCCCATCATGAATACTTTAATTCCAAGTTAATCCCTTACAATTTTAAAAGTTAAAATTCAACCCATATACTTTATAGTATTATAAGTTAATAATATATATATATATATATATATATATATATATATATATATATATATATATATATAGATATATATATGTATGTATAAGAGCAAGTCAGTCTTACCGTTAGTAAGCCTCATTCACGAAGCCAGTCTATAAGGAGGTATAAGGTTACTGCCTATAAAATGGTAGTTTAATGGGTGTCCACTCTCACCCACCGCTTCCTTGACTGGTGGAGTGTCGTTAGCCGAACGGGTAGGACAAGGACTAGAATTCTCCCATCATTAAATGTATTAATGATAAATATGAAGTAACTAAACCTTTTATAAATTCCCAATCTTGGTTACTTTAGGATAATGTGAATTTTGTGCTAACCCATGAAATTACACTTTGCAGTTTGCTTAAGTTGGTTAGTGGAGCATGTGTGATTAACCGACACACTAGCTTGATTTAACAAGGTAGGCAAAGAATAACTTACTGTTTATCATAGTATCGGTGGAGCGTGTGTGGTTAACCGGCGCATCGATTGAGGGGTAAATATTAAGTGTACCAAGTATATTTGCATGGTTATTCACACCTTGTTTTGTGATCCTCGGCATCCCAGTCACAAAATTTGAGAGGGCACAATCGAGATTGAAACATGGCATTGAAAAGTTCAATGAATCTCAAAAGATCAAGGTGTTTCAAATCCAATTAAAACCTAATAAATTATTTCGTTTTTCATGGTGGAATGTAACAACGTAAACTTCAAAACAATTTCACTTTTTAATAATGCAATTTCATTCATCAAAAATTCCCAATTCTCAATGTATCACATAACAAATCCATAAAATCACATCCCAAGATCAAATATATGAAACTCCGATAGTGTGTACTGGTCATGTCGGCTCCTTCCCGCGATCCTCACTGGTACCTGAAACACATCTCACAAACACTGTAAGCACAAGGCTTAGTGAGTTCCCCGAAATACTTGTAACAACGTGACAAATTTACAACCAATTTAAACTTTTGAAAAACAACCCATATTCATTAAGTTATTGCAAAAAGGTTTTCAGTTCATTTATTATCAGAGTATCCCAGAAACATCAACAAAAAATTGAGGAGCGGTACGATCACGCCTTCGCCTTGCCACGATCTCCTGAAGTACCTGAAACAATACACTGAAACTGTAAGCCCGAAAGCTTAGTTATTTACCCCCAAAATACCAACCACAATACCATACACATATCATATCATATCATAAACAAAACAGCCATGCATATCGAGTCTATAGTGTGGATGGTCCGCCTGCGCCAGGCCTTCAGTCCTCCCGGTCTACTCTCTCTCTGAGTCTACAGTGTGACTGGTCCGCCTGCACCAAGCCTTCAGTCCACCTAGTCCACTCTCCTATGAGTCTACAGTGTGACTGGTCCGCCCGCACCGGGCCTTCAGTCCACCTGGTCCACTCCCCGAGTCTATAGTATTACTGGTTCGCCTGCACCGGGCCTTCATTCTATCTGGTCAACTCTCTGAGCCTCGGCATGTCTGGTCCGCCCTCTTGGGGTCTTCAGCCTGTCCGGACCGCTCGCCGGGCCTTCGGTCTAACCGGTCCGGCCTAGGTATATTGGCTTACAGCACAAAGCAGGACCCGCCTCAACCCAACCCCAGTCCGAACAAGCATGTGCACATAAACATATAATCATATAAAAATTCACATCTAATCAAACCGATCTAGCAGACCACATATCATAACAACATCCTAACCAGGATACCGACCTAAATGGTCAGTAACATAGCACCATCCTTTATACCTGGATACCGACCTTAACCAGGTCTCTAACATACACCATCCTAATAACCAGGTTACAGACATAGCAAGCAATAACATATCAAAAAGATACCCGGATTTCAATCTGTTAAAGGGTCGGCCTTGGTGCCTTAGTCCTTGTTGATATAGTGAGGATAACTCACCTGCAACTGCTGACTGAAGAATAAGATCATGCTGCTCCGACCACCAACACAAACTCAACTATTGAACATTACCAAATAACCAAATCCAATAAATACCAATAATTACTAAAATACCCCTAGAAGTCAACTGGTCAACCCTTGGTCAAAGTCAAAGTCCTCAGTCAAAGTCAACCTTCCTAGTTGACCCTACTCGTCGAGTCAACGTGTTGACTCGTCGAGTCCCTATACTCAAAAACTCCCAATCACGACTCAACTCGCCGAGTCGCCCCAAGACTCGTCGAGTTCAACAAGCTCTGAGTCCCTTCTTGCTCAACTCACCGAGTCATCCCTCGACTCACCAATTCACAGCTCAACCAGAAAAGGTTAGGATTCCACGACCAGACTCGCCGAGTCTGAGGCAATCTTCAACAGACTCGCCCAGTTGTTCTTCCAACTCGCTGAGTCCATGTACATATTCATACAACTCGTTGAGTGCACCCATGTGACTCGCCGAGTCTCTTCAGTTCTCATTCCAAACAGAGGCTTTTCAATCCATGCAGGGACTCCAATCCATAGATCCATTCCTCTACAGCCTAACCCTCACATAAAGTTGCAAACTTTATGTGAAAGCAAGGAGATATAAGCCCAAAACACTTCTAGGGCTAGGGTTCAAGACAAAGGGCTTCACCAATGGCTCTTAGACAGGAACTTTAGGACCTTTTGGGCCATCATAAGTCTAGATCTGAAGTAGCAACTTCATATCTAAGCCTCAAACTCGAGACAGCTCCCAAACAAGCTAATGAATCCCAAATCAACCACGATTCATGAATCAATAATGAAATAGCTTAAGAAGGAGGTTCTTTACCCCTAAAATGTGCCCAAACACAAGTGGATTCTAGATCTACCCAAGCCCCTTGATGATGGTCTCCAAATCCCCAAGCTTCTTACACCAATTTTCTCTTCCAATCCCTAATTCTTCATCAATGGAGTCACACACACGAGATGAGGGTTTCTAGATCTCAAATGGGTAGCCAAGAGGCTGAAGGTGGGTTATAATGTGCTTATATAGGGCACAATCCCCAGATACGGGTTTTTCTCCCTTCAACACCAACTCGCCGAGTGCTACTGCCGACTTGCCGAGTTGGTCACTTAACACATGACCAGAACTGCGACTCAACTCGCCGAGTTCCTCCATCGACTCGCCAAGTGAACGTTGCTTATTTACACTAAGAACCCTGAACTTGCATTTCTGAACTCGGAGTGTTACAATTCTCCCCCACTTAAATTAGGCTTTGTCCTCGAACCCTGCAGCAACACATCCCATATGATACTCCGACAATATAGCTCCTGGTGTCACCCGACCTAGGTTCCTCCAAACACTGCTATCAGACCCCTATCAAGTCCAACTCTTTCTCACAGAGTCACAACAACTGCTTTAAGCCGGCCACCGACTTCTTTCTCTGATAATAACACTTATCAACCAATGATCTCCCGATGATACTTCCATCATTCCAAATCACATAATCACTTGTCTCTTACCAACTGGATATCACCCTGAACCACCGGGTCCTGACTCGGTACCAACTGCTATCCCTTTCCTCGCTTGTCATAACTTATAGAATTTACTGCTGGGACTTATCCCGCTTCCCTTCCGAATCCAACTCTTTTCCTTCCGTGCTGACAGGATGACACATCCTTCAGCTCTCAAGCAACTCCCATGAGCCCTCCTCTGCAATCACATACACATGCTGAACCTGCTCTAACTTCCTCGGGCTGGAAAAACCTGACACACTGACGATACCTCCAAACATCCCTAAGATGAATTACCACTACATATATAACCTCCTGATCACAACCATACTGGAAATCCAAGGAAATCTACTTGCCAACCTTGCCACTTTAGACAAGTGCCACGGTGGTCACACCCCACTCTACACTATCCCTTATAGAGTAACTGCTACTCCATGCATTGCACATTCTCTTACTCTGCTCGCAAGGACTCTCGGGTCCATGCACCGCCTCCAACTAACATGATCAATACCCGGGGCCAGACCCACTGCTTGCTACTACATAGCAACATACTCAAATCACTTTCCGCATATAGATCTATCAACACTTACAGAGTCTTCAGCATGACTGGACCGCCTTTCCAGGCCTTCAGCCAATTTGGACCACTCTCAGAACCTTCAGCATGTCTGGACCGCCCTCCAGGGCCTTCAGTCTGTCTGGACAGTTCTCCAAGCCTTCGGCCTGACTGGTACGCCTACCGACCTTCAGTCTCCCCGACCGCTCAAACTATCATACATCATCCCTAACTATTCCTCCTGGGAATCACTCCCATACATACTGTTCTAGACCTCTAGGGTTCCAAACTCTAACTCTATTCCATATACTCAGATCCCGACCTAATCATAGGCCTCACAACAACCAATCACCCTTTCCGAAATCCTTGGTCTGTACTCCGTCCCATCGGTCTGTCACTTATTCATACCAACCCATACTCTTGGCTGACTGAAACACTGCTGGATCCCAGACAACTAATCAAACTCTAATGCTTATCGACCCTCCTGAGAATTTTCCAATTCTCCCCCACTTAGAGCACTGACTTCCAACCACCGGTGACCCAATCGGAATCACTTAATCAACTCTACTCAACATATTCTCCTTATCCATGAACTGATTCCCTCTAAAACGACTAACCTCCACAAAATCACTCCTCTGGCATCGTACATCTCGAACTCTAAGGGGGTTCGACTCTCCGCTGAACATTTCTCAAATCGCAATAGCTATACCAGACAACAAAACCATACAACCAAATTCTGACCATCAATCCCTTGGAGGCTAACCATTTACAACTCCTGACTACTATCACTTTCAACCAACCCATGAAACACGCAGAACAGAGAATAAAATACAACACCACAAAATAACAAGATAACCAAACAACAACAAAATGAAAACATACCCGCAACCTCATCCGGCTCTGCTTTGACCTTTTCTGCTGTGAGCTGAAAAGCGCGCCCCTGAGCCCTCGGAGGCTCCGCTCCTGCCTGGCCTCCACCAGTAGTCCTCAAAGTGGCCGGTGCTGGAACCTGCATTGGACTGGAAATAAGCAATGGAGAGTTGGCTCTCATGTGACCAACCTGATGGCACTGATAATAAATCCTCATATCCTAAACCGGGGTTAATTGATGGCAATCCCTCGCATAATGCCCTTCTCTCCCACACTTGTGGCACGCACAACCGGTCCTACAAACTCCGGTATGACCCTTCCCGCACTTCTCACAAGTACGGCCGCTCTAACTGCCCAACCTGGACTCAACGGTCTTGGACCGTTTCGGCGCCGGCTGCGACTACACCGGTGCCTGCCTCTGCTCTCTCAAATGTAACTCAATCTCCAACTGACGCCGTCGAGCGCCCTCCTGCTACTCCAGTAAGGTCTCGCACCTCTGTGTAGACACGAACTGCCTGATATCCCTCTTGAACATACTCAGATATCGGGACATCTGAGCCTGCTCTGAAGCAAACTCAAGGCAAAACATCGCCCTCTCCGTGAACATACTGGTGATCTCTGTCACCGACTCTGAATCCTGCTTCAGCTCCAGGAACCCCTGAGCCAACCTCTCTCTCTCTCAACTTGCGGAACATTACGAGTACTAAACATCTCCTGGAACTGATCCCATGTAACCGCAACCCGCTGCGCATCAAAATACGATCCTGTAGTCAACCTCCACCAATCCTTTGCCCCGATCCTTAAAAGGTTCAGAGCACACCTCACCCTCTGATCTGCAGGGCATGAACACGTGAAGAAACAACTCTCCACGTCCGACAACCACCTCATAGCAATGATTGGATCCTGAACTCCGTCAAAAGTAGGGGGCTTCGTATTATCGAAGTACCGATACTGAAAACCTCGACCGGCTCCTCCACCTGTCGTTGTTACAGCCGTTGCAACTGCCGCGGCAGCCGTCTCTACAGGAGCCGTATATCGCTCATCAAAATATTTAACCATGGCGTTCTTGATCAACCCAAACATCTCTGACATCTCCGCCCTGAACATAGAAGCAATCTCATCATGTATGATCTCATGAATCCTGACATCCAACTCATCCGTACTCATCTGACCAATGACCTTGGGTGGCACAGATCCACCCTGACCGCCCTCTCCTGATCCCAATCCTGACCCGGATCCACCCCCGGCATGCCTCGTAACCACCATAATGAGATATACCGCAAGAAAATCATAAGCTTCCCCAATAACCCGGGAACTAACTCTCCACCCGACCCTAGGGGTTGTGACTTCCTTAATACGCGTATGGGTCCTATGCTTTCAGTAGTACGGGCCCATACTACCTTCCACACCTACCCATATTTATATTAAGTATCATCACAACACCCTAGGGATAACATATACGTGGCAAAACTCAATCCTCACCTCTAGAGGAACTACTAACTACTTCACATAACGGGGAACCCTAGGCTAGCAGGCATCATATAATCAGGCAATTCTATCATGTAATTCTTGAAGATCCCTAGCCTAGTACTAGCATGCTGTTCTAACATATCACATAATCAAATAACTTGTATGGTATTTTGGGGTCTACCTACTGGCTCTGGCTGATCGTACCTCTGCATCCTCCTATACTCATTTTTGAAAACCATTTTAATTTCACTTTGAAACTCTCCTTGATTTGAGACTGGATTCACACGAGTGTTCATCCAATTCACACAAACCAAGGCTCTGATACCAACTTGTAACACCGTGAAAAATTTACAACCAATTTAAACTTTTGAAAAACAACCCATATTCATTAAGTTATTGCAAAAAGGTTTTTAGTTCATTTATTATCAAAGTATCCCAGAAACATCAACATAAAACTGAGGAGCGGTACGATCACGCCTTCGCCTTGCCACGATCTCCTGAAGTACCTGAAACAATACACTGAAACTGTAAGCCCGAAATCTTAGTGAGTTACCCCCAAAATACCAACCACAATACCATACACATATCATATCATATCATATCATAAACAAAACAACCATGCATATCGAGTCTACAGTGTGGCTGGTCCGCCTGAACCAGGCCTTTAGACCACCCGGTCCACTCTCTCTCCAAGTCTACAGTGTGGCTGGTCCACCCGCACCGGGCCTTCAGTCCACTTGGTCCACTCTCCCTACGAGCCTACAGTGTGACTGGTCCGCCCGCACCGGGCCTTTAGTCCACCTAGTCCACTCTCCAAGTCTACAGTATGTCTGGTCTGCCCGCATCGGGCCTTCAGTCTATCTGGTCCACTCTCCGAGCCTCGGCATGTCTGGTCCGCCTTCTTGGGGCCTTCAGCATATCCGAACCACTCATCGGGCCTACGGTCTAACCGATCCGCCCTGGGTATGTTGGCCTACAACACAAAGCAGGACCCGCCTCAACCCAACCCCAGTCCGAACAACCATGTGCACATAAACATATAATCATATAATGATTCACATCTAATCAAACCGATCTAGCATACCACATATCATAACAACATCCTAACTAGCATATCGAACTAACCGATCATTAACATAGCATCATCCTATATACCAGGATACCGACCTTAACCAGGTCTCTAACATACACCATCATCATAACTAGGATATAGACATAGCAAGCAATAACATATCAAACAGATACCCGAATTTCAGTCCGATAAAGCGCCGGCCTTGGTGCCTTAGACCCTGTTGATATACTGAGGATAACTCACCTGCAACAGCCGACTGAAGAAGAAGATCACACTGCTCCGAACACCAACACAAAATTCACCACTAAACATTACCAAATAACCAAATCCAATAAATACCAATAATTACCAAAATACCCCTGGAAGTCAACTGGTCAACCCTTGGTCAAAGTCAAAGTCAACCTTCCTGGTTGAACCTACTCACCGAGTCAACGCGTTGAGTCGTCGAGTCCCTATACTCAGAAACTCCCAATCCATAGATCCATTCCTCTACAGCCTAACCCTCACGTAAAGTTGCAAACTTTACGTGAAAGCAAGGAGATATAAGCCCAAAACACTTCTAGGGCTAGGGTTCAAGACAAAGGGCTTCGCCAATGGTTCTTAGATAGGAACTTTAGGACCTTTTGGGCCGTCACAAGTCTAGATCTGAAGTAGCAACTTCAGATCTAAGCCTCAAACTCGAGATAGCTCCCAAACAAGCTAATGAATCCCAAATCAACCACCATTCATGAATCGATAATGAAATAGCTTAAGGAGGAGGTTCCTTGCCCCTAAAATGTGCCCAAACAGAAGTAGATTCCAGATCTACCCAAGCCCCTTGATGATGGTCTCCAAATCCCCAAGCTTCTTACACCAATTTTCTCTTCCAAGCGCTAATTCTTCATCAATGGCATCACACACACGAGATAAGGGTTTCTGGATCTCAAATGGGTAGCCAAGAGGCTAAATGTGGTTTATAATGTGCTTATATAGGGCACAATCCCCGAATTAGGGTTTTTCTCCCTTCACCACCAACTCGCTGAGTCGTACTGCCGACTCACCGAGTTGGTCACTTAACATGTGACCAGAACCGCGAATCGACTCGCCGAGTTCCTCCATTGACTCGCCGAGTCGACCTTCCTTATTTACACTAAGAACCCTGAACTTGCACTACTGAAATCGGGGTGGTACAATACCACATACAACACATACGCCCCTCAAGGCTATAATACGACCCTCCGGTCGATGTCTCTTAGCGGGACCCTCCAGTCCCGTAGCTCGGTGGACCCTCTGGTCCGGTCATAGCTTGCTGGGCCCTTCGGCCCGATCTGTATCGTTGGAGCCTTCAGTCCGGTCTATATCGTTGGACCCTCCAGTCCGGTCTATACAATCACATTGCATACATATATCACATTGCACATAATCTCATATATACACATAGCACACAAGACCCTCTGGTCTACAGATATATACCACCCTAGGTAATGTAAAGTGAGAAGACTCACGTCGGTAATGTAAAGTGAGAAGACTCACCTCGGGTATCTCGGATAATCTCGCACACGAACACACTGGTCTAGCCCCCGCCTAAACACAAAAACAACACTCTCAAATAAATAATGGCTCTCAAAGGCTAGATTAAATCCACTCTACAATTCCACAGAAGGGTAAAAGACCATTTTACCCCTTCCTAACCCAAAAGTCCAAAGGTTGACCAAAACCCTAAAAGTCAACGGAAGTCAACAGGAGGCGGTACGTGGCGCGTATCATCTCTGTACACGGGGCGTACGCCGGCGAACCACAATCGGGGTCTTAACCCCTTACACTGCGCGTACTGAGAGTTATGCCGAGAGTAAGTCTCATTTTCAGCCTTTCCTTGGATTTTGGTCTTAAACGGTTAAGACACTCGTTCAACTTCTAGATCTGACTTTCCCTAAGCCTCTTATCCCATAAAGTCGGAGCCTTTAAGCCTTTGCATGGCTGTAAAGGTCCCTACACACTCCAACACCTTTCCTTCTTCGTCAAAAGGTATAGATCTCATGCATGGCTCAATATTCACGTCCAAGATTGCATTTTTATGAACATACAACTCTTATAGTCCTGAAATATGATAGATCTAGGCTAATGGAGACCATTTACTCATAACGTCTCCACCTTGGGACCAAAAACCCAAGAATTCGGTCCGAGAAGCACACAACACAAATGACAAGGAAAGTTTTGAGCTTAGAACACCAACATACTAGCTAGAACGAAGGAGGAGTCTCTATTAGGGTTTCACTCTCAGGAATGGTGGCTGAGGATAAGGCATTAGCATTCCTTTTATAGTGCACAATCCACAATTTAGGGTTTACATATGGGCTCGCTACGCCCAGCGTACCTAGGCGAGTCTTCGTCCAAATTAAGCGTGCGAGTACACGCAGCGTACTCTTCAGTACGCTCAACGTACTCACTTTCCTAACATTTCATTTTAGGGGCTTAACTTGACAACATGGGAAAAGGAGAAGAGTTTAAGAGACACACCTGAATTCGGGATATTACATGGAAATTAGTGAATCGTCATTCGCCTACCTTCAAATATTTTATAGCTTCGATCACGGCATCCCTCTTCCAAGTTATATTGTGTTGGATCCTAGCCTTAAGAATTCATATTGGGTGTTATATTAATGACTTTAAATCAACTATCTTGAATATCTCCCAAAAGATGTCTGGTTCAGACTATTATGATCTTCCCAAAACTCTTGGTAAAAGCTTTCCTAATGAAGATGATGTCCCAAAAATAATTCTTCGCTTCCTTCACCTCCTCTATTTATTCTCCCTAACCCACAAGTTCAAGGTCAATCAATCCCTATTGACAAACAAAGTCTACGTGTGCTCACATCTTCGAGATAAAGTCATATATTGACAAGCTGGGAGAGTTGGGTGTCAAAGTCTTGAGAAAGTTGGTTGTTCAATCACTTTCTAGGTCTCATAGTGAGTGTCCTTTGGGACTACTATGTGAAAGACTATGACATGACCCTTAATGATCTTATCTATTTGCTTGGTGTTGCTGAATCAACAATGATTTGGAGCACTGGTAGAGCAAATTTGATTAGAAGATCAACTTCCCAAACTACCATAGACATTGACAATGGTAACATTAAATATTTAGAAAAGCTTTCTCTTCCCAATGGAAAAGGATCGGCCATAGTCAACTCGGTTGAAAAAATGGTAAAGAGAAAGGCTAAGTCTGAGATAGTCTTATGTACTATTACCAAAGAGTCCATATGTTTGTATTGCCAAAAGGAAGGGGCATTGGTTGCGAAGCTGCCCTAACTACCTAAAAGATCTGAGAGAAGGTCTAGTAAAAAAAACTTGACTCTTCTTCTGGTAAGTCCACTATCTAACTCAATTAAGTTCCCATTTGGAGATTTTTAATACATTTGATGTATGGTAGGATCAAGCTAAGGGAAGGAAACTTAAAGAAAGAGTATGCTGAATCTAACCGCAAAGGTGGATTCTAATCGCATGGTTCGAAGATTGGATTCTTGAGCTACTACTTTGGAGTTATGATAGATTGCTAGAAAAATATGTAATAGCATAGTTTTCATTTAAAGTTGCATTGTAAGGAAAAAGTTTTTCCGCATGTTATAAATAAATAAAATTTGGTTTTATTTTATCATATCTCCTTGCAATGGCAATTATAAAAAATTGATGTTTGTATTTTTTTTAGTAATAATGGAAATATGAATTTGATTCTTTCATTTGTAATAGTGTCTAAATTTACCAAATAAGGAAAGATTCTCATCACCAAAGTTTCAATTGGACCGAAACTTGGATTCATGCAAGTTGTATCGTATGATGAATGAGAACCTTCAGCTTGGGAAAATTAAGACTAATTCCTTGTTCACATGTATATGTGAGTCAAGTGAAGGACAAAGGGATCGGGTACACTTGGTTGTGCGTTGGTCAGGTCCACCACAAAAGATTGATCAGACTATTCATCATGATTTACTAAATTTTAGTAAATATGGTTATACTTACAAGTTTAAGTATAATTCTGAAACATTGGAAAAGTTTCGATGTATGGCAGAACGATTGAGAAGAATCAAATTAGGCAGAAAGATAAAAGTTTCTCAAATCTGAAAAGATGGGAGAGTACTTTAGTATCATGTTTTGTGATCATCCTAATAATTTAGAAACCATATCAAAATTAGTCCTCTAAGGACATCTTAGTGCATTCCTATGGCTAAGAAGAGGAATCAAGAATTGTTGAAATGGTTAAATCAAGAAGATGAGTCATACTTCGTTCCAAAAAAACAAGTCTTAGAGTCATACTCCAAGATTGTAACTTGATTGACATATCTTAAAGAAAGGTTTATTAACACTAGTCAAATGTAAGAGTAAAGTGTCTCCTACTCTTGCACATTTGAAATTGGTAAGTTGTGATGTTTTGGATAAAACAAAGACCAACTAAGGCCAATTATGTGAAGTTTTTTTCTTGATAAAGAATCCGTACTATCTTTTTAATATTTGGCAAGTGAGTCCTATCTGTCAAGAGGACAGTGGGAGTGTTATAGATCTTGAAAAGGCTTCAAGATCTAATCAAGAGTAAAAAAATTGTAGATTATCACTAGCACACGACGTGAGGTTTATAAACTATTGTGTTGACATATTCGTATTTATGTGCCCATTCCAGTTAAAGTTGGCTTTGCATATGAGTTCTGAGAGTTCTTAATTGGTTGCATGACAACTTGGAAGCAATCGCAGTCCCTTTTGCTGCCAGGTGGCAAGAAGTTAAGACTGCACAAGTTCAATCCATATGAGTTTGTATTTGTCACTAACCGTGTCTTATGATTATGGTTTTGACAAATTCACATGGATAGGAACACATACACCATCAAATCTAAGTGTCATAAGGTTTCTCTCCGATTCATGAAAATGATGGTGAGGAAACGCTTTCACTAAGTATATTTTAAGTAGATAGCAATTGTGATATTTTCATTCTCAAAGTCGTTAGTGGAGCGTGTGTGGTTAACCGGCACACTAACATGGACTTGTGATGAATGGAAAAGGTCTAAACAATTGAGACTATGATTACGACATCCCTTTTCATAGTTCTGAAATTGTTTAGACACACATGTGTGCTATCTAAGGAAAGGTGTATTATTTTGATAAAGTTTTAATCATCCTAATAATTTAGAAACCATATCAAAATTAGTCCTCTAAGGACATCTTAGTGCATTCCTATGGCTAAGAAGAGGAATCAAGAATTGTTGAAATGGTTAAATCAAGAAGATGAGTCATACTTCGTTCCAAAAAAACAAGTCTTAGAGTCATACTCCAAGATTGTAACTTGATTGACATATCTTAAAGAAAGGTTTATTAACACTAGTCAAATGTAAGAGTAAAGTGTCTCCTACTCTTGCACATTTGAAATTGGTAAGTTGTGATGTTTTGGATAAAACAAAGACCAACTAAGGCCAATTATGTGAAGTTTTTTTCTTGATAAAGAATCCGCACTATCTTTTTAATATTTGGCAAGTGAGTCCTATCTGTCAAGAGGACAGTGGGAGTGTTATAGATCTTGAAAAGGCTTCAAGAGTAAAAAAATTGTAGATTATCACTAGCACACGACATGAGGTTTATAAACTATTGTGTTGACATATTCGTATTTATGTGCCCATTCCAGTTAAAGTTGGCTTTGCATATGAGTTCTGAGAGTTCTTAATTGGTTGCATGACAACTTGGAAGCAATCGCAGTCCCTTTTGCTGCCAGGTGGCAAGAAGTTAAGACTGCACAAGTTCAATCCATATGAGTTTGTATTTGTCACTAACCGTGTCTTATGATTATGGTTTTGACAAATTCACATGGATAGGAACACATACACCATCAAATCTAAGTGTCATAAGGTTTCTATCCGATTCATGAAAATGATGGTGAGGAAACGCTTTCACTAAGTATATTTTAAGTAGATAGCAATTGTGATATTTTCATTCTCAAAGTCGTTAGTGGAGCGTGTGTGGTTAACCGGCACACTAACATGGACTTGTGATGAATGGAAAAGGTCTAAACAATTGAGACTATGATTACGACATCCCTTTTCATAGTTCTGAAATTGTTTAGACACACATGTGTGCTATCTAAGGAAAGGTGTATTATTTTGATAAAGTTTTAATCAAAGCATCTCGTATCAGAAGTCTGAACTTTAGTAAGAAAGTCATAAAGTATTGATTTCTAGAAGTCCAGCTGATTTTTGAGTACATGTCAAAGCTAGCGGGAGCATAAGTCTTATGCTGATAATTCTCATGTTAGTGGGAGCATGATAATTATAATAAGTGTTACAAGTTAGCAATGTAAATTATAGAAAACAAAAGTATCAATCGGGAAAAAGTTGTTTTGCTATAATTAAGGGAGAAGAAATTATACTTCATTTCAATTCTAAATGCTTGGATTGAGGTGTTAATCATCTTTAGTTAAGGATATATATATATATATATATATATATATATATATATATATATATATATATATATATATATATATATATATATATATATATATATATATATTTATATATGAATTTTATGTTGGAATGGCTCAACATAAGGAAATTCTATATATGGGTCCATTATTTGTGCTCTAAAATTCGATTATGATTACGACATCCCTTTTCATAATCTGAATTATGAGAACTTAGCAAATAGAAATCTAAATATTATAGTAAAAGACTGGTCTAGTATCATGTCTTTATGTGAGACATCATGAATCGTGTCTCATATGCTTTGGATATAGGATCGATTGCATGTGCTATAAGATTCATCTGTTCTAAATTTTTCCAAATGCCTAGAGCATTAAGAGGGAAAAAGCACTAGAACTATATATGACTAATTTGATTAAGCACTTGTTGAGGACAATCTAGGGTTTACTAAAGATTGGTTGCTCAGGGACAGTTGGAAGTATAGTCTAAATTTTTGGAGAGGACCATACTGACATATTCTGAAAAGAGGCAACTATTGTTCAGAAGTGATAGTCAAAATGAGAATATGGAAATATTACCATAGGTGGAAGTTATTCGTTAAATCTATTTAATATTAGGAAACTTAATGCATGAAGGATGATCAAAGCAATGTAATTTGAATTTGAGACTTCGGTTCCATGAAGTGATCTTCGTTGAAATACTTTGTAATGTCTGTTGACAAGTATTTGTGACTTTGTGCATAATCATTACAAGAGGATCAATGCATATAAGTTTAAAATCTAATACATTTCGGTAACTGGAAGGAATTTGGAGTTCTTGCATTTGCAGTAAGGATTTAGGATTGTGAAATGACAATCATTGGAATTATGTTCAATCGATCTATTTCACAAAGTAAAGACCATAGACAAACTTAGTGTGAATACTTGGTGTATGGCATAACTAATGTTTGGATAAACCTAGTGTGCATACTTAGTGTATGGCAAGACTAGTGTTTAGAAAAACATAGTGTACATGCTTGGAGCATGGGATAACTATTGTTTTAATTCAAGTATAAAGTTGATAATTTGAATCAATATGCAATGAATAATGTGTAATCAATATGGTGATAAATAAAATGTGCTCTATTTATATTCATAAGTTCTAAGACCATATTGGATTTGATTATTCTTGTGTTGCACTTTGCATGTTTTGATTTCCAGAATAACTAGGTCGTTCTTCCTGGACGACTAAGTTATTCAAACCATCCAAAGTCGGTCATATATTGGAAGTAGATATGAATCAAGACTATCATGAAGTTGGATCGTAGATATCCAAGGTATGGGACATAGCAAGAGTTGTTGCAACATTCATGAGTGCTCATAAGTTCTGAGTATTGGATTAAACCCATGCTCATTTCACTCACTTCATGGATTTTATCATGAGTGATCATGAGACGATAATATCTTATATTCTTCAAACCTAGAGATATGTGTTGTTGCCTACTAGTTGGTTATACATTGATTGTACGAAAACACATTGGTAACTCTATGTTATAAAACGGGCCTTTGTGTATGATTCAACAAGTAGTAGAACAAGCATATGAGTCAAAATTTATCCATTCCTTTTACCCTTAAAGGGATAAAATCAATATTTGTGGGCCCCTCGATGATTTAGTGATGGCACCCCGAAGTGCTTGTGTAAAACCCATAAAATTCGAGCCAAATTAAAACATTTTAATTCATTCAAAACCATTCAGTTCATACATTTGTTTTCAAAATAGTTTAAACATCAGAGTATCTCCCAGAACCATATCATAAAAATCATAAAACATGAGGAGCGGTACGATCATGCCTTCGTCTTGCCACGATATCCTGAAGTACCTGAAACAAGTCACTGAACTGTAACCCCGAAAGCTTAGTGAGTTACCCCCAAAATACAAACCACACATAAACATACCCATAACATATCACAAATAGAACATCCATGCACATCGGGTCTACTATGTGACTGGTCCGCCCACATCGGGCTTTCAGTCCACCTGGTCCACCCTCTGAGTCTACAGTATGACTAGTACGCCTACACCGGGCCTTCAGTCGGCTTGGTCCACTCTCTGAGCCTCGGCACGTCTGGTCCGCCCTATTGGGGCCTTCAGCCTATCCGGACCGCTCGCTAGGCCTTCAGAATATCCGGTCCGCCCTGGGTATGTTGGCCTACAACACAAAGCAGGACCCGCCTCAACCCAACCTCCGTCAAACAACCATGTGCACATAAAATGGTTAATCACATAACAAATCCTTAACCAGACAAACAGTCTAGCAGATCACATAGCATATCAACATCCTAACCAGGATTCCAACCTAACCGGTCACTAGCATAACATTAACCTATATACCGGGTACCAACCTTAACCAGGTCACTAACATAGCATTACCCTAAATACCGGGTATCGACCTTAACCAGGTCACTAACATAGCATTACCCTAAATACCGGGTACCGATCTTAACCAGGTCACTAACATAGCATTACCCTAAATACCGGGTACCGACCTTAACCAGTACGCGGATCTAGCAAAGCAATAACATAACAAGCAATACTCGGATTTCCATCCGATAAAGGGACAGCCTTGGCGCCGTAGACCCTGTCAATATAGTGATGATAACTCACCTGCAATTGCCGACTGGAAAGGTAAGAACAAGCTACTCCGACCACCGACATGATCTTCACCGTAGAACACTACCAAACAACCAATTCCATAACTACCCAAAATTACCAAAATACCCTTGGAAGTCAAACTGGTCAACTCTTGGTCAAAGTCAAAGTCCTCAGTCAAAGTCAACCTTCCTGGTTGATTCTACTCGCCGAGTCACCCCGACGACTCGTCGAGTTCCTACACTCAGAAACTCCCATAATACGACTCAACTCGCTGAGTCTCCCCAAGACTCGTCGAGTCCAACGATCTCTGAATCCCATCCTGTTCGAGTTGCTGAGTCACCGACCGACTCACTTAATCCAAGGCTTTAACTAAAGAGGTTGGGGTCTACAACCAGACTCGCCGTCTCCAAGAACAGACTCGCCGAGTCCAAGGCAATCTTCAACAGACTCACCGAGTTGTTCTTCCAAAACGTCGAGTACACCCATGTGACTCGCTGAGTCTCTCCAGTTCTCAATCCATTCAGAAGCTTTTCGAGCCATGCAGGGGCTCCAATCCATAAATCCACCTTTCTACAATCTAACCCTCACATAAATTTGCAAACTCTACATGAAACCAAGGAGATAAAGGCCCAAAACATACTAGGGCTTTGGTTTTAGACAAAGGGGCTTCACCAACAACTCAAAGACTGAAGCTTTATCAAATTCTAGGCCATCATGAGTCTAGATCTGGTGTAGCAACCCCAAATCTAACTACAAATCCAAGATAGTTCTCAAAACAAGTTAAAGAACTCCCAAAACAACTACCAATGATGAACCATAAAGGAAATAGCTTAAGAAAAGGGCTCCTTACCTCAGAGATGTGCCCGAATCTGATGTAGATCCCAGATCTATACAAACCCCTTGATGCTAGCTTCCAATTTCTCAACCTCCGTCCAACAATTTCCTCTTCCAAGTTCCAATCTCTTCAACAATGAAGCCTCACATGAAATTACGGTTTTCTGGAACTCTCAGGGGGATTAGGAGGTTAGGGGAAGGACATAAAGTCCTTTAAATAGGGTGCAACCCTCGAGATTAGGGTTTTCTCTCTTCAGCACCAACTCGTCGAGTCCAAACCGCTGACTCGGTGAGTTGGCCACTTAAACCTGCGATCAATCCCACTCCGACACGACGAGTAGCATACCTACTCGTCGAGTAGCTTCCTTAATTTACACTTAGAACCCTCCGACTTCTTTCTTCTGTACTTGGGATGTTACAGCTTGGCCATGCCTGGACTGATTTGATTTGTTCAATTAGTCGGTCTTCATAAATCGGAAATCGGGAAACACAAAATGGATAGAGAGAATTATTATAATCCTTGTCTTACTCCATATGATATCTAGAATGGAGGAATATATGATCCCTTATCTAATGGACGCGTCATTGACTTGTTCAAAGTTCGACAATAGCTTTTAAGAGCTACGATTGCTAGTCGGGTTTTGAAGTCATACGAAATAATTGTTTTAGACTTATCTAAGTGGGAGACTGTTGGATTAGTGTCTAAGTCCATAACTATAACTGGTATGTACTTGAGCCGATTGGCATGGTCCATTTGGGTTGCATGGCACATGGAACAATTTGGATAGACTTTTGTGAGAAAAGGATATTTATGATTTGTTAATATATTATAAGTTCTAATATATTAATATGAAATCATATTATTTAATTAGTACTGATCAATAATTAATTTTGTGATCAAAAGGAGACTAATTTAAAAGATGAACAGTAGATGCTTTGATCGCCGGAAATCTTTGAGAGAAAATATGGGAGTGGTGGTGAGAAATAAATCACTCAAATCCTTATATATGATGTTTTTGGTGAGACAAATCAGGAGAGAGAGAGAGAGAGAGAGAGAGAGAGTGCATCGATTGCTAAAAAGGCACCTTGAAAAGCATTACTGACAACTGTTGATGTCAGAAATGTGTGTCAGGCGAAGTAAAAGTAGCTGCACTTGCCCAATTGAAATCTTATCTAGAAATTTAACCTTTTGAAATTCTCCCTTTCGCAGTTAGCCAAGAGCTTTCGTTTTCAAGTGTAATTGATAAACCTGTAAAACTTGAAATAACCATAAAAACACGAACCAGACTTAGGAAAATCACTAGGATCTTCATGCAAGAGTGTGCCAAAGATAAAGAAACAAATCAATATACATATGTGGTATTTTTGTAATGTCTAAATGAAGACACGAAACTGTTGATTCCGAGAAAAGATCTCTTCCTTCAAAGCCTAGAGAGACTAAGAAGTGTCTGTGTGGTTTCCCGTTGAAATACGATCAAATGTTTGATAAGAAACGTTGAAAGGCATCTTTTATAGGTTAAGTGGGTGGCTAAATATTAAACCAAACAATGAACATCATATAAGTACGAATGTTGGATGAAGTACGGGTGTGACCGGTGTAGTCTATTGAACGAGTAGGTTTGGAATTATTTTGGTGACAAGATTGAATCTTGAAATCTCAAAAAAAAAATGGATCTTATGGGAAGAAGTTTCTTGGGATATGAACACATCGTAAAGATCTCGCAAAAGAGAAAGAGATTTCTTGGTACAAACCACAAAAATGGCTTTTGTTAATTCCATGGTGAATATCTTGAACGTTTAGTTGTTCACCGTCAATTCATGTAAATGTGTTGGATGTTGGGTTTCACTCAGTTCGTGGTTGACAAAGCTAAGATCATTAACAAAGATGTTGTGTAACCATAAACCTTAATGGTATAACTGAGAGTCTCAAGGGTTACGTTGGTGAAAGCGAATATGATGTAGAATATTATAAGATGGTGTAAAGAAACGAAAGTACCTCTGCTATACGAAAGTGACCAAGCAGACAACTTTTAACTCAAAATGAGAAGAGTAAGGTAGCTCGTGACTTAAGTGATTTTAACAGCCTGATTAGGAAGATTCGATAGCTATGATCGAATCTTTATGGCTTCACATAGAGTCGCTTGAGGCTTTGGTCAACATGCAGTAACATGCTTCTAGGGACACTTAGCTAATACATAGATAAAAATATTTATACTTGTCATATCCCACAAATTAAGATGTGATACGAACCTGTGCTTCCATGATCTTCTTAAGATGTTTTTGATGCTTTTGACATTTGTTAAAAATGAAATAAATAATAAAAAATAAAATAAAATAAACACAAATAAAATATTTTTGTATTTTGAGATTATCTGAAAATGAATTAAAAACAAAAAAGATTGAAAGATGAAACAAAGATAAGAAATAATATACAAAAAGTACAAAAGGATATTGGAAAAACCGAACCACGAATGAACAGTTGACTGCGAACTACTGTGAGTGTTTGCACTGATTTGCATTGTTAAAGTAGATTGCGAATGAACAGTGGACTACGAACTACTGCGAACGTTCGCACCGATTCACAGTGTAATCATTATATATGTGAAAGTGGTTTTGGAACAGATTCAGCTTCCATCATTCCTAGGCCTTGAAGAATTCTATTGAAGGTTGTTTCAGTCAAGGCTTTTGTGAATATGTCATCCAACTGATTAGAGGATGTCACGAAGTGAATTTCAACGTTGATGTCTTCTACGTGTTCCTTAATGAATGATACCTCAATGCTATGTGTTTCGTTTTTAAGTGTTGCACTGGGTTGTGACAAATGCGAATGGAACTTTCGGAATCACAATATAGTGGGATTCATTTCATGCTTAATCCATAGTCGCGAAGCTGGCTTTGAATCCAAATAAATTGAGATGTACATGAGGTTGCAACTATATATTCAGCTTCAACTATTACAATGATACGCACGTTTGCCTTTTGGATTGCTAACTGACAAGTTTTCCATCGAGAAATTGGCATCCTCCAGTTGTGCTTTTTCTATCTAATCCACATCCCCCAAGGTCAGCATCCGAAAATGCTTGTAGGAAGAAGCCTAATTTCACAGGATACCATATGCCAAGTGATGAGGTTCGTTTCAAGTATCTGAAGATATTCTTGACGGCCACCATATGAGTTTCGCGAGGATTTGCTTGGAAACTAGCACAATAACAAACGGAAAACATAATATTTGGTCTACTAGCTGTCAGATACATCAATGATCCTATCATTTGACGATAAAGGGTCATATCAGCAGCTTGTTTTCCAGAGATGGTGTCAGTTTCTTTCTGAATGCCCTTGGAACCTTTGCTTTAGAGTCTCCCAAACTTGGTGAGTAAATTCTTCGTATATGCTTCCTGATTTATGAAAATGCCTTCCGGTCCATGTCTTATATTTAATCCAAGGAAAAAGTTAATTGGGCCCATGGAGCTCATCTCAAATTTAGTTTCCGTCAACTTTCGGAATTCAGCTGTTAGGTTGGGATTCGTAGAACCGAAGATGATGTCATCAACATAAATTTGGACGATCATCAAGGTTGGGTAAACAGAAGCATGTTTAAATTTGAACAATTTACGGAAATGAGTAAGAGTTTCATACCAGGCTCTTGGAGCTTGCTTCAGACCATAGACTGCCTTGTCTAAGATGTAGCAGTGATTGGGATACTTCTCACTTGCAAACCCAGGAGGTTGTTCAACGTATACATTCTCTTCTAATTCTCCATTCAAGAAAACACATTTAATGTCCATCTAAAATACCTCAAAGTTCTTGTGTGCTGCGTATGCCAAGAAGATGTGAATAGATTCAAACCTTCCAACAGGTGTGAAGGTTTCTTCATAGTCAATCTCTTCTTCCTGACAATACCCCTTAACCATGAGTCTCGACTAGTTTCTTATATCATTCCCTTCTTTATCCATTTTGTTGCGAAACACCCACTTTAAACCTATAACCGATGCATCTAGTGGAGTTGGAATTAGCCTCCAAACTTTGTTTCGTTTAAACTCGTTGACTTCGTCTTGCATCGCTTGCGCCCAATAAAAATGATCAAGAGCAACATTAACTATTTTGGGTTCAACTTTGGAAACAAATGAGTTAAACATAAAATTCCACTTTAGAGAATAATGCAGTTTGTTTCGCTTTTATCTGACATCTCGTAAGAATGCCTACAAAAGATTCACAGATTACTTGCGTTCTTGGGTGATTTCTGGTCCATTTGGATAGCGAAGAATAATTTAGATCATAAGAAGGATCCAATCCATCATTTACTTCTTCGAATTCTTATTGAACGTCCGAATCGTCATTCGCATCCTTATTCTCCCCCTCGAATGAAGAGAGATCTTCTTCTTCAGGAATTGAAGTAGCTCCTATGAATGGAGATCCGTGAGTCATTCTGGGAGGTGAGTCAGAGGGTGAGTCAGAAGAACAAGACGAAGTGTAACCCTCCCCCTGCGATGGAATGCCTGTATCTTGTGGTGTAGATTGCTCCCCCCTGAGGACTTGTATTGGAGTCAGAATTCTCCCCCTGGAATGTAGTGCTCGTTTTTTGTGGTATTTTCGCAGTGTCATAAATTATCTTCTTCAATTCATCTACTTTATTGTCAGCTGCTTTTGCTTTAGATGTGATAGCCTTCTCTGGCTCATCAAAGAGTAGCCAGAAATCCTCATACTGATTTGAGATTGGAACAGTGGTTGGACTTGGCTTAGGAAAGATTTCCTTTGATTGACTCTCATTCGACTGAATCCTCTTCAAGTAGTTGTCATTGAGGGTAACATAGTAGGTTTCTTCTATCCTTTTTGATCCTTTGTTTAGTACGCTATATGCCTTGGAGGTCAGCGAATATCCCAATAATATACCCTCGTCATCTTTCGCATCGAATTTGTTTCGTTGTTCCTTGGAATTGAAGATGAAGCACCTGGAATTAAATACATGGAAAAATTAACATTAGGTTTACGATTATTTATGATTTCATAAGGAGTAATTGAGAATCGCTTATTCAGGATAGATCCATTTTGGGTGAATCAAGCAGTCGTTATAGCATCCGCCCAGAAATATAGTGGCAGACATGCGAAAGTCAGCATAGTTCGTGCAGCTTCACACAGAGAGTGGTTTTGCCTTTCAACTACACTGTTCTGTTGTGGAGTGTAAGGAGCAGAAAAGTTGTGTGAGACTCCCTTTTCAACAAGAAATTCTTCCAATGCTTGGTTTTTGAATTCTAGCCCATTGTCGCTGCGAACATTGCGAACCAACTTTCGCAGTTGAAGCTCAATTTGCTTTATAAAGTGCTTGAGTTATGGAGTAGCTTCAGATTTATGTTTAAGAAAATATACCCAAGTGAAATATGAAAATCATCAACTATTACAAGAATGTACTTACTACCACCAACACTTTCAATTGCAGAAGGTCCACAAAGGTCAATATGTAGAAGTTCCAATGGTTCAATGACTTTTGTGTTTACTATTGTTGGATGACTCTTCCTGCTTTGCTTCCCATCTCACAGGCTGCACACAAATGATCCTTATCATACTTCTAGAGAGGAAGCCCTCGCACATGATCACCAAGAACAAGCTTGTTGATGTATTTGTAGTTGAGGTGCAAAAGTCATCTATTCCATAGCCAGCTATCATCAGAGTGAGCTCTCGCAAGCAAGCATATGGCAAGCTTCCCTTGTATCGGGTTCATATTCAAAGGATACATTTCTCTTCTTCACTGCGACTTTAAGAGAACTGCTTTCGTCTTCTTTTTTATAATCTCACATCCTTCATCGTCAAAGGATACTTTCAAGCGCGTCTCTACAACCAATTGTGAAACACTATTTAGGTTGTGTTGTAAGCCATCCACATATGCCACCTTACGAATCGATAAATCTTTGTTCTTTATCATCCCATAGCCTTTGATCTTTCTAAATGAGTTGCTTGCATACTTCACATTTCCACCATCTTTGAGAGCTTGAAACTCTCGCAACTCCTCCTTGCTCCCAGACATGTGATGTGAGCAGCCACTATCGATATACCATTCAGTGTCAAACTGCTTGTCACATATAACCTATGAAAATTAAGCAGATTTAGGAACCCAAAGTCGCTTCGGTCCTTGTGAGCCTTTTACAGAAAGAGGAAAAGTAATTGCAAGATCAACCATATAAGTTCATTTAACCAACGTGGTTTCATCTTTCTTAGTTATGGTAAATACTTTTATTTTATCTTTTACATTCGTTTCTTTTGGAACATATTGTTTTTGTTTGCTTTTTATTTGATTCTTGACGAATTCATTGTCAACTTTCTTTGAGTGAGTAGTCAATTTCTTGGTTTGAGCTTCAGAATGTGAGACTAATTTTCCCTTTCCTTTGATATCTTTGAGCGAAGCCTTCATGGGTTGAGAGCGAAGAGATTTTGGTTTCTCAATGGGCTTCTTTGAAAGAGAAGAATTTTGAACAAGGTTCCTTTTAGGTTTTTATGGATTGCAAGAGTGACAGTGCGAACATTGACTGGGATTTGCATACGAATGAGCTTTCGCATTCTGATTGGAAGATTTTTCTTTGCAAACATAGTTGGAATTTTGGGATTGGAAAAATTGCTTCCTTTCATTGAGATTTCTCTGATATCTCATATTTATTTGTATTTTTTGCTCTGCAAGTTGCTTAGAGGACATGTGGATGTTCGCCTTGGGTTTTGTTTTCCTTGCATGAGATTCATTCACCACTGACTTAAGTTTGCTTTGAATATCCTTGGTTCCACTTGAACTTCCTTTATCAAAGCCTGAAAGATTTGTTCAGTGGTTCTGCCACATATCTTCCTTTGACTCTCAACAATGTTCTTTCTGACAGACCCTTCGTTTTGTCTGCATTGTCTATAGGAGCGGACCAAAAGTGCTCATCACAACCATCTTTGTTGTCTTTATTGACAATGGACGTTAATTCGACAGCTTTATTTATATCCATTCCTTTAGTAGCAAACACCTGATTAGGGACAGTTTGTACTTTGGGAAAAGCCGTTGCTTTAGCATTCAAAAATTCAGGTTTATTTTGAGAAATATATGCGAATTCAACCGAATTTTCAGAAATCAAAGCTTTCACAGGTTCAGTTTCGTTTTTAACAAACTTTGAGCAATCTACCTCATCCTCTACAGAGATTTCCCTCATATCATTGTCCCCATCGAATTCAGTTGTGCTTTCAACATTTATCGTATTTTTGAACTCAATTTGGCACTCAATGAATCGAATTCCTGTATAGTATCAAATTTTATTTGCTTTTTATCATTTTATCCAAAAGTTGTTTTAACATATTTTTATGGTCTTTGGACTTAATTTATGATTCAATTTGTTCTAGTCCAACCCTATATGCATCAAAAGTCTCGTCAGATGAGACGATGGATTCACATTTATAACAGTCG
Organism: Lactuca sativa; assembly: GCF_002870075.4. Lineage (NCBI taxonomy): Eukaryota > Viridiplantae > Streptophyta > Magnoliopsida > Asterales > Asteraceae > Lactuca > Lactuca sativa. The sequence continues at coordinate 55,147,826 of NC_056627.2, forward strand.
ACATCAACTTCCTCTTCCTTTAATTATAGAAATGGTAAAATCATCTTGTTATTTTCTCACCAATCTCACAATCAAGGCGCAACTGAGTAACGTTAAAGTAAAGCCTTTTGGAAATTAAACAAAAAATGTTTCGTTGTTTTAAAAGCATCAAATTGTCTTGTTGCTAGTAAATTAATTCATCCATAGACTTAGACAAATCTGACTTGATCTTCGCTATCCACATCCGCCTCTCATCACTTTTCGATGAAACCCTGCTAATTTGATCAATTAGGTTAGAGTTTGTCAAGAGAGTTCTTTTTAAACTATCACTAATGCTTGAAAAAGTGAATTTTAGGTCGTTTAATTCAGTTTCGTATCTAGACACAAGTATATTCAGAGATTCAAGAATTAGATTTACCTTGTTGATCAATTGTTCACACTTGTTGATTTGTTCATGAATTAGTCTTGTTGTGAAACAACTATCATCTCTTCTTCCACTCCCAGTAGCATACTCCTATGTCTGTGACCCATCATTTGTCACCATTAAACATCTTCCTACAAAACCGCAAACTCTCTTTATTCGCAACGAACGCCCTGCCATGTGTGCGCCTGCGAACCTCGTCATCTTCAGAGTTTGTCAACCAGACCTCACCTTCGCCAAATTCGTTTTCAGCCATATTTTCCTGCACAATCAAAGCATGCATAGAGTTATCAACAACCATTTTCTTGTTGATCTCTTCCAACTTTCGCATGTAGTAAGTCTCATCATCTTCTCCTTCTTTCTTCTCATTTAACCTTCTTAGCATGCACTCCTTAGCCAAATGATTTTTTTCATGACAATAGTTGCACTCATAGCCGGAGTCACCCATGAGCTTCTTCTCCTTCTTATTCGTCCTTTTGAGTAGCGCTTTTATTTCCGCTTTCACCTTTTCTAAGCTGTAGCTACCCAGCCAGTTTCGGTTCTTGTTTCATGGAAATTTCTTCCTTGCGAACCGCTTGGGATTTGAAACCATTAAAGCATACTCCTCATTTTCAAGATCACATTCAAAATGATCAGACTCAGAGTTATCCTCTACAACTGCCTTGCCCTTCGAAACAAGAGCTAGAGACCCCATACTAGAAACAACTTTCGCTTCTTTCGACACCTCGTTTTCATGTGCCTTAAGAATCCCAAGAAGCTTGGCTAAAGTCTAATTTTTGAATTGCTCGTGCGCTTTGACGGTAGAAACCACTGCCATCCACTCAGATTTAAGCCCATTCATGAGAGTAACTTTTTTCTCAATCACCTCACATCCAATACCATATTTCATCATCTTGCTGAGAAGATGATTATAGCGATTGAATGTCTGGCTCATATTTTCTTCAAGCATTTGAGCTAAAGCACCAAACTCTGAAAGCAAGAGTGTTTGTGTAGAATGCTCAAGATCTACATCAGTAGAGTAACGTTCCTTGAGCCTATCCCAGATGGCTTTCATAGTATCACACAAACTAGCTAGACGAAAAGTATCGGCCTGCAAAGCAAATCTAATGAACCTCATTGTTTTGACGTTGCTGATTAGTTTGTCTTTCTCATCATGAGGAACCTCCATTACATCAAGAAGCAGCTGATTGTATTCTTTCAGAGTTTTGATAATTCTTTTGGTTTCTGTGTGAACAAATGGACCTAGAGTAATGGCTTCCTAGATTAAATACCCATTATCCTCTGATCTGAGAACATAATCTTCAAAATGAAGCGCCCATACTTCATATTCATGAAAAAAGAGAATCGGGATCCTTGTTGTTGATCCAATGTTGCTTGAAATATTTATGGAGTTTATGTGAGAATCGTCGTGCTACATGATGATATGTTCTTTGATACTTGTAGAGAATCAGACGTGTAAACTAAGATAGTTTATAGGGTAATATTAAGAGCACTTTATGCCATCAAGATGACTATGAGGACGACTGAACTAGATCCTATATTAACGGAAACCCTAAAAAGTCAATAAACATAAGAGATGCGTTAAGATTACACAATCTCCTACTCTGATACCAATTATTAGGAATAAAATCCTTCAAGATCGTTTAGATTCAGAACAAGTAAAAGAAAGAACACAATGATGATTCAAATAATGTTGAATGATTAAGTGTCACGCCTCAGAAGAGCTCGATGAAGATTGCTATTGTAGAGGCGTGATTAGGGTTACAGAATAAAATCCGAGTTAACTAAAATACGATGCATGCATGAATCTTAAATACTCTAACCCTAGAGATAAATACAAGTGGACATGACTAAATCGTTTACAAGATAAACTAAATTAACAAGGCCCAAAAAAGTAGTACTATAATCCCAACACTTTATGTGTTTATGAGCTAGTATGATATGTGGTAGAAGTAGGGGGTGAAATAGTCCCCGGTACCGGTCGAAAGGACCGAAGGGTTAGGCCAACACCCTGATATGCTAGGCGAGGTACCGATCGAAAGCACCAAAGGGGTAGGCCAGCACCCTGATATGCTAGGCGAGGTACCGGTCGACAGGACCGAAGGGGTAGGTCAGCACCCTGGTATAGTAGGTAGTTACCGGCTGAAAGAGACTGAAGGTTTAGTCCAGTACCCGTATATGTTAGACAGTATGTATATTGTATGGTATGTGGTATGACGGGGGAACTCACTAAGCTTTGTGCTTACAATTTTTAGTTTTGGTTCCAGGTACTTCATTTTCAAAGGAAAGGAGTCGGCGATCGCTGCGCATCACACTATGTTTTCTGCACATCAGATCTTTGGGATTACAGTCTGATATTATTTTATGATAACATGTTTTGATTATTAACACTTGGTTTTAACATGGGATGTTTTTATGGATGTTTTTATACTGTTAGTGTTATGATTTATTAAACTAAAAATGAAATTTTTCATCTTAAATTTTGGGATGTTACAAGTTGGTATCAAAGCCTTGGTTTGAGGGATTCAGGCACACTCTCGGGTATGTCTGGACTCAAACTGAGGACATGGTATGAAAATTTTCAAAAGAAACATCATTTTTATAAAAGAATTTGAAAAGAGAAAGTAACTTTGAAAAAGAACAAGGTGTGTGATGCGTGCAATCAGCCGAGCTCAAGTGAGTTTTCCCTAAGATACCCATACATGTTACGTTATGATATAATATATTTATGAGAACTGCAGGCTAGATTAGGGCTAAGGATCTAGGAAGGATGCCTTATACGCCTACTCTATGTGCTTGTAGATCTGCATGATAGTACTGATCAGTTAGTGATAGGATAGCTTGTTTAGGTTTTGCCTAATTGTATGAGCCTTCGAATGACATGCTAGTATAGATTCCCGATTAGAGGATAGAATGGTAAGAATTGTGATATGCTGGTAAGATTTTACCTATTTCCTAAATGTTGCTTGCTTTGTGCTCTGTGGGGCTCTTGGTGATGTGAATTGACTACTAACTGGATATGCGAAGTCACATGGGCACAGGTGGGATAATCTCGTAGTGAAGGACTTGGCCTTATTGCGCAACTCTTGTTTGAGTCGAACTAATCTAGGATTAGGACTTTTACTCGAAGGGGATTATCTGATCTTTGTTGCATGTGACTATATCCATGAGGTAGTTAGTTGACATTGGTTGGAGTCTTTTAGGAGTTGAGGGCTAGGTGAGGTCGAGAACCTAGGATATCCTAGGAAATGCTTTAGTGGATTCGTTTGCGCTATTAACGAGCATTTGGGGTATTAGTTTGAGAGGGTGACCTAGAGGATTCAAGATGATTCTTGAGGAAAGTATCTATAGGTGTGGAAGATAGTATTGGACCCGTACTACTGAAAGCATAGGATCCATACTCGAATCGAGGAGAGTCTTGGAGAATCGAGGAAGCCTGTGGGATAAGGATTCTTTGGTATATTCGGATCACTTGAATGTCAGTTTGGTATAGTGTTGAGCACTCAAGAATGGGACTCGGATTCTGGTTCCGACTTAGGAGCAGGTCCTAAGTCATTCAATGCATGATCGTGGGAGATCATCCCATTATAGATTACTTGCAGAGTTTTGGAATGGAACTCGATGGTTTTTCGTTTAGCCAAGGAAGGGATTTAGGGAGCTCTTGATAGTCGTCTCGGGGTCTTTCGGACAAGATTTGTCACGGGGCAGTTAGGGGCTCATCTGGGGCCCAAAGCCGTGGATCCTTATGATCCTTCAGGAAGGAGGATCCCATGGTTCGTTCATATCATCAGGATCGGGAAAGGAGTTTTGCACCATGTCCTTAGGATAATCGAGGTAACTCAGGGGGAGGTGATCAGGAACTTTTCAGATGACTGCAGGTGTGTTATTTTCTGCTACTTCAAGGTGGATGCCGAGAAATTGTACCACTTTAGAATTTCTATGGAGTTTGAACGATCTCGGGTCAGTTCTCTGATATCTTCTGGGTTATCATGGATTTTTCATATGCCATTCTGCATGCCAAAAAGTCCTTTGATGAACCTACATAGGGACGCATCTTGTGGACTCGGTTCCGAGTGTACCATTACTATTTCGGTTCATTGTCAAAATCTGTTCAGAAGTATTATTTGGAAGATTCTTGTTCAGGAATTAGTAGGATAGTTCTCCAATGAAGTCAGAGTTCAATGGTTCTATAGTTGTTCGGGTATGGTCAACAATTGTCTATGGAAGAACTTTGGAGTTCAATGCACTACCGTCGCTAGGACAGGCCTGGTAGCATGAATATGATGGTGTCAGTTGCGAGTGTTTGATGCATGGGTGGTTCGGTCATTAGATGTTCAAGAGAATTGCATTTCTCGCATGGGTTGTCTTCGGTTAGAGTTCAGTGGTGCTGTGAGAGTGGAAGTGAGAACGGGGATTCGTCAGCCAGGATGAAGATTAAGGCCTCCAGTTGTCAGCATGGGAGGTGGATTGAGGTGTCAGACTAAACCAAATTTCAAGAGTACTCTTCAAGATTTCAGAGGATGGGCTATTTTAAGGTTTGACTGGTAATTGATCGTTAGCTTTGGTAAGCACAGGTTGTCAACAATGGATTATTAAGAAGCAAGAAGGATTGGGAATGCTTCAATTCTCATGTGTCGTGAAGATTTAGTCGAATCTAAGTGGGGGAGAATCGATCAGGTATTTAGGAGCACAAATAGGTATGGAACTAGGATGAGTTCCGCATCCTCGTTACGGAGGAAGGCGGTCGAGGGGCCGTCTTGGTTGAGGATTAGGTGAGTTGGGAGTTTAGAAAACGTTCCAAAATTTGGTTCACGCTTTTCCTTGTCATCGGATAGCTGGTTTCATGAACCAGCTTAGAGCTCTAGTTAGGACTCAAGTTTATTTGAGTGTTAGGTCGAGTGCATCTTCGACCGGTATGGAAAGTGTTGTAAGTCTACAGGTGTAGCCATAGCATTCACAAGGTCGGCAGATAGTGCTAGAGTGTTGTAAGTCTCCGGGTGTAGCCATAACATTCACGAGGTTGGAAGATAATGCTAGAGTGTTGTAAGTATGTGGGTGTAGCCACAACATTCACAAGATTGGAAGATATTACTAGAGTGTTGTGAGACTATGAGTGTAGCCATAGCATTCACTAGGTTGGTAGATAGCATGGGCGTGTTGTTAGAACACGGAATGAACAGTAGTACCCACCAGTTCGGGTGCAGCAGTGAGGGCGTGGCAAATCCATGGAATGGCCTACGGATTTCCCCAGATTAATTAGACCTGGTTGAGTCAGTGATAAAACCATGGGAACGCTACTACAGTTATGAGATCAACGAAGCAATGGACTACTTAAGGTCGTTTGTGATATAAGGCTACCATTGGTCATGTAGCAATCACTTTTATCCTTGGATTTGGTAACGTCAGAACTCGACATATGGACCCGATTAGTTAGATCAGAAGGTCCCTAGAGCCACAGTGGCATGATAACTAGTGGCAACTATTAACAGTGAAGAACTTTGTTCGGAAGTCGTGTGAGGTGACTACGTGGGAGTCCTTTGGCTCCACAACCGTGTCGGAACTAGGTATTTCAGATGATTGGCGAACAAATTGAGAGCAGGGAGGTCTCTGTGGATTTTAGAGAACAGCCAGGAGGCAGCATACTATTTCAGGCAGTTCAATGTTTCGGGCAGTTTCAGTGTTTTGGCAGTATTAGTATTAGTGTTTTAGAATTTCAGGTATGGATGGGTAACAGATTGTGTGGCATATGCTAAGTCACTCACAGTGTAATTCTCTGAGCCTTGGCCAAGTATAAGTGATCTTCAAGGATAACTAGGTTTGTGACTTTGTTTTCTAGAAGAAACTTCGAGTTATCAGAAGTTGAATAGTCAGTTGAGAGACAAGTGAACTAGATTCAACGATAATGATTCAGTATGGGCAATCTGTCAGGGAGTCAGACCATCTCGAGACTACAGATCTTAGACGGAGTAAACATAATCATGTTGCAAGAAATTTGTTCAGCTTTGGCCATGTTACCCTGGGAAGGCTAGGGTGTGCCCAGGGTTGTGGCCATGTTACTTAAGTGGTTTTGCATATAAGGGAGGGTAAGGAATGATTTCGAGGACAAAATCTAATTTTAGTGGGGGAGAGTTGTAAAACCTCGTTTCCAAGTCAAACCCTTAAATCTGAAGATGTGTTTAAGTATTATTTTACTCTGATATATGAATATATTTAAATAAAGAGGTTAGTGAAAAAATGCGTAATTGGCATTATAATTTGTTTTAAAGGACTAAAGAGTGCTTTCGGGGTTCGTAGTGGAAAGAATATTTGAACATATGGCTAAAGGATAATTAATCGGGCTCATTTTGTACTTCGTGGACTTGTATTGAAAATATTTTGTAGAGGAGGGGCTATTTGGGTAAATTTGAAGTTATTTTGAAAGAAAAAGAGAAGGAAGGGATGAATATGTCATAATTGAGATCTTGGTGGTTAAAAGGGTAATTTTTGGACTGGAATTGCAAAGAAATTCAAAAACGGAGGGCTGTTTGGTAAGTATTGTACCTGAATTGAAATGGATTTTACTGCTGAGGGCTAAAAGGGTAAATTATGGACTCACTTTGAATGAAAAGGGGAAGGGGGGACCAAAGGTGGCATTATGGAAAGAAGTTTATGGGGTTCGGGGTATATAACCCGTCACCCCGGAAACCTTAACCCTAAAGACACCCAGCTGCCACCACCTTATACCCACTTCGTCTCCAGCACCATTGCTACCCGACTCCAACGCATTTCCGACCAGTGAACAGCCATTAGTGACCATAGGATGGTCTCCATTCTTCTCCTTCTCTTTCTCCACCCGTCATCATCAAGCCTCAGTCGTCGCCACCATTCATGACTCTCCAGCCACCGCTATCGGCTTCAACCATTGTAGCCATCACCGCAATGTTGTTCCATTCCGTTCCGACGACGCACCGCTACCCATTTCTATTGATGACCAAGTAGTCACTGGATGCTCGGCTTCTGTTGTTGTTGTGAACCGCTGTTGTGGCCGCCTCCTTGTGTTGCTGCCGCTGTCAGTACCTCTTCCACCACCTTCTCATGATGATGTCGTCTCCGTATGCCATCATGTGGGTGGTGGGGTTCTTTTATGAACAAAACGTAGAGTGTGTGTTGTATGTGGTGTTTTCTGGCCAGATTCCACGATAAAATCCACCACCACCACCATGAGGTGGTGGCTGTCACCTTAGACCACCGCCAACCACCACAAGGGTGACTGTGTATGTGTTTATCTTAGTGTGTGTGTGTGTGAATGTGTGTGTTATTTGGGATTTTGTGTTGTATGATTGTAATGGGTGACAGAATAATCAAGAAACTAATTGTAACACCGTAAATTTCAAACAATTTTTCGCATTTTATAAAAACATAATTCATTTAATATTCATAAAAACATCAATGTTTGAAACTCAATCCATGACAAATAAAAATCCCAACATCTCATAACATAAAAATCCAGTGTGTGTACTGATCAAGTCGGCGCCTTCCCACGGTCATCACTAGTACCTGAAACAAATAACACCAAACACTGTAAGCACAAAGCTTAGTGAGTTCCCCAAAATACCACACATAGCACATATTAGCCACTCGAGGCTATAACTCTGTGGGTCTGTGGACCCTACTCTGTGAACCCTCTGGTTCTAACTCTGTGAACCTTCCAGTTCCAATTGTATAAGCATGCACAGCATAAATCACATAGAAATAATGCAGTACAACACATAACATACATATAGCATACAAATACTCTGTCACATAACTCTGATAACCTACTCAAGGTAAAGTATAGTGAGAATACTCACCTCGCGTATCTCGATAACTCGCAAATCCCTGAAATCACTAGCGCTCGATCTCCCGAGCTACAATCCTGCTATAACACAATATATCTCTAATTAACACTTTCACAACTAAGGTTGACTAACCCTATCAAGTCAACACTGGTCAACTCTGGTCAATGTCAATGGTTAACTTTGACTGGACTCGGCGACTGCACTAGAGCGACTCGGCGAGTATATACGTGTTCACTGACTCCCTCGGATCCTCTCTTGACACGTCGAGTACTTCCCTAACTCGATGAGTTCCACCTGGCATGAATCATGGGGCCACCACGACTCAACTCGCCGAGTCTCAAGAACGACTCGGCGAGTTCCGGCTTGACTCAGCCCCCCCCCCCCCTTTGACTCTCCCTGACTCGCTGGGTCATCCCCCAACCCGACAAGTCTACCCGCTGGACAATTTACGTGAAACCCAAACCCTACTCGCCGAGTCTCAAGAACAACTCGGCGAGTTCATGTCATGCACAAACTGTATTGACCTCCTGAGGTCAGATCTGTTTCCCCAAACCATAGATTTGGCCTTCCCAAGCATGAATGTCACGTAAAGTTCGAAACTTGATGCTTGTATAACCACAACAAGGCATCAAAAGGAGATTTGGTCCCAAAAATGACAACCTAAGTCCAATAACTCCATACTAACCCAAAAAGCTCCAAGGGTTAAGGTCTCTGGACCTCTTTTAGTCCAGATCCAAGGCACAAACTCGAAGAGGGACCATTTGCTTCACATAATCACTCTCCAAAGGGGTTAGAAAACCCTAACTCTAAAGATCAACCCTAAAACTGAAAGAGGTTCGAACTATTACCTCAAAATGAAGCCTCTGGACTCTGGATCTGCTTGAATCTCACCTCCTCCTTGCTCTTGTCACCCTCTTCTTGCTAAACAAAGGATACAAAGATCCAAAAGTGACTTCTTCTCTCTCAAAGCGATTTATCTCTCTTAGGGTTCTCTCAAGGGACCGGTAGCCGCAATGGGAGGCTATAAGTGCCCTTAAATAGGCTCCAAACCCGGTGAATTAGGGTTTCATTAAACAGCGTGGACTCGCCGAGTCCACTTTTGGATTCGCCAAGTCTAGACGCAAACCCGTACCCATAACCACAATCATACTCGGCGAGTTTGGGCTCCAACTCGCCGAGTCTCCTCACAAATCACCAAAAAATACAATAATAAATAATACCTGGGAAATCGGGATGTTACAATTCTCCCCCACTAGAACTAGACTTCGCCCTCGAATTCTCGCTCCGCAAATAACTCCGGATGCTGCTGACGCATCTCACGCTCTAGCACCCAAGTCATCTCGGACCCCTTCCGATGTTGCCATTGAACCAAAACCAAGGGTACCACCGGTCTCTCAGCACATTGATTTTATGATCTTTGAGTGCCACCGGTCTCTCAGCATAATTCAGGCTCGCATCCACCTGAATATCCTCTAATGGAACCACTGCTGACTCATCGGCTATACACTTCCGCAATTGCGACACGTGGAAAGTGTCGTGAATCTGACCCAACTCTCCTAGAAACTCCAAGCGATAGGCTACCCTACCTACCCTCGCGACCACCCAGAATGGACCAATATATTGGGGCCCCAACTTGCCCCTCTTCCTGAATCGAATCACTCCTTTCCAAGGAGAGACCTTCAGGAGCACAAAGTCGCCGACCTGAAACTCAACCTCGGACTGGCGTATGTCCGCATAACTCTTCTAACGACTCTGAGTGGTCAACAATCTCTGTCTGACCTGCTGGATCTGCTATGTCGTCTGAAGCACGATCTCTGTAATGCCCATAACACGCTGTCCAACCTCTCCCCAGCAAATGGGGGTCCGACACCTCCTCCCATACAACAGCTCAAAGGGTGGCATACCAATGCTCGAATGATGGCTGTTGTTGTAGGAAAACTCTATCAAGGGCAAATACGTATCCCAACTCCCCCCGAAATCCAACACACATGTCCGGAGCATGTCCTCGAGCGTCTGGATCGTCCGCTCACTCTGTCCGTCTGTCTGGGGGTGATATGCGGTACTAAAATGCAGCCTAGAACCCAACTCCTCGTGAAACTTCTTCCAGAATCTGGAAGTGAAACGTACATCCCGGTCTGAGACAATCGAGATTGGCACCCCATGCCGAGATACCACTTCCCTCACGTACATCTTTGCTAACTTCTCTGCGGAGGAGCTCTCACTGATAGCAAGGAAGTGGGCGCTCTTTGTCAACCTGTCCACAATCACCCAAATTGCATCGACTCCCCTAGCAGTCCTTGGCAATTTGGTGATAAAATCCATGGAAATTTGTTCCCACTTCCATTCGGGAACCTCCAACGGTTGCAACTTACCATGCAGTCTCTGGTGCTCGGCCTTAACCCTACGGCAGGTTAAGCACCCCTCAACAAACCACGCAACATCCCTCTTCATACAGGGCCACCAATACTCTCTCCTCAGGTCCAAATACATCTTAGTGTCCCCAGGATGGATCGAGAATTTCGACCGATGAGCCTCTTCCATCAAAATGGTACGCGTCCCTCCCACAAATGGTACCCATATACGCCCTTGAAATGTCATAAGCCCCCGACTATCAGTAACGAACTCCGATACCAACCCAACAACTCGCTCTCTCTTCTGGTTCTCCGATCTCACGGCCTCAGCCTGTGCTCCACGAATGGTGTCCAACACCGGAGCCATCACGGTCAATCGCAAACATACATCTCGCAATGGGGCGCTCTCCGCACTGCGACTCAGGGCGTCACATTAGCCTTGCCCGGATGGTACAGGATCTCACAATCATAATCGTTGACCACATCTGTGACAACCCGAAATTTCCGTTCTGAACAAACCATTTGAAGCCGATATAAGTAAAACAGTTACAGTGAAAACTCAAATTTCGAGTATAAGTTTAGCAGTTTTCAGGATTTTACACTTAAGGAGATATTAGGATAGTGGATGCACTAGGGTTTTGTGCAACACTGTTATTCCAATACTCTAGGACATTAGAGTTAGTTCCAGGAATAAAAATATTTTCTACCAAAAATATCTCCGGACTATAAATAGAATTCTGAACCAAATTGGTTCATTTATTGGATTCCATTTAGAGAAAAGTCAAAATTCTCTCTCACGGATCTTCGCGTTTTTATCCCAAATTGTGAGTACTTCGATCTAGTTATGTTATATAGCTTAGATTGTGTTTAGAAACACCAATTACATATCAAATCTGTGAGACTCGGGAGTTTACCGCCCAAGAACGTTCTTGGAGAGTAAACTCCAACATGTGGCTTAAATGCTACTTAGTCCTTTCCCCGTGATTTGTAACTACCTTAGTCTTGTATGTTAGTGTGTATATGACTAGAAAACATCAAAATCGGGTTAATACCCCAAGATTTGGGAGTTTACCGCCCAAGAACACTTGGGGAGTAAACTCCATTTTAAGGTCCTAAAGGGTTCCAATGAACCTCAAAGCTTTAGAACTCGAACTAGAACCCACCATTGCATGTTTAGGACACCAAAACAATTAAGATTCAAGGGTAAAAGAGAGTTCACGGCCAAGGAGGTTCTTGGGCCGTGAACTCCATGTTTAAGGGTCAAAATGCCTTGAAAACCTTCCTTATGCCAAGAGACAAATTAGGACAAGTACCCTACTGTGTTTGGGGCTAGCAAACACCACTAAAACACCAAGAAAAGGGAGTTTATGGCCCAAGATATTTTAGGGCCGTGAACTCCAATATATGGTGCCAAATGGTGCCATAATTCCTCCTAAAGCCTTGAAAAATTGCCTAGAACATATCCTATGTGAGTATGGGACTTGAAAGCATCATAAACACCCTCCCAAGGGAGTTTACGACCGTAAACTCCAAGGGTATATGGTCCCTGGGCCGTAAAATCCTTAAAGGAGTTAATATGACACCCAAACACTTGATTTAGCCTTGAAGCAATTCACCACATGAGTTGTATAATTGTTAGACTTCATTTAGGGGCTTTGTTGAGAGTTTACAGCCAGGAGTTTACTCCCCTGGGCCGTAAACTCCAAGACATATGGTCATTTGACCATAAACTTCCATTAGAGGCATTGCACTCCTTTGTTGCAACCCATTAGCCTCCTAGCACTTGACCAAAAGTGTTTTCCTCGCGTTTAAATGTTTATACTTGTATAATTAGTGTTTTAATCACTAATTATTTATATACATATGTCTTCATATGTAATTAGGATCATTGTGTGTGTCTAAAGTCTTCACTTGACACCAAGCACTTGTCCGATCCTTCCTTACGATAACAGTCTGTTCAATTCCAGTCACTTACTGCAGGTGAGTTCATACCCCTTAACTAATGTTTTAAGCTATTTTTAAATGTTTTATGGGGGGGGGAATATAAGTAGAATCATGCTAGTTATTATATCAATCACATGTGATTAATAAGTAGAATTATGCTAGTTATTACATCAATCACATGTGATTAATATACAACATTCAAATGATTTGGCTACTCATTAGCCGTTTTACTAAACAGTTTCCTTCAAATGATTTTTATAAACATTTTATATGTTTTTAAACTCCTTTTTACACTGTACATTTTACGCTGTACATCGTATTTCAAACTTATTTATAATTGTGTTTCAAACAAATGTTTCTTTATACTAAACTGTTTTATCAAACCCATGCCTTCAAACTGTTTTACAGATTGACATCATGTCGATCTTTTCTTAAGATAATATTTATGTTTAAATGTTTTACAAAACTTATTTGTTCTTTTATATTATAAATTGCATGCCTCTATATTTACAGTTATATAAGAAATGTTTAAAAGACTTAGGAAGGCTATCCACCCTATTTCCTTTTCGCGCTTAAGATGTGGTCTGGTGGGATATCGGGTACTCGTCCGAAGGTCGTTTAAATATTAGTTATATAACATATGTACTTATATATAGTTATAAAAGGTCCTTCCAGTTCATCCCATGCCCTTGGTTAGCAAGGGTATACATCCTTGACCATACGTACCAGTTAGATTACTAGTAAACTACCATATGGGTAGTTTAGGAAGATACTAGAACGCGATATCATACAATGAGTCAGTTCATTCATGAGTCAATACTTTCTAGAACTTTACAGTACATTACATATACTACGATACTAGGAATAGAACATATACAACGATACTAGAACGATTACATTACTATACTTGCTAGGTAGAGAGCACGTACATTACAGCTAGAACAGTTCATTACATTACATAGATATGAATACGTTAATTATTGTGATGTGTATCAGAGCATGCCTTAAATGTCATGGCCCGAGTTGTAGCCAGAGTCTCTTGAAGGGAGAGCGTGAGTTTACGTATAGATCTATAATGGATTGACTATCCTACACCTTGCTGGTAGCTACAGCGGGACCTGCAGGTCTGCGGGTGCCAAACGTCATACCTTATTTTCGACTATACGTTGTCGTTGTTACAGTGTGAGTTTGCGTATAGATCGATACTGGATTGACTATCCTACACCTTGCTGCTAGCTACAACGGGACCTGCAGGTCTGCGGGTGCCAAACGTCATTCCGTTATTATGACCATTCGTATGTCGTTGTTACCAGTCGATAGTATGGTGCAATTAATCACGTGATGCCTTAATATAAAACCGGTTTCAGGTAGTTAGTACAACAGTAGTTCTTATAGCACTACATTTTAGTACTACATTAATTTTCCCTGTACATATATTTAGTGATCTTTTCACTTAAACTATAAATGTAAAAACTATATTTTGATAATGATAGTTACACTTGGGAAAAATTACACACTTTTACAAGAGACGAACATATAGAACAGTTAAGTCTTGGTAGAAGACTACATTGAGAACAGTTAGGTCTTGGTAAAAGACACCCTTATAAAATAGTAGGAATCATAGGGATTTCTAGAGTTTTTCAAACGTTTACAGTTGTTTTACAAACAATTTCATACTTACAGTTCATATACAAATTCTTACATACAAATTTTTACATACAAATTAAGACACTAAAATAGTTATGATCTCACCAGCTTCAAAGCTGATACTCGCTTTCAAAATTACTTGTATCCTCAGGTCATTTTAGACAGGTACCGATGCAAGGAGAAAGGAAGATGGAGCTTGTTCAAGACTCATCTTTCATTTTGATTTATGCTTTAATGTTTATCAAATTTTGATAGAACAATTGTATAATAATTATATTATTAATGCAATGGATGATGTTGTTGGTTGTTTACTACTTTTCATTGTTGTGATACTGTAGATGACGTCCTCCGCCCAAGAACGTTTCCGCCGTTCTTGGTTTTGGGGTGTGACAGATTGGTATCAGAGCATTGTTTATAGTGAATTAAGTATATCAACCCATAAAAGATATACTAACTATAAATACATAAGGGATTAAAAATACTCTGACCAAGAGTATATACTTTAAATAATAAAATATTTAAGTAAGTATACGTGCCTGCATTCATACTAAAATCAGTGTCACTAGGACAGTACAAAAGAATTACGATTGTTGGGCAACACAAGTGGGCTTAGAGGCATATGGTCAAAACTGGGAAGATATAGCCTGATCACCTATATTATCCGAGGGTTGACTAGCATGTGCCTAAGTTTAATTGTGTGGTTGCAACAATGCTAAAATCTTACCAACCCTACCACAATGAGAACAATAGAACATAACATTAAAATTAAAATACTATAGGAGTATTTGGTGTTACTATAAGTACTTTATACTTGAGAACTAAAACGGGATCTTCATTACTAAGTTGATAGTTGCTAAGTGGATACACTAAGGCTATATGTAATTAGGATGTTATAGACTTAGAATCTGTGGAAATTTTACTTCACCCCTATTATGTGTGAATACGGAGTTAAGGTCACTTATTCGAAGGTCTATCCTGTTTAGATTACACATAGCTGGTATGCACTTCACAAATAGCGATGTAACTAATGAAGGTTTTCTAAATAATTATCTAGATATTTCGTCTAATAATTATTCTCTTACCCTAAATTCTAGCATAGAAAACATAGCTGGACTCCATCCCCACGGCAACCAATATCTTCCGAACGAAGTCATAGTTGGTTGGTTTGGAGAAGAACTAGAGAATGATCACCCTATCCCCTTGAATGATCACCATGATGAAGACCTTTCGTATGATGCTAACTCCGAACCAGAGGTTGAGAACCTACCCCGAGCAGCTCCCTTTCCAATTCCTAACCCTCGTCCGACTTTTCATGGCCCGACCCTAAGTGAGTGGAATGCTTGGAAACATGGAGCCAAGGACAAGATCAGCCCATGCCATTTAATGGCGATCGAAGCTTTTACACCTTGAGCAATGGGGGCTCAGCAAATAGAGTCTTGCCAATCTTGGTCCGTAGAGTGGCCGAAATAAGATTCAAGGTAGGACAACCCTACATCAGATGTCTGAAGATGTCACCGATACGAGAATGCATACCCTCCGCACCATTCGTCTAGAAGATGCTCACGACATATCAGAGAGAAACCGTGAAACCCAGCTGCAAACACTAGCTGAAACTCAATCTGAAGTCATAGAGCTCCGAGTACGCCAAAAGGTGTACGAAAGACACCTACCTGACATGGAACGTCAATTGGCTGAACTGAGAGTTCACCAGAGGGGTGACCGTCATCAGTAGTAGACTCTTTACTTTGCTTCCCTTGTTAGAAAGTAATCGTTTTCTGTCTTTGCCTAATGTGGCATTTTCCATGAAATTATCTTGTACTGTAAGTACTTTTAGTTAGGTCCTTATGCTGTCAGGAACTATCTTCTGTGGATATGATGTAAGACCTTTACAAGGTCATTTTCCCGAATCTTTACGTCGTGAATATCCAAGATATTGACAGCCGGCTAACTCCTGTGTCATTCTTCATTCAAGTACTCTTTGTTGGATAAGGTGTCTAAGTCCATAACTTATTTGGTACATACTTGACCCGACCCGGCATGGTCCATTTGGGTTGCACTTCACCCGAACTATTTATGGATAATTTTATGAGAGTTATACACATATGTTTATTAAGATATTGTAAGTTATAATATATTAATATGAAGTTATTTAATTAGTCTTAGTCTTAAATTAATTATGAATTAATTTAGAGATTAAAAGGAAGACTAATTAAACTGTGGGCTATTGTTTTATATGGTGCGGGCTAACACTCATTTGTTAATGGGATAGGCTTATATGGAAGTCCATGGATGATCCATGGAGCTTTTAACCCATGGATCCTTGGAAAAGGAAAGGTCATGGGTTATTAGGGTTTCACCCTAACCATGCACACTATATAAGCATGCTTATGATGCATGAAATAGCCACTAGTGTGGTTTTGTGTGTGTGGCCGATTTTCTATGTGTGTATACACTCTCTCAAAGTTTTCCAAGTGTTTGTGGTGATTTTTGATTCCATTTGAGGCATTCACACTATTGGTGCTTGGCTCTCAAACTCCAAACAATCAACCATCATCAAAAGGTATGTATTTCTACTAGTACTTTTATGATTCATAATCCTTATGCTATGCTAGTTAGGAAGAAACCTTGGAAGTTATTATTTGCATGTATTTTAGAAGAAAACATACATCCAAGGTTTATTAGGGTTCCATGCACACTTAGGAAGTGTTAGATTGCTCAAAACCCAACAGTGGTATCAGAGACTAGGCTTGCTTGTTTGATACTTGATGCAAAATAGTGAAAAAAGTTGAAATTGTTGCTGTCTGGCTGATGGACTCGCCGAGTCCATGGGGGGACTCGCCGAGTTCAAGGTAAAATTCATCCTACTCGGCGAGTAGGTTCGTGCACTCGGCGAGTAGAATGATCAGAATGCAGAATTTCGACTTTTGCTGCTGGAAATGGACTAGAAACATTACCCTAAACTGTTTTGGTATTTTAAAACTTTTTTTAGTTGGTGTAATGGTTGTTCTAATCCATTTACAATAGCATATATCAAAATTCCATGATTTTAATGTGTTCATATAATTCTTGAAATTTTGATGATCATGTTCATGTTCTTATGAATTTAGAAGATGATAGGAATTATTTGCTGAATTGTTTAGAATTAATTCTTGATCATTTATGTGTTTTAATGGAGTCCATAATTTGTCCTCAAGTTATGGATATCCAAAGGTCACTTTTCTTTGACACACATTTAAACACATAAGTTACATGAAAATGAAGAGTCTTCATTTTTATGAACCTTTAATTCATAAGTTATGAAATGAAAAGTTTATGAATTGTTCAAAACTTGACCTCAAGTTTTGGAATTTGTAAAGTCTCACACAAACTTTAATTCCATACCCTAGAAGTTTTAAAAGTTAAAATTCTACCCTTATACTATTTATAACATTAATGGTTAATTATTATATATATGTATAAGAACAAGTCGTTTTACCGTTAGTAGGCCTCATTCACGAAGCCGGTCTATAAGGTGGGTAAAAGGTTGTTGCCTATAAAATGGCAACTTAATGGGTGTCCACTCTCACCCACCGCTTGCTTGATCAGTGGAGGGTCGTTAGCCGAACGGGTAGGACAATGACTTTAAATTCTCATTAAAAGTATAATGTTTATTATAATGTAACTAAATATTTTTTTTATTTAATTCCCAATCTTAGTTACTTTAGGAAAAATGTGAATTTGGTGCTAGCCCATGGAATTCACAATTTGTACCTTACCAAGTCGTTGGTGGAGCGTGTGTGGTTAACCGGCACACTAACTTGGACTACTAAGGATCACGAAGGGTGACTTAACGTTTGTCATAGATCAATGGAGCGTGTGTGGTTAACCAGCACATTGATTAGGTGATAATATTAAGGGTACCAAGTGAATTGGTATGGTTATTCACACCTTGTTTTGTGATCCTCGGCATCCCAGTCTCAAAATTTGAGAGGGCACACTCGAGATTGAAACATGCCATTGAAAAGTTCAATGAATCTCAAAAGATCTAGGAATTTCAAATCCACTTAAAACCTAATAAATTATTTCGTTTTTCATGGTGGAAATTGGTGAATCGTCATTCGCCTACCTTCAAATATTTTATAGCTTGGATTACGACATCCCTCTTCCAAATTATAAAATATTGTGTTGGGTCCTAGCCTTAATATTTCATATTGGGTGTTATATTAAGGACTTTGAATCAACTAACTTGATTTTCTCCCATTATAGATGTCTGGTTCAGACAACTATGATCTTCCCAAATCTCTTGAAGATGGTGTCCCTCAACATCATGCTTCACTTCCTCCACCTCCTCCAATTATTCTCCCTCACCCACAAGTTCTTGAAAAGTTTAAAGTCACTCAATCCCTATTGGCAAGCATAGTCTATGTGTGCTCACATCTTGGAGATAAAGTCACATATTGGCAAGCCGGGAGAGTTGGGTGTCAAAGTCTCATGAAAGTTGGATGTTCAATCACTTTCTTAGTAACATAGTGAGTCTCTTTGGGACTACTATGAGGCAGACTATGACATGACCCTTAATGATGTTATCCTTTTGCTTGGTGTTGTGGAATCAGCAATGATTTGGAACACTAGTAAAGCAAATTTGATTAAAAGAACAACTTCCCAAGTCTTAAAATGGACATTGACAATGGTAGCATTGGATACCTAGAAAAAGATTTCTCTTCCCAATGGAAAGGATCGACCATAGTCAACTCGGTTGACCAAATGGTAAAGAGAAAGGCTAAGTCTGAGATAGTCTCATGTGCCATTACCAAAGGGTCCATGTGTTTTGTTGCCAAAGGAAGGCGCATTGGTTGCGAAGCTGCCCTATTTACCTGAAAGATCATAAGATTGATCAAGTCAAAAAGGTTTGACTCTACTTCAGTTAAAGTCCACTGACTAACTCTATTAAGTTTCTATTTGGAGATTCTTATTACATAATGTGAACGGGTCACATGCTGATGTTTTTAAGAATCAAAGAAAAGATAGGAAGCTTAAAGTAAGTATATGTTGATTCTGATTGCGAAGGTGGGTTTTGATCGCATGGTTCGGTAATCAGAATTTTGAGCTGTTGCTTAAGAGTTATAATATATTGCTTATGAATAGATAACAACAAGGTTTTCATGTGGATTGTAAGGATAAGTTTTTCCGAAAAGTTTTAAAATAAAAGAAAAAAGGGTTTTAATTTTATTTATTTTAAAAATATCCTTACAATGGCATCTATGGAAAATTGTTGCTTATATGTTTCCAGTAATAGCAATATTGGAAAGTGGATTTGATTCTTTCATTTGTGGTAGTGTCTGAATTTACCAAATGAAGAAAGTTTTTCATCACCCAAGTTTCAATTGGACAGAAACTTGGAATCATACAAGTTGTATTGTATGATGAATGAGAATTTTCATCTTTGAAAATTAAGACTAATTCTTTGATCACATGTATATGTGAGTCAATTGAAGGACTAAGGAATTAGGTACACTGGGTGTGCGCTAGTCAAGGTCCACCACAAAGATTGATTTGTCATGATTTACTAAAGATTAGTAAATATGATTATACTTATAAGGTTAAGTATAATTCTGTAACATTGGAAAGGTTACAATGTATGACAAAACAAATGAGAAGAATCAAATTAGGCAGAAAGATAAAAGTTTCTCAAATCTGAAAGGATGGGAGAGTACTTATATCGTATTTCATGATCATCTTAATGATTATGAAACCATATCACAAATTCATACTCTAAGGACGTCTTAGTGCATTGTTATGGCTAAGAAGAGAGGTCATGAATTGTTGGATTGGTTAAGATCGAGAAGATGAGTCATACTTCATTCCAAAACAATTCTTAGAGTCATACTCCAAGATTGTAACATTGCATGACATAAAGTAAGGTTTAAAACACTTATCAAATGTAGTGTAAAATGTTTCTACCCTTGTACATTTGAGATTGGTAAGTTGTGATGTCTTGGATGAGACAAAGACCAACTAAGACCAATTGTGTGAAGTGTTAGTCTTGATAAGAATCCGCACTATCCCTTGAATATTTGTTTTATCAAGGAATGGTTCTTGACTAGGGAAACTTATATGTTAAGGGGACAGTGGGAGCCTTAAAGATCCTGAAAGAGTTTCAAGAGTTAATCAAGAGTAAAACCTGTAATTTATCACTAGCACACAACTTGAGGTTTGCAACCTATCGTGTTGACATAATTCCTATTTTTGTACCTACTTCAAATAAGTTGAATTTGCATGTAAGTTATCAGAGTTCAACTTGGAAGCATTGGTAGGCCATGTGCTACCAAGGTGACAAGAAACTAAGATTGAACAAGCTTAATCCATGTAAGGCTGAATTTGTCACTAACCTTATCTTGTGATTATGGTTTTGACAAATTCACATGGATAGGAACTCATACACTATAAAATCTAAGTGTCATAAGGTTTCTCTCCGATTCATGAAAATGATGGTGAGGAAACGCTTTCACTAAATAGATTTTACGTAGATATCAGTTGTGTTATTTGCATTTTCAAAAGTCGTTAGTGGAGCGCGTGTGGTTAACCGGCACACTAACATGGACTTGTGAGAAATTGCAAATGCCTAAGCAATTGAGACTATGATTACGGCATCCCTTTTCATAGTTCTGAAAATTGTTTAGACACACATGTGAGTTATCTAAGAAAGGGTGTATGAATCTAAATTTCAGAAGTCCAGCAAATTTCTGGAAATATGTCAGAGCTAGTGGGAGCATAAGTGTTATGATGATAATCATCATGTTAGTGGGAGCATGATTATTACGTTTGGTGTTGCAAGATAGCAATGTTAATTATAGAAAACAAAGTTTCAATTCGTGAAGTTGTAGGGGTTGAAAAGTTGTTTTGCTATAATTAAGGTAGAGGAAATTATACTTCATTTCAATTCTAAAGCTTATATTGAGATTTTAATCATCTTCAGTCAAGAATGTATATATGAATTTTATGTTGGAATGGTTCAACTTGAAGAAATTCTATATATATTGCGTTTTCAAAATTCGATTATGATTACGGCATCCCTCTTCATAGTTAAATTTTGAAAACATGGCAAATAAAAATATTGTAGCAAAAGACTAGTCTACTATCATGTCTTTATGTCAAACATCATGAATCGTGTCCCATATGCTTCAGATATAGGATCGATTGCATGTGCTATAATATTAATCTTTTCTAAATTTTCCAAATGCTTAAGGCATTGAGAAGGGAAAAGCCTAGAACTGGATATGACTAAAGTGATTAAGCAATTGTCGAGGACAAATCTGAGGTTCGCCAAAGATTGGTTGCTCAAGGACAGTTGGAAGTATGATGTCGGAAAGGACCATATTGACATATTCTGAAAAGAAGTAACTCTTGTTCGGAAGTGATAGTCAAAATGGGACTATGGAAATGTCTCCATAGGTGGAAGTTATTCAATCTATGTAAGATTAGAAAACCTTAATGCAAGAAGGATGTTCAAAGCAATGTACTTTGAATATGAGACTTCCGTTCCATAGAAGTTGACCTTCTTTGGAATACTCTATAATGACTGGTGACAAGGTTTTGGTGACTTTGTGCATGATCATTACAAGAGGAACATTGCATAAAAGTTTAAAATCTAACAGTTTTCTTTTGGTAAATGATAGGAATCGGGGATTCTCACATTTACAATAAGGATTTTGGGATTGTGAAATGAGTATCATTGGAATCATGTTCAATTGATCTACATCACAATGTAAGGATCATAGACAAACATAGTGTGCATACTTGGAGTATGGCATAACTATTGTTTAGAAAAAAAAACAAAGTGTACATGCTAGGAGCTAGGGACAACTATTGTTTTTATTCAAGTCTTAAGTTGATTATTTGGAACATTATACAATGAATAATGTGTAATCAATATGGTGATAAATAAAAGGTGGTTCTATTTATATTCAAAAAGGTTCTGAGACCATATTGGATTCGATTATTATTGTGTTTCACTTTGCATGTTTTGACTTCCAAAATAGCTAGGTTATTCTTTCCGAATGACTAAGTTATTTAAACACTCCACAGTCGTTCATATCTTGGAAGTAGGTATGAATCAAGACTGTCATGAATCGAGTTTGTAGATGGCTAAATGGGTTTAGTCATATCAATGGTTGCTACAACATTCATGAGTGCTCATAAGTTATGAGTATTGGAATAAACCCACGCTCACTTGTATCACTTTATGGAATTTATCTCGAGTGATCGTGAGACGGTAATATCATATAAATCTTCAAACCTAGAGATATGAGTTGTTACCTATGAGTTGGTTGTGCATTGATTGCACGTAAACGCATCAGTAACTTGATGTTATAAAACATGCCTTTGTGTACAATTCAACAAGTAGTAGAACAAGCATATGAGTCGAAGTTTATCTGTTCCTTCTAGAAATAGAAGCGATATCTGGGCCCCTCGATGATTTTGTTGTGACCTATGTACCGGCCCTTCAGAACTAAATTGATGTGTTCGATTAAGTTCCCTGTCAGACAAATCGAAAATCGGGAAACAAACTGATGGACAATAAGTACGACGTTGTTCCATGTATTTGTCCGGCTGATATCATGAGAACAGAGGATTATATGACCACTTATCTAAAATGGCGCTTCATAGTTCAACAGAGTTTTCAAGAGCTACGATTGCTGATTGGTTCCTGAAGTAACATACGCAAATATAGTTATTAGACTTATCCAAGTGGGAGTCTGTTGGATAAGGTGTCTAAGTCCATTACTTATTTGGTACATACTTGACCTGACCTGGCATGGTCCATTTGGGTTGCACTTCACCCGAACTATTTATGGATAATTTTATGAGAGTTATACACATATGTTTATTAATATATTGTAAGTTATAATATATTAATATGAAGTTATTTAATTAGTCCTAGTCTTAAATTAATTATGAATTAATTTAGAGATTAAAAGGAAGACTAATTAAATTGTGGGCTATTGTTTTATATGGTGCGGGCTAACACTCATTTGTTAATGGGCTAGGCTTATATGGAAGTCCATGAATGATCCATGGAGCTTTTAACCCATGGGTCCTTGGAAAAGGAAAGGTCATGGGTTATTAGGGTTTCACCCTAACCATGCACACTATATAAGCATGCTTATGTTGCATGAAATAGCCACTAGTGTGGTTTTGTGTGTGTGGCCGATTTTCTATGTGTGTATACACTCTCTCAAAGTTTTCCAAGTGTTTGTGGTGATTTGTGATTCCATTTGAGGCATTCACACTATTGGTGCTTGTCTCTCAAACTCCAAACAATCAACCATCATCAAAAGGTATGTATTTCTACTAGTACTTTTATGATTCATAATCCTTATGCTATGCTAGTTAGGAAGAAACCTTGGAAGTTATTATTTGCATGTATTTTAGAAGAAAACATAGATCCAAGGTTTATTAGGGTTGCATGCACACTTAGGAAGTGTTAGATTGCTCAAAACCTAACATTCTTATCATTCTTTCATTGGGATCTATCTGAAACATGCTTTAGTCAAGTCATTAGACTATAGTGATTTATCTCCGGAGACATTTCCATGTCTCTTTCAGTGGTTGGATCCTGTTATTCACCAACCCATGATACCTCGGCTTGAACGACAAACGTCTTGATACCATTCTACGAACGTACTTCTACCCATTACTAGTACTGCATCATAAGGATGTAGGTGAACCTTCGCGAACATACTTCCAATCCTTGCTAGGACTGCATCATAGGGATGTAGGTCAAACTTTAGAGAACATGCTCTTACTCTTGTCTTG
The DNA here is from genome assembly GCF_002870075.4 of Lactuca sativa. Lineage (NCBI taxonomy): Eukaryota > Viridiplantae > Streptophyta > Magnoliopsida > Asterales > Asteraceae > Lactuca > Lactuca sativa. The sequence continues at coordinate 55,171,780 of NC_056627.2, forward strand.
AGCAATCTAAGTACATCTAGGGTTAACCAGAAACGCTCACAAATCCTTATCTTTCGTGTTACATAATCATGTCGTCATCCAGAAATGAGCAGCCGAGCACCGAAACCCCTATCCTCCATACCGACACCGCTACATTACAAGTTGCAGTAGCAGCTGCAGTGACAACTTTCCTTACACACATCAACTCAGGCAACACAAACAAGGCTGAAAAAAAGGGAGCCGAGCGTTCCGATGGTAGTACCAAACCGGGAAACCAACAAATGGAAACAGTCATGGACTTGTGAAGCCTAAGGACCGAAAGGAAGAGACGATATCGTAAATCCTTAAGGGAGTGCAAGAGTGTCCAAAGACCTCCCATGCCACAGCCACCAGTGGCAACTCCGGCAAAACGCTTTAGGAAGCAATTTTACAAGGTGGACTAATGAGGAAGGCAGTCGTGTCCACATAACACTAGCTAAACACCGCAATACCGTCACCAATGCAAGTACTAGCCAGTCATGCCACCAATGCGGTGAGATAGGGCACGTCAAGAAGGATTGCCCTATAGCAAAGAACTCTGGTGCAAATGGGAGGATTCTTAGGATCACAGCTGCAGGAGAGCCTACTCTGGAACCCTCGTTAATGTAACTTAGGTGTGTTGTTGTAACAGACTTATAAACTATCCAGAACTAGTGCAACTAGAGTCTTACCTTTTGCGAGATCCTGTCTGTATAGGGATGCTCATGCTGCGTATACTTGTCTTTTGTAGTATATCTTATTCGCAGCAATAGTCTAGTGGTAAATCTGAAGTACTGTAACTCTGCTCATGGTTGCACGGTTGTGTTTGGTCTGTAAAACGTCTTATGTTCAAATCTAATGTCTTTAAGTTTCAGTATGATTTCGACATTATCATACGACTCGATTCAATTTGATCCTCACAAAAACAGCTTCATACGTACATCTCTTTCTTCTAGATCACCTTTCCAGCGAAGCCGTCATATCAGAAAACCGAAGTACTCATGCCAGGAGTACCTCTTAGTTATTTTCTTCTCGAAGAAATCCCCGAAGTACCACTCGTGCAGTACGTCAAGTTCAATCCAAGGATTTATACGATTGATCTATCACTGAGGAATGTATGCATAAGAGTGATATATAATCAATGTTCTACAGGTTTAGAATTGATGATTCCAATTTAACTTCTTTTTCCCTGTTGGGATGTGAGCTTAAAGAAGAATCAGTTATTCGACTACCTTTTCAATCTTAGTTATATACAACTCGTATACACGAAATTGTGATGGTGAAACCAGGTATGAATTCTAATATGAAATTCAGGACGGAGAACTACCTAAGCCTACGAGTAATCGCATCGTCATGTGAACAAACATAGAACCCAATACGACTCTTGTAAACAGATCACCCTATAGTTTAAACACCTACGAAGATACAAGAACAGTCCGCACAACTTAGCGAACTACACAGAAATAGAATTAGAAGACTAGGTTTCTCACCCTAGAGAACCCCGGTCATATTCTTCCAGAGATCGACGGATCGCATTGTATGTGCCTCGGTTATCGAGGACTCCGTCAATATTTTTCATTTGGAATCATTATCTCTGCCTCGCATAAATGAAATGATTGAGCAAACGCAAGGAAAGAATTACTTTCAAAAATGGAGCTGAGATCCGAATATCACCAGTTCGAGTGTTAGAGTAGGATGTCTGTAAGACTATCTTCCGAACTCGATACGGACACTTCGAGTCTGTAGTGATACCCTTCGGATAGGACCAATACGCCCATAGCTTTCATGAGCTAAACTAATAGGGTACGTCTTTCTTACTTGGATCAGTTCGTCATTTCTCCATGTAATGGCTTACTTATCTACCCTCGTAGTAAGAAGAAAACCCTTGGAAACATTTCCTTCAGAGGAACTTCTTGCGAAGTTCTCTAGGCACGAGTTTTGAAATTGAAAAGTCAAATTTCTATGAAACACTGTTATTAATGTGAGAAATTTTGAGTACTCTTTCAATTTGTCAAAACTGTTGAGAATTAGTTGACACCGGCGGACAGTCATTCGCCAAATTCTAGGTCTTACCGACCTACCGTCATAATTCATTCAGAACTCCTCGCAAATTTTAGAAACCTGTACAACTCTGACCCAGCAAAGGGTGGCCTTTGATTGGGAAGTTAAGTAAGAAAAGGAACCTTTGGAATTCCAAGTGAGTGACCAAGCTCTTTAGGTTAACTCGCTCTGAGAATGGCTTAATACGCTTCGTATCGCGTGGAAAGCTAAATCCAATATAGTTAGGACCTCCGAGATTCTTATCAGAATCGGTCCTGTGTCTCGCACACCCTAGACCTACTCCGCGAACTCAGTAACGTACATCCTACTCTTCGCGTCTAGATCGTGAAACCATACGTTTCCGTCAGGACTCTTGTAAGTCCACTCGTCGAGATCCTCGCCTTCGTATTAGAACCGTAGTGACCCTCGACCGAAAGGTCAAGCGGACGAAGCAACGTCGTCGCCAGTTAGTGAAGGTTCGTTGGAATGCCAACCGAGAACCCGATTTCACTTAGGTGCGTTAGAACCAATCGATTAGGAAGTTTCCTCCTCACGACTCGATCATTCGTGCATACTTCCTTTCCTAAAATCTAATTTCGGGACGAAATTCCCTTCAACAGGGGGATGATGTGGCAACCCGAAATTTCCGTTCTGAACAAACCATTTGAAGCCGATAAAAGTAGAACAGTTACAGTGAAACCTCAACTTTCGAGTATAAGTTTGGCAGTTTTCAGGATTTTACACTTAAGGAGATATTAGGATAGTGGATGCACTAGGGTTTTGTGCAACACTGTTATTCCAATACTCTAGGACATTAGAGTTAGTTCCAGGAATAAAAATATTTTCTGCCAAAAATATCTCCGGACTATAAATAGAATTCTGAACCAAATTGATTCATTTGTTGGATTCCATTTAGAGAAAAGTCAAAATTCTCTCTCACGGATCTTCGGGTTTTTATCCCAAATTGTGAGTACTTCGATCTAGTTATGTTATATAGCTTAGATTGTGTTTAGAAACACCAATTACATATCAAATATGTGAGACTCGGGAGTTTTACCGCCCAAGAACGTTCTTGGAGAGTAAACTCCAACATGTGGCTTAAATGCTACTTAGTCCTTTCCCCGTGATTTGTAACTACCTTAGACTTGTATGCTAGTGTGTATATGACTAGAAAACATCAAAATCGGGTTAATACCCCAAGATTTGGGAGTTTACCGCCCAAGAACACTTTGGGAGTAAACTCCATTTTAAGGTCCTAAAGGGTTCCAATGACCCTCAAAGCTTTAGAACTCGAACTAGAACCCACCATTGCATGTTTAGGACACCAAAACAATTAAGATTCAAGGGTAAAAGAGAGTTCACAGCCAAGGAGGTTCTTGGGCCGTGAACTCCATGTTTAAGGGTCAAAATGCCTTGAAAACCTTCGTTATGCCAAGAGACAAATTAGGACAAGTACCCTACTGTGTTTGGGGCTAGCAAACACCACTAAAACACCAAGAAAAGGGAGTTTATGGCCCAAGATATTTTAGGGCCGTGAACTCCAATATATGGTGCCAAATGGTGCCATAATTCCTCCTAAAGCCTTGAAAAATTGCCTAGAACATATCCTATGTGAGTATGGGACTTGAAAGCATCATAAACACCCTCCCAAGGGAGTTTACGACCGTAAACTCCAAGGGTATATGGTCCCTGGGCCGTAAACTCCTTAAAGGAGTTAATATGACACCCAAACACTTGATTTAGCCTTGAAGCAATTCACCACATGAGTTGTATAATTGTTAGACTTCATTTAGGGGCTTTGTTGAGAGTTTACAGCCAGGAGTTTACTCCCCTGGGCCGTAAACTCCAAGACATATGGTCATTTGACCATAAACTTCCATTAGAGGCATTGCACTCCTTTGTTGCAACCCATTAGCCTCCTAGCACTTGACCAAAAGTGTTTTCCTCGCGTTTAAATGTTTATACTTGTATAATTAGTGTTTTAATCACTAATTATTTATATACATATGTCTTCATATGTAATTAGGATCATTGTGTGTGTCTAAAGTCTTCACTTGACACCAAGCACTTGTCCGATCCTTCCTTACGATAACAGTCTGTTCAATTCCAGTCACTTACTGCAGGTGAGTTCATACCCCTTAACTAATGTTTTAAGCTATTTTTAAATGTTTTATGGGGGGGAATATAAGTAGAATCATGCTAGTTATTATATCAATCACATGTGATTAATAAGTAGAATTATGCTAGTTATTACATCAATCACATGTGATTAATATACAACATTAAAATGATTTGGCTACTCATTAGCCGTTTTACCAAACAGTTTCCTTCAAATGATTTTTATAAACATTTTGTATGTTTTTAAACTCCTTATTACACTGTACATTTTACTCTGTACATCGTATTTCAAACTTATTTACAATTGTGTTTCAAACAAAGGTTTCTTTATACTAAACTATTTCATCAAACCCATGCCTTCAAACTGTTTTATAGATTGACATCAAGTCGATCTTTTCTTAAGATAGTATTTATGTTCAAATGTTTTACAAAACTTATTTATGCTTTTATATTATAAATTGCAAGCGTCTATATGTATAGTTATATATGAAATATTTAAAAGACTTAGGAAGGCTATCCACCCTATTTCCTTTTCGCGCTTGAGATGTGGTCTAGTGGGATATCGGGTACTCGTCCGAATGTCGTTTAAATATTAGTTATATAACATATGTACATATATAGTCATAAAAGGTCCTTCCAATTCATCCCATGCCCTTGGGTAGCAAGGGTATACATCCATGACCATACGTACCAGTTAGATTACTAGTAAACTACCATATGGGTAGTTTAGGAAGATACTAGAACCATTACTAGAACGCGATATCATACAATGAGTCAGTTCATTCATGAGTCAATACTTTCTAGAACATCACAGTACATTAGATATACTACGATACTAGGAATAGAACATATACAACGATACTAGAACGATTACATTACTATACTTGCTAGGTAGAGAGCACGTACATTACAGCTAGAACAGTTCATTACATTACATAGATATGAATACGTTAATTATTGTGATGTGTATCGGAGCATGCCTTAAATGTCATGTCCCGAGTTGTAGCCAGAGTCTCTTGAAGGGAGAGCGTGAGTTTGCGTATAGATCTATAATGGATTGACTATCCTACACCTTGCTGCTAGCTACAGCGGGACCTGCAGGTCTGCGGGTGCCAAACGTCATACCTTATTTTCGACTGTACGTTGTCGTTGTTACAGTGTGAGTTTGCGTATAGATCTATACTGGATTCACTATCCAACACCTTGCTGCTAGCTACAGCGGGACCTGCAGGTCTGCGGGTGCCAAACGTCATTCCGTTATAACGACCATTCGTATGTCGTTGTTACCAGTCGATAGTATGGTGCAATTAATCACGTGATGCCTTAATATAAATCCGGTTTAAGGTAGTTAGTACAACAGTAGTTCTTATAGCGCTACGTTTTAGTACTACATTAATTTTCCCTGTACATATATGTAGTGATCTTTTCACTTAAACTATAAATGTAAAAACTATATTTTGATAATGATAGTTACACTTGGGAAAAATTACACACCTTTACAAGAGACGAACATATAGAACAATTAAGTCTTGGTAGAAGACTACATTGAGAACAGTTAGGTCTTGGTAGAAGACACCCTTATAAAATAGTAGGAATCATAGGGATTTCTAGAGTTTTTCAAACGTTTACAGTTGTTTTACAAACAATTTCATACTTACAGTTCATATACAAATTCTTACATACAAATTCTTACATACAAATTAAGATACTAAAATACTTATGATCTCACCAGCTTCAAAGCTGATACTCGCTTTCAAAATTACTTGTATCCTCAGGTCATCTTAGACAGGTACTGATGCAAGGAGAAAGGAAGATGGAGCTATTTCAAGACTCATCTTTCATTTTGATTTATGCTTTAATGTTTATCAAAATTTGACAGAACACTTGTATAATAATTATATTATTAATGCAATGGATGATGTTGTTGCTTGTTTACTACTTTTCATTGTTGTGATACTGTACATGACGTCCTCCTCCCCATAACGTTTCCACCGTTCTTGGTTTTGGGGTGTGGCAACATCCAACCACCTCCTTTGCTGCATATTTAGGTTGGGCTGATCCATCAAATAATTCAAGATCTTATGGTCCACGTATATCGTACACCAAACCCCACACAGATAGTGACGCCAAATTTTGAGGGCGAACACCACTGCCCCCAACTCTAGATCATGGGTGGGATACCTCGTCTCATGAGGCTTTAGCTGCCTCGATGCGTATGCTATCACATGCCCTCTCTGCATCAGCACCGCTCCCAACCCTAAGATCGACGCATCACAGTATACCACAAAGTCCTCCATCCCCTCCCGGAGGGCTAACAACGGGGCTTCGCATAACCTTAGGCGAAGCGTCTCAAAGGAGGCCTGTTGCTCAGGGCCCTATGAAAAAGTGACACCCTTCCGGGTCAACCTGGTGAGTGGCACTACGATCTTAGAGAAATCCTTGATAAATCTCCGATAATAACCCGCCAACCCTAAGAAACTCCTGATCTCGGAGGGTGACCTCGGCACCTCCCAACTCATCATTGCCTCAACTTTGGCCGGGTCGACCAATATCCCTTTCTGGTTAACGAGATGCCCTAGGAACTGGACCTCTCGCAACCAGAAATCACACTTGGAGAATTTGGCATAAAGCCTCTCCGATCTCAGAACTCCGAGGATCTCCCTCAAATGCTCCTCATGCTGCTCTCTAGATCTCGAATATACCAAAATGTCGTCGATGAATACAATCACCGACCGATCCAACATCGTCCTACACACTAGGTTCATGAGATCCATGAACACTGCCGGGGCATTGGTGAGCCCGAAAGGCATCACCACAAACTCATAATGCCCATAACGCGTCCTGAACACTGTCTTCTGGATGTCCTCATCTCGCACCCTCACCTGATGATATCCAGACCTCAAATCGATCTTGGAGAACCAAGATGCTCCCTGTAACTAATCGAAAAAATCGTCGATCCTCGGCAATGGGTAACGGTTCTTGACCGTCAACTTGTTCAACTCCCGGTAATTAATTCACATCCGGTGTGAACCATCCTTCTTCTTGACAAAAAGGATAGGCGCTCCCCACGGCGAGCTACTCGGCCGAATAAACCCCTTTCCCAGCAGCTCCTGAAGCTGCGAGGATAACTCTTGCATCTCTGGAGGTGCAAGGCGATAAGGCACCTTGGCGATACGCGGCCCCCGGAACCAAATCGATACTGAACTCCACTTGCCTCACTGGAGGCACACCCAGCAACTCCTCTGGAAATACATTCGGGAACTCACGCACAATCGGAACCTCCTCAATTGACCTCGGCCTCTCTGAATCAACCCGCATATCCATCACATACGCCACAAAGCCCTTACAGCCTTGTTGTACACACTGCTTCACCCTAGCGGCCGAACAAAACGCTGACCCAGAACATGTAACCTCGCCGTACACCATAAGAACTCCCCCACTAGGGTCTCGTATGGTCACCAGCTGCCGCTCGCAGTCGATAACCGCACCGAATCTGCTCAGTCTGTCCATGCCCACAATGACACAGACATCACCCATCGCAATAGGAACCAAATCCATCGGGAACTCAACACCGAAAATCTCGAATACGCATCCACGGATAACCTCCGTGGCATATATCACCCTCTCATCAGCTATGGAAACTCTCAGAGGCCGACTCAACGCCTCACGACTAACACTGATATGTTGACTAAAAGCCATAGATACAAAAGACCGACTCGCACCCGAGTCAAATAACACCAAAGAAGGTACAGAATTCACAAGAAAAGTACCTACGCATAACATAATATAAGCATAATATTTCAACATCAAAATAAATACACGAAAGAATACATACCAGCCACGACATCAGGCGCTGCGCGGACCTCCTCCGCGGTCAACTGAAAGGCTCTCCCTCGTGCCCTCGGCACCTCGGCCTTCACTGACTGACTCTCGGTAGCTCTTATGGCGGCAGGGGCAGATCCCTGAGGTGCTCCCTGAGCTGATCCCCGCAACTACGGACACTCTGCCTTCTGGTATCCGGTCTGGTTGTAGTGGAAACACACTGCAAACCCCTTGGGGCAGTCCTTGGCCATATGCCCCTCCTTGCCACACTTGTAGCAAGATCCAGCTCTACAAACTCCATCATGACCCTTGTCGCACTTCCCACAAGTGTGGCCCTTCTGGCTCCCTGATTTGGGAGCAGCGGGCTTGGCCCGCTTGGCTGCCGGCTGGGACTATGCCGGTCGCCGATCCCTCCCCTGAGACTCTGCCTCCTCCCTAGCCTGAGTCTCTAGCTCAATCTCCCTCTTCCGGGCATTTGCCTGAAGCTCGGCAAATGTCCGGTATGAGGAGTTCGCCACGAACTCCCGAATGTCTCGCCTCAAAATACTCAAATATCGGCTCATACGTTCCTGCTCAGTGGACACGTGCTCATGGCAGAACATCGCCCTCTCGTGGAACATCCTGGTAATCACTGTAACAGACTCAGTACCCTACTTGAGGGTCAGAAAATCCTAGGCCAAACGCTCCCTCTCCACCTGGGGAACGTATTCATCTCGGAACATGGCAGTGAACCTCTCCCAGGTCACTGCCGCAAGCTCAGCAGGCGTAAAGTGCGCCGTCACAAACTTCCACCAGTCCTTCGCTCCCAAGCGAAGTTGGTTCAGCGCGAACCGAACTCTCAAATGCTCAGGAGATGAGCAAGTGAAGAAACACCCCTCTATGTCTGAAATCCATCTCATATCCGCCACCGGGTCCTGGTTCCCATCAAATTCTGGCGGTTTCGTGTTGCTGAATTCTCAGAACAGCAATGCAACACCACCCTGCGGCCTCGTGGCAGCAATAGCTACGGTGCCCGCTGCAACAGCAGCCTCAGAAAGAGCAGCATAACACTCGTCGAAAGTCTCAAGCAACGTGGTCTTAATAGACCCGAACATCTATGGTATCTCTGCTCTGATGGCCGCAGCCACCTCCTCATGGATGATCCGGCGGATCTCCTCATCACTAGCCCCACTGCTCTCAGGCATAAGACGTGTCCTCACCATGATCTACCTCTGAAATACAACATACGATAAATTAGAATCCATTCGAGCATACTCACACTTGATAACTCATGCCTCCTTGATCCTTGGCATTCCAAAGATTCTTACTTGGACTGTACACCGCCCCGGTGCTTTCAGTAGTACTGTCCGAATACTACTGTCCGCACCGTGTCAGAATACACCCCAAGTCCTCCTCTTAATATCCTAAGTCCCATGTACTCTATTATGGATAATCCACTCTCTAACAGATCTCTCAGAAGCTCCTCGCTGCTACTTACTCGCTCTCAAGCATCTCATAACAGCTCACCTCTCCCTAGGCTAAGGCGTCACAAATCAGGCCACTCTAGTCCTAATAGGAGTACCTAGCCTACTCTAGCATGAGAATACATCATATCAATATCATGACACATAATATGAGGGTATCTTGGGAAATCACCGTTCGGGCGCGGACTGATCGTACACACAACTCTGCTCTGCATTTTTCCAAAAATCTTTTACTCTTTTTAAAAATATTTCACAAATCCTCAGTTTGAGTTCAAATACGCCCGAAGGTGTACTCGAATCCCTCAAACCAAGACTCTGATACCAACTTGTAACACCGTAAATTTCAAACAATTTTTCGCATTTTATAAAAACATAATTCATTTAATATTCATAAAAACATCAATGTTTGAAACTCAATCCATGACATATAAAAATCCCAAGATCTCATAACATAAAAATCCCATGTGTGTACTGATCAAGCTGGCGCCTTCCCACGGTCATCACTAGTACCTGAAACAAATAACACCAAACACTGTAAGCACAAAGCATAGTGAGTTCCCCAAAATACCACACATAGCACATATTAGCCACTCGAGGCTATAAATCTGTGGGTTCGTGGACCCTACTCTGTGAAACCTCTGGTTCTAACTCTGTGAACCTTCCGGTTCCAATTCTATAAGCATGCACATCATAAATCACATAGAAATAATGCAATACAACACATAACATACATATAGAATACAAATACTCTGTCACATAACTCTGATAACCTACTCAAGGTAAAGTACAGTGAGAAGACTCACCTCGCGTATCTCGATAACTCGCAAATCCCTGAAATCACTAGCGCTCGATCTCCCGAGCTATAATCCTCCTATAACACAATATATCTCTAATTAACACTTTCACAACTAAGGTTGACTAACCCTATCAAGTCAACACTGGTCAACTCTGGTCAATGTCAATGGTCAGCTTTGACCGGACTCGGCCAGTGCACTAGAGCGACTCGGCAAGTCTATACGTGTTCATTGACTCCCTCGGATCCTCTCTTGACACGTCGAGTACTTCCCTAACTCGACGAGTTCCACCTGGCATGAATCATGGGGCCACCACGACTCAACTCGCCGAGTCTCAAGAACAACTCGGCGAGTTCCGGCTTGACTCAGCCCCCCCCCCCCCCTTTGACGCTCCCTGACTAACTGGGTCATCCCCCAACCCGGCGAGTCTACTTGCTAGACAATTTACGTGAAACCCAAACCCTACTCATCGAGTCTCAAGAACAACTCGGCGAGTTCATGCCATGCACAAACTCTATTGACCTCCTGAGGTCAGATCTGTTTCCCCAAACCATAGATCTGGCCTTCCCAAGCGTGAATGTCATGTAAAGTTTGAAACTTGATGCTTGTATAACCACAACAAGGCATCAAAAGGAGATTTGGTCCCAAAAATGACAACCTAAGTCCAATAACTCCATACTAACCAAAAAAGCTCCAAGGGTTAAGGTGTCTGGACCTCTTTGAGTCTAGATCCAAGGCACAAACTCTAAGAGGGACCATTTGCTTCACATAATCACTCTCCAAAGGGGTAAGAAAACCCTAACTCTTAAGATAATCCCTAAAACTGAAAAAGGTTCGAACTATTACCTCAAAATGAAGCCTCTGGACTCTGGATCTGCTTGAATCTCACCTCCTCCTTGCTCTTGTCACCCTCTTGTTGCTAAACAAAGGATACAAAGATCCAAAAATGACTTCTTCGCTCTCAAAGTAATTTAGCTCTCTTAGGGTTCTCTCAAGGGACTGGTAGCCGCAATGGGAGGCTATAAGTGCCCTTAAATAGGCTCCAAACCCGGTGAATTAGGGTTTCATTAAACAGCGTGGACTCGCCGAGTCCACTTTTGGACTCGCCGAGTCCAGACGCGAACCCGTACCCATAACCACGATCATACTCGGCGAGTTTGGGCTCCAACTCGCCGAGTCTCCTCACAAATCACCAAAAAATACAATAATAAATAATACCTAGGAAATCGGGATGTTACACTAATAACCACCACCGTGAGGTGTTGGTTGCCGCCACCAGCCGTGGTGTTGGGTGGTGGTGTGCTTTTGCTTGTGTTTAGTTTGCGTTTCGGATGCTTGGACATAATTGGAATAGAACCATAACCACCACCATGAGCCGTCGTTGACCACTACTACCCGAGGTGGTAGTGGGTGGTGCCTGACTTATTTAGCCCTAATTGACCTAATGAAACCCTAATTGATACAAAGACTTAGCTTTTGGGCCTAATTGGGTTGTGATTGGGTTGGAAACCCTAATTAGGGTTTAGAAAACCCTAATCTTAGAGATTTTAATTTGGACTTATTGCGACATACATTTGGAGCCATTGGAGTTGAATTATGAATTACACCTGATCACACCATATGATTGATCTAGTAGAGTGATGGACTTAACCCTAATCATCATTTTATGTGAAAACCCTAATCTTGCTTGGGCCTTATGTTGGGCCTTGCTATTGGGGTTTAGTGATTGGGCTGATAATGGGCCATCTAGGAACAACCATATGGACTACAATAATTTGATAGGCTTTAGGGTAAGGCCCCTGTAAGGGGTTTGGGCCCAATTTGGAAAATTGGGCCATAGATGGGCCACAACTAGGCCTTGAGGATTATACGATGCTGGACCACTGGAATACCAATGTTGGACTAGAATAAATGGTTGGGCCTTAGGGTAAGACAATGTAAAGGATTGGGCCCAATTTGGAAAATTGAGCCATATGTTGGGCTTTGATTCATAGTTTGATTTTTGGGCCTTTGGATTGGGCCTTGAGTTTGAATCAAGCTAAGATGGGTGTAAAGTAGTCTTTTACCCCAAGCATGGACTTATGGATATTTGTTGGAACCCAATTATTAATTGGGTGTTATTTTGATGTTGACAATTCAGGAATCTGTCATCCAGCATCTAGAGTATTTGTGGGACTTCAGCAGTGTGAGGTGAATTACCTTCCTGTAGAAGTGGGTCGAAGGCACAAATGTCGGCCCACTAGTAAGAACTATAGTAGAGATGATTGTCTTTGTGATAATTATCCGGTATGTCACTATCTATTATGCTTTATGTGTTAGTGTGTTAAGATGTTATGTGATACTGGTAGGAAGGGTAGGATAGACCCTAGTACCGGCCGATAGGGTAGCACTCTGATAAGCTAGGCAATATATGATTTATGTGTTTATGAGTTAGTATGATATGTGGTAGAAGTAGGGGTGAAATAGTCTCAGGTACCGGTCGAAAGGACCGAAGGGGTAGGCCAGCACCCTGATATGCTATGCGAGGTACCGTTCGACAGGACCAAAGAGGTAGGCCAGCACCCTGGTATGTTAGGCAGTTACCGGCTGAAAGAGACCGAAGGGGTAGTCCAATACCCGGATATGTTAGACAGTATGTATATTGTATGGTATGTGGTATGATGGGGGAATTCACTAAGCTTCGTGCTTAGAGTTTTCAGTTTTGGTTTCAGGTACTTCGTTTTCAAAGGAAAGGAGTCGGCGATCGCAATGCATCACATTATGTTGTCCTCACATGAGATCTTTGGGATTACACTCTGATATTGTTTTATGATAACATGTTTTGATTATTGACACTTTGGTTTTGACATGGGATGTTTTTATACTGTTTGTTTTATGAATTATTAAACTAAAAATGAAATTTTTGGTCTTAAATTTTGGGATGTTACACTTGCCTTATGATTCCATCCTACTCATGGTTTGAGCAAGTTGTGCCATTTGTTGCTCTAAGGTTTTTATGCTAGCCTTAGTTTCTTTTTGGAATCTTTGAGTGTTAGTAGTAAGGCTTTCGACAATGTCTTCCAAAGACATATTTGAGGAGCTTGTTTGTTGAGGAGGTGGGGGGTGGTTTTTCCTTTGTTGGAAATTTTCAGATGAAAACAATGGACTTTGTTGATAATGAGGAGGTGGTCGTCTTTTTTGGAAACCTCCATTTTGATTTCCTCCAAGCTTGATTGTTGTTCCACCTTTGGTCACCTTGTTGTTGCTTGTATCCTCTTTGATTCGACCCCAAATAGTCTACTAAAGCATTTGCTTCCGCATAATCTTCTTTTTTAAGTTGAGGACACATATTGGTAGGATACTAGGTTTGAGTACATATCCCACAAGAGTGAGGTGTGGGTTTCACACCTTTATCTTTGGCAAGTGTCATAACCTCCTTTGTAAGCTCGGAAAGTTGACCTTTGATGTGTAGATTATTCACTTATTTAACACCATGCGGTGTGTGCTTCGATGTGTAGATTATTTACTTATTTAACTCCCTGCGGTGTGTCTACATACCATTCTTCATCTTGACTAGTATGTTTGGAATCCATAGCCATGTTCTTGATAAGATTGTTGGATAAGGTGTCTATGTCCATAACTTATTTGGTACATACTTGACCCGTTCCGGCATGGTCCATTTGGGTTGCACTTCACCCAAATGATTTATGGATAATTTTATGAGAATTGTATACTTACGATTTATTAATATATTATAAGTTATAATATATTAATATGAAGTCATGTTATTTAATTAGTTTTAGTCTTCAATTAATTATGAATTAATTTAGAGATTAAAAAGAAGACTGATTAAATTATGGGCTATGATATTTTATATAGTGTGGGCTAATACTCATTTGTTAATGGGCTAAGCTAATATGAAAGTCCATGGATGATCCATTGAGCTTTTAACCCATGGATCCTTGGAAAGGAAAAGACATGGGTTATTAGGGTTTCACCCTAACCATGCACACTATATAAAGAAGCATATGATGCAAGAAATGTGACACTAGGAGTGTGAGACATAGTGGTGGCCGATTCGACAAGAAAGTATACTACTCTCTCAAAGTTTTCCAAGTGTTTGTGGTGATTTGTGATTCCATTTGAGGCATTCACACTGTTGGTGCTTGGCTCTCAAACTCCAAACAATCAACCATCATCAAAAGGTATATATTTCTACTAGTACTTTTATGATTCATAATCCTTATGCTATGCTAGTTAGGAAGAAACCTTGGAAGTTATTATTTGCATGTATTTTAGAAGAAAAGATAGATCCAAGGTTTATTAGGGTTGCATGCACACTTAGGAAGTGTTAGATTGCTCAAAACCCAACAGTGGTATCAGAGCCTAGGCTTGTTTTCTTGAATACTTGATGCAGATTGCTGAAAATCGAAGTTTATGTGCTGTCTGCACAGCAGACTCGCCGAGTCCATGAAGGGACTCCACGAGTCCAAGACAAAATTCATCCAACTCGGCGAGTTGGTTCATGCACTCGACGAGTTGGAACCCCAGACAGCATATCTTCGAGTTTTGGTGCTGGAATTGGTCTAGAATCATTACCTTAAACTGTTTTGGACTCATAAAACCTGTTTTTTATGTGGTAATGATGATGGTGGACCAATTTCAAAGTTATAATCAAAATTTCAAGTTTATATGTGTTCATATGATTCTTGAAATTGTTGATGTGGATGTTCATATTCATATGAGTTTTGTTAGATCATAGGAATTATTTGCAAATTGTTTATTAGTTAATTCTTGATCTTAATGTGTTTTAATGGAATTCATATTTTGTCCTCAAGTTATGGAATTCCAAAAGTTTTTTTCTTTTAAATGTTTTTTTTAAGAAGTCATAAGCTACACTTTAGAAGAGTTTTTCTAATAAATGCTTTTATGGAGTTCATAACTTGTCCTCAAGTTATGGATTTCCAAGAGACTCTTCATTAAAAGTATTAAACACTTAATTAAAACTCATAAGTTATGAATATCCGAAAGTTTATGAATTGTTCAAAACTTGCCCTCAGGTTTTGGAATTTGTAAAGTCTCAGACAAACTTTAATTCCATACCCTAGAAGTTTTAAAAGTTAAAATTCTACCCTTATACTATTATAAGATTAATGGTTAATTATATATATATGTATAAGAACAAGTCGTTTTACCGTTAGTAGGCCTCATTCACAAAGCTGGTCTATAAGGTGGGTATAAGGTTGTTGCCTATAAAATGGCAACTTAATGGGTGTCCACTCTCACCCACTACTTGCTTGACTGGTGGAGGGTCGTTAGCCGATGGGTAAGACAAGGACTTATAAATTATCATTAAGTATGATGAATATTATAAAGTAACTAAATGTTTTATTTAATTCCCAATCTTAGTTACTTTAAGAAAAATGTGAATTTGGTGCTAGCCCATGGAATTCACACTTTGTACCTTACCAAGTCGTTGGTGGAGCGTGTGTGGTTAACCGGCACACTAACTTAGACTAGTAAGGATCACGAAGGGTGACTTAATGTTTGTCATAGATCAATGGAGCGTGTATGGTTAACCGGCACATTAATTGGGTGATAATATTAAGGGTACCAAGTGAATTGGTATGGTTATTCACACCTTGTTTTGTGATCCTCGGCATCCCAGTCACAAAATTTGAGAGGGCACACGCGAGATTGAAACATGCCATTGAAAAGTTCAATGAATCTCAAAAGATCTAGGAATTTCAAATCCAATTAAAACCTAATAAATTATTTCGTTTTTCATGGTGGAAATTGGTGAATCGTCATTCGTCTAACTTCAAATATTTTATAGCTTGGATTACGGCATCCCTCTTCCAAATTATAAAATATTGTGTTGGGTCCTAGCCTTAATATTTCATATTTGGTGTTATATTAAGGATTTTGAATCAACTAACTTGATTTTCTCCCATTATAGATGTCTGGTTCAGACAACTATGATCTTCCCAAATCTCTTGAAGATGGTGTCCCTCAACATCATGCTTCACTTCCTCCAACTCCTCCAATTATTCTCCCTCACCCACAAGTTCTTGAAAAGTTTAAAGTCACTCAATCCCTATTGGAAAGCATAGTCTATGCGTGCTCACATCTTGGAGATAAAGTCACATATTGACAAGCCGGGAGAGTTGGGTGTCAAAGTCCCGTGAAAGTTGGATGTTCAATCACTTTCTTAGTAACATAGTGAGTCTCTTTGGGACTACTATGAGACGGACTATGACATGACCCTTAATGATGTTATCTATATGCGTAGTGTTGTGGAATCAGCAATGATTTGGAACACCAATAAAGCAAATTTGATTAAAAGAACAACTTCCCAAGTCTACATGGACATTGACAATGGTAGCATTGGATATCTAGAAAATGATTTCTCTTCCCAATGGAAAGGGATCGGTTATAGTCAACTCGGTTGACAAAATAGTAAAGAGAAAGGCAAATTCTGAGATAGTCTCATGTGCCATTACCAAAGGGTCCATGTGTTTTGTTGCCAAAGGAAGGAGCATTGGTTGCGAAGCTGCCCTATTCACCTGAAAGGTCATAAGGTTGATGAAGTCAAGAGGTTTGACTCTACTTCGGGTAAAGTCCACTGTCTAACTCTATTAAGTTCCTATTTGGAGATTCTTATTACATAATGTGAATGAGTCACATGCTGATGTTTTTAAGAATCAAAGAAAAGATAGGAAGCTTAAAGTAAGTATATGTTGATTCTGATTGCAAAGGTGGGTTTCGATCGCATGGTTCGACAATCAGAATTTTGAGCTGTTGCTTGAGAGTTATAATATATATTGCTTATGAATAGATAACAACAAGGTTTCCATGTGGATTATAAGGATAAGTTTTTCCGCAAAGTTTTTTAAAAAAAAGGTTTTTAATTTTATTTATTTAAAAAAAATATCCTTACAATGGCATCTGTGGAAAATTGTTGCTTATATGTTTCCAGTAATAGCAATATCGGAAAGTGGATTTGATTCTTTCATTTGTCGTAGTGTCTGAATTTACCAAATGAAGAAAGTTTTTCATCACCCAAGTTTCAATTGGACAGAAACTTGGAATCATACAAGTTGTATTGTATGATGAATGAGAATTTTCATCTTTGAAAATTAAGACTAATTCTTTGATCACATGTATATGTGAGTCAGTTGAAGGACTAAGGAATTAGGTACACTGGGTGTGCGCTGGTCAAGGTCCACCACAAAGATTGATTTGTCATGATTTACTAAAGATTAGTAAATATGATTATACTTATGAGGTTAAGTATAATTCTGTAACATTGGAAAGGTTACAATGTATGACAAAACAAATGAGAAGAATCAAACTAGGCAGGAAGATAAAAGTTTCTCAAATTTGAAAGGATGGGAGAGTACTTTAGTATCGTATTTCATGATCATCTTAATGATTATGAAACCATATCACAAATTCATACTCTAAGGACATCTTAGTGCATTGTTATGGCTAAGAAGAGAGGTCATGAATTGTTGGATTGGTTAAGATCGAGAAGATGAGTCATACTTCGTTCCAAAATAATTCTTACAGTCATACTCCAAGATTGCAACATTGAGTGAAATAAAGTAAGGTTTAAAACACTTATCAAATGTAGTGTAAAATGTTTCTACCCTTGTACATTTGAGATTGGTAAGTTGTGATGTCTTGGATGAGACAAAGACCAACTAAGGCCAATTGTGTGAAGTGTTAGTCTTGATAAGCATCCGCACTATCCCTTTCATATTTGTTTTGTCAAGGAATGGTTCTAGACTGGGGAAACTTATATGTCAATGGGACAGTGGGAGCCTTAAAGATCCTGAAAGAGTTTCAAGATTTAATAAAGAGTAAAACCTGTAATTTATCACTAGCACACAACTTAAGGTTTGCAACCTATCGTGTTGACATAATTCTTATTTCTGTACCTACTTCAAATAAGTTGAATTTGCATGTGAGTTATCAGAGTTCAACTTGGAAGCATTGGTGGGCCTTGTGCTACCAAGGTGACAAGAAACTAAGATTGAACAAGTTTAATCCATGTAAGGCTGAATTGGTCACTAACCTTATCTTGTGATTATGGTTTTGACAAATTCACATGGATAGGAACCCATACACTATAAAATCTAAGTATCATAAGGTTTCTCTCTGATTCATGAAAATGATGGTGAAGAAACGCTTTCACTAAGTAGATATCAATTGTGTTATTTGCATTTTCAAAAGTCATTAGTGGAGCGCGTGTGGTTCACCGACACACTAACATGGACTTGTGAGAAATGGCAACGTTCTAAACAATTAAGACTATGATTACGACATCCCTTTTCATAGTTCTTGAAATTGCTTAGACACACATGTGAGCTATCTAAGAAAGGGTGTATGAATCTAAATTTCAGAAGTCCAGCAGATTTCTTGAAATATGTCAGAGCTAGTGGGAGCATAAGTGTTTTGCTAATAATCATCATGTTAGTGGGAGCATGATAATTATGATTAGTATTGCAAGCTAGCAATGTTAATTATAGAAAAACAAAAGTTTCAATTCATGAAGTTGGAGGGGTTGAAAAGTTGTTTTGCTATAATTAAGGGAGAGGAAATTATACTTCGTTTCAATTCTAAAGCTTAGATTGAGATTTTAATCATCTTTAGTCAAGAATATATATATATATATATATATATATATATATATATATATATATATATATGAATTTTATGTTGGAATGGTTCAACTTGAAGAAATTCTATATATATTGCGTTTTCAAAATTCGATTATGATTATGGCATCCCTCTTCATAGTTAAATTTTGAAAACATGGCAAATAAAAAATATTGTAGCAAAAGACTGGTCTAGTATCATGTCTTTATGTCAAACATCATGAATCGTGTCCCATATGCTTCGGATATAGGATCGATTGCATGTGCTATAATATTCAACTTTTCTAAATTTTCCAAATGCTTAAGGCATTGAGAAGGGAAAAGTCTAGAACTGGATATGACTAAAGTGATTAAGCAATTGTCGAGGACAATATGAGGTTCGCCAAAGATTGGTTGCTCAGGGAAAGTTGGAAGTATGATGTAAGTTGTCGGAAAGGACCATATTGACATATTGTGAAAAGAAGTAACTCTTGTTCGGAAGTGATAGTTAAAATGGGACTATGGAAATGTCTCCATAGGTGGAAGTTATTCAATCTATGTAAGATTAGAAAACCTTAATGCAAGAAGGATGTTCAAAGCAATGTACTTTGAAAATGAGACTTCCGTTCCATAGAGGTTGACCTTCTTTGGAATACTCTGTAATGACTGGTGACAAGGTTTTGGTGACTTTGTGCATAATCATTACAAGAGGAACATTGCATAAAAGTTTAAAATCTAACAGTTTTTTTGGTAAATGATAGGAATCGGGGATTCTC
The DNA here is from genome assembly GCF_002870075.4 of Lactuca sativa. NCBI lineage: Eukaryota > Viridiplantae > Streptophyta > Magnoliopsida > Asterales > Asteraceae > Lactuca > Lactuca sativa. Next base: position 55,191,411 of record NC_056627.2, read on the forward strand.
ACATTTACAATAAGGATTTGGGATTGTGAAATGAGTATCATTGGAATCATGTTCAATTGAACTACATCACAATGTAAGGATCATAGACAAACATAGTGTGCATACTTGGAGTATGGCATACCTATTGTTTAGAAAAACAAAGGGTACATGCTAGGAGCATGGGACGACTGTTGTTTTATTCAAGTCTTAAGTTGATTGTTTGAAACATTATACAATGAATAATGTGTAATAAATATGGTGATAAATAAAAGGTTGTTCTATTTATATTCAAAAGGGTTCTGAGACCATATTGGATTCGATTATTATTGTGTTTCACTTTGCATGTTTTGACTTCCAAAATAGCTAGGTTATTCTTTAAGAATGACTAAGTTATTTAAACACTCCACAGTCGTTCATATGTTGGAAGTAGGTATGAATCAAGACTATCATGAATCGAGTTTGTAGATGGCTAAATGGGTTTAGTCATAGCAATGGTTGTTACAACATTCATGAGTGCTCATAAGTTATGAGTATTGGAATAAACCCACGCTCACTTGTATCACTTCATGGAATTTATCTCGAGTGATCGTGAGACGGTAATATCATATAAATCTTCAAACCTAGAGATATGAGTTGTTACCTATGAGTTGGTTGTGCATTAATTGCACGTAAACGCATCAGTAACTTGATGTTATCAAACGTGCCTTTGTGTACAATTCAACAAGTAGTAGAACAAGCATATGAGTCGAAGTTTATATGTTCCTTCTAGAAATAGAAGCGATATCTAGGCCCCTCGATGATTTTGTTGTGACCTATGTACCGGCCGGTCATAACTAAATTGATGTGTTCGATTAAGTTCTTTGTCAAACAAATCGGAAATCGGGAAACAAACTGTTGGACAATAAGTACGACGTTGTTCCATGTATTTGTCCGACTGATATCATGAGAACAGAGGATTATATGATCACTTATCTAAAATGGCGCTTCATAGTTCAACAGAGTTTTCGAGAGCTACGATTGCTGGTTGGTTCCTAAAGTAACATATGCAAATATAGTTATTAGACTTATCCAAGTGGGAGTCTGTTGGATAAGGTGTCTAAGTCCATAACTTATTTGGTACATACTTGACCCGGCTCGGTATGGTCCATTTGGGTTGCACTTCACCCAAACGATTTATGGATAATTTTATGAGAATTGTATACTTACGATTTATTAATATATTATAAGTTATAATATATTAATATGAAATCATGTTATTTAATTAGTTTTAGTCTTCAATTAATTATGAATTAATTTAGAGATTAAAAAGAAGACTGATTAAATTATGGGCTATTATATTTTATATAGTGTGGGCTAATACTCATTTGTTAATGGGATAAGCTAATATGAAAGTCCATGGATGATCCATGGAGCTTTTAACCCATGGATCCTTGGAAAGGAAAAGACATGGGTTATTAGGGTTTCACCCTAACCATGCACACTATATAAAGAAGCATATGATGCAAGAAATGTGACACTAGGAGTGTGAGACTTAGTGGTGGCCGATTCCACAAGAAAGTATACTACTGTCTCAAAGTTTTCCAAGTGTTTATGGTGATTTGTCATTCCATTTGAGGCATTCACACTATTGGTGCTTGGCTCTCAAACTCCAAACAATCAACCATCATCAAAAGGTATGTATTTCTACTAGTACTTTTATGATTCATAATCCTTATGCTATGCTAGTTAGGAAGAAACCTTGGAAGTTATTATTTGCATGTATTTTAGAAGAAAACATAGATCCAAGGTTTATTAGGGTTGCATGCACACTTAGGAAGTGTTAGATTGCTCAAAACCCAACAAAGATGACGTATCTCGGTGGGGGGTCTTATCAGTCAAATACGTTCCACTTGAGGCATTAAGAAGTTTCCTTTACCAAGGGTTCATGTCTTCAATAAAGTATTCAAGGATTTGGTATTCACTAATACCATGCTATGATCAACGCGCACAAAACTTTTTAAACATTTCCTGGTATGTATGAAAGGCTTCTCTCTTGTGTTGTTTGATCCTAATTATCTCTCTTCTTAGGGATGAGGCCTTCATCTCTAGGAAGTATTTGTCTGATAAGAGGCGTGCAAGTTCCACCCATTTATTGGCCTTCCCCGGTGGGAGATCATAAAGCCAGTCTTTAGCTCCATCTTCCGTTGCAAAGGGAAATGACCTAAGCTTGATTTAATCCTCCGTGACATTATGTGGTTTCATGCCAACATACACTGATGGGTTTTGGTCCTAAGAACATCCTATGTGCTCATACAAACCCTAATGCTTGGATATAGGTTTCTCTATTGTACATGCAAATTATCCAAGGCTATAAACCATAATTCTAGCATACAAGTAATCATATTAACATAAGAATGGGTTTAAGATGTTACCTTGATTGTTATGTAGTAATAACAATCCCAAATCTCCTTGTATTGACTTTAGAAAGCCTAGAGTCACAAATGTCACTCCTCTAATGGTTCACAAACACCATAAGCAAGAGGATGAAGAGGAGAGAGGATGGAGGCTGCCCAAAAACGTGTGAAACCCTAGAATAAAGCTTAGCCACGTTTTTGGGTCATAAGGGTCATATATATAGTGAGGCTATTAGGTTTATCTAACAAGGAAACCCTAATTTGGATGCTTAAGCCCTAAGCAACCCATGGATCCATTTCCTTAAGGCCTTGGACGATTTCCTTATGGGCTTCCCCATAGAATTCGTCCACTCCTTAATACAAGGCAATCCATGGCCCAAATTGCAATTATCTTATAATTACAATTCCAGTCCCTTAAGTTTAATTAATCTCTTTTAGTCACAAAACTAATTACTAATTAATTCTTGACTAATATTAATTAAACAATATGATTTCTCCTTTAATATATTATTCCCATAACATATTAATAAATCATATTTAATCCTTTCTCTCCATAATTCATCCTATCAAGTTGCTTTGGTGAAGGCAACCCAAAAGGACCATGCACCATCGGGTCAAGTACATACCAAAATAGTTATGGACTTAGACACTAATCCAACAGTCTCCCACTTGGATAAGTCTAATAACTATTATGCATATGACTTCAGATCCTGATCTACAATCGTAGCTTTCCAAAGCCGCTGTCAACTCTGATGCTATCAGATACGCGTGTCCTTTAGATAAGGAATCATATATTCCTCCATTCTAGATATCATATGAGATATGATTTCAAATCATTCTCTTTGTACTATTTCTCGACTTCCGATTTATGACGACTGACTAATTGAACAAATCAAATTATCCCTAGCCCGGTCGAGCATTTACGTTTGTCATCACTAAATCATCGAGGGGCCCAAAGATATCGCTTTTATCCTTCATTGCATAAAAGGAACAGATAAACTTTGACTCAATGCTCGCTTGCACTTAGTCACCGAATCACACACAACAATATGTTTTATGACACCAAGTTACTAGTGCGTTTACATATTATCAATGTGCAACCGATTCGCAAGATACAACTCACACATCTCGGTTTCAAGAATATAAGATGTTATCGTCTCACCAATCACTTGTGATCCAATTCATGGAGTGATCCAAGTGAGCGTGGGTTTAATCCAATGCTCAAATATTATTCATAAGCACTCATGAATGTTGCAGCAAACATTTGCTTATGTATATTACACTTTAGACAATCCACACACCAATTCACGACAGTCTTCTTTCATATCTACTTCCAATATATGAACGACTGTGGCCCGTTTGAATAATTTGACTGTTCTTAACCAATTAAATTATTCTGGAAGTCAAAACATGCAAAGTGAAACACAAGGATAATACTAATCCCATATAGCCTCAAACCTTTGAGCATAAATAAAACACCTTTTATTTATCACCATATCGATTACTCATTATTTGTTGTCTCGGGTAATCAACTTCTTACTTGAATTACTACACTTGTCACATGCTTTTAGCATGTACACAATGTTTACCTAGGGTTCTTACTTTGTGAAATAGATCAAATGAACACATTTCCAATCATACTCATTTCACAACTCCAAATATTTTTTTTATAAGTGAAAGAATATCAAATTCTTGCCACTTATAGAATACGTTAGATTCTAACATTTTATGCAATGATCCTTTCGTAATGTCATAGCACAAAAGTCACAAAGACTATTGCCAATGATATTACAAAGTCCTCTATCGGAGATTGTTGCAATACAATTCCTTAGATATGATGTCTCTCACTCAAAGTACATTCCTTTGAACATCCTTTTGCATAAAAGTTTCTAATCTAGACATAGATTTTCAATTCCCAATATGGACACGTTTCCATATTTTCCATATGACAACTCATTCTTAATAGAATCTTATCTATGCATAATAATGTCGATATGGTCCATCCAATATGGAAACATTTCCATATCTTCCAATACTATACTTCTAACTACTCACAAGCGACCAATCCTCGGCGAACTTTGGATTGTCCTTTGATAGTTGTTTAATTATTTTAGTCAAAACTGATTCTTGTCCTTTTTCCTTCTAAATGCGCTCGACATTTGGAAAAAAAAATTTAGAATGGTCAAATATTATAGCATTTGCAATCGATCCTATACCCGAAGCATATGGGACATGATGCATAATGTCTTACATAAAGATTTGATACTTTATCAATCTTTTGCCATAATGTTTTATTTGCTATGTTCTCAAAATTCGAATTGTGAAGAGGAATGCCGTAATCATAATCGAAATTTTAAGAACACACTATGTTTCTTTGACTAAGTTATTAACATTCCACAACCTAAGCCTTTAGATTTGAAATGAAGCATAATATTCTGTCCCTTAATTATAGCAAAACAACTTTACAACCCTTATGACTTTGCAAGGTATAACTCTTGTTTTCTATAATTAATATTGCCAACTTGCAATACGTGCCTTAATAATCATACAATCATAACATTTATGCTCCCACTATCATGATCATTATTATAAACATAACACTTATGCTCCCACTAGCTTTGACATGTATTTAGAAACAACTTAACTTTCAGAAAAACAATGCTTATTGAATTTCTTAAGTTCATATTTCTAATACTTAGTGCTTTGATAATCTTTTATCAAGGCTTCTTGAACTTATACACCTTTGCCTTAGATAGTTCATATGTGTGTCTAAACAATTGCCAAACCTCACAATTCAAATTATGGAAAGGGATACCGTAACCATAATCGAATTCGAGAATGCAATTTTACAATCACTATCTTCTTAAAATCTTTCTTAATGAAAGTATTGATGGGTTTTGAGCATTCTAACACTTCCTAAGTGTACATGCAACCCTAATAACCTTGGATCTATGTTTGTCTAATTATCATGCAAAGTTGAATTCCAAGGTTATATTCCTATCTAGCATACATGGGGAACAATTTTAACTTGAATCATAGATAGAATAACTTACCTTGTTGTTGCTTGTGTTCCTTGAAACCTTGTGAGCCTAGCACCCCAACTGTGATGCCTCAAATGCTTCACACAACACCAAATGCTCTTGGAAAGACTCTTGAGATAACACACACTTCTCAAAATCGGCCAAGCCCTCTAGTTTCTTAGTGTTCAACTTGTGTTACCAATTTTGTGGAGAATGGGACTCTTATATAGTGTTGGCACATCTAGGGTTACACCATGTAAACCCTAATGTGTCATGACTCTTCATTTCCATGACCCATGGGTTTGTAACTCCCATGGAGCATCCATGGAGCATCCTATGGGTAGAACCCAACTTGATAATCCATGGAGCCTCTTAGCCCACTATACAAGATATGGATGATTTACATAATCAACCCATATATTTAATTAGTTATCCTTTGATCACTTAATTAATTCCAAATTAATTCTTTGATCAACTAATTAAATAATATTATTAATATATTAGAACTTATAATATATTAATAATCTCCAATTGTTATTTCTCTCATTTAGTCTATCCAATTGCATGGTGCCATGCAACCCAAATGGACCATGCCGGGTCGGGTCAAGTACAAGCCCGAAATAGTTATGGACTTAGACACCTTATCCAACAGTCTCCCACTTGGATAAGTCTAATAACTATATCTCTAGTACTTCAGGAACCGACCGACAATCGTAGCTCTTTCAAGGTCTCTCGGAACTGAGAAGATGATGATACGCCATTTAAGATAAGTGATCATATAATCCTCTGTTCTAGATATCAGCCGGACAAATACATGGAACATGTCTTGCTTATTGTCCAGCATTTGTTTCCCGATTTCCGATTTGTTTGACATAGAACTTAATTGAACACATCAACTTAGTTCTGACCGGGCCCGGTACATGGGTCAAAACAAAATCATCGAGGGGCCCAGATACCAGCTTCTAATCTAAGAAGAAACAGATAAACTTCGACTCATATGTTTGTTCTACCGCTTGTTGAATTACACACAAAAGTACGTTTTATAACATCGAGTTACCAATGCGGTTTCGTACAGTCAATACATAACCAACTTGTAAGTAACAAATCATATCTCTAGGTTTGAAGACTTATATGATATTACCGTCTCACGATCACTCGAGATAAAATTCCATGAAGTGATTCCAGTGAGCGTGGGTTGTGTCCAATGCTCAGAACTTATGAGCACTCATGATTGTTGTAGCCTTGTCCAAGACCTCTACAACCAAACATGACAGTCTTGATTCATATCTACTTCCAACATATGACCGACTGTGGAGGTTTGAATAATATGTTATACCAAACAAAATTATTCTGGAAGTCAAAACATGCAAAAGAAATATAGTAAACGATTGACAAGAGATAGCAACACTTTACTCATAAATAAAACACCTTTTATTCATCATCAAATGTCAATTACACTTTACAAATTTCCGGGTTATCTAACTACTAAAACTTATATCATCCTTCAGCCCTATGCTCCGAGCATGCTGAAGATGCTTAACCCTACTCAGTCCCTTCGTGAGGGGATCTGCTGGGTTCTCATCCGATGATACCCTCTTTGCCACGAGGAGTCCTTCTTCGATCCGATGTCTGATGAAATGGTATTTTCTGTCGATGTGTCTGGATCTCCCGTGATCCCTTGGTTCCTTGGCTAAGGCAACAGCACTTTCACTATCACAGAAAATTTCCATTGGCTCTTTAATAGCTGGTACAACTCCAAGGTCTCCAATGAAGTTCTTCAGCCATATCGCCTCCTTTGCTGCTTCACTAGCTGCAATATACTCTGATTCACAAGTAGAATCTGCCACTGTCTCTTGCTTGGAACTCTTCCAAGAAATTGCTCCTCCGTTTAGGGTAAAGACCCAGCCCGACTGAGAGCGGAAATTATCCCTATCAGTCTGGAAGCTAGCATCACTATACCCAACAACTCTCAAGTCATCACTCCCACCGAGGGTAAGGACCTAGTCCTTAGTCCTTCGTAGGTACTTGAGGATATTCTTTACCGCAGTCCAGTGTGCTTTGCCAGGGTTCGCCTGATACCTGCTAACCATGCTCAAGGCAAAAGCTACATCGGGTTGAGTACACGTCATAGCATACATGATCGATCCTACAGCCGAAGCGTAAGGTGTTCGACTCATTTCTTCTATCTCAGCCTCAGTGCTAGGGCTTTGTGTCTTACTCAATCTGGTGTTACTCTGGATGGGTAACTCTCCTTTCTTGGAATCCTGCATGCTGAATCTCTTCAGCACCTTATCCAAGTAGGTACTCTGACTAAGTCCAATTAGTCTTTTACTCCGATCTCTCAAGATCCTTAACCCTAGAATATAGGTAGCTTCACCAAGGTCCTTCATAGCGAAACACTTCCCAAGCCAAGACTTTACTTCCTGCAGGGTTGGAATGTCATTTCCTATGAGTAGTATGTCATCCACATACAATACCAAAAAAGCTAACTATACTCCCACTAGCCTTGACATACACACAAGATTCATCTTCACTCCTAGAAAAGCCAAATTCCTTGACCTTTTCATCAAAGCAAAGATTCCATCTGCGAGGTGCTTGCTTCAATCCATAAATGGATTTCTCAAGCTTACACACTCTATTTGGGTACTCGTTGCTGACAAAACCCTCTGGCTGACTCATGTAAACATCTTCAGCCAACTTTCCATTAAGGAAAGCGGTTTTGACATCCATCTGCCATATTTCATAGTCATGAAATGCAGCTATGGCTAACAGAACCCGAATAGACTTAATCTTGGCTACCGGAGAAAAGGTCTCATCATAATCCACTCCAGGAATTTGAGAGAAGCCCTTTGCAACCAGTCTAGCCTTATAAGTGTGTACTTTACCATCCATGTCGGTCTTCTTCTTGAAGACCCATTTGCACCCTACTGTCTTACGACCTGGTACATTTTCAACCAAGTTCCAAACTTGATTGTCATACATGGATTGTATCTCGCTATCCATAGCCTCTTTCCATTTAGCAGACTCGGGGCCTCCCATGGCTTCCTCGTAGCTGTTAGGGTCATCTTGACTTACTAGTGTCCCTTCACTAATAAGTGTCTCACCTTCTGCAGTAATATGGAATCCATAGTAATGCTCAGGTGCACTCCTAACTCTTGTGGAACGTCTCAGAGGTACAGATTTGTCAATTGGCTCAACAGGAGTTTCCTCCTCAAGTTGAGGGCTAGAGTTTGAAGTTCCTTCACCGCTTGATTCTTGAATTTCTTCAAGATCAATTTGCCTCCCACTGTCTCCTTGGCTTATAAACTTTCTTTCTCGAAAGACACCTCTTCTTGCTACAAAGACCACATTGTCACTAGGTCTGTAGAAGAGGTAACCAAAGGATCGCTGTGGGTAACCGATGAAAATACACCTCTCGCTTCGAGGTTCGAGCTTATCATGAGTCTCGCGTCTCACGAAAGCCTCGCAACCCCAAATCTTGATGTGGTCTAGTTTAGGTACTTTACCAGTCCACATCTCGTGAGGAGTTTTGGCAACTTTCTTTGTAGGGACTAGATTAAGAATATGGGCGGCAGTCTCTAAGGCATACCCCCAGAATGAGATTGGTAGCGTAGCTCGACTCATCATGGAATGAACCATATCTAACAAGGTTCGATTACGCCTCTCAGCCACACCATTCAACTGTGGTGTCCTGGGAGGTGTCAATTGTGAGACTATCCCACATTCCCTTAGATAGTCGAGGAACTCTGAACTAAGATACTCACCACCACGATCGGATCGAAGCATCTTAATGTTCCTGCCCAATTGATTCTCGACTTCCTGTTTAAATTCCTTAAACCTCTCGAAAGTCTCTGACTTATGCTTGATCAAGTAGAAATATCCATATCTACTATAATCATCAGTAAAAGTCAAATAATAACGATTAGCATCCCTTGTGGCATGTTTGAATGGTCCACACACATCCGTGTGTATAAGGTCCAACAAACCTTCACCCCTCTCACACGAACCTGTGAAGGGTGACTTTTTCATTTTTCCAAGTAAGCATGATTCGCAACTATCATCTGACTTTAGGTCAAACTACTCCAAGACTCCATCCTTTTGGAGTTGGCCTATGCGCTTCTTGCTTATATGTCCAAGACGACAATGCCATAATGATGCTTTATCCAAGTTATTATTAGTAGAATCAATACACAAAACATTATTTCCTAAGTTATCTACAACAGATACAGCTTCATACACACCATCACAAGGTAATGCTTTAAAATAAAGAACATTATTAAAGAAAGCATCAATAGAACCAACTTCATTATTAAATGAAAAGGTAAACCCTTGTTTGTACAAAGCATGAAAGGAAATAATATTTCTTGCCATTCCTGGCGAATAACAACACTTATTCAGATCTAAACTAAACCCACTACTTAGCAATAAAGTATAAACTCCAATCTTGGTAACAGGTATAGCTTTCCTATTCCCCATGATCAAGTTTATCCTTCCTTGCTCCACATCCTCACTTCTTCTTAGTCCCTGCAAGTCACAACAAATGTGAATACCACACCCGGTATCAAGGACCCAAGAATTAGAATGGGGTGAGTTATTAGAAATGATAGTGTAAATACCTGCATGGTTGGGTTTAACTTTCCCATCCTTCACATCTTGCTGGTATTTTGGGCAGTTTCGCTTCCAATGAGCTTTTTCATGGCAATAGAAGCATTCAGCCTCTTTTGGGTCAGAAGAAGGAGTAATGAAACCTTTCTTGGTTCCACTTGAAGAAGAGCCATCAAGGGTCCGAGCCTTGGTACCCTTCGAAGATCTCTTTCTCTTCCTCCATCGATTCTTCCCAATTGCCAAAACCGGAGTAGAGTTTTGAGTAGGAGTGATAGCAACCGACTTCCCCTTAAGACCTGATTCTGCGGTCTTGAGAAGTCCCTGAAGTTTGCTGAGGGTGACTTCTTCCTTGTTCATGTGATATGTCATGCGGAATTGATCATAGCACGATGGTAAGGAATGCAAAATAATATCTATTGCAAGATCCTCCGGGAAGTTCACATTAAGCTTCAGCAAACGATCCACATACCTTTGCATTTTCTGCATGTGGCTCGTGACGGATTCCCCGTCCTTCATCATGGTTGTTATCATGGAGCAGATGATTTCATACCTCTCTTGTCTTGCACTTTGATGGTATCTTTCCATCAAATCTTGGTGCATGTCATAAGGGTAGAAATCCTCATAAGACTTTTGGAGTTCTGCTGTCATCGTGGCCGTCATGATGCAAGCCACTTTCGTAGCATCCCTTTCATGTGCCCGAAATTCAGCGATCTCCTGAGGAGTTGCAGTGGACTCATCAATCTCCTTAAGCTCCTTGTCAAGGACATATTCTTTGTCCTCGTAGCGGGTAATCATCCTGATGTTTCTGATCCACTCATTGAAGTTGGATCCATCAAAGGTGACTTTCCCACACAAGTTCATAAGGGTAAAGGAGCCATTAGGATTAGAGCCAGAAGCATTGTTGAAAGACATCTGAAGGAAAGAGGACAAGATTAGTTTAGATATAAGAGAGTCCTTAATAAAACACCCAAATGTAATATTAAGGCTAGGATCCAATCACAATATAATATAACTTAGAAGAGGTATGCCGTAATCTAAGCTATATCATATTTGAAAGGTAGGTGAATGACGATTCACCAATTTCCACCACGAAAACCGCAATATTTTAGTATTAGGTTTTTGAATGGTTCTTAGAAATTCCTAGATTCTTTGAGATTCAATGAACTTTTCAAAGGCATGTTTCAATCTCGAGTGTGCCCTCCAAGTTTTGTGACTGGGATACCGAGGATCACAAAACGAGGTGTGAAGTAACCATGCAAATCACTTGGTACCCTTAAAGTTTATCACTCAATCGATGTGCCGGTTAACCACACACGCTCCATCGATACTATAATAAACCCTAAGTCACCCTTTACCTACCTTGTTAAGTCCAAGTTAGTGTGCCGGTTAACCACACACGCTCCACCAACGACTTAATCAAAGTGTAAAGTGTAGTTTCATGGAATAGCACCTTATTCACATTTTTTCCTAAAGTAACTAAGATTAGGAATTTAATAAAACATTTAGTTACTTTATAATATTCATCATACTTTGAATGAGAATTAATAAGTCCTTGTCTTACCCGTTCGGCTAACGACCCTCCACCGATCAAGCAAGCGGTGGGTGAGAGTGGACACCCATTAAGTCACCATTTTATAGGCAACAACCTTATACCCACCTTATAGACCGGCTTCGTGAATGAGGCGTACTAGCGGTAAGACGACTTTGTTCTTATACATATATATATAATTATTAAATTATAATAATATAAGTATAAGGGTTGAATTTTAACTTTTAAAAATCTAGGGGTTGGAACTAAAGTTTTAACTTAACTTTACTTGTTCCAAAACTTGAGGGCAAGTTTTGTAAACTTTCAAAACTTTTCATTTCTTGTAACTTATGAGTTTAATAGAGTAATAAAATGAGGACTTTTCATTTTTCCTAACTCTTGTGTTCTTTTAATGGTTTTTTAATCCAAGAGACTTTTGGTTTTCCATAACTTGAGGACAAGTTATGGACTCCATTAAAACACATTATGATCATGAATTAATCTACCACATAGGTTACAAATAATTCCTATGATCATCTAAACATCATAAGAACAAGAATATGAATATGAACACTTTCAAGAATCAAAATCACATTTAATCTTTGTAATTTTGATAACTAGTTGTTGTAAATGAGTTAGAAAAGACATTACACCTTCTAAAACAAGTTTTCAAGTACCAAAACATTTTAGGGTAATGATTCTAATCCATTTCCAGCAACTCAAGTCGAAATTCTGCACTCTGTCGACCCTACTCGCCGAGTGCATAAACCTACTCGCCGAGTAGGTTGAAGATACACATGAACTCAACGAGTCCTCCCCATGGACTCGCCGAGTCCATCAGTCAGACAACAAGATTTTCGACTTTCTTCAACTTTTAAGCACAAATAACAAACAAACAAGCCTAGGCTCTGATACTACTGATGGGTTTTGAGCATTCTAACACTTCCTAAGTGTACATGCAACCCTAATAACCTTGGATCTATGTTTGTCTAATTATCATGCAAAGTTGAATTCCAAGGTTATATTCCTATCTAGCATACATGGGGAACAATTTTAACTTGAATCATAGATAGAATAACTTACCTTGTTGTTGCTTGTGTTCCTTGAAACCTTGTGAGCCTAGCACCCCAAGTGTGATGCCTCAAATGCTTCACACAACACCAAATGCTCTTGGAAAGACTCTTGAGATAACACACACTTCTCAAAATCGGCCAAGCCCTCTAGTTTCTTAGTGTTCAACTTGTGTTACCAATTTTGTGGAGAATGGGACTCTTATATAGTGTTGGCACATCTAGGGTTACACCATGTAAACCCTAATGTGTCATGACTCTTCATTTCCATGACCCATGGGTTTGTAACTCCCATGGAGCATCCATAGAGCATCCTATGGGTAGAACCCAACTTGGTAATCCATGGAGCCTCTTAGCCCACTATACAAGATATGGATGATTTACATAATCAACCCATATATTTAATTAGTTATCCTTTGATCACTTAATTAATTCCAAATTAATTCTTTGATCAACTAATTAAATAATATTATTAATATATTAGAACTTATAATATATTAATAATCTCCAATTGTTATTTCTCTCATTTAGTCTATCCAATTGCATGGTGCCATGCAACCCAAATGGACCATGCTGGGTCGGGTCAAGTACAAGCCCGAAATAGTTATGGACTTAGACACCTTATCCAACAAGTATTTCCTCACAATCATTTTCATGAAGGAGGAAATCCTATGAAACTTAGATTTAAACGGTGTATTTGTTCCTATCCATGTGAATTTGTCAAAACCAAAGTTTACGACAAATTCAAACTCATATGGATCGAACTTTCTTAATCTCGATTTCTTGCCTTATGGTAGCACAGCTGCCCACCATGTCTTCCAAGTAGTTAAGCAACTCACCTTTTCCTATCAATGTACTTCCCATTGATCAAGGTGCCTGCCTTTTATGCATTCAAATGAGAACTCATAGAACTCACATGCATAATAGACTCAATTGGAATGGCATAGAAACAAAATAGTGTCAACACAATAGGTTGTAAACGTCAACTTGTGTGCTAGTGATGATCGATAAGGTTTATTTTGATTTGTTCTTGAAACCTTTCAAGACCATTAAGACTCCCAATGACTCCTTGACATATAAGATTCTCTTGTCAATAAACATTTCTTGACAAACAAATATTCAAGAGTTAGTGTAGTTTTTATCAAAACACTTCATAAATTGGTCCTAGTTGGTCTTCGTCATATCCAAGACATCACAACTTTCCACATTTGATGAATGTTATAAACCTTCTTAATACTTATCACTCAATTTCACAATCTTAACTCTAAGACTTGTTTTGGAACGAAGTATGATTGACTTCTTGATTTAACCATTTCTTCAATTCTTGATTCCTCTTCTTAGACATATAATTGTACTGAGACTCACTTAGAGGATCAGTTGAGATATGGTTCTTAATCATTAAGACCTGTCATAAAGCATAAAAGGTACTCTCCCTGCTTCTTAGAATGGAGAAACTTTTATCTTTCTGCCTACTTGATTCTTGTTATTTGTTTTGCTATTGATTTAAACCTTTTTAATCAATTCTGAATTACACTTAATCTTATGAGTATAATCATATTTACTAAACCTTTAGTAAAACATGACGAATATCTTTGTTACTCTCATGGTGGACTATGATCAACACACAACTTTGTGTACTCGATCTCCTAGTCCTTCACTTGACACTTTGTCAATGAATTAGTCTAATTTCCAAATACGGAATTTCTCATTCATCGTGCAACCAAGTTGCATGATTCCAAGTTTCTGTCCAATTGAAACTTGGGTGATGAGAAATTTTCCCTGTTTGGTAAATTCTCGACATTTCCACAAATAACTTAACTAACAACCAAATCCATTATTGCTAATATTAGAAACATTCAAACATCAATTTTTCATACACGCCATTGCAAGGATAAATAAATAATATAAAATCAAAATTTATTTCATTGCGGAAAAAATTTGTCCTTACAATGCAATTCTTTGATAAACTATGCTAATACATCTTTCTTCGCAGTCTAATTCTAACTCTAAGTAGTAGCTCAATAATCTAATCTTTGAGAAATGTGATCGAAATCCATTCCTTCACGGTTAGATTCTGCTCACTTCTTCCCTTAAGCTTCCTTTCTTTTCTTCGATCCTACAAAACATCAATTGTAATCTTATCACATTATCTATTAAGCATCTAGAATAGAAGCTTAAAAGAGTTAGTTAATGGATTTTACCTATATTAGAGCCATACGTTTCGACTCTCCCATCTCTTAGATCTCTTAGGTAAATGCGGCAGCTTCGTCTCCAATGCGCTTTCTCTTGGCAATAAAAGCAAATTGACTCTTTTGGAACATGACATGGAACTACTTCAGACATTGCCTTTCTCTTATGATCAAACTTTTCGATCATAGCATGTCTTACGTTGCCATTGTCCATATCCATAGAGGTCTTGAAGGCAGATTCACCAATCAACTTTGCTTTTCTATTACGCCAAACCATTGCTGATTCAGCAGCAATAAGCATATAGGTGAGATCTATAAGGGTCACGTCGCGGTTTATCATATAGTACTCTCTTACGAACTCACTATATTAGTTAGGAAGTGACTGAAGAACCCAATCAACAGCCATCTCTTCACAAACAAAGGATCCCAACATTCTTAACCTATCAATGTGTGACTTCATCCCTAGGACGTGTGCACACACCGACTTTCCTTCTTTATGTTTACTTGCCAAAAGGGCTTGAGTGAGCTTGAACTTTTCAAGCCTTCGAACTTGTGGGTTACGGAGAAAAATTGGAGGAAGTGGAGGAAGTGAAGCATGATCTCTTATTCCTCGATCGAATCGTGGAATATCATCTTCATGTGGAATGCTTGTTCCACGAGATTTGGGAAGACCATAGTTGTCGAACATTGACATCTACAAAACGGGAGAAAACGAATTCGAGTTAGTTGATTGATTGAGTCCTTATTAAATCACCCAAATGAGATACTAAGGCTAGGACCCAACACAATATTCTACAACTCGGGAGAGGGATGTCGTAACCCAAATTGCAGAACATTTGAAGGTAAGTGAATGATGATTCACTAATTTCCACCATGAAAAATGAAAAAGAAATATAAGTTTTAAATCTATGAAAACTCCTAGATCCTTTGAGATTCATTGAACATTTCAATGGCATATTTAAATCTCTATATGCCCCTCATGTTTGTGACTGGGATGCCGAGGATCACAAAGCGGGTGTGAATAACCATGCAAACTTACATGGTGCCCTCACATGTTACAGTCACCTATTCAATGTGCCGGTAAACTACACACGCTCCACCGAACTATGACAAACATTGAGTCACCCTTTGCTACCTTTGCTTAGAACCATTTAGTGTGCCGGTAAACCACACACGCTCCACTAACGTCTTCGCAAGGACACAAAGTGTAATTTCATGGAATTGCATCAATTCAATTTTTCCTAAGTAACTAAGATTGGGAATTTTATGAAAACACTTAGTTACTTTTGTAATTCATTATACTTATAATGGAAGGTTTTCGTCCTATCCTACCCGTTCGGCTAACGACCCTCCACTAGTCAAGACTGCGGTGGGTAAGAGTGGATACCCATTCAATCGCCATTTTATAGGCAATATCCTTAAACACCCCTTATAGACCAGCTTCGTTAATGAGGCCTACTAACGGTAAGACTGACTTTTACTCATACATATATATAATGTTAGACTTTTAATGTTATATATAGTATAGGGTGTATTTTACACTTTTAAAATATTAGGTGGTCAAATTTAACAATTATACTTTTAATTCAATTAAATTGTAAACCAAAACTTTTATGGATTTATTAAACCTCTTTTAATTATACACCTTAATTAATTAATAAAACCATAAGGGTGTAATTTGAACTTTTTCAAAACAATACTAGGGTTTTAGAATTTAACATTCCTAATTAAACTTTTAATCAACTTTTAAATTCCAAAATTTGAGGGCAAGTTTTGAAACATTTCAAAACATTAGGGCTTAGAATTTAAATATACATCAAAATTAAACAATTAATTTAAATTCCAAAACTTGAGGGAAAGTTTTGAAACCTTTTTCAAAACATTAGGGTTTTAACTATTTAAATTTCAAAACAACAAAACTTTTGGGTTCAAATTTAAACTATAAAACCTAAAGGGGAAAATATGAAACTTTTTATAACACAAGGATCAAATAACAAATAATCTAAATTAACAAGTAATCACATAATTATCCATATTTGATTCATTTAATGATTTCTTGCAAAACAATTTATCCATTTAATCAAAATAATTAATCAATTATCACATAGGGAAACAAATATTTTATTAATTGATAAATATCTTCAATTAGATCAACAATATAGTCAAATAGATCATAAAATCGGATTTATATTGATCTAATATGATAAGGCAACTATCCTTAAGCAAAAACAGCAAGAAATCCCGGTTTTCCCTTCTTCTGACGAGCCAACTCGCCGAGTCAGGCATGGACTCGTCGAGTCAGCATGGACTCGGCGAGTTCATCTATGGACTCGGCGAGTCCAGCCTCCAGAACCACAAAAATCGAATTTTTCAATCATATAATGCATCAATACAATAGAAACCAGTCTAGGCTCTGATACCACTGATGGGTTTTGGTCCTAAGAACATCCTATGTGCTCATACAAACCCTAATGCTTGGATCTAGGTTTCTCTATTGTACATGCAAATTATCCAAGACTATAAACCCTAATTCTAGCATACAAGTAATCATATTAACATAAGAATGGGTTTAAGATGTTACCTTGATTGTTATGTAGTAATAACAATCCCAAATCTCCTTGTATTGACTTTAGAAAGCCTAGAGTCACAAATGTCACTCCTCTAATGGTTCACAAACACCATAAGCAAGAGGATGAAGAGGAGAGAGGATGGAGGCTGCCCAAAAACGTGTGAAACCCTAGAATAAAGCTTAGCCACGTTTTTGGGTCATAAGGGTCATATATATAGTGAGGCTATTAGGGTTATCTAACAAGGAAACCCTAATTTGGATGCTTAAGCCCTAAGCAACCCATGGATCCCTTTCCTTAAGGCCTTGGACGATTTCCTTATGGCCTTCCCCATAGAATTCGTCCACTCCTTAATACAAGACAATCCATGGCCCAAATTGCAATTATCTTATAATTACAATTCCAGTCCCTTAAGTTTAATTAATCTCTTTTAGTCACAAAACTAATTACTAATTAATTCTTGACTAATATTAATTAAACAATATGATTTCTACTTTAATTTATTATTCCCATAATATATTAATAAATCATATTTAATCCTTTCTCTCCATAATTCATCCTATCAAGTTGCTTTGGTGAAGGCAACCCAAAAGGACCATGCACCATCGGGTCAAGTACATACCAAAATAGTTATGGACTTAGACACTAATTCAACATACACAACATGGAATTCGATGAGGAACTTGTAGGGATCTTCGTTTTTAATGCCTCTAAAGGTTGGGAGGAGGTGTATAAGCTTGGATTTTAGTTCAAGGTTGGTTACAGTCGGATATATGATACAAAGAGGTTGTTGAGTAACCTCTTGCCTTGGCGAAGGGTTTGCTTCGGTGGGTTTGCTGAACCACGGTTGTTTTTATTATTATCTCCATTTCCTCCCTGGTCTCCTATGGTAGATGCAGGAATTGAGGTTTTTGCGGGTGTATAGTATGGGATGTTGTTAGTAGGAGAGGATGGTGGAGAAGTGTTTATGGATGAGGAAGGTTGAGGTGAGAGTGAGAAGGTTTCTATTTCCGTTTTGGATACACTTGAGAGGGTTATGTCCTCATAAATGTTAATGACTGGAGGGGTGGATGATGAAAAAGCCCTGGAATGGTTTACTTTCGTAACCTCTTTGCAGTCTTCTCTCTCTATGACAACTAGAAATGGTGTACATGTATGAAAAGATCTTGTCATAAACAATTAATAACACCATTTCCTCATAAACGAATCCAATTTGTTAAGATTTCAAACCCAAAAAATGATACGGGTACAATATACTCCAAAAGAACGCTGCTATATTGCACTAAAAGGAAGTACATGATAAGCATAGTCGATCCACAGAGACACAAGACTAATGTTTATACCTTCTGAGTAAGGTACTTTGGTTACCAAAAAGAAAAGGGGTATTCAATAATTCAAGTAAAATGAATAAAGAAACGAGTAAACGATTAACTAGTTAAAATAGATTCATAAATTATAAAGGTTCCAACTCTATGTATGACAACTTAGGAATGTGATTCAAAGATGACATGATATTTACTCAATTCTACTTAAGTTGGTACTTGGAAGTGATAACAGGCTCAAACACTTCCCATTCTCCACATTAATTAACAAAAATTGTAACATCCCAAAAATCACAGCAAATTTAAACTTTTCAAAACAACCCAAAATCATGAAATGTTTACAAAATCATTGTTTCCTAAGTATTTATCAATATCAGAGTATCCAGTAATCATAAAGCCAGAAAAACAGAGGATGTGTATTGACATGACTTCACCTTCCCGCGATCATCAGAAGTACATGAAACAATAATCTAAAATAATAAGCCAAAGCTTAGTAAGTTTCCCCCAAAGTACCACCACATAAAAAAACAAACACAACATGCATAAATGATCCTTCAGCCTGAATGAACCGCCTCATAGGGCCTACAACCTATCAGGACCGCTCCCGAGCCTTTGGCATGACTGGACCGCCTCGCAGGGACTACAACCTATCTGGATCGCTCGTCGGGCCTTCAGCCTGACTAGACCGCCTCGTAGGGCCTACAGTCTATCTGGACCGCCCCGGGTATCTTGGCCTTTAGCAAAACGCAGGACCGCCTTAACCTAACTAACCATAACATGTCGACATATACATAACAGATACACATATAAACAGTCAACAGACAACAGGCAGATCTACAGATCACTACCGTATGCTAACATCCTATATATCAGGATATCCAATCCAATGGGCCGGCCTTGGTGCCTTCGACCTGAAAGTATAGTGAGGAAAATTCGCTTCACTGTTTGATGAAAAGCTGAATGATGAACTGCTCCAAATACCGGCTCTACAAGTCACCAATTTAACAGATAGAGACCAAGACTCAACTATTGCTCAAAATACCCAAATACCCTTAAATCAAACTTGGTCAACCTTAGTCAAAGTCCTAGTCAAAGTCAAAGGGTCAAGAAAGTCAACCCAGACCAAGTACGCCCCGCATACTTGAGATCCAAATCGGGCTCCTTTAGGCGTACGACCTGCGTTCGATAGGTTACGCCCAGCGTACGCGATATCCTAACAACTTCATTTTGAGGTCTTATTTCCATAAGCCACGACGTCTAAACCTCAGTCTTAGCCCAAAATAGTATCCCAAACCACAAAGTTTCCAACTTTATAGTTCGACATGTCTAAATTAAGCACAATAACAAAACCTAACTTATCTTAACCACTAAATCTGTAACATCTAGGATTTGCAGGTATTAATACAATTTTTTTTATTGAATAATGGGTTGTATTTGGTTTGAGCCAAGATAGTTGGCCTTTATGATTTGGGTTGAGAAAGGCATTACGGGGGGCGTACCAAGCCAGGTATGTGCCGCGTACTCAAGAGGATTGGGTAAGGAGGCCATGCACGTACACCCAGCATACCAAAGGGTATGCACAGCATACGCGCGAAGTGTCTAAAACCCTAACTTTTAGGGTTTCATGCCTATATAAAGGACCTTATACCTTTGATCCAGCCTCCCTCTCACCTCTAGGCAGCCACCACGAAAACCCTAACCTATATTTGTGTGTCCTTGTGATTTGGAAGCCATTTGGGAGTATCTTGATGTAGTTTTGTTGCTTTGGAAGAGAAAGGAGCTTGAAGAACGAGCAACGATTAACAAAGAGCTTGTAGATCTAAGAGATCGGCATCATTTCTGACCCTTTTGAGGTGTCAAGTTCCAAACTTGACAATTACATTTTTAGATTTGTTTGTAGAAATGTTTAAGGTCACTTTTGGACTTCGTTGTTGAGGCTTCTTGCATCTTAATGATTTCAAACCATAAGAGTTGTCCTTTTGGGCTCTTAAAGGCACTAAGAGTCATAAAAATCAGACCTTGATGGCTAAGCGACAACCATGCAAGTGTTTGATGGTCATAAAGCTTGTTAAAAGGACAAAAATCATGTTTTCACCCCAACCATGCATGCAAGCACATAAAGTTTGTGATTTTACGGATTAGGAGGTCCTAAAGGACTTGGATCAACATTTTGGACGTCAAGACTTAATGGATTAAGTCACAAATGAAGTCTAGTGTACACCCTGGTACGCTGCGCGTACTGGTTCAACTCCTCGTTCTGGTCAAGGCCAGCGTACGCTGGGCGTACGTGCCAAGTACACCGCACGTACCTGGCACAGTGGCTATACTGGGCTTTTTGGGCCTTAGGGGATTGGCCCTGGACTATTTGTCCCCATGGCCCAATGTGGAGAATAGTTTTGGGCTTTGGAATTTGGAATTAGAAGTATTGGGCCTTTTGGGCCGTATTGGCCCACTCGAGATTATTTCATTTTTGGCTAAGGACTTATAAGAATTGTGAAAATGCCCATTTGAAGGGTTGGGCCCAATTTAGAAAATTGGGCCATTAGTGGGTCCTTAGGGAGCCTTTGACGGGCCATGGGTGCATTGGATTTAATAAGTTAGCATTAGGCCTTACGAATCGTTCAATTTAGGCCGAGAGGGTAAAATGGTCATTTTACCCTAAGTAGTGTTATAGATTCTGATTGAGTGTCATTATGATTATGATAGCCGCAAGTCATCGGATCAGCTGTTAGAGATCACTTTTTATGAGATTCGACACTCAGCTTTACGAGGTGAGTTACCTTCCAGTAGTGGTGGGCCTAAAGCACCAATACCAGCCCACCAGTAGGTGATTACGTATGAGATGATTGTCTTTGTGATAATCGTCTGGGTTGTCACTATCAGATATGCTTTATGTGCTAGGATTCTCTATTATATGTGTTAGTAGTAGTAGGGTGAAATAGTCCCCGGATACCGGCTGAAAGATATCGAAGGGATAGTAAGTACCCATGCATGCCTAGCAGTACGTTTATGTTATGTTATTATGTGGTAGTGGTTGGGCGTGAAATAGTCCCCCGTAGTCGGTTCAGATAAACCGACGGGTAAGTTAAGCACCCCAGCATGGCTTGACATGGGTAAGTCAAGCACCCGAGAATAGCTTGACATGGGTAAGTCAAGCACCCCAGAACGGCTTAACATGGGTATGTCAGGCACCCTAGAATTGTCTGACAGTATGTTTGTTATATGGTATGTGGTATGATGGGGGAACTCACTAAGCTACGTGCTTACAGTTTTTAGTTTTGTTTTCAGGTACCTCTTCATCAAAGGGGAAGGAGCTGGCATGGTAGCAACGCATCACACACACATATGATTTCTGCATTTTGGGATCCATGGGATTGTACTCTGACATTATTATTAGTCCATAAAATGTTTTATGACATTTGACTTATGAGATTATGGGTTGATATGATATTGATGATGTTTTTCAGTAAACAATTTTATAAGCTACTTAATTAAAAATGAAATTTGGTCATGAAAATTGGGATGTTACAAGTTGGTATCAAAGCCTTGGTTTGAGGGATTCGAGCGCACTCTCGGGTGTGTCTGAACTCAAACTAAGGACATGGTATGAAAATTTTCGAAGTAAAATAATTTTTATAAAAAGGAGTTTGAAAGGAAATTTAAAAGGGAAAAGAACTTTGAAAACAACAAGGTTTAATGCATGCGACCGGCGGAGCTCAAGTAAGTTTTCCCCAAGATACCCATACATTTTATGTTATGATATGATATGATTATGAGAACTGCATTCTAGATTAGGACAAAGGATCTATGGAGATGTCTTATGTTCCTGCTATATGTGCTTATTGAATTTCATGCTAGAACTGAGTAGACAGTGATATGATGGCCTAGATAGGATATGCTTGGTTTGGGTACTCAATGCCCGAATGCTGCTTGCTTTCTGGTTTTTTGGAGTTCTAGTTATCTTTAATTAACTAGTAGACGAATATGTTAAGTTCCACATTATGAGGACTAAATAATTCAGAAGGTTAGGTTTAGCTCGATTTCACAGCTCTTGTCTGAGTCCAACCGTTGTAGGGCAGGACCTCTCATTCAAAGAGTTATCTGGTCTTAGTAATATGTAATGGTATTCACGAGCTAGTTAGAGTGAGATAACATGGACTTCTTATGCAGCTGATGGCAGAGAGTAGGTCAGAAGAATACCCTAGGGTATGCCTAGGATGAGAATAGTGCAACGAGCAGTGGTAGTAGAAGTAACTTGGTAAAGTCAAGGCAATCCTTGAGGAAAGTATGGATAGATATGGAAGGTAGTATGGGCCTGTACTACTGAAAACAGAAGATCCATACTCAAGTCAAGAAGGGTAGAGATACAACCAAGGAACTTGTAGTATGTGAAACCTTCCGAGGTTATTATCACCCTGACGATTATGTGATTTGTTTCAAAATGGTGATGATTACGCGTCACGGAAGGGGAGGTTCATGATCGGGATCATGATCAAGATCAGGTTCAAGATCAGGTATCGAGCCAGTCGATGAGGGACTATATGATTTCATTGTTTCTAAGATCACTAGAGGCATCCTTGAGTCGACCCCGATGATTTTCGGGCAATCAAGGAAGGGATTATTTAGCTGATGGAGGACCACCTCAGGACGTTTAAGAGTGACTGGGGTTCTACCGAGTCAGGGGCCCACACATTGTCCTTTAAGGACTTCAAGGGATATGGTGCGCTAGAATTCCATGGGGTGAAGGACCCCATCGTTGCCAGGAGATGGATTGCAGACATGGAGTCTGCCCAGTTGACGAGCTTCTGCTCTGAAGGGTCGAAGGTCCGGTATGCTATAGGATGTCTAAGAGACAGAGCTAGAGATTGGTGGGAGTCAGTTGGTGATTCTTTGGGAGCCTCAGCCATTGAGGCTATGACTTGGTCAGACATTGTGACCCGATTTAGGGCAGAGTTCGCGCCGGATGTGGAGCTTCAGCAGTTAGCCAAGGAGTTCCTTGATATGAGGCAAACGACAAAGACTGTGGTGGAGATTACTGCTAAGTTCAGGGAGAGGGCCTTACTGGTGCCTCAGTATGCAGGGGATGAGGAGATGCGGAAGTGTAACGGCCATAAAATTTCCAACCAATTTAAACTTTTCAAAACAACCCCGTTTCATTAAGTTATTACAAAAAGGTTTTCAATACAATTATCATCAGTGTCTTCCCAGAATCACATCAGAAAACAAAATCATGAGGAGCGGTACGATCACGCCTTTGCCTTCCCACGATCTCTTGAAGAACCTGAAAAACATTAAACCACAACTGTAAGCCCGAGAGCTTAGTGAGATACCCCCAAAATACCAACCACATATACCATACACGCACAACATGCATAATAAAACAAAACACAGAAGAGCCATGCACTTCGGGTCTACTGTGTGACTGGTCCGCCGCACCGGCCTTCAGTCCACCTGGTCCACCCTCCGATTCTAGCCATATACATCGAGTCTACAGTGTGATTGGTCTGCCCGCACCGGGCCTTCAATTCACCTGGTCCACTCTCTGAGTCTACAGTGTGAGTGGTCCGCCCGCACTGGGCCTTCAGTCGGCCTGGTCCACTCACCGAGCCTCGGCGCGTCTGGTCCGCCCTCTCGGGGCCTACAGCCTATCCGGACCACTCGCTGGGCCTTCGGGACAACCGGTCCGCCCTGGGTATGTTGGCCTATAGCCCCAAGTAGGACCCGCCTCAACCCATCCCCAGTCCAAAAACCATGTGCACATAAACATTCAATCATATAACAATTCACATTCAATCAAGCCGATCTAGCAGATCACGTAACATAACATCATCCTAACCAGGATACCGACCTAACCGGTCTCTAGCATAATACCATCCTAACTACCAGGATGTAAACATAGCAAAGCGATAACATAACAACGATACCCGGATCACAATCGGATAAAGGGCCGACCTTGGTGCCTTAGACCCTGTTGATATAGTGAGGATAACTCACCTCGCAACTGCCGAAACTCTGAACTGAAGAAGCAGATTCCCAAATCACCGCCTCACCGAAAATCCCGAACTATCCGAAGCAGCAAATAACCATTAGACCAAACACAATATCCTTCCAAGGGTAAATTGACCAATTTACCCTTAACTCAATCCGGTCCATGACTAAGGCCCACAATCAAAATATGAAAGGCCCATCACTAGATAAGCTCTCAAGCCCACTAATGGCCCAAAGACCAAAAGTCCGAAGCAAAGCCCAATATTGGCCCAATTTACTAAATTGGGCCCACCTCACCAAATGGGCCTAGATCCAAGGTCCATAATAATTAGTGAGTCCACCATACTCCATCCATAATGTCCAGTCACGGCCTAAGATCTAGTATCCCAATAACAACCCAATCTCCTAAGGCCCAAAATGAAAACCCAATAGAGGGAGTACGCTGGGCGTACCCTCCTTGGTACGTTGGGCGTACAACGAAGTTCGCGAAACGGGATCGGGACACAAACCCACTACGCTGGGCGTAACTCCGCTGAACTACAACTTCTCATAAGATCTTAATGACTTTAACTCTTAAGTCCAAACTTCAGATCCATAGACCAAATATGCCTAGGATTCATAAAGTCTCAAACTTTATTACTTGGGACGTCCATGAAGCTCTTAATCCAAGGTCTTAATCCATTAAGACCTATCTATAACACATGTGAGACAACCAAAGCCCTTGGGACCTCATTTTTCTTACTCAAGACCTCTCTTAAGGTCTAAAAGGACAGCTAATCTCAACCAACTCGAAACATGCATCAAGATGAGGGTTTTTGGGACAAGAATGATGTCAAAACTCACAACACATAGATCTACACAAAATGATTGTCAAGCTAGAGACTTTTTACCTCAAAAGAGCCTCATAATATGATGTCTTTCCAGATCTACAAGCTCCAGCCACACAACTCCTTCTTTGACAACTTCCTCTTTCTTCTTCAAGACTCTCTTTTTCCAAAACAAGAGTTCCAAGGCCAAACACACCCAACAATGGAGGTGGGATGGCTATCTATAGTGGCTGACCCTAAATTTAGTGGCTTATGGAGGCTAGGGTAAGAACCATTATGTTCCGTATATAGTGGCTGACCCTAAATTTAGGGTTTCTGGATGATAGACGTATGTTGGGCGTACGCCTAGAGGTCTCTGGGTTCCTTTCCTTCACTACGCTGGGCGTACGTCCAGCTTACGCTCGGCGTACCCAGCCAAACACAAGTACGCATGGATGGGACTCCTTTGCTAATTTTCCCCCTTTAGGGGCCATTGCTGCCCACATCTTTAGTTTACAAGCTCTCCTCCATCATGATTCGTTCTTGCCAAACCCTATATCCACATGAAGGACCGAAACGCCCTTACTCTTACTCTCGGGAACCCAAAATTAGATATTTCAAGAATGGGGCGTTACAGGAAGACCCGCTATCATGACATGTTGAGAGCTTACATTTGGAAACATGTCAGCTACTCGGCATGCCCGACATTGGATGATATGATTGCGAGGGCGAGGGAGAGGGAGATTGACATTGAGCACCTTCGAAACAGGAAGGCAGAGAAGAAACCTAAGGGATCCGAAACTAGGTCAGAGGGCCAGCCGGGCCAGGGCCGCTGCAGGAAATACGGCAGGCCGCATGAGGGAGTTTGTAGATTGGGATCATCAGGATGCTACAAATGCGGAAAGACTGGGCACTTGGGAAGGGATTGTACTGCCCCTACCCCCACCTTTCAGACCTCAGACCTGATTTTCTTTCATTGTAATTAGAAGGCCCATAAATAGGCTAACTGCCCTAGATTGACTACAGCAGCGCCCGTGGCGGCGCCAGCACCAGTGAGCCTGCAGATTACAGATGGCCGCCAGGGCAAGACTGATGCTCTGGTGGTGAGGAGCCGAGCCTTCCAGCTGACTATCGAGGAGGCACGCACCACTCCCGATGTGGTGGCAAGTATGATTTCTTCTTATATGTTGCTTATGATACTCATGTTCCATGTTATGTGTTTTGTTTAGGATCGTTCCATGTGAACGATATTCAGTTCATGTGTTGTTCGATTCGGGTGCTACCCGATCATTTGTCTTCCTTGCACTTAGAAAGAGGTCCCCTGTGTCTTCGGGCATGTTGGATTGCCCTCTAGAGGTCGAGATTGTTGACGACCGACCAGTTCGGGCATCAGAGGTTTTCAGAGATTGTGTTTTGCGGCTGTTCAATAAGCGCTATCTGGTAGACTT
This sequence comes from Lactuca sativa, assembly GCF_002870075.4. Classification (NCBI taxonomy): domain Eukaryota; kingdom Viridiplantae; phylum Streptophyta; class Magnoliopsida; order Asterales; family Asteraceae; genus Lactuca; species Lactuca sativa. The sequence continues at coordinate 55,218,326 of NC_056627.2, forward strand.
GGTTCCCATACCATTACGTGGGAACAAGGTCATCATCGGTATGGGCTAATTGAGCCTAATGGGGCAGTGATCGACTGCGTGCAACAGTTGGTTCGGGTCAGGACCCCAAGTGGGGGAGAGCTGGTGATTCAGGGCGAAAGGCCACAGCACGGACCAGCTTTATGACTAGCAGCGAGGGCTAGGCGCTACCTTTAGCAGGGTTGCGCCGGATACGTCGCCTACGTCGTGGATACTCGAGAGGAGGGTAAGGCGACCGTGAGTGATGTGTCATGGTGCGAGAGTACCCGGATGTATTTGCATACGATTTTCCTGGGATACCTCCAAAGAGGCAGGTGGAGTTTAGGATCGACCTAGTCTCGGGCGCGGCTCCGATAGCCAAGGCCCCGTATCGTTTGGCTCCTCCCGAGATGTAGGAGTTGTCTACACAGCTGCAGGAGTTTTTAGACAAGGGATTCATCAGACTGAGCAGTTCACCCAGGGGAGCCCCAATTCTATTTATGAAGAAGAAGGACGGGGCGCATCAGATGTGTATAGAATACCGGGAGCTGAACAAAGTAATGGGGAAGAACCGTTACCCACTCCCGAGGATTGATGATCTTTTCAACCAGCTTCAGGGGGCATCTTGGTTTTCCAAGATAGATTTGCGGTCAGGATACCAATAGATGAGGGTTAGAGACGAGGATATACAGAAGGCTGCTTTTCGGACTTGCTACGGCCACTACGAGTTCATGGTGATGCCCTCCGGGCTCACCAATGCTGCTGCCGCGCTCATGGACCTCGTGAACCGCGTATGCAAATTGACGTTGGATCGGTCCGTGATAGTTTTCATTAAAGACATCTTGGTTTATTCCAAGATGCAGGAGCAACATGAGGGGCACTTGCAGGAGGTGTTGGATACCCTGATGAGGGAGAGCTTGTATGCCATGTTCTCCAAGTGCGAGTTTTGGTTGCGTGAGGTGCAATTTCTTGGGCAACTTGTCAACCAAAACAGGCTTTTGGTTGATCCGGCCAAGGTGGAGGTCGTGATGAGATGGGAGGTTCCGAAGTCTCCATCTGAGATTCGGGGTTTCCTGGGATTGGCGGGCTATTACCGGAGATTCATTCAAGATTTCTCCAAGATAGTCATACCCTTGACCCAACCGATGAAGAAAGTCATTGTATTTTGCTGGGGGCCTGAGTAGCAGGCAACGTTTGAGACTTTGAGGCAGAGATTATGCTAGCCGCCTATTCTAGCCCTGTCAGAGGGCGTGGAGGATTTTGTGGGATACTGTGATGCGTCCATCTCTAGGTTGGGCACGGTGTTGATGCAGAGATGGCATGTTATCGCCTGTGCCTCGAGGCAGCTGAAGCCTCACGAGGCAAATTACCCGACACACGATTTGGGGTTGGGGTTCGTTGTCCTCGCCCTCAAGATTTGGCGACACTACCTCTATGGGGTTCCATGTACCATTTACACGGTCCACAAGAGTTTGACATACCTCATGGATCAGCCAAATCTGAACATGAGGCAGCGTCGGTGGCTAGATGTGGTGAAGGATTACGATTATGATATCCTCTACCACCTAGGGAAGGCCAATGTTGTCGTCGATTCTCTTAGCTGCAAGTCCGCCTCGATCAGGGACATTTGCTTACGGATGACAGTAGTGACTCCACTGTTGGAGCAGATCTGGGAGGCCCAAGAGGAGGCTATGAAGGAGGAACATCAGAAGAGCAAGCATATTGTGGGGCAGGTTTCCTCCTTCGACTATGATAGGTGTGGATTATTAACACTACACCGTAGGGGGTGGGTTACGTAAAATGGAGGTGTGCGCCAGGTGCTGATGGAGGAGGCGCACAAATCCATGTTTTCTATTCATCCCGGGGTGACGAAGATGTATAAAGATCTTCGTCCTGATTACTGGTGGCCCTGCATGAAGCGGGATGTAGCCTGGAACGTCGAGAGATATCTGACCTGCAGGAAGGTCAAGGCCGAGCACCAGAGGCCTCACGGAAGTACGCATCCATTGGATATCCCTATGTGGAAATGGGAAGATATTACCATCGATTTCATCACAAAGCTTCCCAGGACCGCGCGGGGGTGGATTTAATTTGGTTCATTGTGGATCGATTGACCACGAGTGTTCATTTCATCCTGATCCCGGAGAGTATCTTGGATGAGAAGTTGGTCGATATCTACATCCGAGAGGTAGTAGCTCGACATGAAGTGCCAATATTCGTCATTTTAAATAGAGACGTACGGTTCACTTCCAGATTCTGGGAGAAGTTTCATGAAGAGCTGGGTACTCGTCTGCACTTTAGCACCGCTTTTCACCCGCAAAAAGATGGTCAGAGCGAGCGGACCATCCAGACCTTGGAGGATATTCTATGGGGGTGTGTCTTGGATTTCGGTGGTAGCTGGGAACCTATCTTCCATTGGCTGAGTTCTCCTACAAAAACAGCTACCACACGAGTATCGATCATTCTCCCTTCAAGATGTTGTACAGGAGGAAGTGCAAGACCCCAATATATTAGGGTGAGGTTGGGCAGAGAGTCATGGGGAGTATCGAAGTGGTGTTCAAGATGACGGAGAGGATCCAACATGTCAGGAGCCGGCTTCAGACTGCTCAGAGTCGCCAGAAAAGTTATGACCACACACGTCGTTCGGACCTACAATTCCAGGTTGGGATATGGTTCTCATGAAGGTGTCACCTTGGAAAGGTGTCATCCGGTTCAGGAAGTGGGGCAAGTTGGGCCCTAGGTACATTAGTCCTTTCAGAGTTGCAGCCCGGGTGGGTAAGGTGGCGTATAGGCTAGATGTGCTAGACAATCTTAGCCAGATTCACAGTACTTTCCTCGTCTCCCAGCTACGGAAGTGCCTAGTAGATGACTTTACGGTGGTGCCTCTCGAGGATATTCAAGTGGATGACAGTCTGAACTACATCGAGCGACCAATTGCCATTCTAGATAGGAAGACGAAGGCGCTGAGGAAAAAGGAGGTAGAGCTGGTGAAGGTGCAGTGGTAGTACTACAAGGATTTGGAATAGACGTGGGAGCCAAAGGATGAGATGAGGGAGCACTACCCCGAGTTATTTTCAGTAGCAGCAACGAATTTGAGGATGAAGTCTAATTCAAGTGGGGGAGATTTGTAACATCCGGGATTTGCAGGAATTAATACTATTTATTTTAATGAATAATGGCTTGTTTTTGGTTTGGGCCAGGATAGTTGGGCTTTAAGATTTGGGCTGAGAAAGGCATTACGCGGGGCGTACCATGCTAGGTACGCGTAGTGTACTCAAGAGGATTGGGCGGGGAGGCCATGCATGTACGCCCAGCGTACGCGCACAAAGTCTAAAACCCTAAATTTTAGGGTTTGATCCCTATATAGAGGACCTTATGCCTTTGGTCCAGCCTCCCTCTCACCTCTAGGTAGCCACCATGAAAAGCCTAACCCATATTTGTGTATCCTTGTGATTTGGAAGCCAATTCAGAGTATCTTGGTGTAGTTTTGGTGCTTTGGAAGAGAAATGAGCTTCAAGAAGGAGCAAGGATTCACAAAGAGTTTGTAGATCCAGGAGATTGGCAACATTTCTGACTCATTTGAGGTATCAAGTTCCAAACTTGACCATTACATGCTTAGATTTGTTTATAGGAGTGTTTAAGGTCACTTTTGGACTCCATTCTTGAGGCTTCTTACATCTTAATGATATCAGACCATAAGAGTTTTCCTTTTGGGCTCTTAGAGACACTAAGAGTCATAAAATCGGACCTTGATGGTTAAGCCACAACCATGCAAGTGTTTGATGCAATAAAGCTTGTTAAAAGGACCAAAATCATGTTTTGATCCCAACCATGCATGCAAGCACATAAAGTTTGTGACTATATGGATTAGGAGGTCTTAAAGGACCTGGATCTACATGTTGGATGTAAATACTTAATTGATTAAGACACAAATGAAGTCCCAAGAAAGCTGGCTAGTACTCTAAGCGTACACCCCGGTATGCTGTGCTTATTGGGTCAACTCCTCATTTTGGTCAATGTCAGCGTACGTTAGGCGTACGTGCTAGGTACGTCGCGTGTACGCATGCATAGTGGCTATATTGGGCTTTTTGGGCCTTAGGGGATTGGGCCTGGACTACTGGGCCCCATGGCCCACTGTGGAGTATAGTTCTGGGCCTGGGAATTTGGAATTAGAAGTATTGGGCCTTTTGGGCCAATTGGGCCACTCAAGATTATTACATTTTGGGCTAAGGACTTATTAGAATGTTGAAAAGTCCCATTTGAAGAGTTGGGCCCAATTTAAAAATTTGGGGCATTAGTGGGCCCTTAGGGAGCCTTTGATGGGCCATGGGTGCAATGGATTTAATAAGTTAGCATTGGGCCTTATGAATGGTTCAATTTAGGCCGAGGGGGTAAAATGGTCATTTTACCCTAAGTAGTGTTATAGATTCTGATTGAGTGTCATTATGATTATGATAGTTGTGAGTCATCGAAGCAGCTATTAGAGATCACTTTCTATGAGATTCGACACTCAGCTTTACGAGGTGAGTTACCTTCCAGTAGAGGTGGGCCTAAAGCACCAATAGCAGCCCACCAGTAGGTGATTATGTATGAGATGATTGTCTTTATTATAATCGTCTGGGTTGTCACTATCAGATATGCTTTATGTGCTACGATGCTCTATTATATGTGTTAGTAGTAGTAGGGTGAAATAGTCCCTGGATACCAGCTGAAAGAGATCGAAGGGGTAGTAAGTACCCATGCATGCCTAGCAGTATATTTATGTTATGTTATTATGTGGTAGTGGTAGGGCGTGAAATAGTCTCTTGTAGTCGGTTGAGATAAACCGACGGGTAAGTTAAGCACCCCATAATGGCTTGACATGGGTAAGTCAAGCACCCTAGAATGGCTTGACCTAGGTAAGTCAAGCACCCCAGAACGGATTGACATAGGTAGGTCAGGCACCCCCAGAATTGTCTGGCATTATGTTTGTTATATGGTATGTGGTATGATGGGTAACTCACTAAGTTTCGTGCTTACAGTTTTAAATTTTGTTTTTAGGTACCTCTTCATCAAAGGGGAAGGAGCTGGCACGGTAGTAGTGCATCACACACTCATATGATTTCCACATTTTGGGATCCATGGGATTGTACTCTGACATTATTATTATTCCACAACATGTTTTATGAAATTTGACTTATGAGATTATGGGTTGATATGATATCTATGATGTTTTTCAGTAAACAACTTTATAAGCTACTTAATTAAAAATGAAATTTTTGGTCATGAAAATTGGGATGTTGCGAAATCTCTTAATGGCTTGCATGAAAGAATCTCGTGGGGCATGATCATATTTTTATGACTCAAGACATTGAAACACGTTCAAAAGGACAGTCCAAATGTTCTATAACATGTCATACACAAGAATGGACATATTTGGGGACAAAAGTTCATATTTTCATCATGCAAACTAGATCTAGCAACTTATTCATCAAGGTGGTAACTTTTTACCTTCTAGAGATGGAGAATGATGCAAGACTTCTAGATCCTATCTTGCCTCTAGCTTCTAAGGTCAACAACTACCTTTTTCCTCCTTTGGAACACAAAAAAAACACATTCAAAGGTCTCAAAATGCAAGGGGCTAGGGTTTGCAAGGAAACATATCAAGTGATGGAGGTTGGAAATAGGACTTAAGGATCAGTAAATAGGGTCTAAACCCTCAAGATTAGGGTTTTCGTCCAGACAGAGTACTCCCAACGTACTTAAAACAACATTGTTTACTACTAAGTGCCTTACGCCCAGCGTACCATGCATGTACGCCCAGCGTAACTGCTTCTCCCAAAAATTACAATAATGTCACTATGTGTAACGCCCCGATTCTCGAATACCAACTTATGGCTATATATTCTCATGAATTCAAGATCTACTCGACGAGTTGGTTGCATGACTCGTCGAGTAGCAACGGGTTTGGGCCACGTGGTTAAGTGACCAACTCGCTAAGTCGGAAGAGTTACTCTATGAGTTAGAGCTGCAGGGTGAAACCTAATTTCCGGGGTTTAGCACCCTATTTAAGGGATCATTAGCCTCCCTTAGTTCCTTTGCAGCCCCTTGAGAGTCCAGAAACCCTAATTCGTGTGTGTGCTCCATATTAGTGTAAATTTCAAGCTTGGAAAGAAGACCTTAATGCAAGAAGCTTGAAGCTCAAGAAGCTGGAGGCGAGAACGTGTGTGGGTCTAAAGTTTATCTCACGTAGCTTCAGTTGAGGTATCAATTCATGATTTGGGCCTCATTCCTTTCTAGATCTCATTGGATGAAGCTTAGGGCTTCTTGTGTTGGTTATGAAGCTATTCTTGGGTATAAGCTCAGATCTGAAGTTGGAACTTTAGATCTGAACTCTCTTTGATTTTTATGTCCATAAAGCTATCATCATTGGCAAGCACGAACTCCCTCCTTAAGTGTAAAACCCCATTTCAAGCTTGGTTTGGGCATTTTGAGTCATTAGATCCTTACATGCACGTAAAGTTTGCAACTTTACGTGATAAGAATGCCATGGGAACATGGATCTGCAGTATGGAGCCTTGGCATGGCTTAAAAAGCATTTGTATGGATGAAGGACTGAAGGGACTTGGCAAGTCGCATGGTACACTCGGCGAGTCATATGAAGATGGTCATCAACTCGACGGGTTGGATGAACAACTTAGCGAGTCCGATGAAGATTGCCTTGGGCTCGGCGAGTGGCATGGTGACTCAGCGACTTGGCAAATTATGCAAGGAACTCGGCAAGTAGCTGAGGGTACTCGACGAGTTGAGGTCAACATGGACTGTTGACCTTGATAGTTGACTTTGACTTTGACCAAGGGTTGACCATTTTGACTTTTGAGGATAATTGGTACACGGATTTTTATCAATTGGATCATTAATGGTTATAGGTGTTGTAGTTTGGGTTAGTGCTTCGGGAGCGTGATTTCGTGGTTCGGTCGGGAATTGCGAGGTGATTTATCCTCACTATACTAAGGGGTCTAAGGCACCAAGGCCGGCCCATTGGATTTGATATCCTAGTAGTTATTGATATGTTTGGATTAAGTTAGTGATGTATGCCAATTGATATACTAGTCGGGTAGATCTGTAAGATTACTTGTGATATTGTATGATTATATGTATGTACATTAGTTATGTTATATGTCAACATGTTATTATTGGATTAATGTCTTAGTCCATAACTATAATTGGTAAGACTTGAAACGACCCGGCATGGTCCATTTGGGTTGCATGGCATCATGCATTTGGATAGACTATAATAAGAGAAATAAGACACTTATGGTTATTAATATATTATAAGTTCTAGTATATTAATAATAAGAATAATAAGATTATTTAATTAGTATTGATCAAGAATTAATCTAGGATTAATTAAGTGATCAAAAGAATACTAATTAAATATATGGGTTGATTGTGCAAATCATCCATACTTATATAGTGGGCTAATGCTCCATGGATTATCTAGTTGGGCTAAAACCCATATGATGCTCCATGGATGCTCAATGGTGTATTTGTACCCATGGATCATGGAAATGAAAGGCCATGTTAATTAGGGTTTACATGGTGTAACCCTAACTATATAAGCATCATATTATTCACCAAAATCGGTCACTAGAGAAAGGAAGAAAGGGCTAGCCGATTTTCATAAAGTGTAGAATTCTCTCAAGTTATTCCAAGTGTATTTTGTGTTGTGTGAACCATTTGAGGTGTCACACTTGATTCACTTGGCACTCAAGCTTCATGAAGACTTTCTACATGAAAGAGGTATGTATTATATCTTGTTATATTCATTGTTTTGTATGCTAGATTAGGATAATACCTTGGATGTTCATATTTGCATCTATAATAGAAAAACATTAGATCCAAGGTATTTAGGGTTGCATGTACACTTAGGAGTGTTAGAATGCTCAAAACCCTACAGTGGTATCAGAGCCTAGGCTTGTTTTCTTGGTATTCTTGCAAAAGTAGCTGAAAAATCGAGTTTTGATGCTGTCTGCCCAGCAGACTCGCCGAGTCCAAGGCGAAATGCATCCAACTCGCCGAGTTGGTTCGTGCACTCGACGAGTTGGCGCCCCATACAACATATATTCGACTTTATTGGATGGAATTGGACTAGGAACATTACCCTAAGATGTTTTTGGACTTATAAACGTGTTTTTGATGTGGTAATGTTCATGCTAATCCAATTTCAAAGATAATTGTCAATAGATTCATGTTTTGTATTAGTTTAAGGTTTAGACTAATTACATGAAAAAGTTTGATTTGAATTATCTTGTTTTTATGAGTTGCTTAGATTAATAGAAAAGTTGAGTGAAATAGTTGTTTTCAATCCAAATTAATCTAAGAGTTGATTCTAAAATGTGTTTTTGTAACTTGTCCTCAAGTTATATGAAAAGTCACATTTAAGTTTCATAAAACTCATAAAAGTTGGCAAAGGTTACAAAAATGAAGAGTCTAGCTCTAATTAAATGGTTTTATGACTCCATAACTTGTCCTCAAGTTATGGAGGACCAAGAGTCTCTTCATTAAATAATAAATAAATAAAAAGTGTAACCTTAATTAATTCCATAAATTATAAAATAAAGAAAAGTTAATTCTTTTATTAGTTTAAAGTCTTCCATAACTTGTCCTCAAGTTATGGAACATGAAGAGTTTTTGGATTCAAACTACTTTAAACACATAAGTTATGGAATTAAATAGTTTTGAATAGTTTCAAAACTTGCCCTCAAGTTTTGGAATTTGTAAAGTTTTCTCTTATGAATACTTTAATTCCAAGTTAGCCCTTAGAATTTTAAAATTTAAAATTCAACCCTTATACTTTATAATATTATAAGTTAATAATATTTATATATATGTATAAGAGCAAGTCAGTCTTACCGTTAGTAGGCCTCATTCACGAAGCCGGTCTATAAGGGGGTATAAGGTTACTACCTGTAAAATGGCAGTTTAATGGGTGTCCACTCTCACCCACCGCTTCCTTGACTGGTGGAGGGTCGTTAGCCGAACGGGTTTGACAGGACTATAATTCTCCCTTCATTAAAAGTATTAATGATAAATACTAAGTAACTAAACTCTTAAGAATACCCAATCTTAGTTACTTAGGAAAATGTGAATAAGGTGCTAATCCATGAAATTACACTTTGCACTTTGTTTAAGTCGGTTAGTCGAGCATGTGTGGTTAACCGGCACACTAACTCGTATTTAACAAGGTAGGAAAAGGGTAACTTAATGTTTATCATAGTATCGATGGACCATGTATGGTTAACCGGCACATCGATTGAGGGGTAAACACTTAAGGGTACCAAGTAATTTGCATGGTTACTTCACACCTTGTTTTGTGATCCTCAGCATCCCAGTCACAAAACCTGAAGGGCACACTCGAGATTGAAACATGCCATTGAACAGTTCAATGAATCTCAAAAGATCTAGGAGTTTCAAATCCAATTAAAACCTAATAATACATTTCGTTTATCTTGGTGGAAATTGGTGAATCATCATTCACCTACCTTAAAATATTTTATAGCTTGGATTACGGCATCCCTCTTCTAAGTTATAAAATAGTTTGTTGGGTCCTAGCCTTAATATTTCATATTGGGTGTCATATTAAGGACTTTCGATCAACTATCTTGAATATCTCCCAAAAGATGTCTGGTTTAGACATCTGTGATCTTCCCAAATCTCTTGAAACAAGGTTTCCTAAATGAAGATGATGTCCTTTGGAAATCATACTTCTTTCAGCTCCTCCAATTATTCTCCCTAACCCACAAGTTCTTGACAAGTTCAAGGTCACTCAAGCCCTATTGGAAAGGCAAGGTCTAGGTGTGATCACATCTTAGAGATGTAGTCACATATTGACAAGCCGGGGGAGTTGGGTGTCAAAGTCTTGAGAAAGTTGGTGGTTCAACTACTTTCTAAGTCACATAGTGTGTTCTTTTGGAACACCTATGAAACAGACTATGACAAGACCCTTAATGATCATATCTATTTGCTAAGATCAACTTCCCAAAACTATATGGACAGGTACAATAGTGACATTGGATATCTAGTAAAGCTCTCTCTTCCCAGTGGAAAGGGATCGACCATAGTCAACTCGGTTGACCAAATGGTAAAGAGAAAGGCTAAGTCTGTGATAGTCCCATGTTTCATTAACAAAGCATCCATATGTTGAATTGCCAAAGAAAGGGACATTGGTTGCGAAGCTGCAAATTTGCCTAAGGATGTTAAAGTCAATAAGTTTGAATCTACTTCACGTGAAAATTCCACTATCTAACTCTGCTAAGTTTCTACTCTGAGATTCTTGATACATGATGTGACTGGGTCACATGGTGATGTTTTAAGAATCAAAGAAAAGTGAAGTAACTTAAAGAAAGAATATGTTGAATCAGATCGCGTAGATGGATTTCTATTGCGTAGTTTGAAGATCGGATTCTTGAGCTACTTCTTAGGAGTTATGAGATATTGCTTAGGAATCGATAACAACAAGTTTTCATATGGATTGTAAGGATAAGTTTTTCCGCAAAGTTTTAAAATAAAAGAAAATTTTTTATTTTATTTATTTTAAAATATCCTTACAATGGCATTTGAGGAAAAATTGTTGCTTATAAGATTCCATTCATAGCAAGAGTGGAAATATGAAATTGATTCTTTCATTTGTGGTAATGTCTAAATTTACCAAATAAGGAAAGATTCTCATCACCCAAGTTTCAATTGGACTGGGACTTGGAATCATGCAAGGTGTATAGCATGATGAATGAGAACTTTCAGGTATTGGAAAAATTAAGACTAATTACTTGTTCACATGGATGTGTGAGTCAAGTAAAGGACTAAGGGATCGAGTACACATTCTTGTGCACTGATTAAGTCTACCACAAAAGATTGATAAGACTATTCGTCATAGTTTATTAAAGCTCAGTAAATATGGTTATACTTACAAGCTTAAGTGTAATTCTGAGACATTGGAAAAGGTTCCAATGTATTGCAGAGCGAATAAGAAGAATCAATCTAGGCAGAAGGATAAAAGTTTCTCAAATCTGAAAAGATGGGAGAGTACTTTAGTATCAGTTTTTATGATCATCTTAATGATTTAGAGACCTTATCACAATTCATCCTCTAAGTGTCTTCTTATAGCTAAGAAGAGGAGCTATGAATTGTTGAAGTTGTTAAATCAAGAAGATGATTCATACTTCGTTCCAAAAACAATTCTTAAAGTCATACTCCAAGAGTATAACTTGAGTGACATGTCTTAAAGAAGGTTTAAAACACTTGTCAAATGTAAAAGTAAAAGTTTTCTACTCTTGTACATTTGAAATTGGTAGGTTGAGATATTTTGGATAAAACAAAGACCAACTTAGGCCAATGTTGTGAAGTGTTTGTCTCTATTAGAATCCACACTATCTCTTGAATATCTGACAAGAAAGTCTTATATGTCAAGAGGACAGTGGGAGTCTTAAAGATCTTGAAAGTCTCAAGAACTAATCAAGAATAAAACCTGCATGTTCTTCACTAGCACACAACTTGAGGTTTATAACCTATCGTGTTGACATATTCTGTGCCCATTCCAGTTAAAGTTGGCTTTGCATATGAGTTCTTAGAGTTCTCAATTGGTTGCACAACAACTTGGAAGCAATGGTAGGCCCTTGAGCTGCCAGGTGGCAAGAAATTAAGATTGAGTTCAATCCATATGAGTTCGGATTTGTCATTATCCTTGTCTTGTGATTATGGTTTCGACAAATTTATATGGGTAGGAACTCATACACCATAAAAATCTAAGTGTCATAAGGTTTCTCTCTGATTCATGAAAATTATGGTGAGGAAACACTTTCACTAAGTAGATTTTAGGTAGATAGCAATTGCTATATTTGCATTCTCAAAGTCGTTAGTGAAGCGTGTGTGGTTAACCGACACACTAACCTGGACTTGTGAGAAGTGGCAAAAAGGTCTAACCATTATGATTACGGCATCCCTCTTCATAATTGTTTAGACACACCTATGAGCTATCTAAGGGAAGGTGTAAGATTTTGATAAAGTTTTATCAAAACAATCTAGTATCAGAAATGAGAACTTTGGTAAGAAAGTCAGCTAATTTCTGAGTACACGTCAAAGATAGTGGGAGGATAAGTTTCATGCTAATAATCATTATGTTAGTGGGAGCATGATAATTATGATAAAGATTGCAAGTTAGCAATGTTAATTATAGAAAACAAAAGTTTCAATTGGGAAAGAGTTGTTTTGCTATAATTAAGGGAGAGGAAATTATACTTCATCTCAAATCTAAAAGCTTAGATTGAGGTTTTAATCATTTAGTCAAGGATATATATATATATATATATATATATATATATATATATATATATATATATATATGAATTGCATGTTGGAAGGGCTCAGCATAAGGAAATTCTGCATATGGGTCCATTATTTGCGTTCTAAAATTCGATTATGATTACGGCATCCCATTTCATAATCTGAATTATGAGAACTTGGCAAATAGAAATGGAAATGTTATAGCAAAATATTGGTTTAGTCTTTATGTAAGACATCATGAATCTTGTCCCATGTGCTTCGGATATAGGATCGATTGCATGTGCCATATTCATCCTTTCTAAAATTTTCCAAATGCCTGGGGCATTAAGAAGGGAAAAAGGTCTAGAATTGGATATGACTAAAAGGATTAATCAATTGTCGAGGACAATCTAAGGTTTACCAAAGATTGGGTGCTCAAGGACAGTTGGAAGTATAGTGATAATTCTGGAAGGGCCATATTGACATAATCTGTAAGGAGGAAACTCTTGTTCAGAAGTGATAGTCAAAATGGAATCTGGAAATGTTTCAAAGATAGAAATTATTCAATCTGTGTAAGATTAGGAAACATAATGCAACAAGGATGTTTCCAAGGAGCTGATCTCCTTTGGAAAGCTCTGTAATGGTTGTTGTCAAGTCTCTCTGACTTTGTGCATAATCATTACAAGAGGATCAATGCATATAAGTTTAGAATCTAACAGATTTCAATAAATGGCATGAATTTGGAATTCTTCCATTTGCAGTAAGGATTTGGGAGTGTGAAAAGAAAATCATTGAAGTTATGTTCAATTGATCTATTTCACAAAGTAAAGATCATAGATAAACACAGTATGCATACTTGGTGTGTGGCATGACTAGTGTTTAGAAAACGTAGTGTACATGCTTGGAGCATGGGACAACTATTGTTTTAATTCAAGAATAAAGTTGATAGTTGAAACAGTATACAATGAATAATGTGTAATCATATGGTGATAAACAAAAGGTGTTTTATTTATGTTCATAGGTTTTGATACCATATTGGATACAATTATTCTTGTGTTTCATTTTGCATGTTTTGACTTCCCGAATAAACTAGGTTATTCTTCCGGAATGACTAAGTTATTCAAACCATCCACAGTCAGTCATATGTTGGAAGTAGATATGAATTAAGACTGTCATGGGTTGGCTTGTAGAGGTCTAAGGTGTTGTACAAAGGGCTACAACACTCATGAGTGCTCATAAGTTCTGAGTATTGGATTCAATCCGCGCTCATTGGAATCACTTCATGGATTTTATCACGAGTGATCATGAGATGATAATATCTTATATTCTTCAAACCTATAGATATGAGTTGTTACTATGAGTTGATAGTACATTGATTGCACGAAAACACATTGGTAACTCGATGTTATAAAACTTGCCTTTGTGTATGATTCAACAAGTAGTAGAACAAGCCATATGAGTTGAAGTTTATCCATTCCTTTTACCTTTAGGATATAAGCGATATCTGTGGGCCAATCGATGATTTGATGATGACAAATGGAAGTGCTCGGCCGGGCCAGGACTGATTTGATTTGTTCAATTAGTCAGTCGTCATAAATCAGAAATCGGGAAACAACAAATGGACAGACAAAATGATTATAATCCATGTCTCAGTCCATATGATATCTAGAATGGAGGAATATATGATCCCTTATCTAATGGACAAGTCACTGACAAAGGTAAGATTTCATCTACAAGGTCAGAGTTCGACAGAACCTTTTGAGAGCTACGATTGCCAGTCGGTTCCTAAAGTCATACGCAATAATAGTTTTAGACTTATCCAAGTGGGAGACTGTTGGATTAATGTCTAAATCCATAACTATAATTGGTAAGACCTGACCCGACCCAGCATGGTCCATTTGGATTGCATGGCATCATGCATTTGGATAGACTATAATGAGAGAAATAAGACACTTATGGTTATTAATATATTATAAGTTCTAGTATATTAATAATAAGAATAATAAGATTCTTTCATTAGTATGGATCAAGAATTAATCTAGGATTAATTAAGTGATCAAAAGAAGACTAATTAAATATATGGGTTGATTGTGCAAATCATCCATACTTATATAGTGGGCTAATGCTCCATGGATTATCTAGTTGGGCTAAAACCCATATGATGCTCCATGGATGCTCCATGGTGTATTTGTACCCATGGATCATGGAAATGAAAGGCCATGTCAATTAGGGTTTACATAGTGTAACCTTAACTATATAAGCATCATATTATTCACCAAAATCGGTCACTAGAGAAAGGAAGACAGGGCTAGCCGATTTTCATAAAGTGTAGAATTCTCTCAAGTTATTCCAAGTGTATTTGGTGTTGTGTGAACCATTTGAGGTGTCACACTTGGGGCACTTGGCACTCAAGCTTCACGAAGACTTTCTACATGAAAGAGGTATGTATTCTATCTTGTTATATTCATTGTTTTGTATGCTAGATTAGGATAATACCTTGGATGTTCATATTTGCATGTATAATAGAGAAAACATAGATCCAAGGTATTTACGGTTGCATGTACACTTAGGAGTGTTAGAATGCTCAAAACCCTACATTATATCCCCAACCTAACCCTTGGCCTCATGTCGATCGTCTACCCTCTCGGAAATCTGTGGTATGTTCCCTGACCCACGTGTCCACCACATACGCTAAATAACCCGCACTCCCGTGCTGAATGCACTGCTGAGCCCTGGCAGCTAACAAAACTGTGACACCCCAAAACCAAAAACGGTCGAAACGTTCTGGGGCGGAGGACGTCATGTACAGTATCACAACAATTAAAAGTAGTAAACAAGCAACAACATCATCCATTGCATTAATAATATAATTATTATACATGTGTTCTATCAAATTTTGATAAACACTAAAGCATAAATCAAAATGAAATATGAGTCTTGAACAAGCTCCATCTTCCTTTCTCCTTGCATCGGTACCTGTCTATGATAACCTGAGGATACAAGTAATTTTGAAAGCGAGTATCAGCTTTGAAGCTGGTGAGATCATAAGTATTTTAGTGTCTTAATTTGTATGTAAGTATTTGTATGTAAGAATTTGTATATGAACTGCAAGTATGAAGATGTTTGTAAAACAACTGTAAACGTTTGAAAAACCTAGAAATCCCTATGATTCCTACTTTATATAAAGATGTCTTCGACCAAGACTTAACTGTTCTCATTGTAGTCTTCTACAAAGACTAAAAATGTTCTATATGTTCGTTTCTTGTAAGAGTGTGTAATTTTCCCAAGTGTAACTATTATTAACAAAATATAGTTTTTACATTTATAGTTTAAGTGAAAAGATCAATAAATATATGTACAGGGAAAATTAATGTAGTACTAAAACGTAGCTCTATAAGAACTACTACTGTACTAACTACCTTAAACCGGATTTATATTAAGGCATCATGTGATTAATTGCACCATACTATCGACTAGTAACAACGACATAATGAATGGTCGTAATAACGGAATGATGTTTGGCACCCGGAGACCTGCAGGTCCGGCTGTAGCTAGCAGCAAGGTGTAGGATAGTCAATCCAGTATAGATCTATACGCAAACTCATGCTCTCCCTCCAAGATAATTCTGGCTACAACTCGGGCCATGACATTTAAGGCATGCTCCGATACAGTGGATCACAATTGTTATCGTATTCTTGTATATGTAATGTAATGTTACTTGTTCTAGCTGTAATGTACGTGCTCTCTACCTAGCAAGTATAGTAATGTAATCGTTCAAGTATCGTTGTATATGTTCTCTTTCTAGTATAGTTGTATATTTTCTTCTAGTAGTAAGTATTGACCCATGAATGAACTGACTCATAGTATGATATCGCGTTCTAATAATAGTTCTAGTATCTTCCTAAACTACCCATATGGTAGTTTACTAGTAATCTAACTGGTACGTATGAACATGGATGTATACCCTTGCTACCCAAGGGCATGAGCTGAACTGGAAGGACCTTTTATGACTATACA
This sequence comes from Lactuca sativa, assembly GCF_002870075.4. Lineage (NCBI taxonomy): Eukaryota > Viridiplantae > Streptophyta > Magnoliopsida > Asterales > Asteraceae > Lactuca > Lactuca sativa. The sequence goes on from NC_056627.2 coordinate 55,234,640, forward strand.
TGTACACATGATATATAACTAATATTTAAACGACCTTCGGACGAGTACCTGATATCCCACCAGACCACATCTCAAGCGCGAAAAGGAAATAGGGTGGATAGCCTTCCTAAGTCTTTTAAATATTTCTTATATAACTATACATATAGAGGCATGCAATTTATAATATAAAAGCATAAATAAGTTTTGTAAAACATTTGAACATAAATATTATTTTAAGAAAAGATCGACTTGATGTCAATCTATAAAACAGTTTGAAGGCATAAGTTTGATAAAACAGTTTAAGTATAAAGAAACATTTGTTTGAAACACAATTGTAAATAAGTTTGAAATGTAATATACAGAGTAAGATGTACAGTGTAATAAGGAGTTTAAAACATATAAAATGTTTATAAAAATCATTTGAAGGAAACTGTTTGGTAAAACGGCTAATGAGTAGCCAAATCTTTTGAATGATGTATATTAATCACATGTGATTGATGAAATAACTAGCATAATTCTACTTATTAATCACATGTGATTGATATAATAACTAGCATGATTCTACTTGTATCCCCCCCCCATAAAACATTTAAAAATAGTTAAAAACATTAGTTAAGGGGTATGAACTCACCTGTAGTAAGTGACTGGAATTGAACGGACTGTTATCGTACGGAAGGATCGGACAAGTGCTTGGTGTCAAGTGAAGACTTAGACACACACAATGATCCTAATTACATATGAAAACATATGTATATAAATAATTAGTGATTAAAACACTAATTATACAAGTATAAACATTTAAACACGAGGAAAACACTTTTGGTCAAGTGCTAGGAGGCTAATGGGTTGCAACAAAGGAGTGCAATGCCCCTAATGGGAGTTTATGGTCTAATGGCCATATATTTTGGAGTTTACGGCCCAGGGGAGTAAACTCCTGGCTGTAAACTCTCAACCAAGTCCCTATATGAAGTCTAACAATTATACAACTCATGTGGTGAATTGTTTCAAGGCTAAATCAAGTGTTTGGGTGCCATATTAACTCCTTTAAGGAGTTTACCGCCTTGGGACCATATTCCCTTGGAGTTTACGGTCGTAAAATCCCTTGGGAGGGTGTTTATGGTGTTTTCAAGTCTCTAAATTAACTAGAAACTAAACTAGGCTTTTGTACTTGGCTTTAGAAGAGTTTATGGCACCATTTTATGGAGTTCACGACCCTAGAACCTTTTGGTGTTCTAAGTGTGTTAGCTAGTCCAAAACTCATTTAGGTACATGCCCAAATTGGTCTCTTGGCTTAAGGAAGGAGTTAGGGTGTCATTTGACCCCTTTATAGGTGTTTACGGCCCAAGAACTTGTCTTGGCCGTAAACTCCTCAATACTAGTGATTCCTTATGTTTTCTTGACTATAAACACTTTAGGGTACTTGTCCTAATTTAATCCTAAGCCTTAGGAAGTGTTTCAAAGCATTTTGGCACCTAAAACATGGAGTTCACGGCCTAAGAAGCTCCTTCGCCGTGAACTCACTTCTAGCCATGATTCCTAATTGTTTTTTTGTGGTCTAAAGCATGAAATGGAGGCTTCTAGTTTGAGTTCTAAAGCTTTGAGGGTCACTGGAACCCTTTAGGACCTTAAAATGGAGTTTACTCCCCAAGAACGTTCTTGGGCGGTAAACTCCCGAGTCTAGTTATTTTGATATGTAATTGATGTTTCTAAACATAATTTAAGCTATATAACATAACTAGATCGAAGTACTCACAATTTGGGATAAAAACCCGAAGATCCGTAAGAGAGAATTTTGACTTTTCTCTAAATGGAATTCAACAAATGAACCAATCTGGTTCAGAATTCTATTTATAGTCCTGAGATATTTTTGGCAGAAAATATTTTTATTCCTGGAACGAACTCTAATGTCCTAGAGTCTTGGAATAACAATGTTGCACAAAACCCTAGTGCGTCCACTCTCCTAATATCTCCTTAAGTGTAAAATCCTGAAAACTGCCAAACTTATACTCGAAGTCTAAATTTTCCCTGTAACTGCTCTACTTCTATTGGGTTGGTATGGTTTGTTCAGAATCGAAATTTCGGGTTGTCACGTCATCCCCCTGTTGAAGGGAATTTCGTCCTGAAATTAGAATTTAGGCAAGGAAGTATGCACGAATGATCGAGTCGTGAGGAGGAAACTTCCTAATCGATTGGTTCTAGCACACCTAAGTGAAATCGGGTTCTCCGTTGGTATTCCAACGAACCTTCACTAACTGGCAACGGCGTTGCTTCGTCCGCTTGACCTCTCGGTCGAGGGTCACTATGGTTCTAATACGAAGGCGTGGATCTCGACAAGTGGACTTACAAGAGTCCTAACGGAAAGGTATGGTTCCATGATCGAGATGCGAAGAGTAGGATGTACGTTACTGAGTTCGCTGAGTAGGTCTAGTTTGTGCGAGGCACAGGACCGATTCTGATAAGAATCTCGGAGGTCCTAACTATATTGGATTTAGCTTTCCACGCGATACGAAGCATATTAAGCCATTCCCAGAGTGAGTTAACCTAAAGAGCTTGGTCACTCACTTGGAATTCCAAAGGTTCCTCTTCTTGCTTAACTTCCCAGTCAAAGGCCACCCCTTGGTGGGTCAAGGTCGTACGGGTTTCTGTAATTTGCGAGGAGTTCTGAACGAACTAAGACGGTAGGTCGGTAAGACCTAGAATTTGGCGAAAGACTGTCGGCGTCTCTGGTGTCGACAAATGCTCATCGGCTTTGACAAATTGAAAGAGTACTCAAAATTTCCCACATTACAACAGTGTGTCATAGAAATTTGACTCTTCAATTTCAAAACTCGCCTAGAGAACATCGCTAAAGTTCTTCTGTAGGAAATGTTTCCATGGGTTTTCTTCTTACTACGAGGGTAGATAAGTAAGTCATTACATGGAGAAATGACGAACTGATCTAAGTAAGAAAGACGTACCCTATTCGTTTAGCTCCTGAAAGCTATGGGCGTATTGGTCCTATCCGAAGGGTATCACTACGGACTCAAAGTGTCCGCATCGAGTTCAGGAGATAGTCTTCCGGACATCTTTCCCTAACACTCGAACTGGTGATATTCGGATCTCAGATCCATTCCTGCAAGTAGTTTCTTTCCTTGCGTTTAGTCAACCATTTCGTCTACACGAGGCAGAGATAACGATTTTTATGAAAATCTTGACGGAGTCCTCGATATTCGAGGCACATACGATGCAATCCGTCGATCTCTGGGAGAATATGACCGGGGTTCTCTAGGGTGAGAAACCTAGTCTTCTAATTCTATTTCTGTGTAGTTCGCTAAGTTGTCCGGACTGTTCTTGTATCTCCGTAGGTGTTTAAACTATAGTGTGATATGTTTACGGGAGTCGTACTCGGTTCTAAGTTTGTTCACATCATGATGTGATTAGTCATAGACTTAAGCAGTTCTTCGTCCTGAAGTTCATATTAGAATTCATACATGGTTTCACAATCACAATTTCGGGTATACGAGTCGCATATAATTAAGATTGAAAAGGTAGTCGAATAACTGATTTTTCTTTAAGCTCACATCCCATCGGGGAAAAAGAAGTTAAAGTGGAATCATCAATTCTAAACCTGTAGAAGCTTGATTATATATCACTCTTATGCATACCTTCCTCAGTGATAGATCAATCGCATGAATCCTTGGATTAAACTTGACGTATTGCACGAGTGGTACTTCGGGGATTTCTTCGGAAAAAAAAATAACTAAGAGGTACTCCTGGCATGAGTACTTCGGTGTTCTGATATGACGGCTTCGCTGAAAACGGCGTTTACTGAAAAGGAGACGTACGCATGAAGCTGTTTTTGTAAGGATCAAATGGAATCGAGTCATATGATAATGTCGAAATCATACTGAAACTTAAAGACATTAGATTTGAACATAAGAAGTTTACAGACAAAACCCAACCGTGCAACCATGAACAGAGTTGCAGTACTTTAGACTTACAACAAGACCATTGCTGCGAATAAGATATACTACAAAAGACAAGTATACGCAGCACGAGCATCCTTATACAGATAGGATCTCGCAAAAAAAGGTAAGACTCTAGTTGCACTAGTTATGGATAGTTTATAAGTCTGTTACAATGAAACGCCTAAATTACATTAACGTGGTTCCGGAGCAGGCTCTCCTGAGGCTGTGATCCTGAGAATCTTCCCATCAGCACCCGAGTTCTTTGTCATTGGGCAATCTTTCTTGAAGTGCCCAATTTCACCGCATTGGTGACATATCTGGACAGCACCAACATTGGTGGTGGAAGTGAAGTGTCGAGTAGGACTTATGGGGACACGGTTGCTTTCGTTTATCTTCTCTTTTGGACAATTCATGTGATAATGCCCTGCCTCACCACAACTATAGCAAACTAGGCTTGCTCCAGTGGTGGAGGTAGTTCTATAGAAACGAGCAATGTGCCCCATCTTGTTGCAACTATTGCATTGCCAGGATCGGAAAATTCCCTTGTGGTGGTAGTTGCACCGGTCGCACTTTGGGAGTGTTCCTTTGTAGGGTCTGCTCGGTACGGGAACGGCATGGGTTTCCACTTGCTGCTGTTGTGTAGCCAGCCTTTGGAATCTCTTGCGTTCTTTCCGGGCTTGACGCTTTCGTTTCTTGTTCTCTGCTTTTCGGCTTTGCGAGCCTGTGGCTGTTACTGTTTGGCGACTTCCTGTATGGATACCACGATTGGAAACTTCATTCCCATCAGCTACATTGACTGTGCTGATAGCGCTACGGTGCGCAAGGACCGCGGTTACGGCAGCCACCACGGCAGCTGTAACTGCTGTTTGAAAGGTAGCGGCGTCCAGCGGAGGTTTCACGGTTCGACTGATTGCTTCCGGATGACGACATGATTTTGTAACACGAAAGATAAGGATTTTGTGAGCGATTCTGGTTGACCCTGATGTACTTAGATTGTTCATGTAAAGAGTACGACTATGTTCTCGAAAGTTTGACCTACATCCCTATGATGCAGTCCTAGTATGGAATGGAAGTATGTTTGTGAAGGTTTGACCTACATCCCTATGATGCAGTCCTAGTAATGAGTAGAAGTAAGTTCGTAGAATGGTCTCAAAACGTTTGTTGTGCAAGCCGAGGTATCGTGGGTTGGTGAATAACAAGGTCCAACCACTGAAAGAGACTTGGAAATGTCTCCGGAGATAATTCGCTATAGTCCAATGACTTGACTAAAGCATGTTTCAGATAGACCCCAATGATAGTATGATAAGAGTACTTGAATGAAGAATGACACAAAAGTTAGCCGGCTGTCAATATCTTTGATATTCACGATGTAAAGATTCTGGAAAATCACCTTGTAAAGGTCTTACATCATATCCACAGAAGATAGTTCCTGACAGCATAAAGACCTAACTAAAGTACTCATGGTACAAGATAATTTCATAGAAAATGCCACATCGGGCATAGACAGAAAACACGATTCCTTTTTAATACAGAAATAAAGTAAAGCGTCCACTACTGGCGACGGTCAACCCTCTGGTGAACTCTTAGTTCAGCCAATTGACGTTCCATGTCAAGTAGGTGTCTTTCATACACCCTCTAGCGTACTCGGAGCTCTTATGACTTCAGCTCGTGATTCAGCCAGTGCTTGCAACAGGGTTTCATGGTTTCTCTCTGATCTCTCGCGAGCATCTTCTAGACGAATGGTGCGGAGGGAATGCATTCTCGCATCAGCGACAACTTCGGTAATTTGATGTCGGGCTGTCCTACCTTGAATCTCATTTCGGGCCACTCTGCGGACCAAGATTGGTAAGACTCTATCTGCTGAGCCCCCATTGCTCAAGTCGTAAAAGCTTCGGTCACCATCAAATGGCATAGACTGATCTTGTCCTTGGCTCCATGTTTCCAAGCATTCCACTTACTCAGGGTCGGGCCATGAAAAGTCGGACGAGGGTTAGGAATTTGGAAAGGGAGCTGCTCGGGGTAGGTTCTCAATCTCTGGTTCGAAGTTAGCATCATACGAAAGGTCTTCATCATGGTGATCATTCAAGGGGATAGGATGATCATTCTCTGGTTCTTCTCCAAACTAACCAGTTATGACCTTACTCAGAAGGTACTGGTTGCCGAGGGGATGGAGTCCAGCTACGTTTTCTATGCGAGAATTTAGGGTAAGAGAATAATTATTAGACGAACTATCTAGATAATTATTTAGAAAACCTTCATTAGTTACATCGCTATTTGTGAAGTGCATACCAGCTATGTGTAATCTAAACAGGATAGACCTTCGAATAAGTGATCTTAACTCCAAATTCACACAGAATAGGGGTAAAGAAATTTTCCACAGATTCTCAGTCTATAATATCCTAATTACATGTAGCCTTAGTGTATCCACTTAGCAACTATCAACTTAGTAATGAAGATCCCGTTTTAGTTCTCAAGTATAAAGTACTTATAGTAACACCAAATAGTCCTATAGTATTTTAATTTTAATGTTATGTTCTATTGTTCTCATTGTGGTAGGGTTGGTAAGGTTTTAGCATTGTTGCAACCACACAATTAAACTTAGGCACATGCTAGTCAACCCTCGGATAATATAGTTGATCAGGCTATATCTTCCCAGTTTTGACCATATGTCTCTAAGCCCACTTGTGTTGTCCAACAATCGTAATTCTTTTGTACTATCCTAGTGACACTGATTTTAGTATGAATGCAGCACGTATACTTACTTAAATATTTTACTATTTAAAGTATAAACTCTTGGTCAGAGTATTTTTAATCCCTTATGTATTTATACTCAGTATATCTTTTATGGGTTGATATATTTAATTCACTATAAACAATGCTCTGATACCAATCTGTCACACCCCAAAACCAAGAACGGCGGAAACGTTCTGGGGCGGAGGACGTCATGTACAGTAACACAACAATGAAAAGTAGTAAACAAGCAACAACATCATCCATTGCATTAATAATATAATTATTATACATATGTTCTGTCAAATTTTGATAAACACTAAAGCATAAATCAAAATGAAAGATGAGTCTTGAACAAGCTCCATCTTCCTTTCTCCTTGCATCGGTACCTGTCTATGATAACCTGAGGATACAAGTAATTTTGAAAGCGAGTATCAGCTTTGAAGCTGGTGAGATCATAAGTATTTTAGTGTCTTAATTTGTATGTAAGTATTTGTATGTAAGAATTTGTATATGAACTGTAAGTATGAAGATGTTTGTAAAACAACTGTAAACGTTTGAAAAACCTAGAAATCCCTATGATTCCTACTTTATATAAAGATGTCTTCTACCCATACTTAACTGTTCTCATTGTAGTCTTCTACCAAGACTTAACTGTTCTATATGTTCGTTTCTTGTAAGAGTGAGTAATTTTCCCAAGTGTAACTATTATTAACAAAATATAGTTTTTACATTTATAGTTTAAGTGAAAAGATCACTAAATATATGTACATGGAAAATTAATGTAGTACTAAAACATAGCTCTATAAGAACTACTGATGTACTAACTACCTTAAACCGGATTTATATTAAGGCATCATGTGATTAATTGCACCATACTATCGACAAGTAACAACGACATAATGAATGGTCGTAATAACGGAATGACGTTTGGCACCCGCAGACCTGCATGTCCGGCTGTAGCTAGCAGCAAGGTGTACGATAGTCAATCCAGTATAGATCTATACGCAAACTCACGCTCTCCCTCCAAGAGAATTCTGGCTATAACTCGGGCCATGACATTTAAGGCATGCTCCGATACAGTAGATCACAATTGTTATCGTATTCTTGTATATGTAATGTAATGTTACTTGTTCTAGCTGTAATGTACGTGCTCTCTACCTAGCAAGTATAGTAATGTAATCGTTCTAGTATCGTTGTATATGTTCTCTTTCTAGTATAGTTGTATATGTTCTTCTAGTAGTAAGTATTGACCCATGAATGAACTGACTCATAGTATGATATCGCGTTTTAGTAATAGTTCTAGTATTTCCTAAACTACCCATATGGTAGTTTACTAGTAATCTAACTGGTACGTATGAACATGGATGTATACCCTTGCTACCCAAGGGCATGAGATGAACTGGAAGGACCTTTTATGACTATACATGTACACATGATATATAACTAATATTTAAACGACCTTCGGACAGGTACCCGATATCCCACCAGACCACATCTCAAGCGCGAAAAGGAAATAGGGTGGATAGCCTTCCTAAGTCTTTTAAATATTTCTTATATAACTATACATATAGAGGCATGCAATTTATAATATAAAAGAATAAATAAGTTTTGTAAAACATTTGAACATAAATATTATTTTAAGAAAATATAGACTTGATGTCAATCTATAAAACAGTTTGAAGGCATAAGTTTGATAAAACAGTTTAAGTATAAAGAAACATTTGTTTGAAACACAATTGTAAATAAGTTTGAAATGTAATATACATAGTAAGATGTACAGTGTAATAAGGAGTTTAAAACATATAAAATGTTTATAAAAATCATTTGAAGGAAACTGTTTGGTAAAACGGCTAATGAGTAGCCAAATCTTTTGAATGTTGTATATTAATCACATGTGATTGATGAAATAACTAGCATAATTCTACTTATTAATCACATGTGATTGATATAATAACTAGCATGATTCTACTTGTATCCCCCCCATAAAACATTTAAAAATAGTTAAAAACATTAGTTAAGGGGTATGAACTCACCTGCAGTAAGTGACTGGAATTGAACGGACTGTTATCGTACGGAAGGATCAGACAAGTGCTTGGTGTCAAGTGAAGACTTAGACACACACAATGATCCTAATTACATATGAAAACATTTGTATATAAATAATTAGTGATTAAAACACTAATTATACAAGTATAAACATTTAAACACGAGGAAAACACTTTTGGTCAAGTGCTAGGAGGCTAATGGGTTGCAACAAAGGAGTGCAATGCCCCTAATGGGAGTTTATGGTCTAATGGCCATATATTTTGGAGTTTACGGCCCAGGGGAGTAAACTCCTGGCCGTAAACTCTCAACCAAATCCCAATATGAAGTCTAACAATTATACAACTCATGTGGTGAATTGTTTCAAGGCTAAATCAAGTGTTTGGGTGCCATATTAACTCCTTTAAGGAGTTTACCGCCTTGGGACCATATTCCCTTGGAGTTTACGGCCGTAAACTCCCTTGGGAGGGTGTTTATGGTGTTTTCAAGTCTCTAAATTAACTAGGAACTAAACTAGGCTTTTGTACTTGGCTTTAGAAGAGTTTATGGCACCATTTTATGGAGTTCACCGCCCTAGAACCTTTTGGGCCGTAAACTCCCTTACTCTTGGTGTTCTAAGTGTGTTAGCTAGTCCAAAACTCATTTAGGTACATGCCCAAATTGGTCTCTTGGCTTAAGGAAGGAGTTTGGGTGTCATTTGACCCCTTTATAGGTGTTTACGGCCCAAGAACTTGTCTCTAGCCATGATTCCTAATTGTTTTTGTGGTCTAAAGCATGAAATGGAGGCTTCTAGTTCGAGTTCTAAAGCTTTGAGGATCACTGGAACCCTTTAGGACCTTAAAATGGAGTTTGCTCCCCAAGAACGTTCTTGGGCGGTAAACTCCCGAGTCTAGTTGTTTTGATATGTAATTGATGTTTCTAAACATAATTTAAGCTATATAACATAACTAGATCGAAGTACTCACAATTTGGGATAAAAATCCGAAGATCCGTAAGAGAGAATTTTGACTTTTCTCTAAATGGAATTCAACAAATGAACCAATCTGGTTCAGAATTCTATTTATAGTCCTGAGATATTTTTGGCAGAAAATATTTTTATTCCTGGAACGAACTCTAATGTCCTAGAGTCTTGGAATAACAGTGTTGCACAAAACCCTAGTGCGTCCACTCTCCTAATATCTCCTTAAGTGTAAAATCCTGAAAACTGCCAAACTTATACTCGAAGTCTGAATTTTTCCTGTAACTACTCTACTTCTATTGGCTTGGTATGGTTTGTTCAGAATGGAAATTTCGGGTTGTCACAAAAACCCTCAACCTATCAATCCAAAAACCCTAAGGGTTGAGCACGCCCTCGACCGAATACTCAAACTGAACTCAATTCTTGAGTAGAACTCTAACCTTGTTCCCCAACTTCTGCTATCAAGCACCCAGAAGACGTGTTCTTATGCTAGGGAGTTTTGTTGAACCCCCAATCAACACAGCCCTCAAACCAAGCAGCCACTAGGGCCTCCATTCTCCCTATCAGGTTATGAAGCTTATCCCCGTTTCAAAACCTCTCCCACTTCCGCATCTCGGGGTAACACTCCCTCACTTAGATTCGACTAAGCCTTCATAATACATGAAAATTGGAGGATTCTCAATCCTTCTCACTTCCCAAAGATCGATCCAATGACAACCAACTCTTTCCCACTAGTGCTCCATTGCTAGTAGATCCCAATTGATCACACACTTCTAAGAACCAGATGAACACTTCTTGAATCCCAGTGAAACCGACAGCCACTAATGCTTAAATGACCCCACACTCACATCCTGAAGACCACAAGATAGATGCTCCAACTAATACCTCGGCAACGCGTTACTTCTCTTGGCGCTTTATTCCGTCAATCACTAACGGTTGCTAACCACTGAATCCTAACAATGCTAAATAACCTTTCGGTGGGACCCTATCCGTAGGCCTCCCACATAATACCACTTTTTCCAAAGGTGTTCCAAAGAAGCTTCCCGCTCTCGGGATCTAGAAATCATTCTCTTTAGGGTTCGCACCATGACTCACATACCAGCTCAAACGCCCACAGCTGAACTGCAGCAGCTGAAACAACCTATGCCCTAAACCGGGCTACAAACTACTCCCCAAACATAGTCTACAATCCCAAAAGTGCAATAGATTGCACAATCAATCCTTTCCGTCTGATACAAGAGATCCAAGGCAAACCGGACCTCACAAGTACTTATGCCACATCGACCGTTCTACGCTTGCCGCCGCTGAAATAAGGTTGCCTATTCATGCAACCAACTAACCTCGAGCCGGAATACAACCTAATCCTGGGGTCACAAGTCTGCTCACTCCTTCGAGCTCGAAAAACTGAGAGGGCACAATCCTTGCTCTATAAAACGACAATCCAATCTCTTAATAAAACATTCTCCTTCCAGCTGCAAAACCCCAGTTGAACATAATCATCACTCCCTTCCAGAGTTCCCGCGACTCACATTCCGGCCTCGAGCAAAACCCCGAGCCTCAAATCTAGAAACCTACGTGGTAGCCTCTCTCGCTCAACCCGCAGAAATATAACGAGTACATATCATCTTCACGATCCCAAATAACTACAGCCCTCTGCTCAACAGAGTATGTCCCAACACCAGGAAGCTCGACCAGCTCCTCCCTTTGCCGTCGTTACAGCTGTTTAAGCTGTCGCGACAACCGTCTCGACAATGGCTGCATATCACTCGTCAAAATACTCAACCATGGCGGTCTTAATAGACCTGACATCTCCGAAAACTGCCCCTGGAGAATCTTGATTACCTACTCCTGGATGATCTCACTAACACGGTCCCCTGAAAATGTTGGCCTATCATGGTTACCCGCTCCCGATCCTAACCTGGATCCGGTCTCAAGACATCTCGAATATTCCATACCATAACTAGAAACCGACTCCCATCCCAACCCTAAGGGTTGTGACTTCCTGGATACGCGTATGGGTCCTATGCTTTCAGTAGTACGGGCCCATACTAGCTTCCACACCTACCCATATCTTTCTCAAGTATCACCACAACACCCTACCATATACATATACATAGTGAGCAATAAATACTCACTCCTAGAGGAATGCTAAATATTTCATAACTGGCCTCCTGGCCTCTCACTATCCACCCATCCATGAAGCTTCCACAACCACTACAACACTAGTGTATGCTAGCCATACATAGCGCTGGACCCTATAGACTTTCGAATATCCAATCCTACCTTAAGCCCTAATCAATAAGAACATAACATAAGGCCATATCAAACATTCTCAGGCTATAAGATCTTAATTATATACAACTGTGATGCATACACAAGTAACTACAGTAATCATGTCAGTCTCATATAAGGAAACCCTAAACTAACAGGCATCATGTATTCAGGCAATTCTATCATGCGATTCCTGAAGATCCCTAGACTAGTACTAGCATGTTGTTCTAACATATCACAATATCAAATAAACATATGGTATTTTGGGGTCTACTTATTGGCTCCGACTGATCGTACACTTCGCATCCTCTTTTACTTATTTTGAAGACCATTTAAAATCATTTTGAAAATCTCTCCAATATTTGAGACTGGATTCACAGGAGTGTTCCTCCAATTCACTCAAACCAAGACTCTGATACCAACTTGTAACACCCATAAAATTCGAGGAAATTTAAAACTTTTTAAATCATTTGAAACCATTCAATTATTACGATTTGTTTTTGTAAGGTCCTGAAACGGATCTTACCAATGATCAAATAGCAAATACAATCGGTTAGCAATAAAGAACAAGTAGAATAGAGAATCAACAAGCTTGCACACGCTTTTCTATTAAGAACAGCGTCTGGTACAACTTGTGGTTACAACAGCCGTGAACTCTGAGGTATCAACAATAGACAAAAGACCTAGCACACCTCTATATATACTGGACCTGGGCCGGCCTTGGGTTTACGGCCGTAAATAGGCTTACGGTCGTAAACTCACTGTCGGGCCGTAAACTACATAAAGTTTAACAAGAGCTATAAATTGACCAAAAGAACCTATTACATAGAAAGCCTAGACCAAACCACTAATTAGACCCTTCAATCCCCCCTTGGTTTGGTGCTAGCTTTAAGTCAATCTTTGTCCACGGTCATTACATCATCTAGCCCCATCGCTCCATTCCACATCCGCTTGTTGATAATCTCAATAACCATAGTGGTATATTCTTTCGCAATAGACTCAAAAATCTCCTCAGCAACCTGAATCCGGAAATGACTCAAATGATGAATGTCCCATTTTCTGAACTGGAACAAATCTCTTCTGTCATATAAACGACTGTACCCCTCCTGTAGTTTGATGACAACAGATGTTGTGGTTTCATCAAACACCCAATAAAGCATAGAGCTTAGAGATCCATCTGAATAATCTTGAAGCACTGGAATTTGTTTGACCTAATTTGTAGCAGGCCACATCACCACCTGAAGTGGATTGCCAGTCTTAGGATCAATAACATCAGGATGATCCATTATCATTGATTCAACAGTCTTCATAGCCGGAAAACCCTTCTTTACTTGATCTTCTAGAAAGTGCTTGAAGTTTGTTGCTTGCTGGTTATCAGTCGGGTTTGAGAACGGAGATTGAGATAGCTCTGAAAGATCCACGCTGGTCCAAGAGTTAAAATCATGACAATCCTTGTAGAGCTCCGTATTGCCGCTCTTTCTGCGAACAATCCACATTTTCATAGGATCATGAAAACCCCAAGATATAATACCTTACCGATCACAATATGTGTCTCTAAACCTTACAGCTTCGAGATCCGTAACAATGATTTTGGACTGATTTCCTGGTGTATTCTTGTCTGAAATCCTCTTGAATAAGATTTGTCCCTTCTTGGCAGCCTTCTCTTGTTTATCTCGAATGATCTTTGAAATATGTGGAGCATGAACAGGCGCTTCTTCAAAGTTATTTACCACTCGATAAGTCTGAGCAGTTGGCCCGTCAACAAGATGAGCTTGAGAATGAAGCTCGATTCTATGCTCATCTGTGGATGTCTTACACTTATCACCAAAATCATCTTCAAGCTTCTTCTTTAGATTGAAGTAGCTGGAGGTCAAGAGATTGAAATGATCTTGAAGCTCAGAAATTTGCTTGGACTTAATTGCTTTATCTTCTTGAAGATCAGTGACTTGAATCTTCAAATTCAGATTTGCAGTCAAGAGATCTTCAACACGAATGCTTAGCTAGATGTTTTTCTGATCTAGCACACTCACTATTTTCTACAGTTCATCGATCACAGAGTCATCTTCTCTTGGCTGACCTTCATTAAAAGCTATTCCTTTGACCTTAAAGGAAGGAGCAGCAAGTTGTTCTTGAGCAAGATGCTGAGCCAGACGCATAGAAGCTGCATCAAGATCAGTTCTTGGAGGAGAGAATCCTGGTGGAACTGAGGAGCCACCTGCTTCAAAGAGTGAGCTAGGGCCTTCACGTAACGGTTCAGTGGTTACTATAGCGGGAGTGGCAGTTGGAGTGAACGGCAGACCATGAGACAAGCCAGAATCCAGATGCCCGAATCTAGGATCTCGTCGTCTTCTTTTGGATGGAGGCGGCATTGACTGGTCTGTTGAAAAATCACCCTGAAGTGGCTCTGATATAGGTGAGACAATATCAAGGGGAGGAATCCCTGATACAGTCACCATTGGAATTGAAGAGACAACCACTAGATCTGTAGTAATGGGGGTTGATTCGGGAGTGTCTTCTGAATCCCTACTCTTCGTTGTTGTGTGAGAAACATCACTGAGATTATCTAGCAAGGAGTTGAGGTTGACGTTTTCCAAAAAGTCATCATTAGTTCCAAAATTGGCAAGAATATCCTCTTTGTCAAAACCTGTGAGATCAAGGTCTTCAAATCGGTTTGGCTCATCAGTGTTCTTAGAAGACCCTTCAATATAGTATCTTTTTACTTGGACATCTTGTAGGTCATGCCCCTCTGCAACTGACACAACATGAGCAACAGTCTCTTCTCCTTCTTGATCTGATATAGTGATCACATCTCCTTATGAGATCACCTTTTCCGATTACGTATGCTCTGAAGAAATCTTATCTGACGATCCATGTGGCTCAGTGGCTTCGTTCAGTTCGGCAAATCGTCCGAACTTGACTAATGGATGCAACCCCTGAAAGACCACCTTCCCCTTGCAGTTTTTCTTAATGAGCCCAATAGTGTGGGGGCCTAAAGACTTCATATCGAGTGTATCCCCATCCTTTACCAAATCGGTAAATTGCTTGTTGATGAAAAGTTGAACGAACCGAGGGTACATCAGAAAGGTATCCCGAATAGTGGCACTAATGTTGACCACAAACTTGTTCAGAATAAATCTGGAAAAGTTGAAGCCTATCCCCACAGTGAGAGAAGCAATAGCGCCAGTTTTTCTTAGGGATAATTCATCTACACCGGACTTTCTGCCGAAGATGCAGCTAACGAACACGTGGGCTAGAAATCTCCAATAGGGCGGCAAAAGTTTCTTCGTTGTTGGTGGAGTGTCACCCTCATATCCCATCTTCCTTAGAATTCTTTGAGCATCACCAATACCAATCTCCATAGGAAAAGTCAGAAGGTCGTTAATCAGCAGAGTCTCTCTCACAAAGGTTTCATCATTTACAATCTTGCATCCCTGAATGATCGCATCCACAGTGACAGCTACATTATCGTCCCTTGTCATCTTGGCAGTCTGCCAGAACTCACGAATCATTTTCTGGTAAATAGCAGTGTTCATTGTAATGACAGAGGCCAAGCAGCATTCTCGCAATCCGTGAATCATTAATTTAAAATCCTGATGAGCCACCGAAGGGTCAGCAAGAACCATCGCCAGGTTGTGCATATCTTCGAATTTCAAAGCTGCCATTTTATCTGCACTAAAACATACCAAGTAAGACAATAGAGAAAAATGAGCAATTAAAATTTTAATTGATTTAATTTTTGACCCCAAATTGAATTAATAAATTTTTAAAAAGAAATTAGGTCAAAGTCAGAGTTTGCAGTCAACAAGGGTTTACGGCCTTAAACCCTTAACTGTATGATAATGACCACTTGGGGAGTTTACGGCCGTAAGCTTCGACCGTAAACTCCGAAACTCATTTTTTGTCGATTTCAGCCTCAAAACACGGTTAATCACAGAACGAAATGCATATTCCTGGTCGAAAACGCAGTACCTTCAAAACTATCGGATTAATTTCGCAAAAATCGATGAATTTTTTTTGAGGAGAGAGAGTATGAGAGAGTTTGCGGCCGGAATCAAGAAAATGATAAAGATTCCGGCGGTAAACCTCCTTTTATACCTACTTTTCATTTACCTGATAACCGCACAGTATAAGGCAGGATCTAACACAGTCCAATATTTTTCAAAATTTTTAAAAACAAATCCTTTTGAGGATTATTATTAAAACTAAAATTAAAAATAAAATAAAATTAACTTTGCAAAATTTAAAATTAAAAATAATTGTTAGATTTTAACAGTTAACAAAATAAAATAAATTAAAAATAAAAATCAAAATCAAAATAAAAATCAAAATAAAAAATTAAATTAAATTAACTCCAACTAAAATATACAACTTAAAAATTTAATTACTGAGAATGAATTTGTGACGTTGGGATCAAAGTTGTTGGACAACCTTATTCCACTTGTCAGTACCCTTATTTTCACGTCTTTGTCTGATCGATCGCCAGTATTGTGGTCCACTTAAGCACGAAACATTGGTGACATAATTTTGGACAACTTACCAATTACATGACATTTTTAGCCCTTATTCTTAAGTAAATTTATTAGGGACCATTTAGCTGACGACAACCAGGGATATTGTTGTCCACCTAAATTGAGCAGCGAGATCTACAGACAATCTGTATGTGTTCAATTTTAATTGTACTAGAACGTGTTTCCCACTTCCTGATATGCCCCAGCCATCAAGGACTTCCATAATACTCCTTACACCGGGTGAGCAAACAATTATTAAGAGAGAAGATAGAATAAGAATGTATATGTTGTACATCTAGGTCGGATCTCTTCCAATCACGTAAAGGATGAAACAAATGACTAACTAAGGTTTTTAGAGGGATTGAGTAGAGAATGATGCATATACTGTGTACGAGGTCGGATTATGAGTCACGTAAAGCAGACAGTATATGGCTAACAGATAGAAAGAATAGCATAGAGAGAAGATGCAGAGAGATAAAATTGCATATGTCACAGTCTAGGTCGGATCTTTCGATCACGGAGAGGAGGCAACATATGACTAACAAACAGAAAGAAATAAAATAACCTTTCACAGACCTAGTTTATCGGAATTCCACAGTTACCCCATCCAACCAGAATTAAGGACAGAATCCACACATCGAGGAAAAGTACATCCACAATTCTAGATACAGGTTCTTTAGTGTTACCAGTAAAATCTTTCGTATTTTCAGGCTAACCGGATCTAACTAGGTCAATGTTTGTCAAGTCCTTGAATTATTTAGGTTTTAACTCTTCCTAGTCAAGTCCAATTAAAATCTTTCATGCTTACCAGCGCATCGAACACAGAGCTCAGACAATTTAACTTAGGTACGTTATGTAGATTCAGATTGCCCGTTATCACTTGTTAATTTCATTTCCCATCACAACACCTGCAAACAAGATTATCAGCAATATTTTAATTTTATGGATTTTTTTATTGTTTTTGGATTTTTGGATTTTTTTTTATTGTTTTTAGATTTTTGAATATTTATCCCCCTAAATTTGTGCATGAGTGAGAATAAAAGTAAAATAAAATGAAATGTGCAAATTTAAATTAACCTACCTACCGAAACCAAAACAAATTTAAAAATTTTAGAAGAATTAAGAAAAGAAAAAATAGTAAAAAAAAACTTAATCCTCAAAACGAATCATTTTCAGAAATCCCACAAGCACATTGAAGCGAGCTTTGTTAAAGGGCTTAGTGAACAAATCTGCCACATTATTAGCAGTGAGAACCTGTACCAGCCAGATTAGCGAACGTTCATAATAGTCTCTGATAAAATGAATTTAATATCGATGTGCTTGGTTTTAGAGTGTTGGACTGGATTTTTGGCAATTTGAATTGCGGCCTCATTATCACAGTAAATGGGGGTTTCTAAGTAATTCAAACCATATTCCAACAGCTGATGTTGGATCCAGATAACTTGAGAGCAAAAAGCAGATGCAGCAACGTATTCCACCTCTGCTGTTAAGGTTGAAATAGTGTGTTGTTTCTTGCACTGCCATGACACTAATCTATCACCAAGATATTGACACCCTCCCGAAGTAGATTTCCTGTCAAGCTCACAGCCTCCATAATTACTGTCAGCAAAAGCATATATAGATTAAATTCAGAATTCTTCGGATACCAAAGACCCAATTTGGGCTACCTTTGATATACCGAAAAATTCTTTTGACAACAATAAGATGTGAAAGTTTAGGATTAGCCTGATAATGTGCGCATTGACAAACTGCAAACACGATGTCAGGTCGGCTTGCAGTAAAATACATTAGCGATCCGATCATCGATCTGTAGAGTGTCTGATCTACGGATTCGCCATCACGATCTGGAGCCAGGAGAGGTCTTTCAGCCATTGGCGTCGATGAAGATTTGGCGTCGTGAAACCTGAGCTTCTCAAGAATATCTTCCACATACTTGGCTTGATGTAACAGGATTCCGGTTTTAATTTTGTTTGACCTGAAGCCCCAAAAACATGGTCATTTCACCTAACAAACTCATTTCGAACCTCTTTTTCATAACACCTTCGAATTCCTTGCAAAGCTGCGGACTGGTCGACCCAAAGATAATGTCGTCAACGTAGATTTGAACTAGAATCTGATCACTACCAACATGATTGATGAACAAAGTTTGATCGATAGTGCCACGAGAGTAACCATGCTCGAGAAAATGCTTTGTTAGAGTCGCATACCACACTCGAGGAGCATGATGTAACCCATACAATGCCTTGTCCAACTTGTAGACATGATTAGGAAACTTGGAGTCAACGAACCCAGAGGGCAGATCAACATAGATTTCTTCCTTCACCTTGCCATACAAGAAGGTAGTCTTGACATCCATTTGGTAAAAAGTAAAGTTCATGTAAGAGGCATATGCAAGGACGATACGAATAGCCTCCAAGCGAGCGACTGGAGCATAAACTTCAGTGTAATCAAGACCCGCGACCTGTTGAAACCCACGAACCACCAATCTAGCTTTGTTCCGCACTATAACCCCTGAATCATCTTGATTGTTTCGATAGACCCATCGTGTATCAAGAGACTTTTTGCCCTTTGGCAACTCTACCAACTTCCAAACCCCGAGTTTCTCAAATTGATGTAATTCTTCATACATTGCATCTACCCAGCTGGGCTCATTCAAATCCATTTCAAGATTCTTTGGGTCTATTTGAGAAATAAAGCAAGAGTAAAGACAGGTATTGACATCTCCATTCTGACTTCTGGTTTTAATGCCTTCGCCCAGCTGACCAATGATGTTATCGATCGGATGATCACGTTGGCTCCTTGAGGGTATTTCCTGGCTGATGTCGTTAAGCGAGACAGGAAGATTGTGAATATTGATACCTCCCTCATTTTCTGATTGAGCCGCTCCATACGACTCGACCACAAACTCATTTGAAAACTCTTCAGGAAAGAGTAGCTCCATAAAAGTTGAAGTAGCAGCGGAAGAATCTTTGGACATGAACTCTCTTTCTATAGGAGTGAGTGGTGTTGTTTCAGCATCAGGAGTAGTATTCTGAACTGGAGATTTCGGACTATCAGGATGTACAGATGACTCTCCCTCAGGTGAAGCGAATGTCTCCCCCTCAGGCGAAGCAGGAGTCTCCCCCTCAGGTTGTGAAGAGGATACCGTTGGAGGTCTGTATACAACTTCTTCGTCTTCATCTTCATAAACATTCTTCGAACCGGAGATAGATCTAGATGAGCTACCTGAAGACACATTTATAGATTTGAACAGAGATGTGTAATCAAACAATCAATCTGAACCTACTCGAGCATCCGTCTCATTTTCTTCTAACCAGCGCACGTCATAAGATTCTATAACTTGTTTTGTCTTCTTATTATAGACCTTATAAGCGATGTGAGCACCATACCCTATGAAGTAACAATCATCGGCTTTGGCATTGAACTTTGGGTTGGACTCTAAGTGAAGAAGGGTGCAAGGGCAGCCAAATACACGGAAATGACTGACTGAAGGCTTGTGACCATATAGAATCTCGTACGGAGTCTTCATTTGAGCTTTGATCAGCACGCAACTCTGAACATATCAAGTAGTGTTTATCGCCTCAGCCCAAAAGAAGACCGGCAGTTTGGATTCACACAACATCGTCCTTGCAGCGTCTTTCAAAGTTCTGTTTCTCCTCTCAGCAACACCATTTTGTTGGGGTGTGTGAGCGGAGCTGTATTGATGCATAATACCCTTTTCTGCGCAGAAGTGTTCGAGTACAGAATTCTTAAACTCTGTTCTGTTGTCAGTACGAGGTGCCTTCACCCTGTTGTTAGTTTGGTTCTCAATTAACACAATGAATTTCTTAATCAGATCATCAACTCCAGCTTTATTGGATAGAAAGAAAAGCCACGTAAAACGCGAGAAATCATAAATCACGACCAGATAATAGGAATTTCTGTTAATACTGAGAACGTTTACTGGTCCGAACAGATCCATATGTAGTAATTGAAGCACCTGACTAATTGAGTTGACCTGTTTTGACAGGTGTGGTTTTTTATGATGCTTACCTTGGGCACATGATACACACTTCTAAAACGTCATAAAGTCCTTAACAGGCAAACCACGGACCATCTCATTCTTTGCAAGACGATTCAAATTCTTGGCGTTAGCATGACCGAGTCTTCGGTGCCATAACATTGCATTTTGTTCGGAGATCTTTGAAAAGAGGCACGTAACTTGTTCTGGAAGATTGCTATTCATATCTATGATGTAAGCATTCCCATCCCTTTTAGATTTCACAAGAATCAACTCTTCTGGGATGACAAAGCCTGGCTTGAGAATCATATATTCCTTTTCGGTGAAATGTGTAGAATAGCCTTTGTCGCAAATCTGAGACACACTCAACAAACTATACTTCAATTCGGGAGCAAAGTTGACATTCTCGAAACTCAAAACCCCATTTATGATAGTTCCTCTATGAGTTATTTTTCTACCTTCTCCACCCGCAAAGGGGATGTATCCCACATTAAAGGATTGAATGTGCAATTGGGCGATATCTCCTGTCATATGCCGGGAGCAGCCGTTGTCGACGAACCAGGGTCTGACGACATTCCCCCGCAACTATCCCTGCAAGATGTGCGGGCTTAATTAGACTTGGGAACCCATTTCATTATTTTCTTGGGTTGTCCCGATGCCTTTTCAGATCTATTATCATCTAGTAATTTTTCAGAGAACATCGATGATGAATTGGAAGCTAATTTGGGCAACCACTGATAATTAGGTTTTCTCACAGTCCTGAGTGGTTTTGAAATTGGATGTTTATCAGTTTGCTTGAAGCATTTGGGTTTTCTACTAGAATTAGTTGAAGACCCACTGCTGCTTCTTGACGAAACCGACCTTGGTTTGGCCATGCTCGGTTTTGGCAAACTGCTTGGGACTTTGTTATGAAAGACCTTTTTATGTTTTTGAAAAGTAGCCCGTTTTCTACTCCAATTATTTTTCCAATCATCATTCCAAGAACGATTTCTAGAGGACTTTCTAGTTAAAGACCTTCCTCTGAATTCGTTCTCTTCTCTTGGAGACTCAAAATGTACAAACATATGATTTTGACAATTTCTAGCTATATGACCACCAATGCCACAATTGAAACAAATCTGATTTTTATTGTTATAACTTCTGCTACATTGATCATATTTATTTTCCATACTAACACCCTTGCTTCTCTCACAAGAACAAGAACAAGAATTAGGTTGTGAGACTAGTGAGGGTACATTAGATGGAGAAGCTTGTGAAACTGGTGGTTTTTCAAGATTATCATCACAAACATTAGAATTGTCAACCACATTATTCAAATCGGTATCAGACACTTTAAAACCACTCAAAATAGTATGAGGAGAAGTAGAAACATCACAAAAAGCATTGTCACTTGAAACATCAGAAAAATTATTGTCTTTACTTAAAATTAAAACTTCAGGTTCAGACTCAGTTTTATATTTAGAAACAGATCCTTCAACTTCGTGCTTTGACTGATTCAAGGATTGATCTACAGGAGAAGTAGAAATGTTAGTACTTTCAACATTAATAAATCCTCCCAAAACAAAACTAGATGGCTTACCATAAACCATGAATGGTTCATTGGCAATCTCTTCTTTGGACAAGGGCTGAAACTGATATGAATGATTGAAAGGAGGAGGCACATGATTATACCCTAGACCTTTTGACTAGTTTCGTTTAAATTGCATTCAGTGGTCTATCATATTGACAACTACCTCACTCGATACATCATATTTTCTAAAATCAAAATCAGCAGTTTCAATTTTGCCCTTTAATGATTCAATTTCAGCCACTAGTTCAGCGTTCTATTTCTTTATATAGTCATAATTTTCGCATTTATTACTATAGTCTTCTTGAAGTCTCCTAAATTCCTTTATTTTAGATTCTAACTGGGCCTTAAGAGGTTTTTTTCCTTTTCTGAGTTGGTAACCTTCATATCTAAGGTCTTCTACTTCCCTTTTTTGTGTGTCGTTAAGTTCACGAAGAATTTTAAGGTTCTCTACTTCTCTACCTAATGTCTCAATTTTCTCATGTAGAATTTTAACATAATCAATACAAGCTTGTGAGCATGAGGGTAGACTTACCTTGTTTTATTAGATTCATGAGAAGAAGATACCATCAATGCAAACTGCAGCTCCATCATATGATCTTCATCTGCAACAATCTCTGCCGGAGCATCATCACCAACCTGTTCCAGGTGGGTATTTTCAGGTCCAGATATGTTCAAGGCCTGTATCTGATCCTCCCAGTCAAAGTTTTGCACAACCATGGCCTTCTTGTTGTTGACCTGAGCACCGCTGCGACTATTTCCAACTGCAACCATTGTCCTATCATTATTTAATCTTCTGTCTGGCTGTGGACAATCACGAGCAAAATGCCCTGGCTTGTGGCAGTTGAAACACCGTAGCTTTCCCTTGCTAAACCCAACCTTCTTGTTAGCACTCATCCCCCAGCTGTTCTTTCCAGTTTTCTTGGCAAACTGTTTCACCCTGAAAACTGTCATGGCAATTTGCCATGTGATATCCATCTCTTCAACGTCTTCAGGGTGAATCTGATCGAGATAGGCAAATGACAGTTGGGGTGGAGGATCTCCAGCTACGAGTGCATTGTAGCAGTTGACAAGCCCTGTAGCAAGAGCGAGATTTTCATCACCCTCCTTTCCTTTTGAAGAAGAAGCCACATTGGAGGAGGAAGCAGCTTTAGCAGCCACGAACGATTGGTTCTGAGAGAGAGGCATGGCTTATGCAGCAGGAAAAGAAGAAGCTGATAGAGTGGAGAAGGACTGAACCTGAGCTTGCTGAGCAGCAAATGATTGACCTGCATAAGAAAAAAGTGAGAGATGAAAGAGCATTGTTAGAAGAGATCCCAAGGTTTGCAGCTGAGTATGAGTTCACATGGTTGATCTCTCGCTGCTTGTCATCAATATCACAAGCCTTGATGACAGCCATCACTTCAGCAAGGGAGAGCTAGCTAAGATCCTTAGTCTTCTTTACAACAGCTACATTCATGTCCCAAGACTTTGGGAGAGCATTTAGTAGCTTCTTGTTTATCTCAGACTTGGTGTAAAAAAATCCCAGCTACAGTCATTTCAGTGTTAATAGATGTGAACCGCTGCAACTGTGCTTCAACAGTTTTCCTAGGAACGTAGTTGAACATATTAAACCGTTGTCGCAGCATATCTTGGCGACTCTCCTTCATATCTTCATTCCCTTCATAAACCTCTATTCAGGCTTCCCACAAAGCCTTAGCAGACGTGTACTCCCTAAAACCTTAAGCAATGTCTGGAGATAGAGCCATGGTCAAAGTGGCCAAAGCCATTTCTTACTCTTCAACCTTCTCGAAGTCTTCATCTATGTAGTTTTCCATCTTCTTGTCAACCACTTGCCCTAAAACAGTAGTGGCTATTCTGACACGATCTTTTATTATGCTTCTCCAGATTTTGAAGTCCTTCATCTTTATGTACTTTTCAATCCTATATTTCTATTCTGGGAAACCTTCAGCGGATAGGAGTCTAGGAATTCGGGTGGTTGTGCCCATAACAGAATCCAGCTCGTGGTGGTGTGTTTGACATTCAGAATCCATTAATATTAAATTAATTTTAAACAGAAATTAAATTATTTAGAAAATAAATTAAGTTTCTGGTCAAACACATAAGTTCACAGTCAAATTAGGTTTGCGACCGTAAACTAAGTTCACGGTCAGGGAGGAGTTTGCGGCCGTAAACTCTGTTCACGGTCCGGAGTTTACGGTGGTAAGGTGTTTCCTGTTAAGGTTCACGGTCCAAAAAATTTAGTTTCCGGTTGATGAGCAATCTATATTCACGGCCCAAGAACAAGGTTCACGGTTCAAGAACTGTGAAGAGTTTGCAGCCATAAGTTAAGATTGCGGTCGTAAGCTAAGGTCGTAATCTCCCAGAAACTTGAGAAAAATACAGTTTTTTGAACGAAACTTGAAACCCTTTCGCAGCAAACACCAACTTTAGTCACCAACAAATAAGAACACGGTCCAAAATCGACTTTAGAGTGCTTTTGACGCTGGCTTTGCTCTGATACCAATTGTAAAGTCCTGAAACGGATCTTACCAGTGATCAAATAGCAAATACAATCGGTTAGCAATAAAGAACAAGTAGAATAGAGAATCAACAAGCTTGCACATGCTTTTCTATTAAGAACAACGTCTGGTACAACTTGTGGTTACAGCAGCCATGAACTCTGATGTATCAACAACAGACAAAAGACCTAGCACACATCTATATATATACTGGACCTAGGCCGGCCTTGGGTTTGCGACCGTAAACAGGCTTAAGGTCGTAAACTCACTGTCGGGCCTTAAACTACATAAAGACTACCAAAAGCTATAAATTGACCAAAATAACCTATTACATATAAAGCCTAGACCAAACCACTAATTAGACCCTTCAGTTTTCAAAATAGTTTATACATCAGAGTTCCCAGAAATCATGATCGTCAATCGAGGAAGTGTACGGTCACGCCTTCTCCTACTCATATCCATCCGCTGAACCTGAAACAATAAACTGAAACCGTAAGCCCGAAAGCTTAGTGAGTTACCCCCAAAACACCGATACACATATAGTCCACAACAATATCAGCAATATCAGAACATAACAAACTGAACAGCATACGATGGGTCCATAGCTTTACAGACTGGATTACCCCTGGGCCCACAGCATGAGTCTGGATTAACTTCTAGGCCCACAGTTCACACTTGGATCGCCGTCGAGCCCACAGTACGATTCGGGCATGCTCTTGCCCGGCCCTCAACTCATATTTGGAATACTCTAGAGTTTGTTGGCTACCGCACGGAGCAGTACAATCTCAACCCATCCCACATAACTGTAGGGTTTTGAGCATTCTAACACTCCTAAGTGTACATGCAACCCTAAATACCTTGGATCTATGTTTTCTCTGTTATACATGCAAATATGAACATCCAAGGTATTATCCTAATCTAGCATACGAAACAATGAATATAACAAGATAGAAAACATACCTCTTTCATGTAGAAAGTCTTCATGAAGCTTGAGTGCCAAGTGCCTCAAGTGTGACACCTCAAATGGTTCACACAACACCAAATACACTTGGAATAACTAGAGAGAATTCTACACTTTATGAAAATCGGCTAGCCCTTTCTTCCTTTCTCTAGTGACCTATTTTGGTGAATAATATGATGCTTATATAGTTAGGGTTACACCATGTAAACCCTAATTGACATGGCCTTTCATTTGCATGATCCATGGGTACAAATACACCATGGAGCATCCATGGAACGTCATATGGGTTTTAGCCCAACTAGATAATCCATGGAGCATTAGCCCACTATATAAGTATGGATGATTTGCACAGTCAACCCATATATTTAATTAGTCTTCTTTTGATCACTTAATTAATCCTAGATTAATTCTTGATCAATACTAATTAAACAATCTTATTATTCTTATTATTAATAAACTAGAACTTATAATATATTAATAACCAAAAGTGTCTTATTTCTCTCATTATAGTCTATCCAAATGCATGATGCCATGCAACCCAAATGGACCATACCAGGTCGGGTCAAGTCTTACCAATTATAGTTATGGACTTAGACATTAATCCAACAGTCTCCCACTTGGATAAGTCTAAAACTATTATTGCGTATGACTTCAGGAAACGACTGGCAATTGTAGCTCTCAAAAGCTTATGTCGAACTCTGACCTTGTAGATGAACTCTAACCTTTGTCAGTGACTTGTCCATTAGATAAGAGATCATATATTCCTCCATTCTAGATATCATATGGACTGAGACATGGATTATAATTATTCTCTCTGTCCATTTGTTGTTTCCCGATTTCCAATTTATGACGACTGACCAATTGAACAAATCAAATCAGTCCTGGCCCGGCCGAGCACTTCCATTTGTCATCATCAAATCATCGAGGGGCCCAAAAATATCGCTTTTATCCCGAAGGTAAAAGGAATGGATAAACTTCAACTCATATGGCTTGTTCTACTACTTGTTGAATCACACACAAAGGCACGTTTTATAACATCAAGTTAGCAATGCGTTTTCGTGCAATCAATGTACTATCAACTCATAGTAACAACTCATATCTCTAGGTTTGAAGAATATAAGATGTTATCGTCTCATGATCACTCGTGATAAAATCCATGAAGTGATTCCAATGAGCGCGGGTTGAATCCAATACTCAGAACTTATGAGCACTCATGAGTGTTGTAGCCCTTTGTCCAACACCTTAGACCTCTACAAGCTAACCCATGACAGTCTTAATTCATATCTCCTTCCAACATATGACCGACTGTGGATGGTTTGAATAACTTAGTCATTCCGAAAGAGTAACCTAGTTTATTCGGGAAGTCAAAACATGCAAAATGAAACACAAGAATAATTGAATCCAATATGGTATCAAAACTTATGAACATAAATATAACACCTTTTATTTATCACCACATGATTACACATTATTCATTGTATACTGTTTCAGCTATCAACTTTATTCTTGAATTAAAACAATAGTTGTCCCATGCTCCAAGCATGTACACTATGTTTTCTAAACACTAGTCATGCCACACACCAAGTATGCATACTATGTTTGTCTATGATCTTTACTTTGTGAAATAGATCAATTGAACATAACTTCAATGATTCTCTTTTCACACTCCCAAATCCTTACTGCAAATGCAAGAATTCCAAATTCATGCCATTTACTGAAATCTGTTAGATTCTAAACTTATATGCATTGATCCTCTTGTAATGATTATGCATAAAGTCAGAAAGACTTGACAACAACCATTACAGAGCATTCCAAAGGAGATCAGCTCCTTGGAAACATCCTTATTGCATTAAGTTTCCTAATCTTACACATATTGAATAATTTCTAACTTTGAAACATTTCCAGATTCCATTTTGACTATCACTTCTGAACAAGAGTTTCCTCCTTACAGATTATGTCAATATGGCCCTTCCAGAATTATCACTATACTTACAACTATCCTTGACCACCCAATCTTTGGTAAAACTTAGATTGTCCTCGACAATTGATTAATCCTTTTAGTCATATCCAATTCTAGACCTTTTTCCCTTCTTAATGCCCCAGGCATTTGGAAAATTTTAGAAAGAATGAATATAGCACATGCAATCGATCCTATATCCGAAGCACATGGGACACGATTCATGATGTCTCACATAAAGACTAAACCAGTCTTTTGCTATAACATTTCCATTTCTATTTGCCAAGTTCTCATAATTCAAATTATGAAAAGGGATGCCATAATCATAATCGAATTTTAGAACGCAAATAATGGACCCATATACAGAATTTCCTTATGTTGAGCCATTCCAATATGAAATTCATATATATATATATATATATATATATATATATATATATATATATATATATATATATATATATATATATATATATCCTTGACTAAATGATTAAAACCTCAATCTAAGCTTTTAGATTTGAGATGAAGTATAATTTCCTCTCCTTTAATTATAGCAAAACAACTCTTTCCCAATTGAAACTTTTGTTTTCTATAATTAACATTGCTAACTTCCAATCTTTATCATAATTATCATGCTCCCACTAACATGATGATTATTAGCATGACACTTATGCTCCCACTAGCTTTGACATGTACTCAGAAATCAGCTGACTTTCTTACCAAAGTTCAGATTTCTGATACTAGATTGTTTTGATAAAACTTTATCAAAATCATACACCTTCCCTTAGATAGCTCATAGGTGTGTCTAAACAATTATGAAGAGGGATGTCGTAATCATAATGGTTAGACCTTTTTGCCACTTCTCACAAGTCCAGGTTAGTGTGCCGGTTAACCACACACGCTTCACAAACGACTTTGAGAATGCAAATATAGCAATTGCTATCTAGCTAAAATCTACTTAGTGAAAGTGTTTCCTCACCATCATTTTCATGAATCAGAGAGAAACCTTATGACACTTAGAATTTTATGGTGTATGAGTTCCTACCCATATAAATTTGTCAAAACCATAATCACAAGACAAGGATAATGACAAATCCGAACTCATATGGATTGAACTCAATCTTAATTTCTTGCCACCTGGCAGCTCAAGGGCCTGCCATTGCTTCCAAGTTGTTGTGCAACCAATTGAGAACTCTAAGAACTCATATGCAAAGCCAACTTTAACTGGAATGGGCACAGAATATGTCAACACGATAGGTTATAAACCTCAAGTTGTGTGCTAGTGAAGAACATGCAGGTTTTATTCTTGATTAGTTCTTGAGACTTTCAAGACCTTTAAGACTCCCACTGTCCTCTTGACATATAAGACTTTCTTGTCAGATTTTCAAGAGATTGTGTGGATTCTAATCAAGACAAACACTTCACAACATTGGCCTAAGTTGGTCTTTGTTTTATCCAAAACATCACAACTTACCAATTTCAAATGTACAAGAGTAGAAAACTTTTACTCTTACATTTGACAAGTGTTTTAAACCTTCTTTAAGACATGTCACTCAAGTTATACTCTTGGAGTATGACTCTAAGAATTGTTTTTGGAACGAAGTATGAATCATCTTCTTGATTTAACCACTTCAACAATTCATAGCTCCTCTTCTTAGCTATAAGAAGACACTTAGAGGATGAATTGTGATAAGGTCTCTAAATAATTAAGATGATCATAAAAACTGATACTAAAGTACTCTCCCATCTTTTCAGATTTGAGAAACTTTTATCCTTCTGCCTAGATTGATTCTTCTTATTCGCTCTGCCATACATTGGAACCTTTTCCAATGTCTCAGAATTACACTTAAGTTTGTAAGTATAACCATTTTTACTGAGCTTTAGTAAACTATGACGAATAGCCTTATCAATCTTTTGTGGTGGACTTAATCAGTGCACAAGAATGTGTACTCGATCCCTTAGTCCTTTACTTGACTCACACATCCATGTGAACAAGTAATTAGTCTTAATTTTTCCAATACTTGAAAGTTCTCATTCATCATGCTATACACCTTGCATGATTCCAAGTCCCGGTCCAATTGAAACTTGGGTGATGAGAATCTTTCCTTATTTGGTAAATTTATACATTACCACAAATGAAATAATCAATTTCATATTTCCACTCTTGCTATGAATGGAATCCTATAAGCAACAATTTTTCCTCAAATGTCATTGTAAGGATATTTTAAAATAAATAAAATCAAAAATTTTCTTTTATTTTAAAACTTTGCGGAAAAACTTATCCTTACAATCCATATGAAAACTTGTTGTTATCTATTCCTAAGCAATATCTCATAACTCCTAAGAAGTAGCTCAAGAATCCGATCTTCATACTACGCGATGGAAATCCATCTATGCAATCTGATTCAGCATATTCTTTCTTTAAGTTACTTCACTTTTCTTTGATTCTTAAAACATCACCATGTGACCCAGTCACATCATGTATCAAGAATCTCAGAGTAGAAACTTAGCAGAGTTAGATAGTGGAATTTTTACGTGAAGTAGAGTCAAACTTATTGACTTTAACTTCCTTAGGCAAATTTGCAGCTTTGCAACCAATGTCCCTTTCTTTGGCAATTCAACATATCGATGCTTTGTTAATGAAACATGGGACTATCACAGACTTAGCCTTTCTCTTTACCATTTGGTCAATCGAGTTGACTATGGTCGATCCCTTTCCATTGGGAAGAAAGAGCTTTACTAGATATCCAATGTCACTATTGTACCTGTCCATAAAGTTTTGGGAAGTTGATCTTAGCAAATAGATAAGATCATTAAGGGTCTTGTCATAGTCTGTTTCATAGGTGTTCCAAAAGAACACACTATGTGACTTAGAAAGTAGTTGAACCACCAACTTTATCAAGACTTTGACACCCAACTCTCCCGGCTTGTCAATATGTGACTACATCTCCAAGATGTGATCACACCTAGACCTTGCCTTGCCAATAGGGCTTGAGTGACCTTGAACTTGTCAAAAACTTGTGGGTTAAGGAGAATAATTGGAGGAGGTGAAAGAAGTATGATTTCCAAAGGACATCATCTTCATTTAGGAAACCTTGTTTCAAGAGATTTAGGAAGATCACAAATGTCTAAACCATACATCTTTTGGGAGATATTCAAGATAGTTGATCTAAAGTCCTTAATATGACACCCAATACGAAATATTAAGGCTAGGACCCAACAAACTATTTTATAACTTAGAAGAGGGATGTCGTAATCCAAGCTATAAATTATTTGAAGGTAGGTGAATGATGATTCACCAATTTCCACCAAGATAAACGAAATGTATTATTAGGTTTTAATTGGATTTGAAACTCCTAGATCTTTTGAGATTCATTGAACTGTTCAATGGCATGTTTCAATCTCGAGTGTGCCCTTCAGGTTTTGTGACTGGGATGCTGAGGATCACAAAACAAGGTGTGAAGTAACCATGCAAATTACTTGGTACCCTTAAGTGTTTTCCCCTCAATCGATGTGTTGGTTAACCACACACGCTCCATCGATACTATGATAAACATTAAGTTACCCTTTGCCTACCTTGTTAAATACGAGTTAGTGTGCCGGTTAACCACACACGCTCCACTAACCGACTTAAACAAAGTGCAAAGTGTAATTTCATGAATTAGCACCTTATTCACATTTTCCTAAGTAACTAAGATTGGGTATTCTTAAGAGTTTAGTTACTTAGTGTTTATCATTAATACTTTTAATGAAGGGAGAATTAAGTTCTGTCAAACCCGTTCGGCTAACGACCCTCCACCAGTCAAGGAAGCGGTGGGTGAGAGTGGACACCCATTAAACTGCCATTTTATAGGCAGTAACCTTATACCCCCCTTATAGACCGGCTTCGTGAATGAGGCCTACTAACGGTAAGACTGACTTGCTCTTATACATATATATATAAATATTATTAACTTATAATATTATAAAGTATAAGGGTTGAATTTTAACTTTTAAAATTCTAAGGGCTAACTTGGAATTAAAGTATTCATAAGAGAAAAATTTACAAATTCCAAAACTTGAGGGCAAATTTTGAAAGTATTCAAAACTAATTAATTCCATAACTTATGTGTTTAAAGTAGTTTTAATCCAAAAACTCTTCGTGTTCCATAACTTGAGGACAAGTTATGGAAGACTTTAAACTAATAAAAGAATTAACTTTTCTTTATTTTATAATTTATGGAATTAATTAAGGTTACACTTTTTATTTATTTATTATTTAATGAAGAGACTCTTGGTCCTCCATAACTTGAGGACAAGTTATGGAGTCATAAAACCATTTAATTAGAACTAGACTCTTCATTTTTGTAACCTTTGCCAACTTTTATGAGTTTTATGAAACTTAAATGTGACTTTTCATATAACTTGAGGATAAGTTACAAAAACACATTATAGAATCAACTCTTAGATTAATTTGGATTGAAAACAACTATTTCACTCAACTTTTCTATTAATCTAAGCAACTCATAAGAACAAGATAATTCAAATCAAACTTTTTCATGTAATTAGTCTAAACCTTAAACTAATACAAAACATGAATCTATTGACAATTATCTTTGAAATTGGATTAGCATGAACATTACCACATCAAAAACAAGTTTATAAGTCCAAAAACATCTTATGGTAATGTTCCTAGTCCAATTCCAGCCAATAAAGTCGAATATATGCTATCTGGGGCTCCAACTCATCGAGTGCACGAACCAACTCGGCGAGTTGGATGCATTTTGCCTTGGACTCGGCAAGTCCATTCATGGACTCGGCGAGTCTGCTGGGCAGACAGCATCAAAACTCGATTTTTCAGCTACTTTTGCAAGAATAACAAGAAAACAAGCCTAGGCTCTGATACCACTATAGGGTTTTGAGGATTCTAACACTCGTAAGTGTACATGCAGCCCTAAATACCTTGGATCTATGTTTTCTCTATTATACATGCAAATATGAACATCCAAGGTATTATCCTAATCTAGCATACAAAACAATGAATATAACAAGATAGAATACATACCTCTTTCATGTAGAAAGTCTTCATGAAGCTTGAGTACCAAGTGCCTCAAGTGTGACACCTTAAATTGTTCACACAACACCAAATACACTTGGAATAACTTGAGAGAATTCTACACTTTATGAAAATCAGCTAGCCCTTTCTTCCTTTCTCTAGTGACCGATTTTGGTGAATAATATGATGCTTATATAGTTAGGGTTACACCATGTAAACCCTAATTGACATGGCCTTCATTTGCATGATCCATGGGTACAAATACACCATGGAGAATCCATGGAGCATCATATGGGTTTTAGCCCAACTAGATAATCCATGGAGCATTAGCCCACTATATAAGTATGGATGATTTGCACAATCAACCCATATATTTAATTAGTCTTCTTTTGATCACTTAATTAATCCTATATTAATTCTTGATCAATACTAATTAAATAATCTTATTATTATTATTATTAATATACAAGAACTTATAATATATTAATAACCATAAGTGTCTTATTTCTCTCATTATAGTCTATCCAAATGCATGATGCCATGCAACCTAAATGGACCATGTCGGGTCGGGTCAAGTCTTACCAATTATAGTTATGGACTTAGACATTAATCCAACATGTCGTCCACAGAGTAGATCGGGAGTTCGAAACCCCAAGTGGGTGGGAACAGGATGCATGGGAAAGATCATCAGGAGGGGTGGTCCAGGGTGTACCAGTCAAACCGAAGGCTCGGAGAATGATCCAAACATGCTGGAGGCCCAAAGAGGCGGCCCATACATGCTGAAGGTTATGAGAGTGGTCCAGATAGACTGAAGGCCTGGTAGGGTGGTCCAGTCATGCTGAAGACTCTGTATATGTTTGTAGATCTATGTTCGGGTAATGTGTAGGCTGTTATGCTATAGTAAACAATAGGTTTGTTCCAAGTATTGAACATGCTTCTGGAGTAGGCTGAGGACTCCGGTGTATTTTGGTTGATTAGAAGTTGTTATTAGTAGTCGGGCGGAGTTCAAAGGATCTTGGTGATCTCATCAGTTCGGAGTGTCTCCGAGGTTTCATCTTCTTGGATCGGGTAATACTCCAGTTGGGGAATGAGAGTGGATCTGAATGGTATTCGTTAGTTTTAGGAAGGTTTGGGATTAGAATATACTGTCATTCAGGTTCTGGGAATCGGGGTAGATCTTTCTCATGATCGTATATGGCATTTGGATATGGTTGAGGCGGTCTTGCTCTATGCAGTAGGCTAAGATACCCGGTACGGGCCGACTGTAAGTCGTAAGCACGGAGGCTCGAAGGGAGCGGTGGGGTTGAGGCGGTAGGCCAACAAACCCTGAGAATTTCGACTCGATAGTTTAATTGATTAGGCATGTTGGTATTCTAACCGGAAGGGGGTGATATGGGTTAGATATGAGTGACGTACTGGTTGGCCGATAGTGGTAGGTATGTCGATGATGGTTTGAGTTATTATGATGTGTCTTGGGTTGGTTTCATCTGTGATAGAGTCATAGCATGTCTAAAGTAAGGAGAAGAGGGGTCACTAAAGACCAGGTAGGATGTGAGGCTGACGTGGGTCATGTAACATTCATTATGTTGGCAGGAGTTGGTGGCAGGGCGTGGAAGCAGGTCCAACCAGTTGGTTTCTTTTCGGGAAGACACGTGGGACTGTCGTTTGTGTGTATGTTTTGGTTTAGTAATCGGTGAGGTGTCCGATGTTCAGGTTGTGGGCAGAAAAGTTGGGACCAAGGAGGTTCGACTTCGCTTGAGAAACGTCATATGGTTGCAGGAAGTGTTGAAGTGGGTCTATGTCTTAGGATTCATGTGTGGTAGTAGTTTTTGTATCGTTATGTTGTTCGTTGATGAGAGGAGCATCGATTAGGCCTTTTGAGTGGCAGAGGAAAGTGGATATACGTAGGGTCGGAGTGTTGGGCAACTAAAGTGATGATAGTAGTGTCGATCGGTCATTGGGAGCATTCCAATCTTGAGCTGAGGGCCGAGGAGGGCATACCAGACTCATGTTGTGGGATCAGAGGCAATCTAGACCTATGTTGAGGACCACATAAGGGTATTCCAGTCATAGGCTGTGGGCATAGAGATTGTGTTGGTTATGTCTGTGTAGGAGCGCGTTCGGATTGGATGTATTGGTGAAGATTCGGGGGAGTTGCACTCGGTTGTGACGAATCTGAGGATGGTGGATGTGACGCAAGGATAGATCCTTGGATCTCCGGTTATGAATAGACCCGAGTTATGTTCATGGAGGTATTCCAATCTAGGGTATTCCATCCTGAGGATCACCAAACCCTATGATTGATTGGATCTGATATGTTTGGTTTTCCAACCCGAGGGTTGATTGGGCCAAACATGTAAGGGGTATGAGGGTATTCCATCCTAGGGATGATTGAAGTCGTCGTAGGCTCGCTTGGTATTTCAGCCCAAGGCTGATTGGGCCAGGCATGAGTGTTCATATTCATTAGTGGATTGATTATGTATGATATTTTGAGAGCTGAAGGATGCATTATTAAGTCAGCAAAAAGGGTTCACTCCAGGAAAAAGGGAAAGTTGGGTTTCTGATACTTTGGATCATCAAGATTTTGTCAAGTTGGCAAAGTGTCATGAAGAATAGACCTTATGAAAAGGTTCGATTGGTATTCACATCCCCCTTCCCGATTCGCACTTACGAAAGTGCGTCATGGATTAAGAGGCGGTAGTATCGTTAGATGACATTCAGGATGGTGAGCGCCAAGATTATGTGGAGAGGCCTGTGGCCATACTGGAGGGAGGAGTGAAGGTTCTGTGGGACAAGGAGGTACCTTTGGTAAGGGTACAGTGGGAGCACCAAATAGGGTCCGAGTGGACATGGGAGCCAGAGGCAGAGATGCGGGAGCACGATCCGAGGATGTTCACCGCAGCAGACTTCGAGGACGAAGTCTAGTTCAAGTAAGGGAGAATTGTAACGCCCCGATTCTCCAATACCAACTTATGGTTATAAATTCTCATGAATTCAAGATCAACTCGACGAGTTGGTTGCCTGACTCGTCGAGTAGCAACGGGTTTGGGCCACATGTTTAAGTGACTAACTCGCCGAGTCGGAAGAGTTACTCGACGAGTTAGAGCTGGAGGGTGAAACCCTAATTTCTGGGGTTTGGCACTCTATTTAAGGGATCATTAGCCTCCCTTAGTTCCTTTGCAGCCCCATGAGAGTCCATAAACCCTAATTTGTGTGTGTGCTCTATATTAGTGTAAATTTCAAGATCGGAAAGAATACCTTGATGCAAGAAGCTTGAAGATCAAGAAGCTGGAGGCAAGAATGTGTGTGGGTCTGAAGTCTATCTGGTGCTAGCTTCATTTGAGGTATCAATTCATGATTTTGGCCTCATTCCTTTCTAGATCTCTTTGGATGAAGCTTAGGGCTTCTTGGCATGGTTATGAAGCTATTTTTGGGTATGAGCTCATATTTGAAGTGGTAACTTCAGATCTGAACTCTCTTAGATTTGTAAGTCCATAAAGCTATCAGCATTGTCAAGCATGAACCCCCTCCTTTAGTGTAAAACCCCATTTTAAACTTGGTTTTCGCATTTTTAGTCATTAGAGCCTTGCATCCACGTAAAGTTTACAACTTTACGTGATAAGCATGCCTTGGGAACTTGGATCTGTAGTATGGAGCCTTGGCATGGCTTAAAAAGCATCTGTATGGATGAAGGACTGAAGGGACTGATGGGTTTTATGCATAAGAAACATTCCTATGTGCTCATACAATCCCTAATGCTTGGATCTAGGTTTCTCTATTGTACATGATTTGATTCCAAGACTTACAAACCTAGATCTATCATATAAAATTCAAAATTATCATAAAGAAAACAGATCTAAGTGGTTTACCTCTTTCAAGTAGCTTGAATCCTTGTAGTCTTCTTGATCTTGAGCTTAGAGTCACAAATGTAATTCCTCTAATAGTTCACAAACCCCACAAGCAAGAAGGCAATATGAGAGAGGGTGAGGGAGGTGCTGACATCGGCCTAGGGTTTTCTTAGAATCAAGTGGTAGCCGATTTCCATAGCCTAGGGGTCTTATTTATACTGCTAGCTGCTAGGGTTGCAGCCTAAACACTAATGGACAGTTTAATCACCAAGCAGCCCATAGAACCTTCTAGATTAGGGCCCTTGGACGAAAATATGATGGATCCCCATCATAATTTCGTTCCCCCCTTAGTGCATTAGGTTCTCCAGCCCAAAACTCAATTATCATGCATTTGACAGTTTATACCCCTTTATTTAATTAATCTCTTTTAGTCACCAAATTAATTCCTAATTAATTTATGACCAATACTAATTAAATAAATATGATTTCTCCTTTAATATATTATTCTTATAATATATTAATAAACCCTAATATTCTCTCTTTCTCTTTAAATTACCTTGTCAAAGTTGCTTTGGAGAAGGCAACCCAAAAGGACCATGCACAACCGGGTCAAGTACATACCAAATATAGTTACAGGCTTAGACACTATTCCAACAGTCACCCACTTGGATAAGTCTAGTAACTATATCTCACATATGACTTCAGAATCCGATTAGCAATCGTAGCTCTTATACTCTGCTGTCAACTCTGATCAACTTGTCCTTCAGATAAGGGATCATATAATCCTCCGTTCTAGATATCATGTTGACAATGCTTATTGTCCAGAATTTGTTCCTCGATTTCCGATTTGTTTGACATAGAATTTAGTTGAATACATCAACTTCATTCTGACTGGGCACGACACATAAGTCAAACCAAATCATCAAGTGGCCAAGATATCACTTTTATTCTCATGGAATAAAAGGAACAAATTAACTTCGACTCATATGCATCTATTATTCACTAATTGAATCATGCACAATAATGCGTTTTATAATATCAAGTTACGAATGCGTTTAGACATCATCAATGCATAACCAACCAGCAAACAACAACCATATCTCTAAGTTTTAAGACTATATGATATTATCGCTTTGCGATCACTTAAGGTAAAACACCACGCAGTGATACCAGCAAACTCGGGTTTATTCCAATGCTCAAATCATATTCATAAGCACTCATGAACTTTGCAGCAAACCTTTGCTATGTCCAAAACCTTTTAGACATTCTACAAACAACTCATGACAGTCTTCATTCATATTTACTTCCAAAATATGACCGACTGTGGACTGTTTGAATAATCCTATCATTCAGGAAGTCAAAACATGCAAAATTGAAACAATAGATAAATAACCAACACAAGATAGTAGCTTTACTCATAAATAACACAATTTTATTTATTCATCAAATGTCAAGTACAAACTATCTATTACATGTTTCCTATCTAATCCAAACTTATATCATCCTTCAGCCCAATGCTCCTAGCGTGCTGCAAGTGTTTGACCCTACTCAGTCCCTTCGTAAGGGGATCTGCTGGGTTTTCTTCTGATGATGCCCTCTTCACAACGAGGAGTCCCTCTTCTACCCGATGTCTGATAAAATGGTATTTTCTGTCGATATGTCGAGATCTACTATGATCTCTCGGTTCCTTGGTCAAGGTAACCGCTCCTTCATTATCACAGAAAATTTCCATCGGTTCCTTTATGGATGGCACAACTCCAAGGTCTCCAATGAATTTCTTCAACCATATAGCCTTCTTTGACGCTTCGCTCGACGCAATGTACTTTGATTCGCACGTTGAATCAGCTACGGTTTCCTGCTTGGAACTTTTCCAAGTCACTACTCCTCTCTTTAGGGTAAAGACCCAGCCCGACTGCGATCGGAAATTATCCCAATCCGTCTGAAAACTAGCGTCACTGTACCCTCATACCCTTAAGTCATCACTCCCACCGAGGACTAGAAACCATTCCTTGATCCTTCATAGGTACTTAAGAATATTCTTTACCACAATCCAATGAGCTCTACCTGGGTTCCCTTGATATCTGGTGACCATGTTCAAAGCGAAGGCCACATCAGGGCGAGTACAAATCATAGCATACATGATAGAGCCTATTGCGGAAGCGTAAATTACTCGGCTCACATCAGCTATCTCTGCCTCTGTACTTGGGCTCTGAGTCTTACTCAGCTTGGTATTGCTTTGGATTGGCAACTCCCTTTTCTTGGAATTTTCCATACTAAAACGCTTTAGTACCTTGTCCAAGTATGTATCCTGACTGAGTCTTATCAGTCTCTTTTCTCTGTTTCTTACTATCCTTATTCCTAGAATATAAGCAGCCTCTCTGAGGCCCTTCATAGCGAAACATTTCCCAAGCCAGGACTTGACCTCCTGCAAGGTTGGGACATCATTTCCTATGAGCAGTATGTCGTCAACATACAATATGAGGAAGCTCACTATACTCCCACTGGCTTTGACATACACACAAGATTCATCTTCGCTTCGAAGAAAGCCAAACTCTTTAACCTTCTCGTCAAAACAAAGATTCCATCTGCGAGACGCTTGTTTCAATCCATAAATGGATTTCTCAAGCTTGCATACTCTATTTGGATGCTTCGCTTCGACAAAACCCTCTGGTTGATTCATATAAACATCCTCAGCCAACTTTCCATTAAGGAAAGTGGTTTTCAAGTCCATCTGCCATATTTCATAATCATGAAACGCAGCTATTGCAAGCATTACCCAAATAGACTTTATCTTTGCAACTGGCGAGAAGGTCTCATCATAGTCAACTCCGGGAGTTTGAGTAAAGCCCTTCGCAACCAATTGCGTTTTATAAGTATGCACTTTCCCATCCATGTCCATCTTCTTCTTGCAGATCCACTTGCACCCGACTGTCTTACGACCCGGTACGTTATCAACCAAATTCCAAACTTGGTTGTCGTACATGGACTGAATCTCGCTGTCCATCGCCTCTTTCCATTTTGCAGACTCTGGGCTTGCCATGGCTACCTTGTAGCTGCTAGGTTCGTCCAAATTTACTAGTGTACTATCATTAATAAATGTATCCCCTTCAGTAGTAATATGAAATCCATATAACTGGGGTGGAACACTAGCCCTAGTGGAACGTCGAAGAGGTAAGGACTCGTCAACAGGTTCAATAGGAGTTTCCTCCTCAAGTTTAGTGCTAGTGTTAGAGGTTCCTTCATAGCTTTGATCTTGAATCTCTTCAAGTTTAATTTACCTCCCACTGTCTTCTTGGCTTATCAATCCCTTTCTCGGAAAACTCATCTTCTAGCAACGAAGACAACATTGTCACTCGGTCTATAGAAAAGATAGCCAAAAGACTTCTGTGGATAGCCGATGAAATAACACTTCTCACTACAAGGTTCGAGCTTGTCGTGAGTCTCTCGTCTTACGAAAGCCTCGCAACCCCAAACCTTAATATGTGCCAACGAGGGAGCCTTCCATGTCCACATCTCGTGAGGAGTCTTGGAAACCTTCTTGGTGGGAACTAAGTTAAGGATATGGGCGGCAGTCTCTAAGGCATACCCCCAGAAAGCTATTGGTAACGAAGTCCGACTCATCATAGAACGAACCATGTCCAACAAGGTCCGATTATGTCTCTCAGCCACACCATTCAATTGTGGCGTCCTCAGAGGCGTCAATTGCGAAACAATTCTGCATTCTTTTAGATAGTCTTGAAACTCAAGACTTAGGTACTCTCCTCCTTGGTCTAATCGAAGCATCTTGATTTTCCTGCCCAACTGATTCTCCACTTCATTCTTAAACTCTTTGAACTTTTCAAAGGTTTCCTACTTTTGTGAACGACCCAAAGATCAAACAACTTATCAAACAATGACAGAAAATAAGAACAATAAAGATTCACAAAGAAAAACCTTTCACTAAGAATGATAATCTCACGAAGAGATTATTGTTCGCACAAAGCGGCTATTAGGGTTTTGTGAAAAAACCCTCCTTCACAAACCCGTAAAAAAGATTATATAGAACTATTCTAGACAATCCCTATAAATCAGGGATATGCCAGCTAACTAATTTACGCTAACTATGGAAACAAGATAAATACAAAAACTGTTACAATGTGCTGAATAAAGATATATACTGATCAACTGAGATGCTAATGTTGATGCTGACGCTGAGTCATGCGCTGACGCTGATAGACTAATTTCAAACATCATCATATTTCAAGGTTTGACCTTACAATCTCCCCCAATATGATGATGTTCAAAACCAACTAGATTAGAACACCTCTGGACAAGAATTCTTCATACTCAGCATCAGCTTCTACTTGTTTCTCAGACACGTGCACAGGCTGTGGTGGCTCGGTCTGTTTCAGCACGTTCCCCTCAGATACATTCTTAACAAAATCAGTTTCTCCCCCTTTTTGAGCATCATCATCATTTGGGCCAGGGGTAGGAGTTGACAGAATAACTCCTTTCAGTTGTTGAACATCAGCTTCAATACGAAGGAGACGCTGACTCATGTCTCGAGTCAGTGTAAGAAGCTCATTAAAGGCTGAGGATGGGATTTGGATGAACTGAGTACCTGAAAGCTTTTGTGATTGATGTTGCTCCCCCTGAGAAGGGTGCTCCCCTTGAGATGGTTGCTCCCCCTGAGCAGATGGTTCCCCATGAACCGAGTGAAGTTTTTCTGTGACAGAGATGGTATGGTGAGAAAGCTGAGGAGAGATTTGACCATCTCTTGGACTAAGATCATCTAGAATGTCAGCATTAGTGTCGTTTATATCATCAGCTCCTTCGTCAGTGTCAGCGTTCAATGATGGAACTGTATAAGGATGTGCGATCCACTCTAGCATTCGATCAGAAATGCCGATGTCATTGGCTAGAGGATCATCTTGGTACATTCGAACTGACATTCGTGGACATGGGATGGGGTTTCCAGAGTGTGAGTAATAGGCCTCAGCACTTGTTGCTCAAAAGCACTCAGTTGATCACCACTACGAGATTTGTGGCCCACGCACTTGCAAAGTGCTCTGGTGAAGAACTTCCATCCCGGAGTCATACACTGACGCAGAATGAGATTTGATCGAGTACCAGCTTTGGAGTGATCGTATCCCAATTGATCGAAAAGGCGTCGACAGCGTTCAATGGACGGGAGCTCAGAGAAAGGTTCAAAGATTGGCAACCTGAGAGCAGCATTGAGAAGATCAGCAGTGATGAATACTGAGTGACGGCCACACCCAACGGTGCCGAAGATAGCATTGTTGTCGTTATTGACTGATACAAAGTAGTAGAACTCGTATATTTGTTCTGGAAAGAACTCTGATGGAACCTCACTGATAGCGTATCGAAGTCTGCAAGAAACTAGAAAGTTAACAAAATCTTCGAGTCCAAGACCTCGATGAACATCTGGTATATCAGGGTTGAAAACGGCATTAGTAGCTTTGATGTATATGGGAAGAGGATGAGAGTTTGGAGCAGGGATTACTCTTCGTGAAATGGATGAGAAGGTAAATAGGGTTGCCGCCATTGAAGAAGGTTTGGATTCTAGGGTTTTGAAAAGAAACGAAGGA
This sequence comes from Lactuca sativa, assembly GCF_002870075.4. Classification (NCBI taxonomy): domain Eukaryota; kingdom Viridiplantae; phylum Streptophyta; class Magnoliopsida; order Asterales; family Asteraceae; genus Lactuca; species Lactuca sativa. The sequence goes on from NC_056627.2 coordinate 55,276,536, forward strand.
AATTTGGATAATGGAAGGAAGGTTTGAAAGAGAAGGGAAAGAGGTTTAAATATGGGACAAAACGGGTTTTAAAAAGTAATGATTATCTTCTTTAAAAATAACTGCGTATCGTAACAAACTGTTAAATCAGAAAAATAACCGTTGGGTAAAAAGAGTCGTTGAACTGAAGATGAAACGACAATCAGTGTCTGCGGAAGCGCAGCGATCAGTGTTACGAAAGTTTCATGCTGAAAGATGGTTTACCTTCAATTCAAGGTACAACTTGCTTGTTTAAGGTTAGCAAGGTGGTTGGTGCGTGTGATAGATACTAGTTTGATTATCTAACCATCGGCACAGAGTGTTGTGTCTTTATCAGTGAGTGGTTCGTCTTATTGAATCATTAGACACTGAGTGAGAAGAAGGTGAAGAGAGGATTGTTGCGTGTGATAGACCTTGGTGTTTTGGTCTAACCATCGGCAAAGACTGTTAGACTCTCATCAGCGTGTGCTTTGTCACACTTAATCACAGAATCAGTGTAAGATTGGTAAGAAAGGATAGTTGCGTGTGATAGACCTTGGTGCTTTAGTCTAACCATTGGCAAAGAGTTTCAAGTTGTTATCAGTGTATGGTTTAATACAGTGAATCATTCAACTTTAGTTTAGAAGATTTGTAGAAGAGAGAGATAAGAGATCAAACCAAGTACTCAGCATGAGAATATCATCAGAATATCATCATCAGCAAAATATACATCAACTTATAAGACATTAGCAAACATTAGCAAAATTAATTACAAAGTAATCATTCCAAGTTCTCCAATAATGTGAGCAGTTGTTTGAGTGTCCAGGGCCTTGGTGAAAATATCAGCTAGTTGATCTGAAGTCTTGACATGCTGAAGAACAACCTTGCCCTTCTCAACATTATCCCTGATGAAGTGATGTCTGGTCTCGATATGCTTTGTCTTTGAGTGATGAACAGGGTTATGTGTGATTTGAATGGAACTGGTGTTATCACAGTAAATGGGAGTCTTAGTGAATTTGAGCCCATAGTCTAGAAGCTGATTTTGAATCCATAAGAGTTGAGCACAGCATCTTCCAGTTGCAACATACTCAGCTTCTGCAGTCGAAATAGCTACTGATGTTTGCTTCTTGCTAGACCAGCTGATAAGACGATTTCCAAGGAAATGACATCCACCTGATGTACTCTTCTTGTCTAAGTTGCATCCTGCATAGTCTGAATCAGTGTATCCAAAAAGTTCAAGCGCTGAGTCGCGAGGGTACCACAGTGCCAAGTTCTGAGTGGCCTTTAAGTATCGAAAGATGCGTTTGACTGCAATGAGATGAGACTCCTTGGGATTAGTTTGGAATCTAGCACAGAGAATGGTTCCAAACATTATATCAGGACGACTTGAAGTGAGGTAGAGAAGGGATCCAATCATTCCTCGATAAAGAGACTGATTAACATCAACGTCGGTTGGATCAGCATGTAGCTTATCAGTCTTGGACACCGGAGTAGAAGCCGGTTTGCAGTCGCTGAGAGAATACTTAACTAGCATGTCAGCAATGTATTTACTTTGACAAATTGAAATACCTGATTTTTGTTGCTGAACCTCAAGACCTAAGAAGAAAGTCATCTTCCCCATCATACTCATTTCGAACCTTTGAGACATGATCTCAGCGAATTCTTTGCTCAGCTGCTCATTTGGCGATCCAAAGATGATGTCATCGACATAGATTTGAATAAGAATCAGTTCTGAGCCTTTCTGTTTGATGAAGAGAGTATTGTCAATTGCTCCTCTTCTGTAGCCATTTTCAAGAAGATATGATGTTAGTGTCTCATACCAGGCCCTGGGAGCTTGCTTCAGTCCATATACAGCTTTATCTAGTCGGTACATATACTCAGGGTGCTTTTTGTCTTCAAAGCCTGGGGGCTGTTTGAGAAATACCTCTTCTTGTAATTCACCATGAAGAAATGTCGTTTTGACATCCATTTGGTAAACAATGAAGTTTATGTATGAAGCGTATGCGAGAAACGGTCTGATTGCTTCAATGCGAGCAACTGGAGCAAAGGTCTCCCCGTAGTCGATGGATTCAATTTGAGTGAACCCTTGAGCAACAAGCCTTGCTTTTTTGTGAGTAATGATGCCATCTTTATCAACCTTGTTGCGGTAGACCCAGCGTGTTCCGGTGATGGTCTTTCCTGATGGTCTGGGAACAAGGGTCCAAACCTTGTGCCTTTCGAACTCGTTCAGCTCGTCTTGCATGGCTTTAATCCAGTCAGCGTCTTGAAGAGATGTGTGTATCTTGTCAGGTAAGATCATTGAAACGAAATTAACATACATGCAAAAATTATTAGATACAGGAGATCTGGTTCGGGCACCATCATGAAGATTCCCAATAATTTGATCAACAGGGTGATCTCGATGTTCAGGAGCTGATACTGATTCTAATGGTTTTGACGCTGAATTGTTGTTACTGAGAGGGTCATCAGTTGCAGTAGACCCTTCAGCTTCAAGGGTTTCATCAGCATCATACAAATGAGTTGTCGAGCTGACCATAGTACCTTGATTTACAGAACTTTGGACTGGAACAATGGGATCTGGAATAATAGCTTCTTCTTCAGGGTAAGAAACTTCATCATATGGGCAAGAGAGCAGCTCATGAAAGATAGAAGAGGAATAAGCTACCTTTTCATCAGTGAATGATTCTTCATCAAACTTTACATGAATGGATTCCTCAATGCACTTCCTGTTCACATGAAAAAACACGAAAATCCTTTGAAATAGATGAGTATCCAACAAAAATACCTTTGTCAGCCTTAGGCTCAAATTTAGATCTAGAATCGCACTGATTGAGAATATAGCAAACACATCCAAACACGTGAAAGAAGGATACGTCTGGCTTTCGACCTTTCAGCATCTCATATGGTGTCTTCTTGTGAACTCTGTAAATTAGAGAGCGATTCTGAGTATAACATGTTGTATTAACAGCTTCAGCCCAAAAAGACATAAGAAGACCAGCATGTATCATCAAGGTTCTTCCTGCTTCAATCAGAGTTTGATTTCTTCGTTTAGCAACTCCGTTTTTTTTAGGAGTGTGAGGAGCTGAGAAGTTCTGCCCAATGCCTTTAAAATCAGAAAAGTCTTCAAGAATTGAATTTCGGAACTCAGTACCATGATCACTCCTTAGCTGCTTAACTTTGAGACCAGTCAGTGTCTCATTTTGACGAATCAATGAGATAATTTCCTATGCAGCATGACCTTTCTTTTTCAAGAAAACCACCCATGTAAATCGAGTAAACTCATCTACAACCACCAGAGTATACTTATTTCCTCCTAGGGAATGAACATGAATAGAACCAAACAAGTCCATGTGAAGTAAATGAAGAGGAACGGATATGCTCGAACATGACTTAGGCTTGAACGAAGACTTTGTTTGCTTTCCTTGTTCACACGCTGAACAGACTTTATCTTTGACAAAACTGAATTTTGGAAGACCTCTGACCAGATCTTGATTGGATATCTTAGACAGATTTTTAAAATTCAAATGTGAGAACCTTTTGTGCCAAATCCAGCTGAGATTGGTTTGAGATTTGGTAAAGAAGCATTGCATCAGTGCCTTGTCACTTGAGAACATGTCGAGAACATATATATCATCCTTTCTGTTTGTTGAGAGTACGATGTTCTTGTCAGTGTTGATGACTCTACCATCCTTCTTTGTAAAATGAACTTCAAAATCAGCATCACACAATTGACTGATTGAGATAAGGTTATGTTTGAGCCCCTTTACATATGAAACATTCTGAAACACCACATTGTTGCATTTGATGTGCCCATATCCTTTAGTGAACCCCCTTCCATTGTCTCCGTATGTAACTGCAGGACCACTTTTCTTGACATAGTCTTCCAGGAGAGACTTGGATCCTATCATATGTCTTGAGCAACCACTGTCTAAGTACCAAAGATGTTCTTGACCCTGCAGTGCTGAGAAACTAGTTAGAACACACTGACCCATTGTAAAATGGGTCATTCACAAAGTTATTCGATAATAAATTATAACACTCTTTAGGAAGACAGTTTAAAGAATTTGACTTAAGAGTCCATTTTTCATTTCTAACTTTGATGTTATCAGCTCTTAAAGATGTTTTATCAAATGAACATTCACTGATCTTATGAGAGGTATCACCACATCTGTAACAAACTCTAGTACCAAAGTTCTTCTTGGTGAGCATATTTCTAGACTTAACACATTTAGATTTGTAAGATCCACCAAGTGAACTTTGATTCCTTTTGTTTGTCATTGAATTATGACTGAATTCAGTGTCAGATAAATTATGATCAGTGATAGATGAGGAGCTGACATCAGTATCTGATTTGGACTTATTCACAGAAGCATTACAATCAGGAAAATGCTTAAGTTGTTCATGAACAGCGTGAAACACTCCATTTGAGATAAGGAAGGCAATAATATTCTCAGTGAGAGGAGTTGGTCTCACAAGATGTGCAGGGTAAGAAGTAGGATCAATTCCGGTAATTTCAATATCACACTTAGTGACACCATTAGAATCAGTAACACAGTATTCATCAATTGGACTCTGATTAATAAAAGTGTTACTAATAAATTTGTTTTTGAAATTATTTTTCAACTCATTCATGGAATAAAATTCAGATTCTTTTTCTTGAGATTTAAAAACCTTTTCAGCTTCTGCAAAATTACTCCCAAGAATTTTCTCACAAGAGTGCGGTATTTGAGCAGAAATAATATAATTAGCATTTTTGTGAGATTTAGCCCAAATTTGTAGCACAGTTTGTTCTTTGTTCAAGAGATCTTTAACATTATCAATTTCAACAGACAAAGATGATTTTGACAAACTAGTGATTCTAAGATTTTCCTGAGTAGAATCAATAATGTTATTTTTCATGGATAATTCAGTTTTAAGAAGATCAATTTGATTTTGCAAATCCCTTATTGTTTGATTCTTCTTAGAATTAAGAACACCCAAATACTCAAACATTTTGATTTTTTCATTCATTGAATAGGAAACAAAGTTTTTAACCTGATACATTGAAGGAGAATCAGTGTTGTGCTTCCTGGAATTTTCAACCGCATCAGACATATCAACATCAAATGAACTTGTGTTGTCTTCACATTCATCAGCATCTTCTGTTTTAGCCATCAGACATTTAACTTCATCATCTGATGACTCCTCAGTACCTTCAAAAGACACAGTCAGTGTGTCCATCATTTCTTTTGTTGATATGCAGTTTTGAACCAGCCTAAAGATATTATATGGCAAAGCATAGTTGATTGCTGCCCGAGCACGAACATCAAGCCCATTCTTTCTTTTGTCATCAGATGTCCAGTTTTCTTTAGGTGTTTTCTTCATGACACCATCAGGAGCATTGTTTTTCAGAGGCTGATACATCGGAGCATATGGACCATTATTGACAATGTCCAACATGTCTTCATCTATAGATTCTAAAGCATACAAAGCTTTGATTTTCCACATAGCAAAATTGTTTTCATCAAATGGAGGAATTCTAGTAGAAAAATGATTTGAAGAGTTTATAGAAGATGATGATGAAGCCATTTGTTTGATAAGAGAACACTGCTCTGATACCAATTGAACGACCCAAAGATCAAAAAACTTATCAAACAATGACAGAAAATAAGAACAATAAAGATTCACAAAGAAAAACCTTTCACTAAGAATGATAATCTCACAAAGAGATTATTGTTCACACAAAGCGACTATTAGGGTTTTGTGAAAAAACCCTCCTTCACAAACCCGTAAAAAAGATTATATAGAACTATTCTAGACAATCCCTATAAATCAGGGATATGCCAACTAACTAATTTACGCTAACTGTGGAAACAAGATAAATACAAAAACTGTTACAATGTGCTGAATAAAGATATATACTGATCAACTGAGACGCTGATGTTGATGCTAACGCTGAGTCATGCGCTGACGCTGATAGACTAATTTCAAACATCATCATATTTCAAGGTTTGACCTTACATTTTGTTTGATTAAGTAGATATATCCATATCTGCTATAATCATCTGTAAAAGTCACGTAGAAGCGGCAAGCGTCCCTTGTGGTGGATCTAAAGGGCCCACACACATCGGTGTGTATGAGATCCAATAAACCCTCACCCCTTTCACAAGTGCCAGTAAAGGGTGACTTGGTCATCTTCCCAAGTAAACAAGATTCACACGTGTCATCATCCCTAAGATCGAATGACTCCAACACTCCATCCTTTTGGAGTTGGGCTATGCGTTTTTTGTTGACATGGCCAAGGCGACAATGCCACAAGCATGCTTTGTCTAGACTAGTAGACGAATCAATATTCAAAACATTATTTCCTAAATTATCAACAACCATCACAGATTCATAAATCCCATTACAAGGTAATGCATTGAAATAAAAGACACCATTGAAATAAACATTAATAGAGCCATTACTATTATCAAAAGAATATCTGAAACCTTGTCTAAACAACCCATGAAATGAAATAATGTTTCTTGCCATATCTGGCGAATAACAGGAATTGTTTAAATCTATCCCTAACCCATTACTCAACACTAAAGAATAAACACCGACTTTGGTCACAGGCAACGATCTTCTGTTTCCCATAATCAGGTTCATCTTTCCATGTTCCACACCCCTACTTCTTTTTAGGCCCTGCATATCAGAACATATGTGGTAACCACACCTTGTATCAAGAACCCATGAAGTAGCAAATGATGAGTTATTAGATTTAATAGAATACATACCTGCAAAGGTGGGCTTAATCTTCCCATCCTTTATATCTTGCAGATACTGAGGGAAGCTTCGTTTCCAGTGGCCCTTTTGGTGACAATAGAAGCACTCTGCTTCCTTGGGATCGGATGAGGGTTTAGTAGGGCCTGCTTTGGTCCCACTTGAGGACGAACCATCACAAGGTTTCCCTTATTGTGGCTCTTACATGGAGCCTTCCTCTTTTTACCCTTTCCTTGACCTATTGCCATCACAGGAGCGGCTACAGCAGGGGACGGTGCAACGGATTTTTCTTTGAGGTTGCTCTTAGCAGTCCTCAAGAGTCCTTGGAGCTTCCTCAAGGAGACCTCCTTTTTGTTCATGTGGTAGGTCATCCTAAACTGGTTGTAGCAGGAGGGCAAGGAGTGGAGGATTATGTCGATAGCCAAATCCTCATAAAACTTGACATTAAGTTTGAGAAGACGATCAACATACCTCTGCATTTTCTGCAAATGAGAGGTTAGGTATTCTCCACTCCCCATCTTAGTGGTGATCATGTTAGTAATGATCTCATAGCGCTCTTGCCTCGCGCTCTAGTGATACATGACCATCAAATCCTGATGCATTTCATACGGATACATGTCCTCATAGGACTTATGGAGTTCGAGGTTCATGGTGGCCAGCATGATGCAGTGAACTTTCGTAGCATCACACTCGTGGGCCTCAAAGGTGGCCAGCTCTTCAGGAGTAGCAACATCTGGGATGATTTTTTCAAGCTTCTCATCGAGGACATATTCTTTGTCCTCGTAGCATGTGATCATGCGAATATACCTCATCCACTCATTGAAGTTTGACCCATCAAATGTCACTTTCTGACACAGGTTCATCAACGAGAATGACCCAGAAGCGTTGTTGTTGTTGTTGTTTGCAGACATCTGAAAAACAAAGGAACAAAGTTTGATTAGAAATGAATCCATAATTTAACACCCAAATGAGAAATTAGGGCTAGGATCCAACAACATTATTTACAACTTAGAAAGGGATGTCGTGCTCTAAAAGTAAATAATTTGAAGGTAAGTGAATGACGATTCACTAATTCTCACCATGAAAAATGAAAACGCAATTTAGGTTTTAAATGTATTGAAAACTCCTAGATCTTTGAGATTCATTGAACTTTTCAATGGCATGTTTAAATCTCGATATGCATTTCAAATTTGCGACTGGGATACCGAGGATCGCAAACAAATTGTGAATAACCATGCAAATCAACATGGTGCACTCAATGTCTCTATCAACTAATCAATGTGCTGGTAAACCACACACGCTCCATTGATCTATGACAAACATCGAGTTACCCTTTGCTACCAATGTCATCCCCAAATTGATGTGTCAGTTAACCATATGCGCTCCACCAACATTTGACAAGGGTACGAAGTGTAATTCCATGGATTAGCATCATTTTCACATTTTACCCTAAAGTAACTAAGGTTGGGAATTTGTAAAACATGTAGTTACTTTGTATCTTACATTATACTTTTAATGAGGAGAGGGTTGCCCTATCCTACCCGTTCGGCTAACGACCCTCCACCAGTTAAGCAAGCGGTAGGTGTGAGTGTACACCCATTAAGCGCCATTTTATAGGCAGCAACCTTATACCCACCTTATAGACTAGCTTCGTGAATGAGGCCTACTAACGGTAAGACTAGCATTTTTAGTTATACATACATACATATATATATATATATATATATATATATATATATATATATATATATATATATATATATATATATATATATATATATATATATATATATTAATTAAGCTTGTAATAATATATAATAGTATAGGGTTGAATTTTAAACTTGTAAAATTCTAAGGGATTGAAATTTAAATTATTCAAAATTAAACTTTTAATCACAAAATTCAAATTTCAAAACTTGAGGGCAAGTTTTGAACTTTTCAAAACATAAGGGATCAAATAACAAATAATTTAAATTAAACAATTAATTTCATAATTATCTATATTTGACCTAATCTTATTTTAGTCATTAGATAATTACCAAATAATTTTAAATAATCCATATTTATCATATAAACAACCAATATTCAAAAGATTTGAAATTATCTATTGTTTTGGCAAGGATAATCATTTAATTAAGATAAAATTCGGATTTTAACTTCACAAAACGATTTAGGCATCAAATCCAAGTCAAAACAGCAGCTAAATCCCGAAATACCCTCTGTCTGACGCACAAACTCGCCGAGTCAGCTCTAAACTCGCCGAGTAGGGGCCAACTCGCCGAGTCCAGATACTGACTCGCCGAGTTGAATCGGGCAGACGCAAAAAACTCGATTTTCAGCAAGCAAAATAGTTAAGCATCACATACAATTGAAACCAATCAAGTCTCTGATACCACTGATGGGTTTTATGCATAAGAAACATTCCTATGTGCTCATACAATCCCTAATGATTGGATCTAGGTTTCTCTATTGTACATGCTTTGATTCCAAGACTTACAAACCTAGATCTATCATATATAATTCAAAATTATCATAAAGAAAACAGATCTAAGTGGTTTACCTCTTTCAAGTAGCTTGAATCCTTGTAGTCTTCTTGATCTTGAGCTTAGAGTCACAAATGTAACTCCTCTAATGGTTCACAAACCCCACAAGCAAGAAGGAAATATGAGAGAGGGTGAGAGAGGTGCTGAAATCGGCCTAGGGTTCTCTTAGAATCAAGTGGTAGCCGATTTCCATAGCCTAGGGGTCTTATTTATACTGCTAGCTGCTAGGGTTTCAGCCTAAACCCTAATGGACAGCTTAATCACCAAGCAGCCCATAGAACCTTCTAGATTGGGGCCCTTGGACGAAAATATGATGGATCCCCATCATAATTCCGTTCCCCCCTTAGTCCATTAGGTTCTCCATCCCAAAACTCAACTATCATGCATTTGACAGTTTATACCCCTTTATTTAATTAATCTCTTTTAGTCACCAAATTAATTCCTAATTAATTTATAACAAATACTAATTAAATAAATATGATTTCTCCTTTAATATATTATTCTTATAATATATTAATAAACCATAATATTCTCTCTTTCTCCTTAAATTACCTTGTCAAGTTGCTTTGGTGAAGGCAACCCAAAAGGATCATGCACAACCGGGTCAAGTACATACCAAATATAGTTACGGGCTTAGACACTATTCCAACAAGGACTTGGTGAGTCGCATGGTAGACTCAACGAGTCATATGAATATGGTCATGAACTCGACGGTTTGGATGAACAACTCAGCAAGTCCGATGAAGATTGCCTTGGGCTCGGTGAGTGGCATGGTGACTCGGCGAGTTGGCAAGTTATGCAAGGAACTCGGCGAGTAGCTAAGGGTACTCGACGAGTTGAGGTTAACATGGACTGTTGACCTTGATAGTTGACTTTGACTTTGACCAAGGGTTGATCGTTTTGACTTTTGAGGATAATTGGTACATGGATATTTATGAATTGGATCATTGATGGTTACAGGTGTTGGAGTTTGGGGTAGTGTTTTGGGAGCGTGATTTCGTGGTTCAATCCGGTGTTGCGAGGTGAGTTATCCTCACTATACTAACAGGTCTAAAGCACCAAGGCCCACCCATTGGATTTGATATCCTAATAGTTATTGATATGTTGGGATTGAGTTAGTGATGTATGCCAGTTGATATGCTAGTCGGGTAGATCTGTAAGATTACCTGTGATACTGTACGATTATATGTATGTGCATTAGTTATGTTATATATCGACATGTTACGTGGGATGGTTTTAGGTTGTACTGCTCCGTGCAGTAGCCAACAAACCCTAGAGTATTCCAGATATGAGCTGAGGGTCGAGCAAGGCATGCTAGAGTCATATTGAGGACTCGGGAGCATTCTAGATACTAGCTGAGGGCCTGGTAGGGCATGTCAGACTCGTACTGTGGGCTCGGTGGCGATCTAGATGTGAGTTGTGGGCCTGGAAGGTAATCCAGACTCACACTGTGGGCCCAGGGGTAATCCAGTCTGTAAAGTTGTGGACCCATCGCATGTTGTTCATTTTGTTATGTTATGATATTGTTGATATTGTTGTGGACTGTATGTGTATCGATATTCTGCGGGTAACTCACTAAGCTTTTGGGCTTACAGTTTTAGTTTATTGTTTCAGGTTCAGCGGATGGTCGAGGGTAGGCGAAGGCGTGACCGTACACTTCCTCGATTGATGATCATGATTTTTGGGAACTCTGATGTATAAACTATTTTGAAAACAAATCGTAATAATTGAATGGTTTCAAATTATTTAAAAAGTTTTAAATTTGCTTGAATTTTATGGGTGTTACACTATAGGCCATTTTGCAAACAAAGCTCGTTCCAAGGGAAAAATGAAATATTTCTTCATACTAGGGTTGAAATTGAAATTATCTTGACATCGGGATGTTACAAAAATAATCTCTTTGATTAAGCCTAACCTTTCTAACCTAACCTAAACAAGCTCTTGGTATTAGATTGAAAGATTGCACTAAGTTTGATGTGAATGTTCCCAACAACACCTAATACCCCTCACAAGCTCGGGAGTGTAAGAGTGTGTGAATAAGATTTACACTAAATTCATTCAATGGAATTTGGTTTAGTGCTTGTTAACTAGTCCAATTCACAAAACAATTACGAATTTTTCGATTAGATAACTTGAATGACCTAACCCTAATTCAAATGGCCAATAAGAATTACAGTTAGAATAAAGCATTCAAGTAAAAAAAGTCAAATTCACTAGATAGTAACTGAAAGCAAACATCAATTCATCTGATTGAAATCACAGCTAAAAAGTCAAGACATAAAGCTGGAGAAACTAGGGTGTTGGCCAGACATGGCTAGAACAATCAACAAGTTAAAAAAAAAAGATGAAATAAATCACAACGAAACTTACAAATCTAATGAAAAAATGTTTCCAAATGGTTATAATCAAAACCTTGCAATATTACTCGAAATCCCCTTCTCCAAGTGCTCTGGAAATGAAGTGTGTGTCTCTAATGTCCCAAAATCTCGAGATAGAGTAAAAAGGAAAAACTGCCAAAAGGCAGTTAATAGACCGAACATGGACCGTGTCATGTAAAAATAGAGTTTCCATTCTTCCAAGGTATATTGCTTAAAACTACATAAATGGACAAACACGGCTCGTGTCAATATAGGCTAAAATGACACGACCCATGTTCAGCAAGGTCAACGACTCCTTCTTGGTCAAACACGCCTTGTTTTCACTTTTTGAATTCAATTCCAACACTCCCCGTGTTCGTCTCTGCTTCCAGGTGCAACCTTGATTTTCCAACTTTTTTCGTTTCGCGTCCGATAGTCTTGATACCTTCACACATGCTTCCCGTCACCTCCCAAAGCGCGTTTCCACCTCCGGATCTCCTGAAAGGACCATAAAAACGTGCAAATAAGATTATTCTAATAACTAACATGGCTTTTAATGAAATGCATATAAAATGAAATAAACTACACTAAGTGGATTCATAAAAAGGACGAAAAAGTGTGCAAAAAGGTGCAAAAAATGCACTTACCACGGTTCTCTCATATATTTTCAAATATTCATCCATTGCATCATAGGTGAACTGTAACATAGATTCTTGAGTTTCGTCATACATTTTTGTATACAACTAAAACCTATCATATATTTAGCGTCTGGTCTTTGTTGAAAAAACTCATATCGCGCCTTTAAGGCATTATTAACATGTAAAAACACCACTTTATTTAAACGAAAACGACGTTAACATGTTTCCTCATTTTAAATACAACTATTAGAAAAATAATCACATACCAAACGCTCATGTGCTTCTTGACAATCTCGATTGATAGCAACTCTTTTATGCGTAACATGCGTGGACTCTTCATCGGCATCGTTTGTAACAACATTAAAGAATGTTGTGACTAACTCCCCATCATCTAAGTCACGTTCTTCTAAAAATTGCATAAATTATGTATTTATAGTAGTATAAAGGTTAAAAGATAGTGAATATTGTTTGTGAAATTGAAGTGATATTTATAGAGGAGATGTGTATATAATAAATTTGATTTTTTTTTTATATAGAAGAAAGTAGTCATAGCCACTTTGAGAATCAACAACCAACCCCATTGGTATGTGTCATTCCGTCGTAAACACTATGATCCACCACAACGTGGCACCCGAGATGGTATACACGACCACGGTGTCATTGCCAGTTCAGCCACGGATGCGTTCGTGCTTGTATACCAATCAGCCTAATCCGTCTCTTGAAAACACGAATTAGGAGATGATGTTCTTGAAGGCATTTATGGACATACGACCTTACATTAAATGTGACGAAAAGTGTTATATAATTTTTCAAACGAGCCAAATATAGAAATCTTACATGTACTTTAAGTATATTGAGGGCATGGGCATGGGTCATTAAGGTTCTTTTTATTTTGTTTATTAAACTATAAAAAATTAAATAGCTTTGTTTTTTTTTTTTCTTATTTATTTTTTATTCATATAATATTGTATAATATATAGGTACCATTAATTCTTGTTTTTAATCTTTTGTTTTAATTTTAACATTTGTATTAATCTAATGAATAAATAAATAAATAAATAAAAGTACAAAGATATTTAATTTTTCTTGAATTATATTATAGATACAATATTGTAAATTATTACCACAAAATTCAACCAAGAGTGAAAAGTTAATCCTGAGGATATTTTAAAGGGAAATTGAGTAATCTAACGATTATAAACCATGGTTTCGGAATAGCTAATCCGGATAAAAGGTTACTTTTGTTTTCAAAAATTGTTATTATTTTCAAATACACATTAAAATATGGTTAGGTTTCTTAATTTCCTTATTTTAAAACTAAAAATTTCGTGCCATTGCATATGTTCTAACTTCTAACTTCAATTCAATACTTTATAGTAACTTTGCACTTTTTTTCTTATACCGTACTTCGACATTCAAAATCATTGAGAAATAGACAATGATAAATCCAAAAAGTTTCAGTTTAAAATATAATATTATAATTATTTTTTGGACAGCTTCATCTTACATTACATAAGTTATTTTTTTAATAGATATACACACACATCCATCTTCGAATATAAGTTCCTCCCTGATAACGAGATGTGTACTGTAGAAAATAATTCCATTTGATTTTTTTTGACAAAAAACAATAAGATATTTAATTTTTGTATTATACACAGTAGATTGTTTCCAAGTGTTGGTGATATGCAAGAATGAAAAGAAGAGGGGCCATGACGTAAAATACAAGGAAGTGTGTCCATATATGTTTTGGTTTTTATGAAGACGATGTTGACAAGTCCTTGTACTTCCAGAAAAGTTTCAATCGACTACCCTCAAATGTCATTTTCTCAATTGCAGTCCACAATATCTCAGAGATAATTCACAGAGCTTCCATTGATAAAATAGTAAGGACTTCCAAGAAAAGGAAAGTACGATGTCACCCACTCTCACCTTCACTTTGTTGCCTTGATTTTTGATTTTTCCAGTTACATATATGAATAAAAATATTTATCAGTTTCAATAAGGATGGAATTAGATTAATTTAAGGTAAATAGCCATTTTGGAATAGATAAAAGAGTGGATGAGAAGTTAAAGAAGAAAACACATTAAGTTTTTACATAAAATTTTGATTTTGGTGTGTTTTTTTTCCTCAATTAAATCATTAAGTTTAGCTTTTGGTTACAACTTTAACCAATCGACCTGGTTATTTGAGGTGTTTTATGTTTTACTAGACCAAAAATGATTTAGCTATCAATATGATCTAAATTGTCAATAATTAATTGACATATTTAAATCCACCATAAATTGTTTAATTGATATGTTTATAGTAGTATATTAAATATTTTTGTTATAATATATAATCAGTGCCAAATTTGAAAATGTAATGACCATTTTGCTTTTGCCAAGAAATAAACAAACATTTCAAATGCGTCACGAAATCACAAGTTTGTTAAAGAATATCTAAGTTGACTTATTTTACTCTGCATAAGGGCAAAAAACATATTGCATCAAGTTACTTTTTTAGTTTTTATAAAAGATGTACTCAGCAATTTAAATATAACTTAATTGCTTTTCCCGAAGAACAAAACTCAATATTCAAATGTATTATCTATTCTATTAAACAATTTAAATGAAATATTACATGGTAAATAAAGTGTAAACTTTAAAGGTTTCCATGCTACAAATTTAACAAATAAACACATATACACAACAATCATAATTAATATTATGTAATCATATACCAAATTAACGAATGCTTGTTTTGACCTTATCTCATCTATGAAAAGTCTCTTTCGCATTTAAATCGTGATTTTGTTATTAATCAGAAACACTAATACATGTTTTATAGCAAGATTATGATGTAAACAACCCTATAACCTAACTCATTTGTCACTTTTTCTTTATCAAGCTTAATCAAAATGACCATTTTGGGTAATACATCTTTTGTCCTTATTTCTTGTACTTACAAGTTTTTGGAAATGTACATATATAATTTTTGTTCTAATTTATTTCGAAAATAAGCATGAAAATAAGAATTACAAATTTTAAAAAATCTTTGAATGATGTATGATTGTGGGTCCAAAATGTAAGGTAGCCCAAAATTGCAAGGACAAGAGACCATTGAATTTGATGTAGATTGCTTGAGTGTGTAGGTGCATGATGGGAACACGTTCACATGCACATGGGGTTTGTGGGGGCTCCAAATTAGGCCTTCTGGTACTTGTCCACATCTCCTATGTAAATCTTTGAATAATTTAACTATTTTATATCATATTATTTTGATAGAATCATATTTTAGATTATTTAAATACACAAATTATTAAGATGAAAGGAAGGTCACAATCTATGATCAAGGATTTAAGATTCATATTCTAACATTGGGTTGTTATTCGCACTAAAATGAACCGGATTTTTGGTATTTTAGTTTTATTAATATTTTAATATAGTTAAAATTTTATTTGAAACAAGTCATACATTTTAGTTATATTTAGAAACAAGAGATGCAAAGTCGACACTTGGATAACATAAAAGGGTTCGGGATCACAAGGATCTAAGGGAAGCGTTCCCCATGGAGTTCCAAAGGACATTGCCATTGACGGGGTCTAGGGATAGTGCCCCTAAAATGGTCCGAATGACAGTCACTAGAGGGTCCTTCCTTTGTGGGGTTAAGGGGGGCCACTCTTGCTGGTGTAGGACAATGCCTTGACCCTAAGAAACAATTCATATAAGAAAAATTGGCTCAATGAAATTTTCTACACCAAAAACTCAATGTTTGTGTTCATCACAAAAAGGATGTCGTTTCTTTATAAATTTCTTCATCTTGGTATATAATCAAAATGTTAAAGTTGCAGGAAGGTTGGAACATACAGAAAAACCGATTATTATCTCTACGATCATTTTCTCTACAAAACACAACACAAGCAAGGTATTTCGTGTTTTCGAATTTGAATTAGGTTTGTAAATTCAAATAAGTTTTCTTGGATTAGCCCAAATCAGAATTTCATGATATCCGAGACAAACCGGATGGAATTCATAGATTTTAGAAAGTGTTTCTCATACATGGTCCGTGAATTCTTCAAGTGTTTATATTGATATTCGAAACCCAAAATCTAACACCCAATAAAACCGAAATTAAAAGCTATAAAAAAATTAAGAACCCAATCAATCTGACCTTGTAATTTTCTTGTGGAAAACCAATTTAAATCATTAAATAAATATATGTTGGCTTTTTAATTAGAAAATATAAGTTTAACATAACATTATACCTAGGTTAAAATAAGAAAACTAGTTCGCATATAGTTCCAAACCAAACCAACTCATCAATGTCGAAGACCGATTGACTTCCACGTATACCAAACATGGAAGTTGTATCATAGGTATCTCAACAAGGTTTTGACATGTACTGAGATCAAATTCTTTGGATGTTTATTATAAGTGATGGAATTCTTGAGATGTTTATTATAACAAGGAGCTAGACAAAACAGACAACAATTATAAGTAATAGCCATAATGATATGTTATATAGTCATAAGATCTAATTGTCTTTAATCTTAGTTTTTATATGACTAAACCATTTCAAAGAGAAAACAACAATATTCTAAAAGCTACCATCTTAATGCCGAAAATTGATGAATTACATAAGTTCCAAAGACGATGTCCGAAACCGAAAAAAAAATCAAGAATACTAAGATTATATCCAACGTCCAAAATGAACCTAGACTTGTCAATCCATATCACAACCAATAAAATGATATTGAAGATCTTCATTACGATAACGAAATCACGGATATAAAGTCGAACCCAAAGCAATGCATCTTGCATCCATAGTATCTCTAGTAGGAATACGATTATGGTTTTCTAGAACTAGTTAACCAAGGATCACTATGAAAACCTCCACATGTTTATCCTCATGGTTTAAGTTTCTTGTGTGGTTGTTCGTTGTTGTTCTATTTTGTAACAAAATTACTAATTTACCCATATTTTGATCTTTTATTAATTTTTATTTCATTTTTCTAATTTAAATTAGAGTTTTAAAAATAAAAAGCCCTACCCTAACCTTAAGCCAATCCACCAATGCTCTTCATTTTCTTAACCCCCCAACTAACACACCATCTACTATTGTCTCTCTATTTCTCTTGGAACACAGGCATAACCATCCACAATGCTACCCTTTAACCTTACTAAACCACCTCCTCTTATTTCCTTACTCGATAACCACCACTAGCACTCCAAAAATTTTGATGACTACAAAACCATCACACTTGCAAAACAACGCCACCCCTTATTATCTATTATGCTTTACCAAATGATTCATGTACCAAAAGAACATGCAAGTAAGAAAATCACAACCTTCAGTCTCCGAAATTTTTGCATGTACGGGTGCGGGTGGGGGGATTCAAAATCTAAAAGAAGACGGGTAGGGAAAAAGTGATGATAATGTTGATAGAGATTTGATTTTTCTGGCGATATATGGAGCAACATGTATAATTTTTCGAGGAAATCTGGTCAGTGCTATGGATCTTTAACTAAAGTGATTTTACATTCACATATACACAACTAACCACCACTGATCTTTGTTTTAGTCGAGTGATTTCTGGGTTTCGTTCAATGAATTTTGGCTTGACCTGGCAATCCATGTATGTGTGTCTAGTATATGTGTCACACATAAATTTCACGACATAATTTTGTTGAATACGAACACGATACGAATTGTAAAATGTGTATGGGATATTAAACATGAATATAACACGTAAAAAATTGTGTGACATGTGACATGTCACGAATAGACACATTTTTTTAACCATGTTACAAAAAAAAAAAAAAAATTAAAACAACATGCATATATGTTTTGTCACCCATATGGACCAAACGAATAAATCTGTATCATATAGTAGTTTTTTCCTCTAGATCCCAATAATTTTTCACTAGGTTTAGAGTTTTTCACATACAATTTTGTGTTTTTATTTATCTGTAGTTGTTTTCCGAAGAATTATTAGTTCCCAACAATCAATTTGTAATCGACTTTTAAAAAAAAATTAGAACATATATCCAAACTGAAAATTGGTGCATGAAAAAAATACATAGAAACGATAACTACAAATATTATATATTGTTCGTGTTATAATTTTTAATTTTGTTGGCATGCTATTTTTGACCATCTGGTTTACATATTATTCAACCCAATCAACAATATGTTTGAAAGATTTAATCCAATTACCAACACATCTATCACTTTCATACCAAAACCTTTTACATACGACGGGGAGATCATCACCAACTTTTCTTAGTGTGCAAGACAAGAGTACGTTTGAAACTTTGGATGGTCACATGTAGCATGGTCTGAGAAATAGTTTTATCATGTCATTTGCTACAAATTTTGTTGGTGCGTAATGTTGATAAAAGTATCATTGCAAAATAATTCAAAAATAATCAAGTTTCATTTATGGTCAACTAATATCGATTGGTTAATCATATTAAAGTAATAAGATATGGTCTATTTTTATCAAGCAAAAGAATATTGTCAAAACAATTGTTCTATAGGGGTGTAAGAAGTACCCTTGAAGGGTGTAATCAACTTGTTTTAAATTGGAAATCGATTCTTGACATGTGATTATAACAAGGGTTTTGTAAAATAAACAAATATATCTTATTACTGAAATTTGCATGTCTAAAAAATGATATTGGAATTTTAAAACTGGGGAGGTGATATTTTTGCTTATGTTTTTAATCTATCCATTTAAAAACAAGTTACTTTAAAAATTATAATTAATCTTAAAAAACAACATTGTTGTTGAAATTACAAAATAAACTAATGAATCATTTTTAGATTAGTTAGCTATACATATAGTTAAAAATCATATCAAAACAAGAATTTTACACAACTTTATAGACTTGCAATCCATGGTAGAGACCATTAAAATGTAATGGTTCAAGTTAAATAAATATTTTTAAGAAATTTGAACTATATTATATGAATTAAGTTCAGTCATTATAATACAAATGTCCAATGTCTAAAATTCGAATAAAAATACCATTTACCATAGTTTTAATATAAGGCTAATAATGTCATATGGCTGTCACCATAATAAAAACTTAGAGCATTGGGTGTGAACAACTGAATTTAACACCAAATTGATGTCATCTCATCCATAACACTACCATAACACCAAGGAGGAAATGGTGTTCCACATGTTATATCATGTTAAGTAGTAGAGAAATAAAATAGATAAAATTATTTGATTGCTTGATGAAGGAGATAACCAATCATATTTCTTGTTTTATCTTGTCCTCGTTACCACAAGATGCAACATAACGAGCAAAAACGAGTAGGGGGCGGTGTCCCCCCCCCCCCCCCCCGGTCACGACGCCGTTGAGGGTGCCACATCACCCGGTTGCTTCTAGTTTTTGGCCCATACTGCATCCTCTTAGTGGTTGTTGTATGGACTTCAGGTTTCAAACCACAATATACTTAAAATATTTCTAATATATTTTGAGATTTAACAACAGATGTTAAGCTTTGAAAAAGTTCGATATGAGCCTTTCAAATGATATACTTTTTCATTTTTTAAGATTATATGGTTCATGATAAATAGTTATTTCGAACCCTTTAATTGTTGCCTAGTGTTATCATGTAACTTCAAATAACAATGATGTTTTATATCAATTGTAAAAATATTATTATAATAAAGATTATTCTAAGTCCCAAATCTGTTTGTGTATCAATCAGATCCGTTTGATGGTGCAGAATCTCAGTCAAACGGATGATGTCAGATCAAAATAGAAGAGAAGGAGAAGAAGAATACTATGAATCTTGTATGATTTGATTAGAATGAAGTTCCCTTAGAAAAGATTCACACACTTACACACACTTATGCTCCATTCTCTAACTCTCTCCTCTAGACCTCCTTTTCTCTAGCCGTACACACTCTTATGACTCACTAACACACTATATATATGGAACAACTAGCCGTGAACAGGTTCACGGTCGTGAATCGGTTCACGGCAGTGAACACCACTTGGTCGTAAACATATCCAACCGCAAACACTACATGGATCGTAAACTATTAAAGCCTAGAAAAGTAAAGTATAAACCATATTTTTTGACCCAACAATCTCCCCCATGGTTTATAGCTTTCTTTTCTAATTGACCCAACAAGCTCCCACTAAAAAGTAGCTGGCTTTTCTTGTCAATCTTCATTTGGGGCTTGGCTTTAGCGTTTACCTTCGATTTCTTCACAACTTCAAGATGAACATGATGAATATTCAATAAATGACTTCATCTTGAGCACTTGGGATTTTCTTCAGAATTTGGCTTTGAACGCACATTGGATAAGGAGGCTTCTTGTAGAGATTCTTGAAAGATAGTGCTTTCAGCTTGAGAATTTTAAGAGAGAATGATAAAGAGAACTAATCTTTTGGATCACTTCAGCAGGTTCATAGATAGCAACAAATTGATTGAGGAGACTTCAATGCAATCTGTCACATAATCTTCAAGAACAGTTTGACCATGCTTCTTGGGTTGAAAGATTGAATGTTGAAAGAATAATCTTCATTTCATGTTCCTTCGAATGAGAATTCTTCAATGATCACGGATGAAGCCTTGGCTTAGAAAATCTCGATACAGACTCCATGAGTCTCATCTACATCTAAATTCTCTTTTCAAGACAAAACAAAACTAAAAGAAAACTTAGCACACAATATTTTTTGTATTTTTCATATTTTATGAAAATTAAAATAGAAACAAAAATGTTTTTGGATTTTTAATTTATTCTGAACAAGAAATAAAATAGAAATAACACTATTTTTGGATTTTTAATTTTCTGGTTTTTGTTTGATTTTTGAATTTTCTGATTTTTGAATTTTTTAATTCTCCCCCTAAATTTGTGCATTGATGAAAACTATGAACAAATTTAATAAAAACAAAAATATTTGGGATCAAAGCTGTGAGACAGTCTTGACTTTGTTTATCAGTACCTTCACATTCATGAATAAATATGGTCAATTGCCAGTATTGTGGTCCACTTAAACACGAAGAATATTGACAAAATTTTCCAAATATACCATTTAGCTGACGACAACCACGGGTATTGTTGTCCACATAAATTAAGGAGTGAGATCTACAGACAACCTTTAAATGGTTCAATTTTAGTTACACTAGAACGTGTTACCCACTTCCCGATATACCCTGGTTATCAAGAACTTCCAAAGAACTCCTTACTTTAGGTGAATAGACAATTGTTAAGGAGGAAGTCAAATTTAGAAATAGGTGCATATGTTGTGTCCCATGTCAGATCTCTTTCAATCACGCAGAGGGGACAACATATGGCTAACTAGGATAGAGGGATTGAGAGGTTGAATATTGCATATGTTGTGTTCTAGGTCGGATCATTTCAATCAAGCAGAGGAGACAACATATGGCTAACATATAGAAAGAATTGCATAGATAAAGAGGTGCATAGAAATAGAGTTGCATATGTTGCATTCTAGGTTAGATCTCTTCCATTCACGTAGATGAAGCAACATATGACTAACAGATAGAAAGCACGAAAATAATTTCCTACAGACCTACTTTATCAGAACCCCCCCCCCCCCCCTCGGATGCCCTATCAGAACCAGAATTAAGGACATAAGTCCGTACATCAAGGAAAAGTTGTATCACAGTTCTAGATGCATGTTAATTTAGTGTATCCTGTAGGTTCCCGTGTTTATCTCATTGCTTAATCTACCCGAGCGTCGTATGGTCAGTCCAAACAATCCTATCTAAATCCACACTGTCAAATCCTTCGTGCCTACAAGCACATTGAACACAGAGTCTAGACAGTTCAGATTCAGTCCCTTACACATGTTTAGACTGCCCGTTATCACTTTCTTGATATCACTTCCCAAACAATACCTACTAACGAAAAACTATAAGAAAATAAAAGATTTTCTTCGAAACGAATCAGTTTAAGATAAACTCAGGAGTATCGAAAAGAAAACTCAAACCATAAGCCAGCGATTGAATTTGCATCCAGAAGGTCTGAGAACAGCACACATAATCTCAGAACAGATCCGAAAATTCTTCACATCGTTAAGCACAAACCCCATTTGTGATCCTCTCATTTTCTTCCTTTCCTGCGAAGGCCACATACTTTCACTTAAAGTCATGAGTGTTGTACAATTGAGAGATGCCTCCTATCATGTGCATGGAACAGCCACTATCAACAAAACGAAGTCTAATGATATGTCTCCATAGCTGCTCCAGCACAGAGCGGGATCAGTTGGTCTTTGGAACCCGATCCATTTTGAAACTGGGTTGACCTTTGTCATCAACGCAATGTACCCTCTCCCATAACATATCCTGTTTATCACAAATAGAAGATGAAGAAATATTAGACGCATTAGATGATTTGGTAGATTGAACCTTTGGTGCCCATCTGTAGTCAGGTTTAACCTATTTCTTATTGGATCAGATGGGTGCCTCGGTACTTGCTTTTGAACTTGAAGTCGGCTGCCAAGATGATTTTGACCTAACCGGTCTTTGTTTCACTGGAGCATCTCTTGGATTGGACTTTTTGCCCGACATTCCCTTTTTGCCCTTGGGATTTTGATTCTTGGCCTTGTGGGTTTGATTCTTGGCCTTCTGGGCATTCCAATCGCAAATTCGCGATTGTGATCTCGAATGATTTCCTTTGGAGTATCTCCCTCTTGGCGCATTTTTCCATCCTTGTGCATAGTAGGGAACGTATGCGCGATTAGGACAATTTCTATCAATGTGACTAGGTGTTCCACAGTGAAAGCAAGTATGCTTCTTCATGTAGGAGTTGTTTCTTTTTGCCCTTGGTGGCGTGACCTTGCCTTGTCCCTTATTGTTCCCACAAGCACAGTTGCAGCAGGCACTTTCTTTCGCTTGTGTTGGTGACATGTATTTACCAATAGTAGGTTGATCAGAAGCAACTGAGTTCGAAGCAATAGGTTCAGAGTTCAAGGAGACATTGGTTTAGTCAACAGTATTCTCCTTATTCTCATCTTCCGCTACTTTACCTGCACAAGACTTAGAAATATTAGAATTCTTCACCTCAACACCCTCAGTTGGCCCAGAATGTTCAGTCTTGACTCGATCTGATTCATGGAGTGGGACAAACTAAGCTGGTGTCTCTTCCTTATTAGTTTCAAGGGGTGTGGTATAGTTGTCACTGAAAGGAGGTGGAACACTGTGGTACCCAAGACCCTTATTTTGATTATCTTTAAATTTTAATTATTTTTCAATCATGGATGCAACTACCTCACTTGACAAATCAGATTTTTTGAAATTAAAATCTGCATTTTCAAGTTTGTTTTTCAATGTGTCAAGCTCGGCAATCACAGAGGCAAGTTGTTTCTTAATGTAGTTATAATTTTCACATTTATTGTTGTATTCCTCTTGAAGGGTTCTAAAGTCATTTATTTTGGCCTCTAGTTTCTCTTTTAATGGTCTCTGATCTTTCTTAAGTTCATACTTCTCATATTTTAGGTCATCGTTCTCTCTATTTATCAACTCGATTTGATCACGCAAAACTTTGACTGTGTTAATTCAAGTTTGAGAACAAGAAACTTCATTGACCGAAATGTTTGAGTAAGTCATTGTTTTTTTTCTGTATTTTTTTAATTTTATATTGCCCTTTGACTTAAAAACTCAAAAGTCAAATTTAAAAAGTCAGATTTAAAAAGTCAAACTTAAAAGTCAAACCGAAAAGCTAAATTTGAAAATTTTAAAGTTAAACGAGAAAGTCAAAGTTTAAAGTCAAAGGTCAAACTTGAAGGTCAAAGTCAAAATTTTAGGTCAAAATTCAATTTAGAAAATCAAAAATTAAAAGTCAAAAATTTTGGTTGAAAATGGAATTTTTTAAAAATGAAAATTTAATTTTTGGGCTGAAAGTGACAATCTTTTGAAATTAAGAAGCGAGAAAGGAGTCCTTTTTAATTAAATTTGGGAGGAATGAAACAAGTGGCTTGGTAGTCCAACTGGTAAGGCGCGTGGGATGTTGAAGCGAGACACCCAAGTTCGATTCCTGGCAACTCCCAAAAAAAAAATATGAACGTAGTGCGAACCCTCACACAAGCTGGCCAAGCACACGGCGCGAGGACGAGGATCAACTGCAAATGAGGCTGACCGTGAACCCTAGACAGCAAACCCCCAACCGAACACGTGCGAGGCTGGCCATAAACCTCGGAGGAACCCCTAGCCGCAAATGCTTCTTCGGCCGAGAAAGCTTCAATGGCCGTGAACCCTTCGCAGATTACGTAAAAAAACAACGTTTTTCACCTCTTTTTGCTCCAAAACTTGATCAAAAACTCATTTTTATGAAGAACGCGAAGAACAAACCCCCTATTCTGCAAAGATCTATCCAAAAATGCAAAAATCCTTCAAAAATAAGATCAAACGCACTCCAGATCTGCAAAAAATGATTGATACAATCCAAGCTCTGATACCACTTGTAAGTCCTAAATCTGCTTGTGTATCAATCAGATCCGTTTGATGGTACGGAATCCTAATCAAATGGATGATGTCATATCAAAATAGAAGAGAAGAAGAAGAATACTATGAATCTTGTATGATTTGATTAGAATGAAGTTCCCTTACACAAGATTCACACACTTACACACACTTATGCTCCTTTTTCTAACTCTCTCCTCTAGACCTCCTTTTCTCTAGCCGTACACACTTTTATGACTCACTAACGCACTATATATATGGAACAACTAGCCGTGAACAGGTTCACGGCCGTGAACCAGTTCACGACAGTGACCACCACCTGGCCGTGAACACATCCAGCCGCGAACACTACATGGACTGTAAACTATTAAAGCCTAGAAAAGTAAAGTATAAACCATATTTTTTGACCCAACAATTATTTTAATAAAATAGTTATGAAATATATTTATAGATACATTTTATAAACGTAGCAGTATTCACATGAAATGTTTGTCTAAAAGATAAACGAAGCAAAAATAAATAATCATAAAAAATAAAAAAATAATAATAATAAAACTTCGAAGGGACACAACACATGTGGGTAAATTGTGAAAAAAATATTTAGAAGACACCCTCAACTTTTGAGACATTCTGCTAAATGTGTCCTTTAGGCTCGACGGAGTGGGAGTTTGTAAGCCTAGAAAATCTAAGGTGGACTCGGCTAACACCACGCCACCACCTCAATGAAAAAGCTTGGTCTTGGTATTCGGTAAGTTTCCATCGAATTTCACACACACACACACACACACACATCCACCGATGAGTAAACGGATCTTTTTCAGAAATAAATAACTATATATCTTCATTCCCTTACTCCTTCTACACTCTCTCTAAAAATGTCATCATCATCTTCATCGGGGGTTTTTTTTGATGCGTTGCTTGAATCAACCATAGAGGCCATTCAAGAGGTTGGACAGAAGATAGAAGAACTACATCAACAAAATGCAGATAATGCACACCGGTGAAAAAAGAGTTTCATATAAAGAAATCATGAGATGGCTCACCAATGCCTCGTGCAAAATTATTTTGAAGAAAACGTGACTTTTCAAGGATATTACTTTCGTCGACGGTTCTGTATGCATAAACCCCTGTATTTGTGTATCGTCAACAACCTCACGACAGCGTGTCCATATTTTTAACAACGTGTAGATGCTAGAGATACAGTTGGTTTTACTCCTTTACAAAAATGCACCGCCACACTTTGTCAATTAGCATATGCTACTTCCCCCGATGCACTAGATGAGAATCTTTGGATGTTCGAACGTACTGCATGACAAAGCCTTCACAAATTTTGTAAGTATGTCATGAGATTGTATTGTGCACGATATTTGCGCAAACCTACTTATAGTTACGTCCAAAGTTATATGCTCATCATTATTAACATGTCTCCATTATCCGACGACATGTATAATGGGATTGAAGCAAATTATTCATTTGATGTGCATGGAACGTTATATAGGTATGGATATTATCTTATGGACGGTATATATCTGGAGCATGCTTGTTTTGTGAAGTCACTGTCTTGTCTAAATGATCGCAAAAGGTTGAAGTTTAAGAAAGTTCAAGAGAAGGCGAGAAAGGATGTTGAACGAGCATTTGAAAATCTCAAAAAACGTTAGCATATACTTAAATATCATGCACTTTAAGTTGGTGAGAAGGAAATGAGTGAAGCCATATACTGTAATGTCCCAAAACTCATAACCAAAAAATTTGCTTTTATATTGAAGAACCCATGAACCAAACATGTTTGAGAAAACCATACGGTATTTAGGGAATATCAATAAACATCCCAAAAGTACAACAAAGGCAATAAAGCAGAAAATCATGGTGCGTGCAACGCGATTATCCCGAGCCCTTCCTTTTTGAACCGGAAGTACCTAAAACATAAACTGAAAACCGTAAGCACAGAGCTTAGTTAGTTCCCCAAAAAACCACATACCACACACATATGTTAACTCAAGGTTGTATCGGGTCTATTTCACCACCGAGTCTATTACACCTCCGAGTCCATTTCAACTGAGCACAAGGCTGTATCGGGTCTATTTCACCCCTGAGTCTATTTCAACTCATATGTCAGCATAATGTTATACCGGGTCTATTTCACCCCGAGTCTATTTCACCCCATATACATATAGAAAACAAGAAAACAGGCATACAACACATACAGCAGTAGTCACAAACATTGTAACCACATACAATCCCTAGTTTCCTATATTATAGTAAGCAAACTCACCTCATTCTGTTGTCAGTCCAATAAATGTCCGGGCTACTAAACCGAAGAATCCCCAAACTAACCAATCAAATAAAACCCTAATTAATAATAGGGTCATAAACCATAATCGGTACTTTAATCAACTAATCCTGACTCCTAAGATAAAAGAAATTTTACCCTTCCCTTAATTGGCCCAAACTCAATGGCACAAAAGTCCAATAATGGCTTAATTCCTAAAGAACACTCAAAAGCTAATATGGGCTGAAATCCAAGAACACACAAGACCTAAAAGTTTCCCAAAATAAAAAAGACTTGTGGCCCAACAAGGGCACAACACCCTAAAGTCCAAAGGTGGCCCAACAAAAAAGGCCCATGAACAGGTCGTGTACACTAAGAATACCCCCGGTACACCTGACATACTAGGTCGCCACACGGAGTCGAGGATCCAAACGCGTACGCGCAACGTACCTTTTTTTACGCCCGAAGTATGTCCCATTCAACTAATTCTTCCATTAACCCCTTAATGCTTAAGACCAAATGTCCATCTTTCAGATCCAAACCTTGGGGAATGTCTTAATCCATAAAGCCACTAACTTGGTGCCTTTGCATGGCTCAAATGGAATCAAACCTTTGATTTAGCATCCTACTTCCACCAAATGAGAATTTACTTATGCATGGTTGATCTTAACCATCAAGATGCAACCTTTATGGACTAAGGAACTCAGAAACATCAAGAGGAGCAACTCATAACTTCTAGAGTTACAAATCCCCACTAGGACTCATACATAGGACCAAAAAATGTCCAAAAATGTATTAGATCTAGATCTAAGCATAGAATGAGCAACGTCAAAGATTTATACCTTTATGAAGTTGGAAACGATGAATGGATCTAGATCTACAAGCTCTCCTTGGACAATGCTCCTCAACTAAGCTGCTTCTTCTTAAAGTTACACCAAACACACACCAAAACACACATAAATGTCAATTCTCTCTTGAAATGAGCTAGGGTTTTGAAATGGGATTCAAAAGGGCAATGGAGGATGGGAAATGAGAGAACCTTGGGACTTAAGGTTTCTTAAATAAGGTCCAAACCTTAAAATTAGGGTTTTTCCCATTATTACATACGCCCAACATACTGGAGGAACGCCCAGAGTCTGCACTTCCCTCCCAAAAATTACAATAATTCCCATATGGACCAAATTTGCAAACTAATTACACACCAAGGGTTAAAATGAAAAATACATTGAATTGGGTGTTACAATTCTCCCCCACTAGAACTAGACATCATCCTCGAAGTCCTTTGCTGTAAATAATTATGGGTAGTGCTCCCTCATCTAGTGCTCAGGCTCCCATGTCCACTTTGAACCATTTCGGTGTAGCCATAGTACCTTCACGAGATCCACCACCTTGTTTCGCAGAGTGTTCGTCCTCTTGTCAAGGATCGTCATTGGTCTCTCTATATAATTCAGGTGATCATCGACTTGAATATCCTCCAATGGAACCACTGAGGAATCATTAACTAGATATTTCTACAGTTGAGAGACATGAAAGGTGCTATGGATCTGACTGAGCTCCTCTGGCAAATCCAAACAACATGCAACCCTACCTACCCGAGCTAACACCCTGAAAAGACCAATATACCTAGGTCCTAGCTTACCCCGCGTTCTGAATCGGATGACACCTTTCCAAGGTGGCACCTTCAGGAGTACCATATCCCCAACCTAAAACACCAATTCTGATTGGTGTCTATCTGGGTAGCTATTTTATCGACTTTGTGTTGTTTGAAGTCTACCGCAAACCTGCTAAATCAATTATGTCGTTTTGAGTACCACCTCCGTACTCCCTATGACCCACTGACTGACCTCACCCCAATATATTGGGGTGCTACACTTCTTCCTATATAACATCTCAAAAGGAGGTCAATAAATGTTGGCGTGATAACTGTTGTAATATGAAAATTCCGCCAAAGGAAGATGTGTATCCCAACTACCACCAAAATCCAGTACACATTCTTGCAACATGTCCTCCAATGTCAGGATAGTCCGATCACTCTAACCATTAGTCTTTAGGTGGAAAGTTATGCTGAAGTGTAGACGAGTACCGAACTCGTCGTCGAATCTCTTCCAAAACCTGAAAGTAAACCGAACATCCCTATCAGAGACAACCGAAACTGGAACCCTATGTCATGCCACCACCTCTCGAATGTAGATATCGGCCAACTTTTCAGCCGAAATACTCTCCTGGATTGAAATAAAATGCGCACTCTTGGTCAATCAATCCACGATAACCCATATTGAATCCACTCCACAAGCTGTATGTGTCAACTTTATGATAAAATCCATCGTAATCTCTTCCCATTTCCAAACGGGAACTTCCAATGACCCTATTTTGTCGTGAGTCGCTGATGCCTGGCCTTGACTTTCCTGCAAGTCAAGCACATCTCCACATACCAGACCACATCTCGCTTCATACATGGCCAGCAATATTCAAACGGGAGATCTTTATATATATTTGTTGCCTCGGGATGAATAGACAATCTCGACTTGTACACCTCCTCCAAAAAAATCTGATGTGCACTACCCCAATAAGGAACCCACACCCTCTGATGAAGGGTCAATAATCCTCGGTTATCATAATCGAAGGAAGCCACCTGACCCACTATGTGATCGCTCTTCCGATGCTCTTCCTTCATAGCCTCAACCTGAGCCTCTCGAATCTACTCTAAGAGTGGGGTAATCATGGTCATCCTCAAACACACATCCTTGATCGGGGCAGCAACCGCCTTGCAGCTGAGAGCATCGACCACCACGTTGGCCTTCCCCGGGTGATAAAGGATTTCATAATCATAATCCTTCACCACATCCAACCTTCTATGCTGCCTTATATTCAGATTCGGCTAATCCATTAGATATTTTAGACTCTTGTGATCTGTGTAAATAGTACAATAGACCCCATAAAGACAATGTCGCCAAAACTTGAGGGTGAACACCACAGCCCCCAACTCCAAATCATGTGTAGGATAATTTGCCTCGTGAGGCTTCAGTTGCCTCGAAGTGTAAGCGATCACATGACCCCGATGCATCGACACTACACCCAAACCTATAATTAATGTATCGGAATACACCACAAAATCCTTAACACCCTCTGACAAGGTCATAATTGGTGCCTCACACAAACTCCGCCTCAGAGTCTCAAAAGCTCCATGCTGCTCAGGCCCTAACAAAACATGACGGTCTTCTTTGTCAATCGATTCAAAGGAACTGCTATCTTGGAGAAATCTTGAATGAATCTCCAATAGTAACCCGCCAATCCAAGGAAACTCCGAATCTCCGATGGAGACCTCGGAACTTCCCACCTCATCACCGCCTCGACCTTGGCCGGATCAACCAGAATACTTTTCTGGTTGACAATGTGCCCCAAAACTTGCACCTCGCACAACCAAAACTCACACTTGGAGAACTTCACATACAATCTCTCCTTCATCATAGTCTCTAGTACCTCCTTCAGATGTTCCTCATGCTGCTCCTGGGTCTTAGAATAGACCAAGATGTCATCAATAAACATAATCACAAATCGATATAGCGTGGTCCTGCATGTGCGATTCATGAGATCTATGAATGTGGCTGGAGCATTGGTAAACCTGAAGGGAATCACCATGAACTCGTAATGATCATAACGATTCTGGGAGGCCGTCTTCTGCATATCCTCTTCTCTGACCCTCATCTGATGATAACCCGAATGCAGATTAATCTTCGAAAACCAACATGTACCCTGGAGCTGGTCAAATAAATCATCAATCCTCGGAGTAGATAACGACTCTTCACCGTTAACTTATTCAGCTCCCAATAGTCGATACACATCCAATGCGACCCATCCTTCTTCTTCACAAACATGATCGGTGCTCCTCATGGTGAAATACTTGGCCAAATAAATCCCTTGTCCAACAGCTCATGCAGCTGTGTAGATGTAAAACCCCAAATCACGACGTATCAATTGGATTCACTAGAATTGTTACGGAATCCCAATCTAGTGATTAATGCAAAACGAGATATGGAATGAATAACACAAGATGAATCTTCAATGAACACTATATTGATGATAGTCTGGTACATATGATTCAGATTACACTTGGTTTTCTCTCTGTTTCTCTCTAGAACGTGTTCTTGCCTTATGGCAACACCCAAAAACGTCTCTCCCTCTTTACAAGGCTAAAATAACATTATGTATACCTATACCTAATAACAAAGGCCCATACCATAACCCAAACAAGACAACATTAAGCCCAACTGAAATCACATGTGATTTCAGTGCAAACAACACCAAAACATGGTGTTTTCGGTCCTAGACCGAGAACTCTAATAGCTTATCAAAAGCAAAGTATCAACGACAATTTATAACCTAACAGTAGATAATTCATGCATCTATGGAGTTGCTAACCGATAAGGTGCTTTGGGTATTGAAGCCGCACCTAGAACCAATTCAATTCGAAACTCCATCTCCCACTCCGGTGGAACTACAGGAAAATCCTTCAAAAACACATCTAGGTACTCCTCAACAAACGGTACATCACCCACAGTCTTCTTACCCTTCTCCCAGGTATCCATCACATAAGCCATAAACCCGGAACAGCCCTGCTGAAGATAGCGCCTGGCCCTAGCTTCTGAACAGAGAACCGACCCATGCTAAACTCCATCTCCTAGAATCACTAACTCTCCCCCAACTGGGGTCCGAATACATACCATCTGATGATGGAAATCAATCATTTATCCATTGTGGCTTAACCAATCTATCCCCACAACAACCTTGCTCTCATGCAGAGGAATAGGAACCAAATCAACCGGGTACTGCTCATTAAACAACTCCAATACACATCCTCGATGAACCCTCGATACCCGCATAGGATGATCATCAGTAATCTCAACCTCTAATGGATAATATACCTCCCACAGATCATCAGCAAACGTCTTGATGAGCGTGAGAGATACAAAGGATTGGGTATCCCTGAATCAAACAAAACCAAAGTAGAGACACCGTTCACAAGGAACGTCCCTAAAAGAAAAACACAGATATAAGTAGGAAAATCAACATAAATAAAGAGATAAGGAGAAGATACATACATGTCACCACATCAGGTACTACGCGAGCCTCCTCGGCTGTCGGCTGGAATGCCCTGCTTCTCTCCACAGGTGCCTCCACCTTGACCTAACGACCATCTGTAATTCATAAGATCGTCGGATCGGGTGCTGCAACCGGTCATGCCGCTGCTAAACTCGGACAATCAGCCTTTTTTATGGCCCCTCTAGTTGTAATGAAAGCAATTCAGATTCAATCTCACGGTGGTGGTTGTGCAATCCCAACTAAAGTGCCTAGTCTTGTCGCACTTGTAGCAGCCTGAGCTAACCCCTGCAAGATCCCTCGTGCGTCTTGTCGCACTTGCCACATTGGCTTCGGCTCTGCCGACCCCTAGATCTCGAATCAAAATCATTGGGCTTTTGCCCGAACCTTCAGAACCCTGAACCTGATCCAACTTCCACTTCTTCTCCATCTCCAGATCAATTTCCTTCTCTCTAGCTCTCACCACCATATCATTCAGTGTCTTGCAATTGGATCTGCTCACAAACTACATGATATCACTGCTCAACATATCGTGGTATCTCGCCTTCTTCATCTCCTAGTCTGCCACATACTACGAAACCAATAACGCCCTCTCACGGAACATAGCTGTGATCTCCGCCACCATCTCAGTAGTCTAGAGAAGGTCTTGAAACTCCCTGGCAAACTGCTAGACCTCAATCACAGGTGCAAACTCAGCCTGAAACCTCGTCACAAAATCCTCCCAAGTCATCGAATCGACCGCCTCGCCTCCCAAAGCATGTCCAACCTCCTCCCACCAATCTCGATCTTTGTTTTTCAGAAGACAAGATTCAAGTCTGACCTTTGCCCCCTCTGTTGGATTAGTGTCTAAGCCCGTAACTATATTTGTTTTGTACTTGACCCGGTTGTGCATGGTCCTTTTGGGTTGCTTTCACCAAAGCAACTCGATAGGATGATTTATGGAGAAAGAGAGGTTATTATGATTTATTAATATATTATATGAATAATATATTAAAAGAGAGATCATATAGTTTAATTAATATTAAACAAGAATTAATTAAGAATTAATTATGTGGCTAAAAGACATTAATTAAATAAAGGCCACTAGAACTGTCAATTATGTGATAGTTGATAGTGGGCAGAGAATCCTTATGGATTAGGGTGTGGACGAAATTAAGAGGAGTCCATCTTAATTTCTGGAATAGTGGCCTTATTCCAGAATGTTCTCAAGTTACTTAGGGCCTAAGTCGTCCAATTAGCGTTTTGACTAAAACCCTAGAAGCTCAAGTATATAAGGACCCCAAGGGCTAGCAAAATCAGACACTTGATCCCTTGGAAGCTTGGAGCCGAATTTTGCCTCTCATCATGTGACAACCGGCAATCTTCCAGTCAAGTCAACCTGGTCAACCCAACTAGTGTTCATATGTTAGGGATTTCTTTATGTTACTAATGAAAAACTGTAAATCTTAATGCAAAGTAACACTTGAGAGTTCCAAATGTTAAAATCTCTCCCAAATCTCTCTCTCTCCCAACTAGTGTTTATATGTTAGGGATTTCTTTATGTCTCTCTCAATCTCTCCCATTGTATCCCTCTCTCCCAAATCTCTCCAAGTATGTGAAATCTCTCCCAAATCTCTCTATGTACCTTCCTCAGTTGAAAACAGCCCAAAATCGAAGGAGAAAACCCAAAAGGACCCTCTCTGTCCTAAACCACTTGTCTGGAACCCTCTTGGACCTGAAACTCTTGTGCGGAACTCTCTTGGTCCTAAACCTCTTGTTCGGAACCCTATTGTTCATGAACCTCTTGTCCGGAACCCTCTTGGTCCTGAACCTCTTATCCGGAATGCCTCCTAAGGAACCAAGAGGAATTGCACCTCGGAAGCCTCTCATCCGAACCACCCATTTTGGAACCCCCATTTTGCTTCGGAACATCTTGCTCCGACATGAGTCCCTCCTCCGGACCACACATTTCGAAATCCTCAGAAGTGCCTTCGGAACCTCACACCGGAAGGCTAAGCCTCGACTCGCTTCGGCAGACTGCTAGCCGGACCGGACTTCTCCTGCTGACTCTAAAATTGAAGAGTGCATTCCCGAATTTCGAGATTGGCTCCGGAACCCTTCCTAACCACTTCGGACCCTCGCAGGAGCATGATTCCACTCCAGATTTTGTCATTTTCGGACCTTTTATCATTTTAAGGCATTTTGACGTCGGGAATCACACCAAACTCATATTTTTCATATCTTAGACTCCTTAAACCCCCATTTTATGCCAAAATTAATTTTTTTAAACATATATATATATATATATATATATATATAAAATAATACCTAATATTTTTATGGAGATTCTATGGAAATAAAGGGGTTTGACTTTATGATGTGATGTAAATCTCTCTTTTCCCATGTAAATCTCAGTAAAACACACATTACCCATAAAAAATAAGCTTTACCCAGCAGCCCTCCATGCAAATGTCAAGTCACCTCCCTTATCCTCCCCTTTAGATACTTGAACTCCTTTTCCTCCCTTATTCCACTTCTCACATTTACATTCAGAAAACTCCCAAGAATACTCTCAACTCCATCAAGCTCCAAGTTTCATATCTTCAAAGAAAGTTTCCAGATTTCATTTTGTAAGTATTTTATCTTCTTTGAATAATAATTCTCCTCATTAGTTCTAAGATTCCTTTATATTTATACATAAAATTATTATTAGAATATCTTAAAGTTCAAAGAACCCTTCAAGTGTTGGAGCTTGGAAACTTCTTATCATCTCTTTAAAATCACCCAGCAAGCTAACCAAGGTGAGCTTCATACCCCACTTTTTTCAATGTTTTAGTGTTTTAGGAGAGAGTACAAGTTAAATCTCTTCTAAATACTTGAATAGTTGCATGTATACGTATATTTGGATGTGTGTGTGAAATATTATTAAATTATTACTTTAGTAATATTCTCATGAACATAAGATTTCACAATTTCATAAAGAAGAGAGGATACTTTATGTACAAGAGAGCCTCCCAACTATTGGGTGTGTCCAACCTACTTAACCCCTTTATCTATGCTTTCATGTCTAGAGATAAAAGTTATAAAAAAGAACCTTGAATTAGTTGACACTATTTCTAGTAATTTTCGATAATGGGAACTTTGGGACTGTTTACAAACTATTAGGGATTATTTTATAACTACTTGATACAAGTAATTTGGTCAAGGAAAATGTACAATTAGAGCCTTTTTGACAAAAAAAATTTGCATGTCATAAAGTTGCTTTCATAACTTCACCCAAGTCATAGTTTTATACAAATCATTACTTGGCATTTTTCAACAAATTGAGCCGCTCTTAGTATTTTATAAAGAAAAAGGGTTGTTTTCCGGCTACGATAATATTGGGTCATCTTGATAAATATTCAAAGTGGATTTATTCCAACAAACGAAACGAACGAAACGAAATATCTAGCTACAACTACAACTATTTATATTTATTTAGTAAATAATGATTTTCATGATTTGCTTAGAAAATCGGTTAGTATTCTAGTCAGACAAATCTTCACAATACATATATTAATACAATATTTTACGCCTTAAGTCTTGTAAGAGTTATAACTACAGTCTCCTGGAGGGAGAGCAGTAATTTGTGTATAGATCTATACGGGGTTGACACCCCGCACCTTCGTTGTTCGCTACAGCTAGACAGGCCAATCTAGGGTGACAAATGTCTTGAACAAAACCGACACTTGAAGAACGTCATAACAGGAACTCTGTCACATCAGTATGGTTATAACGACTCATTAGAATATATCAGAAATGTGTTTATACAGAATTCACTTTCGGCTTACAGTCAACTACGTTTTGATTACCTCAACGAAACCTTTTCCACACGAGTGTTATGTTTTCATAAAAGCCATTATTTTTATGCTTCAGAAAATATAGGATTTTCTAGGTGAAACGATTTGTTACGATTTCAAAAACAATGAATTAAGACACATGTTGAATCATAAAAAGTGACCCTCTTGAACTTCAGCTACCGCAACCGACAAGCCACCGCAGTCAAGTTTCTTCATCAGCATTCGCAACCGTAGTCTCTACCTACCGCAGTCTCTTTACTAGATTACTTTACTTGTCTTTTATTGTAATAATCTCTATTGTCCAGTATGCCTTCCGTGGCTACTATTAGAGTTGTAATCTAGTGTACTTCATGACTCTCTATAAATAGAGCTCATTCTCTTGTATCCAAAACTTACGCATCTAATTCTGAACTGCAATCTCTGAAGTTATCTTTTCTATCTCTCTTACTCTCACTTATTACTCTCATAATCGATTACAATCTCTCTTCGGAGCAAGTCTTGTGTAACTTAATCACTAAGTTTGATCTCACCTGTTAACTTGGCTTGAATGCATTCCTCGTTATGAATCAACTTAAGTGTATACTTGATATAACAATTGTTGTCATTTCCATTTCTTTACTTTTCTGCAAGCAACTCTCTAACCATCTAACTCTAAATATTATTGTTGAGCTTTTAGATCCTTCGATATTAACTATTCCGTAATATACTTGTTCTAGTGTTTGTTCAAGTTTGTCTCAAAGTTTTTCTTTCAGCAACATACATGCAACCATACTCGATTTGAAACAAGACTCACAACTATTTTGATAAGAAAATATTGGATTTTCTGGATTTCTAAACTATCATCGAAGTTTTAAACAAAAATGCTTATGAACTCACCAACATATTTTATGTTGACGCTTTTTCAAACGACTTGTATTCTCATGAAATCAATAAGTAGGTTATGGATCGCGGACTCATGATTATTTTGCTGCGTTTTGGAAATTTGCTTACTGATGTCTCTTTTGTGTAGATTTTGAGAACATTAAACATGATGTAAACCAATGTAAGCTTGTTATATTGATGTATGTTGTTTGGATTTGCTATGTTTCATTTATATGCAATTGTTATGATACTACACAATGAAGTCACCCACCTCCGGATGTTTCCGCCGTTCTGGTCTGGGGGTGTGACAGATTGGTATCAGAACATTGTTTATAGTGAACTAGTATATCTAGTCATACAAGATATACAACTATAAATACAATGGGACTAAAAAAATCAGACTAAAAGTATACATACTTGCTAGGATTATATCATAAAAAGAACAGACAAGGTAACTTAAAGGTTGAACACTACAGTCAAACCTGGGCAGTTATGTAATCACATCTGGATAAATATAGCCCGATCAACTATATTTATTTGAGATATGACCAACATGTGTTTGGGAGTGATAGTGGTGTTGCAACAAGCCTAAGGCCTCCGAACTCATTATCCCAAAACTCTTAAGAACCAAACCTAAATAACTAAAATACTATAGGAGTATTTT
Organism: Lactuca sativa; assembly: GCF_002870075.4. Lineage (NCBI taxonomy): Eukaryota > Viridiplantae > Streptophyta > Magnoliopsida > Asterales > Asteraceae > Lactuca > Lactuca sativa. The sequence continues at coordinate 55,313,960 of NC_056627.2, forward strand.
GGCATTCTATCTATTTTCTCGTACTCATGTATTCTTGCACAGGCGACATGGCAGACTTTCACCTTCCCAACTAGGGGAATGGGGGTTGGATTGAGGAAGACCCATAAGAAGACCTCGATGAACTCATGGAGGATCCCAAAGAACTGGTAGAGTCTGAAGAGGAGGACATCGATGAAGAGATCGAGGAAGACGATGAGGAAGAAGTTGAGGAGGATGAGGAATTAGACGTTGAGTCTGAAGTTATCAACCCTCCCTACATGGCAAGGGTACCGTCATATAGGATGGGCTACAATGGCCCTACACCTCCATGGGCTGACATTATTGAGAGATGGGGCCGACGCCAGGGTCAGCAACCACCGTTTCGGATGAACCGAGATTACTACGATCTTCGGCAAGAAGCACCAGCAGATCGCACACTCCCCTTCGTGGTCAGATGTATTAGGGACATCGGTGACTAGGCTCAAGTGACTGCCCACTGGGTGATGCAGATGCGGGCGGCCATGCAGATCATGGATGCTCGCACGCAAGACCTCGAGCGAGACTTCTATCTAATGTAACGACTCATAGAAGATCTTGCCACTACACGAGCGGAGGTCAGAGAGTACCAGGAGCAACACGCTGCTCTGGAGGAACGGGTACGGATTGTCGAACATAGGTTAGCCAAGCTCCAGGGCGTGTCTACCTCATCATCAGCACCACCAGGCCCTACTCGTCGCAATTAGTACCTGTTTATTTGCTACCATATCAATTTTTCCCTTTTGTGCACTTTCCTATGTATTACCGAAGACATGATTAAGTGATTTCGCTACTCACAGAGTCGTGACTTTGCTAGATTCTATTTCACTACAAGCATTGTAAGCCTTATGAAGGCAATTTTCCATGTACTCAGAAGATTATTATCAATGAAAAACGGATATATATATATATATATATATATATATATATATATATATATATATTCTAATGATGTGTTACCTCTTATGTGCTCTATCACTATTTTTACATGTTGATTTTATGCACACACTTATTCATATACAAACAAGCCATCAATACTATTCTATGATCAAGAAATCGTGAAAAAATACATTCGGGTTCCAACAAGATGTACCTAGATATCAAACAACATTATTGGTGGCCAAATATGAAAGCAGAGATCGCCACTTACGTTGGCAAGTGTCTCATTTGTCCCAAAGTTAAAGTGGAGTATCAGAAGCCCTCGGGTCTACTTCAACAACCTGAAATACCTGAGTAGAAATGGGAGATGATAACAATGGGTTTTATAACCAAATTACCCGAGAAGACAGACGGTTTGGATGCCATCTGGGTGATCGTTTATTGATTAACAAAATCCGCCCATTTCCTACCAATAAAGAAGACGTACAAAATGGAAAGCCTAACACGAATATACCAGAAAGAGGTAGTGAGACTTCATGGAGTCCCCATATCTATTATCCCGGATCGGGATAGCAGATTCACCTCTCGCTTTTGGCAGTCGCTACAGAAAGCATTGGGAACCCGACTGGATATGAGCACTGCCTACCACCCTCAAACTGATGGCCAAAGTGAACGAACTATTCAAACCCTAGAAGATATGCTCTGAGCATGTGTAATAGATTTTGGCAAAGCCTGGGATGCCCACATGCCCTTGGTTGAATTTTCATATAACAAGAGCTATCACACGAGTATAAGAGTCGCCCCCTTTAAGGCCTTGTATAGCCGAAAGTGCAGATCACCTCTTTGTTGGGCCGAGGTGGCTGACACCCAGCTGGCAAGAGGGAAATTACCGAGTAGCACTCTCATAGGACCTGAGATCATTCGGGAAACAACTGAGAAAATCATCCAAATCAGGTCACGACTGTAAGCGTCACGGGATAGACAGAAAAGTTATGCAGATAAAAGACGAAAGACGTTGGAGTTCGAAGTAGGAGACCGCGTGTTACCAAAAGTCTCTCCCTGGAAAGGGACGATCCTCTTCGGGAAACGAGGAAAGTTAAACCGGTGATACATCGGACCATTCGAGATTCTTGCCCGAATTGGTCCAGTGGCCTATAAGCTGCAGCTACCCTCTGAGCTCAGCAACATGCACCCCGTGTTTCATGTATCGAATTTGAAAAAGTGCTTATTGGATGAAATCCTTGTTATTCCGCTAGAAGAGATTGAGATAAACAAGAATTTATTCTTCGTGGAAGAACCAGTTGAAATCATGGATAGAGAAGTGAAACGTACTAAGCAAAGTCGCATCCCAATTATAAAAGTTCGTTGGAGTGCCAAACGCGGGCCTAAATTCACCTGGGAATGTGAAGATCAAATGTTGTAGAAGTATCCCCACCTATTCGCTAAACCTTGAAGGCTACTTCAAAGCAAAAATTTCGGGACGAAATTCCCTCAAGCAGGGGATGATGTGACAACCGGCAATCTTCTGGTCAAGTCAAAGTCAAGTGAACCTGGTCAACCCAAATAGTGTTTATATGTTAGGGATTTCTTTATGTTACTAATGAACAACTATAAATCTTAATGCAAAGTAACACTTGAAAGTTCCAAATGTTAAAAATTTAAAACCCTAATCTGATTTATGGAAGTAACAGCTCTATAAAAGTATTAATAAGTACCCTTCGGGGGTGTATAGCACTCAAAATGAGATGTAACTAATTCTAAAGTCCTTGCTCTATGAAGAAAAACATTAATAAGGGCTCCCGATAAAGTCTCTCTCAATCCCTCCCACTATATCTCTCTCTCCTAAATCTCTCCAAGTATGTGAAATCTCTCCCAAATCTCTCCAAGTATGTGAAATCTCTCCCAAATCTGTTCAAGTATGTGAAATCTATCCCAAATCTCTCCAAGTATGTGAAATCTCTCCTAAATCTCTCCAAGTATGTGAAATCTCTCCCAAATCTCTCTATGTACCTTCCTCAGTCGAAAACAACACAAAACCGAAGGAGAAAACCCGAAAGGACCCTCTTGGTCCGGAACCCTCTTGGTCCTGAACCTCTTGTCTGGAACCCTCTTGGTCCTGAACCTCTTGTCCGGAATGCCTCCGAAGGAACCAAGAGGAATTGCACCTCGGAAGCCTCTCATCCGGACCACCCATTTCGGAACCCCCTTTTTACTTCGAACAATCTTGCTCCTACATGAGTCCCTCTTCCGGACCACACATTTCGAAATCCTCAGAAGCGCCTTCGGAACCTCGCACCAGAAGCCTGAGCCTCGCCTCGCTTCAGAAGACTGCTAGTCGGACCGGACTTCGCCTGCTGACTACGGAATTAAAAAGAGCACTCTGAAATTTTGAAATTGGCTCCGGAACCCTTCCTAACCACTTCGGACCCTCGCAGGAGCATGATTCCACTCCATATTTTTTTCATTTTCAGACCTTTTATCATTTTAAGGAATTTTGACGTCGGGAATCACACCAAACTCATATTTTTCATATCTTAGACCCCTTAAACCCCCATTTTATGCCAAAATTAATTATTTCAAACATAATTATATAAAATAATACCCAAGATTTTTAAGGAGATTCTAAGGAAATAAAGGGGTTTGACTTTATGATGTGATGTAAATCCCTCTTTTCCCATGCAAATCTCAGTAAAACACACATTACCCATAAAAAATAAGCTTTACCCAGCAGCCCACCATGAAAATGTCAAGTCACCTCCCTTATCCTCCCCTTTAGATACGTGAACTCCTTTTCCTCCCTTATTCCACTTCTCACATTTACATTCAGAAAACTCCCAAGAATACTCTCAACTCCATCAAGCTCCAAGTTTCATCTCATCAAAGAAAGTTTCCAGATTTCTTTTGGTAAGTATTTTATCTTCTTTGAATAATAATTCTCCTCACTATTTCTAAGATTCCATTATATTTATACACAAAATTATTCTTAGAATATCCTAAAGTTCAAAGAACCCTTCAAGTGTTGGAGCTTGGAAACTTCTTATCATCTCTTTAAAATCACCCAACAAGATAACCAAGGTGAGCTTCATACCCCACTTTTTTCACTGTTTTAGTGTTTTAGGGGAGAGTACAAGTCAAATATTGTCTAAATACTTGAATAGTTGCATGTATACGTATGTTTGGATGTGTGTGTGAAATATTATTAAATTATTACATTAGTAATATTCTCATGAACATAAGATTTCACAATTTCATAAAGAGCAGAGGATACTTTATGTACAAGAGAGCCTCCCAACTATTGGGTGTGTGCAACTTAACCCCTTTATCTATGCTTTCATGTCTAGAGATAAAATTTATAAAAAGGAACCTTGAATTAGTTGACACTATTTCTAGTAATTTTCGATAATGGGAACTTTGGGACTATTTACAAACTATTAGGGATTATTTTATAACTATTTGATACAAGTAATTTCGTCAAGGAAAATGTAAAATTAGAGCCTTTATGACAAAAAAATTGCATGTCATAAAGTTGCTGTCATAACTTCACCCAAGTCATAGTTATGTACAAAACATAACTTCTCATTTTTCTGACAAATTGAGCCGCACTTCGTATTTTATAAAGAAAAAGGGTTGTTTGCCGGCTTCGATAATATTGGTTCATCTTGATTAATATTCAAAGTGGATTTATTCCAACAAACGAAACAAACGAAACGAACGAAACGAAATATCTAGTTACGGCTACAACGATTATTATTTATTTAGTAAATAAGGATTTTCACAATTTGCTCAGAAGATCGGTTAGTGTTCTAGTCAGACAAATCTTCATAGTACATATATTAATACAATATTTTACGCCTTAAGTCTTGTAAGAGTTATAACTACAGTATCCTGGAGGGAGAGCAGGGATTTGTGTATAGATCTATCTGGGGTTGACACCCTACACCTTCGTTGTTCGCTACAGCTAGACCGACCAGTCTAGGGTGACAAATCTCTTGAACAAAGCCGACGCCTGAAGAACGTCATAACAGGCACTCCGTCACATCAGTATGGTTATAACGACTCACTAGAATATATAAGAAATGTGTTTATACAGAATTCACTTTCGGCTTACAGTCAAATACGTTTTCATTACCTCAACGAAACCTTTTCCACACGAGTGTTATGTTTTCATAAAAGCCACTATTTTTATTCTTCAGAAAATATAGGATTTTCTGGGAGAAACGATTTATTACAATTTCGAAAACAATGAATTAAGACACACATGCAACCATACTCAATTTGAAACAAGACTCACAACTATTTTGATAAGAAAACATTGGATTTTCTGGATTTCTAAACTATCATCGAGTTTTATACAAAAATGATTATGAACTCACCAACATATTTTATGTTGACGCATTTTCAAACGACTTGTATTCTCAGGAAAACAATAAGCAGGTTATGGATTGCGGACTCAGGATTATTTTGCTGCATTTTGGAAATTTGCTTACTGATGTCTCTTTTTGTAAATTTTGAGAACATTAAACATGATGTAAAACAATGTAAGCTTGTTATATTGATGTATGTTGTTTGGATTTGCGATGTTTCATTTATATGTAATTGTTATGATGCTACACAATGAAGTCACCTGCCTCCGGACGTTTCCGCCATTCTAGTCTGGGGGTGTGACACATCCTCTCTCCACTACATCATTCTCTTGGTTGTGGTGTTTGTGAGCCATTAGAGGTGTTACGCTTGTGACACTAAGCTTCTTGAAGATCAAAGGATTCTTGCAAACATTGAAAGGTATCATCCAAACTAGTTTATTGTAGTTTTCGATTTCAATATATGCTAGATTACGGTTTTTCAACTCTTGGATGAATTGCATGTACAATAGAGAAGCCTAGATCCAAGCTTTAGGGTTTTGTATGAGCATATATGAATGTTCTTTTGTGTAAAAACCCATCAGTGGTATAGAGCCTTGATTGGCTTCTATTGTATTTGATGCTTTGTGTTTCATTCTGCTTAAAAAAATCGTTTTTTGGTCATCTGCTTGGCAGACTCTGCGAGTCCCAAAGTGGGCTCGACGAGTAGGATGAACTCGACGAGTCCATATGGGGACTCGGCGAGTCGGGCTGCCAGACAGAGGGATTTTCGGGATTTTATGCCTATTTTGCTGTGGGATAATTACCAAATCGTTTTTAATTGATAAAATACGAATTTTATTAATATTGGGTGATTATCCTTGCCAAAATAAAAGATATTTTCAAATTAATTGAATAATTATTTCCTTATATGATAAGTTTTACTTATTTGAATTTATTTGATCATTATCTTGCATAAAATTGGATTAGGTCAAAATTAGATAATTTCCATAATTAATTGTTTAATTATTTATTTGAATTTTGTTCTAGTTAGTTTTGAAATGTTTGAAAACTTGCCCTCAAGTTTTGGAATTTAATTTTTGAATTAAAAGTTTAATTTTAAAATTATTAAATTCCAAATCCTAGAATTTTACAGGTTTAAAATTTACCCTATACTATTATAATATTATAAGAATAATTATTATATATGTATAACTTAAATTCTAGTCTTACCGTTAATAGGCCTCATTCACGAAGACGATCTATAACGGGGGTATAAGGTTACGGCCTATAAAATGGCCGTTTAATGGGTGTCCACTCTCACCCACCGCTTCCTTGATCGGTGGAGGGTCGTTAGCCAAATGGGTAGGATAGGGCAAACCTTTCCTCATTAAAGTATAATGAATTTATAATGTAGCTAAATGCTTTTACAAAATTCATAATCTTAGTTACTTTAGGCAAAAGTGAATTGATGCAATTCCATGAAATTACACTTTGTATCTTTTCTAAGACGTTAGTGGAGCGTGTGTGGTTAACCAGCACAGTAATTGGCTCTAAGAAAAGGTGGAAAAGGGTGACTTGATTCTTGTCATAGATCAATGGAGCACGTGTGGTTAACTGGCACGTTGATTAGGTGACTGTAACATTGGGGGCACCATTTACATTTGCATGGTTATTCACACCCGGTTTGTGATCCTCGGCATCCCAGTCACAAATTTGAGGGGCATATCGATATTTAAACATGCAATTGAAAAGTTCAATGAATCTCAAAAGATCTAGGAGTTTTCGATACATTTAAAACTTAATTTTAATTTGCTTTTCATGGTGGAAATTAGTGAATTGTCATTCACTTACCTTCAAATTATTTGTTGTTTAGATTACGACATCCCTTCTCTAAATTGCAAATAATGTTGTTGGATCCTAGCCCTAATTTTTTATTTGGGTGTTTAATTGGGGATTCTTATATAATCAAACTTTTTCTCTTTTCCTTTTCAGGTGTCGAACTTGAACAACAACGCTTCCAGCTCAAACGCCTCCGGCTCATTTTCACTAATGAACTTGTGTGGGAGGGTGATCTTTGATGGAAACAATTTCAATGATTCGTAACATAAGAATGGTCACCCGCTACGAGGACAATGAATATGTCCTCGAAAAGGAGCTGAAAGAGGTGGACATGAACACTACCAATCCCGAAGAGATCGCTGCCTTCGAGGTCCATGAGCGTGATGCCACGAAAGTCCATTGCATCATGCTAGCAACAATGACTACTAAATTGCAAAAGTCCTACGAGGACTTATATCCCTACGAAATGCATCAGGACTTGGTTGAAAGGTATCACCAAAGTGCGTGGCAGGAGAGGTACGAGATCATCACTTTGATGATCACGACCAAGATAAGAGACGGAGAGTCTGTCACTGCTTATCTGCAGAAGATGCAGAGGTATGTTGACTGTTTGTTGAAGTTAGATGTTAACTTCGATGAAGAGCTGGCAATTGAAATCATCCTTCATTTGCTGCCACCCTGCTTCAATCAGTTTTGCGTGACCTACCATATGAACAAAGACGAGTTCACATTGAGCAAGCTGCATGGTCTATTGAGGACTGCTGAAAGTAACCTCAAGGACAAGTCCGTTACACAAACTCCTACTCTTAATGCTGACCCATTCTTGGCTATTGGGCAAGGAAAGGGTAAGAAAAGGAAGGCTCCCTCAAAGAGGCACCATAACGGAAAGTCCCATGATGGCACCTCTTCTAGTGGAACCAAGGCTAGTTCTGCTAAACCCAACTCCAGCCCCAAGGATGCAGAGTGTCATCACCACCACGAAATAGGGCATTGGAAACGAAGCTGCCCAAAGTATCTGCAAGATATCAAGGATGGAAAGATCAAGTCTTCCTTTGTAGGTATTTACACTATTAAATCTAATGATTCATCACATGCTATTTCTTGGGTTATTGATACAGGATGTGGTTTTCACATTTGTTCTAATTTGCAGGGCCTAAGAAGAAATAGGGTTCTGGAGCATAGGAAGATAAACTTGATCATGGGAACAGAAGATCGTCACCTGTCACCAAGATTGGACTTTACTCTTTAGTGCTTAGTAATGGATTAGGACTAGATTTAAATAATTGTTGCTATTCGCCAGATATGGCAAGAAACATCATTTCTTTTCATGGTTTGTATAGACAAGGATTTAGATATTCATTTGATAATGAAAAGGGTTCTATTAATGCTTATCTTAATGGTATTTTCTATTTTGAAGCATTGCCTTGTAATGGAATATATGAAACTGTGATGGTTGTAGACAATTTATGAAATGATGTGTTGTGTGTCGATTCTTCCAATATTTTGGATAAAGCATGCTTGTGGCATTGTTGTCTTGGACATGTCAACAAGAAACGCATAGCCCAACTCCAAAAGGGTGGAGTTTTGGAGTCATTCGACCTTAGGGATGATGACGTGTGCGAGTCTTGTTTACTTGGAAAGATGACTAAGTCACCATTCACTAGTACTTCTGAAAGGGGTGAGGGTTTATTGGGTCTCATACACACCGATGTATGTGGGCCCTTTAGATCCACCACAAGGGATGCGAGCCGCTTCTATGTGACTTTCACTGATGATTATAGCAGATATGGGTATATCTACTTAATCAAGCACAAGTCAGAAACCTTTGAAAAGTTCAAAGAGTTTAAACAAGAAGTGGAGAATCAGTTGGGCAGGAAAATCAAGATGCTTCGATCCGTTCGAGGAGGAGAGTACCAAAGTCTTGAATTCCACGACTACCTCAAGGAATGCGAGATCGTTTTTCAATTGACGCCATCTAGGGCACTGCAATTGAATGGTGTGGCCGAGATGCGTAATCGAACCCTACTAGACATGGTTCGTTCCATGATGAGTCATGCTTCACTACCTATCTCATTCTGGGGGTATGCCTTAGAGATTGCCGCCCATATCCTTAACTTAGCCCCTACAAAGAAGGTTGCCAGAACACATCACGAGATGTGGACAGGGAAAGCTCCCACGTTGGCACATATCAAGGTTTGGGGTTGCGAGGCTTTCATAAGACGAGAGAATCATGACAAGCTTGAACCTCATAGTGAGCGGTGTGTTTTCATCGGCTATCCACAGAAGTCCTTTGGATATCTCTTCTATAGACTGAGTGACAATGTTGTCTTCGTTGCGAGGAGAGGGGTTTTCCGAGAGCAAGGACTCATAAGCCAAGGGGACAGTGGGAGGCAAATTGATCTTGAAGAGCTTCAAGAGTCGAGCAATGAAGGAACCTCTAACACCGGCGCTCAACCTGAGGAGAAAACTCTGGTTGAACCGATTGACGAATCCTTACCTCTTAGACGTTCCAATAGAGTTAGTGTTCCACCTGTGTTGTATGGTTTTCATATAAAAAGTGAGGATGATATGTTTATTAGTGATAGTACACTAATAAATTTGGATGAACCTAATAGCTACAAGGAAGTCATGGCAGGCCCGGATTCTGCGAAATGGAAAGAAGCTATGGACAACAAGATTCAGTCCATCTATGACAACCAAGTTTGGAATGTGGTTGACAATGTGCCAGGTCGTAAGAGAATCGGGTGCAAGTGGATCTTCAAGAAGAAGACCGACATGGACGGGAAGGTACACACCTATAAGGCGTAATTGGTTGCGAAGGGCTTTACTCAAACTCCCAGAGTTGACTATGATGAGACTTTCTCACCAGTTGCGAAGATAAAGTCTATTAGGGTGATGCTAACCATTGTTGCATTTCATGACTATCAGATATGGCAGATGCATGTTAAAACTGCTTTCCTTAATGGAAAGCTGGCTGAGGATGTTTACATGAGTCAGCCAGAGGGTTTTGTCAATGCAAAACACCCAAATAGAGTGTGTAAGCTTGAGAAGTCCGTTTATGGATTGAAACAAGCATCTCACCGATGGAATCTTTGTTTTGATGAGAAAATCAAAGAGTTTGGTTTTCTGCGAAGCGAGGATAAATCATGTGTATATGTCAAAGTCAGTGGGAGTATAGTTAGCTTCCTCGTATTGTATGTCGATGGCATACTACTCATAGGAAACGACGTCCCGATGCTGCAGGAAGTCAAGTCTTGACTTGGGAAGTGTTTCGCTATGAAGGACCTCAGAGAGGCTGACTATTTTCTGGGAATAAGGATAGTGAGAAACAGCAGTAAAAGGCTGATAGGACTTAGTCAGAATACTTACTTGGACAAGGTATTAAAACGTTTTAGTATGGAGAATTCCAATAAAGGGTAGTTACCAATCCAAAGTAATGCCAAGTTGAGTAAGACTCAAAGCCCGAGTACCGAAGTCGAGATAGCAGAGATGAGTCGAGTACCATATGCTTCCGCAGTTGGATCGATCATGTATACGATGACTTGTACTCGCCCTGATGTGGCCTTCGCTTCGAGCATGGTCAGCAGATATCAAGGGCACCCTGGAAAAGCACAATGGATAACAATGAAGAATATTCTTAAGTACCTTCGGATGACCAAGGAATGGTTTCTAGTCCTCGGTGGGAGTGATGAATTAAGGGTGCGAGGGTATAGTGATGCCAGTTTTCAGACCGACAGGGACAACTACCGTTCGCAGTCGGGATGGGTCTTTACTCTAAATGGAGGAGCAGTGACTTGGAAAAGTTCCAAACAGGAAACCGTAGCTGATTCAACGTGCGAATCAGAGTATATAGCAACGAGCGAAGCGTCAAAGGAGGCGATATGGTTGAAGAACTTCATTGGGTACCTTTGAGTTGTGCCATCCATAAAGGATCCCATGGAAATTTTTTATGATAGTGAAGGAGTGGTTGCCTTGACCAAGGAGCCGAGGGATCATGGTAGATCTCGACATATCGACAAGAAATATCATTTTATTCGACATCGGGTAGAAGAGGGACTCCTCGTAGTTAAGAGGGTATCGTCGGAGGATAACCCAACAGATCCATTTACGAAGGGACTGATTAGGGTTAAGCACTTGCAGCACGCTAGGTGCATCGGGCTGAAGGACGATATTAGTTTAGATTAGATAGCTTCGAAACATGTAATAGATAAATTGACATTTGATGATTAAATAAACAAGTATTATTTATAAGTAAAGTTACTGTCTTATGTTGATTATTTACCTATTATTTCACTTTACATGTTTTGACATCCTGAATAATAAGATTATTCGAACGTTCCAGAGTCGCTCATACTTTAGGAGTAGGTATGAAAGAAGATTGTCATGAATTGGTTTTTAGATTGTCTAAAGTGTATTAGACTTAACAAAGGTTTGCTGCAACATTCATGAGTGCTTATGAATATGATTTGAGTATTAGATTAAACCCGCGCTTTCTGGCATCACTTCATGGAATTTGTCACGAGTGATCGCAAGACGATAATATCATATGGTCTTAAAACCTAGATATATGGTTTATTATTTGGAAGTTGGTTGTGCATTGATAATGCCTAAACGCATCAGTAACTTGATGTTATAAAACGCATTGTTGTGCATGATTTGATGAGTGAATGGTAAATGCATGTAAGTCAAAGTTTATCTGTGCTTTTTATCCTAAGAGAGTAAAAGCGATATCTGGGCCCCTCGATGGTTTGGTTTGACTTATGTGTCGGACCCGGTCAGGACTGAATTGATGTGTTCAGTTAATTTCTATGACAAATCAGAGATCGAGAAACAAACCATTGGACAATAGGTATGACTACGTTCCATGTAATTGTCCGCACGATATCTAGAAGGGAGGACTATACGATCCCTTATCTAAAGGACAGGTTACTGATAAGATCGAGTTCAACAACATCTTAGAGAGCTACGATTGCTAATCGGATTGTACTTACACTATAGTTACTAGACTTATCCAAGTGGGAGACTGTTGGATTAGTGTCTATGACCGTAAATATATTTGGTATGTACTTGACCCGGTTGTGCATGGTCCTTGTGGGTTGCCTTCACCAAAGCAACTTGATAGGATGATTTATGGAGAAAGAGAGGTTATTATGATTTATTAATATATTATGTGAATAATATATTAAAATAGAAATCATATAGTTTAATTAATATTAGACAAGAATTAATTTTGAGGCTAAAAGACATTAATTAAATAAAGGGGACTAGAATTGTCAGTTGTGTGAAAGTTGATATTGGGCTGAGAATCCTTATGGATTAGGGCATGGACGAAATTAAGAGGAGTCCATCTGAATTTCAGCTATAGAGGCCTTATTCCAGAATGGTTTCAAGTTACTTAGGGCCTAAGTCATCCAATTAGGGTTTTGACTGAAACCCTAGAAGCTCAAGTATATATGGACCCCTAGGGCTAGCAAAATCGGACACTTGATCCCTTAGATGCTTGGAGCCAACTTTTTCCTCTAATCCTCTCTCCTCTACATCATTCTCTTGCTTGTGGTGTTTGTGAGCCATTAGAGGTGTTACGCTTGTGACACTAAGCTTCTTGAAGATCAAAGGATTCTTGAAAACATTAAAACGTATAATCTAAACTAGTTTATTGTAGTTTTCGATTTCAATATATGCTAGATTAGGGTTTTTCAAGTCTTGGATGAATTGTTGTACAATAGAGAAGCCTAGATCCATGCTTTAGGGTTTTGTATGAGCACATAGGAATGTTCTTTTGTGTAAAAACCCATCACCCTCGGGGCAACAACTAGTACGGAAGGCGTTCGTGACATCCGCTAACCAACGCCTGCTTGCAATCGGGTCCTCTTCCCGAAGAAATTTGGTTCCATACATGCTAGAAACTCTCGAAAAGTCAAAATGTGGGCTCCTATCATCGCCTCCATCTCAGAATGAAAAGTGCCCAAGTGCTTATCCAGAATCTCCATCATACCCTCCTTGTTTGTACCAAAGATCATAGGAGTCTGTTTAAGAATATTATGGGTAATCTATGATAAAATGAAACCCACATCTGATCATCCATAAACCCGGCCCTAAAGCCTAAACCGAAACCATCACCGGCACCAGAACCACTATAAGAACCTCCTCGAGTGTCCACCATGCTGAAAATAAACCATTCAAAACATCATAATATATACTCGAAGAATCCCACATTCTACAAGCTTCCTGGTATCATCGTGACTTTCCTTGAATCGAGTACGGATCCTATTCTTCCATTAGTATGGGACCATACTACCTTCCACATATATCAGTACTTTCCTCAAGGATCACCCTGAATCCCCCAATTTACTTCCCTATCAAATTAAACGACCTCTAGCAAAGCAAAGCTCTCGAAACTGAATCACCTCCTTGGTTTTCCAAGGGCTACCACCCCACCACTCCCTGCCATCAGATACATAAGGAACTCCCCACTCCCTCTAACTATCTTACAAACACAATTACATATCGTCGACACTAGATAATTCTTTGAATGAAGGGTCTCACCCTACAATGGTTGGACTCAAATGAGAGCTTTGTAATAGGGTTAAACCTTACCTTCCAAAATTATCTAATCTTAGTGATATGTAACTTAGCATATTCACTTACTATTTAGCTGATGTTAATGAGAACTCCTAAATGCAAAAAGCAAGCAGCCCTCGAGCATTGAGTAATCTGAATGAAGCATAACCTAAATAGACCATCCTATCACTAACTGAACTAGTACTAGCATGCAAGTCTACAAGCTCATACAATAGGCATATAAAGGCATCTCTCCTAACATTCTATCATGCAAAATCCTGAGCAAATCCTTAGCCCTAGTCTAGCATGTGATTCATAGATTCACAATTCAAAGCATATTACAAGAACATGTATGGGTATTTTGGGAAAACTTACTTAAGCTCGGTCAATTGCATGCACCACACCCTTTTCTTTTATTAAGAATTTCTTTTATAAAACATTTTTCTTATGAAAAATATACCAAATCCTCAGTTTAAGTTCAGGCACACCCGAGAGTATGCCCGAGACCTTCAAACCAAGGCTCTAATACCAACTTGTAACGTCCCAAAATTCAGAACCAAAAATTTTGTTTTTATATTAAAGAACCCTTCAAAAAACATGTTTTACAAAACCATAAAGTATTCATAGAATATCAATAAACGTCCTAAAATTACATCAGAGTCAACAAAGCGTAAAATCATTGTGCGTGCATTGCGATTATCCCGAGCCCTTCCCTTACCTGAAACATAAACTGAAAACCGTAAGAAGAAAGCTTAGTGAGTTCCCAAAAATACCGCATAACATACATATATGTCAGCTCAATGTTATACTGTGTCTATTTCACCCTCGGGTCTATTTCAACTCACATGTTAGCACAAGGTTGGACTGAGTCTATTTCACCCCCGAGTCTATTTCAACTCATATGTCAGCATAATGTTATACCGAATCTATTTCAACCCCAGGTTTATTTCACCCGACATACATATAGCAAACATTCACACAAGTATATAGCACATACAAAAGGAGTCACAAAGACTACAAGCACATATAGTCCCTATTGTCCTACAGCATAGTGAGGAAACTCACCTCAAAGTTCTATCAGTCCAATAGATGCTCGGGCTGCTGAGTCGTACAATCCCCACACTACCCAATCAAACAAGACCCTAATTAATAATTGGGTCATAAACCATAATCGGTACTTTAATCAACTAATCCTGAATCCCATGATAAAATACTGTTTTACCCTTCCCTCAATTGGCCCAAAATTAGTGGCCCAAACTAAATGGCACAAAAGCCCAATAATGGCCAAATTCCTAAAGGACACCCAAAGCCCAATATGGGCTCACTAACAGTGGCCCAAAATCAAAAAGACTTATTGCTAACAATAGCCTAAAACCAAAATTCCAAAGGCCGCCCAACAACAAAACCCCATGAATATGTCGTGAATGCTAAGTGTACCCTTAGTATGCTTGGCGCAGTAGGTCGCTAACATAGTCGAGGATCCAGACGTGTACGCACAGCGTACGTCTTCGTACGCCCGGTGTATGCCTCATTCAACCAATTCTTCCATTAATCCTTTAAGGTTTAAGACCAAATGTATATATTTCAGATCCAAACCTTGGGGAACGTCTTAATCCATAAAGTCACTAACTTGGTGCCTTTGCATGGCTCAAATTGACTCAAACCTTAGATTAAGTATCCTACCTCCACCAAATGAGCATTTACTTATGCATGATTGATCTTTAACCATCAAGATTCAAACTTCATCGACTAGGGACCTCAGAAATATCAAGAGGAGTAACTCATAACTTCTAGAGTGATAAATCCCCACTAGAACTTATACGTGGGACCAAAAAGTGTCCAAAACTCTACTAGATCAAGATCTAAGCATAGAATGAGCAAGGTCAAAGATTTATACCTTTACGAAGCGAGAAATTATGAATGGAATCTGGATCTACATGTTATTCCTTGAATAATGCTCCTCAACCAAGTTGCTTTTTCTTGGAGTTACACCAAAACACACACAAGTGTGAACTCTTCCTTGAAATGAGCTAGGATTTCGAAATAGGACTCAAAAGGGCAATGAAGGCTAGGAAATGAGAGAACCTTGGGATTTAAAGTTGCTTAAATAGGATCCAAACCCTAAAATTAGGGTTTGTCCCCTGATTACGTACGGCCAACGTATGTCGTTCCCTCCCAAAAGTTACAATAAAGCTCCTATTGACCAAATTTGCAAACTAATTACACACCAAGGGTCAAAATGAAAAATAAAGTGAATCGGGTGTTACATGTATACTTGTATTATATTGCATAATATGATTCTCGAAGATGAAGGAAATGAAATATGTGAGTATAATGAAAACGAGATCGTTCCACCAACACCAGTTGTTGAGGTTGGAAGTGATGAGTACTTGATGAGGAGAGCAATAATTCGTGATATTGAGACTTATCATGTCCTTCTTAGAGACTTCATGGAATATATTTGGATCGTTGACCACATCAATCTTAATACGGAACCGGTCGATGATTTAGAGGGCCAAGATTCTGATGAAGAGGTCATTTAGGTCTATCTATATTTCATTTTTTTAATATCTAGGTTTTGTAATTTAAATTTATGTGTTTTGTTGTAATGTCCAAAAAACCAGAAGGTAAAATTTTCATTTTTTAACATAATCAAAACACCAATTCTCTTTTACTCAAACATTTAAAAGTATTTCTTAAATAAACAGTTATCAGAGTACAATTCAAAGTATCCCGGGCCTACACCAATGTTGGATTAGTGTCTAAGTCCATAACTATATTTGGTATGTACTTGACCTGATTGACATGGGCCATTTGGGTTGCATGGCATCATGCATTTAGATAGACTAAAATAAGAGAAATAACACTTAAGGTTTATTAATATATTATAAGTTCTAATATATTAATAAGATTATTTAATTAGTATTGATCAAGAATTAATTTGGAATTAATTAAGTGATCAAAATGAGACTAATTAAATACATGGGTTGATTGTGTAAATCATCCATACTTGTATAGTGGGCTAAAGCTCCATGGATTATCAAGTTGTGCTAAAACCCATAGGATGCTCCATGGATGCTCGATGGTGTTTTTGTACCCATGGATCGTGGAAATGAAAGGCCATGACAATTAGGGTTTACATGGTGTAACTCTAACTATGACACACTATATAAGCATCTTAGTCTTGCAAAAATCGAGCCACTATGAAGGAATGGTGAGGGCTAGCCGATTTCATGAAGTGGTTCATTTCTCTCTAAGTTATTCCATATTTGATGTTGTGTGAACCATTTGAGGTGTCACACTTGGGGCACTAGGCTCTTGAGCTCCATGGAATCAAGCCACATCAAAAGGTATGTATTCTATCTAGTTTTTGTTATACTAGTACTTATGATTGTATGCTAGTTAGGGTAATACCTTGGAATATTGTTATTTGCATGTATAATACAGAAAATATAGATCCAAGGTATTTAGGGTTGCATGTACACTTAGGTGTGTTAGAATGCTCAAAACCCAAAAACCGAGGTGTTGACGGTGATTTTCAAATCTCCTTAAGTAGGATTCGAACCTACGACCAATCGGTTAACAACAGACCGCTCTACCAATGAGCTACTGAGGAATAACAGGAGATTCAATCTCATAGAGTTCCATTCCCGTTCTCATCCCATGACCATTATGATCTCGAAGCTTCCTTTGTAACTCCCGGAACTTCTTTATAGTGGCTCCCTTCCATGCCACATTTCATAGGGAACCCCAAAGTGGCTCTATTTCATTATATTCCATCCATATCCCAATTCCATTCACTTAATATCATTTTAGTGTCATTAACATAACATATGTCATTTTTAGTCTATCTCTTTCTATTTCTATACATGGAAAGTTTCAAAATCATCATATAATAATCCATAAATTGCAATAGAAAAGAAAAAGGGAGGTTTGTTATGATTTTGAAATCTTTTCTACTGGGTAATCTAGTATCCTTATGCATGAAGATAATCAATTCGGTCGTTGTGGTTGGACTCTATTATGGATTTCTGACCACATTCTCCATAGGGTCCTCTTATCTCTTCCTTCTCCGAGCTCACATTATGGAAGAAGGAGAAGAAGGAACCGAGAAGAAGGTATCAGTAACAACTTGTTTTATTACGGGACAACTTATAATGTTCATATCGATCTATTATGTGCCTTTGCATCTAGCATTGTGTAGACCTCATACAATAACTGTCCTAGCTCTACCGTATCTTTTGTTTCATTTCTTCTACAATACTCACAAATACTACTTTGATTATGGATCTACTAATAGAAATTCAATGCATAATCTCAGCATTCAATGTGTATTCTTGAATAATCTCATTTTTCAATTATTCAATCATTTCATTTTACCAAGTTTAATGTTAGTGAGCTTAGTCAACATTTTTATGTTTCAATGCGACAACAAGATTATTTTTGTAACAAGTAGTTTTGTTGGTTGGATAATTGGTCACATTCTATTGATGAAATCAATTGGATTGTTAGTAGTTTAAATACGCAAAGATCGATCTATTCTTAAGTACATTCGTAAGCATTAAGTTGCGGAAAAACATGGGTGTATGCGCTGCGATCAAGTCGAGCCCTTCCCTTTTGAACCGGAAGTACCTGAAACCATAAACAAAAAACTGTAAGCACAAATCTTAGTGAGTTCCCCAAGATACCACATACCATATGTTGAATCATGAAAGTGACCCTCTTGAACTTCAACTACCGCAGCTGCTACCGCATCCAAACTTGCTACCGCAACCTCTTCAACACCCGCAGTCAGTCTCTTCATCAGCAACCACAATCAGAGTTTTTTTTTGCTACCGCATTCATCATAGCTAGATTACTTTACTTGTCTTATTGTAATTCACTCTATTGTCCAGTATGCCTTGCATGGCTACCATAGAGTTGTAATCTAGTGTTCTTCATGAGTCTCTATAAATAAGATCTCATTCTATTGTATCAAACACTGATAACTTACGATCTATTCTGAATACATTACTCCAAAATTATCTTCTCTATCTCTCTACTCTTCACTTCTTACTCTCAATTATTACTGAAACATATCTGATTATAACCTCTCTCCGGAGCAAGTCTTTGAGACTTAATCACTAAGTTTGACCGTCCTTATTAACTTGGTTTGAATGCATTCCTTGTTATGAATCAACTTATGTGTATACTTGATATAACAATTGTTGTCATTTACATTTCTTTACTTTCCGCATCTAACTCACTAACCTCTAACTATTAATATTATTGTTGAGCTAACAGATCCTTCGAGATTAACTATTTCGCTATTTACTTGTTCTAGTCTTTGTTCAAGTGTGTTTCAAAGTTTTTCTCTCAACAATTGGTATAAGAGCCAGAGTGGTTGCTTTTTGAAAATTGGAACTCTGATTTTTTCAAAAAGCTTTCTATACCACTGAAGCTCATTTCTAAGCAAAAAAAATCTTCAAAATGGCACAATCGTTATCACTGAATGTCTCCAACAGTGTTGGTGGTTCCAATCGAGCCCCAATACTGGTTGCAAATGAGTATCATCACTGGTCTCAGAGGATGGAAAGATATCCCAGACGACTTGGTAGAGATGTCTGGAGATCCATAGAAGAAGGACCCCATGTTCCAGTCCTTACACCAGTCCAAACTGATGGAGCCATAGCAAGGCTAGGAGGAGGTCAACCAGCTTTGAACCGTCCCACCAAAGATGTTCTAGACAAGATGGAAAATGATGCTATTGCCTTTTATGAAATCTCTTGTGGAGTTTCTCCTGACTACTTCGACATCATCATAAATTGAAAATTAGCAAAGGAGATCTGGGATGTTCTCAAAAGCGTGTACGAAGGTTCAAAGCAGGCACAAGACAAGAAGCTCACTACAGCACTCAATGAATTCAACAACTTCAAAGCCCACTCTGGTGAAAGTTTGGAAGACTCATTTAAGAGATTCAACTTGATCATCACAAAACTATCCAATGCGGGTACCATCTGCAGCAATCTTGAAACAAATCTACAGTTCCTTAATGGCTTAGGAAGACACTGGACAACAGCCAAAATGATTGTACAAGGTGACAGGAAGATTCACTCATTATCTCTCTATAAGCTTTATGGAGAGTTTCAAGCTCAAGAGTCCACCGTACTCAAGGACTGCTCAGACTTCGGAGGTCCACTTGCATTAGTAGCACAATCACCTCACACTCAAACCTATCCCACTTCGTATGACTCGCCACCGCAGTCATATGAAGCTGACTCAGAATATGACAATGAAGAAGAGTTTCAGAATGACATTGCTCTTATCAGTCAGAAATTCAATCGCTTACCACCTTCATTTCATAAAAACCAACAATACAACCGACCACCTTTCAACCGCAACTTTCAAAACAATCACTTCCGTTCCACCAAGAATCCTCTCCCTCCACTGCAGCTTCAGCAAACACAGCCCAAAGAAGTACCACTGCAGTCCCAATCAACTGAATTTGGTACCTCTTTAGAAGACAAGAGTGACATTATTATATGTCACAAGTGCAACAAGGAAAACCATTTTGCCAAAGATTGCAAGGCAAACGTAGTGAAAGATAGAGCCTTCTATCTCAAAATGGCTCAAGAACTGGAAGATAAAGAAAAGGGAAAGGCCTACGTTGCTCAAGTGAAAAGGAATCATCAAGTGTGGTCATCAGGAGATGAAGATGATGAAGATAATCTCAATAAAGGAAAAGGCAAGATCTGTATGGTAGCAACTGTTGATGAAGACGACTCAACCAATCTAAAGAAGAACCATTACTATAGGGCAAAAGATGGAACTGTCAGCATTGTGGAACAGGTAAAACTTATGATTCAAACTTTAAATTACAACATGCATGATTGTCAACCTTTCATAGACACACTCAATGAAACTTGTGATGCCGTCCTTACAGACTACAATAAAGCCTTAGATGAGAAGAACATCGCTTCGCAGGAGATGTTTCATGTTAGAGGACGTTTGGACAATAAGAGACTCAAAATGGAAATGTTAGAGAAGGACTTAATGCTACAAAAAGATGCTAGGATGTTAAGTGAAACACAATTAGAAATAGCCTTGAATCAGAGAGATTTAGCACAAAATGAAATTGTACGCTTAAATCTTTTAATTGAAAAGTTGTTTAATGAAACTGAGGCCATTGAGAATCTTGTTAATAATGGGAATGTTGATAACACTTTTAATTGGGGTTGGTCCAATGGTTATCCAACCGCAACGGACTCCTCACCTCGGTTCACACCGGAACGTCCCTATGTCCCACTAGACCGCAACTTCTTATTTCCGGTCAATAACAAAACATTTCCTGAGGATATCCAAGTCCACTTTGTTAAACTCCATGATCTAAGTAATAATTGTGTTATAGAAGAAATTCTCCATGAATTTCATACTCATTTTGATAACACAGATTCTCAGACATCATCCGTAGCCGATGAGGAAATTGTTATTGAAAGTCCTGAAGTCTCTTTAGACTTCCCATCCTTGTAGTCTGACCGCAGTGTTTCTAACCGCAGTCATGAACTGCAATCCGTCCCATTACCCAATATCATATGTCCCATCGAAGTGTCCACCAAGACTTACTTTGCGGTAGTCCAAAGCACTACACCACTGACCGTAGTCAAAAGTTTTGTGACTATTGAACCAATTAATCATGAATTACCAATTGAAAATTTTCAATTTTGTCAATGTTCTCAAAGTCCTGACTTCTCAAGTTTGGATGAATCGAGTCACTATTTTTCAAAATCCTCAAAAGATTTAAGGAAACCACAATTAAATGTCATTGACTGCGGTTCTCCTAAGACCGAAGCAAAAAGAGCTTTTAAAGAAGAATTTTGTTCTCGTGGGAAGCAACGGGAAATTTGTTCAAAACAAAAGAAATCTGTGAGATGTCCAAAGTCAAAAAAATCCTGAAAAACTTGTTTTCTCAAATTATCATTTCAAGAAAATTGTTTCCAAGAAAACAAAAAGGAAGGAGTTCACTGTTTCTGACAATACTCAAAAAACATCCAACTCTAAGGATAAGTCTTTTCAATCAAATGGTTTTCAAATCTATTCACTCAATGATCCAAAATGGAAAGGTATCCTACCAACTCCAACCCTTCCAATGTCACTTTCAAAATCTCAAAAATGGAAAGGAATTTTGCCAACTCCGGCACTCAAAAGGTCATCTCAAGTGTTTAAGAAATCACATCACAAAAGGTCTGCATGTGTCTACACACCTACAAGACTTGCACAAAACACTTTTTCAAGACACACAAACAAAAGGGTCAAATCTCACAATCCTTGGACTGGACAAAAGCATACTTTCTCTTCAAAACCTCAGACTAAGTCAAATGTCAGGGAAATTGACAAAAAGTTAACGTGTCAATGTCAATGTCAAAAAATTCTCTCTCATGACACATCTCATCTCTCCCAAAAAACTCGTAACTATCCACAATCTCACAAAACTCCAAAGAACTTCAAACACCCAGGACTAGGCTTGAAAGTTGACTTAAAACTTGTCCCTGCCACCTCGCATCATGCATCAATTAACACATCGTATGTGACTCCGGGCTCTAAACTCGCTTGGGTGCCCAAATTAACCACTTAATTTCTGTAGGATTTTTGTAAGGAGGATCAAGAAGAAGAATGGTTGATCGACAGTGCCTGCTCCTTGCACATGACCGGAAAGTTAGAATACCTTCGGGATTTCAGGTCAATATGCAATGGTGGAAATGTCACATTCGGCAACAATGTCAATTGTGTCATCCTAGGTTACGGTGTTCTCACTACGGGGAACTTTTCCATTCAGAAGGTTGCTTATATAGAAAGCCTTAAACACAATCTTATTAGTGTTGGCCAACTATGTAAAACAGGACATCGAGTTGAATTTGATGATCAGTTTTGCTACGTGATGACAAGTGATGGGAACACATGCCTGATCAAATCTCGATCTGAAGGTACCATGTACCCTTTGGATGTCTCTCTAATCATTAGTAGACAGCAATTGTGTTTCCTGTCCAAAGCTGTATCCGAAGTCAGCTGGCTATGGCACCGCAAGCTAGCTCATCTCAACTTCAGGTACATCAACAATCTGGTCACCGGAGAACTAGTCTGCGGTCTCCCTATTCTCAAATTCATCCACGATACTCTCTGTCCAGCTTGTGAATGTGGTAAACAGGTCAAATCAAGTCACCCTCTGATAATGGACTCTTCTATTTCTGAACCACTGGAGTTATTGCACATTGATCTCTGCGGTCCTTCAACCGTAGCCAGTCTCTACCACAAGAAGTACATACTGGTTATTGTTGATGACTATACACGCTTCACATGGGTCTTCTTTCTCAGACTCAAATCAGAGACACCGCAGATCTTCATCAACTTCATCAAGGAAATCGAACTTCAGATCGAGCTTCCAATTAGACACATCCGCAGTGATAATGGAACCGTGTTCACTAATCATCTTCTCAACAGTTTCTTGGTGTCACTACTAGAAAAAAGACCTTTAATGACGCGCTTTTTACGACACGTGATAATTAACGATACGCAAAAGGACGTGCTCTTAAAATAGTGTCATCTCTCCAAAAAATTTAAGGATTTACGTCACGCTTTATTGCGTGCCCTTAATTTAGTGTCTCAAGAAAAAAAAATTAAAAACACGGAGGGTGCTTTATCTTAAACGCGCGTCGTCTGTACCTGTCGCTTTATAATTTTAATGAAACGCGCTTTTAGTAGACAAGGGGGGAAATGAAATCCCCAAAATTTTGAAAACCTGCCTTTTTTTTCTATCTTCTATCTATCTTTCATCTTCAACCTAACAAGGACGAGCATTGCACTCTTGATTTCCCTTCTCATTTTCTGATTCAAACTTGAAAGAATCGAAAAAAAATCTATCAATTTTGAAGCCTAAAGAATCACAACAACCGACTTCATTACATCTTCATCTTATTCACATTACCACTTCAAATCTCCTACCCTAATTTTCCCTCAGCAACAATTCTAGCAGCTTCGCAGACATGGCTCAAAAACCTAGATGGGGCGAATTGGAGGAAGAAGCTGATGGCGGTGACTATGACTATTTGTTGCCGCCGAAACAGGTTATTGGACCCGATGAAGGTAATCGGGTTAAGATTACCACCACCACACGCATCCGTAAAATCGCTAATGCTCGGCTGAGCAAGCGCGCCATGGAGAGGCGTTCTTGGCCTAAGTTCGGTGATGCCATTCAAGAGGACGTCGGCGCCAAACTCACCATGGTTTCTACCGAGGAAATCATCTTTGAGCGACCAAGGGCTCCAGGTACGTCATCCCTAGATCTGAAATATCAGATAATTGTAACAATCCTTTATAATTATTTATGTGAAATTGTTAAGACATATGTAGTTGAAGATTTAGGGCACTAATTCTTGATTGAAGTGACCGATTAAGATGAACGCATTCAGTTCTTTCTTTTTCTTTTATTTGACAAGTTCCACCACATATGAACTTCATATGTGGGTTGCCCTGTTGCAAAGCTTGAAGGATGGGGACCCCTAGAGAGTGTAAGTTGATAAATACCCGTTTATTCATTTATATCATTTGGCTTATGTTGTTTTTTGAGTCTCAAACATTTCATCGTATGAGAATCCAATTGGTCACCTGCTTTATAAGGAATCTTTTTCAGTAGTACATATTTGGAGAATGAGTATTCTTCCAGAATCGATCAAAATTTAATGTACAGGTTTCATAGGTGGAGCATCAATTGTTAGAGGATGAAGAGGTGGATATACCAACTGTATCCGATTCAGACACATATTGGACAGATAAATTGCCAAGTGATTATGAAGACATAATCAAGTGGTCAAAAGGAAGTCAGCAATGGAAAACAAACAAGGAACTCTACTATATTCTTGTGAAAGGATTCCCAATAAAGGATGGTAAAGAGGTATTTTATATTTGAATGATTAATTTCAATGTGATTGTTGTGTAGCATATGAACATGAAAATAATTACCTCCTTGAACATGTAATACACAAACTTCCTTATATAACTCCTTTCCAGCTCATACTTGATTAATAGTTTTAATTAAAAATCATATTGTTATAAGATGTAAGTTTTGAGTTTGCAATAATTATAAATTTGTGAACAGGCATGGGAGCTGTATGAGAGTGGGATGCATATTGAGCTGGTTGATAAAGCATTAGATCCAAATGAGTATGAAGAAGAGAATATGATGAATATGATAGAGATTGCTTTACTGTGCACTCAGTCACCTCCTAATCTAAGACCAATCATGTCAGAAGTTGTTTTAATGTTGTCCAGTGGGGGATCATTTAGACGATTACAGATGACCAGGCCTACTGTCATTCATCATCATAGGAGGATTCATGTAGATGCTAAAGGATTACATCAGATGTAAAGTATATATATTATATTAAGCTACGACTGAAACAGGGTTACCAAGTTTCTAGAACAAATATGATTGACTCTAATTGACTTATTGGAAATCTGTAAAGAACAAATATGAAGTTTGATTCTCTGTATCACAAGGCAATTGGAAGCATTTAGAGTTGGCTTTAATCAGGTCATCATCTTTTTCCAACATTCTAATATGCTAAATTGTTTATGGAATTAGAAAATATACAAAATAAATTTTTTAAGCTAATATTTTATCTTATTACTATCAGGTTTTTGAGGCTTCAAGTTTACAAATATTTTCTCCAAGTGAGTTGGATTATTTACTCTGTGGGCGTAGAGAAATGTGGGAGGTAATTTGCTCATCTTTTTTCTACTTAAACCTAACATGTATTCTTTTTGAAAATGATATGATGTAGAGAATTCATGTTTCTTTTAAATGCAGCCTGATACACTTGTGGAACACATAAAATTCGACCATGGATACACATCCAAGAGCCCTGTAGTAATTAATGTGAGTAATTTATTTTTTTTAGCGATATTCAGGGAAGATTTATAAATTTATAGTATAGTTAATATTAATAATTTTATTTATGTCTCTTTGTTAGTTGCTTGAGATAATGGGAGAGTTCAATCCAGAACAGCAAAGGGCATTCTGTCAGTTTGTTACTGGTGCACCTCGGCTTCCTCCGGGTGGCTTGGCTGTCTTGAACCCTAAGTTGACCATTGTCAGAAAGGTAAAAAAACCTCCCATCAACCACCCCTTGTTTTCAAAATTGTATCTTGGTGAATTACAAAATTGCCCCTCCTCAGTCACTAACCCTTTATTAATTACAACGCTCTTCAAAGCTCCAACAACACTGCATCAAATGTTGTGGGTGGAGTGTCGGAATCTGCAGATGATGATTTGCCAAGTGTCATGACATGTGCCAACTACCTCAAGCTTCCTCCCTATTCCACCAAGGTAAAAAAAACTTTTCATTTCTTTCTATCACAAAGAAATGGTTTTTTGATTGAAAAGTATTGTTTCCCCTCTTCTCAATAAGACTTTTATGCAAATATAGATAAAAATGTCTGGATTTTAGACAAATCTGATTAGAAGTAGTTTTGAATCAAATTGATAAAGAAGTCACAGAACCCTAAATTATCTGGATTTCTTTTACACTTGAGTTATGATGTTTTGTGGTCTAAGTCACCTTTATGTCATATTCTCTGTGATTTGGCCAGAATTGGAATTGGGATTGGAACTGGAATTTGATTCCATTCTAATACCGCATCATGTTTGCAACACTGTCTCTTTATAAATAGTAAATACTCTAACTACCCTTTTAACCCTATATCTCACAAGTAAACATATCTCTTGCATTTCCATTCACTTTTCCTCTTCATATTGTTTACAAATTCCAATCTATTTCTTATCAACCAAATGTGTGAGAGAATCCAATTTCTTGAGATTCCAGATCCTTCAAATTCCAATTCCTTTGAATATGGTTCATTTATTTGTGTATTATATTGCACCATACTTTCATTTCTTTTTTAAGACATTCTATTTTCAAATTTTTTTCTTATCAAGGCATTGTATTTTGAAAACTTTACCCAATTATAACATTCTTATTGTTTGCATTTACACTTCTTTACACGTCCCAATTTCAATTCGTTTATTTAAAAATTGATCATTTTAGGTTTTAGCTTTTATTGATAACAGGTGAGACATGTGATATAGAAAGAATTAGCTAATAAAAATTAGATATTCACCTCTTTTTCTATATTTTGTACGATAATAACATACAAAATTTGTATATTTGGCAGAAACTTTGACCAGGACTTGTTTTCAATCTCTTGTGTGTGCAAATGACGTAACTACCTCTAGAAAGTTTTTTAAGAAAAATAAATTGGAAGCAAGCGTACCAGATCAGCATCAGGATCTGAGGAAGGCATCATGATATTAACTTCAGTTGCTTTAGTAGTTATTATAGAAGTTTTGCCTTTTCTATTCAAAATTATAACTTAAAAACACCACCTGTTCCCTCTTTTCTAGCTTGTATTACTGTTGTTGGCTTCCAAATGATGCCTTAATTGTCATAAACATTCTACTGTTAGATTTGGCCCTAATTTCTTTAATAGTCAATGATAGTGGGGTAGCATATTGAACTATTTGCTTAAGAAAGACATTATATCTTGTCCAATTTATATTTGAATTCAAGTTATGCATAATGTCAATATTGTTGGATTAATAAATACATTATACCTAAAGAATAAAGATTGTATGATGAAAGAAAGATTGTAAATTACCAACTATTGGTTTATCATTTGCTGAGTTAACCTACATTATTTTTTCTGTAGTTTTATCTTGTTTCTAATATAGCCGTGAAAGGACTCATTGCAGTTGCCACCAACAGAGAAGGTAAGCTATAATATGCCAAAGTTGAATTACTTTTTAATAAATAGCAACCTACTTTTAGTTATTTGTTTATTATATCAACATACAACATCAGATTCAAAAAGTGTTGTAGAGCTAACAAATGGTTCTTCAGGTATGCAATACTCTAGGCATAATTATAATATAAAACTATAAAAAATTTAATTTTTTGATATATATTTTTTATTTTGTTTTTCAGAGGATACTAAAGAGCAAATCTTGCAAAGGATATTTTTTGTTTTGTTTTGCAGAGGATACCCCTCACATTTTCCTAAATTACCTCTTCCTCTACAATGTTTTTTTGTTTCTGTGTATTTTGTGCATCAGGTAAAGTTGGTGGAAGAAAGGAATATGAAGTCACTTGATTCAAATCTTGCAGCATTAGTCTTAAAGAATTATGAAAGGCAAGATGCAACTTTACTTAGTTGGAATTTGATGTAGAGAGTAGATTAGATGCAAATTTAGATATTGTAAAAAATAGAATTGTATGACATTAAATTTTATGCAATGGATTGTATTTTTTGTATATGATATTTTATTTCTATTATGAGACATTAAATGCAAATTTAATTTAAAAATTAATAAATATAAAAATATTTTTTTTAGAACATTTAAAATTATGATACGCAAAAATGTGTGTCATCTTCATTTATGACATGGCCTTTCTTGACAGGGGCTTCCTTGATACGCATTGCGTGTCATAAACACGCGCGTCGTAAGGTTACGACACGCAAATGCGTGTCATCTACCTTTATGACAGGGCCTTCCTTGATACGCAATGCGTGTCATAACCGCGCGTCATAAATGCGCGTCAAAAATGCGCGTCGTAAATGCACGTCGTCTTTTTTTATGACAAGGCCTTCCTTGACACGCATTTACGCGTCGTCTGAGCGTTTTACGACGCGCAATGAGCGTCGTAAAAGGCCTTTTTCTAGTAGTGTGTCCAAGGGCATTTCTCACAACTTCTGAGAACCCTACACACCGCAAAAAAATGGCGTAGTAGAAAGAAGGAACCGCACACTAGTAGAAGCAGCCAGATCCATGCTTAACTTTGCCCACCTTCCTCTCTATTTCTGGGTTGAAGCTGTAGCAAATGCATGCTTTGTCCAAAACCGAAGCATTGTGTGCAAACGCCTCAATAAAACACCATATGAGGGCCTTAACAACCGCAAGCCAAATGTTCGCTTCTTTCATATTTTTGGGTGTAGATGCTTCGCGATCAACAACAGAGACCAGCTCAACAAGTTTACACCAAAGTCTGATGAAGGCATCTTCCTTGGTTATTCCACTAACAAGGTTGCTTATCGAGTGCTCATCAGGCGTATAAGGCTGATCATTGAAAGCTTCAATGTGAAATTCGATGAGTCTCACATCCGCGACGCCCCTCCATCCACTGTAACCAACACAATCATGGAATGTGACATTCCTGCCTCTTCTGGTCCTTTAAATTTGGTTGAAGTCGATTATGACGATCTTTTCGACCATGTTGAAACGGTGAAACTATCCGAAGTTCTTGTGTCTCCTACAGCTCAACAACAACACGCTGATGTTTCTGGACCATCTCTATCTGAAGTAGTATCTCTCAATACTTCCACCTCTCCGGTTGAGGGGGAAAGCTCTACTCCGGATCTAGCCGCAACCATCGAGGTTCCAGTACTTGATGTTGTTCAAATTCCTGCCCGCAGAGAATCATTACCATCAAACGTATCTTCGGATTCGGATGATGAACTCATAGAAAATATTGACAATAGAACCGATTAAAGGATTGTCACTCTCCCATCCGCAGTCCAGGGGGAACCTCTCCAAACTAAAGAAAATGCCTCTCTCGCTCCAACAAGTCAATATGATTCAGCAGGCTGTTCACAAATCCAAGGGGAACTTCATTCCCCATCTGAAGCAACCTCTGATATTGAAAACATTCCTTCAACCGCAGCTGTTGATCATCTGATGCCTCATCTACATGTATGGACGAAGGATCACCCACCAGGCCAAATTATTGGCAACCCATCCGCATGTATCCAAACTCGATCTACGAAAGATTTATCTGATCATTGTCACTATGCAGCATTTATGTCCGCAGTTGAGCCTCGATCAATCAATGAAGCATTATTAGAACCAGATTGGATTTCTACAATGCAAGAGGAACTGGAAGAATTTGAAAGAAACAAAGTATGGCAACTTGTTCCCATTCCACAAGGCCATACTATTGTTGGTATAAGATGGGTATTCAAGAACAAGCTAGATGAAGCTGGTGCGGTTATCAGAAATAAGGCAAGACTAGTTGCTAAAGGCTATAGTCAACTGGAAGGTGTTGACTACGATGAAACATACGCTCCAGTGGCTAGAATGGAAGCAATCTGAATCTTCTTATCATATGCTTCTCACAAAAACATCAAAGTACACCAAATGGACGTTAAGAGTGCTTTTCTCAATGGGGAATTGAAAGAAGAGGTTTATCTTCAACAACCTCCCGGATTTGAAAGTATCGAGTTCCCTGATCACTGCTACAAGCTTCAGAAAGCTGTCTACGGTCTGAAGCAAGCCCCTAGAGCTTGGTATGAGACTCTTTCTGAATTCTTAGTGTCTTCAGGCTACAAAAGAGGAGTGATTGATCCCACACTATTTAGAAAAGAAAACGGGTCTCACCTTATGCTTGTACAAATATATGTGGATGATATCATCTTTGGATCGTCTGATCAAGGAATGGTGGATGAATTTGCTAAGCTCATGACAAAAAAATTTCAAATGAGCATGAATAGAGAGATTAACTTCTTTCTAGGCCTTCAAGTCAAACAAATTCAGCAAGGGATATTCATTCATCAGGAGAAATACACCACTAAACTTCTGAAGAAATGCTCTATGGACAACTATTCTTCAGCTAAGGTTCCTATTGTTGGGTTTTGAGCAATCTAACACTTCCTAAGTGTGCATGCAACCCTAATAAACCTTGGCTCTATGTTTGTCTAAATACATGCAAAATAATATTTTTCCAAGGTTCATAACCTATCTAACATGGCATGGGGTACTTTTAAACATAAAAAAATTAGATGAGATTACATACCTTTTGATGATGAGTTTGATTCCTAAGGAGTTTGAGGGCCCAGCACCAATAGTGTGAATGCCTCAAATGGAATCACAAATCACCACAAACTCTTAGAAAACTTTAGAGAGAGTGTATACACACATAGAAAATCGGCCACACACACAAAACCACACTAGTTCACTAGTTACCCTTAGGGGGCCATTTCATGCTCCATAAGCATGCTTATATAGTGTGCATGATTAGGGTGAAACCCTAATAACCCATGACCTTTCCTTTCCAAGGATCCATGGGTTAAAAGCTCCATGGACTTCCATCCAAGCCTAGCCCATTAACAAATGAGTGTTAGCCCACACCATATAAAACCAATAGCCCATAATCTAATTAGTCTTCCTTTTAATCTCTAAATTAATTCATAATTAATTTAAGACTAATACTAATTAAATAACATAACTTCATATTAATATATTATAACTTATAATATATTAATAAACATATGTGTATAACTCTCATAAAATTATCCATAAATAGTTTGGATGAGATGCAACCCAAATGGACCATGCCGGTCGGGTCAAGTATATACCAAATAAGTTATGGACTTAGACACCTTATCCAACACCCATGGCCTTCAGATATAAGATCTCTGCTGATCCCTCTGGCGAATCTATGGATCACAAGACTTATAGAGGTATCATTGGCTCTTTAATGTATCTCACCACAAGTCGACCGGACATTGTCTTTGCAACTGGTGTGTGTGCAAGGTATCAGGCTGACCCAAAAGTGTCACACATGACCACAGCCAAACAAATTCTTCGGTACCTAAAAGGAAGCAAATCTCTTGGTCTATGGTACCCCACAGGAAATGACTTTAGTCTTCAAGCGTTTACGGATGCGGATCATGTCGGATGCAAACTTGATCGAAAAAGTACATCTGGTGGATGTCAATTTTTAGGAGGTAGACTCGTCAGCTGGTCCTC
Source organism: Lactuca sativa (assembly GCF_002870075.4). Classification (NCBI taxonomy): domain Eukaryota; kingdom Viridiplantae; phylum Streptophyta; class Magnoliopsida; order Asterales; family Asteraceae; genus Lactuca; species Lactuca sativa. The sequence goes on from NC_056627.2 coordinate 55,345,427, forward strand.
AAGAAAACAAAGTTGTGTTTCTTTATCTACCGCAAAAGCAGAATACGTGGCCATAGCCAGCTGATGTTCCCAAGTCCTTTGGATGAAGACACAACTGTTAGACTACGGATACAGGATGCTGCAGATACCAATTTATTCTGACTCTGAAAGTGCCATAGCGATTTCTCATAATCCTATTCAGCACTCCAAGACTAAACATATTGAACTACGGTATCACTTCATCAAAGACCACATTCTGAAAGGTAATATTGAACTCATCTTTGTTCCTACTCATGAAGACATTGCTGATGTTTTTACAAAATCACTTGACTCTACAAAACTCAATGTGTTCCTACAAATGTTAGGAATGATGAATCCGGACCCTAAATTCTTCTTGAATTAACAACCACTGCAGATCTTCCTGGTCTCCATTGCGGTTCTAACTTAAAGTTATTGATAATAGATGATTTTGGAACATTCCTTGTACTGTAGTCAATGTACCGCAACCATATATTATATCTATCTTTCATGGGTCCTTCTTGTTTGTGATTACTAACTTTTGTACAAGTTCTCTTCTCAGTTTCTTTCACTGCAGTCATCCGCAATATCAAAGAAATCATCCACAATGATATGTTCATCTGCAGTCACATTAATTACCTTCCAGATGGTTCATTCTTTTTGAAAAACAACAAAAAAAAACATAGTGTGCTTTTTAATGATCCTTCATTAAATAAAACATTAAATAAAAACATTCCTTTGAGAAACTGTCACATTCTTCTCTCCCAAAACCTTTTGTCAGACCTATTTTAGGGATAATGACAAAAGGAATGTGTTTCCATAAACTCATCCTTAATATGTCTTTTCCTCTCCCCAGCATGTCCCATCCGTTACAACTTCCTCTCCCTTCACCCCCACGATCACCTAACGTATTGACATGCGTCTGACTTTTCATTAAATGCAAACCCGTTTTAGTAAATCTCCAAAATCTTTTTTTTACTGAGATTTAATCCCAAATTCAAAGATTCCCCAAATCCAAACGACGTTTTACCCTATCCTTACCATTTACCTAGAATTAAACACTTTTCAACCCCCCCCCCCTTTATAAACCCATCTTCTTCCCCAAATTCACTTTACGCTTTTTGAATATCAATCATTCCCTCTCAAAAAACCTTCAAGAACTCTGTGTTCTACTTCTTCTCTAAATTCCTTCAAACTTCAACAATGGTGAAATCGGGTGCATCAAAGAAGCAATCCAAGGCTTCAGGCTCAGTGAATCCAATAGGTTCATATTCTCCAACAATCGCATCAAGCAATTTTAGAGCAGTGTTTGAAGATCATCCTTCATATAATGCTTCCATCAAGCTTATGATCAAGTTTGTTAAGAACCATCCTCTGTTTGGTCCATTCGATGCATTTGCAGACGTTGTTCCAATTTCTACTCTCTTCAAATGTGCTTTTTCTGCTTATCGCCCACTGGAAAACCCCCAAGATGTTCACCTCAACCTCATTAATGATTCTTTGGTCATCTTGTCCAAAGAAAAGTTCCTTTCATCCATTAACCTTCTGGTTCATCCCTCCATCAAAATCTTCTCACCATCAATGGCTGACGTCACATCAGCCCTCTACCAGATGGGGTATCAAAAACCAATTCGAGGGATTGGTGAGTTCAAGAAGAACCAACTGCCTGCGGTTTGGCAGTTCGTGTGTCACTTTGTCATCCGCTGCCTATCCGGAAGAACCGGAGGCATTGACAACATGAGACTAAAGCTTTTGGAATTAGTTTGGAGCATTTTCACTAGACACGACGTCAACTACGGGCAGATCCTATGGGACGATTTCATTCAGTACATTCCCAAGGAGCACCCGAAGGAGAACCCAAACAAGCTCACATTTGCAAGATTCTGGTCTCTCTGCATATCAGACCTACATGCAGACGCTGGAATAGACATGGGTAGTGACATCAACTTTTTCGTCACTAAGGATCTTAAAAGGTACCACCCTTCTTCTGATCAAACTGTTTTTGGACCGGTCCGCAGACTCCCTACTCATATTATTTCTTCTCTTCGTCTTGAGAATGCTGATGTCTCATACCACATTGAGGCTACAAATGGTATTGCCCCATACCCTTCTACTCCGCCTCTTCCATCCATAGCTATTAAACCTGAGGGTACCGCAGTCCCTTCTTCTACTACACTATCCAATCTTTCTCAAAGAAGAAAGCAATTGGCATCCAAGAAGAAACAAAGAACACCCAAGAAGGATGCTCCCAAACAAACTGCACCCACCAAGAAACGCAAAACCAAACCTCCCCTAACCGTATCTAGCAATGATTCAGATGAGGATAGGCAACCGATTTCTATCCTCAAGAAAGGAAAACAACTGATACCACTATCCATATGCGTGACTGGACAGATGCTGAAGCCTCTCAAAAGGCTCCAGTAGTCCTTGGGGTAGCCGCAAACCCATTCATCACCACCATCATTTTCCAGTCAGACTCAGAAAGTGAGTCTGATTCACAACTTCGTGGAGACTCCCCCCCAGTTCACTCCCACGAGGATGATACTAGTGCTCGCCCTAAGGTCTCCAGGGCTTCCCGGCTGCATTTCTTTTCTCCTGAGGAGTTGCGCTCCATCCTTTCGAACATCACCCAAACACTTCAAACACCTTCCCACCCGCAGGGCACTTCTTTCGCCCATGCTAGAACTGAGTCGAGGCCAGACTTGACCATGGGTCAAGGAGACCAAGGAAGCTTAGGAAATCCTACTCTGCTTACATCTGTTACAGGTGGTTTAGGCATGGTGAGCACAAACGTGCAAGGATCCGTGGACCCGAAGGACACTTCGGTGTGCTTTGAAGGATTTGACGGTGATGCATCCAATGACTCTTAGTTACAGTACAATCCGGTAACTAATTCAGACAAAAACAAGTATGTTGCTTTCAAAAGAGCATTTCAAGCCCGCAATGAACAACAAATAAAGCAACAACAACAAAAGGAGCAGGAAATCCAGTCTGTGGCCAAGTATTGGGCAAATGCTATCAGCAATGCCAATACCGTAGCCACCATTCTCAAAGTTCAAAATTGGATGGATGAGATGGCTGAAACAGTCTTAAAAGCTTAAGCTTCAGGTACAGCCGTTGGTACCTCCAAAGTCCCTCCTACTTCAACTCCCCCTCTAATTCACACTCCTACAGTCAATCCATCACAAGAGGAAGGATCCGCAATCGAACTCAGTTCAGCTCCCACATTCGGTTTTGATGATGAAGACATCCAAGAAGTCAACAAGCCAAACCCTTCAGATGATGACTTAATGATGTTTGATGAAGAAGAGGAGTCCAGCGGTTCCCATCATTCGACTTCCAAGCCTCAAGAGAAGAAGAAAAAGAAGAAGAATGTTGTCACCCGAAAGGAGTTCATGAGCCTTCAAGCCAAAGTTGATCAGATTCTAGCTGCAGCGGAACGCCTCATCACTGAGGTAACCGCAATCAAAACGGATCTCCAGGAAGCCATCGTGGATCAAGCTTCTCAGTCTAAGAAATTGATAGAAGAGACTTCCAGATCATAAACGACTGCCGATGGAATTTGAGAGACTGAATTGTTTTTATGATAAGCATGCCTCCTCCATCGAAAACATATGGTCTAACGACAGACCATCTGCAGTCAAGAACTACAAATTCCTGAAATTTATGAAGGCTGAATACATCCAGTACACCCTGAAAAGAAGGGAACATGACTACGTCCGAATCCAGGAAGACTTCCCTTGCATGAATCTGGAAGAAATCTTCCTCATTGCCAAGGTGTTTCAAAATAAGTCTGAGAAGCACCCCAAGATGAAGATTGCGCTTGAAAAAGCCAATTCTTTTCTGAGGGATACGGTCTATGACTTTGCCAAGATAGACGCGGATATCTACCCCACCATCCTCAAGAAGTTTGATCTCCCACCTCTTGAACCTGTGCCAATGCCTACCAAAGGCTTCGAAGAAAGATCTCTAGGCGCAACAAACTTTCCTGATCTTGGAGTCATATTCAAAAGAAAGACTGACAATGTCAAGTATTTAATTCCTATGACTGCCATGCACCACCTGACCAAGAAACAACTTGACATCTGTCGGACCGCAGTTGAAAAATCGAAGCATACTACCGCATAAGTCAAGTTTGAGATTACAACAAGAATCACATGGCTGGAAAACGTCAGGAAATTTTGGTGGATTCTAATCAAGTTCCTCAAACTTGATAGCTGAACCAAAGTTACAGAGGTCACTTAGGGGGAAATTGTTGAATCATGAAAGTGACCCTCTTGAACTTCAACTACCGCAACTGCTATCGCATCTAAACTTGCTACCGCAACCTCTTCAGCACCCGCAGTCAGTCTCTTCATCAGCAACCGCAATCAGAGTTTTTTTTGATACCGCAGTCATCATAGCTAGATTATGTTACTTGTCTTATTGTAATTCACTCTATTGTCCAGTATGCCTTGCATGGCTACCATAGAGTTGTAATCTAGTGTTCTTCATGAGTCTCTATAAATAAGAGCTCATTCTATTGTATCAAACATTGATAACTTACGATCTATTCTGAATACATTACTCCAAAGTTATCTTCTCTATCTCTCTACTCTTCACTTCTTTCTCTCAATTATTACTGAAACATATCTGATTATAACCTCTCTCCGGAGCAAGTCTTTGAGACTTAATCACTAAGTTTGATCTTCCTTATTAACTTGGTTTGAATGCATTCCTTGTTATGAATCAACTTATGTGTATACTTGATATAACAATTGTTGTCATTTACATTTCTTTACTTTCCACATCTAACTCACTAACCTCTAACTATTAATATTATTGTTGAGCTAACAGATCCTTCGAGATTAAATCTTCCGCTATTTACTTGTTCTAATCTTTGTTCAAGTGTGTTTCAAAGTTTTTCTCTCAACACCATACATATCATACATACAATATAGAGTGCTATGTGCCAACTATAGTCTTGCCATTGTGCCACAAGCCACGTCATAGTCTTTCCTTGCCAGGCCGGGGGCCAAAACCCTGGGCCTCAATGACAAGTTTCAGGAGCCACCTCCTGGTCTTCTATGCAAGCATCACAAAAACAACTAACGTAGAACCTGTAACACTCCAAATCAAGTAATTACTCTTTATACCCTTGAATTAATAAATAGAGCATAATGGACCTTTAAGTATGTTTGGCGTACTCCAGGAGTACGCTTAGCATACAAAGAATGGATGAACGCGGAGGGTTAGCACGTACGCTGGGCATACCAAAGGGTACGCGGGGCGTACGTGGTGGGCATGAAAATCCTAATTTTCGGACTTAAGACCTATATAAGCATCCTTATCTTATTTGAGCTTCACCCTAACTAGCCTCCTTCACCCTCAAACGTCCCTAAAACCCTATAATCATTAAAGTGTGTGTTCTTGAGCTTGTGAGTGCTTTAATACCATCCTCTTGGTGTGTTAGCTATAAGGAAGAGGAGGAAGCAAGCTTTAACGAGGAAGGGCTTCTGGATCATGCATTTGGAGCAACTTAAGAAGCTTGAGGAGGTAAAAAGCTTTCTCCTTGGTAATCATTGTCATTTCTAGAGCTAGGGTTTTAATATAGTCCCTTTTAGTGTTCATGGATCATCTCTTGAGAGTTGGAGCAACTCCAGAGCTTAAGAAGAGTAGATCTGATGTCCCTTGGTTCATTCATACCATAAAAACGGAGTCTTGATGGGTGTTTTGACCTCATGCATAGATTAAGACTCTTCAAAAGGTATTAATGGGTTTTTGGGAGCATATGGAACATGCAAAGGCATAAAGTTGCCAATTTTTTGCCTTAGGACGTCTTATTGGACTCAGATCCAAAGTTAGACAGTGAAGTCCCAAGTATTAAGCACTTAATAGTTATTTTTGCATTCCAGACCAGTATGTTGCACGTAGCAGCATGTACGCAACGCGTACTGATTAAGACACTAGTACGTCGAGCGTACTAGAGTGGTACGTCAGGCGTACGCATCCCGGTAGGTTTTTGGCGTTGTGTGGGTTGTAAGCCCTTTGGACATTCTTCAATTTTGGGCCTAGTCATATTTTGGGTTGGTGGTCCGATTAATTTGTTCTGGGCCATGGGTTTTTGGTTGGGCCTTATTGGGCCATATGGCCCATTCATAGTTTTAGACATAGACTTTGGGCCCATTAGCAAGGGGAGACTTTTGGGCCATTGTGAAAGGACTTGGAATTAGGTAATTGGGTTCTACAATTAGATTGTGTTTAACCTTAATTTAAGGTTAATGGTATTATTGTTCAACGTGGGTGGTTTCAGACTGTTACCCGAGCAGCTTTCGGGTTCAGCAGACTAAGGTGAGTCTCCTCACCATACTAATAGGTCAAAGGCACCAAGCCCGACCTATTATGTGATATATGGATTGTTAGTAGGTTATATGTTTTGTTGGTATGACTTTTGCATGGAAGACCTCAGGGGGGGTTCCTATTATGACTATGTGGGGGTTCCCATGGCATTTGGTGTAAGACCTTGGAGGGTTTCCATGGCATCCTAGTATGATTGTAAGTTTAGCTTGCATGATATTTCCTTGGTTAGTGAAGACCATGTGGTGGTTCCCATGGCAGTTAGTAAAGACCATGTGGGGGTTCCCATGGCAGATAGTCAAGACCATGTGGGGGTTCCCATGGTAGTGGGTTATGTAACACCCCGACTCCCAGGTATAAAAATTTAAAGGTTATAGTCATATTCATAGACCTACTCAACGAGTTGGATTCCCCAACTCACCATGTAGAAGCGGATCTGGCCGCGTGATTTAAAGGGTCATTAGCCTCCCTTTGCCTCCCTTGTTGTCCCCCTTGAGCTCAGAAAAACCTAATTGCGTCTACTCTCCATTTTGTGTGTTAAGAAGCTTGTAAGGTGGATTTTGTGAAGAGAGCTTGAAGTCTAAGGAGCTTGGATCGAGGAGAAGCTTGTGGATCTGATTTCTACTTCACCATAGCATCATCTTGAAGGTAACAAGTCGTTATTTCTCCTTATGCAAAGGTTTAGGGCTATTTCTAGTTTGTTGTGGAGTTATTTATGGTTTTGGGCATGATCTAAAGTTGCAACTTCATATTTGGACTCCTCCAGCCCCATATATTTATAAAGGTCTAACATTTAGCAAGTTATGGCCTTCTCATTACCTAAAACTTCTTCTTCGGCTGGGTTTTGGCCTTTAAGACCCTGCATGCACGTAAAGTTTGCAACTTTACGTGGTAACTTGTAACAGCTCAAATTTTCAAACAAATTTTTCATTAAAAATAAAACATCTTTATACGACAAAAGGGTTTATTCCAAGTCATTTTAAAAATATAAATAATAAAACTCCAGGATCTTCAACAGTGGCAGCGTGTACGTGTCATGCCGGCGCCTTCCCACGGTCATCACTAGTACCTGTAAAAATATAAAACACAACTGGTAAGCATAAATGCTTAGTGAGTTCCCCAGTATACGACTTATCCACATACGCCTTCCGGCCCGGACCATTCGGTCCACAAACATTGCCTTCCGGCCCGTAATAGAATCGCCTTCCGGCCCATAATATATATCGCCTTCCGGCCCATAATAGATTGCCTTCCGGCCCATAGTACGTTGCCTTCCGGCCCATGATAGAATAAACATAACCCAAGTAACATAATACACATAGCACATAAATCATACATCACATCAACCTTTCTATCACATTAAGTCTTGCCTTCCGGCCCGTATAAGCATACATCACATATCAGCACACATCACACGTAAAGCATTTGCCATCTCTAGACATATCATGAATATGACACATACGACCTTCCGGTCTAACAATCAAACCCTTCCGGGTGAAGTATAGTGAGAAGACTCACCTTGTAATATGAACTCTATAAACGCTTCGAGCTACTCGCACACGATCCGCTACTCCGCAGGTTCCCTATAATACCACATCCTTTATTAATGACTTATCAAACAGGACAACTGACCCTACTAATTTGTATACAGGTCAACGGTCAATCTTGACCGGACTCGTCGAGTACAAAGGGTGACTCGACGAGTATAGGCACCCTGACACTACTCGCCGAGTCTGAAGAACAACTCGGCGAGTTCTAGCACATCTTCAAGCTACTCGCCGAGTCTGAAGAACAACTCGGCGAGTTCTAGCCATGCAGTCAATCCACCGCCTCCTGTACTTCACATGATTACGCAGCATATAGGTATGGGACTTCCTGGCTTTCATACATACTATTACAGGGTTCTTTAAACGACTAAACAACAACATAATATAACAAACCCTTAAATGGGTTTCCTAACCCTAATCATATATTCAACGTAAAACTACAGATTTTCGATCCGAAATGATACCTGGAACGTGTTCCTTGTGTCCCCAAGCCTCCAGTACTCAATTCCCTTGATCACCAACTTGCTTCTTCTTGTCTAACCCTTCTTCAATCCTCTCCAAGTCTTCTCTCTTGCCTCTGACGTTCACACACTCCCAAGCTGTCTTCAACCGGCCAAAAGACGCGACATGACGGCCATAAGGTCGTTATATACGATCAAAATGAAACGGCTAGGGTTCAGCTGTAACAGCGTCGACTCGCCGAGTCCTCGCTTGGACTCGCCGAGTCCAGTCGCATATCTGCGACTGCGACCAAGGCTATAGCTCTACTCGGCGAGTCATGCACCTACTCGCCGAGTCCCCCTTTAAAAATACCCAAAATAATTTAAATAAATACCTGGAAATTCCGGGCTGTTACAACTCTCCCCCACTAGAACTAGACTTCGCCCTCGAAGTCTCTCATTCTGCGAATAACTCCGGATGTTGCTCCCGCATTTCTCTTTCCGGCTCCCAAGTCATCTCCGATCCTTTCCGATGTTGCCACTGAACCAACACCAGAGGTATCTCCTTGTTCCGTAGAACCTTGATCTTCCGATCCCTGATAGCTACTGGTCTCTCGGCGTAATTCAGGCTCGCGTCCACCTGAATATCTTCTAACGGAACCACTGCTGTCTCATCGGCTATACACTTCCTCAATTGCGACACGTGGAAGGTGTTGTGAATCTGACTCAGCTCCTCTGGCAACTCCAACCGATAAGCTACCCGACCTACCCTTGCAATTACCCGGAATGGGCCTATGAACCGGGGCCCCAATTTGCCCCTCTTCCTGAACCGAATTACCCCTTTCCAAGGAGAAACCTTTAGGAGAACGAAGTCGCCGACCTGGAATTCGAGCTCGGAACGGCGTCTATCCGCATAACTCTTCTGTCGGCTCTGGGCGGTCAATAATCTCTGCCTCACTCGCTGAATCTGCTCGGTCGTCTGAAGTACAATCTCTGTACTGCCCATCACTCTCTGGCCCACTTCTCCCCAGCAAATGGGAGTCCGACACCTCCTACCATACAACAACTCAAAAGGTGGCATACCAATGCTCGAATGATGGCTGTTGTTGTAGGAAAACTCAGCCAACGGCAGATACGCGTCCCAGCTACCCCCGAAGTCTAACACACACGCTCTAAGCATGTCTTCCAATGTCTGAATCGTCCGTTCGCTCTGACCGTCGGTCTGGGGATGGTATGCGGTACTAAAATGCAGCTTAGTACCCAACTCCTCATGAAATTTCTTCCAGAACCTGGAAGTAAAGCGTACATCGCGATCCGAAACAATCGAGGTCGGCACTCCATGCCGAGATACTATCTCTCTCACGTACAACTCCGCCAACTTCTCTGCTGATGAACTTTCACTAATGGCAAGGAAATGTGCACTCTTCGTTAGTCTATCCACAATCACCCAAATCGCGTCGACTCCCCTGGCAGTTTTCGGCAATTTAGTGATGAAATCCATCGTGATCTGATCCCACTTCCACTCAGGGATCTCCAAGGGTTGCAACTTACCGTGCGGTCTCTGGTGCTCGGCCTTAACCTTACGGCAGGTCAAACACCTCTCCACGAACCAAGCAACGTCTCTCTTCATGCAAGGCCACCAATACTCCTTTTTCAGATCCAGATACATTTTCGTAGCACCGGGATGGATCGAGAATTTCGATCTATGTGCCTCCTCCATCAAAATAACACGCGTACCACCCACGAATGGCACCCAGATCCGACCCTGAAATGTCAGAAGTCCCCGCCCATCCGTAACGAACTCCGAAATCAACCCGACAACCCGCTCCTGTTTCTGCATCCCAGACTTTACAACCTCGGCCTGTGCCCCACGAATAGCATCTAATACCGGGGTCATCACCGTCAATCTCAAACACACGTCCCGCAATGGGGTACTCTTCGCCCTACGACTCAATGCGTCAGCTACCACATTAGCCTTGCCTGGGTGGTATAGGATCTCACAGTCATAGTCCTTAACCACGTCTAACCATCTCCTCTGGCGCATGTTTAGGTTGGGTTGATCCATCAAGTACTTCAAACTCTTATGGTCCGTGTATATGGTACAACGAACCCCGTACAGGTAGTGACGCCAAATTTTGAGGGCGAACACTACTGCCCCCAACTCTAAGTCATGCGTGGGATATCTCGCTTCGTGAGGCTTCAGTTGCCTCGATGCATAGGCTATCACATGGCCCCTCTGCATCAACACCGCACCCAGTCCTGAAATCGATGCGTCGCAATATACGACAAAGTCCTCCATCCCCTCCGGGAGAGCTAATACTGGTGCTTCGCACAATCTCTGACGAAGTGTCTCGAAAGAAGTCTGCTGCTCGGGTCCCCACGAGAACGTAACACCCTTTCGGGTCAATTTGGTAAGTGGCACCGCGATCTTGGAGAAGTCTCTAATGAACCTTCGATAATATCCCGCCAACCCAAGAAAACTCCTGATCTCCGAAGGTGACTTCGGTGCCTCCCATCTCATCACCGCTTCCACTTTGGCCGGATCGACCAATATCCCTGCCTGATTTACAACGTGCCCCAGAAATTGGACCTCCCGTAACCAAAAGTCACATTTGGAGAATTTCGCATACAGCTTCTCCGACCTCAGTACCTCCAGGACCTCCCTCAAATGTCCTTCATGCTGCTCCCTAGACCGCGAATACACCAAAATGTCGTCGATGAACACAATTACAGACCGATCTAGCATCGGCCTGCATACTCTGTTCATGAGATCCATGAACACTGCTGGGGCATTGGTGAGCCCAAAAGGCATCACCACGAACTCGTAATGCCCATACCGCGTCCTAAAGGCTGTCTTCTGGACGTCCCCATCCCGCACTCTTACCTGATGGTACCCTGATCTCAAATCAATCTTGGAAAACCAAGATGCCCCTTGCAACTGATCAAATAGATCGTCAATCCTCGGTAACGGGTAACGGTTCTTAACTGTCACCTTGTTCAGCTCCCGGTAATCGATACACATCCGGTGTGAACCATCCTTCTTCTTGACGAACAGAATCGGTGCTCCCCATGGCGAGCTACTCGGCCGAATAAATCCCTTCCCCAACAACTCTTGAAGTTGCGAGGATAATTCTTGCATCTCTGGAGGTGCAAGACGATAAGGCACCTTCGCAATAGGCGCCGCCCCTGGCACCAGATCGATACCAAACTCCACTTGTCTCGCAGGAGGTATTCCCGGCAAATCCTCGGGAAAAACATCTGGAAACTCGCGCACCACTGGAACCTCCTCCAATGTCTTCGGTCTCTCGGAACTCTTCCGCGTATCCATCACATACGTCACAAAACCGTTACATCCCTGCTGTAGGCATTGCCTCGCCCTAGCGGCCGAACAAAAAGCTGATTTCGAACGAGTACCCTCGCCGTATACCGTAAGAACTCCCCCACTAGGGTCTCGTATAGTCACCAGCTGACGCTCGCAGTCGATGACAGCGCTGAATCGGCTCAACCAGTCCATGCCTACGATGACACAGACATCACCCATCGCAATAGGAATTAAGTCAATCGGAAAGGCGACCCCGAAGATCTCTAGCACACAACCCCGAAGAACCTTCGTAGCACAAATCACCCTCTCAGCCGCAATAGAAACGCTCAAAGGTCGACTTAACGGCTCACATCTAATGCCGATGTGCTGACTAAAAGCTAACGATACAAACGATCTACTCGCACCCGAATCAAATAACACTAGGGCAGGCATAGAGTTCACAAGAAAAGTACCTACACATACATTAACATAAGCATAACATTTCGACCTTTAATTAAATACGTGAATGATAACATACCTGCCACAACATCGGGCGCAGCGCGGACCTCCTCCGCAGTCAGCTGAAAGGCTCTCCCGCGAGCCCTCGGGGCCTCGACCTTCGCCGGTCGGGTCTCAGTAGTCCGGGTAGTAGGTGCAGCTCCCTGACGAAGTTGCGGGCACTCGGCCTTCCGATGGCCCGTCTGGTTGCAGTGAAAGCAAACCATAAACCCCTTAGGGCAATCCCTGGCAATATGTCCCTCCTTGCCACACTTGTAGCACCCACCAGCTCGACACGCCCCCTCGTGACTCCTGCCGCACTTTGCGCAAGTGCGACCCTTCGAACCTCCCATCCTCGAATCAGCGAACTTAGTCCGCTTGGCTGCCGGTTGAGACTGAGCCGGTCGTCGATCCACCGGTCGAGCCTCAGTCTCCTCCCTCGCTTGAGTCTCCAACTCAATCTCGCGCTTCCTGGCATTCGCCTGAAGCTCAGTGAACGTACGGTAGGTGGAGTTTGACACAAATTCCCGGATCTCCCTCTTCAGCACACCCAGATAACGACTCATACGTGACTGCTCCGTGGATACCAGCTCGGGGCAGAACATTGCCCTCTCATGAAACTTCCGTGTGATCACTGCCACGGAATCAGTACCCTGCTTAAGGGTCAAGAACTCCTGAATCAGTCGCTCCCTCTCCACCGGGGGAACGTACTCGTCCCTGAACATCTCCGTGAACCTGTCCCATGCCACCGCCGTAATCTCTGCCTGAGTGAAGTTCGCCGTCACGAACTTCCACCAATCCTTCGCTCCCAGACGGAGCTGGTTCAAGGCGAACCGTACCCTCAAGTGCTCCGGGCATGAGCAAGTATAGAAACACCCCTCGATGTCAGCGATCCACCTCATAGCCGCAATCGGATCCTGCGTTCCGTCAAATTCAGGGGGTTTCGTGTTGCTGAACTCCCTGAATAGTAATGAATCACCCCCTTGTGGCCTAGCAGCAGCCACAGCTGCGGTAGCGGCAGCAACTGCAGCCTCCGTGAGTGCGGCGTACCGCGCCTCAAACTCCTCCATCAGTGTGGTCTTAATAGACCCAAACATCTCCGGAATTTCAGCCCGAACCGCCGCAGCTACCTCCTCCTGGATAATCTGACGAATCTCCTCGTCACTTCCACCGCTCGAACCCGCCCCATTGCGTGTGATAACCATGATGTCTCTGAAATACAACAATAAATCGTCAGAGACTCCACCAAGTACAATTGTACTCGATACGCGCCCTACCCAGTCTTCGATTTCTAGGGATTCTTATTTGAGCCTTCCCCTGATCCGGTGTCTTCGATAGTACGGGCCCAATACTACCGACCACACCGTATCAGTATTCGTCCCAATTCTTCCTCCCCGAATCCTGAATAATGGGTACTCTACCTCTATTATGCACTATCTACTTGCATGCTACCAATTATCTCATATAAGTAATCCCCTAGACTAAGGCATCACAAAACAGGCAATTCTAGTCCTATCATGTATACCTAGTCCCCTAGCATGCATAACAATTCATAATTCAGTGCATAACATAAACATTGTAAGGTATTCTGGGGATCTTTACCGTTCGGACGCTGGCTGCTCGTACACACTGTTCCACCCTTGTTTTTACCGTCTTGTCCTTATTATTTTTAAGAAAAAGTTTTTCTTTAAATCCTCGGTCTGAGTTCAGTTGCACCCAAAAGTACACCCGAATCCCTCAAACCAAGGCTCTGATACCAATTGTAACAGCTCAAATTTTCAAACAAATTTTTCATTAAAAATAAAACATCTTTATACGACAAAAGGGTTTATTCCAAGTCATTTTAAAAATATAAATAATAAAACTCCAGGATCTTCAACAGTGGCAGCGTGTACGTGTCATGCCGGCGCCTTCCCACGGTCATCACTAGTACCTGTAAAAATATAAAACACAACTGGTAAGCATAAATGCTTAGTGAGTTCCCCAGTATACGACTTATCCACATACGCCTTCCGGCCCGGACCATTCGGTCCACAAACATTGCCTTCCGGCCCGTAATAGAATCGCCTTCCGGCCCATAATATATATCGCCTTCCGGCCCATAATAGATTGCCTTCCGGCCCATAGTACGTTGCCTTCCGGCCCATGATAGAATAAACATAACCCAAGTAACATAATACACATAGCACATAAATCATACATCACATCAACCTTTCTATCACATTAAGTCTTGCCTTCCGGCCCGTATAAGCATACATCACATATCAGCACACATCACACGTAAAGCATTTGCCATCTCTAGACATATCATGAATATGACACATACGACCTTCCGGTCTAACAATCAAACCCTTCCGGGTGAAGTATAGTGAGAAGACTCACCTTGTAATATGAACTCTATAAACGCTTCGAGCTACTCGCACACGATCCGCTACTCCGCAGGTTCCCTATAATACCACATCCTTTATTAATGACTTATCAAACAGGACAACTGACCCTACTAATTTGTATACAGGTCAACGGTCAATCTTGACCGGACTCGTCGAGTACAAAGGGTGACTCGACGAGTATAGGCACCCTGACACTACTCGCCGAGTCTGAAGAACAACTCGGCGAGTTCTAGCACATCTTCAAGCTACTCGCCGAGTCTGAAGAACAACTCGGCGAGTTCTAGCCATGCAGTCAATCCACCGCCTCCTGTACTTCACATGATTACGCAGCATATAGGTATGGGACTTCCTGGCTTTCATACATACTATTACAGGGTTCTTTAAACGACTAAACAACAACATAATATAACAAACCCTTAAATGGGTTTCCTAACCCTAATCATATATTCAACGTAAAACTACAGATTTTCGATCCGAAATGATACCTGGAACGTGTTCCTTGTGTCCCCAAGCCTCCAGTACTCAATTCCCTTGATCACCAACTTGCTTCTTCTTGTCTAACCCTTCTTCAATCCTCTCCAAGTCTTCTCTCTTGCCTCTGACGTTCACACACTCCCAAGCTGTCTTCAACCGGCCAAAAGACGCGACATGACGGCCATAAGGTCGTTATATACGATCAAAATGAAACGGCTAGGGTTCAGCTGTAACAGCGTCGACTCGCCGAGTCCTCGCTTGGACTCGCCGAGTCCAGTCGCATATCTGCGACTGCGACCAAGGCTATAGCTCTACTCGGCGAGTCATGCACCTACTCGCCGAGTCCCCCTTTAAAAATACCCAAAATAATTTAAATAAATACCTGGAAATTCCGGGCTGTTACATAACTATTCCTTAGGAAGCTAGATCTACAATTTGGAGCTTTAGGGTAGCTTTAAAACGTTTGAATAAGAAATGGACTGAAGGGACTCGACTAGTCAGATGAAGATTGGCCGTTTTTGGTTTCTACATGGACTCGGCGAGTCAGTAAAATGACTCGACGAGTCAGTTAGGGTTTTCCCGACATTTGGACACCGCATGGACTCGACGAGTTTTTTGGAAACTCGGCGAGTCAACTAGGGTTTTCATGATTTCTCAAGTTCTGGAAGAACTCAACGAGTCAGTGGACTACAATCGATGAGTGGGATCAACATGGGTTGTTGACCTTGACCATTGACTTTAACTTTGACCAAGGGTTGACCAGTTTTACTTCTAGGTGTATTTTAGTAATTTGGGAATTTATGAAAGTGGATCATTGATGGATATATGTGATTGAGTTTGGAGCTGTATTTGGGGAGTTTGACATTTATCATCCCTAGCTAATTGTGAGGTGAGTTGTGCTCACTATGCGAACAAGGTCAAAGGCACCAATGCCAGCCCTTTTCGGATTTGTATTCGAGTTTATTGCATGATATGCTTATTAGTTTGCATCCTGGTAGTGAGGATGGTGATATGCTTAGTGACCTGGTAGGTCGGTATCCTGGTATATTGGATAATTTTATGTTAGTGATCGGTTAGGTCGGTATCCTGGTTATACGATGTTGCTCTGTTTAGTGATCTGTTAGATCGGCTTAACTATTATATATGTTAGCGTATGATATTTATGTGCACATGATTTGGGTTGAGGCGAACCTGCTTTGTGCTGAAGGCCAACATATCCAGGGCGAACCGGATAGACTGTAGGCCCGGGAGGGCATACTAGTCAGGCCAAAGGCCCTACGAGCGGTCTAGATAGGCTGAAGGCCCTCAGAGGTGGTCCGGACGTGCTGATGGCTCAGACAACAGTCCAGATAGACTTATGGCCCTGCGATGCGGTCCAGTCAGGCTGATGGCTCATTATGCATGTAGTTTGTTTATATGATATGATTATGATTGTATCGCATTAGTATTTTGGGGGAAAATCACTAAGCTTCGGGCTTACAGTTGTTGATTTTGTTTCAGGTACTTCTGATGATCGCGGGAAGGAGAAGGCGTGATCGTGCACCTCCTTATATTTTTATGATCTGATTCTGGGATACTTTGATATGAAACCATTTAGAAAACAAATTTGTAATAATTATGGGTTTTTTCAATGATTTAAAAAGTTTTAAATTGGCATGATTTTTATGGGTGTTACAAGTTGGTATCAGAGCCTTGGTTTGAGTGAATTGGAGGAAACACTCGTGTGTCTCCAGTCTCAAACTAAGGACAAGATTTTAAAATGAATTTTTCGAATGGTTTTCAAAATACTAAAGGAGGATGCAAGTGTAAGATCAGCCAGAGCCAGTAAGTCGACCCCAAAATACCTTACGGATTATTTAATTTTGCGATATGATAGAACAACGTTCTAGTACTAGGCTAGGGATTTTCAGGAATTGCATGATAGAATTGCCTGATTATATGATAACTGGTCGTCTAGGGTTTTTCCTTATATGAAATTAACATCATTACTGTAGTTGCTTAGTGTATGCATCATGGTTGTACATAATTAAGATCTTATAGCCTGAGAATGTTTGGTTTGGCCTTATTTCTTGTTCTTATATGATGAAGGGCTTAGGGTAGGATTAAGTATTCGAAAGTCTATAGGGTCCAGCGTTATGTATGGCTAGCATACACAAGTGTTGCAGGGTTGGTGGAAGTTTCATGGGTGGGTTGTGCAGGGTTAGTAGGCCAGTTATGAGATATTTAGCCTTTCTCTAGGAGTGAGGATTGAGTGCACCATGCTTATGTATACTGTTAGGGCATTGTGATGATACTTGAGACAAATATGGGTAGATGTGGAAGGTAGTATGGGCCTCGTACTACTAAAAGCACAAGACCCATACACGTAGCAAGGAAGTCACAACCCCTTGGGCTTTGTTGGGAGTTGGTTCCCAGATTATTATATGGAGTGTTTGATATCTTCTTGGTGTATTTTTAGCATGGTTGTTACTAGACGATTTGTTACTAGATCTGGATCAGGATCAGGAGATGGCGGTTAGGAGGGACCAGCAGTGCCCCAGGTCATTGGTCAGATGAGGTCGGATGAGCTGGACGCCAGGATTCGAGATATCCTACATGATGAGGTCGCTACTCTGTTTTAGGCATAGATGTCGGAGATGTTTGGGTCTATCAAGACTGCCATGGTTGAGTACTTTGACGAGCGTTATGCAGCCATTGTTGAGACGGCTGATGCAACAGCTACAGTAGTTGTAACAGCAACAGGGGGAGGAGCTAGTAGGGCTTTTCAGTACCAGGTCTTCGATAACACGAAGCCCCCAACTTTTGATGGTGTACAGGACCCGATTGTAGCCATAAGGTGGCTGTCCGACATGGAGGGATGTTTCTTCACGTGCTCATGTCCTGCTGACCAGAAAGTCAGATGTTCCATCAACTTGCTGAGGTCCAGGGCAAAGGACTAGTGGAGGTTGATGACCGGGTCATATACTGATGATCAAAGAGTTGCGGTTACTTGGGAGTGGTTCAAGGCTATGTTCCGCACTCTCTACATTCCGTGGGTCGAGTGGGAGCGGTTAGCTCAGGAGTTTCTGGATTTGAGGAAAGGTGTGGAGATAGAGATGGAGATCACCCGTATGTGCACAGAGAGGGCGATGTTCTGCCCGGAGTTTGATTCTAAGCAGGCTCAAATGACACATTATTCGAGCATGCTCAAGACTGACATCCGTCAGTTTGTTAGTACCCAACATTATGATACACTACTGGAGTTAAAGGAGGTCGCTAGGCGGCATGAGCTTGAGATCGAGTTACAGTTACGGGAGCAGAGCCAGACCCCAACGCAGTCACAGTCGGCGCCAAAACGGTCTAAGTCCGCTAATTCTAGGACGGGAGGACAGTAGGGCTGCACTTATGCGAGTGCGGGAAGGGTCACTCGTGGGTTTGTAGATCGAGTAGTGCATGCCGCAAATGCGGCAAGGCGGGGAATTTTGTGAGGGATTGTCGCCAGACAGCCCCGGTTCAGGATATGAGGCTCCAACGCCGACTACACTGAGGATTAATGATGAGATTCAGGGTAAAGCAGCACCCCCGAGGGCTCAGGGACGCGCCTTCCAGCTTATGGTAGAGGAGGCCAGGGCAGCACCAGACGTGGTTGCTGGTATGTTTGTATCCCTTATCTTACTGATTATATTTGTTTTATGCTTATATGTGTTGTCCCATGTTAGGTACATTCTTAGTGAACTCCTTACATGCTTTGGTATTATTCGACGCGAGGGCGAGTCGGTCGTTTGTCTCTTAGACATTCAGTAGGGAGTTCGGTTTGCCAGTATGAGAGCTAGAGTGTCCGTTGCAAGTCTCTATCAACAACGAACACATGATATTCGCTTCTTCAGTCTATCAGGGTTGCATGTTGGAGATCTTTGGGGTATCTTTCCCGATAGACTTGATTTTGATTCCCATAGGGGATGTGTGTGTGATCGTGGGTATGGACTAGCTTAGTCTCTTCGGTTCCATGATTGACTGCGAGGGTCAACGGGTGGTAGTTTGAACCCCAAGTGGGGGAGAACTGGTTATCTTCGGCGAGGGCACCATTTTGGGTTCAGGGTTCTTCTCAGCCTCCAGGGCTCGACAGTATATTCAACACGGGTGTGCGGGTTATCTAGCGTATGTGGTGGATACACGGGTTAGGGATCAGACTTTAGTTTCAGAGGTTCTAGTAGTCAGGGAGTTTGCTGATGTGTTCCCGGAGGAGTTACCTTGAGTGCCTCCGGAGAGGCTGGTCGAGTTTAGGATCGACCTAGTGTCAGGTGCGGCCCCTATCACCAAGGCGCCATACCGATTGGTACAACCAGAGATGCAGGAGCTGTCATCACAGTTACAGGAACTGTTGGGCAAGCAGTTCATTCGTCCGAGCATTTCCTTATGGGGAGCGTCGATTCTCTTCATCGGGAAGAAGGATGGTTCGCACCGGATGTCCATCGACTACCGGGAGTTGAACAAGTTGACGGTGAAGAATCGTTATCCACTCCCGAGGATAGATGATCTTTTTGATCAGTTGCAGGGGACATCTTGGTTCTCCAAGATAGACCTGAGGTCAGGGTTAGGGAGGAGGACGTGGAGAAGACCGTGTTCTGGACTCGTTATGGACATTACGAGTTCGTGGTGATGCCGTTTGGGCTTACCAAAGCGCCGACGGTGTTCATGGACCTGATAAATCGGGTCTACAGACCAATGCTCGATCGCTCGGTCATCGTTTTCATAGATGATATGTTGGTGTACTTTAAGACTCGAGAGCAACATGAAGAGCATATTTGGGAACTATTAGGAGTTTTGAGGCGAGAGCGACTTTATGCCAAGTTCTCAAAGTGCAAGTTTTGGTTACAAGAGGTTCAGTTCCTTGGACATCCCGTCAACCAGGAGAGGATTTTGGTCGATCCGGCCAAAATTGAGGTTGTTATGCAGTGGGAGATTCCGAAATCTCCCTCGGATATCAGGAGCTTCTTGGGTTTGGCAGGGTACTACCGGAGATTCATAAAGGATTTCTCCAAGATTGCAGTACCCCTCACTCATTTGACGAGGAAGTGGGTGGGTTTTCGGTGGGGCCTTGAGCAGGAGAGGGCATTTGAGACCCTCAGATAGCGACTTTGCAAGGCTCCAGTCTTGAACTCTCCTATAGGGAGTTGAGGATGTTGTTGAGTTCTGTGATGCATCCATCACGGGACTACGAGTGGTCCACATGCAGAGAGGATGAGTGATATCCTACGCGTCGCGGCAATTAAAGCCACACGAGACGAGATACCCTACTTATGATCTGGAGTTGGGAGCGGTGGTATTCGCTCTCAAGATTTGGAGACATTACCTCTATAGGGTCCGCTATACCATATACACGGACAACAAGAGTCTGAGGCACATCATGGATCAGCCGAAACTAAACACAAGATAGCGTAAGTGGCTTGACGTGGTCAAGGATTATGACTGTGAGATCCTTTACCATCATGGTAAAGAGAACGTGGTTGCGGTCGCTCTGAGCCGCAAGTCAGTTGCATCTTCTACACTAGCGACATGTATGAGGATATCATTGGATTCTTCACTGGTGAGTTTGACCAGGAAAGCTCATATTGAGGGTATGCAACAGGAGAATTGGAAGCTTGAGGGGATTAGGGGTGAGAACACCCGGTTTGTGCAGGATAGTCGGGGGTTATTGACCCGTTGCGGTGGGGTCTGGGTTCCGATGTTTGGTGGGGTCAGACAGATTGTTCTGGAAGAGGCTCATAAGTCTCGCTTCTCTATTCACCTGGGGGCCACCAAGATCTACCGGGACTTGCTATTGAGTTATTGGTGGCCATGCATGAAGAGGGAGATTGCATGGTATGTTGAGAGGAGCTTGACATACCGGATGGCCAAGGCCGAGCATCAGAGGCCGCATGGTCAGCTGTAGCCTCTGAAGATTCCCATGTGGAAGTGGGAGCATATCACGATGGACTTCATCACCAAGCTACCAAGGACGGATAGGGGCTTCGACGCTATTTGGGTCATCGTGGACCGATTGACCAAGAGCGCCCACTTTTTAGCGATATGGGAGAGTTCATCGGCCGAGAAGCTGGCCGACTTGTATATCCCGCAAGATCGTCGCTCGCCATGGGGTGTCGTTCTCTATTGTCTCAGACCATGATGTTCGGTTCACCTCCCGTTTCTGGCAGAAGTTCCACGAGGAGTTGGGAACGCGACTGCACTTCATACAACCTATCATCCACAGACAGATGGCCAGAGTGAGCGGACCATACAAACTCTTGAGGATATGCTGAGAGCCTGCACTATTGACTTTGGTGGGAGCTGGGACTCCTACCTACCCCTTGCAGAGTTCTCCTACAACAACAACTTTCATTCCAGTATTGGTGCTCCACCATATGAGCTGTTGTATGGACGGAGATGTCGCACCCCAGTCTGTTGGGGTGAGATCGGTCATAGGGTGATGGGAAGGACAAAGGTAGTTCTGCAAACTACCGAGAGGATTCAACAGATCAGACAGCGGCTGCAGACCGCTCAAAGTCTGTAGAAGAGTTACGCTGATAGACGCCGATCTGAGTTGGAGTTCCAGGTGGGAGACAGGAAGGGTGTGATTCGCTTCAGGAAGAGGTGAAATTGGGTCCCCGATACATTAGGCCACTCAGGATCATTGTCAGGGTTGGCAAGGTGGCGTATAGACTGGATCTCCCCGAGGAGCTTAGTCAAATCCAAAGCACTTTCCATGTGTCACAGTTGCGAAAGTACATATTAGATGAGGAGGCAGTGGTTTCATTGGACGATATACAAGTCCACGAGTGCCTGAATTACGTGGAGAGGCCAGTGGCTATTCTTGAGAGGAAAGTGAAGGTTCTATGAAACAAGGAAGTACATTTGGTAAAGGTACAATGGCAGCACCGGAGGGGATCCGAGTGGACTTGGGAGTTGGAGGCAGAGATGCAGGAGCATTACCCCGAGTTATTTACCTCAACAGACTTCAAGGACGAAGTCTAGTTCAAGTGTGGGAAAATTATAACACCCCGAATCACAAGTATAAAAATTTAGAGCTTATAGTCTTATTCTTATACCAACTCGACGATTTGGATTCCCTAACTCGTCATGTAGAATCGGATCAGGCCGCGTGATTTAGGAGGTCTACTCGACGAGTTGGAGGACCCCAACTCGACGAGTAGGAGCTGGAAAATGAAACCCTAATTTCCAGAGTTCTACACCCTATTTAAAGGGTTATTAGCCTCCCTCTGCCTCCCTTACTGTCCCCCTTGAGCTCAAAAAACCCTAATCGCATCTACTCTCCATTTTTGTGTGTTAAGAAGCTTGGAAGGTGGATTTTGTGAAGAGAGCTTGAAGTCTAAGGAGCTTGGAGCAAGGAGAAGATTATGGATCTGATTTCTACTTCATCTTAGCATCATCTTGAAGGTAACAAGTCGTTACCTTGACTTCTCTCTAGCTAGATCTCCTCATGCAAAGGTTTAGGGCTATTTCTAGTTTTTTATGGAGTTATTTCTGGTTTTGGGCATGATCTAAAGTTGCAACTTCAGATCTGGACTCCTTTAGCACCTTATAGTCATAAAGTTGTAGTATTTAGCAAGTTATGGCCTTCTCCTTACCTAAAACTTCTTCTTTGGCTTGGTTTTGGCCTTTAAGACCTTGCATGCACGTAAAGTTTGCAACTTTACGTGGTAACTATGACTTAGGAAGCTAGATCTACAATTTAGAGCTTTGGGGTAGCTTAAAAACTTCTGAATGAGAAATAGACTGAAGGGGATCGACGAGTTGCATGGTCAACTCGACGAGTCAGATGAAGATTGGCCGTTTTTTGGTTTCTGCATGGACTCGGCGAGTCAGTAAGATGACTTGATGAGTTAGTTAGGGTTTTCCCGACATTTGGACACCGCATGGACTCGACGAGTTGTCTGGAAACTCGGCGAGTCAACTAGGGTTTTCAGGATTTCTCGAGTTCTGGAAGAACTCGATGAGCCAGTGGGCTACACTCGACAAGTTGGGTCAACATGGGCTATTGACCTTGACCATTGACTTTGACTTTGACCAAGGGTTGATAAGTTTGACTTCTGGGGTATTTTAGTAATTTGGGAATTTATAAAAGTGGATCATTGGTGGATGTAGGTGATTGAGTTTCGAGCTATATTTGGGGAGTTTGACATTTATCATCCCGAGATAGTTGTGAACTGCGTTGTCGTTACTATACTAACATGGTCGAAGGCACCAATGCCGACCCTTTTCGGATTTGTATCTGGCTTTATTGCATGATAAGATTATTGATTTGCATCCTGGTAGTTAAGATGTTGATATGCTTAGTGACCTGGTAGGTCGGTATCTTGGTATATAGGATAATGTTATGTTAGTGACCAGTTAGGTCGGTATCCTGGTTATAGGATATTGCTATGATTAGTGATCTGTTAGATCGGTTTGACAATTATATATGTTAGCGTATGATATTTATGTGCACATGATTGTTTGATTTGGGGGTTGGGTTGAGGCGGACATGCTTTGTGCTGAATACCAACATACCCAGGGCGGACCGGATAGACTACAAGCCTGGGAGGGCATACTAGTCAGGCCGAAGGCCCGGTGGGCGGTCTGGATAGGTTGAAGGCCCTGAGAGGCGAACCAGACATGTCAATGGCTCTGAGAGCAATCCAGATAGACTGATGGCCCTGCGAGGCGGTCCAGTCAGGATGATGGCTCATTATGCATGTTGTTTGTTTATATGATATGATTATGATTGTATGACGTTGGTATTTTGGGGGGAACTCACTAAGCTTCGGGCTTACAGTTGTTGATTTTGTTTCAGCTACTTCTGATGATCACAAGAAGGCGAAGGCGTGATTGTGCACCTCCTTATATTTTTATGATTTGATTCTGGGATACTCTGACATGAAACCATTTTGAAAACAAATATTTAATAATTATGGTGTTTTGAATGATTTAAAAAGTTTTAAATTGGCATGATTTTTATGGGTGTTACAGGTTAAGACCACGTGGGGGTTCCAGTGGCACCGGTGTAAAACCGTGGAAGGTTTCCATGGCATCCTTATATGTTTGTATGCATGGCTTATGTGGTATGTGTAGCTTTTATAGCTAATATGGTTTATGTAATTATGTGGATTGTGTGGGGTATGCTCTGGGGAACTCACTAAGCATTAACTTATAATTTGTTGGTTGTTTCAGGTACTTCGGGATCTAAGGGCAAGAGCCCGACATGATGATGCGGCATGCATTCTCTGGCATTTTGTTTGGGGACACTCTGATTTTATGAATAAATTATTTGATGTTATGGATTGAAAACAATTTTGATTTAAAAGTTATGATTTATGGAAATGAATTTCTTAATTAAAAATGAAAATTTATATTAGGATTTTGGGTTGTTACAGAACCTACAGTTAACTATCTACTTAACTGCCAAGGTCCGAACCCGGGTCTTGCATACAGATTTTCCAGGAGCCACCTCCGAGACTTTCATACAAATGCCAAGGGCCACCCCTTGGTCTTCCAATAATACACAAGCCAATGGTATAGCATTGGTGCCTTCGACCCATAGTACAGTGAGGAGACTCACCTCAAACCAAGATAATCAAACACTCAAACTGCTGCTACTGGAGACCTCGCACTGACATCATCAAATAACATTCCATCAATAATTAATTATCAACCCAAACAAGAATTCTAGTCTAATGACCAAACCTTCAGGGTAAAAATCCATTTTACCCCTTTCCTTACTTTGCCAAACATCCAAGGACCAATCCACTAGCATCAAAATCCAAATCCATTAAATGGCACCACAAGGCCTAAATATCTAAATTGGGCCCAAACCCATCATGGGCCTAATCCGAGAAGGCCCAATATCCTAAAAGGCTCAAAATATCCAATGGTCAACCCTAGTCAAACTTCTGGTCAATGGTCCAAGGCCAAAAGTCAACACGTAAAAAGGCCCAACCAGACTTGCGTACTCAGTTGGTACACTCAGCGTACTCGACTAGACTTAGTACATACCGCGTATTAGGAAGTACGCCCCGCGTACTTACCCTGCCCACAACCAACTAAGCAAAATGTCTTAATCCCTTAATCCAAAATGTCTAATGCTTAGATCTAGCTCCAAATAATTCCTTAATCCATAAAGTTGTTAACTTTGAGATTTTGCATGTCTTAGTGGGTCCCAAATCTAAGTTCTTTCTTTAAAACTTCAACAAAGAGGCTAATACACATGCATGGGTTGATATCAACTATCAAGATCACATTTTTATGCATTTTGGAACACCTAAAATGTCCAGATCTAGTGTCCAAAATCTTGGGGCAAGCTCAACCTCATAAATACAAACCAAAGGGACCAAAATGTGCCATAAACCACCCCAAACAAGATCTAACCAAAGAGATGCCAAGATAAGAGCTTTTTACCTTCAATAAATTGCAAAAGATGAGAAACTTCTAGATCTACAAGCCCCACTCCCAATGATGATCCTTCAACAACCTTCAATCTCTTCAAAATGCTCAAGAACACTCCAAAATCCCTCACAAGAGCTTAAGAACTCCAAGATGGTGTCTAGGTGTCGAGATTAGGGTTTAGGAGGCATGGAGGCTGATAAGAGGCAAGGCTCAAAGAATAAATGAAGTTTAAATAGAGGTAAAACCCTAAAATTTAGGGTTTCTAGCTGAAGGGAGTACGCCCGCATACCCCTTAGTACGCTCGACGTACTCAAATGACATCCGCAAACTGGCCACCTATCACACCCTGCATACACGAGAGTACCCCCGCGTACTCGATTAACCTCCACAACACTTCAATTTCATTTGGTCATAACTCATTCGTTCTAAGTTCGTTTTCGACGTACTTTATATCCACCGAAAGGTGACGAGAAGCCCTACGCTTCTATCAACTCAACTTCGCCTAAAGACCTCCTGAAAAAACCCAAAATTCATAAAGGCCCGAATTGCCAAATTACTATTATATCCTTCGGCTCCGAAACACAATCGAATACTCAGATCACTTAATCTATAATACCCACATCAAAAAAGGGCTAATTCTCTCTTCCCCCAAGGCCTGGAGCCATATGATAACAAATGATCGGGTCACGGCCCCGAATAATGAAATGATTTGAAACCGAGTCTTACATTTGTATTTTTAAATTCTATGTTTTTTTAGGTTTGTTGTAATTTCCTTTCATGTTTAATAAAAGTTAAGTTTTAAAATAATTTGTTCAAGGATAAATATTTTTAATATAATTAATTTACAAAAAGAAAAATACCATGGCAAATGTGGCAATCCATGCCCTGTAAATGATAAATTTTTGCTGCGTCATAGCAAATCTAACAAGACGCCTACGTGGACCACATCAAACGAGACACTACTCCCTTCGGCCTTACGAAAGAGAATATATTTTTCGAAGGATATTTAAGATTTATAAATTTCCTAGTAAATCATGTATGACTCTTTATCATTTGCTAGAACAAATCTACTTTGCTTTCACTGTCTGTTAGAATGTGTAAAATATTATAAAATTTTTAATCCTTTGCCGTAAACTAATATAATATTATATACATCTAAAATCTATGAGATATGGAAAAGATATGATGTATAGTAGTAGTGTTTGAAGGTTTGTATGTTAGTGATGTTTATATAGATGCTAATGGAGGTCGCCATCCCAAAGCCAATTTAGGAAGAGGCCCCACTTGGATTGGAGTCTAGCTTGGGTTTTAGGGTAGGAAGGGGGTGGGGGTGCCATGCAACCCTCTAGTCATCCCTCTCATCATGGAGAATTGGGGGGAGGGGGTCCAATTTTTCGGTCGTAATCCTAAACACATAGGGTCCATAATTGAACAATACATCATCAAAATATGTTGCAGTTGCTATTGCTAAGTCTAGTGGACTCCATTACGTTTCACACACACACAATATATATATATATATATATATATATATATATATATATATATATATATATATATATATATATATATATATATATATATAAAAGTTCAATAAAGAACCATAATTATGGGTTTTTCAAGGAACCAATTTTTTTTCTTCAATTTCTAGAGCTTATTCTTTATCGAAAAAAATCTAAAAATATTTAAATTCATATATTAACATTGTGAATGTGAAAAATATTTTTCGAATTCACCGTGTGAATCCGGATTCACGTTGTGAATTTGACATAAAAAAAAATGAATTTTATATCATTGGAAAAAAGATAAAAAGTTATGAAATTCTGTATATTTAGTTTTTTTTTTTTGATAAAAAATAAGTTCTAAAAGTTGAAAAAAATATTTGTTCATTGGTTAATTATGGTTCTCTATTGAACCTCACCTTATATATATATATATATATATATATATATATATATATATATATATATATATATATATATATATATAGAGCGTTAGGTTAATTGTTTCATACATTTATTGTGTGCTAGATTGCACCAATAGAAATTTAGTAAATTAAATAATTATGTAATTTGATAAATAAACATATTAAATGATTTCCATAATTGTGTGTATATTAAATGATATCCATAATTATAATTTTCTTTTTATAGAAACTAATTAAATTCGTCATTAATGTCAACAATAACATTCTCTCAGAATGAATTTGTATGTAAGTTTTTATGTTAGCAATAACGTTCTTTCAAAAGTCATTCACTTAATATACAATAAAGTTATATGAAATATAAAGAATGAGAGTGTATTCTAGTTGAATATACTCTCGTTCTACTAAATACGTTCTTATTCTTCTAACTACAAATTCATTTTGAAAAAATATTATTGATGATATTAATGACGAATTTAGGGGTGTTTGGATAAGAAAAAAAGAGGTACTTATTGTTTATTCCCACAATAAGCTAACTTTGAGTGTTTGGATAAAATCTAGTTTATTAAACTAAATAAGGTAATTTTAATAAGCATCTCTCCCTATGCTTATTGCTTATATCTTATTCCCACCACAAATAAGCTAATAAGCAATAAGCTAATAAGCTAATCCAAACACCCCCTTAATTAATTTCCATAAAAAAGAATTATAAGTATGGATATCATTTAATATAATTTAATAATTATTAAATTCTTATTGATGCATTGTAGCACACAATAGATGTGAGAAACATTTGAACCTACCTATATATATATATATATATATATATATATATATATATATATATATATATATTATATACCCTAAAGGGTATATTCACTTTTCCCATATATATATATATATATATATATATATATATATATATATATATATATATATATATATATATATATATATATATATATATATATATATACTCAACATGTAACCTCAAGTTGCATTTTCATTTTAATTTTTAAAAATAAGAATTGTAGTATCTATCTATTCATTATACATAAAACTATTGCAACATACATAATATTGTTGTAATCACACAAGATTATGTAAATACATTATATATATATATATATATATATATATATATATATATATATATATATATATATATATATATATATATATATATATATATATATATATAATTGACATGTTACCCTAACTTGCATTTACATTGGTATTTTAAGAATCATAAATGTAGTACGTTTATATTCAACATACATAATACGATCGCAAAGGGCTTTCCCAAGCCGATTTGAAGCACGGGCAAAATGAGAAAAAAAAAGGCGCTTCAAAATCAAGAAATCTATAATCAAATAACTAAATTTAATATATACATTTTAAGGGGTAACAAAAAAACAATAACAAGCCAAAATCAAAACCAAAAACATCTAAATCATTTTGAAAAACCGTAGGTTTGGTTTTTGAGTTCAAAAATATTAACTTTTTAGGTTCGGTTCGATATTTATTTATATAAAACCCAAAAATTTGAACCATGCAAGATGATCCAGACGACATCTTTTCATATATAAATTTAATTGATAAGTATATTGTAAATTAAAATATATAATATGTCTTAAAGTGTTGGATGAGAACTATGATAATTCAAATGTATAATATATACGATTTATTTTATAAAAAAAAAACTCATATATATATATATATATATATATATATATATATATATATATATATATATATATATATATATATATATATATATATATATATATATATATATATATATATATATATATATATATATATATATATATGGAATAGAGAATATACATTACAGCTCACCTAAATTTAGATACTAAACTTCTAAAATATGTCGTTTTAACTTAGTAAATATACCTGATTTGGTTTTCACTTGTTAAATATACCATCCTCGATAACATTTATTTCCTCTATTATCGTCTTACCATCCGTGTTTTCTTTCCTTCATTTCTGTTTATTACTTCACTCTAGTGAACATTACCTTTTTTTTTTACTATGACAAAGGTCGGAAATAATCAATATTCTTTCTTCTTTATCAAAACTATTGTGTCGATCTTGAATATACATCTTCAAGTGTTGATCGTTAGTCCCTTAACCGCAATCTTTATATGTAAAATGATGTATTTTCATGAGGTTTAGTACCTAAGTTTAGGTAGGGCTGTAATGTATATTCACTTTTACCATATATATATATATATATATATATATATATATATATATATATATATATATATATATATATATATATATATATACTTAGGTTATTGTATTCTAACTAATTATTGTGTGGATATAGGAATGAATGTGTGTCAATCATTTTACATATTTTAAGAAAGTGATTAATACATATTATAAATTAAAGATAATTAAAAAAATATCATCTAAATTCATTCTAATGGTATTTTAGTCAATTAACATAAATTAAAAAAAAATGAAAATTGCTAATTTTAATGGATAATTAATTATCTAAACTTTAAAAATCTGATTTTTTGGATAATAATTATATTAATTCGGACATTCTAAAAGAATGTGTTTATGATCATCTTGAAAAAAATATTAAATTTTGACAAAATACTATAAACATATATTGTCAAGATTAATAATTTTAATGAATACAAAATTTATATGAAAAGAATTTTAATATCTTAAAATCAATAATTACATTCGTTCTTAACAAATACCAGTATGAACAGACATAAATGATATTAATTCTGAAAGAATATAAGTAATAATCGTTAACAATTACATTTATTCTTTAAGAAGAAAACATTGAAATCTAAGTAAAACACTAATACATTATGATAGAATATATGTTGCTAATCATTTCGACAGAAAAAAATGTTAATCCATTATGAACGAATATTGTTGGCTTACTTTCCATTCTTCACCATGCTTCAAACCAAGTTTTCATTCTTCACCAAACTTCTTTTTCTTTGATGTTATTTCTTTCAGAATCTATAGCTTCATAAGAATTTATAACCTGGCTTCAGTGATGTCTATACAAAAATAAAAACAAATTGCATCAAATGCTTCTGTGTAACTGTCAATATTTCAGTTATAAACAGTAAAATTGCTTTGATGGAATCTATTAGAATTAGTCTCGGGAGATATATCATATTCCAATTTGTGAATTCAAAAGGCCACACATTTTTTCTGCAATTTGAACAGAGGAAGTAGGGAAAACGATGTATGTATGGATAGTGATATACATGTAAATCAATCTTGGTATAATGTTTTAATAATTTTCATAAACATAGTATCCAGTAATCACAAGAAATGTACAATTTTTTTATTCATTAACATCTAAAGTTCTTCCTATTAAGATTATGTTCATAGATAAATCTGCAATACACAAGATGTAGCTTGAGAGCTACTTTTATTCATAGATGCTTAGACAAATCTCACAATTGTTCCAGTTCAAGGTTCCGATTTGGAATGAAAACATCATTCTAAACATCGTTCTGATCGAATGTATATTTTCCCTAAAAAATATTTTCCCCAAAACATTCAATTGAAATTCAAAAAAGATGAAACTTTAAATTGTATTTGTTAAAGGCAACGCAAAATCAAGAATTCAAGACAATTGCAAAAAAAAAAAATATATATATATACCTAGTTAGAATATTAAAGTAGAGAAACTTCAGTGCTTGATGGAATTGAAAGGCGACAATGGCAGCGTTGATGGAGGTGAAAGCTCTGCTTGAGGCGGTGACCGGTTGGTGGTGGAGTGTTGGCGGAGGGTAGCAGGTCATCGGAAAGGTGTTAGAGCAGGGTGAAGGCAAGTCAACATAGGTTATCTTGGTGGATTCTTTGGTGTTGTTGTGCAGCCGGCGATAGATGATTACTTGTAGAGCGAGACAGGGGAATCAAAGGTTTTCTGAATTCCTTTTGCGCCTGGATCAGGCCAAATGAAGGTGATGATGGCAGAAGGGAGGGTTACTGCGCCGACCTGTTACTATTGATTGGGTAAGATAGATACAATCACTATCTATGGAGCCGACAGTTGAGATGGAAGAGGAAGAAGCAGCAATAGTGAGAGATTATGATGATGATGATGGATACGGATGTGTGTGTGACAATTCTAGGGTTTTTGAGAGGCTCGAATTGATCATCTGTTGTAGTGATGATAAAGGTGTAAAAGATATAGAAATCAGAGACGTGAAAATATGGATTTTCCAAAATTTTAGAAATTTATTTTTGGTTTATAAAAACAAAATGACTAAACTACCCTTATTTAGGTTTTTGAGATTGGCCCACAATCATTCCTATATCCACACAATAATTAGTTAGAATATGTGAACCGACCTCTCTCTCTCTCTCTCTATATATATATATATATATATATATATATATATATATATATATATATAAAAGTATTTGTTGAAAGTTAAACGTAGATACTAGATACTATTTAAAATAACTTTGTGTAACTTAAATAAAGAAACTTATATTAATATTATCTACATATTGATTAGAAGATTATTTTTTTGAAACCAAGTGGCAGGCTCAATAAATTTTGAAAGAAAGAAACAAAGCTCATATACAAGCTCCATCTAATAAAATCACCTCATAGCCTGCAAACCAACTCAACCAAAAAACACCTTAATTAAATTTTGACGCATGTAATAGTATCAACTTTTTCAAACTTAAACATTAATTATACATTATAGCATCCTATTTTTCTCTGTTCATTATATATATATATATATATATATATATATATATATATATATATATATATATATATATATATATATAGTGAACAGAAAAAAGTAGGATGCTATGATGTATTATTGAAAACCCATGTATGATTGCAACATACATAATACTATTATAACATAAATGATTGATAATGGTAAAAAACATGAGAAATTCAAAAATATAAAATTATTGATAGAGGATTAATATAAAACTAGTGATCAGATAATGTATAAGTCAGATTTTTTTAGTTGATGTTTGGTGAGTGACAAAAATAGGATGCTATAATGTCAACTTTTTTTGTTCAACATATACAAACATGTGATTTTGATATTTTCAAAGTAAGTTGCTATTCTGACAAAGTGTCAAAGCCGAGAAAATAATTAACATGATGTTTTCTTTAAACAATTTTTGAAAACGGATTGCTACTTTGACCGAATTGACATCTTTAAAAATCAGTCAAAATAACTTGCTTTAAAAAAATGCTACTACAAACTTTGCCTTTTATTTTCATTATTATCTACTAAATTGTTAAGAAGGTAATATGAGATAAAAAATGATAACAATATATAAATATCCAACCAACTTTGATATATACTATTTGTGAAGAGGTTGAATTGGCACCCCCCCGTAAAAATATGAAAACAAATGAGGTGGCTTCTTCTAGATTTACAAATTTCAAGGGGAATTATATGAAATTAAGGAGCAAATTAGTCGAATCAAGTTATATCGATATACTCTCGATTCATGAGCTGAAGCATCTCCTTATTACCTTCAACTACATAGCATCAAATGAAACATATCCAAGCTAGCTATCTGAAAATACGGTATCAAAAGAGTTGAATGAAATTGTAAAACACAGATTATGATATTTATTTGGACTCTAAAAAAAATTGCAATCTTAGTTGCTCACACTCACATTTTTGAGCCACTCATTTAGAGTTTTGGGATTAACTATCCCAAGGCCCAACACCAACAATATTTGCCTCTTGGTTTTCTCCTTTGAAAACTTTTATATGACTTAGCCGACAAACAAAAAAAAATCAAATAATTATTCATGAATTATAGATAATGATTTTTTGATTTTGAGCTCCGCTAAAACCAATTTTAAGATGACCTATTTCTAAAAATAGTAAAAAAATATTAAACAAATAAAACAAAACTTTTACTTGTCTCTTTGCATCTTCAAATGGTCTCCATGAAGAAAATTGATTAATCTAAGAGCTAGAGATGTATATTTGTTGTTGTCGGTAACTCCTCCTCATCATTTAATCTTTAAATAAAAAATGAATATGTTTAGAGATAGAAAAGTTATGATTAGATTTCAATATTATATTAGAAAACAAGTCTTCTCTAATAAATGAAGGTTTTTTTTGCCACTTGTCATATTCTTATTCATTTTGCCACATGTCATTTTGTGGTTATTTTGAATTAATTTTTATTCCATATGTAATTTTGTGGTTTTCCTATTTTATTAAATTTCATATGGTATTTAAATTTAATAATAAATGTATATCAATTTCATTAATGGACTTTCCTTATAATTTCAAATTTTCATAATAAAATCTCATTAATTTGCTTTGATTATTTTATCTAAATGATTTGTTTAAATTTAAAAGAGAAAAAAAACACTTTAATTTTAGTAATTCAATATTTTGTCATTTTTCTTATAAATTCAAATTTCTCAAATGTTTATACATATTTAATTGTTTTGAATACACCCATGTAATACATGGGGCTCACACCTAGTTACTAAATAAAAAGGGCTTATACAAACTTGTAAAAAAAATAAAAAATAAAAAAATCAAGCCACTCATTTAGCAACCTGTAAAAAAGGTAAAAATATTCAGATTCTAGAAAACAATGTAATCGTATTTAATATCGATTGTCGATGGTTGTTGCAAGTTGTAAAAAGGAAGATCTAGTCCAATATAAAATTAAATACCATTTTCAGGAACATCCATGGAGTCAAACTGTAATGAAAATAACGAAACATTTATACAGCTTTAATTGATGTTCACCAAATTTAAAATCAAATAAATATATACAATTAACAGTAAATTTGAATTACTGTATCGATTAGCAAATTCCTTTAATCATAAATCATAATTGAACATCCATAGAGTCACATATAGTTATGTTTTGATTCCTCAATGTTTTCTTTTTTCTATCTTTAATTTTCATTTTATTTGCATGGATAGTATTGAAAACAAATGCAACCAACCATTTTGGTTTCTTTTACGGTTTGTGCTTTAGATGTTATACAAAGTTGTCTATGGAGTGAACTACATTTCTCTTTAATGGATTAGAACACACACAATGTCATGTTTTAACAAACAATTCCAATGAATAAAGAGTTTGGAAAACAACAATCAATATTCAAAGGCAGCAAAGATTATTAATGAGAATTGATGGATTACCTTCATGTATGTTTGTAGTCCATGAACAAATGTTAAATGGATTTCATAAGTTGATTACCCCAACACCAACGACAACTTAAGAACCCAAGATATGAGAAAAGAAAGTTCAAATCAACTTAATTTCACTTAGTGGGGTTACTAGGAAACAAAATTTGATGTGGAAGAATAAAACAAAAATTCAAGAATCTTGAGAAAATCAATTAACTTTTTCAAACTTAAACATCAACAAACTTGAGATGGGTGTAGTTGGGACAATGAAGACGCAGCATCGAAATATAAGCCATACCTCATAAAACCCTTTCTGATTCAGATTACACCGATTCTAATTTCAATTAACGGCGTCGCCAACTTGAAGGAAGAGTAACAGATGGATTGGAATGTTACATATCTGGATGACAGTCAATAAAGCCATAATTGAATAGAGGAGGATCAAAAATACAAAATTGATGAAGTGTTGATCGGGTGTGAGAGAATTTGTTTTTCAATTCGATGTTCGTCACCGATGTCAGAAGCACCGTCAGATCGCTTGAAACATGTCATCTTAGAGGTTTTAGTGGGTGGTTACAGAGATAAGAGTGGGTCTTTGATGGTGATTTTCGGTAGAAGAAGACATAAAAGAGAGTAGATGGATAGAAAAATAGGTCGAAGGTGGACAGAATGGTGACGGAACGCCGATGATCTATGGTTTTTAGGGTGGTGCTGACTGTGGTGGCGGTGGTATGAACATCACTTTAGGCTAGGGTGGTTTCACCGGAATGTGAAGGTACCGGCGACGGTATATGGGTACACCAGGGCTGAAGGGGTGGAAGCAGTAGCTAAGGCTAGCGTTTGAGTTCTTTGATTTCCTTTGCTGTTGGTGGCAGAAGTCGAGACAATAATGGAGATGGCGGCGCTGGGCAGTCGCCGGTGTACATGTAGGTCAACGGTGCAGAAGGGAACGGGGAAGACGTAGAGAAAAACGAAGACGATTGTCCATAAAAAATAAAAGAAGGATCGGAAAGAGAGCTCCATAAAAAGAAGATTCGTAGCCGGTGCCCATTAGCTGCGCCGATGAAGAATACACAGCTCGAGTACTGTTCATAAGCATAAATTATAAGAAAAATCAAAAATTTTAATCTATATTTGAAATGTTGAATCTAAATTGTTGATTAAATAAACTGTAAACTTCATAAATATATGTGAAATGATAATAGTATCTTATTAGTAATTTCGTTTCCATAATTAGAGGGATATGATTAAAATAGTTATACAATTAGAATAACTAAAAGACTTATTTGCCCTTTCATGATTTGTTAGAATGCATTGTCACCTTTATATATATATATATATATATATATATATATATATATATATATATATATATATATATATATATATATATATATATATATATATATGAAAAAGTTCAATAGAGAACCATAATTATGGGTTCTTCAAGGAACCAAATCTTTTTTTTTTTTTTTTTTATTTTTTTTTATTTCTAGAGCTTATTATTTATCTAAAAAAATTTAAAAATATCTAAATTCATATATTAACATTGTGAATGTAAAAAATATTTTTCGGATTCACCGTGTGAATCCGGATTCACGTTGTGAATTTTCGAAGATTCGCATTGTGAATTTGACGTAAAAAAAATCGAATTTTATATCATTGGAAAAAGGATAAAAAGTTATGAATTTCTGTATTTTTAGTTTTTTTTTGATAAAAAATAAGTTCTAAAAGTTGAAAAAAAGATTGGTTCCTTGGTTAATTATGGTTCTCTATTGAACCTCAACCTATATATATATATATATATATATATATATATATATATATATATATATATATATATATATATATATATATATATATAGGGCTAGGTTATTTTGTTTCTTATATCTATTGTGTGTCCGTAAGCTTAATTTTGGACCAATTGATGAATAAAATCAATGATCATGATCTGAGGGTCTACGATATTACAATAGGGTAACATATACCGTATAATCACACAAATTTCAGCAGAAGGGTGTTTTGGTCAATTAACCTATATTAAAAAAAATCCAGATTTTAAGGGATAATTAATTTCCTTTTCTTTAAATCTGAATTTTTTAAATTACTTCAAATTTAATTCTATTATAATCTCTAACTAGATGAGGAGTCCCGCATTGCAGGAATAGAACTAAACAGATATGATCATTTTTGGCATCTGGTGGTTCTTATGAATATGAATGATTATAAAGTAATTTATGGACAATTTGTTTGTGGAACGTAATGGCTTCGCTATGAATTTTATAAAAAATATTAGTTAACTGTAGAATGCAAACAAGTCTGTTTAAGTGTTTATGATATGTTGTTAGTCTACATCAATATGTATATTTGCAACTAAAAGCGGTAGGACATAGTTGAAAGCTTGAACGTTACATAGTTGATATTAGTGTGAAAACATAAAGCAGGTAAAAGTCTGAAAAATGAAGATTAACGTCACTGTGTAGGTGGATATTTCCCACAATTAGTGTAACCTGCATACACAAGTCAGTGTTAGTCCCAAATCAATGCAAGTAATATCTAAGAATAAAACATATAAAAACCAATGTCAGTTAATTATTAACCTGGTAAATTTATATATGTGAAAACATTATGAACGGATCCTTGGACATTCCCAACAAACTGCAACAATCATGACATCAACCAATAAATTTCAAATGACGGTCATTCATTAAAATCCGGAACATAAAGTATCAAAATCACAATTCAAAGCAATTAAACAAAGATTTTATCACCTAAAAAATTCACACATCGACGAACATAAAGCAAATGGTTTAACCCTAAATGTCATTTTATGAAAAATGGATGTTATATTATTTTTAAAATGAAAAATTTAGCCTGAGATTCTGGGATATTACATTGTGAAATATTAAGAAATTGACACAAATATTAAATGAAATTTTAGATACTTAATTAGCCATCTTGTTGACATGAATATTAAATGTTTTTTTGGTATTTACATAACCCTTTTAAAAATCCTTTTTTTGGATCATTCTTAAAAAACTATTTTATGTTTATGTTTTCTTTTTTCTTTTTTCTTTTTTTTGTTTTTTATGATGAAAACTATTGTGATTTGAAAATATTCTTAAAAAATCAATTTTTTGATTTAAAAAGATGGTATTTTATTTAAGAAAAAATCAACTTTTTTTTTCTTCAGATTTTCCAAATAAAGTCTGGTGATATGATATCATTACTACATAGGTAAAGGACATTAATGACATGCAAAGTCTAGGGTGTTTTAGAAAATCATCTATGGTACAAAATATTTTCTTATGTGTAATGAGTTGTTGAAAAAAATTAAATTGAAGTAGGTTAACATGATTCTAAGATTCATTTCTGCAAAACCGAATAAAAATAAAATCCTCCTTGATGTTTTCCCATCATTGGCTTGTTACACATGGCTACAAACACAAAACAATTAAAGATATGAAGTGATTGACTCAATTCACATACTGAATTCGTGAATAGACTTACCTAATTCACAGAGCCTAGGCCCAACTCATGTTGTTGTTTTGAAGTGCTATCTCAACTATATAAATCGGAACCTTCATAATCCATAAATAGTTTTCTATTTTTATTAGTGAAGCTTTTTATAAACAATATGTTTCTAAAACATGAGTTACAGAATGAGAGTTCATGTGTATCCTACTTACCAAATCATTAACAAAAGAAGAAAACGCTTGGGATTTTTACCTTCAAAAGTTCGTATATATAATAGCGTGTATCCACTTCAGAAAGTATTGGATAACCTGTAAAATACAACATATGAAGTGGTAAAAGCCAGACTTATGAGCTTGTAAAAATACAACATCTGGTAAGAATATGTGATATGAAGTAATGACAGATGAAGAAGATGGCACGGGCTGGAATGGCTTCGTATGAAACCTTTGCTTTCGAAAGTAATGAAGCAATATATTGTTTCAGAAGATGTATACTTGAAAGTTATAAATGTATCCCAAACTATATTGTGAACTAAATCTACCACTCCAACAACCAGTATAGGGAGGGGGTGTTGATGATTGTAACAGTAAACACAAATTGAGAAACCAAAACATGAACTTACCTTGTATAGTTATGAGAGGCTTATTTGCAGTTGATATGAACTCATGTCAGCATACCATGGTTTTAATCCATGGAGAACAATGCTTGTATCTGTCAAAACAAAAAAAAATACATCTACTCGTTAGTACAATATAATCCATCAAGATTTATAAAGAATACAAAACTCAAAAAAAATTATTTTCTTGCAATTATAGAAGCCAATACTTTCAAACAAAAGTGCAATTATAGAAGCAAAGACTTCCATCAGCTAGATCAATCCTTTATAAAATATATGGAAACAATTGTAGGATCCGATTTGTTTTGGATATTCAAAATTTTGGGCGCAAATTCTATATCAAAATCTCTTTCCTATATTTGTGATATCAAATGTTTTATAGCACCTGTAGATAAAGCTCCTGATTTTCTAAACCAAAAACAAAAAGAATCTTTACATGTGATCAATCTTGATTGAACTGGTAACTAAAATGAACGCCTTGGATTCAGAAAACAGGCTATGTAGATAATTTAGAACTAATTTGGTGATTTGGTTGCAAGCACCTTTTGTTGACCTTTTTTATAATCGGATAAATCAATAAAATCTCATTCATGAAAAATCTTAACAAATTCTCTGGCACTTACTTTCTTGTTATATATATATATATATATATATATATATATATATATATATATATATATATATATATATTGGGCTAAAGAAGGTCTCCATGTTCACCTACCAATATGTTGGTATAAAAGAATCGGAATTGTGAATTCAAAAAGCCACTAAGGCTGTTCTTCAACCTAAGGACACCAGTTGATGTATTTCAGTACTTTCAAACTGCACCTCAAGATAAAATTTCTTTGTGCAAAGACCTAACTTTCAATTCAAATCAACAGAGCAACTACAATTTAATAAAATCAGAAAGAATTAGACATTATTAGTTACCTGATTCGAGATGAAAACACCAGAGGCAGAAGAAAAGGAAGCGAGCAGCAGAACAACATTCGACTGGAAGAAGGGAGGCGATGGCCTATGAACGACCCACCATCGCTGTTGATTTCCAAATCCTGAAAAGATTCCTAAAATCAAAGCGAAAAGAAAGTTGTGAAATTGAAGGCTCAAATCGATTTATAGACGGTGGGTAGCAGTTGGAATAGATAACAAAAGATGGGGAAGCCAAACAAAGATCTCAGCCAATGAGCAACCAACGAAGAGGTTGCTCATACCGTAGAAGTTGAAGTGGACAATTCTCAGAAGAAGAGGTTGTGTGACGATCTCGGCGATAGCAGCTGGTGGCATCTAGTGCTGGAGTTAAAGTGAAGCATCTGAGGTGGTGGAAAAGGAGAAACAAAGAGCTTTTCTTTTGAGGAGCACCAAAGATAAAAGGAAGACAGTGGAATAGGAATATACTGGATGAGATAAGCGGTGGGGATAAAGAACAATTACAGAAAGCGGAATATTATTGGTTGAGAAAACGGTGAAGCATAGATAGAAAAAACACGTGTCCAGCAACAATTAAAAAAATGGGAAAAAAATACCCCACACAAAAATCGACAGCAACAAAGCCAGAAAAGAACACACACCCATAAGTAAAGGACCAATTTTGCCAAAAAAATCATAATGTTTACTATTCCTAAGGATGGTCATCCTTTAATATGTATATAAGAATACTAACCGATTTTATTTTGTCAGAATGACAGAGAGTCAAACATAAACTAGTAAATATATTTTCGATTTTATTCTTGCAAAATATGGTTCATTCAATATATTTTTTTGTAATTAACATGCTTAATGAATTATACAACATATTATCAAGAATAACATTTTCTAAAGAATACAAATTTTATTTTTTAAGAATCACTAATTACATTAATTGGTAAAGAATAAGACTAAACATTTTTTACATGCATTCTGAAAAAAAATGATTAATATTGGTTTAAGAATTACATTTATTCTTAAAGATTAAATCTAAAAATGGTTAAAAAAAATAAAAATAAAAACATCATAATCTAACAAAAACGCTAATGCATTCTGGCAGAATACATTCTGCTAGAATACTCTCGTTCTCCATCTTTTTTTCCCTCATCAATGGCAGACTCTTCAAAATCTATATCCACAAAGAAAACATAATCAACTTTAAAATATTAAAACTTTTAGTATATTCTACAAGAATAAAGCTATAAATTCTAATAGAATGTGTTAGACATTAAAGACTTTTAATTTATTCTAACAGAATGTAATACTCGAGTCACTTGATCAAGTATTCCCTGAATCACTTGATCCAAATAATCGACTTAATCTACTTACAATTATTCTAGAGCCTACATTGTAGCTAACATAAAGGACAATACGTTGGAAAAAGGTCATATTATTACAAGCAAGAATGTGGGAAATATGACAGTTCAAAGATCACAAATTTTTTTTGAACAAAGTAAAAATGCTAAAAATATAGTTGTAACATCCAATGTTCAAAGGATTGTAACTCAGCCAATATTAATCCAATTCAAATGACTTTAGAACCTAACTTGTAGCTAACACAAAGGAGAACATGCAGAAAAAAATTTCAAATCATTCCAAGCTAGTATGAGAGAGATATGATAGTTTAAAGATCACAAAAAAAAATTGGCTGAAATATTTGATTCAAGCATTTTAGCAAACAATTGGCGGGCAAAATCGAATGCTCAAATCTTTATACTCCATTTGATGAAACATACAACATATGTAATTAATAAATACATGAATGTGACTAAATTTTCAATAAAAGAGTGTATACCTTCAAATACTAACGAGTAATGTGAGATTTCATGCCATAAAATCGAGATTCCATTATGACAGAATTCGAACTTGATCATCCATTCCGACAGAATTGTTGTCAGATACACCCATAATAAAAAATTTATGGTAAAAGAATCAAACTATACATTCACCATGAGCATTGTCTTTTTTTTTTTGCTTAAAGTGAAGTAAAATAAAAAAACACAATATATTTAATTTTGAGATGTAGT
Organism: Lactuca sativa; assembly: GCF_002870075.4. NCBI lineage: Eukaryota > Viridiplantae > Streptophyta > Magnoliopsida > Asterales > Asteraceae > Lactuca > Lactuca sativa. The sequence continues at coordinate 55,386,978 of NC_056627.2, forward strand.
TTATTCCAACATAATATAATATACAAAGTGTAATGTATTCTCACAAAATACACTATATAGTGTACATACCAAGCCTAATGTATTCTTACAAAATTTTAACCATAAGTTATCCTCACCTATGATTTTTATTTGGCTAATTGTTATACTTTCGTAAGCAAAACAACTATGAAGTTCCGATTTCAGCAATGAATGTTCAAGAATTCATAATTCATCATGTAATTTCAAATTTCAGCAAAGTAATACAATTAAAATTTTGATTTATACATCTAATTTCATATTTTAACAAACAAATAGCATCTAAGTTCAGATTTCTTCATCTAATATCATATTTTAGTAAAGTAATATCATATAAAAAAACTAATTTTTGCATCTAGTTTCATGTTTCAGCAAACAAAGAATATATAATTTTATATTCCAGAAAACACAACATATAATTATATATGTCACAAATTCCGCCAAATCTTCAGCAATTCTGGCAAGGGATTGAAACAATTGGACATGAATAATGAATATGTCACAGGTGGAAGAGAAAGAAAAAGAAAAACTGAAAAGAAGTAGCTACTTGATCGTGGTCATCGTCGCCGGGAACTAAACTGTCGACGTTGCCGGTGAGGAGCAACTTGGCATCAGTTTTGTGGACGTTGATGTTACCTGATGGTGGTCCGACAAGAGGGTTGTGCGAGATGATGATTTGGTTTGGGTATCGGCAATGGAGGGGAAGGAAGGAAGATGACATTGTGTGCTACTACAAGTAGTAGGGCTATGGAAGATGATGAGTTGGGATGTTGAAGAAGAAGGTGGAGGAACGACTTTGATGGTTCGATTACACCAACGAAACAATAGAGATATGGAGGAAGACAATTGAAGACAATAATTGTAGGGTTTTTTCTACAGATTTTGACTTTAACATCTCATATTTAAAGGGATAATAAACATATTAATTATCTACCATAATTAAATATGTAAAGATTACTATAATACCTTTAAATGATTTATTATTTCCTCAATTCTCATTGATGCATACATGCACACAATAGTTGCTTGAAACATTTGAACCTAGCTCTCTCTCTCTCTCTCTCCTCTCTCTCTCTCTCTATATATATATATATATATGTGTGTGTGTGTGTGTGTGTGTGTGTGTGGAGGTTCAAAATATAACTAAATAATGTTGTCTAACCACATAACTCTTTATGACCCAATGATCAATATGTAACATCCCGGAATAGCAAGAGTAAAGTTGAAGGGCTAAAAGAGTAAAATGGGAAGGAGCGACTTGGCGAGTAGGGTCGCGACTCTAGTCACATGTTAAATGACCAACTCGGCGAGTAGCATGGGTGGACTCGGCGAGTTGGTGCTGAGCGGAGAAAACCCTAAATCTGGAGGTTGAGCCCTATATAAAGAACATTATGTCTCCTCCCCAGCCTCCTTATCACTCCTTGAGTTCCAGAAGCCCTGATTTTGTGAGAAAACCCCATTGTTGAGTGAATTAGAGCTTGGAGAAGGATATTTGGTGCTTTAAGCTTGAAGATTGGAGGCTTGTATCAGGAAGCTTGGGGGAATCAGCAATCTACAGTTGGTTGGGCTCATTCTAAGGGTAAGGAACCATTTCCCTAAGCTATTTTCTTCATGGGTTCATGTGTGGTGGTTGGTATGGCATCTAAATTGAGATAGAAGCTTGGATCTGAGGATGCTACTTCAGATGTAAGCTTGTGATGGTCCTATATGACATAAAGTCCCTATTGATGAGTGTTTGAAGGAGCTATTTTGTCCCAAACCCTAGCCCTAGAGTGCAAAGTGCCTAGATCTCCTTGGATTCACGTAAAGTTTGCCACTTTACGTGATGGATGGCCTTAGGAAGGGTAGATCTATGGTTTGGATCATCTGCATGGCTTGGAAAGCCTCTGTATGGATTCAGACCCGGTGGTACTCGGCGAGTCACATGGGTGGGCTCGGCGAGTTGCTTGAAGATAGGCTGGGACTCAACGAGTTAGAAGAACAACTCGGCGAGTTGGATGAAGATGGCCTAGAACTCGACGAGTTGGAAGAACAATTCGGCGAGTAGGTTGAAGATAGACTTAGACTCGACGAGTCTGTTCTTGGACTTGCCGAGTCTTGTCGAAGAGTCCCAATCTTTTCTGGTTGAGCCGTGAATCGGTGAGTCAAGGGGATGACTCGGTGAGCTATGTGTGAGTGGACTCATAGTTGTTGAACTCGGTGAGTCTCGGGGTGACTCGGCGAGTTGAGTCGCGGTTTGGGGAATTTCTAAGCATGGGGACTCGGCGAGTCATCGGGTTGACTCGGCGAGTAGAGTCAGTCAGGGGTTGACTTTGACCAAGGGTTGACCAGTAGTTTCTAGGGGCATTTTGGTAATTGTTGGATATTGTTTTGAGTTCAGTGCCTAGGTGGTTGTCCAGTGGTGGAGATCATATCAGTGATCGGAGCAGCTTGGGTTATCTGTTCAGTCGGCAGTTTCGAGGTGAGTTATCCTCACTATATCAACAGGGTCTAAGGTACCAAGGCCGACCCTTATCGGATTGATATCCGGGTATTTGTTGTTATGTTATTGCTTTGATATGTTTGCATCCTGGTAGCTAGGATGGTATATGTTAGAGACCTGGTTTAGATCGGTATCCTGAGATGTAGGGTGATGCTATGCTAGTGACCGGTTAGGTCGGTATCCGGGTTAGGATGATGATATGTTATGTGATCTGTTTGATCGGTTTGTTGACTGTGAATTGTTATATGATTGTATGTTTATGCACATGGTTGTTTGGATTGGAGTTGGGTTGAGGCGGGTCCTGCTTTGTGCTGTAGGCCAAGATACCCAAGGCGGACCGGTTGTCCCGAAGGCCCAGCGAGCGGTCCGGATAGGCTGTAGGCCCCAAGAGGGCGGACCAGACGTGCCTAGGCTCGGAGAGTGGACCAGGCCGACTGAAGGCCCGGTGCGGGCGGACCAGTCATACTGTAGACTCAGAGAGTGGACCATGTGGATTGAAGGCCCGGTGCGGGCGGACCAATCACACTGCAGACTCGATGTATGTGGTTAGATTCGGAGAGTGGACCAGGTGGATTGAAGACCCGGTGTGGGCGGACCAATCACACTATAGACTCGAGGTATATGGCTAGACTCGGAGGGTGGACCAGGTGGACTGTTGGCCGGTGCGGCGGACCAGTCACACAGTAGACCCGAAGTGCATGGCTGTTCTGTGATCGGATATGTTATGGCATGTTATGCGTGTATGGTATATGTGGTTGGTATTTTGGGGATATCTCACTAAGCTTTCGGGATTACATTTGTGGTTTAATGTTTTTCAGGTTCTTTAGGAGACCGTGGCAAGGCGAAGGCGTGATCATACCGCTCCTCGTGTTTATATTGTGATGAGATTCTGGGAATACTTAAAATAAATTGTATTGAAAACCTTTTTGTAATAACTTTAATGGAATTGGGTTGTTTTCGAAAATTTTAAATTGGTTGAAATTTCTGGTCGTTACAAGTTGGTATCAGAGCCTTGGTTTGAGTGAATTGGAGGAACACTCGTGTGGCTCCAGTCTCAAATCGAGGAGAGTTTTCAAAAGTGAATTTAAAATGGTTTTCAAAATGAGTAAAGGAGGACGCGGAGGTACGATCAGTTGGAGCCAGTAAGTAACCCCAAAATACCATACATGATATTTGTTTTTGAGCTTTGATAGAACAACATGCTAGTGCTAGGCTAGGGATCTTCAGGATTTCATGATAATGTTGCCTGATTTGTGATGCCTGTAGCCTAGGGTTTCCTTGTGAGAGATTTCCAGTGTTCCTCTAGTTGTGAGGGTTCAGCGTTGTTATGCATGTTTTCACTAGGGTGTTGTGGTAGTACTTCATACAAATATGGGTAGGTGTGGAAGGTAGTATGGGCCCGTACTACTGAAAGCACAGGACCCATACGCGTATCAGGGAAACCATGACCTCTAGGGTTGGGTTAAGAGAGTTGGTTCCCGGGATAGTGGGAAGTGTCTGAGATTTTGTGTGGTGTTTTTTAGTATGGAGATTCCGAGGCATACTGGGAATGGATCCGGGTCAGGATCGGGATCAGGAGAGGGAGTTCGGGGCGGGTCAGTACCGCCCGAGGTTATTGGTCAAATGAGCACGTGCGAGTTGGATGTGAGGATTCATGAGATCCTGCGTGATGAGATTGCTGCGTTGTTCCGGGCTGAGTTGCTGGAGCTGTTTGGGTCGATCAAGACCGCCATGGTTGAGTATTTTGATGAGCGCTATGCAGCTCTCACAGAGACGGATGCCGCGGCGGCTACAGCGGCTGTAGCAGTGGCAGGGGGAGGATCTGGTCGGGGCTTTCAGTATCGGGACTTCGATAATACGAAGCCTCCCACCTTCGATGGAGTTCAGAACCCGATTGTTGCTATGAGGTGGTTATCGGATGTGGAGGGGTGTTTCTTCATGTGTTCATGCTCTGCTGAGCAGAGGGTGAGGTGTGCTCTGAACCTGTTGAGGCTCGGGGCGAAGGATTGGTGGAGATTGACCACGAGGTCATATTCGGATGCGCAGAGGACTGCGGTTTCATGGGATCAGTTCAGAGAGATGTTCAGCACTCGTTATGTTCCGCGAGTTGAGAGGGAGAGATTGGCTCAGGAGTTCCTTGAGCTGAAGCAGGATTCGGAGTCGGTGACTGAGATCACCAGGATGTTCATTGAGAGGGCGATGTTCTGCCCAGAGTTCGCTTCGGAGCAGGCTTAGATGTCTCGATATCTGAGCATGCTCAACAGGGACATCCGACAGTTTGTGTCTACGCAGAGGTGCGAGACCTTGTTGGAGTTGCAGGAGGCCGCCAGGCGGCGTGAGTTAGAGATTGAGTTGAAGTTGCGTGAGCTGAGGCAGGCTCCGGTGTAGTCGCAGCCGGCGCCGAAACGGTCCAAGACCGTTGATGCTAGAGTGGGAGATCTGAGCAGCCACACTTGTGGGAAGTGTGGGAGGGGTCACACCGGAGTTTGTAGGTCCGATGGTGCATGCCGCAAGTGCGGAAAGGAAGGGCACTATGCGAGGGATTGTCGGCAGTCAGCGCCGGTTCGGGATTTGAGGATTTGTTACCATTGTCACCAGGTTGGACATTTGAGGGTCAACTGTCCACAGCTCGCTGCAGGACCGGTGCAGGCTCCAGCACCGACCACTTTGAGGATCACAGGTGGAGGTCAGGGTGGAGCGGAGCCCCCAAGGGCTCAGGGTCGTGTTTTTCAGCTTACAGCAGAGGAGGTCAGAGCAGTGCCGGATGCAGCTGCGGGTATGTTTCTTTCTTGATGTCTTGTTTATCTTATGGTTATTGTGGAGTATCGTTTGTCTGCTAGTCTCATTGCGTGGTTTTTTTTGGTGTGGTATTTGTTGTTTTTGAGAGTTATGGTATGGTTATGGGTTAGTGTTGGGAATTTCGTTGGTTATCATTCATGGGGTTGTTAGTGGAAACCTGGCATTGGTCTGAAGGCCGGGTAGCATCTGCTTTCTGAGGACTGGTTAGCTGCAGATTGAGTTTCTTTCGAGCGGGATAATCAGTGTTGATATGGGATTTTTTTAAGGTTGTTTATGCTTTTGGGAAGCAGTCCGCGTGTAAGTGTTGGTTTTGTGCAGGGTTGTTTTGGGTAGTCGGTAATGGCGACCGGTGTTTGATAGTCAGTGCTATAAGTGGGGGAGAATTGGAAAATTCTCCAGAAGATCGATGAGCATATGAGGGTGCTTAGCTGTCTGGGATTCAGCAGTGTTCTGTCAGCCCACAGTGTAGGCTGGTAGGAGCAAGCGTCGGGCATGCGGGATGGGATACAGACCTAGGGCATTTGATTATGGAGGGCCTGGGATCAGGCCGTGATCGATTATGTGTGATGGAGATAGAGTTCGGGACCCCTAGAGGGCTAGAACAGTATGCATGGGAGGATTTCCCGGAGAGATAGCTCGGAATGATGAATGCTAGTTGAGCGGTCCGGATAGACTGAAGGCCGGTAGGCGTACCAGTCAGGCCGAAGGCTCGGAGGACGGTCCAGCCAGACTGAAGGCACTGAGAGCGGTCCAGATTGGCTGAAGGTTCTGAGAGTGGTCCAGATTGGCTGAAGGCCTGCTGAGGCGGTCGAGTCATGTTGAAGACTCTGCAGGTATTGTTGGATCGGTTCGAGGATATGGATTGTGTATGTTGCGGTGTGACAGCATTAGAAGGTCTGGCCCCGGGCAGTGATCTTGATTAGTTGAGATAGTGCATGGGCTTGAGAGTCCCTGTGATCAGAGTCAGAGCATGTGTGTTGGATGGATAGCGGTTACGCTATGAAGGAGTGGTGTAGCGTTGGACGAGCACTATGGCACTTGTCGGAGTGACAAGGCGGCCAAGTGGATTCCTTGGTAAAGGAATGAGAGAGGAGTGTAACTCGGAGAGGGAGTGCAAGTTCACGGAAGTGAAAGCGGCAGAGCAAAGTTATGATTAGAGTGATCCGAGTATTGTCATTGAGCAGCGTGTTTGCGGCAGTGGAATGGAATCACATCCGGTTTGGGATGTCTACTGAGGTCGCAGATGGAATTCCGCGGGTGTAGAGCCAAGAGGCTCGGAAGGGATGCAGGGAGGGAGTCTCGGGCTCTCAGTGTGATTCTGATCAGGGAAGTGCGTATGTAGTAGTGGTTCATCCTGGGGGATGTTTGGAGATGGCATCAGTGTATCGGGTTTTCCTTACCTGAGGGTGCTAGAGCTAGTTCAACATGTGTATGTGATTGCAAGAGGAGAACTCATGAGAGTTGCTCTGAAGAATGATTCTTTCTGTCAGCAGAATGGTTAGAGTTGGACTCGGATCAGGAATCCGGTGGCGCATGGTTATTTTCTAGCTCGTATGGGTCAAGTGATGGTTGTGATTTGGAGCAGTGTTGCATCATGAGTAGTACTCAGTTGTTAAGTGGAGTTATCAGAGGGCAAGGCCGGTGGCCGGCTTGAGACGGTGGTCAGGACACCACAAGAAAGGAGAAAGTGAGTTTCTAGTTTCGATGGTTGAGCGTTAAGGAGCCTGGCCTGGTTAATGCCAGGTGGTGCATTACGGGAGTAGTTCTGGAGTTAAATTGCCGCAGGCTTCGAGGACGAACCCTAATGTAAGTGGGGGAGAATTGTAACATCCCGGAATAGCAAGAGTAAAGTTGAAGGGCTAAAAGAGTAAAATGGGAAGGAGCGACTCGGCGAGTCCACGAGTGGACTCGGCGAGTAGGGTCGCGACTCTAGTTGCGTGTTAAGTGACCAACTCGGTGAGTAGCATGGGTGGACTCGGCGAGTTGGTGCTGAGTGGAGAAAACCCTAAATCCGGAGGTTGAGCCCTATATAAAAAACATTATGTCTCCTCCCCAGCCTCCTTATCACCCCTTGAGTTCCAGAAGCCCTGATTTCGTGAGAAAACCCCATTGTTGAGTGAATTAGAGCTTGGAGAAGGATATTTGGTGCTTTAAGCTTGAAGATTGGAGGCTTGTATCAGGAAGCTTGGGGGAATCAGCAATCTACAGTTGGTTGGGCTCATTCTAAGGCTAAGGAACCATTTCCTTAAGCTATTTTCTTCATGGGTTCATGTGTGGTGGTTGGTATGGCATCTAAATTGCGATAGAAGCTTGGATCTGAGGATGCTACTTCAGATGTAAGCTTGTGACGGTCCTATATGTCATAAAGTCCCTGTTGATGAGTGTTTGAAGGAGCTATTTTGTCCCAAACCCTAGCCCTAGAGTGCAAAGTGCCTAGATCTCCTTGGATTCATGTAAAGTTTGCCACTTTACGTGATGGATGGCCTTAGGAAGGGTAGATCTATGGTTTGGATCATTTGCATGGCTTGGAAAGCCTCTGTATGGATTCAGACCCGGTGGTACTCGGCGAGTCACATGGGTGGGCTCGGCGAGTTGCTTGAAGATAGGCTGGGACTCGACGAGTTGGAAGAACAACTCGGCGATTTGGATGAAGATGGCCTGGAAGTCGACGAGTTGGAAGAACAACTCGGCGAGTAGGTTGAAGATAGCCTTAGACTCGAAGAGTCTGTTCTTGGACTCGGCGAGTCTTGTCGAAGAGTCCCAATCTTTTCTGGTTGAGCCGTGAATCGGTGAGTCAAGGGGATGACTCGGTGAGCTGTGTGTGAGTGGACTCATAGTTGTTGAACTCGGTGAGTCTCGGGGTGACTCGGCGAGTTGAGTCGCGGTTTGGGGAATTTCTAAGCATGGGGACTCGGCGAGTCATCGGGTTGACTCGGCGAGTAGAGTCAGTCAGGGGTTGACTTTGACCAAGGGTTGACCAGTGGTTTCCAGGGGCATTTTGGTAATTGTTGGATATTGTTTTGAGTTCAGTGCCTTGGTGGTTGTCCAGTGGTGGAGATCGTATCAGTGATCGGAGTAGCTTGGGTTATCTGTTCAGTCGGCATTTTCGAGGTGAGTTATCCTCACTATATCAACGGGGTCTAAGGTACCAAGGCCGGCCCTTATCGGATTGAGATCCGGGTATTTGTTGTTATGTTATTCCTTTGATATGTTTGCATCCTGGTAGCTAGGATGGTATATGTTAGAGACCTGGTTGAGATCGGTATCCTGAGATGTAGGGTGATGCTATGCTAGTGACCGGTTAGGTCGGTATCCTGGTTAGGATGATGATATGTTATGTGATCTGTTTGATCGGTTTGTTAACTGTGAATTGTTATATGATTGTATGTTTATGTGCACATGGTTGTTTGGATTGGAGTTGGGTTGAGGCGGGTCCTGCTTTGTGCTGTAGGCCAAGATACCCAAGGCAGACCGGTTGTCCCGAAGGCCCAGCGAGCGGTCCAGATAGGCTGTAGGCCCCAAGAGGGCGGACCAGACGTGCCGAGGCTCGGAGAGTGGACCAGGCCGACTGAAGGCCCGGTGCGGGCGGACCAATCACACTGCAGACTCGATGTATGTGGTTAGATTCGGAGAGTGGACCAGGTGGATTGAAGGCCCGGTGCGGGCAGACCAATCACACTATAGACTCGAGGTATATGGCTAGACTCGGAGGGTGGACCAGGTGGACTGTTGGCCGGTGCGGCGGACCAGTCACACAGTAGACCCGAAGTGCATGGCTGTTCTGTGATCGGATATGTTATGGCATGTTATGCGTGTATGGTATATGTGGTTGGTATTTTGGGGATATCTCACTAAGCTTTCAGTCTTACAGTTGTGGTTTAATGTTTTTCAGGTTGGTCAGGAGACCGTGGCAAGGCGAAGGCGTGATCGTACCGCTCCTCGTGTTTATATTGTGATGAGATTCTGGGAATACTTAAAATAAATTGTATTGAAAACCTTTTTGTAATAAATTTAATGGAATTGGGTTGTTTTCGAAAAATTTTAAATTGGTTGAAATTTCTGGTCGTTACACAATACATCAACGGATCAGATGTAAAACATGCACCAATAAAATTATATTTGTGATGCATAGAATCACATCTGGCCAAGGGCATAACCGTCCCATGTTTGATCGATTGCAATACAATCAACATCACGTCTTGTTCATACCTACTTTTCTTCCATAAGCATACTTGAAATTAATTGTATGATAAATCCCATCATGTTCTTATTTGATTTACCAATATACAATCAACATCACATCTTGTTCATACCTAGTTTTCTTCCTCTGTTTGTTTATCAGTTTCCAATGTTATTTGATATCCTAAATCCCATTTTCAAAATCCGGTCAATAAAGCTACTCAATATCTCATTTAATTTCTTAATCGATCACACCGGCATGCCTCAACTTTGGCATCGATTAGCTTTACATAGAAATAATAGTACCAAATTTCTTTTGATCCTTCTACATATGAACATAAGTTTTGATTGGGTATAATCGTTGCTTTATTTTTTGAAGATAACAAAAATGGTCTATTATTACTTTTGAACTCGCTAGCGCTAGCCTCACAACATCTAATCCTTTATATTACCTCGTCAAACCCTCTAGTTTCTCCGACCTTGAAAAGTCCCATAAAATTCAATTTCTGATCGATTTGGATCCATTATCCTTGAGGTAAGTTCTAGCACCATCACAATTGATGGATTTCCCATTTTTGATAGCATCTCCATCATTGATTCTAGCAAATTACAATCACAATGTCTGTGTTTATACAATGTTCATTGTATTTTGTTATCGATTTTGAAGTTGAAAATTTATCAATGGAAAATGATTTTGTAGAAGATATAAATTGAACTAGTAACCACTACGATACAACTAAGTGTTATTTATTGACTAGTGGATATGATTCTCTTATAGCCTGATTATGCATGTGCATTTCCCTCTTCTTTCTCGACCCTCTAACGCTTTGAATTTTGTTATTAGCAACACACCAACTCACTAATTGATAGATGCTCTCTGGATGTTCAACCATCATAGACCATGTAGGTTTGATGTCACCTAATCCTTTTAATCTTGACAAAACAATGAGTGCATGTAGTCCTAGTGACCTGCTAATAGCTCCTAAATTACTCGATTCCATGAAATAAACCAATGCAAGATATGTTCCAGTTTCATTCATAAATTTTGTTAAGGTAGAAATAGAAACAGAATCTTGTTGTATTGAGCAATTGCAAAAGCAACATGGTTTTTTCTGGTTGTTTTCTCCTCACAAAGTTCTCGAGGTACAAGTTTCTCTAGAATTTCATTATCAAAAAAAGGTTTGATAAAGCAGATAAAGCATGTTATACAACATATAAAGATAAAGATCTTGAAAATATCAATAATGCATGCAACATTATCCTTGCAACAACCATGTCATTGTTTTCTTTGAGAGAAAATTACAACAAGACACCCACAACACTCTACCAAAATGGTCTCATAACCGAAATTGAAATTAAAATTGGAATTGGAATCCAAAAGTTACATAATAGAGAAAAAAGTCTTGATAGCCATACTGCTTTCATGTAAATCCTTTTGCAGACCCTAAAATTTGAAAACCCTAAAATTTTGATCATTGTTTCAACTGCATCATTTGTGCGTGTCTCTTCATTTGAAGACCCTAAAATTTTGATCATCGTTTCAATTGCATCATTGGGTGTATGACCTTCACATTGTAAATCGGTAATCAGAAAAATGGAAAGTAAACATGTTAATGCATCCAAAACATAAAACTTTGGATTCCATAAGATCATCGGTCAACATAGTAGTAAGTTGACTTATAGTTGTGATTAAATAGATTCTCAAAAATTATAGTAGAATTCTTTTCCCGCCTAAGCATCTCAGGTACGATTAACTCTTCTCTCCACTTATGTCATCTTCCTCGTTGATATTTCATTTTTTGTGTACTATAAATAGAATTCAGTGGCTATAGATTGTGTTTAATTTCAACATTGTTTGTGCTATCGAAATTTGTTGAAGTATAGACTCATATGTATGGATTTTTATCACTTTCGATTGGTTTCTTAATGGGGAAGTTTAGAACAAGTGAACAAAATTACTCATCATGTGAACTTTATAGGTCTACTACTCTGGATTTTCAATAAATTAGAGGCTGGCTAAATTAGTAAGGGCATGTAACTTAGAAATGCTTAAATCAATACATTTTCACATGTTTAATATCATCCTTTCATCCATTGTTAACAAGATTGCAAAGCTTTTTGTAATCAAATGAAAACTTCTATATGTCATTATAATTTTGTTTTTGACATTCTGAAGGTATATCATTATGAAAGTAAAGTTAAGCCCTCCAATTCTAGTATCGTTCAGGAAACAAAAGGATGATTAGAATGGATATGAGACAAGGAAGAATTTACCATGTTTATTCTCAAAAGACCAATTATGGTGAATATGGCATTATTGGAAGCTTTGGGTTCATTTTTAGAGTATTCATAGTGCACATATGTTCATATATGAACATATGTTCATCTATAAACATTAATGTATTTCATCATTTATGAACATTTGTAATCTGCTTGTTTTTTAAGTCCATATTCATTTATGAACATTTTTAATATTCTTGTAATCTCATTTTTTTTAAGTCCAGGTTTATTTATGAACATATTCCAAGGGTCAGGGATGCTATGTATTTGGTTGAGGCGGTTTGAGATTTGGTGAACCCTAAGTGGGGGAGAGCTATGTATGTTACTTGGAGGACCATCAAGATGTTTGAGTTAATGGTTTCATAATAAGTTGATCACAGGAATCTGCGGTTCGGGTATGCTAGAAGTTGGTTTACGATTTGGTCAAGACGGGGTACAGCGCAAGCTAACATCCGATGTATGTGCTTAGGAATGAATAAGTTGTCTTTACGGAAGGAATTTGTTGGACAAGGAGCTCGTTTTAGCCAGTGGTTCCTTTCAGGAATGTCGATGAATAGGTCAAGAGGCGTTTAGTGTTGGATAAGGTGTCTAAGTCCATAACTTATTTGGTATATACTTGACCCGACCCAGCATGGTCCATTTGGGTTGCACTTCACCCGAACAATTTATATGGATAATCTTATGAGAATAGTATGTTTATGATTTATTAATATATTATAAGTTATAATATACTAATATGAAGTCATGTTATTTAATTAGTTTTAGTCTTAAATTAATTATGAATTAATTTAGTGATTAAAAGGAAGACTAATTAAACATGGGCTATTGCATTTTATATAATGTGGGCTTAAACTCATTAGGAATGGGCTAAGCATGCATGGGGGTCCATGGATGATCCATGGAGCTTTTAACCCATGGATCCTTGGAAAGGAAAAGACATGGGTTATTAGGGTTTACCCTAATCCTCCACACTATATAAAGATGCACATATTGCTAGAAATGGCAACTAGTGGTGTGAGACTTTGTGGTGGCCGATTTCTACATAGCATATTATTTTCTCAAGGTTTTTTCCAAGTTTGTGGTGATTTTTAATTCCACTTGAGGCATTCACATTATTAGTGCTAGGATCTCAAACTCCAAGCAATCAATCACTATCAAAAGGTATGTCATTCTTCTAGTGTTTTATGATTCTAGTCCTTCATGCCATGCTAGTTAGGATGTAAACCTTGGAAATTATTATTTGCATGTATTTTAGAGAAAACATAGATCCAAGGTTTATTAGGGTTGCATGTACACTTAGGAGTGTTAGAATGCTCAAAACCCAACAGTGGTATCAGAGCCTAGGCTTGTTTTCTTGAATACTTGATGCAAATTGCTGAAAAATGTCAAAAAACTGCATTCTGCACAGTCGACTCGCCGGGTCCTTCATGGTACTCGTCGAGTCCATGTGTATATTCAATGTGACAACCCGAAATTTCCATTTGTACGAACTTTATCTATTCAATAGAAGCTAGTCCAATTTCAGTGATTTTCATACTTTTCCGAACAAGTTTGTGTACATTAGGGTTTACGTTTAAGGAGATATCAGGAGAGTGGATGCTCCTGGGTTTGTGAAATTTGAGCATTCCAAGTTTCATAATGTTACAATCCTATTTCCAGAATAAAAATATTTTCTGCCAAAATATTTCAGGACTATAAATAGATTTCTGAATTTAATTAATTCATTATTCACAATTCCAAATAGAGAAAAGCCATTTCTCTCTCACGGATCTTCGGGTTTTCATCCCAGATTGTGAGTCTACTTTCCTAGATGTGTTTTATTACTTGTTTATTGCTTTATAACATAGATTTCATGTCTAAAACACAAGATCCGGGAGTTTACCGCCCAAGAACGTTTTTGGGGAGGAAACTCCAAAACGAGGCCTATAAGCTTCCTAGTCCCATTTCCTTGATAGTCAACTAGTTAGGGACTTAATGTATGATCATTAGAGGCTTGAAATCCTTTAAGAACCACAAGTTATAGGAGTTTACGGCCAAGGATATTTCTTGGGCCGTAAACCCATTTTCAAGGGCTATAAGTGCCCTAAACCACCCCTAAAGCTTAAGGACATTTACCCTCTAATGCTTGTAGCTAATTTGGACACCAAAACACTTCAAAATCATGGAGTTATAGGAGTTTACGGCCAAGGATATCTCTTGGCCGTAAACCCCTTTACTGTGACAACCCGAAATTTCTGTTCTAAATCAAATCACTTCAATCCAATAATAGTAGAGCAGCTGCAGTAAAATTTCAGACTTATGGAATAAGTTTGGCAACTTTAGGGTTTTACACCTAAGGAGTTATTAGGAGAGTGGTTGCACTAGGATTTTGTGCAACACTGTAATTCCATTACTCTAGGTCATTAGAATCCATTCCGAGAATAGAAATATTTTCTGCCAAAAATCTCAGGACTACAAATAGAATTCTGAACCAAATTGGTTCATTAGTTGAATTCCAAATAGAGAAAAGTCAATTTCTCTCTCACGGATCTTCGGGTTTTCATCCCAGATTGTGAGTCTACTTTCATAGATGTGTTTTAATACTTGTTATATGCTTAATAACATTATTTACATGTCCAAAGTACAAGATCCGGGAGTTTACCGCCCAAGAACATTCTTGGGGAGTAAACTCCAAAAATCAAGCCTAAAGGCCACCTAGTCCCATTTCCATGTTAGGCATCTAACTAAGGACTTTATGAATGATCATTAGAGGCTAGAAGCAAATCAAAACCAAGTAGTTTGAGGAGTTTACGGCCAAGGAACCACCTCTTGGGCCGTAAACTCCAAGTAAAGGGCACAAATGAGTGCCTAGTGTTCCTTTAGCCTTAGAACAAGAACCTAGAAGCCTTAAACTCATGATTTAGACCCACAAAACATTTAGAAACCAACTTTGGAAGGGAGTTTACGACCAAGATGCTCCTTAGGCTGCAAACTCCAAGATTTAGGGCCAAAACCCCTTCAAACTCTTCCTAGGGATTAGTCTTCATTTTTAGCAAGCACCTTAATGGGTTTAGGACCTAGAAAAATCATGAAAAGCTCAAGTGTTGAAGAGTTTACGGCCAAGAGTATTTCTTGGGCCGTAAACTCCTTTAAAGGGGTCAAAGGACACCCTTGACACTTCCTTAGGCCAAGAGACTTTTAGGGCAAGTACCTAGATGAGTTTTGGGCTAGTTAAAATTCTTAGAACCTCATGTGTGAGGGAGTTTACGGCCCAAAGAGTTCTATGGCCGTAAACTCCATCAAATGGTTCCATTTAATGCCATAAACCTTCCTTATTCCAAGTATTGAAGCCTAGACTTGTTCCTAGAAATGTTAGAGACTTGAAAGGACAATAAGAACCCTCCCAAGGGAGTTTACGGCCGTAAACTCCAAGGGAAAAGGGTCTTTGGGCCGTAAACTCCCCAAAGGAGTCAATGTGGTGCCCAAACACTTGTATAGCCTTGAAACAATTCCCCTCTAAGGTTGTAGTACTTCTAAACTCCATTTCATGACTTGGTTGAGAGTTTACGGCCAGGAGCTTACTTCCCTGGGCCGTAAACTCCAATGAATATGGTCTTTTGACCTTAAACTTCCATTAGGGGCATTTCACTTCTTTGTTGCAACCCATTAGCCTCCTAGCACTTGACCAAAAGTGTTGTCCTCGCGCTTAAATGTTTATACTTGTATAATTAGTGATTTAATCTCTAATTATTTATATACATATGTCTTCATATGTAATTAGGATCATTGTGTGTGTCTAAGTCATCACTTGACACCAAGCACTTGTCCGATCCTTCTGTACGATAACAGCCCGTTCAATTCCAGTCACATACTGCAGGTGAGTTCATACCCCTTAACTAATGTTTTAAACTAGTTTAAATGTTTTATGGGGGGGGGGGGATACAAGTAGAATCATGCTACTTTTTATGTCAATCACATGTGATTAGTAAGTAGGATTATATTACTTATTACATCAATCACATGTGATTAACATACAACATTCAAAAGATTTGGCTACTCATTAGCCGTTTTACCAAACAGTTTCCTTCAAATGATTTTTTTTATAAACATTTTATATGTTTTCAAACTACTTATTACACTGTACCTCTTACTCTGTTTATCATATTTCAAACTTATTTACAACTATGTTATCAAACAAATGTTCCTTGTACTTATATTGTTTTATCAAACTTATGCCTTCAAATTGTCTTATAGATCGACATCAAGTCGATCTTTCCTTAGACTAATATCTATATTTCAAATGTTTTACTAAACTTATTTATGCTTTTATATTACAAATTGCATGCCTCTATATGTATAGTTATATAAGAAATGTTTAAAAGACTTAGGAAGGCTATCCACCCTATTTCCTTTTCGCGCTTGAGATGTGGTCTGGTGGGATATCGGATACTCGTCTGAAGGTCGTTTAAATATTAGTTATATATCATGTGTACATATAAAGTCATAAAAGGGTCCTTCCAGTTCATCTTATGCCCTTGGGTAGCAAGGGTATACATCCACGTCCATACGTACCACTTAGATAACTAGTAAGCTACCATATGGGTAGTTCAGGAAGATACTAGAACCATTACTAGAACGCGATATCATACAATGAGTCAGTTCATTCATGAGTAAATACTTTCTAGAACATTACTGTACATTACATATACATCTATACTAGGACGAGAACATATACATTTATACTAGAACGCTTACATTACTATGCTTGCTAGAACGCTTACATTACTATACTTGCTAGAACAGTCCATTACATTACAGCTAGAACAACACATTACATTACATATACGAGAATACGTTAATTACTGTGATTTAAATCGGAGCATGACTTAAAACCTCATGACTTGAGTTGCGGCCAGAGTCTCTTGAAGGGGGAGCGTTGAGTTTGCGTATAGATTCTATAATGGATTGACTATCCTACGCCTTGCTGCTAGCTACAGTGGGACCTGCAGGTCTGTGGGTGCCAAACATCATACATTGAGTTCGACCATTCTTATGTCGATGTAATCAGTCCATAGTATGAGTTTGTGTATAGATCTATATTGGATTGACCATCCTACACCTTACTACCAGCTACAGTGGGATCTGCAGATCCGCGGGTGCCAAACGTCATTCCGCTATTACGACCATTCGTATCTCGTTGTTACAGTCGATAGTATGGCGCAATTTATCACATAGTGCCTCTGCCCAAAATCCGGCCTGAGGTAGTTAGTACGGTAGTAGTCCTTTTAGAGCTACGTTTAGTACTACGTTAATTTTTCCAGTACATATTTTTAGTGACAACCTCACTTAAACATAAATGTACAAACTATATTTTTGGATAATGATAGTTACACTTTGGAAAAATACATACTCTTACAAGAGACACACACACAGAACAGTTGAGTCTTGGTAGAAGACTCCTTTTGTTACTAATAGGAATCATAGGGATTTCTAGGGATTTTCAAACATTTACAGTTGAGCTACAAACATTTTCATACTTATACGAGCTTTCTTTCAAAGCAATGTCAAGTCTTAAAAATTATAAGTTTTTACAAATTAAGACACATTAATACTTATGATCTCACCAGCTTTATAGCTGATACTCGCTTTCAAAATTACTTGTATCCTCAGGTCATCATAGACAGGTACCGATGCAAGGAGAAAGGAAGATGGAGCTTATTCAAGACTTATCTTTCATTTTGATTTATGCTTTAGTGTATATCAAGATTTGACAGAATAAAATTGTATAATAATTATTTTATTAATGCAATGGATGATATTGTTGCTTGTTTACTACTTTACATTGTTGTTGATATTATACATGACGTCCTCCGCCCCAGAACGTTTCCGCCGTTCTTGGTTTTGGGGTGTGACAGATTGGTATCAGAGCATTGTTTATAGTGAATTAAGTATATCAACCCATAAAAGATATACTAACTATAAATACATAAGGGATTAAAAATACCCTGACCAAGAGTTTATACTTTAAATAGTAAAATATTTAAGTAAGTATACGTGCTGCATTCATACTAAAATCAATGTCATTAGGACAGTACAAAAGAATTACGATTGTTGGGCAACACAAGTGGGCTTAGAGACATATGGTCAAAACTGGGAAGATATAGCCTGATCACCTATATAATCCGAGGGTTGACTAGCATGTGCCTAAGTTTAAGTGTGTGGTTGCAACAATGCTAAAATCTTACCAACCCTACCACAATGAGAACAATAGAACATAACAATAAATTTAAAATACTATAGGTGTATTTTGGTGTTACTATAAGTACTATATATTTGAGAATTAAAACGGGATCTTCATTATTAAGTTGAATAGTTGCTAAGTGGATACACTGAGGCTACATGTAATTAGGATGTTATGGACTCAGAATCTGTGATAATTTTGCCTTGCCCCTATTCTGTGTGAATAAGGAGTTAAGGTCACTTATTCGAAGGTCTATCCTGTTTAGATTACACATAGCTGGTATGCACTTCACAAATAGCGATGTAACTAATGAAGGTTTTCTAAATAATTATCTAGATAGTTCGTCTAATAATTATCCTTTTACCCTAAATTCTCTCATAGAAATCATAGCTGGACTCCATCCCCTTGACAACCAGTATCTTCCGAATGAAGTCATAGCTGGTTGGTTTGGAGAAGAACCAGAGAATGATCATCCTATCCCCTTGGATGATCACCGTGGTGAAGACTTTTCGTATGATACTAACCCCGAACTAGAGGTTGAGAACCTACCCCGAGCAGCTCCCGTTTCAATTCCTAACCCTCTTCCGGCTTTTCATGGCCCGACCCTGAGTGAGTGGAATGCTTGGAAACAGGGAGCCAAGGACAAGATCAGTTTATGCTATTTGATGGCGACCGAAGCTTTTACGACTTGAGCAATGAGGGCTTATCAGATATAGTCTGGCCAATCTTGGTCCGCAGAGAGGCCCGAAATGAGATTCAAGGCAGGACAGCCCTACATCAGATTACAGAAGTAGTCGCCTATGCTAGAATGCATACCCTCCACACCATTCATCTAGCATATACTCACAAGAGATCAGAGAGAAACCATGAAACCCTGTTACAAACACTGGCTGAATCACGAGCCGAAGTCATAGAGCTCCGAGTACGCCAGATGGTGTGCGAAAGACACCTACTTGACATGGAACGTCAATTGGTTGAACTAAAAATTCACCAGAGGGATGACCGTCGCCAGGAGTAGACGCTTTACTTTATCTCCCTTATAAAAATAAATCGTGTTTTCTGTCTATGCCCGATGTGGCATTTTCTATGAAATTATCTTATACAGTAAGTACTTTAGTTAGGTCTTTATGCTGTCAGGAACTATCTTCTGTGGATATGATGTAAGACCTTTACAAGGTCATTTTCCCGAATCTTTACGTCGTGAATATCCAAGATATTGACAGCCGGCTAACTTCTGTGTCATTATTCATTCAAGTACTTTCATCATACTTTCATTGGAGTCTATCTGAATCATGCTTTACTCAAGTCATTTGACTATAGTAATTTAGCTCCGGAGACATTTCCAAGTCTCTTACAGTGGTTGGATCTTGTTATTCACCAACCCACGATACCTCAGCCCGAACAACAAACGTCTTGAGATCATTCTACGAACATACTCCCATTCCGTACTAGGACTGCATCATAGGGATGTAGGTCAAACCTTAGCGAACATACTTTCATTCTTTACCAGGACTACATCATAGGGATGTAGGTCAAACTTTCGAGATCATACTCTTACTCTTTTCATGAACAATCTAAGTACATCAGGGTCAACCAGACTCGCTCACAAATCCTTATCTTTCGTATTACAGAATCATGTCGTCATCCGGAAACAACCATCCAAGCAACGAGACCTCTACTTTTCCTATGGACGCCGCTACCTTTCAAACGGCAGTTACAACTGCCGTAGTGGCTGCCGTAACCGCGGTCATGGCGCACCGTAGCGCTAACAGCACAGTCAATGCTGCTGATGGGAATGAAGTTTCCAATCGCGATATCCATCCAGGAAGTCACCAAACAGTAACAGCCACAGGCTCGCAAAGCCAGAAAGCAGAGAACAAGAAAAGAAAACATCAAGCCAAAGTGGAACGCAAACGGTTTCAGAGAATTGCCAGGCAACAAGCACAAACCTCTGCCATCCCAGTACCGAGCAGACCATATAAGGGAACACTCCCGAAGTGCGACCGGTGCAATTACCACCACAAGGGAATGTGGCGAGTCTTGCAGTGCGTAAACTGCAACAAGAAAGGGCACATCGCTCGTTTCTATAGAGCTACCTCCACCACTGGGGCAAGCCTAAATTGCTATAATTGTGGTGAGTTTGGGCACTATAAAAGAGATTGCCCGAAGAAGGAAACCAAGGAAAGAACCCGTGTTCCCATAACTCCTACTCAACGTTTCATTTCCACCACCAATGTGGGTGTTGTCCATATATGTCACCAATGTGGTGAAATTGGACACCTCCAGAAGGATTGCCCGATAACGCAGAATTCTGGCGCAGACAGGAAGATTCTCAGGCTCACAGCTGCAGGAGAGCCTGCTTAGGAACCACGTTAATGTAATTAAGGCGTTTCGTTGTAACAAACTTGTAAACTATCTAGGACTAGTGCAACTAGAGTCTTACCTTTTGCGAGATCCTGTCTGTATAGAGAGTCTCGTGCTGCGTATACTTGTCTTTTGTAGTATATCTTATTCGCAGCAATAGTCTTGTGGTAAATCTAAAAGTACTGTAACTCTTGTTCATGGTTGCACGGTTGTGTTTTGTCTGTAAACGTTTTATGTTTAAACTCTAATGTCTTAAAAGTTTCTGTATGATTCCGACATTATCATACAATCAGATTCAATTTGATCGACGCAAAAACAACTGCATACGGACATCCCTATCTTCTAGATCACTTTTCTAGCGAAGCCATCATATCAGAACGCCGAAGTACTCATTTCAGGAGTACCTCTTAGTTATTTTCTTTCCGAAGAAATCCCCGAAGTACTCATTTCAGGAGTACCTCTTAGATATTTTCTTTCCGAAGAAATCCCCGAAGTACTCATTTCAGGAGTACCTCTTAGATATTTTCTTTCCGAAGAAATCCCCAAAGTACGACTCGTGCAGTATGTCAAGTTCAATCCAGGAATTCATGCAGATGATCTATCACTGAGGAAGGTATACATAAGAGTGTTATATAATCAAGGTTCTACAGGTTTAGAATTAATGATTTCGCCTTAACTCTTTTCCTCCTTGGGATGTGAGGGTAAGGAAGAATCAGTCATTCGACTACCTTTTCAATCTTAATTATATACGACTCGTATACACGAAATTGTGATCGTGAAGCCCTGTATGAATTCTAAAATGGACTTCAGGACGGAGAAACTGTCTACGGATACGAGTAATCACATCGTCATGTGAACAAACTTAGAACCCAGTACGACTCCCGAAAACAGATCCCCCTATAGTTTAAACACCCTCGGAGATACAAGAATAGTACGAACAACTCAGCGAACTACACAAAAATAGAATTAGAAGACTAGGTTTCTCACCCTCGAGAACCCCGGTCAGATTCTTCCAGAGATCGATGGATCGCATCGTATGTGCCTCGGATATCGAGGACTCCGTCAATATTTTCATAGAAATCGTGATCTCTGCCTCGCATAGACAAAATGGTTGAGCAAACATAAGGAAAGAAACCACTTCTAGGAATGGACCTAAGATCCGAATATCACCAGTTCGATGTGTTAGGGAAGGATGTCTGGAAGACTATCTTCCGAACTCGATACGGACACTTCGAGTTCGTAGTGATACCTTTCGGATAGGACCAATACGCCCATGGTTTTCATGAGCTAAATGAATAGGGTTACGTCTTTCTTACTTGGATCGATTCGTCATTTCTCCATGAAATGACTTACTTATCTACCCTCATAGTAAGAAGAAAACCCATGAAAACATTTCCTTCAGAGGAACTTTTAGCAAAGTTCTATAGGCTCGAGTTTTGAAATTGAAGAGTCAAATTTCTAGGACACACTGTTAGTAATGTGGGAAATTTCGAGTACTCTTTCAATTTGCCAAAACCATTGAGCATCTATCGACACCAGAGACGCCGACAGTTTTTCGCCAAATTCTAGGTCTTACCGACCTACCGCCTTAGTTCATTTAGAACTCCTCGCAAGCTACAGAAACTCGTACGACTTTGACCCAGCAAGGGGTGGCCTTTGACTGGGAAGTTACGCATGAAAAGGAACCTTTGATAATTCCAAGTGAATGACCAAGTTCTTTAGGATAACTCACTTGGGGAATGGCTTTTTACACTTCGTAAAGCGTGAAAAGCTAAATCCAAGTTAGACAGGACCTCCGAGATTCTTATCAGAATCTGTCCTGTGCCTCGCACAAACTAGACCTACTCTGCGAACTCGGTAACATACATACTACTCTTCGCATCTCGATCGTGAAACCATACCTTTCCGTTTGGACTCTTACAAGTCCACCCGTCGAGATCCTTGCCTTTGTATCAGAACCGTAGTGACCCTCGACCGAGAGGTCAAGCGGACGAAGCAATGCCGTCGCCAGTTAGTGAAGGTTCGTTGGGATACCAACCGAGAGCCCGATTTCACTTAGGTGCGCTAGAACCAATCGATTAGGAAGTTTCCTCCTCACGTCTCGATCATTCGTGCATATTTCCTTGCCTAAATTCTAATTTCGGGACGAAATTCCCTTTAACAGGGGGATGATGTGACAACTCGAAATTTCTGTTCTAAATCAAACCACTTCAATCCAATAATAGTAGAGCAGCTGCAGTAAAATTTCAGACTTATGGAATAAGTTTGGCAATTTTAGGGTTTTACACCTAAGGAGTTATTAGGAGAGTGGTTGCACTAGGATTTTGTGCAACACTGTAATTCCATTACTCTAGGTCATTAGAATCCATTCCGAGAATAGAAATATTTTCTGCCAAAAATCTCAGGACTATAAATAGAATTCTGAACCAAATTGGTTCATTAGTTGAATTCCAAATAGAGAAAAGTCAATTTCTCTCTCACGGATCTTCGGGTTTTCATCCCAGATTGTGAGTCTACTTTCATAGATGTGTTTTAATACTTGTTATATGCTTAATAACATTATTTACATGTCCAAAGTACAAGATCCGGGAGTTTACCGCCCAAGAACGTTCTTGGGGAGTAAACTCCAAAAATCAAGCCTAAAGGCCACCTAGTCCCATTTCCATGTTAGGCATCTAACTAAGGACTTTATGAATGATCATTAGAGGCTAGAATCAAATCAAAACCAAGTAGTTTGAGGAGTTTACGGCCAAGGAACCACCTCTTGGGCCGTAAACTCCAAGTAAAGGGCACAAATTAGTTCCTAGTGTTCCTTTAGCCTTAGAACAAGAACCTAGAAGCCTTAAACTCATGATTTAGACCCACAAAACATTTAGAAACCAACTTTGGAAGGGAGTTTACGGCCAAGATGCTCCTTAGGCCGTAAACTCCAAGATTTAGGGCCAAAACCCCTTCAAACTCTTCCTAGGGCTTAGTCTTCATTTTTAGCAAGCACCTTAATGGGTTTAGGACCTAGAAAAATCATGAAAAGCTCAAGTGTTGAAGAGTTTACGGCCAAGAGTATTTCTTGGGCCGTAAACTCCTTTAAAGGGGTCAAAGGACACCCTAGACACTTCCTTAGGCCAAGAGACTTTTAGGGCAAGAACCTAGATGAGTTTTGGGCTAGGTAAAATTCTTAGAACCTCATGTGTGAGGGAGTTTACGGCCCAAAGAGTTCTATGGCCGTAAACTCCATCAAATGGTTCCATTTAATGCCATAAACCTTCCTTAATCCAAGTATTGAAGCCTAGACTTGTTCCTAGAAATGTTAGAGACTTGAAAGGACAATAAGAACCCTCCCAAGGGAGTTTACGGCCGTAAACTCCAAGGGAAAAGGGTCTTTGGGCCGTAAACTCCCCAAAGGAGTCAATGTGGTGCCCAAACACTTGTATAGCCTTGAAACAATTCCCCTCTAAGGTTGTAGTACTTCTAAACTCCATTTCATGACTTGGTTGAGAGTTTACGGCCAGGAGCTTACTTCCCTGGGCCGTAAACTCCAATGAATATGGTCTTTTGACCTTAAACTTCCATTAGGGGCATTGCACTTCTTTGTTGCAACCCATTAGCCTCCTAGCACTTGACCAAAAGTGTTGTCCTCGCGCTTAAATGTTTATACTTGTATAATTAGTGATTTAATCTCTAATTATTTATATACATATGTCTTCATATGTAATTAGGATCATTGTGTGTGTCTAAGTCATCACTTGACACCAAGCACTTGTCCGATCCTTCCATACGATAACACCCTGTTCAATTCCAGTCACATACTGCAGGTGAGTTCATACCCCTTAACTAATGTTTTAAACTATTTTAAATGTTTTATGGGGGGGGGGGATACAAGTAGACTGATGCTACTTTTTATGTAAATCACATGTGATTAGTAAGTAGGATTATATTACTTATTACAATAATCACATGTGATTAACATACAACATTCAAAAGATTTGGCTACTCATTAGCCGTTTTACCAAACAGTTTCCTTCAAATGATTTTTTTTATAAACATTTTATATGTTTTCAAACTACTTATTACACTGTAACTCTTACTCTGTTTATAATATTTCAAACTTATTTACAACTGTGTTATCAAACAAATGTTCCTTGTACTTATATTGTTTTATCAAACTTATGCCTTCAAATTGTCTTATAGATCGACATCAAGTCGATCTTTCCTTAGACTAATATCTATATTTCAAATGTTTTACTAAACTTATTTATGCTTTTATATTATAAATTGCATGCCTCTATATGTATAGTTATATAAGAAATGTTTAAAAGACTTAGGAAGGCTATCCACCCTATTTCCTTTTCGCGCTTGAGATGTGGTCTGGTGGG
Organism: Lactuca sativa; assembly: GCF_002870075.4. Taxonomy (NCBI): domain Eukaryota; kingdom Viridiplantae; phylum Streptophyta; class Magnoliopsida; order Asterales; family Asteraceae; genus Lactuca; species Lactuca sativa. Next base: position 55,411,690 of record NC_056627.2, read on the forward strand.
ATATCGGATACTCGTCCGAAGGTCGTTTAAATATTAGTTATATATCATGTGTACATATAAAGTCATAAAAGGGTCCTTCCAGTTCATCTTATGCCCTTGGGTAGCAAGGGTATACATCCACGTCCATACGTACCACTTAGATAACTAGTAAGCTACCATATGGGTAGTTCAGGAAGATACTAGAACCATTACTAGAACGCGATATCATACAATGAGTCAGTTCATTCATGAGTCAATACTTTCTAGAACATTACTGTACATTACATGTACATCTATACTAGGACGAGAACATATACATTTATACTAGAACGCTTACATTACTATGCTTGCTAGAACGCTTACATTACTATACTTGCTAGAACAGTCCATTACATTACAGCTAGAACAACACATTACATTACATATACGAGAATACGTTAATTACTGTGATTTAAATCGGAGCATGACTTAAAACCTCATGACTTGAGTTGCGGCCAGAGTCTCTTGAAGGGGGAGCGTTGAGTTTGCGTATAGATTCTATAATGGATTGACTATCCTACGCCTTGCTGCTAGCTACAGTGGGACCTGCAGGTCTGTGGGTGCCAAACATCATACATTGATTTCGACCATTCTTATGTCGATGTAATCAGTCCATAGTATGAGTTTGTGTATAGATCTATATTGGATTGACCATCCTACACCTTACTACCAGCTACAGTGGGATTTGCAGATCCGCGGGTGCCAAACGTCATTCTGTTATTACGACCATTCGTATGTCGTTGTTACAGTCGATAGTATGGCGCAATTTATCACATAGTGCCTCTGCCCAAAATCCGGCCTGAGGTAGTTAGTACGGTAGTAGTCCTTTTAGAGCTACGTTTAGTACTACATTAATTTTTCCAGTACATATTTTTAGTGACAACCTCACTTAAACATAAATGTACAAACTATATTTTTGGATAATGATAGTTACACTTTGGAAAAATACATACTCTTACAAGAGACACACACACAGAACAGTTGAGTCTTGGTAGAAGACTCCTTTTGTTACTAATAGGAATCATAGGGATTTCTAGGGATTTTCAAACATTTACAGTTGAGCTACAAACATTTTCATACTTATACGAGCTTTCTTTCAAAGCAATGTCAAGTCTTAAAAATTATAAGTTTTTACAAATTAAGACACATTAATACTTATGATCTCACCAGCTTTATATTTGATACTCGCTTTCAAAATTACTTGTATCCTCAGGTCATCACAGACAGGTACCGATGCAAGGAGAAAGGAAGATGGAGCTTATTCAAGACTTATCTTTCATTTTGATTTATGCTTTAGTGTATATCAAGATTTGACAGACTACAATTGTATAATAATTATTTTATTAATGCAATGGATGATGTTGTTGCTTTTTTACTACTTTACATTGTTGTTGATATTATGCATGACGTCCTCCGCCCCAGAACGTTTCCGCCGTTCTTGGTTTTGGGGTGTGACTTTTACCAAGGGTAAAATGCACCCTAAACACCCCTAAGGCCTTAAGAAAATTACCCTTGAATACATAGGACTTGAATGGGGATTAAACTACATCAAAAACATCCCTAAAAGGGAGTTTACGGCCAAGGAACATCACTTGGGCCGTAAACTCCAAGTGAAGGCACAAATGTGTGCCTCTTGTCCCCTTTAGCCTTAGATAAAAACATGGAAGCTATCCTACATGTGCAAGTGCCTCAAATAAATTAAAAACCATCACCCCATAGGATTTTACGGCCGTAAACTCTAGGGGATATGGTCATTAGGCCGTAAACTCCCCTATGGAGCATTCTAGGGCCTTAAACTACTTCAAGGATTATTCCAACAAAGCTAGGAGTATTCTAGGATCAAGTTAGCACCTTAAAACACCCAAAACCACCAAGTGAGGAGTTCATGGCCATAAACTCATGAGTTTACGGCCGTAAACTGCAAAGGTGGGGTTTGTTGGGTGGTGAACTCTTATACAAGGTCATTTGATGCTTCAAACCCTTTTGCCTTGTCCCGTAGCAACTTAGATGCAACCATTAGGACCTTTAACACTTATGCAAAGTGTTTTACATGTTCCTAAGTGTCTTAACTTATTTGTTAAGTTATTATTTGGCTAATTAGTTATATATATGCTTATTATATGATAACTAGGCTCGTGCGTGTAAACAAGTCTCCGTGTGCCACCTAGCACGGTATCTGACACTACAATTCAAACAACTCACCACAAGTGAGTTCATACCCATTTAATCAACCTTTGAAATGATTTTAAATGTTTTAAATACTTTATGGGGGGGGGGGGAATACAAGTCAAACACTTATAGTTATTGCTTCAATCGCATGAGATTGCATTTAATCACATGTGATTAATAACTAGGACACCAATGATTTTTACCACTGTTCAAACTGTTTATCAAACTGCTTTACTTTGAAATGTTTTACAAACTCTTTTAATTTCCAATATTATTTACAAACTGTGATTCAAACATATGTTCCTTATACTTAAACTGTTTATCAACTTATGCCTTCAAATTGTTTTAAAGATTGACATCAAGTCGATCTTTTCTTGAAATTATATTTATGTTTCAAATGTCTTATGAAAACTTATTTATGCCTTTATATTATCAGTTGCATGCCCATATATGTATAGCTGTATAAATAATGTTTAAAGGGCTTAGGAAGGCCATCCGCCCTATTTCCTTTTTCTCGATTTGGATGTGGTCTGGTGGGATTTCGGATGACCATCCGAAGGTCGTTTCAATATTAATTATATATCAAATATACATATATAGACATAAAAGTACTTCCATATACATACGTACTAGACACATCATTAGTTAGTTACCATCGGGGTAACACAGGATCATACATATACAGCTATACTAGAAACATGAACATATACAGCTAGAAACATGAACATATACATCTATACTAGAAACATGAACATATACAGCTATACTACAAACATGAACATATACATCTATACTAGAAACAAGAAATATACATCTATACTAGAAGGAGAACATATACAATTATACTAGAATGAGAAACATTACATATACATGAACACGTTAACAATTGTGATCCACTGTGTCGGAGCATGCCTTAAATGTCATGTCCCGAGTTGTAGCCAGAATTCTCTTGGAGGGAGAGCGTGAGTTTGCATATAGATCTATACTGGATTGACTATCCTACACTTTGCTGCTAGCTACAGCCGGACCTGCAGGTCTGCGGGTGCCAAACGTCATTTCTTTATTACGACCATTCATTATGTTGTTGTTACTAGTCGATAGTATGGAGCAATTTATCACATAATGCCTTAATATAAATCCGGTTTAAGGTAGTTAGTACAGCAGTAGTTCCTATTATACAAAACTATAGTACTACAATGATTTACCCATTACATATTTTAGTGATAACCTCACTTAAGCATTAATGTACAAACTATATTTTATTAAATGATAGTTACACTTGGGAAATTACACACTTTTACAACAAACGAGTATACAAAACAGTTAAGCCTTGGTAGAAGGTTACTTTAATAGAAGATATAGGATTTTCTGAGAGATTCAAACTTTTACAAACACTTTCAAACACTTACTTACATTTTTTTTACAAACTTATACATTGAGACAGGTTCAAACGTTTTTGACAACAAACATTGACACTAAAATACTTATGAACTCACCAGCTTAATGCTGATAAACTCTTTCAAAATAACTTGCATTCTCAAGTCATCAGTAGACAGGTACCGAGGCCAGCTTTTGAGAAGATGGAGCGTATTCAAGACTCATCTTATTATTTTGACTTACATTATTTTGGTGTCTATAACTGTGCAGAACACACTTGTATTAAAATTATATATTTAATGCAATGGATGATGTTGTTTGCTTATTTACATTTACTGTGTTGTGATACTATAGATGACGTCCTCCGCCCCAGAATGTTTCCGCCGTTCTTGGTTTTGGGGTGTGACAGATTGGTATCAGAGCATTGTTTATAGTGAATCAAGTATATCAACCCATAAAAGATATACTAAACTATAAACCCAAAAGGGATTAAAACACTCTGACCAAGAGTCTATACTTCAAATATTAAAATATTTAATTAAGTATACTAGTCTGCATTCATACTAAAATCAGTGTCACAATGACAAGAACAAAAGTATTACGATTGTTAAATATCACAAGTGAGCTCGGGGATGTATGGTCAATCCTGGGAATGGCATAGCCTGATCAACTATGCTGGTCCTAGGAGTGATTAGCATATGCCCTAGAATGGTTGTGATATGTTAACAAGTCTAAAAACTTACCAACAATACCACAAGAAGATCAGTAGAACTTAAACTTAAAATACAATAGGTGTATTTTGTACTACTAGTTACACGTATACTATATTCTTATACCTCTCTTCTCGCGTAGATTTAAATGGCTGGATTCCATCACGGCGACCCGTACTTTCCAAATGAAGGCAATGTCGGGTGGATCGATGAAGAACCCGAAGATGAGCATCCAATCCCTTTGGATGATCACCTCGTAGAAGGCTTTTCTGATGGATCCGACTCCGAGCCTGAAGTCAACAACCTACCGCTAGTAGGTCAAGCCCCGAACAACAATCCCCGACCAGCTTTTCCAGGTCCTACTCCCTTGTGGGCAAACAACTTGAATCGCTGGAGTGATGAACAGGGTCAACCCTTACCATACTTAGGGGACCGAACCTTTTACAACATCAGCAATGGTGGCTCTGCTGACCGAGCTCTGCCTATCATTATACGCAGAATAGCTCGTAATGTCGACCAAGGTCGAGCAGTCATCGACCGGGTCATGGAGATTGATGCCAACTCAGGTGTCAACACAGTCCGCATCTGCCGTCTTGAAGAAGACATGGAACGGACCCGGAGAACCAACGAAACCCTACAACAATAGCTGGCTGCCTCCCGTGCTGAAGTCTTAGAACTTCGAGCTCGTCAGAGGGCTCAGGATCGACACCTTCAAGAGGTGTTTCGTCAAGTGTCCGACCTCAGGGCTCGCCCGAGGAATTCCCATCGCCATCAGATGATGTCTAGTACATCTCTGTCTTTTGATTAAGGAATAGCCTTGAACATCTGTGCTCTAAGTAGCACTTGTCTGTAAAATATTCCTAACTTTTAGTACTCTAATTAAGAATCTAAGAACTGTCAAACTTATCGGTTTGGTATGATGTAAGACCTACTGTTAGGTCGATTTTCCCTGAACTTATTACATAAGTAATACCAGTATTATTGAAATCTATCTAATCTGTGGGAAAAATCTGTACACTTGTGTTTTCCTACTAATATTCCGTTTTGTGATTTCAAACACTCATTCAACAGTTGGGCTATGGTTAGTTAGTCCATGTGTCACTCTCACGTTGCTTACAAATTGATTCTTACCATTTTTCTTATCTTTATAAACTTATAGCTGAAAGATGCCTCCTCGCAAATCTCCCAGGAATAGGAATAACCCTGCACCACCACCACCTCCTCCGCCTCCGGTCATCGATATTGTAGCCCTGAATGCTGCCGTAGCTGCAGCAGTGGCAACTGCCATGGCTCAGTATCACTCATCCGATGCCGGCAGAGGTGGAACCCCTATTCAATCTATTTCAGTCGAAATCCCTGTGCGCTCGAGAGAGTGCTCCTACAAGGATTTCACAAACTGCAAGCCGAAGCCTTTCTATGGCACCGACAGAGTCATTGCCCTCTCGCAATGGTTCGAGAAGACTGAACCAGTCTTCGAAATCTGTTCATGCGCTGCTGCGTGCAAAGTGAAATATGCCGCATGCACCTTTGAGGGAAAAGCCCTAACGTGGTGGAACGGCCATGTTAAAGCCCTAACACTCGTCGTGGCTAACGACATTGGCTGGGAAACGATGAAGGACCTCATGACTGAGGAATACTGCCCGAGGGGCGAAGTCCAGAAGTTGGAACATGAACTCTGGAACCTGACAATGAAGGGCACCAATGTGATCGCTTACACTGCCCGATTTAGCGAACTGGTGGCCCTCTGCCCCAATATGGTTCCCACTGAGGGGAAAAAGATCGAACGGTACATATGGGGGCTAGTGCCTCCGTATCAGGGGAATGTCTTAGCATCGAACCCCGCTACCTTCGACAGTGCCAAGCGTTTGGCACAAAGACTCATTGACCACGGAGTCGAAACCCCTGCAACAACAACAAACCTAGCCGTCCCAGAACCCTCCAAACCCGTTGACACTAAGCGAAAATTCTGGGATGAAAAGAAGAAACAGCGAGCTGCCAAGAGGCAGCAAATCGTGGCAGTACATGCCGCGGTAACCCCTACTGCTGTTACTGCTCCGGGGAAGTAGTATGCTGGAAGTTTGCCGAAGTGCAACAAATGCAACTTCCACCACAACGGCGCCTGCCGTGAAATGCAGTGTTCTAACTGCAACAGAAAAGGACACACCGTCCGTTTCTGTAAGTTCCCGGCACAACCGATCTCCCAAGTTCTTGGCTCAGGCGCGAGCCCAACTTGCTATGGATGTGGCGAAATAGGCCACTTTAAAAGGGACTGCCCCAAAGCGAGGAATGCTGGAGGAGCAAGGAGGGTACTAGCTATAGGCCACGGGGAAGCAGTTGCTGACCCAACAGTGGTGACTGGTACGTTCCTCCTTGATAACTCCTATGCATGCATTCTGTTCGATAGTGGAGCAGAGCGAAGCTTCGTAAACCACAAATTTGCTCGCATGCTTAAGCAACAACCACACGTACTTAATGAACAATTCACAGTAGAAATGGCCAATGGGAAAACTGAAAGTACAAATAGCATATACTTAGGTTGTACCCTAACTTTAGATAACCATTCATTCCCAATCGACCTTATGCTGGTCTCAATAAAAAGTTTCGACGTTATTATCGGCATGGATTGGTTAAGTCTTCATCGCGCCGACATCATGTGCTACGAGAAAGCAGTCCATCTAAACCTCCCGTCTAATGAAACTCTTATAGTCTACGGCGACAAACCTGGTGCGAGTATTCGCATTATATCAAGTATTCAAGCACAGAAATATCTGTGCAAAGAATACCACGCATTTCTTGCTCACGTCGTCGACACGAGCCTAGAAACGAAAGAACTAAAGAACATCCCAGTAGTGAGCGACTTCCCCGACATTTTCACAGAAGAACTACCCGGGTTACCTCCGCAACGACAGGTCGAGTTCAGAATCGACTTAGTCCCAGGAGCTACCCCAGTAGCCAAGTCGCCCTACCGTTTAGCACCAGCTGAGATGCAGGAACTCTCTGGTCAACTTAACGAACTACTCAGCAAGGGCTTTATAAGACCGAGTTTCTCACCTTGGGGAGCACCGGTCTTGTTCGTTAAAAAGAAAGACGGATCATTCCGTATGTGTATTGACTACAAAGAACTCAACAAATTGACGATCAAGAATCGTTACCCTCTACCACGCATAGATGATCTATTCGACCAACTGCAAGGGGCGAACTATTTTTCCAGGATTGATCTGAGATCCGGATATCACCAGTTACGAGTGCTAGAGGAGGATGTGCCAAAGACAGCCTTCCGAACTCGTTACGGACACTACGAGTTCGTGGTGATGCCATTCGGATTGACCAATGCGCCCGTAGTCTTCATGGATCTGATGAATAGAGTATGCCGACCTTACTTGGATCAGTTCGTCATCATTTTCATTGACGACATCCTGATCTACTCCCAAAGTAAGAAAGAGCATGGCGATCATCTGCGACAAGTTCTAGAGACTTTACGAAAGGAGAAACTTTATGCAAAGTTCTCGAAATGTGAATTTTGGATCCGAAGAGTCGAATTCTTAGGACACGTGGTAAGCGAAGAGGGAATCCACGTGGACCCATCCAAAATTAAAGCCATTGAGAACTGGTCAGCACCCAAGACGCCTTCAGAAATTCGTCAATTTCTAGGCCTCGCTGGCTACTACCGCAGATTCATTCAGAACTTCTCCCAAATAGCGAAACCTCTTACGACCCTGACCCAGAAAGGCGTGGCCTTTGACTGGGAAGAGAAACAAGAGAGAGCGTTCCAAACGCTCAAACGAGCCTTGTGCACTGCGCCAATACTATCCCTTCCCGAAGGAATAGAAGACTTCGTAGTCTATTGCAATGCATCAAATCAAGGACTCGGATGTGTTCTGATGCAGCGAGGTAAGGTCATCGCCTACGCCTCGAGACAGTTGAAGACACATGAGGTTAACTACACGACCCACGATCTTGAACTAGGAGCAGTAGTGTTTGCTCTGAAGATCTGGAGACATTACTTGTATGGAACGAAGAGCACTATCTTTACCGACCACAAGAGTTTACAACATATTTTCGATCAGAAGGAGCTCAACATGAGACAACGACGGTGGGTCTAGCTACTCAGTGATTATGAATGCGATATTCGTTATCATCCGGGTAAAGCCAACGTAGTAGCAGACGCCCTAAGTCGGAAGGAATATTCTGGTCGCAAAGTCAAGTCATTGTTAATAACCATCCATTCACATTTGTCTAAGCAAATTCAGGCGGCTCAACTTGAAGCCATGAAGCCTGAGAATGTGACGAGTGAATCCCTTAGGGGAATGGACAAGAATTTAGAAGCCAAGGGTGACGGAGCATTATATTTCATGAACCGGATCTGGACACCAAAACACGGTGGTTTCCGAGACTTGGTCATGACCGAGGCGCACAACACTCGGTATTCCGTCCACCCAGGTTCAGATAAGATGTATCTGGATCTTAAAAAGCTATACTGGTGGCCTAATATGAAAGCAGAGATTGCTACCTTCGTAAGTAAATGCCTTACTTGCGCAAAGGTTAAGGTCGAGTACCAGAAGCCCTCTGGTTTATTGCAACAACCAGAGATCCCGGAATGGAAGTGGGAGCGGATCACTATGGATTTCATAACCAAGTTGCCCAAGACAACGGGTGGACTTGACACCATATGGGTCATCGTTGATAGATTGACCAAGTCTGCACACTTCCTGCCTATCAAAGAAACCGACAAGATGGAGAAACTTACGAGAACATACATTAGGGAAATCGTACGGCTACATGGTGTACCTATGTCCATTATCTCCGATAGAGATAGTAGGTTCACCTCAAGATTTTGGCAATCACTACAACATTCCCTAGGAACAAGGCTGGACATGAGCACAACCTACCATCCACAGACCGACGGACAGAGTGAGAGGACCATCCAAACACTGGAAGATATGTTGCGAGCCTGTGTGATTGATTTTGGGAAAGCATGGGATACTCATTTACCCCTTGTCGAATTTTCCTATAATAACAGTTATCACACGAGCATCAAGGCTGCTCCATTCGAAGCTCTCTACGGCCGAAAGTGCAGATCCCCTCTGTGCTGGGCTGAGGTGGGTGATACCCAATTAGCTAGGGGCAAGCTTCCGACAGTACTCTCACCGGTCCAGAAATTATTCAGGAAACGACAGAGAAAATCGTTCAGATCCGTGAACGATTGAAAGCCTCAAGAGACCGACAGAAGAGCTACGCCGATAAATGAAGAAAACCTTTGGAATATCAGGTGGGAGACCGAGTCCTTCTCAAAGTCTCACCCTGGAAAGGCTTGATACGCTTCGGCAAGCGTGGGAAGCTTAATCCGAGGTACATAGGGCCTTTCGAGATTCTTGCAAGAGTCGTCCCCGTAGCTTACAAACTCGACCTACCCGACACACTTCATAACGTACATTCTACATTCCACGTATCTAACTTGAAAAAGTGTCTATCCGACAAGACTCTTGTAATCCCACTCGACGAGATCGAGATCAACGAGAGCCTCAACTTCGTGGAAGAACCAGTAGAGATCATGGACCGTGAGGTCAAGCAGACGAAGCAAAGCCGTATCCCTATCGTGAAGGTTCGCTGGAACGCCAAGCGAGGACCGGAATTCACTTGGGAACGCGAGGATCTGATGAAACTGAAATACCCTCATCTTTTCGCTTAGTTATTTGTAACTTCGTATTTGCTTAAATTCTAATTTCGGGAGGAAATTCCTTCTAACGGGGGGACGATGTGACAACCCAAAATTTCCATTTGTACGAACTTTATCTATTCAATAGAAGCTAGTCCAATTTCAGTGATTTTCATACTTTTCCGAACAAGTTTGTGTACATTAGGGTTTACGTTTAAGGAGATACCAGGAGAGTGGATGCTCCTGGGTTTGTGAAATTTGAGCATTCCAAGTTTCATAATGTTACAGTCCTATTTCCAGAATAAAAATATTTTCTGCCAAAATATTTCAGGACTATAAATAGATTTCTGAATTTAATTAATTCATTATTCACAATTCCAAATAGAGAAAAGCCATTTCTCTCTCACGGATCTTCGGGTTTTCATCCCAGATTGTGAGTCTACTTTCCTAGATGTGTTTTATTACTTGTTTATTGCTTTATAACATAGATTTCATGTCTAAAACACAAGATCCGGGAGTTTACCGCCCAAGAACGTTTTTGGGGAGTAAACTCCAAAACGAGGCCTATAAGCTTCCTAGTCCCATTTCCTTGATAGACAACTAGTTAGGGACTTAATGTATGATCATTAGAGGCTTGAAATCATTTAAGAACCACAAGTTATAGGAGTTTACGGCCAAGGATATTTCTTGGGCCGTAAACCCCTTTTCAAGGGCTATAAGTGCCCTAAACCACCCCTAAAGCTTAAGGACATTTACCCTCTAATGCTTGTAGCTAATTTGGACACCAAAACACTTCAAAATCATGGAGTTATAGGAGTTTACGGCCAAGGATATCTATTGGGCCGTAAACCCCTTTACCAAGGGTAAAATGCACCCTAAACACCCCTAAGGCCTTAAGACAATTACCCTTGAATACATAGGACTTGAATGGGGATTAAACTACATAAATACATCCCTAAAAGGGAGTTTACGGCCAAGGAACATCACTTGGGCCGTAAACTCCAAGTGAAGGCACAAAGGTGTGCCTCTTGTCCCCTTTAGCCTTAGATAAAAACATGGAAGCTATCCTACATGTGCAAGTGACTCAAATAAATTAAAAACCAACACCCCATAGGAGTTTACAGCCGTAAACTCTAGGGGATATGGTCATTAGGCCGTAAACTCCCCTATGGAGCATTCTAGGGCCTTAAACTACTTCAAGGATTATTCCAACAAAGCTAGGAGTATTCTAGGATCAAGTTAGCACCTTAAAACAACCAAAACCACCAAGTGAGGAGTTCACGGCCATAAACTCATGAGTTTACGGCCGTAAACTCCAAAGGTGGGGTTTGTTGGGTGGTGAACTCTTATACAAGGTCATTTGATGCTTCAAACCCTTTTGCCTTGTCCCGTAGCAACTTAGATGCAACCATTAGGACCTTTAACACTTATGCAAAGTGTTTTACATGTTCCTAAGTGTCTTAACTTATTTGTTAAGTTATTATTTGGCTAATTAGTTATATATATGCTTATTATATGATAACTAGGCTCGTGCGTGTAAACAAGTCTCCGTTTGCCACCTAGCACGGTATCCGACACTACAATTCAAACAGCTCACCACAAGTGAGTTCATACCCCTTTAATCAACCTTTGAAATGATTTTAAATGTTTTAAATACTTCATGGGGGTGGGGGGGAATACAAGTCAAACACTTATAGTTATTGCTTCAATCGCATGTGATTGCATTTAATCACATGTGATTACTAACTAGGAAACCAATGATTTTTACCACTGTTCAAACTGTTTATCAAACTGCTTTACTTTGAAATGTTTTACAAACTCTTTTAATTTCCAAAATTATTTACAAACTGTGATTCAAACATATGTTCCTTATACTTAAACTGTTTATCAACTTATGCCTTCAAATTGTTTTAAAGATTGACATCAAGTCGATCTTTTCTTGAAATTATATTTATGTTTCAAATGTCTTATGAAAACTTATTTATGCCTTTATATTATCAGTTGCATGCCCATATATGTATAGCTGTATAAATAATGTTTAAAGGGCTTAGGAAGGCCATCCGCCCTATTTCCTTTTTCTCGATTTGGATGTGGTCTGGTGGGATTTCGGATGACCATCCGAAGGTCGTTTCAATATTAATTATATATCAAATATACATATATAAACATAAAAGTACTTCCATATACATACGTACTAGACACATCATTAGTTAGTTACCATCGGGGTAACACAGGATCATACATATACAGCTATACTAGAAACATGAACATATACAGCTAGAAACATGAACATATACATCTATACTAGAAACATGAACATATACAGCTATACTAGAAACATGAACATATACATCTATACTAGAAACAAGAAATATACATCTATACTAGAAGGAGAACATATACAATTATACTAGAACGAGAAACATTACATATACATGAACACGTTAACAATTGTGATCCACTGTGTCGGAGCATGCCTTAAATGTCATGTCCCGAGTTGTAGCCAGAATTCTCTTGGAGGGAGAGCGTGAGTTTGCATATAGATCTATACTGGATTGACTATCCTACACTTTGCTGCTAGCTACAGCCGGACCTGCAGGTCTGCGGGTGCCAAACGTCATTTCTTTATTACGACCATTCATTATGTTGTTGTTACTAGTCGATAGTATGGAGCAATTTATCACATAATGCCTTAATATAAATCCGGTTTAAGGTAGTTAGTACAGCAGTAGTTCCTATTATACAAAACTACAGTACTACAATGATTTACCCATTACATATTTTAGTGATAACCTCACTTAAGCATTAATGTACAAACTATATTTTATTAAATGATAGTTACACTTAGGAAATTACACACTTTTACAACAAACGAGTATACAAAACAGTTAAGCCTTGGTAGAAGGTTACTTTAATAGAAGATATAGGATTTTCTGAGAGATTCAAACTTTTACAAACACTTTCAAACACTTACTTACATTTTTTTTACAAACTTATACATTGAGACAAGCTCAAACGTTTTTGACAACAAACATTGACACTAAAATACTTATGAACTCACCAGCTTAATGCTGATAAACTCTTTCAAAATAACTTGCATTCTCAGGTCATCAGTAGACAGGTACCGAGGCCAACTATTGAGAAGATAGAGCGTATTCAAGACTCATCTTATTATTTTGACTTACATTATTTTGGTGTCTATACTGTGCAGAACACACTTATATTAAAATTATATATTTAATGCAATGGATGATGTTGTTTGCTTATTTACATTTACTGTGTTGTGATACTATACATGACGTCCTCCGCCCCAGAACGTTTCCGCCGTTCTTGGTTTCGGGGTGTGACATTCAACCAGCTCGCCGAGTCAGTTCATGCACTCGACGAGTTGGCAAGCCTGAGTGTAGATTTTCGAGTTTTGGTGCTGGAATTGGTCTAGAATCATTACCTTAAACTGTTTTGAACTTATAAAACCTGTTTTTGATGTGGTAATGATGATGGTGGACCAATTTCAAAGTAATAATCAAAGTCTCAAGTTTATATATGCTTATATGATTCTTGAAAGTTGTTGATTATGAATGTTCATGAACTTATGAGTTTTGATAGATCATAGGAATTATGTGCAAATTGTTAGATAGTATAATTCTTGATCTTTATGACATTGAATGAACTCCATACATTGTCCTCAAGTTATGGAATTCCAAAAGTTTTTTCTTTTAAATGTTTTTTAAGAAGCCATAAGTTACACTTTTGAAGAGTTTTTTTTTCTAATAAATGTTTTTATGGACTCCATACCTTGTCCTCAAGTTATGGATTTCCAAGAGACTCTTCATTAAAAGTTTTAAACACTTAATTAAAACTCATAAGTTATGAATATCCAAAAGTTTTTGAATTGTTCAAAACTTGCCCTCAAGTTTTGGAATTTGTAAAGTCTCACACAAACTTTAATTTCATACCCTAGAAGTTTTAAAAGTTAAAATTCAACCCTTATACTATTATAAGATTAATGGTTAATATTTATATATATGTATAAGATTAAGTCGTTTTACCGTTAGTAGGCCTCATTCACGAAGCCGGTCTATAAGGGGGGGGGGTATAAGGTTGTTGGCTATAAAATGGCAGCTTAATGGGTGTCCACTCTCACCCACCGCTTCCTTGATCAGTGGAGGGTCGTTAGCCGAATGGGTAAAACAATCACTTTAAATTCACATTAAAAGTATAATGATTATTATAAAGTAACTAAATATATATATTTTTTAAATTCCCAATTTTAGTTACTTTAGGAAAAATGTGAACATGGTGCTAGCCCATGGAATTCACACTTTGTACCTTACCAAGTCATTGGTGGAGCGTGTGTGGTTAACCGGCACACTAACTTGGACTAGTAAGGATCACGAAGGGTGACTTAATGTTTTTCATAGATCAATGGAGTGTGTGTGGTTAACCGACACATTGATTAGGTGATAATGTTAAGGGTACCAAGTGAATTAGTATGGTTATTCACACCTTGTTTTGTGATCCTCGACATCCCGGTCACAAAATTTGAGAGGACACACTAGATATTAAAACATGCCATTGAAAAGTTCAATGTATCTCAAAAGATCTAGGAGTTTCAAATCCAATTAAAACCTAATAAATTATTTTGTTTTTCATGGTGGAAATTGGTGAATCGTCATTCGCCTACCTTCAAATATTTTATAGCTTGGATTACGACATCCATCTTCCAAGTTATAAGATATTGTGTTGGGTCCTAGCCTTAATATATTATATTAAGGATTTTGAATTAAATAACTTGATTATCTCCCATTATAGATGTCTGGTTCAGACAACTATGATCTTCCCAAATCTCTTGGAACAAGCTTTCCTCTTAAAGATGATGTCCCTCAACATCATGCTTCTCTTCCTCCACCTCCTCTATTTATTCTCCCTAACCCACAAGTTTAAGGTCACTCAAGCCCTATTGGCAAGCACAGTCTACGTATGCTCACATCTTGGATACAAAGTCACATATTGACAAGTCGGGAGAGTTGGGTGTCAAAGTCTTGTGAAAGTTGGATGTTCAATCACTTTCTTGGTAACATAGTGAGTCCCTTTGGGACTACTATGAGACAGACTATGACATGACCCTTAGTGATCTTATCTATTTGCTTGGTGCTGCGGAATCAGCAATGATTTGGAACACTAGTAAAGCAAATTTTGTTAGAATATCAACTTCCCAAACCTTAAATGGACACTGACAATGGTAGCATTGGATATCTAGAAAAGGATTTCTCTTCCTAATGGAAAGGGATCGACCATAGTCAACTCGGTTGACCAAATGTTAAAGAGAAAGGATAAGTCTGAGATAGTCTCATGTGCCATTAACAAAGGGTCCATATGTTTTATTGCTAAAGGGAGGGACACTGATTGCGAAGCTGCCATATTTACCTGTAAGATCATAAGATTGATCAAGTCAAGAAGTTTGACTCTACTTCAGTTAAAGTCCACCGTCTAACTCTATTAAGTTCCTATTTGGAGATTCTTATTACATAATGTGAATGGGTCACATGTTGATGTTTTTAAGAATCAAAGAAAAGATAGGAAGCTTAAAGGAAGTATATGTTGATTCTGATTGCGAAGATGGGTTTCGATCGCATGGTTCGGTGACCAGAATTTTGAGCTGTTGCTTGAGAGTTATGATATATTAATTAGGAATAGATAACAACAAGATTTTCATATGGATTGTAAGGATAAGTTTTTCCGAAAAGTTTAAAAAAAGGGTTTTCATTTTATTTATTTTAAAAGTATCCTTACAATGACATTTGTGAAAAATTGTTGCTTAGTAATAGCAATATTGGAAAGTGGATTTGATTCTTTCATTTGTGGTAGTGTATGAATTTACCAAATGAGGTGTAAAGTCCAAATTAAGGATCTTACCAGAGATCAATAGCAAACACAAAACACACAAAGCAATAATAGGACCAAAAATAGAATAAACCAAGCTTGCACACGTTTTATATCAATAAACGTCTAGTACAACTTGATGGAAAACCGTGAACACTCAAGGCATCAACAACCAACCACGTCTGACTAACCCTCTATATATATAGGGACCATGACCGAGAAGAGTTTACAGCCGTAAGGTGTTATTACAACCGTAAACTAAACACAAAACCCACTACTAACATACTACCTACTATTACAGTGTAAAGCCTAGACCAAACCACTAACTTGGGCCTTTCAATCTCCCCCTTGATTTGGACTAGCTCAAGATTAATCTTTAGTGACTACCATGATGTCCGCTTGCCCCATTGCTCCATTCCACATCCGTTTGTTAAGAATCTCAGTAGCCATAGTTGTATACACCTTCGCAGCATCTTTAAAAGCATCCTCTGCAACCAAAATCTGAAAGTTGCTTAAGTGATGAATGTCCCATTGTCGAAATTGTAACAAATCTCTTCGGTCGTAGAGTTGAATGCACCCATTCTTGAGCTTGATGACCGCAACGAAAGTAACTTCATCAAAGACCCAACACTCTATAGAGCTTAGAGATCCATCTTGATAATGTTTAAGAATAGGGAACTATTTGACCTGCTTGGTTGCGGGCCACATCACGACTTTCAAAGGCTTATCAGTTTCATAATCAAGTACATCAGGATGCTCTTCTATGATAGACTCAACAGTTTTCATGGATGGAAACCCTTTCTTGACTTGATCTGCAAGGAAATGCTTAAACTGAGTCGCCTGAGGATTGTTTGTTAAATTGGAGAAAGGAGCTTGAGATAATTCAGTCAGATCGACTCTAGTCCATGAACTGAAGTCATGATTGTCCCTATAAAGTTCATAATTGCCACTTTTCCTTAACACTATCCACATGTTGAGAGGAGCATGAAATCCCCACGAAGAAATCCCTGACCTATCACCGAAAGTGTCTCTGAATCGAACAACTTCAAGATCAGTCATTATAATCGCAGGTTCATCCCAAGAAGCATTCTGATTAGAGTTTCTTTTGAACAACAATTGTCCTTTCTTAGTGGCTTCCTCTTGAGCATCCTGAATGGTTGCTGAAACATGTGGAGCTTGAGGAGGCTCATCTTCAGCACGATTAACAGCTCCTGATGTTTGACCTATTGGCAGAGAGACTGGGAAAGCTTGAACATGTAGATTAATCTTATATAAACCAACTGATGTCTGGTATTTATCACCAAAGTATTCTTCAAGTTTCCTTTTCAGCTCAAAATAGCTTGAAGTTAATAAATTAAAGTGATCTTGGAGATCGGAAATCTGTTTTGACTTTAGCTCTTTATCCTTAGTAAGATCAGCTACTTGCACACCAAGGTTTGAATTATCAGACTGAAGCTTAGACACTTGAACACTAAGCTTTGAATTTTCAGCTCGAAGTTCTGACACTTGAATATCAAGCTCAATGTTTTTCTAACTCAGCACCGATATCTCCTTCTGTAGCCCTGAGATGGTTAGGTTGTCTCCTCCAGAACGACCATCTCCTATAGAAACACCCTTACCACGAGGAGAAGGCATTAAAAATTGCTCCTCAGCCAAAAGCATAGCCAATCTCACAGAAGCTTCATCATGATCTGAACGAGGAGGAGTAAACCCTGGTGGAATAGAGGAACCACCAACCTCAAAAGTAGTGTATGGACCCATAGAAAACAGTTTGGTTGTGGTGAGACTGGTAGTAGTAGGTAGTACTGGGAGGCTGCTAACAAGTCTTTCAATTACTTTACCCTGCCTCAGATCCCTTCTTTTTCTTTTCAATGGGGGTTGATCAGATTGTGTCGTTGCAAAATCACTCACAAACGGCTCTGAGGTAGGAGGAATAGAAACAGGAGGGGAACAGCCCATAACCGTCTCCATTGGAATAGAAACACTTGCCATTTGACCTGAAGTAGGGGTTGCAGTTTCAAAAACTTCATTCGAGTCCCTTGTCTCAGTAGTTGGAAGAACAACATCATCGACATTGTTAAAGATAGTGTCAAGATTCTCATTTGACACCAAGTTGGCACTGCTAGCTAGAGAAGCTGCAATGTCATCATGATCAAAACCAGAGAGATCAAGATCATCAACAGAATCATTGTTGTTGCCATCAACATTTTCTGCAAACTCCGTGTGCATTCCTGAATTATTGCCTTGAGCAAGATTAGACGTTTCGCCATGTTCCTCAGCCACATGTGAGTCAGGAGTAGGAGTATCTTCCTTCATAGTACTTTCATCCTCAGATACATCAATAACAATGTTGTTTGGAGTTGACTTCTCAGAAGATGCAGGCTCAGAGGAGGTCTGTTCAGATGAACCATAAGATTCTGTGGGCTCATTTAGCTCAGTGAGCTTTCCAAACTTTTCGAGCGGATATTTTCCTTGAAAGATAAAATTTCCTTTTCGATTCTGTTTAATGAGTCCTATAGTGTGTAGACCCAATGATTTCATATAAAAAACATCACCTTCCTTTCGCACATCCGGAAATTGAGTCTCGATGAACAGCTGAATGAATCTAGGATACAACAAGAAGGTATCCCGAGTTGAGGCTCGAATGTTAACAACAAACTCATCCAAAATAAATCTCGAGAAATTGAACTTTATTCCTGCGGCGAGAGAGACAATGGCACCAGTATTCTTTAGAGAAATCTCATCTGCTCCCGATCTCCTCCCTAAAATACAGCTAACAAATACGTGTGCTAACAACCTCCAGTACGGATGTAAAAGTTTCTTCAATGTTGGAGGTGAAGTGCCTTCATAACTCATTCTCCTCAGAATTCTTTGAGTGTCTTCAATTCCAATCTCCATGGGGTAATTAGGTTGATCATCAATCAACAACATCTCTCTGATAAAGCTTTCATTAATCACAATTTCACGACCTTGAACTGTAGCTTTAACAGTAAAGTGACCGGCATCACTCATATCTATGCTTGCAGTCGCCCAAAATTCTCTGATTAAGTTCTGATAGACAACATAATTTGCTATAATAGCAGACGCCAAACAACACTCCCGAAGTCTGTGAATCATTGATCGGAGATCCGAATGAATAGCTAGAGGATCCGCAAGGAAAATAGAGAGATTGTGCATATCTGCAAATTTCAAGTTTGCCATTTTCTTGCACTCAACCACACTAAGTAAGACACGAGTAGATGCCAACGAATAACCAAAATATTTTAATTTTAATTTTGATCCAAAAAAATAATATTAATTATTTTATTTAAAAACATGGGTCAAAAATTAAAAAAATATTCATTTAAATTAAATCCAATTTGGTAGTCAACATGAGTTCAAGGTAAACAACAGTTCACGGCCCAGGAACAGTTTACGACCGAAGAATTGTGTTTACAGCCGATGAACACGAAACTCGATCAAACCATGAAAAATGCATTTAATTAAGAGTGTACGGTCCCAAAATAACACAATGATCAATCGAGGTTTGCTACCGCAAGCAATTCGCGGTCAAAAAAACATTTACGGCTCAAGAACAGGGTTTACGGCCCAAGCTTGCGGCCGTAAACTCCGTCGCAGTCCTTTTTCTCGTTTTTTGCTCAAATGGAACGGTGAATCACAGAATAAACTATATATTTATGATCTAGAACTCATTACCTTCGAGATTAACGGATTGGATTTGCAAAATTTGACAATTTTTTTTTGAGGAGAGAGAGAGAGAGTATATTGGGGTTTGCGGCCGGAATCTTGAGAATGAAGAAGATTCCGGCGGTAAACTCCTTTTTATACCCGTTTTACAATTTACCTGATAACTTCACAGTATTTAGTAGAGTCCAACACAGCCAAAAATTTTAAACCAATTCTTTTTGAGGATATTTACTAAGGTAAAAGAATAAAAATAAAATTAAAACTAAAATTAAAAATAAAAATAAAAAATAAAAATATTTAATTATGTACAATAAAATAAACTGAAAATAATAATAAAAATAAAATAATAAAATAATAAAATAAAAACTTATTATTTTTAACAACTAAAAATTGAAATAAAATTAATTAAAAATAAAATAAAATAAAAATAAAAAATAAAAATGAAAATAGACTGAATTTGTGACGCTGGGATCAAAGTTGTTAGACAGTCTTATTCCACTTGTCAGTACCCTTATCTTCACATTTTCGTCTAATCGATCGTCAGTATTGTGGTCCACTTAAACACGAAAAATTTGTGACAAGATTTGGACAATTTACCAATGACATGATACATGCATATATCTAATTAAAACTTTATTATCATGATTGACCCTAATTCTTAAATAGATTTTTCTTATGACCATTTAACTGACTACAACCAGGGATATTGTTGTCTACCTAAATCGAGCAGCGAGATCTACGGACAATCTGTATTTGTTCAATTTTAATTGTACTAGAACGTGTTTCCCGCTTCCTGATATGCCCCAGTCATCAAGAACTTCCAGAGTACTCCTTACATCGGGTGAGCAGAAAATCATTAGGAGAGATGATGGATTCAGATTGTTATTACTTATAGTTTTAGAGGGATTGAGAAGTAGAAGGTTGCATATGCTGTGTACTAGGTCGGATTAGAAGTCACGCAAAGGAGATAGAATATTGATAACAGATAAGAAGAATTTCATAGATATTATTTGTAGAGAAATAGAGTTGCATATGTTACATTCCAGGTCGGATCTCCCGATCACGCAGAGGAAGCAACATATGACTGACATACAGAGAGAAAGAAAACAATTTTCTACAGACCTAATTTATCGGAATTTACCAGTCGCACCATCCAAACGGAATTAAGGACATAATCCGCACATCAAGGAAAAGTGAATCCACAGTTTTAGGTACGGGTTATTTAATGTGACCGGTAGATTCCCATGTATATCTCCCTGCTCAACCTATCCGAGCGTCGTGAAATCAGGTCAAACGGATCTAACTAGGTCAAAGTTTGTCAAGTCCTTAAAACTTAATCCTTAAAACGAATCATTTTCAGAAAGCCTACAAGCACATCGAAGCGAGCTTTGTTAAATGGCTTTGTGAACAAATCCACCACATTATTATCAGTGTGGACCTGTTCTAGCCTGATTAGCGAACGTTCGTAACAGTCTCTGATGAAATGAATTTTAATGTCGATGTGCTTGGTCTTAGAGTGTTGGACTGGGTTTTTTGGCAATTTGGATAACAGCTTCATTATCACAGTAAATAGGGGTTTCTAGATAATTCAAACTGTAGTCCAATAGCTGATGTTGGATCCAGATAACTTGAGAGCAGCAAGCCGATGCAGCAACATATTCCGCCTCCGCTGTGGAAGTTGAGACAGTGTGTTGCTTCTTGCATTGCCACGAAACTAGTCTGTCACCTAGGTATTGACATGCTCCTGAGGTTGATTTCCTTTCAAGCTCACAGCCTCCATAATTACTGTCAGCAAAAGCATAAAGATCAAATTCAAAATTCTTCGGATACCAAAGACCCAATTTTGGGCTTCCCTTGATATACCGAAAAATTCTTTTGACAGCAATAAGATGTGAAAGTTTAGGATTCGCCTGATAACGTGCGCATTGACACACTGCAAACATGATATCCGGTCGGCTTGCAGTAAGATACATCAGCGATCCGATCATCGATCGATAGTGAGTCTGATCTACGGATTCGCCTTCAGGATCTGGAGTCAGAAGAGGTCGTTCTGCCATTGGTATTGAAGCAGACTTAGCATCGCGAAACTCGAACTTCTCAAGAATATCCTCCACATACTTGGCTTGATGTAGTAGGATTCCGGTTGAATTTTGTTTGACCAGAAGCCCCAAAACACATGTTCATTTCTCCCAACGAGCTCATTTCGAACCGTTTCTTCATTACACCTTCGAATTCTTTGCAAAGCTGCGGACTATTTAACCCAAAGATGATATCGTCAACATGGATTTGCACAAGAATTTGATCATCTCCAACATGCTTGATAAACAAAGTCTGATCAATAGTGCCACGTGAATAACCATGCTCGAGCAAATGCTTTGTTAGAGTTGCGTACTACGCTCGAGGAGCTTGATGTAACCCGCACAATGCCTTGTCCGACTTGTAGACATGATTAGGAAATTTTGATTCAACGAACCTAGGAGGTTGATCAACGTATATTTCTTCCTTCACCTTGCCATACAAGAAGGCGGTCTTGATGTCCATTTGATACACAGTAAAGTTCATGTAAGAAGCATATGCTAGAAAGATACGGATAGCCTCCAGGCGAGCTACTGGAGCATAGACTTCAGTGTAGTCAAGACCCTCGACTTGTCGAAACCCACGAACCACCAATCGAGCTTTATTTCGCACAATAACCCCTAAATCGTCCTGCTTATTGCGATAAACCCATCTTGTGTCAAGTTACTTCTTGCCCTTTGGTTACTCAACTAACTTCCAAACACCAAGTTTTTCAAATTGATGCAGTTCCTCATGCATTGCATCTACCCAGCTGGGCTCATTTAGAGCCATTTCAACATTCTTAGGCTTTATTTGAGAAATGAAGCAGGAGTAAAGACAAGTATTCACATCTCCACTCTGACTTCGCTTTTTAACACCGTCACCCAGCTGACCAATGATGTTATCGATCAGATGATCATGTTGTACTCTTGAGGGTATCTCTTGGCTGATATCATTGAGAGAGATGGGAAGAGTGTGAATGTTGATACCTCCTTTATTTGCTGATGAATCCGCTCCAAAAGGCTCTGCCACGAACTCATTAGAAATAAATTCAGGAAAGAGTAGTTCCATAAAGGTTGATGTGGTTGCAGAAGCGTCATTGGGCGTGAACTCTCTCTCCATAGGTGTAGATAGTGTGGCTTCAGCATCAGGTGTATCATTTTGGACTGGAGATTTAGGACTATCAAGATGCACAGATGGCTCCTTCTCTGGTGAAGCCGAGAACTCTCCCTCCGGCATACAGAGGACTCCCCCTCAGATGTAGCAGATGACTCCCCCTCAGATGAAACCGGGGACTTCTCTGTGAATGAAGAAGGGGATTCAGATGGAGATCTGTAAACAACTTCTTCGTCTTCGTCTTCGTCTTCAGAAATCTTCTTCAAACCAGAAACAGATCTAGATGAGCCACTCGAAGACACATTTATTGATTTGAATAGGATGTGTAATCAAACAGCCAATCTGGACCCACTCTAGCGTCCGTCTCGTTTTCTTCCAACCAACGCACGTCATACGATTCCACAATTTGCTTTGTCTTCTTGTTGTAGACTCTATAGGCTGTGCGAGCAGCATACCCTACGAAGTAACAATCATCGGCTTTTGCATTGAACTTCGGGTTGGCATCTAAGTGAAGAAGTGTACAAGGGCAGCCAAACACATGGAAATGACTGACTGATGGCTTGTGACCATAGAGAAGCTCATACGGGGTCTTCATCTGAGCTTTGTTGATCAACACTCGATTCTGAACATAACAGGCAGTGTGTATCGCCTCGGCCCAAAATAAAACTGGTAGCTTTGAATCACATAGCATCGTCCTTGCAGCATCCTTTAACGTTGTGTTCCTTCTTTCAGCAACACCATTTTGTTGGGGTGTGTGAGCAGAACTGAATTGACGCGGGATACCCTTTTCCACGCAAAAATGATCGAGTACAGAGTTCTTGAGTTCTATTCCATTGTCGGTACGAAGCGCCTTCACTTGATTGTTAGTTTGGTTTTCAACTAATACAATAAGCTTCTTGATTGGTTTTCAACTAATACAATAAACTTCTTGATCAAATCAGCAACTCCAGCTTTGTTGGATAGAAAGAAAACCCACGTAAACTGAGAGAAATCATCGATCACAATCAGGAAATAAGAATTTCTGTTGATGCTAAGAACATTTACTGGTCCAAATAGATCCATATGAAGCAATTGAAGCAATTGGTTAATTGAGTTGACCTGTTTTGGCAGGTGTGGTTTTCTATGATGCTTTCCTTGGGCACATGACACACATTTTTCAAACGTAACAAAGTCCTTGACAGGCAAACCATGGACCATCTCATTTTTCGCAAGACGATTCAAGTTCTTGGCATTAGCATGACCTAGTCTTCTGTGGCACAACATTGCAATTTGTTCGGAGATCTTGGAGAAAAGACACGTAACTTGTTCCGGAAGATTGCTATTCATATCAATGATATAGGCATTCCCATCCCTTTTATATTTTACAAGAATCCACTCCTCTGGGATAACAAAACCTGGCTTGAGAATCATGCATTCCTAATCAGAGAAATGCATATAATAGCCCTTGTCACAAATCTGAGAAACACTTAACAAACTATGCTTCAGCTTGGGAGCAAAATTAACATTCTCGAAACTTAAAACCCCGTTCGATACAGTTCCTCGTTGAGTGATTTTACCACCTTCTCCGCCCACAAAAGAGATGTATCCACCATTAAATGATTGAATGTTGTACAGTTGGGCAATATCTCCTGTCATATGTCGGGAACAACCGCTGTCGACGAACCAGGGTCTGACGACATTTCCCAGCAACTGTCCCTACAAAATGTGCGGGTTTAATTAGATTTGGGAACCCAGATCATTATTTTCCTGGGTGATCTCGATGCCTTTTCAGATTGATAACTTTTGGAATTTTTAGAGGACACGAAGGATGAATTGGAGACTTGTTTGGGAATCCATTGATAATTGGGTTTTCTAATTGTCCCGTATGTTTTTTAGATTGAATGAGTATCAATTTGCTTAGGGCATGTGGGTTTTCTACCAGATTTGGTTGAAGACTCACTGCTGTCCCTTGACGAAACCGATCTTGGCTTGGCCATGTTCGGTTTTGGCAAGCTGCCTGGGACTTTGTGATAAAAAAACCTTTTTATGTTTTTGAAAAATGGCTCGTTTTCTACTTCAATCATTTTTCCTTTCACCATTCCGGGAACGATTTCTAGAGGACTTTCTAGTTAAAGACCTTCCTCTAGATTCGTTCTCTCCTCTTGGAAATTCGAAATGTACAAACATATGATTTTGACAATTTCTAGCTATATGACCACCAACACCACAATTGAAACAAATCTGTTTGTTATTGTTATAACTTGTTCTACATTGATCAGATTTGTTTTCCATACAATCACCCCTACTTCTCTCACAAGAACATGAACAGGAATTAGGTTGTGAGGCAAGCGAGGGTACATTAGATGGAGTAGTTTGTGAAGTTGATGGTTTCTCAAAATCATTATCACACACATCAAAATTGTCAACCAAATTTTTCAACTCAGACTTTTTCAAACCATTCAAAACAGTATCAGAAGAAATAGAAACACCACCACAAAAAATTGTCTTTTGAAACATCAGAAAACATATTGTCTTTATTTAAAACTAAAACTTTAGGTTTAGACTCGATTTTATTTTTAGAAACATATCCTTCAACTTCGTGCTTTGACTGATTCAAGGATTGATCTGTAGGAGAAGTAGAAATGTTAGTATTTTCAACATTAATAAATCCTACCGAAATAAAACCAGATGATTTGCCATAAACCATAAATGGTTCATTGGCAATCTCTTCTTTGGACAAAGGCTTGGGCAGATATGAATGATTGAAGGGAGGGGGACATGGTTATACCCTAGACCCTTTGATTGATTCTTCTTAAATTGCATATTGTGGTCTATCATGTTTGCAACTACCTCACTTGAAAAATCATATTTTCTAACATCAAGCTTGGCGGTTTCAAACTTTCCTTTCAAAGATTCAATTTCAGCCACTAGTTCAGCATTCTGTTTCACTACATAATCTTAATTTTCACATTTATTACTGTAGTCTTCCTGAAGTCTCCTAAAGTCCTTAATTTTTTATTCCAATTGAGCTTTGAGTGGTTTTTGACCTTTTCTAAGTTGGCACCTTTCATATCTAAGGTCTTCTACGTCCCTTATTAATTTGTCATTAAGTTCACGAAGAATCTTAAGATTTTCTACTTCACTGCCTAATGTCTCAATTTTCTCATGCATAGTTTTAACATAATCAATACAGGCTTGAGAGCATGATGGAAGACTTACCTTGGCTGAATTAGGTTCATGAGAAGAGGATACCATCAATGCAAACTGCAGCTCCATCATCTTATCTTCAGCTGCCACAATCTCTGTCGGGGCATCATCACAAACTTGTGCCAGGTGGACAGTTTCACGTCCAGACAGGTTCAGGGCTTGCATCTGATCTTCCCAGTCAAATGACTGAGCGACCATAGCCTTCTCATTGTTTATTTGATTACCACTTCGATTGTTTCCAACTGTAACCACTGTCCTATCATTATTTAGTCTTTTGTCTGGCTGTGGACAATCACGAGCAAAATGCCCTGGCTCGTGGCAGTTGAAACATCATAGCTTTCCCTTGCTGAACCCAACCTTCTTGTCAGCACTCATCCCCCAGTTATTCTTTCCAGTCTTTTTGGAAAATTCTTTCGCCCTAAAAACTGCCATGGCAATTTGCCATGTAATATCCATCTCCTCAACGTCTTCAGGGTGAATCTTATCAAGATCGGCAAATGACAGTTGAGGTGGAAGATCCCCGGCTACAAGCGCATTGTAGCAATTGACAAGCCCCGAAGGAAGAGCAAGATTCTCATCGCCCTCCTTTCCCTTTGAAGAAGAAGCTCCAGTTGAGGATGAAGCAGCTTGAGCAGCCATAAATGATTGATTCTGCGAGAGAGGAATGGCTGAAGCAGAGGAAGCCGATGGAGTTTAAAAAGTTTGAATCTGAGCTTGCAAAGGAGGCTGATTAAAAGATGAACCTGCAGAGGGAAGAGAAACAGAAAAAGAAGAAAGCGCATTGTTAGAGGAGATGCCAAGATTCGCAGCTGAATACGAGTTCACATGGTTAATTTCCCACTGCTTTTCATCAATATCACACGCCTTGATGACTGCCATCACTTCAGCGAGAGAGAGGCGACTGAGATCCTTAGTTTTCTTTCATGTCCCAAGATTTTGGGAGAGCATTTAGTAGCTTCTTGTTTACTTCTGACTTTGTGTAGAAAATCCCAGCCACAGTAATTTCTGTATTGAGAGTTGTGAACCGCTGCAGCTGTGTTTCAAGGGTCACTCCAGGAACATAATTAAACGTATTAAAACGTTGTCGCAGTATGTCCTGGCGACTCTCTCGCATATCTTCATTCCCTTCATACACCTCAATCAGGGCTTCCCACAAAGCTTTAGCCGACGTATACTCTCTGAACTCTTGAGCAATGTCTGGTGGCAAGGCCATGGACAAGATGGCCAACGCCTTTTCCTGCTCCTCCACACTCTCAAAAGTCTTCATCAATGTAATTTTATATTTTCTTATCAACCACTTGCCCCGTAACTGTAGTGGTTACTCTGACTGGATTCTTGATGACGCATTTCCACAACTAGAAATCTTTCATTTTTATGTACTTCTCTATTCTGTACTTCCACTCGGGAAACCTATCCGCAGACATTAACCTTGGAATTCACGTGGTGGTACCCATAACAACATCAAGTTCTTGAAAATGAGTTTGACTTTGAGATTCCATTTTTATTGTGAAATAAATTAATTAAGATTAAAATAAAAATTAATTTGCTGTTAAAATGAGATTACTGCCCAATTTAGGTTTGTGGCCGTAAACCCGAAGTTTGCGGCCGTAAACTCGAGGTTTGCGGTCGAGATGGAATACGGTTCAAGAATGCGGTTGAAGATTCACGATCCAAAGCTTTCCGGTTGAAGTATACGGCCCAAGATCTTTGATGGGATTGTGGCCGTAAACAGAGATTACGGCCGTAAGCTTAAGCCGTAATCAACAAGTTTTTCAGTTTCTCGATGAAAAAAAAACCCTTTTTGCAGAAAAACGCTAATACAGTCTCAAGCCAATAAGAACTCGCTCCAAAATCGATTGTAGAATGCTTTGACATTGGTTCTGCTCTGATACCAATTGTAAAGTCCAAATTAAGGATCTTACTAGAGATCAATAGCAAACACAAAACACACAAAGCAATAATAGAAGCAAAAATAGAATAAACCAAGCTTGCAAACGTTTTATATCAATAAACGTCTAGTACAACTTGATGGAAAACCGTGAACACTAAAGGCATCAACAACCAACCACGTCTGACTAACCCTCTATATATATAGGGACCACGACCGATAAGAGTTTACGGCCGTAAACTCATTACAACCGTAAACTAACCACAAAACACACTACTAACATACTCCCTACTATTACAGTGTAAAGCCTAGACCAAACCACTAACTTGGGCCTTTCATGAGGAAAGGTTCTCATCACCCAAGTTTCAATTGGACCGAAACTTGGAATCATATAAGCTGTATTGTATGATGGATGAGAATTTTCATCTTTGGAAAATTAAGACTAATTCCTTATGTGAACAAGGATAGGACTAAAGTGATCGAGTACACATGCTTGTGCATTGGTCAAGTCCACCACAAATATTGATAAGACTATTCGTCATGATTTACTAAAGCTTAGTAAATATGGTTATACTTACAAGTTTAAGTAAAATTTTGAAGCATTGAAAAGTTCTCAATATGTGACAGAACGAATGGGAAAGAATCAAATTAAGCAGAAAGATAAAAGTTTCTCAAATCTGAAAAGATGGGAGAGTAATTTAGTATCGTGTTTTATGATCATCTTAATGATTAAGATACCATATCACAAATTCATAATCTAAGGATATCTTAGTGCATTGTTATGACTAAGAAGAGGGGCCTTGAATTGTTGGAATGGTTAAAATCAAGAAGGTGAATCACACTTCATTCCAAAACAACTCTTAGAGTCATACTCGAAGATTGTAACATTGAGTGACATAAAGTAAGGTTTAAAACACTTATCAAATGTAGTGTAAAATGTTTTCTACTTTTGTACATTTGAAATTGGTAAGTTGTGATGTCTTGGATTAGACAAAGACCAACTAAGACCAATTGTGTGAAGTGTTTATCTTGATAAGAATCCGCACTATCCCTTGAATATTTGGTTTGTCAAGGAATGGTCCTTGACTAGGGAAACTTATATGTCAAGAGGACAGTGGGAGTCTTAAAGATCCTAAAAAAATTTCAAGATTTAATCAAGAGTAAAACCTGAGATTTATCACTAGCACACGACTTAAGGTTTGCAACCTATTAAGTTGACATAATTCTTGTTTCTGTGTCTGTTCCTATTAAGTTGACTATGCATGTGAGTTCTGTTAGTTCTAAACTGTGTGCATAACAACTTAGAAGCATTGGTGGGCCTCGTGCTACCAGGTGACAAGAAATTAAGATTTAACAAGTTTAATCCATGTAAGGCTGAGTTTGTCACTAACCTTGTCTTGTGATTATGGCTTTGACAAATTCACATGGATAGGAACTCATACACCATAAAATCTAAGTGTATAAGGTTTCTCTCTGATTCATGAGAATGATGGTGAGGAAACGCTTTCACTAAGTAGATTTTAAGTAGATAGAAATTGTGTTATTTGCATTTTCAAAAGTTGTTAGTGGAGCGTGTGTGGTTAACCGGCACACTAACATGAACTTGTGAGAAATGGCAAAGGTCTAAACAAATGAGACTATGATTACGGCATCCCTTTTCATAGTTCTTGAAATTGTTTAGACATACATGTGAGCTATCTACGGAAAGCTGTATGAATCTAAATTTTAGAAGTCCAACCGATTTCTGAATACATGTCAAAGCTAGTGGGAGCATAAGTGTTATGCTAATAATCATCATGTTAGTGGGAGCATGATAATTATGATTATTATTATTGCAAAGCTAGCAATGTTAATTATAGAAAAATAAAAGTTTCAATTCGTGAAGTTGCAGGGGTTGAAAATTTGTTTTGCTATAATTAAGGGAGAGGAAATTATACTTCAATTCAATTCTAAAAGCTTAGATTGAGATTTTAATCATCTTTAGTCAAGTATATATATATATATATATATATATATGTGTGTGTGTGTGTGTGTGTGTATTTTATGTTGGAATGGTTCAACTTACAGAAATTCTCTCTCTCTCTCTCTCTATATATATATACATATACATATTGCGTTATCAAAATTCGGCTATGATTACGGCATCCCTCTTCATAGTTAAATTTTGAAAACATGGCAAATAATAAATATTGTAGCAAAAGACTGGTCTGGTATCATGTCTTTATGTGATACATCATGAATCGTGTCCCATATGCTTCAGATATAGGATCGATTTCATGTGCTATAATATTCATCCTTTCTAAATTTTCCAAATGCTCAGGGCATTTAGAAGGGAAAAGTCTAGATCCGGATATGACTAAAGCGATTAAGAAATTGTCGAGGACAATCTGAGGTTTGCCAAAGATTGGTTGCTCAGGGACATTTGGAAGTATAGTGTTAATTTTTCCAGGTCCATATTGACATTTTCTGAAAAGAGGAAACTCTTGGTGACCTTGTGCATAATCATTATGAGAGGATCAGTGCATATAAGTTTAAAATCTAATAGATTTTTGGTAAATGGTAGGAATTAGGAATTCTTACATTTACAATAAGGATTTGGGATTGTGAAATGAGCATCATTGGAATCATGTTCAATTGATCTATTTGACAAAGTAAAGATCATAGACAAACATAGTGTGCATACTTGGAGTATGGCATTGTTGAGTCTATTTGTGTTGCGTCTTGGGCCATATATTTTGTATCCGGATTGGGCCTGTCCATCCGTGTCTATCTAGATTAGTTTGGTTGTTATCTAGATTAGCTGTTAGGGTTATAGTATATATATGCATGTATGTATGCGTATATTGATAACGATTATTAATTACGTAGATTCTTGTAACCCTAAACACCTTTACAGATTGAAGTTCTTTATCGAGCTCTTCTGAGGTGTTATCGCATTTATCATATGACATATTCAGTGCCATACTTGTGTTCTTTATTACGTTCTTATTTAATATCCTGCTTAGAATCATATGATCCTAAAAGAAATTTGTTCTAAAAATTGGTATAAGTGCGGGAGGTTGTGTGATAAATACACATTACTTTTGTATTCATAATACTTTAGGGTTTCCGCTTTTATCGTATAAATAGAAGTCGTCGTCTTCATATCGACGATAACTCTGTTTTTGATAAAACCCTAATCTCAAGTTTACAGGTTTGATTCTGAGCAGCTCACCATGTCTCATGATGATTCGCATACAAACCCAATAAACATCTCAAATAGCATCGGATCAACAACCAGAGTACCCATACTCTATACTCAAGACTACGAAGTATGGGCTCATCACTTTGAAGATTACGTAGTTGGATCTGAAGACAATGGCTATCTCATCTGGGAAGCTATCACTCGTGGACCGTTTGTGCATTCGGGAACAAACACGACTGTTAAGACGCAAACGGATTACAACAAGCTGGTGACGGATGTTTAGAAGATGCCACAGGATGAGAAGGACAAGCTCTTGTGTAACGTTAAAGCCATGCGAATGATAAGATACGCCCTGCAATCTGATACCTTTCGGCTAGTAGGTTCATGCACAACTGCTAAAGTGATTTGGGATAGGTTGAAGGAACTTTACTTAACTGATGAAGACCTGGAACATTCCATTCAAACTCTGTTGCTGTCAGAATTTGGAGTTTTCGAATAGAAACCTGAAGAGAAGCTTGTACAGCCCTTTGATCGGTTCAATCATCTCCTCAGTAAGATGATCAATCATGGGATAGAGAGAAAGCTGATCGAACAGAAAGTAACGTTCATGAACGGGCTAAGACCAGAATGGGTGGCTGTGGTTTCCACTGTGAAGGCGCATGAACAGTTCAAATTGTACTCGCTGGCGAAACTAGTAGGTATACTAAAGTCTCATGAAAGTGTTGTAACCAAGGAAGCGAAAGTGATCTCTGGTGTGGGATCGTTGGCTCTTGTTTCTAAAGGAAAAAGTACTGCAGAAGAAGAAGAAGAGACAGACATGTCAGAATGCGACCTTACAAGTGAGGAGTATGCCTTGATGGTCACAAATTCAAAGAAATTTGCAAGGAGAAAATTTACCGTCAGCAAGAACTGAAACTGGCAGGGAAGTTATAGTTCTGAAAAGATGAAGGATGAACCGAAAGTCTCCTCTCAAAAGGATGAAGAGAAAAAGGAGAGCAAGCTTGCGGGACACTCTGGATACGACTGCAACTATTGTCACGGCAAGAACCATTTTGCCAAAGATTGCATGTTGAGAAAGATGGTTGAGAAAAGAGATTGTGAAGATAATGAGGCGTATTATATGCGAAAATTGGAAGAAGTAAAGAAGAAAAAGGCGTCCAACAGCTCAATGAATGCCTTAATCGTAAATGAGGATGCTGGGGAAGATGAGTTCGGTGGCGTAGAAGTCTGGTCAACCGACTCTGAAGACGAAGAGGTTAGAAGGCCCACTCATGGAAAGGCATATGTGGCAAAGAATGAAGGTTCGGGTGGAAAGTGCTTTATCGTCACTACTGGTCCATCAACCAAAAGGGCAGATACGGAACCGAACCTGAAAAAAAACAAGTGCTTTGCGGCCAAGCCGGTGAGTGAGAAGATCAACGACTGCGATCGATTGATCAAAAAGGTACATTCTATTCTTGAGTCTCTTAAAATCTCAAAAACTGATTATCAAGAAGAATTAAATGAATTAAACTTTAAATTATCTAACCTAAGTAGTAGCCTCATGCAACCCCGCTTAGCAAATTCTAACCTAACTAACCAACTCGGCAGGGTGCCTTCAAAAAGTGAGGAAAGGAGAATGTGGATTGAGCTGAAGGAGGCAGAGTTAGTTAGAGCTAGGGATGAATGTATTTATTTGCAAAGAGACAATTTAAAGTTATTAAAACAAAGAAATGTTTTCTGTTTAATTGCGAAGCGTCTTTACACTAACATTGCTCAATTACATTTAAGCTGTGAAATTGGAAAGAAAATTCATAAAATGATTTTACCCTTTCTTGAATTTAAGGAAGTTGAAGTTATAGTAGAATGTGAATCAGAGGTTTCCTCTGAATAGACATCAAGTTCGTATAGGCTAGGTCTGGATAAGATAGAAACCTTCATCGATTCTAAGGAACATAAGAGTATGTTGAAAAATATCTTAGATGAAAATGATAGGCAAAAGATTAAAACTGAAACTATACAAACATTCGATCTGTCAAATGCCAAAATTGTTCAAGATAATAAAATAAACCTAGATAATTCATCTGAATTTGATGAGGAAAGCAAGATGAGTGAAATCTCAGTAGAGGATGAAGTTGATTTTTCGAAGTTTTTGAATCCTGAAACCAAGAATGAAAAACCTCTTATATCAGAAAACTCCGTTGAGTTTGCTCATCTGTCAAAAGAACAGAAACCAAAACTCAAGGAAAAGGCCTTGGTCTATCAAAAGGTTCAGACCGTGCCAAATCAGGTTTATGCTATGACTAGAGTCACTCAAAGGCAAACGGCAGAATTAAGGATCATAGTTGACGAAGATAACGCTGAAGGATGCAAAGACTATTTCTGGTCTGCTCCTATTGACAACGCAGATGAGACTGTAGGGCTATCTGAGAAAACCACATGGAGAGTCAAAGGTAGATACATACCAGAACCCATCAACAAACCCTCCAGTTTCGATATTCCAAGCTCAAGTGGAACCAAAGATGTTCCTGAGGAACCAATGGTTGATCTTGATGTTCCAATCAAGAGGGAAGAACCGAAAGTTCA
This sequence comes from Lactuca sativa, assembly GCF_002870075.4. Classification (NCBI taxonomy): domain Eukaryota; kingdom Viridiplantae; phylum Streptophyta; class Magnoliopsida; order Asterales; family Asteraceae; genus Lactuca; species Lactuca sativa. The sequence goes on from NC_056627.2 coordinate 55,445,184, forward strand.
AACTAAGAAGAGCACAGAATCTAAAAAGAAAGGTAAGAAAACTGCAACTCAGAAGGAGAATCCAAAGGCCGGCTTCAATATTCACAAATCTCAGAAGGAGCTAGCTAAACAGAAACGCTTGAGAAATCAGAGATACGCCACGAATCTGAGTGAAATCAAAAAGCATTGGAATTCTCAAAAACCCAACTATGAGCCTCTCAGGAAAGGATCCATGGAAAAGGGAAAGGAAAAGTTGAAGGAAAATTTCAGTCCAAATTCCTACTATTCCAAATCCCAGAACCGAAAGTCATGTCTCGGTCCTGAACCTAGACTCTGTCCTCGACCTAGATTTCAGTTCTCAACCCAGATTCGGTCCCAATCCTAGTAACGGATCCTCCAAGTCCCAAGTTGAAACAAATTATTTAAAGGACATCAAAGGAAAAGGAAAGCTGGTATCAGACTCTGAAAAGGAAAATAAGAAATCCTCTACTAAACCTAGGAATCAAACGAAAAATCCTAAACCATCAAAAACAACCCCAACCGATACACTAAAATTTAAAGAAGATAAAACAAAAATCAAGGTGTATACCATTAAAAGAAAAGATTAAACCACTCTCATTAAATGAACCTTTTTAGTTGATATTTCTGCAGTTATTCCTCTCTCTGGGAAAAACTCACCAGGACCCAAGAAACTTTGGGTTCCTAAATCTGCTTGAATTTGTAGGTAATCAGTGGCGAGAAGTTTGACGACGAATGGTATATAGACAGTGGCTGCTCGCGTCACATGACAGGGAGGAATGAGGAGCTAAGAGAGTTTCGGTCTCTGAAAGATGGTGGGTCTGTAAGTTAGGAAACAATTCCTATGGAACAATCAAAGGATACGACATGATAACTAATGGATACTTCTCGATTAGAAAGGTGGCTTATGTAGAAGGATTACAACACAATCACTTCAGCGTGTCACAATTAGTTGTAGGCACGGGTTTAAAGGTATTATTCGATGATGAGGGGTCTGAGATAGTGGAAAAACAATCCAAGAAGGTACTGCTGAAATCTGCACGAAAGGGAGAAATGTACCCTCTGAATCTTAACTGAATTCGAGGGACACCAGCTATCTGTCTGCTATCAAAGGCAAACACCGATGAAATTTGGTTATGGCATCAACGTCTATCACACCTGAATTTCAAAGATATCAACAAATTAGTGATTGGTGATCACGTTCGAGGTCTTCCTCTTCTCAAGTTCGAAAAGGAGCATTTATGTGCAGCATGTGAGATGGGTAAACAGAGCAGAAGAAGCCACCCTACACACATCAATACTAAGATAGTGGAAGCACTTGAACTGTTACACATTGATTTATGTGGACCTTCTGCTATAGAGAGTATCGGTAGAAGTAAGTACATTCTAGTAACTGTAGATGATTTTTCACGCTTCACTTGGGTTTTCTTTCTTAAGCAGAAATCAGATGCTACTCCCAAGCTGAAGGCATTCATCAAGCAAAGAGAAGTACAACTAAAGAAGACGGTCAGAAACATCAGAAGTGACAATGGTCTAGAATTCAAAAACAAGGATTTTGAAGATTTTCTGGCTGATAAGGGGATAACTCACAATTTTTCGGCCCCTTATACACCACAGCAGAATGGGATTGTTGAAAGACGAAACCGCTCGTTATGTGAAGCAGCCAGAACCATGCTAAGTTTCGCTTCCCTACGTTTATACTTCTGGGCTGATGCAATTGCCGCTGCATGCGATACTCAGAATCAGTCCTTGCTCTACAAGAGATTCTCCATAACTCTTTATGAGATCATCAACAATAGGAAGACGAATGTCAAATTTTTCCATATCTTCGGGTCAAGGTGCTTCATTTTTAATTCTAAAGAGAACCGAAATAAGTTTGATGTTAAAGCCGATGAGGGCATATTTCTGGGTTACTCTCTGTCATCAAAAGCATATAGGGTGTTGAATAAGCGTTCCAAAACAATTGAAGAGACTTATTATGTCACCTTTGATGACAATTATATGCAGAAAGTTCAAAGGATTGAAAGTGCCTTAGGAGACATATTCCCTGAATCTGGATAGGTCTTGGTTCCCATATCCAACCTGTTTGAGGAATACATTCGGCTATTCGATGAACCAGAAAAGGCAATTCATTCAGAGGCAACGGCAGCAGATAACAAACTCGATAATCTCAAGAAGGTTGTAGACGAAGCTACTAAAGAGATGGAAAACGAACCACCAAGTACTAAGTCCTCAACAGGATCTCCAAACAAAGATTCAACATTCCAGGGGGAGAGCACTACCACTTCTAAGACAGCCGAAGTTTCTGTTGAGGGGGAGAATTCAAGTTCACCCCCTACATCTACAGGTTCGACTAATAGGGCAAACATTGATCCAAAACAACCAAGTGACAGTCAAATCGAGGGGGAGAAACCAACTTCCACCAAAAATGCAGACTCTGATACTGACAGAGATTTCACTTCGCCGGTCGAGGGGGAGAAGGAGAAAGAAAGTGATAGTTCTACTGATGAAGGTGAGGGTGATCTGTCAGATGTTGATATGGAAGTAGAAGCTGAATTGAATCCAGAATATGATCCAAGCTATCCTCCATTAGTAAAATGGACAAAAGACCATCCCAAAGAACAAATTATTGGTGAAACCTCAGAAAGTGTTCTTACTTGATCTCAACTGAAGGCGAAACAAACTACATTTTTCTCTAAAGTGGAATTTTGTATGTTCAATTCGTTTATTTCCAAAATTGAGCCGAAAACTGTAAATGATGCACTTGATCATTCAGAATGGGTTCAACCAATGCAGGATGAGCTCCATGAGTTCGAACGCAACAAAGTTTGGAGGTTGATTCCTACACCGAAAGATGCTTCTGTTGTCGGCCTGAAAAGGGTGTTTAGAAATAAGCTAGACAAAGAAGGGAATGTCATTCGTAACAAGGCTCGGTTGGTTGTCAAAGGATATTGTCAAGAAGAAGGGATAGATTATGAAGAAACCTTTGCTCCAGTGGCAAGGTTAGAATCTGTCAGAATCTTTCTTGCATATGCTGCTCACAAGAACTTCGAAGTTTTCCAAATGGATGTCAAATGTGCTTTCTTGAATGGAGAATTAGAAGAAACCGTTTATGTTGAGCAACCGCTTGGTTTTGTGAATGAAAAATACCATGATCACTGCTATGTGCTGGATAAAGCTGTCTATGGGCTAAAACAAGCACCGAGAGCCTGGTATGCAACGCTAACTCGCTTCTTGAAAATGTCAAAATTTAAACAAGGTTCGGTTGACCCAACCTTCTTTCGTAAGAAGGAAGGAGAACATTTGATGATTGTTCAGATTTATGTTGATGATATCATCTTCGGCTCCACGAATACTAGCTTAACAGCTGAATTCAGGAAGTTGATGGAGACTAAATTTGAAATGAGCACAACGGGTCCAATTAACTTTTTCCTTGGTTTGAATATAAGACAGGGACCAGAAGGTATCTTTATAAACCAGGAAGCATACAAAAAGAACTTACTGATAAAATTTGGAATGAAGGGTGACTCAAAAGTGAAGGTTCCTATGGCATTTGGCACTAAGCTAACCCAATCTTTGGAGAAACCGGCTGTGTATATAACACTCTATCGTCAAATGATCGGGGTCCCTTATGTATCTAACAGCTAGTAGGCCAGATATTATGTTTTCTGTTTGTTACTGTGCCAGGTTTCAAGCCAATCCAAGAGAACCTCACATGCTTGCTGTGAAGAACATTTTTCGATATCTGAAGAAAACTTCATCTCTCGGTCTCTGGTATCCTGCAAGATCTGGATTCTTCATCCAAGCCTTCTCTGATGCTAATCTAGGAGGATGTGGACTGGACAGAAAGAGTACTACAGGTGGATGCCAATTTCTTGATGGAAAACTTGTTAGTTGGCAGTCCAAGAAACTGACCTGTGTTTCGTTATCCACAGCCGAAGCTGAATATATTGCTGCAGCATCGTGCACGTCCCAAGTGGTTTGGATTCAAAGTCAACTAAGAGATTATGGGATAAGTATGAAGAAGATTCCTCTCTATTGCGACTATGAAAGTGCAATTAGGATTTGTCATAATCCAGTGAAACACTAAAAAACCAAGCATATTGCACTTCGTTATCATTTCATCAAGGATCATGTAGAAGATGGGAACGTGGAAGTACACTTTGTACGATCTGCTGATTAACTGGCTGACATCTTTACTAAAGCCTTACCAGAAGCAACCTTTAACAAAATCTTACAAGGCTTGGGCATGATGGAAGGAGAGTCGGTACCGAATCCTTAAAACTCTCATTAAAATTAGACAACCGAAATGGACAGACCGCTCGGTCTATTTTGGCTCTAGACTTTTAGGGAACTGAAATGGACAGACCGCTCGGTCTATCTCGACTCCGTAATTTTCTGGAACCGAAATGAACCGAACGCTCGGTCTATTTCACTTCACTTAGTTAAAATAAGGTTTCGGTTCTATACTATGTGCATATCTCTCTTTTGATTTGAACTTAATTATTTTATCTTTCTGTTTTTATTCTTTTTCAGAAAATCTCAAAATTACAAAAATATTTTATCTTTCTGTTTTTATTCTTTTTCAGAAAATTTCGAAATTACAAAAATATTTTATCTTTCTGTTTTTATTCTTTTCCAGAAAATCTAAAAATTACAAAAATATTTTATTTTTCAGTTTTTATTCTTTTTCAGAAAATTTCGAAATTCCAAAAATATTTTATCTTTTTGTTTTATTTTTTTATTTTTATTTGTCTCGTATGTTTGTCTGTTTGGCCTATTTGGTGCGTTTCTTTACTTTTCATAGGTGATTTGAATACCCATACAATCGACTGTGGATCTAAGGAAGGTACGATTCTATTTCAAAATGAACTTGTTAAGGGTCCCTAGAAGCATGCTGCTGCATGTTGTCTTAAGTCTCTATGATCTTGAGTAGGCCTTAATGATTCGATTAACACCCATCGTTTCTTCCAAATCAGGCTAATTTATATTACTCAGTCTAGAGCTACCTTACTCTTCTCATGTGAGTAAAGAGTTTCTCAGCTTTGTCATGATTATCTAGCAGAAGGTACATTCGGTTCTTTAGCCACCTCCTTATATTCTCCATCTACTTTCGGTTCACCAACATAACCCTTGAGACTCTCGGTCTTTACCACTGAGGTTTATGGTTACACAACATCTGTGTTTGTGATCTTAGATACGTTTACCACGTGCTGAGTGAAACCCAATATCCAACACCAAAAATGAATTGACGGTGAATTATATATTCAAGAACTTACTGGTTACCTGAAGAAATCTCTCTTTTTATTTTTGTGTGATCTTTTATGAAATTGTCTACTACCAAGGCATTTCTTCCCAAAGAGATCCAGTTTTTTTTTTTTTTTGGAGATTTCTGATTTCTCTATAGTCACTAAAACAATAAAACCCACCTACCTGTTCTACAGACCACATCGGTCTCACAGGTACTTCTTCCAACGTTCGGTTTTATGTTGAAACTCGAAGTTCGGTTGAAGATAAGCTACCCTAAGCCTATGATTACAAGAAGCCTTTCAATGTTTATTAACAAACAGTTGATCGTATTTTTCGGGAAACCACACAAGCACTTCAACTCTCTCTTGACTTTGAAGGAAGTGATTCTTGCCCGGAATCCTCTGCTTTCTATCTAATTATTAGACATCACTCACATCCCATACACATTTGATTTCTTTCTTTATCTTTGTCACACTTATGCACGGAAATTTTTATTTTCCAACATTCTGGTTATTGTTTGGTTTGAGTTTTGGGTTATTAATTGTAACCAAACGAGGGGCTACTATGGAATTTTAAACGCCGATTGAAGATAAGGTTAAGGCGCGTGAATTTGAACGGTTTCTAAAGCCATGCGTGCTGACGTATATCTGGGAGTAACCACCCTGTCACATCGTGATTTTTCATGCGACGTTTAGTGATCTCATCATAATCATCACGATTTTCTCTCTCCAGGCAATGGTATATAAAGGGTTGAACATCTTATTTGTCTTTTACTAGCATTCAATTCTCTCAAACTTACCAGCATTCAAGTCTCTCGAACGACGAGTAAATAGTGTTCATCATCTCCTTCATTCATCAATGGTGACTTCCTCTTTAGTACATGAACACACGGCATCATCATCCTTGCTCACCAATAGACCTAACCAAAATATGATCATTGAACTTAATCCGTTCTTATATGACTCATATATGCTACAGGTTGTGGAATGTTTAAAATATTCCCCCTGGTTTTAGCCTTAACCCAGGTTGAAGCAGTCCCAATGTCGCTGTTATCACAGGTTTATTCCACGACGACTTACGACAAAAACAAACATCGTCTCTATTTTACCATCCATGACAAGAAGGCTTCCGTTTCAAAGTTGAAGTTCTGTTCGATTTTGAATCTTGCAGTAGATTCTTCTGTCATCTCGCCAGACTTCATCACCACATCTCAGCTATTTTCAATGATGTACGAGATGGGGTATACCGATGTGCTAACTACCATTACCAAAGTGAAGAAATCTTGTTTACCCTTTCATTGGAATGGCTTGCTCACTCTACTGATTAAGGGTTTAGCAGAACGATGTGGTGGTTCCGATACGACAAGCAAGGGTTTTCTTGCCATTCTTTACGGACTCTACAACGGGATCAATCTTGATTATGGCTCTATAATCTGGTCTCAGGTGGTGCAGAGTCTCAATACATCGACACGGCATTCTGAAGTTTCATGTGGGCGTTTTTGGACCCTGATTACAAGGAAGGCAATCAATTCTTTAGAGATTCCGATCATGCAGGATTCTCTACTTGCTTCTATTTCCACATTCCATACAAAGAAGATCATTCTTTCTGATCCGCTCAAGTTTCCTCATTATGGAATGATTCCTGAAACCATGTATCGTGGTGTTGTAGAAAAGAGCAATGTCTTGGCCGACTATAGGAAACTTCCTCCTATCGGACCGAGAGTTCTGTCTCCGGAGCAGCAAGCAGCTTTGGACGCACTAGAAAAGCCTATCAACAGAGGAAGGAGGGTTTCAAAGAAAGAGGATCCTGAGGAACGTAAGTCCAAGTCCTCTAAATGCAAGTCTAGTGAAGGCGATACTTCTCAACCGAAACCGAAAAAGATAAAGAAGATCGCTCGCAGACCTAGAGGGAAGACTCCTCCAAGCACAGATAATGCGGACGAGCAAAGTGAGGAAGAATAGGTTCGTCATGTCTCACCCCGAGAGCCCACTCCTCCACGATCTCCTACTCCACCAGAATCTCCAAATCACAACAGAGTTCCAACTCCATCCCCATCACCGCAACAGACTGTTCCACTTTCTGTTCCCTTTGTTACTACATCCCTTACCACTCAAGCAACAACTTAGACAACCTCACCACCAATTACTTTAGTTCCTATTTCTACTATACCCTTATCTTCTCCACTTATAACCGAATCAACAACCACTACCATTCCCAAATCCACTGTGGAAGTCAATGTATTTGATACAGGGGCTACTACAATGACTGAAACTCCAATCGTTAACAAACTACCTTCACCAACCCCATCATCTGATTCTGGTGCTACTCTTGGGGGGAGACGATGAGGAATTTGACTCGATCTACTACAGTCCTTACTGACTTCAAACCGATGATGAGACTGATGCTCCTGTCTCAAGTAAACAAATACAGGGCATTCATGAGAAGTTGGATTGATTGCTTGCCGACAGCAAAGCCTATGGTGGTGTTGTTCTTAAAGCATTTCTGGAGACAGCCATTGAGCAGTATACTCTGGCAATTGACAATTCTACGAAGGCGGTTAATGAGTCTACCTCCACCTGTAAGCAGGCCACCAAAGACGTTTCTGAGATTGTTCATACAACTCAGATTTTTCTTGAGTCGTTAAAGTCTCATGCTGACACTCATGCAGCTCACTCTCAATCCTTTGTGGACTCCTTTTCTAAGTCCCTTCACAATGAAACTACTAAGTTTGAGGTTGTACGCTCTGAGCTTAAAACAGAAACCACTTCTTTCTTAAACTCAGTGGATTCTCGTTTTGATGCTCTGGCTGCTAATCTTGCAACAGAGAGTGCCTTGAAGGAGGATTTGGCTAAAAAGCAAGCTATAATTGATGTTCAGAAACTACAGTTGGCTCAGGCGGAGAAAGAAATTTCCTTGTTGAAAACACAGAGGGCACTTTATAAAAGTTGTGCAGGAGATGTAAAAGCTTTGCTGACTAATTTGCTTGAAGCGCATGATCCAATCTTAACTTTGACTATTCGGAATCATCTTCAAACCAAACTCCTTCTTGCTATTGACATTTTAAGTGAAATGAAAGGTGTTTCAAAGGGGGTTGTACCTCCAACACAAGGGGGAGAGAGTAGTGCTCGTTATTTTGTTAAACCGAGACCAGTTGTGAAGACAGAAGATGAACAACCAAAAGCAGAAGATGAACAACCGAAAGTCACAACAGAACCGAAGGTTAATTTAGCTTCGGGTTCTAGTTCTCAATCAAAACAGAAAGGTGTTAATGATGACAGTGAGAGTGATGTTGAAGAAGTTATAGCTGACGCTCTTATACGAAAGAAAAAGAAACAGAGAGCTTGATGAAACGATGAAAGTGGTTAATGAAGCAGAGGAGCTGGAAAAGAGAACCAAGGAAGAAGAGGATGTCTTGCAATGCAAGAAGGCTCTGTTTCCTGAGTGGAATAGAGACACACCTATCAATCAAGCTATTGATTTTCCTTCTGTTTATTGGTTGGAACCAGTTGCTTCGTTTGATTGTGATAACTCTAAAGACTCGCAGTTTGATATGCCTATTACCAGAAAAGCTTTTACTTTTCACTGTTTTGAGGCGACTGTTGAGTTTCCACATCCACACCCAAAGGTTGACAGGGAATTGCTCGATTTTTACTTGAAGTATGGTCAACCGCAGTACTTAACTTGGAGTGTTCAGAAGATCGTAAAAGTTAAGGTACTGAAACCTTCACCTGCTGGGAGATTCGTAAATGTCAATTTCAAAATCACCTGTGGTTCAGGAAACACAGTGTCTATAATCTCTCTAGCAGATCCTCCTAACCTCAATCCTCATGACTGGATTCTGCTATACAACATTCTGCTCTCTGATCCTAGGGAGTATGAGCCGATTTTAGATCATCTTAAGAGAATTTTGGCCTCCTATATCCATGAGCTTGCAACTATGGATCAAGAAATAGCAAAGGTGATGAATAAAAAGCCGACTGTGAAGCCAACGCCTAAACCTGGTGGTGTAAACATGATGAAATTGGGACAGATAGATTCAGCAAATCTAACTGTCATGTTCACAAAAGGAGAAGGACTCAGGTTTCTGTTTGCTCTGGCTGATAAGTATCTGTTTTCAACATACTGTTTGGAGCATATCATCAATATCATACACCGATGCAAGCAGAACTCAGCAGCTGATAAGAAGAACTTTACTGACATGCTTCGTTGGTATATTACTTTTCGCCATCATATGATAGCCATTATACCGAAGGTGTTCAAGACTGTGAAGAAGCCTCCTGCTGTTAAAAAGGAATAAGGTTTCGGCTCCAAAGACGCAAAGGGGGAGATTGTTGAGTCTATTTGTGTTGCATCTTGGGCCATATATTTTGTATCCGGATTGGGCCTGTCCATCCGTGTCTATCTAGATTAGTTTGGTTGTTATCTAGATTAGTTGTTAGGGTTATAGTATATATATGCATGCATGTATGCGTATATTGATAACGATTATTAATTACGTAGATTCTTGTAACCCTAAACACCTCTACAGATTGAAGTTCTTTATCGAGCTCTTCTGAGGTGTTATCGCATTAATCATACGACATATTCAGTGCCATACTTGTGTTCTTTGTTACGTTCTTATTTAATATCCTGCTTAGAATCATACGATCCTAAAAGAACTTTGTTCTAACAGGCATAACTATTGTTTAGAAAAACAAAGTGTACATGCTAGGAGCATGAGATAACTATTGTTTTTATTCAAGTATTAAGTTGATTATTTGAAACATTATACAATGAATATTGTGTAATCAATATGGTGATAAATTAAAGGTGGTTTTATTTATATTCAAAAGGGTTCTGATACCATATTGGATTCGATTATTATTGTGATTCACTTTTCATGTATTGACTTCTAGAATAGCTTAGTTATTCTTTCCGAATGACTAAGTTATTTAAACACTCCACAGTCGTTCATATGTTGGAAGTAGGTATGAATTAAGACCGTCATGAATCGAGGTTGTAGATGGCTAAATGTGTTTAGACATAGCAATGGTTGCTACAACATTCATGATTGCTCATAATTTATGAGTATTGGAATTAACCCATGCTCACTTGTATCACTTCATGGAATTTATCTCGAGTGATCGTGAGACGATAATATCATATAAGTCTTCAAACGTAGAGATATGAGTTGTTACCTATGAGTTAGTTGTGCATTGATTGCACGTAAATGCATCAGTAACTTGATGTCATAAAACGTGCCTTTGTGTACAATTCAACAAGTAGTAGAACAAGCATATGAGTCGAAGTTTATCTGTTCCTTCTAGAAATAGAAGCGATATCTGGGCCCCTCGATGATTTTGTGTTGACCCATGTACCGGGCCCGGTCAGAACTAAATTGATGTGTTCAGTTAAGTTCTTTGTCAAACAAATCGGAAATCGATAAACAACTGCCAGACAATAAGTAAGACATTGTTCCATGTATTTGTCCGGCTGATATCATGAGAACAGAGGACTATATGATCACTTATCTAAAATGGTGCTTCATAGTTCAAAAGAGTTTTCGAGAGCTACGATTGCTGGTTGGTTCCTGAAGTAACATACGAAAATACAGTTATTAGACTTATCCAAGTGGGAGACTGTTGGATAAGGTGTCTAAGTCCATAACTTATTTGGTATATACTTGACCCGACCCCGCATGGTCCATTTAGGTTGCACTTCACCTGGACAATTTATATGGATAATCTTATGAGAATAGTATGTTTATGATTTATTAATATATTATAAGTTATAATATATTGATATGAACTCATGTTATTTAATAAGTTTTAGTCTTAAATTAATTATGAATTAATTTAGTGATTAAAAGGAAGTCTAATTAAACATGGGCTATTGCATTTTATATAATGTGGGCTTAAACTCATTAGGAATGGGCTAAGCATGCATGGGGGTCCATGGATGATCCATGGAGCTTTTAACCCATGGATCCTTGGAAAGGAAAAGACATGGGTTATTAGGGTTTACCCTAATCCTCCACACTATATAAAGATGCACATATTGCAAGAAATGGCAAGTAGTGGTGTGAGACTTTGTGGTGGCCAATTTCTACATAGCATATTATTCTCTCAAGGTTTTTTCCAAGTTTGTGGTAATTTGTGATTCCACTTGAGGCATTCACATTATTGGTGTTAGGTTCTCAAACTCCAAGCAATCAATCACTATCAAAAGGTATGTCATTCTTCTAGTGTTTTATGATTCTAGTCCTTCATGCCATGCTAGTTAGGATGTAAACCTTGGAAATTATTATTTGCATGTATTTTAGAGAAAACATAGATCCAAGGTTTATTAGGGTTGCATGTACACTTAGGAGTGTTAGAATGCTCAAAACCCAACATTTAGGTCGCTTAGGTTGGGTATCGGTAGTTGAGGGATTTGTCAACTCCTTGTATAGTTTGTTATCTATAGTCTAGGATGGATAGTTGTTGATCAGTTAATTAACTTCAAAGTTCGGTATGTTTAGTTCCACATGGTATTGTTCGGTAGTGTACTGGATCATTGGATTAGTTGTCATTGTATTCTTGATCATTGGCCATTTCATTCATCATCAATAGTTGAGGTTCTTTGGAAGTTTCGAGTTGTATCAGTTGAAGTTCAATGGATGCGTCAACCTATGGTCAAAATCTATACGTTGTATATTTTGGTTTTTGGTTAAGGATACCCTCAATTGTTAGTTATGGAAGTATTGTTCATAGCGGGCTCGGGTTTGGCAGTTGTCCTTGGTTATTGGAAGTTCGGATATCGGAGCGTTGTTGATTAGTTTTCAGGAGTGAATTTAGATCTACGCGGATTCCAGTTTTGGCATGTCGAATTGGCAGGTTTGGTATCTGGATTGTTCCAACCAGGGTTCTGATAGCATTTCAAAAAAATATTAGGATGTTTTACCGAGCTAGTTGTATATTGGTGGAATATATTCAGTTTCAATCAAGATGTGGGATCTGGTTTCAGTCTCTCATGCGGATGTTTCTGTTAACATATGAGGTTTGTCATTTTGTTAGATCTACTGGTACTTCACCCTTTGGGTAAGGTTGTGAGTAAGAAGGAATGCAGTAGATCTAGGGTTGGTTATGTGTTTCATCTTAGGGTGTATATTGTGGTAGTGCATCAAATATGGTCATGAGGTGGGTATGTGGACTGAGTAAGATTGCGTGAGAAAACTTGCTTCGAATTATTGGAATTGTTCTTATTTGGTTTATATCCTTTGAATTGGGACAAGAGCATAACTACCTATCTCATTCTCTGGTTGTGTGTGACAATGTTTTCGTCTCATTTCGTGTGAGTAGCAGCCTGTATTGTGAAAGCCATTATGCGTTATAGAAGGGTATGGCTCGTGTTGTGTGTGGTTAGTGTTGAAAGGGATATTTATTGGGTTCCTACAAGTAGGTTGGTTGATGGTTGAGTACCTTTAGGCCTTTGTGATGATGTTCGTGAGTCTTCAGGATAGTGATGGAATGACGGTAAGATCGGCATAATACCGTGAGTTTGTCGTTCTAGTGGTTAGAGGGATCACAATGTATTGTGAACCAGTAGTTGTATGACTCATATGGTGGGACTTGGTAGTCATTTGATTGAGACTCTTTGGAATCGGGTTGTTAGTCTGATTAGCAAGATTGAGGCTTAGTGACTAGCTGGTTTGTATCATATGGATAGTAAAAGTTGCTTTTGTTTCATGTATTAGTTGTGCATCGGAAGTTACTTATCGAATTCTTGAATGTGTAGGTCTCTGCTCACTTTTGGGCTATTACTAGGATTCGGTTACCAAAGACGGGTATTGGATATGAATTTCAGGTCATGAAGATCGTTGATAATGTCTCGAATGATTTGTAAAGTGGTTGGACACCTGAGCTGATGAAGGGTTTGTGATGCAATGTGAGATTATTGGGTGAACCATCATTATGCTTGTGGGAGGAATGGGTTGGTGATGACTTGTTAGGACGTCAAGTGTGTATTTAAGGTTTTTGGGCACAATTTTTGGATTTAGGGATTTGTTGAAATTCACGATCGAGATGTTTTGAATATTCTTTTTTCATGGTTGGTGGTGTTCCTAGTTAGGGACTAAGAGTAAGTACGATGAATGGATGATCATCAGTATTAGGGCATGATTTCAGGAGCTTAGACTGATGGGTTTTCATTTTCGAGGAGTATATTTATAGATTTGGTTTGTGGTTGTAGTTTTGAGAGTTCCCGACTTTAATGGTTTTCATTAGAAGATGGGTCTTATAGTTAGAGAGAGAGAGAGAGAGAGAGAGAGAGAGTGTGTGTGTGTGTGTGTGTGTGTGTGATTGCGGTTGAGTATTTTCAAGTTATTGGATTGTTTGTTGGTAGTTGTGGGTTTCCAAGTGATCTCTTAACTTCTCTATATAGATACCTTGATTTCTAATTGGTTAGAGGGAGCTTGTAGAGTATGTTGACATTGTTTTCATATATTCTGACTAAGACGGTTTCGATGACGAAATCAAGTTTAAGTGGGGGAGAGTTGTAACATCCTGTTTCAAAAAAGTTTCCTATTTTGGGATTGTAGACAATAAGTGGATTGAGTAAAGGCCCTGGGCTTCAATGGAATAGGGTTTAGACCTTATTGGATGTTGATAATATTGGTTATGAGATCTAAGCCCTTGGTTTGTGTTTTGGAGCCAAAGGGTAAAATGGGAAAAGTTATATGTTAGGCTTCTTGTATGGATTATGGTTTTTAGTTTGACAAGTGTTAAGCTAAAAGTAACAAGATAGAAGTGTGGGGCTCATCAATACCTTTATGTGGATATAAAGATCACCAAAAACAGAGTTCAAATGAAGAAGTTATGATTGTTTAAAGTTGAGGTGAATTTGGGTGAAAACCGTAGCCACCACACGACGAGCATTGCCACGGCACGGCCGTCGCCATGACACGACGATCAGTTAGGCCCAAGCCCATGATTTTAGGGTTTTTGAACGTATTTAAGCATAAGGTTCCGACTTTTTGGCCATTTTATCAGCCTCCACCTCCTCTAGGATCCCTAGCCTCCACCTTCAAGATTTGAGCTTCTCTTCTCTCTCCTCTTTTGGATTTTTTTATGTTATTTTCATGAAGTTTAAAGATCAAGAAGTTTCTTTCGGTTGCAAGGAATGATGATTCAAGTTGAGATCCATCAAAGACACTACATTTCTAGACTATTGTAAGTATAACGTTTCAATTTAGCTATCTAGTTCTTTAGATCTTGTCATTTTGAGATTTTGGCATTTTTGGTCCATTTTATGGATGATCTTGGAGTTGAGTGCACTCCAACATCTTTTGATCAATCTAGAATGCTTCACGGACCTCATTGACTAGAAAAGTTGTGATCTTTTGCCTACTCTTATAACTAGGGATGAGCATACGAGGGTACTCGCCCTAATTACATGGAAGCGGCACTATTGGAACCGAAACCAGTTACACCCGTTCTTTGAATTTCGGAACTGCTCATGGAACGGGCGGTATCGGTTCCGATACCAGGTACCCGGTTTCCAATTCTGAAATATTGTTAACTAATGAAAATCACTTCAACTGGGTCCAATAATGTATTACTAGGATGAAATCAAACCAAGTCACATTATAAACTGTCCACTTTAATGTTAATAAAAAACATATTTAAAAACTATTTAAAAACCAGGTTTTAAAATAAACGAATTAACCTCAGTTCTGGCTCTTTAAATAGCAGACCAAATCGAATTAACCTCAGTTCTGGCTCTTTAAATAGCAGACCATTTGATAATAGGCCTTATGAAGTTTGATTGAAAGAATTGAGCTTCATCTTCTTTTATAAATCAAGGAAGTCATTACATTGCTTACCAAGCGATGTGGGATGCGAATCACATTTATAAAAAGAGATAAATCATTAACTTTTCGTATATTAAACAATGTGGGATGAACATTATAAACAAACGAAATTTAGTAGTCATTTGCCTAAAAATACGTTTGTTAGATATCTTTTTATACGTGTGTGTGTATATATATACATATATATATATATATATATATATATATATATATATATATATATATATATATATATATATATATATATATATGTTCAACCTTACAAGAATGTCGTCAT